>NC_091715.1:82325000-84825000 GCF_041296265.1 Equus caballus
TCTTTCTCAGAGGAAAGTGCTCCACATGTGGTTGTAGTTTTGGGGAGGAGGTGAGTTCAGGATCCTCCTATGCTGCCATCTTCCAAATTCTCATTTTTGCTTTTTAAATGAGGCAGCCAAGTGAAATGGCTGCAAAATACTGGGGAAATATTTCCAAAGAAAAATAGTAGTGGCTGTTAAATGTGGTCTGTGCATCTGAATGACTTGTCTGTCTTGAGCTTAGAAGTCTGCACTTTAAAAGCACCCAGGTGATTCTGATGCTTGTCTGTAGTTTGAGAAACACTGACTTATAAGACTGAGTCCTTAGCTAACTAGTCACAGAAAAGTGGAAAACCATGACCTAAAGGGGGAAAAAATCGTATATCAGTATATAAACAGAAAAGTCGCTTTGCCTATAAATTGCTTAAGTTGCGAAAGTAAGTGCAGAGCTTTACCTGGGAAATGCCTCACTGTATCCAATGGAAATTGTATAGGAACTGCCAGAGTCAGTTACTGAAATCTCTAGTCAGCATTCTTGACCTAAATAAAGTATTCATTATTGAATAGGCTTTACATTATAATGAGAAAACTATGATTATTTTGCTTGTGTAAAAATAAATTGAACTCATATAAAAACATCATTTTTGCCCTTTAGGTATTATCTCAGAACTCATGTTATAATAATTATTTTATTAAATATGCTGAGCCAATTATTACAGGGTACTCAAAAAGTCAAATTAGGATTGAGGAAAATGATACCTTGCTTATATTTCCAATTTCTTCATTAAAGACCATTTGCCTTTGCAATTACTAAAAGAAATACTTAATAAAGTCTAAGGGACTCTGAGCTGAATTTTCCTTCTTTTAGAAACACAACCCTCTAAGAACTACTGTGAGTTTGGCCTTGTTCTCTGTTTATTCTGTATTTCCCCAGCTGTCTCATCAGGGAAAGAAAAGATCTCTTTCAGTAAAGAGCACGCTAGTCATTAATTTACAGCAATGGCACCTGACATCTATTCTAACTGGGCCATGAAAAGATAGCTTCACAGTCCATTCTCTTATACACTCCCTAGTACAAAGATTCACTCTGTCCAAATAGGGAGAGACTGCCATTCTCAAATGCTGTGGCTTTCTTTCTAAGTGAGGCAATTAAACAGAAAAAGGGAGCAAATGTCATGTCTGAACAATTTCACTGCTTTTTTGGAGTATCATAGACTCTTTGCTCTTTGTTCAAAATCGTTCTATTATTAACAGGTGGCCAATAGCCTATACTGCATCAAAATTTGGAGATGCTTCTTTTTTAGTGGGGTGATTTCTGTCCCTTGGGAAAATTGCCTTGTTCTTTCATTAAGGGGAGGTATGTAAAAATGCTTCAGTATTTGGTACCTTTCCAGGATCCCATAGAAAAATCATTTATGAGTACACAAGATTCACCAGTAAAATTAAATAATTTTCTTGGACATTAGCAACCATTTGCTTTTCTTTACCAAGATCAAAGATTTATGTCATTCTTTGCAATTTCTTCTTCTCCATGATTTATTTTTTTTCTTTCCAAGAAATGATGTAAGTTGTGTAGTAGTCATGCACTCCTTTTCAACATACCCTGCATAAGGGAAGATGTTTATATTGATTCTCTTCATATTCTGCAGTGAAACCATCTCCAGGAAAGAAAACGACTGCATTATTGAGACTAAAATGCACTTTTCTTTTTTTGGTGAGGAAGATTCACTTGGAACTAACATCTGCTGCCAATATTCCCCTTTTTGTATGTGAGCCACTACCACAGCATGGCCATTGACAGACCAGTGGTGTAGGTCCATGCGTGGGAATCAAACCCAGGCCACCAAAGCAGAGGGCACTGAACTTAACCACTAGGCAACCAGGCTGGTCCTAAAATGCACATTTAAAAAATCTTAAGGATGATTATTTCTAGGTTTGTTTTGAATGCTTTAGTTTAGATTATACAAGGTCTATTTACTTTTGATCACCTACAGGCATACAGACAAAAAGTAGACTTGTCGATTATAGAAGAAAATTTCCCCTATAGATTTGAAGGCTACTATTGTTTCTAAAAATTGATTTACTTCAATATTTATTGGTCAGGAAAAATTAAAGAAGACTTAGCCTTATAAAAAAGGCAACTCCATGCCACTACTTCATGCCTACCTAAGAGGGTATAAGGGAGGCACTCTGGCATTATGGGATCAGATAGATTTGAGTTGTATTTATGGCCCTGTTTCTTACTAATTGTATGATTAAGGGTAGTGTGATAATTTGTCTGAGCTTCAGTTCCCTCAACTTTGAAATAGGAATAAATTTAGCACTTGTCATATGA
This sequence comes from Equus caballus, assembly GCF_041296265.1. Taxonomy (NCBI): domain Eukaryota; kingdom Metazoa; phylum Chordata; class Mammalia; order Perissodactyla; family Equidae; genus Equus; species Equus caballus. Next base: position 82,327,315 of record NC_091715.1, read on the forward strand.
GTTTCTTGTGACTGTTAAATAAGATAAAAATGTGAAACTGGTACATTGTAAATCGTTGTGTTTTCATTAAGATATCCATTTAGAAATTAGAATTATGTATTCAAGCAGCTCAGTTCATCCATGCAAGCATTTTATTATTTTAAAAAATGGTTATTGAGCCAGCCCTGATGTCTTAGTGGTTAAAGTTTGGTGCTCACTGCTTTGGCGGCCTGCATTCAATTCCCAGTTATGGAACCACACCACACATCTGTCAGTTGCCATGCTGTGATAATGGCTCACATAGAAGAACTAGAACACCTTACAACTAGGATATACAACCATGTACTGGGGCTTTGCAGGGTTGGGGAGAAGAAGATTGGCAACAGATGTTAGCTCAGGGCAGATCTTTCCCTGCAAAAAAAACAAAAACAAAAACAAAAACAAAAAAATGGTTATTGTGCATTTTCAGGTTTCATACACAGTGCTTCAATCTGGTGGTTCAAAACAGAACAAGAAAAACTCCCCTGTCGTCATAGACTTCACAGTAAACTGTAAGAACGTAACTTGGTGAATGAACACGAAATTGTAATTGTGGTGAGTACAAAGGAGGAGAGGCATAAAATGTTACGAGAATCTATAAAAAAGGGATTGGATGTAACAAAGAGTGGCCACAAAAGCTTCCCTAAAAAAGTAATCTATGAGAGAACGTCTCAAGAATGAAGGGGGAAAGGAAAAGCATTCAAACCAGAGGAAAACTTGTGTAAATGTTCCATACTGGGCGGTAGTGTGGTGAATATGTGAGCCCTAAAGAAGATCAGTGTTCTTGTAGTGGAGAAAACAAGTGGTGTATATTGGCAGATAAAGCTGAGGAAGGAGATAAAAATAATATCATAGAAGATCTTGTAGTACATGGTAAAGAGTTTTATTTATACACCAAGAGTAATGAGAAACCACTAAAGAACTTTTTTTCTTGGAGTGAGAGGTAACATGATTAGATTTGCATTATGACAGCATTCTTTAGAGAACGGCCTGAGTGGAGGCAAGGAGACCAGTTATGGGGTTGCATTGATTCAGGTGAGAGATTATGGTGGAGGTGCTTAAAAGTGGATGGATTCAAACAATGTAGCAGGAAGGACTAGTGGCTCCCAAGGGTGATGGTTAAATACTTGAGCCCTTTCTTCCTATGCCATGTTTGACCTTTCTTGGCAATACATGAAATATTAACAAAATCTGTACTTTTATTCATTTAATATTGAACAAATTTAAAACCAGTGACTATGCAAAATTGAAATTGAAAATTTCTCCAATTGGCACCTATCCAGCGTCTGAATACACCAGCGACTACACTCTTATGCTATACCTTTGGGGTCAACAAATGTTTGGGGGATAAAAGTCAACCAAACCTGGAGATATATTGGGTTATGGAGTATGAAAGAGTGCAGTGTCAAGGATGACTCCACGGCTTCTGTCTTGTGCACTTGAATAGAAGGTGATACAATATAATGACATATAAGAAGAAAATGTTTGAGGAGAAGATCATGTGCCTAGTGTTGGACACAAGCTTGAAAACCCTTTAAAGTATCCAAGAAAAGATATTAGGTAAGCAGTTGGATTTAAGGGTCTGTGGCTCAGATAAATAGCCTGTACTGGAGAAACAAATTTTGAAGCATTTTCAGGTAAGTGGTGAATGAAGCGTGACAATGGAGGAACCTTCTAGGCAAGAATTGAAGAATTTTAACAATTAATTGTTAGATAAAGCTTTCAAAGGAGCCAGATAAAGCGTGGGTGGAGAGGTAGGGGAGAAATCAAGAGAATGTTACTGACTCTAAAAGAGTATTCAAAGGAGAAGGGTTAGTGAATAGCAGTGAATGCTGTTGACTGGTTAGTAAAGTGAAGACTGAGTTATATCCACTGAATAGAATGATCTGGAGGTTGTCAGTGAACTTGAACTTATCAAGAATTGTTTCAGTGAATCTTAGTTTTGGAAGCCACAGGGGTAATGAGTGAGTGGTGAGGAGTGAGTGCTGTGTGGGGGAAAAGAGTGAGGTAATGGAAATAATTATGTACTGTTTCTCAGGTGTATTCTCCATATAAGAAAATTACTTCATCTGTAAATAATATAAATGGAAACATTTTAACCTCTCCAAATGAGCCAAACTCTTAATAGGTCATATTAAAAATTTGAAGGGTTTACCAAATGTCACTAATTCTTATAATATATGAGTAAACCTATTTGAATTCCTACAAACTTTCGAGGCCAAGTAGTACACTGATGCTGTGGAAATCACTTTTGCTAGATGAATAAAATATTAAAACTCTTTTCTAAGCCAACTTTATTACATATATACTATTTATTGTAGCCTCAGTTTCACCAGAATTTTTTTTTTTTGTTTTTGGTAAGGAAGATTTTCCCTGAGCTAACATCTGTTGCCAATCTTCCTCTTCTTGCTGAGGAAGATTGTTACTGAGCTAACATCTGTGCCCATCTTTCTCTATTTTACATGGGATGCCACCACAGTGTGACTATGAGCTGTGCAAGGTCTGCAACGAGGATCTGAACATGTAAACCCTAGGCCGCCGCAGCAGAGCACACAAACTTAACCACTATGCCACTGGGCTGTCCCCTTCACCAGATTTTATTCTAATTTATATACTAAGCAGTTCATAAAACTGTTGTGCTAATGTAGAGAACAAGAGTTGGCCTTTTCTTTTGTAAAGAGCTAAATAATAAACATTTTTGGCTTTAGTAGCTGTACAGTCTCTGTTGCAATGACTCAACTCCGTTACTGGAGTATGAAAGCAGTCATACATGATACAAAACAAATGGACATGGTGGTAGTGAAAAAAAAAAAAAAAAACATTTAAAAATCAAGTAGTGGGCTGGTTTGGGCCCCTGACTGTAGTTTGTCAATCCCTGGTCTAGAGAATAAATGAATTTTATGATACTATCTATATCTATACTAGAATATTACTTGAGATCTTTGAAAATCATAAGATTCTATTTCTATCATAATGCTAGATGATTTTGGCCAGCACCAAAAGTTGCACTGAGCATTCAAAAAGCTTCACTTGATGTCAAGGTTCAAAAGCTACAAGTGGGCTTTGACTATTGAACTTCCCCTCCTTCTATAGGCCCCATGTAACTGTACAACTGCCTATCTGGAGTGCTGAACAAGCGACATTATATTCTGCAGTTGAGAGAACCTTGAAGATAAACTCATATAGGCCAATTTTTTCAAAACTATATTGCTATATTCTCACATCTGCATGGAATTGGTTGATTGGAAAGAAAGGATTAAAAGATAGTGTCAGAAGAACAAGACAAAAACAGAAATACATAGTGAAAATAGTACTTTTGAAATTCATGAGATTATTCTCAAATTTAATTTTTTTGATCCTTTTGTCTCCCATTGGAGCCCACAGTATTTTATCCTTGTCACTCACCTTTTCTAGAAAACATCTTATTCCAATATCCTTAAATATTTTCTTAATTTACATATATATATTTGAATTTTATATTTCGGTATTCCATTACATGCCCAAGCCATGCTAAATCTACCTATTTTATGTTTATATCTCCTGTGATTGCCGTGTTCTACTCCCATAATCAGCATTTCCTCTCCGCTGTGACCATTTCACCCCAGTTATGTTGTTGAGTAATTTTATCTAACAGATATGCACCTATCTTAAGTGATCGTTATGTTCAAAGTGAGAAGGAATAATATTGTCTCCTTTCTTATCACTGAGATAGCATCTAATAATGACACCACATTTACAAAAAATAAAAGAGCATCATATTTATTCTAATTACACATTTAGAAACATTTTATGTTTTATGTTCTAATTAAAATTTGAAAATCTGTCATATAAAAACAAATTCTAGTGATGGTTTGAGAAATACTCAATATGTACTTTTCCCAGCAAAGTCTGTTTGTAGTCCTCACATTTCAGGAGGATTAGAAATAGTAACAATTTTATTAGTAGTTGCCTGATTTTTCACTTTATATTAATAAAATTAAAAAAGGCAGCAATAAATGTATTATTATTAATCTAGTCAATTGTGATGCTTCTCATGAGAATATCATTTTCAGAATGTTCATTTTCAAAATGAATTGAGAAAGAGCTGATGAAATTTGAAAAAAAGATTAAATGGAGTTAATTTGCACATATATATTTTTTAAATTATCATAAATCTTTCCAGCTAATCTCTCATAAGTATGGTGATAATAATGCAAACAGAGGAAAGTTAAGGATAATTTCATCTCTGAGTCTCAAAGGGTCTGTACTGTAAATTTGCATATGAACAGTGATGCAGTTATTTTTTAGAGACCAGGGATAGTGACAAATACAGATAAGCTTATCATCCTGGAGAAAGAACCAATTTGGTTTTCAGATATGATTCCAATGTAATAATATAAAGGATTATTATTGTTTCAATCTGTTTACTGAAAGAAAAGAATGCAATCACATGCATTTAAATGCAACACCTAAAGTCTTCACGTGGATGAGAAAGATGCCGCCATAGCATTGATATTTAGAGTAAACTATGTAGGAGTGCATTTTAACCATTTCTCAAAAAGTCTATCTCCTATGAAGACATAGTATATCCACGTCTATGCATCATGACAAATGGCAGATATTCTTCATTTGAGGCCATATTGATTTTAAAACCAGATTTTGTTAAATAATTTCCTTAAGAATGCATATTTCTTGGGGTCAGCCTGGTGGTGTAGCTGTTAAGTTCACACTCTCTGCTTCGGTGGCCCAGGGTTCCCCAGTTTGGATCCCAGATGTGGACCTACACACCACTTATCAAGCCGTGCTGTGGCAGGTGTCCCCCTTCCTCTATAAAGGAGAGGAAGATTGGCACGGACATTAGTTCAGGGTTAATCTTCCTCAGCAAAAAGAGGAGGATTTGTGGCAGATGTTAGCTCAGGTCTAAACTCCCCCCCCCCAAAAAAAGAATGCATACTTCTTAACTACAACTGACTCTAATATGTTGCAGTTTTTTATTGATGTCATAATAGTTTATAACATTGTGAAATTTCAATTATACATTCTTGTAAGTCACCATATATATGTGCCCCTTTGCCCCTTATGCCCACCCCCCAACCTCCTTTCCCTCTGGTAACCACTAATCTGTTCTCTTTGTCCATGTATTTGTTTATCTTCCACAAAATGTTATAGGTTTTACTGATGGCAAATAAATCAATCAAAATAAATTAACAGTGAAAAAGATCCAAAAATAATAGCTCCTAAGTCTCCATTACTCCCTAGACTAGAAGAAGGAAAAAATGCCTCTAACTTAAAAATTATGTTCATTATTAAAATACCTTTTTAAGTGGTTGATCTTTTTTCTTACCATTATAGTTCATATTTGTCCCCTCATCAACATTATAAATTCCTCTACCTCTGGAATCTATGGATTCATCTTTGGATTCCCAGCAAACAGCTTGATATATGCATGTAACAGATACTCAGGAAATATTTGCCAGGTTTAATTGAAAGTAACTTAAAAAAGAAGGAAATTTCAAAATTTCTGTGAATTTGCCGGTAGTTTGGTCTGTTTGAGGTGGAAAAAAACTGAGGGATTAAATCTTATAACTAAAATGATTCAATTGACTCTGACCACTTTGATACTGTGAACAGTTTCTTTTTCAAAGACCTTGCTCCAGTGGGACAGAGTATGGGTCAGAGAAGTAGGAAACATGGTGAGAGATGCAGAGTAGGCCCCTGGAGTGGGTGGATTTAACAGCTGGCAGAGGTTAGTCCTGATACAAGTAAGAAGAAGATCCTTCAGGTAAGTGATATGATGAAAGGGTATTCAGGGAAAGTCATCTGGGAGATTTCGGGCAAGAAGGATCGGTGTCAGAAAATCACTTTTAGAACTGAGCTGACGAGTCCCGGACTAAGCTTAAGAGCAACACAGACTGCCTGGGTTCAAATTCTGATCCTGTCACTTACTAGCTATATGACCTTGAAGTGTTTCTTACTCTCTTTAAGTTTCTTCATCTGCAAAATGGGGATAGCAATAGTACCCGCCTCATAAGGTTGTCATTAGGAGGCAATTCACAGAAAAGCTTGGCAGTGTTCCCTGCACACATTAAGTGCTAGAAACATACTGGCTATTAATTGTTTACCCTTGTGATTGCCTCATGATTGACTGGGAGCTGTGGCTTACTGTCGCTGCCAAGCATCATGAGAGAGTGTTGTACTCTAGGTTGCTAGCCCAGGAAAAGATCAAAATTCAAAATTCAAGTACAATTTCTACTGAATGCATATCGCTTTCACATCACTGTAAAGTTGAAAAATTGTAAGTCAAACCATTGTTAAGTCGGGGACTGTCTGTATTAAGATGGAGATAAACAGACGCATGGCAGCAACTTCTTCTGCATCTCTGTTACTTCCTTCTCTTCACATGTACTAGCCCTGAGTCACCTCCATTCACCTTAAAAGTCTTGATTAGTGACTTTTCCTAGATTCTCTACTTCTCTTCCTCAGAAATATATTTATCATATTTTATCAATACCGTTTTTATTGAAGTATAGTTGACATACAATATTACGTTAGCTCCAGGTGTACAACATAGTGATTTGAAATTTGCATACATTTTGAAATGATCACCACAATGTCGAGTTACCATCTGTCACCATACAAAGTTAATACTGCCGGGAGCCGGGGCTACATCATTTGATCGGCTGTTTGACAGGGTCCAGCCGATTAACGCCTAGGGGTGCAGGGTCGCCCCTTGGTGAAGAATAACCGGTTGGCCCCTCATATAGTTCTGAAACCTGTGCTGCTTCTAATTGCCCTTCATTCCTTTTACTTTCTTAACCTCCAGTTTTCACTCCTTTGGGTGGCTGCTTGGGAGGCACTACCTCCCAGGAAAATTAGATATAGTAAGAGAAGGTGACCACCTGCAGGTAACTTTCAAGATATTTTTCAGTTAATTAATGGAGGAGCACACAGTCCCATTTGAGACAATCAGAAAGGAATCCTGCCCAGATAAGATGTCGAATTAGGTTTATGGCCTCTATCTGGTTAATGTTTCCTTCTCCCTCCAGTTCTTTGTCTAAATATATATATGCATCGTCCTTCTAAGTTTGCTGGTTAATTGGATGATCAAGAAGTATCTATATATTATTCTTGACCTTCTGCTTTCTGTTAAAATGTTATAGAGGTTTTCTCCTAAAAGCAATAAATAATAAATAATTGATGAGTAGAAGGGCCGAGGGGTGCAGGGATGCCCCTCGGTGAAGAATGGCTGGCCGACACTCCTGATATTTTCTGAATTATATGCATGCTTTCTAGCAAGGTTGTCTATACTTATTTCTGTTTTTCATTCTTGAAGATATATAGTTTAGCTTAGCTTTTCAGCCCTTTACTTTACTAACAAAATGATACTTTCTCCGGCAGTGTACTTAAGGGACTATTAGCTCTACAATCTAAAAGACAAAGGAATGCTTCCACCCCCTAAAGGGCACGGAAAAAGTAAAGATGTTTAACTGCCCGCTGAGAATGCAGATAGCCCTGGGGATAAGACACCCTGGAGTCGCCTTTTGTTCCCATTAACCATCTACACTAATGGCGTAAATGATTGAGGGAGGCAGGGATGGCTCCACCAGGATGTAACCAGACGGACTGCTGTCCTGTCCGGAGGCCTGGACCTTCTCTCTTTGATTTAACTTTACCATGAATTACAACAGACGCCTAGGTACCTATCTCCTTTAGCTTAGAGACAACAAACACTAGTTAATTGCGGAGAAGACTACCATTAACCTTATGCTGTATAGAATGGAATGCTAATAAATATTCTTGTGCTCGATTTTTTTACTTCCTTATCTCTCTGAGAATATTTGTAGAACCATTTCTGTACTAATCCTGAAAAATGTATAAACGACACGTGCACAGTAAAGTCGGACTTGCTAACACCAACCCAAGTCTCACGTCCCCTTTATTTTTCCCCCAGTTTTGTGCCGACGTCGTCCATCCCTCAGGAACCTGGACTCAGCCGGGGCGGGACCCCAGCAAATACAGTATTATTAACTATATTCAGCATGTTGTACATTATATCCCCAAGACTTAGTTACTTTATAACTGGGAGTTTTTACTTCTTGATTCCCTACCCCAACTTTGCCCCTCTTAATCCTTCTACCCTCTGGCAACCACCAATCTGTTCTCTATATCTATGAGTCTGGGGTTTGTTTTGTTTTCCTTGTTTTATTTTTTAGATCTCACATTTAAGTGAAATCATATACTATTTGTCTTTCTCTTTATGACTTATTTCACTTAGCATAGTACCCACAAGGCCCATCCACGTTGTCACAAATGGTAAGATTTCATTCTTTTATATGGCTGAGTAGTATTCCACTGTATATATATACCACATTTCCTTTATCCGTTCATCTATTGATGGACACTTAGGTTGTTTCCATATCTTGGCTATTCTAAATAATGCTGTAATGAACAAAGGGCTGCATATTTCTTTTTGAATTAGTGTTTTCATTTGTTTCAGGTAGATACCCAGAAGTGGAATTGCTGGATCGTGTGGTAGTTCTATATTTAATTTTTTGAGGAGCCTCCATAATGTTTTCCATAGTGGCTATATCAATTTATATTCTTCCCAACAGTGCATGAGGGTTTCCTTTCCTCAACATCTTCACCAACACTTATTTGTTGTGTTTTTGATAATAGCCATTCTGACGGGTGTAAGGTCATATCTCATTGTGGTTTTGATTTGCACTTCCCTGATGATTAGTGATCTTGAGCATCTTTTCATGTGCCTGTTGGCCATCTGTATGTCTTTTTTGAAAAAAAAAATATCTATTCAGATCCTCTGCCCATTTTTTAATAAGATTATTTGTTTTTTTAGTATTGACCGAATTTTTTATATATTTTGGACATTAACCCTTGATGGGATATATGATTTGCAAATATTTTCCCATTCAGTAGGTTGCATTTTCATTTTGTTGATGGTTTCCCTAGCTGTGAAGAAACTTTTTAGTTTGATGTAGTCTCATTTGTTTCTTTTCGCTCTTGTTGCTCTTGCCTTCTGAGTCAAATCCAAAAAAAAAAAAAAAAAAAAATCACTATGATAAATGTCAAGGAGGTTACTGCCTGTATTTTCTTCTAGGAGTTTTATGGTTTCAGATCTTACATTCAAGTCTTTAATCTATTTTGTTTTTTTTCCTCTGTTTTTTTTTTTTATTTCTGTCTCTAAAGTTTCTCTAGCATTAGGTCTCTTCTATTGTTTCCTTTTCACTGAAAATTGGGTTTTAGATTATATGTCACAACCCTATATTATATGGATCTTTATTTGCAAAGAAGTTGAAGAAGGTAACTGATTCAACATTAACAGAAAAAAGACTACATTTATTTAATCTGTTTTGAATTAGTTTTTGTGTATGGTGTAAGATAGTAGCCCACTTTCATTCTTTTGCATGTAGCTGTCCAGTTTTCCCAACACTATTTATTGAAAAGGTTGTCTTTTCCCTATTATATATTCTTGCCTCTTTTGTTGTAAACTAATTGACCATATATGCATGAGTTTATTTCCAGATTCTCTATTCTACTCCATTGATCTATGTGTCTGTTTTTATGCCAATGCCATACTGTTTTGATTACTATAGCTTTGCAGTATATTTTGAAACCAAGGAGAATGATATTTTCAGCTTTGTTCTTCTTTCTCAAGATTACTTTGGCTATTTGGGGTCTTTTGTGATTCCATATAAATTTTAGAAATATTTGTTCTAGTTCTGTGAAAAAATGCCATTGGTATTTTGATAGAGATTTTATTGAATCTGTAGATTGCTTTGGGTAATATGGACATTTTATCAATATGAAATCTTCCAATATATGAGCATAGAATATTTTTCCTTTTATTTCTATCTTCTTCAATTTCTTTTTTCAATGTCTTATATAATATTCAGCATATAAGTCTTTCACCTCCTTGGTTAAATTCATTCCCCAGGTATTTTATTCTTTTTGATGCAATTGTAAATGGAATTGTTTCCTTGATTTCTCTTTCTGATAGTTTGTTATTACCACATGGAAACAACAGATTTATGTATATTAATTTTATACTCTGCAACTTTGCTGAATTCATTTATTAGTTCTACCACTTTTTGGTGGAGTCTTTAGGATTTTCTCTATATAGTATCATGGCATCTTCAAATAGCGATAGTTTTACTTCTTCCTTTCCAATTTGGATGACTTTTATTTCTTTTTCTTGCCTAATTGCTGTGGATAGGACTTCCAATACTATGTTGAATAAAGCTTGAGTGTGTGGGCATCCTTGCCCTGTTCTTGATCTTAGAAAAAAAGCTTTCAGCTTTTCGCTGTTGAGTATGATGTTAGCTGTGAGCGTGCCACATATGGTCTTTATCCTGTTGAGGTACATCCCCTCCACATCTACTTTGTTGAGAAGTTTTTAAATAAATGGATGTTGAGTTTTATTAAATAATTTTTCTGCATCCATTGAGATGATCATATAATTTTTATTTTTCATTTTGTTAATTTGGTGTATCACATTGATTGATTTATAAATCCTGAACCATCCTTATATGTCTGGAAAAATCCCACTTGATCATAGTGTATGATCCTTTTAATGTATTATTAGATTTGTTTTGATAATATTTTTGGGGAGTTTTTGCATCTATGTTCATCAGTGATATTGGCCTGTAATTTTCCTTCTTTGTGTTGTCCTTGTCTGGCTTTGGGATCAGGGTGATGTTGGCCTCATAAAATGTGTTAGGAAGTGCTCCACCTTCTTCAATTTTTTGGAACAGTTTGAGAAAGATAGGCGTTAAATCTTCTTTGAATATTTGGTAGAATTCTCCAGAGAAGCCATTTGGTCCTGGACTTTAATTTTTTGGTAGATTTTTGATTATTGTTTCAGTCTCTTTATTTGTGATTGGTCTATTCAGATTCTCCATTTCTCCTTGGTTCAGTTTTGGGAGGTTTGCATAAGTCCAAGAACTTATCCATTTCTTCTAGATTTTCCAGCTTGTTGGCATATAGTTTTTCATAGTATTCTCTTATAACCTTTTGTATTTCTGTGGTATCTGTTGTAATTTCTCCTCTTTCATTTCCAATTTTATTTATTTGAGACTTCTCTCATTTTTTCCTAGTGAGTCTGGGTACACGTTTGTCAATTTTATCTACTCAAAGAACTAGCATTTAGTTTCATTAATCCTTTTTTTGGTTTCAATTTCATTGATTTCTTCTCTAATTTTTATTATTTATCTCCTTCTGCTGGCTTTGACCTTTTTTGCTCTTCTTTTTCTAATTCTGTTAGGTGTAGTTTAATAATGCGTATTGGAGATTTTTCTTTTTTGTTGAAGTGGGCCTGTATTGCTACCAATTTCCCTCTTAGGACCACTTTTGCGGCATCCCTTATGAGTTGGTATGGTGTATTTTCATTTTCATTTGTCTCCAGATATTTTTGATTTCTGCTTTAATTTCTCCAATGATCTATTTGTTCTTCAGTAGCACATTGTTTAGTCTGCTCATATTTGTTACTTTCCCAGTTTTTTTCTTGTAGTTTATTTCTAGTTTCATAGCATTATGGTCAGAAAAGATGCTTGATATGATCTTAATCTTCCTAAATTTATTGAGGCTTGCCTTGTTTCCCAACAAATGGTCTATCTTTGAGAATGTTCTGTGTGCACTTGAGAAAATTGCGTATTCTGCTGTTTTGGGATGGAGTGTTCTATATGTATCTATTAAGTCCATCAGTTCTAGTTTTTCATTTATTTCCTCTATTTCCTTGTTGATTTTCTGTCTGGAAGATTTATCCATTGATGTAAGGGGAGTGTTAAGGTCCTCTACTATTATTGTTTTGTTTTTAATGTCTCTTTTTAGATTTGTTAATAGTTGCTTTATATCCTTTGGTGCTTCTGTGTTGGGTGCACATATATTTATATGTTATGTCTTCTTGGTGGAGTGTCCCATTTATCATTATATGCTGCCCCTCTGTGTCTCTCATTCTTTGTTATCATGAAATCTAATTTGCCTGATGTAAGTATAGCAACATCTGCTTTCTGGCCTGCAAAGTTTCCGCTGAAAAATTTGCTGATAGCCTTGTGGGCTTTCCCTCTTATATAACAAATTGTTTTTTTCTTGCTACTTTTAAAATTTTCTCTTCAGCTTTAAATTTTGAAATTTTAATTATAATCTATCTTAGTGTGGCTCTCCTTGGGTCCATCTTCTTTGGAACTCTCTGAGATTCCTGAACGTGGATGACTGTTTCCTTCTCCGGGTTAGGGAAGTTTTCAGCCATTATTTCTTTAAATACGTTTTTATGCTCCTTTCTCTCTATCTTCTCCTTCTAGGACCCCTATAATTCAAATATTATTCTGCTTGATGTTGTCCCATAGGTCTCTTAAGTTATCTTTATTTTTAAAAATTCTCTCTTTTTTTTTGCTGCTTCATCTGGATGAGTTTCATTGCTTTGTCTTCCAGCTTGCTGTCCATTCTTCTGTTTCATCTAGTCTGCTATTGAACTCCCCTAGTGGATTTTTTAGTTCTGTTACTGTATTCTTAAGCTCTGTGACTTCTGTTTGGTACTTTCTTATATTTTCTACCTCTTTTTTGTAGTTTTCTCTGTTCATCCATTCTTCTCCTGAGTTCAGTAGGATCTTTATGATCATTACTTTGAATTCTGTATCAGGTAGAATACCTATCTTTGTATCATTAAAATATTTTTCTGAGATTTTGTCTTGTCCTTTCATTTGGAAAATATTTCTCTATTTCCTCATTTTGCTTGCTTCTCTGTGTTTGTTTCTGTGCATTAGATGAAATAGCTGACTCTCTCAGTCTTGAAGGAGTGGCCTGGTATAGGTGGTAAAATTTTTCATTCAATCTTGCCCTAGTTCTTGGCTGTCTCTTGAATCTTTGCGATTGTCTGAAATGTCACATTTTCAGTGTGGGGACTTGATAGGTCCCCACTGTTAAGGGTGTGCCAAGATCTGTCAGTGTTTCAAGGGGTGGATTCTCAGCACTTAGTTTCAGGCTGATTGGAAGCCAAATCCTCAGGCAGCAACTCTTCAAGTATGCTAATATGTACAGTCTTGTGTGGCCACAATCATAAACTGTGCTGGCCCCTAGACTAAGAGTTCTGGAGCTGTGCCCTGGTTGACAGTTGGAAAGATTGGGACTCCAGATGAAAGTATTAGCTCCTTTCTAGGAGATCTTGTTGAGCTCTAGTGAAGCTAAGGGGGTGCACAAACATGGTGTTGCACTGCTTACATTCCCTGGGAGTGCTTCTGTAGCCCGTCGATGTGTGGGAAACCTGGAGCTTGTCCCTCAAGCTGAGGTTCCAGGATAAGTAAATAGACCTTTTTCACAAGAAGGCAGTAGAAGCATTTCAGTCTGCTGTCTGTGAAATGCCCTGGGGGTTGTGGCCTTCCAGAAACAGTCTTTATGATTGCTACAATCCTGAGGGGCTCAGGAATGTGGGCCACCTTAGCCACCAGGACCAAGGGATCAAGGGGCATCCCCTATGTGGATTGCAAGTGCCCACTGGCTTTATCAGCTGAAGAGTCTGGGGCAGGGAACATTTGCCAGCTTTAGAAAGGGAGCAGGAAAATGCTTTGAGTGTTTGTGCCAGTGAGCTTCAGCAATGCAGCAAGAGGGTGCCTTGTCTGTGAGTGATCACTGGTTTTAGGAAGGGAATGGGAGAATGCAGTGACCAGTCATACTTGCCAACCACAGACAAGTAGCAGGGAAGTGTCACAATCGCCCATGCTTATGGACTTTAGCAAGGGAGCGGAGGAATGCTGTAACCGTTCATGTTCTCCTGTCCCAGCCAGGGAGTGAGAGAATGCTGCAAATGCCTATGCTTTTCAGTTTCAGCAAGGCATCATGTTAGTGCCATGCCCACTTACCCCTGCCTGTCTTACCAAGGCAGTGGGAGGGTGCCACATCTAAGCTCACCTGCTTGTGGCAGCTTGGTAGGCAGAGAGTGCAAAAATGATGTCCACCAATGCCTCCATCTCCAGAGAGAGTTTCAACTGTCCCCTGCCCCTCATCAGATGTTTTTAAATTAGCCACTGAATCTCTTTCAGATATAGACTAGGCATTTTTCAAACTGCTACTTTTGCACTGGGTCCTGGGGTGAGTGAGACCACATGTAAGCCCTGTAAAAGGAGAATCTCAGTTTCCTATAACACTTTTGGTTTCTTGGCATCAGCTCTGTTGTTTTTCTCAGCTAGACACTTTGGAGGCTTGTTTCTCTAGTACAGATCCCAAGGGTTGAAGTGCCTGTTGTAGGGCACCAACACCTTGATTCTCTGGGAGAAGTGCTGGACTGGTGAGATCCCTCCCTATTGTGTGTCCCTGTGCTGGGGGTGGGGTTTTGGTGAGAAGTTGTCTCTGCCTCTCCTATCTGCCTCGATTTGGTCCTTTGGTCCTTGGTTGTGGAGGAGCACTTCACCTAGTTTTATTTTTCAGAGGGAAATGATCCATATGTAGCTGTAGATTTGGCGCGTCTGTAGGGGGAGGTGAATTCAGGATCTTCCTATGCTGCCATCTTGGATCCCCTTCCCTCAATAGCATTTTCATCAGTACCATTTTGGCCCTCTAATCTTAAGTATATCCATGTCTCTATCATCAATCTATCTGTCTATCTATCTTCTGTTTAAGATTCTTACCACAGGATACTCTGATTTTGCAAATTCTGTAGTAATTTCTTAAAATACCCAGAAAGCTACATTTCTCTATAATTCCTTGATAGCTACCTAATTACTCCTGCATTTATGCTACTTATACATACACAGCTTAAAGTGCACTTCTTTATGAGGCAGGAATTAAAAAAGGAAGGAAGGCAAGGCAGGTGGGTGGGTGGGAAGGAAAAATATATTTTAAAATTTGTATAGGATTTTGCAGTTTAAAAAAGCACATTCACATACATAATTTTAATTGAGATTCACAACAATGCTATGAGTTAGATAGGAAAAGTGTTATTATCTCAGTTTTTTGGAGATAAGAAAAGAAATGGGAACCTTATTTCCATCTTTCCTCAACTTAAATTTAAAAAGATTGTAAGGAGACCACCTTTTCTCTATCACTTTTGGTTTCAACTAAAAGAAACCTATGTTACTGTATTAAACTATTCTAATTTCACCTATGTGCCTTATCTGTTTTTAAATAGCTTCCTAGTTCCTAGATATGCTTCTCCTTACACTTGGATATTTAATAAGAAAACAAATAAGAAAAAATCAAAATTCATTGCTTTGCACTGGTAGCTTTATTCTCTCCTCCTTATTTATCCAGATTTAAAAAGAGAGGACAAAAAGAAAGAAGGGACAACAGCAAGCCAGACAAAGAATCTCTCAATGTATGCTTACCTACCCCACCATTTCCTTTTAGAACACTCCCCAAAGCAAAAGAAAATCCAAAACCTCTTTGTATTAAATTTTCTCTTGTTGCTACTACTGGTATTTTTAAAAAGAAAAGCTCATAAAAGAATATTAAATGATACGTAAAGATGTTCATTATCTATTAAACGAAAATTAAAGACCATATTACAGGACAAAATGACCAGCATGATAAATTTTTTGTTGTCAAAAATTCAGACTAATGTATATGCATAAGAAAAAGGATTTGGAAGTAGTTATCTTCCCAAGGTGATGATAGATTATCTAGGGTTGTGGGGTAATGGGTGATTTGTATTTTATGCTTATTGCATATACATATTTTCTATTTTCAGTGTAAGCATGTACCATTTTGTAGTAATAAAAAACACTAAAAGTTTTTTTGATAAGCGTAAAACTAGACCTCAAATATCATGCTAAAGTTAATGTAGACAATCACACGTACAGCATAAAGGCATTAACATTTAAAAGTCCCATTATCATTCCTGTCTTTCCTACTTGCCCTTCAAATCTGGGTTTAGATGCCTCAGAAAGCCTTACATGTGACTCCTGGCCTAGCTTGTTGCCTTTGCCGTATGCTTCCAGAGGGCCCTGTGATTACTTCCTCTTAGTACTTATTACTTTGTATTATAGCGGCATACATAATTATAGGTCTCCCCAAATTCTGTGGTGTTAGGAGCTCAATATTTTTTGTCAACCTGTGTTAAAACAATGCCTCATACCTTGTATATGTTCAATAAATATTTGTTGAATTAAATGTCTTGAAATATTTGACATTAAATTGGAGTTTTATCTTTAAACCAGAGTTCTGGGGCCATAGTGGCAGTGGGGACAGCAATTGGGATACTTCTGCAGGTTCAGGGATTCTGTGATTCCAGTAAATTTAGGGTCCAATTTCCTCACTATGTTCTACCTTACTCTGTACTGATCAGTGTGTAGAAAGTACCCTTAGTCATTTCTCTTTCAGAAAAAGTGGATGAATTACATTAGCAAGTTTGCCACGACCTGGTCTGGCAGAGCAGTCAGAGATTTTACAATGTACATGAGCCATCTGAAAAGGCTGAACTGTTCATACCTGGAAGGACCCAAATTCCCTCAGAGGTTGGTTTGCTGAGTAAGCAGGTCTGCCTGAAATCTGTCTGATACCCTGAAAGGACTGCCAAATGGCCTGATGTGAAAGAGTTGTGACCAACTAGAGACCAGGGCTCCTATGTTTTTCACTGGTAGTTTGGTGTGAGAAAGCCATTTCTGACAGTGTCTGCATTAACAACAAGTAGAATGCCAGTGTGAAGATGTGAACTGAACACCTGCTCACTTGTTGCAGCCTGGAGCATGGGGAGGGCTGCAATGTGGGCTTGCCTCTGGAACCTGATGACTCTGGTCTCTGCTAGCCTCTATGAGCAGCAAACTCTATTCTCCCTTCTGCTTCCTTATGAGCACCATGTCAGCGGTTCCTGTGCCCAAGTGGAGAAGGAGATACTTCTAAGTGCAGAAAGACCTGTGAGACTGACTTCATCTCTTCCTATTGAAAAGACAAACACTACAGTTATAGACCCTACAATTGTACCTTCAAATGAGATCATGATTGAGATCTATAAGAAGGGCCAGATTAGAGGAAGCTTTCTCTGAACATGCTGATTTCTTTCAATACCAATGTACCAGCAGGTCTCCGTCTGCATCCTTGGCCGAAGAGTGCAGAATGACGCCCCCTACTGGCTTCCTGACAACTCCTGGAATACTGATCGAGGTGACAAGAGCTTCTCTGAAGTCCTCTGAGGATAGGTCCATTTAGGTTAGGATGAGGATAGGTAGTAGGGTATAAGGAATGCCTTTTATTCATTTAATTTTTGGTAAAAGGCATATGGTTTTAGTAAATGGTTAATTTGCTTCAGGCTTTGAGAGAAACTCCATTTCTCACATCAAGATGACCTCTTCTAGGGCTAGGCAGAGCTGTCCTTCATTGAAATTGTCTCGATCTTCTGGCTACCTTTCAACATTTTCTGCTAATTGATCCTCATGAAGCTGCCAATTTGACCCTGAAATTCTCTATTGGTAAATCAAAATAAGCCATTTGAATTCACTGATAGGAACTTCCACAGAGATTAATGCTATATGTATTGCCTGCCACTCCAACTCTGACTGCAATGAACCTGCATACCCTTTCCCCACCAGCTGTGTCCAGGGTGGAAGATAGAGTAAGGGCCTGACTGTTTTAGTCCAAGGGAGGATTTGATTTCAGATTTTCCTAAAGACCTGAGAAGTAGAATTCCTCATAAGAAGGACTGAAATTCCCACATATAAGCAGTCCCACTCAGCTAGTAGTTACATTTTAGATTCAGAATAAGATACTAGATTCTACAGGCAGAATAGAAGGAGACATAAAAGAGGCACTCTTTTACATGAAGAATGCTGCTCTTTTAGGGTCCCCAAATATGTTTAGCCTTGCAGCGTATATCATTGCCATTCTTTTCTGTGATACGACTTCTTAAAGTATTATAGTTTTATAATACTCGTTGGATGATCATGTAAATGAAGAATTTTAACAGTTACTGGAAGAACTATATTAGTTGCAGCCTATGATTCCTATTGGTGAGACTTAAAAAAAAACGGAGCAGGATGACAGGGTGGATATTTGACTGAGTAACTAGACAACCACTAATACAAGTAGAACTCATTTGGAAGAAACTAAGTCCTCCTTCCCTCCCTATTTATTAATTTTCTTTAATGCTTTTCCTTCCCTTCTTCACTGTAATGATTCTTTAATGAGTGCTCTGAATCTTTATTTAAACACATATTGGCTGTCTCTGTATAGTAAAATATGTAGCGTAAAATCAAGCTACAACTTGTTCTTATGAAAACATATTTGATCGGAAGCCTGGAAACCATTACAGTTATTTAAGAATCCATTTACATGTCTTTGGTGTCTTTGTGGCCAAGGGATGTTACATATGGTCCATATAGTGTGCATTCTGTTATAAAAATTACAGGGTTCAACTCGTGGTGTCTTCAAAGCTCACATCATTGGTGAAACCTCCCAAAAATTGATTTACTTTGCTGTTGGGACCAACCGAATGATTCTGTGAGGTATCTGAGTTGTTGTGGTTCCAACTGTTCTATTTTATCAAGGTATCATCATTGTCTGGGCCAAGTAGACACAGGTTCATGATTGTTTCTCTTTAGGATTTTAGTCCAAAGTGCTTTGTTTGATTTCTTTTCCTTTGGGTTTTTGCTTGAAGATACTCTGCTTGAGTTTTAGAGATGAAGTTCTCAGCACCACATTTTTTAACTTGAGAAATCTCTTGAAATATCAAGAGCATTTGACATATTTATCACTCTCTCCTATTTGAAACACTTTCTTCACATTGCTGCCAAAAACCACAATTTCCGATTTTGGTTCTACATCAATGCCTGCTCTGGTGCAGGTACCTTTCGTACTATATCTCTTGGACATTTGTTTTCATATTCTAAGTCAACATCTGAAGGTGAAATTAGCAACTGGCACTTGAAACTTTTTGGATGAGATATAGTAAATTTATTTATGAAACTGTCAAATGCCATCCAAACTCAACTGACTGTTCTTTCATGACAAGAATTTATCTCTAACAACAGCACTAACAGAAGTTTATTAATCTCAAAGCTAGTCTTATTACTTAGTTCTGCCATAGGCTATGATATACATTACAGATCTTTTTATCTGTGAGTATATGAAAAATATTTTTATTTTAGTAAATCTATATTTTAATTCTGTATCTGCCTTTCTGGGCACTCTGAAAGTTTTCTACTTGATATTTTAAGTAGTATTTCTTCATTTGCCTTGATGAATTATTCTCTACCTTTTGTTTCTTTTTTTAAAAATAATTTTTACCTTAAAAAATTACAAAAGTACAAGGTTTGTTGTACCAGGTCAAACTACATAAAGCTTTATACAGAAAATTTAATATGCTCCTCTTTTCTCTCTCAGTCCCTCTCCACCTCACACTTTGATGAGGTAACCAATATTAATAAAGTGTCATATACACATTTATGAGGATAATATTTTTGAAGTAACTCCCAATGTGCTTCTCTTTTCAGTAATCCATTATTTTTCCATCATTATTTCCATTGAGCAGAAAAAGGTTAAATGCAACTTTGAGAAGAAAGAAGATGTAATGTTCAGGAAGTGAGGGAAAGTATTCCATAGAACCTACAGTTTCTGAAGGGGGACCTTGGATGATAGTACAGGAAGGTAAGGACTAGAGAGAGAAAAAATCACCTTGATTTTCCCATAGAGAGAAGGTTGTCATGGCAGGGATTTCCAAGTGTCCCATGGGTCTAAAGAAGGTTGTGTAAGAAAACTGGGACATAGACTCCAGCCTACTCACCCTACTCATCCTCTTTAAGAAGTTACTTCATGGGACAAGGTTACCCCATGAGAAGGCTTTGAGGTGGATATCTTGCTGCTGGCGAGTGGAGTAGTAGACATGCTTTTGTAGCCTGCCTGATATTGAGACACTGTGAATAAGATATGGGGTTGGGTATCCAAAGGCATTACCAGTGCCACAAAATTGCAACATCAGCTGGGTATCACCAATGCTTGAAATAAACCTGTCTGGGAGCAGCAGCGGAACAGACCTTGGGATACATCATTTATGCACTGCAGCACCTGATGACATTTTGATGCCCAGGGGTGAAACCAAACCAATCGATCACCACATCAGAAACTAGTGAAAACCTAGAAGACAGTATGCACATATGAGTGTCCCCTTCCCCATCACCATGAGAACACATAAACTTTTCTCAACACACAGATGCTGGCACTGCAAGGAAGGCACAATGCTGAAAGCTTCAAAGCGTACTCCTAAGAGTAACCTAAAATAGCCAGTTCTTCAAGTGCATATGTGAACATGGGGAGAATCACTTAAATGCTCTGTACCTCAGTTTTCTCATCTATAAAATGGAATGATAATAGTACTTACCTCATAAGGTTACTGTGAGGAGTAAATGAATTATATATGTAAAGCACTTAGAATAGTGCTACATAGTAGGAGCTATATAAGTATTATCTATCATTCATTTGAGACAGGGCTGGATACCTTTATTTGACAGAAATAATGCTCTCCCACCAAACCCTCTCTCTTTGGTCACATGGTAGGAAAGAGGCTATAGGTTAGATCACTCATAGAAGCTAAAATTCTTTGAAAATCTAAGTTGTAGATTCTTATCCTTCTATCTTAAACAAAAATAGGATCTCTCTTAATTTCTATAGACACTCCCAGTTCATCAACACACCAGGACCTAGTTAATATATTTAAATTCACTCTATTGCTGTCTTTCATGTGTTCGTAAATTTTAATCATGTTTCCTTCTGCCTTTGTCTCCAGATGATCAAGTCCTAATAATTTTTTAATTTATCCTTTACATTAAAAGCATGTTACCACAGCAATTAAGGAAAATTATAATAATAAGATATGAAATTCTAGCTTATGTTTACACCTAGATGAATACAGACAATCTTGCATAAGAGTAGTTGTTCTAGACAAAGATGTTTAAAATGATCAAAGACTGTTCCCGTTCCAATTCTTGTCAGTACAGTTTTTGAACACTGACCTGATATGAGACATTGCTTCACTAATCAGAAAAGGATTAGCTGCTGGATTTTCATTTGAAAACCAGTGTCAACTAATGAACATACATTTATTTAACAAAGGGACAACAGTGACAACTGAGAGCTGTCTTCCTTAGGAACACAGATCTTTATAAAAATCCTTAAAATAAAGCATAGATTGGTCACAAATAGGGAACACTTTTTTTAAGGTAAATTTATTTTCTAAATTTTGTTGCAGGAATTTGAAAAAAATTTATGGAGCTCAAAGTTTATTCAGTGACAGACTGCAGAATAGATGGCCTTTAAGACTTTGAAACATGCTAAATTCTCACTAGGATTCTGCCAATGTTTTTAAAAAGTGACCTAGCTAGACTTGTTACATAGGCACCTCTTATTTAGAAACTCTGAGTGGTAAGAAGATAATTTGGAGACTTCACAGGAAACTTAAAAAATATGTTTATGGAATAGCAAAATACATTGCTTTCTGAATGGCTCTTTGGAAGCTGTGCTTTTGTTGAGTGGCTTATGTGAAAGGATTAAGTAGCATACTCAGTGTATTTGCTATTCAATGTTTCCATTAGTTTCTATTTTCCATAGCTCTTTTAACATTGCAGAGTTTTCTGCATAATTCATGTCAATTTTAGAACTTCAAAAGTCCTTTATATTATTAGCAAACCACAGCTATTTAATAATAATAATTGCTAACGTTATTTGAACACTCACCATATGCCAGACACTATTCTGTATAATTTATATGTAGTATTTCAATTAATCTTTAATCTTATAGCAAACTTATGAGGGGCATACTGTTGTTCCTATTTTAGTGATATGGAAAACAAGGCACAGAATGATTAAGTAATCTGTCCAAGATCATGCAGGTTGTGTGCCGTGATGATCAACTCAATTTGTAATTATCATTTTTCCTAGGTTTGATTTTTCTAGGTTTTACTTAGATGACTAGAAAATCAGAGACACTTGATCTTCATGGGGGAAATAGAGGAAAAGGTGTAGAGGGCTTCCATGTATGCTTGTGGTTCTACTTTTCTTTTATTTTTATAAGGCAGTATTTTGTTGTATAGATGTTAGGAGTCTAGGCTCTGGGGTCTGAGATGTGAATCTGGCCTCCATTATTCATCCATCTGGGAAAATTATTGCAATTCTCTGAAACTCCATTTCTTCATCCACAAAATGGAAATAAATTGTATTTACTTCATAGGGTTGTAGCGGTAGCTAAATAGTAATTAAATGACATTCTTCAATAAATCCTTTAAATATATTATTATTGTTATTATTATTATTTCATTTTATATCACTGAACCTGTGCCCTCACGAACTGGACAATAGCTTCTTAACTCTGGTACCTGCTACAGACGTTCACTAATTCATTTTGAACACTGCTGCCAGACCAGTGTAATTACTCAAAACTCCCCTGCATCACATCACAATCCTGCTAAAGGAATTGTGCTGTTGAATGTAGGGCTTCTGAGCACCAAATTTAGAGCCCTATAGACCCGGGCTTGCATACTGGAGCAGCAATTGTGTCACCAGCATCTAGCACAATAGTCATCAGACAGTAGACAAAAGTAGTTTTTAAGTGAATGGGATAAAAATGCAAGACTTTTAGCTGAAGGAATGCAACAGTGAGTTCCTCATATGGGCTGTCACTGGTCTGAGTTTTCATGGCCTCAGCTAGTGATAACAAGAATAACAGAAGACAGAATATGTTCTCAATATCTGTCCCTGATGTTAAAAGAGATTTGTGAAGGCACAATTGCAATTAAGTAAGCAAAGCATTTTGAGTAACAAAGAAAATTTACCCTTTAAGAGATGTTAGAGTTTCTAGACATGGCCTGCATGAATCAAAAATGTCAATCATGTTAAATGCGGTGATATTTCTATAATCCTTATTTCTATGTAATCACTGAAATCAGAGCACAAAGCAGGATTTTTCTATATAACAGAAAACATGGAGGCCAAAAAATGAACCAATTGGCTAAATAGAAGTCAAATAAAATGAAGTCGAATCAAAATAATTATCTACTCATAGGTCAATTTATTTCCAAATAAAATTATAACCCACTGAAAATGGGATTGCATAGTTTCGCTATGAAAAAAGAAGATGCATTCCATTGGCACCAAATTTTCAATGAGTAAGGGTATAGCTATGTTAAACTAGCCTTTTTAAAAAAATTTTTCTTGGGTATTTTATTTTATTTATTTATTTATTTTTACTTTTTATTAAGATTATGATAGTTTACAACCTCGTGAAATTTCAGTTGTACATTATTGTTGGTCATGTTGTAGGTGCACCACTTCACCCTTTGTGCCCTCCCCCACCCCCCCTTTCCCCTGGTAACCACCAATCAGTTCCCTTTGTCTACATGTCTACCTTCCACCTATGAGTGGAGTCATACAGAGTTCGTCTTTCTCTATCTGGCTTATTTCACTTAACATAAATAAGCTGTTGCTAAAGAAATATGAAGGAATAGGTTTTAATCAGCTTAAAGAGGAGGAAAATGAATGTTGGGTGAGTGATAAGCAGGATCAGGTAGAGATCTTTTGATATTCATGTTAGAGTGGTGAAACCAGTGAATATACCAGCACACCTACTGGCAAAGTCTCAAAGAGTTATTCATAACTGTGCTCTGAAAATACCATTCAGGCAAAATCAACATGGGAAGACAGCTGATTCCTATTTCATGTCTATCACGGTCCTTAGAACTCCTGTCTCAGAAAATGAGTCTGATTTCCTGTCCCTTTCCTGAGGTTTTACCACCAATCCATTTCTTCCCTCTACTTGATCCAGGCCTGTATTTAGTCAGCCTCTCTGACCGCTGCCCAGTCTTAGCTAGGCTTTTGTAATCAGGGAACAAAAAGTAAAAGAAATGATAATCTTCCAAAAACTTCTGTATGTCTTGGTTGGTGCCTAGTAATTTGACTCTTCAGACATTCTAGATACTACCATTTGGTGGTAAATGTCCTTGCCATCAGATAAGATACAGATCTCAGATGGAATTTACATCTGGCTGGCATAAAAACACTTACGTCAAAAATCATTTTCCTAGGCAGAAGGAAAGCTGAAGAATAAGTTGATAATAGAAAAGCTTATTTTTACTGATGCAAATAATAGATACATAAATATTGATACAAACTTACATGTACGTAATATAAAATATTATACAAATAGAAATATATCATATAGATATATAAAAACATAGTTTAAAAATATTGTATTTATCATATATTGTTACATTTATGCATTTATTAATATGCCACAGATTGATAAGATTAAAAATACTACTACTACGCAGTGTTAGTGAATAGATGGGGGAAGAACATTATGATATATTGTTGAAGAAAGTCTAAACTGATACAACCTGCTTGGAGGTTATTATATCATTACTTATGAAAAGTAAAGCAACTGCAGTTCAAGGTTTCTATCACACAGAAATTGTGCAAAGGCATAGGAACAAGTATGTTCCTTGCAGCACGATTTATACTAAGAAAAAACAGAGGCAAGCTAAATGTATGTATATCATTAAGGGGATAGTGAAACAAATTATGGTTATCTTCTTACGGGGAAAAATATGTAGCCATTAAAATGAACGAGAAAAAAATATGTATTTACAGGTTGAAAGGTTGTGCATTGTTGAATTAAAAAAAACACTTGCTGAACAATATGTACAGTATGATCTTGTTTTTTTAAATTACTATACCTCTCTGTTCATTTTTGAAGTCTAGAAGAATACACATTGACCTATTAAAAGTAGGTTTGACTAACTAAACTTATTGCAGTAATCATTTCACACTATATGGAAGTCAAACCAATATATTGTACACTTTTAACTTATACAGTGATGTATATCAATTATATCTCAATAAAACTAGGGGGAAAAATAGTTACTTCTGAGAAGAATGAAAATGAGAGGGGATCTCTCACTTTTTTACATTATATATCTTTTCGTTGTTTAAGTTTTTGTAATTACAAAAACAATGAAATCCTACCTGCCTTTCAAAGTACCACTCATGCATATTGATATGTGTTCTATTGTACTTGTTTGTAGAGGAGTTTATCTTCTCAATTTGACTGAATTCTTTGAGGACAGGGATTACGGCTTATTCATTTTTACATCCACAAAATTTCAACCATAGTAGATGCTTGAAAGTGAGTGAATGAATGACCGATTTACGCAAATAGGCTCTTTTTTTCTCCTGAACTGCACTATGAACAGTAGTTTGATCTAGCTCTTTGCTACTCAAGATGTGGTCCTGGGTCCAGTGGCCATAATTGCCAATAGGGAGCATGTTAGAAATAGAGTCTCAGACTTTGTTCTGGGCGTAATGAATCAGAATCTGTATTTTAACAAGATCCCTTGTTGATTCTTATGTACATTAAAGTTTGAGATGAATTGCACTAGAACATCAAGTTGCAAATTTAGCTCTGCTACTTGAGAGAATAAGCACTTTTGGATCAACCACCTATTTTCTCAGACTCTGACACTCTTCAGCTGTAAAACAAGACA
This sequence comes from Equus caballus, assembly GCF_041296265.1. NCBI lineage: Eukaryota > Metazoa > Chordata > Mammalia > Perissodactyla > Equidae > Equus > Equus caballus. The sequence goes on from NC_091715.1 coordinate 82,352,775, forward strand.
ATCATCCATAATATCTAATAGAAGCAGGTTATGAATGTGATTCTGAAACTGCAAGTACCCGTAACTTTAAAAAGATGACATAGAAATTCATTCAAAATAAATTCAGACTATGATAAACTTGTTAGTTGATCTTCACGTTGGATAGAAATGGAGAGAAAATCTGTTGCTCGACAATATAAAATATTATTTGTGGGAAAACAACAACCAGAATGCATATTTTCCATCTTTGCTTTCATTATTGTTCTAAGTAGAAGCATAGCTAAATAAGATGTCAAATGGTTTCTTGATAGTGCATTTCTGGCATGCAAAAATGCCATCAGAAAACAATCTGCATGGCAAAATGATTGTAGCAAATTTTATTCATGCCAAAATATTAACTGAGGTCTCTTTTCTACCTAAAATTCTGTCAATTATTGTGAACTCTATGATCCCACCACTATTGTAACTGAGAAGTGTGATGTCAGAGTACTCACAATATACGTATCTAACAAATATTTTTCTCAACTGATACCGAACAAAATGAATACACTGAGAGGGAAAAAGAGAAATTGGATTGAAGAACCTACAGGTAGTCACAAAAAACACTGGAGCCTATAGAAGTGCTGGTAATCTTACACTGCATTGATTAAAAGGTTTGACAAGCAGATGTTTGTGTATGTGTGTTTGTGTGAGCCAGCATGCGCAGCTGTTGAGAAAAACAAAATAATGCAAAAGGGGAAAAATGAAATCATCAGAGAGAGGCAGAACTATGTTGTGGCTAAAATTTTTGGATCTGAAGGCAATTAGATCAGTGCTCATCTCGACACCTGTGTCACCTTGGCAAAGCTATCTAACTGTCTAAGCCTCAGTGTCCTTGTCTATAAAGTAGGATAATAAAAGTATCTCTCATCTATGATTTGTTTGGAGATTACAAGAAATAATGCAGACATTGGGTATTGTTATTATGATTATTTAGTACATTATATATACATTTTTCTGTATAAAAGGAAACCATAAGGAAAGACGATCTAGGGAGGAAAATGTCTTTGATGGTGCAAAGTTTTGCACCTGATGCTATAGGATATGGTTACTTAGATGAAAGGTAGGGATTATAGAATGCTTGGGGGATTGTGCAACACAAATCTGCCTCTCCCCTCAAGTACAGACCCATACCTCTAACTGCCTACTAGTCATCTCTGCTGAATGGTAATTAGGTATTTCAAAATGAACACTACAAACTGAGCTCCTGATATTTCAACCCTAACAAAGTCCTCTCACAGTTTGCCCCATTTCAGTTAATGGAAACTCCTTCCTGCCAGTTGCTCAGCTCCCAAATCATAGTATTATACTCGACCTTTCTCTTTTTTGCAACTATCAAATTCATTAGAAAATCCTGTTTGCTCTGCCTTAAGAATATATCCCTGGAACTTGGTCATTTACATAATCTTGGATAGTAAAAATTAATGGGCATGTTGATGACCCCGAGCCTTACAAAACTTACATCAAAGAAAAAAATACTGTATTCATGTGACAGGAAAGTAGAATGAGATAACATGTAAAGATTAACACAATTAGATCCTGGTTTAAGATATTTTTCTTGGGGCCGGCTCCGTGGCCGAGTGGTTAAGTTCGTGCACTCCACTGCAGTGGCCCAGGGTTCGGATCCTGGGCGTGGACATGGCACGGTTCGTCAGGCCACGTTGAGGCAGCGTCCCACATCCCACAACTAGAAGGACGTGCAAGTAAGATATACAACTGTGTACAGGGGGAGTTTGGGGAGATAAAGCAGAAAAGAAAAAAAGATTGGCAACAGTTGTTAACCCAGGTGCCAATCTTTAAAAAAAAAAAGGAAGATTGGCAACAGTTGTTAGCCTAGGTGCCAATCTTTAAAAAAAAAAAAGAGAGATTTTTCTTTTTCAGTTTTCAAATGAAGAAAATAACATCAAATTTTTCAGGATTTTAATTCCTCCAAATATTCTGGTTAATTGAAATTTCACTGTATCTTAAATTGTAAAAGAAAAGACTGGAAAATCACTCCAGGCTTAATCCAGTCTATTACCTGGCTCTGGGCATCATTCTCTTAAATTACTCCAGACAGTAGACATAAAATTGAACATGATTCTTAGAGATACTGCGTTTAGAATGTCTCAAGGGACAGATGGTCACAATCTGTTTTAGTAATTCATTCAATTGATTGCCATGTTCAAGTGTTCAGACCTGATGGTACATTCCTTGTCTAGGTTTTCCCATACAGCTCAATTCTTCTTCCATATACATAGTAGTGTTCTGTCTTTTGAGTGTCCATCCTTGCAAATTCCATATTAACTTTGGCTAGGCAAGTAAAAATAAAAATTTGAGTGGCCCTGGTAATGTTCATTTTTCCTCTGAATGAGTCCGTAGAAATTGTGGAATTTAAACCTGGGTTTTTCAAAGTGAATGGCTAGTGAGTTTTATTAGTTTGCTCACTGCCTTTTTCACTTCCTCCCCAGAAAATGATTTGAGACTGAATTTCTATGAGAGAAATTATGATCTCTGGATTGGGCCATTAATTTTACTTATTACAACTGACTGCCATAGATTAGAATGTTAGCTAAGAGACCCAATGAGTCTCTTACTTTCTATTTGTGAACCGTATCTGATTGAAGATGAAACAATCGCTAGAGTAATATTTCATTCTCACAAAGAGGCAAATGAACACTTACCTTGTAATTGCCATTAAGAGTTTTCAGAAATGTAAACTGATTCTGACATTTAAAATAAATTTTTATACTTTCATAGAAACTCTGGCTTTTTTATCGAAGCACATCATATTTTAATTGAAATGTTGATAAACAGCTAGAACATTGAGACAGCCTATAAGCTGTGGAATAAGCATGTATTCTACTCTTAGCTCGGCAACAGGTTTGCTATTGCCTTGGATAATTCACTTAGCAAAGCCATTTTAAGGTAATTAAATGTTTCCAATTTTTTCCCTGCTTATAAGAGGCTGAAAACATCACGTTCAGGGCAAAGGGATTGCTGCGTCTAGTCAAAGCCTAAAAGTTGATAAGATTACTATAAATATTTTGCCCATTGCTGGTCTGGTACCTTTGATCCTTCAAGTTCATTTTGTCCCAGTTTTGATATTATGTTTTTTTCTGTGCATACTTGAATATGCTAAGTCTGAAAGGGGAAAAACAACGCAAAACATTTGTGACTGTTTTAACAAATTATGCGTTAAGAGATTTTAAAACTGATCTCAGTATTATGTGAATCGAGACACTGAGATTAGTGAAGCAATCTTATTTGTACATTGGACTTTCCACTCCCTCCTGAGCACAGTGATACCTGAAGAATGAATGCTTGCTTTCCAATGTCATTCCACAAGCATTTATTGAGACGATCTTAGGTTCATGGCATGTGGATGATATAAAAATTAGTAGAATATATCTCTTACTTTTGAAATCTTGCAATTAAGCAATGGAGATTAGACAAATATCAAAAAAAATTATGATGCCAACAGCATAAGGTATTGTCAAAGAATTTTAAATACATAATATGTAATCTTACAAGAACCCTGTGAGTAATAGTTGTTATTATCTCCAGTTTGAAGGGGAGGAAGCTGAGGATCAGAAAGATTAAGTGGCTTTCTCAGGCTCACATATGAGCGAGTATAGAGCTGGCAATTAAACCTCGATCTGTCTGGCTCCAGAAACCTCACACTTAACTATTATGCCATACTTCTACTCCAAAGTGTTGTGGGAGAAAGGAACATCTTGGGTGATAGATGAAGGCTTCAAAGAAGAGGTAACATTTTACTGGCAGTGTGTTTACATGGGGGACACACTGTGATAGGGATTTTTTTTTGGATATCTTATCAAATTCATTATTTACAACAATCGTGTAAGCAAGTATTATTAACTCAATCATTTAGAGATGGAGAAACTGAGGTTAAAGCAGAAGGTATGACTAGTTCAATGTCCCCTGGCTAGATAGAAGCAGAGCTAAAGTTTAAACTCTGATTTTCTGACATAAACTCTTAAGCTCTTTCCATTTACGTTTATTATTTACACTTCACATGAAGTGAGCACTTATATATTATTGAATGAATAAACGTACCTTAAAAGATATTTAGAATATTGATAGGCAGAAGCATATTCAGAAAATATTTGTGGATAAAGGTAAAAGATAATTAGAAGCACAGAAGTGGTGTGTGCTGGAGTATTTGGGGGACAAGGAATAGCTCAATTCAGCTTAACTTAGAACGGACATAGAAAGTCATGAGAAGATATGGTTGGCAAGAAGCCTAATTAGGGAATAGTTTGAATGGTAGGGTAAGAATTTTTACTCAATTCAATTTAATCCTTAATAAATAAAATGCAAAGAAGGTGAAGGATTTTTTAAAGGATGATGATATGATTGTAGCTGCTTCAGTGCAACTAATACAGCAGTGCATTGGACGGGCTGAGTAAAGAGAGATAGAAGGAAGATAATATTGCACGAGTTCAAGAAAGAGGGGCTTGAAGGCCTAAACAGAGTTGGAGGGATTGGAGCTGTAGTAGACGCAAGAGACATTTCAAACGCTAAATCTATAGAAATTAGCATCTGATTGTTGAGGAGAAGGAGATGCCAAAGAAGGCTCTGTAGTTTCACATCTGGGAAAGAAGAGAATGGGTGATGCTACTAATAATACTGGAAAATTCAGGAGGATTCTCTAGTTTAAGGTGATAGGAATAAAAAATGATGGTAATCAATAAAAATAATATCAGTTTACCGAACATGTACTGTGTGACAGGCACTGTACTAAACCCACTCCTTGAATTATTTTATTTCTAAAAATAGCTCTATATTGTTAAATAGAATTTTAACTCCATTTTGTCTGTGGGGAGACAGAAGCCTAAAGAGATTAAATAACTTGCCCTGGGTCACACAAATGGCAAGTGGGAAGCTATGATCTTTATGCAGCCTGTACTGACATTGGAGCCAGTGCGTCTAACCACTGACAAGTATAATTGGGGATATGCTGAGTATACAGTGCTAGCAAGGTATCCAAGTGGAAATGTACATCAAATGTATAGAATTGTGTTTCAAAATTTCAGAGCAAGGTAGGGCAAAAGACTGAAGAGCCTTCTTTATAAATGTTATAGTTGATGTCATAGAAATGAATAAGATACCAGAGACATATAGAGGGGGAAGAGAAAAATTTCACAGGCATAATCATGTTACACTTTGTGGCTGTATTTTGGAGATGTTGATTGCATCCTCATGTGTGTTACACTGTGTTCTAGTATAATTCTACCACTTAAAACAGCAATAACAAAGTTTGATTAGTCCAGTGTTAACACTGACTAAAACAGAAGTAAACTAGAATTCTAAGAGGGACCACAAGGCGTAGAAGTTACGGAAGTGATGACCTAGTCTCACATTGCTCCTGTTTCAGGTTTCTTCTGAAGGAGATCAAATAAGAAAGACAATTTCTAGGTCTATCTTTGGCAATAAAGGCCCCCAGGATGCCTTCTCAATTACATCAGACAAGCTCTTTCTAGATAGGCTTCCTTGGTGTTCCTAGGAGTTCTTGTCAAAACAATGAGGATGAGCCAACTAAAACTGACATTTACCATCAATGTCATTAAACTGGCAGCTACCGATTAAGGATAACCAGTGTACGAATCCATTTTAAATGTTCTAGATAACTAAAAAGAAAGGAAATTGAAAAATACAGCCGAAGATACAATGGCAGTAAAAGGGTGTGCAACTACTCTGACACAAGTGCTTCGAAATTTTTATTTTGCTTTTTGGAATTTTCTTCCATTTATCACCAAGTCTCATCTTAAATAACCATCTTATTTCAACAATACTCATCATCAGGTTTGCCACTAGATGGCAGTATAATTCTGCTAATAAAAATAGAACAGCGCTTAATCATATACAAACATTTATGATTAAAAGTAAATTAATGATAAAGCAATTATTTCAAGGAAAATAATACAAAGAACCCTGCTTTCTTCTGTTAGGTCTGTCAGAAGCACATTTGTGCACGTTTGGACCCATTTAATTAGCTTTTTTGGCTCTACTGTTGGCTAGTCTTAAAGGAGAGTTTCTTTCATTCTTATTATTTCAAAAAGAACCTTTATATAATTCATAGTTTCCTTTTACATCCCTTCTGCGTACTCTGACAGACACTAGGAACCTTGAACATTACTTGCTAAATAAAAAATTTTGTGCTAGTGGAATCCAGAAAAAGACTGGTGTGTTTTGGAGAAAATATACTGGCAAAAGGAGAAAAAAATATATAGTCTAAGTGTTCTTACTATTTATGCAGATTTTTGTTTTCTGTGAGATTTAAACAAATTTTTGTCATAAATATGATGAAGCCATTATTTGGAACTGTAGGAGACTTTAAAGATCATCAAAAGGTTTTCATTTTTAATTTTTTGGTGGAAATATATTTTCTTTAAATCAACGATTAAACTGAAGCCTTATATGCAAAACAGATGAAAGTGGAGCTACTACAGCTACAGTGGATGTTGGGGTCCTAGGACCTGGCCAGGTCTGCTCTGCTTTTTCCTCTCCTCTTCCTTCTCTAAGTGGATTTGAGGAAAAAACAGCTGGAAAATCTCTGACACAGTCTATCTTCCTCAGTTTTTAAATTTTCTAATTCTAAGATTCAGAGGAATTTAAGGGGCAGGGTGAGGAGATACCTATACGAGGCATCTCTCAAGATAATCATTGTGCTAGGAGCACAGTCCTTCCTGTCCTTCCTAACCCATGGTCTACTATTTCCACTGGATTTTAATTCTTTGTTAATCCTAGTCTCAACTCATGTTGGGACTAAAATATGCCCTGATAGCTGTGTGTATTAATATCATTCTATTATAAGGTTATTCCACTTTCTCATCTCCATGCAATTGTTATATGTACAACACACACATGGATGAGTTTTCAAGTGAAACAGTGAAAATACCATGTAATAGATACTATAGAAATGTTAGGATATGACATGGTTTCAAATGTTTTTGCACTTTTAGCTTCTCCTATTATTGGTAAAGCAAAAACAACATCAAAAACATGATATAGAAAAAGAACACTGGACTGGAAGTCAGGAAAAAATCTGAGAGAACAGCGTAATGGAAAGTGCAAGGGCTTTCGACTCAAACTGACTTGGTTCATCAAAACTAATTGAGTTGACCGTGGGTGAGTCTCAGCTGTCTCATGGGTATAATAGAGATAACAATAGTACTTAGCTCACCAAGGCATAAGAAGGATTACAGGATAAAATTAGTATAAAGGACCCCTTACCAGGCCTGGATCACAGTAGGGACTATATGTTAATTCCCTTTCCTTCTCATGGTAGCCACTATTCTGTTTTGGTTCTGTTTTAAACCACCTGGGTAACCTTTATAACGTCACCCATTTAGACTTCCTTACCTCCTTGTTCTGTCCAAGCTGACATTCCATGGTTATAAAACTGCTATGATTTACATAGCTTAAAGACTTCAAACTTTCTCCCGCTATTCTCTAATCTGAGCTTTTATGAAATGTAAGTAGCACCTGCACACAGATAGATGTTTTATTTTTTTCATTTGTAGAATTATTATTCATCATAAAACAAGGTAGGAAATGGAATTTTTGTTAAAAAATTCCTTTTCTATTTATACCTCATGAATTTTGTTGCCTAGGCTGTACTGAACCTTCAGTTTGGGATCATTTTTTTAACTTCAATGAATTTATGTAACTCAAAAGCAAATCAAAAATGTCCTTGTTTGTTTTCTATTTTGACATATGATGATAAAATTAAGAGATGTACATATTGATAAATACTATTTCCCTTCTTAATTTTTAAATTTCATCTTTATTTTAAAGTTAAATAGTTGTCACATAAAAATATCAAGTATGATTTACTCAAATCTGGATATTCATTATAATACCCCACTATCAAATAAGTGTTCATCATGCCTTTAACTGGCATGCATTATAAATCATAAGCCATGAAAAGACAGACTTCAGAAGGATTCACAGGAATGGCAGGTATGCTGTTTTCCCAAACAACAGCAGGTAGTCTTATTGGTCATGTTTGTGGGACATGAAAGTACAAGAATATGAAGGAAAGGAAAGGTCAATGTTATATATGTTTCAATGAGAAAGTCAGAGAGAACAAGCAAGTAGACAGCAGCAGTGAACAAAATAAGACCAAGAGAATCAGAATACTCACAATATTTCATCTGAGTTTGAAATATATTAGAGGGTAATGTCTTAAGAGCAAAATAAGACTTTCTTCAAAAGCTTTCTTGTCTTTTCTATGGTAGAATCAGTTATCTGCAAAGATCGTGGCTCCATTATAAAGGCAGTTAAGTATATTGAAAATGTGCATAATATTTCTACAGCCTTTCTTTCAATATGCAAGATGTCCTTTTTTGAAAATGTTTCCAAATACATTTTGGTATTTTAAAGAACAGACACATTGTGCAAATGTTTATCTGTATGACTAGATCAGATTACCTTGAATTAGAATTGGTTACACTTTTCTTTCTTAGAATCCGTAGTGCGTGGGTCACACGATACAACTTGCACTAAATAGAGAAGGGGTGCTTCATGGAGGGGGTAAAGAAAATTTTGGTGATTTTCATATACACTATGTATTTACGGCGGTAAACCAACTGCATGTTGATAAACAACAACATTCTATATATATATATATAGTATTCTATATATTCTACAGTAGCATTCTACTTTAGTAGAAACCTGAGGAAGTTTGAGAGTAGCCATATAATTTACTAAAGTGTTTCATTGAAAAGCTAGACACTTGCTGAAGAGTTCTCAGTACACTCTCTTCATAATTCGTGACTGAAGTAACTTCAAGGCTCATCATTACCTTCAGAAATTAATTTCCACAACAGAAAAACAACAACAGCAAGAACATAACAACAACATTGAAAATTACTCAAGGGATATTAATGATTTGCAAATGAATTTTATTTTCATGTGTTGATAGGGAACTCTAATAGATTTATTTTGTGGTATATTGCAAGAAAGATGATATATCTGGAGATTTTATTCAGAATAAGAGTACATATCAAAACAAATGATTTCTTTAAACATCTCTTTGTTTTTTTATTATTACAAGATTGATAATGCAACTTTCAATAAAAATACCCAGAATGATTTGATTCAAAATTGGAAATTAGGGAAAATTGTGAAGGTTTCTCTGCATTTTAAAGGCAGATTAAAAAGAAAAGCTTAAATACAGGGTTCTGCAAAGAAAACAGAGCTGGAGAGTAAGCTCTTTAAAAAAATAATAATCTACAATGCATGTGGCATAAATAAAGTTTAATGCAAATTGTGGCACTTAAAAACATTGCTGGATTGGTTCCAAAGCTGAATCCACAGTGCTTTCTCCTAGTGTCATACTTTTGAAAATGATTCTGTCTCCTTAGAACAATGTATAGCTGTGATGAATGACAAAAATCATTTCCCTCAATTCAAATTCTACTTAACAGATTGTTCATTTAAATATTACTATGCGATTCATTTATTAGAAACAATACAGCAGCAGAGGTTAAATTAATCTATTTTATTTTTAGGATAATGCTTCACTGCCTCTTTACTCTGAAATAATCTTGAGAGATAATTTTAAAATAATAAGAGATACCAAAACGGATTAGAAGTGTACATAACCAATGGCATTTTGCTATTTAAAAACAGAATACCAATATAGTTATCCTGTTGTAAAAAAAAAATTGTTTCAAGGTTTTAACAATAACAACAGAGTTTTAGGCTTTTTACTTTTAGTTCCACCAATCATTTTTTAATTTTCTAATATTTGCCAAATATACTATCTATGTAGGATACAAAGATGAACAGGACAAAATTCTAGGGAGAAGGGGCAACCAAGTAAAAAGTCTGATACAAAAAATTGTTGTAATCAAAATAGCTTTTGAGACACTGTTGACTATTTTGGAATATTGTAGAAATCATATTCTGTATTATTTTTAAAAAATGTCATATTACACTTTTCTGATGGACTATGGTTAGATTCTTTGTAAAGATGGAGAATCTAATCTTGTATGGTACTAACACAAATCATATAACATTTGATTTAAGGAAACAAAAATCCTGACGAATTTAACACTTTTGAAGTATGTGGATTGGCCACACAATTTGGAAGTAGATGTGTTTTTGTTTCTAGTTCCCTAATCTCTTTGTCCTGTTCTCTTTTGTTGTTGTGCCTCTCCTTTCTCAGCCAAAGGCTTAGTGTGTTCTCTCAGAAAAGGGTATACTTAATAGTGTTATGGCCTAAATGTTTGTCCCCCTCCCCCAATTCATATATTGAAGGCCTAATCCTCAATGTAATAGTATTTGGAGATGGTGCCTTTGGGAGGTAATTAAATTTAGATAAGGTCGTGAAGCTGGGGCTCTCATGATGGAATTAATGACTTTATAAGAAAAGATACCAGAGACTTTGTCATCTCTCTCTCTCCATGTGAGAACACAGTGAGAAGGCAGTAATAAGAAATCAGAAAGACATTCTCACCAGAAACTGACCATGCTGGCATTCTGATCTCAGACTTCCAGCTTCCAGAACTGTGAGAAAGTAAATTTCTGTTGTTGAAGCTGTTCAATCTATGATGTTTTGTTATGGCAGCCCAAACAGACCAAGACAAATAGTCTGAAATTATTGCTCAGTTCCCTTTCCCAGGAATATTAGAAATCTAGGCGTTAACTCTGATGGTGGAATGAAATCTTTGACCTCTTGGTAAAAGGATTCGAACATTGTTGAAGTCATGAAGATGAGGATGATCTTTAAAACCATACCAGGTTGGTAGATGCCCTCTCCAATTAAGTCTGTGTCCACCTCTGCCTCCACCTTTCAATCCAAACATGTACTCTTTCATCTAAGTCTCAAGCTTCAAACGTTATGTTTTTAAGTCAACATCTCCCAAACACGAATATACATAATTACCTTTAAAATGAGTTTTTTCTGAGTGAAATAACTTAAGAATAGTTCTCACTTGTTTTAGAAGAAATTTACTAATCCAGAATGTTTTTGATCTTTTGACTCAGGTTTTGATACCAGCTTCTTTTTAAACTGTTATCACTATGACTCTATAATATCATCTATTTCAGACAGAGACAAAGAGTGACTGTTCCTTAGCCCACTTATCTTTCAGTGAAGATCAATTTCAATTCAATTCAGTTCAGTTCAACATATACTCTAGGTGCTACTGAAAATACAAAGATGCATATAACATTACATTATGGTTCTTACAAGTCAGTTATTTGTACCGAAACATCTGTGGTTAGTTATCTTTGTGACTGGTTGCACAGATTTGCAAGATAGTCACAATTTCAGATACGATCTGTGAGTGTAGGGTAAAATGATGCTAACTAGCCCACCCACAGTAAAACCTACAAAGTTGGCTTCATTAATCACTAACTGCACACTCAACGAACATTTAGGTTAGGACTATTTGTTTTTATTTTTTTTTCTATTTTGTTCTTTTTGCTGCAGGAAACTCCAAGGAATGAGAGGCATTTTCATTGTTCTATCCTGAGAAAGTAAGCAAGCCTGTTCTGAATCTTGGCTCCTTACCTCATGAGGTCTTTAATGGCTTTTGTATTTCAAGGCCCAAAACAGAAGTTTTAGGGCATCAAGAAGGTCCAACTTTTGATTAGAGGGTGGAGACTAATCCAAGGTGAATGACGAGAGGATAGTATTGAAAGTCAAGGAAGCTTAAGGGTTTGCCCTGAGGTAGCAAAGCGTGAGGAGACAGTTTAACTGAAACTAGAAAAGGGATACAAGTTTCAGAGTATCGAAGACAAGGTCCTCGCAGTTGACATTACCTGGGAGACTTGACAAAAGTTTCCCACACCCCACAGAGACATGGAGAGAGGGTAAACAATGATCTTTCAAAATGGACCAAGGGGGCTTGGACAATGAGCTTCTTAGTGGCTATTGAAAGTGGAATGAAGATAATAAGAACCTTCCTTCAATCTACTTGTCACTGTAAGTATCCAGTCCTAGGGGAGGGGCAAAATCCTCAATGTTATCGGTCGTCTTCTCACCCTGACAAGTTGGAGTATAGAGGCAGATGTAATTTGATTTGGGAGAATGTAGAGAAATGGGACGTTTCCTGAAAATGAGTGTTGTGGAAGAAATGCATATCCATTATAAATTGTAAAATGAACATCTATGCATTTTCTGCTCCAACTACATATGCATAGGATTAAAATAAATCTTTTAAAAAATACATTAAGTGCAAGTAGGGATATATTTATTCTGTGGGCAGAAAGGCTTCCACTATGTGGCTGAGAGCTGATCTGACCCACATAGCATTGATTTCATTATATGATCATGCAGCAATCGCCCAAGAGAGAAATATTTTCTAAGTAATGGAGACAGTTTTATCCACGGGATTGCCATCAAATCAGTGTAACTTGAAACCAATGCATCATTTAAAAATACTTCTTTATTAAGGTCTGGGTAACAGGGTCATTGCAGAATACTTTAAAAGAAATAGTACTAACTCTATATTTTCAGTGTAATTTTCATCTGTTGTCTCTGTTGTCCAAACCCTCTTTTTCCCTTTCAGAGGGTGAGTTTTGCATATCTTTCTAGAAAACAAAGTCATGGTCCTTGCTGACAAGAGAGTAAGGAAGAGGAGATGGTCACTAGGTCACTAGGTTGTGCAATATGGATAACCTTTTAATCAGCACTAAGGCAGCCTCTGCAGCAGTAGGTACACTGGGCCACATTTCTTAAACTATGGAAGATTTGTTCAGCACTCTTCCCTCATCCAACTGTTTTGCCTGAAGTTTCCACCATCATGGCCATTCTGACAAATATGAGGCAGCAAACTATGAAGTCATATAGTCCGATATATGAGCCCACATACTCTCTTCCAAGGTAGAGGGGGCCCTTTGATTTCTTGCCCTATTCTCTTAACATTACATTAAATGCCAAAAATAAAAGTCCTGGAAAACTTTCCACTAAAGGAACAGGGAAAGGTTAAGCAGAGAAGTAGACAACAACTAAGGATAAACTTCACAATTTGTCAGAGGACTTGTTCTGCTTATCTTGAATAAGTCCTAAATACCTTATGCCAAAAATACCTGAGGATGATGATTTAAAATGACCTCCTTCAAGTCAATATAATATTTGGCGGCTTGTACCATCTCCTCTGCCTCTTAATGACCGGCAACAGTTTGCATGAATAATTTACAGACAGCATAAATACCTGTAATGAATGCAGAGAAGGGGCATATGCTGTGATATAAAGTCGTTGATACTGGTGATATGAGCTATTGAAAGTTGCCTGCTAAAGTTAAAACAGATTTTTTTGTTCATTCATGCAATTCCATCAAGAACAGTTTATAGAGAAGTGAATGCCTGATCTCTAATTGTTTTGTTTGTGCTAAGGAATTAATTTTATGCAAGGAAGCTGGAAAATGCCTTTATCAAAGGAGACATCTTCCAGAAGTTCTGCTTTCATGATGTGTTTTTCATTAAGGCACAAGAAGTAAGATTTAAAAAAAAAAAAATCTAGTATGTGTGTGTTTCTTTCTATCTTTTCTTTTTTCCATAGAGTCCACTCTCATCTTTCATCTTTTAATAACACTCCTGTGTGAAGATGGCAGAGGAGCAGTCCATGTGTTACTTCTGAGCATTTCTGAAGAGAGATTGAAAGAGCTGTTTTTCTATTGCTTTTTCACTTGGTAAAAGTGTGAATGCTTCATTAACACTTCTTAGGCTGTAAGTGAAATGTCTTTTTGAAAAATGATGAGCAATCTGTGTCCCGCAGCTCCCTACCTAATCTGGCCCAGAAAACCTCTCTGCACTCCCTGAGGGAACAAATCCATTTTATGTTTGTTGGTTTCTTTACCATAAAGCACTGAAGACAAATTCTGGTATAAAAGTCTAAGTAGAGCTCATTATTCCTACCTCTTTCCAAGATTAGGGGCAAAGTCCGTTTTACTTGTACTCTGCTGCAGGTGTCGAAGCGAGCCCAACAATACCTGTTGCCAGGAGATTATTGCTCAAGTGTTTCTTTTTAGTCTTAACTACTTCTCTGTGAAAGTATTTACACACTGCTAGAAAGTCCAAGGGAAACATGTGAATGCTGAAGTTATAAGTGATAAAACAATCTGGTCATAATTCAGAGGATGGTGGAGGATGATTATTGTTTCCAATTTATGTCTTCCTAGACCTAAGTAGGGAACAAAAGAAGTGGGAAAAGTAATGGAAATGAGGTTCAGTATTAATACATTACTCTGCTCTAAGCCCAAGGTGGTTTTATAATTGAGACTAGATTTCCATTGTAAATTTGTATTTTCAGAGGCTTATAATTTATTTCTTCATAAATATGTACCAAAACCCCCAGACCTATAATGTCACATTTCTAATATTAATGAATCTATACAAAATATTGTTTGGTTTAAAAGAGTAATTTACTGCATGGATTCTTGATCTAGGCTGCCTGGGTTCAAATCCTGGCTCTGTCTTTTACACTAGTTCCTTCTCTGAGCCTTACATTCCTCATACGTAAAAGGGAAATAGTCAACGTACACTACCTCATTAAGGTGTTGTGAGAATTAAATGAGTTAGGATATGTGAAATATTTAGAAGAGTTCCTTACACATAGAAGATACTAGGTGTATGTTAGCTAAGATTATCAGTATCTTCCAAAGTTATTAGGATTGGGGAGCGGGGGAAAGATCAGAATTACTCACAGGCTTTTTCAAACTATGCAGTTTCCCAAATTGGATACACCTTCTATTCAGGGACAAGAGTATGCCCAATCTGAATGCAAATCACTGCAATTTGAACTATTTTTACTATATTACAACCCTTGGGTATGTAGCGGTTAGAAAATAAGTTGAAAGATACCGATATAAGGGATGCACACATATAAGAATATACATATAACCTGTGGATCAGATGCTTTACATACACTGTGTTAAACGTCATCACAACCTTGCAACCCTGAGAAGAATGTATTATTCTCCCCATTGCGGACAGAAGGAAACAGTAGAGGAAGAGTGAGTGTGAATATTCCAAGGTCACACAGATAATAAATAGCAAAACTGAAATTTGAACCCAGGTCTCTTTGTCTCCAAAGTTGTTTTCTGTTCTTTTTCCTTTTAAGAAAAAAAATTCCACCAGACTTCTGTAAAAGAAATTCCTGAGCAACAAAGCACAACAGTATGCAGCTGAGAAATAAATGAACCACTGAACCATCAGTCTGGAGTGTGACTTTAAAGAATGGAATATCTTTATTAGTAAGGGTTTCAGACCAAGCAAGAATTTCAAAGACAGAGGCAAAAGCAAAACAGGCTCTTTAAATAACTGCAGGCATGATTCTGAAGGACTGTCTTTGTATGTACACAGTATGCAAAGGACTATTGGTCTAAATTAGTCTTTTCAGTCACACCTATACTTGCAGATGGGAAGACATCAAAGTGTAAATAGAGACATATGTTATCAGCACAGATCAAACTGAAGCTGATGACTGTAGTAGAAAAATAGTTAGTAAGTGGACAAATTAGGGGCTTTCTCACATCTTATACAAAGGATAAGTTTTTTGGGTGTATGAAAATTCCCTTCTTTTTTTCAGCTTAAATGAGATCCATGCTTTGTTTACAAGTGTTGTAATTTACCAAGCATTGCGGGGGAAACTCAAACAATTTCTTAGAGCCAAAGAGAAAAAAAATACAAATTTATAAATTTGCAAACCATTATTTTCTGCCAAGAAAATCACAAATATGTTCTCTAGCCATGGCATGTATCTATTTTTAGTAATTTGGGAACCTTTGCTTGATTCTATTAAATTTTTCCATATTAGTTAGGCAGTTCTTTTGGTGGCAAGTAATAGAAATGGGCTTTATCTAGCCTAGCAGACATAAAAGGGAATTCAATGGAAGGATTTTAGAAAACATTTGAGGGGGTCCAAGGTAAAGGTAACTAACCAAGCCTTTTTAAGGTGCAGGAATCAGGATGGCTCTGGAGACTCAGCAGCAGGAATTCTTGGACTTGTTTGGGAGACAGAGGGTTGGCCTAATAATGTGTCTGAGTATGATGATCTGCATTTTCTGCATCTCTAAATTAGAAATGAAAATTATCAGCTTTGATGGTGTCCCAGCCACTAATATCGAACTAGGGGGTGGAGGGTTATTGTGAGGGGGTCAGCTCTCTGAAAAACGTCAGTTATAAAAACTGCCTCATTTAAAAATGTCATGTCATCATATATTTTTCCAACATGATATGTATATATATATATAAATATAATATAATATAGCATACATATTTTCTTTTTAAGGGCACTTTTAAAATCTTTTTGGCTATCTTCTTGATACCAGACCCTGAGATACAGGGTCAAACACTGTTCCTTATTGGTTTTATTTTATTTATTTATTTTCCAGTTTTATTGAGAAATAATTGACATACATCACTGTATAAGTTTAAAATGTGTAGTGTGATGGTTTGATTTACATATGCTGTGAAATGATTACCACAATGGGTTTAGCTAACATCCATCATCTCATGTAGATACAATTAAAAAGAAGAAAGAAGAAAAGAATAAAGGAAAAAAAATTTTCTCCTTGTGATGAAAACTCTTAGAATTTGCTCTCTTAACAACTTTCCTATATATTGTCCAGCAGTGTTAGCTATAGTCATCATGTTGTACATTAAATCCCTGTACTTATTTATCTTATAACCAGAAGTGTGTAACTTTGGAGCACCTTCCTCCATTTCCCCCTTTCTCCACCCTCTGCCTCTGGTAACCACAAGTCTGATCTCTTTTTCTATGAGTTTGTTTGTTTGTTTAGATTTCACATGAATGAGAGCATACAGTATTTGTCTTTCTCTGTCTGACTTATTTCACTTAGCATAATGCCCTCAAGGTCCATCCAGGTTGTCGCCAATGGTTGGTAGGATTTCCTTGTTTTTTATGGATAAATACTACTCCATTGCATATATGTACCACATCTTTTTTTATCCTTTCATCCATCAATGGACACTTAGGAGGTTTTTTCCATGTCTTGGCTATAGCGAATAATGCTGCTATGAAAAGAGGGGATATATGTCTTTTTGATTTAGTGTTTTTATTTTCTTGAGATAAATACTCAGAAATGGAATTGCTAGATCATATGGGAGTTCTATTTTTAATTTTTTGAGGATCCTCCATAATGTTTTCCACAGTGGCTGTACCAATTTATAATTCTGTCAACATCCACACCAGCATTTGATGTTTCTTGTCTTTTTGTTGATAACCATTCTAACAGACATGAGGTGATATCTCACTGTGGTTTTAATTTGCATTTCGCTAATGACTAGCGATGTTGAGCATTTTTTCATATACTTGTTGGCCTTTCATATATCTTCTTTGAAGAAATGTCTATTCAGGTCCTTTGCCTATTTTTTAATTGGGTTATTTATTTTTTTGCTATTGAGTTGTATGAGTTCTCTGTATGTTTTAGATATTAATCTCTTATTGACTATAAGGTTTACAAATATTTTTTTCCCATTCCTTTAGGTTGTCTTTTCACTTTGTTGATGGTTTCTTTTGCTGTGTAGAAGCTTTTTATTTTTATGTAGTCTCATGTTGATTTTATTACTTGTGCTTTAGGTGTCACATGCAAAAAAATCATTACCAAGACCCGGGTCAAAGAGCTTTGTTCCTACGTTTTCTTTTAGGAGTTTCACTAACATTATATTTTTAACATTCTCAAACACTCAGAAAAATTGAAAGAATACTAAAAAACATACACTTTTATCCACCACTTAGCTTCCATGATTGTTAAGATTTTGCAATATTTGCTCTGTTTATCTATGTATATAACACACACATACACTTCACACTAATATTTACTGGACTTGAAAGTTAGTTACAATCATTAACACTTCTACCCTAAATAATTTAGCATTAACCTCTTGGGAACAAGAACATTTTCCTAGCTGCCAAAACCATTAACACACATAAAGAAATGAGCAATTTCATGATATTATTTAATATCTATAATATTGATTAATTAATTCTAATATCTAGGCCTTGCCCGAATTTTCCCAACTGTCTTTCAAATGTCTTTTGTAATTGTGTTTTTTGAATCAGGATCCAATGAAGGTTCATAAATGAACTTGGTTGCTATGTTACTTAATTCTGTTTTTAATTTAGAGTAGTACTCCCTTCTTGCTTATTATTATTATTATTATTCATGACATGTTGAAAAGATCTGGCCACTTGTATTATAGAATGTCCCTCATTTTGGATTTTTCTGTGTGCCTGTTATCAATTTATTGACTCTCAGATCCAAGAGCAACTTCTGTATCTGCTCTGAGATAATTGACTGGACATTTAGCTTTTCTCATTTACAGTAAACACGATGTTAAACTTTGTGAATAGAGGGTACAAGAGGGACATTGCAGGAGGAAGGTGTCATCTGTTTTTTCAGGTATGCTGCATTTTACTTTGTTGCTCCTGGGGTATGGTTGATCAGAGGTACATATATGCAGAGACATCTGGTGGTACCCTGCCCCAGCTGCGTGCCCAGAGTATATAATCTCTCGGAAACTTCAGAGCCCCACCCCAGGCCTGATGACTATACTGCCACTGAATAACCTGTGAAGACATTGCACACTTGAGGCCTCACACTCTCACTCCCTTGGTGAGCCAGCCCACTAACCTCAGTTTCCCTAACCCTGAGGTTTCCTTTCTTCTTGCCCAGTGACGGTGGACCAGCTTTCCCCAGGCAACCCACAGAACTTCTTTACCATGCATCAGTGGGCTGCACCTACACCTTCTCCAACAAGGTCTGAATGCCATCTTTGGGAAGGGAATCCCCCCTCCAAGTTTGTCCTTTCTTGGGGACTCTCCCTCAGATCTAGGGTAACCCTAAAGTTCTCTTTCCACTTTAAAATTATTTTCCTACCGAGCTTAATAATTATTTATACTAAAGTTTCCCTCTTTAAATTTACTGCGTGGTTTCTATCTTCTGAACAGACCCAGACTAATACAATCTGTTTAATTATTTTGTGATATTGTCGTATTGTTGAATTTGTTTCTCTATCTCTAGTATTTCCTGAAATTTAGGTTTAAAGACTTGATTCAAGTTAAATATTTTGGGCAAGAATAATTTACAGGGGATGTAGTATTCTTAGCATTTCATCATAAGCTAATAACACAGCCATGCAACACTGGATTATATCTCTATTAGTGATGCAAGTTTTTATTACTTGGTTAAGGTAATGGCTGCCAGATCTCCCCATTATTGAGAAACATTTTCCTTTAATGACTAGCAAATAATTTGGGGGTTGATACTTTCATACCACATGAATATCCCATTTTCCCAAAATATTTTAATAATTTTAGCATCCATTGATAATTATTATCTGAGTCAATTATTTCATTGAAAGTTATAAAATGGTGATTTTCTAATTTTTTGTTTTAGCTCTTTTGTGATGAAGGGTGTTCCCCCATCAGCTGATGATGAACTTTAGTCTTTCATGAAAAGGTGGAGTAAATGCATTTTCCCTTTCCAATTTCAGAGTAATAAATTGATAAAACAGTTACATTCAATGTTGGCAAGATTTTCATTCTCTCTCTCTCTCTCTGAATATCTTTATGGAATCACGAACTTTTATCCATTGTTTTGAAATCAATCATAGTAATTATTCTTTTTGATCACATTTTCCCAATTGTGACCTGATAGAGCCCTTCCAAGGCAGCTCTTTGTCCTTTTGGCATGATCCCATTAGTCTTTGAGCACTTTCTACTTTATCGCCATCATGAGATGTTTTAGACCCTGGAATAATCCATTGCTCCAAGCCCTCTTTTTTTCTAGTGGGAAAGTGTACTTAAAAACTAATAAATATGTTAGGTGTCAAGAGATTTCACTACCAGTAGGTCATCATTGCTTAATCATTGCTGAATCTTTCATTGAATAGATTTAGTTAAAAATTAGTGAGTTCACGTTGCTGTTTCCAATTCAAATTGAACATTCAAAGCTTTTGTCTCAATTTACTTATTTTATACCATCCCTTAATATTACTATGTATATATATGTATATATACAATTTTTTACTAAATTAACGTATTAATTATCTATTGCTGCAAAACAAATTACATCAAAGTTTAGCAGCTTTGAACAATGAACAGTTATTAGGTCACATAGCTTCTGTGGGTCAGAAATTTGGGAGCAGTTTAGCTTAGTGGTTCCGGCTCAGAATCGTTCATGAACTTGTAGTCAAATTCTCAGCCAGGGCTTCAGTTACCTGAAGGCTTGACTAGGGCTGGAGGATATACCTCCAAGATGAATTTCTCACCAGGCTGTTGGCTAAAAGCCTCAGTTTCTCACTGGCTGTTGGCATGAGGCTTCAGTTCCTTCCCAAGTTGACCTCTCCATAATTATTCCTAAGTGAGCTGATGACACGCCAGCTGGCTTCCCAATAGAATGCGATCTGAGAGAGAAAGCAATGAGGAAGGCACAAGGCCTGTTGTGTCCTGGTCCTAGAAGTGGCACACCATCACATCCACCACATTCTCTTCATTAGAAGCAAGTCACTAAATCCAGCTCACATTCACAATGAAGGGAATTAAGCTCCACCTCTTAAAGAGAGGAGTATCAAAGTATTTATGGACATATTTTAAAAGCACCACATTTGCTTGTTTCCTTATTCTACATCATACATAAAATAGTTTCAAATTTATCATATCTATATTAATAAAAATAAAAGTCGTGAATGAAGTGCAGTGAATGAAGAATAAAATTCCATTGTAGAATTTTTAAAATTTTAAAATATATCTTAGTAAGGATATATACTCAGAGTATTGTGTTCAAAAGTCACTTGAAGCAATTATTTTCTCTGTATAGTTACGTTCCAATATGATATATAAAGTTCCTTTATTTTTCTTGATTTCCGTTTTAGGATGTTTGTTTTTTGATGAAAATCTGTTTTTTGATCATGTAAAACATATGTATAGTTCAAACAACAAAATTATTTTAAAAGTTATACTCAGAGATGTCTTGATTTTCAAGTTCTGTCTCTTCTACTTTACTTATTTTTTCTGCCATGTTTCTTTAGAGAACTATTTTCATTTGTTTTTTATTTATTTTTCTTTTTTCAAAATAAGCTTATAAAATTCAAATAATAACTAGTGTCTTTTTGATCCTATCTCTATAAATTTGTTCTTTATAAAAGAATTTATAAAAGCCAAATAGTTGCTAATTCATTTGCACAGGAGCAGAAGAAGGACAGAGTAGTCCCTTTGTGTTCAACGGCATGGTTAGATTCCTTGGGTTGGCAGCCATCATGAGCAGTATGCTCTATTCAGAAAGCGTCCTGCCAAATGAACTGTGCCTTAGAGACATTGGACATGGCAGCAGCACAAATGGTAGCATGTTCCCTTCACACAGTTCTGGTTGATGAACCAAAAACAATTGCCTTGACAGTGAAATCTATGCCAACTCTGTAGAAAACTGTAAGACAGGCAAATAGTACATTTCACTATACTTTATTTTTTGGCTAAAACAAAATTGAGGTTTTTAATGCAGAGTTTTACATGATGTATTTTATAGAGAATTCCTAAATAAGTTATCAAATCTGTAAAAACAATTTTGTAGCCAGGCAAAGGTGGAAGAGGTCAGAAAGAATTGCACATGATGTTGGGACATTGGAGCCCTTTTTTAAAAAGATCAAAACATTTTCTTCAGATAATTTTGAACAAATAAGCCTTAAAATGGCATAATGATTCTCTCTTTTAATCACCATGGTGTTGTCAAGATTGTTTCACACTATGAAGAAATGACAAATATTATTTTTTAGAGGCAGAATTGCTTAGGGAAAATGCCCATGAATTACAAAATAGGGTACATGAAACGATTTTTATTCTAGCAGGCTTGTTATAGTCAGTTTTTCACTAAAGCAGCAACTAAAGCCACAGCTGAAGGAAATTGGAATTTTAGCCTGTTTTTGAATCACTAAGAATGACAAATAAGCCTAAAGGGAGTATACATCATAGAAAACACTTCTTGTTATCAATGAATAGGTTCATTAGTTTTGTATCTCTCTTCTTTCCTTCCTTTCTTTGTCCTTTTCTTTCTCTCATTTGTTCATTCATTCATTGATTTGTTCATTCTTTCTTAATTTATTTGTTAATCTGTTCAATTTCTTATTCATTTGCTCATTTATTTGTTCATTTACTCATCCATATAAAATAACATCTTCTTTAGCCCAGACCACTACAATAGCAAATAGCATCCTAACTAGTTTCCCAGTTCTAATCTGACACCACTACAATCCATTCTCCACATAGCATACAGTGACCATTAAAGAGTGTAAATTATATTACTCCCCTCCCCTGCTAAATATCCCACAATGGCCTACAAGATCATTCAGGGAAAACTTGAAATCTCTACAATGGCTTCTGATCCCTTGCTCTCTCTCCAATTTTGTCTCCTTCCAATCCTTGAATATATTGCTCTAGCCATATTGACTTTTTGCTGCACCTCAAAAAGATCAAGTTATTTCTATCTTAGAGACTTACTTGTTATCCCATCTATCTAGAATGTTCCTCCCTCAAATCTTAGTAAAGACGGCTGTTATCATTTCTGATGCGGGGTCAGTGAGCCAAGGAGCCGAAAGAAAGATTTCTTGGACTCTCAAGGTCTGGTAGTAGTCCTCTTTTATTTAGAGAATAGTGTGGAATAGCATGGGGACAGGACCCATGGGCAGTCAGAGCTGCTGCGTGGGGACAGGACCTATGGGCAGGATGAGCTGCTGCTGGCACCTCTGCTGCTGCCAACATGGGTGGAGAGTAAGGCTAAATTTAAGGTATAGGTATGTGAGTTATCTTTTTACAAGACAAAGGAAAGAATATGTAAAAGGAGTTGTTAAAATGGTATCAGGGCAGGTGGGGTCTGGTTATTGGGTGGTCCTATAACTTTTAGATAGGAATCAAACGGGATTAAGTAAATGGCAGAAGCCACTGCTTAAATATTATCTTCAGCTAAAGACAAAGGAGGATGTTGGGGGGGGGGGGTGGGGGTCAGTTACATGAGGTTGCCAGACAGTAAACAACTTAAGTCCTTGCCTTCCTCATTAAGAGTTTCCAGAGATAAGGCCATCCTGCCTTCCTCCTGGTGCAGAGAGGGAGACAACCCCCACAGATGGAGACTTCCTTTCCAAATGCAGATGTCTCTCATCAAAGGGCAAGCAAATTCCACTCCTCAGACCTCGTTCTCATCTGCAGTTTTCAAAAGTAACCAGCCCAAAATAATCCTCATCAATTTCTATCATTGCTCAAATGATAGAGATACCTCAGTGATGCCTTTCTGACTGCTTTCTCTGAAATTGACTCCCATTCTTTTCTATCACATCACACTGTCTCCTTAGCACTTATCACTAGTTGAAAGTGATTGTGTGCAAACTTTGTAAGCACAAGAATTTTATCTCTCTTCTTCATCATTATATCCCTAAAACCCCAAATAGTGCTGACACATAGTAGATTTCTAATAATCATGGTTAGTGGAATGTATGAGTGAATCCTTCTGTTCTGGAAACATTTATCGTAAATGTGTTATGTATTCTGTTTAGCTATAGGATGAAGGGATGGATAAAATTATCACAATGAACACCATTCTAGTGAAGAGAGACACATACAACCAAACAAATGATTACTATATAGTGTGTTGGTGTAAATAAAAGCTCATACTAGGAACAAGGTAACTTAGAACATGGAGTTGTTATGACTAACTGGAGAGGTCAGATAAAGAAAGAGCAGGAGAATGCTTGGCTTATGTGAGCAACAGCAAGGAGGCCAGTTTGGCCACAGTTGAGTGAGTGAGAAGATATGAGGTCAGTGGCATAGGCAGAGGCTTAGACATTAACGACTTTCCGCATAGCATCTTTCAAGATCACCAATTAAATCAAATAGCAAGAAAACTAGTGCTGAGAAGATTGTAACTTCCTTGAAAAAAGATATCTCTTACAGTTTTTCTTTATATTTCTTGAAGTGCCTATTAGAGCATCAAATACACAATAAACACTCAGTGGTGATACAAATTTGTATTAGTAATGGCGTAAGGAAATGTGCTACCCAAATTTCCCTTCAGCTTAGTGATTCATGAGTTTCGTGCCCTAGGGCACCCTTTTGACTGTGGCGTGGACCCTCCTGTATAGTAACTTCATCCAGCTAAAAGGAGAAGGGATATTGAAGGCCTTTTTCTCCTTCAAGACGTTTTTTCTATTCTGCTTGTTCTACTCACATGAATCTGCAGAGAGTGGCACTGAAAGACAGATTATCAGTTGAGTTGGGGGCGTGGTTTCTGGTTATCGTTGCTACATAACAAATTACTGAAACACTTAAGCAGCTTACACTAGCTATTTTATATTGCTCACAATTTTGTGAATTGGGAATTTGTCAAGGGCTTGGCTAGACAATTCCCATGTGAAGTTTATCCTGCAGTTGAGGTAGATGTCAGCTTGAGGCTGTAGTCATCTAAAGGCTTGACTGGACTGAATGGCCAAGGTAACTTATTCACATGGCTAACAGTTGACACTGGTTGTCATCTGGGCAGTCAGCGAGTGCTATTGACTAGAGGACCTACAAATAGCTTCTCTGAATAGTCTGTGCTTCCTCACAGCATGGAGGTAGTAAGGTAGGAAAACTTCTTGAATTATAGCTAAGAGCTCCAAATATGAGTTTTTCAGTAAGAAAGAAGCTGGATAATCTTGTATGACCTAGCCTCAGAAGCCATGGATCATGATTTCCACAGCATTTTAAATGGTTTATGGGTTTATAAGGTGAGCCAAAATTTAAGAATTTAAAAGGAGTGAGCTTAAACTCCATGTCTTAGTAGGAAGAATGTCAGTTAACTTGTGGACATGTTTTAATACTGTCACAGCTTGTGATAGTAGCTTTGCTTCATATGAAGTGCTTTTTCAGGTTGAAAGCATCTCCTGCAGGAGCTCTTTGGAATCAGCCAATTCCTGCTTTGATGTTCTTCGCTGGCCCGAGCCAACAATAATGGTTAACACTTGAGCTAAGTTAGCCCATAAAAAACTGGTCTAGCTTTGAAGAATGGAAAGAATCATGACTCAGCTACTTTTACTTACAGTTGCTTTTACTTCAGGTTACTACCAAACCAGGAACAAGTAGTGAAAAAGACATATGAAACAAAGATACTAACGCGTGGAAGCAATTCCACAATGCCTCCTAAGTTCTTTTCAGAGGCATGACCAAGGTCTGGTGTTCAATATACTCTAAGTGGAGTGAGGAACCCTTCAGATCCCTGAGTTTTATACCATAGTAGCCTTCAGGGCTAATACCAACAAAAAAAAAGAAAATTCCTTGCTGTGCCCAGTTACACACTTACCTATTATATTCTTTTACTGCATCATTGACTTAGAGAAAGGCCTGGCCATGACTCACCATAATTCTCTAATTGTCATAGGAGATATAAGGTGGCTAAATGTTATCAAGATAATTCTAGAGTAATTTTGAGAGTAAAAGTTAATAATATTTTTTCTGTCTTGACTCCTACTCTACTTTCTCCCCAAATACTTAGTTTTTAGCTACCCTGGAAAACATGCCTTTGGAGACAACAAATTGAAATCTCCCATTTCTACTACTTGCTCAAACCATCCCTTATGCCTGGAATGTCTACCAGTTCCCTCACGGCAACAATAAATCCTACCCACCCTTTAAAGCCAACTTCAAATCTCACATCATCTACCTTCCTAGACAACTCCTTTTTACTTGATGCCACTTTTATGGCACTTATCACTTTGCCTTGTATTGGTACTATTTACAGGTATATATGGCTCTACAATTAGAATGTAAGCTCCCTAATGGCAGTGACCATTTGTTTTTCATCTCTGTTTCCTCCTTAGTATGCTACATAGTCTTTTGCATATAATAAATGTTCACTTTTATTGATTTATGTTGACATGTTGGTCAAGTTAGGCAACTAATCAAGGACAAAAATAATCTCTGTAAACATGTTCACAACAAATTGCCATAAAACGAACTTGTCATTGGTTAATTGTTTTGCAGGATAGTTGAACAGATTCAGGGAGTTTTACCACAGCGCCAAATTCAATGGCCAATTTGGTTTGGAAAAAATATATAGTAAAGCTAATTGTTTGTATTCATATAGAAGAAAATCCAAGTAGAGTTTTGATTAGCCTTTATTTTAGCTTTTTAATAAATTAGGTAGTGTCCATGTTCAGTCAGGCTTTGAGAGTGATATGGTATTAACAAGAAGTTTCTAATTTTTATACAGTATAAGATTTTATTCACTGCAAATAACGCATATCTAATTATGCAGGGATCCCATTTTTGAAATTTCCTAGGTACATAAATTGTCCTGTCTTCCCCTTATGCTCCTTAAAATAAACCCAATTTCTTTCAACAAAAGTAGAAAAGTACCTCATAATTGCAGTCTTTCATCTCTTCTTCCACAGCGTTTACTTATAGGAGTCTCAGATCACATTTTTCTCTTCCAAGAAGAGCCGTGGACATCAGGATTGCAATAAAGCAAACTCGTGACAGATGTGACAGTGACTAATTATAGCTGATCTTGGCAATATGGCAGAGGGATTTTCTCATTAAAGGTAAGGGTCAGAGGAAGATTTGAGAATGAGAAAGCAATATAATGGGGTCAGGGCAAAATGACCACCTCCGGCCTGAGTCAACCCAAGTGGAAAATTGCTTGAAAAGCAGGTTAGCAATTTGAACCAAGAGTGAAATAAAGTATCAAAAATCTTTTAACGCATGCATAGGGATGACCACACACACTCTCAAATAGCCTTAAAATCATTATCTTTTCTTACCAATGAAAGAGTTTCCAATGCCTTTTATAATCAGTTTTTCAAGGCCATTGATATACAAGTAATTATATTAATAATTAAATTTTGCTCATTCTCCCTCTTCAGTACCCTTGCATCAACTTTCTTCTCACCATTTCCATTGTCACTATCCTGGCTCAGACCCTCAATCCATCTGCTCTGGATCAGAGAAATAGTCTCCAACTGCTTTTTCTACTTCTAGGTTCTCTTCTCTTCAAAACTCATTTTCTCTGTGTTCCAAAAGCTTAAATGTTTCTGCCATACCTACCAATTGAAATTTAAACTCCTTAGCCTGCTTTTGAAGGCCCTCCACAATATGCCCTCAAACTACCCTCTTCTAAACTTGACCCCCATAACTACCTGCACATTCTCTGTGTTCCAGCCACACAGAAATACTTGTTCTCCAGATGAACTGCTTGTTTTTTCATCTTTTATTACCTTTTTGCATATTCATTTTCACATCTTTACATATTCATCTATCCATCCTTTAAGGCTCAATGCATATGCTAACTCTTCCATGATGCCATCACTAATTCCTTTGGATAGAAATAATTTTCCCTGAAACTCCTAATGACACTTTTCTGTTACTAGATATATAAAACTGAGGCTGGTGCTATGATTATTTTGGTACTTATCTCATTCAGTCCTCTTCCACTGTTCTGTTTCCAGTGACTACCACTATCATCAACCCAGTCTCCATCTTATTTAACCTATAGTTGTAGTTAATATTGTTGACCAAACCCTACTTCTTAAAATACTCTCCTCTACTGGATTCCAGGATAATATATTCTCCTTGATTATCTCTTTTGGATGCCCTGAATGCTCCTTTTCATCTTCTTTGCTGAGTCATTCTCTTTTAACTAGCCATTAAATGTTAAACTTTTTCAAAGTTCAGTCCCAGGTACTCTATCATTTTATACTCTCTCCTTAGGCAATAACTTTACTACCTACGATTTCCGTGCATATGACTTGCAGATTTATATCTCTAAAAGAAATTAATCATGTGATTTCCAAACCTTTATATTTAGCCGACAATTTTGCCACCCTGTAGAATATTACAAACAAGGCTCACTCGACATAACCAAAACCATACTCATAATATGGTTTTACCCTCAAATATGCTTCTCCTCTAGTGTTCCTTATCTCAACAAATGACAGTGACATCACTCAGTTGTACAAGCCAGATTATCTCTTCCATCTTCCTCTCCCTTACCTCTTATAGCCAATTTGTTATCAATTCTTGACGAATTTACTTACCAAAGACATTTCAAATCTATTTCTCCCTATCTCACACTAAAAACACATTGGTCCAAGGTAGCAGCATCTTTTACTGGGACTGCTATAGTCTTCTAATAATCTTTCCTCATCTACTCAGGGAGTCTGCAATCCATTTTGCATGCTGCAACTAATTTACATTTTGAAAGCATAAGTTTGATAACATTGATTTTCTGCTTGAAACTCTGCAATGGTTTGCAATTGTTTTTAGGGTAAAGACCTTAACACTGCTACAGATTTTTTTCACGGCATCATGTTGTCATTTTCCATGTTACCACTTTACTATTTCACAGGCTGTTCCCTTAGTCTGGAATGTATCTCCTTCCTCTTTTTAACAAATTAATACTTATCTATTATATCTCAGTTCAAGTGTTACTTCTTTAAAACAGGCTTTCCCAAACTCCTCAGCTAGGTTATGTCCTCCTATTGTAGACTGCTATTATACTCTGTGCCTCTTTTTCATAATATTTGTCACAATTATAATTTTATGTCATTTTATTAATGTTTTTATTATTTTCAACTCTGTAATCTGAATTGGGTAAGGGATCAGGTCAATATTTGCCACCTTTGTATCACCAGCATCTGATGCAATACTGAAATAAAATAGATGCTCAATTAGTATTGGTTGGATAAATGAATTATCTCTAAACAAAATTATGTGCATTTATTTGATAGATTTTTTTGAACACTTAGTATATGTCATGCATTGGCTTGTAGAGGTTTTGTCTACATTATATTTATCTCTTCCTTAACACTGTGATAAATAAATGAATGAATAAATGAAAGCAAATAAATTTGTCCTATCAGGATTTTTGATTTTCAATTAGAAAGCTCCATAATATACAAAGCTCAGGATCCGTAAGTACATTGGTCCTACCTCCTGAAACTTCTTTACATTTTATTTTATTATAATACTGCTATACATGTAAATATAATTTTAGTTTACAGTCATTTTCATATGCTCTCCCGTTTTAGTCTGAAAAGAATTTTTTGTCTTCTTTATACAGAAACATATAGAGTCTCAGAATGATTAAGGAGACAATTATTAATTGACAGAGACAAGATTAGAGCTCAGCAGGACTTTTACTTCCTAGTCCAGTATTCTATTTACTATAAGTTTACCATATATAATTAAAGGAAAGCAAAGTCTATAAAAGGATTCATATGTGTTAATGTGTTGCACACGTAAATGTTACCCATAGTGTGATGGGAAAATGGTTGAGAATTGTTGGTTTAAATAATGCTACATTTATTGGACATTTGTGTTGTTTCCCCCATCAATGCGCATACCTGATGGCTTGTTGTCATCACAGGTTTTTCATCTTGTATTCCATTTGCATTAATACTTAAGAGCAACTTCCATTTATAGGTTTAATATATCTCCTCTGCTGGGAATTGAAAGGTATTGAATAATTTTCAAAATAGTGAGGGAAAGAAAGATTCTGTTCAATCAAAAGATGACACAAATTGTTCAATAGTAGGAATTTATGGGACACTTGACTTATATTATCTAACTTTTAGAGAAGGCCACAAAGGCTACCTTTATTGGTTATATTTTTTCTTTCTGTGTTGGCTCCAGAGCAGTGTATAGGAAACTGAAAAGCAATAAAAGTGATACTTATAAAAAGATGCATTATCTAGTTTTCAAAAGTGAATGACCTCAACTTCCTATCTCTTTTGGAAGAGGATGATGACATAGATTGTATCTAATATACCCTCCTTTAATTGTACATCTCAATTAGGTTATGCTGTGAAGTATAAACATACCAGTAAACAAATGGAAATAGTATCAATATAATTTACCCTGAGAAATTTAATCATTTGAAGACATATTTTGTTCTTAAAGCAACTACAACTTTGATATAATTGGGTTAGCTCTCTTAGAAAGAGTTTTAAAAGAGTGATGCCAGCAAGACGATAAAATAAGAGTTTCTGGGCTCTCCTTCCCTCCATCGAGACACCAATCCAACAGCAACACACAGATCAAGTCCCTTTGTAAGAAATTCAGAAACTGGTTGAGAGGCCTCCTATAACCCTGGTTAATGTAAAACTACCCACATCAAAATTTGTAGGAAAAGCTGCAACACACTTTTGTCATAATCCTTATGCCCAGCACAGTACCATAAGATTGTGAGGGAACCCCCAATGACCACCTTTGCACTGAGAAGTGAAGGGTTGCACTGCACTTCTAGCACCCAAACTTCTGGCTGCTACTTGAGGGTCTGGCTTCTAACTCACCTTTATCTGAGTTGACAGGGCCCAGTATACACTAGTCCCCTGGTGCTATATACAGGAAAACTTCCATAAAACTATCACCAGATTTCTTATCAGAAACCTTGCATGCCAGAAGAGAGTGGGATGATATATAAAAGTACTGAAAGAAAAAAAAAACCTTCCAATGAAGAATATTATACCTGGAAAAACTGCCCTTCAAAAATGACAGAGAGATATTCTTTCCTAGGCAAATGAAAGCTGATGGACTTCATCACCAATAGTCTTGCATTACAAGAAATGCTAAAGGAAGTTGTTCAACTTGAAATGAAAGCATGCTAAATAAAAACATGATAGCATAAGACAGTATAAAACTTGTTGTTAAAAGCAAATACATAGAAAAATACAAAAAACTGTATTATGATAGTGAGTGTGAGTAAATCTCCTTGAATTCTAGTATAAAAATTAAAAGAGAAAAGTATTAAAAGTAATTAAAATAAAAAATGTTAAATGATACAAAACATAGACTGGTGTAAATAACAATTTCAGAGGAGAGAGGTAAAAGTGTAGAGTTTTTGTATGCAATAGAAGTTAACTTGTTATCAGCTTAAAATAGATTGTTACAACCATAAGATATTTATGTAGTCCCTATGGCAACCACAAAGAAAATACGTATAGAAGTTACAGAAAAGAAAAAGATAAAGAAAAAAGTAAAGCATATCAATATGAAAAAACAATTAATCACAAAGGAAGATAGCAAGACAGAAAAAGAGGGACAAAAGGACGACAAGAGAAAGAGTAAACATTTAACAAGATGGCAATAGTAAATTCTTCCCTATCAATAATTACTCCCAATGTAAGTTGACTAACCTCCACCCCTAGCAAAAGACACAGAGTGGTTGAATGGATGAAAAAAAAAAAACAACTTTGTGCTGTCTATAAGAAACTCACTTTAGGCTGAAAGTAAAGGTATGGAAAAAGATATTCCATGCAAATTGTAACCAAAAACAACAGGGTGGCTATACTTATATCAGACAAAATAGACTTCAAGCCAAAATCTGTCACAAGAGATAAAGAAGGACATTATATAATGATAAAAAGGTCAATCCACCAAGAAGCTATAACATTCATTACACATATAAATATATATCCCCAACATCAAAGCACCTAAATGTGAAAAGCAAACATTGACAGAACTGAAGGCAAAAAAAGACAGTAATAAAATAATAAAAGGCTTCAATACCCCACTTTCAAGAATGGATAGGTAGATCAGAGAGAAAATCAACAAGTAATCAGTGGACTTGAATAGCACCATAGACCAAATGGACCTAACAAATATATACAAAATTTAAATCCAACAAATAGAATATGCATTCTTCTCAAGTGCACAAGGAACATTTTCCAAGAGAGATTATATGTTAAATAACAAGCCAAGTCTTAGCAAATTTAAGAAGATTAAAATCATACTAAGTATCTTTTCTTACTGTTATGTTATAAAACTGGAAATCAATAACAGGAGGAAAACTGAAAAATTCACAAATACATGGAAAATAAACAGTACATTCCTGAACATCCAATGAGTCACAAAGTAAATCAAAAGGGAAATTAGAAAATATCTCAAGAAAAACAAAATTGAAAACACAACATACTGAAATTTGGGGATGCAGCAAAAGCACTATTAAGAAGGAAGTTTAGGGGCTGGCCCATTGGTGCAGCAGTTAAGTTCACACATTCTGCTTCAGCAGCCCAGGGTCTGCTGGTTTGGATCACAGGTGCAGACCTATGCACCGCTTGTCAAGCCATGCTGTAGCAGGCATCCCACATAAAATAGAAGAAGATGGGCATGGATGTTAGCTCAGGGCCAGTCTTACTCAGCAAAAGTAGGAGGATTGGCAGCAGATGTTAGCTCAGGGCTAACATTTCTCAAAAAAAAGAGAAAAGTTTATAGCAATAGACATTTATGTTAAAAAAGAAGAAAGATTTCAAACAATCAACCTAAACTTATACCTCAAGGTAATAGAAAAAGAAGAAAAAACTAAATCCAAAGTTAGTAGAAGGGATAAAATAAAATAAAATTAGAGCAGAAATAAACAAAATAGAAAATAGAAAACAACAGAAAAAATTAATATAACTGAGTTGAGGTTTTGAAAATATAAAAAAAATTGACAAGTTTTTAGCTAGACTAAGAGAAGAGGACAGACAAATAAATAAAACCATAAATGAAGAAGGAGGCATTGTAACTGATTTCACAAAAATAAAAATGATCATAGGAGACTCCTACAATTATATGACAAGAAAATGGATAACCTAGAAGAAATGAATAAGTTCCTAGAAACATAAAACTACCAAGACCGAATCGTGAAGAAATAGGAAGTCTGAACAGAACTATAACTAGTAAGGAAATTGAATCAGCAATAAAAAACTCCCAGCTGTAGGGGAGGAAGACAACTCCTCTACCTTCTAGGTCCTTCTGGATGGTCTAAGAATTTAAATGACACCAGACAGAATAACATGAGAAAATCAAGCAAAGTTTAAGAACACATATACATGGGGGAAACCCAGGAAACTCAGTAACTTACCAGAATGGCCAAAGCCGCCACCTTAAATATCATCTTTGGCTGAAGATAAAGGAGGATGTTGGGGTAGTAGTTTAGGACTTCAAAGGGGAGGAAGGCAATTTACATGGAGATGGAAATGTAAATGTTTGTTAGACAAGTGTTTCCTGTGCCCTCTACAGACAATGTGACACATTTTACATTACACTACAGTTATCTTATGATATTAGCTCCTTCCTGGAAGAAGCCTTCTATCTTAAATTCTTTTAGGCAGTTTTGGCAGGAAGGTAAAAGTTTCTTTCAGAGTCTTTAGTTCTTAAAAATAATCAAGCCAAAGAGACACATTTTGGGATGGCCAATTCTGATCTCTCACACAGCAAAGAAAAGCCTGGGACAAGATGGCTTCACTGGTGAATTTTACCAAACATTTAAAGAAGAATTAGTGCCAATCATTCTCAATCTCTTCCAAAAAACTGAAAAGGAGGGAAAATTTCCAAAGTCATTTTATGAAACCAACATTTCTCTGAAACCAAAGCCAGACAAAGACACAACAAGAAAAGAAAACTACAGGCTAATGTCTCTGATGAACAGAGATGCAAATATTGCCAGCAAAGTACTAGCAACAGCACATTAAAAGAATCATACGCCATGACCATGTGGAACTTATCACTGATATATAAGGATTTAGCCAATATATTCACTATTGATAGGCTGAGACCAACACAAAACAAAAGGCCATTTATGACAATATAACTGCTAACATCACTGGGATGATATACACAAATCAATTAAAATGACACACCACATTAACATAATGAAAGATGAAAATCACATGACCATCTGAATAAATGCAGAAAAAGCTTTTGATAAAATTGAACACCCTTTCGTGATAAAAACTCTCAACAAACTAGAAATTGAGAGAAATTATCTCAACACAATAAAGATGTAGTGTAAGCACTTGACAATTATCTTTTTTGATTGTAATGTAAGTGACTGACATTGAGATTTTGATTGCTAAGGCATTCACTTCAAAGACATTCATCTTGAATAAACACACTTCTCAATACACAACTAGATAAAGAGCCAGGCCACTCCAACTGTGGAAGTTCTGCCATTTTTTGGAAGTTCTGGTTAACCTAGGTAAGCTATTTGACTGACTGCTTGCTTTTCCCTTCCCACATTTTAATATCCATTCTTAAGTTTTAAATACACCAATAAAGAGTGAAGCCACGAAACCCTAGACACTCTACCCTCAACTCCAATAAAAGTAGAACCCCAGGTTCCTGTCCTCTCTCTCTCTCTCTGAAATGTCACTATGTGCCCCCAGGCATGATGACTAGGACTTGTGAGTAATAAACCCTGTTTTTTCAAAGTTCCCTGATGGTTGCTGTTGAAATGCATCTTGAAATCATAATAAAAACCACAAAAGTTGGTCTAACTACAACACTGGGGAGAGGTCTACGGCTGCTTTCTAAAAGTAGTACAAGCCCAGGTGAGTGCCCCAGGCATTTCTTGCTGAGATATTCACTATCTATAGGCTAAGACCAACACAAAACAAAAGGTCATATATGACAATCCCACAGCTAACATCATACTCAACAGTGAAAAACTGAGAGCTTTTCCTCTAAGATCAGGAATAAGACAATCGTGCTCATTCTTATGACTCTTTCAAAATAGTACCGGAAGTCCTAGTTCAAGTAACTAAGAGAGAAAAAAGAAATAAAAGACATCCAAATGAGAAAAGAAATAAAATTGTCTCCCTTTGCAAATAACATAACCTTATATATGGAAAACCCTAAAGACTACTAAACAATATACTAGAACTAATAAACAAATTCAGCGAAGTCACAGGTATAAAATCAACATACAAAAATCAGTTGCGTTTCTATACACAAAAAACAAACCATCTGAAAAGAAAATTAAGAAGATAAATCCATTTAAAATATCATTAAAAAATACTTTGGCAAAACTTAGCTGAGGAAGCGATAGGCTTGTACACTGAAAACTACAAAACATTGATGAAGGAAATAAGAGAAGGCATAAATATATGGAAAGACATCCCCTGATCATACATTCAAAGACTTAATATAAAATATCTATACTACCCAAAGCAATCTAGAGATTTAATACAATCCCTATCATAATTTCAGTAATATTTCTTACAGAAGTAGAAAAACCTTTCCAACATTCATATGAACCCACAATAGACCCTGCATAGCCAACACAATCTTGAAAAGTAAGAACAAAGCTGGAAGCATCATACTTTGTGTTTTAAAAATATATTACAAGACTATAGTAACTAAAACAATATGGGACTGACATAAAGACAGACATATAGACCAGTGAAACAAATAGAGTCCTGAAATTAATCCATGAGCATATGGTCAATTGATAGTCAACAAGAATGCCAGGAACGTATAATGTGGAAAGGATAGTCTCTTTAATGCATAGTTTTGGGAAACATTCATGCAAAAGAATTAACTTCAACTGTTATTTTCCACCAAACACAAAAATCAATTTAAAGTGGATAAAGACTTAAACATAAGACCTGAATCTGTGAAACTACCAGAAGAAAACATGGGAAAAAGACTTCATGACATTGGTCTTGGCAATGATTTTATGGATATGACACTAAAATCACAGACAATAAAATCCAAAATAGACTACATTAAAAAAGTAGGACTTCATTAAACTAAAAAGCTTCTGTACACCAAAACAAATCATCAACAGAATGAAAAGGCAATCTACAGAATGGGAGAAAACATTTGTAAACCATATATCTGATAAGGGGTTAATTTCCAAAATATATAAGAAACTCCTACAAATTAATAGCAAAAAAAAAAACCCTATTGACCCAATTTAAAAATGGGCTAAAGACTTGAATAGACATTTCTCCAAAGGAGACGTGCAAATAGCCAACAGGTATATGAAAAGATGCTCAATGACACTAATAATCAGAGAAACGCAAAGGGAAATGACAATGAGATATCATTTCACACTTGTTAGTATGGCTTTTATAAAACAAACGAACAAAAGACTAAGTGTTGGTGAGGTTGTGGAGAAATTGGTATCTTGTACACTGTTGATGGGAATGCAAAAGCGGTGCAGCCATTATGGAAAACAGAATGGAAATTCCTTAAAAAAATAAAAATAGAACTACCATTTGTCCAGCAATCCCACTTCTGGGTATTTATGCAAAATAATTGAAATAGGGATCTCACAGAGATATCTGCACTCCCATGTTCAATGCGGGGTTAATCACAATATCCAAGATGTGAAAGGAACTGAAATGTCAATCGAAGGATGAATGGATGAAGAAAATGTGATATTTACATACAATGAAATAATATTCAGCCCTATAAAACAAGAAAATCCTGTAATGTGCAATGACATGTATGAACTTTGAGGACATTATGCTAAGTGAAATAAGCTAGTCACAGAAGGAACTAGTCTTGCAAGATTCCACTTATTTAATCATAGAAACAAAGAATAGTATGGTGGTTGCCAGGGGCTGTGGGAAGGAGGAAATGAGGAGTTGCTAATAACCATGTATAAAATTTCAGTTATACGTGGTGAATAACTTCTTGAGATCTGATGTACAACATTTTGCCTATAGGTAATACTGCATTACACGGTTTAAAATCTGTTGAGAGTGTAAATCTCTTGTTAAGCATTCTTACCAAAATTAAAAAAGATGATCTTTAAAATCTTGTTCTCAATAGCTAATTAGAACACATATTTAGATCACACAAATATGACTATTGAAAATCTGTAACAATTTAACATTCACTAAAGGTAACACATTATTTAATATCTACACAAGCAATCAAATTATTGACATACTGGTTAAACAAACCAGAAGTACTCAATTCCTTGTTTTATGTATATGTATAAATATATATATATGTATCTGTCCATTAGAGAAGGAATATTAAGGAAACCTAGTCTGAATACACAAAACACTCTATTCAGACACCCATAATCTCAAACCATCAGTATTTGCAATACCATTTTACAAATAATCATTAAGACTGTTGAAGGATAGGAAAATATTCCCTTGAAGTCTTCTACCTAAAATGTCAAGTGGTTTTCAAATGCAATGCTCAGGGGGAGACCCTGTAGTTTGTCTGTAGGTAATGAATGTGTGAAGTAAAAGGCTGTAGAAGCAGTACCAAAAACTTCCCAAGACTCTTGCCTTCAGCTCAGTAGTCATTTAGTAGTAGTTTTATATTAAGAGTCACTTAAAATCTAAGTTTAAAGAGTTTGGAACTATATACTATCACATTCTTTTTGTCTTGTTTCTCCATACTCTTCTGTTCCATCAATTTTTTTTACCTTACTTCCTGCCTTACACAATATGATGAGTTTATTGGTGGGTGGATATACTTAAAAGATGCATACTAATTGTTCCAGCTCTTGATAAAAATGTATTACCTCAAGTGGTAGAGTTAATTGGTATAATCATTAATATCTTGCATGATTTTTTAGTTACTGGACCAGGTTTCACATCAGCAAGCTTTTGATTATTTTATTTTCTGAAGTGATGATTTTCCCTGTATAATTTCCCTAGTTTCTGGCTTAAACCATAGCATAGCTTGTGGAGTACTAAAGAACAACCAATGGCTCCTGCTGAATGTTCTTTGTAGCAGAAAAATCCTTGGTTATGGGAAGTTTTAAAATGATACAAGTTGTTTTCTCTCTGAAGGCATAGTATAGTTGAATGTTGATGGTAGGTTGCACACGTATAGGGGTCATTGATTTAACCATTGGTCTGTGATTTTATTTTGCTGAGTTATATTTGTGTCATTTTGAAACCCTGAACAAATTATAAAACCCGCTTGCAATATTTTCATAGCTTAAGAGACTGTTCAAATAAATACATTACAAAAATTTATTTATTTTGTTTGTTTTCCTTTGTTCTGGAGGGGAGATGATCCTTAACAGCAGTTTATGATCTTGGCCCCAAATCAATTGCTTTCAGCAAGATGATGACCTTTTTGAGTCCCTCAAAGACAAACAATGCTTAAAAATCTTTTCAAAAATTCAGATTGAATCAAATGAGAGGATGTGCTTCAGTTCTATATGTGAGAGAATAGGAAATGTTTCATTAGAATATTACATTAATTCCAATGTTTCCTTATCAAATAAAAGTAAATGAATTGGATGTAAAATGAGAGCTACCAAAGTTATCAGAACTAAATGAACCCACGGAGATCTTAAGAAAGCTAATAATAAAAAGAAATTAATAAGTCCCCGTTAATATTAAGCCTAACAGTTCTATCTGTATTTTAGTTTTCAATCTCATGCTTTTAGAATGATTATCTCATTTATAAAGAATCCTTTTCATATTTACTTTTGCTTGTAAGAAGGGAATAATATTGTGTTAAAGTAGCTTATAGTGGAGCTAATTAGCTTAAATTTTCAAAACACAATTTATACATATAGACTACCTGTTTTCTTATGCCATAACCATGTGGATTTCAAAATTGTAATTATTATATTTTCTGGGAGTTTTTTTCTTACCAAGTGTTCTGGGTTTTTTTATTATGTATTTTCCTAGGAATATACATCTTTGTGTGACCTAGAAATTATAATTAAGGAAAAGGAGGTCATTCATTCAGCAGTTCTCAGACATTTTGGTCTCACGACCCCCTTAAAAAGTCAGAACTCCATACAACTTTTGTTTGTGTGGATTATATCTACCAATATATATTATATTAGAAATTAAATGATAAATTTTGAAGGTATGTTTATTTATTTACAAATAACAGTAACAACTCTAGATGTTACATATACAACATATTTTTATTATAAGTATATGTACATTTCCAAAACAAAAATTAATGAGAATAGTTACGTACTTCAGCATGCTACATAAGTTCTTTATGTATCCATTCCATTCCATTACGCAGAATCATGAAAAAGTATGCATTCAATGGCCAAAATTTAATAAGATTAATAATTTTACTGCTTTCTCAAGGACATAGTTAAGTATTGAGTAGTGAAATCAATTTTTATTTTCTTCAGTGCATGCATGATGATGAATACAAGAACTACCAGTATGGTTTTATGCCACTAGCTTGATTCATGCCAAGCTGTTGGCAGTTTTACCAACCACTGCTTTGTCACCATCAGTGCAAATATTAATACATCAAAAAAGCAAATAAATTTCTATGATAATTATTAAAAATAATGTGATTTCCAGAATCCTCTGAAAATACCTCAAAGTTCCATGCAGTTTGAAAAATGATGGTTTATTTTAACCTTACTGTCACTGGCATATGTTAATGCCTCCTAAACAATAGTTCTGTGGAAAGGAAAGGAATTGAAGTATATTCTAGCTGAAACAAATTTTCATACAATGTATTGAATATGTGCATATATACTCATTCTATATTATATGTTTATGGAAAAGAGCTACACTATCAGAAAACAAGGAAATGAAAAACATTGGAGCTTCGTCTCAAACACTTTTAGGATGATGGGACAGTTGATTTTGCTAAAGATGAACCTGGATACTCTACACATTTGGAAGTGTCAAATTGAAATTAAAATTGCCTTCTCAACAACCAAAGGATCTTTAGTCACTAGCATATTTCATTTCCTTCCAATTCTAATATATGGAAGCTTTCTACAGTAAGTATGATAACGCCATTAGCCAATGTAGTAAATCAGTCAACACTCCCTATTACACTTTTAGATGCATAGATAGTGTAATGATTTTGTTCTCTGAGGAAGGAAAAGCTGATACAGAGATAGGAGCACAAAAGGTTTATTGGTGAGTAACACTTGAGAAACGAAAGGGGAGGAAGCAGGAGTGGGCAGATAACGTATCAGATTGTGATGCAGACTTGACAAAATCTTTGCCAGCCCAACAGAAAGCCCTGCAGCAAAGACTGCCCATTAGTCCTGCATGGGCAGAAATGGCCAGGCTATTGTATTACCTGATCATTGTCTGGGAGCTGCCTTAAGAAGAATGTGATCTCAGTCTACAGAGCATTAGTGCAACTTAACAATCATGCAATTCCATTATTGGTTTATTTACCTGTCATTTGTTAATTTAAAATGTCTGAGTCATTATACTGGCCAGTGTAATCCCCTCCAACAGCAAATTCTACCAGATTACATTGGTGAAATTTTTAACGATTAGATTACCATATTCTACCAGTTCTTGTTCATACTCTACCAACAACCAAATATGGGGTCACTATTGCCAATACAGTCATAAGTTATCCTGTTCTCAAACCCCGTCTTTCCCATGTACTCTTTTAGACCAATTTTAGTGCCAATTTTGCTGGTGTTTGTTCTCAGGGAAGCAGACACTGATACAGAGTTAGGAGTGTAAAAGATTTATTGGGGAGTGATGCAAATGAAAAGAAAAGAGAAAATACAGGATTGGGTAAAGGGGAGCCATCAGGCCATGATGCAGACCTGACAAAGTCTCTGGCAGCCCAACAAGGAGAATTGCAGCAAGGATTATCATTAGAAGGGCCTTACATTGGGCAGAAAAAGATAGACCTCTGTACTTGCTTAGTCATTGGCTGGGAGCCTTTTCAAGAAGAACATGACCTTGGCTCAAAAGCTGAGGTCACCCAGAAGGCTTTAACAGCTGGATGCTGTCAGCTAACCACATACCTCACAGCAGGGTGGCCAGTCCTTTCTAAAAGGGGCATCTGAACTGTGTGTCTCTGTGTATACCACAGACATTTATCAGTAAATTTGAAATAAAATAATGACCATGTATATCTACTCACTTAGAAAATACTGCTCTATAACTTTAAAATATGTGAAAAAGAGGAAGAGAACTCGTAAATATTTCTCAAGACTACTAAAATAACTGATTTTATTATATTCTTCCCAATGGCTTGTCAATTTAATGATGTGGGTGATGACTCTAGGAGCATAATGGGAGGCAAAAAGCCCATATCTAATCTCTAATATTTCTGAGGCTTAAAAGAATTACATTGGATCATTTTAATATGTGAGGATTTTCTTTGTAACTGTCCCCCAACCTTACTAAGAAATTTAAGAATATCCCCATGTTCCATATGTTGTATTGACAAGTACTAGATTCTGTTTCATGATTGGTGGTACATTTTACAAGGTCCTCTTAAAAGCTCCAAAACAGAAACTAAAAATATGCTATGCTCGTTGACCTTTTGCCATATTATGTTTTCTGTCTCTTGTGCAATGAAACTGTTATTTTTCTTTCAGAAATTGGAGGCTGCAGCTTTCAATTTGAGAAGCAACAAAAATAACACCACTACCAACAAATGTCAGAGTAAGTTCACAGAAACAAACAAAAATGTTTAGCAATTTATTTCTTCCCTTCTTTTTCTAAAATATTGTTGTCCAGTTTCCAAAAGTGTTAGCTGTATTGATGTTCTCGTCATGTTATGCCAACAATAGACATTTGATCTCCTAGTTATATAGAACTACACTTGCAGTAAAGTGTTTTATGGTTATGTAAGTTTACAGGTCGGCAACATTAAAATACAGTTATAAGACTGTATCAGCAAAGAGTGCACATTATATATAGATCTCACTCTTTGGAATCACCAGCATGAAAATTACTTCCCCAAGTTGAGGTGAGGAAGGACTGAGTTTCTGGATCATGACAGTTGTTTTTATTTCAAGAATTGTATCACTGTCTTCCAAAATGCACAGCACTATGCAGTGAACAAGTTCCGGGTATCTAGTCATCACTGTGTAATATTGGTAGAATATGGTAGAATAAATCTCCAAAGAGTGATAGGAATGCGATAAGGGGTTAGTTATATATAATTGAAAAACTCAAACTCAGTAAGGGGTGCCTGGTTTATAACTACCTTTCAGAGAGAACTGCTTTCAGCTTCAAATTTTCCATTTTAGAAAATGTCTTATTCAAGAAATTCCCTGGGATTTACTTTAAAAAGTGAGAAAATTCAGTAGTAAGCAAAAAGGAGGTAATAGATATTCTTATACTACTTTGAGGTTATTTTTGTGTTGTCAGAAACAGCATATACTATCCGTTTAGTAAATTTATAAATATTTATGTGAAATTCATCAATTTTAACATGTGACTTTTTTTACAATTTTATTGTATAAGTTTAAGATGTACAGTATGATAGTTTGATTTACATATATTGTGAAATGATTACCATAATAGGTCCAGCTAATACTCATCTTCTCATATAGATACAATAAAAAGAGAAAATATAAAGGAAAAAAATTTCATTAGGTTGAGAACTCTTAGGGTTTACTTTCTTAACTTTCCCATATATCATGCAACAGTGTTAGCTATAGTCATCATGTTGTACATTACATACCTAGTATTTATCTATCTTATAACTGGAAGTATGTACCTTTTGATCACCTTGCTCCATTTCCCCCTCCCCTCACCCTCCATCGCTGGTAACTACAAATCTGATCTCTTTTTCTACGAATTTGTTTGTTTAGATTCCACATATAAGTGAGATCATATAGCATTTGTTTTTCTCTGTTTGACTAATTTCACTTAGCATAATGCCTTCCGGATCCATCTACATTGTCACAAAAGGTAGAATTTCCTCATTTTTTATGGTTGAATAATATTTCATTGTGTGTGTGTGTATATATATATATATATATATACACCACAAATTCTTTATCCATTTATTGATTGATGGACATTTAGATTTTTTTCCATCTTCTGGCTATTGTAAAAATGCTGCTAGGAACATGGGGGTGCAGATATCTTTTTGAGTTAGTATTTTCATTTTCTTTGTGTGTATTCCCAGAAGTGGAATTGCTGGATCGTTCAGTAATTCTATTTTAATTTTTTGAGGATCCTTCATACTGTTTTCATAGTGGCTATAACAATTTATAATCCCACCAACAGTGCACAAGTGTCGCTTTTTCTCCACATCCATGCCAGCACTTGTTATCTCTTGTCTTTCTTATGATGGTCATTCTAACAGGTGTGAGAGGCTATCTCATTGTGGTTTTAATTTGTCACCCCCTAATCACTAGTGATGTTGAGCATCTTTTCATGTACCTGTTGGCCTTTTGTATATCTTCTATGAAAAAATAACTAGTGAGGTCCTTCGCCCAATTTTCAATTGGGTTGTTTGTTGCCATTGAGTTGTCTAAGTTCTTTCTATGTTTTGGATATTAACCCCTTATTAGATATACCATTTGCAAGCATTTGTCCCATTCTGTAGGTTGTCTTTTCACTTTGATGGTTTCTTTTGCTGTGCAGAAGCTTTTTAGTTTAATGTATTCCCACTTGTTGATTTTTTATTTTGTTACTGGTGCTTTAGGAGTCATATCCAAAAAACCATCACCAAGACCCATGTCAAAGAGCTTTTTTCCTGTGTTTTCTTCCAGGAGTTTTAGGGTTTCAGGTATTACACTTAAATGTTTAATCCATTCCAAGTTAATTTTGTGAGTGGTGTAATATATGGGTCCAGTTTCATTCTATTACTTGTGAATATTCAATTATCCCAGCACAGTTTATTGAAGAGATTGTCTTTTCTCCATTGAGTATTCTTGGCTCCCTTGTCAAATACTAGTTTATTGTACATGCTTAGGTTTATTCCAGGTCTCTCAGTTCTGGTCCAGTGGTCTGTTTGTCTGTTTTTATGCCAGTATCATACTGTTTTGATTACTATAGCTTTATAGTGTAGCTTGAAATCAAGAAGTGTGATGCCTCCCACTTTGTTCTTTCTCAGGGTTTCTTTGGCTACTCAGGGTTTTTTGTGGTTCCATATAAATTTTAAGAGTGTTTTTTCTACTTCTGTAAAAAATACCATTGGCATCTGGATAGAGGTTGTATTGACTCTATAGATGGCTTTTGGTAGTATTGACATTTTAATATTAATTCTTCCAATCCATGAACATGAGATACCTTTCCATTTGTATGTGTCTTCTTTGATTTCTTTTGTCAATGTCTTGTAGTTTACAGTGTAGAGATCTTTTACCTC
Source organism: Equus caballus (assembly GCF_041296265.1). Taxonomy (NCBI): domain Eukaryota; kingdom Metazoa; phylum Chordata; class Mammalia; order Perissodactyla; family Equidae; genus Equus; species Equus caballus. The sequence goes on from NC_091715.1 coordinate 82,396,559, forward strand.
CTTAGTTAAATTTATTCCTAAGTATTTTGTTGTTTTGATGCTATTGTAAATAGGATGAATTTATTTTATTTTTAGAAATGTTGTTGTTAGTATATAGAAACACTACTGATCTTTGTATGTTAATTTTGTCCTGCAACTTTACTGAATTTGTTGATAAAACAGAATTTTGGTTGAGTCTTCAGGATTTTCTATGTATAAAAATCATGTCAATTGCAAATAGAGACAATTTTACTTCTTCCTTTACAATTCTGATACCTTTCATTTCTTTTTCTTGCCTGATTGCTTTTTACAACTTCCAGTACTGTGTTGAACAGGAGTAGTGAGAGTGGGCACCTTTGTCTTGTTTCTAATCTTAGAGCAAAAGCTTTCAACCTTTCACCATTGAGGATGATGTTAGCTGTGGGCTTGTCATATATGGCCTTTATTATGTTGAGATATGTTTCTTCTATATCTAATTTGTTAAGAGTTTTTATCATGAATGGATGTTGAGTTTTGTCAAATGCTTTTCCCGCCTCTAGTGAGATGATTGTATGATTCTTTTCTTCATTCTATTGTTGTGGTCTATCACATTGATTGATTTGCATATGTTGAACCATCCTTACATCCCAGGGATAAATCTCACTTGATCATGGTGAATGAACCTTTTAATGTGCTATTCAATTAAGTTTGCTGGTATTTTTTTTTTGAGGAAGATTAACCCTGAGCTAACATCTGCTGCCAATCCTCCTCTTTTTGCTGAGGAAGGCTGGCCCTGAGCTAACATCCATGCCCATCTTCCTCTACTTTATATGTGGGACACCTGCCATAGATGGCTTGACAAGCAGTGCGAAGGTTTACACCTGGGATCCAAACCAACAAGCCCCTGGCCACTGAAGCAGAACACGAGAACTTAACCACTGTGCCACCAGGCTGGCCCTGCTAGTATTTTCTTTTTGATAATTTTTGCATCTATATTCATCAGGAATGTTGGCCTATAGTTTTTTTTCTAGTAGTGTGTTTTTCTGGTTTTGCTATCAGGATAATGCTGGCCTCATAAAATGACTTTGGGAGTGTTCCCTCCTCTCCGATTTTTTGGAAGAGTTTCAGAAAGATTAGTGTTTATTATTCTTTAAAAGATTGGTAAAATTTACCAGTGAAGCCATCTGGTCCTGGGTTTTTCTTCATTGGGAGATTTTTGATTACTGATTCAATCTCTTCACTGGTGATTGGTCTATTCAAATTTTCTATTTCTTCTTGATATAATATATATATATATGTATAATGACCTTCTATGTCTCCTTTTCCTATTTTTAGTTTAAAGTCTCTTTTGTCTGATATAAGTACAGCTACTCCTCCTTTTTTTGGCTACCATTGTTTGAAACATCTTTTTCTGTGACTTCACTTTCAGTCTATATGTGTCTTTAAGGCTAAAGTAAGTCTCTTGTAGGCAGCATATTATTGGATCTTGTTTTTTTATTCATTCATCCATTCCATGTCTTTTGATTGGAGAATGTAATCAATTTACATTTATAGTAATTATTGATAGGTAAGAACTTACTATTTCCATTTTCTTACTTGTTTTCTGATTGTTTTGTAGATACATTATTCCTTGTTTCTTATTTTCCTGTCTTTTTTTGAGTGGTTTGATGTCTCTTGGTATCAATATGCTTTGATTTCTTATCGTGTTCTTTTTTGTGTAATTACTACAGGATTTTTCCTTGTTGTTACCATGAGGCTTACATAAAATATCTTAAACTTATAACACCCTATTTTAAACTATCTATAGCTTAACTTCAAGAGAACTCATAAAGTTTACACTTTTACTTCTCCTCCCTCTCATGTTTTAGGTTATTGCTGTTAAATTTACTTATTTTTTAAATTGTGTAACTAATAGATTATTATAGTTTTAGTTATTTTTACTACTTTTTTAAACTATTAGACTAGAGTTGAAAGTGAGTTATGCACTGCTATTATCATATTGCAGAATCTGACTATATATTTACCATTACCAGTGAAATTTATGTTACTTTTTAATGTTTTATGATGTTAATTAGCATTTTTTACTGCCATTCAATTAAATCACTTTAGCATTTCTTATTAGACAGATCTGGTGGTAACTCAGATTTGTTCATTCAGGGAGATCTTTGTCCCTCCTATGTTTCTGAAAGTCAACTTCACCAGTTATGGAATTCTTAGTTAGTTATTTTCTTTCAGGATTTTGAATATGTCTTTTTATTCCCTCCTGGTCTGAAATGTTTCTTTTGAGAAATCCACCAATAGTCTTATGGGGGTTCCCTTGTACATAACTTGTCTTTATTCTCTTGCTGTTCTTAAAATTCTTTCTTTGTCTTTACTTTTGATGATTTAATTACAATGTGTCTTGGTGTAGCCCTGTTCAGATTCAATGTATTTGGGTTTCTTTGGGCATCATGGATCTGGATGTCCATTTTTTCCCCCAGATTTGAGAGTTTTTCAGTCATTATTGATTTAAATATGCTTTCTGTCACTTTTGTCTCCTTTGGAACTCTGATAAAGCAATTTTTTTATTTGGTCCCATAATTTCCTTGGCTTTCTTCACTTTTTTTTCATTATTTTGTCTTTTTGCTCCTCTGACGGGGTAATTTCAAATGTCTTATCCTTCTAGTTGCCTATTATTTCTTCTGTATGGTCAATTCTACTTTTGAAACTCTCCATTGAATTCTTCCATTCAGTTCTTGTATTTTTAAACTCTAGGATTTTTTGATGGTTGCTGCTTTTGTGACAAACTTCTGATTTTGTTCATGCATGGTTTTCCCTATTTTGTTTAGTCATCTCCCTGTGTTTTCATGTAGTTCACTAAACTTATTTAAGAGAATTATTCGGAATTCTTTGACCGACAGTTCATAAGTCTCCATTTCTTTAGTGTCAGTTATTGGAGCTTTATTAATATCTTTTGATACCGTCATATCTACCTTATTTTTTGTGATATTTGATTCCTTACGTTGGTATCTGCACATTTTAGTAATCGGGTTTCTCTTCCAGACTTTACAGGTCTGCTTTGGCAGAGACAGTTCTTCATCATTCAACTTAGTTTGGGTTTCTGGGTGTGTCTGCTGGTAATGTTTTTGGGCAGGTGGGGCCTGCTATTATGGTCTATTTTTGGGCAAGGCAACTGTTCAAGCTCTGAGGACTTGGTAGGATTGTGTGCCACTGGCTGAGAACAGTTGGATAGGACTGCTGGATTGGCACCTTATCCAAATGCGGCTATAGGATGGGTTCCACAGTTGCCTGGATTCCCTGGTGAGGCTTACTAGAAAGTTGGGAGATGGTTGGGACTTACTTATGTTTAGTAGTATAAGGGGCTATAAATTAGTTTCCCTGCCCAGGAAAGGCATCAGGCCAGGACCCAGGGCATGTACAGCTCATTGTTGGAAGCCTGAATCAGCCCTAAGTGTGCACCAAATTCTTTTGTTAAGTGAGGCCACAAGTTTTGCTCTGTAGGTGGGAAATGCCACAGACTGTGCTCTCCATCAAGTGTTACTATATAGGGTTGTTGAGTGGGCTTCACAGCTTCCTATGTGCTCTGGTCAGGGACCCCTGGTCAGACCAGCTGAAGGCTGTTTTCAGCGATGAGTGGGGCTACAAATTAGATTCCCTGCTCAGATGCAGCAGGAGAAGCAGTTCTATAACTGATAAAGCTCTTTGTTTGTAGTCTTAACTCAAGCCAACCTGGACCCAAAGTTTCCTGGCTGAATAGGGCCATTGGGTTTGCTCTGAAAACTATTGGCTCTGCCTTCCCTTCTTTCAGCTCGAGTGCTACTGACCTGCAGAGTTTCAGGTGTTTTCACCAATGCATCTGGTCAGATGCGGCTGGAAGCCACAGTGGGTGAAGCTGTGTCTCAGCCCCCTTGCCTAGATAGGAAAGGGAGGGGTGGCTTCAGACTATTCACAATTTCCCAGATAGGATCTCTGGTTGAGGGCTGCTGGAAGCTACTCTCAGCCTTGGCTGTGAATTAATACCCCTGCGTGTGCATAGCATGGGGACCTCCACGCCCAGTGCTGGCTTTGCTCTGGGGATGATCAGCTCTGCCCACTCACCTCTCAATTTGAGTGATGCTGGGATGCACAGCTTCCAGGAGCTGTCACCAGTCCTTTTGGTTAAATGGGGTTGGAATGTACTTTCCACAGTGAGTGAGACTGTAGCTCAGTTCCTCGCCTGGGCATGGGCAAACCAGGCTCTAGGGAAGGCAAAACTCCTGACTTGAGGAACTGATTCAGTCAGATCTGCAGTCCACTGAATTATCTGGCCAGAATGCACCCCTGACTTGGTTCTGCAGATGAATAAAGTTGCTGTTTGGGGCTACTACTTGGGCACTGCAGATATGAACTTGGTTTGCCAACATCTGTGTGCTTGTTCTTGCAAGCTTTTCCCTCCTTCACAGTCAGATTCCCAGTGGTTGAGCCCCACAGATTTCCCTGCAATTTTGTGGTGTGAGATCATAGTGGGTGCTCTCACAAAGTGACCCACAATGTTCAGGGGAGCTGGTTGTCCCCCCAAATTCCCTTTTTCCACTGGAGGAATAAAAGACTCGAGAGACCTCTCCATATGCTGTTACACTGGCCTTGGGAGGGGCAATGCAGTTGTTGTATAGCCGTTTATCTTATCCATTTAATGGGGTCTGTCTTGGTTTCTGAGATTCAGGGAGATGCTTCAGCCTCACTGCCATCTTCTAGGATTTTCTCAGTGGTATCTTGTTATCACATAGTTGTTAGTTATTCTTTTGAAAGGGATCAGAGTCAAGAATAACCTATATCACCATCTTAGTGACGTCGCTCAACTTATAAACTTTTAATGAAATGAATTCTATATTAAAAAATCATCTATATCCATACTAGATAGTTTATTGATAATAAACTAAGTCAGATTAAAAATAGCAAAGCTAAACTGCATTTTATAGTAAGTTTTTAAAGGATATAATGATGAGGCCAGGTTTACACATATCATATGACATACTACAATACAGAAGATAATTTTCACTGTATGGACCTTTAAAGCAACAAGAATGAAACTTTTCTGCTGAGTTTTACAGAAAAGACCAAAGTGAAGTGTCTATTATTGGCACAAAATAACAAATAGCCATTCTATAGATAAGAGAGATAAGGTGAGTTTTACTTGAGCCAGGGTGAGGATTATAATCTAGGAAGGACTTTTCCAGAAAGGAAGAAAGCCTTCCAGGGAAGCATGGTTTTCAGTACAGTCATACCTTTTTAGAACAAAGAACATACGTTAAAACACACCTAGGATACATATTCATCAAAGTTTCAAAGACGTGTTCTGTTACAAATTAGCAAGTCAACATGACCCTGATGTCAAGAAAGGGACTAATCTAGGCATTATCAATAGAGAGTAGGCGGGGAAGTATGCATTCTTATCTTAAGAGAGTGCATTCTTTACTTTAATGATTAAAGCAGATGTACAGTTTATGTTCGATAGGCCATAAGTCAGGCTTTTTTAGTTCAAGCTGACTCAGTTTTGAACCCAAATAGTTACCTTATATACCTCAATATGTGAAAATCTCTTGTCACTATCCAACCAATTTTTCCTTCTCCCACACAGACCCATCAAAGTAATACTTCAATAGGAAGTCATAAGCACATAGCATAGTGCAAACCAAGGAAGGAGATGGTACTCATTACTTCAAGTGACGGTCTGAGAGAAAGCCACAGCAGAATGTGTAGTAAGATTTTATTTTCCATTATAACTAAAACCATAGAGATATCTCATTTTCCCTTATGTAAATATTGTTATAAAACAAAATTCAATGGAAAAAATTTAATAAAAAACAAAATTGAACCAAGTACATTTGAAAATCAAATTGGCTTTATTTATTAGGTGATTCATGAATCAGGCAGCATCCCATCTAGCAACTTAAAAGGTGCTCCAAGAGATTGTACAAAATGGAAGGTTTTTATAGGGAGAAGGGAGGGGCAAAGGAGCTTTTAGAAAAATAAAAGATTGTTTTCAGGCCAAGATATCTTCTTTTAGGGGAAGGGAATGGCAAGGGTTTTATCATGTAGATTGCCTCTTCTTCCTCTGGGGGATGGAGAGGGCACATGTGACAAATTGCTTAATTGGTGCTGACCAGAAAATTTCAAACTGACTGATTAAAATTACATTTCTGGGAGAGCTCAGAACTGCAATTAGATCAGGCATTAAATCTAGGTTATCATGGGTTTTAGCATGAGTGATGCCGTTTTGGGCCTATGGTTTCTTTTTTTAAATAAGTTCTCTCCTTTTAATCAAATCTCTCAGCCTGAGTGACATGATCAAACTTTAAGGCATTAGCATCATTCTCAGCTGTCACTCTGCAGCTTTGTGGATCATTGGTGTGGCATGACATTTTTGCTTAATCCCTGTGACATTCACAGGTCATGGTTTCAGGTTCACAATTCCTAAGTTAGACACGATCTTTGTTCCTTCTCTGACGTTCATTCGCTTGACAGCTAATGGCTGCAAACATGCATTTAAAGTTTTTGAGAGAATACAATGTGCCAGAAAGATTATTATAATTATAATAAGCAGCATAATTCCCAATGTTTAGAGTGCAATTTGAGGTTAGTCTCCAAGGCCCAAACTAATCAAAATCAAATAATGCAAACAAAGACCCTGCTGAAGGAGCCACCTTTTTAAGCCAAGTGGCTTGCTCAATAATCTTATATAAGTGAGTTTCAACTTCCCCAGAAGTGTCAATCTAGGTACAGAAGGTGGTGTTGGCCATAACACAGACACCACCTTGCTCAGCCAAAAGAAGCAAAACACTGAGTCATGAGAAGCCTCTTGGTAGGTCTTTTCTATAACAGCTAGAGACCCAGGTTGATAGCCTGAAGCATTGCCCAGCAGTGCATCAGATACCTAGACACTGATAGGACCACGAAGAATGATAATCATACCACTCATCTTAATCTCAAGTTCACATGCCCTATGAACACTAAGTCAATCAATCACTGAGAAATCAGTGCTTGAAGATGGAGAAAGGTTTATTCAAATTGGCTAAAATGAAAAGCTGGGAGGATAGGTTCTCTCAAAGCCACCTTAACAAGAGAAGAAGGCATGGGGTTTTATAGAGCTAAGGAGTTTGGCAGGAGGAATTTCAGAGAAACAAAGGGGTAATCCACATTTCTTTCACTCCAGATAAGCCTTTGGGCAATTTGACTTCTGGGCATCAATGGCAGCTGGGAGCTGGTTATCTGGTAATCATAACTTCCCTGAAGGCATTCTTTTTATTCTGTAAAACAAGATCATAAATCTTTGTGCCCCTTGAGTCATCCCTCAGGTTAAACACAAAAACAGCAAATTGACAAGATTAACTTCTTTTCATAAGAAGGTGATCTTATTGAATATTTACAGCAACCCTCATATAGCCAGCTTCAATTCCCACTGTCTTTTTTCCCTTCCTCATTCTTGTGGGAAGTCAGGTGTCAATCATTCTGACTACTTCCTGTTTAAAAGGGGCAAAGATATGGAAACAGGAATGAAATTTTTCAATCTGAGTTTGAAAATACTCTCAGGTACTGGGTTATGTTTCTCATTATTAGAATTTTTGCACCTCATTCAACAGATTTAGTGCAATGCCTAAAAGCACACTTTATCATCAAATGTCTAGCTAGAAGGATAAGAAATATAGTCAACTCAAATTTTAATAGTCTCTGAAGAATGGATCTAATCCCTTGAGTAATCCAAGGGAACAGTCCTGAAAACCAGTCTAGATAGTATAAACTGGAATTATCAAGGGGTCTTCATGGTCAAGCACTGAATAAGTTCTGGGATGACATATCCAACCTCTAGAAAGATTACTTGCCTTTGCCAACATCTGAGAAATTATAATCCAATTTCCTTCCAGGCTTGGGGTCAAAGTCAACAAGGAAGCATAATAGCCAGTTTACAGACAGAAAACAAAAACCTCAAAGACGATTTACAAGAACTAGAATCTAATATTAAAAAGTGTGTATTATAGTTTCTACTTAAACATAATTTTTCTCTCTAAAATCACTCTCAATTTTACCAAAGATAGCCAAATTAAGACTAATTCGTTGACTTGGACCAATTATTTACATATGTACAGCAAGAATAGCAATTGATCACCTAGGCTCTTTTAAATCTACCTTGTTGGAACTTTTCATAAGGAATCTCAAATTGAATTTACAGACCTCTCAAGGTGAGGCCAAGCCAAAGACTTGTCATCAGACTCCACCTGCAATAGCCATAGATTTGGGTGAATTCCTGTTTTCCCTTGAGGTTCTCAAAAATATCCAGAGATTCTTTGCATCTGACAGGGAAATGACCTTTTTTATTCATCTGATAAGGCTACTTGGAACCATGTAAGCTAGGTACCAGGCCAATATTTCAAAGTGGCTTTATTTTTATAAAGTCGATCTTTGTTCCTTAGCCATCTGGTCATATCTAAGTCTGCATGTTTCTCTCAAATATGACATTCCAATCAAAGGTTTGGTAATATAACCAATGAGTCCAATTGTGTTCCATTATAAGGAGAACATATTCTTATCAAATTTATGCAAATAATTATATTGTCATGAAAATAAGAATATTCATTCACTAAGAGTTTCTAAATCCTGGATGGATCAGGTAGGGAGAAAAAGATAAATGCTTTAACTCTGCTTACAAAGGTATAACTTAACAAATTTCTATAAGCCGTACTTAGCTTAAGAGAAAAGAGAAAAACCTTTTCTTAAATCTGAAAAAAACAAAACATTAAAATTTAGCAATATTTCAAAGGAAAAGTCATAAAAATTATAATCATCCTCATCAATTAATTTAATCCCATGTAATTTTAGGACATTACTTTGGCAAAACATACAATTTCTCTCTTTTAGATACACTTACTCAAGAGTAAATAAAAACCTTTTATAATCTCTTTATCAAGAGCAGACTAAAAGTCCAAGAAAATTATCCTTTTAAGAGAGAGAAAACAAAATTCTAATTTTTGCACCAGCTTACATTTTTATATTAAAACTCATTTATATAATTGAACTCATTTTAATCTTAGCCAAGTTACCATCTATAACATTCTTTTCTCAGATTTTTTCTTCCAAAAACCTTCTATAACCCTTTTTAACAAAGAAAAATATCTTTATTTCTTATACCTTCTTTACTGAAAATATACATCTTACTTTCTGATAACTTTGAGGACATGCTTATTTCAATCAAACCAACAAACTTAAACAAGCTTTTGTTTACCAAAGATTATTTCATATCATGTTAACTTGAAGGACATTTGTGTTAATTTCTATTACATTTAGAAATAATTTATATATGCACTTAGTTTAAGCCAATTCAATAGAGCTCTTAATTTTGGCCACACCATCCAGAGGTAAAATAATATCTTACATTGTGTGGGCTCAAGCAACCCTATAGACTTCCTTTAGCACGTTTAATTAACATTCTCTGAAGGGCATATTTATATGCTGTCTTGCAATATCAATACTAGGGGAATGTTTCCCCAAGTGGGATGCAATGTCTACCACCACAATGCAATTTATAATACAGTCATGCAAAAGAGATGTAAGCACTTAATTCCATTAACTATTATGCCTCTAAACATAGCTTTCATTATGACTTCATTAACAAGTCTTGGTCTTATAATATTGGGTAGAGGAAGCGTTCCCAGGCAAACATAATGTCCATTTTCAAAACACACTCAGGCATAGTTGATATAATCTCTTTATATGAGATTAGCTCAAATATACCAACTTTTATAATCTTATCAACACTCATACTTGTACAGGTTTTTGATTTAATTGTAGTGTGTGTCAGGGTCTTAAGGTTAGTCATTATTTTTTTGTATTTCTTTTTTAATTCAGTCTTTTCATAGGTACCACTAAAACAATTATGATGAGAGCTCTCTAAAAATTTTTCCAATTTAGAAGTTTTTCTAATTTAAGGATCCATAAAGAATATTGTGGCCACATGGTGTTATTAAAGAATATCATCTTTTTCCTTTTTCATGTGCTTGTAGCTAAAAGTCACACAATTTCGGAGAAGGCAGCCCAGGGGGCTACAGGTGGGGATCAAATTAGCATTCCCCATAGCTGACTCACACAAAAGACAAATGCACCCTCACAAAGACAAAACCCAACTCCTACAGGACAAAAACAAACTAAATCCAACAGCCCCCGAGATCTCTCTCAAATGAGGGACCCTCCTGTCTGATCACACAAAATGCAAATGGAGAGACAGAAAATTGGTGATCCTGTGTGTCTTAGTGACTTAACCAGCAAATGCAAAACCAACTCCCACAAGACAAAAACAGAAAGTGAAATCCAGCAATCCCCTAGGTTTCCCCCAAATGAGGTTCCATCCTTTCCAGTCCCACAAAATGCATTCCTGAAACTCCTCCTCCCAAGCCCCTTAGGTCTATAAAGACCCCTTGATTTCTTCTTTTATGAAGGTGAATTTCCGATAGCCTATCTTCCTGATTTCTCATTTAGGCTAATTTGAATAAACTTTTCTCCATCTCCAAGCACCAATGTCTCAGTGATTGACATATTCTGCATCAGGCACACAATCTTGATTTTAAGAGTTTCAGTATCAAGATGTATAATCAAGGCTCAGTGCCTTCTAGTTTTGCAGCACTGTCACTCATCAGGAGCACTTGGTAAGGTTCTCTCACTTCCAACAGGGCTCAATGGTTGTCTATCTCTGATGACATTTCCAGAATACCCAGTCACCATGCTCTATACTGTGGCCAACAGGATCCCTTGAATTGAGATTCAGGAAAGCTTCTTTAACATGTTGATGATTTTTGACCTGTAAGACATTAGAGACTTATGGTAGCTGGTGATACTAGCAGTAGACAACAAGGGATCAGCACAAAGTTGTGTACCAATGGACATTGTCCTGCTGGTGACTATCTCATGTGGAGTGAATTTATGTTTCCCAAAAAGGGTATGTCAAACAGTCAACAAAACCAAAAGCAATACCTTAGGCCGGGGAAGTCCAGTCTATAGGTATATAACAAAACCTCAAAGACAATTAATAGAAGTAGAATCTAACATCTACAAAGGTGCAAACATAATTTTTCTCTCTAAAATCACCATCATCTTTTACTAAAGATAATCACAGTAAAACTAATATGTTTGTATTAAACTTGGCCTGATTATTTATATAAACGCAGCAAGAATAGTGATTGACTACACAAGTTCTTTTTAAGACTACTTTTCTGGAATCTTCTAAGCAAGGTACCAGGTTAATTTTTTAAGAAGTTCCTTGAAGCTGCCTGGTCATATCTGAGTCTATGCACATTTCTCTCAAATATGCCATTCCAGTCAAAGCCTTGGTAATATAGCCAATGTTTCTAATTGTGTCTGTTTTAAGAACAGATTTTTATTGAACTTATGCAAATAAATGTATTGTCATGAAAAGATAATACTTATTGAGAGTTTCTGAATTCTGGAGGGACCAGTAGGGAGAAAAAGTACATATTTCCTCTTTGTTTACAAAGGTATATCTTACCAAATTGTTGACAGCTCAAGAGAAGAGATTTTTTTAAATTTGGAAAAACATTAAAGAACCAGCAATATTTTAAACACAAAGTCATAAAAAATAATCATCTCCATCAGTTAATTCAAGAACATATTATTAATTCTTGTTCTGCTTGAATCCAGTTTTCTCATTAGTTTTTTCGATCTTGCCTAGTGATTGAGGGTGATAGGGACCATGATAATTCCAAAAAGTTTGCAGGTTTTCTTTTTAAGGCTTTCATGATTTATGCAGTGAAATGAGTGCCTCAACCATTGGAGATTGCAGAAGGTATACCCTAAGTGGGAAACATTTTCTAGCAGTTTCTTTGCCACTGTAAAAACATTAGCCTTGCAGCAGGGGAAAGCTTGCACCCATACTGAAAACAAACATATAATAACAGGAACATATTGATAACCCATATTAACTGTCAGTTGAATGTAATTCAGCTGTAGGGGCTCAAAAGTTGCAGAGGGAGGAGATCTGAGGCCTCAGGGGACAAAAGTAATTTTTCTTAAATGCACTATGGTGGGCGAAGAAATGCAAAAACTGAAAAATGGAATTTACCAGGGAGCTGAGAAAGACCAAATGGCCTTCTCGGGTTTCTGATAGCCTTGACTGTTTGTTTAATTTACAGCTATTGTTTAGCCATCTGAATTTCTCTATTCAGGAGCAGTCTGTTGCTGTGTTACAAAGACATCAGGATGGCAAAAGTCTGGCAATGATGGGCCATTCTTTGCAGAAACAGAATGAACTTCATCCACATGTGCCACGATTTTTATAGATTTTGTTGCTGTTGCCTTTGCATGGAAGTCAGCTAGGGCATTTTCCTGATGCTCAGATTTAGTCCTTTTAGTGTGAGTCCCAGTTTTGATGACAAGAATTTCAGAAGATAAGAGAATAGCAGTAAGATCATTTACCTGTTGCTCATTTTTGATTGGGGCCCCAGGGAATGTCATACAACATTTTAAGATAATAACTAGAATTAGATGTGATAACATTATACTAGGACATATCAGATTACTAGGAATTTCACACAATTTTTAGAACACATATACCTTTACAAATAGAAAATAAAGAAGGCTTAGTGTTACTTCTTATTTAACAGTGCTCCCCATATAATTTAACATACCAAGTCTAATTAGCTTAATAAATCTTTTGGAATATTCCAGGGACCCCCCTGGAAAAACTCCAAAGTTTCTTTTAGGTCAAAGAGACTTTATTTTTACAATTTGATTTTGGAAAATTTGTCAACGACATCAAAACATTTGAACATCTGACTAAATGGAATCACAGATCAATATGAAACAATACTTAATTGTTTATTTAGCCAAAGTGATAATAAAAGATTTTAAAAGCAAATACAGAAAGTTACACAGCTGTAAAGAAAATTAGGTTTTAGTTGTACACAAGTACAGTATTGATATTAAAGTGTAATTTTAAAACCCATATAATAACAATTTAATTTTTGCCAGTCTAATTACACAAGGAAAAATTTTCTCTCCTATTACATTTAATTCGTTCTTCATTTTTCTCCTTCTCATTCTGAAATAACCAGAAGTTCTAGTTTAGACAAAATTACTCTCCTTTCCCTTAACAAGAATGCATCTTCATCTTTAAAAAGCTTATTTTCTAGTGGAAAATAAAGTAAACAATTATGAACTGTCTTTTATATTAGCATTCTGTGGATTAATAGATTTTAAAATACTTTTTAATAATTTCCAAAAATAGTTTTTCATGAAAATATTTCTCAGTGTAGCAAAAACATGTTTACTAATTGACCCAATTGTATCTTTAGTTTTTTTGCAATAGGAAGCCAAAGGTAGGTAAGCTTATGTTCAGTTATTAACATTCGGTATTTTGTCTTATTTGGAAATGATCTAGATATTTAATAAATTTCCATCAATTAATTTAACAGTAAAACTCTAAAGTTTCAAGTTACCAGAAATATTCTGTGAACTATTTTTAAGTATATATGCCATAAAATGTAATTATTGTTAAAAAGTTCATTAAAAAACTTTTTATCTTGCTTGCATCTATCTAAGTCATTTGCTCCCAACAATTATGATTAGATTACCAATGAAAACTTCGTGAGGTATTAGACAAAATCAGCCATCATTCTAATTTTTCTTGCTGACAAATACTGTAACAGAGATAACATGAGCTTATTTGACTAGTAAACCCAGGTAGAATAGAAGTTGTTTATCTGCATTATATTCAGTGTTGATAACTTTAAAGAGAAGTCTGTTTTAATTAAACCAATGAACTTAAGCTAGCTTTAATTTTCTAAAGATTAATCCTTGATCATATGAACTTGAAATGCATTTGGGTTAGTTTCTGTTATATTTTCTGAGTAATCACCTTTTTACATGTGTCGTAAAACTGACATTGCATGGTCCAGACATCCTGCTCAAACTGGCACCACTCTGACTTCCTCTACTTGTCTGGCCCCAAAGAAGTTTGCCTTTTCTTGCCTTTCTGAAGCCATAGCCCTTCCAATATGGACAGTGCACTCTACAGCCCTCCCTTCCAGCCACAACAGTAATCCCACTGTGCCTAGTATCTCCTGATGTACACACCCAACCACCGTTTGAAATTGGTCTGTTCCCTGGAGGATTGCTTACTGCTTGCCCAGCAACTACAGACCAATTCCAGTGTGGACAAATCAGCAAACTTCTCTAACATCCAGTGGGCTGCAATATGCAATCTCAAATGAGGTATGAGCCTCAGCCTTGGGAAGGATATATTAATCCAAGATTTCTTTTCTTTGAGTAGTCCCCTTAAGCCTTTATGATATTCTATAGCATTTTGTGTTTTACATTTTATAATTGGCCTTTTGTCAAATATTAACAATTCTTTTTCTTTAACTATCCCTCTTTCAATAAATGTGTGGTTTCTGTCTTCTAATTCAACTCTGACTAATACATAGGAAACATTTTATTTGAGAAGGTGAGAACCAAATTGCTTATATTTAGCACTTCAGTGCTAAATGCCTTGGTACAACATAAAGGAAAGAATTGATACATCAATAAATGTATAGTTCTTTAACCCTTTTGAGAGTCACAAATGAAATAAAAAATATGCTGTCTTGATCTTAAAATACAATTCAGAAAAAGCACAAATTGAAAAATAAGATGTATTCACATGCAAAGAATTGCTAGAGAGAGTAGTGGGAAATAACTGTTGTTAATGTTGGCCTTTTCAGCAAGGAGGCAATTTCTGTGTAAGATATTTAAAGAAGGAAAAATATACTTTCCAGAAATAACTTAGGGGTGGGTTTTTAGAGATCAGCTGAGCTTTTATCAAATGAAACAGGATTTACCTAGTTTTGCAGAACTTTCATTAAATAAATTCAATATACCTGATATTGACAATATATTACTAAGTTAACTTATATTTAAATCTGCCACTGCCAAGATATCAGCCCATGTTCTTTTGTCTTAATGCTGTGCCATAAAGCAATGAACTCTAAGACAAGGTAGATGGCAGTATTATAAACTTAGTGGACTGATAAAATGAGTTTAGTTAATGAATCTACAATTTTTTTAATACCTTTTCAAAAATCTGCCTGAAATTCACACCTTTAACAGGACTTCAAGGGAGACATTTGCCTAGAAATCTCTTTTTTCCTCAGGCTTTTCTTAATATTGGCAGCAGGTCTTTCTACATTTGGCAGCAAAATGTACTGCTGAGATTAATCAATGTGTGTTTATGTGTGTGTGTTTTAAATATTGAATCTTTAAAGAATCAAAAAAGTTTCAGAACATCATGAAAAGTACTTACTGTTGAGAGGAAACATCCAGTTGTGCTTTCTGACAGTATGACATATTTCATAGTTAATAACCACTTCAGAAACTTCTATTGTGTACTTCATGTAGAAATTAAATCTATCTCTCTATCAGGGGTATTGTTAATGGACTGTCATAATTTTCTCCTTAACAATAGGGATGCTCCATGGGAATGAATGGAACGTAATCATGCATGTAGTTGCACCAAGTACACTATTTTTTCAATAAATGGATTTCCTTGTTAGCTCAGCATGCATAGCATGAAAATGCATATTATTTTTAACCCCACACATTTCAGCATATTAATAGTAATGAATTCAAATTACTTTGGCAAAAATATTTTATTTTTCATGACCAACTTTTGAGAATGTATCATGACATTATTTATAAGAAACATTTTGTTTTCCAGCAATGTTTGCATAGGTGCCTCTTTCTTCACAAATGAATAATAAGGAAATGGAAATGTGTTTAGTTGAGAATTGAAAATCCTCACATGTATTTTTGTTTGCACTTTAGAGATAATGATAACTATTTTAATAATAAGTACATTGTTAAAGATAGTTGACACGAGCATTTATTAAATCCTCATGTATTAAGACACACATGCAAAAAATTACCAATATAAGTAGTTGTATATATTGCATATAATTATATCTAGTTATACTTATATAATGTCAAGATTTCTTACTTTAACGAGAATGCAGTAGCTGAAATTATATGCATATTGAAACCTATCATTTTCCAAAAGCGTTGGCATTATTGATTGTTCAAGGCATAAATCTATCATATGTCTAAGCTATGATTGCTGGAAGTCATTTTTGTGATTTTAGGACTTTTATTTAGCACTTAATCACTCTGAAGTATATCTATAACAGAAAAATTACAATGGTCAATAAAAACATAACTAAAAATATGATGACCAAATCAGAAATAAGTTATCAAGAGACATCAGAATAGAAGGGTGACCTTTTTATTATACTAGATAATCTTGATGAAGAACTAATAATTTTGCTTTCAAAAGTAAGGTATTAAACAAAAAGTAGTGATGCTTTTTCTCCATTTCAAGAAACAATAGCAACTTCTCCTTGCTTTATAGTCCGAACAAAATTTTTTTTAGTTCAAATAGGCAAAGAAGTAGTCTTTCTTTGGAACTATATAGAGTCTAGAAGCTAGAATAGAATTTTCTTGATAACTGCCATAAATGAATAACTTACAGGATATCTGGAGAGTTTTTAGAATTATTCTCTGTCTACTAATCTAACCCTAACTCTGACCCTAATCTATATGTTTAAAAAGAGTTTGGTACCTCTAACAATCACACTGTCTGTTGCTTGAGGGAAAAAAAAGTAAAAATGTGTCACATATTATTTGGCCCATACTTACCACTCTAAAATATCATCTGCTACTATTCTACTTGTTAACCAGATTTCAGCCTCACTTCTCTTCCTTCTTTCCTTAAATACACAAAACTTGCATTGATGCCATTTTCAATAAGATTAACAACTTTATCATTGGAAATCATGGAAATCAGAAAGCAGTGGGTTGATATATTCAGAGGCCTGAAGAAAAGATTGTCGACCAAAAATTCTTTATCTAGCAGAACTATATTTCAAAATTGAAAGTCAAAATGAAGATATTCTCAAAGAAAAACAGTGAATTTGCCACTAGCATTCCTGATCTACAGAAGTATTAAAATGAGTCCTTCAGTCTAAAACTAAAGGACACTAGAAAGTAACTCAAGTTCTCATAAAGAAATAAAGAGCAACAGTAAAGGTAAATAGGTAAGTAAATATAAGTAACAGCATAATAAATTTTTGTTTTAAATCTTTTTTTCACCTATCTAATTAAAAAATAACTGCATATGGCAATAATTATGTCATTAGCTGATTGGCTTATAATATCTAAAGAAGTAATTTTTATAACAATCGTAACGCAAGGCATAGATGAGAGAACAAAGGTTTATAGGAGCTAAGTTTTTGTATACTACAAAAATTAAGTTGATATTAATCCATAGTAGGTTGTTTTAATTTAAGATTGTAATTGCAATGCCAGGGCAACCACTAAGAAACTAACTGTATAAAATATATTGTATTAGTTTCTTATTTCTGTTTTAACAAATTACCAATAATGTAGTGGCTTAAAACAACACAAATTTATTATCTTACATTAATGGAGTTCAGAAGTCATTAATGCATTGTATGAGGCTGAAGTCACAGTGTTAGGCTGCATTCCTTCTGGAGGCTCTAGAGGGAGAATCATTAATTCTTTGCCATTTCCAGCTTCTAGAGGTTGCCCATATTCCTTGGGTAATGGCCCATTTCTATCTTTAAAGCCAGCAATTATATTGCTCGTCTAGCTTGCACCTATAAGAATATTTGTGGGGGCCAGCCTCATGGAGTAGTGGTTAAGTTCAAGTGCTCTGCTTCAGTGGCCTGGGGTTCACAGATTCGGATCCCAGGTGCAGACCTGGCACTGCTCGTCAAACCATGTTGTGGCATTCTTTTTTTGTGTGAAGAAGATTGGCACATATGTTAGCTGAATGACAATCTTCCTCAAGCAAAAACAGGAAGATTGGCAATAGATGTTAGCTCAGAGCCAATCTTCCTCACACAAAAAAAGAATCCTTGTAATCAAAGAGTACAAATTTCTTGTTATAAGATGAATAAGTTCTGGGCATCTAATATACTGCATGTTGATTATAATTAATAATACTGTATTATATACTTGAAAGTTACTAAGAAAGTAGATCTTAAATGTTCTCACTGCACAAAAGAAATGGTAATTATGTGATGTGATGCTGTGTTAACTAACATTACGGTGGTAATCATTTTGCAATATATAAGTCCATCAAACAACATATTGTACATCTTGAACTTACACAATCTTATAGGTAAATTGTATATCAATAAAGCTGGAAATAAATAAATTTTAAAAAGAGGAAAGATCACAAATCATTATATAACTTTACACCTTAAATAATTCCGACTAAAAGAAGCCACTAAACCAAAAGTTAGCAGAAGGTAGGAAATACTAAATATTAGAGCAGAGATAAATAAAATAGAGAATACGAAAAAAAATGGAGAAAATTTAAAAAATCAATAGTCGTTTCTTTAAAAAGATCAGCAAAATGGACAAACCTTTAGCTTGATTAAGAAAAAATGAGTGAAGACTCAAATAACTAAAATTAGAAATGAAAACAGGGCCATTTCACCAATTTTACAGAAGTAAAAACGGTTTTAAGAGAGTACTATGAATAATTATACACAAATTAAATATCATAGACAAAATGGACAAATTTCTAGAAACACAACCTATCAAGACTAAATTATGATGAAATAGAAAACCTGAACAGACTTATAAATAGTAAGGAAATTAAATCAGTAATCAAAACTTCCCCAAAAAGGTGAGTTTGGGACCAGATGGTTTCACTGGTGATATCTACCAAATAGTTAAAGAACAGTAAACACTAATCTTTCTGAAACTCTTCCAAAAAATTGAAGAGCAAACCCTTCCTAACTCATTCTGTGAGGCCAACATTACCCCCATACCAATACGTGAGAAAAGCGCTATAAGGAAAAAAAAAATTACAGACTAATATCTCTTATGAATATTGATGCAAACCAAATTCAAGATCACATAAGAGATTATGCACCATCACCGAGTGGTATTTATCCCTGGAATGTAAGGATGTTCCCATATATGAAAGTCAATCAATGCAATATATGCCATTAACATAATGAAAAGAAATCACATGATTTTCTAAATTGATGCAAAAAAAGTATTTTATAAAATTCCACAGCCTTTCCTCTTTTTTTTAAAGATTTTATTTTTTCCTTTTTCTCCCCAAAACCCCCCGGTACATAGTTGTATATTCTTCGTTGTGGATCCTTCTAGTTGTGGCATGTGGGATGCTGCCTCAGCGTGGTTTGATGAGCAGTGCCATGTCTGCGCCCAGGATTCGAACCAACAAAACACTGGACCACCTGCAGCGGAGCACGTGAACTTAACCACTCGGCCACGGGGCCAGCCCCCCACAGCTTTTCTTGATGCAAGGATTCAACAAACTAGGAATAGAAGTAAACTACCTCAACATAATAAAAGAATTCTATGAAAAACCCACAGCTAACATCGTACTCAGTGGTGAAAGACTGAAAGCTTTTCTGCTATGACCAGGAACAAGTCAGGGTTGATCACTTTTTCCGTCTCCATTCAACATATTGTTGGAAGTGCTAGCCAGAGCAATTAAGAAAGAAAAACATATAAAACACACCCAAATTGGAAAAGTGGAAGTAAGATTATCTATTTTCACAAATGACAAGATGTTACACATACAAAACCCTAATTATTCCACCAAAATATGTGTTAGATCTAAGAAACAAGTCCAACAAAGTTGTAGGATACAAAATCAACATACCAAAATCAGTTGAATTTCTATATACTAACAATGAACAACATGAAAAGGAAATTAAGAAAATAGTTCAATTTACAATAGTCTCAAGCAGAACAAAATACTTAGGAATAAACTTAACCAAGAAAGCAAAGGCTTGTACACTCAAACCTACAAAATATTGCTGAAAGAAATTGAAGAGAAAAATAAATGGAAAGACATCCTGTATTCATTTATTGGAAGAATTGATACTGTTGAGATATCAATACTACCAAAAGTATTCTATAGATTCAATGCAATGCCTATCAAAATCCCAATGATGATTTTATAGAAATCTAAAAATTCGTCTTAAAATTCATTCATGGAATATCAAGGGATTCCAAATAGCCAAAATAAACTTGAAAAAAAAGAATAATATTGGAAGTCTCACATATCCTGATTTCAAAATATATTACAAAACTACACTAATCAAAATAGTGTGGTACTGCCATAGAGATAGACATATAGACAAATGGAAATTGAATAGAGACCCCAGAAATAAACTCTCATATATAGGGTCAAATGATTTTTGATAAATTGCCAAGATCATTCAATGGGGAAAGGACCATGTTTTCAACAAATGGTGTGGGGAAAACAGGGTATCTACATACAAAAGAATGAAATTATACCCTTATCATACACTATAAAAAAAAAAATCTCAAAATGGATCAAACCCAAACCTGAGAGCTAAAACTATATAACTCTTAGGAGAAAACATAGCGGAAAGCTTCATGTTATTGGATTCGGCAATGATTTTTTGGATATCACATCAAAAACACAGGCAACAAAAGAGAAAGTAGGTAAATTGCACTTCATCAAAATTAAAAGCTTTTGTGCATTAAAGGACACTATCAGCAGAGTGAAATGACAACTCACAAATTGGGAAAAAATATTTGCAAATCATGTATCTGAGAAGGGATTAACATGCAGAATATATAAAGAATATCTACAAATTAACAACAAATAGTCTGATTTAAAAGTGGGTGAAGACTTAATGGACATTTGTCCAAAGAAGATATACAAATGGCTAATAAACACTCCAAAGATACTCAACACCAATAATCATTAGGGAGATACAAATAAAAATCACAATGACATATCGCTTCACTTCCATTAAGGTGGCTAGTATAAAACAAAAGAAAATAAGTGTTGTCAAGGATGTTGAAATGTTGAAATCCTTGTGCATTGCTACTGATAATGTGAAATGCTGGAAGCACGGTACAAAATAGTATAACAGTTCCTCAAAAATTAAAAATAAAATTACCATTTGAGGGGCCGTCCCGGTGGCACAGCGATTAAGTGTGCACGTTCCGCTTCTCGGCAGCCCAGGGTTCGCCGGTTCGGATCCCGGGTGCAAACATGGCATTGCTTGGCATGCCATGCTGTGGTAGGCGTCCCACATATAAAGTAGAGGAAGATGGGCACACATGTTAGCTCAGGGCCAGCCTTCCTCAGCAAAAAGTGGAGGATTGGCGGTAGTTAGCTCAGGGCTAATCTTCCTAAAAAAAAAAAAAAGAATTACCATTTGATAAAGCAATTTCACTTATGGATATATACCCAAACAATTGTAAGTAGAGACTGTTGAACAGATATCTGTACACTCATGTTTATGGAAGTATTATTCACAATAGCCAAAATGTGAAAGCAACCTAAGTGTCCATTGAAAGATAGATGAATGTATCAACAAATGTGATACATACATACAACGGAATATTCTTTAGCCATAAAAGCAATGAAATTCTGACATATGCTACAACATGTATAACCTTTGAAGATTCTATGCTAAGTGAAATAAGCCAGTCACAAAATGCCAAATATTATATAATATTTGAGGAATACTTATATGAGGTACCTAGAATAATCAAATTCATACAGACAGAAAGAATACTGTTTGTCTGGGGCTTGGGGAAGAAAGGAATGAGGAGTTATTGTTTAATGAGTATGGTTTCAATATTGGAAGATGAAAAGAGTTCTGGAGATGGATGACGATGATGGTTGTACAACAATATGAATGTACTTAATGCTAATGAACTGTACACTTAAAAATGTTGAAAATGAAAAATTTTGTTATGCATGTTTTACCATAATAAAAAATACTATGTAAATAATGTAACCACAGTTAATTAGCAAATTAATGTGTCTTTCTTGACATTCAACGCCTAAAAGACCAAAATCAAAAGAGAAGAAATTTTGATTTTTTTTTTTACAGAAGAATAGTGAACTCATAAGATCTTTTTTTTCTTGTGGGTTTGCAAAACCTGATTAAATCTGGGAAACAAGTGGCAAAAATAGAAATTATCTATTTCTTTCTTCCTAAAGGTGACCTTCATGTAGGCACAAAATGCCTTTGGCCATGGCCCCTAGTCCACTGTGATTACACAGAGCAAAACCATCAGTATGCCCATTTTTCCCCCTCAGACTGCTCAAGCTCAAAATTTTCACCAATGCATTCTCTGAAAATTAACTTGTCTACTTGGATTAATGTGAATGTATTATGAACAGAAGTAATACTGGTGTGGCTATATGACTTCACTGCAATCAGGTAGAAGTTTGGGGCTGCAAGCAATGGATGGGAATAATTGCACTCATCTTGTATTACATCATATTCTATTTTAATTCATACCTGAAATTTTACTGAATTGTGAGGGCAAATAAAAATCAGATCACTGTACACATAAAGACAAAGGATGAACATCCTCATTCCTGTCATCACCACCACCAATATTGACTAAAAAGAAAAGGAATCCAATCTGATTAAGAGAAAACTGTAAATTAAGTTGGCAGAGAGAAGAAGAACCAAAAGACAGTGCATCCATTGCTGGTTCCAGAATGTCCCCAAGGCCTAGCTATACCCCTACTATATGCTTCCACAAGATACCCCTGTACCCTGTATAATTAATTTCCCCATTTGCTTAACTTAGCTCCTGTGGGTGTCTGCTATTTTTAACTAAAAAGACATATATATGTATATATATATACACACACACATGCACACACACACATATATATAATAACTCCTTCCCTACCTCAATCACCTATTCTCTCACTGCCTCAGTTGATTCTGTCTCCTTCATAAGACGTCACCAGCCTCCAGAGACATTGCATTCACCCTCTTAAGTCCCTCAGTTGTAACTGACCCCACAGTCTGTTACTTAAGGTCTTGCCCTCTTAGCAACCACTAACTGGGAGCTGAAGGTCAGAGAAGACTACCTCTAAAAATTTAATAAGATCGTATATATGAAGTATTTAGAATAGCACTTGAAATATAGGAAGTGCTTGATAGATACAATTATCACATAAAACATAAAACACAATCAACAGTTCTTCCAACTACCATAATCTTCACCAATTAGGTCACAGGTGGTTCCAGCCAATTCAACAATAGCAGTTTGGAAACACGTAGCCAATAATTAATGTTGCATTTTATAAGCAGTGAAAATTAATTAAAAAAGTGAATCATCTATGGTTATTGATGAATAATAAATGGTGGTGTCATATTAATCACACACACACACATACACACACACAACCAACCAGGTATTCATCTATGAGGAACATGAGAAGAAGCAAAAATTTGAATCAGCTTATGCAAACAGACAAAAGCAAGTAACTTGAGAAGACTGCAACTTTTTCTGTACAATCCTTAAAGGCCTCAGAGCTATCTAGGCTTTAATTAGATTCATGACATTTTATAATCCCTGGTAAAATGATATCATCAAATAGAATGGACCAGATTCTTGCAGTGTAATATGATTCTCACTGATTGCACATTAAGCTTCTTTGGAATGTTAAATAATTCTCAGGCTATCTTGATGAGAAATACCACAAAGATCCTAAAAAATACTTATTTCAATGATTATATTCATTTGGGGAATATTCTGTGTGAATACACAATAAAATGTATTTTCATTCATTGTCACTTCCTGTGTGTGAAACCTATTACTTACAGGTAAATCTCTGTTTATTTCAATCATAATTGGTGAATAATTTAAGACAAATGTAATTATACAAAAGTCATGAAGTAACTATCAGTCCAAGTAGAAAATCAGGAGTAGGGTTCTCTTTATATATAAAATAAAATAAAAAGTATTCCTTTTAGTAAAAGATGAAGTTGGTTCAGAAATATTTCAATGCATCTTTCCTTAGATATGGCATTAGCAAAACCAAAGAAAAGATATCATCTATTTGCTGGCTTCTGTTTGGTTGGATTCTGTTCCATCCTGGGGCCAAACAGAAGGCAGAGGTAACACTGCGTGGCTCAGCCTAGGTTCCCCTGACCTGTGGGATGTATTAAATGAACATTTAGTGTAGCTAGGTTCTGTGCTTCATATAGATCATGAAAAGGTGGCTAAAACCTTGCCCTTGCCCTCAAAAGCTCACATGCCACACAGCCTTCTGCTGTGCCAAAGAATATTCTCTTCAATGAACTTAAAAGTACAATAGATAGAAAATGTTTTTTTGTCTTTTTCAGTCCAAAATGTTGAAATGAAAAAAGGGGTGATTAATGTCTTTCTTGGTAACATCATTCCATGTACAAATACCATTTCTAATTACTGTGAAGTTTGTCACTTTCTTCATATAAAATTATTGGAATGTCTGCATTCTAAGTTATGATTGTAGGCCTTACCAATTTTTTAAAGCATTGCTTCTTTAAATAATTTCCTTTTTATACTCAATATTTCCTTCTCAATATAGCAAGTTTCTAATACCGTAGACAAACATACTACATATAGTATTAGACAAAATTACAGTGTGCAAAGAATTTTAAAATACATTGTAGGAAAACCAATGAAACAGACAGAATGAAGTAACGAAGCTAAGCTAAGTGCCTAAATAATTTTAACACGATGTAGAAATAGTTGCCAAAACAGAGTAAAAAACCTTTTGCAGAAATATTGGAAAGTGACAGGTCATTATAAACATTTCACTTATTGACTTATTAAAGCACCTCTAAACTACATTGAAGGATACTTACATGCATATAAGGTAAAAATATTATTCAATAAATAAAGAACTAATGTAAATGTCTACAGCTCATCATATTAATTCATCTATTCACTAATATATTACTTCATTAACGTTCATTAACCTTAAGCATCTACTTTTCACCAAGCACTCTGCTAAATACTGGATCACAGTGAAAGACAGAATATGGTAGGAAAAATAAGATCACATGACAACAGTAGTAGTAGTAGTAGTTACTAGTAGTAGTAGCAGCAACAGCAATACTTACTTTGTCATTCGGAAGAACTTCATTTCAAGAAGACAGCGAGGGCTACTCATTAGCCTGAAGCTGGCAAACACCACACCCACAAATGTAAAATTACATGCTTTCTTTTGTACATGAGTACAAGCTTAGACCTCCCACTGAGAATAGCCATGTGGCCAGCTAGAGTGCCCCTGGACACCTGGGTAAAGGTTACAAGATGAGACTTTATGTTATTGAGGTAAGGACTCTTGCAAGAGTCCGAGTGAGACTCAGCAAGAGAGTGGCCATTGGACCTACTTGCAGTAAGGGAGCTAGCATCAACACAGCTCTTTCAAGAGGTTCAGGGTTCAGGATTCCCATTATTGATCTATGCTACATTAGGATTCTTATTTAGTGAGGTGAATTTTAATTTCTTTACCTGATATATATTGTGTCACTGAAGGATCCAAATACATGCTCAATGATAAGGTGGAAAAAATATTGATTTGAAGAGTCAGAAACTGGTAGAGGTTGGCATAATAGTGTTATATATCTTAAGCTGGGTCTCTGAGCTGTGATAGTCATCGAATAATCTTTTAGTGACTTAGACTTGACACATCACTTCCTTCATCTCTTTGGGTCTAAGTTTCCTCATATGTAATACGTTATACTTCAATAGTTTTCACATTGTTTTACATACAGTACTGGAGACAAAAGGGAAATTTTAGTCTTTTCCACTCCTAATATTTTTCAATTATATGTATTCCATTCTATCTGAAATTTCTAATTTTATATTTTCTTCGTGGTTTAATTCATAAAGTATAAAATTCAAACTTCTAAATTAAAAGTTAAATTTAAATTAAAAGTTTAAATTTCAGTACTTTTATTTTTAATAAATCTTTTATTATGAAAAAATTTTAACATTTACATCTATTAAAGTAGAGAGTAGTGCAATAAACCTCCCAAAAGCTTATCACCCAGACTCAACAATTATCAACATTTTGGCACATTTCTTTCTTTTTTTCCAGCTTTATTGAGATGTAATTGGCATACAACATTATGTAAGTTTAAGATATACAACATGTTGATTTGATACAATTATATATTGCAAAATGATTACCACCATAGTGTTAGGTAACACCTCCATCATGACACACAATTACCATTTCTTTTTAGAAGTGAGAACATTTTAGATCTACTCTATAATCACCATGCTGTACTTTAGATCCCTAGAACTAATTCTTCTTAAAGCCGGAAGTTTGTACCCTTTGACCAACATCTCCCCATTTCTCCCATCCCTCCGCCTCTGGAAACCACCATTCTACTCTGTTTCTATGAGTTTGACTTTTTTCTGATTCCACATGTGATATCATACAGTATTTGTCTTTCTGTGTCTGACTGACCTCACTTAGGATAATCCTCTCAAAGTCCATCCACGTTCTTCCAAATGGCAGGATTTCTGTCTTTGTCATTGCTGAAAAATATTGCATTGTATATATATGTACCACATCACCTTCACCCATTCATCCATTGACAGACACTTGGATTGTTTTCATATCTTGGCTATTGTGAATAATGCTGCAATGAACATGGGAATGTAGGTATCTTGAGATCCTATTTTCATTTCCTTTGGATATATACTCAGAAGTGGAATTGCTGGATCATATGGTATTTTAACATTTGAGGAACCTCCATATTGTTTTACATAATGGCTGAACCAACTTGAATTCCCACCAACAGTGCACTAGGGTTCCCTTTTCTCCACGTCCTCACCAAAACTTGTCATCTCATGTCTTTTTGATGATAGCTATTCTAACAGCTGTGAGATGATATCTGATTGTGAGTTTGAATTACGTTTCCCTGATGATTAGTGATGTCAAGTGCCTTTTCATATACCTGTTGGTCATTTGAGTGTCTTCTTTGGAAAAATGCCTATTCAATTCCTCAGCCTATATTTTGATCATTTTTTTTGCTTGGATTGCATGAGTTGTTTGCATATTTTTTATGTTAACCACTTATCAGATATATTATTTGCATATATTTTCTCCCACTTCATAGGTCATCTTTTCTTTTTCTTTTGTGTTTCTTTTGCTATGCAGAAGATTTTTCATTTGATGCAGGCCCACTTACTAAATTTTGCTTTTTCACTTGTGCTTTGGGTGTCATATCCAAAAAATTATTGCCAAGACCAGCGTCAAGGAGATTTTCCCTATGTTTTCTTCTAGGAGATTTATGGTTTCAGTTCATATGTTTATATGCTTAATCCATTTCAAGTTCATTTTTCTGAGAAGTGTAAGATAGGGGACCAATTTAATTCTTCTGCATGTGGTTATCTAGTTTTCCCAATACCATTTATTGAAGACACTATCCTTTTCCAAATGAGTATTCTCTTGGCTTCTTTGTGAATATTAGTTGACCATTTAGGTTTATATTATGCATGGATTTATTTCTGTGCTCTTAATTCTGTTCCATTAGTCTGTGTGTATTTTTAAGCCAGTACCATACTGTTGTGATTGCTGTAGCTTGGTAGTGTAATTTGAAATCAATTAGTGTGATGCCTGTGGGTTTGTTACTCTTTCTCAAGATTGCTTTGGCTATTTGGAGTCTTTTGTTGTTCCATACAAATTTTAGTATTGTTTTTTATATTTCTTTGTGAAAGAGTATTGGAATTTTGGCAGAAATTGCATTGAGTCTACAAATGGCTTTGTGTAGTATAGAGATTTAACAGCATTAATTCTTCCAATCCATGGACGCGAGATATCTTTCCACTTGTTTGTGTCTTCTTCAATTTCTTTTGTCAAAGACTTGTCATTTTCATTGTACAGATCTTTCACCTCCTTTTCTTTATTTTCTCTTCCAATTTTTTGTTGTTAGTGTATAGAATTGTAACTGTTTTCTGTATGTCGATTTTATATCCCGGAACTTAACTGAATTTGTTGATTAATTCTAGCAGTTTTATGTTGGAGTCTTTAGGATTTTCTATATCTAAGATCATATCATCTAAGATCATACCATTTGCAAACAAAGACAATTTTACTTCTTCCTTTCTTGTTTGGATGCCTTATATTTCTTTTTCTTTCTTGATTGCTCTGACCAGAACTTCCAGTACTATGTTGAATAGGAGTGGTCATAGTGTGCATACTTGTCTTATTCCTGATCCTATAGTAAATGCTTTCACCATTGAGCATGATGTCAGCTGTGGACTTGTCATATATGGCCTTTATGGTGGAGAAATATGTCCCTTCTATACTCATTTGGTGAATATATAGACACATATGTATATATATTAGCACTCATATAACCATTTTTATTACATGTGTTTTTAAACACTTCTTTAAATGCATTGTTGAAGAGCTATCACATCCATTCCCTGAAATAACTATCTTGTCAAAGTAGCTTGCACATAGCAGTCATATTATGATATTTTGACGTTTTCATTTTTCCATTAAAAATTTTATTTTTATTGAGATATAATTGACATATAACATTGTGCATGTTTAAGGTATATAATATGTTGATTTGATACAGTTATATATTGCAATATGATTACTACTATAGCATTAGTTGACATCACTATCAATTCACATAATTATCACTTCTTTTTTGTAGGGGAAAAAATTAAGATCTAGCATGCTAGCAAGTTTCAAGTTTATAATACATTTTTGTCATCTATAATCATTAATATGTCCATTAGATCTCCAGGACTTATTTGTCTACAGGTTGCAAGTTTATACCGTTAAACACCATCATCCCAATTCCTCCATCCCCCAACCCCTTATAACTGCCATTTTACTGTCTGTTTCTATGAATTTGGCTTTTTAGATTCCATATAAAACTGCTGTCATACAGTATCTGTCCTTTTGTATCTGACATCTCACTTTGCATAATGCACTCGAGGTCCATCCATGTTGTCTCAAAATGGCAGAATGTCCTTCTTTCTCATAGCTGGCTAGTATTTTACATATATATATATATATATATACACATATATATATATGCATATACATACATCTTCTTTATCCATTTATCTATTAATGGACACTAGGTTGTTTCCATATCCTGGCCATTTGGAAAAATGCTGGAGTAAACGTGGAAGTGCATATAGCTCTTAGAGATCCTGTTTTAGTTTCCTCTGGATACATACAAAGGAGTAGAATTTTTGGATCATATGGTAGTCTTATTTTTAATATTTTGAGGAACCTCCATACTGTTTTCCATAGTGGATGAAGCAATTTCCATTCCCACCAACAGTGTACAAGGGTTACTTTTTGTCCACATCCTTGCCAACATTTCTTTGCTTTTTTGAGGAGGAGGATTAGCCCTGTGCTAACTGCTGCCAATCCTCTTCCTTTTGCTGAGGAAGACTGGCCCTGAGCTAACATCCATGCCCATCTTCCTCTACTTTATATGTGGGATGCCTACCACAGCATGGTGTGCTAAGCGGTGCCATGTCTGCACCCGGGATCCGAACCGGCAAACCCCCGGCTGCCAAGAAGCAGAACGTGCACACTTAACCACTGCACCATCAGGCTGGCCTCAACATTTCTTGATGATAGCCATTCTAACAGATGCGAGGTGCTATCTTGTTGTTTTGATTCACGTTTTCCTGATGATTGGTTATGTTGAGCATCTTTTCATGTACCTGTCGCCCATTTAGGTGTCTTAAAATGTCTATTTAGTTCCTCTCTCCTTTTTTAAATCAAATATTCTTTAATGAGTTATGTGAGTGCCTTCTTTGTATATTCTGGATATCAACCCTTTATCTGATATATGGTTTGCAAATATTTTCTCCTATTCCACCAATTGCCTCTTCATTTTTTGCTTGTTTCTTTTGCTGTGCAGAAGCTTTTTAGTTTAACGTAGACCCATTTCTTCCCTATTGTTTTTGTTGCTTGTGCTTTTGGTATCATATCTAAAAAATTACTGCCCAGACCAACATTGAGGAATTTCTTTTTATGTTTTCTTCTAGGAGTTTTATGGTATCACATCTTATGTTTAAGTCTTTAATTCTTTTTGATTTAATATGTGTGTGAATG
Organism: Equus caballus; assembly: GCF_041296265.1. NCBI lineage: Eukaryota > Metazoa > Chordata > Mammalia > Perissodactyla > Equidae > Equus > Equus caballus. Next base: position 82,426,491 of record NC_091715.1, read on the forward strand.
TAACATAGGGATCCAATTTTATTTTTCTGCTTGTGGTCATCTAGTTTTCCCAATACCATTTGTTAAAGAAATTATCCTTTCCTCACTGAGTGTCCTTGGCTCCCTTGTCAAATGTTAGTTGACTGAAAATTTAAGGGTTTATTTCTGGGCTCTAGATTCTATTCTATTGACCTATGTGTCTATTTTTATGCTTGTACCATACTGTTTTAATTACTATAGCTTTGTGGTATAGTTTGAAATCAAGAAGTATGATGACTCTGGCTTTGTTCTTCTTTCTCAGCTTTTCGTTGGCTATTCACTGCCTATGTGGTTCCATACAAATTTTAGGACTCTTTAAAAAAATTTTGTGAAAAATGCCATTGAAAATTTAATAGGGATTGCATTGAATCTATAGATGAGTTTGGGCAATATGGATATTTTAACATTATTACTTATTGTGATCCATGAACATGGGAAATCTTTCCACTTGTTTCTGTTTTCTTCAATTTCTTTCATCAAACTCTTAGTTTTAATTACACAGATCTTTTACTTCCTTTGTTAAATTTATTCTTAAGTATTTTATTGTTTTTGATGCTATTGTGAATGAGATAGTTTTCTTTTTTTTCATATATTTCATTGTTAGTCTATAGACAAGCAACTGATTTCTTTATGTTGATTTTATATCCTGCAACTTTACTAAATTTGTTGATTACTTCCAGCAGTTTTTTGGTTGAGTATTTAGGATTTTCAATATATAAGATCACATTATCTGCAAGTAATGACAATTTTACTTCTTCATTTTGGATTTGGATACCGTTTATTTCTTTTTCTTGCCTAATTTCTCTAGTTATGACTTCCCGTACTATGCTGAATAAGCATGGTGAGAGTGGGCATCCTTGTCTTGTTGGTGATCTCTAAGAAAAGCTTTCCATTTTTCACCACTGAGTAAGACAATTCTTGATTTCTCTTTTTTTTTATTAAGGTTATGAAAGTTAACATCCTTGTGAAATTACAGTTGTACATCATTACTGGTCATGTTGTAGGTACACCACTTCACCCCTAGTGCCCTTCCCCCATCCCCCTTTCCGTGGCAACCACCGATCAGTTCTCTTTGTCCATATGTTAACTACCACCTATGAGTGGAGTCATACAGAGTTCGTCTTTCTCTGTCTGGCTTATTTCATTCAACATAATACCCTCAAGGTCTATCCATGGTGTTGTGAATGGGATGACTTTGTCCTTTTTTATGGCTGAGCAGTATTCCCTTGTATATGTATACCACATCTTCTTTATCCAGTCATCAGTTGCTGGGCACTTAGGTTGGTTCCATGACTTGGCTATTGTGAATAATGCTGTGATGAACAGAGGGGTGCATGGGACTTTTGGAATTGCTGATTTCAGGTTCTTAGGATAGATACCCAGTAGTGGGATGGCTGGGTCATAAGGTATTTCTATTCTTAACATTTTGAAGAATCTCCATACATGTGAGGGGTTATGGTGTCCGAAAAGATCTGTGTAATTAAAACTAAGAGTTTGATGAAAGAAATTGAAGAAAACAGAAACAAGTGGAAAGATTTCCCATGTTCATGGATCACAATAAGTAATAATGTTAGTGGCTGCACCAGTTTGCATTCCCACAAACAGTGTATGAGTGTTCCCTTTTCTCCACAGCCTCTCCAACATTTGTCACTCTTGGTTTTGGATATTTTTGCCATTCTAACAGGTCTAAGGTGATATCTTAGTGTAGTTTTGATTTGCATTTCCCTGATGATTAGTGATGATGAGCATCTTTTCATGTGTCTATTGGCCATTCATATATCTTCTTTGGAGAAATGTCTGTTCATGTCCCCTGCCCATTTTGTAATTGGGTTGTTTGTTTTTTTATTTTTGAGTTGTGTGAGTTCTTTGTATATTACGGAAATTTACCCTTTGTCAGATAAATAACTTGTGAATATTTTTTCCCAATTAGTGGGCTGTTTTTTTGTTTCAATCCTGTTTTCCCTTGCCTTGAAGAGGCTCTTTTGTCTGATGAAGTCCCATTTGTTTATTCTTTCTATTGTTTCCCTCATGTGAGGGGTTATGGTGTCCGAAAAGATTCTTTTGAAGCTGATGTCAAAGAGTGTACTGCTGATATTCTCTTCTAGAAGACTTATTGTTTCAGGCCTAATCTTTAGGTCTTTGATCCATTTTGAGTTTATTTTAGTAAATGGTGAAAAAGAATGGTTGATTTTCATTCTTTCACATGTGGCTGTCCAGTTTTTCCAGCACCATTTGTTGAAGAGACTTTCTTTCCTCCGTTGCAGGCCCTCAGCTCCTTTGTCAAAGATTAGCTGTCCATAGATGTGTGGTTTTATTTCTGGGCTTTCAATTCTGTTCCATTGATCTGTGCATCTGTTTTTGTACCAGTAACATGCTGTTTTGATTACTGTAGTTTTGTAGTATGCTTTGAAGTCAGGGATTGTGATGCCTCCAGCTTTGTTCTTCTTTCTCAGGATTGCTTTAGCAATTCGGGGTCTTTTGCTGCCCCATATGAATTTTAGGATTCTTTGTTCAAATTCTGTAAAGAATGACATTGGAATTCTTATTGGGATAGCATTGAATCTGTAGATTGCTTTAGGTAGTATGGACATTTTAACTATGTTTATTCTTCCAATCCATGTGCATGGAATGTCTTTCCATCTCTTTATGTCATCATCGATTTCTTTCAAGAAGGTCTTGTAGTTTTCATTGTATAGATCTTTCACTTCCTTGGTTAAATTTATCCCAAGGTATTTTATTCTTTTTGTTGCAATTGTGAATGGGATTGAGTTCTTGAGATCTCTTTCTATTAGTTCATTGTTAGCATATAGAAATGCTACTGATTTATGTATGTTGATTTTATACCCTGCAACTTTGCTGTAGTTGTTGATTGTTTCTAATAGTTTTTCTATGGATTCTTTGGGGTTTTCTATATATAAGATCATGTCGTCTGCAAACAGCGAGAGTTTTACTTCTTCGTTGCCTATTTGGTTTCCTTTTATTTCTTTTTCCTGCCAAATTGCTCTGGCCAAAACCTCCAGTACTATATTGAATAAGAGTGGTGAAAGTGGGCACCTTTGTCTTGTTCCTGTTCTGAGAGGGATGGGTTTCAGTTTTTGTCCGTTGAGTATGATGTTGGCTGTGGGTTTGTCATATATGGCCTTTATTATGTTGAGGTACTTTCCTTCTATACCTATTTTATTGAGGGTTTTTATCATAAATGGATGTTGGATCTTGTCGAAGGCTTTCTCTGCATCTATTGAGATGATCATGTGGTTTTTGTTTCTCATTTTGTTAATGTAGTGAATCACATTGATTGACTTGTGGATGTTGAACCATCCCTGTGTCCCTGGTATAAATCCCACTTGATCATGGTGTATAATCTTTTTGATATATTGCTGTATTTGGTTTGCCAAAATTTTGTTGAGGATGTCTACAACTATGTTCATCAGTGATATTGGCCTGCAGTTTTCCTTCTTTGTCTTGTCCTTGTCAGGTTTGGGGATCAGGGTGATGTTGGCTTCATAGAATGTTTTAGGGAGTGCTCCATCTTCCTCTATTTTCCGGAATAGTTTGAGAAGGATAGGTATTAAATCTTCTTTGAATGTTTGGCAGAATTCTCCAGAGAAGCCGTCTGGTCCTGGACTCTTATTTTTGGGGAGGCTTTTGATTACTGTTTCTATTTCTTTACTTGTGATTGGTCTATTGAGATTCTCTATTTCTTCCTGATTCACTTTGGGTAGGTTGTATGAGTCTAGGAATTTATCCATTTCTTCTAGGTTGTTCAATTTGTTGGCATATAGTTTTTCATAGTATTCTCTTATGATCCTTTGTATTTCTGTGGTATCTGTTGTGATTTCTCCTCTCTCGTTTCTAATTTTATTTATTTGAGACTTCTCTCTTTTTATTTTTAGTGAGTCTGGCTAAGGGTTTGTCGATTTTGTTAATTTTTTCGAAGAACCAACTTTTGTTTCATTGATCCTTTCTACTGTCTTTTTTGATTCAATATCCTTTATTTCTGCTCTAATTTTTATTATTTCCCTCCTTCTACTGACTTTGGGCTTTGTTTGTTCTTCTTTTTCTAATTCTGTTAGGTGTCATTTGAGGTTGTTTATGTAAGATTTTTTTTGCTTATTGAGGTGAGCCTGTATTGCAATGAATTTCCCTCTTATCACTGCCTTTGCTGCATCCCAAATCATTTGGTATGGTGTGTTTTCATTTTCATTTGTCTCCAGATAATGTTTGATTTCTTCTTTAATTTCTTCAATAATCCATTGTTTGTTCAGTAGCATGTTGTTTAATCTCCACATTTTTGGCCCTTTCCCAGCTTTATTCTTGTAGTTGATTACTAGTTTCATAGCATTATGATCAGAAAAGATGCTTGATATTATTTCAACCCTCTTGAACTTATTGATGCTTCCTTTGTTTCCCAAGATATGGTCTATCCTTGAGAATGTTCCATGCGTGCTTGAGGAGAATGTGTAACCTGGTGTTTTTGGATGAAGTGTCCTATATATATCTATTAGGTCCATCTGATCTAATTTTTCATTTAATTCTATAGTTTCCTTGTTTATTTTCTGTCTGGATGATCTGTCCATTGGTGTTAATGGGGTGTTGAAGTCCCCTAGTATTATTGTATTGGTGTGGTGTCTCCTTTTAGTTTTGTTAATAGTTTCTTTACGAATTTTGGTGCTCCTGTGTTAGGCGCATATATATTTATAAGTGTTACGTCATCTTGGTGGAGCGCCCCTTTTATCATTATATACTGCCCCTCTTTGTCTTTCTCTATCTGTTTTGCTTTGAAGTCTACTTTGTCTGATATAAGTATGGCAACACCTGCTTTCTTTTGTTCATTATTAGCTTGGAGTATTGTCTTCCATCCCTTCACTTTAAGTCTGTGTTTGTCTTTGGGGCTGAGGTGTGTTTCCTGGAGGCAGCATATTGTTGGATCTTGTTCTTTGATCGATCCTGCCACTCTGTGCCTTTTGATTGGAGAGTTCAATCCATTCATGTTTAGAGTGATTATTGAAACGTGGGGGCCTACTGTTGCCATTTTATCACTTATTTTCCAGTTCTTTTGCATTTTGTCCTGATGGAGAGCTGTTACTTTGTGTTATTGTCCTTCTGCTTATCTCCTTTGTTCTGGATTTTGTAACCCCTTTCCTTTTTTTGATTTTTCAGGTATGAGGTTCTTCCTGAGCATTTCTTGAAGAGGAGGTTTTGTGGCAATGAACTCCCTTAACTTTTGTTTATCTGGGAACGTTTTTATTTCTCCATCGTATTTGAAGGATATTTTCTCTGGGTAGAGTATTCTTGGCTGCAGGTTTTTGTCCTTCAGAGTTTTAAATATTTCATTCCAATCTCTTCTAGCCTGTAAGGTCTCTCCTGAGAAATCTGCTGATAGCCTTATGGAGTTTCCTTTGTAAGTTACTTTCTTCTGCCTGGCTGCCCTTAGTATTTTCTCTTTGTCATTGACTTTTGCTAGTTTCACTACTATATGCCTTGGGGTTGGTCTTCTTGTCTTAATAAAGTTTGGAGATCTATTGGCTTCTGTCACATGAAGTTCCATCTCTCTTCCAAAGTTTGGAAAGTTCTCAGCTATTATTTCTTTGAACAGGCCTTCTGCCCCCTTCTCCTTCTCTTCTCCCTCTGGTATACCTATAACCCTTATGTTGCATCTCCTAATTGAGTTGGATAATTCTCGGAGAGTTTCTTCATTTCTTTTTAGTCTTAGTTCTCTCTCCTCCTCTGTCTGCAGCATTTCTATATTCCTATCCTCCAAATTGCTAATTCTGTCCTCCATATTATCGACCCTACTGTTCAGAGAGTCCAGATTTTTCTTAATCTCCTCCATTGTGTTCTTCATCTCCAGTATTTCTAATTGGTTCTTCTTTATAGTGTCAAGCTCTTTTGTGACATAGCTCCTGAACTCATTGAGTTGTCTATCTGAATTCTCTTTTAACTCATTGAGTTTTTTAATAATGGCAGTTTTGAAATCATCATCATTTAGGTTATAGATTTCATTGTCTTTGGGATTGTTTTCTGGGTGCTTATTTTCCTTCTGTTCTGGAGATTTAATATATTTTTTCATACTGCTTGATGGCGTGGATTTGTGCCTCCACATTGAGATAGAGTTTAGTCGCTGCTTCCACTTGTTGTGACTGGTGTGTGTGTGGGGGGGGCAGCTGTTTAGACTGCACCAACCAGGCACCCTGTCAGCTGTTATTGACTGGACCTGGACCCCTCCTCATAGTCACAGTGGTCCTGTGGGGTCCCTCGTCAGTTGTGGGGGCAATCGCAAGGGGGCCTCAGGCTGCTGGTGCCTACTGTTGCAGTCCATTTAGACGTGCTGCCTCCTTGTGGTCTGAAGTGGTGTTTTGGGCTTTCCCAGCAGCCAGGAGCAGGATCACCTATAATCGCCGCTTTGTCCCTAACAGAGCCCACAAGATCACACTTGTCCACTATAGGTCCCAGCAGAGCTATGGGTATCTTCTGCAGTCTGTCATTAGCTCACCTAGCTGTGCTACTTTTGCCCCAGGGCCTTCCCACCTTGCGATTGCCAGTCAGGACCTCTTCACTAGTGCTGTGCAGAGGCTTTCGCTGAGGCTGCTGTAGGAACCTGGAGTTACCCCCTGGGCTATGTAGCCATTTCACCAGAGGTCCACTCTGCCCCACTCCACTCTCACAGGATCTCTGGGAGCCCCTTGCCTCATCTGGGACATGGCCAGTGTCCATAGGCCTGGTGGTGGCTTGTAAGCTGTTGCCTTGTGGGGAATTCTGCTCTAGGGAGCTTCCTGGTGTTCTGAATGCTGGGCGGCGCCTCCCTGCTAACGGCGAGCAGAGGCCCTCCCTGCTGGGGGGGTGCAGGACCCTGGAGCATCCCCCCAGGCCACAGAGCCGGGTGTTGGAGCTCCACCCAGTCCCCAAGCACGTCCACGGGAAGTCCAGGCACCCTCTGCACTGACCTGTGCACCGGAGACTGTGGGCCCAGCAGCAGCTTGTGGTCTGGTGCTGTGCCAGGGAATCCGCCTGCCGGGAGCTTCCCTCTGTTCTGGATTCTGGGTGGGGCCTCCCTGCTAATGGCCAGAAGAGGCTTTCCCTGCCGGGGAGGTGCAGGACCCCAAAGCCTCCCCCTGGGCCACAGAGCCAGGCATTGGACCTCCAACCGTGTCCCCAAGCACATCCATGGAAAGTCCGGGTGACCCCTGCACCGACCTGTGCGCTGGAGACTGTGGGCCCAGCAACAGCTTGTGGTCTGGTGCCATGCCGGGGAATCCACCTGCCGGGAGCTTCCCTTTGTTCTGGATTCTGGGCGAGGTCTCCCTGCTAATGGCGAGCGGAGGCCTTACTTGTCGATGGGTGCTGGACCCTGGGGATTCCCCCTGGGCTTAGGTGTAATCGCGGGGGGCTTGAGTAGGGCTGTTGTCACCTGTTTCCACCGTTGCTCCACTGGTGAGTGCACACTCCTGCCCTTGGTGTGTGGTGATGCTATGGGGGAGTCCGCTGGAAGAGAGCCTCCTGCAGGAACTAGGCTGTCCGGGGGTCGGGGGTCATTGGTCAGAGAGTTTTCACCTATTTCCACCTCCTCCCGGGAGGAAGTCCATCCACCTTCTGATGTATAGGAGCAGGAGACTCTTAGGCGTTTTGACAGGGGAGAGACAAAGAAGACCACGCACTTCGCCATCTTGGTCCCGCCTATTAGCACACTCTTATTGCAATTGTCCTCTTAATTGGATTGGTACCCAGTGTAGCTGGTTGCTAGGCTCAGGGGCATACAGTTGCAACAGGCCTGAGGCCAACAAGGTTGATGTCAGTTCTCTTAGGAGTGCAGCTGAGTAGGGCTAGCCCTTAGCATGGAGGCACTTAGTTGTTTCAGGCTTTGGAAGGTGGGGCTGATCTTTTTTATGGCTATTTGTAAAACACAAGTCTTCTGCCGCTGATAAGCCTCACCCACCTCTGGACCACATAGACAGTCAGCACAGTCCTGGTCCGTGCACACTTCTCAACCCCCTGGAGCGTACCCCACCGCCACCCTGCAGAGGCCCCCACCTCTGACCCAATTCTCCCCACAGTTCACCAGGTCCTCACACAGGCCCTGCCCCACAGAGGCAGACACCTTTGCCTACTTGTAGAGGATCAAGGCACTCAGTCAATGCAGGCTGAAAAGTAGCCTGAGGGTTTGCTGTTAGGTGGGGCCAGTCCCTAGGGCGGGTTGCCTGCCCTGGCTGAACTGGATTAAATCCATGCTCTAGTGGGTGTGGCAGACCCCTGGGCTAACAGCCCAAGGAATGCACCTCAATGGCCCCCACCTGTGTCCATATCAGCACGCCTGGACCAGCTGAGAACAATGGCCCCCACCAATGTCTCAGTCTCAGGAGAGGATCCTCCTCTCACCAAGATGCCTCCAGAGCCCACCAGGTGAGTCTCGTTTCACCAAAGGACAGTCAGCTTTCTCTCTGGTGATTTTAGGTTGCTGCAATGAGTGAGTTTGTGCGTGGGCCCTTTAAGACCCCGATCTTTTTGGCTTTCGGCTTTGGCTGATAGCTTTTCTGGGGTGTCCTCGCTGCAGTTAATAGCCGGCAAAGCCAGACAGTAAGACCCCCCTCTCAGTTGGGCTGAGTCCAAAGGATGGTTATTGCAGTATTGCCCCTGCTCTGGACCTCACTCCTCCAGGGAGGGCTCGTATCTTAGGTTGGCTCCCGCCTGGCCAGCTGAGAAGGTCTGCTGCTCCCAAAGGTGGCTTTTTTCCTCTCTGGCCGGAGCTACTGCCTCTTCTGCCTTTGTCAGGACTGTCCCTTGTTGTGGGGATTCTTTTTATCCCATTTTCATTTTTCAATCCAGGGTGATTCTTCCCAAAATTGTTGTAAACTAGTTGTGTTCATGGGAGGAGGCGAGTTCAACATCTGCTCACGGCGCCATCTTGACGAGATCTCCCAATAGCTACCTTTTATTGAGAAGTCACAATGATTGCTGTGTTGGATGTTTTATATAAATTACATGAGGAGTATAGCACTTGACTAAAAACCCATATATGTTTTTCAGATCCAACCATAGGCAAATAATTAATTACAAAGGCCTTGCCTGGTACACTTCACAGGACAAAGCTGCCCTCTCAACACCATACTTGGTACACGAACAAATGCACTGAGTACCTACAGGCAGTTGCATTCAGAAACTTAGGCTCCCCAAGCCTGCCACTCTCTTATGCGTGTCTGCATTTCTAGCCTATGCACCTCCATTCAGAAGCTTCTTTATCTGGGCCTTTGGCCAAGGCTTTCCTCAGGTACTTCTGCTAAGATCTTTTTATGGCGTTGGGGGGATGGAGGGGAATTTGAAGATATTTTTTTCTCTACTCGGACTCAGCACTCAGTACTTTTACATTTGCAGCTCTTTCTTCTCTCCCCACTCCAGGCACTGGTTCCATAAATGGTAGAAGACTTTTGTTCAGGGTTCCCTTGGCGATAGAACAATTCCTCACATCAGTGCTGATCCACCGCACCCTAGATCAGAAGTGTTCCATCTGGGGAGATGGTACAGTGACGGAGTCAGCACTTTCTCTGATTTAGCCTCTTGCTTATACTATTGTAGTAAGTGATTAAAGGCTTGACTGTTACTTTCATTTTGGCTTGCTTTCTTAACCGGCTACTCCAGCACCTGGCAATTAATCTCTCTCTAGCTTATCTCATCTCCTGACATATACTTTAAACTTCGCAAATCTCCCATGAATTATGTGTTATTATTATACACATTTATATGCGGGAAATACTGGGATTCAGAGAAGTTTACATAACTTGCTTAAGGTTACACGAATAATAAGTAGTAGAGCCCGTATGTGAGTTTGAATCTGACTGAACTGCCAAGCCAGCACTCATGATCAACACACACACTAACTTGGGTGAAGAAGCCATGTTATCAGCATTGAGTTACCTTTGATGGATAGGGCCTAGGATGTGACACACAACAAGAGTTCAGAGGATATAACTGGGCACTATTTCTGAATTGAGCTAATTGAATTAGCATAAAATTTTACTAGATTGGAGTTGAGAAGTATGTGCTAGAGTAGTTGAGATGCTCCCTACCTAACTCAGGGGACCATTGAAATTCCAAGTAGATGAGGATCAAGGATGCCAGGTTTATGGGAGCTGTCATGACTAAGACAAGAGATCACAGTTTGAACACCATTGTGTAGACTGCATTATCAGTGAAAAACTTAAAAAAAGAATGCAGCATTGTAGTATCTTGGAGGTCACCCTAGTATTATCATTACTACAGCAAAGTGTAATGGTCAATCTAAGTGTAATCATTTGATATTGTCTTTCAAAATGTATTCATTTTCTCTGTGCTGCTATGACAAATTACTGCAAACTTAGTGGCTTAAAAAACACACGTTTATTATCTTACATTATTATAGGTTTGAAGTCCAACATGGGTCACACTGGGTTAAAATCAAAGTATTGGTAGGGTTGTGCTCCTTTCTGGAGACTCTAGGAGATAATCTATTTTCTTGTTTTTTCCAGCTTCTAGTGGCTACTCATTCTCCTTGGCTCATGGCCTCTGCCTCCATCTTCAAAACGAGCAACATCAGGCTGAGTCCTCATGCTGCTATCTCTCTGGTTCTCTCTTCTGTTGTCACATTTCCCTATGACTCTGACTCCAATCTTTGGATGATTTCAACAGCCAAGGATGTGATAGAAATCCAGCTAAGACATTTTTATTTGGAGGCTTAAGACTGAGAATTGAATTCATTTTAGAGAAGATTAATGAGACACAGTTCCTCTCCTTGGAGAGTCTACAAGTTATTGGAGACTTCTGTGGGGAGCAGTGTAACACAGATGCTCTCCTGTGTCTTCAGCTTACTGACTGCTGATCCTGGAAATTGTCAGCATTTGTATCCTGTAAGCCAGCTCTTTATAATAAATCTCTCTCTCTCCATTTACATGCATATAGATCGATAGATAGATAGGTAGGTAGATCTATCTATCCTATTGATTCTGTTTCTCTGGAGAATCCCGATTAACAGGAGGATCCTGATTAACCAAGAGTGGTTCTAGAAGTACAGAATTTTTAGGATGAATTTTCTTAATCGGTTCTGGAGTTCCTGGAATTGATTATATAATCTGACTAGGTTTAAAGACACTAATGACTTTAATTCCAGTTGTAAAGTGAGCATTGATAGTCCTTGGTGTGAGCTTGCAATAGAGATATGCAAAATATCTCCATTAGATACTCCTAATCAAGCCACTTATCAGAAGTTATTTTCTTGGTGACTGTGTATATGATACATTTGAACAATTTTGGCAAAATAAAAAATATAATGAAATTGGCTGGTTGCTCCTAATGTTGCTGGATAAAGTGGGGCAGAGTAAAAGATGATCCCAGGGATTTGAATTCCCAGCTAAAGCACTACATAAATAACCTGAAAGCTTTTGTGTGTGTCCTGAAGGAGGTGCTTATCTCCTATAGACATTGAGCCAAGAATGGTGAAAATCAAACCCAGAATCCAATCTTGTGACTGGCTGAATTACAATGCAATGTAACTCCCAGCCTCCAAGCTTGTCTACTTTTAAAGTGGGCATTGATTGAGAAGGAATGGGATCTTGTAAGTTGGTACAGGATGTATGGGAAGACCTTGATGAAACTGGAGAAATTGAGGCCCTAAATTCTGATTAGTCTTCTTTGCCCATGGAAGAGTCCTCTCCGTTCCCATATGAGGGGATTAATCCTGCATTTCCTGAGGAAATTGCAGTGGCCTTCCCTGATTTAGTTGCCACACAAGATAATCCAGAATTTCCTCAGGACTCACCCTCACCACCCCTCTTTACTTCTAAAACTATACCTAGGCTCGAGCCTAGGTGAGGTGCAAAGTGTGACCCATGAGGAAGTGCACTACACTCCAAATCAACTAGTTGAGTTTTCTAATTTATATAGGTAGAAATTGGGGGAACATGCATGAGAATGGATATTAAGGGTATGGGCTAGTGGTGAATGGCATATAAATTGACCCAGGCCAAATTAATTGATAGGGTTTCACTAAGTAGATATTCTGCATTTAATGGTTGAAGCTAGGGGAGTTAGAAAGGATTCTATTTGGTTAGTTGGCTAAAACATGGATGAAACAATGGTCCACAGTGAGCAAGTTGGAAATGCTGGACCTGCCTTGGTTTAATGTAGAGAGAGATTCAAAGGCCCAAGAAGATTGGAGTGTTTACGTGGATTTGTCATGTAAGACCTATTCACCCACCCGGGAGAGTGATGAAACATACCTTCCACTATGACTGTGAGAAATAAATTTGTGAGTAGACCCCCCAGCATCCTGAAAGCTCTATGATCACTTTTCTTGGTAGGCTAGATCTTACAGATGGAATTGTGGTCACTGAATTTGGAAACCTAAATGAAATGGGAATAATAGGATCCTGAGGTGTCAGGGCCCATGTGGTGGTGCTCAACCTCCAAAAGCAAGGTGGGCATGATCGGTGTAATAGACAGCAGAGTCAAAGCAGCAACCATAATAGTCTGACTTGTATAGACCTACGGCATTAGCTATTTTATCATGTGACCCTATAAGAGAAATAGATAGGAAGCCTACAAAATTCTTCCTTGATCTATACAAGCAGAAAAGGTTTAGGTTAAGTGAACACAGTCTAATCTGAATCATAAAACCAGAGTCATGACCCCTCAACTAATTCTCATACTTGAGTCAGTTTATATGCCTAAAATCCCTTTAATGAAGAGGCTGGGTCTCCTTGAGGAAGGACTCCAGGACACTATCAAAAATTTATACTGTTAATCTTTCTCCCTGCCTTCCCCAAAGGGACCTATGGCCTTTTATTAAGGTAACTGTATATTGGAGAAAAAGAAATAATTAGAACATTTGGAAACTACTAGACCCTGGTTCTGAACTGATACTAATTCTAGGAGACCAAAAGGCCACTGTAATCCATCTGTCAGAGCAGAAGTTTAAGGATGTCTGGTAACCAATGGAATTTTAGCTGAGGTCTGTCTCACAGTAGGCCCAGTTGGCTCTGAAACCCATCCTATGGCTGTTTCACCGGTTATGGAATGGATAATTGGAATAGACATACTCACTAGCTGCCAGATTTCCCACATTGATTGCCTGACCTGTGAAATGAGGGCTATTATTTGGGGAAGGTCCAGTGGAAGCCACTAGAATAGCCTGTACCTAAGAGGATAGTAAACCAAAAGCAATATTTCATTCCTGAAGGCATTGCAGTATTAATGCCACCATCAAAGACTTGGAAGATGTAGAGGTGATTCCCACCAGATCCCCATTCAACTAGCCTATTTGGCCTCTGTAGAAGACAAATGGATCTTGAAGAATGACAGTGGATTATCATAAGCTTAACTGATCCATAAGCTTAACTGTCCAATTATACCTGCTTTACCAGATGTGGTTTCATTGCTTGAGTAATATAATACATCTCTTGGTATACAGCTATTGACCTGGCAAACGCCTTTTAGTCCATCCTTATAAAGCCCATCAGAAGTAGTTTGCTTTGAGCCGGCACGGCCAGTAATATACCCTCCCTGTCCTACCTCAGAGCTATATCAACTCTAGCCCTACATCATAATTTGGCTTCAAGGGATCTTAATCACTTTTTTCTTCCACAAGAAATCAAACCAGTCCATTACATTGATGACATTATGCAATTGGACTTAGTAAACAAGAGGTAGCAACTACTCCAGACTTAGTAAGAAATTGGCATGTAGCAGGTTCAGGAATAAATGTGACAAAAATTCAAGGGCCTTCTATCTCAGTGAAATTTATAGGATTCAAGTGGTGAAAGGGAATGTTGAGATAGTCCTTGAAGGTTATGGATACTTTCTTGCATTTCGTCCCTCTACAACAACAAAAACAGAGGCACAACACCTATTGGGCCCCTTTGGATTTTGGAAGCAATATATTCCTCATTTGAATTAGTTACTCCAGCTCACGACCCAAAAAGCTACAAGTTTTGAGTGAGGCCCAGGACAAAAGGATGCTCTGCAACAGGTCCAGGCTGCTGTGCAAGTTGCTCTGCAACTTCGGCCATATGGTCCAGCGGATCCAATGGGGCTTGAAGTGTCATTGGCAGATAAAGATACTGTTTGGAGCCTTTGGCAGGCCTTACACATGAATCACAGTTTAGACTCTTAGGATTTTGGAGCAAAGCCTTGCCATACTCTGTGGATAACTACTCAACTTTTGAAAAACAGCTCTTGGCCTGCTACTGGGCCTTAGAAGTCTGAATGCTTAACCACGAGCCAACAAGTTACCATGTGACCTGAGCTACCCATCATGAACTGAAAGTTATCTGACCCACCAAGCCATAAAGTTTGGCATCCACAGCACTATTCCATCATCAAATGGAAGTGGTATATATGTGATTGGGCCTGAGCAGGCCCTGAAGGCATAAGTAAGTCACATGAAGAGGCCCAAATGCCCATGGGCCTAACTCCTGTTACCCTGCCTTCTCTCTCTAAGCTTGCACCTAAAGTCTCAGGGGGGAGTTCCCTGTGATCAGTTGACGGAGGATGAGAAGACTTGTGCTTGGTTTACAGATGATTGTGCATGATATGCAGGCACCATCTGAAAGTGGACAGCTTCAGACCTATAGTCCCTTTTGGGGACATTCCAGAAGGGCAGTGGTAAAGGGAACTTATTCTAGTGGGCAACACTTCAAGCTGTGCACCTGATTGTTCACTTTTTGCTTAGAAGGAAAAATGGTCATTCATGCCAATATATACCAGTTCATGGGCTGTGGTAAATGGTTTGGTTGGATGATCAGGGACTTAGAAAAGAGCATGATTGGAAAGTTGGTTACAAGGAAATTTTCTGAATAGCTATGTGGATAGACCTTTCTGAATGGGTAAAAATATGAGGATATTTGTGCTCCATGTGAACTCTTACCAAAGAGTGACCCGAGCAGAAGAGGATATTAATAATCAAGTGGACATTGTGACTGTTTCTGTAGGCCAGTAAACCTCTTTTCCTGAACACCCCTCTCACCTCCCAGTGGGCTCATTAACAAAGTGGACATGGTGACAGCAATCGAACTTATGCAGGGGCTCAGCAACATGGACTGCTACTGACCATGCTGACCTGGCTATACCCACTGCTGAGTGCCCAAATTGCCATCAGCAGACCAACAATGAGCCTTCAATATCAGACCATTTCCTGGGGTGTTCAGCCAGCTACCTGGTGGCCGGTTAAATGCAATAGACTTCTTTCATCATGGAAGGGGTAGCTTTTTGCTCTTACTACAATAGGCATTCTTGATATGGATTTGTCTTCCCTGCATGTTAAAACTACCATGTGTCAACTTACAGAATGCCTTAACTACTGTACTTCACATAGCATAATTTCTGAACATGGAACTCACTTCATAGCAAAAAAATTGTGGCAGTGGCCCCATGATTATGGACTTTACTGGTCTTCCATGTTTCTTACTATCTTGAAGCAGTTGGCTTGATAGATTGGCGGAATGACCTTTTAAAGACTCAGTTACAGCACCAGCTAGGTGTCAATACCTTGCAGGGCTTGGGCAAGGTTTTCCAGAAGCCTGTGCTCTGAACCTGTAGTCAATATATTATGCTGTTTCTCCCATAGCCAGGACTTCTGGTTCCAGGAATCAAAAAGTGAAAATGGGAGAGGCACCACTTCTATTACCTCTAGTAACCATTAGCAAAATGTTTGCTTCCTATTTCTATAATTTTGTGTTCTGCTGGCCCAGGATTCTTAGCTTCTAAGGGAGGAAGGCTTCCACCAGGAGACACAATAATGATTCTTTTGAACTGGAAGTTAATACTGCTGTCCAAGAACCGCTGCCAAACCACATGTTCCTCATGCCTCTGAATAAAAAAAGCAGAGAAGGGAGTTATGGTGTTGGCTTGGGTGATTCATTGTGACTTTCACAGGGAAATTGGACTACTACTCCACAATGAAGGTAAGAAAAAGTATGTCTGGAATACGGAAGATCCTCCCTTAGGGCGTCTCCTAGTATTACCACATCCTGTGATTAAAGTCAACGGAAGACTATAACAACCCAATCTAGACAGGACTACTAATGGTCCAGACTCTTCAGGACTGAAAGTTTGGGTCACTCAATCAGGTAAAGAACCATGACTGGCTGGGTGCTTGCTAAAGGCAAAGGAATACAGGATGGGTAGTGGAAGAGGTAGTTATAAATACCAGTTTTGAACATGTGACCAACTACAGAAATGAGGACTGTAATTATCATGAGTATTTCCTCCTTATTTTGCTATGAATACATTTGTGCGTGTTCGTGTAAAGATTATATATACACTTTTACTTTTTTCCTCTTTTATTCTCTTATCAAGTAACATAAAATGTATTGATTTTATATCATAGTATGTAAGCATGGTTAATTTTACATCATGGTGTTTTAGTTGAGGAATATCAAGGAGAAGAGTAACCATCTCTCAAGAACTTTACCTTCGGGGTGGCCCAGTGGCGCAGCGGTTAAGTGTGCAAGTTCCGCTTTGGCGGTCCAGGTTCGCTGGTTCGGATCCTGGGTGCGGACATGGCACCACTTGGCATGCCATGCTGTGGTAGGTGTCCCACATATAAAGTAGAGTAAGATGGGTATGGATGTTAGGTCAGGGCAAGTCTTCCTCAGTGAAAAGAGGAGGATTGGCAGCAGTTAGCTCAGGGCTAATTTTCCTCAAAAAAACAAAAAAGTAAAAGAACTTTACCTTCTCTTCTGGGGAAGGAATTAGTATGCTTTTGGTTGTATGAAGGATAGTTGTATCATGTTAAGTGAAATTATGACCTTGTTTTGCCTCTTTTGGAGATTAAGTATGGTTTAAGAAGATGAGAATGGGTACAAAGTTGACAAAGAGTGGATTTGTGATGATTAATTTTATGTGTCAAATTGATTGGACCACGCTGTGCCCAGACATTTGATCAAACACTGCTTTGGGAAAGACTGTGAGGGTGTTTTTGGATGAGATTAACATTTAAATCAGTGGAATGAGTAAAGCAGATAACCCTCTCTAATGTGGGTGGGCCTCATCACATCAGTTGAAGACCTGAAGAGAACAAAAAGGTTGACCCTCACATGAGTAAGAAGTAACTCTTTCTACCTAAATGCCTTAAGTTGAGGCATTAGTTTTTTTTACTTGCCTTTGGACTCAAACTGAAACATTGACTCTTTTTGGGTCTTGAATCTGCCAGTATCCAGACTGGAGCTACATCATTGGCTTTCTGGTTCTCAGGCTTTTGAACTCAGAGTGAAACTACACCATGGACTCTCCTGTGTCTCCAGTTTGCTGAACTACAGTTCTTGGGAATTGTCAGCTTCTATAATCCTGTAAGCCAATTTCTTACAGTAAGTTATATAGAGGTATTTATGTATATATGTTTATATACTTATATAAAAGTATTTATATATAGTAAGTTATATATAAGTATTATATATATAGTAAGTTATAGTAAATTATACATAATCTATTATAAGAAATTGCCTTACAAGATAGATATGTATATGTATATATATATATCTCCTGATAAATATATATGATATATATATATGATATATATATATATATATTTCCTGAATAATATTCCCTCATTGGTTTGTATGACGATTAAATGAAACAATGCTTGTAAAATACTTAGAACACAATGAACACACTGTCATTATTATTGCTATCTGGTGTGAATATCTTATAGCTACACAGCATTTCTAAGTATATGTGAACATCTTCACCAGTAATATATCATATATGTTTAAAGTATGATTAAAATAGATTTGGAACCATGCTTCAAATGCCTGTCGTCCAAGCACCATATGACATAAGTATACTTAGACATATAATTCTTTCAAATATTCACCTAACTTTCTTTAAAAATATAAAAGGAAGCCAAAAACTCTCTTCATTCTTTTTGCAAGGGTTTGTATTCCACATAACATCTTGTGTACTTTCCAAAACTATAGATATCTTTTCTGACAATTTATACTATTTCTTATGCTTATTTCAATGGTTATATTTTATGATCTAAACATATTATACACCACATGATTTAGTTCTTATTTCACAGAGTTCAAATGAAGACTCCTCACACAAACCATTGAGAATATAGATAAAGACTTGTATTAGCTAAAAAATTATTGTGATATAATGTCCCTCCTTTCAAAACTAGAGACTATATAAATAACATCCAATTTTCTTTTATGACTGTCATATTCAAATTCTTTAAAACTTAGTTTTCTCATGTGTCTTTTTAAATTATTAATTAATTTATAGGATTAAGTAAACTTGTGGAAAACTTTAAATACTTTTTATTGTAGTTATAAAACCATAGTAGTTTCATAATTTAATAAAGGGAAAATTTGAAGTAAAGGGAATTAAATGGAACTGATGAGCAACTATTCTTTCTTTGTTTTAAAATCAGAAATAGATATTTCTATTTTCTCTTATCTGATTGGTATTTTTATATTTTTTATTTCAATATTGTATTTTTTTAACTACCTTATTGAGGTATGACTGACAAGCAAAAAGGTGTACATACTTAATGTATACAACTGATTAGTTTGCAGGTAAGTATACACCCATAAAACCACCATCACAATCTATGCTACAAACATATCCATCACCTCCAAAAGTTTCCTTCTGCCTTCTTTATTTATTATTGTTATTTTTTGTGGTAAGAACACTTAACATAAGATCTATTCACTTAGCAAACTTTTAAACGTACACACAGTATTGTTACCCATAGGCACTACTGTACAATAGATCTCTAGGCCATATTCATCTCATGTAACCGAAACTTTGTACTCTTTAACTAGTATCTCCCATTTACCCCTTCCCCCAGCCCCTGGCAATCACCATTCTACTCTTTCCGTCTATGAGTTTGACTATTTTATATTCCTCATGTAAGTGATATCATGTAGTAGTTGTCTTTTCATGTCTGTCTTATTTCACTTAGCATAATGTCCTTCGTGTTCATTCATGATTGTTTCAAATGGCATGATTTAGTTCTTTTTTAATGCTTAATATTATTCCTTTTTATGTATATAACACACTTTTTTCATTCATTTTTCAATGGACATTTGGGTTGTTTCCATTTCTTGGCTATTGTGACTAATGTTGCAATGGATATATGAGTGCAGATATATCTTCAAGATCCTGGTTTCAATTACTTTGGATATATACCAAGAAGGAGGATTGCTTCTGCACAGCAAAAGAAATTATCTAGTAAGATAAAAAGGCAACCTATGGAGTAGGGGAAAATATTTGCAAACCATATATCTGATAAAGAGTTAATATCTAAAATATAGAGTAAAGCCCTACAACTCAATAGCATAATAAACAACATCAACAATAATTGTTTTAAATGGGCAAAGGAACTAAGCACATATTTCTCCAAAGAAGACATACAAATGGCCAAGAAGTATATGAAGAGTTGCTCAGTGTCACTAATTATTAGGAAAAGGCTAATCAAACCCACAATGGGTGAAGTTTTAGAAGCAAGTAATTCTTCACATATGATCTCACTATATTATTTTTCTAGGTGCTCCACTTCCCTCTCCCATTTAATGTAAATAAAACAACTCCACAACCCTCCCAAAAAATATAATGTAAAACACAAGATCTTCTCAATGTATACTGTCCTTTGGTTACCATGATCTAATACCCACCAGCATATTTCAATCACAAAGTTATTAATTTCCTAAAATATGAGCCACTTTCAAACTTAAATATTTTATGAATTTAAAGAAATTATAATTCATGTTGTAAAAAACACAATAATATGGGGCTGGCCCCGTGGCCGAGTGGTTTAGTTTGCGCACTCTGCTGCAGGCAGCCTAGTGTTTCATTGGTTCAAATCCTGGGCGCGGACATGGGACTGCTCATCAAACCATGCTGGTGCAGCGTCCCACATGCCACAACTAGAAGGACCCACAACAAAGAATATACAACTGTGTACCGGGGGGCTTTGGGGAGAAAAAGGAAAAAAATAAAATCTCAAAAAAAAAACAACACACAATAATAACCAAATGCTTTTTTTTTTTCCTGAAGGAGATTGGCCCTGGGCTGACATCTGTTGTCAATCTTCCTCTTCTTTTGCTTGAGGAAGATTAGCCCTCAGCAAACATCTGTGCCAATCTTCCACTATCTTATATAGGGGTCACTACCACAGTATGGCTGATGGGTGGTGTACGTCTGTGCCTGGGATGCAATCCCACAAATCCAAGCTGCCAAAGCAGACTGCACCAAACTTTTAACCACTATGCCATGGGGCTGGCCCCCAAATGCTTATTTTTTAAAATATTTGAAAAATAAGTGATTTGGTGCTTCAGGACATGCAGATTGGCAAAGTATTATATCAGCTTAACCTATTATATTGAAATCGTTTATCAAATATTATCTCTTTTTGCAAATATAAAATTGAAATTTTATGGGAAAATTAGAGAATTCTCATAACTATTTTATTATTAATAAAGTTAGATTTTCTCAGACTACTCAGTATTAAAATTTTAAAGCTTTTATTTCTCCTCAAGAACACTTTCAATCATTCAATAATATGATCTCATCATAATACCTAACCTGGGCTTGTCTTCATCAATATAATTGAAAGGAAGATGATATTGACATAATTTGATTAAAAAAATATTTTAATACTAAAATTTTGAAATAGATTGTGTTGACCTTGAATAAATAGACAATCAGTTATTTCTCCAGCACAAATTGGTTTATTTGGGATTAGCAAAGAATTACAATTTGGGGGTCTACAACCATGACCAGCCGCATGCAAGTCCTGAGGAATAAAAGGAGGAGAAACTCTTTTATAGAGAGGAAGAAGAAGTTGGGAAGGCTATTGTAAGCAAAGAAGCCATTGGAGGAGACTGGGAGTGTAAAGCATAGTTGCTTTCCATTGGCTGAGTTGTGACAGTCTCTCATTGGCTGAACTTCTCGAAATTCAAAAAGAAGCCTTATTTCTGTGGGGCTATGCTATTGATACAGGGCATGAGAGCTGCCCCTTCTGGTCTCCCGAATCTATTTTAAATGAGGCTTCTGATTATTAATTTTCACACTTCCACCTTTTGATTGAGATCTTTCTCTAAAAGTATCATTGATCAAGAATCAGGTTTTTTTAGTTTCATCAGACTTTGCCCCTCAATGCCAGGAAAGACCTTTCCTGGGTGTCATGTCCCACATCAGAGGGAAAATGAACAGATTGGAAACCTATAGTGGCCACGTTTGAATAACAAGGAGAGGTAGGAGGGAGAACTCTCAAGAACTTTTTATCTAAAGTTTACATGTTATCAAGCTCATGGGCATTAGAGATCAGCTGAATCTTTATGTCATCATTAAAGGTTTGGCAGACACAATTCCAACAGGTCTCGTTCAGACATCTTGGGAAAGCTGTCTCATCAGATGTCATCTGCTTTAATTCCAGGAAATTTTCACTTTTAGATCACCGGAGGACATGAAGGTCCAGTCAGGAATTGGTGCTTTCTTTAAATGTGGCACGTGAATCCAAGAATCTATTCCCAGAGTTTGTCAGCACAAGGATTAGTTAGCAGTACTTGATGTGGCCTTTCCAGCGATGTTGAAGAGAGTTCTTCTGGAAGTGTCATTTACACTAGACAAAATCACCAGGTTTCAAAATGTGTTGCTTAACGTATTTGTCTCTCTAGAGTGCACTGTGAAAAGATTGATCTACCAAAACAGGATTTTTCTTTTAATAGAAGCAATTAGGCCTTTGCAATATTGGACTATATCTCCTTTTATCAGCTGTGGGTCAAAAAAGACGAGAGCCAAGTGTGTTGAGCATCTTGTGACTATCTCAAAGGGGGAGAATTCATGAGTTTAAAAGGAGTTGGATCTGAGACTTAGAAGGACAACTGGCACTACATTTGGGAAGATATTTAGAGAGTATCTACAAATTTTGCCAATTGAATCTTAACAATACTATTAGTGTGCTCAACTAAACCAGAGGATTGAGGGTGGTATGCACAGTGAAAGTGCTGTAAAACCAGCCAAACATCACAAACTTGTCAAATGACTTCATCATTTAAATGGGTTCCTTGTTTCCCAAGAAGTTCAAGAGGAGTTCCCCAGGTAGGGACAATCTTTTCCAAAGGGACTTGTCACAGAAGAGGCAGTAGCCTGTCTGCCAGGGAAGGCTTTAGTCCATTGAGAAAATATACAAACCATGACTAATACATATTTATATCCATGAGATGAGGGAAGTTGTATGACAGCCATTTGCCAAGGTTTGAATGGTCCATTAGGCAGTTTAAAATACCCAGGAGCAGTGCGAACAGGCTCCCCTGGGTTGTACGTGGACAAGTGGGATAAATGAGGTAGGCACTTTTTGCAGCCTTGTTAATATTTCTCTACCAATATTGATTCATGAATGCTATCATTGTCAGTACACCAATGGTTTAATGCATGTACAGTACTTAGGAGTGGGAATTTTAGAGTCTCTGATAGACTGGCTTGTTATTTGGTCCAAACCAGCACTTTCTTTATTATCAAACCTGCAATTGTTGAATTTCCAATCTTGTTTTTACTTATCTAAGGCCAATTTTTGGGCTTCTCTAGTCAGTTTTTCTAAGCCATTATTTAGGGAAATATTCCTTCGGACATGATAGAAGTTTGGCTGCTGTTGGTTTCTTTCTTTCTTTTTTTTTTTTTTTGAGGAAGATTAGCCCTAAACTAACATCTGCTGCCAATCGTCATCTTTTTGCTGAGGAAGACTGGCCCTGAGCTAACATCCGTGCCCATCTTCCTCCAGTTTATATGTGGGACACCTACCACAGCATGGCTTGCGAAGCAGTGACATGTCCGCACTGGGGATCCGAACCCGCGAACCCTGGGCCACCGAAGTGGAACATGCGAACTTAACTGCTGCACCTCCCAGCCGGCCCCTACTGATGGTTTCTTTAAGGGCTTCATTCCTTGCAGAAATATCAACAAGGTGATTTCCTTTAGCTTCCAAACAGTCAAGTGCACAATGTCCCACAATCTTAATAAGAGCTAAAGTAGCAGATAAAAATATAGCATCCAATAATTCCTGAACATAGGGACTATTTTTAATTTTATTTCCTCTAGAAGTACGGAAGCCATGTGGCTTCCACAGCATTTAAAATCACGAGCTACTGCAGAGTGTATTTACTATTGGTATAAATGTTGGCAGCCTTTCTTTCGGCTAAAGTACAAGCCCATGTAAAACTGTATAATTCAGCCTGTTGCGCCAAAGTTGCCATAGGTAAAGGTGTTGCCTCCCCAATATCAGAAGGAGTTTCAATAACATGCTCAGCACTGTATTTGCCCTTACTCATCCTTTAAGTAAGAACCATTAATAAAGCATGAGAAGTTGGTGTTACTCCAAGGAGTTTCCTGCAGACCATCATGAGGAATAAGGAGGTGATCCATCAGTGTTAAGCAGTCCTGAGGAACTTCATTGGTAACAGAGGCGAGGAGAATAACAGTTAAGATCATTACAACATAAAAGAATTATAGGAGGAGCAGTTAACAAGAGGGTTTTATAGAAGGTGAGGCAGCTAACTGAAAAATGTTGAGTGTGATGAGAATTCAGGATTGCTTGAGGGCATGAGGTACAAAAATGGTTAAAGGGGATTCCACAATGATTTTCCTGGTGGTCTTGACCAAAAGGACAGTGGCAGTAATGGCTGTAAGGCAAGGGAGGAGGTATCTTTATGCCACAGGGTCCAGTTACTGGCTATAATAGCCTATAGGTGTCTGGCAATCCCTGTGTTTTGGGGTTCGTATCCCAAGAGCATTCCTTTCCGTTTGACATACAAAAAGGAAAAAGGGAATATGATAGGTGGGATGACCCATGACAGGTGGTTCATAAAACACTCTTTTAATTCTTTAAAGGCTATGTTGTCCTGTTCTTCCCATAAAATTGGATCAGAGCTGTTGTTCTTTAGTAAAATATACAGAGGTTTGGCCATAAGAGAGAAATTTGGAATCCAATTTTGGCAATAACCAACTAGCCTGAGAAAACCTCATAGTTGGTGCTTAGTTTTGGGTTTTGTGAAGCTTAGGGCACCGTGAAGTCTTTCTGAATCTAGGTGTAGCCCTTGTTCTGATATAACATGCCTTAAATATCAAAGCTGGGTTTGGGGAAAACTGCACTTTCTCCTTGACGACTTTTTGTCTCTTTAAGGCTAAAAGCTTTGGCAAGTGAATACTATCTTCCTGTGATGAGACTTGGGAGGGAGAACAAAGAAACAAATTGTTCACTTATTGCAACAAAATGGAACGCCTGGGGAACTTTATATCATCCAGATCAACCTTCAGGATTTGTGAGAAATAAGGACTCTCAGTAAAACCCTGAGGCATTACTGTCCAGGTGAATTGTTTTCCTTCCCAAGTGAAGGCAAAAAGGTATTGACTAGCTTCATCTTCTGAAATCTTAAAGAATGCACTACATAAATCAATTAGCGTAAAGAATTTGCTTCCGGTGTCAATGGATGTTAGTAGTGTATGAAGGTTAGGAACAACAGGGAGTCGAGGGTTATCAATGTTGTTTATTACTTGGAGGTCTTGGACAAACTTCCACCCTCAACACTTAAATTTTCTCACGGGTAAAATAGGAATATTACAGGTACTAGGACAAGGGATAATGAGGCCTTGAGCTTTGTAATCTTCTCTTATTGGATTTATACCTTGAATGGCTTCACTTATAGGCTATTGATTAATTCTAGGGAGAGGTTTTGAGCTATCTTGATGGGAGGTTCACTGTGAATTTTAACATTATTAGTTGGAGATTTTGCCCATAAGGAGGGTGGTACTGATCCAATAGAGACAAATGACCAGTGTTTCTAGAATTAGCTTTAGTATCATTGGAGATGGAGCAAATAAAATATGTAAATGAGTCATTTAATTCACTTGATTGCCTATTTTGATTACTATTTTCAAATTCTAGAATTATTTCCCGCTTTTGGGAAAAAGAAGTTCCAACATGTTTTCTAAGAAGTCTCAGTCTAATAGATGAATTGAGGCAGAGGAACTAAAGAGAAAAGAGTGTGTATCTCTCAAAGGGCCTACACAAAAGGCAATAAGTTCAGAGACAGGAACTTGTCGAGGTTTATTAGAAATCCCCACTATTTAAACTGTGTTAGTACTTGGAGGCAGAGGCTGCTTTATAGTAGTGGGTTTGAGCATTGAGAGTATGGGTCCAGTATCAGTTAGGACAGAAAGAAATTTATCTCCAATCTGGAGAAACATTTCTCCAAGCAGATTAAGAGGAAGGATTGAGAAGAACCCCTGTAGTTCCTTGTAGCCCCATCATTGAGAATTTGGAGGACATTGGAAAGGCTGGTTAGAAGGCTGAAGGCACCTGAAAAACTTAATTTTGTAACAATCTCTTTTCCTATGTCTTGGCCTTTTGCAATAATAACAGAAACTAGGAGAATTTTGGTTTCATTTAGGGGCCTTCATTTGCTTGAGCTGAAGATTAAGAATTTTAGTGGTCTTTCTTTTAGATGACTTATCTACAGTATGAGAGAGTTGGTTTGCCAGATTAACTAAAGCTATAGTGGACATAGTTTCCCACTGCATCCTGGTCCTTTTTACCAGAAAGGAAAGGCCCTGGCTCAGTCCATGAATAAACACAGAGTTAAAAGCTACTTGGGTGGAACCACCATCCGAAGGAAGACTGGAATTTTCTTCAAAAACAATCTGGAGTCACTTTCAGTAGTCATAAACAGGTTCATCACATTTTTACGTGTAATTCTGAATTCTGTTCCATTCAACAAGCTTTGGGAAAGCCCTAGGAATTACTTGAAGTCATCTAGCAATTGATCTAGCCCAATCATACAAAAATTCACTGGGTAAGTCTCCATGTTGTAATTCTAGAGACCTTTCAGGATTTTCCCAATTAACACTTTTCACCTAATGCCAGGCTTGGCCTTCACTGACAAGCATATGAACCAGCTGATGTAAGTCAGAGAAACAAGGTTGATAAGTTTGAATGATTATGTTAAATTCTTCCGCAAATCTGTAAGGATGTTTGATTACTTTGGGAAAATTTTTGACTATGGCTCGCAGTTCAGCTTTAGTCCAAGGAGTATTAGAAGTTAAGTGTTTAGGCTTTGGATCTTCAGAAGGCTTAATTTTAAAGGGACAGATTCTGAAATGTTCAGAGGAAGAGGGAGTGGGGAGAGGCTGAGGGAAAAGTTTGGTGACAGAGTATTTGGGAACTGAGGGTATAGAGGAGTTGTAGGCAGAATAGAAGAAAAGCATGAAAGTGGTGCCAGAGGCAGTGCCTGAGCACCAGCTGGGAAAGAGAAACATGGTGGTGCTGGAAGCAGAGCCTGAGGCAAAGAAGCGGGAAAAAGAACCTGAGGCTTCAGAAGCCATTTTATCTTTCTTTAATCATTTGTTCACCTCAGTCAATCATAAAATCTTATTTTGCAATGGGGCAATTTTAGAATTCTGATAACATTTGGAAGCTTCAAATAGGTATTCCACTTCATTTTGGAAATCACAGAGCTGTAGTTGTCCAATTCAGTTTTAAGAAAAGTAAGTTTGCTGAGTTTAGAAGTTCCTCATAATGGCCATTGGTGTTCCAAATTACTTTTGGTTAAATCAGTCCATTTAGTTAGAAATGTACATGAGGAAGCACCATGGCTTTTAAAGATAAAATCCACCAGGACCCTGTAGTGGAGGACACCCTAAAAATATTTAGATTACTGGGATCCCATTTCTTAGTGGTTTTTCTCTAGAACACAGAATTAATTCTCAAACAGCCTAAACAGCTCAAACAGTTTAAATAGCTTACGACTCAAACAGCTTGAACAGCTTAAACAGCCTACAGACTTAATGCTAGCCAGTTGCAATAGTAACAGTCTGATTCCAGTAAGGTGGACTGAAGGTTGAATCAACACAGTTCCAATGAAACAGGGGGTAGCCAGGGGAGTCAGGCTGAGGGGACAGCTAAATTTCAAGTAGGAACAGTCTAGTTCTAAAGAAATCAGACCAAAGGCTTAGCACAGTTTTGATAGAAACAGCCTGATTTCAAAAGAACCAGGCCAAAGTGTCAACCAATTACTCACAGGAAAACAAGTCTGTTATAAGCCACACCCATCTTGGCCTAAGGGAAGCCATCTTATAACTGTCTATAACCTTTGCCTCTCTTCCCCTGTAGGGAACACTTGAGCCTGCAAATAGTCTAGATAAATTGATAAACATCTTTTGTGAAATATGCATGCTCTATAGGTTTTCTGACCCCTGCTTATATATATACCTCCCAGCTGAAAAAAGAAGATAACTTTGTTCTTCTGAGTTCCTTAGGCCTGTGATGACCTTTGGACAGAAATTCTATACTGGTATCCATCATCAATGACCCCTGAAAGTCCTGGGATGGTGACTTTCAGTCTGCAATGCCAGATGATCAACAGTCCTGATTCCCTCCTTTATAACCCACTGGCACTATATAACTGCCTCAAGATTCTGTACCCTCTTAAGACAGTTGTTTTGGATGCTAGTCCACCATCTTCTGATCAGCTAGCTCATCACTTAATAAAGTCCTTTCTCTACCACCATCTTGCCTCTTAACTAATTGGCTTAATCTTGTGGTGGGCACAGTGAGCCCTTTGCACAATAACAAGGCCTTAACAATAAAAGGACAAAGCCTTAAAATAGGTCTCAAATAAAGCCTGGAGAGCCTCAAACTCAAAGAGGGCAGAAACTCATATTCAAGAGAAAAGACTCCCTCATACTCCAGAGTCAGCGAGAAAAGAAGCAAGTTTAATGGGCTCTGCTGTGGGTACCACACTTGTTCAATTATCAGCCTCAGAGTTATCAGGGGTCTTCTCTGGATTTCTGTATGGGCCACCAAAATGTTGACATCGGACAAATAGACAATAAGTTATTCCTCCAGCAAAAACAGATTTATTTGGGATAAGCAAAGAATTGTAATTTGGGGTCTGCGATGATGGCAAACCACATGCAAGTTCTGAGTAGCAAAAAGAGGAGAAACTCTTTTATAGGGGGGAAGAGGAAGTTGGGAGGGCTATTGTAAACAAAAAGTCCATTGGAGGAGACTGGAAGTTTGAAGTGTAGTGGATTTTCATTTGCTGAGTTGTGACAGTCTCTCATTGGCTGAGCTTCTTGCTAGCCAAGAAGAGGAAGTCTTTCTTCTTCCTGTCAGGCTCTGCTATTAAGAAGTGTGAGAGTTCCCCTTCTGACTCCCTGACTCCATTTTAAATGATGTTTTTGTGTATTAATTTTCACAATAGTTAACAGCATTCTTATTCAGAAATGTATGGTATTGTTAAAGGAAGTATCATTATATCTGGTCAGAATGAAATGTGATTACAAAAGCAAGCTGAATAGAGTGACCAAAATATATATTTTGATTGGAAAATACATGTTAGTGTTTGTTACATTTTCCTATTATTTTTTGTAACAACACATGATTAAAAAACATTTTTACATAGAAGTCCTATTTAATCTTCCTATAGATAATAGCTTTCTAAGTATGACTCAAAATACAGAAGCATTAGAAGAAAAGAGAGATAAATCTGACTGCACAAAAGGAAATTGCATAGGAGAAAACACCATAAACAAAGTTTACAGATGACAGATAAACTGGGAGAAAATATCAGTAACATATAGTACTGATAAAGTACTTTTATTGCTAATCAAGAAATCTTAAAATTCAAGGGACAAAAAACTAAAATCCTGATAGAAAAAATGAGAAAAGACATAAACAGATAATTCACTCATATACATATCCAAAATATAAACATTGTCCTCAAACATAAAACATTTCAAAAATTAATAGCAATTAGTGAGATACAAATTAAAAGGACACTGACTTAATATGTCTCACTCATCAGACTGAAAAACATTTAAAAGTATGAAAACATATTTTGTTGGCAAGTTTGTAGGGAAACAGGCACTCTCATTTATTACTGTTAGGAATGCGAATTGTATATTTGTCTGAAGAAATTTCTAAGCAAAGTATTGAAAGAGCAGCCTGGTTTCTCTTGAATGCTTATAGTTAAATGTGAGAAAAGATAAATGATTTAAAGTTTGGTTAATCAAAAGGAAAAGATAACTTAAAATTTGGAAAATTCTCAGCCTAGCCATAAAAAAAAAAAAAAAAATGGGCAAGCCCCACGGTCAAGGGGTTAAGTTCATGCACTCCACTTTAGCACATCAGGATTCACTGGTTCAGATCCTGGGCATGGACTTACACACTCCTCATCAAGCCATGCTGTGGCAGCATCCCACGTAAAAGATCTAGGATGATGTAAAACTAGGATATACAACTATGTACTGGAGCTTTGGGGAGAAAAAAAAGGAGGAAG
The DNA here is from genome assembly GCF_041296265.1 of Equus caballus. Classification (NCBI taxonomy): domain Eukaryota; kingdom Metazoa; phylum Chordata; class Mammalia; order Perissodactyla; family Equidae; genus Equus; species Equus caballus. The sequence continues at coordinate 82,455,809 of NC_091715.1, forward strand.
ATTGGCAACAGATGTTAGCTCAGGGCCAATCTTTCTCACAAAACATGCATAAAAGAACAGAAATAAGAAAGTTTTTTTTGTGGGCAAATACAAAAGGTATGGCCAAATTTCATAAACAGATTGGTGTGAATCAACTGTCTCAACAAATGGTAGGAGCTGCTCATCAAGCCAATGGGGAGATTAGTCAGCCATGTAAATAGAAGCAAGAATCTATTGTCCAAGACAACGAAAGAATAACCCAGAAGGCATTTCAAAGATCTTCAGGGCTGTCCATCTCCTCACAGGACCAGAGTGCAGGGGTCTGGAGGGCAGAATGATTTCAAAGGAGGGGCTGGCCTTGCCTGGCCTGTCTCACATCAGGGGCTCTGCTCCTCACATTCACATGTGATGCTCCTCAGCCATCCCAGGTGTGGTGTGGGCTAAGGGGCCCACTCCTCTGGAGGGCACAGACAGTAAATCTTGGTAATATCAGCATTCTCTGCCAGCACATAGAGTGCAAGAGCCATAGAGGCATGGCTGCCTCCACCTAGATTTCAAAGGTTGCCCTGGAGAGCCAGAGGGACCAAGAAGATAACCTCTATGGAGACAAGGCCACAATAGAGAGCCCAGGCTAGGGCAATGCCTTGTGGAGCCATGGGGGTGGGGTTGCTCTTGTAACAGCTTGGGAGAGCTGCAGGCATGGAACTCCAACCCTTGACAGCTGCAGTGTGGGCAATGCCCAGCAAAGCCAGGGCAGATCCTCACTCCTGTGCATCTGCAAGGCAGGGCCCTTGTCCCAGTGGACCATAAATTTGCTTGGGACCTGTTACTTGTTTCCCCTTTCTTATTTATCTCTTTTGGAATGGGAATGTTTATCCGATGCCTGTCCCATCATTATATTTTAGAAACACAAAACATGTTTGATTTCACAAGTTTACAGCTAGAGGGCAATTTATCTTAGGATGAATGGTACCTTGAGCCTCACTCATATCTGCTTTAAATGATATTTTGATAAGGCTTTAGTCTTAGACTTTTGAGTTGATGTTGGAATGAGTTAAGGCTTTTGGGGCTATTGGGATGGAATGAATCCATTTTGCATGCAAGAAGGGCATGAATTTTGGAAAACCAATGGTGGAATGCTATGGTCTGAATGTTTGTGTCCCCTCAAAATTAATGTGTTGAAACTTAGCCCCAAGGTGATGGTATTAAGAGGTTGGGCTTTTGGGATTAGTGACTTTATAAAAGAGGTACCAAGAGTTCCTTTGTCCTTTTCAACATGTAAGGACACAGAGAGAAGGTCTCCTGACCTCACACTTCTCATAGAGGTATGGGTTAACAATTTTGAAATTACTTTAGATGTATACTAAAATTGAACTAACCAGTATATATATATATATACACACATATATATATACACATATATATGTATATATATATATACACACATACATATATAGGTTATATATATATATATAAAATAAACAATAAAAGCCGAGTTTCTCATTGTTGGGGAAAAAAGTTATAGATGAGAAAAAGAGGAGGCTCATATAAACCTCGTATTGGAATGACATTGGATTAGAGACAGAGGTGTTAAACATGGATTCCTTGGCTTTAAATATATATATAAATAAAATGTATAATATATATGTAGTTTTATAGATACAGAAATAAATAGACATGCGTGTATATGTGTGGGTTAGCTCTGTCTCATGAGAGAGTATAGAATCTATGTCACTTCAATAGCAATGAGTAAATCTAGCGCTAACACCTTGGTTTCCAAATACGGTTCTCCAATACAAAGATCCAGGGCTTCTTGAAGAAGTGACTGAATCTAGGGCTGGGACAGGAAAAATATGAGATGAACTTGGGATATCTTGAAAGGACACAGGAGTGAAACTGAAGTAGCACCTAGTGGCAAAGTTGTATACTTCTTAGCAAGAAAATAAGTAAAGAAAATATCTGATAATAATCCGTATAATAAAGTATCCATGAGTCTATACTTATATAAGTAAATAACTGAAGAAATAATAAATATTTGAGAAGTGACAACTCATCCTTATGGAAGAACTCCAATTAAAAAATTATAAGAAAAGAGGGAACTAGAGAATCACCATTAGGCAAATACCAAAGTCATAATTGCTGCAGATAAGTTCCATTAATGGATGATAAATGTTTGAGGAGAAACAGGATATTTTAATAGTCTCAAAGTATCTCTCCCAAGATATTTATTAAGTACAATGGGAAACATAGTAACTTTACAGTAAATAAACCTGGTAAACACCACTTTAACGAAGGTTAGCATCATCAGTAGTTATGTGTATCAACATTCTGAGTCCCTGATATAACCCGCAGAGAAGTTTCCAATATTATCTCTGTGGTCTTGGTGTCAAAAATGTATATCCTAAATCTATGCATGAGAAAATATCAGACAAACTCAAATTGAGAAACATTCTACAAAATAACTGACCAGTACTCCTTGAAAAGTGTCAAGATAGTAAAAGATGAAGACTGAAGTTCCATAACATATTGGAAAAGTTTAAGGTGACATATCAAGTAAATGCTGTGTGGGGTCCTGAATTGGATCCTGAAAGAGAAAATGGACAGTAGTAGAAAAACTAGTGAAATATGAATAAGGTCTGCAGTTTAGTTAATAATTTTGTATCAATATTAATTTCTGAGTTTTGATAATTGTATTATGGTTATGTAAGATGCTAACATTAAAGGAAACTAAGTGAAGTGTATACAGAAACTTTCTGCACTATTTTTGCAACTTTTCTATAAGTATAAAACTAGTTCAAAGTTACATTAAAATAATAAATTAATTAAAATTCCAACTGAATACATAAGCTGTATGGATGTGAGGATTTCAGTTCCTGTCAGTTTAAGAAACATGTATTAAATGTCTATTGTGTGGAAAACACTGTGATAGGCACCAAAGAAGGGTCTGAGGAAGAAACAAAGATTAGTAAGGCATAGCCCCTGTCCTTGAGGAGTTTAGACTCTAGTGGCATGAGGAACAATCACATACTCCAATAATTTCATTCTAATTTGGTAAACAATAATATAATGGTATGCCCAGGCATCATGGTAGCACAGAGGCAAAACTCCTAGTTTAACCTGGGTGCCTAGAGAATATTTATTGGAAAAGATAACTTCTGGGCTGAATCTTTTTGGAGGAATATGACTTATTCATGAAAAACATAGCATTCATTTTGTACTTTAATAATCCTTTTCATATTTACTCATTAATTAATTAATTCACATTAGTTTACAGATTTTCAGATAACTTTGTGACTTTAGTGAAAATTTCAAAGAAAAATCAGATTTTTTCCAGTGTTTTGGCTTTACATATGCATGGCTACTAACATAGACTTTGGCAAAGTATTTTGCCTGTCTTCATAATTTATTTCAACTGTCAAGCTGAATTGATTGACAGGTGATCCATCAACATGATCATCATTGTGCAAGCAAACAAATGTTTCAGTATGGTGTCTTCTATTTGATAATATTCTTTGGTGGAGCGTGTCAGATTGCAAAATTATTTCTCTCACAATCAGTCTTCCATTCTTTAAAAAAATTGCCATATCAATTGATACTTCTGTATTGAGTTGCAACAAATAGTGATTTAACTAACATATCTATTTAACTGCAGCATTAATGCTCACTTGTTAGATAAGCAGCTTTGTACACATTTTATATACTTAACACTTGCCACAAAGTGAGCCCAGTAAGGTCAGCCAGATAATTACAAGCCTTGTCACACGTGTCAGCTCTACAATTATCCTTAATTAACTGGAACCTTGATACAATCACCAGAGCTAATCAACAGTAATCATTCTGAACTGTTCTCCTTTGACTCCCCAACGTGAGCTATTGGAGTATTGTCAGATTTTAAGCAAGTAACTATAAATACAAGAGTCTGAAATGCTCTTTAATAATTTCTTTTAAAGAATTTCTCAGCAACTGCTCTCACAATCTTTCCTAGTAGTTAGCACTGTAGAACATTTAAGTGGCCATGATGTATGGAGTCGGTATAAGGTGCCAGGAGGAGTCAGCAAAGATGTTGACAAATCATCTTAGGTTTGCGACAGGTAAGGTGATAATCAATAGAAATAATAATACAAAAGTTAAAATTTTTATGCATTAATAGATATAACTGCACATGAATGCTAAGTGGCTAAATCGGGGTGTTGTAGATAAATACAGTTGCTTAGAGCAGGGAAAATTCAGTGAAATTATTAAAACAAAGCATATAGAATTACGCCAATCACATGGAAGTGATGGTAGTACATTGTCATGGTTAGAGTGGAGGGTACACTGTCAACACAAAAAGAAAATTGTGGCTAAGCAATCGATTTTGGAGGACATTAAAGATCAAAACTAAAGACCATCATTTGCTTTTAAAAATATTGTAAAGTAGAACAATCTTTAGGGGGAGAGTGACAAGTTTAAAATGACACTTGGAAGTAAATATTATCTTTTTCAGGCCAATTTAGACAGGGAGGTAGTCATGAAGAAGACTATTCAAATTGTTCAAGGTTGGTGAAAACAAGAGAGAAAAAGAGACTAGACTAAGGCATCTGCAAAAGGGAATGGATGGTAAATTATATTAGTCCTGGCCAAGATCTGGGGGCGTGTACCTGACTGTCCATGACTATTGGTGACAATATGTGGGTAGTGGAATCACTGTATCAGCTAGGGTTGTGGTCAGTCAAAAGTATAGAAACACTCTCCCCCCAAAAATCCCAGTGACTTAACAAGTAGTTTATTTCCTTTCCATTTATCTCATATAATAAGAAAACTTAGGTAGGCAGTCTAAAGCTGGTATAGCCATTTGACAGTGTTGTCAAAGACCCATGCCTTTATATATTCCTGCTATATTAGTAACCTATGGCTGCTGTAAAAAATTGCCACAAATTTAGTGGTTTTAAACAACAAAAATTTACTCTCTTAGACTTCTGAATGTCAGAAGTCCAAAGTGAATTCAATGGAGCTAAAATCAAGGGGTAGTCCTGTCTAATTCTTTCTGGAGTCTCCAGGGAACAATCTAATCCTTGCCACTATCAAATTCTAGAGGCTGCCTACATATTTGTAGGGTCATTATTCAGATTATCACATGTTCTATGCCCTCCTTTATTTGTACCTATGGCCTTTCTAATTACTGTACTTCCGGGCATTGCAGGAAGAAAGAAGGTGATGGTTAAAGCAAATATTAGTGAAGTGATCTTCAAGAAAACTTTCCCAGGGGCCAGCCTGGTGGTGTAGTGGTTAAGTGTGTGTGCTCTGCTTCAGTGGCCCAGGGTTCACAGGTTTGAATCTCTGGCATGGGCCTAGTACCGCTCGCCAAGGCACTCTGTGGCAGCATCCCATATAAAATAGAGGAGGATTGGCATAGATGTGAGCTCAGCAACAATCTTCTTCAAGCAAAAGGAGGGAGAATGTCAACAGATCTTAGCTCAGGGCCAGTCTTCCTCACAAAATAAAAAAAAAGGAAGCTTTAAAAAATGAAGAAAACTTTCCCAAAATCTCCCTCAACAATTTCCACTTTGATGTCATTTACCAACTCTATGTAATATGGCCAGTCCTAGATACGAGGAAATTTCAGAAGGCAATATTTTACTTTCAAGCCTCTTCAGAGGAAGAAAGCAGGAAAAACCAGTGGCTAGGAATGGGTGTTGAACAAGCCAATCAAGAGTATCTTCCACTTTGTCGGAGTCTCAGCATATATATGTGTGTGCCTTTGTGAATATATATATCATCATGTTCTGCATAATGACATTTTGATCAATAAGAGACCACATATATGTTGGTGGTCTCATAAGATTAGCACCATATAGCCTAGTTACACAGTAGTCTATACCATCTAGGTTTGTATAAGAACACTTTCTGATGCATAATGACAAAATCACCTAATGGCACATTTCCCAGAATGTTTCCTCATCATTAAGTAAAGCATGAGTGTACACACACATAAGTCACATTCCTTCCTCAATTCATAGCATTTTCTAGTTTTCACATCCTTGTGCTAGGGAATGGGGTGGATTGAAAGTAGAAAAATGGATGTAGGAGCAAAAAACTTTTCCCTTCTTCCATTCTAGGTTCTTTGATAGGTCTAATAATTAAATTGACATAAGACAGATTAACAGGAGAAAAACAAATTTTGTATGTATGGGAGCCCCACAAAAATATGAGTCTTCCTAGCAGTCAGGTAATTGAAGCTTATATACAATCTTGAACTGAGGAGAAGGGCCTGGGGTATGAGGCTTCAAAGAAGAGGTAGACAACTCCTAGGGAGATGAAGAGACCAAATATTTAGTAAACAAATGTTTGTGATGCAATGGAAATAAGTCTTTCTGATATAAAAAGTTATCTCTGGTAATAGTTCTATTCCTGGTATAGGCCCCTTATCTAAATTATTTTAGGCAGTTAAGGGGGAGGTAAAAAGCTCTTCCTGAATCTGCTGGGCTCTAATTGTTTTCAGCTTGAGATAATTCACATGCCAAAGTGGCACATTCTGAGGTGGTATATTCTGTTCCCCCTCAGTCCTGCCTTTGAAATTTCCCCAAGATGTTTCACGGTCCAGAATCTGAGTTGGTAGATTGCTCCATCTCAGTGAACCAGTCTCTTAGTCCTGACAATAGGTCAGGTAAGTTAAACTCATTTCAGGAGGCACTGATGCAGGTAGACTCCCAAACTTAGGCCTATATTGCACAAGTGATCAGGTATTTAATAAAAGGCGTTTCTATAGAAACAAAAGAAAAAACAATGGTTAATGATTAGAGCAGAATATAATCCTAGTTTCTGAGTTCTGAAAGAAGCCGGTACAGAAGATTTCTAGATGTTGTGCTCAATGCATCTTCAGATGGAGTTGAGGGTAGGCAGCAGCAAGCTGACAGATTTTCCTAGTTTGCAGTTTGAATGCCTCTGGTAATCTAAATGAGTAGCAACAGGTACATAGTAACAGGCACAAAAGTTCTCCCTATATAAGCTCTTATGTTGATTTCTCTGAATTTTTTTATCAAGTTGTCCTATTTTAGCTTGCATGGCTTTGGGGAAAAGGTGGTTTTAGTTCTCAATGATTCCAAGTCAGAAGGGCGGGATAAAATTGGAACCATTAGTTTGGAAAATTATAGCCAGATATTGTAGGAAACATGAGTAATTTAGGATCCAGTCCAGTTTGCAGGTAGAAATCAAAATCTGAAAGACATTGAACAGAACTAGAATCTGATAGCTACAAAGGTGTATTACTGAAACATGATTTTTCTCTCCACAACTACCCCATTTCTATCAGAGATAACCACAGTAAGAATAATTTGTTTCAAATTAAGTCTAGTTTCAATATACTTGACATGATTATTTACATGTGTAGCAAGAACAGTGATTGATGATATAGTCTATTTTAAGTCTACTTTGCTGCAACTTTTCATAAGGAATTACAGATTGGACTTTTAAAAGCCTCTGCAGGCTAGAAAGCCAATCCAAGGACTTTCCATCAGATTTGCCTTCAATTCTTATAGATTTGGGTGAATTCCTCTCTTTTCAAGGTCCTCAGAATATCCTTAGGTTTCTGGACCTGCCAGGAAATGACCTTCCTTACTCTCTTAGTAAGGCTGCTGGGGCTGCTGGGGATCCTATAAACAAGGTGCCAGGTCAATTTTTCCAAGAATGTTTATTGGCTCCATAAAGTCAATCTTAGTTCCTTAAAACTGGTTATATCTGATTCTATGCACATGTTCAAATATTGCATTCATTTTAAAGCCTTGATAATAAAACCAATGTTTCCAATTGTTTCTTGTTACAAGGAGAACAGATTTTTATTGAACTTATGCAAATAACCCTATATTGTCATGAAAATAAGAATACTCACTAAGAGTTTCCAAATTCTGGAGGGAGAAAAAGGTGGATGTTTCATCTTTGTTTAGGAAGATATACTTTACCAAATTGCTGTGAGTCATAGATAGCTTAAGAGGTTTCCTTACATTTGAAAAAAATAAAATATTAAAGAAGCAACAATGTTTCAAACAAAACAACATAAAAGTTATAATTATCCTCATCAGTTCATTGTCTCATGTAATAAATTGTTGTTGATCTTGATCTTTTGTTAGCAGTTTTATGAAGCCATTGGTTTCTCCACTAGGGTTCTGTAATTCTTACCCAGTTCAGTAGAATAATCTGAAAAGTTATCAGAAAGCTGTCCTCATTATAGTCCTTTCCATGAGTCAGCTTGAAGATGAAGCACTTTTAAAGGAATACTTTTCTAAACGCATGCGAGTAAAACAATAATGGTCTGTAAATGACAAAGGACTTAAAAATGGCTGTGGTTAAAGATCTGATGAGAGCTTATTACGATGCAATTCACATGGAAATTTACTTATTTCTGTGACACATAACATTTTAAAATGATAACTGAAAATATGAATGATAAAATTACATATCAGATGGTTAGAAATTTTATACAATTTCTGGAACACATATTGATAACAAATACTTGTACAAATACAACCTAAAGAAGGCTTAGCATCTTTTCTTATTTAGTAATACTCTCCATGCGATTTAACCTATCAAATAAGCCTAATTAGTTTATCATCTTTATTTTTATAAGGAGAGAAAACAAATCTTTTGAGATGTTTTGGGGGCCCTCTGGAGAGTCCTGAAGTTAGTCTGAGGTCAAAAATACAATTTATAATTTGAATTTTTGGAGTTTGTCAATAATCAAAATGTTTTAAAACATTTGATTAAACAGGATCATAGGTCACCATGAAGCAATACTGGTTATCCACTTAACCAAAATGACAATTAAAGACTGGCAGGTACATACAGAAAGTTACACAGGTGTAAAAAAAAAAATTAGTTGTTTCTTTTATTAGAGAAGATTCAGTTTTCTTAAGCAATCAAAAATTCCATAAAGGCAACATGAAGCACAGGAAATTATTTTCATAAAACACAGAATCTTTGTTTTCTAGGCAGGTTACTTAAAAGGCAAAGAAATACCCTTCACAATCTTATCAAGAACAGACCATTTGTCCAATAAAACTGTCTTTTTATCAGATGAAAGAAAATTTTTTTCATTTACATAAGTACATTATTGGTATTAAACTGTTGTTTTAAAAACCCTTATAATAAATTTACTCAATTTTAGCTCACTTGACCACACAAGAAAAATTCTCTTTTTTTAAACAATTAGCCATTGTACTACTTTTTCCCTTAACAAAAACACATCTGGATACTTCATAACTTTTCTTAGCCAAAACACATACTACTTTGCTTTCTTGAAGTTGTTTGACTTACTATTTAATATATTAATTAGAATTCTTAACTCCTAGAAACCTTAATTTCTAGTGAAAACTAAGTAAGCAATTGTGAACTGTTATACTAGCATTCTGTAGATTGGTAAACCCATGAACGTGTTTCTTAACCTCCAGAAGCATATGCTTTTTCACAATACTATTTTATTAATGTGGCACAAGACATGTTTACTGACAGATCCAAATATCTTTAGTTAATCTTTAATAAGAAGCCAAAAGTGGATAAACCTATGTTTAATAATTAACATTTTGGTATTTTATCTTATTTGGAAATGATCTAGATGTTCAATGAATTTCCATCATTTAACTTAGCAAAATTCTAAGGGTGTAAGCTACCAAAGAGATTTAGAAAACTATTTAAGTAGACATATCATAAAATTTAATTTTTTTAAAGTTTACTTAAAAATTTTATCCAACTTGCATTTATTTAATTCATTTGTTCTTAATAATCACATTTAGATTACTTATGAAAATTTCCTAAGGCATTAAAGAAGCTAGCCATCATCTTAAGTTGTCTTTCTTGCTGACAAATTTTGTAACAGAGGTAACATGAACTTGTTTGACTTTTAGTAAACTAGGTAGAATAAAAATTATGTGTCCCCAACATATTTAATGCTGATAACTCTGAAGACATACCTATTTTGATTAAACCAAGAAACTTCAACTAAATTTTATTAGCTGAAGCTTATCTCAGATCACATAAAAACACTTGGGTTTGTTTCTGTTATATTCTTGAGAGTTTAGAAAGATTTAATTTGATAAGTGCTTATTTTTCTTTAAGGCAATTAAGTAGAACTTTTTATGAATTAATTTTTGTAATACCATTCAGAGTTAAGAAAAAAAATACATCCATAAAGATGCATAAACACCCAGAGAAACACAAAGAGACCCTATAGCTTCTATTTCAAAATTTTAGCCATGAATCAAGTACATCAATACAAAACTCGTTAGGTTGTAAGTAACATTGAATCCAAATTGTGTCCCTGGTGGATGGAACAAGTTAAGGATCCCCACTCAAGTGGTTAAAGATTTTTACTAATATTTTTGGGGAAGGCTCATAAAATTTGTGTTTGGTCTTGACAAGTAATCTTATGGAGGCCATGGACTAGATTTGGGCAAGAGAGCTTTTATAGCAGTCTGTATTTTAAAAAGCTTCCTTTCCTCCACTTTTTTCCTTCAGTCTCAGGCCATCGTAGGCAGTGTTTTAGTTATCTCCTGGGGTGTTTACATTTCAAAAACATGGTAAGATCTTTGTTTTCAAGGGGCAGAGAATGTAAGTTTTCTCCTAGGAGTTTTGCGGTATATTTCTCTATCATCAGAAGTTTAGGGTAATTACTATTTAAATGTTTCCTTTTTTCCTCAAGTGCAGGACAGTTATGTTTCTAAAGTCCTGATCTTTTACAATATCTGCAAGCATTTTGAGGTGAATGGGTGAGGTTTGGGAATTGGTAAAATTAAGTGGACTTTGATTTACTTCTAGAGTCTTGTTTCTGGTTTTGCAAATACTTGAGTTGTAAGACAAGGGCAGCTGTTTTTAATTACTCAAGGAATTGAACTGCAGCCTGAATGATATCAAGTGGCTGATTTGGCCATCCAACCACATGTTTAAAAAATTCGCTTCTTTATATCAGGGAGATTTCCAACTAAGATGGCAATCAAAAGATTTCTATGTTCTGAAGTTTGAGTTTAATGTAGTATTCCTTTGAAAAGTCTGTATAAACAAAAGCCTTTGGATGCTCTCCTTCTTTCTGAGTGCACAATTCAACTTTAGACCAATTCACCTTATGAAGGAAAGCTTCTAATTTTGCTTCCGTTAGCTCCTGAACATTTGCTTCCATCTGAGTCACTTACTGGTCATTTTTAGGAGGGCCTTGGAGAAATTCTGGTCACTTGCTTCCTCTGTGAGAGCAGTTTTTACCAGGGGGCCATCTGACTTATCTGTTAATTACAGTATAATCTTGGGTGGGAAGAACATACTTCAGTAGCCAATCAAAGTTCCTGTGAATAGAGTTGTGAGTGGCCCCTAATCTTTTTAATTTCTCCCTAAATTTGGTATGATCTTCTGAAAGTGAAGGTAAAAGGGCTATATAGTTTAAAAGATCTGTTGTCCAGTGGACACAAATTCTTTGTGGTGGGGATCCAGGGTATATTTCCAAAGGACATTGTGGAGGAATACCTGAAGCTGGCAGAGCCTGATTACAGAGCCCTGGAAAGCAGGAGGAGTTGTAAAGGACAGCAATGTAAGCCTTACTGTCCATCCTGGGCACTTCTGCTAAATTCATTTCCTGGCTTTCAGCATTTCCTAGTGTAACCTGTATACCCTGGGCCTAGAGATGAGGCTGGAGTGCTTTCCTCTCTTGTAGGAAAACGGACATCAAAATAGGCAGCCGGGTATTTAAGAGATTTTTCTGTGGAAGGTGGAAGAGTTTTGGGGCCTAAGGCAATTTGCTGAGGAGATCAGTCTGGATTTTAAGAAGGGTAGTTTACATTGGATTTGGACTTTAATTTCTGGGTTTTAATTAAATGTTAAGGCAGTCCTTAAGACTAGCCATTATACTCTTTTGTATCCACTCTTTGATTTAATCTTTACATAGGTACCAAGAAGACAATTGCTTAGAATGAGAGTGGCCTAAAATATTCTTTTCAAATATAGAAGTTTCTCCAATTCAAAGAATCCATTATCTGGCCATTGAAATGTAGGATCTTATATTTATCTCAATAGTGACTCAAACCAATAATCATTTTTATATCTTAACCATGGATGTAAGTGGCACCCCAAAAGAGGATGCAAAAGATACAACCCTCACAAGATCCGGAAAGTTTACTCTCAGAGTTAGCCTAAGAAAGGAAAGACCTTCATTGTCACAGGCAGTAAGAAGGGTGTAGTGAAAATGGTATCCCCAGTTTAATGTGAGACACCTCCAGTCACAGATCCACACACCTGTGATATTGGGCAGGCACTACTGGAATGTGACTTTTCCAACACTAACAAAACAATGAAGGTTGAGATGACAAAGGCCCCTCATGGATTGGGACCCCTTATGACAAACTCCCCTAAGAGCTGGTATGGTTGGACAAAGAGAATGCTGCTTGTGACTTTTTATCTCAGAATCCAAGCCTGTTTGACCACTAAATGCAAGAGTATTCTCTCTCGTCACAGAACATAAAACACGACTAAAGGAGAGTCTCATCCAGTTTTCAAATAAGGCACCTACAGCAAAGTTTGTCTAAACAGATGCCAGTCTGGTGAGAACCGTGAATTCACCAGTCTGTGAGTCCAGCTCCAACAACAGGCTTATAGAACCTATGCCTTCATTCTACCCTATGGTGTGTCTCCTTATGACAAAGGACAGAGACAAAGGAAAACAGTGACCATTTCTGGGAGGAAAGGAATTAATAGAAAACAAGAGTATGCATGACAAATCTTTACCAGAGTCACTATATGTGAGAAACTTGTTCACTCAAATATTTTTTCATGCTAATCTAAATTTAGAAAGAGAAAATGACTCTCACCATTCTTGGTTCCACCAGACTCTATAGGAAGAGATCTAGGAGACTGACATAGTAATAATTTTTAATTTCTGGCTGGTTCTTGTCAGAGGTCTCTCAGCTGCAGCAGCCCTGGAGCAAGCAATGTCTAGCCAGTGGAGAGTCCCATGTTGAATGCCAAACTGTAGGTGTAACCATGAGCCCACTAGAGCCAGTGTGCACAGACCCCATCTCTTATCAACAGAATGATTAAAAATTGTCTTTCAGAAAACTTGCAAAGTCATGGAACCAGAGCATGTGCAGAAGAAATCTTGACCTGAAATGTCTGTGGAACCAAAGGTTCTCCTCCCCATGGAGCCAAATGACTTAAAAGACTGGAACTTAAAAAATATACTCTTATCAAAAGTGAGGGGTACATCATCCAGGAGGATCCGGTGTTAAAATTCCTTCCTCAACTTACCATAAACATTTAATACCTTACCATAAGCACTTGATACCTTACCATAAATGTTTAGGAACTTATCATAAATGCTTAAAGCCCACCAATCAAAACCTGTCCCACCAGCATTTCTATGTGCCAGCCTATTCTCCCTAACCTCTTAAATTTCACCCCAAATCCTGAACCAGGGAGACAGATCTGAGGACACATGCCCCCTGTCTCCTTGTGGATCTATCTCACAAATAAAGCTACATTTCTTTTCCCAAAAGCTGATGCCATAATAATTGAATTTTTTTTAACGCACATTGGGCAAGAGAACCCCAATTTTTTGTGGCAACAGTTTTGCTGACCATAAGGAGACTAGGTCTTGTGATGGCCCACTTAAGGCTCTGGGACCCCTGGTGGTGTGCAGGGTATTCTCATCAGCCCTAAGCAGCCACCTAGAGAATTTTGTCTATAGGCTCTGCTGATCAGATTCTGTTTCCTGCTGTGGTGCTCTAGGCCCCAAGATGTTTTTTTTTTTTCTTTTGGTAGAAGAAACATTTTCTGGATCAAGACACCTCTGGGCTCTGGGTGAGTAACTTTAAGAAAGCAACTGTCCTTTACCTTGTTTCTCTCATTTTATTTCCTGGAAATATAAGTTTAGCTTGTATTCTTGGGAATCCTGGTGGGCTGAGTCCTGAACCTTGGGCCTGAAGCTCCCGAGGTAATTAGAGGCAGGATAACAGGGTCACTAGTGAGGTTGCTTTTGGATCTGGACAAATCCTGGCACTGGTTCTGAGCCACTCCTGGCAAACTGGCTAGTGTTCTGGTCTATGCTATTTGATGCATTGTGCTGTATGTTAATGTTTGTCTATGACTAACTCTGTTATTTGTTAGAATTGGCTGCCTGGGGACTGAGTTCCTGGTGACCATAACGGACTCCCTTTTTTGATTAATCTTATGAGGGTCTTCTGATTCCAAAGAGAAGAGGCACTGTTCCCTCTGGGACTTCTGGACATCTCCAGGTGACGGGGAATTTCCTGGAGGCATCGGGGCATCTGCCCATGATGTGCAATGGCCGCATAGGGACCCCCATCTGAAGAACATATCTTATTGTGCCCTCATTGTTTGCGGTGAGGCAGTCAGCACTGGCAGCTCATCCAGGGCTCAATCACCCAAACTTTGTGGATGCCAGAACTAATAAGGGAAAAAGTCGATCCCTTGGCTATTCTCGGGGAAGCTGTTCCCATAAGCACACAATCAGACCTTAAACACATTTCTCTAGAAAGACCTTGTTTGTTGTGGCCACCTTGATAAAAGCCTCCACAAAATGGGAAAGAAAAATGGTATACCAGAATGTAGCCCACTAGGATATAGTCTTTAAAATTGGGCAATGTTCAGTTATAAGCCCATGAAGAAAAAGAAAATGACTTTCTTTTGTAATACAAGCTGGCCCCAAAATTCATTGGTGTCAGAAGAGGTGTGGTCCCTGGATTATAATAAGATCTTGCAATTAGGCCTATTCTGTAAAAAAGAAAAGAAATGGGACAAGATCCCTTATGTGCAGTGTTTTATGATTTTATATCAGAATAAGAATTTGGAAAAAAGATCTGAGATCATGATTCAGAGGGAGGATCCACAGAAAAAACCTTTTCTCCCAGGATCAAAGTCTGATGATGACCTTGTCTTTCCCCATCTGCTGTCCCTTACAGTGTCTCTACCTTATGCCAGAGGCACAGTTGGAGATGACCAGGAAGGGTATAATGACCCCCTGAAGCTGCTGGCTTGGCTTTATACTCCCTTTTACTTAATAGTCTGACAAGAATTGTCTCCCCTCCTCATATCCATCAGGGTACTCAATTTGGCATGGGGAATGCTCCACCCCAAGCGAGGCAATTCCCATTAAGATGAGTCCCTGCAGGTCTCAATGACCAAGGCCAACCGAGAGGATTTTTGTATGTGCATACTCCCTTTGCAACTTTGGATTTACACAACTGGAAAAACAGCATGCCTACTTATCGGGATGGACCCCAAAAGATGGAAAGTTTATTTATATCCATCTTTACTACTCAGACCCCAACTGGGCCAAGATTCAGGCCCCATGAACACCCTCCTCACCCCAGAGAAGTGTAGGATTGTACTGGACAAGCTCATCAGGAGGCGAAGAGACTCCACGTGTTACAACCTAACCTCTTGGCTACAGTCAAGAGACTTCATGTGTAACAATCTAACCTAAAGTAACACATGGACTCCATGTGTTACTCCAATCAGTGCTCCAGTAGTGGAGGCCCTACCTGAGGTTGATCCAGGCTGGGACCTCAATGACCCCAGAGGCTGCAAAATATAAAACTGTTATGAAGTGTGTTTAATAATTGGAATGCAGAGGGGGGCCCTCAAACTCAAGAGCCTAAGTCAGGAGGTACAACAATGGCCAAAAGAAAATCCATTATCTTGCTAGAGAGAGTCTTTCAAGCCTACAGAAAATATACTGACATTGACCCAGAGCATCTGGATAACATGAGGCTCATCAATATGACCTTTATCAGCCAGTGTCCCTGATAAAAGGAAACAGCTGAAAAAATTGTAAAGGAGTTTAAAGATGCCTGTCTCATAGCTTGTTAATATTGTGTTTAAGGTGTTTAGCAGTTGCAACCAGGAAAAAGAGAACCAAAAACAATGGGAGATGCAAAAGCAAGCCGCTCTACTTGCTGCAGCCCTCAGTCACAATCCACCAAGACCAGTGAGAAAAGACTGTCAGCTATAGGTAAGGCACCTGGGGATCCCACCTACTATTCACAAGGGAAATTCAGCCCTGGGATCAAAACAATGTGCTTATTGTAAGCAAGAAGGCCATTGGAAAAAAGAATGTCCCAACTATTCTCAGAAGTTGAGAGAGGAAACCAATGTGCCTAACCACAAGATGCCTCAATTTGCTGACATCAGCCAAGAATGATGAGGCGAAGGGTCTCCTCTAGACTTCACCAGCTCCATCAACATTTCCAACAAGGAACCCCAGATAGGAATAGCAGTGGGAAACAAACTTATAGCCTTCCTAATTGACATAAGAGCTACTTATTCTATACTAAACAACAGGCAGGGCTCCGTCTCCCCAACATCCATTACTGGTGTCTCTGGGAAGTCTCTCATAAGCTTTCCTACAACTGCTTGAGTGTCACACAGGGAAAACATATGTAAAGCACAGCTTTCTATATATGCCTGAGTGCCTTATTCCATTATTGGGAAGAGATCTACTAACAAAATTAAATGCTCGAGTGACCCTTTCACCAGAAAAAAAGTAGACATTAAAGTCCACCCAGATCAATCCTGTGCCTTCCAAGCAGTGCTGTTACAATTGGGAGAAGAGCTTCAATGAGAAATCGCTGAAGACATTCTGCAAAAGGTAAGAGCCGATGTTTGGACTGGCTAGAGGCCAGGAAGAACCAAGAAGCCTGATCCAATAGTAGTTAAATTCTGCCCAGATGCCAAGACTCCAAATTTGAAGCAAATATCCTTTAAAGAGATGTGCAAAAGAGGGTATAAAGCCTCTGATAGTCATGTTTATTAAATGCCAATTAATCTGACCTTGTCAATCTCTGTGTAACACTCCCATCCCACCAGTACAAGAACTTGGGATCAGAGACTATTGTTTTGTACAGTATTTGAGAGCCATTAACCAAATTGAAGAGGATATACATCTGATGGTACCAAATCCTTATACTTTGCTTAAGACTTTATCTAGAGTTTACAGTTGTGGATTTAAAGAGCGCCTGTTACTACATATTCCAAAGTTCTGAGTCCCAGGAACTGTTTTCCTTTGAATGGGATGATCCAGAGACTAATGTAACACAACAGTATTGTTAGATGGTTCTCCTTCGAGGATTTAAAAATGCCCCCACAATCTTTGGGGAAGGACTTAAAGGATCTCCAGTTAAGTGAGAGAGTCTTAATCCAATATGTGGATGACAAACTGATTGCTAGTAAAACTAAGGAAGCTTCAGACCAAGATATAATCCTTACTTTAAATTTTCTGGCGGAAGAGGGATATAAAGTCTGTAAGAGCAAAGAACAAATTTCTCAACTGACTGTAAAATACATAGTGTTTGAGTTAACAAAAGGACAAAGGAATGTATTCCCTAATCAAAAGGAGGCATTATTTAGGGTTGTGGTACCCACCACCAGAAGACAATTGCAAGGATTTTTAGGAATGGCTGGGTTTTGTCTTACTTGAATTCCTAAATTTGGATTCATGGCCCAGCCTCTATATGAGGCTCTTAGAGGAAATGACAATGAACCATTAAACTGGACATCAGAATGCCAACTGGAAACAGAATGCTTGGACAGCATTCCATACCATGAAGGAAAAATCTTTTAACAGCCCCAGCACTTGGTCTCCCAGACATTAGAAAGCCGTTTGACTATTTTGTGCATGAATGACAGGGTGTAAGCCTTGGAGTGCTAACTCAGAATTTAGGTGCTACCAGAAGGCTGCTTACTTACTTTTGCAAACAATTGGACATGGTAACCCAAGCGTGGCCAGTTTGTCTCTAGGCTGTAGCTGTGACCTGTGACCTTTTACAAGAGGATGAAAAATTTACCCTGGGCCAGCCAATTACTGTGCCCACTCCACAGTGTGTGCTACCTCTACTTGAACAAAAGAGTGGATATTGGCTTACTTCAGGGATACTGGGCAAATATCAGGCCATGCTACTGGACAAACTTAACATAAAATTAAAGCTGACATTCACCCTAAATCCAGCCAGTTTGATTTTCACTACAACAAGAGAACCTGTCCATGATTGTATACAAATAATTGAAGAAGTTTATTCTAGCAGACCCAACCTGACTGACCAGCCTTTGGAGAATCCAGATATGGAAATGTTTACTGATAGGAGCAGATTCATGGACTATGGACCTTGAAAGGCTAAGTATGCAGTAGTAACTCATCAGGAAGTCCTAGAAGCAGAAGCACTCCCTCCAGGTTTATCTGCCCAGAAGGCAGAACTCACAGGCCTCATGAGAGCCCTGCATCTTGGAGCTAAGAGAAAGGTAACGATTTATACTGATTCTAAGTATGCCTTCTCTGTTATCCATGCACATGTGGCCATATGGAAGGAGAAGTCTACTAACATCAGGAAGGAAAGAGATTAAACATGTGGAAGAGATACTGACCTTATTAGATTCTGTTATGATGCCAGAAAAGGAGGCCATAGTACATTGCCTGGGCCACCAAAAGACCGATAGCTATATAGCTAAAGGAAATAATTTGACTGATCAGGCTGTAAAACAGGCAGCCAGAACCAAAAACTGAAATCCTAAGGCCTTAGCACTTATCCTGAATGTGGATCTGTCCCTGTTTAAGCCCTAGTATTCAGAAGCAGATTTAAACAGAACAGATGAATGGGGATTTCATACTTACTCTGAAGGCTCAGATGGTAATCAGTACCAAACAACTAAAGAAGGCTGGATTTATAATGAACAGGGACTAGTGCTTTTATCTGAGCACTTAATGGAGAAAATCGTTACTCATCTACATCAGGGAACCCATTATGGGAAAGATGGAAGCTACTATCGGCTACAAAAGTTTATTATTGGTTCACAAATGCAAAGGACTATCCAAAAGGTAGTACAAAATTGCTTGATTTGTGCCAGAAACAATCTCAAAACCTGGCCACCACCAATAATCAAAGGCATGCAAACCTGAGGGACAGAACCAGGAGATGATTGGCAAATAGACTTTACTGTTATGCCAAGAGCCATAGGAAATTGTAGATATTTGCTGGTATTCGTGAACACCTTCACAGGTTGAGTAGAAGCCTTTCTGTGCAGGACAGAAAAGGCTTCTGAAGCAACAAAGCTCTTACTTAAAGAAATTATTCCTTGCTTTGGGCTGCCTCTTTCAATTCAAAGTGACAACAGAGGAGCTTTTACAGCCAAAGTAACACAAGAGGTGTCTGGAGCCTTTAGAATACAATGGAAGTTACATGTTTCATGGAGACCTCTGTCTACAGGAAAGGCTAAAAAGATCATACCTTAGAGAAAACAATTGCTGGGTCCGTCCTGGTTGCATAGCAGTTAAGTTTGCTCGCTCCACTTGGGCAACCCAGGGTTCACGGGTTTGGATCCCAGGTGCAGACCTACACACTACTTATCAAGCCATGCTGAGGCAGCAGCCCACATACAATATAGAAGAAGAATGGCACAGAAGTTAGCTCATTGACAATCTTCCTGAAGCCAAAAAAAAAAAAAAAAGAGGAAGATTGTAAACAGATGTTAACTCAGGGCCAATCTTCCTCGCCAAAAAAAAAAAAGAAAAAGAAAAAGAAAACAATCGCTAAAATATGTCAGGAAACCAACTTAACATAGGATAAAGTCTTACCAATTGCCCTGCTTGGGGTATGAGTAGCCCCTTGAAGCAGGCTTAAATTGAGCCCTTATGAAATGTTATACGGGAGACTCTTCTTTAAGACTAAGTATTACTGCAATCTTAAAAATGGTCATATTGTAAGAGTTGGATGCTATAAAATGTATATAGTCTCTAGGTGCTACTTTATCTGCTATACATAAATATACTTCTAGCTGAATAATGTTTCCTATCAACATTCCCCTGCATTGCATAAGCCCAGGGGGTTAGGTCCTCCTCAAGACTTGGAAAAGTCAACACCGTGAAGATCAACTGCAACCTAAGTGGAATGGACTCAATGAAGCCCTTCTGGTTACATATTCTTCAGTAAAATCAAAAGGAGTTAAACCTTGGATACACCACTCAAGAGTTAAAATAGTACCCATTTCCAGTCAGCACCTCTCTAATCCCCTTTATATTTGTCAAACAGGTAACACCCTCCAGAGACAACAGGAAACAAAAGGACCGAATCATTCAAACACTGGGTGATCATGGAGGCCTACAGCCAGCCATTCTACCTGAGAGTATTCCTGTGAACCTCTAACTGATCTTTAGTTACTTTTCAAAAAAAAGCAACAAAAACTGAAGAAACTCTTGGATCTCCAGGTACTATGCTAAGTGGGTTTCAACTCTCTTTCTGACGCCTGACTTTGACTGATCAATACAAATATCTCCACCCAGGATGAGAAGCAGATGGAATCTGTTGTATACAGCAGTCCCAAGACCAAGCCTGTATTCCTAACCTTGTATCTCCTCATTTAAAGCCTTGTAACATTTAAACCATATATCATTGCTACAATATTTAATTTCTAGATTGCCTTACGTTTTTATCTATCCTAATATCTTACTCTCCTCCAATTCTGTAAGATAGATTAGACCCTGATCACAAAACCTTTTTGATTAATCACAAAAATGCCATTTAAGATTTTCCTGATAGTATGTTTGTTTTTCCAATCTGCATCTGAATGGTCATCTGATCACAATTTTTTTTCTTTTACAATGGGCACATTCCTTTGCTACACATGTGGAACAAACTTCTGGCCTTGGCTAATACCTTGGATGGCTAGGATGCTGCAACCTGGGTGCCCCTTGGATGCAAGGAAGGATCACTCTGAGCTAACATCCATTGCCAACCTGCCTCTTCTCAAGGCCAGATGGGCTCATCTAGTGTTCCACTTGTATGGTCACCTAATGACTATATCTGTTCCTTCCTTGTGGATAGAAGATATTATATCACATATAGAAGCTCTGACTATATTTACTCAACAAGGCTTTAATGATAGTCAAGCAGGGATAGCCTTGTTAAGTACTGAAGTGTCCTTAATGAGGAAGGCTGACCTTCAAAACAGAATAGGCTTAGATATTCTGACAGCATCCCAAGGTGGTGCATGTGCAATTATTCAAACTGAATGCTGTGTCTTTATACCTGATTAATCTTATACCTGATTAATCTTATGGTGTAGCATCCATGTTAAAGCACATGAGAAAGCAGGTGAATGCCTTAAGCAATCCTACACCCAGTCTTGATCTATTTGGTTGACTTCCCTCAGGTATTGGTTCCTTTTTGTGATCTGGATTACAATTCCTATTTCCAGTACACCTCAGAATTCTTGTATTAGTCATAATATTCAAACTGATTACTGTTTCCTTTACTCAGTGTTATAAGACTGCTACCCAAGCTAAAGTAATGATGGCTCGACAACTTGAAATGGCCTATCGGTTTTGTGACTCTGCATGAATTTCCTTTTCTGACAGAGACTGTTTCTGATAAACCTTAGGAACTGAGGGCATGCATTGTACTTCTGCTTTAAACATTTACAATGTCCCAGAGCCAAGATAGTGATGTCCTCTTCTCTCCCACATTGGCATCTTTCTATAAATAAGGATTTATTCCCAATGAGACATGGTTGTACTTACTAATATGTCCTTTGGTGTTAGTCTTGTTACACCTATTCAGGCTCTAGATTCTCAATTCTCTTGTCAAGTCTATTTCCAGAGACCCAAGGATGTCATTCCTCTAGGAACAACACTCTTCAACTCATGAGTAGTTGCAATTAAAAGCTGATTACTCCTCAAGTCCTTGTTAGGTCTATGCCCCTTACCAGCAGGAATCAACTAGAGCAATCATCACCCCATCCCCCAAGATCGTGGAACAAACAACAAAAAGGGATGATTTGCAACCATGAGTCCACTAGAACCAGTTTGAACAGATCCCATCTCTTATCAACAGAGTGATTAAGAATTGTCGTTCAGAAAATTTGCAAAGTCATGTAGCCAGCACACGTGCAGAAGAAGAAATCTTGACCTGAAATGACTGCAGAACCAAAGATTCTCCTCTCCATGGAACCAAAGGACCAGGACATGACCATAACTTAAAAGTTGGATTCTTATCAAAAGTGAGGAATCTGTCATCCGAGAAGATTCGATTTTAAAATTCCTTCCTCAACTTACCATAAATGTTTAAAACCTACCACAAATGTTTAAAACCTTGCCAAAAATTTTTAGAACCTTACCATAATAATTAAAGCCCACTAATCAAAATCTGTCCCACTAGTCTTTTTACATTCCAGCCTGTTCTCTCTACCTCCTAAATCTTGCCTCAAATCCTGAACTGGGGAGACAGATCTAGGGGCACATGCCCTCTGTCTCCTTGCAGATTGATCTCACAAAATAAAACTACATTTATTTTCCCCAAATGGATGCCAGAATAATTGACTTTTTTTATGCCTCTCAGGAAAGAGAATCCCAATTTTGTGTGGTAGCATAGACGTGTAAAATTTTCCTCTTCTTCTCCTATAGGTTCTTTGGCAAGTCTAACAATTAAATTGTCATACAAAAGATTAACAAGAGAAAAGCAAACATTGTATGTCAGGAGCCCCATGAAAATATGTGACTCCTCAGCAGTTAGGTAATTAAGGCTTATATACCATTCTGAGATAAGGAGAAGGAGATAGAGGTTTGGGGCTACAAAGGAGTGGTAGACAGTTCAGAGGAAGATGAGAAGAGCAAATGTTTGGTAAATCAATGTTTGCCATGCCATATAGATAGGTCTTTATGATGTAAAAAATGTTATCTCTGTTAATAGTTCTCATCCTGGTACAGATCTCTTATATAAATTCTTTTAGGCAGTTAAGGGGAGATAAAAAGCTCTTATTGAGTCTACTGTGCCCTGATTGTCTTCAGCTCAAAATAATCCACAAACTAAAGTGATACATTCTGGGGAGGCATATTCTGCTCCCCATCAGGAATTAAGATTAGACTAGCAATAGATAAAGAAAGTGATGTCAATAAAATGAGTACTTTGTGAGCTCTTGAGCTTCCACTAAAGACATGTTATGAAAAAAAAAATTGACTTGTTTCTGAAGAACATGTAACAATATCCACAACTGCATTAATACTTATTATTTTTTTAAATTACTTTATTGAGGTCATATTTGGCTTATAACATTGTGTAATGTCAAGTGTACATTATTATATACCAGTTTATAGGCAGCATCATGTTCACCATCAATTGTCTAGATATTATCCATCACCATACATATGTGCCCCTTTATCCCCTTTGCCCTCCCCGCACTCCTTCTCCTCCAGTAACCACTAATCTCTTCTCCTTATCCAGGTGTTTGTTTATCCTCCACATATGAGTGAATCATACAGTGTTTGTCTTTCTCTTTCTGGCTTGTTTCACTTAGCATAATGCCCTCAAGGTCCATCCATGTCAAAAATGGCGCTATTGTGTCTTTTTTATAGCTGAGTAGTATTCCATTGTGTATATATACCACATCTTCTTTATCCATTCATGCATCGATGGGCACCTGAATTGCTTACACATCTTGGCTATTGTGAATAATGCTGCAATGAACATAGGGATGCATAAATCTATTTGAATTATTATAAGTTTTGGATAAATACTGAGTAGTGGGATAGCTGGATCACATGGTATTTAGATTTTGAATTTTTTGAGAAATCTCTGTATGGTTTTCCATAGTAGCTGCATCAGTTTGCATTCCCACCAGCAGTGTATGAGGGTTCTTTTCCACATCCTCTCCAACACATTATTTCTTGTCTTGTTAATTATAGCCATTCTGATGAGTGTGGGATGATATCTCATTATTGCTTTGATTTGCATTTCCCTGAGAATTAGTGACTTCGAACATATTTTCATGTGTCTGTTGGCCATCTGTATATCTTCTTTGGAAATATGTTCATTCACAGCCTCTGCCCATTTTTTGATCAGGTTGCTTGTTTTTGTTGTTGAGTTGTATGAGTTCTTTATATATTTTGGAAATTAACCCCTTGTCAGATATATGACTTGCAATATTTTCTCCCAGTTGTTGGATTGTCTTTTCATTTTGTTAGTGGTTTCCTTTGCCTTGCAGAAGCTTTTTTGTCTGATGTAGTCCCATTTGTTTATTTTTTCTTTTATTTCCTTTGCCAGAGTAGACATCACATTTGAAAAGTTACTGCTAGGACCAATGTCAAAGAGTGTACTGCTTATATTTTCTTCTTGGATTTTTATGGTTTCAGGTCTTACATCCAAGTCTTTAATCCATTTTCAGTTAATTTTTGTGTATGATATAAGATAATGGTCTGCATTCATTCTTTTCTACATGGCTGTCCAGTTTTCTCAACACCATTTATTGAGGAGACTTTCCTTTCTCCATTGTATGTTCTTGGCTCCTTTGTCAAAGATTAGCCATCCATAGATGTGTGGTTTTATTTCTGGGCTCTCAATTGTG
This sequence comes from Equus caballus, assembly GCF_041296265.1. Taxonomy (NCBI): domain Eukaryota; kingdom Metazoa; phylum Chordata; class Mammalia; order Perissodactyla; family Equidae; genus Equus; species Equus caballus. Next base: position 82,480,139 of record NC_091715.1, read on the forward strand.
TTCCATTGATTTCTGTGTCTTTTTTTCTGCCAGCACCATACTGTTTTGATTACTATAGCTTTGTCGTATATTTTGAAATCAGGGATTGTGATACCTCAAACTTTGTTCTTTTTTCTCAGGATTGCTCTGGCTGTTTGGGCCCTTTTGTTATTCCATATAAATTTTAGGATTCTTTGTTCTATTTCCATGAAGAATGTCATTAGGATTCTGATAAGGATTGCATTGAATCTATAGATTGCTTTAGGTAATATGGACATTGTAACTGTATTCATTCTTCCAATCCATGTGCATGGAATATCTTTCCATTTATTTATGTCATCACAGATTTCATTCAATAATATCTTAGTTTTCAGTTTATAGGTCTTTCACCTCTTTGGTTAAATTTATTGCTAGGTATTTTATCATTTTTGTTGCAGTTGTAACTGGAATTGTATTATCAACTTCTCTTTCTGCTAGTTCATTACTAATGTATAGAAATGCAACTGATTTTTGGAAATTGATTTTGTACCCTGCAAATCTGCAACAATTGCTGATTATTTCTAATTGATTCTTTAGCACTTTCAATATAGAGAGTCACTTCATCTTCACAGAGTGAGAGTTCTGCTTCTTTTCCAATTTGGATCCCTTTTATTCTTTTTCTTGCCTAATTCCTCTGGCCAAAACTTCCAGTACTATGTTGAATAAGTGTGGTGAGAGTGGGCACTGTTATTGTGTTACTGTTCTCAGAGGAATGGCTTTCAGTTTTCCACCATTAAGTATGTGGTTGGCTATGGGTTTGTCATGTATGGCCTTTATTATGCTGAGGTATTTTATTTTCATTCTCATTTTATTGGGTTTTTTAAAATCATAAATGGATATTGCATCTCGTCAAATGCTTTCTCTGAATCTATTGAGATGATCATATGATTTTTATTCCTCATTTTGTTAATGTGGTGTATCAAATTGATTGATTTGCAGATGTTGAACCATTCCTGCATCCCTGGAATAAATCCCACTTGATCACAGTGTATGATCCTTTTAATGTATTACTGCATTCAATTTGCCAATATTTTGTTGAGGATTTTTGTGCCTATGTTCATCAGTGACATTGGCCTGTAATTTTCCTTTTTTGTTTTGTCCTTGTCTGGTTTTTGTGTCAGGGTAATATTGGCCCTGTAGAATGAGTTAGGAAGTGTCTCATCTTCTTCAAATTTTTGGAATAGGTTGCCAAGGATATGTGTTAAATCTTCTTTGGATCTTTTGTAGAATTCACCAGAGAAACCATCTGGTTTCAGACTTCTGTTTTTAGGAAGATTTTTAATTGCCATTTCAATCTCTTGACTTGTGATTGGTCTATTCAGATTCTCGATTTCAGCTTGATTTAGTTTTAGACAGTTGTATGATTCTAAGAAACTATCCATTTGTTCAGCTTATAGTTTTTCAGAGTCTTCTCATAATCCTTTTTATTTCTATATCTGTTATAATTTCTTCTCTTGATTTCTGATTTTATTTATTTGAGCCTTCTTTCTTTTTTGTTAGTGAGTCTGGTTAAGAGTTTGTCAATTTTGTTTGTTCCCAAGCTTCTTAGTTTCATCAATCCTTTATGTTGTTGTTGGTATATTTTTTAGTCTCTATTTCCTTTATTTCTGTTCTAATTTTTATTATTTCCCTCTTTCTGCTGACTTTGAGCTTTGTTTGTTCTTATTCTAGTTCTGTTAGTGTAGTCTAAGATTACTTATTTGATATTTTTCTTGTTTGTTGATGTAGGCCTGTGTTCCTATAAATTTCCCTATGAGAGCCTGTTTTGCTGCATCCCATAAGAGTAGGCATGCTGTGTTTTCATTTTCACTTGTCTCCACATATTTTTTAATTTCTCCTTTGATTTATTTGTTGATCCAACAGCTGTTCAGTAGCATGTTGTTTAATTTCCACATATTTCTGACTTTCCCAGGTTTTTTCTTCCAGGTGATCTAGTCTCACAGCATTATGGTCAGAAAAGATACTTGATATGATTTCAATCTTCTTACATTTCTTGTTTGCCTTGTTTCCCAGCATATAGCCTCTCTTTGAGAATGTTCCATGTGCACTTGAGAAGAATGTATATTCTACTGCTTTTTGAATGGAATGTTATATGGTGTTTTGGATGGAATTATATATATATATATTATATTATATTATATTATATTATATAAGTCCATCTAGTCTAATGTTGCATTTAAATCCACTTTTTCCTGGATGACTTTCTGTCTGGATGATCTATCCATTGATGTAAATGAAGTATTGAGATCCCCTCTTATTATTGTGTTGCTGTCAATTTCTCCCTTTAGGTCTGTTAATAGTTGCTTTATATACTTTGATGCTCCAGTGTTAGGTGCATATATATCATAAGTGCTATGTTCTCTTGGAGAAATGTCCTTTTTATCATTGTGTATTTCTACACTTTATCTCTCATTATCTTTTTTATCTTAAAGTCTGCTTTGTCTGGTATAAGTATGGCTACTCCTGCTTTCTTTTGCTTGCCCTTTGCTTGGATTATCATCTTTCATACCTTGACTCTGAGTCTATGTTTCTCTTGAGAGCTGAGATGTGTTTCCTCTAGGCAGCATATTATTAGGTCTTATTTTTAAATCCGTCCACCTACTCTGTGTCATTTGATTGGTGAATTCAATCCATTTACATTTAGAGTGATCATTGATATATGAGGGCTTAATACTGCCATTTTACCTTTTGATTTCTTGTTGTTCTATATTTCTGTTGTTTCTTTACCCTTGTGTTTCTGACTACCACTTCAGTTTGGTGGTATTCTGTGATGGTTTTCTAAGTTTTCTCTTTATTTATGATCTGTGACTCTGCTATGAATTTTTCTTTTGTGGTTACTGTGAGATTTGTGTAAAAGATCTCATAGACGATATAGTCCATTTTCTGATAGCCTTTTATCTCCATTGGCCTAAGTATGTTCCATCCTTTCCCACTTCCTCTTCTGTGTTATTGTTGTCACAAATTATTCTTTTTTGTTTTTGGAATTTGTGACTGAATTGAAGTATTTATTGTTAATTTTTGATGCACTCTTTGCCTTTATCTTTTATATTATAATTGTTTGCTAACCTAGTCTGATAGGAAACTGTAAATTTCTGATTTTGTCTATTTATCTCCTTGCTCAAAGCTTTGTAAACCTTTGCCTTTTTGTTTCAGGTAGGAGGTACTCCCTTCATCATTTCCTATAATACAGGTCTCATAGTGATGATCTTCCTCAGCTTTTGCTTATCTTAGAAAGCTTTTATTTCTCCATGATATCTGAAGGATAATTTCACTGGACAGAATATTTTTGTCTGATAGTTTTTGTCTTTCAGTATTTTGAATATATTATTCCATCTTCTCCTAGCCTGTAACGTTTCTTATGAGAAATCCACTGAAAGCCTGATGCGGGTTCCTTTGTAGCTTATTTTCTTCTGCCATGTTGCCCTTAATATTTTTTCTCTGGCATTGATTTTTGACAGTTTCAATATTATATACCTTGGAGAAGGTTTTTTTGCATTGATGTAATTAGGAGTTCTATTGGCTTCATGTACTTGTATGTCTAGTTCTTTCCCCAGCTTTGGGAATTCTCAGCTATTATTTTTTTGAATAAACTTTCTGCTCCTTTCTTCCTCTCTTCTCCCACTGAGATGCCTATAAACCTTATGTTACTTTTTCTATTTGAGTCAGATATTTCTCAAAGAATTGCTTCATGTTTTTTAAATCTTAGTTCTCTCTCCTCCTCCATCTGAAGAACTTCTAGATTTCTATCTTCCGGGTCACTAATCCTCTCCTCCATAAAGCCTATTCTATTTTTTATGCTTTCTAAATTATTTTTGTCTGATTAATTGTGTTCTTCATATCCAGAATTTCTAGGGTTTTTTTTTTTTCAGAGCTTCAATCTCTTTGGTGAAGTGTTCCTTCTGTTCATTAATTCTATTCCTGAGCTCATTGAACTGCCCTTCTGCTTTTTCTTGTAACTCATTGAGTTTCTTTATGACAGCTATTTTGAATTCTTTGTCATTTAGATGATAATCTTCTATGACTTCAGATTTAGTCTATGGAGAATTGTCATTTTCGTTCTGTTCTACCATGTTACTATAGTTCTTCATGATTGATGAATTCATGATTTGCTGACACATTTGTGGTAGTAATCACCTTTTCTTACTTGGGTACATCTTTGCTTACTTTGATTGTGGTCACCTGGGTCTTGTGCTCCTTCACTGGATCTCTGTAGGCTCAAATGCTGCTGTCCAATGCACCACCTGCACTGCTGTTCCTGGGCTGTTTTTGGGTGCTAGTTGCACCCCTGTAAGGGGTGCTGGGTTCACAGGTGTCGTTGTGGCTGCCAGGGACCTGGGGACCTGTGGATTTGTATACAGCCCTCACTTGGTAGAGATGGGGTTGGGGTTGCCCCAAATCAGAGCTGACTCATATCTCCTGCTGTGGTTCCTGTTGCTTTTGGTCACAGATTTCTGTTCTCACCCTATCTGCTCATAATTGTGCTAGTTGGCCCATTCTGCATTCACATGGGGTGGCTTCAGCTACTTCACGGGTCATGATCATGCAGGCAGGGCACCTGTGCTCAACAAGCAGGTTGTGGCTGGTGTTGCTGCACTCAGGTGGTGGGTCATGCTCACTCTGGAGGGGCCCCAGCACTTGAGTGGTTCATGTTCATGTATGTGGGGCTGCTGTGCTTGGTGGGTAGGTCATGCTTGCATGGGTAGGGCTCCTTCACATGAGCCAAGTCACTGTGTTCAATGGGTTGGTCTGGCCAGACTGTTGCATTTGGTGAGTGGGGTGCCTTCATGTGGGCTGGGCCACTGCATTTGGCTTGTGGTCAAGCTAGGCTGCTGCACTCAGTAGGTGGGGTGCCTTCATGTGAGCTGAGCTGCCTCCACTTGGTGGGGAGGCTTCACACATGCAGTGCTGCCATGGTATGTGGGTACTTCTTTGGGCCAGGCTACCACTCCAAAAGCATTCAGATGTGGGCCTGGCTGTCCCCACCTCCACTCATAATTGTTCCAGATGCTGTGTGAGGACCCACCATCTGGATCACTGCCATCAGAGAGGGGGATGTGCCTGCTTTCTTAGTTCCACTGCTTCCTGGGGGAGCCCAGTCCACCCACCTTCGGATGTATAGCTGTGTGGATCTCTCAGGTGTCCTGCTGTGCTGTGTAGGGATCCTCTGTTGGTTAATGGATGTCCATTTAGTTGTGACTTAGAGGTGAGAGACAAGGAGAACAACTCACTCTGCCATGATGCTCATGTCACTCCCTAATATCTTAATATAAAAAACCCCACAAATTTCTAAGAAATCTAAGTTGAGTTCTTTGGCAAAATATTTTATTTAAGCTCAAAAAGAATGTCTCTATCTCAATATTTTTGTTAATTTCTGCTGCCTTAGAAAACGTCTCCAGAAAAACCACATTGGATAACCAAAAAAGACATATTCTGGATCATTTATTATACAAAGTAAAAATGTTAGCTAGAAGACCATACAAATGCTTTTCTTCACTTACATTCTTATCAAATACAAACACATCTAGGACAAAAGACAATGAAAGGTGATGGTGCTCTAGGATTTAGACACAAAAGCTGTATACATTTGAAATTCAATGACACAGGCAATAGGGATTATGGAACATCTGGCCTCAAGCATTTGACTCTGGAATAATTATGTAAAGATAGGATCTTATTACTCTAGCTTCAGATTTATATGTTAACAAATATATACTTTACATCATTTTTACTCTTGTTGATTCTCTTTTAAATTTCTAGTTGAAAAGTAAATTACTTGCTTTTCTCAGTGCAGCACAGATCCAATTTTACTTTTCAATATGCGTCTCTACTTCTCATGGTGTTTCTAAAACAGAATCAACTTATAAATTAACAAAACGTGACAATTGCACTTCTACTGATATGTAACTATAAAATAATAATTTAAGGACTTAAAAAAGTTACAGCTGTCAGAAGTTTGCAGGAAATGGTTTCTATGAAACACTAGTTGTTAGATAATTCTTAAGAAGACAATTTATTTGAACATTTAAAGCAAAGGAGATAGCAGTATCATGCATTTTTTTGGATATTGGTTGATCCTTAAGAATTCCAGTTTATGCATCATTATAATGCCATTAAAATATGAAAACATGTTATTCATCTGAAGTTTAATATTATATCTACATGTTAATTACAGGAGACATACTAAGGAAAGCTGCTTGTACTAAAAGTCAGATGACACTTGACTGTGGATTTTACTGGTGTCTGTAAAACTGCTTACCTTTTAGTCCTTATTTGAAGAATGACATGCGAAAATATTTCCTAGCCTTTGAATATTCTTTAAAAACTCTTAATTTCAGGGACTATTCTATGAAGTCCTTAAAACAAGCTTTCTTAAGAAAGATCCTCTTTCTGTCCAGTCATTATTTTTCAAATACCTCTGATCTCCAGATCTCTATTTAGTGCCAAAATATTCCCTAGGAGACACAATTCTGTCAGATCAATTATTGAAGCCCTTGGTACTGACCTTTAACCTCAGTGCCATCTGGAGTTCTTAATGATTAAACAATTACCTCTAAATCTTACCACTAAACTGTGGCTTAATTCTCAAATTAGATAAGAGACTTCTTGATTTGGCCTTGTTAGGTTCACATGCTGGGAGAATCTGGCTCACTTAGTGTCCTTCCATTAAATTCACTATTGAAGTGGAAGTTGACAATATGAAAAACAATAGTGACTGAGCAGCTACCTCCTGCACTACTCCCAGAGAGTCAGTTAGGCATTTGGGAAGCTCAATGACTTCTTTCAGGCCAATGAAGCAGGAACTTACTTAATGGTACCCCAGTGGAAGAGAAGAGTTCACACAGCTTCCAAAAAATGTGTAGCTTTCTCTCAGGGGGTAGTTTACACACTATAAAATTCTAGCTCAATCAATATGGGCCAAATATTCCATTTATAAAATGTTAAGAGATTTTGACCCTCTGGTAGACAATAAAGTGGGCATATAATGACTTCAAAGGCAATCAAAATAAAAAATATATATATTATAATACTAAAGTACACAGTGAACCATAAACATGTTATAAACTGCATACCTATATGAAATATATATTAGCTGGATTAATTTAATGGGAACAGGTAAAACAGTACAATCTCATCAGGCTCAAAAGACTGAAAGAAGCAATATTTTCTGGAACACACAGATGCAGTTCAGAATATCTTTGTCATTTTCCATTAAATAATTTAGTTAAAAAATATTAGGCCAATTTTTTAAAAAAATTAGATAATATCATAGGTATGATAATTCTCTTAAGTGACTTTTATTTAATGGAGAATAAAAGGAACAGATACAAAAATATTCAGATGAAGAGAGGCAGCACACCTACACTATACCTTCTTTTGTTAATAGTCTGAATAACACCATAGCTAAATATTCATGTGAGTATTCTCCATGGTTATTTTAAAGGATTTAATAAATTCTACTGAATTATCCCCTGGGCATACAGGGACTTGAACCATTGCTCATTAGAAGGTTCATTTTCACCTTGCTATAAGCATATAATTTTCTTTAAATTTAAAGGGATTTAATCACAATAAAGAGGCACATATCTTTGAAAGTTCAATTCCAATGTGTCTGTGTAGCCAGAACATTCTTAATTTATTTATAATCCCAATTAAATGTTCTTTCTTGTCCCAGCATATTCTTTTCCTATAGATATGAATGCATACTTTGTCATGTTCCTAGTTTTATCTTTTCACTTTATCTGGTTAATTTACATTATAAAACTACTGGAAAGAAGGGCAAAAGTAAAAAAACTGTGAACCTAGCTCTTTATTTGAATTCCACAACAGGGACACAATAATTAATAATAGTGTTAAGACTGAATTAGAATTCTGATCCATATAGGTTGCAAAATGAGTAATTAATGCATCAGCTCTTCATTAGTTTTCTATTACTGCATAATAAATTACCACAAACTTAGCGATTTAAACAATACAAGATTATTATGTTATAGTTTTAGGAGTTAGAAGTCCACCATTGGTTTCACTGGGCTAAAACCAGGGTGTCAGCAGGGCTGCATTCTTTTCTGCAGGCTCTAAGAGAGAATCCATTCCTTGCTCATTCACATTCTTGGCAGAATTTGGTCCCTTGTTGTTGTAGAAGTGAGGTCTTTCTTTTCTTGCTGTCTGCCAGTTAAGAATGGTCACAGTTTCTGAAGGCCACTTGTATTCCTTGGTTCTTAGCCTCCTTCTGCCATCTTCAAAGCCAGCAATGGTGGGTGGTCAGGTCTTCCTATACTGAATCTCTCCTTCTTCTTCTGTCTCATTTCTCTTCTGCCTTCCTCTTCTGCTTTTAAGGACTCGTAATTACATCAGGCCTACCCAGATAATGCAGGATAATCTCCCCATTCTAAGGTAAATAAACTTAATCACGTCCTGCAAAGTCCATTTTTCCATGTAAGTTAACATATTCACAGGTTCCAGTCATCAAGATGTGGACATCTCGGGGGATCAAAATTCTGCTGACCACGAACAAATTTAAAGGGAACTTTAAAATCTAAAGTTAACTTTAATGATTCTTTTTGAACATTTCATTTTTAACACATGGATCACTGCAAACTTGCAGTTTTGATATAGGCAATTGCTTCCAAGGAGAGGAATGATATATATTTATAACAGTTGAAAGGATTTGGTCTAGAAAGAAATCATTCTTGGATCTGACATATAATGTGAACTGTTTAGCTTTTAAGATAGTGTTAATTATTATTTCATAATTTTTAATACAAAATAAATATTATTTAAAAAAGTTTTCTGTTTTTAGTTGATTATGCCTAAATCTAGCCATGACATAATAGTTTTTATGATCCAGAATGAATGGCAAATGCAATAACAGTACTTTTCTACTTTTTAAATTATAGTTTCACTGAAAAATAAAAAGCAAATTCTTGTAGACTTGCTTCTGCTTAGCTTATTGCTTCCAACTTATTTCTCTTTTTCTCCCCCTCTACTTAACATCTCAAATGGATGGTACACACTTAAGACTTTCATTCTTCTGAAACTTTGCCTATATATGCCTGTGAAATCTAGCTTCCATTCATATCATTTTATAGGAAGAATGCTTTCAAAGCTTACTGGGGATCTCCTCCTACTTATTTCCACCTGTTTCTTTTTTTCAGCTGTGGCTTCAGTGGCACTAAATTTGATTGATATTGTTGATGGGTTCTATGTTTAACTATCTGACTACTACTTTTCTTTATCTAAATTTCCTCATTTTATGCCTCTAATCCTCCAAGTATCTATCCTTGGAGTCACTGCTACTCTGTATACATATAATCATCTTTAAAAAGGTAATCTAGTAATCATTTATTAGTTCAAACATCATTTAAAAATAGCTTAAATGTGTATATTTAGACCCAGTTTTTACATAAGCACCAGTACCATATTTCTAAATACATTAAGAACATTTGTGCTTGCTATAATTGACTCAATCTGTTTAACATTAAATGGATTATCTTCCTCAAAAATATGCTGCGCTCTCCAAATTCCCTGTTCTTAATGGTACTGCTCTTCTCCCAATTTGAAACCTTGAAGTCAATTTTTATATCTCTTTTCCTTTACTTCCTCATATCAAAATCCCTCATTAAGTCGTCAGTTACATTTTTTACATACATCTTCTTTCCCATTGATATCACTGCAATCTAAACCTAAATCAATACCCATCTAGATTATTCCAACTCTTTTCTTCCTCTAGAGTATTCTTGCATTCATCTTCTTCCTCTTTAATGTCTTATTTGCTCTTACTGAAATAAAACATTTATCATGTTTACACACAAACTCACCTTCTGTGCCCAGAATAATTTTTTTTTCCTAAATTATTGAGTGCTTACTATGTACCAGGTGCCATTCTAGGCACACATTAACACCTTTACTTCTCATTACAACACTGTGAGTTAGGTGTTATTATTATCCCAATTCAACAGATGAGGGAATTAGGACAATGAGAGATTAATTGTCTGTCCAAAGGTGATGGAAATGAAATGCCACTCCAGGTAGTCTACCTTCAGTGTCTATACCTGTAGCCACAATACTATTCAATTCCCTTCTTCCTACCAGAGTGCTTGTAAAATATGTCCACTCATGTTACTGTAGGGACAGCACTCAGGTGGCCTTTCCAGGGATCGGTGGGGATGGGGAGAACAGGCTGGGCATTGATTTTCTAGGCTTAGTCTAAAGCAGAACAGTTCTTCTGTCTTGTCTTCAAAAGTAATTTTTGCTATTTTTATTTTTTATCATGTAGTAAAATTGAATATTTAGGATTGTATTGTTCTCTGAAGTTTAATATATGTGTAGATTTGGGTAACTACCACCACAATTAAAAAAACAGTTTTATCATCTCCCTTGTGCTATCCATTTGTATAATCTCACCTTCTCTCGAACCCTAGCCCTTGACAACCATTAATTTGTTCTCCATCACTATACATTTCTCTTTTTGAGAATGTTATATAAATAGAATCATACGGTATGTAACTTTTTCACTTTTATTTTTATTTGAAATTATTATAGGCTCATAAGAAGTTGCAAAGAGGAGAAGGAGGTGGATCAAAATGGCGGAGTGAGCTGACCCAGGATTCTCTCCCCTCCAAAGTACAACAAAGTACTGAAAAAAAAACCCACCTGAATTTCAACTAATGAACCTAGTGCCAGGACTCAGAGACCTACAGTATCAAAAGACAGAAGACGGAACCCCTACTGCCTGCCTTGGAGGAGCTGGATCAGGGTAAGAGAGAACACCGCTCCATCCCCTGGAAACCGGAATCGCCGCGCAGGTCCAGGAAGGAGCTGGGGAGGGGCCGCGTGACCAGGGGATCGTCTTGGACTCCTGCAGCCAGTACAGTGGAAACCCGCTGACGGGGGAAAGCTTCCGTGCACGGGGACCCCATAAACGCAGGGCGGGAGACCAGAGAACAGAACTGATAGAATCCAGATCGGTGTGTGAGAGAAACCGACCCCGCCCCTGCCCCGGCAAAGTGCACTGGGCGCCAATATCTTGCCCAAAGGCGGAGAGCTCAGAACATGTGGCTCTCGACCCCCATCTAGTGGCGACAGGCGGTAACTGCAACCAAATTCTACCACCATGTGAAAAAACCGCTCCTCTACCATCCAGCAATTTGTAAAAGCCCCAGACCAGAAGGAAAACAATAAAAACATAGAATTAAGTCCTGAGGACTTGGAATTAGGTAAACTAAATGAAAATGAGTTCAGAGAAGCTATCATAAAAAAACTCAATGAGGTAGAGGGAAAGATAGAGAAACAAGCCGAGTTCTGGAGTTACTTCACAGAAGAGATTGAAATTATAAAGAAGAATCAAACAGAATTACTAGAGATGAAAAACACAATGGACCAGATAAAATAGAATATGGATTCCCTGAATGCCCGGGTAGACTCCATAGAAGAGCAAATTAGCATAATCGAAGATAGACAGGCTGAATTGCTCCAGATGGAGGAAGAAAGAGAACTAAGGATTAAAAGGAATGAGGAAAGTATCAGAGAGAGAGCAGATTCAATGAGGAGAAAGAATTTAAGGATCATAGGAATTCCTGAGAACGTAGAAAAGGAAAATGGAGCAGAAAGTGTGCTTAATGAAATTATAGAAGAGAACTTCCCAAATCTAGAGATTGAGGGAGAAATGTGTGTAGAGGAAGCTTTCAGATCTCCTAGATTTGTCAATGTAAAAAGACCTACTGCAAGGCGTATAGTAGTAAAATTGGCAAAAAGGAATGACAAAGAAAGAATACTCAGGGCAGCACGAAATAAGAGAATTACCTACAAGGGAGCCCCTATCAGACTTTCAGTGGATTTCTCTGCAGAAACCTTACAAGCTAGGAGAGAATGGAGTGACATATTCAAAGCTTTAAAAGATGAAAATCTTCAGCCAAGAATACTCTATCCAGCAAGAATATCCTTCAGACATGAGAGAGAAATTAAATCTTTTCCAGACAAACAAAAGTTAAAGGAATTTGTAATCAAAAGTCCTCCACTACAAGAAATCCTCAAGAAGGCTCTCATACCTGAAAAAAGAACAAAGGGAGAAAGGGGTCACAAACCACAGAGTAGGGAGACAGATAAATAGAACCAGAATAGGATAGCAAATATTCAACTATAGCATTAGGATAAAGGTAAGGAAACTACGAAAGCAAAGACGATCTTATCATTCTAACTACAAACTCATAACACAAGTTGGTACAAGAAGTGAAAATAATAATTTAGGAGGGGAAGAGCAAAGGGACTAAATTAGTCTAGGCCAAGTAAGTAAGAGACCATCAGAGAAGAGACTATATTATACACGAGATTCTAAATATAAACTTCAGGGTAGACACTAAACTAAACAACAGAACAGAGACACAAAACATAAATAAGTAAAAATCTAAGAAACCCAGCATAAGAAATTGCAGTATCAAATGGGTAGGATAAAGCACACTGCAAGAGAAAAGCAGGAAAGCCAGATAATGAGCAACAGATTGACAGCTTTAAGTCCACATGCATCAATAATCACTCTCAATGTAAACGGATTGAACTCTCCAATAAAAAGACACAGAGTCGCAAAATGGATTAAAGAACAAGATCCAACAATTTGTTGTCTCCAGGAAACACACCTCAGTCCCAAGGACAAACACAGGCTGGGAGTGAAGGGGTGGAGGATCATACTTCAAGCTAATAGCAAGGAAAAAAAAGCAGGTGTTGCAATTCTTATATCAGACAAAGTGGATTTCAAAATAAGACAGGTAAAGAGAGACACACAGGGACAATATATAATGATCAAAGGGGCACTTCATCAAGAAGAAATAACACATAAATATCTATGCACCCAACATAGGAGCACCAAGGTTCATAAAGCAACTGTTAAGAGACCTAAAGGAAGATGATAAAAAGAATACAATAATAGTAGGGGACCTCAACACCCCACTCACATCAATGGACAGATCATCCAGACAGAAAATCAACAAGGAAATAGTGGAGCTAAACAAAAAACTAAAACAATTGGACTTAATAGACATATATAGATCACTCTACCCTGAAAGAGCTGAATACACATTCTTCTCAAGTGCACATGGAACATTCTCAAGGATAGACCATATGTTGGGAAACAAGGCAAGCCTCTACAAATTAAAAACAATTGAAATAATAACAAGCATCTTCTCCGATCATAATGCTATAAGGCTAGAAATTAATTACAAGAAAAAAGCTGAGAAAGGCACAAAGATGTGGAGACTAAACAATACACTACTGAACAAGCAATGGATCATTGAAGAAATTAAAGAAGAAATCAAAAAATACCTGGAAACTAATGAAAATGATAACACGCCTTACCAACTCATATGGGATACAGCAAAAGCTGTATTAAGAGGAAAATTCATCACAATACAGGCACATCTTAACAAACAAGAAAAATCCCAAATAAGCAATCTTAAACTACACCTAACTGAACTAGAGAAAGAAGAACAAATAAAGCCCATAGGCATCAGAAGGAGAGAAATACTAAAAATCAGAGCAGAAATAAATACTATTGAAATGAAAAAGGCGGTAGAAAGGATCAATGAAACAAAGAGCTGGATCTTTGAGAAGATAAATAAAATTGACAAACCCCTGGCCAGACTTACAAAGAAAAAAAGGGAGAAAGCTCAAATAAACAAAATCAGAAATGAAAGAGGGGAAATAACAACAGATTCTGCAGAAATACAACAGTTATAAGAGAATACTACAAAAAACTATATGCCAACAGAATGGATAACCTAGAGGAAATGGATAAAGTCTTGGACTCTTACAATCTCCCAAAGCTCACTCAAGAAGAAGCAGACAATTTGAACAGACCAATCAGAAGGAAAGAGATTGAAACAGCAATCAAAAACATCCCAAAGAATAAAACCCCAGGACCAGATGGCTTTCCTGGGGAATTCTACCAAACTTTCAGAGAGGATTTAATACCTATCCTTTTCAAGCTATTCCAAAAAATTAGGGAAGATGGAACACTTCCTAACACATTCTATGAGGCCAACATCACGCTGATACCAAAGCCAGACAAGGATGCCACGAAAAAAGAGAACTACAGGCCAATATCACTGATGAACATAGATGCAAAAGTTCTAAACAAAATTTTGGCCACCAGAATTCAGCAATTCATCAAAAGGATCATACATCATGATCAAGTGGGATTCATACCAGGGACACAGGGATGGTTCAACATCTGCAAATCAATCAACGTGATACACCACATCAACAAACTGAGGAATAAAAACCACATGATCATCTCAATAGATGCAGAGAAGGCATTTGACAAGATCCAACAGCCATTTATGATAAAAACTCTGAACAAAATGGGCATAGAAGGGAACTACCTTAACATAATAAAGGCCATATATGACAAGCCCACGGCCAACATCATACTCAATGGGCAAAAACTCAGCACCATCCCCCTGAAAACAGGAACGAGACAAGGATGCCCTCTATCACCACTCTTATTTAACATAGTACTGGAGGTCCTGGCCAGAGCAATCAGGCAAGATAAAAGAATAAAAGGAATCCAAATAGGGAGGGAAGAAGTGAAACTCTCGCTGTTTACAGACGACATGATCTTATACATAGAAAACCCCAAAGAATCCATTGGAAAACTCTTAGAAGTAATCAACAACTACAGCAAATTTGCAAGGTATAAAATCAATTTGCATAAATCAGTAGCATTTCTATATTCTAACAACAAACTAACAGAAAAAGAACTCAAGAACACAATACCATTCACAATCGCAACAAAAAGAATAAAATACCTCGGGGTAAATTTATCTAAGGAAGTGAAGGACCTATATAATGAAAATTACAAGGCCTTTCTGAGAGAATTGGATGACGACATAAGGAGATGGAAAGACATTCCATGTACATGGATTGGAAGAATAAACATAGTTAAAATGTCCGTTCTACCTAAAGCAATTTACAGATTCAATGCTATCCCAATCAGAATCCCAATGACATTCTTTACAGAATTAGAAAAAAGAATCCTAAAATTTATATGGGGCAACAAAAGACCCCAAATTGCTCAAGCAATCCTGAGAAAAAAGAACAAAACGGGAGGCATTACAATCCCTGACTTCAAAACTTACTACAAAGCTACAGTAATCAAAACAGCATGGTACTGGTACAAAAACAGGTGCACACATCAATGGAACAGAATTGAAAGCCCAGAAATAAAACCACACATCTATGGACAGCTTATCTTCAACAAAGGAGCAGAGTGCATACAATGGAGAAAAGAAAGTCTTTTCAACAAATGGTGCTGGGAAAACTGGAAAGCCACATGTAAAAGAATGAAAATTGACCATTCTTTTTCACCTTTCACCAAAATAAACTCAAAATGGATCAAAGACCTAAAGGTGAGACCTGAAACCATAAGGCTTCTGGAAGAAAACGTAGGCAGTACACTCTTTGACATCAGTATTAAAAGGATCTTTTTGGACACCATGTCTTCTCAGAGAAGGGAGACAATAGAAAGAATAAACAAATGGGACTTCATCAGACTAAAGAGCTTCTTCAAGGCAAATGAAAACAACATTGAAACAAAAAAACAACCCACTAACTGGGAAAAAATATTTGCAAGTCATATATCTGACAAAGGCTTAATATCCATAATATATAAAGAACTCTCACAACTCAACAACAAAAAATCAAACAACCGAATCAAAAAATGTGCAATAGACATGAACAGACATTTCTCCAAAGAAGATATATGGATGGCCAATAGGCACATGAAAAGGTGCTCATCATCACTGATCATCATGGAAATGCAAATCAAAACTACTCTAAGATAGCACCTTATACCCATTAGAATGACAAAAATATCTAAATATAATAGTAACAAATGTTGGAGAGGTTGTGGAGAAAAAGAAACCCTCATACACTGCTGGTGGGAATGCAAACTGGTGTAGCCACTATGGAAAACAGTATGGATATTTCTCAAAAAATTAAAAATAGAACTACCATACGATCCAGCCATTCCACTACTGGGTATCTATCCAAAGAGCTTGAAGTCAGCAATTCCAAAAGTCCTATGCACCCCAATGTTTATTGCAGCATTATTTACAATCGCCAAGACATGGAAGCAACCTAAGTGCCCATCAACAGATGAATGGATAAAGAAGTTGTGGCATATATATACAATGGAATACTACTCAGCTGCAAAACAGAACAAAATCATCCCATTTGCAACAACATGGATGGACCGTGAGGGAATTATGTTAAGTGAAATAAGCCAGTTAGAGAAGGATAATCTCTGTATGACTCCACTCATATGAGGAGTTTAAAAATGTGGACAAAGAGAACAGATTAGTGGCTACCAGGGGAAAGGTGGGGTGGGGGGTGGGCAGAAAGGGTGAAGTGGTGCACCTACAACTCGAATAACAAACAATAATGTACAACTGAAACCACACAAGACTGTAACCTATCATTAACTCAATAAAAAAAAAAAGAAGTTGCAAAGAAATGCACAGAGAGATCTTGTGCATCTTTCACCTAGTTTTCCCAATCCCCAATGTTTGTATCTTGCATAGCTATAGTATAACCTCAAAACTAGAAAACTGATATTGGAATAATCCAAAGAGTCTATTCTCTAATTATACATGTACTCGTTTGTGTGTGTGTGTTTGTGTGTGTGAAGCTGTATGCAATTTTATCACATATGTAGCTTCTTGTAACCATCATCACAAATGAGATGTACAACTGTACCATCACCACAAGGCTCCCTTGTACTACGCTTTTATAGTCACATCCATCCTCTCCCCTCATCCCTAGACACTGGCAACCAATAATCTATTCTCCATTTCTCTAATTATGTTATTTCAAAAATTTCATAAAGATAGAATCACATAGTATGTATCTTTTTCGGATGTAACCTTTTGAGACTGGCTTCTTTCACTCGGCATAATGCTGTCAAGTTTCATCCACATTGTGTGCATCAATACTTTGTTCTTTTTTTTTAAACACTGAATAGTATTCCGATACTGGGTGTGTCAGTCTGCTTAACAATTCACCAGTTGAAGGACACTGGGTTTGTTTACACTTTTTGACCATTACAATTATAGTTACTATAAAAAAAAACACATACGGTTTTTTGTTTGAACATAAATTTTTAATTCTCTGAGATAAATGTTCAAGAGTGCAATTGCTGGGTTGAAAGGTAAGTGTATATTTAGCTTTATAATAAAGTGTCAAACTATATTTCAGTGACTGTATGATTATACATTCCCAACAGCAGTGTATGAGTGATCTAGTTTCTTTGAATTCTCACCAGCATTTGATGTTGTTACTATTTTTTATTTCAGTCATTCTGAGAGGTGTGTAGTGATATCTCTGTGTGATTTTAATTTTTGTTTCCCTAATGGCTGATGTTGAAAATCTTTTCATGTACTTATTTGCCATCTCTATTTCCTCTTCAGTGGAATGTTTACTCATATCTTTTGTCTATTTTCTAATTTGATTCTCATTTTTAAAAAAAATGTTGAATTTTGAGAGTTCTTCCTATATTGTAGATAGAAGGTCATTGCTGGATAAGTGTTTTGCAATGTATTCTACCACTATGTGTTCTGCATTTTCATTCTGTTTATAGTGTCTTTCACAGAGAAAATTTATTAATTTCAATCCAGTTCAATTTATTAAGTTTTTCCTTTTATTGTTAGACATTAGTGTCAACTCTATGAACTCATTGCCTAGCCCTAGATACCAAAAATTTTCTTGTATTTTTTTCTAAAAGTTTTATAGTTTTCATATTTAACATTTAAGTCAGTGATTTATTTTAATTCAATTTTTATATAAGGGAATGCTTGGGATCTTCAATGAGAGAATGGATTAATAAAAAATTGGGGATTCCCCTCACTTTCTCTGAGCATTAGGAGACCCTTTTCTCACTTTTTGAGGCAGAATTAGAGGACTTTTCCTAGATCTTTGTTTTTCTCACATGTTCGCTTTCAACTTTCAGGCTCTGTTGAGTCTAGGCTGAGAATTACTGGAGGCAAAAATATAGTCACAAACCACCAGTTCAGTACTTAAAATTCTAGCTCTCTTCACCAATCACCTGATACTTATTTTTCAAAGTCCCTAAGTAGCTGCTTCATGAATCTTTTCAGGCTGTATAGCTACATTCTATAAAGAAAGAGAGAGGATGAACAACAAGAAGACAAATGACCCAATCAAAAAATGGTCAGGGGATATGAACATTTTTACAAAGCAGATATACAAATGGCCAACAGGCACGTGAAAACATGTTTAACATCATTAATTATTAGGGAAATACAAATCAAAACTACAATGAGATCTCACTCCACATCTGTCTGAATGGCTATAATTGCCAAGACGAGAAATAACAAATGTTGGAGAGGATGTGGAGAAAATGGAACCCTCATACACTGTTGGTGGGAATGCACACTGGTGCAGCTACTATGGAAAACATTATGGAGATTTCTCAAAAAATTAAAAATAGAAATAACATATGACCCAGCTATTCCATTACTGGATATTTGTCCAAAGAACATAAAATCAACAATTCAAAGACATCTATTAATCCCTATGTTCATTGCAGCATTATTCACAATAACCAAGATGTGGAAGCAACCCAAGTGTTTATTGACTGATGAATGGATAAAGAGATGTGGTGTCTATATATATACAATGGAATACTACTCAACCTTAAAAAAGACAAAATCGTGCCATTTGCAAGAACATGGATAGACCTTGAGGGTATTATGCTAAGTGAAATAAGCCAGACAGAGAAAGACAAATGCCATATGATTTCACTTACATGTGGAAGATAAACAAACACATGAATAAGGAGAACAGATTAGTGGGTTACCAGAGGGGAAGGGGTTGGGGGAGGGCGAAAGGTGAAAAGGTGCACATATGTATGGTGATGGATAAAAACTAGACTATTGGTGGTGAACATGATTTAGTCTATACAGAAACATATACATAATAATGTACACTTGAAGTTTACACAATGTTATAAGCCAATATGACTTCAATAAAATAATTCAAAAAAAGAGAGAGAGGGTGAAATCTGCTTACCTCTTCTTAACCAGAATCAGAACTCTCAACATATGTCATGCATTTTATACTACATATGCAATGATTTTTTTCTCATCCATGCTAGATGAGAGCTTTCTTTGGTATAAAATAATGTAATTTGCCTCAGAACTTTGGAAAGATTGTTGCTTAAAGAATGTTGAAGCATAGTTCTGTTTACCTTTGAGAAATATGTATTCCAGGTTGAGAAAGACATTCTACCATATAGAAATTTCTGTCTGCTATTTGTCCCCGTGCTATCTATTGAATATTACTTCCTACTTCTCACCAAAAATGAACACCTAGAGCAGTGCCTGTCTTCTCATAGACCCCTGTACACAAACTGCCCACTATCCTCTCTATACTTTTCCTGAGTGCCCTTCAATCCTCTTAGCCTACCCACGTTATTCATCCATGAATATTGAAAATCCATCCCATATTGCAAACCTAGCTTCCTTGATGCTCTCAACTAATACCTTTCTTTCCATACCCTGAAATTTTACATATTTCATAGGTTCTATAATATATAATTTTATTTATTTATTTGTTTGTTTGTTTGTTTGTTTTTGGTGTGGAAGATTGGCCATGAGCTAACATATGTGCCCATCTTCCTCTATTTTCTATGTGTGACACCACCACAGCATGGGTTGATGAGCGGTGCATAGGTCCACACCCGGGATACAAACCCACGAACCTGGGCTGCTAAAGCAGAACACACTGAACTTATTGACTATGCCACAGGGCTGGCCCCAATAGTTTTCTTTTTTTAAATTGCAGTTTATAAATTATTTTTATATATTGACCTTGTACCAGCAAACTTTATGAATGTTTATCTCAGTTCTCCGAATTTATTTCTTGGAATATCTACTAAGATAATAATAATATTTGATACAATGGCTATTTTGTTTCTGTACATACATTTCTTTCTTTCATCTATCCATCCTTTAATCTGTTACCATAGTATATCCATAAACAGCCTTTCTGATGTTATATTTGTACCTTCTGGAAAAAGACCCTATTGGTGATGATATATTTTGATTCTGGATTTGGTTTACTTATATTTAATTCAAGATTTTTATCTCTATGTTTATCAGGGTGATATTCTTCTCTAGTAGTGTCCTTTTATGGGTATCAAAGTTATGTCAACCTCTTTAAAGAGTTGGGGCATTTGCCCTGTTTTTCTCTTAAAGACTTTGTATAACATTGAATTATGTTTTCCTTGGCTACTTATTAGAAATTTGCCTGCAAAATCACCTTGACATGATAATATTTTAGGAGTTAGAATTTTACTTACAAACTAAATTTCTTTAACTATAATAGGTCTATTTAAGTTTTGATTCCCTCTTCCTCTTCTTCCTACTCCTAGTTCTTGAACTGGTGTTGGTAACAAGAAAAAATAAAATTGTCCATTCCACTTAGGTTTCAATATTTATTATAATTTGAATAGTATCTTTATGACTATTTTAAGCTTTTCTTTATCTGTAGATCACCCGTTTCCCTTTATGTTATTGTTCATTTGTGCCTTCTCTCTCATTTTCTTGATCAGCCTTCTCTATTTTTACCAATTATTAGTCTTTCCAAAGGGCAACGTTTGACTTCAGTATGTTTGCATTCGTTTGATTAATTTCTACTCTTTAACATTGTTTTCAATTTTCTTTGAGATTATTTACTCTTCATCTTTCCAACTTCACAAGTTGAGTCTTTAGTTCATAATTTTTTCAGCATGCCTTTAATTATAATACATGCATTTAAATTTATAATTTTTTTCTAAAAGTACTTTAAAGGTATCTTATGAGTTTCATTTTGATGTCTTAAATTATGATGAGGTCAGCTTTTCCTAAATTTTCAATTTTTACTTAGGAAGAATGAGTAGTCTCTAGTAGTTGATATTAGGATTTGTACATGCATGTGAGTGTGTGTGGAAATTAACATTAGAAAATTCATTTTATGTTGTTTAAATTCTCTACATGCTTATTTATTTCTTGTTTAGATTTTCATGTAGTGAAAATTGTAGCAAAATCACTGTGTATGGTTGTGAATTTATCAACTTTCTTCTTGTAGCTCTATTTTTCCTCTATTCCCCACATTACTTGTAAACTAGTAGCAATATTCTGGGACTTAAGCAGATTAAGCTTCTTTTTTTTTTTGGCAGAGATGGTTCATAGGTGGTGATGTGTACTTTTTATTGCAACACATAAGGAGGCACATGAGGTTTGGTTGTCCTGGGCTTAGTGAAATTAAGATTGCTCAGTGAATTCACGTGATATCAGCCTGACCCTTCCATTATAAAGTTATCCATTAGCTTTTCACATAAAGATTTAGTGGCCACAAGGACCAGCCCCAGTGGCCTAGTAATAAGTTCAAAGAGCTCTGCTTCAGTGGCCTGGAGTCAGTTCTGGGGCATGGACCTACACCACTCATCGGTGGCCATGCTGTGGCAGTGACTCTCATACAAAATAGAGGAAGATTGGCAACAGATGTTAACTCAGTGTGAATATTCCTCAGGAATAAATAATTAGTAACCATTAATGATCATTGTCTGAATTTATTATTTCATTAGGGGATGTATAAAGGTAATTTTCCATTTCTATAATTATTTTATTCATTATTTTATTCATTAGGAATTATTTTATTCATTAGGAAGTTTTCTATAAAGAATGTCACCAATTCAACTATTTGATTATCCTGAAATAAAATTTTCTTTAAAAACACTAGATAAATGCCTGATTCTTTATCTATTAAATTTCAGGTTAGTTGTAGCTTTAACAACCTACAAAGGAGACTAATACATTAGTTTTTAGTATTTGATACAATAAGAAATCTGTGTTCAATCTTTGTCTCCAATTTCTGATGCAGAGCTCCTAAATCCCGTGGCATTTCCTGGATGATAGGAGCATCTGATGTTCTAATGATGTGACTCTTGGAGGGCTCCTAGATAGCTTCAGGATAAAGGCTGACCACCATAATGACCAAGGCTTGATTGGAAGACTGGAACTCTCAGCTCCATCCTCTATCTCCAGGGAGAGGAGAGGAGCTAGAGACTGAGTTAATCACCAATGACTAAAGATCTACTCAATAATTTTTATAAAATGAAACCTCTGTAAAAGTCCTTACAAATTTTTTTAAGAGTTTTGTGAGTCATTCTAGTAAATTTTAAAACTTGAGGAGGGGGTTGTAGAACCATCTGCATATATAACCAGTTGATAAGAAGTGCAGGTGGTAAAGTGGGACTTGTGACTGGCATCCGAAGAGGGGGCAATCTTGCGAGATTGAGCACTTAATTTATGGGGTCTGCACTAACTCCAGGCAGTAGTGTCAGAATTGAATGGAATTGTAGAACATTGGGTTAGTGTCTAGAGAGTCAGAGAATTGGTTGGTGTAGGAAAAAGCCCACACGTTTGGTGTCAAAAGTGTTGTTGGAAAACACTTCAAACATCTATATAAACATATTGACTTTTATATATTTGATATGCTTTACACTATCATAGTAATTTTTCTTTTTAATGTTCAATTGTCTGCCTTTGGCCAGTGGAAGCCCCTTAATGTTGAATTGTTCATTGCAAATGTATAGAAATGCAAATTGTTTTATATTTTATTTTTCTGATGTGGTGTATTGCAGCAATTGAGTTTTTATATGTTAAACCAACCTTGCATTAATAGGATAAATCCCACTTAACCATAGTCTGTTATTCTCTTTAGTTGTTGCTAGATTTGATTTGCTAGTATTTTGTTGAGAATTTTTGTATCCATAATATTTAGAGTTATTGATCTGCAGTTTTCTTGTTATGTTTTAATTTTTCTTTGGTATCAGGGTAAAAATGGATTCATAGAATGAGTTGGGATGTGTTCACATTGCTTCTATTTTTTTGAAAAGTTTATGAAGAATAGCATTATTTTTTCTTTAAATGTTTGGTAAAATTCACCAGTGAAGCCATCTGGCTATGGGCTTTTCTTTGTGGTAAGTTTTTGAAATTTTAATTCAACGTCTTTACTTGTTTTATTTCTATTCATATTGTGTATTTTCTTGTCAGTTTACATAGTTTGTGTCTTTGTAGGGGTTTTTCCATTTCATATGTTATCCAGTTTATTAGTATTTTATTAGTATTAGCAATTGCTCACAGTATTCCTTTATAAGACTTAGACTTCTGAAAGAGCAGTAATAATGTCTTCTCCTTCATTTATGATTCTATTAATTTGAATATTATCTTTTTTCATAGTCAACTTAATTAAAGTTTTGTTGATTTTGTTGATCTTTTCAAAGAACCAGCTTTCATTTTCATTGATTTTCTCTGTTTTTCTACTCTACATTTTATTGGTTTCCACTCTAATCTTTATTTCCTTCCTTCTATTTGCTTTAGATTTAGTGTTTTTCTTTCTAAAATATAGGTAGCTGTATTTAAATTTAGCTGTATAACAAAAAGTAGCTATAAATTTCCTTCTAAGCTCTGCTTTAGCTACATTCCATAAGCTTTTTTTTTCTTGGCCTCACTGAGCTGGGAATGGGGAGAGAAGGTGCAGTTCTTGGTTCACGTGCCACAGACTCAATATTCTTACTAAGAACTTGTAGACTTTTTTGAACAAATGGTTTTTCAATTGCTGCAAGCCTTTAGGACCATTTCTGGATACATTAAATTGTATTTTTATATTTTCACTAATTTAGCTCGAAAGTGTATCCACAGAGCTCCTTATACTGTCTCACCCAAATTGGAACCTAGACCTCCATCTTTATTAAGCAAAATTGTAGCATACTCTGAACATGATTTTTCCACATTTTTCTTTTATTAATATTTTCTGGTGATGGTGCCATATTAGAAGTTAAAGATCTTTATTTTTAAAAACATTTTCATGGTACTCAATTCTGCTGATTTGCTAGACATTGTTCAATCAGTCTTTTATGATAGATATTTGAGTTGTCTTCAATCATTCCTATTTTGGATAAGACTGCAATATATAGCCCAACGTGTATATCATTTCCTATTTTTTGCCAAGGTGCATTTGGATAGATTTCTAAAATGCATATCACTGGATTAAAAAGGTAAATGTATATGCAATTTTACTAGACAGGCATGGCACAATTTTTCTCATAAAGCTCATAAATATTTTATTCTCACCAATCAGTGTTTGAAAGTACAGCTGTGATCAGAGTTTGCTGTCAGAATTTTATGTTTTTGTCAATCTGATATTTGAGAAATGATATCCGTATGTGATTTTAATTTGCATTTATCTATGAGCAATGTTAAGCAACTTTTCATTTGCTTTCTTTTCTCTGAGGTTCTGGTCTTTTTTATCTTTCCAGATATAAAAGTTCTTCATTTATCAGCAATATTAACATAGTAACATCTTTATGTAACATTAGTGGAAATCATTGTGTCCCAAGTTACAATTTGTCTTCTCACTTTGCTTATGGTATCTTTACCATGCAAAATAATACTTAGGCAATCAAATTCATACATTTTTTCACCTTCAACTTCTGGAAATTGAGCCACTCTTAGGTAATTTTCCCTTTTTTCAAGTAATAAATTAATCAACCATTATTTTTTTCTAGCATTTATGTAGTTCTACTTTTTAGATTTAATTTTGTTCTCTATTTGAAATTTATTCTGGTGTATAGTATGAGGAGTGTATCCAATTTTACATTTTCCTATGAGTGTGTCTGATTGTCAAAACATCACTTACTACAATGTCCATAATTTCCTCTTTCTTTTGATGTGCTGCCTTTAGCTTCTGCTAAAGTTTCATGTTTACTTTTTCTATTTCTAGATTGTCTAGTGTGTTTTATTGTTTTTTCTGTATACTTATGTGCTTATATTATATTATTTGAATAGTAGTGGCTTTATAGTATGTTTTAATAGCATCTACAAAATTATTCTGAGTTTTATATTTGTTGGAGCTGGCCAGACAATAGAAACATAATAACAGCTCTGCTTCTATTTTTGTGACATCTTACTTTAATTTCAAGAAAATCATCCATGGAGCTGGCCTGGTAGGATAGGGTTAAGTTTGTTCACTCTGCTTTGGTAGCCTGAGGTTAACAAGTTCAGATTCTGGGCACAGACCTAACACTGCTCATCAAGCCTTGCTGTGGCAGCATCCCACATACAAAACAGAGGAAGATTGGCACAGATGTTAGCTCAGTGACAATCTTCTAATCTTCTTCAAGCAAAAAGAGGAAGATTGACAACAGATGTTAGCATGTTCGCTCAGGGCCAATCTTCCTCACCAAAAAACAAAAGAAAGAAAGAAAGAAAGAAAACAATCTAAGAATAAATAAGCCATTTTACTCTAACTTTTCTTACAAATTAAAATGTATGCAGTTAAATAAGTATTAAAATACTTATTTTTCTTCTATTATTTTGCCTGAATGCATCTTCAAATATTCCTGTGTCATGAAAACAGTTTTTGTCTCTCAAAAGTACACTGATAAGTTTAGAAAATTTTAAGTATACAGTGGAATGTAAATAATTGTGTTATTGATACATTTTGTTTGCAAGTAATAGAAATTAAATAGAATTGATTTAAGCAAAAGTGGGATTTCTCAGTGATATAAAATTTTCTAATGGAATATAGGAATTGAGAATGATATATTACAAGGAATAGGAGTCCTATAATAGGGATCCCAATAATTTTTTAAAAAATAGTTAATTGAGGTGAAATTCTCATAACATAAAATTAACCATTTTAACAGGAAAAATTCAGCACCATTTACTATATTTAAAATGTTGTGTTACCACCACCTCTAATTATAAAATATGTCCAATACTTCAAAGTAAAAGCCCTTACTCATTAAGTGGTCTCTTCCCATTTCTCCTTTGCCTAGCTTCTGTCAACCATCAATCTGTATTCCATCTCTATGGATTTATCTGTACTGAATATTTCTGTAAATGTAATCAGACGTATGTGCTTTCGTGTCTGGCTCCATTTGCTTAGCATAAAGTTTTGAAATTTCATCAACATTGTAGCATGTAGGACTCCTTCATTCCTTTTTCTGGCTGAAAAATATTCTCTTGTGTGTATTTACCACAATTTGTTTATCCATTAATCTCATTATGTACATTAATGCAGTTTCCACATTTTGGCTATTGTGAATAGTGCTGCTATGAACATACACGTTCTTGCACTTGTTTGAGTACTATTTTCAATTCTCTTGCTATATACAAAAACGTGGAATTGCAGGGATCATAAAGTAGTGCCATGTTTAACTTTTTGTGGAGCTGCCATACCTTTTTCCAAGTAGGGAGGGTGATATTGGTCAAAGGGTACAAAGTTTTAGTTATGCAAGATTCATAATTTCTGGAGATCTAATATATACCCTGGTGACAATAGTTAACAATAAAGTATTGTGTACTTAAAATTTGTTAAGTTACCATTGTGAATGTCTACATGTTTGTGTATTTGTGTGTGTGTGTGTGTGTGTGCGCGCGCGTGTGTGTTTGTATTGAGAAGATTTAAGATCTATCCTCTTAACAAATCGGTGAATTTTCTAGTTTATGTTACTGATTTCAAACTTCCTTCTATTGTGATTGGAGAAAATAGTTTGTAGATACTTTGTATGGTTTCAATATTTTAAATTTTTTTAAACTTGTTTTGTAGCCCAACATGATTTATTCTGGAAAATGGAAAATGGGCACTTGATAAAATGTGTATTCTGCTATTGTTGGATTTATAGATGTTTGTTAGATCTAGTTGGTTTATATTGCTGTTCAAGAGCTCTATTTACTTATTGATTTTCTGTCTAGATATTCTACGATTTATTGGAAATGCGTATTGAAGTCCCAAGTATTATTGTAGAGCATTCTCTTTTTTTTCCACTCAAATCTGTCTATATTTGCTTCACATATAGGCTTTGTTGTTCGGTGTGTGTGAGTAAACTTGTTATATCTTCTCAGTAAATTTGTCCTTTTATCGATATATAAAATTATTTTCTCTAGTGACAATTTTAGTCTTAATATGTAGTTTCTCTGATATTTGTTTAGCCACAACAGCTCCTTTTAAATTACTATTGCGTGGAACATCTTTTTCCATACTTACACTGTCATCCTATTTGCACCATTGGATCTAAAGTGAGTTTCTTGTTGAGAGTATCTAATTGAGACATTTTTAAATACTGAGTTTAATTCATTTGCTTTTAAAATAATTACTGATAAGGAACAACTTCTGTCATTTTGCTAGCTGTTTTTGTATATCTTAGACATTTTTGTCTCTCATTTCCTCTATTTTTGCTTTGTATGTATTTAGTTGTGGGGCAAGTGTATTTTTAAATTGCCTTTTTCTTGTTTCAGCATTGACTTGGCTCCTGTAACACTTTGACTGTTATCGAGAGTCCCAACAAAGTTGGTTCTGAGGGTTTCTGCTTGTTTTTCTATGTTCCTGTGGAGCAACAGAAGTTTGGAGCTGACTTCTCCACAATTTTGCTGACGTCACTCCTCAGGAGTTGTTTTTTTCTGGTGTTTCTTGCTTGTTCTTTGAGTCTGCTTATGTCTGTGTGCTTCATTTTTCGTTCTGTAGTTTACATGGCAGAACATGGTTGCAAACAGCTCCTGAATTTCAGCCACATGGAGACTGAGCTCCTTGTCTCAGTTCAGATTGTGGCATTCTTGAATGAAAGAGTGTAATTCATGCGGCTTCGATCAGATTCTCTCACATAGGTTAGTGAGTTTCTTATCCTCACACAGCATAATAACCATGTGGATTGGGTGGAGAAAGGTTGTTTTGGGAAATAATAATGAATTATTTCATGTGGATGGTGAGCCTTGCCCTAACATATAGCCTGTGGAATATAAAACACAGTTATTCAAAGATTCTGGTTCAATATCTTTGAATATCTTTCCTTAAATCTAATTCACAAACAATTGTCCTCCCTAAATTATTTAGAAATCCATTTTCATCACTACTTTTCCTATTCCTCTTTCATTCAAAGTAAGATTCAGTTTACATAAATGCCCTATTCTAAGTCTATCAGTATCTTTGATATTTAATGCTGATAACTATATATTCAGTGCATATTTCCCCAGTTACTTAAAAGAGCAAATAGACATGTCAGTGATTTGACTTGTTCACTGGGAATCCTTTTTACTCTTGCAAAGGGTAGCTAAAATAAGTATAATCCAAAACCTTACAATAAATCTGGGTGGTAATAACAGAAGATAGTCTGTGCTGGGAAATAACAAGTCAAAGCAGAGAGATGTATTTTTTGAGATAAAATATTTTACTGTTCATAAAGCAACTTGGTAGGAGTGACTCTCAAAAGTGTCCTATGCTGAATCCTGAAGACCAGATTGACTATGTTATTTTCTTGGAAATCACTGTAGCCCATGTACTGTCCTTGATAGCCATACCTTTGTATGAATAAACAAATCAGTTTCTGGCATCACTTAGAAAAATAATAGCATATGACAACAATTACTTGGAGGAAAAAATTCTTTTGCTGTATTTCCTGAATATCCTGTTGCAAAGAGAATATTGATAAAATATGTAAGCAATTCTGTTACTATGTTTTCTCTATTGTTACTTAATCAGAAACTCCACATGTTGAAGAAACCTGTGAAATCAATGTGACTTACTTTCTCTACGGAGTATGACATTGAAGATAGCTTCCTACTTGCTGCATTACTTTGCTCACTGAAGTATAACTGTGGATTTTTAGAAAACCCCTGTGGAGGCCGGCCCGGTGGTGCAGTGGTTAAGTTTGCATGTTATGCTTCTCGGCAGCCCGGGATTTGCCAGTTTGGATCCCGGGTGCGGACATGGCACCGCTTGGCAAAAGCCATGCTGTGGTAGGCGTCCCACGTATAAAGTAGAGGAAGATGGGCATGGATGTTAGCTCAGGGCCAGTCTTCCTCAGCAAAAAGAAGAGGATTGGCAGTAGGTAGCTCAGGGCTACTCTTCCTCAAAAAAAAAAATCCCTGTGATTTCCAGTAATTTCACTTGCTCTTGAAATTCTCTTATTTTTAAAACTACATTTTCTCTATTATGTTTAATCAAAATGATTATGAATCTTTAAGAAGTGGTTAAAATAATTTGTCTACCAAATGGATTCTACATGAGGTGATAGAATGTAAGTATCCCCAAAAGAAATACTGTTAACAGCATCAGATGTGATGGGAAGAATGAAGCAATCTTTAAAAAGTATTGAGATGGGGAAAATCAATATAAAGAAAAATGCACTATAATCCTAATTCTTACATCAGTCCAAGCATTATATGACCACTTAAAAGAGATCAAGAAAAAGAGGGCTGATTTATTTATTTATTTATGTTTGGTTAGATTGTGCCAATATAGTGGTGTGTGGTTTTTTGGCGGTTTTTTTGCAGGGAAAGATTTATTCTGAGCTACCATCTATTGCCAATTTCCTCTTCCTTTTCATCCCCAAAGCCTCAGTACATTGTTGTATATCTTAGTTGTAGCTTGTTACATATGTTTTCTTTAATAGAAGATCAAGTTGCTAGCTTTCTCCCTTTAGTGTATTAATATATTTTGCTTCAGAGGATAGAATAGATTCTCAATAAAAATGTGATGAATTGGCCAGATTAGATATATATCATAGAAAATGCCTAAGTGATGAGACACAAATCCGTTACATATTGGTTTAAAGGAAAATATGTTGGTAAAGGTGAACAGCACTGAGCTCTTAGGCACAAGGAAAAGATGGTAGAGAAAAGGCAGATGTTAGGAAGGACCAGATCTTTTTCATCTCACAATTCTATCTCAGCCAACTCTGTATATGGACATAAATGATATTGACATGTAAGTTCAATAGTTTTTAATCTAGGTAAATTTTTTTCCAAAGACACAAAAATGTAGTGAGAGAACATCAATAGAATATTTGACATTGAAATAATATTTCACAATTCTCTTATCATTTTTACTTATTCAAACATATTTCCAAAATTTTAATAGATTTGTTTTTGATATCTGTTTCATGATAGTAAACTTCTGTATTAGCTGCTGTGAACATTTTATTTAAAACCCAATTCTACCACCACAAACAATTTTCTGATTGAGTTATAGAATTTTCATGATTGAAAATGCCTTTTTTACAGTTTTTCATATATCAAATACCATACAACTAATATTTGTTAAAGAATTTAAATATTTATATATGTAATGAATAATAACAAATATTGGAATAACATGTACATATTGGTGATGAGTAAACACTGTGTAAGTATGAAGCACATTAAAAAGATAGATGAACTTGACTATATAAAATTAAAACTCTTTTTGTAGAAAAATAAAATATGAACTAGCGCAAATTTCCATGCTCATACAAGGCTTGGACAAATAATCGCAAAGAGCATGGCAGCAAATAATGCATTCATGATAAAAGACCCAGGAATCAATGAGCAAAAGACAAACACACGAATAAAAACATGGAGAACGGATATAACCAAGGAGTTTTCAAAATAAACACAAATTATAAATAAACACCTGAACCTGTTCAAAAACAATAAAATTCAAGAAATGCAGATTGAAATGAGAACATATTTTTTACTTATTGGCAAATATAAAAATGAACGATAATACTTAGGGCCACTGCTGGCCTGTCAGTGCCATTTTGCAAATTAGAAAAAGGATCTTATCAGGCTCCTGTCCTGTTCTGTTTGTTTACATCACTTGCTGTCCCCTACAGGCATTTGATTTTGAGATTTCTCATATAAAGTGCAGATTAAAGGATTTGTGTTGGGTCTTAGTGGCAGAAGATGGAAAGTTATATGTTATGGTCTCAGATCCCAGGCTGACAAGTTTGTTCTTTACAATACAGGCAACACAGAGCTGTAAAAATATTTGGAGATGGATAACTGGCAGCAATACATGGGATGAATTTGAAGAGTAGAATGGAAACT
This sequence comes from Equus caballus, assembly GCF_041296265.1. Classification (NCBI taxonomy): domain Eukaryota; kingdom Metazoa; phylum Chordata; class Mammalia; order Perissodactyla; family Equidae; genus Equus; species Equus caballus. The sequence continues at coordinate 82,511,071 of NC_091715.1, forward strand.
AATTCACTTTTTGTTTAAGGACCTTATTATGTTGAGAAAAATTTTCTGCATTTGTAATATGGTGTCACCTGTTAAAATTTTTTTAAATTAATTTTATTTTTGTGGAAGATTAGCCCTGAGCTAACATTTGCCACCTATCCTCTTCTTTTTGCTGAGAAAGATTGGCCTTGAGCTAACATTTGTGCCCCTCTTCCTCTACTTTATATGTGGGATGCCTGCCACGGCATGGCTTGATAAGCAGTGTGTAGGTATGCACCTGGGATCTGAATCAGTGAACCCTGGGCCGCCAAAGCAGAATGTGTGAACTTAACCGCTGTGCTACTGGGCTGGCCCTGTCATCTGTTGAAAGTTTATAATTTTAAATTTTTTCTTTGGTGAGGAAGATTGGCCGTGAGTTAACACCTGTGCAAATCTTCTTCTGTTTTGTATGTGGGATGCCTCCACCACATGGTTTGATGAGTGATGTGTAGGTCCATTCCTGGGATCCAAACTTGCAAACCCCAGGCTGCTGAAGTGGAGCAGAACAAACTTAACCACTATGCCACTGGGCTGGCAAAAATTTTATTAATTTTGATCTTTGATTAAATTTCTTCCAAACATCATATTTGCCATTTCTGTAAGGTGTTGAATACTCTCTTTGGAACTATATTATTTCATGTCCTCAGAGCACACTTACAGAAAACCAAACCAGGATCGCAATCTATAAAAGACCCTCATCTGGGGGGCTACTACTCATATTCACTAATCAGAATATAAAACAGCACAGTCTCTCTGATAAGCAGTTTGACAATATGTACAAATATACAAACTGTATTTACTATTAAATCAATAACCCCACTTTCTACTATTCACCAAAAATGATAATTCCACCATTTGGAAAAGATTTTATTTAAAGATATGTCGTGACTTTTTTCCCAAAGTTTATTAGATGCTCTATCTGTAGACAGATAATTCAAGTGAGCTGACACACGACAGAAGCAGAGAGGCCAGCCTCCCTTACCACGTGCTTTGAGGACTTTTTTTCTGATTTCTCTCATCTATTATCAATGGCTTCTGAAATTCTTACCATTATAATTTCTCTTTTGAGGTGAGGCACCAGCTTTCTAGAAGGATCTCATTAAAATGAAAATCTTCCTCTTCAAACTGGAGTATGGATAATTTAGGTATGGAGGTAAGTAAAGAATATCTAAAGTTACAAAATAAATAGAACATATAGGGCAAGAGCATGAGTTTTGAAGTGAGAGGAAGACTTGAATTCAAATCTAGACTCTAGAATTTTTCCTTGAGCATAGCCCATTACTGTTTTCAGCCTATTTCCTTCAAAATGCATTATTAAGAATTAAAAAGATAATATACGTCAAGCAATTAGCATAGGACCTAGTACTTAGCCAATGAATAACTATTGCTAATATTAAGTCACAGAAACAGAATTTTGCTTGAACATTGTTTCAGAAGAAAAGTTAAGAATTTGATGAAATACTTAAAACATTATTTTCATAGGAAATGCAGGTATATTATGCCATAAAATGTAAAATTAACATGGAACATTAAAAAAAAGCATTCAAATCATGTTTAAATTCGCAGAGAGTGATTTTTTTAATCTACCTCGTCAAGTACTCTAGGGATGGAGATTCATTCTCTTCCGCCATTAATGATATTTCAGTATAAAAGTTGGAAAATTCTGTCATAAAGTCACTGAGATCTATGCCCCAAGAGACTCAGAATTAGGATGAGTAAATGTTGATAAGAGAAAGTATATAGCGATGAAGGAAGGTGGAATCCAGAATCTAGAAGCCTTATTCAATGTGAGCAAGATAAACTAATACAACAGTGACAGGCTTTGGCTAGCTAGGAACCAACTTTCTGGGACAGGTTCTCTAGATGGGACATGCTCATGAATGGCAAAAAGTCACTTTTTCAACAAATATATATTGGCTACTTTCTATGTTAAACAGGCATTGTTAAGGGCACTCGAGATACAGCGGGAAGAAAACAGCTCAAATTCCCCTCTGTTCAGCAGAACACATTCTAGTGAAAGAGATGAACAATAAATAAATAACCTGATGGATATATAGACTACTAGGTGACAATAAGAGCTATCAAGAAAAATAAAGCATAATGAGGGTTAAGTGCCCTACTGAGTTGGGGATGGGTTGCTAATTTATGTACAGAGTGTTCATCTCTATGATATGTTGACATTAGAGACCAGAAAGAAGGGAGAAATAAGTGAGGGAGCAAGTCATGCAGATAACTGAAGGAAGAGTATTCCAGAGAGATAGAAAAACAGACAGAAGCACCTGAGAAGTCAATATGTCAGTTGCATACAAGGGTCAACAACAAAACAAATATGCTGGATTACTTGAACTGGAGAGAGTCATAAATGAAGTTAGAGAGATGTGGTACAAGACAGATTGCACCAGGTCCTATAAACAATTCTAAAGATTTTGTCTTTTGCTTTGAATGAAGTAGAAAGATTTTAAGGGCTTTTATCAAAGAATTTTGGGAATTGAGGAGGCTTGAAAGATGAAGTCAAATGAGGTGACTTATAGTAATGAAAGTCTGAGAGTTGAGGGATATTTTAGGAGACTTCCACTTTTTGTGGTGGCGTACATTGAGATGTAGAATATGATACCATTAGTCCTGAGGACCTCATGCAAACATTGTGGTGGTGAAAGTGAGAATTTTCTGAGAAGGGAAGTATGGGAGATCTTGGCCTCTCCTCATTCTCATAGAGGGCAGTGTAGTTGTTGAGTGAAGGACAGTCTCACCAGAAGCATGTGGACCTCTGATATCAAAGACACATTTAATCATGTGAACAGTATTAATTATATCTGGTCTAGTTTCACAGAAATTGTGGCCAGTACTACATCCTTTTAGCCTTGGCATGGTACATGCCTCACACACATTGCATGATAATAAATGTTTATTGGGAACATTTATCTTTAGGACGTAAAAATAGCTGGGCAGCTATGTTGAAGTTCTCCTTGTTAGATGGTTTTTTGGATTACTATCTGTTACTCTAACTCCTTTAACTGGATCCTATATTTTATGAACAATTTATGGCTAGAAGAAGTGATCAGAGCCCAAAGGAAAAAATCATACCAATTTCTCTCTGAGAAAATGATCATAATGCTAGAGATGCCTCCATTGCTTATGAACGACTTACTCACCATTTCTTAGATTTAACATCAAGAATAGTTTGACATTTAAATGCTCCACATTTCCAAGTATTCATTTCATTATTCAAAATGCGTCCAGTGTTTATCCCCAAAGTTTCACTAATTTCAGTTATTTATTGCCAGAACAAGAACATATTCTATATATTGCTTAAGATGACAAAGAGTTAAAGTAGAAAAGTTTATCATGAATAAAGCTCAGAAACCTATTCATATGGTGGAAACTGACACAAACCATTTCAGTCTAAGGTTTACATTAGCTGTGTTAGTCTGTTGGGCCTTTATGCTACTACTTATTCTATAACAATGGATGCGTTTTTCAAGGCAATTAAATTTCTTCCTATTGTCTGAGAAAAAGTTTATAAAGCTATTTATTTACCCAACCTAGATACTTTGTTTTATGTTTGAAGATTGTTATTTGAGCAAATTTCCTTTTCTCTACTCCTGCTAACCAGAGCTTCATACAATTCAAGCTATTCCAGATTTTTAGATTTTTCTTCGTAATTCTCAACACATTACAATGTATTGCCAGGGCTTGAGTTATGTTTTGCCTCCCTGGGGGAGATGTTGGAGTGAAGTTAAAATCGGTAGAATTGCTTAAATGTGTTGTCATATGATTATAAATAAACAAAACAAAACAAAAAGATAGCATAGTAAAACCCATGTGTCATTTATTTTATCAATTTGAAAAAAAATCAGTAAATAGTTTGCTCTATGGATAATTAAAAAGAAAATTTTAAAAAGAAGAGGGACATAGCATAAATGACAGATAATTGGAGAAAAAAATAGACAGCAGTAAGTGATTCACGATGTTTACTTCAGTGACCCAGGTCCAAAGTCAGCCAAGGGTAAAAGGCAAAGTAGCTATTCTAGTCTGAATAAGATAAATTATGCGGAAATATTTACATTCTGAACTCTATCTAAGCAATTAATTCAGAGGGAATTATTTATAATTGCTAATTAGTCAGTGAGTATAAATGATATACAATGGAATTTTTTATCACCTGCTTTAAAAATGCAGTGAGGTAATGTGATTGCGCTGCACTTATAAATCTTAAAATGGAAAGCTAAAAAAGTCAAGTGTGGTTAGCTCACAAGCTGCAAGAACGCAGGAAACCAATAAGAGTCTATATTGTGGAATAAAATGAATTAAAAAAGACCCCTGAGAACAGATGGACTCTGTGTGGCTAACCAGGACCTAAAAACAAAATTGAGTCAAGCGGCAATGACAGGACCAGAATGCAGTCACATACTCTGTTCTTGGAAAAACCACATAATGCACTCAAACTTTGACTCTGCCACAGTTTCTGATTTTACAAAAGCCCCTACTAGCCACCTGGACCTAATCAATAAAACTGTGACCTGTGCCAATCAATCAAGAGGAACCTGGCTTGCATCCCTCATTTGCATAAGCAGACCTGAGTGGGAACCTGGGCCAGAACTTTTTGTGTAAAGGCAGCCTCCGTTTTTTGTTGTCTCAGAGCATACTTTTGGTTTGCTCCTGAAGGCCACACCTTCCTGTTTTGCAAACTGTATGAGCAATAAAGCTTTCCTAACTAAGTTTTTGTATTCCATATATTTTTGTTGACAATATAAAGTGGATAAAACAAACAAAACACTTTCCTGGGAAGATTGTAGCTTAGTTTATGTATCACAAGGAGTGAGAAGGGCTGTCCTAGCAGTGTGTTCATAGTTTCTTAATCTCTTGGGTTATTTCATGTAATGCATTTTAAAGATTGAGAAAGCATAATTTTTAAAATGAACATTCTATCTAGTATTAACAAAACTACAAATATATTTATACTCACTAAATACATGGTTAGGAATTCAAGCACTGGTTCTTTCTGATCACATATCTTTGTTTCTGTCTAGGAGTTGAATCATTTAAAATATTTATTCATTCATTCAGTATATATTTATGGAATATCTACTGTGTCACAACTCTGCCAAGTTCTAGGGACACTATAGAGGAAAATAATACAACCTATTTAGTCTATGGCCTTGTGGAAGCTTCCATCTAATGATGAAGAAAATGGTAAAAAAAAAAAATTGCTCAAGTAAATACTTAATTACTAATGTAAAGAACAAATATTCAGATTAAAAATTCAGTCCCTCATTTACAGTTAAAACATATTTCATGCTGTCACAGTGATGTCAGGCCAAAGTCAGAGCTATAAACTAAGCTATGACCTCAAATTAGAGCAAATCTTAATAATTCACAGAGACTTTTATTATTGAGGGACATTTGCTTCCAGTTTTAATGGACTAGCTTGTATCAGAACAACCCTTTCACTGAGATCAACTATATAATGTGGATCAAATGCAAAACTATGAACATCTTTCTGAAAGCATTGGAGAACAGTCATGAAAACCAGGATTTGAGAGACCAGGATCAGGAAGAGATGGAAAATTCAATGAGGTATACCCGCTATCCCACACCCCCTTTTCCCTTAAGGCAATTATCTATGCATAGGCTATAAAAGACTGAGAGGATGCGAGAAATATGGGGTCTCAGAACAGTCTGGAGAGTCATGGGGATGATGTTTATTGCTATCAAGTAACCCAGGATTTCTGGAATAAAAATCTTAGAGAAGGATGTTAGCAAAAATGGTGGAGTAAGAATTTACAATATTTATCTACTTCAAAATATCAATGAGAAAATTAAAAAATAGAATCAACTTTTTCTAGAACTCTGGAATCAAAGGATTGCAGCAATTCAATGAGCATTTATTGAAACAACAACAACAACAACAGAATACCAGTAAGAGCAGTGAGCTTTGTGATGTTGTAACTTGCCTTTTTCCCATCCCCCTCTCTTCAGCACTGGTATCCTTGAAACCCAATAACCTACAGTTTGTTGGAAACCAGCAGTTTAGCAGCCACTGGAGGAGCCCAAATGATGTTGGAACTCCTTCCAAGTCCCATTCCCAGAGAATTCCAGAACATTATTTGACTTGACTTTGATCTGTATAATGGAAAAAGAATTTTCCTCAGGGTGTTATTCAAAAACATTTAGAGGCAAGTGTTTAACTTTGTGATCATGTGAGGCAGTGGATACCAATTGGGGGAAACAATAGGTACTAATCAAAAAGCCTAAAAGGAAAAGTCAGGGAATAAAATGTTCATAGGGTTTATAAAAAACTCTGATATATTTTTGGGAATCTATAAGGCCATGCATATGTATAGGGCTGTAAGCATGTCCAGGGCTATGTGAATACTCAGGAAAGACTTGAGCAGGACCTAAATTCTCATCTTTGGTGGACCTTGCAGTTCCGGACAAGCAGGAAGTAAAGGTTAAATTGGCAGCCACATGGCTGAGTGTTGAAGGCATGTCTAACATGTGCACAGAGCCCTTTGTCAAATACTCAGCAACACTGGTTCCACGTTTTTAAGGAAACTCACTGTCCCATCATTAGCTCACTACAAAGCTAAGCAAGAAAGACTTTATTAAACATGTATGACCAAAAATAAAAACTTTCAAAAAAGTTTCAGAAAAGTCACTAAATAAACAATAAAAGCAAGAAACAGCAACAACAACAAAGCTGGAAGGGGATATTTCCATAGGTGCCAGATTGCAAGAGTCCATATTTAAAAAAAACTGAGCTATGCAGAGAAATCAAGGTGTAGCCCATACACAGAAAAAGAACCAGTAATAGAAACTGTGACTGAGGAACCTAGATATTAGTTCTCCTCAGCAAGGACTTTAAATTATTTAGGAGAAATTTCTTCAAAGAACTAAAGGAAACTCTATCCAAGAACTAAAGAAAAATATGGAAAAGATATCTCACCAAATAGAGAATATAAATAAAGAGATATATATCATAAGATAGAACCAAATAAAAGTTCTGGATCAAAAAGTACAATAACTTAAGTGAAAAATTCACTAGAAATGCACCACAACAGATTTGAGCTTGCAGAAGAATCAGTGAACTCGAAGACTGGTAAATTGAGATGATACATTTTTGAGGAATATAAAGAAAAAAGAATGAAGAAAAGTGAACTTTAGAGTTCAGATGAGCTTCAGAAATTAGTGAGACGCTATGCAACATACCAACACACACAAAATGGGAGTCCTGGAAGAAGAGGAGAGAGTGAAAGTGGCAGAAAGGATATTTAAAGAAATGATTGAAAAATTTCCAAATCAGATGAAGAAAATTAATCAACACATCAAAGATGCTCAATGAACTTTAAGTATGAGATACATACCTTTGACCATAGTCAAACTGTCAAAAGACAAAAGCGAAGAGGGAATCTTGAAAGCAGCAAAAAAGATGCCACTCATTTTGTACAAGAACATTCAATAAAATTCACATGTGATTTCCCATCAGAAACTAAGGACACCAGAAGGCAGTGAGATGACATATCCAAAGTACTGTGAAAAAAAACTACCAAGCAATGATTCTATATAAAGCAAAATTAAGACATTCTCAAATAAAGTGAAACAAAGAATTTCTCACTAGAAGATCTGCCATAGAAGAAATTGAACAGTAACTTGAATCCACATGAAGAAATCAAGAGCACCAGTAAAGGTAATTATACTGATAAATATAAAAGACATTATAAATTCATTTTTATGTTTGTAACTCTTGTTTTTCCTCATATCTTAACTAAAAATCAACTACATAAAGCAATAATTATAAATCTGCATTGATGAGCATAAGATATATAAAGATGTAACTTTTATGACAATAATAACACAAAACAAAGAAGGGCAGAGCCATATAGGAACAAACTTTTTGTATGTTATTGAAATTAAGTCGATATTAATCTGACCTGGATTTTAATAAATTGATTGTCACATATTAAAATGGTATATTAGGAAATATTTATTTTAAATGAAAAAGGCAATAATGGAGGAATAGAGGAACAAAAATCATATAAGATATTCAAAAATATTGCAAAACAACAGGCATAAATCCCACCTGTTCAGTATATACATTAAAAGCAAGCAGATTATACAATCCAAGCATGAGGAAGAAATTCGCAGAATGAACAAAACAACATTGTTCCACTATATGTTGTGTACAAGAGATACATTTTAGATCTAAGGACAAAAATAGATTGAAAATAAAAGGACGGTAAAAGACATACCGAGTAAATAGTAGCAAAAGAGAGTAAGAGTAGCTATACTACTATCAGATAAAACAGATTTTAGGACAAACATTGTTACCAGAGGAAAATAAGCATATTATAATGATAAAAGGATTAATCTTTCAAGAATATATAAAAATTATAAATATATAGGCACTTAAATACAGAGTCCAAAAATATGTAAAAGGAAAACTGACAGAATTGAAGGGACAAATAGACAATTCAACAATAATATTGGGGACTTCAATGCTTCACTTTAAATAATGGATAGAATAAGTAGACACAAAACTAAACAGGAAATAGAAGTCTTGAATAACGTTAAAAATGAAGTTGATCTAACAGACAACTATAGAGGAAACAATCATTTCTTAAACTTTGCATTGCACAACTGTGTGTGTACATTTTATCCCTTCCAAAAGTTTTCCAAACAAACAGTTTAAACTGAACTTCTCTACCTTTCCAGAGTTCTCTCTGACTCATTTTAATTGTACTTCTCATGTTGTAGGTACACAGTCCTGGTCACTGATCTCCAAACATTTCCTATTTTTCTCATATCTAGGGAATTTCTCATATTGTTTCCTCAACATGTAAGACTCCCACCCACATATTTACTATAAACATTCTAACAATATTTCCAAGTTCAGGGCAAATATTAACTCTTTGATGGAACCATACCTACTTCCACAGTCAAGAGTAACTTTTGAATTCCCATAGAACTAACTTCCTTGCTTGCTTGCTTGCTTCCTTCCTTCCTTCTTCTTTCCTTTCTTCTGCCTTTCTCTTTCTTCCTTTCTTTTAGCAAATATTTTAATAACATTTAGCATCTTAAATAATTACAGGTCATCTCTCCCTTTCCAGAAAATAATCCCAATCAAGATACGGGAGAATATTTTTGTCATTGGCACTTTCAGAGTGCCTGACATATAGAAGTGATATATCATTGAACAAATAAAAGAATGAACAAGAAATTGGATAATAATATATCTTAAAAGAGAAATATAAAACCAAATCATGTTATTTGACATGGTAGCCATAACTCTTGGGGAAATATATTTCTAAGGTCTTTCTTTAGGTGAACATATCACAATCTTGAGTGGCTTAACACAAAAAATATCCATGTTAGTATCAAAATGTTCTTATTAAATATTTAGTTACTTAACCCCACTATACTTCTTTATTCTCCAATTTCTAATAAAATTGATTTAATTAAGCAATAATTTCTTTCATTTCACATTTTTTTCTGATGCTCTGTAAAGAAATATTATCTAGATTGTGGGAAAAAAAAATCAGTGTAGGAGATCCCAGCTTTCCTGTCCTTCTACGAAGACCAATCATCAGACAACTATCCACAAAAACCAAAACAAAAGCAAAAAAACAGTTCTGGGATATCTCTAGAAGCCACTTAGAAACTGTTAGCAATACTGTGGAACAAAAAAAAAAAAACCCTGAGAGTAACAACACAAGAAGAGAAAGAAGACAGCTTCATTTTGCTTGCATCATTCCATTCCCCAAGCTGGCATTGTTCAGTGCCAGTAAGAAACTTGTTGGCTAATAAGAATTCCTCTTGCCAGGAAAGTAAGAGTGCAACATGAACAAACAACTTCTCTAGCTTTTCCTGGCACTGCATAAAGGTCTCATTTCAGTTTTACCCTACCCAGATTGGCAAAGAGAGTTGGGTAGGAACAAGGAAGAAAAGCAGGGGCTATTATTAAAAAGCACACATGTGGAGTGATTCTTGTTCATGGAGACCTGTCCTGCACTGTGTGAATAAAGAAAACCTCATTTAAATTCGAGTTGGAAGCCCTGAAGGGGGAGCTCTCATGCATTATCACTTGTTGCCATCCTTAGACCCCAAATAGGAAGAGACATGCCTTTCATCCACAACAGGAAGCAGCTTACTTTACTGCCCCAGCAGCAGGAAGGAAGATTTTCTCCTTACCCAGCAACAGCCCCACCAATGAGAAACCAACACACTCATCCAACGAGAAGTTCAAATTCTTATTCTCCTCCAATGGACTTTTGTTCAAAAGAGCCCTTCACAACTTCCTTCTTTGCTATATAAAAGCAAGCCCTTCTCCTTTGTTCTCTATACTTGCCTATGGTTTGCCATGGTTTGCATTTCCTAAATTGAAATTTATCTGTTATTCCCAAATAAACTCATTTTTCTGATAAAATAACTGCCCATTTTAATGTTAAACAAGACAAACTCAGCAGCTTCTGCCACTGACAAAGTTACCAGCTGGCTGTGCTGATCTTGCCAAATGTCCCACATTTAGATTCACTAGCACCAGCTGCTTCAGTCCCTTCCTATCCCCCAACCCCCCACCAACTCCACCCTGCTGGAGCCCAGACCCACACCAGTACCATCCAAGGTTCCTGTGGCTATTCAGGTGTAAGATTCCAGATGCCTGAGTCTCTATCTGCCCCCACCAGAGCTGAGGATTACACTAGCAGCCAGCTCAGGATTCTACAGATCTACAAGTGCAAGACACCAGCCCAGGTGCCCTCAACTGGCCCCCACTACCATACCTGTGCTTGCAGCTAGCCCCTCCACGAGTGTACCAGAAGACCAGCAGCCTGGCAACTATCATTGGCCTCCAATGTAGCATATCCACATGGAGGGGAGATTGGGCAGCACTGACAACCAGAGCCTCCTACAGCTGCTTGTGGGCATAGATCAGGCTCTGCTTTCTATAATGGGCCAGTATCACCATGTGCACCTCTAGATAGCCCTTCCAGATTTGATCCTGCATTCTCCAGCCCAATCCCCATCACCAGCCCTCACTACAATGTGCATACACAGGAGGAAAAGTATGCAGTCACAGGAGAGCATGACAACATTCAGGATGTTCACAGATAATTTCAGGTCCAGGTCAGACCTTGCCTTCTGTCATTGGCTGGCACCACAACATCACCTGTAGATTGCCCCTCAGGGCATGCACCTGCAAGCCCCCGGACCAACTCTCATCATTGGACTCCAGAGCGGTGTGCACACCCAGGGGGAGAGAGTGCAGCCACAGGACAATATACCAACATCAAGGGCTCCCAGAACTGATTACAGGTTTTGATCAGGCCCTGCCTTCTGTTATTGACCAGCACTACTATGCCCACCTGTAGATAGTCCTTCCAGCTGTGGACATGCATGTCCCCGAGCCTGACCTCCATTACTGACCTTCACTGCAGTATATATACCAGAGGGTAGAGGGTAAAGCTATAAGAGAGAACACTGACACACAGGTTATTTCTGGGACTAGTGAGCCCATAGCTGGGCCTGGCCCTTGCTACCTGCTCTGACCTTCATCACTACAAGTATATCTATAAGTGACCTCTGCCACTACATGGGCACCCGCAGCTGGCTTCCACATCCAAGTGTGTGCACATCAGTGGCTAAGGCTGCCACTACTGCTTGCCCTGGTCCCTAGTTACTGGTCCTGGAGATGCTACTTAGGAGCCCAACGGTCCTTGCAGCCACTGTGGACACCCTGCAGTGCTCACTAAAGATTATACAGTTGTTGATATTGTGGACCCCATTGGTCTGAGCCAAAGAGACATCACACACCTGTCAGATCTGTTATCAGCACACATCATTACACATGGCACCCCACATGACTAGATCCAGAGTCACAGTATGATCCAGTGTGCCCCATCTGCAAGTAAAAGGCTCCTCTTACCTAAATCAGTCCATAAAGTCTGGCAGAGATTATTGCTTCTTCAAATGTGCAGACACCTATGCAAAGCTACAGGGATCATGAAGAATCAAGGAAACAAAAATCCAACAAAGGAATATAGTAAAGCTCCAGAAACTGGCTCCATAGAAATATAGATCCAGGAATTTCCCAACAAAGAATTCAGAGTAACTTTTTTAAGATGTTCAGAGAGCTACAACAGAACATTGATAATTTAATATCACAAAAATAAGACAAGAACAAAATGAGAAGCTTGACAAAGAAATAGAAAACATAAAAAAGAACCAAACAAAAATTTTGGAACTGAAGAATAAAATGACTGAACTGAAGATTCAACAGAGAGCTTCAACAACACACTTGAACAAGCAGAAGAGAGAATCAGTGATCTGGAAGACAGATCAATTAAAATTATACAGTTAGCAGAGCAAAAAAAAAAAAAAAAAAAAGAATGAAAATTAATGAGGAAATCCTGTGGGAAACCATCATGAATAATGTATTCATTACTGGAGTCCCAAAAGAAGAGAGAAAAGAGTAGAAAGCTAATTTAAAGAAATAATGTCTGAGAACTTCCCAAACACAGAGACATTCAAGTTCATGAAGCTAATAGGTCACTTCAAAATTTCATCCAAAATGTTCTTCCCCAAGACACATAATAATAAAATTGCCTAAAACCAAAGACAAAAAAATAATTTTAAAGCAGGAAGAGAAAATAATTCTCTCATACAAGGAAACCCTCATAAGGTCATCAACACATTTCTCAGCAGAGATCTTACAAGCCAGGAGAAAATGTGATGATATCTTTGAAGTGGTAAAAGAAAGAAATCACCAACCAAAAATACTTTACCCAACAAAGTTGTTCTTCAGAATTGAAGGCAAAATAAAGATTTTCCCTAATAAACAAAAGTGGGGAATTAATCCACACTAAACCTTCATTACAAGAGGTTCTTCAAACTAAAACAAAAGGATTCTAATTCATAACATGAAAACATATGAAAATATACAACACACTGGTAAAGATAATCTTGTAGTCAGATACAGAATATCCTAACACTGCAATATGGTGATGTGCTAGCTACTTAACTCTAAAATAAAGTTTAAAAGGCAAAAGTATTAAAAACAGCTATAGCTCCAACAATTTGTTAAAGGATGCACAATAAAAATGTAAATGAGGTCATAAAAAACAAAAAGGATGGAATAAAAGGATAGACTTTTATATGCAATCAAAGTTAATTGTTTACAGCATAAAATAGACTGTTATGTCTATAAGATGTTTTATGTAAACTTCATGGTAACTGCAAAGCAAAAATCTACAATTGATATACAAAAGATGAAGAAAACAGAATCAAAGCATGCCACTATGGAAAATTGTAATTTACACAAGAAAGCAGCAAGAGAAGCTAAAAAGAAAAATGGAAGTACAGAACAGTCAGAAAAAAAAATAATAAGATGGCTTGAGTAAGTCCTTACCTATCAACAATTACTCTAAATATTAATGGATTGAATTCTCCAATCAAAAGGTGTAGGGTAACTGGATAGACAAAAAATCGAAGATTAGACTATATGCTGCCTAAAAGAGACTCACCTCTGCAATAAGGACACATAGATTTAAAGTGAATGGATAGCAGAAGGTATTCTATGCAAGTAGAAACCAAAAGAGAGCAAAGGTACCTATACTAATATCAGACAAAGTAGACTTTAAGCTAAAAATAGTAACAAGAGATAAAGATGGTGATTATATGATGATAAAGGAGTGAATTCATCAAAAATATATAACAATCATAAATATTTACGAACCCAACTTTGGAACACCTAAATATATTAAGTAAATACAAACAGATCTGAAGGAAGAAATAGACAACAATACAATAATAGAAGGGACTTGAATAACCACTTTCAACAATGGATAGATCATCCAGACAGATAATCAACAAGGAGACACTGTACTTAAAGCATTCTTTAGAGCAAATGGATCTAACAGGCATGTACAAAATATTCCATCCAACAGCAGCAGAATGCACATTGTTCTCAAGTGCATACAGAACATTCACCAGGGTATATAACATGGTAAGCCACAAAACAAGTCCTAGAAATTTAAGAAGATTGAAATTATACCAATGATAATTTTACTGATCACAGCAATATGAAATTATAAACCAATAACAGGAGGAAAGCTGAAAAATTTACAAATATGTGGAGATTAAATAGCATTCTCCTGAGCCCATGTTGTTGAGTGCCTAGCAGTTAAAATGTGGCATGTGTTGCTTCAGTGGAAGGGGTTTGATTCCCAGCCATGGAGTTACACCACTGGCCTGTCAATAGCCATACTGTGGGTCTCACATAGAAGAACTAGACAACTTAAAACTAGAATATACAACTATGTACTGAGGCTTTGGGGAGGAAAAGTAAAACAAAAAAATGAATGAAAAGTGAGGAAGACTGGCAACAGATGATAGCTCAGAGTGAATCTTTCCCAACAAAAAATAAAAACAAAAACATGCTCCTGAGCAATCAACGGTCAAAGAAGAAATCAAAAAGTAAATCAAGAAATATCTTGAAACAAATGAAAATGGAAGTGCAGCATATATCAAAACCTATGAGATTTTGCAAAAGCAGTTCTAAGAGGGAAGTTTGTAGTGATATGTCTACAATACAAAACAAGAAAGATCTCAAATAATCAACCTCATTCACACCTCAAGGAACTAGAAAAAGAAGAACAAGCTAAGCCCAAAGTGACCAGAAGAAAGGAATTAACAAAGACCATAGATCTTCCAACAAAGGTGATCACCTTTCAACAAAGGTGAAATAAATTAAATAGAGACCAGAAAAAACAATAGAAAAGATCAATGAAATTAAGAGCTGGTTTTTTGAAAAGGTAAACAAAACTGACAAATCTTTAACTAGATTAACTCAGAAACACAGAAAGGACTCAAATAAAATCAGAAATAAAAGAGAAGACGTTATGACTGATACCACAGAAATACAAAAGATCATGAGAGACTACTATGAACAATTATATGACAATAAACTGGATAACCTAGAAGATATGGATAAATTCCTAAAACTTACAACCTACCAAGACTAAATGATAAAGAAGTAGAAAATCTGAACATACCAATATCGAGTAAGAAGACTGAATCAGTAATAAAAACCTCCTAACACAGAAAATCCCAAGAAGGACCAGATGGTTTCACTGGTGAATTTTAGCAAACATTTAAAGAAGAATTAACGCCAATCCTTCTCAAACTTTTCCAAAAATTTGAAAAGGAAGGAATACTCCCAAACTCATTTTATGAAGCTAGATAAGGATACCACAAGAAAAGAAAATTAGAGACAGATATCTCTTATAAATATATATGCAAAAATTTTCAATAAAATATTAGCAAATTGAACTCAACAGCACATTAAAAAGATCATTCACCTTGATCGAGTAGGGTATATCTCTGGGATGCAAGGATGTTTCAGCATATGCAAATCAATAAATGTGATACACTACACTGATAGAATAAAAGAATATCATATGGTCACCTCAATAGATACATAGAAAGCATTGATAAAGTACAGCATCTTTCATGATAAAAACCCTCAACAAATTGGGTATAGAGGGAACAAATCTCAACACAATAAAATCCATATATGACTAACCCACAGCCAGCATCATAGTCAATGGTGAAAGGTTGAAAGCATTTCCTCTAAGACTAGGAACAAGACAAGGGTGCCTACCCTCACTACTTTTATTCAATATAATACTGAAAATCTTAGCCAGAGCAATCAGGCAAGTAAAAGAAATACAAGGCACACAAATATGAAAGAAAGAAGTAAAATTGACATTATGTGAAGATAATATGATCTTATATATAGAATATCCCAAACACTCAACAAAAAATCTTTTGGAACTAATCAGCAAACTCAGTAAAGTTTCAGCATACAAAATGATACAGAAAATAGTTACATTTCTATACAATAACAACAAATATCTGAAAAAGAAGTTTAAAAAAGCGCCATTCACAATAGCATTAAAAAACAATAAAATACAAAGGAATAAACCTAAACAAAGAGGTGAATGATCCATACACTGAAAACTACAAGACTTTGATGAAAGAAATTGAAGAAGACAAAAACAAATGGAAAGATACTCAGTGTAAATGGATTGGAAGTATTAATATTGTTAAACTGTCTATATTACCCCAAACCATATATAGATTCAATTCATTGTCTATCAAAATTCTAATGGAGTTTTTCACAGAAATAGAAAAAACAATCCTAAAATTTGTATATAGCCACAAAAGTTCTCAGATAGCCAAAGCAATTCTGAGAAAGAAGAACAAAGCCAGAGGCATCATATTTCCTAATTTTGAACTACACTATAAAACTATTGCAATCAAAACATTACTATTCTTTCATAAAAATAGACATATAGATCAATGGAACAGAATCAAGAGCCCAGAAATAAACCCACACGTGTATGGGCAACTATTATTTGACAAGAGAGTCATAGTACTCAGGGAAAGAACAGTCTCTTCAATAAATGGTGTTGTGGAAATTTAGATAACTGTATGCAGAATAAAATTAAACCCCTTTCTTATACCACTCAAAACCTGAACTCAAAATAGATTAAAGACTTATATTTAAGACCTGAAACCATAAAGCAGGAAAAATTTCCTTAACATTGGTATTGGCAGTAATTTCCTGGATATGACAGCAGAAGCACAAGCAACAAAAACAAAAATAAATAAATTGGACTATATCAAACTAAAACACTTCAGCACAGCAAAAGAAACAATAAGCAAAATGAAAAGGCAACTTATGGAATGGGAGAAAATATTTGACAATTATATATCAGATCATGAGTTAATATCCAAAATATATAAAGAACTCATACAAGTCAGTCAAAAAGCTAAAAACCTGATTTAAAAATGGGCAGAATAACTGAATAGACATTTTTCCAAAGAAGATATGCGAATGGTTAGCAGGTACATTAAAAGACGATTAACATTCTTAATCATCAGGGAAACACAAATCAAAACCACAATGAGATATTGCCTCACACCTGTCAGAATGGCTATCATCAAAGAAGACAAGAGATAACAAGTGTGGCCTGGGTTGGACAAAAGGGAACCACAGTGAACTGTTGGTGGGAATGCTAATTGGTATAGCCATATAAAACACAGTATGGAGGTTCCTCACAAAATTAAAAATAGAACTATCATATAATCCAGCAATCCCACTTCTGAGTATATATCCAAAGCAATTGAAATCAGGATCTCATAGAGGTACCTGCATTCTCATGTTCATTGTAGCATTAGTCACAGTAGCCAAGGTATGGAAACAACCTAAATGCCTGTCAATGGGTGAATGGATAAAGATGTGGTATATATATAATGAGAAAGAAGCCACAAGAAGGAAGGAAATCCTGCCATTTGCGAAAATTTGGATGGACATTGAGAATATTATGCTAAGTGAAATGTCAGAGAGAGAAAGACAAATACTGTATGACGTCACATATATGTGGAACCCAAAAACGTCAAACTCATAAAAATGGAGAGTACAGCAGTGGTTCCCAAGGGTTTGGGGATGGGGAAAATGGGGAGATACTGGTCAACGGGTACAAACTTCCAATTATAAGATTAACAGGTTTGGGAATCTAATGCATAGCTTGGTGATTATAGCTAATAATACTGTTTCATGTACAGTCATACATTGCTTAAAATGGGGATGCATTCTGCAAGATGCATTGTTAGGCAGTTTCATCATATGTGAACCTCATAAAGTGTACTTGCACAAACCCCTATGGCATAGACTATTATACACCTAGGCTATGTGGTATAGCCTAATGTTTCTAGGCTACAAACCTATATAGCATATTACTTTACTGAATACTGTAGGCAATTTTAACACAATGCCAAGT
The DNA here is from genome assembly GCF_041296265.1 of Equus caballus. Taxonomy (NCBI): domain Eukaryota; kingdom Metazoa; phylum Chordata; class Mammalia; order Perissodactyla; family Equidae; genus Equus; species Equus caballus. The sequence continues at coordinate 82,528,929 of NC_091715.1, forward strand.
ATTTGATAGGTAAGGCCTAGGACATTACTGTACCCTACCATAGACTTTATAAACACTGTACACTTAGACTACACTAAGTTTAAGAAAACAATTTTCTTTATTAATAAATTAACATTAGCTTCCTGTAACTTTATTACTTTATAAAGTTTTAATTTATTTTAACTTTTTGACTCTTTTGTAGCTTAAACACTCTTTTGTAGCTTGACACTTAGCTTAAAACACGAACACATTGTACAGCTATACAAAAATATTTTTTCTTTATATCCTTATTCTATAAACATTTTTCTATTTTTAAAATTGTTCATTGGGGCTGGCCCTGTGGCCACGTGGTTAAGTTTTGGCACTCTGCTGCATCGGCCCAGGGTTTTGCCAGTTCCACCCTGGGCGCAGACATGGCACCACTCATCAAGCCATGCTGAGGCAGTGTCCCACGTGCCACAACTCGAAGGACCCACAACTAAGAATATACAATGATGTACCGGGGGGATTTGCGGAGAAAAAAGGAAAAAAACCAAAATCTTTAAAATTGTTTATTATTTTACTTTTTAAAAAACGGATAAACAAACCTACACATTAGCCTAGGTCTACACAGCATCAAGATTATCAATATCACTGTCTTCTACCTCCACATCTTGTCTCACTGGAAGGTCTTCAGGGGCAGTAACATGCATGGAGCTGTCATATCTTATGATAACAATGCCTTCTTCTTGAATAACTCCTGAAGGACCTGCCTGAGATTCTCCTTGAGGAGGTGTCACTCTTTTCAGACATTATCCATGGTAGTTTACTTGGTTTGTTTCTTTATTTCATCATAGATTTGCTTGTAAACAGATAATTCCCCATAAACATTCCTTTCTATTAATGAAAACCTTTCAGTGTTGGGGTCCATGTTTTCAGACTTTATACGGAGCTTGTTGAGGTCTGCAAAGCCCTTCGCTGTGAATTTTCTTGTAGATTATTTTTATTATTCTCCTGCAGTTTGCTTTTCTCTTGACTCTTCTTCAGCTATGTGCTTCTGTTCCAGTTCCAACAACTCCATTATTAGTCAATTGAAGGAAACACCTCTAGGAGCTCCTCAGTGTCATCCTCACTCACACTCAGGTTAAAGTTGTTTGCCATCTCACATACAGCTTGTTGATTTTTGCAAACTCCTCACCCTTGGCAAATCCTTTGAAGTCATGGATGAACCAGTTGAACGTCTTCTTCCAGATGCAACTCATACACTCCTTGGTGACATCACTCTAAGCCCAAGCAAGGTTCTTGATGCAGTCGTAGATGTTGTAATTCATCCAGAACTGCATCAGTGTCTTCTCAATATCTTCCTCAGTTGCAGCAATACCCTGGGCAATGGTCCTTCTCAGATAGTAGGCCTTGAAAACTGCTATTACTCCTGATCCATTGATTGGATCAAAGCAGTGGTGGATGGAGGGAGAAATACTGCTTTGATATTGGCATGAAAATCATCAATAATAGGATGATGTCTGAAAGCATTAACAAAAATAAGCAAAAATCTGAAAGGTATGTTACTCTATAAATAGTACGTCTCCATTTTGCTGGTGTAGAGATTCAGGAAGACATTTTGGAAAAGAAGCTGAGTCACCCATGAATTCCTTTCTTCTGGGGTACACTGAGAGTGTGCTTATTGATATGCTTGAAGGCCCTGGGGTTCTCATTGTGCCAGATCTCAAAGGGTTTAAATTTGTACCCTGCAACATTGCCCCCAAGCAAGACTGTTATCCTGTCCTTAAAAGCCTTGAAACCTGGCATTGACTTTGCCTCCTATGGATGAAAGTCCTTTCAGGCATTCATTTCTAGAATGGGGAGATTTCATCCATATTGAATATGTTATCGGGCAAGTAATTTTCCTCCACAGTCAGCTTATCCAGAGTTTCTAAACATTCTCTAGCTGCTTTCACATTAGGACTCTCAGACTCACCACTCACTTTCACATTATGTAATCAATAACAATTCTTGAATCATTTAAATTACTCAAAGTTTGCAGTAAATTCAACATCATAGACAGGTTCAGCCTTTTAACATCACAAAGCTTTTGCTTTGGCTGTGATTGTCATGGTACTGAGAGGGGTAAACTTCTTTGTCTGGTCTTCAATTCAGGTCAGTAGAATTTTCTCCATGTCTAATATAGGTCCTTCTTGAATTGTATTAGTCTCACTGCCTTCAGTGAAGAAGTTCCTTTAACAGCTTCCATCACTTTGTTCTTGTTCTTCAAGATTATAGCTATGGTGGAATGGGACACGGTTGACTGTTGGGCAATAACCATCACTGATTTTCCACCCTTGTAGTCCTAATCACTTTTAATTTTGTTTTCAGGTCAATCACTCAATGTGGCCTCTAAATGGCAACATTAGCAGTGGATTTTGTATGCTTAGAGGCTGTGAAGAACAAAACAACATGAGATTAAATCAAGCACAAGAGAAAATGATACAATCAAGAGACACAGTAGACACAAGGTATGTGAGACTGATGCATACCATGACATACTATTTGATAGTGTAATTTTTTTATAAGTAGAAAGAATACATTCTAAAATAACAATAAAAAGTATAGTGTAGTACGTATATAAACCAGTAATATAGTCATTTATTATCATTATCAATTATTATGTATGGTCCATAATTGTATGTGCTATACTTTTATACAACTGTCAGTGCAATAGGTTTGTTTATGCCAGCATCACCACAAACACATGAGCAATGCATTGTGCTACAACATTGCAATGGTCATGATGTCACTAGGCGATAGAAATTTTTCAACTCCATTGTATGCAGTTTATTGTTGACTGAAATGTTGTTATGTGGCACATGACCATACTAGAATGTTGCTAAGAGTGTAGCTCTTAAAAGATTTTTACCACAAAAAAGAAATGGTATATATGTAACAGGATGGAGGTGGTAGGTAATACTATGGTGGTAATAATTTCACAATTTATGAATGTATCAAATCAAGAGTTTGTATACTTAAACTTACACAATTTTATGGGTTAATTATAATCATACGTCAATAAATCTGGAAAAATTACATTGTGCACCTTAATTTTACACAATATTATGTCAATTATATTTCAATAAAGCTGGAAAAATAGCATTTAAATAATATATTGTCACGGTTTGAATGTTAAGACAATTGCATCTTGTTTGGATATAAATATTTCCTTTACTATTTAACAAATGTGTATTCTTTGCAGTCAAATATTTATTTCTATCTTCCTCGGTATTTACCATAATGCTTCTATATTGTATGTTTTAAATGCTTATAAATAGACAATTTTTGTGACACATTTTGAACATTTCATTTTGAAAAAATACTCACAAAAGGGTACAAAGAAATGTAAAGGAAGCCCCATGACTATTCTCCCATCCTCTACCAATGTTAAAATATTACATAATTATAGCACAGTATCAGAACTAAGGAATTCACATTAGTAAAATTCATAGAGCTTATTTATATTTTGCCAGTTATACATGCACTAATTTGTGTCTGTGTAGACCCATGCAATTTTATCACACATGTAGCTTTGTGTATCTGCCACCAAAATCAAGATACTCAATCATACCATCATTATAAGACTCCCTTGTGTTACCGTTTTGTAGCCACACCCATGCCCTCGCACACTAAACATAGCCAACCACTAATATGTTTATTATGTTTATAATTTTGTCATTTAAAGAATGCTATATAAATGGAATCGTATTATATGTATCTTTTCGATACATATCACTCAGCATACTTCTTGAAAGATTCAGTCAAGTGTTGCACATATCAATAGCTCATTCATTTTTATTGCTAAGTAGTATTTTGTGGTATGGATGTACAACACTTTGGGCAGCCATTCAGCCATTGAATGACATTTGGATAGCTTCCTACGTTTGGTAGTTATGAATAAAGTTTCCATAAACATTGGTGTCAAAATTCCTGTGTGAAAATGTCTTCATTTCTCTGAGATGAATGCCCAAAAATGCAATTTTTCTGCCATGTAGTAAGTTCAATTTTAGTTTTGAATTGAAACATTTAAATTATTTCCAGAATGGTGCACCATATTACATTTCCAAGAGGAATGCATACGTGACCAAGTTTCTGCATTTTCACCAGAATTTTGTTATTATTATTTTTAATTTTACACTTTTTGATAGGTGTATAGTGATGATATCTTATTATGGGTTTAATGCATTGCATTTCTTTAATGGCTAGTGATGTTAGCGTTTTTTATGTGTTTATTTGTCATCCGTATATCCTCTTCAGTGATATGTCTGTGCATCGCTTTGGCGACTTGCTATTTTTTTTAGTGTCAACTTTTGAAACGTCTGTGAGTTATTTTAAGTTATTTTTTGTATAAGATTGTGGTTGTTATTATTACTGTTATATTGCCTACGGATGTCCAATTACTCCAACACCATTTGTTTAAAACCACATCCTACATCAAATTGCTTTTGCCCATGTTAAAATTTAATTGTGTATGTTTGTGTGAGTCTGTTTCTGGATTCTTAATTCTGTTCTACTGATTTATGAGTTTATCCTTCTACCAACACTACACTGTAGTGCTTACTAAAGGTGTATAACATGTCTTAAACCCCGGAAAAGTGATTCTTCCTACTATACTCTTTTTTTTTAAAGATCAGCCCTGAGCTGACATTTGTTGCCAATCTGTCCTTTTCTTCTTCTCCCCAAAGCTCCCCAGTACATAGTTGTATATTCTAACTATAGGTCCTTCTAGTTCTGCCATGTAGGATGCCACCTCAGTATGGCTTGATGAATGGTGCTAAGTCTGCACCCAGGTTCTGCATCTGTGAAACCCTGGGCCACCAAAGTGGAGTGTGCAAACTTAACCACTTGGCCAGAGGACTGGCCCCTTCCTACTATATTCTTATTTTATTAAAAAATTGGCATTCTAATGCATTCCCTTTCTGTGTTAATTTAAAAATGTTTGTCTACGTCTACAAAGAACTTTGCGGGATTTTGATAGGGATTGCATTAAATGTATATTGGTTTAGGGGGAATTGACACATTTAAATATTTAGTTTTCCAATCCAAGAAAAAGATATATCTCTCTATTTTTTCAAGTCTTCTTTGATTTCTTTTATTAACATTTTGTAATTTTCTACATTTAGAGCCTGTAAATGTTTTGTTACATTTATACACAAATATTTCAATTTTTTGGAGGAATTTTAAATAGTATTGCATTTTTATTTCAATTTACATATGTTTATTGTCAGAATATAGAAATACAATCATTATTTGAATATTGGTCCTCAATCTTTAATCTTACAGAACACATTGAACATTAGATTTTAGAAGCAAATTATTACCTCACGCAATAGCCTGCTTAAAACCTATCAATGATTTCCTGTTAGAGATAAATAAAAAGTGAATTTCTTATAAGTATATAAAGCCCTGCTTATTCTGTTTCCCACTGGTGTCCCCAAAGTCATGCTCTTGTTTATCTCCTCTACAGTCTTCTTTCCCATGGCCTTCTTTCTGTGACTCCAACAAACTGAATACATTTTGCATTATGGGTTTTTGCTTTTGCTGTTTCTTCTGTTTGGAAAGCTTTTTCCTTTTTTCTTCAGTTGAGTACGTTCTTCATGTCATTCAGGTCTCAACTCAAATATAAACTCTATTGAGAAATATTCACTGGTCAACAACTCTAATTTTGCCCATTTACCCCAAACTCATCAATTCCCGGTGACTGTATCATATTATCTTATTGAATTTCTCCATAGTGCTTGTCATGTCAAAAATGATCTTAGTTTTGTACTAATTTATAAACACCATGAGAAAAGGAAGATTGTTTGTTTCCATAACCTGTCCCCCAATTATAGAAAACTTGGCATACAGAAAGTACTTAATTAGTGTTTGTTGAATAAAACATTCTTGAAAAATCCAAAAACATTTTTGACATTTTAAAACAATTACATTAAAGTCAAAAGTTATGTTGCTCTAATAAAACAAACTTTATATATGATTTTGAAAACTATTTTACATTATATAGATAATTCAATATATTGATTACACTAACAATCACTTTATCATCAGGCATAAAATGTAATAAATTATGTTGATAATTTATGTTACAATTTGTATTAAAATATTATTTGAGGTTCCATTTTTTCTAAAAGGTATTTTATTTCTCAAAGGAATTGGACCACTTTCACATTTTCACATAGACTTAGCTGATAAGTCTTATTTTTAGACAGATGACTGAACAGATCGTCTTTCATAGAAGACTCACTCTCACACTTTAAGCTGAAAGAGATATAAATCTTAGAATAGAGTGAAAACAATAATATCTTCTTTTAATACAGAATGGACACTACAGAATAGAAAAATAAACTTTTCTTCCAAACTTGTAGGTCTAGCAAAAATATGTGATGGTAAGTGTTGGGGGAATTTTAACTACACAGAGAATGTCTAGATAATATGTGGTGGATACACACCATAGAGTTCTATGTAGGAATTATAAGCATCAGACCAGAAGTACATACAGCAACATATATCTTATAGACTTAATGCTGAATTAAAATTAAGTGCTGAATGACAATTAAGAAATGGAAAGAAATATACAATACAATATCAATTATGAAACCTAAAAATAGATGCTAATATGGCAATTTCACTCTAGGTATTTACCCAAAGGAAATGAAAGCATGAATCCACATAAAGAGTTATAGAAAAATGTACATAGCAGTGTGATTCATAATATTCCAGAACTGAAAACAAGAAAAATATCCATCAATACTTGAAGAGATTAAAAAGAAACTTTTGTACTTATTTAAGTGAGAAAAAGAAGACCACAAAGGAATGAGAAAATTGTCCAAAAAAAAAAAAACGCAATAAAATCACTGGTAAAGGCAAAAATGCAGTAAAGGTAGTGGATTAACCACCTATGAAGATAATATGAAGGTCAAAAGACAAAAATACTAAAATTATGTATTTCAATGATAAGAGGGTAATGGGTACACACACACAAAAAGGGATTAGATATGATACTAAAAATTTAAAATGTGAGAGGAGAGGAGTAAAAGAGTAGAGCTTTTAGAAAGAGGTCAAATTAAAGAGACCATCAACTCAATATAAATTGCAACATACATAGACTATTATATGTGAACCTCATGGTAATCCAAACCAGAAACCTATAATAAATACACAAATAATTTAGAGAAAACGACCCAAACAATACTAAAGAAAGTCATCAAACCACAATGGAAGGGAACAGGAGAAGAAGAAAGGAACAGAGAAGAACTACTAAAACACCCAGAAAAAAAAGTAACAAAATGGCAATAAATACATACTTATCAAAAGCTACTTTAAATGTCAGTGGACTAAATGCTCCAATCAAAAGTCAGAGGGTGGCCAATTGGGTAAAAAACCAAGACCCATATACATGTTTCATACAAGAGATAAACTTCAGGCCTAAATACACTCACAAACTGAAAGTGAAGGGATGGAAAAAGACACTCTTTGCAAATAGCAATGAAAAGAAAGCTGGGGTAGCAATACTTATATCAGACAAAACAGACTTTAAAACAAAAAGTGTAACAAGCGCCAAAGAAGGGCACTACATAATGATAAAGGAAGAAATCCAACAAGAAGATATGAAACTTGTAAATATCCATGCACCCAACACAAAAGCACCAAAATATGTAAAGCAATTATTAATAGACATAAAGTGAGAAATAGACAATATCATAATAATAATAGGGAACTTTAACACCTCACTTACACCATGGATAGATCATCCGAACAGAAGATGAATAGGGAAACATTGGCCTTAAACAGCACATTAGACCAGATGGACTTAGTGGATATATATAGTACATTCCATCCAAAAACCACAGAATACACATTCTTTTCAAATGCATGTGGAAAATTCTCCAGGATTGATCACAGATTAGGCCATAAAACAAGTGTCAATAAATTTAAGAAGAGTGACATAATACCAACCATATTTTCTGATGACAGAGGTATGAAACTAGAAATCAACTACAAGAAGAAAATCAGAAAAGACACAAAAAATGTGGAGATTAAACAAAATGCTACTGAACAATATTTGAGTCAATGAATAAATCAAAGGAGAAATCAAAAAATACCTGGAGGCAAATCAAAATGAAAATACGACATACCAAAGTCTATGGGATGCAGCAAAAGTGATTCTAAGAGGGAAGTTCATAACAATACAGGCCTACCTCAACAAACAAGAAAAATCACAAATAAACAATCTAACAGTGCACCTAAAGAACTGGAAAAAGAAAAACAAAGAAAGCTCAAAATCAGTAGAAAGAAGGAAATAATAAAAATCAGAGCAGAAATAAAGGAAATAAAGACTAAAAAGAACAATAGAAAACATCAATTAAACCAAGTGCTGGTTCTTTGAAAAGAAACAAAACTGACAAACCTTTAACTAGACTCACCAAGGAAAAAAAGAGAGAAGCCTCAAATAAGTAAAATTGGAAATGTAAAAGGAGAAATTACAACAGACATCTTAGAAATGCGAAAGATTACAAGAGAATAGTACAAAAAGCTATACACCAAAAAATTGGATAATCTAGAAGAAATTGACAAATTCTTAGAATCATACAACCTTCCAAAACTGAATCAAGATGAAACAGAGAATTTCAATAGACTACTGACCAGTAAGGAGATCGGACCAGTGCTCAAAAACCGCCCAGAAAATAAAAGTCCAGGACAAGATGGCTCCTCGTGAATTATACCAAACATTCAAAAAAAACTTAATACCTATCCTTTTCAAACTATTCAAAAAAATTGAAGAGGAGGGGAGGCTTCCTAACTCATTCTATGAAGCCAACATTACCCTAATACCAAAACCAGAAAAAGACAACGCACACACAAAAAGAAAATTAGAGGCCAATATCACTGATGAACATTGATGCAAAAATCTTCAACAAAATACGAGCAAATTGAATACAACAGCACATTAAAAAGATAATACACCATGATCAAGTTGGATTTATTCCAGGAATTCAGGAGTGATTCAACATATGCAAATCAATCAACAAGATACACCACATTAACAAAATGAAGAATGAAAATCATATGATCATCTAAATAGATGAAGAGAAAGCATTTGACAAGATACAGCATCCGTTTATGATAAAAAAAACTCTGAATAAAATGGGTATAGCAGGAAAGCATCTCAACATAATAAAGGCCATATATGGCAAACCCACAGATAATATTCTCAGTGGAGAAAAACTGAAAGCTATTCCTCTAATAAAGGAACCAGACAAGGATGCCCAGTTTCACCACTCATTTAACGTAGTATTGGAAGTCCTCGCCAGAGCAGTCAGGCCAGCAAAAGAAATAAAAGGGATCTAAATTTGAAAAGAAGAAGTGAAAGTGTCACTCTTTGCAGATGACATGATTTTATATATAGAAAACCCTAAATAATCCACTAAAATATTTTAGAAATAATAAGTGAATATGGTCAAGTAGCTGCATACAAAAGCTACACACAAAAAAATGTTGTTTCTATACATTAACAACAAAGTAGCAGAAAGAGAAATTAAGAATACAATCCCATTTCCAATTTCAACAAAAAGAATAAAATATCTAGGAATAAACTTAACCAAAGAGATGAAAGATCTTTACACTGAAAACTATAAAACATTATTGAAAGAAATTGAAGATACAAAGAAATGGAAAGATAATCTGTGTTCTGGGACTGGAAGAATTAACATAGCTAAAATGTCCATACTTCCTAAAGCAATCTACAGATTCAATGCATTTCCTATAAAAGTTTCAACAGCATTTTTCACAGAAATAGAACAAAGAATCCTAAAACTTATATGGAACAACAAAAGAGTCCGAATATCCAAAGGAATGCTGAGAAAAAAGAACAAATCTGGTGGTATCATACTCCCTGATTTCAAAATATACTACAAGGCTATAGTAACCAAAATGACATGGTGCTGGCACAAAAACAGGCACACATATCAACGGAACAGAATCCAGAGCCCAGAAATAAATCCACACATCTATGGACAGCTAATTTTCAACAAGGGGGCCAAGAATATACAATGGAAAAAGGGAAGTCTCTTCAACAAATGGCGTTGGGAAAACAGGACAGCAACATGCAAAAGAATGAAAGTAGACCACTCTCTTACATGATCCATAAAAATTAGCTCAAAGTATCTTAAAGACTTGAATGTAAGACCTGAAACCATGAAACTTCTAGAAGAGAACATAGGCAGTACACTCTTCGACATTGGTCTTAGCAGTGTATTTTCAAGTACCATGTCTGACCAGGCAAGCGAAACGATAGAAAAAATAAATGGGACTGCATCAAACAAAAAGCTTCCATACAACAAAGGAAACAATCAACAAAATGGGAGAAGATATTTGCAAACCATATATCTGATTAAGGGGATTATATCCAAAATATATAAAGAACTCATACATCCCAACACCAAAAATCTAACAACTCAATTAAAAAATGGGCAAAAGATCTGAACAGACATTTCTCCAAAGAAGATATACAGATGGCCAACAGGTACACAAAAAGATGTTCAACATCATTTACTATCAGGGAAATGCAAATCAAAAGTACAATGAGATATAATCTCACTCCCATCAGAATGGCTATAATTAACAAGACAAGAAACAATAAGTGTTGGAGAGGATGTGGAGAGAAGGGAACCCTCATACACTGCTGGTGGGAGTGCAAACTGGTTCAGCCACTATGGAAGACAGCATGGAGATTCCTCAAAAAATTATAAATAGATCTACCACATGATCCAGCTATTCTACTGCTGAGTATTTATCTGAAGAACATGAAAACATGAATGCACAAACATACATGCATCCCTATGTTCATTGCAGCACTATTCACAATAGGCAAGACTTGGAAGCAACCCAGTTGCCCATCAAGGTATATATACACTACTCAGCCATAAGAAATGATGATATCTGGCCATTTGTGACAACATGGATGGACCTTGAGGGTGAAACAAGTCAGAGGGAGCAAGTCAAATAACATGTGATCTCACTCATAAGTAGAAGATAAAACCAATAACAAACAAACACACAGATACAGAGATTGGATTGGTGGTTACCAGAGGGGAAAGGTGGAGGAGGAGGGCAAAAGGGGTGATTACGCACATGTGTGTGGTGATGGATGGTAATTAGTCTTTTGGTGGTGAACATGATGTAATCTACACAGAAATTGAAATGTATAATGATGTATGCGTGGAATTTATATAATCTTATAAACCAATATCACTGCAATAAAAAAAAGAAAAGAAAGAAAGTACAGTGCACGATTTGACAGTACAGAGAAGGTCTCCAATTGGGGGACAGAGATGAAATAAAAAATGTTCAGCTAAAAATGGAAAGAACCCAAAAGTCTCATATGCATACTAAGGATCTTATTCAGCAAAGAAAAAAATGAACTCTGATACATGCAAAAACATGAATAAATCTAAAATAAAATCTATGTTAAATGAAAGTAGTTGTACTCCAAATAGTATGTATTGAATGATTCCCTTCATGTGAGGTTCCAGAATAGGCAAATTAATTTATAATGACGGCAAACAAATCATTGGTTGTCTAGTCCTGAGGGTGGGGGAAGGGGAAGATTGATTGCAAAGAGACATGAGGAAACTTTTTGACAGGATGGATATGCTCAATATTTTGATTGCGGCAACGACATATAGGTAAATAATATGTATCAAAATTCACTGAACTATTTTGAAGTAAGTACTCTTCATTTTATTGTATGCAAATTACCTGATTAAATTTGATCAAAATACGTGTAAATAAAATAACACGACATATTTTACATGAATGCAGAAATCCTTAAAAATGCATATTAAGAACACTAGAATGGATTCTTCGTTATGTATGCATGTGTGTGAATGCTAGTGGGGAATAGAGATAAAGGAGAACGAGCGATTAAGTTAAATAAGATAGGGGCCTTGTATAGGTAATGCTTATAATATATTGTGTACTGAGAAGCATAATTAACTCAGCCTTTCATGTCTACATTCCAAGTAAGGGGTGAAAAAAGGCACCTATATAGTGAGTGATGTGTCAAATCATGTGCTAGATGCTGAGGATACCTGCCTACGTAAAGCTAATGGCAAAATGAGGGAGATAGACTTTATATGAATAATACATAAAAAGTAAATAATTATGATTACTTAAATAATTTCACCTTATAAACTTCAGAAAATACAGCAAGCCAAGGGAGCACAAAACAAACAGATGAGAGGTCTGGGTGCAGGAAGGAAAAGCATTCCTATGAAAGTGATGTTTAAGTTGAGACATTAAATATGAATAAGATTTAGCTAAGCAAACAGAGGCAAATGTTTTCAGCTAGAGCAAGTAACAGGTAATTTTGTTATGTTCTCCCATAATTACTCACATTGATCTTTTAGATTACTAATTTGGCATTCAGCAATGTCCATCTGTATTTTCAGAGCTTCTGTTGAAACTTGTTTTCTTTTTATTCAGGTAACATTGATTTATAACATTGTATAAATTTCAGGTGCACATTATTATATTTCTCCTCCTGTATAGACTATATTTTGTTCCTAACCAAGAGTTTAGTTGTCATTTGTCACCATACAAATGTGCCCATTTACTACTTTCACCCTCCCCTCAACCCCCTTCCCCTCTGGTAACCGCCGATCTGTTCTCCGTATCTATGTTTGTTTGTTTATCTTCCAGATATGAGTGAAATGAATCACTTTTGTCTTTCTCCGTCTGACCTATTTTGCTTGGCACAATACCCTCAAGGTCCATCCATGCTGTCGCAAATGGCAAGATTTCATCTTTTTTTATAGATGAGTAGAATTTCATCGTATGTATACCCCACATCTTTGTTCATCTGTTGATGGGCATTTAGGTTGTTTCAAACTCTTGGCTCTTGTGAATAATGCTGCAATGGACTTTGTGCTGCATACATCTTTTCAAATTAATGTTTTTAAGCTCTTAAGATAAATATCCAGAAATGGAATAGCTGGATCATAAGGTAGTTATATTTTTATTATTTGAGCAATCTCCATACTGTTTTCCATAGTAGCTGAACCAATTTACATTCCCACCAGCAGTTGTACAAGGGTTCTCTTTTCTCCACATCCTCTCTGATACTTGTGATTTCTTGTGTCTTTATTAATAGCCATTCTGACAGGCATGAAGTGATATCTCATTGTGATTTTGATTTGCATTTCTCTAATAATGGGTAATCTTGAACATCTTTTCATGTGCCTGTTGGACATTGTATATTTTCTTTTGAAAAATGTCTGTTGAGATCCTTTGCTCATTTTTTAATTAAATTTTTTGATATTTTTTGTTGTTTTGAGCTGTATGAGTTTTTTGAATAATGTGGATATTAACCCCTTATCAGAGATATGATTTGCAAATATATTCTCTCAGTCAGTATGTTGCATTTTCACTTCGTTAATGGTTTCTTGCTGTGCAGAAGCTTTTTCTTTGATATAATCTCATTTGTTTATTTTTACTCTTGTTTACCTTGCCTGAGGAGACATAATCCAAAAGATACTGGTAAGACCCATGTTAAAGAGCATACTACCTATGTCTACTTTTAGTTTTATGATTTCAGGTCTTACATTCAAGTCTTTAATCCATTTTGAGTTAATTTTTTGTATGGTACAAGGTAGTGGTCTGCTTTCTCTTGCATGTGTCTGTCCAATATTCCCAACATCATTTATTGAAGAGACTTTCCTTTCTCCATTGCATGTTCTTGGCACCTTTGTTAAAGATTAGCTGTCCATAGATGTGATTTTATTTCTGGGTTCTCAATTCTGTTCCATTGATCTGTGTGTCTGTTTTTCTGCCAGTCCATGCTATTTTGATTACTATAGCTTTGCAGTATATTTTGAATTCAGGGAGTGTTATACCTCAAACTTTGTTCTTTTTTCGCAAGTTCACTTTGGTTATTCGAGCTCTTTTGTTGCTTCACATAAATTTTACAATTCTTTGTTCTATATCTGTGAAAAATGTCATTGGGCCTTTGATAAGGATTTCATTAAATCTGCAGATTGCTTTAGGTATTTTGGACATTTTAACTATGTTTATTCTTCCAATCCATGATCAGGGAATATCTTTCCATTTCTTTATGACTTCTTCATTGTCTTCCAACAATACATTATAATTTTTCACGTACAGGTCTTTCACTTCCTTGGTTAAATTTATTTCTAGGTATTTTTTTTCTTTTTGTTGAGACTGTAAATGGGATTGTAATCTTGATTTCTCTTTTTGATAGTTTTTTGTTAGTGTATAGAAATGTGACTGATTTTTGTATGTTATTTTTGTACCCTGCAACTTTACTGTATTAATTATTTCTAATAGTTTCCCCATGGTTTCTTTAGGATTTTCTGTATATAAAATCATGTCATCTGCAAATAGTGACAGTTTTACTTCTTCCTTTTGAATTTGGATCTCTTTCATTTCTTTTTCTTATGTAATTGCTATGGCTAGCACTTCCAATACAATCTTGAATAAGTGTGGTGAGAGTGGTCATCCTTGTCTTGTTCCTGTTCTTAGATGGATAGCTTTCAGTTTTTCACCATTCATTATGATGTTAGCTGTGGGTTTGTCATATATGGCTTTTATTATCTGGGGGTACTTTTCTTCTATACCCTTTTTTCAAGGGTTTTTATCATTATTGGTTGCTCAAGCTCTTCAAATGACTTCTCCGCATCTATTGAGTTGACCATGTGATTTTTATTCACCATTTTGCTAATGTGATGTATCATGTTTCTGATTTGTGGATTTTGAACCATCTTTGCATCCCTAGAATAAATCCCACTTGATTGTGGCATATGAGATGTACAATGTATTGTTGTATTTGATTCACTAATATTTTATTGAAGATTATTACACCTATGTTCATCAGCATTACGAGTCTATGATTTTATTTTTCTTGTTGTCTGGTTTTGGTATGAGGGTAATTGTGGCCTCATAAAATGAGTTAGGAAGTGTCCCATCCTCCTCAATTTTTTGGAAAAGAGACAGGTAGATATTAAATCTTTTTTGAATGTTTGGTAGAATTCTCCAGAGAACTTATCTGGTATGGGGCTTTCATTTTTTGTGAGGTTTTTGATTACTGTTTCAACTTTATTAGTGCTTGTTCTATTCAGATTCTCTGTTTATTCTTGATTAAGTTTTTGGAGGTTGTATGAGTCTGTGTATTTATTTATTTATTCTAGATTATCCAAGTTTTTGGCATATAGCTTTTCATAGTATTCTCTTATGATTCTTTGTATTTCTGAGATATCTGTTGTAACCAGTTGTTGACAATCTTTTTTTTTCTTCTCCCCAAAGCCCCCAGTACATAGTTATATATTCTATTTGTAGGTCCTTCTGGCTCTGCTATGTGAGATGCCAACCTTGCATGGCTCAATGAGTGGTGCTAGGTCCCTGACCAGGATGTGAAACAATGCCCTGGGCCACTTAAGTGGAGCACACAAACTTAACCACTTGGCCTCAGGGCTGGCCCCCTAGTTTTTATTTCATTTATTTTCACTCTGATTATTTCCTTCCTTCTATTAAATTGGGTGCTTTGTTTATTCTTTTTTAAGTTCCTTTAGGCATAATGCTAGATTGTTTATTTGAGATTTTTCTTGTTTCTTGAGATAGACTTCTTTCCACTTTTGCTGCATCCCATAGATTTTGGTATGTTGTGTTTTCATTTTTATTTGTCTCCAGGTATATTTTAATTTCTCTTTTGATTTATTCATTGATACAATCATTGTTCAGTAGCATGTTGTTTATTCTCTACGTATTTGTGACTTTTCCAGTATTCTTCTTGTAGTTGATTTCTAGTTTTATACCATTTTGTTTGGAAAAGATGCTTGATATGATTTCAATCTTCTTAAATTTATTGAGGCTTGCTTTGTTTTCCCATATGGTCTATTTTTGACAACGTTCCATATGCACTTGAGAAGAATGTGTATTCTGCTGCTTTTGATGGAATGTTGTATACATATCTGTTAAGTCCATCTGGTCTAATGTTTCGATTTCATTTAAAGCCAATGTTTCCTTGTTGACATTCTGTCTAGGTAATCTATCCTTTAATTAAGTGAGAAATTAAAGTTCCCTACTATTATTGTCTTGCTGTCAATTTCTCCCTTTATGTTTGTTAGTAATTGCTTTATATAATTTGGTGCTCCTATGTTAGTGCATATATAATAATAAATGTTATGTCTTCTTGATGGATTGTCCCTTTTTTCATTATATACATCTATCCTTTCCTCTTATTATCTCTTTTGGCTTGAAGTCAATTTTGTATAATATAAATATGGCTACACTTGCTTTCTTTTGGTTGCCACTTGTGTGGAGTATCATATTCCATCCCCTCACTTTGAGCCTATGTTTATCTTTGAAGTGAGACAGGTCTTCTCGTGGCAACATATTGTTGGGTCTTGTTTTTTAAACTATTCAGCCACTCTGTTTCTTTTGATTGTTGAATTGAATCAATTTAAATTTTAGGTGATAATTGGTATTTGAGGACTTAATACTACCATTTTATCTTGCTTTCTGTCTTCTCTATATTTCCATTGTTTCTTTTTCTTTGTGTTTCTGCCTGCAATTTCAGTTTTGGTGGTTTTCTTTGATGTGTTTCTCAGTTTCCTTTTTTTTTAGGTCTTGTGACTCTGTTCTGAATTTTTGTTTTGTGCTTACCATGTGGTTTGTCTAAAAGGACTCACAGATAAGATAGTCATTTATCTGCTGATAGCCTCTCATCTTCATTTATCTATGGAGATTCTCTCCTTTTCCTCTTCCCATTCTGTGTTTTTTTTGTCATAAATTATCCCTTTTTAGATTGTGAGTTTGTTACCAAATTGTAGTGGTTATAGTTATTATTAATGCTTTATTTTCCTTTAACCTTTTTGTTATAATTAAGTATATGATACTCTATTTGATACAGATTTGAAATTTTCTGATACTATCTATTTATCACCTCACTCAAAGCTTTGTATACTTTTGGCTTTTGGTTTCAGGTAGGAGGGCTCCTTTCAATTTTTCTTGTAAGGTGGTTCTACTGGCAGTGATATCTCTCAGCTTTCATTTTTCTTGGAAAGGCTTGATTTCTCCTTTATATCTGAAAGATAACTTGGCTCAGTACAGTACTCTTTGCTGACAGCTTTGATTTTGCAATAATTTAAATATATCTCTCCACTCTCTCCTAGCCTTTAAAATTTCTACTGAGGAATCTGCTGATAGCCTAATGAGGATTCCCTTCTAGGTTATTTTCTTCTTCTCCCTGGCCTCTTTTAATATTCTTTATTTATCATTAATTTTTGTCAGTTTTGTTATCATGTGTCTTGGAGAAGGTCTTTTTGCATTGAGATAATTAGGTGTTCTGTTAACTTCATGGATTTCTAGATCCATTTTCTTCCTCAGGTTTGGGAAGTTCTCAGCTAATATTTCTTTAGATAAGTTTTCTCCTCCCTTCTCTCTCTTTTCTCCTTCTGGGATATCCATTAACTTTATGCTCCCCTTTCTAATATAGCCAGATATTCTTGTAAAATTTCTGTTTTTTGGCCTTAATTCTCTCTCCTCTTCTACCTGCATCATTTCTAGGGTTCTATATTCGAGCTTGTTAATTTTCTCCTCCATGTAACCTGCTATATTTCCAATGTTTTCTAATTCATTGCTCATTTTATTTATTGAGTTATTCAGCTCCAGAATTTCTGTTAGGTTTTTTTTTTTGGACTTTCAATCTTTTTGGTAAAGCATTCTTTCTGTTAATTAATTGAATTTCTGAGCTCATTGAATTACATTTCTGAGTTTTCTTGTAGCTCACTGAGTTTTTTCATGATAGCTATATTGAATTCTTGATCAGGTAGATCATAATCCTCCATTCTTTTATGTTTGGTTTTCCAAGAATTGGTGTTTTATTTAGTGCCTTTGTGCTATGGCTTTTGTGTGGTGCTTGATGAGTTATTCTTCTGCTGGCACATTTGTTGTAGCAAACATGTTTGTAATTTAGATATCGCTTTGTTCTGATTGAAACTTTTCAAATGCTTGGAGATTAGAAGCCATTCTTTTGTTTTTCAATAGGTGACGCTATAGTGTCTTTTACCTGATCTGCCTCTGGCTATATTTGTGGATCTACATGTTCCGCCCTCCACTTCCTCTATTTGGGGTATGATACTCTTGTCATTGCTACCTATGCTTCTGGATATCATTGATGCCTTGCTGTTGCTGATGTCACTGCAGTTGCTGTCTTTGCCATTGGGGCCACAGGGATAGCTGAAATCTCAGCCAAGTCCAGCATCATCTGGATCAGAAGCTCTGCTGCTATGGTTGGGGGAGGGGTGGGTTGTGAGGGAGCTGGGTATTCAGGGCACCATTTCAGCTGTTGCCCGTCACCTTGTGGTCATAGGTGCTGCTGTAGATAGGATGTCATTCTGTGTACACCTCTGCTGCTGCTGCCAAACACATACAGGGTTTTTTTTTTGTCACACAGTTCTGTTCAATGAGAAGTAAACAGATATCTAATCAGCAGCTGGTATACACATTTTAACCTTTACTCTTTGGATTAGTTTTTTAAGCTTGCCATCACAAAGTACTACAGATCAGGTGGCTTAAACAACAAAAATTTATTTTCTCACAGTTCTGCAGACTCAAAGTACAAGATCAAGTTGTCAACATGGTTGGTTTCTTTAGTGGCCCCTTTCCTTGGCTTATAAATGACCATCTTCTCTCTGTGTCTTTTCTGTATGTGTCTGTGTCCAAATTTGCTCTTCTTATAAGGATATCAGTCACGTTGTTTAAGGCTTACCCTAATGACCTCACTTTAACTTAATTGCATCTTTAAAGATCCTATCCCCAAACACAGCCACATACTGAGGTTCTGGGGGTTAGGACTTCAACATAAAAATTTGAGGGGGAGACACAATTAATCTCATAACACTCTTCTTTTTTTCTTTGTGGAATGTTCAAATGGTTCCTGGAGGTACAACATTCATGTTTCAACTATGAAAATAAAATCTAAATGTTAAGGAGGGTAGAGAGGGATGTTCTGTTACTAACAGTACTCTAAAGGCCCATTGTTGACCACTGCATCTGATTCCTTTCTCCAAATGATCATTCTTGTGTTCATTCATCATTTATCACCCACTTTTATATATAACACCAATCAATCTGCTAGCTGTTGGGATTACTTCATTACAAAATTCTTGCTAACTTCAAGGAACTTAAAATCTAGCTACCACTTAAAGTGTAGTAAATTCACAGGAATATATTTTTCTTGCTGTTCATTTGTCTATATTATACTCTCATAATGGCTGACAGATGATCTTTTCTGAACTTAGGGCCTATGGATCTGGTTGCAAGTATTTCATAATGCCACTGATATCATATCCAGAAGTGTGTATATGTGCATGTGTGTGATTTTTGAGGGGCTAGGATCCATAGATCTCATTAGATCTTCCAATAGATTCATGACTTAAATTATAGAATTTACTCTAGCAGCTAAGATATACCACAAATCTCTAATCTACCTATCAACGATATCCTCCCCACCCTCTCATGAACATTATAAGGTATTGATGGCTATTATTGGGCAGTTTGTTTCCTGAGTCATTTCCCCTACAAAGAATAAATTACTACTTCCCTGATAAATAAAATAGCAATTGCTAACCAGAGTGTATGGTAATAATTTGGACTTGACATACAGAACCCACGACTGCGTACTATGCTACATTGTATCCTTGTGAGTTAAAATATCAATGCCATTTCAAAAAGAAAATTTTCAATACATTGCATTTGTGAATTCTCACTGTAGTTCTAGTCATATATGCATATTTGACCAAGAAGAAAACACGGAAAATATCAAGTTAATTACTGATCACAGTTTACTCAGAAATGCATAAACAATTAAAATAAAATCAGGTTTGTTCATAGTCTTCAGGAAAAAATTGTCCTCAAATGAATTCGTTCTTCAGATAAAGTTTTGTTTTCTCCACAAAGATGCATTGAGAAAATGTACAATATCAAATGATAACTAGAATTTGAAGCATATCATTTTTCTGGAGAATTTTACTTTCCTGACCATTATTCTAAGAATGCAACAAAGGACACTTCATTGTTATCACTACCATTATCGTTATTGATTTATTCAATGTACTTCCTGTGAAACTTGGGTATGTGAACATAACAAGCAGGAAAATGAACTTGTCAATACCAGCTGCTTACAACTGATCCATAATCAATCTTAACAGATTTACAACATTGGTTAAGCAGATGTGTGAATGAACAACCAGCTTGAATTTAACTTTTTGATGGGAAGCCTAAAAAGGTGACATTTCTTCTAAAAGGAAATAAAGAGAGGATCTTTATTTGCACTCTTCATCAAAAACACACAGTTCATACATTTTGAAAAAGAGACTGATGCTTCCCAATAAGTCTAACGTATGTATCTCAGAGGTGGGTGGTACAAATAGAATAAGCATTCACAATCTAAAGATTGTGATAAAGTTTATGCAGGTACGAAATGTAGGTAAGAGAAAATTTGCAAGGAATTTCAGCATTGAAGAGAGCTAATTAAGAAATTATGGTTTCTCAAATTACATTCCTCACCCCCCCACACAAAAACACACATAACAATTTCATAACACTAGCTAAGACTTGAATGTTTCCTCTGTGCTACACACTGTTTTTTATAAGCATGATCTCATATAATTCTCATGGCAACACTGAGAGGTAGGTAATTTTCCTAGGCCATATAGTTAGTAAGGGAAGGATCCTGCACAGGAAAGCTACGTCTTGCTGACTGGCTTTAAGCTCTTGCTCTCAACAAGACTGTAAAGTAAAAATACATGGAGAAAACACTCTCTATTTTATGAACTGAATTAATCACATTAGCTGTCTACATTTATTAGGTTTGCTTAATAGTTCCTTTATCTTCACCTTTTATTTCAGGAGTTTTTTATTTTGATGTAGTCCCACTTGTCTAATTTTGCTTTTGTTGTCTGTACTTTTGTGTCATACAAGAAATTGTTGTCAAGACCAATGGTCAGAAAGATTTTCCCCTATGTTTTCTTGTGGGAGTTTTATGGCTTCAGGTCTTACATTTAAGTCTTTAAATCCATTTTGAAATTATTTTTGTGTATAGTGTAAGATAAAGGTCCAATCTCATTCCTTTGCATGTGGATATCCAATTTTCTCAGCACTACTTATTGGAGAAACTATCTTTTCTCTACTGTGTATTCTTGGCACCTGTGTCAAAGATCAGTTAACTGTATATATGTGGGTTTATTTCTCTGCTGTCTATTCTGTTCCACTGATTAGTGTGTCTTTTGATTACTATTGATTTGTAAAATATTTTGAAATCAGGAAATGTTATGTCTCCAGCCTTGTTCTTTTTTCTCAAGATTGCTTTAGTTATTTGGAGTCTTTTGTGATTCTACATGAATTTTAGGATTGTTTTTTCTATTTCTGTAAAAATATAATTGGGGTTTTTATATAGATTGCATTGAATCTAGAGATCACTTTGGATAGTATGGGCATTTTAACAATATTAATTCTTCCAATCCATGAACACAAAGTGTCTTTCTATTTATTTTTGTCTGCTTTAATTTCTTTCATTAGTGTTTTATACTTTTTAGTTTACAAGTCTTTCATCTCCTTGGTTAAGTTTATTCCTAAGAATTTTCTTTTTTTTACACTATTGTAAATGGGATTGTTTTCTTAATTTCCTTTCAAGATACTTCATTCTTGGTTATAGAAATGCAGCTGATTTTTGAATGTTGATTTTTTATCCTGCACACATACACTGAAAGTGAAGGAATGGAAAAAATATACTCCACGCAAATGGTAACCAAAAGAGTACAAAGGTGGCTATACTTATATCAAACAAATATATTTTAAATCAAAACTGTCAATAAGAGGCAAAGAAAGTTATTACATAATGATAAAAGGGCCAATTTCACAAGAAGATACAATTATAAATATATATGCACCCAACATCACAGCACCTAAATATATAAAGAAAGCATTGACTGATCTGAAGGGAGAAATAGACAGGAATACAATAATAATAGGAGATTCAATTAACCGCTTTTAATAATGGATAGATCATCCAGACAGAAAATCAATGAGGAAAGAACAAATGTGAACAACACTACAGACCAAATGGACTCAGCAGACATATGCAGAACATTCCACACAACAGCAGCAGAATACACATTCTTCTTAAATGCATGTGAAACATTCTCCAGGATAAGTCAAATGTGAGCCAATTTATCAATCAACTTGCATGCTCTGTGATAAATATAATGGAAACATTTTACATCATGACAGTTTCACTCTCCATTATTTGCTGAAGTTACTATAGGTAGAAAAATAAAACAAGCAAGGATACCTCATTTTTGAGTGTATATGGGTGAGAAAATTGAAGAATGTAAACAATATTTCCTTGTCCATTTAAAAGCATGAGAAAATAATTGAATCCATTTGCTAGACTTGTGTATAGCAACTTTTTATGTATTTTTAAAGTCTAGTGTTAGGGGCCGGCCCAGTGGCGTATTGGTTAAGTTCATGTGCTCCCCTTTGGCAGCATGGGATTTGCAGGTTTGGATCCTGGGCATGGACCTCTGCACTTCTCATCAAGCCATGTGTGGTGGCATCCCACGTAGAAGAGCTAGAAGGACTTACAAGTAGGATACACAACTATGTATTGGGGCTTTGGGGAGAGAAAAAAAGAAAAAAGAAGAAGATTGGCAACAGATGTTAGCTCAGGGTCAATCTTAGAAAAAAAATGTCTAGTGTTTCCAAAACTTTTAGTAACTGATCACAAATATTTTGTGTATTTTGGTGAACATCACCAACAAATATATCTACTTATGCACATAATTTCCTTTAGCATAACTATTTTAAAGACAACTTGGCTAAAAATTGCTTTCACAATTGCCTAGCTTTCTGAAAGATAACTTTAACTTACAGATAAATGAGAAAAATCATTAATAATTATGCATCAGTGTCCAGTTAAAGATGGAACATTAACTACTTCGGGAGGCTATGCTCTGTCACCTTGTTTGTACTTAAATATTTATGTATTCTCTAACAAATAGCCACAGTTTGAATGAATAGGTTTCTTTGAACATGGCTTTATATAACTGAGAACAACTCCTAAAGTCTCTTGTCAAGGATTTGATAGTCTATAACAATTTTCTTCTACTTATATTTCTATTAAACATTTACACCTTATGAGAATTTTTTATTACATGGGAGCATTTAATATTTCTAAGGCATCAGTGTTTAGACAAAAATATATTCTTTTAAGTCTGTGTGACATTGCATTGCTTATGCTGTTTCCCCAGCCTTGAATGACTTTCCTTAACCCATCAAAATCTTCTTATCCCTAGTATATTATAGAACTAATGTATGTTTTGCGAACTCGTCTTTAACAATGTTAACATGAATCAGCCTCTCATTCTTTTGTATTCTTAAATACATTGAGTATATCTTTATAATAACACATCTCATTCTGCTGTATATTAGAGCTAGTTATTTCATTAGTTGTAATATCCTTTCAAGTACGAAGCTTGTCTGAATTATTTTGATATTTCATTTCCAAGTATCAAAAATCTAATAACAGACTTTGTGTATGGAAGCTGCTCAATAAGATAAGATAAAGTAAAATAAAATAAAATAAATGATAGACTGAATGGATGGATTGATGTATGGGTAGATGGAGAAATGAATGGAGAGACAGATGGATAGATAAACAAGTCAATTCAGAAATACATGTATCAAAGTTTCAATAACTCATGGACTTGTGATTCAACTTTATCATTAAACTACTACAAATATTTTATGATTATTTTTATTAAAATGAACTATTTAAGAGCTCATTGGAATATCCACTATTATCTATTCTGCATCTTGACCTGTCTAGCAGAATTTGGCTGTCAAGAAATGTTTCAATATTTATGGTTTAGCTATTCTCTAAGAATTTCTTGTTGGTGCTGCCTATAGTTCAGTAGAGCATTATGGAAAGCTCTTCAAGAATTAGAATTTGATCTATTCAGTATGTCTCTGTCTCTTATTTTGAATGAGAGTTTAGTGACATAAATGCTTTGCTGTAAAAGCTTTCTGTGCCATCTGGATATTAGGTTGCATATTCAAAACTCACACTCGTCAGAATCCCAGATGAGAGGCTACTGAGAAAGGCAGAAGTATGACATTCTACAAAGAGGTTTTGAAGCACAGCTTTAAACACTGCAGTACTCATGAAGGTGACTAGAAAAGAATGAAGGTTGATCTTCCAGTTTCATATACAGTTCTACTCATGTGCATCTACATATGAAAGGTCTCTTATTGACCACAACTCATGAGAGCAGACATTGAAATGGGTAGACACATCTTCTGATCTGAAGATGCTCTTCTCAGTTTAGTGATACCACTAGTACTATGATGACAACAACGGTGATGATAATGACTACTACCACTATTATTACTAGTGTGCTAATATGACAATTGGCACTAATGTTACTAATAATAGTTATATACCTGCCATCTGCTGAGCCTTTACACTGTATCAAGCATTGTGCTAAGCATTTTACTTTCAAAGTAACTTTTTATCCTCATAACTTTGTGACATAGTTATTATTGGCCCCATTTACTTACAAGGACACTGAGGTTTAGAGAAGATGTTTTAAAAAATATTGCAGGTAGTAAGCAGCAAAACTTTATGACATCAGGGCCAAATTTCTTAAAAAGTGAGGCCAGAGCTAGTTTGTTTAAGTTACAAGCACACATATTTTAATGATTATAATTATTTCCCTCCAAAGGGCCAATTAATGTTAGTGTTAAATAATTTCAAGCCCTCAATTTGACTTTAACACACTACCCAAAACCAGACATCAATGAAGAGCCTATCTATACTGAGTTAATTTATTTTACGCTATTTTTCCCCCAAAATATATCTACAAATTTTAAATTAAAACAGATATATTTGAAGTAAGTAACATTGTTGTATGACAACATAAGATAGAGATACGTAGAATAAAAATAAATCAACTCTTGCTGATCTCTCCAATCTCTCCTACCTATGAAATTGTCAACAAATTATGTATATTCTTCCATTCCTTTTACATAGTTTTAGAAGCCGTATAAAATGTTGGCTTTGTTAACAAAATTGGATCATCCTATGCATATTTTATTGAAAATTTTTAAAATTTACAATATATCATGGAGATTTTCCCATGTTAATATATATAAATTTACATCCCTTGTTTGAATAACTAAATAAATAGTATTCCACACTATTGATGTATCAACATTTATTCCACAATTATTCCACTGATGGGCACCTAGCCTAGAATTATGATTGCTATAGTTCAAAGGTATATGCATTTTAAAGTTTAATAGATACTACCATATTCATTGCCCAATTAACATTAACATGCAATTAACTACAGTTAACATGTTTTGCAGTAACACACGAGTGCTAATTTCTTCACATGTCCATCAGCATTTGATGTTATCAATCTCTAATTCTTTTGATCAATCAGATTGCATTTTATTTATCAGAAAATATGTAGGAATCATTCGTCTCCTGATGATCCCTAGTAATGAACAATTTGTTTCTTTCCTTAAATGGCTTACAATTTAATTTTAGAGAAAAATACTTATAAACTATTGAGTTGTAGTGTTTGTAGTGGAGATACTCCTGTGCTGGAGGGCCAGTGTTACATTGCCATAGAGGTGGAGTTGTAAGGCTCATATTATTCAGTTCAGGCTCCTAGCCAAAAGATGACACAGAAAATTGAATCAAAAAATCAAACTTTTCTAAAAGGATTAGATAAACACTTGAGATTTCAGAAACAATACCAATATGCATTCTGTGATCTGCACTAGGCAAGCAATGTTTCTGAGACTCCAAAATTCTTTATGCTTCATAATGAATGTCCCCCGATTTTGTTTTCTGCATCACATATTGTCTGAGGTTTCTTGCACTTTAGTAGTGGAATAATTGATGCAGCTCTTAAGAATCTTGAGTTATTTTCCTCACTTTCCCATGGGTAGTTACATAACTTTGGTCATGTCACTTCCTCTCAACTTTGGGCAAGTCATTTTGTCTCAGTTGCCTTAAATTTTCTCATTTGGCCTTCTTAGTCACATTAAACACACCTTCAGTTTTCATAGGAATATATAGATATAGGCTAATACACATCTATATAATATAGTATATTACCTTTATAGATATATATTATACATACACATCCAACTCTCTCTTAATTTTTAAGTGGTCACGATATTGTAGAGGCAATTCAACCATTGGAAAGAAGTTCTAAATGGATGAATTGATTGCAGAAAATAAGCATGGAGAAAGTGCATGTGTTTCAAGTTTACAATACCCTTACTTTATTATCCTGGAACAAGTACTTTGTGAGCGGGGCAATTGAGCATAATAAATGAAAATACAGTTTTCTGTTAGGAATACTTGTGTTACAGTTGTGACTTTGGCTATTTAGCAATATTAAGTTAGGTAAATACTGTATTAGTATGGATTCTTTCTGTTTCAAGAATCAGACATTCTAACTCAAAGTGGCTTAAAAAAAACACAAATATACAAATGATGATTGAGTAGATCAATAATAGACAGTGTCTTCAATGGCTTGATTCAGCATTCACATAATTTCAGCAGAATGGGATTTTCTTCCTCTCCATTTCTTGGATCTACTTTAATATCAGCTCTATTACTCAGTACCACATGGTCACAAGATCTCTGCAGCAAATATAATCCTTCTGCAGTCTTCCTTTAAGATCCAACTGGGAATAAGAAATTCATTTTTCTGATAGTTAAAAAAGTCTGGAATTGTAGTATTTTGGCTGGGGAAAATGTAATATATTTGTTAGACTCATTTGGGTCACATGCTGCATCCCTGAACCTGGGTAATGATGCAATTTCTTCAAAAGCATTTAAGCTGAGAGTGAACAAAGGGTGATTGCCCCAAAGTGAAATAAGCATAGTACGGTCTCCAAAATGGAGAGTAGTACATTGTGGCAAGAAAAAAAAATATCCAAATTATGACAATATTAGTTTTCTATTACTGTTGTAACAATCAGTGGCTTAAAACAAGAAAAATTTATTATATGACAGTTCTGGAAGTCAAAATTTAGAAATTGTTCTCACTGGACTAAAATACAGATACGAACAGGGCTGCACTTCTTTCCAGCTCTAGGATATAATTGTTTTCTTGACTTTTCCAGCTTCTAGAGGCTGTCTGCATTATATTATTAATAATAATATTATTATATTAGTAATAATATTATACTAGTAATAATATTATTATTAGGAGTAGCATTATATCTAGGAACATCACATTAACATATGGTAATCTGTGAATATATGCTTCACCTGAAACACAATATATGTTTAACTTTTCGAATGTTTCTGTTAATATATTGTTTCACCAATATATGTCTCAGTTTAATATATGTTTCACCTGTCACTTAACATCTCCCCTGATCCGCAAATCTGAAATCCAATTTAAACCAGAAAGAAATGACTTTCTGAGTAATGACTCTTTCATTTGTTATCCAGATGCATCATGCCTTAGCCTGGTTTTGAGGTTAGCAGTATGAGCTGGTATTTGTTGACCTTTCTAGAAGGCACTTTCAGTTGTTTTATCCAAAAGAACAGTAGGGATGAAATAACACGTAGGTGAGGAGTCGGATAGCTGGAAAAGAACAAGAATATTTCTGGGAAACAATTCCAAGAATCAGAAGTGACTTTCAGGCAGACACATATACAATTCATTTTCTTCACCCTTCCTTTATCGTTGTTTGCATGTCTGAATTTAAGATACTCATCATTGTTACCACTTCTGAGGGATCCCTTTCAGTTACATCTTTATTCTTTAGCTTTGGCACCTGCTCACTTTTCCAGTGAGCCTGTTCCTTAGTCAATAAATTTCAGCTTTGGAGGTAGAACTAAAAATATTTTACAAGGAATTTAAAGCATTTTGTATTTTGGTTTCTCTCATATTCTGTGAGTTTCAAAGTGACAATTAAAGCAACAGTGAAGGGTGAAATTTTAGCATTTTTGAAATGTTGCTTTATCAGGATCAGATGATTGCTGCATTCCAATGGAAAAAAATCCATTTGAAGGACTAATGCAAAAACATAAGTTTAGAT
Organism: Equus caballus; assembly: GCF_041296265.1. NCBI lineage: Eukaryota > Metazoa > Chordata > Mammalia > Perissodactyla > Equidae > Equus > Equus caballus. The sequence continues at coordinate 82,557,081 of NC_091715.1, forward strand.
GCAATGAAAGACTAGTTGGGATCACACACTTTTACGTAGGCTGATTCACACAAGACATCACAAACTCTAGAGTCAGAGTCAATCATAAGTTAAAGATAAAAAAAAGGTTTTAAGGTGAGGTTTAAAGAGGCAGAGGCAGTGAAGTGGGCTCTGCAGAACACGTAGATCAAGAAGGCATGAGATTTCCATGCTTAAGGCAACGAGTGATGCATTTTTTGATCTTCAAAAGTAAGAAAGAAAGGAAACCTACACAGAATCATCTCATCTAAAGTCCTTTATATGCATTAAACCCACTTAATAAAAAACAAAGCATCCCTCAAGCATTGGCTTGTTGAAGAGCTCTTACATAATTTGTCATTGGAATAAAAGAATGCCTTACACTTAATGACCATTATTTTTCCCATAATATTCTGAATCAAAATTCACTAAGTAAAAATAATGTTACTTAGGCTTTTACATCAAATGTCATCAACTCTAACTATTCTGATATAATTTTTGTGAGAATATATAAATAACAAAAAATATTGAAAGAACTTTCAAACTTTCTTGTATTTAGCATTTTCTAAGCATGAGTTTCTAGCAAACAATTCTCTTTGGCATATGCTCATTCATTTAGATGTTTTATTGCTTTATAGATGAACAGTTCCAAGGTCAGTTGGCTAATAAGAATTTGTCAGTTTTGACAGAAAAGCAATTTTTACAGTTATTAAAAAATAAAAACAATTTACATTTTGGTTAGTTTCACACTGCCATTTTTGATAAAGAGTGTTGACAGAAGAGGCAAAGACAGATGTATGTTGAATCCCACAATGTGGCTAAATGTGGTAATGTAAAACAAAAAGAGATGGCGTTAAATATAAAAGTTAGTTATTTATTTCACAAGAGGCAATCATATTAATAAAGAAACAGAAAAACAGAGGCTTTAGCCTTTACCAGATAGAATTCTATTGCAGGTATAGAGACTTTCATTTTTTTTCACTTTCCTATGAAAATGAGAATGAAAAAAGACAATTTTTCTTAAATACTGACAAGCATAGATTAAATTCCTTTGTTGAATATACATTCACCGTTGTCCCTAAAGCCCTTGTTGCACAGAGATGCTCTGTGTTCTCTCTACCCATTCTCCATCTCTTGGTTAGGGAATTAATCATAACTAATACCAAATATCTAATAAAAACTGTTAAGTCACTGTGTGGTATAATGACTCCTTACAGCTCATTTTCATAGCTGTGTTTGAACCAATCACTGGCAAAGGGAATGGGCTTTTCACGGCTTTTGACATCGATGTTCATCTCCTGGACCTGGAAAGTCCAGCTTCATTGAGCGCATAGGAGGGTAAATACCTAAAAAAAAGGCAGGGCTCTACCAGCAAGGAGGAGTAGCTATCAGATAAGAACAAATCATGTTTGCTGCACTATATATTTAGTAACAGCATTTATTAACCTAGGGGGAAAAACAGTGCTATAGAGAGATTAGTAATTATAAGATAATTAATAAAAATTGGTGTCTTCAATTATTATGTTAAATTGCATTTATAGGAAGACAATATATGAATGTATTTTTAACTAGCAGATACTGACACATGTGTATGTCACTCATATGCAGTGTGCAATGATTAATAAAATTCGATTAAGTAACTGTCATGCTAGGTATGTTTGATGTGGGTTTGAATTTTACTCGTAATTAGTGATAGTAATTTTCCTTTTTCATTAAGACGGAAATCTAGAGCTAAATTAAGCAAAACTGCTAGCTCACTGGAAAGGAAAAAAATAATGACATTGCTCAAAAACAGAAAAGTGTCAGTGAGAAACATAGAGCAAAGTATTATAATTGATTTAACCTGCAGAACAGAATTTCTAAATATTAACTTCTTTATTGTTTTCTTTTTGTAGCTGATTTTAAAAGAAGTTAGATTTAATGGCTTTTACTAAAAGTTTATAAAAACATTTCCAGGCTCTGCCATCCTTGAGGCAGAAGAATATTTGTTAAAAATGAATAAAAAGAAGGATATGTAAAAAAATTATAATTAACAAGAAATATTTAGAATCTCTTTAGTATTCACTTAAAAGCAAATTCAAACATGTTTGAATATGTTTACATAGAAGAACTCTTTGATTTTTGAGGGAATTACAAGGAAATTTAATTTAATTTTTAATTTTTTAAAATTTTTTAAATTATCGGATGTACATCGTATTTCGAATTCTGTGTACACTACATCATGTTCACCACCCGAAAACTAATTATAGTCCATCCCCTCACATGTGAGCCTAATCACCCCTTTTGCCCTCCCCTCTCCCCCCTTCCCCTATGGTAACCATGAATCCAATCTTCAATGCTATGTGTTTTTTTGTCGTTGTTTTTATCTTCTACTTATTATTGAGATCATAAGGTATTTGACTTTCTCCCTCTGACATTTCACTTAGCATAATAGCCTCAAGGTCCATCCATGTTGTCACAAATGGCCGGATTTCATCATTTCCTATGGCTGATTATTACTCCATTGTGTATATATACTACATCTTCCTTATCCATTCATCTGTTGATGGGCACCTATGTTGTTTCCTAGTCTTGGCTGTTGTGAAAAATGATACACTGACCATAGCGGTGCATATATCTTTACACATTTGTGTTTTCATGTTCTTTGGAAAAATAGCCAGCAGTAGAATAGCTATATTTTATGGTAGTTATAGTCTTAATTTTTTGAGGAATCTCCATACTGTTTTCCATAGTGGCTGCACCAGCTTGTACTTCCACCAGCAGTGTATGAGAGTTCCTTTCTCTCCACAACCTCTCCAACACTTGTTGTTTCCTGTCTTGTTAATTAATTATAGCCATTCTGAAGGGAGTGAGGTGATACCTCATTGTAGTCTTGATTTGCATTTACCTGATAGTTAATGATGTTGAACATCTTTTCATGTGCCTGTTGGCCATCTGTATATCTTCTCTGGAGAAATGTCTGTTCAGATCTTTTGTGCAGTTTTTAATTGGGTTGTTAGATTTTTTGTTGTTGAGATGTATGAGTTCTTTATATATCTTAGATATGAACCCCTTATCAGATATATGGCTTGAAAATATCTTCTCCCAGTTGTTAGGTTGTCTTTTCATTTTGTTGATGGTTTCCTTTGCTGTGAAGAAGCTGTTTAGTTTCATGTAGTCCCATTTGTTTATTTTCTTTGTTGTTTCTCTTGCCTGATTAAACAAGGTACTTTAAAATATGCTGCTAAGACTGATGTTGAAGAACATACTGCCTATGTTTTCCTCTAGAAGTTTCATGGTTTCAGGTCTTACATTCTTTAAGGCATTTTGAGTTAATTTTTATCTATCATATAAGATAATGGTCTACTTTCATTCTTTTGCATGTGGATGTCCGTTTTCCCAATGTAATTTATTGAAGAGACTTTCCTTTCTCCATTGCATGTTCTTGGCTCCTTTGTTGAAAATTAGCTGTCCATAGATATGTGGGTTTATTTCTGGGCTCTCACTTTCTGTTCCATTGATCTGTGTGTCTGTTTTTGTGCCAATACCATGCTGTTTGGAATACTATAGCTTTGTAGAATATTTTGAAGTCAGAGATTGTGATTCCTCCAGCTTCGTTCTTTTTTCTCAGAATTGCTTTGGCTCTTTGGGGTCTTTCACTGTTCCATATAGATTTGAGGATTCTTTGTTCTATTTCTGTGAAAAATGTTATTGGAACTTTGATAGGGATTGCATTGAATCTGTATGTTGCTTTACAAAGTATGTACATTTTAACTCTGTTAATTATTTCAATCCAAGAGCACGGAATATCTTTCCATTTCTTTGTGTCTTCAATTTCTTTCAACAATGTTTCACAGTTTTCAGTGTACAGGTCTTTCACCTCTTTAGTTAAGTTTATTCATAGGTTTTTTTTTAAGGGATACTTTTCTTTCTTTCTTTCTTCTTGAGGAAAGTTTGCCCTGGGCTAACATATGCTGCCAAACTTCCTCTTTTTTTTTCTTTATTTCTCTCCCCAAACCCCAGTACATAGTTGTATATACTAGTTGTAGGTCATTCTAGTTCCTCCACCTAAGATGCCACCACAGCATGGCTTGATGAACGGTGTGTAGGTCCATGCACAGGATCTGAACAGGCAAACACTCGACCACTGAAGTGGAGCACATAAACCTAATCACTGGGCCATGGGCTGGCCCCTATTCCTAGGTATTTTATTCTTTTTGTTGCTGTTGTAAATGGGATTGCATTCTTTGTTTCTCTTTCTGCTAATTCTTTGTTAGTATATAGAAATGCAACTGATTTTTGTGTGTTTATTTTGTATCCTGAAACTTTATTGTATTAATTTATTATCTCTAAAGTTTTTTGGTGGATTCTTTAGAATTTTCTATATATAAAATCATATCATCTGCAAATAGTGACAGTTTCACTTCCTCCTTTCCAATCTGGATCTCTTCTATTTCTTTTTCTTGCCTGATTGCTTTGGCAAAGACTTTCACTACTATGTTAAATAAGAGTGGTGAAAGTCAACATCCTTGTCTGGTTCCTGTTCCTAAAGAGATAGCTTTCAGTTTTTCTCCATTGAGAATGATGTTAGCTGTGGGTTCATCATATATGGCCTTCATTATGTTGAGGCATTTTCCTTAAATACCCATTTTATTCAAAGTTTTTATCATAAAGGATGCATTATCTTGTCAAATGCTTTCTCTGCATCTCTTGAGATGATCATTTGATTTTTATTCTTCATTTTGTTAATGTGGTGTATCATGTTGATTGATTTGCAGATGTTGATCCATCCCTGCATCACTGGAATTAATCCCACTTGATCATGGTGTATGATCTTTTTAATGTATTGTTGTATTTGATTTGCTAGTATTTTGTTGAGGATTTTTGCATCAATGTTCATCTGTGATATTGGTCTGTAATGTTCTTTTTTTGTGTTGTCCTTGTTGGGTTTTGGTATCAAGGTAATGCTGCGTTTGTAGAATGAGTTAGGAAGCTTCCTTTCCTCTTCAATTTTTTGGAAGACTTTAAGAAGGATAGGTATTAAGTCTTCTTTGAAAGTTTGGTAGAATTCACCAGGGAAGCAGTCTGGTCCTGGACTTTTATTTTTTGGGAGGATCTTGGTTACTGTTTCAATCTCCCTACTGGTGATTGGTCTATTCAAATTATCTATTTCTTTTTGATTCAGGTTTGGAAGATTGTATGATGCTAAGAATTTATCCATTTCTTCTAGATAATCCAATTTGTTGGTGCATAACTTTTTGTAGTATTCTCTTATAATATTTTATATTTCTGAGGTGTCCATTGTAATTTATCCTCTTTCACTTCTGATTTTATTTATTTGAGCATTTATATTTTTTTCTTGGTGAGTCTAGTTAAGGTTTGTCATTTTTGTTTATCTTTTCAAAGAACGAACTCTTTCATTGATTTTTTTCTGTTTTTTTTTAATTTGTATTTCATTTATTTCTGCTCTGATTTTTATTATTTCCTTCTTTCTACTGCTTTTGGACTTTGTTTGTTCTTTTTCTTTCCAGGTCCTTTAGGGGCATTGTTAGATTGCTTATTTGAGATTTTTCTTAATGTCGAGGTAGGACTATATCACTCTCAACTTCCCTCTTAGAACTGCTTTTGCTGTATCAGAAATTTTGACATGACGTATGTTCATTTTCATTTGGTTTCAGGTATTTTTTGATTTCTCCTTTGAGTTCTTCATTGATCCAATTATTGTTCAGTAGCATTTTGTTTAATCTCCACATATTTGTGGCTTTTTTGATTTCTTCCTGTAGTTGATTTCTAGTTTCACACCATTGTGGTCAGAAACAATGCTGGGTATTATTTCAATCGTCTTAAATTTATTGAGACTTGTTTTGTGGCCTAATATGTGATCTATCATGGAGAATGTTCTATGTTCATTTAAAAAGAATGTGTATTCTGCAGTTTGGGGATGGAATATTCTATACATATCTACTAAATCCATCTAGTCTAATGTATCATTTAAGGTCAATATTTCCTTATTGATCTTCTGATTGGATGATCTACCCATTGGTGTAAGTGGAATATTCAAGTTGCCTACTATTATTGTGTTGCTGTCTATTTCTCCTTTTATGTCTGTTAATAATTGCTTTATATATTTAGGTAATCCTATGTTGCGTGCATGGATATTTACAAGTGTTATATTTTCTTGTTGGATTGTTCCCTTTATCATTATTTAGTGCCCTTCTTTGTCTCTTGTTACAGGTTTAGTTTTAAAGTGTATTTAGTCTGATATAAGTGTTGCTAGCCCAGCTTTATTTTCATGGCCATTTTCATGGAGTATCTTTTTCCATCCCTTCACTTTCAGTTTGTGAGTGTCTTTAGGTCTGAAGTGTTTCTCTTGTATGCAGTCTATATATATGGGTCTTGTTTTTCTGTCCAATCAGCCACCCCATGCCTTTTGATTGGAGTAGTTAATCCATTGACATTTAGTTATTGATAAGAAGGGGCTTATTGCCATGTTGTTACTTTTTTCTGGGTGTTTTAGAAGTTCTTCTCTGTTCCTTTCTTCTTCACTTGCTATCTTCCCTTGTGTTTTGATAGCTTTTTTTTATTATTATGTTTGCATTCATTCTCTTAATTTTTTGTGTATTTATTATAGGTTTCTGGCTTGTGATTATAGAATATATAAATGTATTGTATGCTTACATTTATAAATATGATGTGATTTATATATGATTTATCTATATATTATATAATCTGAAAACATATATAATTGTATCATATTTGGAGACCACCAATTAGAGAACAAAGGTAATAAAACAGAAAAATGTACTAAAAATTATAATTAAAAAAATTCTGAAACAAAAGAAGATTTGAAAATATTTGTTGAAAGAGAAAACAAATGTCTGGTGTAATTAACATAGTGTGCCTATGATCAAGACAGAAGAGAATGAAATTACTAGACTTAAAAGAAAAAAACCAGGCAAAAAGATCCAGTCATTTATAAGGGAAAAATAATCAGCTTTACATTAGTCTCTTTAACCACCACATCTTACACCAGTGGACAACTTTATGGCAAGTAAATTAAAGAAAGAAAACATAAGTCAACAATTTTATATTCAGCCAAATTGACTTTCAAATATAAAGATCACAGATTAACTCTTATGGAAACAAAAAGACTCAAAAAATTTACCCCCTTGAACTCTTTCTAAGGAATCTACTAAAAAATTCTTATGGTATGATATGAAATGACTTTGTGATTTGATGATCCAGATACAAGACAGCTCTGGAAAATATGTGGGACAATAGAGACAGTATAGAGACAGAAAAATATGTGGGGCAATAAATACAATAAGCCACTGATAGTCTTTCAGGTATTAACTGGGAGTAAATGAATATTGTTTATGTTTGTTACTGGGGGGGAGAGGAAAAGGCATTACTAGGTAATTTCAATAATTCTTATCCTAGGGAACAAACAGTAAATAGCAGTTTCCCCTTATTAAAAAAAACAGGTGAACTAAGTGTATTCTAAAGTTATTGGTATAAATGTAACTACTAGAACTTAAAAAAAAACTTCTTAAATATCAAAATATATCAAAAGACGGAGAGAGGACAAATAAAATAAACCAAGTTAAAGAGAATTTGCATCATAAAATAATATGATAGAATTGAGGGAAAACATATGGATGATATCATAAACATGAAAATTGGCTAAATTCATCCATTGAAAGAAAACCACTTACAGATTGGCTAAAAAGAAAAATCCTGCCTTTAAGAGAGTCATCTAAATTAAAGAGACTAATAAAGGTTATAAATTAAAGGATGGACAAAGGTACGTAATGATTATTCAAATATAAAAAATCTAAAAAGTTAGGCTTTAGACGAAGAAACATAAAGTAGGCAAAAAAGGAATTTTATAATGCAAAAGTATATAATTGATAATAAAGAAGTAATTGTTATTTGTATTTGTGTGCCCAATAACTCAGCAACTTTCTTCCCTCAATCTAAAAAAGATTAAGTGAAAAAAATATACTAGGAAGGATATAGAAGATGTAAACACTGTAAGTGATGAGAAAAACTTTATAGAAATATGTCAAGCCCTGAAACTCAATGATAGAGAATTTACTTTCTTTTAATTTTGCAATGAAATAATCATGAAAATTAATCATAACTTTGACTTGAAAGAAAAGCACGATAAATTCCAATAAATAGAAAGCAAGCAAGTAGAATTCTCTGACCACAATGTAATAACACTAAAAATTATTAAATTAGTAACACAAGTATGTTAAATGCCCTTCCACTACTGAACCTCTTCCTCTCCCTCTCTGTCTCACACACACACACACATTCTTAAACAACTCTCTTGGGGCCAAAGGAATATCTAAAATTAAATTTTAGAATTTCTTAAAAACGGTATTAAAAACATGACATATCAAAATCTGTAAATGTAGGCGGGACCAAGATGGCGGAGTGAGTAGTTTTCTTTGTCTCTCCTCCTTCGAATCTACAGCTAATTGGACATTCACCAGTTAACAAAGGATATCCAGATAGCATCTCAAGATGCCTGAGAGACCCATGCAGCTATACATCAGAAAGCGGATGGATTCCCCCCGGGAGGAGGTGGAGATAGGTGAAAACTCTCTGACCCCTGACCACCAGACAGCCTAGTACCTGCAAGAGGCTCTCTTCCAGTGGACTCTCCCATAGCATCACCATGCACCAAGAGCGGGAATGTGCACTCACTGGTGGAGCAATGGTGGAAATAGGTGACAACAGCCCTACCTAAGCTCCCCACGATTACATGTAAGCCCAGGGGGAAACTCCAGGGTCCTGCACTGCCGGCAAGGAAAGCCTCTGCTCACCATTAGCAGAGAGGCCCTGCCCAGCATTCAGAACACCAGGAAGCTCCCAAAGAGCAGAATTTCCCACAAGGCAGCAGCCCACCAGCTGCTGCCAGGCCCACGGACTCTGGCCATTTCCCAGATGGTGCAAGGGGCTCCCAAAGATTCCGTGGGAGTGGTTTGGGATTGGGTGGAGCTCCAGTGGAACAGCTACATGGCCCAGGTGGGAACTCCAGGTTCCCAGAGCAGCATCAGCGAAAGCCTCTGCACAGCACTAATGGAGAGGTCCCGACCAGCAATCATAAGGCTGGAAGGCCCTGGGGCAAAAGTAGCACAGCTAGTTGAGCTAACCACAGACTGCAGAAGATACCCATAGCTCTGCTGGGACCTATAGTGGACAAGTGTGATTTTGTGGGTTCTGACAGTGACAGAGCTGCGATTACAGGTGATCCTGCTCCCAGCTGCTGGGAAAGCCCATAACACTGCTGCAGACCCCAAGGAGGGAGCGGGTCTAGCTGGTCTGCAACAGTAGGCAGCAGCAGCCTGAGGCCTCCTTGAAATTGCCCCCACAACTCATGAGGGACCCCACAGGACCACTGTGACTACGAAGAGGGGTCAAGGTCCAGTCAGTAACAGCTGACAGGGTTCCTGGTTGGTGCAGTCTAAACAGCTGCTCCTCCCCACACCAGTTGTAACAAGTGGAAGCAGTGATTAAACTCTATCTCTATGTGGAGGCCAAATCCATGCCATCAAGCCGTATGAAAAAATATATTAAATTTCCAGAACAGAAGGAAAATGATAAGGACCCAGAAAACAATCCCAAAGACAATGAAATCTATAACCTAAGTGACAATGATTTCAGAACAGCCATTATTAAAAAACTCAATGAGTTAAAAGAGAATTCAGATAGACAACTCAATGAGTTCAGGAGCTATGTCACAAAAGAGCTTGACACTATAAAGAAGAACCAATTAGAAATACCGGAGATGAAGAACACAATGGAGGAGATTAAGAAAAATCTGGACTCTCTGAACAGTAGGGTCGATAATATGGAGGACAGAATTAGCGATTTGGAGGATAGGAATATAGAAATGCTGCAGACAGAGGAGGAGAGAGAACTAAGACCAAAAAGAAATGAAGAAACTCTCCGAGAATTGTCCAACTCAATTAGGAGATGCAACATAAGGGTTATAGGTATACCAGAGGGAGATGAGAAGGAGAAGGGGGCAGAAGGCCTGTTCAAAGAAATAATGGCTGAAAACTTTCCAAACTTGGGAAGACAGATGGAACTTCATGTGACAGAAGTCAATAGATCTCCAAACTTTATCAATGTAAGAAGACTAACCCCAAGGCATATAGTAGTGAAGCTAGCAAAAGTCAATGTCAAAGAGAAAATACTAAGGGCAGCCAGGCAGAAGAAAATAACCTACAAAGGAACCCCCATAAGGCTATCAGCAGATTTCTCATGAGATACCTTACAGGCTAGAAGAGACTGGAATGAAATATTCAAAACTCTGAAGGACAAAAACCTGCAGCCAAGAATACTCTACATAGCGAAAATATCCTTCAAATATGATGGAGAAATAAAAACTTTCCCAGATAAACAAAAGTTAAGAGAGTTCATTGCCACAAGACCTCCTCTTCAAGAAATGCTCAGGAAGAACCTCATACCTGAAAAATCAAAAAAAAGGAAAGGGGTTACAAAATCCAGAACAAAGGAGATAGGCAGAAGGACAATAACAGAAAGTAGCAGCTCTCCATCAGAACAGGTTAGCAAAAGTTAAATAAAACATTAAAGATAAACAGAACGGAAACACCAAGAATAAATATAACCTAGTCAGTTTAACCACAAACACACAACACAAAAAGGAAGAGGAAAAAAATCTGACAATAACAACCTAGAAGGGGAAGGGAAAAGGGATGGAAGGTTTTAATTTAAGGAAATAAGAGGCTATCAGAAAAAAGACTGTCTCATCTACGAGATGTGTTATACAAACCACCTGGTAATCACTAAACAAATAACAAGAATAAAGACACAAATTACAAATAAGAAGAAAGCCAATACAGAAATTTACCTAGTTGAATTAAGAATCCAAAAATAATGGGACGAAAAACAAAGGAAATGGAAAAGACCCAGAAAACAAGTGATAAAATGGCAGCAGTAGGCCCCCATGTTTCAATAATCACTTTAAATGTAAATGGATTGAACTCTCCAATCAAAAGGCACAGAGTGGCAGGGTGGATCAAAGAACAAGATCCAACAATATGCTGCCTCCAGGAAACACACCTCAGCCCCAAAGACAAACAGACTCAGAGTGAAGGGATGGAAGACAATACTCCAAGCTAATAATGAACAAAAGAAAGCAGGTGTTGCCATACTTATAGCAGACAAAGTAGACTTCAAAGCAAAGCAGATAAAGAAAGACAAAGAGGGGCAGTATATAATGATAAAAGGGACACTCCACCAAGATGACATAACACTTATAAATATTTATGCCCCCAACACAGGAGCACCAAAATTTGTAAAGAAACTATTAACAAAACTAAAAGGAGACATCAACAACAATACAATAATAGTAAGGGACCTCAACACCCTATTAACACCAATGGATAGGTCATCCAGACAGAAAATCAACAAAGAAATTATAGAATTAAATGAAAAATTAGGCCAGATGGACTTAATAGATATATATAGAACACTTCATCCAAAAACAGCAGGTTACACATTCTTCTCAAGCACGCATGGAACATTCTGAAGGATAGACCATATCTTGGGAAACAAAGCAAGCATCAATAAATTCAAGAGGGTTGAAATAACATCAAGCATCTTTTCGGATCATAATGCTATGAAACTAGAAATCAACTACAGGAATAAAGCCGGGAAAGGGGCAAAAATGTAGAGACTAAACAACATGCTACTGAACAAACAATGGGTTATTGAAGAAATTAAAGAAGAAATCAAATATTATCTGGAGACCAATGAAAATTAAAACACACCATACCAACTTATTTGGGACACAGCAAAGGCAGTCCTAAGAGGGAAATTCATTGCAACACAGGCTCACCTCAATAAGCAAGAAAAATCTTACATAAACAACCTCAAACAACACCTAACAGAATTAGAAAAAGAAGAACAAACAAATCCCAAAATCAGTAGAAGGAGGGAAATAATAAAAATTAGAGCAGAAATAAATGATATTGAAACAAAAAAGACAGTAGAAAGGATCAAAGACACAAAAAGTTGGTTCTTTGAAAAAAATTAACAAAATTGATAAACCCTTAGCCAGACTCACTGAGAAAAAAAGAGAGAAGTCTCAAATAAATAAAATTAGAAATGAGAGAGGAGAAATCACAACAGATACCAAAGAAATACAAAGGATCATAAGAGAACACTATGAAACACTGTATTCCAACAAATTGAACAACCTAGAAGAAATGGATAAATTCCTAGACTCATACAACCTACCCAAACTGAATCAGGAAGAAATAGAGAATCTGAATAGACCAATCACAAGTAAAGAAATAGAAACAGCAATCAAAACCCTCCTCAAAAGTTAGAGTCCAGGACCAGATGGCTTCTCTGGAGAATTCTACCAAACATTCAAAGAAGATATAATACCTATCCTTCTCAAACTATTCCAGAAAATTGAGGAAGATGGAACACTCCCTAACACATTCTATGAAGCCAACATCACCCTGATCCCCAAACCTGACAAGGACAAGACAAAGAAGGAAAACTACAGGCCAATATCACTGATGAACATAGATGCAAAAATCCTCAACAAAATTTTGGCAAACCGAATACAGCAATACATCAAAAAGATTATACACCATGATCAAGTGGGATTTATACCAGGGACACAGGGATGGTTCAACATCCACAAGTCAATCAACGTGATTCACTACATTAACAAATTGAGAAACAAAAACCACATGATCATCTCAATAGATGCAGAGAAAGCATTCAACAAGATCCAACAGCCATTTATGATAAAAACTCTGAACAAAATGGGCATAGAAGGGAACTACCTCAACATAATAAAGGCCATATATGACAAACCCACAGCCAACATCATACTCAATGGACAAAAACTGAAAGCCATCCCTCTGAGGACAGGAACAAGACAAGGGTGCCCACTTTCACCACTCTTATTCAACATAGTACTGGAGGTGTTGGTCAGAGCAATTCAGCAGGAAAAAGAAATAAAAGGAATCCAAATAGGTAATGAAGAACTAAAACTCTCACTGTTTTCAGACGACATGATCTTATATATAGAAAACCCCAAAGAATCCATAGGAAAACTACTAGAAACAATCAACAGCTACAGCAAAGTTGCAGGGTATAAAATCAACATACATAAATCAGTAGCATTTCTATACGCTAACAATGAACCAACAGAAAAAGATCTCAAGAACTCAATCACATTCACAATCGCAACTAAAACAATAAAATACCTTGGGATAAATTTAACAAAGGAAGTGAAAGATCTATACAATGAAAACTACAAGACTTTCTTGAAAGAAATCAATGACGACCTAAAGAGATGGAAAGATATTCCATGCACATGGATTGGAAGAATAAACATAGTTAAAATGTCCATACTACCTAAAGCAATCTACAGATTCAATGCTATTCCAATCAGAATCCCAATGACATTCTTTACAGAAATTGAATAAAGAATCCTAAAATTCATATGGGGCAACAAAAGACCCCGAGTTGCTAAAGCAATACTAAGAAAGAAAAACAAAGCCAGAGGCATCACAATCCCTGACTTCAAAATATACTAGAAAGCTATGGTAATCAAAACAGCATGGTACTGGTACAAAAACAGATGCACAGATCAATGAAACAGAATTAAAAGCTCATAAATAAAACCACACATCTCTGGACAGTTAATCTTTGACAAAGGAACTGAGGGCCTTCAATGGAGAAAATAATGTCTCTTCAACAAATGGTGCTGGGAAAACTGGATAGCCACATGTAAAAGAATGAAAATTGACTACACTTTTTCACCATTCACTAAAATAAACTCAAAATGGATCAAAGACCTAAAGATTAGGCCTGAAACAAAGTCTTCTAGAAGAGAATATATGCAGTACACTCTTTGACATGAGTTTCAAAAGAATCTTTTCAGACACCATAACCCCTCAGATGAGGCAAACGATAGAAAGAATAAACAAATGGGACTTCATCAGACTAAAGAGCTTCTTCAAGGCAAGGGAAAAACAGATTGAAACAAAAAAACAGTCCACTAATTGGCAAAAAATATTTACAAGTTACTTATCCAACAAAGGGTTAATCTCCATAATATACAAAGAACTCACACAGCTCAACAACAAAAAATCAAACAACCCAATCAAAAAATGGGCAGGGGACATGAACAGACATTTCTCCAAAGAAGATACGTGGATGGCCAATAGACACATGAAAAGATGCTCATCATCACTAATCATCAGGGAAATGCAAACCAAAACTACACTAAGATATCACCTTATACCTGTTAGAATGGCAAAAATATCCAAAACCAAGAGTGACAAATGTTGGAGAGGCTGTGGAGAAAAAGAAACCCTCATACACTGTTGGTTGGAATGCAAACTGATGTAGCCACTATGGAAAACAGTATGGAGATTTCTCAAAAAGTTGAAAACAGAAATACCTTATGACCCAGCCATCCCACTACTGGGTATCTATCCTAAGAACCTGAAATCAGCAATTCCAAAAGTTTCATGCACCCCTATGTTCATTGCAGCATTATTTATAATATCCAAGTCATGGAACCAACCAAAGTGCCCAGCAACTGATGATTGGATGAAGAAGATTTGGTACATATATATACAATGGAATACTACTCAGCCATAAAAAAGGACAAAGTCGTCCTATTCACAACAACATGGATAGAACTTGAGGGTATTATGTTGAATGAAATAAGCCAGACAGAGAAAGACGAACTCTGTATGACTCTACGCATAGGTGGTAGTTAACATATAGACAAAGAGAACTGATCGGTGGTTGCCAGGGGAAAGGGGGGAGGCACTAAGGGTGAAGTGGTGTACCTATAACCTGACTAATAATAATGTACAACTGTAATTTCACAAGGTTGTTAGCTATCATAATCTTAATAAAAAAATGTTTATGGCAGAGAAAAAAATCTGTAAATGTAGACAAATCAATTGCCAAAAGAAAGTTTATGGCATTAAAGTGCTGTGTTAATAAACACTGAAAGAAATTGAAATAAATGAATTAAACACCCAATTCATAAAGAGGAGAAAAGAACGTCCAAGGAAGAAATTAGCAACTAAAAACAAATCAGAAATTAATTAATTAGAACAAAACCAGTGGAATAAATAATCTTATTTTTTTGAAAAAAAATCCAAACCATTAGCTAAACAAATCAAAAGGAAAGGGAGAAAGCATTAATGTACACAATTAGAAATTTATCTTTGGAAGGGATAAGAGTCATTAATAAAATCATAAGAGACTACTTTTCTCAAACGTAAAACATTTGAGAGCTTTACCAGTTTGCTAGGGCTGCCATATCAAAATACCACAGACTGGGTAGCTTAAACAACAGAAATCTATTTTCTGACAATTCTGGAGGCCTGAAGTCCAAGATCAGTGTTTACAGTTTGGTTTCTTCTGAGGCCTCTCTCCTTGGCTTGAATGACTACCTCCACATTGTGTCCTCACATGGCCTCTTTTCTGTGCATAAGCTTATGAAATTTCTGAAGTCTCTGTGTTCAAATTTCCTTTTCTCATAATGACACCGGTCGGATTGGATTTTGGTTCAACCTAATTACCTCATTTTAACTTAAGTACCTCTTCAAAGGCCTTATCTACAAATATACTCACATTCTAAGGTATTGGGTGATTAGGGCTTCAACATGTGAATTTGAGGGAACACAAATCAGTCTATAACAAAAGCCTAGATGAAATGTACAGTTTTCTAAGGTAAAAATATAACTTACCAAAATTAACTCCAGCTCAGACAATGAGTTAAAAGAACGAAGAATGTTTATGTTGTCATTGTTCACAAGGTAGAAGTGAACTTAAGGTGGAAACAACTTGTCTGTCAACAAATGAATGGATAAACAAAATTTGATATACACATAGAATAAAATACTATGCAGCCATACAAACAAATGATGTTCTGATATATGCTACAAGGTAGATGAACCTTGGTAACATTATGTATGCTAAATACAATAAGCCGACACAAAAGGACACATTTTGTATGTTTCTAACTTATACAAAATATCTAGACTTGGAAAACTCATAGAATAGAAAGTAGATGGATGCCTCTGAAGTGTACACTTAGAAATTGTTAAAATGGTAAATATTGTTATGTATTTATTACCATTAAAAATGGAAATAAATATGAACAGATATCTCTCCAAAGAAAATATACAAATGGCCATAAGCAAATGAAAACATGAATGATATCATTGACATCAGGGAAATACAAATAAAAAACCCAAAGAGATAGCATTTCACATCCAAAACAAGAATGGCAACAATAAAAATACAAGGATGTGGAGAAATTGGAACTCTCACACACTTCTGGTGGGAATATGAAATGATGCATCCACTTTTTGAAAGTAATTTGTCAGTGTTTCAAAATCTTAAATATAAGTTAATATATTAACCGGTATGAGAGGCAAAATGATTATCCTCCAAATATGTCCATACCCTAAATCCCAGAACCTGAGAATATGTGATGTTATATGGCAATAGGCAATTAAGATTTCAGATGGAATTAAGTCTGCTAATCGGCTGATTAAAAAATGGAATTATCTGGGTGGGCCCAATATATCCACAATTTTCTTTATATCTGGAAGAGGATGTCAGAAGACAGGTAGTCAGAGAGAGATTTGAAGATGCTATTTTTCTGAGTTTGAAGATGGAGGAATATGCCACGAGCTGTGCTGCGAAAAGCATGGAAACAGATCTCCTCTAGAGATTGAGGAGGAACTCAGCCCTATCAAGAACTTGATTTTAGCTCAGTGAGACTAATTTTGGATATTCCAAAACTAAGATAATGCATTTGTGTTCTTTTTAGCCAGTAAGTTGTGACAATTTTTATGCAAGTAATAGAAAATTAATACATCTAGCATTTGCATTCCTAGTATATACCCACACAAAACCCACACAAATATATATCCACACAAAAACATGTACATGAGTATTCATAGTAGTGTTATGTATAATATCCCCAAAGTGGAAATAATCCATATGTTAACCAACTGATAAAGGGATAAACAAAATGATATGTTCATATAACAGAATATTATTCACTAATAAAAAGATATGTAGTAGTGGTATAGTATCTTGAAAACATACTAGTGAAAGAAGCCAACAAAAAGAATCATATATTTCATGATTCTATTTATACGAAATGTCCTAAATAGACAGCTCTACAGAGACAGAAAGTAGATTAGAGGTTGCCTAAGGGGGTGATTGGAAAAGTGAAGAGTGACTGACAATGGATACAGAGTTTCTCGTTATGTTTTATGTTGAAAATGTTCTAAAATTGATTACAGTGATGGTTGGACAATTCCACGCATGTAGTAAAATATTTTGAATTATACACTTTAATAAGTGAGTGGTATGGTGCATGAATTGTATCTCAATAAAACTGTTGCCATGAAAAGAGACTTCCTTGTAGAGACTGTGCAGCTTCTGAAGTTGAAGAATGTGTTTGCATTTTAATTAGGAGAGGAAAGATAATTTGAACTTGGACTTTAATTCTTTGAAGGTTAAAGAATTCTCCCAAGCATAGGGTGATTGATTGATATATTTGTGAAAGCAGATTTAATGTCTTAATTTTCTTTAATTTTTCCTTGGTATTTTTTTCATGGAAGGGATCCTATATTAAAAATAATTGAACATATCTCTATGTTGTGCTGTTTATTATTGGAATGTTTCTATATTTTTTATTTAATCTTATTGCAGAATCTCTGATAGACAATACGAGGCAAGGTGGCTAGTAATACTTTGGGATGGAAAATATAAGTAGTGAATTTTTAGCCATGATCATAGAGTGGATTTGAAGCAATTTAAGCAATGTGCTGTTATTAATAATTCAAAATCTTCTGGAGGGGAATTTAACAATGCCCTCCAGTGGTCCTAGAAGGATACATCAGATGAGTGATGGTGGATATTGGATAAGTGGCCTTATGAAAAAAGGAGCTGGATTGTCCTTCTAAACTGAATTCCTTTGTCAATGTGAAAGAGTCACAAGTTTGTGATTGAAATACAGTGTGTTAGGAGAAAATCAACTGAAACTATTAGGGAAATTTTTTCTCCTTTCTTGATGTTTCCTTCCATCTTGAGGGGCTTTCATTAGCAAAACACTCCTAATCTCGTTCTTACTCCATTCCTCAGTTGAAGGTGGAGGATTATGAAAGGTGGATTTGGAAACAGGAACAGAGTATGCATAGCCTAGTCCTTTATTTGTCCTTTTCTTTTGGAAGTGAGCTTCCTTCAGTGAGTACTCAGTAATCCGTGGACAAGTTTTGCTTCCGTAGACGGTAGGGCCTGCATTAGTCCTGTGCTGCTGAGTAGGTATATATGCCTTGTCCTATTCCTGAGAACTAGGAAATTCACTCATCCACAGGTATAAAACACATTTCCTAGCAACAATGTTGATATTCTAGATTCCATCTGCCTCACTGTTTTGTTTTTTGAACTTGCTGAAAATTCAATTGGAGAAGAGGGGCATTCGTTATTGGATTCCTTCAAAGCTCAGACAAGCACATGTTCTATTTAGTGGGTGCCAAAAAATGTAACATATTTCTTAAATGTGAAGTATGCAATAGAAAAGGCATGTCATCCTATTTATTACTAAATTCCCCAAAAGCAGTTCCTATAGGAATTCATTCACACTATTTTTCCATAAATCTGAACGTGTGATAATGCACTGAAATTAACCAAAGGGAGATAAAAGGGTTCACTTCATGTTTATATTGACTACATTTATACTGACTCTACTAAATACCATGTCATTATTGAATTCTATTAGTAACACCTGTGCTTTGATGGTCTCTAGCAGGAATTTGGAAGGATAATTCCAAACATCTCACATGTTCAAACCTCATCGTTAACTTGGTGAACATTTAGCATCTGTTTCAAAGCGTTGTTACAGATGCTAGGGAGCTTTGGGTACCTGATTCACCTCTTGACATACCTGTAGAAACAGCTGTGAGCCATCTGGGGGAAGAAATGTGTTTTTTTGTGATTTATTTTAAAGTTCATAGGCAGTTATATCTGTCTTTGCAATTTCTCTTCTAGATTCAAATGAGATCATTATGTTTTATTATAGCAGAAGATTTGGTTAAAACTAATGAATGGAAGATTGAACTTGGTTATTAAATTCCTCACTTATCAGGTGAATAGACTACTTTAAAGTTCTTTATCTGGAGATTAGTCTGTTCTAAAGTCTCTCATTACTGCACTTAAACAGTGCTTTTCTATAACACAGAGCAGTTTACTAATCTAATTTCTTGTTTTAGAAATATCACCACTACGGTCATACACAATTCAATTATGACCATCAAAGACTTCTACGCATGCATATGTTTTGTTCATGAAGCTCCCTATTTATTTTTTAATACTTAGTCATGCTAGATATATGAAAAATGCACAATGACAAAATAAGCATTTACAAAATTAATCATTAACGTCCAAACTTATAACATAAAAAGGTGTATATTTTGTAAAATTTTCATGACTTTGACATTAATGAGATAGAGCATTAGTAGGGCCTCATAAAATGAACATTTTTATTATCAAATAATAAGCTATCATTTTATGTTCACACTCACTAGGGGAGCTGACATTAATTATCCATATTGCTATTCATTTTTATGCTTTCTCTAAGAGAATCACTACTGCTGAGTCCAAGGCATATTTAATCTTTTGCCTTTGGTCTTCCAATTATCTCTGTATCATTTCATGTCAATCTATGTAATCTTACATTTTTCCTTTGATGTTTTACAGAAGCTATGCTATGTGAAAATATTACTCCTCATTTTGGCCTCCTTATTTTAGATAATTTTAATTTAAAGTATCATGCACATGCCCAATGTTGTTTTCTTATGGTGTTTTAAAATAAAAATGCTTTAAAAAGAAGAATAATTGGAACATTTAGGACTTTTTACTATCAACTTATTTTTTTAATCTAAATTAAAAGATAGAAAAGAGAAAAAAGTTGGGAGAACAATGGCAACCTGATTCTAAATTTCCTCTTTACCCTCAAATAAGCATAAAGTCAACCAAGATAGCAAATAAAACCACAAAGTGCCCATGTTGCCAGTATTACTAGGAAGCAGAGAACATTACAACCTTTAAAATGCCTTTAAGAAAACAATTGCAACAGAGTTCCTGTTGCCTATCCACTGCCTTTTCTGTGAGCTTGTGGGCATAGAACAAAAGGAAGGGGAGACCAGGAAGATGTCAAGAAAAAGAGCAGTGGGAGTAGAAGTTTTAGAGAAAGTTGATGCAAAATCACTCCTGGAATGAGAAAGCAAAAGGGTAAACCAAAAAAATACTGAACACTAGTTATGAATTGGTACTTTTTAGCCCCTGGATGTGGATTAGGGGTTTGAGCTAAGTGGAACCAGAAGTGTTAGATTCATGGAAGCAGTGCATCCTGGGAAAAAATCAGATGTACAGACATGAGGCAGTACTCTTGAAGATGAGGTAGTGAAAGGAAAAAAGGAAATAAGTGAGGTACATTAAGGATTTTTTAAAAACTAATAAGAAATAAGCCAGGATGGTCTTTCTCCACACCCAACCAATACTAAAACCATCTATAAAAGAAATTTCACAGAGAAGGACAGAATTGGCAGAAGATGATTTTGAACTAGGAATCTCATCCACAAACTGAATAGGATAAGGAAAAAGCAGATACTATCACTCATACTATTGTAAAAGATTAGAAAATGTGAAGAAAAATTTTCAGCTTATGAAAATTTTCCTCTCCGAACCAACCAGGGAGCAAAAGAAATTAATAATATAATATTCCAAACTGACTTAAATATCAAACAAGCATTTTCAGATAAAATAAATTTGAATCAGAAATAGAAACACTAAAAACAGAAGTTTAAAAAAAGAATCAAGTTGATTGAATTCAATAAAGAAATAGAAGAAAAGGACAAACTCATATCAGAAATGAAGATTATAAAACACAGTAAATAAGTGTTTAATAAAGAGCTTTGAAGAAAAGCAATACAACTACCACAAGAATGAAAATGAGATAAGAAACAAAGAAAAGAATCATAGAAAAAGTAATAAAATATGATTGTAAATGTGATTGTATTCTTGACTTTTCTTCCTGCTAGTTATTAGTGTATAGAAATGCAACAGATTTTTGTATATTGATTGTACCATGCAAATTTACTGTATTTTTTGATTACTTCTGATAGTCCTTTGGTGGCTTCTTTAGGATTTACAATTGCAACAAAAAGAATAAAACACCTAGGAATAAATTTAACCAAGGAGATGAAAGACCTTTACACTGAAATCTATGAGACATTATTGAAAGAAATTGAAGAAGACTAAAGAAATGGAAAGATATTCCATGCTCATGGATTGGAAGAATAAGCACAGTTAAAATGTCCATATTACCTAAAGAAATTTGCAGATTCAATGCAATCCAAATGACCTTCTTCATGGAAAATAGAACAAAGAATCCTAAAATTTATATGGAACATCAAAAGACCCTGAATAGCAAAAACAATCCTGAGAAAAAAGAACAAATTTGGAGTTATCACACTCCCTGAATTCAAAGTACACTACAAAGCTATACTAATCAAAACAGCATGGAACTGGCAGAAAAACAGATATACAGATCAATGGAACAGAATTGAGAACTCAGAAATAAAACCATACATCTATGGACAGCTAATCTTTGACAAAGTAGCCAATAACATGCAATACAGAAAGGAAATTCTCTTCAATAAATGGCGCTGGGAAAACTGGACAGCCACATGCCAAGAATGAAAGTAAACCATTCTCTTACATAATACACAAAAATTAACTCAAAAAGGGTGAAAGACTTGAATGTAAGACCTGAAACCATAAAGCTCTTAGAAGAAAATGCAGACAGTGCACTCTTTGACATTGGTCTTAGCAGTATCTTTTCAAATACTGTCTCTTCAGGCAAGGGAAACAAAAGAGAAAATAATTGAGACTACATCAGATTAAAAACTTCTGCACAGCAAAGGAAACCGTCAAAATAATGAAAAATCCCACCAACTGAAGAAAATATTTGCAAATCATATATCCAACAAGGGGTTAATTTCCAAAATATACAAAGAACACACACAACTCAAAGACAAGAGAAGAACAACTCAAAGAATGGGCTAAGGACATGAACAGACACTTTTCCAAAGAAGATATACAGATGATCAACAGGCACATGGAAAGATGTTCAACATCACTAATTATTAGGGAAACGCAAATCAAAACTACAATGAGATATTACCTTACACCCATCAGAATGGCAATAATTAACAAGACAAGAAATAACAAATGTGGGAGAGGATGTGTGCAAAAGGCAGCTGTCATACACTGCTACTGGGAATGAAAATTAGTGCAGCCACTTTGGAAAATAGTCTGGAAATTTCTCAAAAAAATAAAAATAGAAATACCATATGATCCAGGTATCTCACTACTGGGTATTTATCCAAGGAACATGAAATTAACAATTCAAAAAGATTTGTACATCCCTATGTTCATTACAGCATTATTCACAATAGCCAAGAAGTGGAAGCAACCCAAGGACCATCAATGCCTGAATGGATAAAGAAGATGTGATATATATATACACACAATTGACTACTACTCAGCCATAATAAAAGACAAAATTATGCCATTTGCGACAACATCGATGGACCTTGAAGGTATTATGCTAAGTGAAATAAGTCAGAGAAAGACAAATATCATATGATTTCACTCATATGTGGAAGATAAACACGTAGTTAAGGAGAACACATTAGTGGTTACCAGAGGAGAAGGGGGTGGGGAGAGGGTGAAAGGAGTAAAGGAGCACATATGTATGGTGATGGATAAAAACTAGACTATTGGTTGTAAATTGATGATTTGGAGAAATTTATCAGGGAACTGTGCCACTAAGAAACATCAGGTACAGATGGTTTCACAGAGGAATTATATTAGACCTTAGGGACTAGATATTCCTGATTCTATATAAAATTTGTAGAGTATGGAATGCAAAGGAAAGATCCAAATTCTTTTTTATGAAGCAAGTATATTATTGATACTTAAACTTGATACAGATAGCACACACACATGAAATTGTAGACCAATATCACTTTTGGATTTTAATGCAAAATCATAAACAAAATATCATTGAACAGATTCTCACATCATGTTATGAAAATAGTATACCAAGATCAACCATAGATTATATAAAAAATGAAAGAATGTTTTAATACTATAAAATTGACTAATACATTTCATCATATTAATAAGTCTAAGGAGAAATAAGCATATAATTAACTCCATAGATGCTGAAAAAATCTCTGACAAAATTCAAAACCTATTTCTAATAAAAGTTCTTGGAAAAATATTACTAGATAGATATTTATTTGAGGATATATATAAATGCAATATATAAATATGATTATATATAAATATACAATTTATATAAATTTGTAAATACATGTAAATTCTAAAAGAAATATCTATATGTATATTTAATATGTATATTCCACAAAGATAAGGAAAGGTAAGGGTGCCCACTATTTCTGTTACTCTTTAAATTGCACTGAAACAACTACGTACTGAAATTAGACCTGAGAAAGTAATTAGAAAAATAAGAGTCAAACTATTTTATTGCAGATATCATGATAGAATTCCTGGAAAACTCTAGAAGATCAATGATAAAATTCAAACAACACAATAATTCAAGGACTTAGCAAGATAAAAACTTATCATGCAAATTGTGATTTTTACAATTAAAAACTGAATAGCATTCAAATCCACAAATAATAAACCATTAGGTGATAAAATAGTAACAAATTTAATAGAAAATATTTAAAGCCTATATTAAAAAATTATGATATGCTCTTGAAAGAAAAAAGTAAACTTCAATCATTTACTGTTAACATTTTTCCCCTTTATCATTTCTTCTATCTCTCACAATTTCTCTCTCTTTCTACACACACTTCTTTAAAAATTTTATTAAGGTCATAATACTTTATAAAATTAAGAAATTTCAGTTGTATATTATTATTATTATTTTAACTTTTTTTTGAGATGATAATTTACAAACTTTTAAATTTCACTTGTATATTATTGCTTGTCAGTCGTTTTGTAGGTGCACCACTTCACCCTTTGTGCCCACCCCGCACCCCCCTTCCTCTGGTAACCACTAATCTGTTCTCTTTGTCTACATGTGTAACCTCCACATATGAGTGGAGTCCTACAGAGATTGTCTTTCTCTATCTGGCTTATTTCACTTAACATAATTCCCCCAAAGTCCATCCATGTTGTTGTGAATGGGACAATTTTATCCTTTTTTATGGCTGAGTAGTATTCCATTGTGTGTATATATATATATATATATATATATATATATATATACCATGTCTTATTTATCCAATCAGAAGTTGATGGGCACTTAGGTTGCTTTCACGTCTTGGCTATTGTAAATAATGCTGCAATGAACATAGGGGTGCATGGGACTTTTGGAATTGCTGATTTCAAGTTCTTTGGCTAGATAGTCAGTAGTGGGATGACTGGGTCATATGGTATTTCTATTTTTAATTTTTTGAGAAATGTCCATACTGTTTTCCATAGTGCCTGCACCAGTTTGCATTCCCACCAGCAGTGTATGAGTGTTCCTTTTTCTCCAGAACCTCTCCAACATTTGCTACATTTTGTTTTGGTTATTTTTGCCATTCTAATGGGTGTAAGCTGATATCTTATTGTAGTTTTGATTTGCATTTCCCTGATGATCAGTGATGATGAACATCTTTTCAGGTGCTTATTGGCCATCCGTATATCTTCTTTGGAGAAATGTCTGTTCATGTCTCCTGCCCATTTTTTGATCGGGTTGTTTGATTTTTTATTGTTGAGTTGTGTGAGTTCTTTATATATTTTGGAGATTAACCCTTTGTTGGATATATGACTTGAAAATACTTTTTCCCAATTGCTGGGGTTTTTTTTGTTTCAATCCTGTTTTCCCTTGCCTTGAAGAAGCTCTTTAGTCTGATGAAGTCCCATTTGTTTATGTTTTCTTTTTGTCTCCCTTGCCTGAGTAGACATGGTATGAAAAAAGATCTTGTTAACACTGATGTCAAAGAGTGTGCTGTCTATATTTTCTTGTAGTAGTTTTATGGTTTCAAGTCTTACCTTCAAGTCTTTGGTCCATGTTGAGTCTATTTTTGTATATGGAGAAAGATAGTGGTCTACTCTCATTCTTTTGCATGTGGCTGTCCAGTTTTCCCAGAACCATTTACTGAAGAGGCTTTCCTTTCTCCTTTGTATGTTCTTAGCTCACTTGCTGAAGATTAGCTGTCTGTAGATGTGCAGTTTTATTTCTGGGCTTTCAATTCTGTTCCATTGATCTGTGTGTCTGTTTTGTACCAGTACCATGCTGTTTTGATTATTATAGCTTTCTAGTATATTTTGAAGTCAGGGATTGTGATACCTTCAGCTTTGCTCTTTTTTCTCAGGATTGCTTTTGATATTTGGGGTCTTGTGTTTTTCCATGTGATTTCTAGGATTCATTGTTCTGTTTCTGTGAAGAATGTCATTGGGATATTGATTAGGATTGCATTGAATCTGTAGATTGCTTTAGGTAGTATGAACATTTTAATTATGTTTGTTCTTCCAATCCATGTGCATGGAATATGTTTCCATTTCTTTATGTCATCACCAATTCCTTTCAATAATGTTTCCTAGTGTTCATTGTATAGGACTTTCACTTCCTTGGCTAAATTTATTCCTAGATATTTTATTCTTTTTGTTGCAATTGAAAATGGAATTGTATTCTTGGGTTCTCTTTCTGATAGTTTGTTATTAGAGTACAGAAATGCAACTGCATTTTGTAAGCTTATTTTGTACCCTGCAACTTTGCTTTTGTTGATTATCTCTGATAGGTTTTTGGTGGATTTTTTTATAGTTTTTTATGTATAATACCATGTCATCTGCAAACAGTGAGAGTTTCGCATCTTTCTTTCCAATTTGGATCCCTTTTTTTTCTTTCTCTTGCCTAATTTTCTTTTTCCAAAGTCTTCAGTACTATGTTGAATCAGAGTGATGAGAGTGGGCACGCTTTTCTTGTTCCTGTTCTCAGAGGGATAGCTTTCAGTTTTTCCCCATTGAGTAGGATGTTGCCCGTGGGTTTGTCACATATGGCCTTAATTATGTTGAGGTACTTTTCTTCTATACCCATTTTATCAAGAGTTTTTATCATAAATGGATGTTGGATTTTGTCAGATGCTTTCTCTGTGTCTATTGATATGATAATATGGTATTCATTCCTCATTTTGTTAATGTGTTGTACCACATTGATTGATTTGCAGATGTTGAACTATCCCTACATCTCTAGTATAAATCCAACTTGATCATTGTGCATGATCCTTTTAATGTATTGTTATATTTGATTGAGGATTTTTGCATCTATGTTCATCAGCAATATCGGCCTGTAATTTTCCTTCTTTGTATTGTCCTTGTCTGGCTTTGGGATCAGGGTAATGTTGGCCTTGTAAAATGTGTTAGAAAGTCTCCATCTTCTTCAATTTTTTGGAATAGTTTGAGAAGGATAGGTATTAAATGTTCTTTGAATGTTTTGTAGAATGCTCCAGAAAATCCATCTGGTCCAAAGTAGGTCGCCTACTTTGATTTTTGAGGGAGGTTTTTGATTTCAATCTCTTCACTTGCATTTGTCTATTCAGATTCTCTAATTCTTCTTCATTCAGTTTTGGAAGGTTGTATGAGTCTAAGAATTTATTCATTTCTTCTAGATTGTCCAACTTGTTGCCATATAGTTGTTCATAGTTTTCTCTTATAGTACTTTGTATTTCTGGGGTATCCATTGTAATTTCTCGTCTATCATTTCTAATTTTATTTATTTGTCTTCTTTCATTTTTTTCTTAGTGAGTCTGGCTAAGGTTTTGTCAATTTTCTTTTTCTTCTCAAAGAACCAGCTCTTAAATTCCTTGATCCTTTCTACTTTGTTTTTGGTTTCAATTTCATTTATTTCTGCTCTAATTTGTATTATTTCCCTCCTTCTGCTGACTTTGGGTTTGTTTGTTCTTTTCCTAATTCTATTAAGGGTAGTTTAAGATTGCTTGAGATTTTTCTTGTTTGTTAGGTTGTGCCTGTATCACTATGAATTTGCTTCTTAGGACTGCTTCTGCTGCATCCCATATGAGTTGTTTGGTGTATTTTCATTTTCATTTGTCTCCAGATAGTTTTTGATTTCTTCTTTAATTTCTCCAATGATCTATTTGTTGTTCAGTGGCACATTGCTTAGTCTGCTTATATTTGTCACTTTCCCAGTTTATTTCTTGTAGTTTATTTCTAGTTTCATAGAACTACGGTCAGAAAAGATGGTTGATATGATCTTAATCTTCCTAAATTTATTGAGGCTTGCCTGGTTTCCCAACATATGGTCTATCTTTGAGATTGTTTCAGGTGCACTTGAGAAGAATGTGTATTCTTCTGTTTTTGGATGGAGTGTTCTATATATATCTATTAAGTCCATCTGGTCTAGTTTTTCATTTATTTCCACTCTTTTCTTGTTGATTTTCTGTCTGGATGATCTATCCACTGATGTAAGTGAGGTGTTAAGGTCGCCTACTATTATTGTGTTGTTGTTAATATCTGCTACCCTTAAATACTTTAGAGTGTGCTTCTCAAGTTATGGCTGTTTTTTACAGAAGTACAGAGCAATTTTTAAATTCCTAAGTATAAATGAATCAAATAATTTTATGTAATCTACTGTTCATGTTCAATTTTTGTCAGTAGACCTAATAATATCCTTTATAGCATTTTCTCCTCCAGTGTAGGATCCAATATAGGCCAGCATCACATTTAGTTTCATGTTTCTTTAACTTCCCTTAAAATAGTACATTTTCTCAGCCAAATATTTTTTTTATGCCATCAACATTTTGGAAGAATGAAACCCTTCTTCTGCTTTTTATTAGAACATTTATCATTTTCTGCATTTCTATTTCCTCATGGTTAAATTGAGGTTATATTGAAGGAAGGAAAGAAGGAAGGAAGGACTAGTCCAAGTAACTTATCTACACAGTAATTGACCATATACCCTTAGTTTTGGACAAGGTAAGCTATGTAGTGGGGGGAAAATGGAAATTGATCATTCTTTTTTTATAGTTTTACTGAAGCATATTTTAAATATCATAAACTTTCTGTGAGGCCTCCCATTTTCTTTTATTGGGCAGTGGTGTTGGAGACCAAGATCTGGGCACTAGGAATGTTTATTCCAACAGAGGTATTTTTGTTTCTTAGCCATTTCATCAAATAGATCTAGAAAATATGTATCAATTAGAAATTTATACATACCAATATACATGCACATACACAAATATGTACACTGGTATGTGCATATATGTAAACACATATGGGTACACAAACATGTTTGCACTCGTACATATGTTTATTTTAAGGTTCTGTTTTGCCTTTCCCTTTGTATATTTGTATGTCATTTCTACAGTGATACCAAAAATTCCCAACAATATCAAGATATTTACTTATTTGATTCACTTTATAATAATCTAAAATAATTTCATTATTTCTTCTTCCATATCACAAAAACCAAATCTATTGAAAATAATTTAAAATTAGTTGATGTTACTATAAAGATAGAGTTATCAAGATAGTGGTTCTTGCACAAGGAAAGACATATAAATCAATGGATCAGATTTGAGAGTCCAGAAATAGATCCTTATATTTATAGTCACTAGGTTTTTGACAAAGGCAAATAGGCAATACATTTAGGAAATAGTCTTTTCAGCAATGCTGAGACAATTGGATATCCACATGCAAAACTCTATTTAAAATCTTACCTCATACCATATACTGAAATGAACTCAAAATGAAACTTATATGTAAATTTAAGAAGAAAAAGAATAAAACTTGTAGAAATAAACATAAGAGAAAATCTTGAGACCTAAGATTAAGCAGAGATTTCTTAGATATAGTACTGAAAACATGGCCCACAAAAGAAAAAGTAAGACAAAATGGGCCTTATCACTTTTCAAAATGTTTGTAACTCAGAAGTCACTATTAAGCAAATGAAAAGACAAGCAACTAGTGGGGAGAGATATTGGAAAACTGCATCTCTGAAAAAGGTCTTGTATGCAGAATTTGCAAAATACTCTTATATCTCAATAATAAGAAAACAAACAACACAATCAAATCATGGAAAAATGGTATAAACAGACACTTCACCAAAAAAGATATACAAATGGCTAATGAGCACACAAAAAGATTCTCAAGGTTATTTTTCATTTGGGAAATGCAAATTAAAACTACAAGGAGGTACCATTTCTTATCCATTAGAATGCCTAAGATAAAAAAGGACAGACAATAGCAAATGCTGATGAAGATGAGGAGAAGAAGAAACCCTCTTACTTGCCTGGTAGGAATGTAAAATGGTGCTCCAACTTTGGAAAACAGTTTAGGAGTTTCTTAAGACAGTAAACATTAATTTACCCTATGACTGAGCATTGTAACTTCCAAGTAGAAGAAGAGAGAGATTAAGATATATGTACACACAAACAAAGACTTTCTTGAGAATGTTCACTGTGGCATTATCCATAATAACACAAAAGTGAAATTAACTCAAATGCCCATCAATTGGTGAATGGATAGAAAAAATGTGGTATATCCACACAATATTATACTACTCCTCAATAAAAATGAATAAACTTGATATCTGCTACAATGCAGATGAACCTCAAAACCACATGTTGAATGAAAAAAGCCAGACACAAGAGACAATGCAGTGTATGATTCCGTTATAAGAAGTGTCTATAATAGGCAATTCTACAGAGACTGAGTGAGGAAAAATGATTGACTGTACATGGCCATGAGAGATCTTATTGAGGAATTAAAATGCTCCAAAACTGATTGATGGTTACAGTTGAGTGGCTCAGGAAACTTACTAAAAGTTATTGAATTATATGCTTGAAATGGGAGAATATCTACTTTGAGGTCTGTTAATAGTTTCTTTGTGTAGTTTGGTGCTCCTGCATTAGATGCATATATATTTATAAGTGTTATGTCTTCTTGGTGGAGGGTCCTTTTTGTCATTATATACTGCCTGTCTTTGTTTCTTATTGCCTTTTTTATCTTGAAGTCTATTTTGAGTGACATAACTTTGGCACACCTGGACCAGACAGGAATATCGGTGGATTCTACAATCTACTGGGTAATTTTCATATTGAGCAAGATTTTTCCATTGTTCTAAAGTTTCTCTCCATAGATTTCTTATAAGTTGAAAGGGAGAAAGTAACCAGTAAATTGGCAATGAATGAGAAATATAGCAACAATTTGACCGGATGATAAAAATTAGCATCACTAATAAGGGGCAAATTGACATCAGGTGCTTCTTTGTCCTCCAGAGAAGCAATATCATTTATGCAACATTGTGAACAAAAAAGCACAACTTAATTTTGATCAAGAAGAAATATCAGAAAAGCACAAAATGTTAAATGTTATAATAAAAAAATCAAAGGGGATATAGTCGTCCAAAATATTGATGTCATGACAAACAAATTAGTTGAGGAAATGTTTCAGCTTATAGGAAGTGCTACATACAAAACAAATAAATGCAAGATATGGCCCTAGACTGAATCCTATACAGGAGGGGAAAATGCTATAAAGGATATTAATTTAAATGATAAAACTCAACATGAATAGCAGATTAGATAAAAATATCTTATCAATGTAAATATAAGAAATTTATCATTGTTCTTTATTCATATAAATGAATAACCACATCTTAGAAAACACACAGTGGAATATTTAGGAATATATTTAGGAATAAAGGGCAATGATGTATGTAGTTTACTTTCAAATGCCCACCCTCAAAAAGTATGTGTGTGTGTGTCTGTATATATGTAGAAAGAAAGAGAGAGAGATAGAAAACAATAAAGCAAATGGGACAAAAGTTTTAAAATAGGTGATTCTGGGAAAAGCACCTATGCGTATTCTTTGAACTATTTTTATTTTTGCATCATTAAAACATGTGAAATAATTTCCAAATAAAAAGGTTTATCAAAATTGAAAGAGTAATCTTCACAGTTTCCTTTAAATCTTGCCCTTAAATAATTGCATGCACTTACAGAATCTTAATTCCACTACTTAAGTATTTTGAATTCTAATCAATTCTTATATTTTTATACATGGTGTTTTATTTTTATAAATATATAATAAAGGTCAATTTGGAAATGTTCTGGTGTTTTTATAATTTTTCTTGTTTTCTTCCTATTTCCAAATGGAATTGTGTAATTACTAGACTTTTAAAAAACAGATTTATTGAAGTACGATTGAAATACAATAAAATGCACATATTTTAATGCATCATTTGATAAACCAAGAAAGTGAATACATTCATCACATCCAAAAGTTTCCTTGTGTAACTTTATGACCTCTCCCTTCCACGTCTTACTACTTTCCAAAGCAGGCCTCTGGCAACCACTGATCTGCTTTCTGTCTCTACCTATTAGTGTTCGTTTCCTAGAGTTTTTCAGAAATTGTATCATACAGTAAGTGCTCCTTTTTTTTTAAATTTTTTTAAAGATTTTATTTTTTCCTTTTTCTCCCCAAAACCCCCTGGTACATAGTTGCATATTCTTTGTTGTGGGTCCTTCTAGTTGTGACATGTGGGATGCTGCCTCAGTGTGATTTGATGAGCAGTGCCATGTCCGCGCCCAGGATTCGAACAAACAAAACAGTGGGCCGCCTGCAGCGGAGCGCACAAACTTAACCACTCAGCCCCGGGGTCAGCCCCAGTAAGTACTCCTTTTTTTCTGGTTTCTTTCACTGAGCATTGTTTTGATATACATCCTGTTTTTGGAGTGTATCAGTAGTTCATGCATTATTATTGCTGACTAGTCTACTATTTTATGGATATAGCAGTTTGTTTCTCCATTCACTACTTAATGCCCATTTGAGTTGTTTCCAATTTCTGGAGATTTTGAATAATTCCACTAGGAACATCCATGTACAAGTTTTTGTATGGCCAAATGCTTTCTTTTTTACCCAGAAGTGGACTAGCTGGGTCATATGGTAGGTTTATGTTTAACTTTTTAAGAAACTGAGAAACTGTTCTCCAAAGTGGTTATACCATTTATGTTCTCAGAAATAGTGCATTATAGTGTCAGTTCATTCATATTTTTGCTGACACTTGGTATGGGTCAGTATTTTTGATTTTATCCTCTCTACTAAATTTGTAATGGTAGCTTATTGTGGTTTCATGTTGGATTTTTAATTTTCTTTTCTCTTTGTGTTTAAGATAATTTCTATTGTTGTGTATTTAAGTTTACTAGTCTTCTTTTTTGCAATATCTAATCTGTCTTTGCCCTCATACAGTGTATATTTTATCTTATATGTAGTGGTTTTTGTCTCTAGAAGTTCCATCTGGGTCCTTGTTATAATTCTCATGCATCTACTTAAGTTTTTAAGCATACAGAATATAATTATAATAACAGTTTTGATCTTATCCAAAAATTCTGATATTTTTGTCAATTCTATGTCAATTTGGATGGATTTGTTTCTTTATTATGGGTTGTATTTTCTCACTTCTTTGCATACCTGTGCATTTTGTATTGGAATGCAGACATTGCAAATTTTACCTCATTGGGTGCTGGATATTCATATAGTCTTATAAATACTATTGAACTTTGTTCTGTGACATAATTAAGTTACTTTGAAATATTGTGAGTTTTTGAGTCTTGCTTT
The DNA here is from genome assembly GCF_041296265.1 of Equus caballus. Taxonomy (NCBI): domain Eukaryota; kingdom Metazoa; phylum Chordata; class Mammalia; order Perissodactyla; family Equidae; genus Equus; species Equus caballus. The sequence goes on from NC_091715.1 coordinate 82,589,829, forward strand.
TTATTAGGCAGGACCAGAGCAGTGCTCAGTCTAGGGTTAATTATTCCTCATCACTGAGTCAAGACACTTCTGAGTACTCTATTCAAGGCCACATGAATCTTGAAATTTTTGAGTCTGGTTGTTAGAAACAAGCACTATTCCCAACCACTTGCAAGCACCAGGCACTCTTTCTTCTAATCTTTTTGTGTAATTATTTCTCGAGTCTTATGTAGTTTCCTCACATACATGCACTAATCAGTGTTCAGTTTAATACTTGGGGTGGACTCTGCAAATCTCTCCAGTGTTCTCTGTGTGCAGTTTTCTCTACTCCTGTAGTCTGTCCTGGGAATTTTACCTTTCTTGGCCTCTTCAAACTCTCAGGTATGTCTCTTCAACTCAGGGTGAACACTGGTCTCTGCCTTGGCTCCCACTCCCTGTTCATAGTTGGCAGCTTTCTCCAAGTATGAGGTTATTCCTTTGTATAAAAGCTATCATTAACTACTTCTCAATGGCTCTTCATTATTCAATCACTATTCACTACTAGCTTGCACCACTGAAGATCCTTTCTCTATACTCAAGCCACGCTGGTCTTAGTTTCTCCTTTCTCAAAAAACACCCATGTTTTTCCCATTTTTTGGTCTTTGTAGTTTCTATTCTCTACACATAGAACTACCTTCCTCTCACCAGGTTAAACTAGTATATTCTCACTCCTCTTCTAGGGTTAATAATAAATATCACATCTTCCAGGGAGCCTGTTTGGAGGTTAGACAGAATGAGTCTAGTTTAATGTAACTAGCTTTGGAATCAGATGTACTGAAGTTCCGGTCCTGACTCCGCTATTTCCAAGCTGTGTGGAAAATAGGAGTGAAGAAAATGGATGTTTCTAGAATTGGGTCTATAAAGTTGTTTGGACCTTTCTGTAATTTATTTACTCAAGAAAGTGATTTTGGAGTTAACAGTTAAAAGAACTATTTACAGAAACAAGACGTTATTTATAACTTTCAGGGAAGTCTGTTGTGGGTGTATGGGGAAGAATTTAAACAAAATGTTCTCTGCCTCTCATAGTCTCTCTCCATATATATTATGTGTGTGTGTGTGTGTGTATGTGTTTAACACTTTTTTAGGGAGGAGAAAGAGAGTGAACACTTTTATATAACATGAATGACACACTTATAACAACACTTGCAGGACTTACTGTGTGTGACAAATACTGTTCTAACTGACGTGTAATATATATGACATACTATATATATGTATATATATATATATATATATATATATATATATATATATATATACAGATGTCCCTTGGTATTCACAGAGGATTGGTTCCAGGACTCTTGCAAACACCAAAACCTGCCAATGCTCAAGACCCTTATGTAAAATGATGTAATATTTGCATGTAACCTATGCAATCTTCTCATATATTTTAAATCATCTCTAGATTGCTTATAATACCTAATGCAATGTAAATGCATGTAAATAGTCATTATACTACATAGTTTAGATGATAATGTTCAGAGAAAATATCAATATATATTCAGTACAGACACAACCATTGTAGGCCTTTCAGTCTGTGGTTGGTTGAATCTGCTGATGCAGAGCCCACAGATCCAGAGGACCAGCTGTGTATATACACATATAAAATCCTCCTCACAAGTCTAAGAGGTAGGTACTTTTTAAGCTTAATTTTACAAATGAGTAAACTGAAGCACAAAATTGTTAAATAATTTGTCTCATACTGGACAGCTAGAAAAGGGAGAGAAAGAACCTTGAGAAGATCTGTACATAACTTTTCATTCATATGCTACTTCGGGGTGGTGGCAAGGTTTTTGGAGCTCATCATGCCAGCCTTGTTACTACAGTATCAGTAGACGGTAATTGACGTTAAGTTCTATCTTGGAAGAAAGACCTGAATGACCCCAAAGAGTTTCCAAATTCAAAACAATTTAAAGGTGTTCAAAATGGGGGTTTAGGAGTGACCTGCAATAAATATAGAATGGAAGTGTATCATACAGTGCAAGCAAAGATAGAAGCTGATGGCCAGGGACCAAAGATTCCAAAGTGGACTAGATATCTTCTCCAATATTGCGTTCCACTCCCACCACATCTCACGCTAAAACTTCAGAGCAAAACTGGAGATAAAAGGAAGGGATAAATAATTCAAATTTTCTATTTCTTCTTGTTTCAACTTTAGCAAGTTGCATTTTAAATTTATAAATTTCAATCAATTTTTATGTTGGATGATAAAGTTACTCACAAAATCCTCTTATTATCTTCTTCATATATGCATAATTTAGAATAATATATTGTTTTATCTTTGCTGGCATTGTTATTTGGATTATATATCTTATATTTTTAATCAGTCTTACCAGGACTTTGCCAAATATTTTTAGTCTTATCAAAGAAAAAATTTTGTTCTTGTTGTTCCACTGTATTTTGTTTGTTTTCTAATAAGCTATTTCCTATTCTTATTTTCTTCTTCTCATTTGATCTTTTTTATTTTGAGTCATTTTGCTACACTTTCTCTAGCTTCTTAATACTGATGGTTACCTGAATAATTTTTAGCCTCTTTTCTCATACATGAATTTATAAGTACTCATCTAAGTCTCTCTTTGGCTGTATCTTACAGGTTCTGAAATACATTATTTTCAAGTTTTATTTGAAAATATTTGCTTATCTTTATTTTGTTTTGTTCTTTGACTCTTATTTAGAAGTACATTTCTAAAGGATTATAGGATGACTATAAGATAATAAATTGATTATCAACATTTATAACTGTAAGAAGACTTATGCAACCTCATGGTAAGTACTGTGAAAAAATCTATAGTAAAGATGAACAGGACAAAGAGAAAATAATCAAACATACTCCTACAAAAAATCCTCAGATCACAAAGTAAAATGGCAAGAATAAAAGAGATGAACAAAAGAACTGCCAAACAGTCAGAAAATGATTAACATAGTAGAAATAGTAAATAATTACCTGTCAGCAAGCACTTTAAGTGTAAATGTATTAAGCTCAACAATCAAACAATATAGAACAGGATCTTTTAGGGGGGGCGCAATTGGGATATGTCAACATAAGTTCATCAATTGTAACAACAGTACCATTCTTGTGGGAGATGTTAATAATGGGAGAGGCTATGCATGTGTGAGGGTAGGTGGTATAAGAGACATTGCTGTACATTTCTTTCAATTTTGCTATGAACCTAAAACTGTTGCAAAAAACAGATCTTAGTTATATATCTATATATGTATACATATATAGATATATATACACACATATATATATATATATACCTGTATTTCTATAAGAATTGCAGGAATTCATGTTAATTTTATTTAACAAGTTTTTAGAATAGAATGCTAATAATTGAAAAAAGATATAAAGTGGCTGAATGGATTAAAAAAACAAGATCTAACTATAGACTGTCTAGTTATGACTCACTTTAGATTTAAGACACACTAGGCTAGAGCAAATAAGGAAGAAAAAGAAAGAAAATGTATCCAAATTGGAAAAGAATAGGTAAAACTGTCACTATTTGGGGATGATATGATTTCATATATAGAAAATCCTAAAGAATCTACCAAAAATTAAACCACAAATTAAAAATATATTAAATTTATTTAATATATTAAATTAATTAATTATAATTAAAAATAATTAATGGATACAGTAAAGTTGCAGTGTATAAAATCAACATCCCCAAGTCAGTTACGTTTCTATACACTACTAATAAGCTAGCAGAAAGAGAAATCAAGAATATAGTTCCAATTACAATCACAGCACAAAGAATAAAATACTTAGGAATAAATTTAACCAAGGAGATGAAAGACCTGTGCACGGAAAATTATAAGACGTTGCAAGAAATTGAAGAAGACACAAAGAAATAGAAAGATGTTCCATGCTCATTGATTGGAAGAATTAATGTAGTTAAAATGACCATATTACCTAAAGCAATATACAGATTCAATGCAACCCTTATCAGAAACCCAACAACGTTTTTCATGGAAACAAAACAAAGAATTCTAAAATTTATATGGAACAACAAAAGACCAAAAATAGCCAAAGTAATCACAAGAAAAAGAACAAAACTGGAGGTATCACACTCCTTCTTTCAAAATATACTATAAAGCTGTATTAATCAAAACAGAATGGAACTGGCAGAAAAGCAGACACACAGAACAATGGAACAAAATTGACAACCCAGAAATAAACCACACATCTATGGGCAGCTAATCTTTGACAAAAGAGCCAAGAACATACAATGCAGAAAGGAAAATCTTTTCAAAAATGATGTTAGGAAAACTGGACAGCTATAAGCAAAAGAATGAAAGTAGACCATTAGCTCACACAATATACAAAAATCATCTCAAAGTGGGTGAAAGACTTGAATGTAAGACCTGAAACCGTGAAACTCCTAGAAGAAAACATACTCAGTATGTTCTTTGACATTGCTCTTAGCAGTGTCTTTTTGAATGTGTCTCCTCAGGCAAGTGAAAAAAAAGAAAAAAGAAACAAATGAGACTACATCAAATTAAAAAACTTCTGCATGGCAAAAAAAGAAAAATCAATAAAAGGAAAGGACAATGTACCAATTGGGAAAAGATATTTCAAAATCATATGTCTGAGAAGGCGTTAATATCCAAAATATATAAAGAACTCATACAACTCAACAACATAAAAACAAACAACCCAATTAAAAAAATAGACAAAAGATCTTTTTATTTTTTGAGGAAGATTAGCCCTGAGCTAACATCTGCTGCCAACCCTCCTCTTTTTGCTGAGGAAGACTGGCCCTGAGCTAACATCTGTACCCATCTTCCTCTACTTTATATGTGGGATGCCTACCACAGCATGGCTTGCCAAGTGGTGCCATGTCCGCACCTGGGATCTGAACCGGTGAACCCTGAGCCACTGAAGCAGAATGTGTGCATTTAACTGCTGCGCCACCGGGCCAGCCCCTAGATGAAGGATCTTAATAGACAATTTCCCAAAGAAGATATAAAGATAGCCAATAGGCACATTAAAAGATGTTCAAAATCATTAATTATTAGGGAAATGCAAATCAAAATCACAATGAGATATCACTTCATGCCCATCAGAATGGTTATTATTAAAAAGACAAGAAATAACAAGTGTTGGAAAGGATGTGAGAAAAAGGAACCCTTGTACACTGCTGGTGGGAATGTAAATTGCTGCAGCCACTATGGAAAACATTACCCACTCCGAAAACCACACTCTGTTTCATTCTGGAGCCCAGAGATTGCACCCAGGCATCACAATACCTTCTCTCCTTGTAGAAAATTAACTGCTGAAATCAACAAAGCCATATAAATTGTACAAGTCAGGACACGAAATTATGAGTGGAACATTAAAACAATTGATTCAAAATGATATCACCATCATGACAGAGTGAATTGTTACCTTTGTCTCTCACCTGTAATTTACAACCAAACAAACATCCGTTGACCAAGAGAGGATTCTCTACACAGCACAACAGTACACCTGAGAGATCCACGCAGTTATACATCTGAAGGTGGGTCGAATGGACCCCCAGGGAGCAGTAGAACTAGGAGAGTGGACTCTTCTCCCTCCTCCTCCCTGGCTGCAGTGATCCAGGACATGGATACTCATGCAATGTCTACCCAACTAAAAAATGGACTCAGGAACTCAATATACATTTCTCCAAAGAAGATATACATATGCCTGGTAGGTCTATGAAAAGGTGTTAAATATCACTAATCATCAGGGAAACACAAAGCTAAACCATTGAGATACCACCTCACACTTTTTAGGATGGCTATTATCAAAAAAACCCACAAAAAACAGATAGCAAGAGTTGGCTAGAATGTATAGCAAAGGAAACCCTTATATACTGTGGTAGGAATGTAAATTGGTAAAGCCAGTATGGAAAACAGTATTAAGTTCCCTCAAAAAATTAAAAATAGAGCTAACTATGGTCCAGTAATCCTATTTCTGGTTGTATATCCAAAGTAAATGAAATCAAGATCTCAAAGACATATCTGCAGTCCCATGTCATTGTGGCATTATTCACAATAGCCAAGACATGTATGCAACCTAAATGACCACTGACAGATGAATGAATAAAGAAAATGTGGTATATACATACAATGAAATATTATTCAGCCTTAAGGGAAAAGGAAACATGGCCATTTACAACATGAGTGAACATGGAGGACATTACACTAAGTGAAATAAGCTATATACAGCAGGACAAATACTGCATGATACCTCTTGTATGAGGAATCTAAAATAGTCAAACTCTTAGAAGCAGCGAGTAGCATGGTGGTTGTCAGGGACCGGGGGAAGTGAGAAACAGGAAGTATTTGTTAAAGGGTTTAAAGTTTCAGTTATGCAGCATGATTAATTCCTAGAGATCATCATCAATGAACACTTAGATTGTTTCCATGCCTTGGCTATTGTAAATAATGCTGCTATGAACACATGAGGGCCGATATCTTTTTGAGTTTAGTGTTTTTATTTTCTTTGGATATATTCCCAGAAGTGGAATTGCTGGATCATATGATAGTTCTAATTTTTAAATCTTTTAAGAATCCCAATACTGTTTTCCATACTGGCTGCAACAGTTTACAATTCTACCAACAGTGCACAAGCGTTACCTTTTTCTCCGTATCCTAACCAGCATTGATGTCTTGTCTTTTTTATGGTGGTCATTCTAACAAGTATGAAGTGATGTCTTATTGTGGTTTTGATTTGCATTTCCCTAATGACTAGTGATGTTGAGCGTCTTTCCGTGTACCTGTTGGCCATTAATAAATCTTCAGAAAAATGTCTGTCACGCCATTTGCCCAATTTTTCATTGGATTATTTGATGTTGTTGTTGTTTTTTTTTTTTTTGCTATTGGGTTGTATAAGTTTTTTTTAATATATTTTGGATATTAACCTCTTGTCAAATATATGGTTTGCAAATATTTTTCCCATGCTGTAGGTTGTCTTTTCACTTCATTGATTTTTTTTTTTTTTGCTGTGTAGAAGCTTTTTAGTTTGATGTAGTCCCACTTGTTTCTTTTTGTTGTTGTTGTTTGTGCTTTATGTGTCATATCCAAAAAATCATTGCCAAGACGTATCTTAAGAGGCTTTTATGGCCAGACCGGTGGTGCAGCAGTTAAGTTCGCATGTTCCGCTTTGGCTGCCCAGGGTTCACCAGTTTGAATCCCGGGTGCGGACATGGCACTGCTTGGCCCGCCATGCTGTGGTAGGCGTCCCACACATAAAGTAGAGGAAGATGGGCATGGATGTTAGCTCAGGACCAGTCTTCTTCAGCAAAAAGAGGAGGATTGGCAGCAGTTACCTCAAGACTAATCTTCATCAAGAAAAAAATAATAATAATTTAGACAGGAAACAACAAATGTTGGAGAGGGTGTGGAGAGAAGGGAACCCTTGTTCACTGCTGGTGGCAGTGCAAACTGGTGCAGCCACTATGGAAAGCAGTTTGGAGTATCCTCAGAAAATTAAGGATAGATCTACCATATGATCCAGCTATTCCACTCCTGGGTAATTATCCAAAGAACTTGAAAACACAAAAGCATAAAGATACTTGCGCCCCTATGTTCCTTGCGGCATTATACACAATAGCCAAGACTTGGAAGCAACCTAGGTGCCCATCAAGGGACGAATGGATAAAGAAGATGTGGTATTTATACACGATGGACTACTACTCAGCCATAAGAAATGATGAAATCCGGCCATTTGTGACAACATGGATGGACCTTGAGGGTATTATGCTTAGTGAAATAAGTCAGAGGGAGAAAGTCAAATACCATATGATCTCACTCATAAGTAGAAGATAAAAACGACAAAAAAAAAATGCATAGCATTGGAGATTGGACTGGTGGTTACCATTGGGGAAGGGGGGAGGGGTGAGGGCAAAAGGGGTGGTGATTAGGCTCACATGTGAGGGGATGCACTATAATTAGTGTTCAGCTGGTGAACATGATGTAATGTATACAGAATTTGAAATATGATATACCTCCAAAAAAAAAAAAATTAAAAAAAGAGGCTTTTCTTCTGTTTTCTTTTAAAATGTTCATGTTTTCAGGTCTTACTTTTAGGTAAGGAGTATTTTTTTTTATTTCTGTAAAAAATACCATTGGAATCTTGACAGAAATTGCTTTGAATCTATAGGTGACTTTAGCAGTATTGACATTTTAACAATATTAAGTCTTCCAACTCAGGAACATGGGATACCTTTCCATTTACTTTTTTTGTCTTCAATTTTTTAATCAATTTTCAGTAGTTTTAAGAGTATAGATTTTTTTCCTCCTCGTTAAGTTTATTCCTAAGTATTTTATTGTTTTTGGTGCTATTGTAAATAGGATCATTTTCTTAACTTCTGTTTCAGATAGTTCATTGTTAATGTATACAAACACTACTGATTTTTATATGTTAATTTTATATCCTGCAATTTTACTGAATTTTTTGATTATATCAAATATTTTTTGGTGAAGTCTTAGGATTCTTTCTATATAAAATCATGTCTTCTGTGAATAGAGACAATGTTACTTCTTCCTTTCCAATTATGATGGCTCTACTTATTTTTCTTGTCTGATTGCTCTGGCAAGGAATTCAAGTACTGTGTTGAATAGGGTGGTAAGAGTGGGCACCCTTGTCTTGTTCCTGATCTTAGAGGAAAATCTTTCAAACTTTCACCATTGAGTGTGATGTTAGCTGTGGGCTTATCATATATGGCCTTTATTTTGTTGAGGTATCTTCCTTCTATATATAATTTCTTAATAGTTTTTATTATGCATGCACGTTAAATTTTGTCATATGTTTTTTCCTATATCTATTGGGATAACCATATGATTTTTTCTTTTATTCTATTATTGTGATGTGGTGCATTGATTGATTTGCTTATGTTGAACTATCCTTGCATCCCAGGTATAAATCCCACTCAATCATAGTGAATGATCATTTTAACGTACCTCTGAATTTGATTTGCTAGTATTTTATTGAGAATTTTTGTGCCTACATTCATCAGGAATATGGTTCTGTAGTTCTCATTTCTGGTAGTGTCTGCTTCTGGCTTTGGTATCAGGGTGATGCTGGCTTAGTAAAATGAGTTTGGGAGTGTTCCCTACTCTTTGATTTTTTGTAACAGTTTGAAAATTATTGGCCATAATTCTTATTTAAATATTTTATAGTATCTACCAGTGAAGCCATCTGGGCATGGGCGTTTTCTTCACTGGGAGATTTTTGATTACAGATTCAATATCCTTAATGGTAATTGGCCTATCCAGACTTTCCATTTCTTCTTGCTTCTGTCTTGGTAGTTTGTATGTTTTTAAGATTTTTTTTTTTATTTCTTCTGGGTTGTTCAGTTTGTTGGCATATGATTGTTCATAGTAGCATCTTATGATGCTTTGTATTTCTGTAGTAGAACTTGCAATGTCTCATTTTTCATTTATAATTTTGTTGATTTGCATCATATCTCTTTTTTCTTTAGTTATTCTAGCTAAAGTTTTGTCAGTTTTATTTAATTTTTCAAAGAACTAACTCTTAGTTTGGTTGATCTTTTCTATTGTTTTCTTACTTTCTATTTCATTTATTTCCACTCTAATCTTTATTACCTCCTTCTGCTAACTTTGGGGTCTTTTTTCTGTGTAGCTCTTTCAGGTGTAGAGTTAGGTTGTTTATTTGGGATCTTTCTTGCTTCTTAATGTAGGTGTTTATTGCTATGAACTTCTCTCTTAGAATTGCTTTTACTGCGTCTTCAAAAGTTTTTGTACGTTGTGTTTCCGTTTCTGTTTGTGCCAGGATTCTTTTCATTTTCCCTTTGATTTTTTTCTTGATCCATTGGTTGTTTCAGAGTGTGGTTTAATTTCCATGTATTCATGAATTTTCCAGTTTTTCTCTTGTTATTGCTATCTAGTTTCATACTATTGTGGCCATAAAAAATACTTGATATGATTTCAATCTTCTTGAGTTAGCTAAGGCTTGTCTTGTGGTCTAACATATGGTCTATCTTAGCAAATGTTCCTTGTGCACCTGAGAAGAATGTGTGTTCTGCTGTGGTTGGATAGAATGTTCTGTATATGTCTGTTAGGTCCATTTGGTTTATAATATTGCTCACATCCTCATTGATTCTCTGTCTGGATGATCTTCCCATTGTTGAGAGTGGGATATTAAGTCTCCAACTAGTATGGTATTCCTGTTTATTTCTCCTTTTAGCTCTGTTAGATTTTGTGTTATGTATTTAGGTATTCTAACGTTGGTTGCATAAATATTTACAATTGTGACACTCTCTTGATGTAGTGATTTCTTTATCAATATGTACTGGCTTTCTTGTCCTCTTTTTACCATTTTTAGCTTAAAGTCTATTTTGTCTGATATAAGTACAGCTACCCCTGCCAGGATTTTTTGTTTTGTTATCATTTGCTGGAATCATCTTTTTCCATTACTCCACTCTCAGTCTATGTGTATTTTTAAGGATAAAGTGAGTCTCTTGTAGCCAGCATATCATTGGATCTTGTGTTCTTTTAATCTTTTCATTTGTTCTAGGTCTTTTTACTGGAGAATTTAATCCAATTACATTTAAGGTAATTATTGATGGTTAAGGACTTCTTGTTATTCTTTTGTTAATCGTTTTCTGCTTGTTTTGTAGATCCACTGTTCTTTGTTTTTTATCCTGCTCTTTTTTGTGTGTGTTTTGATGCCTATTGGTATCCATATACTTTGAGTTCTTTATCATGTTCTTTAATGTAATTACTACAAGTTTTTCACCTTATTTTAAGTTTACAACAATTTAACTTCAATAGAATACCTAAGCTTTACATTTTTACTTCTCTTCCCTTCAGTTTTAAGTTATTGATGTTACAATTTACATATTTTTCATATTGCGTAACTAATAACAGGTTATTGTAGTTATATTTATTTTTACTGTATTTGTCTTTTAACTTTTAAACTAGAGTTGCAAGTGAACTATTCACCACCATTAACATATCACAGAATCTAACTTTGACTATATCTCTACCATTACTAGTGAGTTTTATGCTAACTTCTATATTTTTATGATGCTAATTAGCATCCTTTCATTTCCACTCAAAAAAATTCCTTTAGCATTTCTTGTAAGGTAAGTCTAGTGGTAATGAATTCTCTCAGCTTTTCTTTGTTCAAAAAAGTCTTTATTCCTCCTTCATTTCTGAAGAACAGCTTTGCCGAGAATAGTATTCTTAGTTGACTGGGTTTTCTTCCTTTAATATATTGAATATGTCATCCCATTCTTTTCTGGACTGAAAATTTTCTGTTGATTGTCTTATGAGAACTTCCTTGTATTTAACTTCTTTCTTTTCTCTTGCTTCTTTTAAAATTCTTTCTTTGTCTTTGACTTTTGACAATTTAATTATAATATGTCAGTCCCTTTTAGGTTCAACCTATTTGGGATCTCTTGGGCCTCATTGATCAATTTGCCTCCCCAGGTTTGGAAATTTTTCAGCCATTATCACTTTAAATATCCTTCCTGTTTCTTTCTCTTTGTCTTTTTCTGGAATTCCCATAACATGAATATTGTTTCTTTTCATTGTATCTCATAAGTCCCATAAGCTTTCTTCACAGTTTTTAAATTTTTTTTTGCTTCACTGACTGATAATGTTAAATGTCTTATCTTCCAGGTCACTTAGTCTTTCTTCTGCATGATCAAATCTGCTTTTGAAGCTCTCTATTGAATTCTTCAGTTTAGTTATTCTACTTTTCAGCTATAGAATTTCTGGTTTTTTTATGGTTTATATTTCTTTGTTGAACTTCTCATTTTGTTCATGCATTATTTTCCTAATTTAATTCAGTTGTCTGTGTTTTCTTGTAGTTCACTAAAATTTAAAAATTTAATTTAAGTTGTTTTGAATGTTTTACCTTACAGTTCATAGATTTTCATTTCTTTAGGGTCAGTTATTAGAGCTTTATTAGTTTCTTTTGGTGATGTCATATTGACCTGATTTTTCGTGATCCTTGTTTCCTTACATTGGTGGCTGCACATGTCAGCATGTGGTCTCCTCTTCCAGCCTTTGCAGGTTCCCTTTGGCAGAGACAGTTTTTTTACAAGTGAGCTCAGTTTGGGATTTTGATGATGTCTGCTGGTAACATTCTTGGGCAGGTGGTGTCTGCTATTAGGGTGTATTTTTGGACATGGCAACTGTTCAAACTTTTAGGTCAGGAGTGGAGGGGTGTGTCACTGGCTAAGAACAGCTGGATAGAACTGCTGGCTTGGTTTCTTGCCCAAGTGAGGCTATAAGATGGGCTTCACATTTACCTGTATTCTCAGGTCAGGCTTACTAGATGGGCAAGACTGGATACTATACTCAGCAGTATGTAGGGCTATGAATTAGCTTCCTTGCCCTGCTAGGGTAGCAGGGCAGGACTCAGGGCCTGTACAGTTCATTGTTTGTGGACCCAAATCAGGCAAAGCATTCAGTAAGTATCCTGGTCAGCTGAAGCCACTGGCTTTGCTCTTCAGACAGAGAAAGCCATGGGCTGTGCTCTGTCTGTTCAAGTGCCACTGTAGCAGGGTTGTTGGATGGGCTTTGCAGCTTCCCATGTGTTGCAGTAAGATTCCCTGGTGAGGCAGGCTGAAGACTGTATTCAGCCATAAGAGAGGCTACAAATTAGTTTCTCTGTGAAGGTCAGTGGGAGAAGTGGCTCCAAGGCTCCCAAGTCTCTTTGCGGTCTTGACTCAAACTGACTCATGCCCCAAGTTCCCTGGTGAAACAGGGCTACTGACTTTGCTCCGAGGGCAATTAACTCTGCTTGCCCAACTCTTGGCTAGAGCATTGCTGGGTTACACAGCAGCTTCCAGGTGTCCTTGTCAACCCTTCTTGTCAGATATGGCTGGGGGCCATGCTGCACAGCAGGTGGGGCTATGACTCAGCTTCCCACCTTAGGGACTGGAAGAGCCCAATTCTGGCAACTCCCAAATTTTCCTGAATAGGCTTTCTGGTTGGGAGGGTCTGGGAGCCAAGTTCTGAGATGTATGGGGCTATGAATTAACTCCTCTGCCTGAGGGTAGTAGGGAAACCCTCCACACTTGGTACTGGTTTTGCTTTGAGGGTGATCAGTTCTGCCAGCCCTCCTCACCACTCAAACATTGCTATGTTACGCAGCTTTCAGGTGTTCTTTCCAGCCCTTTCTGTCAGATGGGCTTGGGGGGAATACTCTGTGTTGAGTGAGGCTATGACTCACCTCTCCTGCATTGGTGGGACTGGGAGGGCTCACTTCAGACAACTCCCAAATTTTCCTGAACAAACTTTATGCCATGCTCCACAGAGGGTGGAAGTATAACTCAGCTCTTCTGCCTATGCCTGGACAGTCTAGGCTCCAAGGCTTGTAAAACTCCTTCTTTGAGGACTCAAATCAACTTGCCTCTGCAAATGAGCAAAGCCACTAGTTAGGACTACTACTTAGGCTCTGCATGTAGGAAACTTTTCTGCCAATATCCAAGTGCTGGTTGTTGTAAGCCCCTCCCCACTTTTTCATCACAATCAGATTGCCAGTGGTTTGAGCCTCACAGATTCCCTTGTGATCCTGTGTGGCAAAAATAGAGTAGGGGTTTTGCAAGTGATCCACAGTGCAGGGGGTCTGGATGTCACTGCTGGGCTCTCTTTCCCTCTGGAGAAACCATTGGCTCAGGGGAGACCTCTCAGGATGGTGCTATGCTGGCCTGGGGTAGGGTCAGTGTGGTCAGCATGGAGCCATTCCTCCTGCCCTTCTAATGCAGTCTATCTTGGCCTGTGTGGTGAAGTGAATGATTCAGCCTCACCTCTGTCTACTTTCATTTTATGGGTAATTTGAGTACCTTATAGTAATAAAATAATCCTAATTTCTTTCTCCTGTCCCGTGTATCATTGTTGCCATTCATTTCACTTATATATAAAAATACATCTTTACATATTATATATAGTAAAATACATTGTTATATTATTATTTTGAAGAAACTATTATCTATTAGACCAACTAAGAATAAAAAAATGTAGTTTTATTTTACCTACACCTATGTTTCATTTCTGATGTTCTTTTCTTAATGTAGATCCAAGTTTCTGACCTATGTAAATTTTCTTCTCTCTGAAAAACTTCTTTAACATTTTTTCCAAGGAAGGTCTACTGGCAACAAATTTCTTCAGTTTTTATTCATCTGAGAAAGTCCTTATTTCTTCACTTTTGAAGGATAATTTTATATGGTACCAAATTCTAGGCTGGTGGCTTTTTTCTCCCAACACTTAAATATTTCCCTCCACTATCTTCTTATCTGCATGGTTTCTGAAGAGATGTCAGAAGTAGTTCTTATCTTTGTTTGTCTATATTTAGGATGTTTTTTCCCATGGATTTTTTCAGGAATGTTTTTCTTTATCTTTGATTTCCTGTAGTTTGAAAATAATATGCATATGATATTTCTTTATTTAAATAACATCTTGTTTGGTGTTCTCTGAGCTTCCTGGATCTGCGGTTTGGTGTCTGACTGATTTAGGGAAATTCTCACATTACTATTTCAAATATTTCTTTTGTTCCCTTCTTTCCTCTCCCTCTGGTATTCCCATTTCACGTATATTATACCTTTTATGATTATCTCATAGTCCTTGGATATTTTGTTTTGTTTTTTTTAGTTGTTGTTCTCTTTGCTTTTCAGTTTTGAGAATTCTATTGATGTGTCCTCTAGCTCAGAGATTCTTTCTTCAGCCATATCCAGTCTATTAACAAGCCTATCAAAGGCATTTTTTATTTCTGATACAGTGTTTTTGATCTCTAGTATTTCTTCTTCTTTCTTTCTTAGGATTTCCATTTCTCTGCTTATCTTGCCCATCTGTTCTTACGTGTTGTCAATTTTATCCATTATAGTCCTTAGTATATTAATCATAGGTTTTTAAAGTTCCCAGTTTGATGATTGCAACATCTCATCCATGTCTGGTTCTGATGCTTGCTCTGTCTCTTCAAATTGTGTTTTTTGCCTTTGGTATCCCTTGTAATTTTTTTCTTGAAAACTGGACGTATTGTCTTAGGTAAAAGAAACTGCTATAGAGAGTCCTTTAGTAATGTGATGGAGAGATGTGGGGAAGTGTTCTATAGTCCAATGATTACCTAATCATTTTTTTCACTATCTAATCAGTTTTTAGTAAGCCTATGGCTCTCAACTGTGAACTTCACAAGTGTTTCTCAGCTTTTTCCTCCCCACTAGGTGGAACAGGATGGCTAGAGCTGGCTGGAATTGGGCAATTTCTTTCCCCAAGGTCAGTTAGGCTCTCATAATACCCCAGCAGTTTAAGCTTTGATTAACTAGTCTCCTCTGAGGGCAGGCCTTGTTATGAAGAACAGAGTGCTCTGATGTATTTCAAAATGGTTCTTTTTCCTGTCCACCTGCAAGAAGCACAAAGGGATTTTCTTCCAATATATACTGTGGGAACCTGATCAAATTCCTTGATGTAAATTTCACAATATTGTACAGGCTTGCCTATGAGTGGGTCCCCTGGAGTTTTTAACTCTCAGATTTGCTCTCAATAAGCTTCCAGTAGTTCATCAATTACAGTTCAGGTTTTCCTACCCTGACATTGGTTTCAGAGGTAGTTTCTGCTTGTGGGCCTCTACTCTGGTAAGCCATGACTCCTTGTATTCAGCTGTGTGTCTCTCCAAATATAAGACAGAAATTTGCCCTGTGTCCTCCCCTCTTTTACAATCCAAGAAGAGTTGTTGATTTTTTTTAGAATGTTCATATTTTTACTTGTTGTTAGAGTTGAGTGGTGATTTCCTCTTACGTGTGAAACCCCTAAATCTCACTTTTCAAATATCATGTGTTATTTTGAATTACTGAAATGTGTCAGATGAACCAGATTCAAATTCTCAATGAGCTGCAATTCAGGGGCATTTTGAAGCAGTTTTCATATTCTTAGGTTACTAGACAAACGTTAGTATGGTGTTCCTGTCATACTACCCAGAATTTTTTTAAAACTTATTCCATTTATGTTCTGATTTTAAAATTATGAAAAACACGATAAAATCAGGTATTCTGAGAAGGAATATGGGGACTTCTTAAAGTTGCCACAGTGGGCCAGTGGAGGAAGCTTTCTCTGCAATGTAGGTACCTGGGTTTACCCTGAGACTAAATTGTAGACAGGTGAAACTGCTAACCTTTGTCCCAAATCAAAGTGCATATTTTTTAGGCATATAGAATATATGGTCCTGGCCACATGCTATGAGTTAGAATCATTAGAATTTGGTGACAGCCTGGATATTATAAGTGAGAAAAACAGAAGATTTCAAGATTCCTAACTTGTGCCATTAGGTGAAGCTTAATGCTATTTAGTACTGAAGAGAACATGAAGAGAAACCAGCTTTCTGTGTGTGTGTGTGTGTGTGAACATGTGAGTGTGGTATAGAGGGGTATAGATGGAAAATTCAGTTTTTGACATGCTGAGTTTGAGGTGTTAGTGGAAAAGTCTCAACAGAAAGCTGGATATATGCTTCTGGAGTTCCAGTGAAAGATTAGAATAACATTATAGATTTTGGAGTTATCAGAAGATGATAATAGATTGCAATGTAAATTAACAATGAAAAATAATGGAAGAAGTAAAGCAAACAAAAGGAAATGGAACCACAGTTTGTGGACAACAACAGAGAGCCTTGAACACATTACTACTTATTGACAGGATCTATTGGAAAGGTGTAGGTCAAAGTGCAAGAAATAGAGGAATAATTAAGGGTCAATGTCCGGGAAGAAGAAGGATAACATGGAAATCAGGGCAACTGGAAAGATTAAACATAAATAGGAGTAGGGATAATTTTTCTGAGTCGGAATGGAAGCAGGAATGTGTAGTGAAAGTGTAGATGAGGATTAGAGAAAAATACAGGGATATAATGCCTCCTTACATTAATTTTCTTTGTGAAGTAGGAAGCAAGATCATCTGTTGAGTGTGGGAGGATAGGGTTGAGGACTTTGGGAGTGTAACAAAGGTTTGAACAGTAACTTAGAAATTCAGTCAGTATAATTATATGATTTTTCTCCAAAATTATGTATAGCCTGAGATCAGGATCAGTAAAGATCAGAGGTTATTTAATTCTGAGATCAACACTGGCATAAATTATGTACTTTACATGCTTAAGTCTGCTTTCTAATGCCCATTAGCATTCAAATGTGATATATCAAAATTCATACCTCTTGAGTTTCTCTTTATTCAAGACTTCACAGTTAATAAAAGTTGGTTCAGTGAATGAAACTAAGAAAAGAAGAATTAAATTTTAACTACTTGAGAACTAAAGAAAAATAATATCAACCCAACACATAACTCACTATATATATGAAATTGAGGCAGTGAAATAGGTGGCCCGTACATTCAATAACAACGACCATGTTTCTCCTTTTTTTAAAACTGGGAACCAGAGATTAGACACTCTCTTTTAACCCCTTAATTTTTTAGTTCCTTCTTAAAAGAGAATAAATCAAATTCTCAAATCACTGTACCCAGAGAATCTTTTCCATTTAATATTTATAAGTGTGACTGCAAAATATGTCAATTTAAGACATGCATGATATTATTTAAAGTCATTGAAAATAAAATAGGCCTTTAGGGAAAAAATATAGATCTTCAAGGAAGTAGTCCTAAATCTACCATAATTATTAGTAGTATCTAAATTTTCTGTTTAAAAGGTATTGTAAATAATATATTCTGTAACTTGTATTTTCTAACATTCCAAATCCTCCACATCATCTGTGCCAATACATTCCCTAACTGTAGCCTATATTTTAACAAAAGTGAATTATTTATCATTCTTATGACATAGTCTGTGATTTCCTCTCTTGATGGTTTTAATCTTGCTAAAATATCATCTTTTCTCCCAACCTTCTACACATGTCACCATTCTTTCAAGAACAACTCAATTGCCAATCTATAAAGACTTCCCTGATCCCTCCAGTAAAATAAGCAATCTCTGGGTATTCTTGTAGTACTTACTTCATCTCTTAATGGTATCTATAACATTCAGCTATATTTAAGAATAATTTGTTCCTACTAGGATATAAACTTCTTAAGGGTAAATGTGATACCTTGGTCATGTTTGTATGCACCAAAATTTGTGCACAGCAAGACAAAACCACAATGGCACCAAGTGATTGCATTTCTTAGACTGAGAAAATCTTTCTGTTTCCCTGTCTTCGTAAATGTCAATAATTAGATGAAAGTCTGAAGAGATAGGTGGGATAAGAAGGAAAGCAACTGAAAAGATAGAGAATGAGATTCAAGTGTTTCTTTTTTGTTCATCCCACCTTCTCCCCATTTTGAGTGGAAAGTTGAAAAATAAAGAATTTTCTTCTATATCATACCATCTTTGTATTTTTTGAACTCAGAAAACTCCCCCTGTTACCTAGAGGGGGTTTCCTGGGGAATTAAAAAGTAGGTAATCTTAAAGAATATATCATATTTTGTCAAAGTTCATATGTGATTGGTTATATTATGCATCACTTTATATAACTCTAAGAAAGAAAAAAAAAAAAACCACTGCCAGTTAATCTATAGCATAACATTGATTGTAAAATAAATTCAGACTGATGTGAAATCTTAAAATCTATGAAAAAGCTAGTTTAAACAAAATGAGCTTATTAGTCTATATAACACATGACTTTTACGAATTCAATGTTTTTATAGAGAGAACCAAATAAAAGGAAAGTTACATAAAAACTATTCTTAGGGCATAAAAGTGTGATTATTAGAAGTAGCAGGAAAACGAGTGATGAGTGGGGTGGGGAGGTGATCAGTGTTTGGGCTTTTTGGATGCAATATAAATCTACCTCTGCATGCGTTTGAGAAAGCCAACTTCATCCTGTACTTGTGTAGGAACAATGGGAATTTAACATTCTCTTTGTGGATGCGATTTTTATAAAGCCCTACATTGCATTGGCTAGGAAACTGGTTCAGGGATGCTGAGCAGTATATCATCTAATCACATTCATCACTGAAACTAGTGTATATATACCTTCCTATTTACCTAGTAAAATAGAATTTTTTTCTATTTTTATACTTAACTGTCATCATGAGTCACATTTGCACGTTACAGTGCAGACTTTTAGGAATAGTCTGGCTTTAATTATGCAGTGATTTATTCACCATATAGGTTTTTCATTCATTACTAAGCACATCTTTCTTGAAAATATCTTTACATTCTTTTCATTTGGATGGTCTGTTCTTGAGCCCTTATGCAAATTAGTTCTATGGGAGTCATAACTGAAGAAGGTGGCTTTGATGACAATGATCTTAAATTAGGCTAGGGAAAATATAGTGATAAAATGGTCTCTCCTGTCCAATAGTTTTGGCCAGATGCTATAAATATCAGAGGTAAAAGCTATAATCTTGCAAAAATTACCAGAGAATGCACACTATTCGATTTACCTTTGGATTTTTATTTCCTAGGACAAACCCCCACATGCCCACATGGAAAGTTGCCTGATGCTCTGTTATCCATCCAGTGAGTGTGAAATTCTTAATAGATACTGATGGTATTTGAACCTATTATTGTAGAAAAGACACACCATACAAAACAGTGAACCACACTGTAATTATTTTCTGTAATGCTTGATGGTGACTTTTTTCTCTAAAATGTTTAGAGGCAATAATGCATTATTAAAAAAATATGAACTTACTATAAAATGATAGTTCTCTTCTGTTCCTTAATTGTCTAGCTTCCAAATTCAAGGTTTTGCTAAAAGACAGTAAATATTTACATAATGAAAACAAAATGCTGTTATATTTTGAAATACTATTTCTTTTGATTTCCACTTCATGATTTGCGATAAAAACAAGGTATTCAGCAGTCAAGTAAAATAAAGTATTTGTTTCATAGGAAATGATCAAAATTAGATTTTTATGTGCAAAACACATTTTTTTTTTACAAACCCTGATTCCTGAAGGTATTTAGTTGGTTGAAATCAATAGATAGTTTATTTGTCAGCTGTTTTAGATGAATATAATTGACACAGCTTCATTCTTGAATTTTTATTATTAAGCTTAGAAACAGGAAACAAAGTTAGAATCAATTTCTGATAATATGCTATGAGAGAGAAAGGGTTCTAGTGATCCTGTTACTTTTCACATGATTGCTTCATCTTGTAAACAAACAGGAAACTCATAAGGGATAAATCTGACTGATCTTGTTCTATCAAAAAACCACAGTATATCTCTGGATTTAGGAAATGAGAAACCCATTAGGTTGCCAGCTCTAGCAAATAATCAACATAGTCTCTATCTCTGGAGACTTGATGAATGAGGGAAACAAATCAAAATAATACAAGGAAAGCAAATGCATGTTTAAAACAACAGCATAGAAAAGGACATCGCAAGAAATGTTCCAATGTATCTCAGCAGAGTTTAAGAAAGCATTTTGTGGTAACAAGGCAAAAACTTGACGAGTATAAAACATACAAAAATATCCTTGGGGCATAAAGCTCAATGATTAGAAATATCACTAAAGTAAGGCATCTGTTGGAATTCTCTGTGAGGCATCCAACTCACCCACATGCACACATAAACGAGTGCTCAGTTTACTAATGCGCCTGTTTTAAGACTAAACATAACATGATTTATAGTCAAAGAAAATACAAATTAAATATGTAAAGGCTGTAAAACTTAGGAAATGGTAGTGGTGCTGCCCTGCAGGTTTAAAGGAGATTTGTAAACAGGCATCTCTTCAAAGTAAGTGAATGTTTTTTATGAAGAATTCCCCATGAGATGTCAGTTTGACATTACTAGAGCCAAATGGAAAATACATTTTTTTCAATTAAATGGAGACACTAGAAAATGAAAAGGATCAGTGAGAAATGGCAATGATGCCATTTTGTGTGACCTATCACAAGAAATTATAAAGGTAATAAAACTTTATATAAAGGAGACCTATAATATTAGGCACATTATTTCCTAGGATTGTGGGATTTTTGCTCAGTGCAAAATTAGTATTTCAATGAATGATTGTCCGATCTCCACACACCTGTAACTCATCTTGAGTGGACTAAATAGATAATCAAGAGCAGAGCTGAAGAAGCTGGCTGCTGTTCCACAGCCTGTTGGTTTACCACATGAAGGCACATGCTGTGAATGAAATACAATGCTTGGGTAATTTGAGGCAGTTGTTAGGATCATCCATACGCAAGAATCTATTGTTATTTTCATTATCTGGATAGATAAGGCAAAAATCTTTGTTTAAAACAAATTTTGTTGCTGATCACCTAGTTTTTTTTGTCTGTTTGCTTTTTGTTTTTTGGGTTTTTTTGAGGAAGGTCAGCCCTGAGCTAACTACTGCCAATCCTCCTCTTTTTGCTGAGGAAGACTGGCCCTGAACTAACATCCATGCCCATCTTCCTCTACTTTATATGTGGGACGCCTACCACAGCATGGCGTGCCCAGCGGTGCCATGACCGCACCCTGGATCTGAACCGGTGAACCCCAAGCCACCGAGAAACGGAACGTCTGAACTTACCTGCTGTGCCACTGGGCTGGCCCCCTAGTTTTTTTTTAATATCAGTCTGCATGTGCAGCTATAGCCTGAGACTATCCCTAAACCCAAAATGTTACTCCCATGTGTCTGATAACTAAAACTATCGAAGATAAGGAAAATTTGGATGTTGTATATAACAGTATTCAGCCAAGAAATTCCATTCATCATATATGAGAATTGTGGATATGAGAGTGAAGTCGCCCTTCTTATTATGTATAGTTCTGAATAATCAAGCACATATCAATAAAATCCCCAAGCTATTTTCTCTTTGTCCCTGAAAGCTATACCTTATTCTACTTAACTATACTTAGCTTCAATTATAATTTCAGAAGGCTGCTAAATTATGGTGTTTTAAAAAATAATTTTTGAAACAATATTTTGTGAGTAGGATGAGGATAAATTATTTGCTTGATAAACTGAAAGTATTTCTTGTGTATTGGTTAGGTAGAGACTTTGTTAACATCAGCTGTAACAATTCCTGCAAGAAAAATAAGGAGATAATGAAATATCAGAAGTAAACTACTCTTTGTGAAAAATGGTAAAAATCAACCCATGAATTTGCAACCCACAATGCACATGTGTAGCCTGTCTTTTTTATTGTGATGTATATGGTAATTTATCAACCATTTACTGAATAGGTATTATTCTATTACTCAGCCTGCCCCGGCCCTATGTTTTAACTTAATTAACCAAGAGGCATTGTTTAAGTCCCTATTATGTGCTTAAACAACAGTCAGAAGTTCTACAGCTGCTGGTTTCAAGGAGCTTGCAAACTCTTTGGGGAGGCAAGACTACATAAAGGAGAAAATAGAGATTAAAGAGGTACTGAACCAAAAGAGATTGCATGCAATAATAATTTTGAGATTTGAGAAATAGTCATGGTCTGGAATGGTTGTTAGACACTTCACAGGCAGTGTGGAATTTTACCTGGAAAAGCCTAACATAAACAATTTAGTAAAAATGTTTTTAATTGTATAATTTATCACTAAAATACATGCTATAGAGCACTATTTTTCAAATATTTCTTCAGAAATTGAAACTGTCCTTTAAAGAGAACTATATGTAGCGGCCAAATATTTAAAAAATGCATCAAAGTGAAACTGCTATAAAGTGGAGATAGGGTGACTAGGCTTTTCACTTCCCCCATTTACACACGTACAGCTCTATTCTTGATTTAAATAGAACATTTGCTTCCTCCCTACTACATATATAAAATCAAAATCTGAATCTCACCTCTCCCTCCCTCTGTTTCTGTGTGTCTTTCTCTAGCTTATTAACCTCCTATGACTTTCTATTGAATTTAGAATAACTTTCAAACTTAGAAGGTACCCAAAGCCTGTGTTACATGGACTGTATCTTCCTCATTACCTCATTAGCCCCTTCTCTCATCTGCCCTGTTGCACTCCATGCTCTAACTCATACCAGCCCTGATATATGTTTCCCTACATTAAACCCAGCATACATGGGGTTCAAACCAAAGCACTCATTCCCTGCTTGAAGTGTTAAGTATCTGAATAAGATATAGGAAAACATTATAGAATATT
Organism: Equus caballus; assembly: GCF_041296265.1. Classification (NCBI taxonomy): domain Eukaryota; kingdom Metazoa; phylum Chordata; class Mammalia; order Perissodactyla; family Equidae; genus Equus; species Equus caballus. The sequence goes on from NC_091715.1 coordinate 82,612,851, forward strand.
GACTTGTCTAAAGACATTTTGTTAAATACATTCTTTTAAATTACACTGTTCAGAAATACTATAAAATAAAGGACTGAGACTTTCATCCACCCAACAAATATTTATTGACCTTTTCCTATCTGAATCATGAAACAGTAACATTAGTAAGTGATAATAGTAATGATATATTTGCAGATGCATTAGGATTTTTAACCCGTTAATGATTTAAAAAACTTGTTTCAAATCTGCCTCACTCTGAAGAACCACTCAAAGGACACAAGTTTTCAAGAGAACTCTTTTGCACTAACATTTGATTTCTTCAGTCTTATATCATCACTGTTAGGTATCTGTCATATGGTTACTTATAGGTTGCATGTTTTGCTCAATTTTATTTCTGAAATTTCATAGCCAACATATTGCATAGTGTCTTTTGTAATTTGATGGAGGGATCAAAGCAAATGTTAATGACTCACAATAAAATTTCCTTACTGGGTCTGCTCTAAATTTTTTCTCATTAGCAGATCTTCACAAGGAGAAAGTAACCAAAGGATCTGCTCTGCTGGATTGCTTTGAAATGGAATGGTCTGTTTAAAAAGGAATTCGTGGAAACTTCATTCTATACATGTTGATGTTTGAGATCTTGGTTGAGTACATGTGGTTGAAATAATAAGATTTCTTTGGAGCAGAAGAATTACAATTGATTTTCAAAAGGTTAGGCTGTAGAATATGTCCTTTAAACCAATGGTTCTAAACCAGGGTCAATTCCCCTACCTTCCATGGGACATTAGATAATGTCTGGAGACATTTTAATTTGTCACAACTGAGAGGAAGGAGCACTACTGACATGATGTGAGTAGAGGCCAGTAAAGTTAATAAACATCCTACAATGCACAGTACAGCCACTCACAATATAGAATTATGCAGCCCAAAATATCAATAGTGCTCAGGTTGAGAAACCTTGGTCTAAAAACAACAACATAAAGCTATTTATTATAAGATTTTTGGGAAGTGGAGCTTTTCATGTATTTATATTGTTTTATGTAATATTAATAATATTTTAACGTATTAAATTGTTTTTTCTCATCTAAAAATGAAATGCAAAACCTATGTCTGTGTAAGAAGCAGGGGAAATTACTACTGAAATAAGCCGGCAAACTGCTGTCCAAACCCCAGCTCTGCCACCAAATAGCCACATGAAGTGAGCATTCAGATAGTGAATACTTTCCCCAAGAATATTTTAGTGCATTTATTTTTTTGTTTATCTCATATATTTACCATATTTAAGATGATGAAGTACCTTACTCTAATACTAAGATCTATGACCTATAACTTATTCAGGCCTATATTAATATCCTTTTTAAACTTACTGTCAAGGATATTGCATCAACGACAATTTAAAATAAAATCAGAGAAATGCCTTAGGAAGAAGATTCTTGGAATCAACTTTGCTAAAGATTAAAAATAAAATGCTATCTTTTACTGGAAAGCAATTTTCTTTAAAGGATTTTATTGGTATTTTAAGTACTTTGTAGATCTGAAGGAAGCCCTAAAAGTTAAGTCAATGTCATTGAAGTAAAAAACATTAGTTCAAATGCAGCAAAGTGGAAAAATGTTTCTTTCAAGAATTATGAAAAGCTGCTAATTTCTTGCTTTGTTCGTTCCTTGCTTATGAGATTAACTGTTTGCACAAAATAACTGAGAAAGTAAAAGGGGACTGTTTCTGTTGCCATTTTTGTTTTTTAATTCTGAGAAATTGAACAGGTTAAAACAGTAGTTTGATTCCTATTTTATATCGACTTTGTCTAGGAGAAAGCCTTAACTTGATGTTATGAGAAAAACTGCAAAAGTATATATGGAAGTTTGATAAATGTTAGATTATTATGTTTATCAAAAAAGGATTAGGATTTTTGAGAAAGTAGAATAACTTAAGCCACGAGTCACAGTCATCCAAAAGAGGTGGTATCTAACAGCTAGCTAGCAAGTAAAACATTAAATTCCAATGGTCAATCAGGTCAAACCAAACATCTACTTTAACATAACTTGAAAAAATGTTTTAAAGTAATTGACAGGTCAGATCAATAATTATGCTGGAAAGTTATTTTTAGTTAGGAAAAGTTAAAATTTTGAATCTAGGAATGTGTTTACTTAGATTTCTATATACAGAGCAGATGACCAAAAATATAAGTGGATTTTGAGTTGAAATTAAAGATGGTGTTGGGTCTGTATAGTTAGAATTAAGATTTTCATGATTTAATGAACATGTGTGCTTATTTAGAATTATCTTTATGCCATAAAAACAATCTTCGAACATGGAACCTAGCAACATACCGTATATTAAAAGTGAGATAAATAAAGAGAAATAAAAATGAAACATAGTGAGGATCAAAGAAAGAGGCAAAAATGCATGCCTTAATGACCTACAGTACACTTTGACAACAGCCAGGACAAACAGTTAAAACCATTCCCATTGCTATACTAGATATTAAATATTTAAATATTTCTTTACTCATTATTACCTAGCCCCTCAGTGTCCTGTGCATTGCTAATCCCAAAATTTCCTAGACCTCTTCAAGAGCAATCAATTAAAAATATAATGCCTGTTATAGAAGAAAGGTCTCTATGTTCCTGTTCCATGGACATGGACTGAGTCCATTCTGAGTGATCTACGTCCAGTCAGTACTGTGTGTAAAATATTTTAGACGACCTCTAAATATACATGGACCATAAAGTTGTCTTTAATAAGAAACAACTATAGTATTCAATATTAGCTTATTCAAATTTATACACGTAATCCCTGTTCTCTTCCTCCAACACTCACGCTCATCATCATTAGAATGGAGTATATTATGCCATGTTATTCCTCTGGTAGTCTTTGAAACGTAAGTCATGTCGGGATTAAAGTGATTTTGAGAAGCATCAGCAGCTTGATTAAGCAAAAGATTCTAAATATTCCAAGAAATCAGAGGCACTGGGTTTTTTAAAATAACTGGTCCTTAGTGTGTCCTGCCATCTGTCAAATAATATTCATACATGAAAAGTCGTAAATATTTCCCCCAAGTATGCAAAATCTTATGGCTTCAGAACTGATTTCTAACCTGTACAATAACATCACCACCACCACAGAGGTTGAGTTCCTCTTCCTCATATGTGGAGCCCATGATATAGAATTAAGTTTCTTTAGTATCCCACATTTTGTTTTAGGTTTGAGAATACTGATAGTAGAGTCTAGAATGACCAATGTGGTAAGCAGTTTGCATCAAAATGTGTTTCTTCTTGTTTTATCCTTCCTTGAATAATCTTAATAGCAGCAAGGATTCCTATAATTCCTGCTAGTTTTTCAGATTCACATTTCTCTTGTTCCTAAGCTTCAGAATCATCCTGAGGAAGCTGTGCCATTTGTCCTATTAATTTCTTTAAATATAATTCTGTTCCATAAAGAAACATTTTGCTCATGAACTATTTGGTTGTGCTGACATATTATTGTACACAAAAGGCAGGACAAATATTTGACTTCCTTTATATAGTCAACCAGTTTTATTCTTTTGCATGTAGATGTCCAATTTTCCCAATACCATTTGTGGAGAAGACTATCCATTACTCATTGCATATTCTTGTCTCCTTTGTCATAAATTAATTGACCATACATACGTGGGTTTATTTCTGTGCTTTCTATTCTATTTCATTGATATATGTGTCTGTTTTTATGCCAACACCTTACTGTTTGACTACATTGATTTGAAGTATAGTTTGAAAAATCAGAGCATGAAACCTCCATCTTTGTTCTTCTTTCTTAATATTGCTTTGGCTATTTGGAGTCTTATGTGGTTCTATACAAATTTTGGGATTGTTTATTCTGTTTCTGTGAAAAAATGAGATAGAAATTTTGATAGCGATTGCATTGAATCTGTATATTGCTTTGGGTAGTATTAATTCTTATTAACAATATTAACAATACAGTATTATTGTTAATATTATAATAATATATTATAATAAATTATGTAATAAATTATAATAACAGTATTAACAGTATTAATTCTTCCAATCCATAAGCACAGCATATATTTCTCTTTATTTGTGTCTTCTTCGGTATCTTTAATTATGTTTGATAGTTCTCAGTGTAGAGGTCTATCATTATCTTGGTTAAATTTATTCCTAGATATTTTATTATTTTTGATGCAATTTTAAATGAGAATGTATTCTTAAATTCTCTTTCTTATAGTTTGTTATTAGTTTATAGAAATGCAACATATTTTTGTATATTGATTTTGTATCCTGCAACTTTACTGAATTCATTTATTAGTTCTAACAGTTTTTTGATTGAATGTTTAGGGTTTTCTATATATAATACCATGCCATCTGCAAATAGTGACAGTTTTACATTTTCCTTTCCAATTTGGATGCTTTTTATTTATTTTTCTTGCCTAATTTCTGTGGTTAGTCCTCTCAATACTATGTTGAATAAAAGTGGGGAGATTGGACATCCTTGTCTTGTTCCTGATCTTTGAGAAAAATCTTTCAGTTAGTGACTGTTGAATATGATGCTAGCTGTGAGCTTGCTATATATGATCTTGTTTATGATCATATATATGTTTATGTTGAGGTGTGTTCCATCTATATTTACTTTATTGAGAGCTTTTATCATAAATGGATGCTTAATTTTGTGAAATGCTTCTTTTCAGCATCTAACCAGATGATCATATGATATTTATCCTTCATTTTGTTAATGTGGTGTATTTTATTAATTGATTTGCAGATACTGAAACATTCTTGCATCTCTGGAATAAATCCCACTTCATCATGGTGTATTATCCTTTTAGTGTACAGTTGAATTTGGTTTGCTAATATTTTGTTGAACATTTTTGTGTCCATGTTCATCAGGGATATTGGGCTATAATTTTATTTTCTTGTGGCACCTTTGTCTGGTTTAGACATCAAAGTAATGCTGGCCTCATAAAATAAGTTTGGATGTCTTTCCTCAGTTTCTATTTTTTGGAAGATTTTGAGAGGGATTGGTATTAATTCTTCTTTGAATGTTGGTAGAATTCACCAGTGAAGCCATCTGGTCCTGGACTTTGTGTTTTAATTACGGTTTCAATATTCTTACTAATAATAAGTCTTTTCACATTTTTCTATTTCTGCATGATTCAGTCTTGGTAGGTTTTATGTTTCCAGGAATTCATCCATTTTTTTCTAGGCTGTCAAATTTAATTGTTCGTAGTAGTCTGTTACGATCCTTTGTATTTCTGTGATATCAGTTGTAACATCTCCCCTCTCATTTTTTATTTTATTTATTTGAGTTCTCTCTTTTTTTCTTGGTGACTCTAACTAAAAGTTTGCCAATGTTGTTTATCTTTTCAGAGAACAAGCTCTTGGTTTCATTGATATTTTCTACTGTCTTTTTTTGTTTGTTTGTTTTGCTGAGGAAGATTTGGCATGAGCTAACATCTGTTGCCAATTCTCCTCTTGCTTGCTTGGACAGATTCACCCTGAGATAACATCCATGCCAATCTTCCTTTATTTTGTGTGTGAGTCATCACCACAACATGGTCACTGATGAGTGGTGTAGGCTGATGCCCAGGAACTGAACCTGGGCCACTGAAGCAGATCACACCAAACTTAACCACTAGGCCACAGGGCCAGCCCCTCTATTGTCTTTTTAGTCTCTATTTCATTTATTTCTGCTCTGACATTTGTTATTTCCTTCATTTTACCAACTTTGTGCCTCATATTTTCTTCTTTTTATAGTTCTTTGAAGTGTAATGTGAGGTTGTTTGAGATTTTTCTTGTGTCTTGATATAGGAATTTATTGCTATGGATGTCCTTCTTAGAACTGCTTTTGCTGCATCCCTCAAGTTTTGGAATGTTGTATTTCCATTTTCATTTGGCTCAAGCATTTTTTGATTTCTCTTTTAATTTTTCTGAGGCCCATTGGTTGTTCAGTAGCATGTTGTGTAGTCTCCACATATTTGTGAATTTTCCAGTTTTCTTCTTATAATTGTTTCTAGTTTCATACCATCTTGGTCACAAAAGATGCGTGATGTGATTTCAATTGTATTAAATTTATTAAGACTTGTTTTGTGGCCTAACATATGATTTATCACAGAGAATTTCCATGGGCATTTGAAAAGAACATGTATATTCTGTTGCTTTTGGATGGATTGTTGTATATGTCTGCTAACTCCATCTGGTCCAATGTGTCATGTAAGGCAAATGTTTCCCTATTGATTTTTTGCCTGCATGACCTATCCATTAATATAAATGGGGTATTAAAGTTCCCTACTATTATTGTATTGCTGTCAGTTCTCCCTTTAGTTCTGTTAATGCTTTCCTCATATATTTAGGTTCTCTTATGTTGGGTAATTATTTACAAATGTTATATCTTTTTCTTTGATTGACTTCTTTATCATTATGTAATGCCTTTCTTTGTCTCTGATTATAGTCTTTGTTATAAAGTCTATGTTGTCTGATGTAAGTATAGCTACTCCAGCTTTATTTTGGTTTCCATTTGCATGGAATATCTTTTTCCTTCTCTTTCCCACCTTTGTCAAAAATCAATTGACCATATTTCATTGGATCTCTATCTGGAAGCTATATTTTACTTCATTAATCTATGTGTCTCTCTTTTTACCAGTATCATATTTTCTTGATTATATATTTGTATTAAACTTGTGCAGAATAATTCCACATTATTATTCATTTCCAGAATTTTTCTGGCTCTTCTATTGTCTTTGTCTTTTTGCACATGTTTTAGAATCAGGTTGGTGATGTTTATACAAACTCCTGCTGGGATTTTGATTGCAAACACGTTGACACTGTAGATCAAATTGGGGAGAATTAATATCTTAACAATATGGAAACTTCTAATTCATGAACATAGAATAGCTCTCCATTTATTTAGATCATCTTTAATATCTTTCATCAGATTTTAGTTGCTTTCAGCATACAGACTCTGCACTTCTTTTGTAGATTTTTACCTACTACAATATTTTTGTCTTTACTCTTGTAAATGGTACTGATAAAACTTTAATGTTAATTTCTTCATTGCTAATACATAGAAATTCAGTTAAGTATTTTGCTTTAAAAATTAAACTTGATAATCAAGTTTTTTAAAACTTTGTTCCCAGATATTATTCCACTTGATAAAAGGTCAAGATCCAGGGTTGAGATCTCTGTCTTTATGCCTTTGATTATCTCCTGGGAGTATGATTGAGGAAGAATGTCTGAGTGGAAATAAATTATTCTTGGGAATTGAAATTAGGTTACAAGAATAAACCTAACTGTGAAAGAAAAGAGAGGTGAGCAGAATGAATTTAGCTGAGATGAAGGATGTGCACAGGCTGTATGAAATCGACCTAGCAATCTTCATTTCTTTTATCCCTTCTCCTCTATTTCTACCCCTCTGTTATTTTCCTTATTATATCTGTCCACTACAACCACTCTGAGAACTACATAGGGGAACTTTGAGGCAAAAATCATTGACATGGTGGAAATATATCAAAAATACACTTAAGAAAATGTGATCAGACAAATTTTTAACACTGAAAATGGAAATTAAAACGATTACTAGAAACAAAACAACAAAAAGATATTTTGGAAGGGTTCAAAAGGGAAATGTGTTCAAAATGCTTTCTACATGAGTGAAACTTTGCTAAAAATAAATTTTTATAGACATACAACTCTCACTGATTTTCAAAACATACAGAATCTTTTACTAAAATATTGAAATAAAATATTGAATTATAGCAAGAAAACTGCCAGAGTTTTAATACATAATGATGAATGGTACGTCATAATAGGAGAATACTGATTTACTGAAAACTTGTATGTAAATTGCTATGTTAGAGTGCCCAAAGGATTTATCTACTGGATAAATGTTGGTTGAGATGGATGAGTATAAGGAAAGGAGATGAGCATCCTTTGCTTTGTGAAACACATGCTTTCCTGGTGAGTTGTTTTTAAATCAGATCAAGTTTTTTCATTAAAGAAGAATAATATTATAAGGATGTGTTGATGTTTTTATTTCCACAGTTGCCATTCTCTTTGTAATGTGAGAAATATTGACGTTGCCTTACCTGGAAAAGTAAGAAAAAGAGTATATGTGTTCAATTTATTTATTGCAGATCTTTTTATTTCTCCCTGAATATCCATGCGCTCTCCACATTACCAAGACCCCTATCAATTCAGAGAGCACATGTGACTAATTCTGTTCAATGAAAGATGAGCAGAAGTGGCATGGGATATCTCTGGGATGGAGCATTGAAGAGCTGGTGCGTGAATCTCCTGATCTCTATTCCCTTTCTCTAATGATTATGGAGGCCACATGTTTATGTGATAGAGCCACAAAATGAAAGTAGAAAAAAGCTAACTCAGTGCATGGAGGTCATCTTCCTGGCAAAGTCGCCAGATTGGTATTGAGCTCTAATCAAAGTGAAAAATAAACCTTTATACATTTACTTTGGATTTTGAGGTTTTGGGTTATTTTTGTTGTTGTTAGCACAGCATAGCCTAACTTACTCTTACTAATACAATCGTCTTAGTTCAAGAATATTTAACCTCATTGTGAGGATTGTATGCATTACTAGTTTACTCTTTTAATATTTTTTAACTCCTTCATTTTGTGCATAAAATGTTCAAGCAGTTTTTAGTTGCTATATATGTCTTAATTTATCTTGGAAAAAAATCCAATCTGTAGTCTTCTAATATATCCGTTATATATGCTCCATAAAATTTTACTATAATATACTTAATTGAACAATTTTCAGTACAACAATTATAGGGGGCACTTTTAATATTTTCAAATGCTTTTGGCCATTCTCTAGCAAAAGCAAGTAGAATATTATAAAAAATAAACTTTACAATATCATATTTTCTCCAAAAATTATTTGAACTTTCTTAATGTCTTAAAGTTCTAATTAGCTGCTTGTATAATTAAATTCTAAGGACTAAAATTTGCCATCTGCTAGAAATGGAAACTGAATTAGATCAGCTAGAAATTGTGCATTCTGTAATAATACTGTGCCATGAAAATTCCACAGAGAATTTATTTTATTTTCTATTATCCACTCTTTTCCCAATGTGATAGACTGCTTTGTATCTGAATAAGCATTATAGCATTTGTTAAAAAATCATTAAAGTTTATATTATGTTCCTTTCCTAATGAGACAGTAATATTCCAATAAAGCATTTGGGGGTTGATTTTTGGTTCCATTACCGTTGAATCAACATTAGCAAAGCCAAAATAAGAAAAATTAAATAAGTGAATGGAGTGTTTTTCAGAATGAGTTCTTATAGCAGCTATTCCAGGAAAAGGATACCACACTTAAAATGGATATTATATTGAGATTTGACAATATGAATTATTTGAGTTTTATTACATGGAACTTTTGGGGGAAGCAAAAATTACCTATCCCTAGAATATTATGTCTGAAAAAATAGAAAAAAATCATTCATAAACTAAAATTTGTGGAGTGAGTTTCAGAAACATTCTATCAAAGCTATCAGTCTTGAAATTCCCAAATTAGCTGACTTTCATCAAACAGAAAATAATAATCTAGAAATGAGCAAAAGTGTACAATTTCTTCTTTCGCTTACAGTTTTAAATTCAAATAATGGCTTGTCAGAATCCTGAATATTTATATAAAATCTAACAATGATACTGAACCAAAATGTTATAAATTACAGATAAATTCAATTAATTTACAAATAAATTTAATAACTAAATTGGCATGTATTTATTTAATATTTTTCTTTTCAGCACCAACAAAAAAATATTTTTGTACATTTTTCTTTGTTTACAGGATAAAGGTCAAATGACACAAATTGGCATTCAGGCTCTTCCCTCATTTGATTAACCCCATTTTCTTTTTTGCTTCCCACTTTATCAACTCATTTATTGATTCATTCAACAAATATTTAAGTACCTATATTCCATGATGATGATGGTGATCGTGACCCAATGATTTCAAACCTTTATATGGGACTAGTACATATCAAGCACTATTTCCAATGTGTCACATTCCTAAACTTAATTGATCCTTGTAGCACACTTATGAAGTTAGTGTTATTATTATCACTATTTTACAGGTGAGAAACTCAAAACATAAAAAGATTAAGAGAGTTTCTCAAAGGCACGTGGCAAATGAAATGTGAGGCTGGGATACTTGTATCCACAGCTTTGTAGGAAGTTACAGCCAGGCCCACAACCAGAACCATATTTCACAACCAGTATGACAATGATGTCACTGTTTGGAGCCCTCAGGGAAGGATTCATCAAACTGAATATGCAATGGAATCTGTTTAACAAGGTTCAACCAGTTGGTTTGAAGTAGAAAACTCATGCAGAGTTGATTGTGTAGGGGAGGAAGACATTTCCTCTTCCCAAATGGGGGTTCATCTGGCCGGAGAACGAATTAAATTCACATGAGACAGAATAGCAAGAGAAAATTAAACAAAGCTTTATGAGGAACCATGGCCTGGGGCCTTTCTTCCCGAAGGAAGAAAGGGCACCAAAGAAGTGGGGTGCACAGAGTGGTTATATACCCCCAAACAGGGTGTTTCACATGTGATTGAAATGTCCCTCCCACAATAGTCACAAGATTGCCCTGTCAGCAGTGTTTGATGGACACAGCAGGTAGTGGTCTGCTGTCTCAGAGGGCGTAGCCAGAGGCAAGTCTATTGTCTTGAGCTGTGTGCTCACAGGTGAGCTCAGCAATCAGTTCCTAGCCTAAAGAAAGATGCTTAATCCTTAAAGAAATGCCAACATTGGTGCGGGGGGAGTCAGTTACAGGAGGTTACCAGAGAAGCACAATAAAATGCAGATTTAAGTCCTTGCCTTTGGTATTGATTAAGAGTTTTTAGAAAGAAGGTCATCTCCTTTCTTCTTCCTGGTACAGAGAGGGAGGCACCTTTACAGATAGAGATTTACCTCACAAACGTAAATGTGTCCTAACAAATGGCAAGTTCCATTCCTCAGAACCTCCTTTCCTGTCCCAGTTTATCAAAAGCAATCAGCCTCAAATAATCCTGATGCCAAAGAGACATATCTTGGGGTGGCCAATTTCAGGTCCCCACAATTGCATTGAAGAGAACACAGTAAACACTTGCGGCTCATCAGAAAAAAGTTCTCCACATTGACTAACATCTTGGTGTCTCAGTTGTGGGGCTCACTGCTGATGCTAGACTGTTATATAATTTTATGCACCAGGACTACTTTGATTCCAGATTAGCAACTGACAGGCTACTTCTTGTGTCTCATCTTATATCTCTAATTAGAAGCAAGACTCAGATACTAAGACAACAATATGGCCAGAGTCCATATGGTGTTGGCCTACTTATTGCTGGTTATGATGTTATGGGCCCTCACATTTTCCAAACCTGCCCATCTGCTAACTAATTTGATTGCAGACCTATGTCCATTGGAGCCCATTCTTAATCAGCCTATACTCACTTAAAGAGATATATGTCTGAGTTTATGGAGTGAAATTTAAATGAACTGGTCAAACATAGCCTATGTGCCTTAAGAGAGACACTTCGTGCAGAGCAGGCCCTAACTACAAAGAAGGTTTCCACTGGAATTTTTGGTAAAGACTTCTAGTTTATGACCTATGATGATGATAATGTGTCCAGCATTCATGGACAGTCTTAAAGACCACAGAGAATGGCACAGCCTGTTCAACTTGCTGATGAACCTGAAGAAAAGGCTAATTAATCAATAGAACATTAAATGATAAGGCCATCTATATGCATATTATCAAATAAGTAAGAATGCAGGTCCATGTACTGATGACCATAATCTATACTTTGAAACAAAAGATGCAAAGTGCTCAAATGGTATTTTTAGGAAGTAGCCCTGATGCAATTTTTTTTCATGCAATCTCATTGAAGCCATATGATGGGGTGCATTTTTCTTTGAAAGGATGTATATGATCATTTTCTATAAATTAGAGGTATTTGTACTAATGTTTTTATATGAAGAACATAGGGTCTTTGTGTTTTTAAATATAACTATGAAATAAAAATTATTTCACCTGTGAAAAGTAAAAGTGTGAGACTGGGATTTAAATTCAGAAAGTCTAGGACCAGATATTTGGTCTTAAATATTATGCTTTACTGCTTCCCATAACTACTTTCCATTTTTAGAATAACCATTAAATCTACCTGCGCAGACTGTCTCTCTTTTTTCTCATTCCTCAAATTCAGTCCATTTTTCATTCCTCATCATACACTTTCCTGGTTACTTTCTAAGAAAAATTAATATTTGCTTCCTCTGTGTCTCCATGATACATTTTGAGACACTGTAGTAGCATTTGTTTCATTTTGTCTTCTATCGTTTGTTGTCTATAGTTTTGTTCTTTTCATAAGATCATAAACATAATGAGACAAGATCTATTTTTGATTAATAATTATATTCTTCCATTGCCCTTAGCATAGTGTCTTGTATTAATACTTTTTCAGTAAATGTTTCTTGAGTAAATGAACTCATTAGATCTCCTTTGAAGAGCATCACAGAGAACTTCAAAACTATATCACCTATTCAAAACAGAGAACTCTGAGAAAAGTCTTTAATACATTTCATTACATTAATTTTTACTCTTTCCTGTTTCATGTTTGTACTGAAAATTTACTTAGCCAATATATTCTATGTTATTCAACCTACTGAAACTGACCTTTAGATTTGAAGGCTGTTGAAAAGTATTTCCCATCTATTTCATTAGGCCCTTGAGAAACTTTGAAGGTGAGTTATAATAAAATGTGGAGTTTCATTTCCAACCATTGTTCTAAAACTGCGGAGGGAAAGAGGACTAAAGGCATACCTACACACACAAAAAAGTGGAAATGGGAGCTTTCAATAGTCTGGAATGCAAGATTATTCCAGACCAAATAAAAGGATACTACACTTTCCAATGAACAGAAAATCACATGTCTACTATCTCTGGCTGTAAGAAAGTGTATCAGTAAGTAACATAAATTGCTTCACTTCCATGAACAAAGGACATAAGATAACATCCTTAGTTTGAAATCAGTAAACTTCTGATGATTCAGTATTCATTCTTTCCCTCACTAAATGAAAGAAAACCATGCATTAAGAACCTAGTGCTAGAAATACAAAGAATGCCTCTTGAAGTCACATTCTATAGGGGAAATAGATTCATTAATGGACCACGATAATATGTTCTGACAAAAATGATAATTGAAAAATGTTTAGAAGTTCTATGATTACATAGATGAAGGAGCTACAGTTTATCTTGAGAGAGTTTAAGGAGGCTTGACAAAGGAGGTGTTATTTGAGCTAAATCCTAAAAGGCTTCTAGACAGATATTGGGGAAGAACATGACAAGGAGAATCACTAGGAAGAAAAAGAAATTACCAAGACAAGACACGTTGTCATAATGAAACCTCTCTGCCAAAAATGCACGTGTTTGGCAGAAAGCAGTGTGAGGTGAGAATGATGAGTCTAAAAATGTGTGCTAAATTCAGAACGTAGAATAAATTGCAAGCCATGTTAAGGAATTTAGACTTTGTACTATAGGCATTAGGAATATAGTAAAGAGTTTTAAGCAGGGAAATGACTATATCAGATCTGTACAAAGTGTGAAAAAAGATGAGGGTGTTGCAACTGATTAGAAAGCTACAGCAATGGTACCATTGAGGAAAGAGAATAGTCTGAACTAATTCTTTGTAGAGGCAGTGGAAAAGAACAAAATCCAAGTTTTGATAGGATAAATAAAAAAGGTTCATTCTTTAGATAGCAAATGAGGAAGAGGATGTCAAAGATGGAACTCTGTTATCATTTCTCAAAGTGTGGTCCAACAGGCATCAGCATCAGAATAACCTTGGGGAGTCTGATAAAAAATGCTTATTCCTAGACCTCACAAAAGATCTACTGTAGTGCAATCTTGAGTTTAGGAGGAGGGAGGGGAGTTTAAATGAACAGTAAGACTCTAAAGTTTCTGTCTTTGGTCATCTGGAAGATGTCAATGTGTAACAGTAATTGTAGGAAATAAGACAGTGTTGCTTCAGTGTGGATTATGATAAAGTTATTTTGTGACCAAGTCGAATCTGAGTACCTCACATTCATTTTAATGGAGATATATAATAGGAAATGCTCATTTGAAATTCAAGGGAGTCTGGTGCTATAAATGTCAATGTGGATGTCATAAAAAATAAATGATAATTAAAGAAATAGGAGTGGATATGATTGCTCAAAAGACTATGCAAAATTGTGATCCCAAAGCCAAGTTACAAGAAACTAATGAGCAATGCAGACACAGCATAGGATGAATGAAGGAAGATGGAAACCATGGCTTAAATGGAGAGTGCATTCTCTACTTGAAGAATGCTCTCCTCGAGAATGCTCCACGTGCATTCCAAAACAATATGTATTCTGCAGTTTCTGGGTGGAATTTTCTGTATAAATCTACTAAGTCCTTCTGGTCTAATGTGTAATTTAAGGTCAATGTTTACTTATTGATCTTCTGTTTCAATGATCTACCATTGGTATAAGTGGAGTGTTAAAGTCCCCTACTATTATCATGTTACTGTCAATTTTTCCCTTTGTGTCTGTTAATAATTGCTTTATGTAAGTAGTTGCTCCTATGTTGGGTGCATAGACATTTACAGGTGTATGTCCTCTTGTTGAATTGTTCCCTTTATCATTATGTAGTGCCCTTTGTCTCTTATTACAGTTTTTGTTTTAAAGTCTATTTTGTCTGATATAAATATTGCTACCTCAGCTTTTTTGTTTGTTTGTTTCCATTGGCATGGAGTATCTTTGTCCATATCTTCACTTTCAGTTTGTGAGTGTCTTTAGGTCTGAAGTGCATCTCTTTTTTTTTTTTTAAAGATTTTAGTTTTGTTCCTTTTTCTCCCCAAAGCCTCGCAGTACATAGTTGTAGATTCTTCGTTGTGGGTCCTTCTAGTTGTGGCATGTGGGACCCTGCCTCAGTGTGGTTTGATGAGCAGTGCTATGTCCGCGCCCAGGATTTGAAACAAGGAAACACTGGGCCACCTGCAGCGGAGCCTGCAAACTTAACTACTCAGCCACGGGGCCAGCCCCTGAAGTGCATCTCTTATACAGCATATATATGAGTCTTGTTTTTATAATCCATTCAGCCACCCTATGTCTTTTGAGTGGAGCATTTAGTACATTGACATTTAGAGCAGCTATTGTTAGTATGCATTTATTTCCATTTTGTTACTTTTTTCTGGGTGTTTTAGTAGTACTTATTCTTTTCTTCTTCTCTTGCTCTCTTCCCTTGTGATTTGATGGCTGTCTTTAGTATTATGTTTAGGTTCTTTTCTTCTTATTTTTTGTATATTTAAAAGTTTTTGGTTTGTGTTTTCCATAAGGTACATATATAACTTATGTAAATAGCAACCTGTATTAGAATGATGGTCTCTTAAGTTTAACCTATTATTCAAAGCCCTACACTTTGGAGCCAGCCCCATGGCTCAATGGTTAAGTTCACGTGCTCTGCTTTGGTGGCCCGGGGTTTGCTGGTTTGGATCCTGGGCACAGACCTATGCACCACTGATTAAGACATGCTGTGGCAGAATCCCTCATAGAAGACCTAGAATGACTTACAACTAAGATATACAAATATGTACTGGGGCTTTGGGGAGAAAAAAAAGAGGAAAATTGGCAGCAGATGGTAGCTCAGGACCAATCTTCCTCACACACACACAAAGTCCTGCACTTTTACTACCTCCCCCATATCTTATGTTTTTGATATCTTATTGAACCTCTTATTTTGTGTGTGTGTGTGTCCTTTAAACTTTTATCATAAAGATAGATATTTTTAGCACTTTTGTCTTTTTGTCTTCATATTAGCTTTATAGGTGGTTGATCTGCTACCCTTACTGTATACTTGCCTTTCTCAGTGATTTTTTTTCTTTGATAATTTTCTTATTCTTCATTGTAGTCTTTTCTTTTCTACTTAAACAAGTTCCTTTAGCATTTCTTGTAAAGTCTGTTTAGTGGTGATATACTCCTGTAGCTTATACCTCTCTGGAAAACTCTTTATCTCTCCTTCCATCCTGAATGATACCTTGTTCGGTAGGGCATTCTTGGGTGTAGTTTCTTTGTTCATTTCAGCACTTTGAATATATCATGTGGCTCCCTTCTAGCCTGTAATGTTTCTGCTGAGAAGTCAGCTGATAGTCTATTGGGGTTTCTTTTGTATGTAACTTGCTGCCTTTCTCTTGCAGCTTCTAGCATTCTCTCTTCATCTTTAATTTTTTACATCTTCATTATAATATGTCTTGTGTGGGCCTCTTGGGGTTCATCTTGTTTGTTACTCTCTGTGCTTCCTGTACCTGGATGGCTATTTCCTTCCTTAGGTTAGGGAAGCTTTAAGCTACTAATTCTTCAAATAAGTTCTCTGCCCACTTGTCGCTCTTTTCTCCTTCTGGGACATCTGTAATAGAGATGTTAGTAGCCTTGATGTTGCACCAGAGGTCCCTTAGATTGTCCTCCTTTTCAATTCATTTTTCTTTTTTCTGTTCAGCTTGGGTGATTTCCTCTACTTTTTCATCCAGATTGCTGATCCATTCTTCTGTGTCATCTACTTTGCTGTTGATTCCCTCTAGTGAGTTTTTCATTTCCATTATTGTATTCTTGAGTTCTGATTGGTTCTTTTTTATACTGTCCACCTCTTTACAGAAGGTCTCTGTGCTCATCTGTTCTTCTCCCAAGATCAGTGAGCATCCTTGTGACTATTAGTTTGTACTCTTTATCAGGTAGATTGTTTATCTCTGCTTTGTTTAGTTCTTTTTTCAAGGATTTGTCCTATTCCCATATTTGGAACATATCCCTTTGTCTCTTCATTTTGCCTACTTCTTTCTGCTCTTATCTATGTATTACATAGGTCAGTTACATCTCCTCATCCTAGAAATGTGGTCTTCTGTAAGAGATGCTTTATGCTTTATGGGGCCCAACAATGTGCATCCCTCTTGTTCTAAATCTTCCAGGAGTGTCCCTTGTGTGGGCTATGAGTACCCTTCTGTTATGGCAGGGTTGCTTTTACTAAAGGTGAATGGGCAGTCTAGACTGGCCCCTAAGATGTCAGATTGTAAGGTTCAGCCATATATGCCGGCTGTGTTCCCTTTAGTCACTTCGTTGGGCAGGGCAAGCCCCTTCACAGCTGGCTGCAAGGTCTAATAGAACACAGCTGCAGCTATTTTGCTGCTGAGTCAGGCTGCCAACCTGGTTGGTTACTAGGCTCAGCAGCTCACAATTGCTGCAGGCCTCCAGTGAAGCTCCCTGTGGTAGGAGGCTCTCTCAGAAGCAAAGATGGGTGGAGCTGGCCCTAGGTGTGGCAACAGACAATTGTCTAAGGTTTTGGAAGGTTAGGCAGATCCCCTGTGTGGCTGTTTGCCATGGCCAGAAGCACAATTCTGTTGTAACCAACATGCCCCACTACCTGTGAGCCAACACACCACACCAATGCAGGCCCACCTGGCAATGCAGGCCCGTCTGAGGTGGACTCACTCACCTCACTGCAGAGATCCCATACAACCCAACTATGTGGGCCCAAAAGTTCCCTGTGGGCTTGCTGATTGGTAAGGCCAGGCCAAGTGTGGGCTGCCTGCCATGGCTGTGCTGGCTTAAATAAGTGCTCTAGTTGATGGGGCAAACCCCTGCACAACAGGCCAGAGGAAGAAATTCAATGGCATTTGCCAAGGTCCGTGTCAGCACAGCTGCACTAGGTCACAATGATGGTTGCTGTCATAGTCTCAGTCCCTGCAAGGGTGGGCCCAGCTACCTATTGCCTCTTGGAGATGTGCCCAGAGCTTAGCAAGTGAGTCTATTTTACCACTGGACTATGAAACTTTCCTTCCGGTATTTATGTATTGGTTTCCAGAATAGGTAAATCTGTGCATGAGCCCTTTAACAGCAGACTTTTCTTTCTCTGAAGTTGAGTAGTTTTTCTGGGTGTATTCCTCACTGGTATTAAAGACAGCAAAGCCAGATATTATGGGAATTCATCTCAGTTGTGTTAAATTCAAAGGCTGGGATGCTTATTGTGGCATAAATCTCTGGCTCAGATTCCCCTAATCCTCTGGGAAAAGCTTGATAGCTTTAAGATTGCTCCCAGCCATAAAGCACCACAGCTAGGATGTGTTTTTTTCCTCAGCAGAGGTATATTTCTGCCTCTTCAACCCCTGTCAGTGTTGTGCCTTTTTGTGGGGGTTCTTTTTATTCAGTTTCCAGATCTCTCTCAGAGGTAACTGTTCCACAGATAGTTGTAGATTTATTGTGCCATGGGAGGAGGTGAGTTCAGAGTCCTCCTATGCTGCTATCTTCCCAGAATCTGATGGTATTGTATTTTAATTTTGGTTTCCACATGTTCATTTTTAGTAGGTAGAGATGTGATTGAGTTTTGTATGCTGATCTTGTGTACAACCACCTTGCTGACCTCATTTATTAGTTGTAAAAATATTTTTCTGTGTGTACATTCTTTGGAATTTTTAAATATAGACAATTATGTCAGCTGCAAATGAGGACAGTTTTATTTTTAATAATCAACAGAATTTATATTTATTTTCTTGACTTATTGGAGTTTCTAGAACTTCTAGTAATATGTTAAATAAGGGTAAGTGAGAGCAGACATTCTTGCATTGTACCCATATAAGGGTACATTCATACCCATACCATTAAGTATGACATTAGCTGTAGAATTTTTGGAGACAGCTCTTCATCAAGTTGAGGTACCTCTCTTATGTTCCTAATTTGATTAATGTTTTTATCCCGAATTGGTGTAGAAATTTCTGTAATGTTTTTCTGCATCAATTGATATGATCATATGATTTTTCTTCTTCAGGTTGTTAATATAGCATATTACAATGATTTTCATACGTTGAAACAATGTTGCATTCCTGGAACAAATATCACTTCGTAATGGTGTTTAATTTATGTTGTACATTACTGTGTTCCATTTCCTAATTTTTCCTTTAGGACTTTTAATTTCTGTATGTTGTTTTATTCATTCATTTTGTTTTGTTTTGTTTTGTTTTGGTACTGTCCTTGCTCTTCATATCAAGATAATACTGGACTCCTAAAACAAGTTGGGATATGTTCCTTTCGCTATTTTCTGGAAGACATAGAGTAAGATTGTTGTTATTTCCTCTTTAAATATTTGGTTGAATTACAGACTGAAAATGCCTAGGCTGGGAGATTTGATTTTAAGGAGCTATTTAATTATAAATTCAATTTTTAATGGCTATAAGGCAAGTCAAATTATCTATTTCATATTGATTGAGTTCTGGTTGTTTCAGGTTTTTGAGAAATTCATCCATTTGTTTTAAGTTGTCAAATTTATGAAGATAAAGACGTTCAGAGGATTTCCTTATTGTCCTTTTAATGGGTAAAGAATCTGTAGGGATGCATTCTGTTTCACTACTGATATTGGTGATTTGTATATCTTTTATGTCAGTTTTGCTGAAGATTTATCAATTTTACTGAAGTTTTAAAGACCTAGGTTTTTGTTTTATTTATTTTTCTCCATTTTTTCCTATTTTCACTTTCATTGATTTCTGCTTTTATGTTTATTATTTCTTTCATTTTGCTTGCTTTGGATTAATTTTGCTCTCCTTTTTGATTTTCTTGAGGCATAAATTTAGATTATTGACTTGAGACCTTTCTTCATTTCTACTGTAAGCATTTACTACTATAAAATTCCCTCTAAGAACTGGCTTAAGTGCTTCCCCACATTTTGATATGATTTATTTTCATTTCAATCAGCCCCCAATTTTACATTTCCTTTGAGACTTCCTCATTGACTAATAGAGTATTTAGAATTTGTTGTTTAATTTCATTTGTACAGAGATTTTCCTGTTTTCATTTGCGTATTGATTTTAAGTTTGATTCCATTTTGATCAGAGAAAAGAGTGTACAATGTTAATTATTTTAAATTTGTTGATATTTGTTTAATTGCCCAGGATATGGTTTCCTTGGTGAACGTTTAATGGGTGCCTGAAAAATATTTATAATTTTTTTATTCTGCTCTTGTTTGTTTGTTGCTTGAATTATTGATTCTGCTGTTTCTAGTTGACCATGTTTTTTAATTTTTCTATGTCCTTGCTGATTTACTTTCTGTTTAGTAGTTCTATGAATTGCTCAGAAGTGAATGTTGAATTTCACGAATATGAAACTGAATTTGTCTATTTTTCTCTTCTTCTCTATCAGATTTTGCTTCATATATTTTGAGGCTTTGTTATTTGATGTGCACACATTATGATCACATTGTATTTTTTTGGATTGATGCTTGTATCATTATGCAATGTTCTTCTTTGTTTCTGGTAATTTTCTTTGCTCCGAAGTCTACTTTAACATATATAATTATAGCCACTCCTAATTTTTTTTACATACAAAAAGCTGTAAGTACTTCATGTATACATCTTAATGAGTTTGGAGATCAGTATATATCCACAAAACTATCATCATAATCTATGCCATAAACATGTCCATTACCTCCAAAAGTTTCCTCCCACCTTTTTTATCATTATTATTTTTTGTAATGAAAACACTTAACATAAGAATTACCCTTTTAGTATATAATACAGTATTGTCAACTATAGGCACTATGGTATAGAGTAGAGCTCTAGGACTTATTCATCTTGTGTAGTACCCTATGGCTAGTACCTCCTCATTTCCCTCTCCCCACTGCCCCTCGCAGCCACCATTTTAATCTCTGCCTCTATGATTTTGACTATTTTAGATTCCTCATAAAAGTGGTATCATGTAATATTTGTCTTCCCGTGACTGGTTTATTTCACTTAGCACAATGGCATCCAGTTTCATGTATGTTGTCAGCAATGCCAGAATTTCCTTCCTTTTTAAGGGCGGGTAATGTTCCATTGTACGTGTATACCACATTTTCTTTATCCATTCATCTGTTTATGGACATTTAGGTTGCTTCCATGTCTTTGCTATTGTGAATAATGCTATAATGAACATAGGAGTGCAGATATCTCTTTGACATTCTGATTCAAATTCCTTTGGATATATACCCAGAAATGGGGTTGCTGAAAGATATGGTGATTCTATTTTTAATTTTTTGAGAAATCTTCACAGTTTTCCATAGTGGCTATACCAAGTTACATTCCTACCAATACTTTAAAAGAGTTCCATTTTCTCCACATTCTCACCAACACTTGTTATCTTTTGTGTTTTTTTGATAATAGCCTTCCTAACAGGGGCAAGGTGATATATCATTGTGGTTTTGATTTGCGTTTCCCTGATTGCTGATTTTCTAATGAATTTTTCCCATTATTTTACTTTCAGATTACCAATGTCATTGAATTTGGAGTCTCATATTTTTAGATCGTATTGCTTTTTTTCTCCACTGAATCAGTGTCTGTCTGCTGATTGGTGTATTTAAATAATTAACATTTAAAGTAATCATTGATATGTTAAACTTAAGTCTGTCATTTTCTTTTTCGTTTTCTTTTCTTTTTGCTTCCTCTGGTTCTCATTTTACTGTTTCTCTTTTCCTCCCTTGCTCAGTAGTACTTGAAAGTATTTGGGACTCCAACTTGACTTATTTATAGTAGTTTTGAGTGTATCACTTTGAATGTTTCTTGAAATAAGCTTCTTTCTCTGACTGTATTTCTCCAAACAGTGGCCTTCTCTTCTCCTTCCCCATCCTCTCCCAGTGCAGTTTTCCTTTGATATCATAAGCAGAGAAAGGCAGTTTCAGGCTATGCAGGAAAAAAGAGCACTTTTGCGGGCTGGTAATTTTGGCAGGGATCCTGATATCTCCCTTGCCAGTTCTGTCAGTTTCTCTAGTGTTGTTCCAGGGACTCCCGTTTGATCCAGAAGAGAAATTGGCCTACTTGGGCTGTGTTCTGTTGCTAGGTTTGGGGTCACAAAAACACTGACTATGGTCAACTTTTGGTATGGAAAGTCATAAAACCTCCTAACAGTGTGTGGTTCCTCTAGTCTTGGGGTCCCAAAACAGTTTTGCATCTTCTTACCATCTTTCAGTTGCATTATTTCCACGGTTTATAGTTATGCTTAGCAGGGAGTTACAGAAAGAAGTAGGCCTATACCCTCTCTTCCAGACCTTTAGTGTAGGGTAGAATGATTTTGAAAAGTAGACTGTGGTATGCTAATGTTCATATTTCATTCTGAGAAGACGGTTAAAAAATAATTCAAAAAGGTATAACTAAACATTTAAAAGAAGTGATAAAATGGAATACTTAAAAAAAACTTACTCAAAAGGAAAAGAGATAAACAAGAACAGAGAAATAAAGATCAGAAGATCAGACAGAACAGATAGAAAAGGAACACCAAAATGGTGTCTGACTTTTTTCATTCAGCACAAGGACTTTTTCATTCACCTATATGTAGAGTGCATCAGTAGTTAATTAATTTTTATTTGTGAGTAGTATTCCATTTTATAAACAAATAGCTATCAAGTGGAAAAAATGATTCTATGAGATGTTCCGTTTCATCCCCATCCACCCAGAAGCCTCAAAATTTTTGAAAATTAAAAAAAGTTGTGATATATGGTTTTCAGAATAAAACTCATCATTTACCCTATTATCTCTTATGTTTCAACCTATTAAAGACAAACAGATGACATATTACTAAAAGCGTTCCTTCTCCTATTTTCTGTTTCTTAAATTATCTATACATATAGTTCTTGCCTACTTATTACAAGTTGTATCATAAGATTCTTTGTATCCTGTCATTCGTTCACAAAGAAAGCACAATACAAAATCTAAAAATTAAATAAAATACTGTATGAAATGAAACATGTTATTAAGATAAATATATGATGAAATTTTGTGGCATTTATCATGGCCAATTTGAAGTGTGAGAAGACTAAGTCATGTTATTTTGAGCATCTCCATCCCCTGTCAAGTATCAATCCAGGAATACATATTTCCAGAGACTAATACATCATTAAGTAATTATCTTTCACGGCTTTTTCTCATGTATCTGCTATCCGTGAATTTGCAGGCCAGGAAACACAGCAGTTAAAAAGAAAATAAGAGATAAAAGCAGTTTTGAGTTACCTGGAGTGGAAACCTGGTAGGAAGAGGAGTGCTTGATATCTCTACATGGATAATCAATGCTATTTCACAGTAGGTTCCTTTTAGAAGAGTAATTCAGGTTATTTAGAGAAATTATTAATACTTAAGTTTTCACAGAAATTCTACTCCATAATAAGAACCTGATAGGTTTGGATACGGACCCAGGAAATCTCATTAAAAAGTTCGACTTCACAAACCATCCGCAAGTTCAATATTTCCTCAAACAATAACATATGAATGATGGTCTATTGATTTCACTTCTCTCACAAAGCGTCGTCCATCAAGGTGTAAAACATCTCACCTGACTGACTTGTTTTTACATCAGAAATACTGAAAATACTGACATTCTGTAGTACCTAAAAAGAAAAATTGTTTTTCTTCTTTTTACCCTCTCTTTATTGTGGCATTTAATTTCAGTAAGATGTATACTAAATTTGATTATTGATTATTTTTTTCATTTTTATTGGACTTACACCAAAGAATTATAAAACTCTGAACATTTGTTAGAGTTAGACACATTGACATTTCTGTAATTTCTCAAACTTAAAATGAATGCATTGGTTTTAGCTATAGTTATTTCTGAACCATGACCCAGGTAACTCAAGATTATTTTATGGCACCAAATAATGGGTGCAAGGACATATTCAGGCCTCATATCTCGTGAGATGGGACAATAATACATTTTTACATAGATTTTCACATATACAGGTTCAACCTTAGTCCTAGGGAGTCCATATATACAACTGCAACATGTATGAAGTGTCTAATGCATGATACAAATAAAGAACTTACCTCTGTCAAGCTTTCAGACCTCAGTAACTTTCTTGATTCCTTACTCAACACATAATTTGTGAAATACATATTTCAGATCCTCAACAATAGAAACATTCAAATGGCCCTGAAGCCTCATTTTCTTCCCCCTATATGTAGTATGTCAGAAAGCGATTTAGCAGGCCTGAGTTAATTCAAAGAAGAACAGGCTATCACTGGGCTCTGGAGGTTTCTTATTTCTAACAAGATCTTTTCCTCAACCAGAGAGCTTCCATTGTTATATAGTCACATAGACCTATCCTATCTACCTGACCCTATAAGCATATAGAACACTAACTAGGATAAGTTTCCTTTCTACTGGAATATTGGCCACAGTACACGTAGATCATCTGTTTCCTAAGCTGTGGGATACTGAGAATTTGGGAGAATTGTGTGGACTCTGCTATTTCTAGCTTGTGAAATATTTTTCCCTTACAAACACTATTTTATAAATGAAGTCTTTGAGATTAATATTTTGTGATTCTATTTTATTTTTTATCACTTATTAGCTATAAGACTTTGTTTTATTTAAGGAATTGCTCTTGAGTTCGTAATGCACAATTTAAACTAGTCAGAGTTAATCTTCCAGCCATACAATACCTCTTCAATTATAATTAAAGAATCTTAAAATAGTATACAACCATTTCTTCTCTGCTGACTATTGTCACTATACATTTCATTTCTACATACATTATAAACCCTAAAATACATTGTCATTAGTTTGTTTATATTTTTAATTTTTTATTGAGATATAATTGACATATAACATTGTATAAGTCTAAGGTGTACAACATGTTGATTTGATACATTTATATTACAATACAATTGCCATTGTAGGGTTAGCTAACACCTCTATCATGTTGCATAATTATCACCTTTTCTAGTGGTGGGAACCATTAATTTCTTAGCAAGTTTATGGTTTATAATACACTTTTGTTGTCTATTGTTGCTATACTGTGTATTAGATCTCTAGACTTATCTGCTAGTTGCAAGTATGTACCCTTAAACAACACCTTTCTCATTTCCCCGTCCACCAACCCCTGGTAACCACCATTCCACTCTTTGTTTTCTCAAGTTTGTTCATTTGTTTTTACCACCCACACATAAGGGATAGCATACTGTATTTGTCTTTATCTGGCTGACTTATCTCACTTAGCATAATGCCCACAGGGCCCATCAATGTTGTCCCAAATGGCAGGATTTCCTTTCTTCTCATGACTGAATAGTGTCCCATTTCATTTATGTGTAATATAATCACATCTTCTTTATCCATTTATCCATTGATGGACACTTAGTTTGTTTCCATGTTATCTTGGCTATTGTGAATAATGTCGCAATAAACATGGGAGTGCATATATCTCTTTGATAGTCTGTTTTCCATTTCCTTTGGATATATACCCAGAAGTGGGATTGCTGCATAATATGGTCGTTCTACTTTTAGTTTTTGGGGGAAGGAACTTCAATTCTATTCTCTGTAGTGGCTGAACCATTTTACAATCCAACCAACAGTGCATGAGTTCTCTTTTCTCCATACCCTCACCAACAGTTATCGCTTGTCCTTTTGATGATTGCCATTCTTACAAGTATTAGGGGATATCTCATTGTAATCTTTGATTTGCATTTCTCTGATGAGTAGTGATGTTGAGCACCTTTTCATGTATCTGTTGGACATTTGGATGTCTTCTTTGGAAAATTCTGTTTAGTTTCTTACCCAGTTTTTAATTGAGTGGGTAGTTCTTTTGCTATTGAGTTGTTTAAGTTCTTTAGAAATTTTAGATATTAACCTCTTATCTGACACATGATTTGCAAATATTTTCTCCCATTATGTAGGTTGCCTGTTCAGTTTGTTGATGGTTTCTTTCACAGTGCAAAAGCTTTTAGGTTTGATATAGCTCTACCTGTTGATTTTTTCTTCTGTTGTTTTTGCTTTTGGCATCATATCCAAAAAATCATTGCCAAGACCTATGTTGAGAAGCTTCTTCCCTATGTTTTATTCTAGGAGTTTAATGGTGTCAAGTCTTATGTTTAAATCTTTGA
The DNA here is from genome assembly GCF_041296265.1 of Equus caballus. Lineage (NCBI taxonomy): Eukaryota > Metazoa > Chordata > Mammalia > Perissodactyla > Equidae > Equus > Equus caballus. Next base: position 82,638,717 of record NC_091715.1, read on the forward strand.
CATATTTTGAGTTAATTTTTGTGAGTGGTTTAAGATAGATATCCAATTTCATTTTGCTGTGGTTATCCAGTTATCCCAACATCATTTGTTGAAGAGATTGTCCTTTCCCCATTGGATGATCTAGGCTCCCTTGTCAAATATTAGTTGACTGTATATGTGAGGGGTTAATTCTAGGCTCTCTTTTCTCTTCCATTGGTCTGTGTCCATTTTTTTATGCCAGCACCATACTGTTTTGATTAGTATAGCTTCATAGTACAATTTGAAATCAGGAAGTCTGATGCATGTGGTTTTGTTTTTCTTTCTCATGATTTCTGTGGCTATTCAGGGTCTTTTATGGTTTCATACAAATTTTAGGGTTTTTTTTATTTCTGTGAAAAATAACATTGGGATTTTTATAGAGATTGAGTTGAATTTTTAGGTAACTTTGGGTAGCATGGCCATGGGATGTCCTTCAATTGTTTGTGTCTTTGATATCTTTTAGCTCAGTCTTGTAGCTTTTATTGTATGGATCTTTCACCTCCTTGGTTACTCTTATTCCGAAGTATGTCATTGTATTTGATGCTATTGTGAATGGGATTGCTTCCTTTATTTTCTTTTCAGAAGTTTTGCTGTTAGTGTATAGAATTGCAACTATTTTCTGCATCTTGATTTTGTATCCCGCAACTTTACTGAATTCATTGATTAGTTTTTTTGTTGAAGTCTTTAGTATTTTCTATATACAAAATCATATCATCTGCAAACAGAGACAATTGTACATGGCCCTTATTATGTTGAGGTATGTTCCTTCTACACTCAATTTGTTGTATTTTTATCATGAAATAGTGTTGCATTTTGTCAAATGCTTTTTTCTACTGAGAACAATCTCTTTAATGCTGTTTGAAATTTTTATCTGTCTCTTTCCCAATATCCTCCCTCTCTCAGTCATAGAGCTCCCCATCTTAGTTGTTTGAGTTCTGGTGGAGAGAAATGGTTTTTCCTGTCACATCACACCCAGTGTGGTAGCTAGGCACTCACTCACCATTTTCCTTTCCCCCTACAATGGATAAATCAGCCCTCTGCTGTGTTTCCTTGGGGAGGAGCAGCACTGTGGAATTTTGTCTTAACTACTCTCCTGTGATTAAATTTGTACTATTTTTTTCTTTCTAATTGTGTGTTGGAGTCTCCCCTTGGGGAAGCTGAACTTCTACAAGTTTTCTTTCATGCCTGAGTGCCTGTCTAGGTAAGCACTCACTTGATTTTTGCCCTAGAACTCTGAGAGTGGTCTAGGCTGCTTCACTGGTCCTGCTGGTTCTTCAGCCCATATGGAGGTTTGTCTGATTCTTACTGGCTTCACTGGTGTCTGAAACTTCTCCTAGGTTCCCTGGAGTAAGAGACTAGGTCCCAAAACATCCACCAGGGTGTTTTTGTTTGTGTATGCATGTCTACTTTTTTGATTAAAAAGGGGGATAAAAAGGAGTAATGTCTTATGCCACCATGCTGCTGATGTCACTTTCCTCATTATTTTGTTTTAAACAGTCAGAAATCTTTTAAAAGTATTTAAATAATAAGAAAAAGTAGTTTATATTTATCAATTTAACCATTCCTGGTGTTCCTCATTCCTTTGTGTAGTCCCAGATTTCTGGTTGATATCAGTTTCCTTCTCCTTAAAGGACTTGCTTTAATAGTTCGCGTAGTGCAGCTTTGCTGGCAAGGAATTATTTCAGCTTTTGTTATGTCTGAAAAATTTTCTATATCACCTTAGTTTTTGAAAGATATTTTAGCTCGGTACAACATTTTAGGTTAACAGCTTTTTTTTTCTTTCAGTGTTTTGAAGATATTGGTCTACTTTTTTCTAACTTGCATTGTTTACAATGAGATGCTGCTATTTTTATCTTTCTTTCTCTCTACATAACATGTCTTTTTTTTCTGACTGTTTTAAAATTTTCTCTTTAACACTGGTTTTCATAAATTTAATTAGGATATACTTTGGTACAATTTTCTTTGTTTATTTTACATGGGGTTTGTTGAGCATCTTGAATCTGTAGAACTATAGTTTTCATCAAGTTTAGAAAAACTTTGGCCATTATTGATTCAAGTATTTTTCTGCCTTCATCCTTCAGGTACTCCAATTACATATATATTGTCCTGCTTGACATTGTCTTACTATTCACTGATGCTCTGTTAATTAAAATTTTTTTTCTCTGTGTGCTTTTTGGTGGAAGTAGTTCCTATTGTTACTATTTATTCATTTTTTTCAAAATGTCTAATCTGGTATTGACTCCATTCCATGTATTTTTAATCTTAGACAGTGTAGTTTTCCTCTCTAGAATTTGATTTGAGACTTTTTAAAAAATATATTCCATGTTTCTACTTAACATACCCAATCTTTCTTACAGCTTCTCAAAAGCTTGAAATTCAGTTGAAGTAACCAATTTAGTGTTCCTGTCTACTAATTCTATCACTGTATCAATTTTAGGTCAACTTTTATGATTAATAATTCTCTTCATTATGGATCATATTTGCCTGATTCTTTGCATGCTGGGTAATATTTGATTGAATGTCAGACATTGTGACTTTTACCTTGTTAGGTATTGCATATCTTTTCAATTCTATCTATACATTTTCAAGCTTTGTTCTGAGACAAAGATGTTACCTTTAAATAGTTTAAGACATTGAAGACTTGCTTTTAAGCTTGTTTTTGTGGAATGGGAGTAAGATTTAGTCTAGCTGTACATTTGCCTTACCACAGAGGCAAAACTCTTATGAACACTCTATCCCTTGTCATGTGAGACTTGTGGTTTTTCCAGACTGGTTGTTAAGAACAGAAAATATCTTTGGCCTTGTGAGAGCTCTCAATATTGTTCCCTCTAATAACTCTGAGTGGGTCTTTACCTAGACTAAGGAAGTTTTCTCATATGTATGCACCAATCAGTACTAAGCTGAATACTCAGGGAGACCTTCTGCAGGTCTCCAGTGCTTTCTTTCACTGTAGCTATCTAATTTCTGATACTCAGACCTGTAAACTCTGGTTTATTGACTCCCTCAAATACTATCCCTGTCTCCACACTTATGGAGACTACCAGTGTCTGTCTGGCTTCTACCTCTCTGCTCCATGATCTGAAATCTCTGTTCAGGTAGTAAACAAAGCAACAATAGGGCATACCTCATTTTTGTCCCATTCTTAAGGATCACTGTTCTTTTCCTGATGTTCAATGGCTGAAAACATATATTTTGTGGAATGTTTAAGTTATTTTAGTCGGGAGATAAAATCCGATTCATATTACTTCATCTTTGCTGGAAGTAAAATTTTCAAATACAATAATTATCATATCTTGATGAGGAATGTTAAAAGATTTGGAAATATAACAAAAATAAAGTTGAATAGGTAGCTCATTATTCACCAATAGTTTAATATCTTTAAAGAGTATTTAATGTGTTCATAGAACTTCTAAATTACCAAATGTTATCTTGCAGGGGATTCAGGAAGTTGAATTCATTAGGAAATGTACAGGGAACAAAATGAAATTAAGAAACAAAAGTCTAAAAATTACAGATGAAAATTAACTATTATGTAGTGTGACCAGGAAAAATCTCCCAAAATTTTCACACCACAAACTGATAAATATAATTATTTTAAGCTAGTTTTTTAAAAAAATATTACTATGAGTCTTATGAATCAGCATGCATGTAGAGCATATTTGCAGTCCCTATCCACTGACAGCATTTGTTTCATGTTATGAATTGAGCCTCAAATCTGCATTCTTATTAAATGTCTCAGGTGATTATGAGACAGGACATCTGGGAGTTACTTTGTCTTTACCTTTGCAGTTTATATAAACCAGCTCCAGGATTTTAAAATCCTACCATTTGCAACAACATGGATGGACCTGGAAGGCATTATGCTAAGTGAAATAAGGCAGACAGAGATAGACAAATAATGTCTGACCTCACTTGTATGTGAAACCCCACAAAACTCATAGACACAAAGATCAGATTTGTCGTTTCCATAGGTGGGGGTTCAGAGGAGGTAGGTAGCCAAAGAGACAGACTTCCAGGTATAAGTTAAAAGTATGGGAGATGTAATGTACAGCATGATGACTATAGTTAACATTGCTGTATGATATACAGGAAAGTAAAGAGAGTAGATCTTGAGAGTTCTCAACACAAGGAAGAATTTATTTTTCTTTTCTTTTCACTGTATCTATGTAAGAGGATGGATGTTAACTAAATTTATTGTGCTAATCATTTCATAATATATATAAATCAAATCATCATGCTGTGCACTTTACACTTATACAGTGATGTGTATCAATTATTTCTCAATAAAATGGAAAAAAATTTCAAACTGAAGGAAGATGAAATGTGTGTCATTGCCTTTCCCCAAATAACTGATTTCTTATATTTATTTATTCAAGGAGAGATTATTTCTGAGCAAATAAACATCTGAAACAGTCAACACTAACTTTTCTAATTGCTACTTAAGTATCTCTCCCTCAAACATCAGCTGCTTGTGCATAATTCATTAATCAAGCTAGTCACAGCATTCAGAATTAGTTTTCTTTAAATTCTCTCTGTTGTATCAGAGCATAGCGTTTAAAGTGATCCCAAATAAATTGTCACCATATGCTCTAAAAAGATAGGAAGGTTAAAGTTGAAAACATTAAAAAGAAGCAGAAAGTAGTCAGGAAAGATGACAGAACTAAAAATAATTGGGAAAATTAAACAGATTTCATTTAAAAGTCTTAAGTTGTTCTTCCTACTAATAAAATACAAAATTAACTGTATGCCATTCTAGTAGAAAAAAAAATTCAGATTTGTGGAATTTCAGTTTTCTTTGTTTGAGTACAACAGATTATGTATGTTAAATTTGGTTTACTTTTACCTCAATAACTAATGCTAGAGAGTGGCTATTAAGAGGGTCAAAGTATAGTTGCTTTTGATGAACTTGCTATAATAATTCTACAGCAAAAAACCAATTATATAGTTTCTGGAAGTCAATTGGTAAGAGGTGAAAATTTAGGACAGGGACTCTGAAATTGGGGTAGGGAAGTGTGTTAGGCAGAATGTCTCCCCCAAAGATGTCTATGCCCCATTCCCTGGAACCCATGAATATGTTATGTGACTGAAAGGACTTTGCAGATATAATTAAGGCTACTATGTAGTGATCTTAAAATAAGGATATTATCCTGGATTATGTGGGTGAGCATATATGAACCCTTAAAAGCTGATAACATTCTCTGGTTGGAGTCAGACAGGTTTTGGCCAAAGGAAAAGCCAGAGAGTTTTGAAGGGCGAGCAAGACTCAATGCATTGTTTCTGGTTTGAAGAAAGAGGGGCAAAATGATGAGCCTTAAGAAGCTGAGACAGGCTGGCAGAAGATAATCTGAAAGGAAACAGGGACCTCAGCCCCATAGCCACAAGAAACTAAATTCCATGAGCAATATGAATGAGCTTGGAAGTGAATTCTTCCTCAGAGCATCCAGAAAAGAGCACAGTCTAACTGACACCTTGATTGTGGCCTGTGAGACTCTAAGCAGAAAACCCAACTAAGCTACACTGTATCAGGAGTTCTGATCTATGGAACTGTGAGACAATAAATTTGTGATGCTTTAAACTGCTAAATTTGTGATAATTTGATATGAGAGCAGTGTAAAACTAATACAGAAGAGCTTTTGTAATAGAAGTTAGACATAAGCATGTGTGTTTGTGTGTGTTGATCTGTGTGTACATGTATGCATACATTCATAGTTGTGGATCACACTCTGGCAAATCATGCATTTCAAAAAAATATTTTCCATGTGATTTATTCTGGACAAAATATTTTAGAACATAATATAATAAGATGTGCAAACTTGGAAGTGTGGATGTGAAGACAATCTGTTCTTTTAAAACTACCACTAATTTTCTGATCCTTCTTTGGGAAAGACTGCTTTTTGCTTTGGGAAAACACATGTATAAACAGACGCACAAACACACATGATGCTTTAATAAGCTTTTTATTATGCAAATGAAATTGAAAATCCTACTCTGAAATAGGAATTTCCAGAGATTGAGCTATTCTGCCTAATAGCTAATACCTAATGATTTACTGTCAATATTTTTGCCTCTACCTGAGTCAAATATGAAAATGTTGTGAAAGGGAGTGTGGGAGAAAACTAGTTTCTCCTCTCAAGGCCTCCAAAAGAATTGGAACCTTTATTTCCGATCCATGAGAAATGATAGAATGCATTCCACTGGCCTCTGAATCGTGTAATCTGCCTAGGGAACTAAGCAAGCAGCTACTCAAAAAAGAATACCTGTTAAAGTGCCTATCCACAAAGTGCTGAGGGTCAATGGACTGTCGGGGCTGTGATAGCTAGTATTTACTTTTCAATTGCTCACTGGCTTAACTTAACTTATATTTTTTAACACTATTATGTCCTAGAAACTCTTCTATGTGCTAGAAGTACGTAAGCAAATAAACAAAGATCTATGCTTTCGTTATGCTACATCTGCAATGAAGATAGAAGGTGATAAATGGTACCGAAAATAAATGAAGAGTAAAGACATTTGGGAGTACCAAAGGGAAAGACTCTTCTCCCAGATATCAACATGGTTTGTTGCCTCACCTTCTTCAAATCTTTGCTCAAATGTCAAACTGTTATCAAGGCCTTCCCTACCCACCATACTTGAAATTTCAACTTACATGTTCCTAAACCAGTCACTAGGGTGAGGGCATGGAATGTGCTGATTGGTTTGAGCCTTCCCTTGAAGCTCAGATGAGTGTACTTGCCTTCAAGTCCATTGGGTGTGTGGGATAGGGGTGTATACCAACCAAAACCCAAGACGCTATTACTAAGAAGTAGGGGGAAAGGATGTCTGCTAAGCAAATACAGCAAATGCCAGTTACTTGGATATATAGAGAAGGGAACAGTAGCTTAGAGCAGGATGGTTGGCTGATCTAAAGAGTGAATGTTTGGAATTCATAAGAACTTCCCAGGTATTTTCAGTAATACTTTTTTTCCAGGAAAAAGATAAAATATGGGACTTCCTTTCAGAAATAAAATATGTCCTTTTTGTGTAAAAGGAGTTTCGCCAAAGCCTAGAAAATGTGAGCATATCAGGGTTGCACTAATTGTCACAGAATATCTAATAAATTCCACCATGAAGTGTAATGTAAATATTACATATATGGTATATATTTCACATTGATCATCTAGATACTTACACAGTCAACTGTTATTATCCATGGTTGTGTTGACTATTTTATATTATTTGGAGTAAGCTACTTGATTTATTTAGCTTTATCTGTGATTATTATGAAGAATATTCTCTCAGTTATCAACACCTAATAAGAACTGGAATATGTAAAGGAGGAGAACTTTAAGAAGAAATTTGCTTATTTCTCAATTTTGAAAATTTAGGGAAAAAGGCATGTTATGTGCTATTGGTATAAGTAGGCAATTAATATGCAGGACTTTATTGAGTATCTGTTACATATCTTGCCTTAGTTTGAAATATTCTCAAGATGCTACAGGCATTTGTCAGTTGATCTATATGCCCATCTGTGGTAATAACTTTTCCCTAGAAGCAAGAAGCAAAAGAAAATGGCCTGAAGCACTGGAGATGGTCAACTGAGTAGCCATTTTGGGTTTTGTTTGGACAATCTTGCGGAGGTCTTGTCCCCTTGATGCAATAGTAGGTCAGTTTACTGTAAGTCAAGGGTTCTCAACTTGGAACAAATTAAGCCCCTTAAATTGTCTGCAAATTGTGTATGTGTGTGTGTGTGTGTATGCATGAGCATGTGTTTGTGGATAGGCATTTTTGTGGAAAAAGGGTCTGTATCTTTTATTAAGTACTCAGGATTCCAAAACAAGTTAAACATATATGGGAAACAACAAAAAAAGAAAGCTTTTTAGTTTCTCAGTCGTTGAAAGTATATCCTTGTATGGAATTAAAAGAATTCACACCCTGGTTCTCCCTCCAAAGTTACACACCATAGTCAATGTCCTCATTCTCTTTCTCAACTACTGAAATTGCCTCCTAATTGATTGTCCTGCATTCACTTTTGCCTTCTGTAATCAATGCTCTATATAGCAGCCAGAGAGAGCTCTCAAATGTATGAATAAGATAATGTCGCTACCACAATTAAAACTTTCAGATAGCTTTCATTCTGCTTAGCATAAAATACAAACTCTCTAAGTTTTGGCCCCATGTGACCTGGCCTCAATCTGTGTCTCTAATCTTATTTTGAAACACTCTTCCTCAGTTCTCCAGCAACACTGTCTTTCTTTTGTTTTTATTGCTTTTTTTACAATATTCTCCCAGTTTTATTGAGATATAATTGGCACATCACCGTTTAAGTGTACAGCATAATGGTTTGATTTACATATATTGTGAAATGATTGCTATGGCAAGTTTAGTTAACACCCATCATCTCACATAGATACAAAAAAAAGAAAACAAATTTTTTTTCCTTTGATGAGAGCTCTTAAGATTTACTCTTAATAACTCTTCATATATATCATGCAGCAGTGTTCACTATAGTCATCATGTTCTACATTACACCCCTAGTACTTATTTATCTTATTAGCTTGTACCTTGTGACCACCTTCCTCCAATTCCCCCTCCTCCTCTACCTTGCCTCTGGCAACCACAAATCTGATCACCTTTTCTATGAGTTTGTTTGCTTTTTAGCTTCCACACATAAGTGAGATTATTTGTCTTTCTCTGTCTGACTTATTTCACTTAGGATAATGCCCTCAAGGCCCATCTATGTTGTCACAAATGGCAGAATTTCCTTGTTTTTTATGGCTGAATAGTATTCCATTATATACATATATCCCAACGTCTTTATCCATTCATCTATCGATGGACACTCAGGTTTATTTCATTAGCTGGTAATTTTAAATAGTGCTGCTATGAACAGGGCATGCACATAGCTTTTTGAGTTAGTGTTTTCATTTCCCTTATATATATTCCCAGAAATGGAATTGTTGCATCACATGGTAGTTCTATTTTTTGAGACTCCTCCATACTGTTTCCATAGTGGATGTACCAGTTTACACTCCCAACGACAGTGCACAAGAGAAACCTCGTCTTCCCATCCAGGCCAGCATTTGTTATCTCTTGTCTTTCTGGTCATGGCCATTCTAATAGGCAGGAGGTGATATCTCATTGTGGTTTTGATTTGCAATTCCCTAATGACTAGTGATGTTGAGCATCTTTCCGTGTGCTTGTGGGCCATTCACATATCTTCCTTGGGAAAACATCTATTCAGGTCTTTTGCCTATTTTTTAATTGGATTATTTGGTTTTTTTGCTATTGAATTGTGCGAGTTCTCTATATGTTTTGGATATTAGCCTCTTACCAGATATATGGTTTGCAAGTATTTTTTTTCATTCTGTAGGCTGTTTTTTCACTTCATCAATGGTTTCTTTTGTTGTGCAGAAGCTTTATAGTTTCACATAGTCCCACTTGTTTTTTATTTTGTTGCTTGTGCTTTAGGTGCCATATCCCAAAAAGCATTGCAAAGATCCATGTCAAGTAGCTTTTACCTTATGTTTTCTTCTAGGTGTTTCATGGTTTTAGGTCTTACATTTAAGTCTTTAATTAATTAATTTTTGTGAGTGGTGTAAGATGGGGTCTAGTTTCATTATTTTACATGTAAATACTCAATTTTTCTAGCACCATTTATTGAAGAGACTCTCTTTTCTTCATTGAGTATTCTTGGCTTCCTTGTCAAATACTTGTTGATTGTATGTGCTTTGGTTTATTTCTGATCTCTCAATTCTGTTCCATTGATGTATTTGTCTGTTTTTATGCCAGTACCATACTGTTTTGATTACTACAGCTTGAAATCAAGAAGTATGATGCCTCCCACTTTGTCGCTTTGTCTCAGCATAGCTTTGGTTATTCAGGGTCCTTTGTGCTTCTATATAAATATTAGGATTGTATTTTCTACTTCCATAAAAAATGCCATTGGAATCTTGATACGTATTGCATCAAATCTATAGATGTCTTTTGGCAAAATTGACATTTTAGCAGTATTAATTCTTCCAATCCATGAACATGGGGTACCTTTCCATTCATTTGTGTCCTTTTTGTCTATTGAGATGATCATATAGTTTTTTTTTTTTCATTCTATTAATGTGATGTATCACAATGATTGATTTGTGTATGTTGAAACATCCTTGCATCCAAGGTGTAAGTCCCACTGGATCATGGTGAATGATACTTTTAATGTGCTACTGAATTTGGTTTGCTTGTATTTTATTGAGAATTTTTTCATCTATATTGATCAGGAATATTTGTTTGAAGTTTTGTTTTCTGGTGGTGTTCTTTTTTGGTTTTGGCATCAGAGTAATGCTGCCTTTGTAAAATGAGTTTGGGAAGGTTCTCGCGTCTTCAATTTTTTGAAGGAGTTTGAGAGAATTGGAGTTATTTATTCTTTAAATGTTTTGTAAAATTTATAAATGAAGCCATCTGGGCATGAGCTTTTCTTCATTGAGAGATTTTTTATTACTGATTCAGTCTCCTTACTAGTAATTGGTTTATTCAGATTTTCTACTTTTTCCAATTTAGTCTCGGTAGTTTGTGTATTTCTAAGGATTTTTCCATTTTTCCTTGGTTACTCATTTTGTTGACATATAGTTGTTCACAGTAGCCTCTAATGATCCTTTGTATTTTTGTTGCATCAGCTGTAATGTCTCTGTTCTCATTTACAATTTTTTTTGTTTGGTTCCTCTCTCTTTTTTCCTTAGTTATTCTAGTAAAGGTTGGCCAATTTTGTTGATCTTTTTAAAAAACCAACTCGTAGTTTGGTTAATCTTTTCTATTGTTTTCCTGTTCTCTATTTCATTTATTTCTTCTCTAATCTTTATTACTTTCTTCCATCTGCTGATTTGTGCTCAACTTGTTCTTCTTTTCCTAGTTCCTTAAGGCAAAGAGTTAGGTTATTTATTTGGGATCTTTCTTGCTTCTTAATGTTGATATTTATTGCTATGGACGTCTCTCTTAAAACTGCTTTTGTTGCATCACATAAGTTTTGGTACATTGTGTTTCCATTTTTATTTGCATCAAGATACTTTTTTACTTCCCCTTTAATTTCTTCTTTGATCCATTGATTTTTCAGGAAAGTCTGGTTTCATTTCCATGTATTCATGAATTTTCCAGTTTTCCTCTTGTTATTGCTTTCTAGTTTCATACTACTGTGGTCAGAGATACTTGGAGTGATTTCAATCTTCTTGAATTTGCTAAGACTTGTTTTGTGCCCTAACATATGATCTATCCTAGAAATATTCCATGTGCACTTCAGAAAAATATATATTCTGCTTTGTTGGATAGAATGTTCTGTATATGTCCGTTAGGTCCATTTGGTCTATAGTGTTGATAAAATCCGATGTTTCCTTATTTTTTTGAGAATGTACAGTTTGATAAATTATTATTCAGTGCACACCAGTGTAACCAACATCCAGGCCAAGAAATAGAACATTTCCCAAACTCAGTGAGTCCCCTCTCCATGACTCCATGAGCTCTCACAATCACAATCTCTTCCCTTCTCTGCAAATAATGATGTTTCCTTATTGATTCTCTGTCTGGATGATCTACTTATTGTTGACATGGGGTATAAAAGTCTCCAATATTGTATTTCTGTTTATTTCTTTTTTTAGCTCTCTTAAATTTTGCCTTATGCATTTAGGTGGTCTGATGTTAGGTGCATAAATATTTACAACTGTTATACCTTCTTGGTGTGTTGATTCCTTTATCATTATGTAGTGACCTTGGCTGTTTTTACCACTTTTTTTAAGATTTTATTTTTTTCCTTTTTTTCCCCAAAGCCCCCCGGTACACAGTTGTATATTCTTAGTTGTGGGTCCTTCTAGTTGTGGCATATGGGACGCCGCCTCAACATGACTTGATGAGCGGCGCCATGTCTTCACCCAGGATTCGAACGAACAAAACACTGGGCCACCTGCAGCGGAGCGTGCGAACTTAACCACTCGGCTACGGGGCCGGCCCCCTACCATTTTTAATTTAAAGGTGTTTTTTTGATATAAGTGTAGCTACTCCTTATTTGGTTATCATTTGCTTGAAATACCTTTTTCCTTCACTTTACCCTCAGTCTATGTTCGACTTTAAGGCTAAAGAGAGTCTCTTGTAGCCAGCATATCATTGGATCTTGTTTTTTGTTTTCTTTTTTATCCATTCATTCATTCTATGTCCTTTGATTAGAGAATTTAATACTTTTACATTTAAAGTAATTATTGATGGTTAAGGACTTACTATTGCCATTTTGTTAATTGTTTTCTGCTTGTTTTGTAGATGCACTATTCCTTGTTTTTTATCCTCCCTTTTCTGTGTTTTGATGTCTATTGATATCAGTATGCTTTAACCACTTTACAATGTTTTTTTATGCTATCACTACAGCTTTTTCCCTTGGTTACCATGAAGGTTACATCAAACATCTTAAAATTATAACACCTTATTTTAAATTAATAACAACTTAACTTCAATAGAAATTCTAAGCTTTACACTTTTCCTTCTCCTCTCCCTAAATTTTAGGTTATTGATGTTACAATTTACATGTTTTTTTATATTGTGTAACTAATAACAAATTATTGTAATTATGGTTATTTTTACTACTTTTTTTTTAACTTTTAAACTAGAATTGTAAGTGAATTATGCACCATAATTACCATACTACAGAATCTAACTTTCACTAGACATTTACCATTACTGGTAAGTTTTATGCTACCTTGGTATGTGTTTATGATGTTAAATATTGTCCTTTTATTTCCACTCAAAGAACTTCCCATGGCATTTCTTGTAGCAGGTCTAGTGGTGTCGAATCCCCTTAGCTTTTGTTTGTTCAAGAAAGTCTTCATCCCTCCTTCATTTCTGAAGGACAGCTTTGCCAGGTATAGTATTTCTGGTTGACAATTTTTTATTTCAATATTTTGAATGTGTTATCAAATTCTCTTCTGGCTTGAAAAATTTCTGTTGAGAAACCAACGAATAGTCTTATGGGGGTTCCCTTGTATATAACTTCTCTCTTTTCACTTGCTGGAATTTAAAATTCTTTGTCTTTGATTTTTGACAATTTAATTATAATTTGTCTCAGTGTAACCCTATTTGGGTTCAATCTATTTGGGATCATTTGGGCTTCTTGGATCTAGATGTCTATTTTTCTTCCCAGGTTTGGGAAGGTTTTAGCCATTATTGCTTTAAATATACTTTCAGTCTCTTTCTCTTTCTCTTCTTCTGGAATTCCCATAATGGAAACATTGTTTCTTTTCATTGTGACCTATAAATCCGGTAGGCATTCTTCATTTTTTTTTCATTCTTTTTACTTTTTGCTCCTCTGACTGGAAAATTTCAAATGTCCTATGTTCCAGGTCACAGATTCTTTCTTCTGCATGGTTGAGTCTGCTTTTGAAATTCTCTATTGAATTCTTCAGTTCAGTTGTATGTTTTAGCTCTAGGATTCCTGCTTTTGTTTGTTTGGGAGTTTTTTTGATAGTTTCTATTTCTTTGTTGAACTTCTTGTTTTCTTCATGCATTGTTTTCCTTATTTCATTTTGTTTTCTGTGTGTTATTATAGTTCACTAAACTTTACATGGATTATTCTAAATTCTTTGTCTGACAGTTCATAGATTTCCATTTCTTTATGGTCAGTTATTGGCACCTTTTAGTTTCCTTTGGTGGTGACATATTTACCCAATTTTTTGTGACTCTTGATTCCTTATGTTGGTATCTGTGCGTTTCAGCAAGTGGTTGTATTTTCCAGCCTTTGCAGGTTCACTTTGGCAGAGATGGTTCTTCAGCAGTCAGACCTGTTTGGGACTCTTGATATGTCTGCTGGTAACATCCTTGGAGAAGTGGGGCCTCCTGTTAGGGTCTATTTTTGGGTGAGGCAACTGTCCAAGCTCTGTGGTTGGGGGAAGGTAGTATGTCGTTCACTAAGAACAGCTGGATAAGACTTCTAGCTTGGTTCCCTGCCCAAGTGAGGTTATAAGATGGGCTCTGCAATTTCTTAGATTCTCTAGTCAGGCTTACCAGATGGTCAGGACTGGGTATTATATTCAGATGTAGCAGGAGCTATGAATTGGCTTCCTTGTCCTGGCAGGGCAGCAATATAGGACCTAGGGTCCACATGGCTCATTGTTTGGGGACCCAAATTAGTCAAGACTGTGCACTGAATATCGTGGTCTGGTGAGGCTACTGATTTTGTTCTGCACACAGGGAAAGCCATAAGCTGTGGTCTCTGCTCAAGTGCCACTGTAAGCAGGGTTTTGGATGGGCTTCACAGCTTCCTGTGTGCTGTGGTAAGGTTCCCTGGTCAGGCAGGCTGAAGGCTATACTCGGGAATGAGTAGAGTTACAAATTAGTTTCTCTGCCTGAATGCAGGGGAGGAAGCATCTCCAAGACTGTAAGGCTCTTTGTTTGTAGTCTTGACTCAAGCTGACCTATGCCCTAAGTTTCCTGACTGAATGGGGCCTCTGGCTTTGCTCTGGGGGTGATTAGTTCAAGCGTTGCTAGGTTACACAGCAGCTTCCAGGTGTTCTCATCAGCCTTTTTTGTCAGATGGGGCTGGGAGCCACACTCTGCAGCAGGTGGGTCTATGACTCAGCTCTCAGCAAGACTGAGAGGGCCCGCTTCAGGTAGCTCCCAAATGTTCCTGAACAGGTTTTCTGGTTGGGAGGAGCTGAGAGCTACAGTCAGCAGTAGGTGTGGCTGTGAATTAACCCCCTTGCCTAAGCATAGCAGAGGTACCCTCCATGTTCTGTACTGGCTTTGCTCTGAGGGCAACATGCTTTGCCTGCCTTCCTCTTGTCTGGAGTGTTGCTTGGTTATGCAGAAGCTTCCCGGTGTTCTCACCAGCCCTTTCTGTCAGATGGGGCTTGGGGCCATGCTCTGCATTGGGTGGGGCTATGACTCAGCTCCTCTGCCTGGTCATGGGCAGACCAGGCTCTATGGCTGGAAAAACTCTTCCTTTAAGATCTGAATCAGGCAGATCCGCACCCCCACTGAGTTCCTTTGTCAGACTGAATTACCAACTTGGTATTGCAGATAAGAAAAGCTACTGGTTGTGACTACTACTTGGGGTCTACAGCTAGGAATTCAGTCTACCTACATCCAAGCGTTGGTTGTTGTAAGCCTCTCCCCCTTTCTCCATCACAATCTGATTCCCAGTGGTTGCACCTGACATATATCCCTGCAATTCTCATGGGTCAAGACCAGAGTAGAAGCAGTCATTGCTATTTTATTTTCTTCTTCTCTATATTGAAAATATGAGACTAGAACAGTCATATGCACCTGAATCTCCCTTTTATGACTAGGAAGGCACTTACATTTTATCTGAGGTTAAGATGATCTTTCTTTAGAACTTCTTTGTACATTTTTCTGTCTGTATTTAAGAAGGATGTCTCTTACTCAGGGAAAAATTTTGAAATGAACAGTTAGGATGGGCTTCACTGAACTAGAATGATCTTAAAACTGAGTGGTGAATTTACTTCAGGCAAACCAAATATAGAAACAGACCAGGGAAGAGATTGTTACTGTTGAGAGCTTAATGCCATAGAGACTTCCAGTATAGTGGCCAGAAGGCTGGCTTTCAAACTGAACTTGAGTTCTGAGATATTGGCTCTATCACTTACTGTGTAACTTTACACATAATCACTATCTAATTTCTGAGCCTTATTTTCCTATCTATAAAACTAGAGATTTAATATTTTCTTTCAAGAATTTGAGGTAATGATTGTACATAATTCATGTAAAACCCCCTGACCTATAATTGACAATCAATAATTTGAAACCACCATTAGGGAAAGCAATAATAATAAAAATAAGCACTTCTTATGTGCCAGATATTCATTTTTCTGTGTCCTTATTTAATCCTTACAACAGTACTATGGTACAGGTGGTATTTTTACTGAGGAGTGGAGAAATTAAGTGACTTTCCAAAAGCCATACACCTAATAAGTGACGCAGCTAAATTCTGGACCTGAGTAGTGTGCCTTTAGAGTCTGGGCTCTTCACTATTATTCCATGGTTGCATGAAAGTCAGAGGAAGAGCTTGTGGTAGTCAGTGAGAAAGCCATTACACATCCAGAGAATCAGGGAAGTCATATATCAAAACCTATGGCCAAAAGGGATGTCCTGAGCAGTCAAAACTAATGAAAAAACTAGGTTATTATAAATTAATTAAGATGATCAAAATTTCCTTCAAACGTTAGTATGATGTAAAGTTATCTTAATCTAGAAGTTTGAATATCTTTAATTAATAGCTCTCACAATAGAGTTAAGGTAAACAGCAGGGAACAAGTAACCATCAAAGTCAGGCCTGTTGTCAATCTGGGGCTAGCTAAAATAGAAGCAGAAATTTGATCAGTAAAGAACATCTTTTTCTCTTCTTTTACTTTGCTTGTTTTTTTTCAATCACTTGTTCTTTTCTCAATGGCTTAGTAAATGTTTACTTGGGAAAAATAATCTTTTGTGAAGAGAAAAAGAAAATTTCTAGCCAGAGTCAGCAGAGTGTTGCCCAGCTACACATAAAGGCCAAGTGTGGTGTTAGCAGTAGTCAAACTAGCTCTGAAGTTCATGGACTTAAGGTTATCGTGGCAGAGAGAAAGAAGAAAATGAGGAAAACTGGAGTCAAAAATGGCTGGAGCTGTTTTGCCAGCCATGGATAATTCTCTCACAGAAAATGATATTGCTAAAAATGAAAAGACATAATTGGTTACTACACAGTTAGAAAAAGTGAATTAGTCCCTAGGGGCAATTTCCTTAACCTGTAATAGCATTCTCTTATATTTAGAGAGCATGCCATAGTTTACAGAACACTAGTATTTAGTATCTCAGAATCTTATTGCTTACCCTTCTCCCTGTGGAGAGAATAAACTGTCTACTGACTATAAAGGGGAAATGCTCAAGCCAATTTAAACAGATCAAGGTCAGAATTCCAGAAGACTACAGCCCTAAAACTTTCTGCGAGTATGGCATAGGCATTGTACATAATTTGGGTACTGTATGGTCAAGGTTTAGGAGAAGACATTTTGGGATTGGGAGCTTGGATGAAACTTAAGAAGGCCAGAGAAGCGACAGAATAGCTTGGGGCTGGAAGGATTAAATAGGGGCTTGTACTCAGAGATAAGCTGGAAAAACGGGTACTGAGTCACATCTTTGGCTTTCATTAGTGCTGACAAGTTTTCTAAACTAGATCTACAGGGATTTGGATGTATGAGTTCTTTTATTTAGGATCCACCCAGACAGAATTGTTGGAAAAAATGATATTATACCTGTGACAGTCTAACCAATGTACATGTAAATAATTTTTGTTTTCCATGAACTCATCTGTTTCTATATGTGTCTGTTTGTATTTCTACCTCATTTTCTAGAAGAAATAGTTCCCTGTAAAAAATCCAACCTTATCTCTGTTCGATTGAAAGTAAGGCAAATTTGTCATGTTCAGACAGAGCCATTAAGGAACTCTACATTTCTAGTGGCCAAATGGGTGGGTGGCAGACCAAAAAAGGTTGAAATAAAGTACGGGAATGTGATGTAAATATATGGATGTTTATACTTCCCACCTTGTTTATGATTTTTCATTGAACATATCTGTTGAATGAGCTTAGACTATAAGGAGCTCATAGAATAAAAAAAGAATACTTTGACTATTGCTAATGTCATAATAATAATACTGATAACTACATTCAAGTCTTGTCTAAGCAACAATTTCAAAGTCTTCCTTCAAATCCTTGACCATCCAGTATTGAAAATATAGCCAATTCCTTTGCCATAGTCCTAGCTGTCTCTCAGGCTTCAATCTCCTAGAAATCCTACCCTTTAGTGTGCTGTATACTTTGTATAAATTATCTCATTTAATATTCACAATAGTACTATTGATAGGTAGTGTCATCTTCATCTTTAGGTAAATAAAATGAGGTTCAAAAAGTAACTCAGATCTATGTGGTAGAGTTAGGATTTGAAATCCAGCTTCCCATAAAGCTCACTTTTTTCCCCACTTCTCTATGTGTCTTCCCCACAGAAATAAAATAAGGTCAGCATATATGTAAACATTTATTTTCAAACGTTTGCTATTTATTTTCTTTTGCTACACATATAGGAGGCCAGATGAATGAAAATAAATATATGTAAGCCAAAAAAAAATGTTTTAGCCGGAAAAAAAACCTATTTTTTTTCTTTTTTCTTTTGAAATACAGTGTTCTGAATTATTTCAAAATTTAATGTAGTAGGGTAAGAAAGGTATCTCTGTGTACTTGTGCATGTGCGATGGGGTTACATCCAGCTAGAGGAGTCAGAATTCAAGCAGAGTTTGGATGCTAGTGTCCTGAGTAAGAATGGAAGCGTCTGTGCATTTGGGCAGTCTAGTACTTGGTGTCAGAGCCATAAAGGGATGAGAAGGGCATCTATATCAATAACTGAGGGAGCATCTGAGTGTGGGATGCTGGAGTCTGAGCAGAGTGAGGAAGGTATTTGTGTGGGGAAAGAGGTGGTGATACTGATGAGAGAATAGTTACATACCCCTAGAGGATTGATCAAATAAGTACATATAGTAAGGATAATGGAAGCCAGGTTTCTAGACTTACAAATATGGGAAAGGATAAAACTAGATGAATCCTCTTTTGTTGGAATGGAACTTGAGGTATTGAATACATTATCCACGGTTTTCAATATGTATAAACAATCATGCAGCCCCTAAGAACACAACATTGCTTCTGCGACATTCCTGCTATGATAGTCAGAAATCTATGATGAGCCCCAATGAGTCATTCCCTTGTATAATCCATTCTGCTGTTATACACGGGACCTGTGAATGTGATAGAGTTCCACGCCTTTGATTAGATTTAGATTACACTATATAGCAAAGTGATGTTACAAATGTAATTAAAGTCCCTAACCAGTTGACTTTAAGTTGATAAGAAGGAAACTCACTTTAGTGGGTTTGACCTAATTAGGTGAGCCCTCTTTGTATGGGCTGAATTGTGTCCCCCCAAATTCATATGTGAAAGCCCTAATCCCTAGTGCTCAGAACGTGACTGTATTTGAAGGTAAAGCCTTCAAAGCCCTAATTAAGTTAAAATAAGACCATTCTTCTGTTCCCTAATCCAATGTGACTGATGTTCCTTTAAGAAGAGAAAATTAGGACACACAGAGAAAGAGCAGAGGTGAGCACATATACACACACGAAAGACCTTGAGAAGATACAGGAAGAAGGTGGCCAACTGCAAGCCAAGGGGAGAGGACCCAGAAGAAGCAAAGCTGCCGATACCTTGTTCTTGTTCTTTTATCTTCAAGAACTATAAGAAATAAATTTCTGTTGTTGAAGCCATCCAGTCTGTGGTATTTTGTTACGGCAGCTCTAGCAAACTGACACTTTTTAAAAAGAGGATCTAGACGTGAGAGACTCAAAGCAGCTGCAGCTGCTTTCCTGATGGCCATGCTAGAGCCATACTGTGGAGACAACTGTGCGGCAGTTAACGGCAGGCAGTCTTTAGGAACTTCAGGCTCAGGCCGACAGCCGCAGAAAACGAATCCAGCTGACGAGTGCACTTGAGAGGACTCTGAGTATCAGATATGACTGCATTTGTAACACTCTTTGATTTCAACCTGGTGAGACACTGAGCAGTTAAGCCTTGCCCCAAATCACAATCTATGGAAACTGTGAGAAAATAAATACACATTGTTTTAAGTCACTGTTTGTGGTAATTTGTTACACAGCAATAGAAAACTCATACAACTGCCAAAGACACATGACTTGAATTTAATAAAAACCCAAACTGAGCGACATTTTAAAAAATGACTGCCTGGATCCCTGCAAAATGTCAAAATCATAAAAGTAAAAGAAACACAAAGGGAAACTTCCAAGCTCAAGGAACATAAACAGACATGGCAGATAAATGCAACATGAGCTTCTAAACTGGTACCTTCTATGACGAAAAACATTATCAGGACAATTGGTGAGACTTGATTGTGGACTGAGGATTAGATGATAGTAAAGAATCAATGTTGATTTCTTTTTGTTGGAGAATACTGTTTTTTAAAGTAAAGAAGATATTTTAAAAAGTGGTAGGATGGTAGGTTGGAGACTTACTTTGAAATGGTTTGGAAGGAAACTATTTGTACTAGCAACTTTTCTGTGAGTTTGAGATTGTTCTCAAATCTAAAAAATAGATATTTAAAATATTTTTATTTTCATCAAAATTACGTCAATTTAGAAATCAGAAAAAAATATATGCCAAGACCAAATCTATGTGAATTGACATAAGATTAAGAGGTACAAAACATTGGAGTTTGTCTTCTGGAATGACAGTGTGCAGAGCTCAGTAATCCAACTTCCCAGAAAAGCAAGCATAAATGGTGATCATTATTTTAAAATGCAACATTTAAAAATCTTCGGAAATTTTTCTAAGGGTATACAGCAAGTGAAAAACATTTATTCAAGAAAATCTACTGAAACTAGGACAGTGACAGTTTGTGGCATTTGAACCATGACCTGCACCCTCCCTTCCCTTCCCAGCTCACTGTGATGGAAGCTGCACTCTAGGAAGGTTCCTTGAAGAACATATGGGTCCCTCTCCTTCCACCTGCCAGTTGGGGACTAAGATATTTTCCATGGTGGGACAGAACCCAGCATTTCTCTTCTTCCTCAGCTACACTGAAAAAATCCAGGGGAAAAAGGAGTTCCAGGTGGAAAAAGAAAGTCCCAATCTCTGTGCAGGACTAGCCTGAAATTTTGTCTCTGCCATCATGTAGCTGAAGGGGAAGAGTAATGTTAGTGTCCCGCCCCTCCAGGGAAGAAGCAGGAAAAAAGACAGCTAAAAAGAGCACTTTGGGGGTCAGAACAAACATCAAGCAGTGATCTCAAAACTATCTCTGTAAAGTAGACAAGATGTAATTGTGTCAGACTGTAGAGTAGTTTATTCCCCAGGGCATTGTTAAAAACAATAGCACGGTCAGCCAATAATTAGTTGAGCCTAAGTTCATTTATTGGAAAATTTAATATTGTTAAGATGACAATACTCCCCAAATTGATCTACAGGTTCAGGAAGATCCCTGTCAAAATGCCACCTGGCTTCTTTGCAGAAACTAATAATCCAATCCTAAAATCTATATGCAAATGCAAAGCACTTAGAATAGCCAGAACAATCTTGAAATATAGGAACAAAGTTGGAGAACTCACTTTTTCATATCTCAAAGCATATTACAAAGCTACAATAATATGGATAGTGTGGTAGTGGCATAAGGATGGTAATACAAATTAATGGAATAGAATTGAGAGTCTAGAAATAAATTCTCACATACAGTAAATTGATTGTCAACAAGAATGCTAAAAGAGGTCAATGAGAAAATAATATTCTTTTCACCAAATAGTGCTTGGACAACTAGATAGCCACATGTAAAAGAATAAATTTGGAGCCATGCTTCACTGTAAATGTAAGTAGAAAATGATAAAATCTTAGAAGAAAACAGGAGTAAATCTTCATGACTTTGAATCAGGCAACAGTTTCATAGATATGACACAAAAAGCAAATTCAAATAAAGAAAAAATATACAATATACTGGATATCATCAAATTTAAAATCTTTGTGCTTCAAAGAACACTATCAAGTAAATTAAAAATAAATCAAAAGATGATCCACAGAATTGGATAGAATATTAGCAAATCCTATATGAGAGAGAAATTGTATCTGGAATATATAAGGAATTTACAACTCTAAAAAAATATAACCCCATTAAAAATAGGCAAAAGATCTGAATAGATTTTTCTCCAGAAAAGACATACAAATTGCCAAAAATCACATGAAAAGATTGTCACTATCATTAGTCCTCAGGGAAAAGCCAAACCAATCCATAAAAAGCCATCATTTTACACTCATTAGGATGGCTATAATCAAAAAGACAGATTATAGCAAGTGTCGGTGAGGGCATATAGAAATTGGAACTTTTATATACTGCTTATAGGAATGTAAAATGTTGCAGTCACTTTCCAAGAAAGAGTGCAAGTTCCTCAAAAAGTCAAATGTAGAGTTACCATATGACCAAGAAATTCCACTCCTAGATGTATATTCAAGAGAAATGAAAATATATGTTCACCCAAAAAGCTGTACAATAATACTCAAAGCAACATTATTCATCATAGCCAAAAAGTAGAAATAACTCATATGACAATCAACTGATAAATGAATTAATATAAGGTGATCTCTTCATCTAATGGAACATTATTCAGCCACAAAAATGAATAAAATACTGATACATGATACAACATGGATAAATCTTGAATTATGCAAACGAAAGAAGCTAGTCACAAAAGTCAACATGTTCTATAATTTGATTGATATGTAATCTCCAAAATAGGCAAACCACAGAGAAAGAAAGTAGACAAGTGGTGGCCTAGGGCTATAGGGGTGAGTGGAATGGGAGTGACTACTAAACGGTATCTTTTGAGATGTTGCAAATGTTCTAAAAGCGATTGTGGTGATGGTTATATAACTCTACGACTATAGTATAAAACATGTACTAAACAACATTGAATAAAAGTGAACACTTTAAGTAGGTGAATTAGATGCATGCAAATTTTATCTCAATTAAGCTATTATAATAAATTTCCAAATAACTAATCTTTATTTTGAATTGTGTAAGACTTAATTAAATACACAGATAAAACGTTTTCTTATTGACACTTTTAACAGTATAATGCTAGCTTACAAAAATTGCACAATATTATTATATGTTACAAGTTATTTATTATATTAAAGTTCTCTTCCACACTATGTGTGAGCCATTTATAACAATAGAAGTCTCAATATTTTAAAAACATTTATCAGTGTTGCCTAGCTTAAAAAAGTTGCGTGTGCTGTACAAAAACTGGTTTTTTTGAGTGATCACAAAAGAAAGAACATATATCAAATGATTAATGGTCACTATCTATCAATAGCTTTTCCCCTTCTAGAAGAAAGTCTTGGATATAGGCCCATTTTGAAAATTACATGGAGTTCTATAGCACAGAGTGTCATCTATCACCACCAGTGATGGTGAGCAGGCTTTATGCACCATTTGCCTACTGGGGAGACTCAAACTGATTTGAGATAAAGGCAAAAAGAAACATCAGTGTGGTAGTGATAAATTTGACCTACTCTACAATCATATGAATACTTAACTATCACGTGAGTTTGCAAAGGCACTCACACAAATGCCCCAGTTCACTTCATACTGAACTGATAGCCATTCCATAAAATGCAAGGCTTTAGATAAAGGATTTCTCAAATTCTAGAGTGATAAAGTACTTGGTTTTCAGACTTTGGACACTGTCTAGTAACACTTGGCAAAATTTCTAATTTATGCAAAAAGGACATTAGACATACACCGTGAGAAAATACAGATAGTCTTAGTGTTAGTCCAGGCATCACATAGCATATTATACACAATAGCCCTTGGACATGATCTCTATATCATGTGGACCATACTTAAATCAGTTGCATACAAAGATAAATAGTCATAAAGGGAGGGATACAGTTAATAGCTACTAACAGTATTGTGTCCATATACCCATTTGGTTTTGTATTTGTGACCAGTTTGTGCCCAGGCTTTTGCAGAGGGAGAGTCACATTTAGCTATTGCTGTCTCTGTAGTATACTAATATTCCAAATATCCACATCTGTCTACTCAAAGTAAACAAAGAAATAGAACAAAATAAACCACAGCAAACAATAATTGCATAATAAGAATCTAATTATTTGGTTAAAATGAGAACAGAAGGATATTAAAGAAGATTGATGAGATATATAATTGGAAGAAAAACTGAAACTAGATAAAGCAGCCTTGTTGAAATAGGATTTGGATTAAAGGGCAAGAGGGAGAAGAGAGGGAGATAATTTAATGATAATTACATCAGGAATTATTTACTAAAACCAATTTGTCATTCGACATTTTGAATTTTAGATTCTGATCCACCAAAATGTGTTTATGACTCCTTGGAGCTACGATCTTGAAAGGGGAGGTCCCCTTCATATGAAAATTATCATTGGTATCTGCAAACCACATGGTGGACACAATTTACTTAGAATCCATCCTTCACTGTGTGTATGTCTTTCCTTCCTTCCTTTGTTCCTTTCTTCATTCCTTCCTCGCTTCAACAAGTATTACTGACCAATCACTATATGCCAATCACTTTTTCAGATTCTACGGAGACAGGAGTAAAGAAAACAGACAAAAGTCTCTGTCCTCACGTAGCTCACATTCTTATATATAAGCCATGTCTAACACATCTTCTAGACTCTTCCACCTAGAAAAATAAATGTGTTCTGTCAGGCTTCTGCTTTTATTTTGTTGGTTTGTGCTCTTTGCCTAATTTGGTTCACACATACACCTGTTTTTTGTTTTTTGTTTTTTCTGATCTTCAGTCTCTCATATCATCAACTAGTTTAGAATTTGTTTCCTTTCTCCTTGGATCACACACTTGGATTGACCATAGGGAGAGCTTAACTCTTGACATTGTCTTTTAATGATTCTTATTATAAACCTCCCCCATGAACATATCCTGTGGTTTGTGAAGACAAATCTGTGCTTCAGAATTTTCTGTCCATTCTTAATGTTCAGGTTCAGGCACCAGACATGGGTCAAAGGAAAGAATAATATAAAAAATAAACAGATAAAAAAGAAATCTCCCACTGATATTATCACTGTAGATTAGCAAATCATAGATGGTTAATTCCGTATATTATCTGGAAATAAAATTGGACTAGCAAAACAATATGATTCTCATTATCTCACTTTCAGTTTTGTAATATGGTTAATGATATCTTATTTTTTGGTGCTCAATCAAGAAGCATTTATGATGTAACTACTGTGTGTTGACTTCTGTTCTAGGTATTATAAGAAACACCAAGGAGAAGACATTTTATCCGGCACACAGAAGAAAGGAAGTAAATATTTGTTTAATTATTTCTTGAAGGAATGAATGGATGAACACTGAAATTCAATGTACAGCTTATTGCTAGATTGCATGTGTTTGCCCTTTACAAACTTGTCTTAACTGACATATGTTAACACACTTACACTGGAAGCAACGTATTTCACATGAAATGCTTCCATGAGTAACTGAACTCCATCTCAGGGAATTCATCCAGGCTTGCTTTTCTTCCATCCTTTTCCACTCACCCCATCCATCAATTGTTAATTTACTTGTGTTAGTATCTGTAATAGTTAACTTCATGCATCAACTTGGCTAGGCTACAGTGCCCAGATATTTGGTAAAACACTATTTTGGATGTTTCCGTGAGGGTAGTTTTTGTATGAGATTAATATTTAAATGGGTGGACTTTGAGTAAGGAAGGTTACTCTCCATAATGCGGCTGGTTCTCAACCAAGCAGTTGAAGGCATTAATAAAACAGAGACTCCCCTCCCAGGAAGAAGAAGGAATTTTACCAGCAAACCTCCTTTGAACTCCAACTGCAACTCTTCCCTTTGTCTGCAGCCTGCCAGCCTATTTTGCATGTTTTCGACTTGCCAAGCCTCTACAAGTACAATCAGCCAATTCCTTAAAATAAATCTCTCTCTCATATATTTGCATATATATGTGTGCAATATATATATATACGTAGACACACACACATCACGTTGGTTTTGTTTCTCTAGAGGACTGTGACTAATACAGCATCTTAGCTCTCTTTCCATTTAGCTTCATTTGAGTTTGCAGCCACTCTGGACTTGCCACACGTGTCCTGATTCAGCAACATTAAAGGATGCTACTTTTTAGTCATTACTTCTCAATCCTACAGATCTTCAGGGACCAACTGACTCTTTTAACTTCTCATTTAGCTTCTAACTTAGTCTTCTGGGTGAAAGTAGTCAAGTAATATGGTACAGACTGTAATTAAATTTTGTGTTCAGAAAATGGGCAGATGATTGTGGGCCACAGTTTTTAAAGGAAGGCTGCTCTGTGAAGTATGAATGTTGACGAGGGAGAAGAAGAAGGATGTTTCAAGTTAGAATGACAACATAAGGAAAGATAAAGAGAGAATTTAAATATGTGTAGGGGTCAGCTGGTGGCACAGCAGTTAATTGCACATGTTCCACTTTGGCGGCCCGGGTTCACCGGTTCGGATCCCGGCTGCAGACATGGTACCGCTTGGCAAGCCATGCTGTGGTAGGTGTCCCATATATAAAGTAGTGGAAGATGGGCACGGATGTTAGCTCAGGGTCGGTCTTCCTCAGCAAAAAGAGGAGGATTGGCAGCAGTTAGCTCAGGGCTAATCTTCCTCAAAAAAAAAAATATATATGGAAAGTGGTATGCTGGTCCTCAAATGAGGTAGAATATCCAACTCAAGGAAAAAAGTTTTAATGGGCATGTTGGGTTAAAACAATTTTAGACTTGTTATTATTGACAGGAAACAGCAATTTGTAATTAAAAAGTAGAGGAGATGTACAAGAAAGACATTTTATTCAATAAATAAAATAAATTGTAATTAATATTTCAGTATTTTTAGATAATTCTAAATCACATATCTCAAGTAGACCAAACATTTTCTCTGCAGTGTTTTCTGTTATTCTTGTTAGCAAATAATTTTATAAGACATAAACTATTTGGAATGATGATTTATACTGCTAATTTTTTTTCTCAACTTGGTTAAACATCTTATTTCAAACACTGCTATATGCCAATAGAACCTCCACGCCCTTTAAGCCATTTTCTAAGATCATATTTACATAATCATGAATATTTTCTCTGGGCTTTTGAAGAATCTGGCCACTGACTAGTAAGAAGGGGAACAAATCCTGTATACTGGGAATAGTGAATCTGAAATCATAGAAAGATGCTTTTTGCGATTTTTCCACATTTGGTCTTATCTATGGTGAAAGCATAAATTCATTGATGTTATTGCTCTCTGAATATGATGACCCAATTTGGCTCTTAATATCTCAACTTGGCTTCTTAATTATTTGTATATCTCAAAGATTTCACATTATTTTCTGCTGATTTAGACCTTAGATTGAAAATATTTAGACTTTGGATTGAAAGCATTGCTCTCATTTTGTTTAGCATAGGAATATAATGATATATTTTTAGTATACTGTTTTATACTACATAATAGCCTTCCTCCTTCCCTTCTGTTCTTCTTTCTTTCCTTCTTTTTGAAACATGGTAAATAATGAACAATCTTTGCAGATGAGTTGGTCAAATTTTCTCAATAAAATTTAGAGTTGATGCAAATTCAAATACTAAAATATTTTTCTGAAGATATTCTGGAACAGTTATTAAAATAATACCTTTGTTTAACATTGTAAAGGAAATTCCCAGGTCTATGCACCTTTCACCGTGTGCAATGTACCACATATCATATTCTTTCTTCTGTGTGTTTCTTTGTTTTCTGCAAAGGCTATTCTCCACTTTTTCCATCCATGCCCCACCTCAGACACAATCACAGGCACAAAAGCATGTTCCTCCAGCCTAGTGAAGTCTGACACATTCATATTTTCACTCATGGTCATTTGTTCAGGCAAGGTTTCTCTGACCCCTGCCTCTCTAAGCTAGATCAGATTTCTGTATTATACTTTCTTACAGCACCATGGATGTCTCATTTATAACAATCATCATCGCCATGATAATATTTTATTTAAGTGTGTTTTCCCACCAGATTATAAAAATGATGACGGAAGGGATGGTGCTTATTTTGCTCAAATTTTTACCCTAGCAGCTTCTATAATGCCTGTAGAATGCTCATAAAGAGTACTTAATGATTATTTCCAGAGTGAATGAAAGAATGAATACTGGTAACCTTAGAATTTTAGGCATAGAAATGAGGCACATTTTAAAAATGAGTAAATTTTGGCTCAAAATAATTAAGTGAAATGTCCAAGCTCAGACAGTATGTTGTAAATTAGTAGCAGATCCACAACTATGTCCACGACACTTGTAAAAATGGCATGCTCATTTAGGCAACATGTTCAGCACTAATGTGGGAGCACAGAAGAAAAATAAAGAATCAGGTAAGGGAGCTATTGCTAAACAGGATGAATATTCATTTACAAATGAAAGAGAAAGCTTTATTTACAATGTACATATTGCTTTATTTTGAAAAAAATGTATTTGTGATCTGTGTTGAACACTGAGTATATGCTAATTATTTTGATTATCAAAACAAAAGAAAGGATCCATGAGCTTATGCTGTTCATTTCCATTTTATCTATAGCTTTTGTTCAAACAGTTTAGAGCACAAATGTATTTTGATCATGCAAATCACCTGGTGTAAAGAATTTTTAATAATGTCTAGAAATGTGTTTACAAAAACCTCTAAGTGGTTTGAAAGAATATAATTTTGTAAACCTTATTTGCAGGCAAGAGTCTGCATATTAAATATATTATTTCTCCACAGGGTTCTCCTAATTCGGAGGATGCACACTCTAAACCTTTCTCACCTGCCAATTTAATGGTAGGAGTTAATTTGAATTGGTTTAAAACTGTATTACTTCATTTTTTGAGTCCCTACAGATGGCTTGCCTCCCTAATTCCAACTAACAATTGAGAAAAATTTGAATATTGTTAGTAAAGGTATGCAAACAGGCATTTTTCCTTTAGGAGCCATTAGTTTTGAAGTATCTAGCTACTACCCTTAATGCAATAGGTCTGAGTTACCTGCTCTAAGCCAGGCATTTCTGTCACCAAGTTGGACTTCCTCTGAATGGCACAATGGGAGAAAATGAATTTTCCTTTTGATTTCTGCTATTTATGTCAACTTGATATCATTTCTTTGTCTAAAGCCAAATGAGCATCAACATCTATTTCATGAATTTAGGTGGTAGGGGAAGAAGTGTGCACCAAATAAAAACTCCCAAAATATACCGTTGCATGGTTATATAAAAAATGAAGTGTGTGTGTATATATATATATATATATATATATATATAGTGTGAATCAATATTAGTTCCATGTATCAAAATTATATATTTTTTTGATATTTTAATGAAGTTAAATTTATTTTCTTAGCCCTACAGAGACTACGGAAAGTCTTTTCTCACCAATATTTCTTTTAGTGTTCTTTCAATTCAAGTTCTCTATTTATTGTTGTTTTTTTTTTCAGTAAGACTGCAGGCATAATAATGCCTGGACTGAGTAAATTTTACCTTAATACTGTAGAGATTACATTAGGAATTACGGGACTAAATGAGAAAAGATAAGGAGTAAAGTTGTGTATTGTCTTCTGAAGAATACAATCATCAGTTAAAGTAGGGGATTCTTAATGAAAATGGATAGACATAGACAGCACAGTTGTAATGCATATAAAAGGATACTAGAGTGAATGATTTGATCCTTTGAATTTTTCATAGTTCTAAGCTTCAATAATTAAAAGTGACTTAAAACTGTGGTTTAGATTTGTGATTTTCTCCTCCTGTATATATTGCTATTCCATCACAAAATATACTGCTAATGGGGTGACTACCTTCAAAAGAATCTTAGGAAATGTCGTCAGTTTATTAAAACTTAAGAGTCTATGTTCAGTATGTCTTTCAATGTCTAAGACAAGTCATTCCTATCGAATTACACATTATGCAATGCTACTTAATTTGCCTCAGTTGTAACAAAATATAACTAATGACTAACACGACATTCCATAGCAATGTATAATGATCTGTGTGCTACTCTCTCTGAATTTATTCTTCATTTTTCACCAAGACAAAAAATCTTTTCTAGGAATTATAGAAGTGGCCCAAATTCAGTGACTCTTATGATGAAAGATGATAAGAAACCTGTGATTGAGAGGCACTGTGTATTAACAGTCACTGCATCATCATGTCAGTTGGTTATGAAGATGCCCCTTTCCAGGTGACTTGATTACATTATGACATTTAGAAACATATCTTATATTGTGTCACCTGAGTGTAAATTTCCAGGTAAGACTTTGTAAAATTGATGAAAACATTGGGAAGAGAATTTTAGAGTGCATCAGACCTAGTCAGGAAACTTGCTAAAAATAGATATTTAAATTCTCCAACATCACAGATTCTAATTCAGGAGTTCTGGGGTGAGATCCAAGAATACTACTGAAACTAGAGAAGAGGTTTCAACAAACAAAATCAATGAAGAATTCTATATCTGATGAAGTGCGCTTTAAACATGCAAGGTTATCAGAAAATACACCATTTATACACATTCTAGGAAATTCTCAAATCACATTGAGATGAAACAAAATTAGGAACTCAAATAAGGAGATGTTTTTCAAAAGACTGAACACAATCATTTTAAAATAGAGTTAAATCTACAAAATTACTATAAATATAGGTGATATAAAAATATATACAAATATAAAATTGAATTTCTGAAAGAAAAACTATATGATGTAGAAAATAGTAGTGAGGAAAATGGAGAAAATTAAATCACATAAACTCTTTGTGGTGGAAAATAATAAAGGATATTCAATTATGCTTTATAATATCCTTTACAACTTCTTCCCCTTTTTGTGCAGTTTCACAGAGAACTCAGTCAAGAAGTTGTGTTAGCTCAAGTGAATAGGCTGATACCACTCAGCAGGCTGCTGAGGCTCAATGCATTTTGCAAGGCTAACTCTGTAATCTGGGAGCTTACTACATTACATAGTTATATAAATGTTCGTTGCTCTTAAAGATATTTAAAGCATTACTGGTGCAGGTCTTTCCTCTACTGGAATGTTTTCCAGGTACACAGAGCTCATTTCTTGTTAGTGGTGTATGTTTATGGCCTCTCTGCATAACAAAAATTTAAGCCAGGAAATGAAAACATTCATACATAACTGGTGGCAATGTAAATTGGCACAGCCAATTTGGAAAACATTTTGGAAGTTTCGTTAAAAGATAAACATAAATTTACCATATGACCCGGCTCTTCATCTCCTAAGTATCTACCCAAGAGAAATGAAAACATTTGTCCAAACAAAAACTTGCACATGAACGTTCATGGCAACATTATTCATAATAACCCAAAAGTGAAAAAAAAACAAATGTCTATTAATTGGTGAAAGGATAGAAAAAATTTGGTATAGCCTTACAATAAAATATTTTTTAGCTATGTAAATGAATGAAGTAGTGATAAATACTACAACACTGATGAACCTTGAAAACATGTTAAATGAAAGAAAACAGTCACAAACCACTACATATTGTATGATTCCACTCATATTAAATGTTCAGAATAGGCAAATTCACAGATATGGAAAGTAGATTAGTGATCTCCAGAGGATGAGGGATAGGAAGGAATGAGGAAGGATTCCTAATAGATATTGGGTATCTTTTGGGGAAGTTGAAATTGTTAAAAAAGTAATTGAGATGGTTGCACGTTCTTTGAATATATCAAAACTGACTGAATTGTATACTTTAAATAGATGGATTGCATGACATGTGAATTATGTCTCCATAAAGCTGTTAAAAAATACAATAATTAGCAGATGCCAATGCTGAGATTACATACATGGTTGTTGGAATTCTCTAAAACATTAAAGGATGTCTTACAAAAATGCTCCCACAAAAATATCATGAATTCTCTCAAAAGAAATGAAAAATTTTTAAAAATCTCAGCAAAGAAATAGAAAATATATAGATATAAGTATTGCTACCCCCACTTTATTTTCTTTGCCATTTGCATGGAATATCTTTTTCCATCCTTTCACTTTCAGTTTGTGACTGTCTTTAGGTCTGAAGTGTGTCTCTTGTATGCAACATATATATGGGTCTTGATTTTTATCCAATTGGCCACCCTATGAGTTTTAATTAGAGCATTTAGTCCATTGACATTTAAAGTAACTATTGGTAAATATGTATTTATTGCCATTTTGTTAGCTTTTTTGCTGGGTGTTTTAGTAGTTCTTCTCTGTTCCTTTCTTTTTCTCTTGCTCTCTTCCTTTGTGGTTTGATGGCTTTCTTTAGAAATATGTTTGATTTCTTTTGTCTTACTTATTTGCTTACTTATTATAGGTTTCCGAAGTGTGATTACCATGAGGATCCTATATAATATTCTATGTATATAGCAGTCCATATTGAGTTGATAGACTCTTTAACTTGACCTCTTTCTAAAAGATATTCCATGAAAATGGCAAAGAAAAGTAAGTGGGGGTTGCAATACTTATATAAGATAAAACAGACTTTAAAACAAAAACTGTAACAAGAGACAAAAAAAGGCACACCATAATGATAAAAGGAACAATCCAACAAGAAGATATAACACTTGTAAATATCTATGACTCAACATACGAGCACCTAAATATATAAAGCAATTATTAACAGACATGAAATGAGAAATAGACAGTAACACAATAATAGTAGGGGACTTTAACACTCCACTTACACTGCCGGGGTCCAGCCCCAGCAGGAACAGGGTCTCCTGAGGGATGGATGGCCTCGGTGAAGGAGGAGGCCGTGAGACAAGGAGTTTGGTGTCCAAGTCTGACTTTATTTTGTGTATGTATGATTTATATAGGGCTCAGGATATGCAAGGGTGATTTCCTGCAACAGTCTCAGTACATATTTTTGGCTCACATAAGCGGGTTTTTGCAAGGTAGACAATAGTCCTAAGAGCAATTGTATCTGGATTGTGTGTAGGCCTGGGGGAGTCAAGCTTCTGCAATCCTTTACTTCAAGGAGGCCACCCCCAGCGGCCTCCCAACTCAGCGGGCCATGGCAACCACCGTCCTCCTAGAGAGATCTGTGGGGGCCACAGATTTCTTTGTTCCCTCTCCACTCCCACCGCTTTACCCGACCAAAGGACGGGTCAGAATGTTCTTTCCCTAGAAGATGTTTTTCCCCAGAACTTTCCCTAGAATATTGCATTGTATCATTCTCATTCCCAGGGCTGGGCTGACTTCCCCTGAAATAACCCCAGGTGCAGATTAGAGTAAGCAGAAGCAAGAAAGTCAAAAGTACCAGGGAGACTTGTTGCAGAGGCAGCCTGGTAGATTCCCTTGAGAGTCGCCGTGTGTCCCCTCATCTCTCTCCCCGACCGTGTCACAAGGCAGAGGCTTAACTTGTAGGCTGATGGCTGCCGGCATTACACCAATGGATAGACCATCCAAACAGATCAATAAGGAAACATTGGCCTTAAAGGACATATTAGGCCAGATGGACTTAGGAGATATATACAGAATATTCCATTCACAAACCACAGAATACACATTCTTTTCAAATGCACATGGTACATCCTCCAGGATTGATCACATATTAGGCCACAAAACAAGTCTTAATAAGTTTAAGAAGATAGAAATAGTACCATGCATGTTTTCTAACAAAAAAGGTATGAAAATAGAAATCAACTACAGGAAGAAAACCAGAAAAGCCACAAAAATGTGGAGACTAAACAAAACGCTACTGAATAGAATGAGTTAATGAAGAAATCAAAGGAGAAATCGAAAAATTCCTCGAGACAAATGAAAATGAAAATATGACTTGCCAGAATCTAGGGGATACAGCAATAGTGGGTCTAAGAGGGAAGTTCATAGCAATTCAGGCCTACCTCAACAAACAAGAAAAATCTCAAATAAACACTCTAACAGTGCATCTAAAGGTACTGGAAAAAGAAGAACAAACAAAGCCCAAAATCAGCAGAAGGAAGGAAATAATAAAAATCACAGTAGAAAGAAATGAAATAGAGACTAAAAAAATAGAAAAAATTAATGAAACCAAGAACTAGTTCTTTGAAAAGATAAACAAAATTGATAAACCCTTAGCTAGAATCACCAAGAAAAAAAGACAGAAGGCTCTAATAAATAAAATCAGAAATGAAAGAGGAGAAATTATAATGGACACCTCAGAAATACAAAAGATAATAAGAGAATACTATGAAAAGCTATACATCAACAAATTGGATGATCTAGAAGAAATGGATAAATTCTTAGAAACATAAAACCTTCTGAAACTGGACCACGAAGAAGTAGAGAACTTGAATAGACCAATCACCAGTAAGGAGATCGAAACAGCAATCAAAAACCTCCCAAAATATAAAAGTCCAGGACCAGATGGCTTCCCTAGTGAATTCTACCAAACATTCAAAGAAGACTTAGTACCTATCCTTCTCAAACTCTTCCAAAAGTTTGAAGAGGAAAGGAGGCTTCCTAACTCGTTCTACGAAGCCAATATTATCCTGATACCAAAGCCAGACAAGGATAACACAAAGAAAGAAAATTACAGGCCAATATCACTGATGAACATTGATGCAAAAATCCTCAACAAAATACTAACAAATTGAACACAACAATACATTAAAAAGATCATACACCATGATCAAGTGGGTTTCATTCCAGGGATGCAGGGATGGTTCAACATCTGCAAATGTATCAATGTGATACACCACTTTAACAAAATGAAAAAATCACATGATCATCTCAATAGACGCAAAGAAAGCATTTGACAAGATACAGCATCCATTTATGATAAAAACTCTAATTAAAGTGGGTATAGAAGGAAAATACCTTAACATAATAAAGGCCATATATGACAAACCCATAGCAAATATCATTCTCAACAGAGAAAAACTGAAACCTATCCTTCTAAGAACAGGAACCAGACAAGGATGCCCACTGTCACCACTCTTATTTAACATAGTATTGGAAGTCCTAACCAGAGCAATCATGCAAGAAAAAGGAAATAGAAGGTATCCATATTGGAAAACAAGAAGTGAAACTGTCACTCTTTGCAGACGACATGATTTTATATATAGAAAACCCTAAAGAATCCACTAAAAAACTTTTAGAAATAATAAATGAATACAGTCAAGTAGCAGGATACAAAAGCAACATACAAAAATCAGTTGTGTTTCTATATACTAACAATGAAGTAGCAGAAAGAGAAAATAATAATACAATCTCATTTACAATTACAACAAAAAGAATAAAATACCTAGGAATAAACTTAACCAAAGAGGTGAAAGCTCTGTACACCAAAAACTATAACACATTGTTGAAAGAAATTGAAGAAGACACAAAGAAATGGAAAGATATTCCATGCTCTTGGATTGGATGAATTAACATAGTTAAAATATCCATGCTTCCTAAAGCAATCTATAGGTTTAATGCAATCCCTATCAAAGTTCCAACAACATTTTTCACAGAAATAGAACAAAGAATCCTAAAATTTAGATAGAACAACAAAAGACCCTGAGTAGTCAAAGGAACCCTGAGAAAAAAGAACAAAGCTGGAGATGTCATACTCTCTCATTTCAAACTATACTACAAAGCCATAATAACCAAAACAGCATGATACTGGCACAAAAACAGACACACAGATCAATGGATCAGAATCAAATGCACAGAAATAAACCCACACATTTATGGACACCTAATATTCGACAAGGGAGCCAAGAGCATACAATGGATAAAAGAGAGTCTCTTCAATAAATGGTTTTGGGAAAACTGGACAGCCTCATGCAAAAGAATGAAACTAAACCATGCACAAAAATGAATTCAAAATTGATTAAAGACTTGAATGTAAGACCTGAAACCATGGAACTTCTAGAAGAAAATATAGGCAGTATGCTCTTTTGACATTGGTCTTAGCAGCATATTTTCAAGTACCATGTCTGACCGGGCAAGGGAAACAAATGAAAAAAATGAACAAATGGGACTACATTAAACTGAAAAACTTCTGCAAAGCAAAGGAAACCATTGACAAAACAAAAAGACAACGTAACAATAGGGAAAATCTATTTGCATTCATATATCAGATAAAGGGCTAATATCCAAAATACACAAAGAACTCATACAGCTCAACAACGAAAAAACCAGCAACCCAATTAAAAAATGGGCAAAAGCTCTGAACAGAGATTTCTCCAAAGAAGATATTTGGATGGCCAATAGGCATAGGAAAAGATGTTCAGCATCATTAGCTATCAGGGAAATGCAAATCAAAACTACAAGGAGCTATCACCTCACTCCTGTCAGAATGGCTATAATTAACAAGACAGGAAAGAACAAATATTGGAGAGGATGTGGAGAGAAGGGAACACTTGTACACTGCTGGTGGGAGTGCAAACTGGTGCAGCCACTGTGGAAAACAGTATGGAATATCCTCAGAAAATTAAGAATAAATCTACCATATGACCCAGCTGTCCCACTGCTGGGTATTTGTCCAAAGAACTTGAAAACACGTATACGTAAAGATACATGCACCCCTATGTTTATTGCAGCCTTATTCACAATAAATAACACTTGGAAGCAACCTAGGTGCCCATCAAGGGACGAATGGATAAAGAAGATGTGGTATATATACATAATGGAATACTACTCAGCCATAAGACAGGATGAAATCTGCCCATTTTTGACAACATGGATGGACCTTGAGGGTATTATGCTAAGTGAAATAAGTCAGAGGGAGAAAGTCAAACACCATATGATCTCACTCATAAGTAGAAGACAAACACAAGGACAAACAAACACATAGAAACAGAGATTGGATTGGTTGTTACCATAGGGGAAGGGGGGAGGGGGGAGAGCCAAAGGGGTGATTAGGCTCACATGTGTGTTGACGGACTATAATTAATTTTTGGGTGGTGAACATGATGTAATCTACACAGAATTATAAATATATTACAATGTACACCTGAAAACTATATAATGTTATCATCCAATGTTACTGTAATACAAAACAGAAATAAAAATATATTGAAACACCAAATGGAAATTTTAGAAGTGAAAAATATGATAACCAAAATTAAATGCTTACTGGATAGCTCAACTTGTAAATGAATAACCTCATTTTCATACATCTCTAAACAATAATAAAGAGGAACAGTATGCTACAGCATGAACTTCAAAATATTATAGGAGTTAGAAGAGGCTAACAAAAAAGCCTATATATTGTAGGATTCTATTTAAATGGAACAAGCAGGAAGGAAAATTTATACAAATAGAAATTAGAATAATGATTACATAGGGCTAGGGTGAGAATGAGGATTAATCTTAAATATGTATGAGGGAACTTATTGGGAACTTGAAAATATTCTAAATCTGTATTATGATGATGGTTTCAAAACTTATTGTTACTAAAACATTATATTTTATGTTTTAAGTGATTAGATTTTGTAGTATGTAAATTATACTTCAATAAAGATGTTTGAAAAGTTATATGACTGTATCCCATCCTGGAAACACTGAATCAAAATCTCCCCATAGTGAGAATCAGTCACACATATTTTGAAACAAGTTTCCCAGTTGATTATAGAGTGTATATATTATTCAGAATAATTTCACTTCTCTAGTTGAAATAAAAATGGTCTTCCAAATTTTTACACACAAACACACACACACAAACAAACAATTCTATGAAGCAGTTACAGATAACAGCAAAAGACCACTGAAGTGTAAAAAACAGAAAGAGTAAATCAGGATCACAGAATTAAGACTAAAAATATCAATTAAAAATAAATACGCTAACTGTCACAGCCAAGAGGAACAAAGGAGACATGACAATTAATTTAAGGTGATATTGTGGATGAGATCCTGGAATTAAGAAAAGGTCATTAGATAAGAACTAGGAAAATTTGAATAAGTATGGGCTTTAGTAAATAATAATGTATTAATATTGATTAGTTAGTTACAAAAAATACCATATAACGTAAGATGTTAATATTAAGCGAAACTGTATGCAGGGTATATGGGAATGCTCTGTACTATCTATGCAATTTTGCTATAAATCAAAAACTATTCTAAAATAAATATTTATTTAAACATTATGCATCTAATACCCAGGTCAGTGTCTTTAAAAACCATTTCCCACTAAAAGGAATCAGTGATCTTTGGATAAATGTCTGATTCCAGATCTAGGGGAGGAAATGCCCAGGATTAACTGGAATATTTTCTAATATCTAAAGAAAACAAGCTGTGAAATATTACTTAGATCAGCAAGATGGCTGCTTAGGAAGCTCTGGGCCCTCACTTCCCGAAGGAAACACTGAATAAACAAGTAAAAGCAAGCTAAAATAACTTTATAGGAACTCGAGAAATCAAGGAAAGATCTAGAGTAACCAATCAAACATCCAATCAAGAAAACACCACATTCAAATGCTTGGAAATTTTGTGGCATGTTTACTCACTCTTGCCTTACTTCCTCACCAGGTATAATAAAAGTGCTGTTTGGAGGAAATGACAGCCTGTTCCCCAGTTCCCCTCCATAAACTAGAGAGAGCAGACCAGACCAAATTTGCAACATTCTAACCTGTCTGCAAGCTGCCTGAGGGAGTGATCTCTTTGTGTTTCTTAACTTGGAATTCAGACAGCCAAGACCAAGAGCAGCTTGCATCTCAGCTAGAGGAAGCTGTGGAAAGCAGCAAGCATGGCTCATGAAAACCACAGGGGTGCTGTAGGCATAAAAATGACAGGGGCTGGAGATTATTGCTTGGATAATAAAAAAGAAGAGCTAAAGTCCAGAAAAGAAATAAGGATACAACTTTTAGAGGAATTAAGATATTTAAAACCAGCCATGAACATGACAGAATTGGAAAAGAGTGCACACATGAGCTCATGAAAGACAGCTGCCTGGAAAAGGCCTGAGAAAACCTTAAGCCTTTAAGCAGGAGGATTCATGGAGATCTTCCCCTACATAGAGTCAATCTGCAAAAGTGAGGTGGCTGTTTTCTCATATGCTGAATTTTCGATAAAAGATTATAAGGCACATAAACAAACAAGAAAACATGGCCCATTCAAAGAAATGAAATAAATATCAAGAAACTGTGCCTGAGGAAACATGGCATAGGAGTTACTAGAAAAGATTTTAAAATAACTGTCTTAAACATGCTGAGAAAGTTACAAGAAAGCATAAACACAGAAAAACAAATAAAATCAGGAAAATAATATGTAAACAAGATAAGAATATCATCAAAGAGATAGAAATTATAAAAAGGAATCAAACAGAAAGATTGGAGCTGAAAAATTCAACAATTGAATTAAAAAATTCACTAGAGAGGTTCAAAAGCAGACTCAAACAGGCATCAAAAAGAATCAATGAACTTCAAAAGAAAGGAATTATCAAGTCTGAGGCACCAAATGAAAAAAAAGGAAGTAAAGTGGCTAGAGCCTCAGACTTATGGGATACAATCAAGTGAAACAATATATGCATTATGGGAGTCCCAGAAAATGAAGAGAGAGGTAAAGGGGCAAAGAGCTTATCTGAAGAAATAATGGCTAAAAACACACCAAATTTGAGGAAAGACATGGATATACAAATACAAGAAGCTCAATGCACATCATGAAGGATAAACCCCATGAGACCCACGTGGAGAAGCATATAATCAAACTTTTTAAATAAAAGTCAAAGACAGAGAGAACCTTAAAATTGTCAAGAGAATATGACTCATCAACACAAGTTATTCTCAATAAAATTATAAGCAGATATCTCAGGAGAAACCTTGAGCACCATAAAGGGAAGATATATTTAAATAGCTCAAAGGAAAAAGAAACCTGCCAACTGAAAATTCTATATTTGGCAAAACTACACTTCAAAAATGAGGGAGGAATTAATATCTTCATAGACAAACAAAATCAAAGGAAATTCATGGCCATTAGACATGCCCAAGAAGGAATGTTAAAGTGAATCACTCAAGTTAAAATGAAAGGGCACTGGATGATAAATTGAAGCTATATGAAAATATAAAGTTCTCTGATAAAGGTAAATACATGGAGCATATAAAAAGGAGCATTATTGTAGTTTTGGTTTGTAATTTCAATTTTTATTCTTCTACAGGATTTAAAAGGGAAAATCATGAAAATAATTTAAAGTGTATGTTAATGAGTACACAATAAAAATGCAGTTTTTGAACTCAATAACGTAAAGTGGGAAGGGTGAAAGGTAAAGGAGTACAGTTTTGTTTGCAATCAAAGTAAAATTGTCTTCAGTTTAAAATAGATTGTGATGTTTTGTTTGTTATATGAAATCCCCACAGTAATCAGAAAGATACTATCTATAGAATATATGCAAAAGTAAATGAGAAGGAAAACAAAATGTATC
Source organism: Equus caballus (assembly GCF_041296265.1). Classification (NCBI taxonomy): domain Eukaryota; kingdom Metazoa; phylum Chordata; class Mammalia; order Perissodactyla; family Equidae; genus Equus; species Equus caballus. The sequence goes on from NC_091715.1 coordinate 82,678,654, forward strand.
ACTACAAAACAAAAATCATCTAAATACAGAGGAAGGAAATGAAATATAAAAAAGTCATAAGACAGCGGCTAGTCCCATGGTGTAGTGGTTGAGTTCGGTGCTCTATAATTTGGTGGCCTGGGTTTGTGAATTGAGATCCCAGGTGCAGACTTACACCATTAGTCAGCCATGCTGTGGCAGTGACCCACATATAAAGTGGAGGAAGGGGCTGGCCCTGTGGTGCAATGGTTAAGTTCACATGTTCCACTTCAGTGGCCGTTCATGGGTTTGGATCCTGGGTGCAGACATGGCACCGCTGGCAAGCCATACTGTGGTAGGCATCCCATGTATAAAGAAGAGGAAGATGGGCACAAATGTTAGCTCAGGGCCAGTCTTCCTTAGCAAAAAGAGGAGGGTTGGCAGCAGATCTTAGCTCAGGGCTAGTTTTCCTCAAAAATAAAAAAATAAAAAAATGAAAATAAAAAAAGTGGAGGAAGATTGGCACAGATGTTAGCTCAGGGCTAATCTTTCTCAAGAAAAAAAACAGGGACATTGGCAACAGATATTAGCTCAGGGCTAATCTTCCTGAGAAAAAAAGAAAAAGTCATAAGACATATAGAAGACAAATAATAAAATGGCAATAATATGTCCTTCTTTTATCAGTAATTACTTTAAATGGAAATGGATTAAATTAACCAATAAAAAGATATAGGTAGGCAGAATGGATGAAAATGATCCAATGATGTACTGTCTACAGGAGACTCACTTTAGATCCAAAGACACACATGGAGAAAGGATGCGAAATGCTATTGCATGGAAATAGTAACCAAAAGAAAGTAGAAATGGCTATAATAATATTAGACAAAATAGATATTAAGACAAAACTTGTTACAAGAGACAAAGTCATTATGTAATGATACAAAGATCAATTCACCAATAAGATAAAGCAATTATAAATATATACACACCACCAGATTTCCTAAATATATGAAGCAAACATTGATAGAAATTAGGGGAGAGAGAGACAGCTCTACAATAACGGTAGGAGAATTCAATACTCCACTTTAAATGAGGGATAGTGTGAAAAATGGATGACGAAACCTGATTTAAATGGAGTTGAGAAGCCATGAAGGGAGAGATCTCACACATGTAGAACTCATCTCAATTTACATAAACTAGGAGGAAGAAGGTAAACTTCTGCATGCCTCAGTGACAGCAAACGATCTGTCACTTTCAGCCAATGAGAAACCACCATAACTTTGGATTTTCATTCTTTTCCAATAAACTTGTGTTTCAAATTACCCTATGTAGTTTCCTCCCAGAACCCAAGAAAAGCTGGCCTCCCCTTTGTCTCTTCAGACTTGTTTATGGTTTGCCATAGTTGGCTTGTCCCGAATTGCAATTCCTCTGCTATTCCAGAGTAAATTCATTTTTACTTAAATAAAATTACTCTTTGCTTTGTTTAAGGTTGACATTACATAGTGCCAGAAGTGGGATCTGAAGGAGATGAACGCTTGAGGAACTGATGCCCCCTGGAACAGGGTGCAGTACCCACGTGAACCCCTTGTGCTCTCCACTTCCGTGAGTCTTCTTCTTCCTTTTGGTTTGGTAAGTCTCTTCTTGAATTGGAGCTCCCTCCTTTTGATTGAGCTCTCCAACTTTATTCAAGATCTGTTTTCCTAAAGGCGCCATCCTCATGGTTAGTTCTCATTTGTTTTCTAAGTCTCTGTTTCTGAGCTATGGGATCCTAGTCCTCTAAACACTCTCAGGATGGCCCTTCTTCTTCGATCCTAGCCAGTTTTATGTTTAAAAACTATAGTCCCTCCTCATGTGCATTTTAAATAAATGGACCGACCTAATCAAAGATAATTTAGAAATTCAATCACCGTTATAGGAAACTTTTGATCTCTTCAGACTAGTTCTTCTCAGAACTAAAGTAGAAGACTGTGGCTCTAGAATAAAGCAAACTAAATGGAACACCTATTTCAATTGGTATCTTGAGTCTTCCAAGCATATTCATGACTCTAAAATTTCTTCTTTACAAAATATCATTTCTAAGTTGACTGAGGTAAATAAAGAGTTGAAAGAAGATAAAAAAGCCTCAGAGGCCTCTTCTCTCTCCACACACTAACTTCCTCTTTCCCTACCACATCTACTCTACCTCCTTTGTATCCTCCACTTCCTTATTCCAATCCCCTTGTCAGACTTCCTTTTTCCTCTGAACTTTCTCTCACTTATTTCTCATTTGAACCCGTTAAAAACTTGTCCTTTTAAAATTAGTCCTTCTGAAGATCCTAATGCTAAGCCCCTAATTTCTTATGTACCCTGGACAAAGGCCAAACTTCAAGCCATAGTCATAGATTTTCCTAGACTTACTGAAGATCTTCACTGATTTATCAAAGAATTTAATATAGTCATCCAGACTTACCAATCTGGTTTCTCAGTTTTATATCAATTATACCACATGCTCATTGGTGAAGGTCAAGTCCAACACTCGATGAAGATCACTAATTGGGATGATTTTTTTTTTTTTTTAAGATTGGCACCTGGGCTAACAACTGTTGCCAATCTTCCCTTTTTTTTTTTTTAAGGATTGGCACCTGGGCTAACAACTGTAGCCAATCTTTTTTTTTCTGCTTTATTTCCCAAACCCCCCACCCCCCCACATCCCCCTGGTACATAGTTGTATATCTTAGTTGCAGGTCCTTCTAGTTGTGGGATGTGGGATGCTGCCTCAACGTGGCCTGATGAGCGGTGCCATGTCCACACCCAGGATCCGAACCCTGGGCCACCGCAGTGGAGCACACAAACTTAACCACTCGGCCACGGAGCCAGCCCCAGGGATGATCTTAAAAAAATCTCTAAATAAATAATTTCACCTGGAATTCGTAGGGCTTTCCCAAAACCCGTTGTTTGAAAAAGATTCAGGCTTGCACTCAGAAACTCAACGAACCTGGACATGACTATTACAATCAACTCCAAATTGTTTTTAAGGAAAATTCTGGTCTTCCTCTGGATGTTGAATCCACATGGGTAGCCTTTGAGTCTAGGTTCATGAATGGACTAAATGAAGATCTCTCCCTTTCAGTAAAGAGAGCTGGAATAGAATGGGAAACTATGTCCACACTGGACTTAGTTAATTTAGCTAACCAGCTAGCTCGTACCCTAGATGATTCCACAAAAAGTAAAACTACTAAAATCCTTAACCTCCATCTTCAACAGATGGAAACCCCCTAAAAAAATTCCCCTGGCCTCTTCCATGATTGCAAGAAGCCAGGACTTTGGAAAAGGACCATTATAAGCTGAAACATTCCAGATGTCTTCAGCCCTCTCACCAACCCTTCCAATGCCCTCCCGTTTCCCCATGATGGGAGGCTTCGGGAACAGAAGCGCTACCTGCTCCCAAGCCTGCAGAAGCAGAAAGAGGGTTTGTCAGACAAGAGTGTGCTGAGCGATAGGAAGGGAGAGCTGATAATATTGAGTGAGGCATAAAAGCTATGAAAACAGGCACAAGAACTAAAATCAAATGCAGTGGTTGAGGCCATGTGGCGCTGGAGCAGAGTTTAAGGCATCTCAGAAACTCCAGAAAATGTGACATAGACCTCTGGATGCAGCTTGCACCAGGGCTGGATTAAAAGTCAGGGTACTGAGATATCAATCACGGATCTCCCACCAGAAATCTTGGTCCTTTCACCTCCCTTGGCCTCAGTTTACCCACCTAGAAATGAGTGGGCTCGACTATATAATGTCTAAGGGATTCTGAGATTCTTTGATTTTGACTGCATTCATAATGATGACTTTGTATTCAAGATTAAGCTACGCTTAGCTTACTCTGTCTAAGAGGGAAATGTATAAGCAATTTGAGAAAGGCTCCTATCCAAAATGAGTTGATCACACATTTGCTAATCTACTGGTGTGGAACGTGACAGTTTAATTTCATAATCCCTTATACCAATAGTTGATGATTTTGTCCATAGGGATGGTGAACATTAATCCCCAGAATTAATCAATACACTATAAGTAAAGAGGCTTTACAGGGAATCAGTACCTGCAATACTCCTATTTTGCCTATTTCTCATCACCTTGTTGTCTTCAAACCTCATATTTTATTAGCCTTTATCCCTACTAAGAGCAAAGTTTTCACTGTGATTGCCCAATAGGGGTGCACAATTAGAATTTTCGACATCAGTTTTAGCACTCTCAGAGGCATGGCTATTTTGACTGTTACTATCAAGCTCTAAAGCTATTTCCTTCATGATTTTCCTAGAGTTACTGAAGAACACCCACCGAAGGTACACTCTTTGTTCTCAACTCCACTGCTATTAAACAGCCCCTGACTTGGAGTACCAAAAGAGTTCTGGTCTTCCTCTGGATGTTGAATCCACTTGGGTAGCCTTTGACTCTATGTTCAACGCAATAGATGGATAGGAGTGGAGGTACTAAGTAGGAAGGGATGAGTATCTCTTAGGCTAGACCAAAGGGGGTGGGTTCAGAAACAGGGCCGTGTTGTGGTTGTTTAATATAGCATCACATGACCTCAACTTTTGCATTTGATTTTAGTTCTTGTGCCTGTCTTCATAGCTTTTATGCCTCGCCCAATATTATCAGCTCTCCCTTCCTGTCTCATACAGGCATACTTTGTTGTATTGTGCTTCAATTTATTGTGCTCCACAGATACTGCATTTTTTAACTAATTGAGTTTTGGTGTCAACCCTGCACTGAGCAAGTCTATAAGCACCATTTTTCCAACAGCATTTGCTCACTTAGTGTCTCTGTGTCACATTTTGGTAATTCTAACAATATTTTAAACATTTTTATTACTATTCTATTTCTCATGGTAATCTGTGATAAGTTATCTCTGATGTTACTATTGTAATTGTTTTTGGGGCCACAAGCTGTGCCCATATAAGATGGAAAAGTTAATAAACACTGTGTATGTTCTGACTGCTCCATCAAGCAGCTGTTTCCTTGTGTCTCTCCCTCTCCTCAGGCTTCTCTATTCCTCAAGACATAATAATATTTAAATTAGGTGAATTAATAACCCTACAATGGCTCCTAAGTGTTCAAGTCAAAGGAAGAGTCATACATCTCTCACTTTAAATCAAAAACTAAAAAGACTTAAGCTTAGTGAGGAAGTCATATCAAAAGCTGAGATAGGCCAAAAGCTAGACCTCTTGCACCAGTTAGCCAAGATGTGAATGGAAAGAAAAACTCTTGAAGGAAATTAAAAGTGCTACTCCAGTTAACACATGAATGATAAGAAAGCAAAACAGCCTTATTACTGATTTGGAGAACGTTTAGAACGAATAGAAAATCAAACCAGCCACAACATCCCCTTAAGCCAAAGCCCAATCCAGAGAAATACTCTAACTCTTCAATTTTATGAAGGCTGAAAGAGGTAAGGAAGCTTCAGAGGAAAATTTTAAAGCTAGCAGAGGTTGGCTCCTGAGGTTTAAGGAAAGAAGTTGTCTCCATAACATAAAAGTACAAGGTGAGGCAGCAAATGCTGATGTAGAAGTTGAAGCAAATTATCTAGAAGATCTAGTTAAGATAACTAATAAAGGTGGCTACCCTAAACAACAGATAGTCAATGTAGACAAAATAGCCTTATATTGGAAGATGATGTCATCTAGGACTTTCACAGCTAGAGAGGAGAAGTCAATGCCTGGCTTCAAAGCTCTGAAAGACAAGCTGTCTCTTGTGTAAGGAGCTAATGTAGCTGGTGACTTTAAATTTAAGCCAGTGCTCATTTACTATTCTGAAAATCCTAGGGCCCTTAAGAATTATGCTAAAATATTCTCTGCCTGTGCTCTATAAATGGAAGAACAAAGCCTAGATGACAGCATGTCTCTTTACAACATGTCTTACTGAATATTTTAAGCCCACTATTGAGACCTGCTGCTCAGAAATAAAGATTGTTTTCAAAATATTACTACTCGTTGACAAGGTGCCTGGCCACCCAGGAGCTCTGATGGAAATGTACAAGATTAATGTTGTTTTCATGCCTACTAACACAACATCTATTCTGCAGCCCATGGATCAAGGAGTAATTTTGACTTTCAAGTCTTGTTATTTAAGAAATCCATTTCATAAAGCCGTAGCTTCCATAGATAGTGATTTCTATGATGGATCCGGGCAAAGTAAATAGAAAACTTTCTGGAAAGGATTCACCATTCTAGATGCTATTAAGAACATTCATGATTCATGGGAAGAGGTCAAAATATCAACATTAATGGGAGTTTGGAAGAAGTTGATTCCAACTCTCCTGGATGACTTCGAGGGATTCGAGACTTGAGTGAAGGAAGTAACTGCAGAAGTGGTGGAAATAGCAAGAGAACTAGAAGTGTAGGCTGAAGATGTGACTGAATTGCCACAATCTCATAATAAAACTTTAATGGATAAGGAGTTGCTTCTTATGGATGACAAAGAAAGTGGTTTCTTGAGATGGAACCTACTCCTGGTGAAGACACTATGAAGATTGTTGAAATGACAACAAAAGATTTAGAATATTACATAAACTTAGTTGATAAAATAGTAGCAGGGTTTGAGAGGATTGATTCTAATATTGAAATAAGTTCTACTGTGGGTAAAGTGATATCAAACAGCATCACATGCTACAGAGAAATTGTTCATGAAAGAAAGAGTCAATTGATTTGGCAAGATTCATTGTTGTCTTATTTTAAGAAATTGCCACAGCCACCCCAATCTTCAGTGACCACCATCCTAATCTGTTAGCAGCCATCAACATCAAGGTAAAATCCTCCACCAGCAAAACGATTATGACTTGCCGAAGGCTCAGATGATGGTTAGCATTTTTTAGCAATAAAGTATATCTTAAGATATGTATATTGCATTTTTAGGCATAATGCTACTATACCATTAGACTGAAGTATAGTGTAAACATAACTTTTATGTGCACTTATGCACTGGGAAGCCAAAACATTCATGTGACTTGCTTTATTGTGATATTTGCTTTATTGCAGTGGTCTGGAACCAAACTGGCAATATATCCAAGGTAAGCCTGTACATTTTGTTAAAAAACACCAAACTTGATTTTTATCTGTGAAGATACAGATGACATGTCCTTTCAGACCTTGAAGAAAAGCTTAATAAACCCACTAGCCTTTGGGCACCCCAATTACCAACTTCCTTTTTTCTTTTCATATATGAAAAGGAATGAAATGCCCTGGAGGTGCTTACTTCAAAACATGGAGATCATCATCAATCCATAGGGTATTATAGTCAACAATTAGACTCTGTGACACAAAGGGACCGCCTTTGCCTCAGAACCATCCCTGCTACTGCTCTCTTAGTAGAAGTCATTGAGGAAATATTCATGAGATCACCTGTAACGGTCTTTGCTCCTCATGCTGTTGAAGCTCTTCTAAATTTCCACCATACTCAGTACCTTTCAGCAAGTCACCTAACTTCCTATGAAATTCTCCTGCTGACTCAACTTCATACTACTCTTGTTCACTGTAATAAACTTAACCCTGCCACCTTCCTTCCCCCTTCTACGGATGAAACTGTACATGACAAACCTTGACAGACCTCCTCTTGCCCCGTGATGATTTGCAAGAAATCCCTTCAGCTAAAGTTGAGGTTTCATGGTTTACTGTTGGTTATTATTTGAAAGGTGAGCTGTGCTGGGTATGCTATTGCGACTTGTTTTGAAGTCATCGAGGTGGCACCTTTGTCCTTGGCTACCTTGGTTTAATACGCTAAATTATATGCTCTTACTCCAGCCTGCATTTTAGCCAGACACAACTGCAAATATTTACACTGATAATTGGTATGCCTTTGAGGTAGCACATGATTTTTGAATGCTCTGGAAACAGTGAGGTTTCCTAACCTCCAGTGGGGATAAGGTAAAGAATGGCCTCAGGTCCAGGAATTATTAAATGTCATGCTCCTACCAGCTGCCTTCGCTATTATTAAGGCTCCTGGGCATTCCAAACATGACTCCCTGGAAGCTAAAGGAAACCATCTCGCTGATATTTCCACCAAGAATGCTACTTTCAAAGGAACCCACAACCAAACCTCTGTCATCATCCAAAGGAATGTTCCCTCAAATTATAATCTACAAAAAATTGCCTAGAAATGACCAAAAATTTGCCCCAGAATAAGAAAGAAACATCGGAAATCTCATAATTGTTGGTTTTATAAAAAGAGAGAACTCTACTTTGGGCCAAATAACAATCTAGTCCTATCAGGGGCTCCAAAATTCCCACTACTGACTACTGTATGTACATTGAATCATTGGTCTACTGATGAAATGATAACCTTTATGAATCAATAATGGTGAAGAAATGTCAAAAAAGCCACAAAAGTTCCTACTTTGCTTGCCTCACCTGTCCAAAATACAACCTGAGAAAACCTGTCCAAACTGCCCCCAGACTCGTTAAACTGCCAAATGGGCGATTCAAGTTTTGGCAAATGGGTTTTACACAGCTCCCCACATCTCAGGGATATACATATGTTTTGGTAATGGTTTTTGTGTTTTCTTACTGGACTGACACTTTCCCTTGTAGAAAGGCTGCTGCCTTTTACAAGGCTGTAATTCTATTAGAGATGATTATCCCTGCCTGAGGAACCCTTCTTGAATTTCATAATGATTGGGGAACTTACTTCACCAGTCAAGTGCTTTTACAAATCTGTGATGTTTGGCCAGTTCTACATTTTTACTGTGCTTATGACCCTCAATCTTTAGGACCAGTTGAACATACTATTGGCATCATTAAGATTTAATTGACAAAACATATAGAAACACTGCAAATATCATAGCCAAAGGCACTGTCATTGCTCCTTCTAAATCTCAGCCCTGTCTCTTTTTGGAACCCATAAATTCTCACCCTTTGAGATAGTTACAGGATGCTCAATGCACCTAAGCTCCTGTTTCTTTTGATCGACAGCTGGTTTAAGGGGATATACTTTGATACTGTGAAGGCCTAATTGCTTCTGTTGAAAATAACCATGCGTTAGTAGAACAATCTTTTCACAGAAAACTCCCAGGAGATGAAGACGTTAGGTATCACATCTTACAACTCAGAGATTTTGTTTATTGAAAAAGATATCTCTAGAAAGACTCTTTTCAACCCTATTCAAAAGGTCCCTATCAGGTACTGCTAACCAAACTTTGTGCCACTAAACTGCAAGTAATAAACTCTTGGATTGACATGTCACATATAAAGAAAGCAGCAAACCCTGACTAGACCTGCACGCCAACTGCTGACCTAAAAGTAAAGATTTCCAGAAATTGAAGCAGATGACAGCTGAAGGAGACAGCTTTCCCAAGATGATTGGACCAGGCCTGTATACCCTTTTCCCATTGTTCCTGCTTATCGTATTCTCCCTCTCCCTTTCTTGGAAAGATACTGCTGTTATCCACATTTTTCAGTCTATTGCAAAAGGGGAAATTTTATCTAATTGTTGGGCTTGCCACCAGAAACTTTGATGCATTCATGACAGTGGTGACCCTTTAGTCTATTCTGAGTTTTTCACTTATTCCAAGTGCTACTGCTAATTTTACATGGTGTCCCATCTAAGTCAGCAACAGAGTAAGACTTTTGTGAACCAAACATCTTGTGTGTTTCTATCTGTCTTCAGTCATCACTGTAAAAGCTCAGTTGAAAAAAACCTACATTGGTAATAGAACTACCCTTTCGTCCACTTGTTCTTTCCTGTATCTTGATACAGCCTATCCACAGGCACCCAAAGAGAACACTACAAGACTAACTCCTCTTTGTAAGGCTTTCAGAAAAGACTCTTTTAGAATGATAGCAAATCTTCTTGAATGCTCCAAAGATGTAACAAATCCCTACTTGAATAACACAAATAACTCTGTTCCATCAGACACACAAATAAATTATATCACCTTAGCTGGAGTCCTTTGTGTCCCACCTAGCTTCACCTTCATTTGTGGAAGACAGTATCATCCCTGGGCTTATGAATGTTTAGACAGCTGGCAAATCAGAGGATAATGAATATTATGGAATTTAGCTATTCCACAGTTCATTCATAACTAATCTGAAACTGACAGTGGGACCAATCCTTTAGGCCTACATCAAAGAACCAAATACAAACTGCCCATGACTCTGGGATTTCCTCCTTTGGCAGATCCTTTATCCCCCTTTGGCTTGGAGTGCTGACAAATGAACTCATGATTAGAAACCTTTCGATAATCCTTGGTAACATAACTGACTCCACCCAAGGCAATAGCAGTCCAACAATGGTCACTAGATTCCTTAGCTACAGTAGCAGTGAATAAATGGCCCTTGACTATCTCCTATCCAATGTGGTGTATGTATGGTAGCAAATACGATTAGCTGTACACTAATAAATTCCTTTCTGGATGTAGAAATCCAATTGGGCAAAATCAGGGAACAAGCACACTGACTACAAGTTTTACTTGAGTCCCCATGACCCTTTGACTTGTTCAGTTGGCTACCTTCAGGCCCAGTTTTATGGTTTAGGAAAATTATGCAAACTAGATTCGTCATATTGCTTTTAATTCTGTTTTGTATAATTGTTTTTAAACTTTGTACCTATTGCCTGTCAAGTCTCTGCAGAAATGATGCACCAAATAGAATGATATTACTTCAGCACTTTGAGATGATTTCCAGTGCTTATGACCTAGACAATATATAAACTTAAAAAAGGAAAATGCCTCAGAGTTCCTCCTTCTATCTTCCTTGTTGCTCAAATGCAACCTTTATGGTTTCCAATCACCATCTGCCCTTCCCCCAATGTGAGAAATGACTACTGGGAAAGGTCCTTCCCTGCATCAAGGGACACAGACAGAGAAAAAGTTTAATAAATAAATAAATGACTTGATGCTTGATCATCTTTTTTTGATGATTTTAAAAAAATCTTGATCAAAACGGAAAAATGTGAAAATAGATATGTAAACCTGATTTAAAATGGAATCATGAAACCATGAAAAGAGAGCTCTCATGCTTGCACCATGTCAATTTGCATAAAATAGCAGGAAGAAAACTTCTGCATGCTTCAGTAATAGCAAACTGTCCACCACTTGAAGCTGATGAGAAACTGCCACAACACTGAACTCCTGTTCTCCAATAAACATTGTTCAAAACTATCCTCCCCAGTTTCCTCCCAAACTAATAGAAGTTGGCTTCCTCTTTGTCTCTTCGACTATCTATGGTTCTCCATAGTTTGCTTGTCCTGAATTGCAATTCCCCCGCTATTCCTGCTTAACTCATTTTTGCATATGGTTGTTTGTTTATGGTTGATAATAGAGCAACTAGAATGAAGATAAATAAGTAAAAAAGATTTGAAAAACATTGTAGGTCAATTGGATCTAACAGACATATACTAAAGACTCTACCCAACACTAGCAGAATGCACATTTTTCTCATGTGCACATGGAATGTTCTCCAGGATAGACTATATGTTAAGCCACAAAACAAATCTTAATAAATTTCAAAGATCAAAATTAAACAAAGTATTTCTCTGATCATAGTGAAATAAAACTAGCAACAGCAAAAGGAAACAGAAAAAATAGCAAATGTGTGGAAAGTAAACAACACAAACCATTAGATCAGAGAAGAAATCATAAAGGAAGTTAGCAAATATCTTGATTCAAACGGAAGTGAAAACAGCATACCAAAACTTATGGAATGCAGCAAAATAAATGCTAATGAGGAAATTTCTATCTGTAAGAGCTTTAACTAAAGAAGAACAAAGATCTTGGGGCAGCCCAGTGGTGTAATGGTTAAGTTCACATGCTCAGCTTCAGTGGCCCAGGGTTGGCAGATTTGAATCCCAGGCTTGGACCTATGCACCGCTCATAAAGCCATGCTGTGGTGGCGTGGCACATACAAAATAGAGGAAGATTTACACAGATGTTAATTCAGCATCAATCTTTCTCAAGCAGAAAGAGGAAGATTGGCAAGAGATGTTAGCTCAGGGCAAATCTTCCACATCAAAAAAAGAAAAAAGAAAGTACAAAGATCTTGAATCAAAACCCTAAATTTACACATTAATAAACTATAAAAAATCCAAACAACCCAAATCTACCCAGTTAAAGGACATAATAAAAGGCAGAGATAAATAAAATAGAAAATAGAAAAACAATAGAGTAAATCAATAAAATCAAAAGTTGGTTCTTCAAAAAGATTAACAAAATTGAGAAATCTTTACTGAGACTAAGAATAAAAGAGTCAAATAACTGAAGTGAGAAATAAAAGAGGGAACTTTTACAGAAGTGAAAAGGATTACAAAAGAGTACTATGAACAGTTCAATGGCAATAAATTGAATAGTCTAGATTAAGTGGACAAATTCCTAGAAACACACAAACTACAAAGACTGAATCAAGAAGAAATAGAAAACCTAAATATATCTATAACTAATAACGATATTGAATCAATAATCAAAAAAATTTTAACAAAATAAAGTTCTAAACCAAATGACTTCACTAGTGAATTCTACCAAACATTTAAAGAATTAACACCAATCTTTCTCAAACTCTTCCAAAAAATTGAAAAGGAGGGATCACTTCAAAGCACATTTTATGAGTCCAGCATTACCCTCATACCAAAGTCAGACAACGACTATATAAGATAAGAAAACTACAGACAAATACCCGTTATAAATATTGATTAAAAAATCCTCAGGAAAATACTAGCCAACTGAATTCAACAGCATCTTAAAAGGATTATACAACATGACCTAGTGAGACTTATTCCTATATTGCAAGGATGGTTCAACATATAAAATTCACTCATAATACATCATGTTAACAGAATAAAGGAATAGGATCCACATGATCATACCAATTGATGCAGAAAGAGTTTTGAGAAAGTTCAACAGCCTTTCATGATAATAACATTCAACAAACTAGGAAAAGAGAATGCTACCTCAGCATAACTAAGGCCAAATATAAAAAACCTACAGTTAACATCATACTCCTGGTAAAAGTCTGAAATCTTTTTGTCTAAGATCAGAAACAAACAAGCATGTCTGCTTTTGCTGTCTCTATTAAACAGAGTACTGAAAGTCCTAAACAGAGCAAACAGGTTAGAAAAAGAAATAAAAGGCATCTAAATAAAAAAGGAATAGGTAAATCTATCTCAGTTCACAGAAGAAATGATCTGATGTATAGAAAACTCAAGATTCTACACACAAATCTGTGATTACTAATAAATAAAATTCAGCAGGATCAATATGCAAAAATTATGTTTCTATTATACACTAGCAATAAAAAATGGAAAAAAGTTGAAAAAATAATTCTATTTATAATATCATCAGGTAGAATAAAATACTTAGAAATAAACTCAACCAAAGAGGAGAAAGATTGTACACTGCAAACTACAAAGTGATGCAGAAAGTAATGAGATAAAAATAAATGAAAATATATCCAGTGTTTATGGATCAGAAGACTTAATATTGTTAAGATATCAATACTATCCAAAGTGATCTGTACATTCCTTATAATCCCTATCAAAATCTCAAAGATGCTTTTTTGCAAAAATAGAAAAATCCATTGAGAAATTCATATGGAATCTCAAGGGACCTTGAATAGCCAAAACAATCTTGAAAAAGATAAAAGTTAAAATTGTCACAATCCTCATTTCAAAATTGACTTCAAACCTACAACAATAAAAAAAATCTGTTTTGGCCTAAAGACAGATATATAGCCCAATGAAATAGAATAGAGGGTCCAAAAATAAACCCTCACATAGATGCTCAAGTGATTTTGACAAAAGTGCCAAGAACCTTCAATGGGAAAAGGACATTCTTTTCAACAAATGGCATTAGAAAAAGTGGATATCTACATACAAAATAATGAGATTGGCTGCTTATATCATACCATATACAAAAATTAACTCAAAGTATATCAAAGACCCAAAAATAAGAGTTAAAACTATAAAACTCCTAGAAGAAAATACAGGAGAAAGCTGCATGGTATTGCAATGACTTCTTGGATATGACACCAAAAGCATAGGCCACAAAATAAAAAAATAAATCAGACTACATATGAGTGAAAAACTTTTGTACATTAAAGGACAATATCAAAAGAGTGAAAAGGCACCACACAGAATGTGAGAAAATATTTGCAAATCATCTATCTTGTAAGGAGTTAATATCTAAAATATATAAAAACTTGCAAAACTCAGTAACAACAACACAAAACCCCAATTGAAAAATGGGCCAGGGGCTGGCCCTGTGGCTGAGTGGCTAATGTTCCACACGATCCTCTTTGGTGGCCCGGGGTTCATGGGTTCAGATCCCAGGTATGGACCTACTCCACTCATCAGCCATGCTGTGGAGGTATACAAAGTAGAGGACAGCTGGCCCAGATGTTAGCTCAGGGTTAATCTTCCTGAAGCCAAAAAAGAGGAGAATTGGTAACGGATGCTTGCTCAGGCTGAATATTCCTCACAAAAGAAAAAAAAGAGCCAATGACTTGAATAACTGTTTTTCCAAAGAAGATATGCAGAAGGCTAATAAGCACATGAAAAGATGTTCGATATCACTAATTACAAGGGAAATGCACCTCTTTATAACCATTATTATTAAAAAAGAAAAACCCCCGTAAAGAACAAGGATTGAAGAGGATGTGAAGAAATTGTGATTTTCATGCAGTGCTGGTGGGAATGTAAAATAGTGCAGCCACTGTGGAAAACAGTATTGTAGTTCCTCTAAAATTAAAAATAGAATTATCACAAGATTCAGCAATTCTACTTCTGAATATGTATCCAAAAGAATTGAAATCAGGCATTCAGATAGCTGTACACCCATGTTCATAGTAGCCTTATTCACACTAGCCAAAAGGTGGCAGCAACTCATGTGTCCATGGGCAGATAAATAGATAAACAAAAGTGGTATAAACATGCAGTAGAACATTACTCAGTCTTAAATAAGAAGATTTTGACACATGCTACATCACAGATGAATGTTGAACACATTATGCTAATTGAAATAAGCCAGACACAAGAGTGATTATATGACTCGATGTATATGAAGTATCAAGAGCAGTCAAATTTATAGAGACAGAAAGCAAGAATGGTGGTTGCCAAGGATTGAGGGAAGTAGGAAATGGGGAGTTATTGTTGAGTGGGTACAGACTTTTATTTTGGGAAGATGAAGAATTGGTACACAGTTTGGGTAGATGAAAAAATTCTGCAGATGGATGGTGGTTGTGGCTGCCCAACAGTGTGTATGTACATAAGGCCACTGAACTGTGCACTTAAAATGATTAAAATAGCAAATTTTAGGTTATATACGTTTTAACACAATCAAAAAAACTTTTGAAAACCTAAGGAACCAATTTGTTGGTTTACATTGCCCAATGATAAGATGATTGTTTTGCATTGCTAATGATTTAGAAAATATTAAATATGCTTTCATTCATAAGTTCCTAATGAAATTAGAAAATAAAACCTTATTATCCTGCCTTTCTGATAAAAACTGTACCCATGTGTAACCACGTGCTTGATGAGGTAAGTTTGATTCATAGAAATGTAAAACCTAAAATAAACACTAATTCTTTAATATAGTAAAATATTTAATCTATATTCAAATTCATGTATTTTTGTCCAAAGTTTTTTAAGGATTATTTGTTCAAACCAACAGAAAATTAAGATCCAAACATCATAATCGGTTGATCTATCTTCTCACTCTCTTTTCATATTTCCTTTATTATTGAGATGTAATTCATGTCATAAAATTTATCCTTTAAAATGTACAATTAGATGGGTTCCAGTATATTCACAGAATTGTGCAACTAATCCTAACATCACTTCAGAATATTTCAACATCTCAAAAAGGAACCCTGTAATCATTCGAAGTCACTCATTTTTTCCAATCCCCCCAACAATAGTCAACCACTAATATACTTTCTGTCTCTATAGATTTTCCAGTTTTGGACATTTCATATAAATGGAGTCATACAACATGTGGCATTTTGTGAATATCTTCTTTCAGCTTAGCATAATATTGTCAAAGTTTATTCGTGTCATAGCATGTGCAGTAATTCATTCTTTTTTATGGTTGCCTCGTAGTCCATTCTATGGGCTTAACACGTTTTGTTTATCCTTTCATCAATTGATGGGCATTAGTATTTTTTCATTTGTTGGCTGTTATGAATAATGCTTCTATGAACTTTTGTTTAAAACTTTTTATGTGGACAAATGAAATAAAGCTGAAATTACTGAAATAAGGAAGAAAAGAAACTGAGAACATTATTACTGACCTTGCAGACACTAAAAAAAAAAAAAATTTGAATACTACGAACAATTGTAAGTAAACAAATCAGATAACATAGATGAAGTGAATACATTCCTAGAAAGTCAAAAATTGCAAAACTGACTCAAAAAGAAATAGGAAATATGAGTAAACCTATAATAACAGATTGAATTGTAATCAAGTCTCTCTCACAAAGAAAATCCCACAAACAGATGGTTTCACTGGTGAATTTAACAAATGTTTAAAGAAAAATTATCACTAATACCTCATGAAAATTATAATTCCCCACTCATTCTATGAGGTCAGTGTTACCCGTATACCAAAACCAGAGAAAATGATAGAGAGAAAATTAATTTATAGACCAATATAACTTAAGAATATAGAAATACAAATTCTCAAAAAAAATGCTAGTAAATGGGATTTAGCAACACATAAAAAGGATTTTATGCTATAATGAATTGGAATTTATTTCAGAAATACAAGATTGGTTCAACATACAAAAATCAATTAATATAATATACCACATCAATACAGTAAGAGACAAAAAGTGATGATCATCTCAATATATGTGCAAAATAATTTGAAAAAGTCCAACACCATTTCATAATAAAAACATTCAACAAACTAGGAATAGAAAGGAATTAACTCAACCTGTTAAAGGGAAGCTATGAAAATAAACCATGTAACATCACACTTATTGGTAAAAGATTGAAAGCACTTACCTTAATATCAAGTATAAAAAAAGAATGTCAGTTTTTGGCACTTCAACACTGTGCTAGATGATCTCACAAGGGCAATTAGGCAAGGGAAATAAATGAAATTTACATAGTTTGGAAAAGAAGTAAAACTATCCCTTTTTTCAGATGACATAATATTTTATACAGAAAATCCTAAGGATAGAGACAGGCAGTGGCATGGGATTGCAGAGGAAAGAACGGATCCCTGAAGACAGGATTTCCTGCACCCAGTGACTGCTTGTCCACGAGCATCAGAGAGGAGGAACAAGCCAGCATCTTCCTGGGGCTGGAGTAGGGGGAGTGGGTCTTTGGAGAACCACTAAGTGTAGCTGAGAATTCTGGTGAAGTGAGGAGAGACAGTTTTGTATGTTTATCCCCCAAAGCTGTATAATAGTGGCTAATGTAAGTCCCTTGCAGACTAGAAAACAACTTTCCTGTCTTCTCAAGAAGGGAGTGGGATTTAAATTTAAATAAACTGGGAAACTCCCTCTGCCTAATGAAGAAAAATAACAGAATTTCCCCTTGGCTGTTGCAGCTCCTTATATGGCTCATTTAACCTGTGCTTCTTGGTCAAATTGGTTGCTGAATATTACTGCTGCCCCAGAGATGAAGAGGGAGAGAGTGAGGGGGAGTCTGAGCTAGAACATCTTTCTGATTTAAAGACTGAATTGAGAATAGGGGCTTCATTTGTGAAAGGATGCTGCCTTCCTGTGGTTACAGAGCAGGGACGCGGGTGTGACTGTTTTGAAGTTGTACCAGGAGGACATGTTGGCGATGCTTTTTTTCTGATTTCATTGGGAAATGTTCTTTTGGGGGATTCTCTTCTCCAGTGACACCTGTTAAATATGTGCTGGAGAGCCAGTAGACATCATGAGGAGTGCGAGAGTCATCAGAAGTTTTTCTTTCCAAGACAGATTGTGTATCACTTCAAAAGGGGTTTGTGTAAAACGTTTTGATTACCACATTGACAGGAAAACAGGATAATTTGGAGGAAACAAGTAAAATTTACACAGGAAACCACAAAGACAGAAAAATAGTTGTGAGTGTTAATAGTTCATTTATGTCTTGTTACTTTATTTGTTTCTGACTTAAGATGCAACATTTCTTAATATTCATTTTTACAAATTTACAAGTTGAAACATCTTATCTAATACTGTATGTGGACAGTATTATATAGTTTATCTCCAAAAAAATCTCCAAATGTGGCGATAATCTCTGAAAAAAGATAAATCTCCAAAAAAAGATAAAATCTTTAGGATTATACACACACACACACATATCTATTAGAGTTAATAAACACATTTAGCAAGGTTGCAGGACACAGGATCAAATACAAAAATCAACTGCATTTCTATACATCAGCAATAAACAATCCTAAAATGAATGCAAGAATATAAGTCAATTTACTATAGTATCAAAAAGAATAAAATAACTAGGAGTAAACTTAACCAGGGAGATGCAAGACTTGTACACTAACTGTAAAGCATCATTGAAAGCAATTTAAAAAGTGTTAAATAAACGGAAAGACATCAATGGTTATGCATTGAAAGCTTTAATATTGTTAAAATTGAAATATTCCCCAGAATCTATCTATAAATTCAAAGCAATTCCTAATCAAAATCCTCCCTGGCTCGTTTGCAGAAGTTAACAAACTGATCTCAATTGAGTATGGTACACAGAGTAGCCAAACAATCTTCAAAAAGAATGACAAAGTTTGAATACTCAAATTTCCTGATGTTACAATTTTCTACAAAGCTACATCAATTAAAATAGTGTGGTACTAGCATAAGGATAAAGATATAAATCAATTGAGTAGAATTGAGAGTCCAGAAATAAACTCATACAACTATGATGAATTCATTTTCAACAAGGACGCCAAGATAATTCAATGGGGGAAAATAGTCTTTTCAACAAATCCTGCTGGGGCAACTGTATCTGCATGCAAAAGGAAAAATTTGCAACCCTAATTTACACTAAATGCAAATTAACTCACAAAGGATCAAAGACCTAAGACCTCAAACTCTAAAACCCTTAGAAGAAAATATAAGTGTAAATCTTCATGACCTTGGATCATGCAACGGTTTTTTAGACATACCTAAAACACAAGCAACAAAAAGAAAAAGAGATAAACTGGACTTCACCAAAATTAAAAAACAAAACAAAGCTGTGCTTCAAAAGATTCTATCAAGAAAGTAAAAAGATGATGAACAGAACAGGAAAAAATATTTGCAAAATACATATCTGATAAGAGTCATAAGCTTCTAGTATCCAGAATATATAAAGAATTTTTGCAACTCAACAATAAAAGGTAACCCAATTAAAAAATGGGTAAAGGATATTAATAGATATTTCTGAAAAGAAGATATACAAATGATCAATAAGCACATGAAAAGTACATTTCCTGGAAATGCAAATAAAATCTACAATGAGATAACATTTCATATTCACTAGGATGGCCATATCAATAGTTTTAAAAAATGGAAAATAATTTTTGAAGATGTAGAGAAATTGGGATCCTCATGCATGGCTGATGGGAATGTAAAATGGTGCAGCCAATTTGGAAAACAATTTGGAAATTCCTCAAAAAGTTAAACATAGAGTTACCATGTGACCCATGAATTTCGCTCC
Source organism: Equus caballus (assembly GCF_041296265.1). NCBI lineage: Eukaryota > Metazoa > Chordata > Mammalia > Perissodactyla > Equidae > Equus > Equus caballus. Next base: position 82,698,208 of record NC_091715.1, read on the forward strand.
TAGGTATACAGCCTGAAAATTTGAAAATATATATCTATACTGAATCTTATACATGAATGATCATAGCAGTATTATTAATAATAGCAAAAAATGAAAACAACCCAATGTTCATTAATTAACAAATGGGTAAACAAATGTGGTATATCCATACACAGGAATATTATTCAGACATTAAAAGAAATGAAGTCCTGATTCATGATACAACATGGATGAACTTTGAAAACATCTTCTAACTGAAAAAAGGCAGACACAGAAAGTCACATATTTTATTACTCCATTTATATGAAATGTTCTTAATAGGCAAATCCATAGACACTAAAAATAGATGTGTCTTTGCCAGAATTTGGGTAAAGGGGAAGGATGGGAATGACTGTAATATGTAGGATATATTTTGGAGGGAGGAATGATGAAAATGCTATGGAATTAGATAAAGATGGTGGTTGTAAAACTTTGTGAATATACTAAAACTCATTAAATTGTACACTTTAAAATGATGAATTTTATCCATTTGTGAATTATATTTCAATATGTTTTTAAATATGCATGTAAAAACATTCTGTTTTAACTTTAAACGTATAAATTACTATTCATTTGCCAATCTTTTAAAGTAGGCATAGTATCTTTGCACATGGTGTCCTCCAAATCAATTCTGAGTTCTCTTTTTTGTATTAATCGTACCCATAATGGCTTGTTTATGATTTCCAATGTGGGTTTCTTTAAATTGAAGCCAAAAATAAAAGACACAAATGATGTAATACTCATAAATTCCTTCTAGATTTTTATAATACTTTCCCCAACAATTTTTAGATGTCTGACCTACGTTTAATTTGATTAGAGAATTTTGATTATGGAATGCCATTGTCTAGTCATTATAAAGCATTCAGCTGTGTATTCACAGGAAATCTGTTTTTGAATTGGTATTTAATCCATTTATTTAATATTAATTAAAATTATATTATAATTATAAACAAGTTTTGTGTATCAAGGAAACAAGTTTTAAAAAGATATAATCCATGTTATGAAACCAAAATCCTTTTAAACATTGTTCAACAGAAACTAAGCCTCATTCATCATTTTTTTTCACATATTGGTGTTTTGGTGAATCACATAAATGGAGATTGATAAGGAAAAATTCTCTTGCACTCAAATGTGTGAATAAATATTTTTGACACTGTGCAGTCAAAACAAAATACAAATATAGATGCTAAAACTAATGTAACGCTTTTAAAAATTTTGCTTAATTAAAGCATTTGCATTGACTTACATAATAAGTGCATGCTAGAGGTTCCTTTTTAAATGTTTTTACTAATGAAATTTCTATTAATAAAATGTCTTATTTGTGATATGCATTGGGATTCATATTCCAACATACCACATTTGATTTCCAAACAAGGTTCCACTGCTTTAACAAAGACAATTAGGAATAATTTACTATAGACTTCAAGGAAAATTCTTATTGAAAATATATTACAGTTTGTAGATTAATCCCTCACTCACAGTCCATTCAAGTAAAGATGAACTTACTGAATTAAATTACTGCTAAAGTTTTGGGATATTTATCAATATAAGAGATCACTAAACATCCACATGAGAAACAAAGAATGCAGTTGACTTCCGTGGTATAAAACAGCCCACTCTACTATGTTACAACTGAAGTTCACCGCATTAATTTAACTTAATAATTACACTAATTCTTTTTCCTTGTTTGAAGTTCAATTGCTATTTGCAATATTACTTTTGGTTTATTAGATAATTATTTTGAAGTCTTATTCCAATTTTTGCGTGTTCACACATAATTCTTCAGAGACATATGGATGTCTTTTGTCTTTATAGTGTGCTTTATATCCAAAATGCTTTTCACAAAAATATCATTAACATACACTTATTTGGAAATATTTGGCAATGACTTTCACAATCTTTAGATACTGCATAATTCATAGATGCATTAAAACCTAAAAATAAATCTTATGGAGACAAAATTTAATAAGATAAAACTACAAACATGAAAGCATTTTTGAAAGCCACACTTAGCAGCTTCTTTTCAAGATTACATCTCAGAAAACTGACATCATCATCATAGTGGTATAAGATACTTTCCTTGTCTCTCACTTCAACCTATAAGAAGTAAAATATCCATAACCCAAAAAAGGCTACATTGCCCAACACACCAGGATGCTGGAGAGATCCACACATTGATATATCCAAAGGTGGATGGATTGGAGCACATAAAAGAGGTGAATGAGGGGAACAAGGAAGGCAATCCCAGGATGCTAGAACCCTGTCTGTGGCAGCTGAGCCAGCCACACTCAGCCCCAGACAACACAGTGGGCAGCAGCAGATGCATACTTTCGATTCCAGCCTTCTAGCTGTGGCAATGCTTGTGGCCACAGGGAGCAGAGCAGCAGTGGAGGCAGAGCCCCGTGATGCCAGGCCCTTGGCTGTGACTCAGAGCCTGGTAGAAGCAGTGTAGGTACACACATGACTCCTGGTAGAAGCAGCACCTGCAGCCACAAGGAAATGAACAAAAGCAGAAGCAGTACTTCATGAACTCACCTCTCCCCCACCTTCCTCCTCTCCCTGCCATGGCAGCAGTGCTTCTGACCCAGCAGTGAAGCCAGAGACAACAGCCACATCAGCAAAAGGAAGGCATCAGTGAACCCAGAGGAACAGACAGTGATGATGAGAGCATTGGTGACAACCCTAATAGAGGTAGTGAAGAGTGAAAACTGCCAAACCTCAAATATAACCAGAGACAGCTCGGAGAAGAGTAACCAAAAATTTGTGTTATAGCACTGTCTACAAAACAAAAGGCATCTAATTTCCAACTAGTTGAATAATTAAAATCAAAACAAACAAAGCTATACTTAAAGAAAAAAGTGTTCACTACAACAAATGTGTTAGCAGATGAGGAATAACTCATCAAGTACCACAAAAAGCCATGGTAACACAGCATCACAAAATGAAAATAACAATTCTCCGGGAACAAAATATAAAGTCATGGAAGATTGTGATCTAACCAATAAAGAATTCAAAATGGGTATCATGAAGAAATTCAATGAGCTATAAGAAAACTCAGAAAGGCAGTTCAATAAGCTCAGGAAGCAAATAAGTGAACAAAAGGAAGAAGATTGAAACTCTAAAAAAGAATGAAATATAAATTCTGGAGCTGAAGAACTCAAAAAATGAGATGAAGAATACATTAGAAAGCACTGGATATAGAGCAGAATATATGGGAGAGAGAATTAGCAAGTTTGAAGCTGGAAAACTAGAAATGGTGCAGGTAGAAGAGAAGAGAGAACTAAGATTTAAAATAAATTCATAGAGGGGCTGGCCCTGTGGCCGCGTGGTTAAGTTCGCACTCTCTGCTGCAGGCGGCCCAGTGTTTCATTGGTTCAAATCCTGGGCGTGGACATGGCACTGCTCATCAAATCACGCTGAGGCAGCGTCCCACATGCCACAACTAGAAGGACCCACAACGAAGAATATACAACTATGTACTGAGGGGCTTTGGAGAGAAAAAGGAAAAAACTAAAATCTTTAAGAAAAAAATAAATAAAATAAAATAAATTCATAGAAATTCTATGAGAATTACTCAACTTCATTAGAAAGAGCAACATAAGGAAAATGGGTATCCCAGAAGGAGAACAGAGAGAGGAGTGAGCAGCAAGCTTATTTAAGCAAATGATAGCTGAGAACTTCTCAAACCTGGGGAAAGAACTAGATATACAAATACATGAAGCTAATAGAAAACAAAATTATCTCAACAAATGAAGAACTTCTCAAGACACAATAATAAAACTGTCACAGTCAAAGACAAAGAAAGAATATCAAATGAAGCCAGGGGAAAAAATGACAGTAACCTACAAAGGAAGCCCCATTAGGCTATCGGCAGATTTCTCATCAGAAACTCTATAGAGCAAGTGACAGTAAAATGATATATTCAAAATATTGGAAGATAAAAATTGTCAGCCAAGAATACTCTATCCACCAAAGTTATCCTTCAGATATGAGGAAGCAATAAAGGGTCTCTCAAACCTAAGTTGAGGAAGTTCATTACTGCCAGACCTGTATTCAAGGAATGTTGAAAGGAGCTCTCCTACCTGAAACAAAAAGGCAAAGATATACAAGAACTTGAGTAAGATGATAAATGAGCAAATAGAATCATAAAATTGCAACTCTACATCAGATAGGTTGGGTAAACAATTATAACATAAAGTTTAAACAGAAAAGAAGCATTACAAATAACTATAACCACTTCAATGTAGTAACGAACTCAATACATAAAAAGGGATAATTTGTGACAATGAAAACATAGAAGAGTAAGAGGAAAAGGGTGGAACCTGCATAGGTGAGTGAAAATAAGATTCTATCAGGAAAGAAAGAACTATTTTGTCTATGAGACCTTTTATACAAACTTCCTGGAAACCACAAAACAAAAAATTAGAGCACAGACACAAAAATACTAAAAAAGAAGAAACTGAGACAAACATCATAGAAAATCACCAAAGTGGCTGACAGAAACACAAGGAGAAAGAAACAAAGGAAATTTGGAGAAACCAGGAAACAAGATAAAATGGTAGTACTAAGTTCTCATATATCAATAATCACGCTAAATGTAAATGGACTGAATTTGCCAATAACAAGATATAGAGTAGCTGGATGGATTAGAAAGCGAGACCCAACAATGTTCTGCCTCCAGGAGACCTGTGTCAGCTCTAAAGACAAACATAGGCTCAAAGTGAAAGGATAGAACATGATACTCTAAGAAAATGGCAATCAAAAGAAAGCAAGTGTAGCCATACTTATACCAGACAAAATAGACTTCAAGCCAAAAAAGATAATACGACAAAGATGGACCTTATATAATGATAAATGGGACAATCCATCAAGAAGACATAACATTTATCAATATATATGCAATTAACCTGGAAGCACCAAAATATATAAAGCAACTATTAACAAACCTAAAGGGAGAAATTGACAGCAACACAATAATAGGAGAGGACTTTAGCAACCCACTTACATCAATAGATAGATCATCCAGACAGAATATCAACAAGAAAACATTGCCCTTAAATGAAACACTGAGCCAGATGGACTCAGTAAATATATATAGATCGTTCCAACCAAAAGCAGCATAATACACTTTCTTCTCAAGTGCACATGGAAAATTCTTAGAGATAGACCATCTTTGGGGGAACAAAACAAGTCTTAATAAATTTGAGAAGATTGAAATCATGTCAAACATATTTTCCAAACACAATGGCATGAAACTAGAATTCAACTACAAGAAGAAAGCTGGAAAAGTCACAAACATGTGGAGATTAAACAACACACTACTGAATAACTGTTACAGTAATGAAGAAATCAAAGGAGAAATAAAAAAATACCTGGACACAAGAGAATATACAGGCTTACCTCCAGAAACAAGAAAAATCTCAAATAAACAATCTAACAATCAGCTAAAGGAACTAGAAAAAGAATAAATGAAGCCTAAAGTCAGTAGAAGGAAGGAAATAGTAAAAATCAGAATGGATATAAGTGAAATAGAGACTAAAAAGGCAATAGAAAAGATCAATGAAACTAAGAGCTGGTCTTTGAAAAGATGAAAAAACTGACAAACGTTTAGCTAGACTTACTAAGAAAAAATATAGAAGGCTCAAACAAAGAACTCAGAAACAAAAGAGAAGAAATTACAACAGATACCACGGAAATACAAAGGATTATATGAGAATGCTATGAAAAGGCGTACACTAAAAAGTGGGATAATGTAGAAGAAATGGATAAATTCTTAGAATTATACAACCTTCTAAAACTGAATTAAGGAGAAATAGAGACTCTGAATAGACCGATCATTAGTAAAGCAATTGAAACAATAATCAACAACCTCCCCCAAAACAAAAGTCCACAACCAGACCACCTCTCTTGTGAATTTTACCGGACATTCAAAGAAATTTAATGCCTATATCTCTCAAACTCTTCCAAAAAATATTAGCAAACTGAATACAACAATATATTAAAAGGATCATACATCATGATCAAGTGGGATTTATGCCAGGGATGCAAGAATTGTTTTACATCCTCAAATCAATCAATTTGACACATCACATTAATAAGATGAAAATAAAAATTATATAATCATCTCAATAGATATGGAGAAAGCATTCGACAAGATTCACCGTTCATTCATGATACACACTCTCAATAAAATGGGTATAGATGGAAAATACATCAACATAGTAAAGGCTATATATGACAAACTCACAGATAACTTCATATTCAATAGTAAAAAACTGAAAGCTATCCCTCTAAGGACAGGAGCAAGACAAGGATTTCCACTCTTGTCACTCTTATTCAACATAGTACTAGAAATGCTAGTCAGAGCAATCAGGTCAGGAAAAGAAGGCATTCAAATTGGAAAGGAAGAAGTAAAACTATCACTTTTTGTGAATGACATGATTTTTTATATAGAAAACCCTAAAGAATTGGCCAAAAAGTATCAGAAATAATTAATGAATACAGTAAAGTTGCAGGCTACAAAATCAACATACAAAAATCAGTTACATTTCTATATGCTCACAACAAAATAGCCGAAATAGTAATCAAGAATACCATCTCATTTAAAATTGCAACAGGAGGGATAAAACAACTAGGAATAAAAACAATCAGGGCGGTAGAAAACCTGTATCCTAAAAACTATAAAACATTGTTGAAAGAAATTAAAGAAGACTCAAAGAAATAGAAAGCTATTTTGTGCTCATAGATTAGAAGAATTAACATAGTTAAAATGTCCATATTACCTAAAGCAATCTATAGATTCATGCAGTCCAAATTCAATTTCAATGAAATTTTTCACAGAAATAGAACAAAGAATCATAAAATTTATACAGAATAACAAAAGACCCCAAATGGCCAAAGCAATCCTGAGAAAAAAGAACAAAGCGGGAGGTTTCACACTCCCTGATTTCAAAGTATACTAGAAAGCTATAGGATGCTATTGGCAGAAAAACAGACACACAGATCAATGGAACAGAATTAAGTGCCCAGAAATAAAACCACACATCTATGGATAAGTAATTTTCAGCAAGGTAGCCAAGAACGTACAATGGAGAAATGAAAATCTCTTCAACAAATGGTGCTCGGGAAATTGGACAGGCATGTGCAAAAGAATGATAGTAGACCACTATCTTACACCATACACAAAAGTTAACTCAAAATGCATTAAAGAATTGAATGTAAGATCTGATACCATAAAACTCCTAGAAGAAAACATAAGCAATAAGTTCCTTGAGATCAGTCTTAGGAGTATCTTTTTTGAATATATGTCCTCAGGCAAGGGAAACAAAAGAAAAAATAAACTAATGACACTATATCAAACTAAAAAGCTTCTGCATGGCAAGGGAAACCATCAGCAAAATGAGAGGACAACCCAGCAATTGGGAGAAGATATTTGCAAATCATACGTCCAATAAGGGGTAATATCCAAAATATGTAAAGGACTCATACAATTCAACAATAAAAAAAGAAAGAGGCAGCTTAAAAAATGGGCAGAGGATCTGAATAGACATTTTTCCAAAGATATTGCCAACAGGCACATGAAAAGATGTTTAACATCACTAATTATTAGGGAAATACAAATTAAAACCACAATGTGATATAACCTCATGCTCATCAAAATAACTCATTAAAAATACTAGAAATAACAAATGTTGAAGAGGATGTGGAGAAAAAGGAATTCTCATACATTGCTGGTGGAAATATAAATTGATGCAGCCACTATGGAAAACAGTATGAAGATTTCTTAGAAAAGTAAGAACAGAACTACCATATGATCAAGCTATTCCGCTTCTGGGTATTTATTCAAAGGATAAGAAAACACTAATTTGAAAATGTATATGCACCCCTATGTTCATTATAGTATTATTTATAATAACCAAGTCATGAAATAACCTAAGTGCCCACTGACAGATTGATAAAGAAGATGTGGTATTATGGAATACTATTCAGGCATAAAAAATGATAAAATCTTGCCATTTGTGACAACATGGATGGACCTTGAGACTATTATAGTAGGTGAAATAAGTCAGGTGAAGAAAGACAAATACCATATGATTTCACTCATATGTGGAAGATAGCAAGCAAAACAAAACAAGCAAACACAAAGCTACAGAGAACATATTGGTGGTTACCAGTGGGGAAGGGAGATGGAGGGAGGGCAAAAAAGGTAAATGGAGACGTTTGTAAGGCAATGGATGACAAGTAGACTTTTGGTGGTGAACATGATGTAGCATATGCAAAATTTGAGTTACAATGATATACACTTGAAATCTATAGAATGCTATTAACCAGTGTTACCTCAATTAAAAAAATAAAGATACATCTCATTTTTGTGCTTATTTACAGATTAAGTTTTGCTAATCTAATGAGTTATTGACTAAAAATTTAAGATCGTTATATGTTAAATTACAATAATGCCTTACACTAATCCAATTGCTTGTGGATTGCCATATTGAATTAATGAGTATATAAGGTCATACAAGAGATATGAATAGGTACTTAAGGTGTAATGATATAGAGCTTATTGGCCATAGAAGCAAATTTCTATTTGAATTCTGATACTATTACTTGGCAGATATCAGACCTTGAGAACATTGATAACCTGTATGAACTATTATGTTCTCCTTAGTAAAGAAAAACATATTTTAACCATCTCATGATCTATAGACAAGAATCAAGTGAATCAATGCATAAAAAAGGGCAATTAAAACTCTAATGAGCACTATATAACACATCTTATTAGCAACATATTTAAGAGATTAAATGGTCTATCATTCTAGGATGAAATAAAAATGTTATATGTTCATATTTATATAGTTGCAGTACATTGGGATTGGGAGTTCAGAAAAAGGGAGAGGTCTCTGAAAACACCAGGAATACTACCATCAGATCCACTTTGTTCGAGTAGCATACATTTAAACCCAAGTTAGCTGGGACAGCTCCAGGTTACATCTACTGTCCCAGCAAGGCTATTATTACTTCCTATTTTTACTTTTAAAATTGTACTAGTTTTGACAATGATCTATATGCTCATCCTGATGCTGAGTTGTCAATGCCAACACTCATGACTAGGAAAATGAATCTTCAGGAAGGATTTAGAAGTAATTCTGCACAAAGTTAGTAGATTGACCAGTTGTCACAAGAGTTTCTAGATTCCATAAATTTTAGGTATTAGCACCTTGAATATTAAAGCTTTTTATAATATGCAGCACTTTATATACATATATTACCCTTATCTTGGCAATACAACTAAAAAATGTTTTGTCTATTTTCAGTAATAGAAGGAGATTGGAATGTTTCAATAAATGCATCCTCATTTTAAAATTCCATCATTGTTGAGTTTATGAATAAGCAGCCTTATCTTAAAAAATACGTATTTAAGATTTCTTATTATATTTCCAAAGGGCTCAGGATGGAGGGCTACGTTATGAGAAATAGATAAAAGACTCCTTTAATCCCCTGAAGGCAATTCCATAAATCCTTTAATTCTTATCTAGCCAACTTGGTCCATTCAATTTTTTACCAAGAATGTTTTATCCACCCTTTACCCATTTTACACTACAACTTTAACTATTTTATCATCATTTGATTCTCAACTGGACCTTTTTTGCTATATCATTGAGTCACCACTTTCTATGTATTACTTTCTAGTATTTATCATGAATATTGTGAGTAAAGAGGCAGGAAGTATTTGACAAATCACCAAATCTCTAAGGAATGAAGTCATCTTCCCAATATAAGAATATACTATTGACATATGTAGAGGAGATCCCTTTCATTCCTTGTTCAGAGCCTTATGAAGTTAGAGATGGCCTCACCTCAAGTTTATGAAAGTTGAAGAAAGAATATAATGTCCATATAGCTCCTAGATAAAATTGTTCCCCTAAGCTTATTCCGATATAAAAGGTTATTTATAAACTCCAAAAAATTACAACATCTCTGGAGATCATTATAGACACAAAATGGCCTGGTTTGGAACAAGAGGACTTAGGAAAGTAAAGGAAAGGGGAAGACAGTCAAGTCTTTAATTTTCTTATAATGTTTCTACAGAGAGATATGGTACATAAAACGCAGGGCTGTGTAATCATATACATTGTAAATAACCAATTTAATTTTCACTTAAATTAATGATATATAGTCTGAATGTTTTAAAGATCTATAAAAGATATATAAGACGAGAACTTCTGTTATAATATATTAAGAAATTTTTTTTTTGACATTCAAAGATGCAGTTTCTGTATTTAAAGATTGGGAGCATTTTCTCAAGTCTGACAATGCATTATGAGTTTTGGTTTATGCTTCTAGACCATGTTACCACTACAGCTTTGATGCTAACATGACGATGCTTTATTCTTGAAAGTAAATGTTGTGATATACATGCTATGCAGTCATTGCATTACAAATCGAAGGAATAAAGTCATAACTGCCTGTTTACCAATTGAATTTTATAAAATTTAGCTTTGGGGAGAAATATGTCTCTAGGCTAAACACATTATACAATTCATTCCTCTAGAGGCTGTTAAATTATTAATAAAAGACATTGCAACCACTTTATTAAACAGATGGCCAAGACAATAACAAAAACTTAGTTTTAAAAAGCACATTTCCGGTACCACATTTTTCAAGGTCCATATGAATATCAATTGAGAACATCATCATATAATTGCTCTACTAAGACATATATACTTTTTTCTAGGGGTAATAACAGTAATTTTGAACATAAGAATAAAACAGTCATTAGAGACAAAAATAGTGAAATAGCAAGCATATCTCCTTGTAATAAGACTTTTTTCTTGGAGGTTAAGCTTATTAGCATGAATATTAAAGCATTCTGTTTGTCATCCAAATCAACTAGTCAAATATCTTTAGGAGATATAAACTTAATAATTAGAAAAATTAATGCATATTAAGTAGTTCTAAATATATTAAGCGAAATTTTCGTAAACTATTAAAAACTGGGAGAAGGAGAGAAATGTCACCAAACCATGACATAAGAGATCCCAGCCACTGTCTTCCCACAAAGATCAACAATTAGATAGATATCAATGAACAAAAATACTTGTGGGAGAGCTCTGGAGACCACTTAAGAAACTTCAGCAACACAGTGTAACAAAAATGTTAACCACACGAGAAGAAAAGGAAGACAGCTTCATTTTACCTGAATCATCTAATCCCCTAAACTGGCATTGCTCAGTGCCAAGAGGGAACTTCCCAGCTAGAAGCTGCTCCCTCACCAGGAAAGGAAGAGCAAGGTATCTGACCCTTCCCCAGACTTTTGGGGCCCTGCACGGAGGTCCTGCTTCAATTTCACCCCATTCAGACTGACAAAGCTGAGACGTTTAGAGATGGCTACAAACAAGGAAGAAAAGCAGGGGCTACCAAGAGCAGCCACGCAGTGGGAGTAATCAGTGATCTGCTCTGCAGATATACCTAGCAGATTTCACTACTGAAGAAACGACTGGCCAGCGTTGCTACACGAACCCCTGTAGATTTCACCAGCTTCTGCCCTACAGATAGTGGCATTTGCTGATGCAAGCCTCCTGAGTGTTTTCTTACTTCTTCCCCAGCCCCCATCAGAACCTAGGAACTTCAGTGGCAGCCATCCCAGGCCATGGTGGCTGCATGAGTGCAAGACACCAGCTTGGACCCCTGTGCTGGCCCCAACCACCATATATGCTCTCAGTTCTTGCCCCACAAGCTCTGCACTTTCGCTCCACAGGTCTGATACACATCACCAGCCTCTTCTACAGTGGATATGTGTTGGGGGAGACTCTGCAACTATGAGAGAGCCATGGGAGAACATGCTGATAGCCAGGGTCACTGCAGATCAGGTCCTATCTTCTGCCCCGGGTGACACCACTCCACTCACTTGTAGCTAGCACCTCGAGCTGTGCACCTGCATGCCCCTAACTCAACCTCCATCACTGGCCTCCATGGCCTTGTGCTTGTGGTGAGAGTCAGCAGCCACAGTAGTGCAAACTGACAACCAGGGCCCCTTTAGATGTTGGTGAGACTGTAGTTGTCCCCAGTCTTTGATGTGTGCCCTGGCCTCCACCAAAATGTTTGTCTTTACTACACAGGTAGCTGCAGCTAGCCCCTGGAGCCAAGTGTGTGCATACTCCTGGTTCTTGCCTCTACTGCTGCTTGCTCAGTTCCTTAGCCACTCCACTAAGAGGCACGGTTGAGAACCTCAACGGCTCTTGCAGCCACTACAGACCACTGCCATACTCACCAAAGAAAACCACAGTTGTCAACGGTGTGGACCTCAGCAACACGTGCCAAAGATACATCAACACCCACCCCAGACCTGGTGCTGCCCCATGCCCCCTTACTTGGTGCCCTGCCCAACTAGGGGGCACGCTTACTTGTGCATCCAAGTCACAACATGCACCCGCATGCCCATACTTGTGGGAGATAGTCTTCCCTTATTGAAGTCAGTCCATAAAGTCTGAAAGTGGTGAAAGCTACAATGATCACAAAGAATCAGGGAAACATGACTCTACCAAAGAATATAGTAAACTTTCAGTAATTGGTCCCAAAGAAATGGAGATCCAGAAATTGCCCAACAAAGAATTCAGAATAATTATTCTAAAGATGCTCAGATAGCCACAAGAGAAAAAAATAAACAATCTAACAATATCGGGAAAACAATATAAAAACAAAAGAAGTTCAAAGGAGATTGAAAACGAAAAAGAACCAAACAGAAATTTCAGAGGTGAAGAATACAATGACTGACCTAAAGAATTCAATAGAGAGCTTCAAAATCATATTTGATCAAATGTAAGAAAGAATTAGTAATCTTAATAAAGGATTAATTAAAATTTCCAGTCAGAGGAGCAAAAAATAAAAAAGAATGAAAAAGAATGGATAAAGTCTGTATTACTTATGGGATACCATTAAGAGGATCTCAGTGCATCAATGAGACCCCAGGAGGAGAAAGGGCCTAAAGTTTATTTAAAAAATAATGGCTGAGAATTTTCAAATTCTGAGAGATTTACATAGACAATGTCATGAAGCTCATAAGAAACCAAAGAAAATCAACTTAAAGAGATCCTCTTCAAAACACATTACATTAAAACCCTCATAAATCAAAGACAAAGGGACAATCTTAAAAGCAGCAAGAGAAAACAACCTTATAACTTACAAGGGAACCACCTTAAGACTATCAGCAGATTTCTCAGCAGAAACCTTGCAGGCCAGGAAAGAATGAGATAATATATTCAAAGTGTTGAAAGAAAGAAACTGCCAACAAAGAATATTTTACCCAGCAAAGTTGTCCTTCAGAAATGAAGGCATGATAAAGACTTTCCCTAACAAACAAATGCTGAGGGAGTTCACCACCACTAAACCTGCCTCCACAAGAAATGGTGAAGAGAGTTCTTTAAGCTGAAACAAAAGGATTTAATTAGTAACATGAAAACATATAAAAATATGCAACACACTGATCACGCTGATAAAAGTAAGCATTTAGTCATCAATTTTCAAAGGAAGCTAGCAAGAACGAAAAAAAAACAAGAGAACTACAAAACATCCAAAGCTGTTAATAAGATAGCAATAGTAAGTCCTTGCATATATATAATTACCCTAAATGTAAATGACTTGAATTCACCAATCAAAAACCACAGTGTGGCCAGATGGATAAAAACAAAAGACCCAACTATTTCTACTTACAAGAGACTTATTTTGGCTGTCAGGACATACATAAGCTCAAAGTGAAGGGATGGAAAAAAACCTGTTGAAGTGGAAATCAAGAGAAAGCAGATGTAGTTGTACTTACATCAGAAAAAAGACAAAGAGTGTCATTATATAATGATAAGAGGGTCAATTCATGAAGGAGATACAACAATGGTAAATATATTCGCACCCAATCAAAATACCTAAGTATATTCAGCAAATACTAACATATCTGAAGGGGGAAATAAATAACAGTACAATAATAGTAGGGGACTTTAATATTCCGGATTCAACAACAGCTAGATCATCCAGAACAAAATCAACAAGGAAATGTTCGACTTGAACCATACATTAGAAGAAATAGAGCTACCAGATATTTATAGAACATTCTATCCAACGGAATCAGAACACACATTTTTCTCAAGTGCACATGGAACATTATCCAAGATAGATCATATGATAGGCCACAAAACAAGTCTCAGAAAATTAAAGAAGTTTGAAATCATACCAAGTATCTTTTCCAACCACAATGGGTGGAAACTAGACATCAACAAGAGGAAAGCTGGAATAGAAAATCTGAACAGACCAATATGGAGCAAGGAGTTTGAATCAGTAGTCAAAAACCTCCTAACACGGAAAGCCTCAGGACCAGAAGTCTCCACTGGCAAATTCTACCAAACACTTAAAGAGAAATTACCTCCAACCCTTTAAAAGTCTTCCCAAAAAATGAAGATGAGGGAGCACTCTCAAATTCATTTAACAAGACCAGCAAAGCCAGATAAGGATGCTAAAAAAAAAAAAAAAAAAAAAGAGAGAAAGAACACTTTAGACCAATATCCCTATTGAACATAGATGCAAAATACTAAACAAATTATTGGCAAACCAGTAAAGTTGTAGGATGTAAAATCCACATATAGAAATTAGTTGCATTTCTATACACTGAAAACAAATATCTGGAAAAGGAATAAAGAAAACAATCCCGCTCACAATAGCACCTAAAACAGTAAAATATTTAGGAATAACGACAAATGTTGGAGAGGGTGTGGAGAGAAGGGAACCCTTGTTCACTGCTGGTGGCAGTGCAAACTGGTGCAGCCACTATGGAAAGCAGTTTGGAGTATCCTCAGAAAATTAAGGATAGAACTACCATATGATCCAGCTATTCCACTGCTGGGTATTTATCCAAAGAACTTGAAAACACAAAGGCATAAAGATACTTGCACCCCTAGGTTCATTGCAGCATTATACACAATAGCCAAGACTTGGAAGCAACCTAGGTGCCCATCAAGGGACGAATGGATAAAGAAGATGTGGTATTTATACACAATGGACTACTACTCAGCCATAAGAAATGACGAAATCCGGCCATTTGTGACAACATGGACGGACCTTGAGGGTATTATACTGAGCGAAAAAAAGTCAGAGGGAGAAAGTCAAATACCATATGATCTCACTCATAAGTAGAAGATAAAAACGACGAAAAAAAAACACATAGCATTGGAGATTGGACTGGTGGTTACCTTTGGGGAAGGGGGAAGGGGGGAGGGCAAAAGGGGTGATTAGGCTCACATGTGAGGGGATGGACTATAATTAGTGTTCGGGTCGTGAACATGATGTAATGTATACAGAATTCAAAATATGATGTACAGCCGAAAAAAATAAAAATTAAAAAAAATATATTTAGGAATAGTTTTTTTTTTAAAGACTGGCACTTGAGCTAACAACTGTTGCCAATCTTTTTTTGGTTTTTGCTTTTTCTCCTCAAATCCCCCCAGTACACAGTTGTATCTTTTAGTTGTGGGTCCTTCCAGTGTGGCATGTGGGACGCCGCCTCATCATGGCCTGACGAGCGGTGACATGTCCGCGCCCAGGATCTGAACCAGCAAAACTCTGGGCTACCAAAGTGGAGTAGGTGAACCTAACCACTCGGCCATGGGGCTGGCACCTAGGAATAAATTTAACTGAGGAAGAGAAAGATATAGACGATGAAAACTACCAGAAATTGATGAAAGATACTGAGAAGGCAAAAATAAATTGAAAGATTTTCCGTGTTCATGGTCTGGAAGAATTAATATTGTTAACATGTCTGTGCTACCCAAACCCATCTATAGATTCAATGCAATCCCTATCAAAATTCCAATAGCACTTTTCACAGAAATAAAAAAAACATTGAATTTGTATGAAACCTCAAAAGGCTCTAAATAGCCAAAGCAATCCTGAGAAAGAAGAACAAAGCTGGAGGCATAACACTTCTTGATTTCAAACTATACTACAAAGCTATAGTAATCAAAACAGTATGGTATTGGCATAAACACAGACATATAGATCAATGAAACAGAATGGAGAGACCAGAAATAAACCCCAACATATATGATCAACTAAAATTTGATAAGAGAGCCAAGAACACTTGAGTTGGGGGAAAAGATAGTCTCTTTAACAAAAAGTGTTGGGAAAACTGGATAACCACAAGCATAAAAATTAAATTGGACTCCTATGTTACACCACTCAAAAAAATTAACACAAAATGGATTAAAGACTAACATAAGATCAAATACCATAAAAATCCAAGAAGAAAACATAGTGAAGAATTTTCTTGACATTGATCTTGCAAATGATTTTTTGGATACGACATCAAAAGCAAAGACTACAAAAGCAAAAGTAAACAAGTGGGACTACCTGAAACTAAGACACTTCTGCACAGAAAAAGAAACAATCAACAAAATGAAAAGGGCAACCTACAAAATGGGAGAAAAGATTTGCACATTATGTGTCAGATAATGGGTTAATATCCAAGATATAAAAAGAACTCATTCAACTCTGGTTGAAAAATGGGCAGAGAAACTGTGTAGACATTTTTCTAAAGAAGATATATAAATGGGCAGCACATACTTGAAAAGATGTTCAACATCACTAATCATGAATGCAAATCAAAATCACAATGAGATAACACCTCGCACCTGTTAGAATGGCTATCATCAAAAGCACAAGAGAGGACAGGTGTTGGCAAGGATGTGGAGAAAAAGGAACTCTTGTGCACTTTTGATGGAAATGTAAATTTCTTTACACATTATGAAAAACAGTATAAAGTTTCCTCAAAAACTTAAAAATACAACTACTCTATGATCCAGCAATGCCACTTCTGGGTATACATCTGAATGACATAAAAACAAAATATTGAAAAAATGTCTGCACTCCCATGATTATTACAGCATTACCCACAATAGCCATAATATGGAAAAAACCTAAGTGTCTGTCAATGGATGAATAGATAAAGAAGATGTGGTATATTCTATACAAAGGGAAATTGTTCAACAATAAGAAAGAAGAAAATTCTGCCATTTTTGATAACACGGATGGACTTCGAGGACATTATGCTTGGTGAAATAAGCCAGATAGAGAAAGTCAAATATTGTATGTCACTTATATGTGGAATCTATAAAAGCTGAACTCATTGAAACAGAGAGTAGAACGGTGGTTACTGGGGGCCAGAGTGGGGGAATTGAGGAAATGACGCTAAAGGATACAAATTTGCAAGTAGAAGATAAGAAAGTTCTGGGGATCTAGTCCACAGTGTAGTGATTACAGTCTACAATATTGTACTATATATTTCAAAATTTCTAAGAGTAGAACTTAAATATTCACACTACAAAAAAGAAATGACAATTATGTGACATGATAGAGGTGTTAGCTAAACTACAGTGGTAATCATATTGTGATATTTCAATATACCAAATCAACATGTTGTGCACCTTAAACTTACGCAATGTTACATGTCAATTCTATCTTAAGTTAATAAGTAAACAAATAAATAAAACCAGGCAGAGATCCACATAATGGATTATTCAGCAATAAGAAGGAAGGAACTCTTTATACATCAATGATATTGATGAATCTCAAAATAATTATTCTGAGTGAAAGAAAGCAGATTTAAAATGTACGTGCCCAATAGACACATGAAAAGATGTTCAATATCACTAATTATTAGGGAAATGCAAATCAAAAATACAATTACCATGACAAAAAATAACAAATGTTGGAGAGGAGGTGGAGAAAAGGGAAACCTCATACCCTGCTGGCAGGAATGCAAACTGGTGCAGCCACCATGGAAAACAGTATGGAGATTTATCAAAAAGTTAAAAATAGGAATATCATATGATCCATCTGTCCTGCTACTGGGTATTTATCCACAGAACTTGAAATCAATAACCCATAGAGATTTATGTACTCCTATATTCATTGCAGCATTACTCATGATAGCTAAGACTTGGAAGCAACCCGAGTGTCCTGGTATGAATGAATGGATAAAGAAGCTGTGGTATATACATACAATGGAATACTACTCAGCTGTACAAAAGACAAAATCACCCCATTTGCAGCAATATGGATGAACCTTGAGGATATTATATGAAGTGAAATAAGCCAGAGAAAGACAAACACTGCATGATCTCATTCATATGTGGAAGATAAACATATGGACAAAGAGAGCAGATTAGTGGTTACCAGAAGGGAAGGAGGCTGGGGGTGGGCAAAAAGGGTAAAGGGGCACATATATATGGTAATGGATAAAAATTAGACTATTGGTAGTGAGCATCATGTGGTATACACAGAAACTGATTAATAATAATGTACACCTGAAATTTCACAAAGTTATAAACCATTGTGACCCCAATAAAAAAAGTGCATGCCATATGTTTCAACTTATATAAAATTCTAGAAAGTGCAAATTAATATTTAGTAACATAAAAGACAATCAGCAGTCACCTCGGAAATGAGGAAAACAAAGGAGAAATTGCGAAAGGACCCAAGAAAACTTTTGAAGGTAGTAGATTTATTATCTTGATGGTGATGATAATTTTAACAGGTATAGTCATACGTTAAAACTTATCCAAGTGGACACTATACATATGTGTTGTTTATTGTATGTTAATTTTACCTCAATAAAGCTGTTAAACAAAAAAATCATATACTTGGAGAATCCAAGTGGATGAAACAATCTTAAGGTATTAAAGCCAATCATAGACATTAGTGACATGGTTATATACCAGAGCACTAAACAAATTAAAGTAGTGTTCCTTTACATCTGCAGTAGTAATTTAGGAAATATGATAGAAAATATACTAGCATTTATAATAGCCACAAAAACTATAAAGCATGTAAAACCTAACAAAGGATATATAAAATCCTTAAAGAGAGTTAGCTTTTCAAGTTAGTGATGAAAAGAGGGTCTGATTGATGAAGGCTAAATAAATTAACTCTACTAATTATTGGTCTAAAAAGCCAAAATTGGAAACCATATGAAAAACTGAAATCCTGGAGGGAAATATCTTGGGGTGGATAAGATCTTCTTAAACAAAACTGGAAGCACAACATATGCTTGTGTAAAAATGTTAAATTTGTGTGGCAAAGGATATTATAAATAAAATTACTATAAAAGGCAATATATATGTTAGAAAATGATTATAACACAAAGAACTAGAAGATTAGAAGATAAAAAATAAAAAATAATTTTTAAATTGACAAGAAGAGGATAGAAACATCATTAGAAAATGTGGACCAAAGACGTGCATGGAAAGATCTCAGAGAAACAAAGTCAGATGGTTAAATACCAATGAAAAGATGCTTTCATTCATGAGCACTCAGGCAAACATAAATTATGACATCAGTTTTACAATCTTTTATGACTTTTACAGTGCCAAAAGTTTAAAACATAGATAACATTCATCGTTGGTGGGGACTTATTTAAAGGATTCTCACATATATTTACAGTAAAGAAAAAAGATGAATTATTACATCTTTTGGGGAGAAGCAATATGACAAGATCTATTTTAATAACTATGTAACTTTTGATGCAGCATTCTAATTTCTTGGAAGTGTTCTATAAAAATAAAAGCACTATTTATGATATAAATAAGTACGGGGAATGGAATGTATAGGTTAGCAATACTGTATTGTATATTTGAAAGTTCCTAAGATAGTAAATCCTAGAAGTTCTCATCACAATTATTTTTTTCTTTTTGTATCCATATGAGATGATGGATATTCACTAAACTTACTGTGATAATTATTTCACGATATATTTGTCACATCATTTTGCTGTACAGCTTAAATTTATACAGTGCTGTATGTCAATTATATCTCAATGAAACTGAAAGAAAAAAGCGAAAGCACTAGTACCTAAGAACATATATACAAGAAGATATGTCACATTATAAAAAGTGCCAAAAACTGGAAATAAGTGAAATTGCCATTCAATAGGGGAATGGTTTTAAATGCAATACATCCACATCATAGAATATAATGAAGCTATTAAAAAATACACAATTGATCTATATCAGATATTATCAGTCATAGTTCTCCAGAGAAAAAGACCCAATAGGACATTATACATAATATGTGTATACACAAACATGCACATAGTTAATTATTGCTATCCGCGGTACTTATTTCTATTAAAGTCATCACAAGCACTCGATTAGCAAATAAAGAAACCATCACTCTTCAGAAAAATACACACACACACATACACACATACATATCTCACATAGATTATATCTTTAGTCCCCAAAATAACTTATCTTGATAGATTCTATTTTCTATATTTTGCAAGGGAGAAAACAAGGTTCAGAAATGTTAAGTGATTGGCCTGAAGCCACCCCACTAACTGGTGCCAGCAATGAGATTCAAATCCTGCCCAACTGGCCCCAGAGCCAGAACTTCTTGCACTACACTGCACTGTCCACTACTGTCTCCATCCTCTAGTCACTTCTGTATTAGAACTGAAGAAGGCAAGAGTGTAACCTTATGTGACCTCAAGTAGGAATGTGTGCACTGGATGACTCAAATTTTTCGCTGCTCTACACATGTCCACAAATAGCCAAGAAAGCACTACAAATATTGATTTTTGGGTTACAAATAAATTTTTGTTAGTAGGTGAATTCACAAATATAGAGTCCAAAAATAATGAAAATCAACTGTGTGTGTGTATGTGTGCAAGTGTGTGTGTGAAGAGATTTATTTTAATGATTCCGCTAACTTGATTGTGGAAACTAGCAAGTCCAAAACTCTTAGGGCAGGCTGGCAGGCTGAAAACTCACATGGGAGTTGGTCCTGCAGTCTTGAGTCAGAAATTCCACTTCCTGCGAAATCTCAGCTTTTTGCTGTTAAAGCCTTCAATTAGATAAGGGTGACTCCCTTTACCTAAAGTCAACTGATTGTAGATGTTAACCCCATCTACAAAATACCTTCACAGCAACGCCTAGAATAGTGTTTGATTAAATAACTGGGAAAGTTGATACGTAAAATTAACAATTATACCAGATGGCTTGGATTGACTCTTATGAAATACTGTTGAGGGAGAAAGATTTCAAAAAGCACATATAGAGGAATCTCATTTTTGTGAAAGACATATTCAAAATTATTATATATATATGTGTGTATATATATGCACACACCTGTAAATGCGTGTATACATGTGTGTAATGTTCAGGGCATAGTAAATGAGCAAGGAGAAATATGACAGGACATGAGAGTTAACTAGGGAAACAGGTAATGGAGGGCAGAGAGAAAATAATGAAGAATCTACCAGACAGCCAAAAATAAATAAAGAGAGAAAGAAAAAGAGAGAGAGAGAGAGGAGAAGGAGGAAGAGAAGGGGAAGAGGAGTAGGGAGGGAAAAAGGGTGGTAGTAAAACAAAAGACAGCATGATCACATATATAAATGTATGTAAAAGTTATAGATATAGATGTAATATTTTGAAGCATGAGAAGTAGAGAAAAATGAGTCTACGTGAATAGACACTTTTATGGAAGTAGTAAAATTCATAAATAGGTGAGGCAATTTTTTTTTGGTAGGAGAAGATTCACCCTAAGCTAACATCTGATGCCAATCTTCCTCCTTTTTTCTTCCTTTCTCCCCACCAAAGCCCCAGTACATAGTTGTATATAATTGTAGGTTCTTCTGGTTCTTCTATGTGAGCCATCGCCACAGCATGGCTACTGATAGACAAGTAGTGTGATTCTGTGCCTGGGAACCAAAAATGGGCTGCCTAAGGCAGAGAGCACTTAACTTTAACCACTAGGCCATCAGGGCTGGCTCAAGATAATTTTTTAATGGAGAAAAGAGAGGAAAGTCATCCTGTGTAACATTAAAACATATTATAAAGCCGTGGTCACTAAAATGTGTCACTAGCATAGGAACAGACAAGTACACCAAGGGAAAAAAAGATAATTCTAAATCATATACATTCACACATACAGAGACATATAAAATATTAGAAATTCAGAATAAGCAATATGGGGAATGAACTATTTGGGAAAAAGAAAATTTGACTCACTATATGAAGAAAAATAAAAACAGACATTTAATTTACTCTCTTTATAAAAAAAAGTCCAAATTGACTAAGATTTAAATGTGAAGGAAAACAGTGTAAACATAATTTTCTAAGTGTTGGAGAATAAGTTTGTGAACTTTGGATGAAGAATAAATTTTTAATCAAAACTCTCAAAAGCAAAAATTATAAAAGGGAAAATTTAATGGATACGACTACATTAAAATTAAAGTGTTCTGCTTGATCAGCATATTTAGCCAACTGGTAATACACTGGGGGATTCTATTTGCAATGTTTGTAACAAAAAATGATTAATATATCTAGCTTATATAAGGAACTCAAGCAAATCAAGACAAATATGGGAAACAGTAGAAAACTGGGCAAAAGATAGTAGTAGGCTATTTTCAGAAGATAATAACCAAATGGCTAATAAGTATATGAAGACCTGCGCTACATCACCAGATATCAAAAAAAATGCAAATGAAAACAAAAAATGAAATACCTCTTTACACCCATCAGGTTTGAAAATATTATAGTGAAATAATATCACGAGTGATAATACTATGGGAAATGGGAAATTTTCTTCACTGTTGGTAGAGGCATAAACTTGTACAGCCACTTTTGTCAGCAATCTAGCTGTATTTAGTGAAATCAACTTTGGGTGTACACTATAACCCAGAAATCCCTCTCTTTAGAATATAATCAAAGAAGACACTCACCCAGTGTGTTCACAAAGGTGTTCATTATAGTATTGTTTGAGGTAGAAAAACTTTGAAGGCAACATAGTTGACTAGAGAAAAGCTTTAGTAAAATGTAATATATATGAAATACTGACAAGCATATATAAATAATTACATAAAAGTACAATGAAAGATGTATCAGTCAGGATTCTTTCAAATACAGTGGCTTACTCAACTGCAGTGATTTCAATTGGAAGTAAGAATTCTCCAGATGGAGCAAATGCTTTTCCTAGCCTTCTGCTCCACCACCAGAGGTATGTGGTTTTGTGTCTTCATAATCACAAGAGAGCTGCTTACCTTCAAATATTAATACACATTCCAGGAAGTAAAAGGATGAGAAAAGTGTAGGGCAAAGGGGCAAACTAGCCGAGTTGTTGCCTTTCAAGCTGGAAAATAACATTTTTCCTGTAATCTACTCCCAGTAGAATCACCTACATTTGTTTTGGCCAGAAGCAAGTCTTATAGACACTGCCAAATATAAAGGAGTATGGAGAGGTGAGTATTTTAACTGGGCACACTGTCACCTAGAACAAAAAGTGAATCTATTAGTAATCAGGAAGGGGATAAAAAATGCTAAGTAGGCAACTGGCAGTGTCTATCACACATAAACATACATTAAGTACAAAACTGTGGGGAGGGTATTGAAATGGGATGAAAAGTAAAACATAGGGGGAATAAGTGTAAATAAGAAAATAAAAAGATACCTTGTACAGATAGATATCTTGAACTGAGGAGTATCAACCAGCAGGTTTCTGTTCAACTGAGGCAAAACAAGCAACAACATTAAAAAATAATGAAAACAACAGAACAAAGGCAAGATTGACATATTAAGCAAGATGTATGTGAGGTACTGAGAATCATTTAAAATGGTTTAAACATAGATTTTGCAGTGGTGAAAAATAGAGAAAGCTAAACAGGGCCTTATAAACAAGATTTAGGGGTTCCACTTGAGGATCCACTGAAAGTTGTTTATCTTCAGCATTGACAAATATATGTTAGTGTAAATATGTTAGAAAGTGCAGTCAATATTTGATAATTGTCTAAGGCAGGCCTACATTTACCAGTGTGAGAACTCAGAAAAATAATCAGTCATGTCTTATTCTCTAATTCTCATTAAAATATTTTTCTCCAGGTTTTACAGAACTATATGAATGACATTATTTAGAATATATTATAAGTTAACATTGCAATTACATGTAAATTATGGTATAATTTCATGTGTTCATTGTAATGTATTTTTAAAATTAAGAAACATACATTCTGGAATTAGATATTGGTGACAGTTGCACAACCTTGTGAATATACTAAAAAATTGTACTCTTTAAAAGAGTAGATTTTATGGTATGTGAATTAAATCTCAATAAAGATGCAAAAATACATTATTTTAAGAATACATTGTATTTCATTTTTTTGACACTGAAAGCTGGTCTGAATAATGAAAAAATATGTATACTTGTATAAAAGTCTCACAAATAAGAGAATTTCAAACCTATTTTCTGTTTAGGATTTATGCTAAAAATCTTCAAAATTATATGCTTTAATATTACTTGAAAATGAAATCACAACTTCTGATAAAGAAACATTTAACAACTTTAAGTAATCACTTTCTTTGGTTATATGAACCAAATGTAACTTGGAATAGCTCAATGAGCTGTAAAGATTGACAGTAGATGTATGTAAGGGGATTTTGACAAAGCAATTATCTGAAACTAATTTGAAATAATTTACCATGCAGAAATTAGACTTACATTGGAAAATGTTAGCATTTTTATGTCAAAATAGCAACCCAGATTTGTACTTAGATATTGAGGTAACATGAATAATAGGCTGCATTGTGTTAAAATTGTCTACCTGACTATACAGTCAGAAACAGACCTAAATCAACCTAAAGATCAAGTTGGATAATTTAGGTAAATCTAGCATATACAGTAGTTGAGAAAGTCATTGAAACAGAAAATGGTAGTGTGTTTGTTTATATTAGAACATTAAACTTGCTAATAACAGAATAAAGTTGCCATTCTCTAGTTTGCCATGTAAGGTCTTTCATTCTTTGATCTCCGTCTAGCTCTCCACTTTCACTTCCAGATGATTCACTTGAATTCTTACTACAACTCACTCTATCAATCAAGTAATATTAAGATACTAAAAGGGGTGATTAGGGTCCCATGTGAGGGCATGCACTATAATTAGCGTTCGGGTGGTAAACATGATGTAATGTATCCAGAATTTGAAATATGATGTATATCTGAAAAAAATAAAAATTAAAAAAAGATACTAATTTATAACATACGCATAAGACTTTATCTTATGTTTTGCATTGAAAATATTTCAATAAGATATATGATTATGAGTATGGTGATATATAGAAATTATCTGTTTAGAAAGTATTATGATTTTAAAAATATCTACAATTGTAGCTAGAAAGAGAGGAGGTTTTCTGACTTAATTACTCAGGCTGTCCAATTGTTCTTTGAAGAAGACTGCTTTTCCCTCAAAAATATACCAGGCTATTATTTCCTGGGGGTTCTTCATAACTGTATCTATACTGGGAAAACATCAGATAATGATACAACAATTAATTTAAGAGTAAAACATTCAACTTTTTAGTCCTAATTTATTAATTATTTGCTGTGTAATTTAGGAAATTGACTGTGTTGTTTATTTTTCTCTAATAGAGTAATAAATATGTAAAAAATATTTATGTTGTGAATATGCAAATAATCTGTGAGAACAATTTGAGTTCTCTTTAAAAAAGGTATTATGATTTCAAGCTATTTTTTGGAAATTAACTAGTCACAGATGTTTAGAATGTACAGGATAGTGGTTAATCAACTTTTCTGTGTAAACAGAGATTTAGAAGTAATTCATTTTAACTTTTGTTGTTGAAAAACTTTCTAAGTGTATCAGTCTACTCTGTGATCCTAGTAAAAATGGTCTAGTGAACATATTGGCATCTGTCTTTGCTGAATTGGGATCTTACAGACACTCAGGGTCTTCATTTAACAAATATAAGAGTTATATCTGCAATGGAATGCTACTAATCCATAAAAAAGGAGGAAGTCCCGCCATTCGTGATAACAGATGGACCTTGAAGGCATTATGCTACGTGAAATAAGTCAGACAGAAAAAGACAAATACTGTATGATCTCACGTATACGTGGAACCTAAACAAAAAAACCCCCCAAATTCATAGAAAAAGAGATTATATTTGTGGTTGCCTGATGTGGGGTTGGGGAGGATTAGGTGAAGGTGATAAAAAGATACAAACTTCCACTTATAAGATAAGTAAGGGGGCTGGCCCCGTGGCCGAGTGGTTAAGTTCGCGCACTCCGCAGCAGGCGGCCCAGTGTTTCGTTAGTTCGAATCCTGGGCGCGGACATGGCACTGCTCATCAGACCACGCTGAGGCAGCGTCCCACATGCCACAACTAGAAGAACCCACAACGAAGAATACACAACTATGTACCAGGGGGCTTTGGGAGAAAAAGGAAAAAATAAAATCTTTAAAAAAAAAAAAAAAAGATAAGTAAGTATTGGGGATGTAACGTACAACATGATGACTATAGTTAACAATGCTGTATGGTATATTTGAAAGTTGCTAAGAAAGTAAATCCTAAAGTTCTCATCACAAGGAAAAAGTAATTTTTGTAACTATGAGATGATGGATGCTAACTAAACTCATTGTGATTTCACAATATAAACATATGTCAAGTTATTACGCTGTACACATTAAACTTATATTGAGTTGTATGTCAATTATATGTCAATAAAACTGAAAAAAACAAATATATGAGATGTATTTGATTAGGCTAAATTGTACTTTATACAGAGATGCCTCTTTAAGCATCTCTTCCTTTTTGGAAACTCTTACTCCTTTTTAGGCATCACAATCTCTACTTTTTAAAGGACATTCTAAATAATTCAACAAATGGGTACTTGCTATACAATTATCGTCTCTAAAAAATATGTACTAGAACTGAAGTATTTTATAAATGTTAGGATTGTTTTATATTCTTTGGGGGATTTCTTTACCAAAAAGGTAATTTTGCTCAAGTTCTCTCCAAAGTTATTGCTCTAAAACAGTGCTTCTATAATTTTAGTGACATAAAGAATAATCTGGGAGAGTGCTACAGGTTAAAAATTCATGTTCCTTGTCCCACATCAAGAGAGTCTGATTCAGTGGGACAAAAATGTAGCCCAACTGGCCAGGTGGTATAGTGGTTAAGTTTATGTGTTCCACTTCAGTGGCCCAGAGTTTGCAGGCTCAGATCCTGGGTGTGGACCTACACAGTGTTCATCAATATATGTGGCAGCCCCCCACATATAAAATAGAGGAAGATTGGCACAGATGTTAGCTCAGTGACAATCTTCCTCAAGCAAAAAGAGGAAGCTTGGCAGCAGATGTTAGCTCAGGGCCAATCTTCTTCACCAAAAAAAAAAGGGTTGTAGAACATACATTTTAGTAGGCTTTTATAGAATTTATGCAAAGTGGTCCTTGAACCACTTGAAGAAGCACTGCTCTTAGCCTCATGTGAAGTATGTTTGTCTTCAAAGAACTTTTCTTTGTATATGTATACATACATATATTCTCTGATTTGATCTTATAGTTTTCCTTTTGTGTGTGTGTGTGAGAACTAATCTTTAGGTGAAATGGTTTCACTGAAGATGGCTTTAGTCAAACTATAATATCTATGACACAAGGGAAAGTTTAAATGTGACACTTTGTTTCCATGCCTCAGCTTTGAATGTTCCTGCCAAAGCAGTTTTTTTCCTGCTTATATACAGGTGGAGTCCTTTCATTCCTTGTAGCAGCACAGTAAGTGGTCTCCTGAGTCAACAGGTTAGAACTAGGTGCACTACTCCTTTGCATTCTACTCAGTGGGCGAGATAGACAACTGTAGGGAACCTTGAGCTAAAATTTCAGAAAAGCCCATCTTTGCTCATACTCTCCAGATTTCTCTGACATAGGTAGCTGGCTTAACTTAGCATTAAGTACAGGTGAGGAAGAAAGTTGTTTCAGGGCTAATTCTGGGGGAAAAAATTAAAAAATAAAGAGTAATTCATTAAGAGAGATAGATTACCTTATCCTGTGGACATTATTCTACTTAAATCACATTCTTTCAATTAGCAACTCTTATCTTCAACATATTCTGCCACACTATAACCATAATTTTGGTATTTGTTTGAAATATTTTAATGGCATATAATCTTTTCTGATTTTACATTATTCTGATATTCTTACTTGCATTGTAGTTTTCCATGAATGAGGAAAACCATAATTGCCATGGCTAACATTCAGAGCGATCAAGAAATTGAAAAGTTATAATCTGTCATGCAAGTTTCATAAAATCTTCCCACAGGGGCTGGCTCCATGGCCGAGTGGTTGAGTTCACGCGCTCCACTGCAGGCGGCCCAGTGTTTCATTGGTTCGGGTCCTGGGAGTGGACAGGGCGCTGCTGGTCAGGCCACGCTGGGGCGGCGTCCCATACGCTACAGCTGGAGGGACTCACAATGAAGAATATGCAGCTATGTGCTGGGGGGCTTCGGGGAGAAAAAGGAAAAGAATAAAATCTTTAAAAAAGAAAAAATCTTCCCACAACACTGTCTTTCAAAGACTCAGGAAAAAGTTTTAAAATATTTTGAAATTACCAAAAATGTTACTGGGTGTACTTTTAATGGAAGGCTAGGTATTGTCTAGGGCACACTTCTGGGGCTATCTGATTTTATAGAGGCTTGTACATTTAATTGCCTTTGAGGAAACTTGTAACTATGTAGGCTGTGTAAAACTGATAATGTAAATGATTCTAGTCTATATAGATGCAAATTAATTTTCTCTAATGGATATGCAATGAATCATTTCCTTCTAGTTATTGACCAATTTTGCATTTATTAGCAAATTCAGGTCAGCTTTCATAAATGCCTATATATGTATTGATTCTTTGAATCTTTTTTCTTACATCTTACTTGTTTCCTCATAAATTCATGAGTTAAATACAATCTTTCACAAATATTCATTTTATACTTATATAAGGATCTTGATTTTCCCAGTATGAAATGCACTTTTGGACAAAAAATAAAACAGTGACAAAATATAATTTTAAAATATTACAAAAATATGTTTTTCCAGTTGAAGTAACAATTTTTCAAATATTTTTCAGAGTAATCACCATTATACAACCATAAAAGGCTTTGGTGTTTTAAAATTTCTTTATAAAGGAACCTCTCCTCACTGAAGTTCCAGGAAGTTACATTACTATGTTATCATTCTGTTAAAAGAATATCTAGCTATCCTGAAAGTAACATGCTTTAATAATTACTCAGAAAACTATACTGTCCTGAC
This sequence comes from Equus caballus, assembly GCF_041296265.1. NCBI lineage: Eukaryota > Metazoa > Chordata > Mammalia > Perissodactyla > Equidae > Equus > Equus caballus. The sequence goes on from NC_091715.1 coordinate 82,727,345, forward strand.
ATAAAGAAAATTGATGTAAGAATATATTGAATTAATGAAATTTAGTGTCAAATTTCCCCATGAAGACTTCTGTAGTAGACTTATATCAGCGGTTTCTGAATCCAGATGCTCATAAAAAAGAACCCTGGGGAGTTTGCTTTTAAAAATAAAATTTATCTTTAGCAATTCTGATTTCATTATCTGGAATGAGGAATTAGCATTTTTTGAAAAGCTCCCAAGGACACCCTAACACTTGACTATGGTTGAAGATTACTAGTGTAGAACTATTGAGAAATTATGGGGAAAATGCAACAGGATGCAGCAAAGCAGTAGTAGCAGACATAGTGCAACTATGCCCAACTTGCTAGAAATGAAAATTTCTAAAAATGTCTCCTCTAGCATCATTACTATAAATTAGAAGGCAATATTCAAGATAGAATGAAATAGGTTTCTGGGCTGACCAACAAAAATCTTGGAAGTTGTCACACCCATCGTCACGATAAGATAAAAGATGAACAAACTGAATATCAACAACTCTTCTTAGATTCCTCAGAGAATTAAGGTCACAGGGAAAACTGCCAGCACAATAACTGGAGAGACAGGTGAATATAGAGAATCAGAGCTTGCTGGACTTAGAAGCCATTGCTGGAGCCTGATGGGAACTTTTAAATGATAATTGACAAATTACTGGAGACTGAGCATAGATAAGCTGAAGAGACACAAACTCCTAGGGACCCAGCCTTTGCAGGGGATCCCTCACACTTTCATGAGTTTTGCCTCCAGCAGAACTACCAGCTTCTCAGAGTGAAGACGGAAGACAGACCCCCTAGTGCTTCTGGCAGGATGAAAAGAAAAGTAACTATTTTGAAATAACCCAGAGCTCTCCACTCTCATTAGTGAGGCAACAATTTACAGAACTGCAAGAAGAAATAGACAATTTCATGATTATGGTTGTAGACTCTGACACCCATTTTTATCAGTAATTGAAAGATCCAACTGATAGAAAATTAGCAATAATACAATCTCAACAGCACCAAAAATCAACCGGATCAACTTGACATTTATGGAATACTTTATCCAACAGCGGACTACACATTCTTCTCAAGTTCATATGGAACTTTCAACACATATGCAACATTCTAAAGAACAGTGTGTGTGTTATTACACTTTTATTAGTAAAGTGATATGCTTATATATGGACCCTAGCATGTACAGATATGTTTGTGTAAATATTTGTTGAAAGATACACACAAAATAGGGCATTTTTAACAGTAATAGCCACTAGAGAGGGGACGACCCAAGGATGCCATATCAGAGATGGAAGAAAGACAAATTTTTCTATGTTTGTCTCTTTGTACTATTTGCATTTTTCAATGTGCATGCACTATTTTTATCTATTTAGTTAATTTTAAAGCAACTCAGAACTAAAAACTTAAAGAAACATTTTTATAATTTCATTAGCTATAAGCTTCATTAGGGCAATAACCAGGTGCATTTTTTTGTATCTTCAAAGCCTTTCACTGTGACAGTTACAAAATCGGTGCTCAACAGATATCTGCTGAATGAGTGAATCAATTCTGGCTACATGTAAAAGAAATAGCCTAATAAAAAGAACAAAAATATTGGGTCAAAAATACTCTGAGGTACAGAATAAGTTAATCAGAGAAAAAGAAATTCCAAGATAGATAATTAATTATGTAACACACACAAACATACGTACAGCCATGCACTCACTCCTCAAAAATACAGTCTTGCAACTAGCTTTCTCATTTCAGATTCAGGTAAATGGGAGTGAATGTTTTGCTATGACAAAAAGTATGGCCTCTATATGTTGTGAACAGTTAACATAAAGTGAAGAATATTTGTAAAAGCCTAAAACATAGAATTGCTTCAAGATATCATTTCTCTTTTGAAAATTCTAGAAAAAGTATTCACAATTTAGCATATCGTGTCAAATTTTACTTAGAGGAAAGACCATGTTTTTAGGAAATGTAAAATTACCACTGCTATAGATATGCTGATTGGCTAATGCAAGCATTGCCAAAAATTGACTGCATTAATTACAACAACCAGTCATGGTGCTAAGCATGTAACCTTCTTGAATTATCTTACTTTATTCTGAAACAAGCTGAAGAGTTAAGTACTACCATTAGCTCCATTTTTCAAATAGGAAATTGAGTCTTGGAGAGTTTACATGGCATGCTTCAAATTTCACAGGTGGCTGAATTGAGCTTTGAACCACGTTCTGCCTTAAACCAAAGGTCAAGTTTTTCCCGCCATACAAACTACCTACCCATCATACTAGAGCTGTAATGGTAAATTCTCTTAAAAGCTGGATAAAAGTAAAGAAATCCTTCTCTCCATTTCAATCCGTAGTAACAACTATTACTCTTGATCCTGGACTACAGGTAAAGAGCTAACTCGCATTATAGATACCTCAAACCGTTAATAAGGTTCTTTAAGTTATTCACTCACTTTTAATATTATTTTCGGTAGGTATCACAAGAGTTTGGCTGTTGTCTGCCAGAATGACATTGAACCGCTTGTTCTATCACGTGCATAGGGACTTTCTGACTTCACCTCCTAAATTTAAAGGAAATGGAGGAAAATAGGCAGGTTCCTGTTCCTCATTTGAACCACTTTGGTTCGTCATTGGGATCACAAGGCACTCTGGCTCTCCACAGGAAACCTGGCACATCCTAACGACAAAACACTTACAGTGCTTGTTCAAAGCTCTTTACTACTGACTGCAACCAGTAATGGATCACATGTAATAATTACAACCTGTCTAAAAATGTCCTCAGAGGAGAAATCAGCACAGGAGCCAATCATGAGAATAGGAACTCTAATAACTGAGCTCACACTAGATGCACAAAATGACAGAAGTATCCTATTTTTTCCCGAGTGAGACTTTTTGATGGCTCTTCAAACATTGTCAATCAAGGTTGCACAACTCAAATCATTGAAAAAGCTAGGTTGCTTCATCAATTGCCCAGTGCACTCAGATGGGCTGCTTTACATTAACTTTCTTTCCAACATTTTGAGAAAGGATATCATCTGATAATAAAACTTAAATAAAAAGCATATAACAAAGATTTTGTGTACTGTCATTTAGATATTGAAAAGAGTATTAATCAAATGTACAATTCCAAACAATTGTATATATAAGTAAATAGAATAAAAAGAAAATTGAAAAGAAAAATAAATAAGCCCATTCATTGTCATGACGAAACCACTGATAAATAAAACTGATTTTTATCATACATGCATGCAAAGATGTGCTCACACACACGCATACACCACTCAGCCAACCATAAGATTATAGCTAGTTTAACCAAGTTTTAGATCTTATGCCTACTTACTTGTATAGGGTTTCTTATAGAATGAAGCAGTATGATGAAAATAGAGTTAAATATTTTCAACAAACTTCTTTTATAAATAACTTTATTGAGATATAATTTACATGCAATAAAATTCATATAGTTTAAACATAGAATTTGATGACTTTGGACAAATCCAATTTTGTAATCTCCAATACAATCGTATTACAGAATTTTTACATCACCTCAAAGAGTGCCCATGTGCCCAGATCTTGGTTTGAAATACCATTTTCCAATAGAAGGAACCACGGCTCCTTGGAGAAATGGCTGATTTAGAACTAAGGTAAGGAAGTACATGATGAGCCTGGAGTATACAGTAGCATCAGAAAGTAGGAGGTGCTAAGAAAAAAAAGAAAGAGAGTGTATGACACTTGTCAAAAAACATAGGAGCCAACCTCCATACCATTGAGAGTGTGGTGGACATAGTGACTCGCTTCTGAAGAAGAGTCTGGAAAGGGAGAATAACTGTAACTTTACAGTGGAGAAAACCGACAGAATCCACCCTAATCAAGGGATCAGGATTATCAGCATGTTAACACTATGTACCTGCTGAGATGATGTAATGTGAAGAGTATTTCACCTCTCTGTGATTCTTCCCCAAAACCCATAATCCCTGTCTAGGCATGAGGAAAACATCAGACAGACCCAAATTGACGGACATTCTATAAAATACTTGACTGGTACACCACATAATTGTCATGAACATGTAAAATAAGGAAAGTGAGAAAATGTTACAGACCAGAGGAGACTAGGGAGATGTGGTCACTATACGCAATGTGGTACTGTGGGTTGGATCCTGATACAGATAAAAGGTACTAGGAGAAAAAATTGGCATTATCCAAATAAAAGCAAATAGTTAAAAGTGTTGCACCAGTGTTAATTTCTTAGTTTGGCATATGTAACTTGGTTATGTAAGATGTTATCATTAGTGGAAGCTGGATGAAGGGTATAAAGGAACTCTCTGTAAATATCTTTGCAACTTTCCTATAAATCTAAAACTATTCCAAATTAAAAAAAAGTTTCCTCATGCTCTTTTGCAGTTTATAACCTCCCTTCATCCCTAGGTTCTGGAAAACAATCTTAGTTTTCTATTACTTTAATTTTGCCTTTTTGAGTATTACATAAAAATGGAATCAATTAATATGTATTATTTTGTACCTGGCTTTTTTCACTTAGTATTACTCTTTGAGATTCATCCACATTAGTGTGTGTATCCTTACAGTGTTCCTTTCTATGGTTGAGTAGCATTCTACTGTATGGATATACTATGATTTATTTTTCTATTCATCCAGTTAAGAGGATCTGGATTGTTTCCAGTTTTTGATTACTACGTATAAAGCTATTGTGAACTATTCAAGTTCAAGTATTTGTATGAACGTGTTTTCATTTTTCTGGAGTATATACCATCCACTATGTTTATTCTAATAATGCAGGTGTTTCAGATTGAAGTCATAACATAAATATGCTGTAGTTAATACCTGTTTATTATTAACCTTGATTATCTTCAAGTAAATGAAATTAACTTTTTCGAAATGTCTTAGAAATGCTAGTTTAAACTGTATTAGAGGAAATGTTCTCGTTCTCCATAACTGTTCCAATTTATAGCAAGAAATTTGGAAAACAAATTTCAAGTATACAGTTCAGCATTATTAGCTATAGTCATCATGATGCATGTTAGATTCTCAGAACTTATTCATTGAAAAACGGATTTTTATTTGAGTTTCATTATCAGATGTTATCCTTTGACAAAATGTTGCAAAGAAAGTTAATGTAAAGCAGCCCAAGTGAGCACACAGGGTATCTGATGAAGCAATCTCACTTTTTCAATGAGATGATGGATGTGCTAATTAACTTGATTGTAAGGAACAGTTCACAATGTAGTTGTATATCAAAACATTGTATGTATACTTTAAATATATTAGAATTTTATTTGTCAATTATATTTCAATTAAGCTGGAAAAATAAAAGCAAACCAATAACTAATTATTCAAGGTTTTCTTTACATTAAACAGCTTTCTTCAGGTCTCTACAACAATTCTTAATATCTACATCACTTAATGTTTTTGTTTTTGTTTCCCCTATAGCTACTGTTTTCTGCTTTCTCCCATCAAACTCTCTTGAATTATCTGGAGTTAAAGTTTTATCCCCTCTAGTCCTAAATGATATAGATTATAGCCATTTAAAACAAATTACACACACACAGACATGTACACACTTTTTCTTTGTAGTGCAATTTTGTTTAATTAGTATTTCATTAGAAACCACAATTCTAGCCTGCTGAAATTTGAGAAGTGGAGTTGAAGATGCATAAGTACTCAGTAATTAGAAAGTGGAAAGAAAAGTTCTGAATTCAGCAGGAGTAATACAAATATATTATGCACTGAATTCTTTTTCTTTCATCCTTCAAGTTACTGGGTCGTTCTTCATGTTGCATTTTTTTAATTTGGAAGATTAGGTGATTTTTTTGGATGTGGGTATAATGATCTGAATATTTTGGATGAGAAGAAAGAAATCGAAGAATAATTCAATGCTTTATGTATAAATTGAGTATCTATTATGTCTTCAGCATTGTAGAAAAAACAAAAACACAAAGCTGAAAATAACATTGGGAAGATAAGACACACAAGGCATGGATAACAATATTGGACATTATGCATAATAGGAAACTCTGCTTATATGCTCTAATAAATTATAATGACAATAAGTGTTATCACGGTTGATATTGCTTGATGACAGAACAAAAAAGCAACAAAACAACTATCCCAGCTTCCAGGAAAACAGTACAGGACAATTAAGGAAAATGACAATGACATGGACATAAAGCAATTAATTCATTGGATGCAGAATTTTAATTGTTATGAATAGATAAACAAGTGGCATTACACAAGCCTTTAAGAAGTTAGCAGGCTAGTCTTGTGACAAAATTTTGTGTCATTATACTGCTGGTTAAATGACATATTGTCTGAACTTCCTAAGGTCGTTAAAGTTAGCAGTAGTGTCAAAATTAGTGCCATACTTTTCTTGCTCCTAATTCTTCTCTAAATTTCCCATGGACTATCTGTTTACCTGTATCAGATGGTGAAAATGCTGATCATTAGATAACACTCTTTATTTTTGCAATGGTGTGCAGTACAGTGTATAATATATTTTTCCAAAACATCTTTAACATACATCCATTAAAATAAATTAATATTCCCATTTTGACTCATTTGAGAGAACACATTTACAGGTCAGAGGGGAAAGAGTAAAAAGGGAAAGTCTTAGGTAAATGAAGAAAGGGAAATAATTATCAAACCAGAGTTTGGGTAAAATTAGACATTCAAATTTGTCAATGCATTATGGTTTTCATCTGATCTGGGAATGGAGATCAACGGGTTGAAATGTTCTAAACGTTGGATTTTCACCCTTGATAAAAGAGGAAAAAAACTATTTTGGAGGTTGCTTGTCCCAGATGTAATTAAAATTAAGGCTTTTAGAGAAAAACTTATATAGAATTTTAGAACTGGCCAAACCTGAACAGATCACCTAGGTCGGAGATCAATTATGTTCATACTCTCCTCTATGGATTCCTAGGGGATATTGGCTTCTCTTACAAGATTTTATTTGAAGGAAGAATTCTGGTGTTTGACAACAACTAAAAAAAAAGCAACATAATGAATAAAAAAGAAAGTTAGAGATCACTGATCTAGTCTACCATCCACCTTCACTTTTATGGAGAAAGCAAATAACGTCACTGAAGTTAAGTGGTTTTTCCAAGGTCACAGGACTAGTTTAATTTCAGAGAGAGCATTAAGATTCACAGTCATACATCTTTTCATTAGTCCACAATGCTTCTCAGATTAATGAGTCTTTAAAGAAGAAAAATTTATATAATTCTAATTATTTTAATAAAAGAAGATATATATTTCACAGAAGCATGCTTAGAAAATTATTTTCAAAACCCCTACTATTCATAAAGAAATCATTTCCTGGCAATCTCGAGAATATTGTCCAATCTTCAGGTTAAAAAAGAGGCTGAAACTGAATATTACTTTTGTCACTGTAATAAAGATTGTAATAAAGATTTTAAAACCTTAAATTTTCCCTAAGATATATTTTCTTGGATGTATGAGAGGATACCCTGGGGTGGTATCTGGGCTTGCTTCAAGAAGATGGATTATCACTCGGCAATGGCAGTGTTTACATTTCTCATACTTATAGTGATACTTTCCTCACACTGCAGGATTCAGAGTTATAGAAGGTATTATTTAAGTCGCTTAAGATGGATGGGATCTGTCAGTATGATATCAACATTAAAAATCAACTTTATATACATTAGCTGACATTATCTAATAGCTTTCATTTGATATAGGTATAGTTTTAATTTTATAAACTGGGTTCAGGACTGAAGAACAATTAGAGCTGCTATTATTTTTTCCAGTATGGGAGACTTTAAAGATATCCACAATTTATAATAACATTTCTTTGGCTAATTTTCCCTTTGAATTAACTGCCTCAGAGCATGGTCTCAGTTTGCATATAGAGACATCTCCATCACTGTAATTTCCCTACTGACAATATTCCAAGCACACTATTACTATCGTATACTCCTTTTTTATAAGACTTACTAGAATTATTAGTACTGGTAAGTCCAGTGCCAGTAAAATACTAAATGGAAAAGAATACGTATTCAAGCGATAAATTTTAATTTGAGGATTGAACTTATCAGGGTAATGAAACACTGAAATAGCATCAATGTCTGCCTGGCTTATTAAATAAACTATACTGCATTTACTTTATTTATTTAAAATGTCATTGAAAGTGAAAAACTTCTTAGAAGAGTCTGTTCAGTTTTACAAAACCAAAAACCATAAAATGAAACTATCCACAGAATATCTTTTCATCCATCACAGTGATCAATACACACACACACACACACACACACACACACACACACAGACACACGCATGCGCACAGATCTCCACATTAAGTGTGACAGTACAGACTGCTGCAGAAAAAATCAAGAAAGGAAAGGATTGAGATAAGCAAATTAAGCTGGACTCTGGAACCAGAATCTCGTGTTCTCGGTGCCCTATTACCAGAGAAGCTGCATGGCTACTCAAAGAGTATAAAAAACCTTGATAAAAGAGTTGGGGTATTTATGTCGCCAATCTTTTCTTTCATCTTCAATGTTTGAAATTAATTTACATTGTCAGCACACCTTAATTCAGACTCCTGCATTTCAAGTGCCCTGTAGGCACATGAGATTAGTAGCTCTAGTAGTGAACAGTGCCGGCTAGATTCCTTACCCCCTCAACCCAGTTGTTGCTATGTACAGTGAATGTAGCCTACAGGTGTAACTACTCAGCCTGATTCTCACCCTTACTTCTGTAAGGTGAAAGCACACTCTCCTTGAGATTAAGACCCTTTGAAATCTAGACTGAATTTTCCCATGCATGCACTGATATTTGAAGGTTTTACCTACTTACTGATGGATTGAGTTTAGTCCACGACGTTCTTCATACTTTTAACAATCAGAAATTAAAATTTGGGGTAAAGGGAGGATTTGACATTAAGTCTGCAATAGTCAAAGGCACAAAAGAATAAACATTTAAAAATTCACAGCCACGTTAGATTGATTCAAATGATATCTTCCAGGTCTATTCCAGAGAACATAATCATTACTTACATAATAAAATAAGAAAGAACTTCATGTGCCAAGTGAATAATTGCGGGAAGAAATAGGTAGTTAGCTGCCATCTACCCAAATGAACATCAAATTACTCAAATTTCATGTGTAAGTGTAAGACAGCTTTTTTATTCTTTTGAACAGAATGGCATCAGAAAGCCAATCTGGCAATAATTAAAGAGATCTCTTGTAAACATTATGCATGCTTATTAAACACCATGGAATCAAAATGAATAGCAAGTTTTTGTCATAACTGAATGCTTTGCACCTGTATGTATACTGGCAATCATCTGAATGGTTTGAAACAAATGAAGCACTGTGCTGGTTGATCTTTTCTACGTAATGAATTATGTTGTTTCTTTGAGAGGTCAGTGGTGTTGCTGCCTAGATTATAATATCAACATATTCACTTCTTGGACAATTTCTCTTCTGAGGCTAGCAGGCTACTCTGTGATACCCAGAATAATCTCTGGGTGTTTAAATATCCCAGTGATAAAATTTAGTGAGGAAAACGCCACAACCTTGTACTCATTGGGAGGACCAAAACAATAAATTGGAAGTTTACTCTTGAAAGAATTGAAAAATTTTCCTCCAAAATTTACTTTCAAAACTTTAAAACTGCCTTTTTAAAGCCCTGTGTAGCACACACCTTTTTTTTTTTTACTCTCAAAGCAACTTACATTTCTTTTGTTCTGAATTTGAAATTCAAATGAAAAGGTTTTCAGTTCAGACTCTGGAATAGCCCTCTCACTGTCAACAAGTACCAAGCTGAATAACAGGTATGCATTAACTCCTTTTAGATGTTAAGCAACGGGCAGTTCAGGACTATGACTGTTCAGTGAAGGGAAACCCATTAGGTGAGACCTATAGCCACCACTGCTTTCTGCCTGAGGAAACCTTCTAGATAGATATTTCACCGAACAAGGGAGACACAAATCAGATTTCAGAGCTGCTGAGGAAGCTGGAGCTTGTGGTGCAGGCCACTGGAAAGGATGGAATAGTGTAGAATGCAACAGAAACCTGCACAGAGGTCCTTTTAGGCTTTGGTTTAAATACTAAGCTTTGTCTGCACAGGAGGAAAGTCAAATCCTGGCTGAGAATAAATTGAGGGATCAGTAAAGTGGATGAAGTTTCCAGAAGTAGAAGTTCTGAAACATATAGGAATTCCAACCTGACAAGCACACAAGATTTCACTGAAGATCCAGATACTCTGATGATACCCCAGAAAGGTGGCATAACTTAAGAGTACAGTAAATCAGACAATTACAAAGGAAAAAATCAAGTAAAATTATATAAATAAAAGACATAATATATGAAATGAAGAATTTATTAGATAGGTTTAATAGATTGGAGATGTGAGCAAAATGTGTTGGTCAATTTGAAGTTAGACCAATAGAAATTATTCAATTTGAAGAAAATTAAGCCAAAAAAATTAAAAATGAATAGTATTTAAAGGATGTGTGGAAAGTATTAAACAATCTAAGATACATGTAATTTGTGTTGTATCTCTTGCATCAGTTGAAGGAGGGAAGAGAATGAATACCAAAGAGAAATATATTTGAAGAAACGATCACTAAAATTTTGTAAATTTAATGAAAACCATAAACTTACAGATCTAAGTTGCTCAGTTAATATCAAGTAGACCAAATACAAATAAAATTGTATTTAGGCATATCATAGTCAAACTGGTAAAAACTGAACATAAAGAGAAAATCTTGGGAGCATTTAAGGAAAAATAACACACTATATACGAGGAAACTAATATGAATGATGGCAGATTTTTCATCAAGAACTACACTATGACATCTTTAAATTCTGAAAAACAAAACAAAACAAAACCTATTAACCCAGAATTCTATATCCAGTGTAATTGGATATACGATGGATATATCTTCACATATGAAGTCAAATAAAGACATTTTCAGAGAAACAATAACCAAGAGAATATGTCACCAGTAGATCTGCTACATAATAACTGCTCAAAGAAGTTCATCAGTTTGAAGAGAGTTGACAGATAATGGAAATATGAATTAGTATGAAGTGATGCAGTCTCGGTGAGCCGAGGAGTCGAAAGAAAGATTTTTTGGGCTCTCAAGGTCTGACAGCAGTGCTCTTTTATTTAGAGAATTCCATGGGGACAGGACCCATGGGCAGTAAGAGCTGCAATGGGTTGAGGGCAGCGCTAAATTTATAAGGCATAGATATGTGATTTATTTCTTTACAAGACAAAGGAAAGATCATGTAAAAAAAAAGTCATTAAAAAGTATCAGTGCAGTTGGGGTCTGGTTATTGGGTAGTCCTATAACTTTAGATAGGATTCAGATCGGATCAGGTCAGGATGTCCTGTGCTTCCTGGAGGATGATATAGATCAGTATGAAGGGCAGGTCACCTTGGACTTCTCTCCTTGGGGCAGGGGCAGCCTTCATCCTCATCATGAAGGAATGATGAGCAAAGGGAATAATACATAAGAATGCAAATGTAAAATAAAATATTATTCTTAATGTCTTAATGTCTAAGGCATTTATGATGGCTTAAAGCAAAAATGTGACACTGTCTTATGAGGTTTATGCTTTATGTAGATATATCACAATAACGACATATAGGACAGAGGGGCAAATAAAACTATGCTGCACAAGATGTTCATATTTTATGTAGAATGGGACAATATTAATTTTAAGTAGACTGTGATAAGTTAAGAAGGCATATTATAATCACCAGAGCAACAGCTAAAAAATGCAAAGTGCTATAACAGAAAAGTCAAAAGAAAAATTAAGATAGAATACTACAAGATGACGTCCAGATTCCCTCCCAGGATGTAGAGAGATAGAAGGAGTGTCTGTCCCACACTTACAAGAAAATAGAGTCAGAAAAACTTCATATTCATGACTATTTTGAACTCCATGGGAGAGTTAAGGATATAGAGGACACAAGTAGAACAAAGTCAAATGACAGACTGCTTGCAAGGAAAAAGGAGGGGCAAACTCATGTTTATCTGGAGGAGACCAAACCAGACACAGGAGTAAGAAAAGTTCAATTAGAATAGCTGAGTAATACGTGAAGGTCAAGTACAGGCTGAAGAGACTGTGAAGTCCTTGGGGGACACAGAAATTCTAGAAGCCTGTGATATCTTGCAGAGCCTTTTTTGACAAATGTCACTGTGGACCCACAGAAAAGATGAGAAAATGCCCTACAAATATCCATTGTTGTGCAAATCTGGGGGAAGAAAAACAGCAGCAGTGTATGCTGGATAAGAAACTGCCTTGATCTTTGCAGTCAGTCATCCATTCAGAAAAAAAAAAAAAGCCTTAATCTCTGGGTGCAAGAGCAACAATGACAGCCTTAGGGCATACTAATTGTAGCCAGGGGCAGGAAAACTAAGAAGTCTGCATCTTCTAGAACCAGGAACACAGGGATGCTTCTAACACTAAGCATTAATCAGAGCAATAGAGACCATACCAATTCCCCCACACCTACTGCCTAGCAAAGAAGCTTTGAATAACAAGTAACAAGAGAAAACTGCTGGGAGAAAAAAAAAAAGAGAGAGAGGAATCAAAGTGTAAAAAGAGACTCTCCCTGAGTCACAGCTTAAAAGGATGACCTAAAATTTAGAATCAAACAGATATTACACTGGTGACCCCTCACTCTCACCACAGACCTTACAGGAATTTGAAGCTTGTGGCACAGGGAGGGTAATCCTAGCAACAACAAATCATAAACCTAGCACTATTCCTAAGTATCTTAATGCAAACATCTGCACTAAAGTGCTGACAGAAGAAAAGGCATGCGCATTTCTAGACATAGCATTATTTAACTCAGTCTCTAAGTACTACACAATGTTACCGTCTTTCAAAAAATTACACATCATATGAAAAAACTGGAAGAAAACAGACCACCAAGACACAAAGCGATTACCAGGACCAGACTCAGATGTGACATAGATGTTGGAAGAATCTGGCAAGGAATTTAAAATAACTATAAGTAATGTGTTAAAGTTCAAACAGAAAAGATGAATATCATGCAAGACCAGATGGGTAATTTCATCAGAGAAATGGAAAATATGAGAAAGAATCAAATGGAAATGATAGAAATGAAAGGCACAACAAGAGAAAAGAAAACCTTCAAAAGACTGATTGGTAAACTCAACATAGCCAAGGAAAGAGTCAGTGAACTTGAAGATAGTTCAAAAGAAATTACCCAGCTTAAATACAAAGAAGGGGAAGAAATAGAAAAAAAAAAAAAGCAGCCAAGAGTTGTGTGACAGTATCAAACAGTCTAACTGTAGTAGGCAGAAAAATGTTTCCACAAACACGTCCACATGCTAACCCCCAGAGCCTATGAATGAGTAACCTTACATGGCAAAGGAGACTTTACAAGTGTCATTGAGGTAAAAAATGTGAGGAACGGAAAGTATCCTGTGTTATCTAGGTGGACCCAATCTAAGCATATGGATCCTTAAAATTGGAGAACTTTCCCAGTCCTGGCAGAGTGAGAGGAAGATATGAGTAAAGAAGAATGATCAGAGACATGCAACGTTTCTAACTTTGAAGGGGCAGCTAGCCAAAAATGGTAGGTGGCCTCTGGGAGCTGGAAAAGGCAAGGAAAAATATTCTTCCCTAGAGTCTCCAGAAAGGAATGCAGCCCTGTTGATACCTTTATTTTAACCCAGTGAGACTAGTATCAGACTTCTGAAGTACGGATTTATAAAATAATTAATTTGTGTTGTTTTAAGACACTGTTTGTGATCATTTGTTACAACAGCAATGGAAAACTAATACACCAATATACACATAATTGAAATCCCAGAAAGAGAAAAAAGACAGAATGGAAAGAAGAAATATTTGAATAGATAATGGCCAAGAATTCTCCAAAATTAGTCGCAGACACCAAACCGTAAAACTAAGATGCTCATAAAATATTAAGTAAACTAAAATCCACCAACCACACTTTAAATATGAAAACAGAGGTAGCTTTAAAGTAAAAAGATGAAGAAAGATACAGGTTGAAATACTAAACAAAAAAATTTGGAGTAGCTATATTAATATCAAACATAGCAGAACACAAATTTTATCAGGGATAAAAAGGGATATTACACAATAATAAAGAGGGGAAACTCACCAAGAGGACAAAACAATCATAAAAGTGTATATTCCTAACAATGGAGTTTTGAAACTGATGAAATGAAGAGAACTAGATAAATCCGCAATTATGGTTAGAGGCATCAACACTCCTCTCTCAGTAATTAATAAAACAAGTAGACAGAAAAGCAGTAAGGATATAGAACACCTGGACAATACTATCAACCAATTAGTCCTAAGTGACATTGATAGAATACTCCATGAAACACAGCAAAGTTCAGTCTTTTCAAATTCACTTTTTTTTAATAAGATTTAAAGAGTATTTCAATGACAGCACAGAACACAGTGACACTCAGATAGATGAAAGGCAGAATCCTTTGTTTGCCATAGCTCCAATGGAAAGAAGGCTACCACACAGGGCCGAATAGGGTTGTACCGAGAACAGAGTAACAGCAAAGTGAGCGGTAGGGGGCAGCTTGTGTATAGCAAGTGGGGTGGAGCTAGCTAGGTTTTATGGGTCCCCAGTGGATGGGATAATTTGAATAATTTTGCCATCTCTAGGACATAGGAACTGTCCCTAGTTGTCTGGTACCTGGCCCCGGAGTATGGAAGCTCAATAAAGGGGGCAGTTGGGGTGTATAAGCTTGATGGCTTCAGAAAACAAGAGCCTAATAAGGGAAATAGTTGGGGTTGGGGCTTAGTCAACCGCTTAGGAAGAGAAACTGAGAGTTTTTATCCATGATTTTAAAACAGGGTCAAGATAAGTCTTATGAAATGTTTTATTACAGTTGTCCCCTTAGTGTCTTGACATCAATTTTGAGCCCTATTTGGGGGGTATTTAAGTGACCCAAATAGTAGAGGAATTTTCCAGAAAATAGAGCATGGGTTGCCCTAAACAGCATAGAAAACATTGTATTATGATGGTGAAAAGAAGAAACCAAGTAGAAGCTTGAGGAGTCCCTGAAGGCCAGCTTGTAGCCAGGCTTCCTATTGTTTGGTGTTAACCAAGAGAAGCAGTCAGTCATGTCAGGGACCTCTAGTAATATTTTGGTTGAATTACAAAATATCCTAAATATGTGGGTTATTTTTTTGATGATGATTATTTAGTGGTCCAGGCTTTTTGTCAGAGTAGTCACTTGACTGGTGTTTTAATCCACATACAAGAAGAAGTACTAATAATATCACAAATGCCTCTTTGGTTAGCTAATAAATAATCAAGGGCTCATTTATTGTCAAACACCACTTTTGCCAGGGTTCCTTGACCTTAAATAAGCAGGCGTAATATTTGTTATATTTTGAAACATAAAATGGTAGAATTTTGGATATTTGTAGATTAGTGTCAATGATTTTTGATAGGTTAGAGTAGAGTGATGATTCCTGTGGCCATTCCAGCAAATGCCAGAGTAGCAGTGAATCCGAATATTACAGGTATGAATGCGGCATGTTGATAACATTTGGTCAGGGTTGGGGAAGAATGATTAACATTTATATAAAAGGGAAGTCCAAGAGAGGCCAAATGCATGAATGTGGTTTGTGACTTGGGAGAGGTGGAAGGGAAAAATAGAGGCGACAAGCGCTCTTGTTTGTTAGGCCACAGTATAGTCCTGTGGTGTCATCTTTACTCTGGAAAATTGCAATTCATTTTAGGTAAACAGAAATTATTAAAGAACAAGACAGGAGGAGGACAGTGGGTTCTGCTGGGCACATGGCGAGGGTGTGGAGCTGTCCATTAGGTAGCTGATATGTGCTATGTACTGAGGAAACATGAGAGGAGTTGCCACTTGTGATGACAGGGCTACCTAGATACAGAGAAGATGACAGTTTAGAATAATTTTTAATTTTCTAATATTTTTGATCTCAGGGCCAGTTAGCTGCGTAAATGTTTGGTGTGGAATGTGTGGAAGCAGGCTGATAGTAAACACAACAGTTATAGATAGTAAATGCATGAGAAGCTAGTTGAGTTAAATATATACGTATTGAATATCTATGTAAATCCAACTGGAAGGGGTGATGGGTTTGGATGTCATTTGCCGTGCAATGTTTTGAACAATGAGAGGGTTAGGCACTATTAGGGCAAGAGAGACTGAAATGGATGTGTGGATGCTGAAGAATGAGGAAAAAGGAGGGGAAGAAAATGGAGAGGAATGAGTGGTTTGAGCATTGAGATGCCAGTAGCATTCTCCTGTTATACCCAGGAGAGCACAAAGTGTGGGTACTTCAATAAAGTCACCCTTTAGGCAGGAGAGGAGGGTGTTATTAGCATGAACCTTAAGCACAGATGTATTGGATTTGGTCCCATGGGGACTTAACATGATACAAGATAGAATTACAGTCATAGCTGGCAGAACTTAGTTTTACAGGTATCAAAAAGCAAGGTTGGGTCACGGGGCAAACAAATTGCAATGTCTGGAAAATCACTCCAGTCTGTTGGCTTCTACCTTTTAAAAGAGGACTTAGCATTGTCATTAGTCACTGAAGAACCAAGGGTGTCTAATATCCCCATGGGTGGAAAGACTCTGCCAGGTCTGATATAGTTGGGACTCCAAGTAGTTGGTTAGGAAACAAGGGTGAAGTCATATCCACTGGTTAGATCTTGGACTGGGCAATGTTGTTTGAGGCGATACCATCTTCTGCAATGAGCTCTTGGGCTGGGATGATGTATTATGTGAGGTGGGAATGGAGTATCCTTACCAAGTCTGATTGACATGGGTAATGTTTTGGTGGTTCTATCGTATTACAATGAGGCTGCCACTTGTAGAATTTGAAGGTAGCCTTTGAAGGACCTGGGAGCTTGATTAGCAAATATCTTTTAAATCAAGGGATCTTGTGGGTGCACAGCTGGCAAATGTGATGCCGACATATATGATACTACCATAAGTGGACAAAAGTGCCTGAGCCCATTTGCCACAATTAAAGCCCAAATTAAGGGTGCACTTAAAAACTTCCAGGAGTTTGAGGTTTTGCCCAAATGGGTGATGAGAGAGGTTCTGCTGTAAATAGACTTTAAATCACATGGCCTGACTTTGGTGCTTGTTGTTAGTAGGGTGTCAGGTTGTTTCCCAATTAAAACATTCGTGGCTGAAGTTGAAGCAACAGCATTAGCCTTTAACTAGGTCCTCCAAATTAGCCAATTATTGTAGGCTCTTTACCTCAGTTGTCAGTCCAGTGTTGACAGGCAAACAGGCAAAGTCTTTGAGTGGCAGGACTTGGATTATCCAAACTCAGTGGCATGTAAGCCTCAGAATTTGCCTTATTTGATTGAAACAAAAACTTATGTGGAGAGTTTGAGCTTCCAGATGACAACCAGTGAAAGCATACACACTAAGAATTACAAGGCCAAGAGCCAACAGAACGGTGTGCAGCTGCATTTTACAGGCTTTTCGTTGTTTGATGCTTCTTTCCCTCCAGCATGAATTGTCACCAAGGAGAGAATGTTTGTGTTCCTCATGGTGAGGTAGAGTGTTGTTTCCATTATTGTTTTTTAATATAGTTTTTATTTACCAAGTAGAGTTGCTCTTCTCCCTTCTTGTTAGTTCACACAGTCTTTGGAAATGGCCTTGAAGTAATAACTTCAATTTCCTGGCGAAAGTCAGAAGGGAAGGATAGATGAATTATCCATTCTTTATTACCTGTAGAGTGTGGGAAATTTCTAGGTGGTGAAGATTTAGGTTTACATGGGTCCCATAACACATGGACAGGTGTCAGGCCTGTAGAGCGGTCTACCATTAATGGGTCTCAGGAGAATATCTGCCTTAGATCTAACCTCCAGCCTTTGTTGGATAAGGGAAAAATTGAAAATCCACATTCATAGGGGGAGGTATCACTGAATGTTCTCATGTATGGAGAATACTCACAAACATAAAGACGTTTCCCTTTAAATATAAAAAAAGGTGATGGGAAGGCTTGTAAAAATTCTTATTGGCATAAGTCTGCCCAAAGGTCTGGAATGAAGAGAAATTAGGCTTCCAACAAAATTGAGACTCACTTATAAGTCAATTTGCTGTACTGGAGTTTAAAAGACAGTTGTGTAAGAACATTATATCTTTCACATTAAACTAGCCACTTGGGAGCAATATGCCAAATGAATTGTCATTGAATACCCTGTTCCTGGGCTCTTTCTTGCACTGTCTGTGCCATACAATGAGAATCTTGATCTGAATGAATAATGTCAGGAGTCCCAAAGATAACTAACATGGTTTTAGTAAACCAATGATTTTCATTTCAGCCTTGGCCATTGGCCAGTATAAGTATTTACCATAGTTAGAGCATAACACATGGTCCCTACTGAAATGAGAAGAGGCCAATATAATCTTGGCATCAACTGTAGGAAATATGTCCCCAGAGAATATTGCCACATTTCATGAATAATCTATGTCAAGTTTTATGACAGAGTGTACAATTATCAATAGCCACTTTTGTCATGGGCTGTATTAGAAGAAGCCCCTTAACTTTGGTCCAATCTATCAGGGAAAGGATTCCCTAAGATCCAGAATTCTCACGGGTCCAGATTGCTAGATGCAATGGTACCAAGAAAGACTGAGCAAAGGAAGTTACGGCTAGTTCATCAACTTGATCATTGAAAAGAGCTTTGGGCATGTTGGCTTTGGTATGAGCAAAAGCACGGGAGACTCAGATTTCAAAGGGACTACTCACCAACTGCTGTCAAGCGGGCTTTCCTCATAGTTCTATACCCTGGACAAGAAAATTGTCCTTTTTCCATTGGCTGGAAGAAACAGCAAGATCAAGGTCATTGGCTGTTTCCCACGAATCTGTCCAGGTAAACAGCTGACAACCCTCTGTCTTGGGCATGCTGTATAGCAAATGTAATGGCCAGTAATTCCATTAACTGGGCAGAGCCTTGGGTGTATTCCCTTATGAGGAAAGGATCAGTGGCCTGTAGAAAGTGGCTGCCCTCCAGCAGGCTCCATCACATGTGATGGTGGCACTGCCATTGGTATTGTACACTGGCTGTCTTTCCTCCTCAGACAGTTGGTCCCAAAGGGTTCCTGATTTTGCAATGGGCTCAGGCAATGGAGGCACCAATGATCCATACAAAGCCTTCGTGGGCAAGGAGCTGAGGATGGAGGAAGCCATATCCTCCTGTAATTTGGAAAGACTTTTGGTGTCAGGTTTAGCCCTATTCCTGAAGGTACCATTTTCATTATAACAGTGAAGATTCTGTGGCTACACCAAGCCACTGAGGTGATAAGTCCTTTACCCCACAACACAATGGACGCCAAAGTAGGCAGAGAGACGTGTTGGAAGCCTGTGATGGCTTCTGTTTCTGTGAGTGCCCAGTATGTAGTGCAGAGCTGTTGCTTCAGGGGTGTGTACCATGCAGTTACAGTGGGCAGCAGCTCAGTCCAAAACCCCATGGAAAGCCATTTGGTATTGTGCTATGTCTATAGGCTCCAAGAAGTACAGTTCTTGGGGGCCAGGACCTCAACTCCAAATTTGGACCCCAGCAAATTTGGACCCAGGGCAAGGCCTGCTGGATGGCCAACTGGGTAAGCTCCAGGGCTTTCTGTTTCGGGAGCCCCCCCACACACACATAAAGGTGGAGGTTTTATGAATAAATTGACAGAATTCTTAATAAAATAGAAAAATGAGGCCAAAGAGGCCCAGCAGATGTGGCCTGGTTTAAGGTAGTTGGGACCTGTAGTAACTACAGTTGATGTTTAACCCCCTTGGAAATCTGTCATCCCTCTGTTGACCAGATAACACCAAAGAAGTTAACAAAAGTCCTCAGTCTTTGGATTTTATTCAGGGCAACACCCCAACTTCTGGCTTGGACTCTGGTCACTGTGGCATCCAGGTCTTCCTGGTGGTCTCCAGTGATTCGGATTTTAAGAGAATATTATCTATATAACGTCAGTGGCAAGTGGAAGTCAAGTGGGTGTACTTTCCAGGTGTTGATGACAGAGGTTATGAGCCGTGGCAAGACTGTTTAAATATACCATAGGCAGGCAGGTAAAGTACATTGAGTGTTGCCTGAGGAGAAGGCAAATTGCAACTTGGAAGACACAGTAATGGGAACAGAATAAAACATATTGGTTAGGCCAACGACAGAAAAATATTTCCCAGGGGTCTTTTAAATATCCTAAGTTATCTCAATAAAATATGGCTGCTTTAATGAGAGGAACTGCAGCGTTCAGGTTATTATAACCAACAGTGAGCCTCCGTTCATTTTTATCTGCTTTAATGACAGGCCAATTGGGACAATTAAAAGGAGAAATTGTGGAGATTATTACCATTTCTTTAAATAAACCTGGTATGACATGCCATAACCTTTCTGTTTCTTGTTTCAACTGCTATTGTGGGATATTAACTATTTTAACTGGTATAGATAAATCAATGGGTTCCATTTGTCATAGCTCATGAATAAGGCTATATATTTTCATTTCTTTCAATCAGCATATCACCTTGACATGGTGTCCATTTCAATCATGGGGAATTTGAGTTCAAGAGATGGAATGACCACTGGAATTTTTCTCACTGAGATGATTCTAATTGTGACATCTAATTCAATTAACGTACCTAGGACTTCAGAACCAGTGACTCCTTGTAAGTTAAAAGGAGATCCTTTACTTTTAGAAGGATGCCAAAGCAATACTGTTTTTTGGGTTCCTGTATCTAAGATAGCCAGGAAATGCTGTACGTTGTTCAGATTCCAATGGACCAACAAGGTAGTATAGGGGCAAGTATCCCTCAGTGGTGAGAGAGGTCCAGGGGACATGCTAACTTGATATGGTGGAGGCTGAGGTGGTTGCCATTAGAGCAAATCAGGGTAAGGGACTTGGGCTTGAACTGAGGAAGCCAAGGTTCTGGGGGCCCTTGGGGTTGTGGTTGGGAACACCTCTGAGGAAAGGAATGAAATTTAGAATATCTCGTACTTGTCAGGGCAAGCACCCAAAAATTCAATAATTAGGTACTCTTAGATGCCTTAGTTGCCCACATAAGGCATCTTGAAGATTTGAAATGGTAAAGAGTTAAAAGGAGGTTGAGGAGGCTGAGGAGCATTAAATTTAGTGAGACAGCCTCATTGGATGTTGTTATAATTGCCCCATTAGTGGTTAAAATTTGAGAAAGTGGGTGGGCAGGTCCTTCAAGATCAGATAACATCTCTATACTATCTAATGCTTCTCTAATCATATAAATACGAGTTATTAAAGAGAGTAGAGTGACCCAATAACAAGCAAGCATGCCTTGTAAAAAGAACTATTTTGCCTGGGCATTGAATGTTGCTGTCTCAGTTGTAGTAATAGTCTCCTCTCTCTTGGGGTGTTCTACAAAATGATACACCCATTGAACCATGCCGATTTTATGTAGCAATATATGTTCCTCCTTTCAAAGAAGTTAAGTGGCTTTAACCTTCATGGCTATTACAGAAAAACGGGAGTGAGTAGCCTTCTGGGCCATAAAGACCAAATGTAATAATGGCAGGGTATACTGGGGTAGCACCTCATCAGAGGAAGCAAGATCTCCTATTTCTGAATCACCTCTATTTTTAGTACTAGCATGAGCAAGACCTCATTGTGGTCCCTCATTATCTTAAGCTTGTGGGATCTCCTAATGAATTATACATTTTTGAATGCTAAACAAACCAGCTAATTGTCTCATTTCAGCCACAGTAAGCAGTAGATCTGATGCCATGCAAATAGACATAATCAACAAACAGCCTCTTTTCACTATCTTTTGGATGAAGTCCCTTAATATGCTCTATATTTCTAATCTAGTAAAATAGAGGCTTTCCAGTTCAGTTTCTGATTTATTGTTGACTGTTCACAACTTCTGAGTAGTAAGAGGGAAAATCTCAGGGATACCTTGGTGGCCCACCTCATAGGCAGCTGCCTCTATTTCAAAGACTCTCAACCCACCTCTGAATCATCAATATTTGCACTCGGTACAGCCATCATTGCCTTTCCTTGAGAAAAGGTAGTTTGCTCCTTACCTCCAGGTATTAGCGCCTTGGCAGGTTGATATGCAGTAGCTTTTAATAGGGCCCATCCACATTGGCTGAGGGCATAACATAGTTTAAGTAATTGGGTCTGTTTGAGTATTTGGCTCTTGTTTTGGGGAGTACCAGGGGTAAGATATTCATTCTCTTGCCCCCTTTGAATTCAACATTGGGCTCCATTGGTGTGATTCACCATACTTTTGGGGATCTGGAGAGCATGAAATTTATTGGTGATAGCAGCAAGGTATGCGGCATCAAAAAAGATGAATGAGGCCACTACCTTTACCTGAGCAGCATTGTCAATGATACGAGGGTGCAGTTTCTCTGCCATGGGGAAGCCCAAAAAACACCTTAATCTGCAAGGGGCTACCAGAAACATACACTCTAGAGTTCTTTCCCAAATAATAATAAATAGACACTGACGGGGCCGGCCCAGTGGCACAGTGCTTAAGTTCGCACGTTCTACTTCAGAGGCCCGGGGTTCGCCGGTTCGGATTCCGGGTGCGGACATGGCACTGCTTGGCAAAAAGCCATGCTGTAGTAGGCGTCCCACGTATAAAGTACAGGAAGATGGGCAGTCTTCCTCAGCAAAAAGAGGAGGATTGGCAGTAGTTACCTCAGGGCTAATCTTCCTCAAAAAAAATAAATAAATAAAAAAGTAAACACTGACACTGAAAAAGTGATAGGCCCCTGAATAAGCTTCTACTCAATATAGTTGTGTTGAGGAACACTAGAACATCCCACCCCAGAAATTTGGATGTGAAACATGGCACAAGTGGCCTATCACTCCTGATTGTCCTAAGGTGGGCCCCAACCTGGGCTGATATGTATACCCTGGATTTTAGCCAATTAGTACTGTTTCCTCTGAATATTGCCACCCCATGGATTTTGAACAAAGAGAGACAAGACAACCACCTGTAGATGCTCATCAGCAGACAACATCAGCTAATGTGCAAGCTGGCCAACAGGCAGCAGTTCTGTCCCAAGCTGCCTTCACAGAGGTCTGGTATAACACCAAAGTTACAATCCTCGAAAGAAATGATTGATAAGTTGGACCTCATTAAAATTAAAAACTTATGGTCTGTGAAAGACAATGTCAAGAGAATGAGAAGATAAGATGTAGATTGGGAGAAAATATTTGCAAAAGACACATCTACTAAAGGACTGTTATCCAAAATATACAAAGGAATATTTTCAACAATAAGGAAACAAATAGTCTAATTAAAAAAATGAGACAAAGACCTTAACAGACACCTCAGCAAGGAAGATATACAGATGGCAGATAAGCATATGAAAAGACGCTATATGTCATATGTTATCAGAGAAATGCAAATTAAAAAAACAATGAGGTACAATTACACACCTACTGGAATGGCCAAAATCCGGAACACTGACAACACTAAATGCTGATGAGGATATTGGGGAACAGGGACTCTCATTCATGGCCAGTGGGAACACAAAATGGTACAGCCACTCTGAAAGACAGTTTGGCAGTTTCTTATAAAACCTAACATATCCTTACCATACAATCCAGCAGTCACACTCCTTGGTATTTACCCAAAAGATTTGAAAATTTGTATCTTCACAAAAATCTGTACACAGATGTTTATTGCAGCTTTATTCATAATTGCCCAAACTTGGAAGGGATCAAAAAGTCCTTCAGTAGGTGAATGGATAAGTAAACTGTAGTACATCCAGACAATGGAATATTATTCAGTGCTAAAGAGAAATTAGCTACCATGTCATGAAAAGACATGG
Organism: Equus caballus; assembly: GCF_041296265.1. Taxonomy (NCBI): domain Eukaryota; kingdom Metazoa; phylum Chordata; class Mammalia; order Perissodactyla; family Equidae; genus Equus; species Equus caballus. Next base: position 82,751,163 of record NC_091715.1, read on the forward strand.
AAGATCCTTAAATGCATATCACTAACTGAAAGAAGCCAATCTGGGAATGCTACATACTGTATGATTCCAACTACATGACATTCTGGAAAAGGCAAAAGTAAGGAGACAGCCAAAAAGAATAAGTGGTTGGTAGGGGTTGGGAAGTGAGTGGAATAAATAAGTGGAGCACTGAGGGTTTTTAGGGCAGTGAAAATAATCTGTATGATATGATAATGATGGACAGGTGTCATTACGCATTTGTCCAAACCCATAGAATGTACAAAACCAGAGCGGATCTTAATGTAAACTATGGGCTTTGAGTTTATGATGTGTCACTGTAAGTTCATCAGTTATAACAAATGTACCACTCTGGTGGTGGATGTTGACAATGGAGGCTATTCATGTGTGAGGGCAGGGAGTGTATGGGAAATCTCTGTACCTTCCCCTCAATTTTGCTGTGAACTTAAAACTGCTTTAAAAAATTGTCTTAAAAGAAGATTCTGAACAGCATTTGTCGTTAGAGAAACTCAAATTAAAACCACAAGATACTATGACACACTTATTAGAATGGCTAAAATACACGCAAAAAAACCTAAAAGTAACAATTGCTGGAGAGGATACAGAGCAACAAGAACTTTCCTTTATTGCTGATAGAAATTTAAAATGTTACAGTCACTTTGGAAAACATTTGGCAGTCTCCGGTAAATTTAAAAATTGACTTAGCATACATCCCAGGAATTGCACTTCTAGATATTTACCCAAGTTAACTGAAAACTTATGTCCACACAAAACATGTAAGAGAATGTTTATAGCCACATCATTGATAATCACTAAAAACTGGACGCAATCAAGATGGGGAATGGTTAAACGAACTGTCAATGGAATATATTTCAGTGATTAAAAGGAATACAGAATTGATTCACAAAACAAAATAGGTGAATCTTAAATTCATTTTAAAAAGTGACACAAGCCAAATATCAAAAGCAATATACTGTATGACTATTCATATGACATTCTAGAAAAGGCAAAATTATAGGAACTGAAAATAGATCAGTGTTTGGCAGTGTTTTGGAGAGGGGCTCACAGCTGACTACGAAGAGGTCACAAGGAAAAACTTTTAGGGGATTGTTTCTCAAAAGGTTCACTATTGACATTTCGGGCCATGTGACTTTTTATTATGGGAGGAGTGAAGTGCTGTAGGATATAAGCACTGTAGGATACTTAGCAGCATCTCTGGTCTTTACTCATCAGATACCAGTAGAAACTCCCCAGGTATGGCAACCAAAATTTTTTCCAAACATCACCAAATTTCCTCTAAGGGCAAAATCGCTAAAGGTTTGAGAATCACTGTTTTAGGGTCAAGGAATTTGTCTTTATAGTGGTGGATAAATGACTCTATGCATTTGTCAAAATCCATAAAACAAAAACAAAACCAACCAGCGTGTTGGGGGATGCCAATATCTAAGGAGACGGTGAGAAGTGAATCTACTATAATTTAGGGTATAACTTTGCTGAAGGGGAAGTGACAGTAAAAGAGCTGAAAGAATTTAACTTTACAAAACAGTGTTTTGATTGGCTATTTTAAGGCTAAATATAAAAACTCTACATGAACACTGTACAGTAGCTGGTAAATTTTTTTCTCATGGGGATGGATACAAGTTAGCAATTTTGAAATTACCTTATACCTATAGTAGGGTTAAATCAATCAGTTAATAATCTTTTGATGATGGGAGGCAGATTTCTCACTCAGATAAAGAAATTCTAAATAAACAAGACAGAGTAGGCTGGAATAAATCCTATGGCGCTGGATTAGAGTTTAAGATATCAGTAAGAACAAATGTTTTTCTTTTTGGTATATGTTCAGACAGATAGATACAGAAACAAATATATATATGAGAGCGTACATGGGCTAGTATACATACATATAGTTCTTATCTCTTCCAGTTGAGAGGGCCTAGAAACTGGGAAACACTGGAAGCAACAACCATATCCAATTTCTAAATATCATTCTCCAGTAAATGGAACAAAGTCTCCCTGTAGAAGTGGCTGATTCTGGGACTGGGATAGAGAAAATACAAGATGAGCCTGGAATAGCTAGTAATGCCAGAAATTAAGAAACAAACAAACAAACAAGTAAACAAATAAGTAAATAAAATAAGGACAGGGCATGTCAAAAAGACACAGAGGCCAGCCTAGAAGAGCCCATAATGGTCAAAGCTGAAACAATTTGAGCAATAAAATAAAGTAGCATTGGATTATAATCCAAAGTATAAAATAAATACACGAGTCCACAGTGATATAAATAAATGGTTGAATAAATTAATAAATTAGGGAAAAGAGACAAATTTCCCACGCAGATGAATTCCAAATAAATTAGGAAAACACTCCACCCTCCTCTTGAGGATGGGGCGGACTTAGTGACTCCCTTTGAAGGATTGAGCATAAAAAGGGGAAAACTACAACTTTAAGATGAAGAAATGTGGCATGAAATGATGTGGGGTCGGTGAGCCGAGGAGTCGAAAGAAAGATTTCTTGGACTCTCAAGATCCGGCAGTAGTGCTCTTTTATTTAGAGAATAGTGTGGAATACCATGGGGACAGGACCCATGGGCAGGCAGAGCTGCTGCCAGCATGTTGCTGCTGCTGCAAACATGGGTGGAGAGTAAGGCTAAATTTAAGGCATAGGTATGTGAGCCATCTCTTTACAAGACAAAGGAAAGAACATGTAAAAAAGTCAAAATGGTATCAATGCAGGTGGGGTCGGGCCACTGGGCAGTCCCACAACTTTTAGATAAGAATCAAATCGGATTAAGTAAAGGTCAGAAGCCACCACCCTAAATCAGTTACATGAGATTGCCAGACAGTAACCAACTTAAGTTCTTGCCTTCCCCATTAAGAGTGTCTAGAGACAAGGTCATCTCCCTTCCTTCACAAATGCAAATGTCTCTCAAAGGGCAAGCAAATTCCAGTCCTTGGAGCCTGCTTCTCCTCTGCAGTTTTCCTCATCATATACCACCTTCGCAAGCGGTCAAGGTTTACATCACCAAGTAATAAGTCAGGTCGAGATCATCTATATTCTGATGTGATGTGATGAGAAGGCAGCTTTTCCTTTTTGATATTTTCCCAAATGTCCATAACCTCTGCCTAATCATGATAAAACATCAGACAAACCCCAGTTTTGGGTCATTGTACAAAATATTTAACCAGTGTTTTTCCAAAGTGCAAAGATAATAAAAAATAAGAAAAGACTAGGAAATTGTCATAGATAGTGGAGACTAAGGAGACATGACCACTAAATGTGATATAGTATCCTGGATTGGATCTTGGTGCATAAAAAGGACATTAGTGGAAAAGCTAGTGAAATCTGAATAAAATCTGGAGTTTAGTTAATAGTAATGTACAAACATTAATTTCTTCATTTTGACAAATGTGCCAAGGTTATATAAAATGCTGACGTGTTGACATTTGGAGAAGGTGGGTGATGAGGATTTTAGGCTGGTTACTTTTAAAACTGCACATGAGAAGCAGGCTCCGAGGACTGGAATTTTGCTTGCCCTTTTGAGAGACATTTGCATTTGTGAAGGAAGGGAGGATGACCTTGTAGGGACCTGAAATCGGCCACCCCAGGATACGTCTCTTTGGCATCGGGATTGTTTGAGGCTGATTGCTTTTGATAAACTGGGACAGGGAAGGAGGCTCTGAGGAATGGAACTTGCCCTTGTTGGGACACATTTACATTTGTAAGGTAAATCTCTATCTGTAAAAGGTGCCTCCCTCTCTGTACCAGGAAGAAGAAGGGAGATGACCTTGTCTCTAGAAACTCTTAATGGGGAAGGCAAGAACTTAATTTGGTTGCTGTCTGGCAATCTCATGTAACTGATTTAGGGTGGTGTCTTCTAACCTTTCTAACCTTTACTTAATCCGATTTGATTCTTGTCTAAAAGTCATGGGATCACCCAATGACCAGACCCCACCGGCACTGATGCCATTTTAACATTTTTCGTATTCTTTCCTTTGTCTTGTACAGAGATAACTCACATACCTATGCCTTAAATTTAGCTCTAACCCACAACTTGGGGCAGCAGAAGCTCTGACTGCCCATGGGTCCTGTCCCCATGCTACACTATTCTCTAAATAAAAGAGCACTACTGCCAGATCTTGAGAGTCCAAGAAATCTTTCTTTCAAGTCCTCGGCTCACTGACCCCGCATCAGTGGGGAAGGTGGGTTGAGGATTTATAGAAACTCTTTGTAATAGCTTTGTAACTTATGTGTAAATATTAAATTATTCTAATATAAAACTTTAGTAAGTGGCAAATATCAAAATACATAAAATTGATAATCAAATTTTAAAAATTATAAAAGGAAAGTCACATTCCAGATTTGATGGCAATGTATCAAGGACATCTATCTCTTTCTTCCAAACCCATCCACAGAAATTCCACAAAAGAGAGGAATTTATGTCACCCAGAAATTAATAAGAAAATCGTAGAACCCTCTGGGAGATAAGAATTTGTTTGCATGGAAATTGAAGAGAGGTGGACTGGTGATATAGAAATAGGAGAGAGGCAAAATGAAAGCTTTCCAATTGCGCTCTGGGTTTCTCTTTACTTTCTCCTATAACCTCCTATACCCTTGGAGCTTCTGATGCAAGGGACAGTATTATGCAAAAATATGGAGGCTTTCATCCCCATGGGCCAGATAAAGGGAAGCAATGGCCCAGCACCAGCCATGGAGGTAACATCAGAGCAAGGCCAAGATCAAATGAGATTAAAAGGCAATAACAAGTACCAGTGGAATTATCCACATCATAGTTTTTCCTCCTTGCCTCCCATACCGGATCTCAAGATAAAATACATAGAGAACAGCTGGCAAAGCAGTGCCTGAAGTACAGATAACAAGTGATTCCCTGAAGGCCAGAGGCTATTGGTTGAGTGAGGACAAACAGGAATATTTTGAGGCTAGGCTTTAAACCTGAATCTTTGAACCAGTAGTTCCCATCCCTGATTGTTCCTTTGATTGGCTTAAGATTTTTACAAAGATACATATGTGTGGCCCCCAGCTAAGTTTAATTAAAATAGAATCTTGGGAGTTTGGTCCTATTTGCAGATATAAAAGCTCACCAGGTGATACACCAAGATTGAGAAACACTGCTTTATGGCCTGAGGTACACTTCTGCCTAACACCTCATGCAGATGGTCATATTTTAGGACCAAAATTTTACCCCTCCTTCTGGGTAAAGATTACTGGTGAAGGGAAATAATAATCCAGTTAAATCAAGGTGGATCCCTTTTGAACTGCTGCTTGTCTGTAACAGATGTTATGTGATGAATTCCTTAACATAACATTGGTTAAGGAGAGGGCTTTATTAAGGAAAGGGGATTCTTACACAAGCCAGGGTTTGGTGAGAGAAGAGACTAGGGTCCCGTATTGTCCCGTTACTTCACAATAAAGTGTATCAGGACCTGAGCAGCACTTTTGGTACTCCATTGGAGAGTCAAAAAATCCTAGTTTTTCTTCTTACGAAGGAGACTGGGTGAAAAAAGAATAATGAAACATTATCAGTGATGGGACACAAATTACTTGGGCTCTGGGCAGTCATATTTGTACACCATTTGGTTTTGAGCAATCATAGAATGCCAGAACTATGAAAATTTAACAGTCCATGGAAATTACATCTCAGACCCCCTATGCTAGTGGGAGTGTGAAGCAGGGAATGAGGAAGAAGTCACTATCCTGTTTGGAGCTAGTGTACACCTCTTTGTGCAGAAGGAACTCTGGCTCAGCTATTTCATTGTTGACAGAACTTAGAGAGAACACAGGGTATCATTTGAATAATCCTGCCCCTCACATCAGAATTTCAAGGGAATATGAGAACGCAGGCTCAAGTGAAGAGAAACTTGATACAATTAAGCCCTATAAAAAGATGAACTGAACAGCTTATACAAGAGAAAAACAGGATTAATAGATCACACATTATAAGAATTTCAAATAAACATAATGTATATTCCCAGAAAGATAAAGAAGATAGCAGAAATATGAAGCATGAATAATTAAAAATAATGAATTGGAGATGCTGAGGATGAAATATATAATCGTTCAATTATAAAACTCAATAAATAGGTTGAATCATATAATAGACACATCTGAAGTGTGTATGCTTGAGCTGGAAGACTAGGTTGAAAAATGCTCTTAAACAGCACCATCAATAGTCTCAGACAGGAACACCTACCTGCATGTCATTGAGCTGGAAGACCAGGTTGAAGAGCAAACAGCAACAATGGAAAGGATGAGAAGATGAAATGAAATTAAGGAATGTGGAGGATCAGAGTGGAAAGTAGCAACATCAGCATGTAAGGAGTCATTGATGGAGGCAGATATTCAAATAAATACAGACCATTATTTTCACATGATTAAAGACATAAGATGTCTCATTGAAAAAGTTCACAGAATGCCAGATAGGAAAGATAAGGCTAAAAATCTAGGCTTAGTGACATTTTAAAACTTTAATAGATGTATAAATGTTTGCTGAAATTTGTACATGTCAAAAGCATACAATGAATTCTCACACACTAAACACATCTCTGTAACTACCACCCAGATCAGTAAATAGAGCATCGCCAGGGTCTTCCCCCAGAGAAGTTCTCCTCACTCCTCCTTCCATTTGTTATACCCCCAAGGGTTTACACTATCCTGAATTCTAAAATACGTATTAGGTTTTACACTTTATTAAAAGAAATTATATGTAAATAGTTCATATTTGAGAGTCGGACAGACTTGTATTGAAATCCTAGTTTTTCTGCCATTCATTAAAATGTCTTTTGGCAACTTTCCCGGCTTCACCAAGTTTCAGTTTCTTCATGTACAAATGATGGAAATGAGAGTATCTACCCAATAAAGTTGGTATGAAAGTTAAATGAGATAATGCATGGAAAATATTTAGCAGTGTCTAGAATTTAATAACCCCCTCTATCCAAATGATGGTTGTATGGTTAGTATCATGACTATGGTGTATACCTGACATTTCTTTTCACATGTAACCTATCTAAAAAACATGCTCCTGTATGAAAAATAGAAAAAAATATGACATGTCTATTTTGTGTTGAATATAAGTTTCTAGTAGGCATATGAAAAGAGGGTAAATAAGTCATACCTGATCACAATGATATCTAAACATCGTCTCAAATAACATTATAGTTAGAGTAGCCAGAAGAAAGATAAAATATATAGAGAGAAAAATACACACCAAGATTCAAGGCATATTACTGGGATAAGTCCAACACTTCAAATTTATGAAGAATTTGATGACTCAAGCTATGACCCATTTAACTTGATCAATACCAACAGCCAATCCAGATAATTCAGGATTTTTTTAAATTGATTTTGGGCCAAATTATAGTGTCAGTTGTCTACATTGATTAAAGGAACTGGAAAAAAACCCAGGGCCTTAATGAATACGTAGACTATTTTGAATATAAGAAGGGATTTTAACGTTGGGGTTTTCGGAAGACTGCAAGTACGCTACGCCCAAAATTAGCAGTATGGGTAATGGCCAGTCTGAGTAGGGTGGATCAACAAAATCAAGTCTTATTCATCTCTGTATTCCCCACAGGATCTGTCAGTATTTAACATTTAGAAGACATTCCAAAAATATACACTGAATTGAATTTATTTTATTTATTTATTTTTTTTTTTTTGAGGAAGATTAGCCCTGAGCTAACTACTGCCAGTCCTCCTCTTTTTGCTGAGGAAGCCTGGCCCTGAGCTAACATCGTGACCATCTTCCTCTACTTCATACGTGGGACGCCTACCACAGCACGGCTTGCCAAGCGGTGCCATGTCCGCACCCGGGATCCGAACCGGCAAACCCCAAGCTGCCAAGAAGCGAAAGGTGCGAACTTAACCACTGCGCCACCAGGCCGGCCCCTGAATTTATTTTAAAATTTTAAAAGTTTCCTTAGGAGAGACATGTTAGTAAATAGTAAACATGTGCCTATACAAAAACCCTTTTATTAATTGTTTTGGGATATTAGGTTACTTGCTGTTATGAGGAAATTTTATTTGTAAAGAAGTAAAGCATTCTCTATTAACATAAGAATAAGCTTAGACCATCTCTACCTTCTTTTATGCTTCTGAGAGTCTGCGATATATTTTAATACGCTATATTCCCTTTATCTATAAACACATTGGGATAAAAATCGTTTTCTCCATGACCTTTATCTTCATTTCTACTAACGTATTTAAAATCTACATCTAAACAAACAAAATAAAAAGATGCCCTGTGTTATTTTAAGCAACTTTGTGAAAGGTTGCACATTTCACATATTTAGATATATTTTATCAAAAATGTTAAAGGAATTTAAACATTTATGGTGTATCCTTAGGCTAAATTATAGTATAAATGATTTCTTTACGTTTATGATGCTTATTACTTTTTTCATTGATAATTCTATGTAAACACAATATCAAAATCAAAATTAAGTAAACTCTGTCCTTTCTACCAATCTGTCTTGAAGTACAGGGCAACAATCATCTAAATTCAATAAATATCAGTTAATACTATATGTAGTTAGAGCTTTCTAGTCAAGTTAATTAATATGCAAATTTAGTTGGCTTTTACTAATTCTCACTAATGACTGGGAAGCCTATTAAAAATGACCAGATGTTGATAAATGATTATGTGAATAAATATTGTACAGATAAAATTGTCAATGCTCCTGTCATTGTATTAAAATATGAAGACATAGAAGTGCTTTTTTAAAAGTCAAGGGCATTGCAAAGTTATTACATAAAGGGAAAAAAAATCAATGAGCTATTGAGTATCTATTTCATGTCTAAGTGTGGCGATAAGAGGCACAAGATGGTTTCTTCATTAGGAATTTGTACTCTAGCTACGTAATGTCTTATATAAATTTTTGGAAAAGCAGATACAAATACGTAAAGGCAGATTATTGTTGTTCTAATTATAAAAGGGAATACAGTAATCGTTGAGAGCCTGAGACAATGGGGAATGATTTACAGAGAAAATAAGGCTTGAGTTGAGTCTTGAGACCTCTCAGCTGCTTTTTCCATACCCTGCCCCGGTTTGCAGGACTCTGTTTTAAAAGTTATTTTATTTAGTTATTCTATTCTACTGCTACCATGTTGTATATTGCATTCTTCTGAATGCAGGACTTTTCTGAAAAGCTAGAAGTCTCTCAAGTTTTCGTCTGGGAAAGTAGGGCACCAGCACTGACTTTCTCAGATTCTCCAGAACATTTGATGTGTGTGTGTTGACAGATTGGGGATAGGATAACACGTTTGAATGTTAATTCTGTGTCTTTCTCTCTTCCTTCCAGTGTTCTCCCCATTCAAAAGATTTTCTCCTCACTTCTTATTCTGTGGTTCATTTAAAAGCCTCTATGATAACACTGAACATACTGCATGTTCCCTGTCTTATATTCACTGTAAATCCTAAACAACATTGATCTATATAACGTTGAGTTGCATTTCTCTTGTAAATTTGCAACCGTTAGTGCATATTTCCTTATACTATTGCTCAATGAGTTAGTACGATTCTTCATTTGGGGGTATCTGGTATATGCCTTAATATTTGAATTTTTCTATATGGAAGTATTCATGTTCCCTCAGGAAACCTGACATTTTACAGGGAATCTAATGTGATATTGAATATCATATTCTGTACTTCATAGCATATGAGAAAATACTCCCTGCCTCCCCACACACGGACCACCAAATCTCCCGAAATCATCAGCTTGCTTCCAAAATTCCTACTGGCCAAACCCAATGAAAAGGTATAGAAGAATATGAAATTTTATTCTCTGCCTTGTTCATATTTGAGGAAGTGTTAGTCAAACTGAAAATGTGTATGACTGCATCATAGCGCGTGTTCTCAAAGCTTGGGAAAACATTATCTGAGCATTCCTAAGGATATTGTTCTCACTAGATCCTACTTACAGTTTTCACCACCAGTTAAACAATGAATATACCATTCAGACTATTTACTTCAAAAGCAGTGTATCTATAAGACAAGCAAGTCATAGTCTCACAATTAAACTATACAAAATAAAGAATATTTTAAAAATAAGTATTAAATAAATATTAGATTATGTGGTATGTGTGTGACATTATGAGACCTTATTAATTATATTACTTACCACTAAAGTTAAGTGTCAGCTAATAACATTGAAAATGCAAGAATCGAAATTTTTAATAGCTTTGTTATTAGAAAATTCAAGAACAAGGAAATTCCTCAGAGAATAAGGTCTTTCCTTAGTGTTTCTTCTGATTATTCCTCTCCATCAGATTCAGGAGTGTGCCTGTTTTGGGGCACATGAGATCATGAAATTTGGAAGTACACAGCAGAAAAAATGAAAAATCATTCAGTGAAATGAAGAGAAATTTACACCGTCTTCCCTTTTGCCACTATATATGTTCTTATCTTTGGACTCAGAAAAATTGGATTTTTAGTGCTATTCTCTAGGCTACAATTTTGTTTTTTTACCAAGTACTTGATTTGTATAAAGAGACAACATACTTTCTTCCACTTCTAAAGAAAATGTAGCAGAGACTCAGCCATAGCTTTCCAAATGAAGTATTATTAAAACATAATATAAATATGAAAAATGTGCTGAAAGTAGAGTGACCTTTTCTAGGAAAATAAAACAGCTTTTAGAAAGTTATAGAATAAATGACAATTCAAATCCTTCTTCATATTGGCTTTCTAGTTGAAGAAATTTTACCTGACCTTTGATCGAATTCAAGTGCACATTATTCTATGACGTTACTTGATTTTTTTGTTAATAAACTAGAAAAGTGGTATGTGTTTTGTTGCCATTGTTCCTATAGTAAATTAAGAAAACTAAAATCCAACCTCATGATTTATTATAAAACAGTGGCTTTTTTCTACCTTTTCAAAACATTGATTTTTTTTCAATAGCAATTTAGGGGAGATAAAGCAACTGTGGGCTAGGTAATGACACATTAGGCTGAGAGGCATTCTAAATAAGCATGATGGCAGAAGGATAGTCTCATTCTCACGAAGTAGCTGTTGTTTTCCTTTATCTCTCACTTTGGAGACCTGTTCTTCTGGGTCCATATTAATATCAATCTTGCTAGATAGTTGCAAGTTTGATTAAATTGTTTATCTTTTTGCTGATTCAATAAACTACATACAGATAACAAAGAAATATGGACAGTCCAAGTTAAGACACAACCTCGAGTTTAGGGAGCTGTTTTATTGCCTGAACATTACATAATTTCATAAAAGAGTTTTAATAGAGTTTGAAAAAATCGACTTTTGTTGAATTAGCTTCTATTATTTTTAAGTGGTGCACAAAATATTTATATTCATGCTTCTACTTAGTTCACACTGTAATAACCGTTTCCTCACTGGTGTCTAACATTACTTGTTACAGTACACTCTCAGAGAGGACCTGTTCCGTGAATATTGCTTAGTCACAAGGGGACATCATTAAAAGTATTGTGGCAAGAAACCTTGAATTTCCTTGCCTTGGTAGGTTTATGCCTCAAAGTTAATGATGTTTGAATGTAGGCTATTTCTGTTTAATTTGCTTTCTGGAAATATAACTTCTTGACAGTATTTCATTTTGTCTGTCATTGTAAATAACCTCTGCAGACTTCCAATGAAATTGTTTTGCCATTATACAATACTTTCAAATAGTGGTAATACAACAATTAGGTAGCTGTAGATTTATCCTAAAATTATTTTGCCCAAAGTCATATACTCACATCACGACATCATAACGCAGTAGCTCTGAGATTCTGTTGAAATTGTGATAGCAACATAATAGGCTCATATAGGACTACAAAGAGAATTGTACTCAAATTGTTTGGTTATTGAAATTCCACATTGTAACAGCCTTCTTTATATGGTCTCCACAGGCTGCTACTGAAAACTTTGTGTTCCATATATGTACGTAAACTTTGTATAAAGTACTAGAATTTAGAACCAAAGTACAAAATCAATAAGAGAAAAGTCATTATTTCCCTTTCTCCATTCAATATCTTTCAAACTAAGAGTTCACTTCCAATTACTTTATTTATTCTTAAAATTAACTTTTAAAGTAAAGACTGGAATTTATTAAAGTCAAAGGCAATGCAAAACATTCCTCGGGGTTTGATGACTGAACTTATTGTAGAAATCTTTCTATAGTCCAGAACAGAAACATGAGCTATCATCAAGGAGAATGGAATCTTAAATCTTTACCTTTTACTTGGGCGGCTATTGGGAGGAGAAGCAACATTATCAAAAAACACGAGAGCTTGAGTGACTGCAAACCAGAGAGTATTTAAGAGGCATGACATATTTTATTTCAAAATAAGTCCTCCTTATGGAAATTTTGTTTTTGCATTGAATCTGGAAGAAACATGATTTCCTGAGTCACCTTAGGAAATTTTGGCCCAGTATGTGCTTTTATGCAGGTCCTCATCACCTTGCAACCTCACTTCTTAATCTTTTTTTTTTTTTGAGTGGGCTCTAGCTTATTCAAACTTGTATTATCTCTGGCCTACTTTACTTAAACTCAGCTTCCTCTGCCTCCCTCTCCCCGGTCTCTCTAATCCAATCCATTTTCTATTATCAATCTAAATTGTCTAAAGTGTTCTTTTCATTGAATCATAATAATCTTTCCCTCTTCTGAATTATGTAACACTTTTAGTCTCCACGGTAAAATCAAGTACTGGATTTTATACTTCTTTGTATTGATCTCTAATGGTTTTATGCCTGTTCCTCTTTGCTCCCTATTTGATTCTTTGAGGCAAGTTAACATTTATAAGTGCTGCTTTGATAGTCTTGTGTGCTGCTTTGTATTAGCTTCCAGATTCTGACACCAAAAAGAGGAAACATGTTTTATGTTGAGAGAATTATAGTTTGATAAAGTTGGTCTCTTCGGTAGCTTCATTGTAAAAGAACAATCATACAGTGGTTAAAAAAATGCTAATTAATGGGCTTTTAAATTATTCCATTACACCAAAAGAGGGAGGAAGGGTGAGTGTAAACTCTTTCTGGCTCTCAGTTAGCAGTACTTTCAGAGAGGTCTTTAGAGGGGAGACAAAGTATAATTAGCCTTTAAACCAAGCTGGGATATTTCTTTTTGAGTACAATTTAATCACTAGCAGCCATCCCAATTAAGCAGAATTACCATCCCAATTAAGCAACAATCTTTGTTGTTAATTAGTATTAATTCAGTAACTTGGGAAATGTCCCATGTAAGTGGACTTCCTAATTAAGTCTCAATTAGATTGAATGCATTATATTAGAAATGATGATTAAATACTCTGTATTATTTACCAATTCTAAATTCAGGGCCTGATCTTTCAGCCCTTACTCCAATATACTTTTGGAGAAGCTTGTGTGCAAAACTGAATTGATAGAATTCTAATGATATTCTTATTGACTCCATCTGTTGTGAATGTCAAAATATTCTCCAGGGTTAATGATGTGGAATATTTTGGTGTTATCAAAGAAATTTTAAAAAGATACATTTGGAAACAAACCAAAACACATTTTATCAATGACTTAGATTTAATTTGATAACATCCTATAGACAGTGGGTTAAGATAATTGACTTAGTTAATGGTTTTAATGGTTTCAAATAACTGTTATGTTAAACTCATTCAACAAAATAGTATTTGCTGTAATTTTATGAACTTTGTTTTAATAGCACACTATTCAATGTGAAAATCAGCTGAATAATTTTGAAATAGTTTTTTTAACAAGTATAAATTATCACATTTCTCCCGTTCATTTTCAATATTGATGTCAAAATATCATGGTGTAATCAATTTTCATAAAGAATTACTTTTCTAATGGTTGTTTCTTTATAAACAAATCAAAATGTAGAACTGAAAACTAGTTAGCTAGTTATAGGTATAGATATAGATATATAGATATACACTGTAAACAAAAATATTTACACAAAATATGCAGATTATTGAAACAAAATGTGCTTCTCTTTTCCTATTTGCTTCAAATTATCCACACATTTCTTCCAGAGTTTAGCTCTGCTTTGATTGGGTAAATATCTATGATGGTTAATTTTATCTGTCAACTTGAGTGGGCCATGAGATGTCAAGATGTAAGGTTAAATTCTGGTTAAACGTTATTGCTGGGTGTTTCCAGAAGAGAGTAGCACTTAAATTGGTGAACTAAGTAAAGCAGATGGCCTTCCCCAGTATGGGTTGGCATCATCCAATTAGTAGAGAACCTCAATAGGACAAAAAGGTAGGAGAAGGTTGAATTTACTCTTTGCCTGACTACTTTAGATGAGTATCCATCTTCTCCTGCAACGGTGATCCCAGTTCTCAGGCCTTTAGACTCAGACTGGTATCTACACTGTCAGCTCTCTGGCTCTCAGGCCTTCAAATTACAGCGCCAGCTTTCCTGGGTCTCCAGTTTGCGGATGGCAGATTATGGGACTTCTCAGCCTCCATAATCATGTGAGCTAATCCCATATAATAAATTATTTGCATATTCACTTTCTGTGGAGAACCCTGACTAATAAAATATTGAGTGCATTTGTTAAGTACCCATTCTTTCACCCTTTTAAAAATATTTTGTCACTTTCTTATTAAAATATATACACCAGGAGTTTCCAGGTTGGTACACACATTGATGTGCTGGGAAGGAAGTGTACTCAAATTGGACGTGGAAGCTCTGTGCCACCTCCCATTCCTTGCCTTATACATATCTCTTTTTTGACTGTTCCTAAATTGTATCCTTTCATGATAAACTGGTAAACATAAGTAAAGTGTTTTCCTGAGTTGTGTCTTTCTAGTGAATTACTGAACTTGAAGAGGGGTTCTTGGAACTGCTGAATTCATAGCCAGTCACTCAGAAGTATGGGTGGCCTCTGGGACTCGTGACTGGCATCTTAAGTGTTCAAGTCCTGTGGAACTGAACTCTTAACCTGTGGGGTTTGTGCTAACTTTGGATAGTTAGTGTCAGAAATGAATTGAATTGACAGACACCCAGTTGGTGTCAGAGAATCGAAGAATTGGTGAGGAAAACACTCACACGTTCAATATGAGAAAGAACCTCAGAATTGATGTTGGAGAATACGGAATTAGCTAGAAAGGCCCTGAATAATGGAAATAGGAGGTTTGGGAAGAAAAAGAATGAAAGCATGGAGGATGAGGAACCTTTGATTTCTCAGTGACCTTGTGGTCACCCGTGATAATGAAACAGCATCTATGCTGTGATCAGTTACTGAAGGTAAGAGTTACCAATGGAATTTAGAGATGCATTCAACTTCCAGGGGGTTGGTTCACTAGAGGCATAAGGAAATACAAACTAATGAGAAAAACATAAAATTAAACTCACTTGATTATTGCCATCTGTAATAGTTAAAATAAAATTAAAAGAGAGTGTTGGGTTAGATCTTGATGTTCAACCAAGCTCAGATTTTTGTTGGTATGAGCTGTAGCCACTAACCTCAAAGAATCTCTGAAAGGGAAAAATCATACTGGAACAACAGAAGGTACCATTAAGACCTCTTTTCACCAAAAAGGTAGTCTACATAGGAGGAAAGCTAAATCAAGAAGCTCCTGAAACCAGGGAGTATAGTGTAAAGAAGTTGTCCTTTTGTAGATCAGTTTCAACAGCTCCTTGAGAAATCTTTTGCTCAAATGGATTGTGAGAATAAATAGTTTAGGGAAAGTATCTTTGGTTTTGAATGCTACAGAGTGGAAGAGTATATGTGAGTCAATATAGGGCCCATGAGTCACAATGGAACAGTCACAATGACTATATATGATCCAGACACATACCAGGTTATTCCTGAGGGAACAGCCAGCCTGATGGACTAGATAAAAGCCACTGTGAAGTCTGTTTACCTGGAGAAGAGGGACCTTCTGACTTCCCCCATAAAGTCAAGTGGGACACCCCAGAAGAAGCAGTGGCTATGATTCCTATGCGAGCCACGTTTTATGGTTTTATGATGACCAGGATACTCACCCAGTGAATGTGCCCATTACCCAGCTCATGGTAAATGCTGTGGTTAAGAGGATTCCCTTTGCCTGGGCAGCCCAGGTAAACTCACTGCTGTAAAATCAAGCAACAGTCCAAGAAGACTTAACAAACTTGCTGTTTCAGCTTCCCCTCTAGGGTCTTAAAAGTGTTAATAAACACATTAAATTAACTAACAAGAGAATGGAGAGAGGCAGAGGGGAGAGTCAAGGGACTGATTCTAACATGGTACAAATTTTTAAATGGTCATTAAGAAATGGACTGAATAAAAGAAATATTGATGGGGCAAAGTAATGAAGAAAAATAAATTAGAGAATCCAGGAACTTGTCCCAGCAGGGTCGAAATCTTTAGATGGTTCTTAAAAAAATAGGATAAATAAAACAGTCATCAATCTGGTTGAAACAAAATTCTTAATACAGCACTATGAAAGGACTAAAGGAACCCTCTGTTGATCCTTCAACGGTAAAGAGACTCTAAACCAACTTGATCTAATTACCCCTGCCTGGAGAAATTTAAAATACAAGAAGGCAAAGATTACAATAAGAAATCTAATCTGGAATCAATTGAAGCAATTGATAGTCAGGAAGATTAATCACGATAAACATTTACAAAAGGGCTACAGTCCCTTGATTCTGGGTGAAATGTTCAGGAAATGGAAACAAGAAGCTTCTCGGACTCCTTTACTTGGGAGCCTCATGCACTGTGGGACTAAAACCCATTGGTGAAACCCTAGCAGGGGCTACAGTTAAATTCAGAGAATATGTAAATTTAAAGGTTGATAGGATTATTAAAGTTAGAATGTTGAAACACACTTTATGTGATGAGGTTGTATCTCGTTTATCAATGTTTTGTGGGAATGATACCAGCTCAACACAAAGTTGACGTAAGGGAAGCCATATTGTAGAAAAGAAACCATATTGTAACTTTGAATGACCTGATTAACTAACCCATCTGGATATGCACCCTCCAGGAGACATACATGCTCTGTAGATTTTATGGCCCCTCCTAGCTGCCAGAAGTTGATAACTTTGTTCTTTTGAGTTCATTAGGAATGTGATAACCCCTAGGCAGAGAGTCTATGCTAAAAGCCATCATCAAACCGAAAGATCTGGGTATGAGGCATTGCTCCAGTCTCTGATGCATATCCAGCAAAATGAAAGATTATCAGGAACTAATGCCAGATGAGTGCCCCATTCCAAGATCAGATGTCTGCCCCAACCTGGAGGTCAGATGGATGCCCCTACCCGAAGACGTGATGCCTCTGCCACCCAGAGACCAACCTCCTATATAACTGGCATGTAGTCTTTGTTCTATAACATGGCTTTTTGGGACTTTAGTCAGCCATCTTCCTCCCCGTTAGCAAGCTATAATAAAACTCCTTCTCTCCTATCACCTTGCCTCTCAACTATTGGCATGTCTTGGCGTGGGCAGATGGCCCCCCTTGAGCAGCAACAGGAATGGATATTATATCTGACTGAGGAACACTTCTCTTACCTAGTATTTTAAAACCAAACCTGTTGATGAAGTCCTAATGGAAGCTACAGTTAGGAATACAAGAGTACATGGGATGAAGGTGACAATTCAGAGGAAAATAGTTTTGGAGAATTGGAGGAAAATATGGTTAACTGGCTTTGTGTGAAGGGATTGTGCCTCTTTTACCTAAACATATTATGGGGATGAGCATTGTGTCAGACTAGGGAACATTTCCCCTACTCCATATAATAAGACTGAAAGCATTAGAGGTGTGCATTAAAGTAAGACACGTTGATGCCCATCAGAAGAGCTCCCTTCCAGGTTTGGAAGGTGATTGGAATTGATGAATGGATATCTCTATGTCTTTTTTCAAGGTGGTATTCACCTGAGTCCATGAAATGCGTGCACGTTGGGAGGACTACAGCAATGCAGACATGAGCTGAATCTAGACATATTCCTCTCACAGCCTTTGAGGTGCAAAATGCCAGTAAGAACTGTTCTGTCTGCTAACAAAAAAGATAGATGCTGAAGATGGCTATGTCGCAGATTCGCTGGGAAGAAGGTCCTAAACATAAGTGGCAAGTAAGAATGGTACTGGCAGCCCCAGGGGACTATAAATGGGTCCTGAGAGGAATAGACACTGACTCTGGACTGAGATTTTCTTTCCCAGTGGTTGATGCAAATGTTCAGAGTACCATTAAAAATTGGAACAAAAGATATTGTAACAATTGGTACTGCTGAGTCACATTTGTTCAGACCAAGGGACACAATTTACAATCCATAAAGTTCAACACTGGCAGAGACATATCTTCCTCAGAATAATACCTTGATAAAGAATTGGAATGGGCAACTGAGCATTGATTGTCCAAAATGGAGGAAGATATACGCGTGAAGGGTTGGATTATATAACTTCACAAGTGTGTGCTCACACTCAACAAGAGAGAGGGTGGTAAGGGAATGTTCCCACTAGAGTACTCTGTTTCTTGGTGGATCTGGGAAAGAAGGGGTAGAGGAGGATGTTGGTGTGACTATATAATTCTTCCCAAGATAGGGAGAATGCAGTTACAACTATATATTCTTACAACAGTGGGAGGACACTGTTATGACAATTATACTTTTGTTTCTTCCTTCCTTATATCACATCACCTTTCTTTTTCCTACTTGATGCAATTGTTGTAGGAACAGGGCTACAACTACAAATGCTGGAAATAAGGATGATTCTGTGGGAGAAGAGGGAGGATCCCACTCTCCCTTTCCCTCTGGTTCTTTTCACTGTTCAAATAATTAAAATAACATAAGGCAGGTTAGCAGGGTAAAATAAAACAAACTTTAATAACACGTATACATAGGAGAAACCCAGGAAAATTGAGCAAGTTGCCACAATGGCCAAAGTCGCCACCTTAAATATCATCTTCAGCTAAAGACAAAGGAGGATGTTGGGGGTAGTGGTTTGGGATTTCAAAGGGGAGGAAGATAATTCACATGGACAGGGAAAAGGAAATGTTTGTTAGACAACTATTTTCTGGGCCACCTATACAGAATGTGGCCCAAGAGACAGAAATTTGATAAAATGGACTTGTTGGTGTGATAGGTGTGATAACCTATCTTACATTATACTATAGTTATCTGACGGTATTAGTATTAGCTCCTTCTTGGAACAGGCCTCCTATCTTAAGTTCTCTTAGGCAATTTGGGGAAAGGCAAAATGTTCTTCCTGAGTCTTCTGAGCCTTTATTGTCTTCAGCTTGAAATAATCCACATACCAGAGTGACATATCTTGGGGCGGTCTGCCTTGAACACCATCAATTGCTAAGCAAGAAATTATAACAATATTTTTAACCCTTTATGTCAGAATTCCTAAGGGCCTAGTAGGGTGAAATGAGCCTGCATCCGATCTGGAAAAACAGGGTTAAGAGTGAATGCTGCTCTATTGCCTAGTGGTCAAGATAGCCCACTAGTTCTGTACCTATGAAACCCTACCCTATATAAATGGGAATAGACTGAGGGGGAGGCACTTGCTAGACTAATATTGTTGCCTGCAATCTGGAACTACACAGTGGTCAAACCTAATGTTCCCTCCAAAGGTGGAAAAGTTTGAGGAAAAAGGATAGATAAGAAACAGTAACTAAGAGTAAAGGAATGAATAAATTGGTTGTGTAATGAGAGAAACAATAACACCTTGAAAGAGGCTCACAGCAAGAGATGATATGGTCGCAGCTTGCTTATACCTGAAGCCTGAAAGAGAGAAGAAAGAGAGAAGCTTATATTGCTGAGATCACTCCTGCTTTTAGAACTTGACATGATCTAATGGAAACCTACCAACTTGAGTGAGTTCACCCTAGAAGACATTTTCATATGACAGGGTGATTGGACTAATTATTAATTACTGAATGGGATTCTAGTAATTTGCTAGCATCTTTCAACTTTTATGATCCTTTTGCTATAAGGGATCATGGTCAAAGATCAAGAAGTGGTCTGTGGGGGGCCGGCCCGGTGGCTCAGAGGTTAAGTGCATACGTTCTGCTTTGGTGGCCCAGGGTTCACCAGTTTGGATCCCGGGTGCGGACATGACACGGCTTGGCCCGCCATGCTGTGGTAGGCGTCCCACATATAAAGTAGAGGAAGATGGGCATGGATGTTAGCTCAGGGCCAGTCTTCCTCAGCAAAAAGAGGAGGATTGACAGAGGATGATAGCTCAGGGCTAATCTTCTTCAAATAAAAAAAAAAAAGAAGTGGTCTGTGGTTTAATAAAATATATATTTGGTCTTTGTCCTAAGTTCTTGGCACAAAGCCCTAAAATCATTGGAATTTCCTGAGTTATAGAAATGTCTTTTGTTATTCGTAATGAACCCATTTCCACTATACCTTAGTTCATGCTAATAAGGTGACTCTGTGTGGGGCCCCTCGATTGTCTCAGGATGGGGGCTAATCACCAGAAAGACAAACGTGTAACTAGAGAAGTCAGCAAGATGAATTGCTAGGAGGTTCCAATGCTTATCTCCCTGACAGAAACAACAAAAACAATAAATAAACTACAAACTAATGAAAATATCTCAGGGAATGCCCTGGATGACAACAGAGAAGCAGCAAAAACCTGCAGAGATCAAAAACTGAGAATGGCTGCATAAAGAAGTGTAGGAAGCATTTTACTGATGATCCATTCCTTTCTCCAGAGCAGCTTGGTAGCAGGAGGGGTTCCTTCAGAGGAATTTCATCCCGCTGGGAAAAGGGGAGCAGAAGAATCCCAGCAAGCCTGACTGCCATAGACGTTTGCAGCCTTTGATGCCAGATCATGGGTCTGACCTGTGATTGCCAGGGCCATGCTGCTGCTGCTCTGAACTTAGCCTCCTGGGTCATGGCTTTGATGGGATACCACTGGGAATGTGCTACTGCTGCACTGTCACAGCACCCTGATGCCACCGTTGAGACTTTGACACAACATCCGCAGTCTGTACTGCTGCACTCTGCTCCCAGGGTCAAACCACTACTGCTCCCTGTCAGCCCAGGGCCTGTGCCACTGCTGCTTCCCTGCCCCTCCTCCTGGCCCAAGTTACTGCAGCAAGCCCCAGAGACCCAGTCTCTGGTTCCATCGGCGATCTGCCCATGCTTGCACCTTAGATACCAGTGCCACTGCCACGTAAAGTGCATCTGTGCCTGAAGACTCAGGTGCTCTGGTAGCTCCATGTGTACCTGTTCCCAGGACTTGGCTCTTCTATAGCTCTGAGTGCCAGGATGCCAGACCAGGCATGAAGACGAATCCCATTAGCTAGAACTTACTCCCACAGGCATAAAGGAGAACAGGAATATGATGGCAACATTTGCCTCCAAGGGACCAAATAGCCCTAGCCACCACTGCTACCCACAGGACCTCTACAGTCTCGGCCGCAGAAGACACCCTCAGTCTGAACAGATATTGACCACAACTAATGGAGCTGCATGGAAACTATGCTACTATAACCTCCCAGGAACCAAAGATGCTGCACCCCACCCACGTGGCACCTTCACAGTTACCTTCAGGTGAAAATCTTCCCCCCCTGAAGCCAGTTTAAAAAGGTCACTGCTCCCTTAAAGGTACAGACACAAATTGAAGGCATCAGAAACACGAAAAAGCAAGGAAACATGACAACACCAAAGGAAAACACTAATTTTCCAGTAATTGACCTCAAAGAAATGGAGATCTATGCATTCCCTGAAAAATAATTATTTTAAGGAAGCTCAGTGAGATTCAAGATTGCAGACCAGGAAAGGATATCTTTCAGAAATGAAATGGAGACAAAGACTTTCTCATACAAACAAAAACTGAGGGACTTGATCACCACTAGACCTGCCTTAAATGAAATGCTAAAGGGAGTTCTGCAAGCTGAAATGAACGGAGGCTAATTAGTAACATGAAAACATACGAAAGTATAAAATTCACTGGTAAAGGGAAATATATAGTCAAATTTCAAATACTCTAGTACTGCAATGGTGGTATGTAAATCATTTTGAACTCTAGCAGATAGGTTATAGGCAAGTGTTAAAAATTAGTATAGCTACAATATTTTGCTAATGGATACACAATATAAAAACATGTAAATTAGGACATCAACAACATAAAGTTTTTCGGAGGGAGATAAGTAATTGTGTAGAACTTTTCTATGCAGTTGAGGTTAAGTTATTATCAGCTTAAAATAGACTGTTAGCACTAAAAGATGTATTATGAAACCCTCCTTGCAATCATAAAGCATAACCCTACATAGATACACAAATGGAAAAGAGAAAAGAATCAAAGCATAAGACTACAAAAAATCAACTCACAAAGAAAGATTGCATAAGAGGAACAAAGGAACAAAGGAAATACAAAACAATCAGAAAGCAATTAACAAAATGGTGATAATAGGTCCTTAGCTATCAATAATTACTCTAAATGTAAATGGTTTAAATAATCCAATTGAAAGACAGAGTGGCTGAGTGGATTAAAAAACAAAAAGAAGACCCAACTATATGCTGCCTACAAGAGACTCACATAAGCTTTAGGGACACTCATAGGCTGAAAGTGAAGAGATGGAAAAAGCTATGCTATGCAAATAGAAACCAAAAGAGAACAGTGTTAGCTGTATTTATGTCACACAAAATAGTGTCAAAAGCTGTAAAAAGAGACAAAGAAGGTCACTATGTAAAGATAAATGTGTCAATTCATCAAGAGGATATAACAATTGTAAATCTATATGCCTCCAATATGAAAGCACCTAAATATATTAAACAATTATTAACAGATCTGAAGGCAAAAATTGACAGTAATGCAATAATAGTTGGGGATGTTAATATCCCACTTTCAATAATGGGTAGATCATCAGTCAGAAAATCGATAAGGAAATAATGGACTTAAAATACACAAATAGACTTAGACATATACAGAACATTCTATCCAAGAGTAGCAGAATATACATTCTTCTCAAGTGCACATGGAACATTCTCCAGGATAGATCATATATTAGGTCATAAAAAATCATAGAAGGAAATCCTGCTATTTGTGACAACACAGATGAAACTTGAAGGCATTATGCTAAAAGTGAAGTAAGCCAGACAAAGACATATACTGTATGGTATCACTTATATGTGGAATCTTAAAAAAAAAATTCAATTTGATAGAAACAGAGAATAAAATGGTGGTTGCCAGGGCCTGGGGGAGGCAGAAATGGAGTGATGTAGGTCAAAGGGTACAAATTTTCAGTTGCAAGAAGAATAAGTTCTGAGAATCTAATACACAGTGTGATGACTATAGTTAATATGGTACTGTATACTTGAAAGTTCCTGAGAGTAGATCTTAAGCCATTCTTACCACATACGCACAAAAAGAGTTAACTATGTAAGATGACGGATGTGTTAATTATCTTGATCTTTGTAATCGTTTCATGATGCATCTGTATATCAAATCATCGCATTGTACATTTTAAATGTATACAATTATATTTGTTAATTATTCCTCAACAAAGTTTTAAAAACACGCAATTTGAGGATGAGAATTTTCAGCCTCATCCCCAACCTCCAGGGAAAGGAGGAGGGCTGGAGATTGCGTTACAAAAATTCTTGAAAAATACGTTTCTAGGTTGGTGAACGCACTGATGTGCTGGGAAGGTGCCACACCTGGAGGGGGCATAGAAGCTCTGTGCTGCCCCCTTATCATGCCTTGTCCTGTGCATCTCCTCCACTTGGCTGTTCCTGAGTTGCATCCTTTATAATAAACCAATAAATGTAAAAGATATATGTACCATAATGTATTCAGTGTATAATCTCAGATTGTGTGCTTGGGCAGGGGAGAAGAAGGGGGAGTATATTTAAAGACAAAAGAAACCACACTTTTAAGTGTTTATTTCAATTTCACTCACCTTCTGTTACAAGTTTGTTTGATACAATAAAAATATGTTTTTCACTCAGGCATAATGGGGGTTGTAAATTACAGTAAAAACCTATCTATCTTTTTAAAATTGAAGCCTTCAAATAAATAATTAAAATGTTTTTCATTATTGATATTTTATTTTTAAAATATTCTAAAAATTTCAATTTACCCTTAAGAGTTTGCTTCTTTCTCATAATTTTCAGTTAGCATTTCTAATAGTTGTTTATTTTCCTCATTGTTACAAATTTTATTCAGCATTTTCATGCAGATACTATGTGAATACATGAAGGTAATGCCAGGAGATGAAATTTACTCATTGAGAGTCGTCAGAGACAGTGTATTTCTTGTTAAAGAAGAAACTGAAAATGGAAGGCACTGACTACTCTGTTTCTTACACCTGACAGCTGTGGGGATGACTCTGTGGTTGGCAAGTATACAGTATCTTTTTTCCTCTAAAAAATTGACATTTACTGATACTATTCTGGCTTGTCTTCCTTCAGTTATCTCATTAAAGAAAGACAACTCAAGGAAGTTGTAAATATTTCCTCTAATGTTTAATTTTTCTAATTAAAAATAGGAGGGCAGATTCAGGATAGCAAAATGTTGTTGAGGGAGCAGGGTTTTAAGAAGGAAAATTTACTGTTTAGGATTGCTTTTGACTATGAATAGAAGAAAATTTATTACATGGCATAAAGAGGTAAGAGCTTTATTTTCCCTGGGCATTAGGAAATTCAGAGGTAGGGAGTTCACAGCTCATGTAACTGCTCAAAGATATTATATAGACTCATCTCTCTTCTACATGCTTTTCCTCTATCTTTTTCATGTAGTTTTCTTCTTCATGATCATAATTTGGCTGTGTGCCAGGCAAAAAGAAGGGCAAAGGATCTAAGAACAATGGCTAAAACTTTTATATCTAAAGGAAATGTGATTTCATTTGTGAATAAAAGTACTCTCCAGGGACTTCTGCTTATATCTGATTGGTCACAATATGATCACAAGGAGATTTCTAGTTGCAAAGAAGCATGGGAAAGTTACCCATTTGGGTATATTGCCTGATGCCTCAATAAAATCAGCAGTCTGTTAACAAGAAAAAAGGGAAGAACAGATATTGGATAAGCAGTTTCTTCCAAGAGTCAATATGATACTGTCATGTACATTTTTGCGACTTAACAAACACGTTGAAAAAATTGATGTTGAAGGCTCTCTGAATTAGTGGGATTTGAAGTGGTTTTAATTTTTATCTTGTACTTTATCATCCAAATTGTCAACAATAAGTACAAGTTATAAGATGCAGATGTTAGAAAGAGAACAAGAATAATTTTAGTTATTAAAAAAATATTTTTTCATTCATTTCAATACCTTATATTAGACACATGGCATAAAGAGTTTATGTGTTTGGAAGAAATACACTTAGAGTAGTGCTGAAACTCCAAAATCTATGCTCAGATAACAAAAGAGAGTTGATAAACTGTCTAAGTTAAGTAGATCCTGTTAACTGTTATATTCAAATACAAACACTATTCTCATCAGGCAGAATTCTGGTGAATTAAAAATTTTTGCCACATGATAGACTATATTTAAAACTATGATATTTAGAAATAAATGCCCTACTATGTGTGTGTTTGGCTGAGAGTAAAGCAGAATTATCTGTTCTTTTAAAGACATTATATACCTGCTAAATCAGGCTGAGATCAGCTAGTTTTCTTTCGTCAATCAATCACACAACTGACGATTCCAGTCAATTATGATCTTTAGGCTGTTTTTGTTTGTTTTTTAATTCTATGCTTTGTGTCTCATATTTATGCAATACATATATCAGTTTTTACTCCACTCAATTTTAGAATTTTATATTTTTACTTTTGAAAATTAATCTTTTTATGTATGTCGTATTGCTATCGCCCAAATGATATATTTGGATTCTGATCCTGTCATCCAGCATATTATCTATTCTCTTTGCCATGACTTCAATGACATCATCAAAGTCATTGATAAAATACTAGAAGAAAACCTAAAAGGGTGATAAAGATCTTCTGGCACTCTAGGGAAACCTCAGTTCTATCCATCCTTTCATCAGTAGCCTTTGGATGATGGTCTGTCTTTTATAAATCCATATAATGGTTATAGCATCCATCAACATTTTCCCACATTGCATAAAAGACTATTATGTACCTTTGCAATTTTTTTTCTGATCACTGCATATATCTATGTCGTTTCCATAATTAATCAGATCATAATCTCTTATTAAGAAAGCAAATATATGCAGCCTGTTAGGTATTTTGTTTTTGTTTTTGTTTCTGGTCTCATGTTTACTCATAGTGATCACTGTTTACTTTTCTAAGTATTAACAATCCACCTATGTACTTTAATTTACTATTTCCTTCATTATGTATAATTTTAATTTTTATAATTATTTTACTTTTATTATATTTTAATATTTAAAAATAGTGCCAGTCATCAAATTATTTAGTCACCTAATCCAGTGTGAAGAGCTTAGCTAAGCTACTCCATGGTATTTCTGCCTCAGCATCCATTGTGTTTGGCTAAGCAGCCTGCAGGGGCCTTAAATTGACACTAGCCCTTCACACAAGAGCATGTCCTAGACAACAGCCCATAGAGTCTCAAGTAAACATAAGTTCCTGATATGACTTCCCCACTGCCCTTGTGATAAACAGTCTCTCCCACCTCCCAGGGCCTTCCCCCTGTGTACCCCTTAGATACGACCCCTGTGGAGTTTATTAAACACCCCCTTTTATTGGTTTGGATTGACCAATCCAGTCTTAGCCCAGGAACCCCAAAGCACTCCACCAATGGACTATAATAAAAGCATGTGCCCCAGGTCCTGTCACTCTCTCTGCTTGCACCCTGCCTCGACCTTCCTGTGTGGTTTCTCAAGGCATACTGTATACTTCCTTTAGGACTTATGAGTAACAAACTTCTCTATCTCAGTTTCTCTTGTGCCCTTTTGGTAAACTCCAGCTCACCATTCGGCACCCTGGGGCTCTACTCACCAAATATTGATTTAACAAAAATCACAACAATTGGCATTAGGAAGAGGATAGTAGAATCAAACTTGCAATTGACAAGATGGAATGCATTTTAGCTGCAAATGGCTGACTGACTGGCTGTCCCAGGTGAGTAATTCTATCTGGGAGGGGCTCACTGCTAGCTGGAGTTCTTTTGTGCCACTTTGCCCTGCAGCATACTGCTTATACAAAATGCCTCTACAATCTCCTATCCCAAAGTGCAAGCTCTGAAAGAAACAACCAGAGTCCTCCTGAAACCTCAGATATTGCTCAACAGAGCTGGTTTGAGGCGTTATGGATGTGTTTTCCACTGTTAATGCCCCTTGAGGAGTAAATTCCCCAGCCGGTGTTAGACTTCGGATTTATTTCTCGACTCTCAGTACAAACCCAACTACTGACTGTTAAAATTGGCTGCGACTTTGGCACGGTCCCATTGTGTTGGTTAATGGCTGGGACATGTCAGAGGCAACTCCTGCCTAAGTGTGGGCTACTAGATAAGGATGCTGGGCGTTGCCCTTAGAAGAAGAGGGAGACTCCCCTTGCCTAACTGCTGTGTTTTTGAGCAGCACCAGGACTGCAAGTCCTAACCAATATGATAGGGGCACCCTCACTCGGAAAGTCATGGCTCCTCTCAAAGGCAATTGCTGCCAGACCCAGCAGTCCCTCTTTTGCTGCACACCTTGCTGCTATTGTATCTCATCTTCTCCCTCAATGGGACATGGGGGGCCCCATCCCTGGTACATGGTAGCTCAAGAGCTAGTGGTATGATATAAAAAGCCTGCACACCTAGTGCTGGCACCACCTAAATGAAGAGGAAGTTAACAAGCTCCTCACGAAATGTAGAATGCCCATAGAAGCAGCCTGGGTACTTCTCAGCACCATAGCATAGCAACATGCGAAAGCGATAGTTCTAGCTCTCGGAGTCTAGGGGACAACCTTAATGATCCTGCTGCCATCGCGCTAGTGAAAGCCAACCCCAGTCCTAGTGAGGTCGATTGGGATTGGGACACCCTAGAGAAAGAAACCTGTGTTTCTGGCAGCTGGGGATGTACACAGCAAATCCTTCTGGTAACAACTCATAAGGTCAAATCAGTGGGGGATAATAGAGAAGTAGAAACTGAAACTCGAAACTTTACACTTCTCAAGATTAAAAATATTTTAAAAGACTTTGTACGATAGGATGGAGAGAAAGGTTCTGACTGGCTGTTGAGAATGTTTAATACTGGCTCTGAGCTGCTACCTGCATCCACAAAACTAAGGCAACTAGCCAGTATTTCCAAAGACCCCATTACTCATAACGTTTTTAAAGATTTCCAGAGCCTAAGGGCCAAATTCTTGAGAGACATGAGTGACCCAGATCCCCCCATTCACAAGGGGCTGCCCCAGGACCCATATCACTTTGTCAACCAGAATCAAAGCAAAGTCTGCTACTGCAAACCCAGTGCCATAATTGAGGCTTCCAATGATGAAGGGAAGTATAACTCCCAAGCCACTAGCCCTAAAAATACAGGGGAAGAATCCCTTCCCCTGCCTACTTGGATTTTTATGGCTTGTAGTCAAGCTCACTATTTTATCCTGGTTATTACTGCAAAAACTCAAAGCCAGCAGAAGACATTAGATGAAACCCAACTCCTTCTCTGTCAGATTGATATGGTCTAACAGGTCTATCACTTCCTTGAACATAGCAACCCAGATGACCTAGATTTTATCTCCAACCCTGAAAAGGCCCTAATGACTCCTAATCCAGAGAATTCTTCCTACAAGGAGCCCCCAAATGACAAGGTCATGCTTCTCCAGCTTGTGGGGACCTCCTGTACTATTCAGGAGGCCCTAAAGAAAATAGACATGGTGACCTGCCATGAAGGAAACGTTTATCCAGACTCCCAGATTTTACAGTACCAGGTGGCCCACAATCTCAACACCAGCCTTCAGGTGCCAGGCCCCACAATTCACCTCACAGAGCACCCTTCCCATCTCTGGGTCCTGGAGCCCCCCTGCCAATCCTGCCAGGAAGAAATACTTGGGGCTATTCTAAATAGCAGAGGGCCTTGTACAGGCAGCTATACCAACTGGGAATCCTTAGTGATCTTATATTTGGACAGCCCTGGCACAAGACTCTCTCTTTAAAACAGTAATTACCTCAGTACAGAGACCCATCTCAATGGCCCAGGGGCCTTCAGAGAGTCCTGAGGCTCCCTCTCCCCCAAACAGCTTCTCCAACCTGCCAGCTTGGCAGCCCCCAAAGCATTACCCTATGGACTCCATGGCTCCCTGGAGCTTGTCTTACCTCCCAGGGACAATCAGCTATTTATGATCCAGGTAATCCACTGAGACAAAGGCAATAACCAGACATTCTTGACTCTAGTAGACACAGGAGCGCAAGTCACAGTGGTTCCAAGTAGCCCTTCTAAATTCCCCAAGTGAACCTCATGTATCCTACAAATCACAGCAGATAGAACTCTAATGGGAGTACAAATTAAACTAAATTTGTCTCTTAGCACCATATTTCTAAGACAGTTGCCAGTGGCAGTAGCCGCACTGGCTCTCTCTTTTCCTGTTATTGATATGGATGCCCTCACTCAGCAACATGCCTTGTGAAATAAATTCTTGCCCTTTCTCATGGGAGTTTCCGAATAGGAACCTATCCAAGAGCCTCCTCCAGTAAAAGTAGCAAATATACCACAAGATCAACTGAAACAATGTATAAAGGGCTTTTGAGCCATCATTAGAAGTATGCTCGACACCTAGCTCATTAGGTCCATTATATCATCCATGAATAGCCCTATCTGGCCGGTGTTAAAACTAGCCACTGATGAATAGAGATTAACAATTGACTATTGAAACTTAAATACACAGATTGATACTGCCGTTAAGGCACCCATTCCCAATATTATAGAGATGACAAATGACATCCAAAGAGCTCAGGGCTCCTACTTTGCTGTCCCAGGTTTAGCCAACACGTTTTACTCAGACACATTTGGCATTATATAACTGATGTCCTACTATGGGGGCCCTCTAAGGATGCTGTAACACCATATCTACAGCAGAGATGATAGGCCATTACCCCGCATAAGATTCAAGGACAAGCCACTTCTGTCAAGTTTCTTGACATAGTGTGATCAGTTGAGGGCCACAAAATTTCTCTCACTGTAAAACAGCAGCCCCTCACAATTAAGCTTCCCACTACACAATGGCAGACACAGCACATACTAGGTCTCTTCATCTTTCAGAAGTAACACATTCCACACATATCCATTCTACTTAGGCCTATTTCTGCCATTACACACAAACTGGCTTCTTTCCATTGGGGAGAACCTCAACAAACTGCTTTCTGGCTAGTACAAGTCATACAACAGGCCCTGCCTTTAGTCCCTCTGGGTTCAGACGTCCAAGTTTAATCATTGGCAAAACTTGACCTATGCTTCACGGATTCTCTGGACTAGGCATGTCTCTCTTTGGCTACCCATGGGTTTTTGACCTATACATCTGCCACAGACAGCAGCCTGGTACACACCACTTGAGTGCCAAATCTTAGGCCTACTGAGCTCTTTTATAGACAGAGGCATTAATAGGCTCAGCCAATACTGCTTTGAACACAAGTCCCCATCCTGCCTTGAGTCAAGAATTCAAGCCAGCAGAGGCTCAGAAAGGCCATGGAGGCCTCACAGTTAAAATGGAAATGTTATATTCAGGAAAGGGCTAAACTTGATGTCAAAAGCCTTTCCAAATTACAGGAGGCTGTGGATACACCCAAGCGTATCCTCTTGCCCACTGACATGGAAGTACACCTAGAGGCACCCCTACTGCCGGCCTCTTTAGCAGTTTGGGTATCCCCTTGGGACCAGCTCTCTGACATGAAAAGGAAGTTAGTGTTCTTTCTCAATGGTAGCACCACCATTGTACATAATAAAGCCTGCTGGACGGCTGCAGTATATCACCCTGCTACCAACAAACCCTAGTCAAGGAGGGCTCTCCCGGCTCAGCGCAACTGGCAGAGTTGTTGGCAATGCATCAGACTCTACAAGAGGCCATAAAAATGAGATTCCCAAGGACCCACATTTTTACTGATTCCTGGGCTGTAGTCAATGGGCTTTCAGTCTTGTCCGGATAACGACAAAGAATAATTCTATGACTCAGGGAAAGCCTCTCTGAGGTGTCTGCACTTGGAAAGAGATAGCCAACTCACACATGCCAATTTTGGTCACTCATGTCTGTACACACACAGGTAAAGAAACACCAGAAGCACATTATAATAACGTTACAGATTCCTCATCCAAAATACACACCTGTTCCAAGGCTCCACATGAGCCACCTCCCAGAATACCAGACAAAGTCCAGGACACAACAATTCCTGATACCCACTAGCAGAGTTGGCCCATATTACATCAGGCCATAAGGAAGTGACAGTACTCACTAAATGGGCATTCAGGTATGGCATTCCCCTCACCCCAGCTCTAGCCAAAGTAGTGGTAATTAATTACCCCCTTTGCTCCAAAACAAGACTCTAGAAAGCTCCTAGATGAGGACATGTGCCCCAGGGTAACAAATCCTACTCATGCTGGCAAATTGTTTTTATTGGGCTGCTGCCCTCTGTTACAGCTAGCAGGTATGCAACCACCATCATCGGTACCTTCACTGGGCTCCTGCTCCCTCCAGAAACAGTTTGCCATCATGTAATATGCTTTTTAACCGGGTATGTACTTGTCACCGTTAGCCCACCTGATGTCATAGATTCAAATCTAAGTTCCCATTTCACCTTCCAAGATGTTCAGTCATGGGCTCTAGAACATGGAATCTTGTGAAATTTCTACTCAGCTTACCAACCCCAACCAGCTGGACTTATGGAGAGGCACAATGGCCTACTCAAAAGGCTCTTCAAGCTTTTAAACAATAAGTGGTCTCCCAAATAGACAAAAAATTTACCCCAGGCTCTAAGACTGCTTTATTGTGGTCCCCAGGTTTCCAGATACCCTACACCAACTACCAATCTCTGGATTATGAAGGTGCCATCCACAAATAGTCCTTACAATTAGCTTATCAATGTGCTCAGAATGTATTTGCATTGTTGATGGAGTCCCCACAAAGCTCCGTCATGGACATTACACTCTCCTTTACAAGGAGCACCTCTGATGATCTGTTGGAGCTCACTGAGATCTGCTCAATAAGCGATAGAACCCATGCTTGTAACTCCATCCTGAGTCAGGCCTCTAGCATACGTACTCAGAATTTAACACCAGCCCAAGTGTTTACCAATGGAGGTGACTACACCTCAGATGGTGACTCCACAACCCAAGAGAACAACATTGGAGACAACAAGACACAACCTCACTGAATGTTTGGACTTTCCCCTCCTGGGTCACCTCTGCACTATGCAGGCAATAACTGCGGTGACTCAACCTTGAGGCCAAATTGCAAAAATGCCTTCAGTTCATTGACTCTGAGAACCTTAGAGTACTATTTTTCTGAAATAGCTGATTGCTTGCCTCGTGGACCTTGCCTCTATCAAAACACTTGGAAAACCTAAGTCCCCTGCTGACTACCTGGCATCACTAGATGGCATTTCACCTTTATAGCAAGCCAAAAAATGTATTCTAAGCCACACTAGCCACAATAAGGTACTTCTTTGTAAAGCCCTTAGCTTGACCTGTTTATGTCCCATGTTTAGGGACCTCTTCCTGCTTTGTTTGCTGCTTAATAACCTAGATTATAGCTTTTGTTTTTCACCTGACACATCCACAGCAGACTCTACTCCCCCTGGCTTTTTTAAGTTCCACGTGTAAGTGATATCATACTGTATTTGTCTTTCTCTGTCTGACATTTCATTTGGCATAATGCCCTCGATTTTTATTAGTGTTGCCACAGATGGTAAATTCTCTTCTTTTTCACGGCAGAATAATATTCCATTCTGTATATATAACACATCATCTTTATCCATTGATCCGTTGATAGACCCTTAGGTTGCTTCCATATCTTGGCTATTGTGAATAATACTGCAATGAACATGGGTGTGCAGATAGCTCTTTGAGATATTGATTTAAATTTGTTTGTAGATATACCCAGGAGTAGAATTGCTGAATCATATGGTAGTTTCATTTTTAATTTTTCAAGGAATCATCACACTGTTTTCCATAGTGGCTATACCAATTTACATTCCCACCAACATTGTACAATTTTCCCCTTTTCTCCACATCCTTACCAATATTTATCTCATAATTTTTTTGATTATAGCCATCCCCAAAGGTGTGACGTGATATTTCATTGTGGTTTTGATTTGCACTTCCTCGATGATCAGTGATGTTAAGCACCTTTTCACATACATGTTGGCCATTTGTAGTCTTCTTTGGAAAAAACGTCTATTCAGGTCCTTTGCTTTTTTTTAACTGGATTATTTGCTCTTTTACTATTGAGTTGTATGAGTTCTTTACATATTTTGCATATTAACTCCTTATTGGATATGGTTTGCAATATTTTCTCCCATTGTGTAGGCTGTCTTTTCAATTTATTGATTGTTTCCTTCGCTATGCAGGAGCTTTTTACTTTGACGTAGTCCCACTTGTTTATTTTAGCTTTTGGTGTCTTAACACACAAACTCATATCCAAGATCAGTGTTGAAGATCTTTTATCCTTGTGTTTTCTGAAAGAATTTCATAGTTTCAGGTGTTACATTTAACTCTTTGATCCAATTTGAGCTCATTTTTGTGAGTGGTTTAAGATAGGGGCCATTATTTTGCATGTGGATATCCACTTATTCCAACACCATTCATTGAAGAGACTTACCTTTCTGTGTTGTGTGTTCTTGGTGAACTTGCCCAAATTTAATTGACAAAAAGCCACCCAAAAATATATACATTTATGTTTGGGTTCTCTGTTCTGTTCCACTGATCTATGTGCTCATTTTTCTGCCAGTAGCATACTGTTTTGATTACTACAGCTTTGTAATATAGCTTGAAATCAGGAAGTGTGATGCCTCCATTTTTATTCTTTCTTCTCAGTATTACTTTGGCGATTTGGGGTCTTTTGTGTTTCAATAAAATTTTTAAGATAGTTTCTTCTATTTCTGTGAAAAATGCCTTTGGAATTTTGATAGGCAGTGTATTGAATCTATAGATGGTTTTGAGTGGTATGCACATTTTCACAACATTAATTCTTCAAACCTGAGAACATGGGATACCTTTCCATTTATTTGTGTTTTCTTCAATCGGTCATCAATGTCTTATAGTTTTCAGCATATTTGTCTTTCATCTCCTTGGTTAAATTTATTACTAAGTCTTTTATACTTTTTGTTGCTGTTGGAAATGGTAGTGCTTTCTTAATATCTCTTTTAGATAACTTGATGTTAGTGTATAGAAACTGAACTGATTTCTGTACACTGAGTTCATATTGTGTAACTTTATTGAATTCATTTATTAGTTCTAACAGTTTTTTGGTGGAGTTCTTAGAGTCTTTTATATATAAGATCAAGTCATCCACAAACCAATAATTTTACTTTATCCTTTCTGATTTTGATGCCTTTTATTTCTTTTTCTTGCCTAATTCCTCTGGCTAAAATTCCCAGTACCATGTTGAATAGAAATAGTGCAAGTGAGCATCTTTGTCTTCTTCCTGATTTTAGAGGAAAGGCTTTTAACTTTTCTCCATTGAGTATGATGTTAATTCTGGGCTAGTCACATATGTCCTTTATTATGTCAAGGAACATGCCTTCTACACGTAATTTGTTGAGACTTTTTACCATGAAAAGATGTAAAATTTTGTCACATGCTTTTTCTCCATCTATTAAAATAATTATATGATTTTTATCCTTCATTATGTTCATGTGGTGTATCGTTTTTACTGATTTGTGTATGTTGGATCATTCTTGCATCCCAGGGATGAATCCCACATGAACATTGTGTATGCTCCTTTTAATGTACTCTTGAATTTAGTTTGCTATTATTTTGTTGAGTATTTTTGCATCTGTAATTTTCCTTTCTTGTAGTGTCCTGGCTTGGTATCAGGGTAATGCTGGCATTTGGATATGGTCCTTTCTCTTAAATTTTTTGGAAGATTTTGAGAAAGATTGATATTAATTCTTCTTTAAATGTTTGGTCACATTTACCTGCGAAGTCATCTGGTCTTGGGGTTTTTAATTTTGGAAGATTTTTGATTACTGTTTCAATCTTCTCACTCATTATTGGTCTGTCTAGATTTTCTATTTCTTCATGATTCATTCATGGTATATAGAATTTTTCTAGAAATGTATCCATGTCTTCTAGGTTATCCAGTTTGTTGGCATATAACTGTTCATAGTAGTCTCTCACAGTCCTTTGTATTTCTGTGGTGTCAGTTGTAATGTCTCCTCTTTTATTTCTGATTTTATTTATTTGTCATCTCTCCTTTTTTCCAATTTAGTCTAGCTAAAATTTGTCAATTTCATTTATTTTTTTCAAAAAACTACCTCTTTGTTTTGTTGATCTTTTCTATTATTTTTCTGATCTTTATTTCATTTATTTTTACTCATATTTGTTTTCTTCTTTCTGCCAACTTTGGGCTAGTCTGTTCTTCTTTTTCTAATTCCTTGAGGTGTGGAGTGAGTTTGTTTATTTGAGATCTTTCTTGTTTTTTTTTTTTTTTTTGAGGAAGATTAGCCCTGAGCTAACATCTGCTGCCAATCCTCCTCTTTTTGCTGAGGAAGACTGGCTCTGAGCTAACATCTGTGCCCATCTTCCTCTACTTTATATGTGGGACGCCTACCACAGCATGGCTTGCCCAGCAGTGCCATGTCCCCACCCAGGATCCAAACCAGTGAACCCCAGGCCACCAAAGCGGAACGTGTACACTTAACCGCTGCTCCACCAGGCCAGCCCTTCTTTCTTGTTTTTTGATGTAGGCATTTATCACTGTATATTTCAGTCTTCGCACTGCTTTTGCAGCATCCCCTAAGTTTTGATATGTTGTGTTTCCATTTTTTGTTTCTTTCAAGATATTTCTTGATTCCTTCTTTGACCCATTGGTTGTTCAGGAATGTGTTGTTTAATTTCCATGTATTTGTGAATTTTCCAGGTTTCCTCTTGTTATTGATATCTAGTTTCATATCATTGTGTTTGCGAAAGATACTTGATATAATTTCAATCTTTTTAACTTTGTTTAGACTCATTTTCTGTCCTATCATATAATCTATCCTGGTGAATATTCCATGTGTACTTGAGAAGAATGTGTATTCTGCTGCTGCCAGATGGAGCATTCCATAGATGTCTGTTAGTTCCACTTGACCTAAAGTGTGGTTCAAGTCCAACATTTCTTTGTTGATTTTCTGTCTGAATGATCTGCCCGTTGTTGAAAGTGGGGTATTGGAGTCCCCTACTACTATTCCCTTGTGTCTAATGTAAGCATTTAGTGTCATATATTTCCCACTGAGCACTCCTATAGGTGCATCCTGCACATTTTGATTTTTTATATTTTCATTTTTATTCAGTTCAATGTACTTTTTATTTTATTTTTTGAGATTTCCTCTTTTAGGCATGTATTATTTAGAAGTATAATTTCCAAGTGTGTGGAGATTTTCCTTTTGTCTTCCTGTTATTGATCCCTAGTTAAATTCCAATATGGTTATAAGGCATACTCTGTGTGATTTCAATTTCTTAATTTGTTGAAGTTTTATATTTTTTTAATGTCCCCAGATATGATCTATCTTCATGACTGTTTCATGAGCACTTGAAAAAAATTGTATTCCTTTGTCATTGTGTGGAATGTTCTATATATGTCAACTAGTTTTTGTTTGATGCTTTTTTTTTCAGATCTTCTGTATCCTTGCTGATTTTCTGTCTTGGAGCTCTATTAATTGCTAACAGAGGGTGTAGAAGTCCCCAAGTATAACTGTAGAATTTTCTATTTCTCCTTTTAACTCTATCAAATTTTTAATTATGTATTTTGATGCTCTGATGTTTGGTGTATGCTCATTTTGGAATGCTGGGTCTTCTTAGTGGAATGATTATTTTATCATTATGTAATGTCTCTCATTGTTCCTACTAATTTCCTTTGCTTTAAAATCTACTTTGTCTAATATTAATATAGCTACTCCTGCTTTCTTTTCATTCATGTTTGCATGATACATCCTTTTTATCCCTTTACTTTCACTCTACCTTTATGGTTATGTTTGAATTGAGTTTCTTATAAACAGTACATAGTTGGGTCATAGGTTTTTGTTTTTTATTTTAATCCATGTTGCTAATATCTTCTTTTTAATTGGTGTATTTAAACCACATAATCTTATGATAGTTATTGATATATTAGTGCTTAAATCTGTCATTTTATTATTTATTTCATTTTTGTTTTTTTCTGTTTCTCTTTCCTCTACTTGTCTTTTTTGGCTTTCTCATGGATTACTTGAAAATTTCTAGGATTCCTTCTTGATTTGTTTATAGTATTTTTGACTATATCACTTTGTATAAATTTTCCACTGGTTGCTCTTGGTATTACGATATATATTATAACTTTACTTAATCTATTGGTATCAACATTTAGCACTTTGAATGAAATGTGGATATTTTACTTCCATTTAGGTCTCTTTAGCCTCTCTTCTTTGAAAACCATTGTCTTAAGAACATAATGATGTAATAAATTTTTTTCAATTATTTTAATTCTCATGTTCCTTTCTGCATTTGGATGTGCTATACTCTCTGCTTGGTGTGTTCTTTCCTTCTCTCACTGCCTAGTTAGTCTCTGGACATCCTGCTTATCCCAAATGAAATATTACTTCCTCAGGGACACTCGTCCTGACCTGTTATCTCAGCAAAAGTCTATGATACAGGAACTCAACCAGTTCTCCCTTTTACTAAATCTCATTGTTGGAATTTTAACATCCATGTAAATTTATTTGGCTAATGGCGGTCTTTTCTACTAGAATGAATGCTACATGTAAGCAAATGCCACATGTGCTTTTGCTCACTGATGTATCCCTAGCACTTAGTACTTTGCTGAGCACATGGTATTTATCCACCAAGTAGTTACTGAGTGAATGAATAAACCTCTATGAACTGTGGTTTCTTCATCCGAGTTATTAATGTACAGTTTTTTTTTAATTTGTATTGAGAATTACAGGAGCTGATGTGTATGAAGATGCACAGGAAGATTATAGAAAACGTGAAGAATAGACAGTAGATACTATTGTTGAAAGATACAAGGAAATTATGATATGAATGAATGAAATTAGTATTCAATACTGTATGCTTTGAATTTGAGGTGATTGCAGGCCATCCAGGTTGAAAGGTCAAGGAGCTGGCTTGTAATATTAAACTGGAACTTCATGAACAGTATAGAGACCTAGATTTAGGGTTTGAAAAGAGAAATTGCTAGACTGTTGGCCTATATAACACTCTTTAAAATGCATTGGTCACTTTGTCACAACATAAAGCACTTATAGAACTATTCGTGTATGCTTAATCATTTTGATAAAATGTTTATTTGTCTTTTTATTTCTCCATTTTTTCCCCCTAAGTTTTTATTCATTCTTGGCCAATTATTCTTGCTCTGTATTACTTAGGATATTAAATAATTTGGAAAGATCCTCAAAATATATATCACCTCAGGCTTTAACTCTTGTCTTTTTGTTGTGCACTGGTAATTTGAGACAGTCAAATAATTTTTTAAATGTTTTAAATTTCTAAATACATAGATCAGCCTTAATTGTCTGAAATCCATTTAAAAATTTATAACCCAATCTTAAAATCCTTAAATAATCCAGATCATATGATTCTGTTGCTTTTTATCAAATTTCTCTAACTTGCATTAATTAAAATTTAATCACAAAACTTTAGCATAGAAAAATAAAATAATACATAGACAATGTTATTGGAAAACATAACAAAAAACCATATTTTCACACATGAAATCACTGTTAGCCTCTTAGTGTATATTCTCAGTATTCTCTTGCATAGCTTCCTCTATCCTTGACAAAAGATTTTATGGGCACCTACTATTTGCCAAGGAATATTTCAGATACTGGATATACACGGCCAAGAAAATGGATAAAACTCTTTGCCCTCAAGTGCCTTGTATTCTAGTGTCAGAAGGTATGACATAAATGTGTGTCATGACACAGGATGATTAGCGCCATAAAGAAAAACAAATAGAGTAAGGGATTTGAGGCAGATACAGGATTGTGTTGGTCACTTGGCTAAGGATTTCAGGGAAGACTTCTCTTATGAAAAGATATTTGAGGATTTCTGAAGTGAAGAAAAAGCCATCTCGGGGGTAAAAGCACTCTAGAAAAAAATGAGAAATTAATAAATTTTCTCTTGCACTTGCTTCTGTACTGTTCCATGTACAAAGGCATAAGCCCAAGGAATGTCTGAGATATCCTGCAATTGTACTGCAGATTACAAACTTTCTCCTGGCCAAACGTGGAGAAGGGGTTGTGTTTTATTTTTAATGTTTAAGTAGCAGGTCATTTTCACGTTAAAATGATGAGGGTGAAACTACTTTCAATTAATGCTCATTACCTGTTGTGTTTTGTTGTCATTTATATTCAATCAAAGTTTATTTCCATTTTTCTGCATACTAGGTATTGTATTAGGTACTGGAGATTCAGAGATAACTAAAATAAAATGCTTACCCTGAAAGAGCTCTCACTGTATCAGGGGAAACAGATCTTTACACAAATAAGTATAACAAAATCTGAAAGGTACTCTAATAGAAGTTGCATAGAGGAGCAGATGATTAACTCTGCTCAGGTGGCAGCATCAAGAAGAACAATATAAAGGAGCTGATGTTGGGTCAAGGTTTTAAAAGATAAATAGGAGGAGTGATGCCAGCATCATGGTGGCATAAATATCCATTATTCTTGTCCCCCTTTTCAACAATAAAAACTTGGCAGCCATTCACAAACAGAAATGCCTCTGTGGGAGTTGGATGACCCAGCAACATACATGCCAAGGGACTTGGACAGAGTCTCACCCACATGTACATTGGGAAATAGGCAGAAGGACTTTGGTACCAGCTGTGGAAACTACGGGAGACTTTGAACTGGTTACAGCCCCTCTTGGCCACGGTCTGAGGGCACCTACAGGATACTAACTTGGGTGGTCACCTACGGATGAGAAAGCCTTCATGCAAGTCTATGATTCAAGAGGAGAAGTTCCTGCATTCTTCTGAAGCAAAATAAATATGAGTTTGGATGCACTGGAGTGAGTGAGAGGAATAGCTTGACTTTGCCCGCATCACCACTTCCCCAAGGTGGGACATCATAGGGCCAAAAAAGACTTGTAATTTCTCCCGTAGGAGAAAGGAAGAGCCAATGAGTAAATGTGCAGCTTCCCCAGCTGTGCGCA
Source organism: Equus caballus (assembly GCF_041296265.1). Classification (NCBI taxonomy): domain Eukaryota; kingdom Metazoa; phylum Chordata; class Mammalia; order Perissodactyla; family Equidae; genus Equus; species Equus caballus. The sequence goes on from NC_091715.1 coordinate 82,791,307, forward strand.
ACACTACCAAAGAAACTCATTTCTCTCTCACGGCATCCAGAGTATTAAATTGGGAGCTCCATAACCGGGGAGAGGTAGCAGATTGAAAAAGCAGCAAATAAGATTTCCAGAGGGCATTAAAGAGATAAGGTTTCTGCTGACTGTACTCTGAACTCCATCAGGAAGCCTGCCCATAAGCTGTGGGAAAAACCTCACCTGCAGATTCCCCCAGCTGCTGCATGGGCACCCCCAGTGTGCCATATGCCGAACCCACACCTCCTCCCACTCTACAGCTGGCTCCCTGAACAGAATAGAGAGCCCAGAAATAAACCTCATTATATAAAGTTAACTAATATTTGACTAGGAAACCAAGAATGCTCAATAGGGAAAAGATAGTGTCTTCAATAAATAGTGCTTTATATATGGTGTTTCAGTAAATAACCATATGCAAAAAAATCAAATTGGACCTTTGTGTTATACCGTTCACAGAAATGAACTCTAAATGGATTAATGACTTAAATATAAGACCTGAAAACAGTACTCCTAGAGTAAAACATATGGGAAAAATTCCCTGTCATTGCTCTTAGCAATAATTTTTTTCTATGTAACACCAAAAGCACAAGCAATAAAGGCAAAAATAAATAAGTGGGACTGCATCAATCTAAAAGCTTTGGCACAGCAAAAGAAACAACAAACAAAATGAAAAGTCACCCTACAGAATGGGAGAAAATATTTGCAAACCATATATCTGGTAAGAGGTTAATATCCAAAATATAAAAAGAACTTATACAAATCACTAAAAAACCCAAAAAGTTCAATTAAAAAATGAGCTGAGGAACTAAGTAGACATTTTTCCAAAGAGGAAATACAGATAGCCATGAACATGAAAAGTTACTGGACATCACTAATCATTAGGGTGATACAAATCAAAACAACCATGAGATATCACCTGACACCTGTTAGAATAGCTATCATCAAAATGACAAGAGATAACAAATGTTGGCAAAGATGTGGAGAAAAAGGAGACCTTATGTACTGTTGGTGGGACTGTAAATTGGTACAGCCACTATGGAAAACAGTATAGAGGGTCCTCAAAAAATTAAAAATAGAACTACTGTATGATCCAGCTATTCCACTTTTGGGTATATATCCAAAGGAAGTGAAAACAGAATATTGAAGAGATATCTGCACTTTTATGTTTATTACAGTGTTATTCACAATATCCTAGATATGGAAACAACCTAAGTGTTCATCACAGAATCAATAGACAAAGATGTGTGTGTGTGTAGATATATATATATACATATATACCTACACACACACACACACACACAAATACAAAATGAGATGTTATTCAGCCATGAGAAAGGATGAAATCCAGACATTTGTACACCATAGATGGACCTCCTTGAGGGCTTTATATTAAGTAAAATAAATCAAACAGAGAAAATCAAATAGTCTGTGATATTACCTACATGTGGAATCTAAAAAAAAGCTAAATTCATAGATACAGAGAATAGAATGGTGGATACTAGGGGCTATGTGGTGGGGGAAATGATGAGATGTTGGTCAACAAGTACAAACTTCTAGTTATAAGATGAATAAGTTCTAGGGATCTAACACAGAGTATTGTGATTATAGATAACATTACTGCACTATATACTTGAAAATTGCTAAGAGAGTAGATCTTAAGTGTTCTCACCACAAAAAAAGAAATTGTAGTTTGGTGACATGATGGAGGTGTTAGCTAACATTCCAATGGTAATCATATAGCAATACATAAGTGTATCGAATGAAACGACATGTTTTACATCTTAGACTTACACAACGTTATATGTCAATTATATCTCAACAGAGTTTGAAAAAAAGAAAAGATTAATAGAAGTTCACCATGTAGATAATGGTGTGCAGAAATGCATTAAAGACAGAGGGTATTTGAAAAGGTATGGAAGTACAAACAACACGGCATGTTCCAGGAACTGCAAATAGTCTTACAGGGCAAAAGAAGGAAGAAATTGAATTTATCTCCTATCGGAATGTCAGCTCTGTGGCACCAGAGGCATAGATCTGCTTTTGCACTAATGTACTCCAAGAGCCTACAACAGCTTCAGTACCAGCGCAGGCATTCATTAAGTTATACAAAAGAATGAAGTTGGGAATGTAAGTTGGCGTTGCATCGTGAAGGATTACTTGTTTCTCAGAATGTAAGCAATGCAGTTTGATATTTACTTTCAAAATATTTTCTTTACTATTTTCCATCAATTTCAGGAAATGAATACTCATGGTTTTCATATTCTGTCTCTCTTAATTCATCTATATCTGTGATTGCTGCAGTTCTGTTAAGATTCATTTTAAAGACATAAAACTCAGAATAAAGGAAGCTTCAATGAAAGCAATCCCTTACTTGTCTTACATATAAACTTAGGCAAAGCATAACTGTATATTACTTGACTAAAAAAAATCCAACCTAAATATGTTCCAAACTTTGCAACATCTTGTTCAAAAAGGTTATACTACGTCACATTTTTCTGAACCTTTAAGAAATACTAATGAATAATGATAACAAGACCTAAAACTTTGGTCTGATGATAAAATTTTACGTTGGTATAAATTTGACTCACTTTTACTTTACTTCTGATTATTATCTCTTTTTTTCCCATGGATATTTCTTGGTTAGTCCTTTTTATTTTGAGAGTGTATATGTATATACACACACACACACACACACAGCTGTAATCACAATCCCAACTATTATACATAGGGACACATCATACTTCATGTCATTAAAAACTTTTACTACTATAATGCATGTAAAATAAGTTATTCTTTATGTACAATGTTAACAAATCCAGAAGTCATTCATTTTTATTCACCGTTCATTGTTTTATACATCAGCACCTTTTCCTTTGACCATTTCTAACAGCTTCCAATTTATAACATTCATTTTTATATTCTCAACACAGTAATCAAATCTTTAGACCTTGAGGAAAAGAACAAAATTAAAGCTATTAACATGTTAGAGAACGGTTTGATTTACTCATTATAAATGATTCTGAATCTGAGAAGATCATAACAGATGCCTACAGGGATGGAGAATTTTGACTAGCAGTGTCAGAAGAGACAAGGATAAAGAAGGCATTTCTATACATTTTTAAATGACATTAAGAAATGTTGAATTCTAATTGGACAAAAGCAAGTCATAATCATAAGTGCATGTTAATATGTCTACAAAATGAATACCAAAATTAATAGACTTGACAAGGCTTGGATAATGTACTTATGAATCATTTCCCTAAATTTTAACTTTTGGTGACAAAAAGTACTTTTTACATTTATCTCTACATTGTTTTTTTATCAAAAGTGGGTTTTTTTTAAATCAAGTTTTATGAGACCATGAATTACAAAATATTTGGGGCTGGCCGGGTGGCATAGTGGTTAAGTTTGCATGCTCCACTTCAGTGGCCCGGGGTTCATGGGTTCAGGTCCCGGGCGTGGACGTACACACCACTCATTAAACCTTGCTGTGGTGGCATCCCACATACAACATAGAGGAAGATTGGCACAGATGTTAGCTCAGCGACAATCTTCATCAAGTAAAAAAAGGAAGATTGGCAACAGATGCAGACATATACCCATACATTTGGAGGACAAGAACATGGAAATTAAAATATGATAATAAAATAACCAAAAGAAGAAAATACCTGTATTTTGAATGCATTATGTTCAAGTTCCTTAACATCATGTAAATAGTAAGAGCAGATAAGCATGGATGAATGAGAAAGTGTTTTTATAATACTGCAAAAATTAAATATTGCCTAAAATAGCCATTCTGTATCAGTTTTGCAAACCTAATTTTAAAAATAACCCTCTATTTCCTCACTAAATGATTTTGCCTCATATAAGGGTAGGTATTGGAGAGGGGGTAGATTTCAATTCTGGATTGAACACAGTTCAGACATTCAGAACAAGGATAAAGCATTACAAACAACTCTCGGAAACTATTTCACTACATTGTTTAAAGTAAGGGTTTTATTTTGGGGGGTTTTTTTTTGGTGAGGAAGATTGGCCCTGAGCTAACTAACATCCATGCCAATCTTCCTCTATTTTGCATGTGGGGTGCCTCCATAGTGTGGCTTGATGAGCTGTGCACAGGTCTGTTCCCAGGACCTGAATTAGTGAACCTCAGGCCACTGCAGTGGAGTGCACAAACTTAACCACTATGCCACCAGGCCAGTCCCTGTTCAAAGTGAATTTTTAATATCTCCATAAATCTACAGCATAAACATTGTGATACAGACCACCTGAATTAGAGCCTATTTACAATGTCCTCCTGAAGCAATAACTATATCTAACATTTAAAATTCAAGCATAAGAAACACACTGCTTCTCCGTTTTAAAAATATATTATTTTTATTCGTTTAGAGAACACATTGTGAAGGACTTAAAACTCAAAACTCTAAATTTTATAGTTACAATTGCAAAATGGCAAATGACTACTGATACATTGGTTCATTAACTAATTTTATCCTCTTTATAAAATCTTATCTGACGTTCCTTAACCAAAATATATTTAATTAACTGGTTATTTTATCTTAACATATTTGATCAAACTCTAATTACTCTAAACTATAACTCACTAATCATCTTGAGAATGTACATTTCCAGGAATAAATACCTTTCCTAATCTACTTACATAGCATTTAACAAACGCACACCATGCAATTGTGCAAAGGCTATTTGATGACAATGGCAATGAATTATTTGTGTAGATTTAATATTTCATCCTGCAACAGCTATATTGAAAATTGAATATGGCTGATGGAAGATATTAGGCTAAATGTTTCTTTAAATAAGATTTCTTTTTTTTTTTTTGCTTTGCTGGAACTTTTTTTTAATTTATTTTTTTAATTGCAGTAACATTGGATTATAACATTGTATACCTTTTGGGTGTACATCATAATATATTCCGAATTCTGTGTAGATTTCCAAATGGGATTTATTTAGATGTTCCCAAATTACTTTTATGAGTAACTTTACTTCCCAGGGCCAGAAAAAATTGTTATTCATTTTCACATCATTGAGCACAAATGACATATAATTCTCATAATTTTAAAGTAACTCATAATAAAATGAGTCAATTAGAGAAAAACAGAATTATTCAAATTTAGTTTATTTTGAACAAAATGCTTTTAATATCCAGGAATATCTTTTGCTAAGACCTGTAATTGTGGGTTAACAATAATAATTGATTTTGAAGTTTATTGGAGAATTTAGACATTTTCTCACTAATGATTAAAGAACTAATCCCAATTAATATCATATGAACATTCATGAACAAGCACAGAGTATTTTCTATGAAAATATTAGAATGTTTATAGGCAGAAATGAATATCTGCAATATTTGTGGGAAACCAAAGTATTTCTTCATAAAAAAATAAAACAATATAAGCACTGACAATAAAATATATGGATCTTATTTTGTGGGATTAGTAGTCTGATTTAAGTCATTTGTCAACTTCCTTTTAAAAATTAATCTTATTTATATTTTCAAACATTTGAAGTTGATATCATTATAGACACCATACCTTTAAAAATGCAATGTATGACAGTAGGCTATCCCTTTTTTTTTTTTTGAGAAAGATTAGCCCTGAGCTAACATCTACCCACAATCCTCCTCCTTTTGCTAGGGAAGACTGGCCCTGAGCTAACATCTGTGCCCATCTTCCTCTTCTTTGCATGTGGGACACCTGCCACAGCACGGCTTGACAAGCAGTGTGTAGGTCCGCACCCAGGATCTGAACCGGCAAACCCCAGGGCGCAGAAGCGGAAAGTGTGAACTTAACCACTGAGCCACCAGACTGGCCCTGACTATCCCTTTTAATAACCAAAATAGCCTTTGGAAGTTTCTATTTCTTTTCCAGCTTTATTGAGATATAATTGAAATACACATATAACAATGTGTATATTTAAGAAGTACGAAGTGATGATTTAATATATGCATATATTGTGAAATGATTTCCACATAAGGTTAGGTAACATATCCATCACCTCATGTAGTTACAATTTTTTTTGAAGTGAGAATGTTTAAGATTTACTCTTTTGGAACTTTCAAATATACAATACAGTATTGTTAACTGTAATCACCATGCTGTACGTTATACACATAGATCTCACGCATCTTATAACTCAAAATTTCCACCTTTTGACCACCTTCACCCATTCTATCCATCTACCTCCCCTGGACAACACCAATCTACTCCGTGTTTCTATGAGTTATTATTATTATTATTATTATTCCAAATATAAGTGAGATCATACAGCATTTGTCTTTCTCTGTCTGACTTAAGTTCCTTAGCGTAACACCATCAAGTTTCATTCATGTTGTTGCATATGGCAGAATTTCCTTTTGTTATGGCTCAATACTATTACATTGTATATGTATACCACATCGCCTTTATCCATCCGTTCATCCGTGGATACTTAGGTTGTTTCCACGTCTTGGCTATTGTAAATAATGCTTCAGTGAACCTGGGTGTGCAGATATCTCTGTGAGATAGCAGTTTCATTTCCTTGAGATATATGCCCAGAAGTGGCATGCTGGATCACATGGTAGTTCTATTTTAAATTTCTTGAGGAGCTTTCATACTGTTCTCCATAGTGGCTGTGCCAATATACATTCCCACCAGCTGTGCACAAGGGCTCCTTTGTCTCCACATCCTCCCCAACACTTATTTCTTGTCTTTTTGATTACAGCCATTCTAACAGGTGTGAGGTAATATCTCATTGTGGTTTTGATTTTCATTTCCCTGATGATTAGTGATGTTGAGCACCTTTTCCTGTCCCTGTTGGCCATCTGTATGTCTCTTCAGATCCTCTGACTATTCTTTAATCAGATTTTTGTTCTTGTTGTTGTTGTTGTTGAGTTGTATGGGCTTGTTGTTGAGTTGTATGAGTTGTATATATGTATATAAGATATTAGGGGCTTATATGTGTGTGTGTGTGTGTGTATATATATATATATATAGGATGTTGACCCCAAATTAGATAAGTGGCCTGCAAATATTTTCTCCCATTGTGTAGGTTGTCTATTTATTTTGTTGATGTTTTCTTTTGCCGTGCAGAAACTTTTCAGTTTGATATTGTCCCACTTGTTTATTTTCACTTTTATTGCCTGTGATTTTGGTGTCATATTAAAAAAAATTACTATCAAGACCATATCAAGGAGAATTTACCCTGCTTTCACTTAGGAGTTTTATGATTTCAGGTCTTACATTTAAGTTGTTAATCCACTTTGAGTTAATTTTCTGAGTGGTATAAGATAGAGATCTACTTTCCTTCTTGTGCATGTGACTACCCAGTCTTCCTAGCAACGTTTATTGAAGAATATATACTTTTCCCATTAAGTATTCTTGGCTCCTTGTCAAATATCAGTTGACAGTATATACTAGGGTTTATTTCTGAATTCTCAATTCTCTTCCATTGGTCTATGTGTCCATTTTTATGCCAGTGCCATACTGTTTTGATTACTACAGCGTTGCAGTATAGTTTGCAATAAGGAAGAATCATGCCCCCTGTATTATCCTTTCTCAAGATTGCTTTGGCTATTCACAGTCTTTTGAAGTTCCATACATATTTTAGTATTGTTTTTTCTATTTATGTGAAAAATGGCATTGGAATTTTGATAGGGATTGCATTGTATCTGCAGATTGCTTTGAGTAGTATGGATATTTTAGCAATATTAATTCTCACAATTCATAGACATGGAATATGTTTCCATTTATTTGTGTCTGCTTCAATTTCTTTCATCAGTGTCTTATAGTTTCATTGTACAGATATTTGCCTTCATGGTTAAATTTATTCCTAAGTATTTTATTGGTTTTGATGCTATTGTGAATGGGACTAATTTTCTTATTTCTTTTTCAGATAGTTCGTTGTAAGCATGTAGAAATCCAACTGACTTTTGTATGTTGATTTTGTATCCTGCAACTTTATAGAATTCTTTGGTTAGTTCTTAGTTTTTTGGTGAAATCTTTAGGATTTTCTAAATATGAGGTCATGTTATCTTCACAACAGAGACAATTTTACTTCTTTCTTTCTGATTTGCATGCCTTTAAAGAACTTTTTTCTTGCCTCATTGCTCTCGCTAGGACTTTCAGTACTATGTTGAATAGGAGTGCTGAGAGTAATTACCCTTGTCTTATTCCTGATCTTAGAGGAAAAGCTTTCAATTTTTCACCACTGAATACGATGTTAGCTATGGGCTTATCATATATGGCCTTCATTATGTTGAAGTATGTTCATTTTATACCTAATTTGTTGAGAGTTTGATCATGTTAGATCTTAAAAGATGTTAAATTTTGTCAAATGATTTTTCTGCATCTTTTGAGATGATCATATGACTTTCGTCCTTCATTCTATTAATGTGATTTATTTCATTTATTGATTCGTGGATGTTGAACTATCCTAGCATCCCAGGAATGAATCCCACTTGATCATGGCTCCTGATCTTTTTAGTGTGCTGTTGAATTCAGTTTGCTAGTGTTTAGTTCAGAATTTTTGAGTCTATATCCATCAGAGATATTGGTGTGTGATTTAATGTGAAAAAACTTACAAAGCAATCTGGGTGCAATGTTTCCAGATTTTACGATTAATTTTTCCTATCTTTTTGAAATTTTACACAATTTCTCACACACACTTTATTTGAACACAATCTTTAAAGCAATTCTCTATTACAGAGCCCTCTCAAAGCAGTAAACTTAATTTTAATGAAAACAAATCACCATCTTTCCTTTTGCATTAATATCTAATAGGTTTACATAATAATTATATAATTGCAATAATATATAAAACTGGATCTATAGTTTTGATAAGAAATGCCACCATATATAAAGCATAGACATTAACTTGTAAGTGCAAAAAATGCTTACAAACAAGCAAGTAGACAACTAGAAGTGAGCCATAAAGATCCCTTTACAGAGGGAATTGGAAGTATTGGTTAATCTGGTGACTTCATTAAGGGGACGTGGGATAAAGAGGTTTTATTGTAATTTGTCACTTGACTTCTTTTCCTAATAGTTATTATGAAGTACAAATCTACTTGCATATATGATGCCTTTTGGGATTTCACGTCATGAAACAAATCACTTAAATTATCTAAATCACATATTCTTATTTATTTCAAAGCACTATACTTTGTAATATTTATGAACATTAAAAGCATAATGTAAAATAAAAGCACAAGTATAAATAAAATCTCTCAATAGATATTTTATACATATCACATTTAAATTTAGAAGTTTAATTTCTAAATTTCTCTCTCTACTAATTTATATAAATGTAATGATCATTTGATTCAATATTGCATCCAATTTGTATTCGTTTGCTAAAGCTGCATTTAAAACTACCACAGACTGCTAAACAACAAAAATTTATTTTCTCACAGTTCTGGAGGCTGAGAGTCAAAGATCAGGGCTCTGCCAGGGTTGGTTTACTCTGAGGCCTCTGTCCTTGGCTTGCAGATGACAGTCCTCTTGCTGTCTATTCCCAGGGTCATCCCTCTGTGCACATGGGTCCCTAGTGTCTCTCAATGTGTCTTAATCCCCCCTGCTTATAAAAACACCAGCCAGATTCTATTAGGGCTCACCCTAATGACCTCATTTTGACTTAAGTATCTCTTTAAAGGCCCTATCTCCCAACACAGTCACATTCTGAGAGACTAGAGTGTTAGGGCTTCAAGATACGGGTTTGGGAGGATGCAGTCTAACCTGTAACACTATTTAGCAGAGAAAGAATGAATTGTAGTTACATCTGTGTTCTTGTGTCCAATAAATTTGTATCACAATGGTTTCAAATTTTCAGTAGACTTAAAAACAGTTTAACACGGAAAGGATCAGCTTAAACTCTAAAGACAGCTCTGTTAGAAGGGGATTGACTTTCATCATATAAATGGAAGCTTTAATTTATTGATCTTATCTCTGAAAGCTCTTTCAGTCATATTCCGGTGCATTGTTCTATGTTCCTGACAGAAAGATAAGACTTAGGTAACGGTTTCTCTAAGAGATGACATAGCTGTATTCTAACCCCATCTACTGACATTTGCCTGACTGTCTCTCATTTAGAGGACAAAGTAGAAAAAGACAATGGCAGTAGCTCTAGGGGTACACTTATTGGGGACAAAAATACAAATATTTTGACCTGAGTAATGCTAAATGTTCTTATGATGCTGCCTTTGACACAGAAACTCACAGAAACAAGAACCTGAGCCACAAATCATTTTTCATTTAAGCATGTCTAAAATGAAAATAAAAGAAGTATAATATTGGATATCATAATTTACATTTCAAGTTCTTCTTTCTTATCTGCTTTTCTCTGTTAGCCTCCTCAGGCCAGAAGAGGGGGTAAACATTGTTATTATATAGCAACAAGAAGATTAAGGAAAACAAACTTTTTTCACACATTCATAGCTTAAAACGTAACCATAATGATTTCTACCCTCATATACTTTTCTTTTCACATCTTACGCTGACCTTCCATCTGAAGATGGATCAATACTGCTTTACAGAAGCTTATAAGACTATGTGAAATACTAAGTCAATATTCCATTTTCATCATGTTGGTAATTTAGTGTAATGCATTGTTGTATCGCATCAAATAGCCCTGAAAAGTCAGGTGTCCAGACCTATTGCATAGAAACCTTAGCAGAAGTAGATCTAAATGTACAGTCTAATCCCAGCTGAAGACAAAGCAGTGATACCAAAAGCCAACACTTACATAGGGCTCATTAAGTTCCAGGCACACTTTAAATGATTTACGTCCAATAACTCATTTAATCCTCACAATGCTATGAATAAGGCACTAATATCACACACATTTCATAGGGGAGAAAATCAGCCCAAAATACCACAGCTTGAATTCCAGGATTCAAACTCTTTTAATCTGACTTGAGAGTTGCCACTCAATCGTAACACAGTAATGCCTGATACTAAGGAATCAGTCTCTAGAATTAGACTGAATTCAGCTTCACCACCTAATTCTGCCACTTCCTCAGGCAGCTTTTCTATCATTTGTTGTGCTTCAGTTTCCTCACCTATAAACTCAGTAAATACTGGCATATCTAGAAAGAGATCTGTTGGGAAAGAGAGAGAGAATAAAAGAGAGAGAGAGGGAAGCAAAGCAAAGCGCTCTTTAAGAAACCATACAAAGCAAGGAGCTTGGCTTGGTGATTTTGGTTTTTACATTCTACCTCTGGATACAACTGAATTTTGTCAGGGATTGAAGAAGTACGGAAGTGTGTGATGTGGTTTTCTAGACTAGAGCGGTAGCTCTGGCAAGTGACTCAAGTTCTCTAGTCCAGTTCTTCAACTACAGATCCCTAATTGACTCTGAGACTAATCACATCTTTCAAGAGGTTATTTCAGCTATGATTGACTCAGTCCTGAGTTAGCATCTTCATACTATTTGTGACCTATAGCTTCCTGAAACAGGATTCACATTAAGGGTAAGTTCACATAGTATACATTTGGAAATTTAGTTAGATAGAAACTTCATATTTTTCGATGTAGCAATTCTTCCACACGTGTATAAAGTCTATGATTTGAGCCACCATCACTGAATATATTGAATGATGATATGCACATGGCAATTTCAATATTACTTTCAAAAATTTAAATCAACTAAAATTTTAAATACTATGCAGTTGCCAAGATATTTTCGCTTTCATTTGTCCACCAAGAAAAATGCGGGTAGGAATGCATGATAAAAGCTATCACTGGGCCAGCTTGGTGGCATAGTGGTTAAGTTCACATGCTGGGCTTCAGGGGCCCAGGGTTTGCAGGTTCAGATCCCAGGCACAAATCTACACAGTGCTCATCAAGTCATGCTGTGGCAGCATCCCACATACAAAAACAGAGGAAGACTAGTGCAGATGTTAGCTCAGGGCCAATCTTCCTCATCAAAAATAGATAAATAAATAAATAAAACAAAAAATAAAAGCTATCACAAAATCTAATTCTTATTTTTATTTATGCCTATGTTTGTGTTTACTCTTTATCTTTTCTTAATAAAATAAAAACAACCAGCTTTAACTTTTAAAAATTATTCGTTGTGATATTAAAAACTTCAATGACCTAAATGCATGCAATGCCGTGAACAGGAAGACAGAGAGAAAGAAAGAAACAGCAAGAGAGAGAGGGAGGAAGAGAAAACGAAAGAAGAGAAAAGAAAAGAAAAAAACTAACGCTAAGTATTTATTTTAACCATGTTGAGTATTCTTAGAGTAAGATTCTCTCGTAATGGATCAGCAGGCTTTATATCCAGAATACTTTTTTAAGGTTTATGTCTTTCCTCTTTGTGCTAATAGTTTTCTTTGTGAACTAGCACCACGCACTAACAGCATCTCATTTTGATAGGATAAAACCAGCTTATTTCATAAGTATCACAGATGACACATATCTCTTCTGAGATAAATTTCCTTTCATTTATGGATTTGCCTAGTGGGTGCTGAAAAGCTTCTATACAGAATTGAACATTTTTATAATCAGGATTTTCTCAATTTTGTTATTCTTGGCATCTGGCCTCCTGATTTGGAATTTATTCACATACCCTGCTTGGGGAAGAGATTCAGATTTGAATTATTTAACTTAGTCTTAATTTAAATGTATTTTTCTTATATTCAAAGAATTTATTTCATCATATCATCCATTAACCATCTTGTTTTATTATATAAGCATGGACATGTATACACACTGGGGATTTCAGATGTCCTGTATATTTCAAGGGCAGAGTGTCTTTATTGCCCTCAGCATGAGGAATCTGTATACATGAGATGAATGTGGCCCATGTAAACAAAACCTTCACACACACTCTCTAAAGACAGAAGTATTTCTTGCATTCAAATAAAGCTGCAAGGCAATCTCCAAACAGGCATTCTGTTGGATCAATAGCTGGAAATTGAATAGAACAATGTCTCATGCTGTTTTATAGAATTTTCAAAAGGTTTGCACCATACAAACCCAATTTTTCAAGCTCCACGCTGGGATTTATTGTTTTGTTTTATTCGTCTAAAAAATCATTATTCACAAAGTAATAATAATAATAATACATTAAATTCAAGGAGATTTTCCTTAAAAGAAGAGAAGCAGAATTGTGCTTATTTAGGGTTTATATTGCCATTTTCTGAGAGAAGCCAACATGCTATCCCAAGTCTATTCAAGGATTGAGAGGATTATATATGATACTTCTCTTTTTATTTTGGCTTCTCTGAAGTTAAAAATACGTGTAACAGTGTTCAATTATGTTCCTTCAATATTGTATCCTTATGTTAAAATGATTACCTATGTTCAACATAAACAACCTGATATTAGAAAAAGATATAGATAATGCATAAAAAGATAAATACAAATATTCATAATAATTATTCAATATAAAAATCCTGATATTTTTTAAGTTCTCTAAGGTACTAATTATATTTTTAGCCTTTGTTAACTTGTTTCTCATATTTATATTGAAAGCAGTATATATTTTTCTATGTGATTTAAAGATATTCTGAAGAAAAATTTCTCATTAAAAAAGCCCTGCTTCTTCTAATATTGCTCTATTTTCAAGTCTTGCTTTTAAAAAACATTCTCACTTTAGCATAGGGTTACATCATGCTATCTTTTCTTCAGTAAGGATTTGGCAAAATGAGCTAAATGTTATTCAAGATTCCAGATATAAGTACAAACATTTTATGAATTGGAATTCTGTGAAAATCTGCAAGAGGAATCAAAGTAATTTTCACTGGAGCTGTTTAGATCTTCCTTTAACACAGACCAAAATTAAGCATTATTAGGAAACATCCAGATTTGACAGATAGAAGTAAGAGTTAAAACAGTTTGAATCTGTGACCAACCCTTTCTACATTTAACGTTGATACCTCTAATTATAGTGTCAGTGTCCTGAAATGAATAGACTCATTTCCTCTAGGATCAGATCAATCTCCTTCATCTTTTAATCACACGTTATTATGAATGCTTAACCACAGGGATATCATAGCCCCCTCCTGTGAAATGGATAAGCTATATTAGTATGCACCACCACCAATAAGTGAAGCCAAAAGAGAAAAAATGAAATAACACTAAAATAGCAGGTTATGTAGATTTCCATCTTGGATACAAACCTGAGGCTACATACATTATATATATAACCTGTTGGGAGGAGGTCCCAAAGCAAATTACTCAATTTAGTTCCATACACCCAGAATAAAAGGAATCATTTTCAATATGAAAGATAATGATATATAATTTTTTATATTTGTTTAGCCTTGCTATCAATATTCTTAACTTAAAATGCTTTACTTGTAATCATTACATGCAATTTTAGATACACAAACATATTAGTTTCTTGGCATCTTTTTTTTGTCTTTAACATCTCATGTGTAATTACGCATTTTATGGAAGTTGTGTACAAATAAGTCAAAAGGAAACATACCAAACTTGCAAGTTTCATGACTTATACAGCTTAATAGGAAATTTGATTGCTCCGTAATATAACTGGAAAGCAAGAACAAAGGTAAATGTATGAAATAATAAAAATATGTAGGAATGAATAATAGTAAAGGTCAATACTTGGTGGAGTTAAATATCCAGTATCCTTCTGTCAGGGTTCCCTTCTCAGGCAAGGTTGTGAAGTGGACACATTTTTTATCTACAAATTTCCAAGTCTCAACGTATATCTTTCCCCAAATTCATATAAGGACTCTCACTCTGAGTGCCACATCAAAATCTGCTTCCAAGAAAATATCTGCTGTCTTTTACCTAATAATTCTTACACTCTAATTTTCATTGTAAATTTTGAAAGAAAAAGTCTTACCCACAGTTAATGAAATTTCCAACGTTAGTGAATAAGTCTGGATGCTCTGCAAACGTAATTATACCAATACTAATGACATGATAATAATAGGATTCCTCTAGCTTATTGGACAGTAAGTAAACAGTTGCCTCATCTAGTTTTAATAAATGTTAAAATCTATTACCATTTTTAAGAGGTAGTTTGTGATTTTCTTTACATAAATTTGATCTTTTACTCTATTAGATTATCCTCTCCTTACAGGTCAGGGTTATGTCTTTATACTCACCACCATATCCCCATTAAGTAGTCTAACATTGAAAAAATAATCGTTGTACAAATATTGAATCAAACTGGTTATGTAGGGGAGGAAGACAAATCCTCCTCCCTCTGGGTCCTTCTGTCTGGGCTATGAATAAAATTGACATGAGCCAGAACAACAGGAGAAAGTCAAACAAAGCTTTGTAACATGTGCACATGGGAGGCACTGGGGAAAACTGAGCAACTCACTAAAATAGGGGAGACTCTCATCTTAAATACCATCTTCAGTTAAAGACAAAGGAGGATGTTGGGGTAGGGGTAGTCAGTTGTGGGAGATTACCAGAAAAGCACAGTAAACAAGAGGATGGTTATTATACAGAACTAAGTCTTTACCTTCCTCACTGATAAGAGTTTCTAGAGACAAGGTCATCCCCCTCTTCTGCCTGGTACAGAGAGGGAGATACCTTTACAGATGGAGATTTTCCTTATAAATGTAAATTCTCTGACAAAAGGTAAATTCTACTTTTCAAAGCTTCTCTTACATCTGCGTCTGCAGTTTTTAAAAGTAACCAGCCCAAAATAATCCTCATGCCATTTCTGATCCCCCGTGGTTAATTACTTGCTACTTTCTGAGATCATCTAAGAACTGATTAGAATTGTGTCTATTTTGCAATTGACTAATAATTCAATTTTATGAAGATAGTGTTAAGAAACTCCTATAAAATTTTCCTCATTTCAATTTATACTAGGGAGACAAAAAAGAAGTATGCATTCTCTCCAATTCAATGCATTTGGTCACCCTAAGCATGTCTCCCTGATCATATTCTAACTCCAATTATCTTTTTCTAAAGCGTCTTGTCTCTATTTTGGTACTAGATATACATGAGGACATGGTAAGCTTCATCCTTCTGAGGACAGCTAGATTTTATTAACCTTTATTGAAAGATATTTATTTTAAAAATGACATCAGAAAATATGACTGATCTTTTGATTATTTTCTAACAATTTACTGAAGTTCGAGTGATGAGTCATGTTTTTTGTATGCTAGCTTGCTATAATTAAACTTAAAATGTAGATGACATTTTGATATTAAAAATAAAGCCACAGTGGCATTAAAATATTAATTAACATATATTCTTATGAGAAAATGCTAGTGCTTCACCAAGCTATTTCAATTGTGCCCAACTTCTATGAGCTATTTTATTTTAAAATAAAACAGACATCTACTGACTGATACAAATCTGCAATAAATATCAAACACTTGAAATAATGATGCTGGAATTTTATCATTGTTTTGATTTATTGTATTATAATTACTATTACTGCGGTTATTGATATTTTCTGCACAGGATTCAAAAGAATAGACTAAATGAAACAATAAGATTCTACTCTCTATCAATCTATCATAATTATTTGTGGGCAAGAGGCTACTTACTGTTGGAGTCTACCAAATTAATTAAATATGATTAAAATCAGAGAATGCTCAGGTAATGCATTTTTTCATGGCATTCTTTTTCATAGAAAAGGAAATAATGACATGTAGCAATCATGATGCTATGGTTATCTCCGAGATTAATAAAGAATAAAGTGTTTGATAATAAAATGCTCACTTTGATAACATACACCATTGGTGGGAGTACATATATCCGGGGAGGGACATTTGGCCACGGTGATACAGGCTCAACACAAGGTTGACATATGGGAAGCCATATTGTAGAAAAGAAACCATCTTGTAACTTTGAGTGACCTCTCATTAACTAACCCAGACATTCTCTGTAGATCTTAGGGCCCCTCCAAGCTGCTGTAAGTTGATAACTTTGTTCTTTTGAGTTCCTTAGGAATGTGATGACCCCGGGCCAGAGAGTCTATGCTGATAGCCATCATCAATGACAACTGAAAGATCAGGGTATAGGGCATTGCTCCCATCCAGTAAAACAAAAGACTATCAGGAACAAGACCAGATGCCTCCCCCACCCGGAGACCAGCCCCCTATACAACTGGCCTGTAGTCTTTGTTCTGTAAGATGGTTCTTTCGGACATTAGTAGGCCATCTTCCCCCTTGTTAGCAAGCTGTAATAAAAAACACTTTCTTTCCTACCACATTGCCTCTTGACTATTGGCATGTCTTGCAGTGGGCAGATGATCCCCCTTGGGTGGTAACAATGGCAATAATCATTACTAATACACATACCTTAACCCTAACAATTCCATTAGAGATTCATCATACCAATATTCTCATGTAAGAGAGCCAAGGAGATAGATACACACACACATAAAAAATGCACACATACACAAGGTGTGTGAATTTTGTGTGTGTGTGTGCTCATTTTTATGTGTATGCTTGCTCACACACAGAAAATATCTGGATGTATAAACAAAGATAAGAAATGGAATGTGGAGGAGACTTTATCTCCCTTTCTGTATAGTTAAGCATAAAGTTTTAAACCATGACTCTATATTAATTCTTCAATTAAATTTAGTGAAAATAAAAAACAACTTTCGACAAGTATTTTTGCTTTTTAAATTTTGTTTTTATTTTTTTGTATGTTCCAATAACTTTATTTACAAAAACAGCAGGCAGGCCAGATTTGGCCCAGACCGTGGTTTGCCAATCCCTGCTCTAGAGAATCATACTAGTCTTTCCATCTTTGGAGAACTACTCAATTTCTCTTCAGAAATGACGGCTATAAAATGCTTTATACATAAAGAAGACAATTAAGCAAGTAAAAATGGGAAGAGGAGTCTTGAAAAAGGAATACTGGACATTTAAAAAGAGTCACATATAATTTTATCCACTATTAGCAGCAGATGAGTCTCAAGGACAGCACTTCTGATAACTTGCAAACACTGTTTCATCTGATGAACTCACATCTGTTTCCCCTCAAAGCCATGATTTTGGCTTGGAGTCCATGAAGCTGTTTCTTTAAATCAGCAGTCTGTGGATCCTGCTTCATTTGAGCAACCAGTTTCTGGTGAACCTGAGTTTCTACTTTAAGAGGCTCCTGTACTGTCTGCAACTCTATCTTCTACCTTCTCCACTTTCTCTTAAGTCTGCTAATTCTATAGTTTCTACAGCCTCCTTTTAAAACAACAAACTCCTCGCTGTAGCTCATGAGGTAGTGAGCTCGCTGTCATTAGAAGTGTTCAAGAATGCTGCAAAGCATATGCCCCTCTTGGAGATTCACAATTCACATTAGCATATTAAAGGTTCTGCTAAGACAAGTGTGGGGAAACTAGCTCTCCATGGGCACTCTTGCTCCCCTCCTGCTGCTGGCTGGCTGTCTTCCATGGCAGATGGAGGCGGGAGGAGGAGGAGGGAACTCTTTTTCATGGGGAGGGAGGGAAGAAGCTGGAGCTCGTGGTGCTGCTGCTCCTGCTGCTGTGGCTGCTCTGGGCCTCTCGCTGTCTCTTTCTCTCTCTCTGGGCTCAACAAGTATTTTTAGAAAAAATATTTAATGTGGGTAAATGAAACATTTTAAGTTCAATAAATCCTCAGGAAAATGATAAAAAAAAAAAAAGACCCCAATGTAAACAGCATGTCATATTTCTCTTTAAGAATATTTTTATTTACCAACTTATATGTGTGCCTACTTTAGCAAAACTGAAAATATGCTTTCAGCACTGAAATTTGTTTATAATGAATATGTATCTTTAGAAGTATGATTAAATAATTTTTAATTTGTAATATCTCTAATGAATCACCTGCCTGCTTTTTATGTTAATTCAACGCTAGTTCAAGAGATATCTATTTTAGAAACTTGAAATTCTTTATTTGTTGTCTTTTTCATTGTGGCCACTGAAACATTGTTTTCACATACTTGCTAACATTTTTGTGAGCTATATCCTTATTTCATTCTGACTTGTGGCTATTTACTTTCACAAATCTTCAAGCAATTGATGTTCATCATTTTACCAAATGAAACAATGATTTTTCATGAAAACTGTCAAGCAGTATGTACTACATCTACGACTGTCAAAA
This sequence comes from Equus caballus, assembly GCF_041296265.1. NCBI lineage: Eukaryota > Metazoa > Chordata > Mammalia > Perissodactyla > Equidae > Equus > Equus caballus. The sequence goes on from NC_091715.1 coordinate 82,810,349, forward strand.
ATAAACCCCACGGTCTAAAATTCTCAAGTCACATTTCTCATCACCATAGTTATGGCAGTAAATTAAAACTTCAGAAATGAGGGAGCAGGTAAGAAATTGCCAATGCTATCTGAGTAAAGGACAATGTCTTCTTCATAAAGGGATCAGGCTGATTCTTTAATTCACCAATTCTATAGCCTAAGATTTATTTATTTGGTTCGGGAGGAGTCAGCTGTTAAACCTGAACATATTTTACAGAAAGAAAATTTGTGTGTGTACTTCCCTAGTCTGAAGAAACATTATTATCCTTTCGTAATGAAAAATAAAATAAAATAACTTAAAAACTGAGAGAGTAAACAGCAGGATGGATTAGCAATGCCAGTACTATAAATTTTGAATATTCATGTGCCATCTCAGATTGAGAATGTAAAGGTCCTTACAGGGTTAAAGCCCCATCATTCAATCCATAGCTAAGGAAAGAGGGGGAAGGGAATTGCCTCTCACACTCAAGTAAGGTCAGCCAGAGCAGCAAAATAAAAAAGTAAAGAGTCAGTTAAAAGAGAGAATCGTTCTAATCACTCCTTCAACAAATATTAGAATGCGTGGATTCTCTCTCTCAGTCTCTTAGCTGAGTTTTTCCCAGAGAGAGAGAAAAGAGCTGTGACCAAGGCCAGCCAGTTGCTAGGATTTGGTGACAAAGGGAAGCTTGTTGGGGTGGGGTGAAGCAACATTCTCCAACCCAGTCCTTCCCTTTGCAGCAAGCATACTCTAGTCTGGGCAGGTACCAAAACGCAGAAGGCTGTCATCATTCTCTTGATTATTCAGTAGTCTCCTCCATTTTTCCTTTCATCTTACTTTTTCAAATGTTTTCTTGGGATGATAAGAACTGTCCCTTTGTAATCACTTTCCCTATCCAGAAAACTGCTGTTTAAAAACCCAGCTCTTAGAAACCAACGTGTGCACAGCCCCTGAAAAATTCAGCAATGGGCATGCATGGGCATGTGTGCGTGCATGCATACATACACACACACAGGAAAAGAGGGATAAAGAGAAAGACGGAAATGGATCCTATGGTACAGAGAATATTCAGCTATAGCACGGAAATAAATGCTGTGAGGAAAGTACGAAAATATCAACTTTTAAGGTGGCAAAATGTCTCTAGAGAATTCTCAGAGCTTCTCTCCCTCTTTTGTTTTCTTTTTGCTGTTGTTGTTGTTAGGAAGATTGGCCCTGAGCTAACATCTGTTGCCAATCTTCCTCTTTTTGCTTGAGGAAGATTGTCACTGAGCTAACACCTGTGCAATCTTCCTCTATTTTATATGTGGGATGCCGCCACAGCATGGCTCAATGAGGGGTGTGTAGGTCTGCATCCAGGATCCACTATGCCACCGGACTGGCCCCTCTCCTGCTTTTTAATTCTGCAACAAAAGAGTGAAATGCTTTCCTCCTGGTGCATTCCAATTCAGATGGCAATGAGACATAATCTCCCTGCCATCCTGTGCAGTTATTCTGCATGATTGAGTTCTAAAATTTTATCAGAGGCAAGGGTACAGGTAGTGAACCAAACATTGCAGATTATAGGGAGACTTTTTCTCACAAGACACTGGCAAGCACGCCAGGGGAGGCGTAAAGTCATTTTGTAAAATCATTTACACAATGCCAATATGACTGAGACAGTCTCCACATCCTCTGACTGCGCAGCATCACTCAGAAGAAAAAGGAAGCAAAGAGTTAACAGTGTTGGGAGCTGCTTTCTGACTCTTCTATGAAACGAGCCAGATTCTTTGGCAGTGCTGAGGTTTATGTCCTTTTTCTCCTTTTACCATGATTGCTCTTAACCTTTTTTAGCGTTTTCCCCTGAGTCTCACCTCTCCCTTTGTCATTATCGCTGTTTTGCAGCCTTCCCCCACCACCTGCCCAGCAAAGGTCAGTCTAACAGATTTTGTAGTTAGATTAGGAGCTTGCTGGTTTAGTATTTAGAGCTTTGAGGCTATTTGGGAACTAAAATCATTGGTCTTAGGAATCCTCTAACACTGTAATTGTCACTTTCAAGACCCACTTTGTTGAGACATTTTATTTTCTTCCTAGAAAACATTTTTCACTGTCTTCAAATGTTTCATAATGCAAACATTCAGAATGCTTTCTTTCAAAGGCATTCTATCTATGTGTCAAACATTAGTCATTGCCTGCATTTCATTTTAAGGCTCAACCTTAATAATGAGAATTTTTCCTATAAAATGTAAGCTACAATACTCAGAAGGCATGGACTCCATTTACAAAAAAATCATCGTGCATGACTTATTGAAAATTACATGCACATCAAATATTTCTGACTCCAATTCAATCTATCTTTCATTTAAGCCGTTTGAAAAAAGCAGATATAAACTGATTCAAGGTGAATTCAGGGCCCTGAAAGCTGTCGGCAGATGGAGCTATTCTGCAACATATGCTTAAAATTTTTTCAATGAGGAAAGCAACTAAAATTGTTTAATATTTTAACTACATACTTGTTTCATGAGAAGATGATTAAAATTCATCTAGGAAAAAAAATCTGCTTTTCCATAATTTAGCATACTGATTCCTACATGTTTTCTTCCAAACTGTTTTCCATAAATATGTTAAAATGAAAACTTAACTGACTTTTATAATAATAGAGATCTGAGAGAAATAATTGGAAAGTCTAAATTTGGAAAAAAATAGTATATAGCATACATGCAATGACAAAGAACTATTCTGATCTTTTAACACACATGAAACACTGGAAAAGCAAAGAAATCCTTTTATTGTAATAATCCACCAGTTTCTCTGGGATTCTATTGACCAGAGTTCATAAAATACCCACAATAAACACAAAGATGTCCTCCTTTGATTTTGGACTATGTTAACTTTCCATTTTGATTTTTAAGAAATAAAATCTCTTTAAAATTAAAGTTGCTGAATTACAGGAGTAAGAAGAGAAATTGGAGATATTCTCAGCGACTAACATTGGCTTTGTCACCTAAAAGGCAATAAACATACTTGTCTATTGAGACTGATAGCAAGATGCTGATCTAAGACTATTCTCCAGGTAACACCGGTTTTCATTTCTAACTTCTTCAACCCTTTATATTCCTTCAACCTCGACTGTGATCTAACCTTCATCTCTCTATCATCAGTCATCTCCACAGTGTAATTTGGAGGAACAATCAGAAATCTGTCCATGGCCTTTGTTTTACACTGATTGATTCTGTTTCATCATTTATTGACTCCGAAGCACACGTTAGAAAGCAGTCGTTTTGCATTTTTACCTCTCTCCTTAAGTCCTTTATTCTATGTTTAGTTCAGGGAGAAACCTTATCTCTTGTTTTATAGAAAAGTATAGTGTTAATACTGATTACTACCACAAGCATAGCTCTCTGCTCAACACGTGAGTTCATTCATTCATTCAAAATTAATTTAGTGAATTCCTACTATGTGGCAGATGTTAAGCTTTGCATTTGTTATTTCAATTAAATTCCACAAAAATGTGTTGAATATGTACTATTATATTTTCCATTATGCAAGTGAGGAAAGTAAATCTTAAAGAGGTAATTTGCCGAAGGTCAAATGGCTTGTGTAGAAAGGAGAAGGAGTGTGGAGATAGGGGAGGCAAGGACTCTATTCCACATAGACATTCAGAGATCCAGAGGCCTTGCCATCATCAATGCTTAGCTGCTAGAAACTGAATAATTGTTCTCCAAACCCTTTGAGCCTGGGGAGTCCATACAGAGAGGGCTTGCTCTTTATGTATCATTAGAAATAATAATAACTCAGTAAAGTTTCTGGTACCAATTCCACACACCACCAAGCAATTCTCCAACTGCAGCTAGGTGTCTTACAATTCAACTCAATTTTGACTCTATCTACCTGGAAAGCATTAGATTCCACAGATGAAGGGCTCAGTCTCAAAAGATCGTCCTCTACTTCAAATGATTATTGCAAGTCTAGGTTGTTACCTGTACTTCTGACCACTGATTGGCTGTAAATCAGAGGTTCCCATGACCCTCTTCTTGGATTCAATTAATATACTGGAGTGGCTCACAGAATGCAGGAAACCTGTTTACTTGCTAGATTATCAGTCTGTTACAAATGACATTAAAGGATATAAATCAACAACCAGGTGAAGAAATACTCAAGGCCAGCTCCTGAACAAAGGAGCTTCTGTCCTCCTGGAGTCTGGAGTCCCAACAAGGTGGCATGTGGAAGCATTCTGGTTCCCCAACCTGGAAGCTCTTTGAACCCCTTCTTTTTGGGTTTTTATGGAGGCTTCATTACAGTCATACGTCCCCTAGAGATGGGGATACTTTCTAAGAAATGTGTCATTAGGTGATTTTGTGTTTGTGCAAATATCATAGTGTACTTACACATGCCTAGATTGTATAACTTACTATATGCCTAGGTTATGCAGTACTAATCTTATTGGACCACCATCATATATGTGGTCCCTCGTTGACCAAAATGTCGTTATGCAGCACATGACTGTATATAGGCATGGCTGATTACACCATAGGCCATTGGTGATTGATGAAACCTCTAGCCCCTTTCCTCTCCCCAGAAATCAGGGGGTAGGAGTAAAAGTTTCACCCTTCTATTGGTGGTTGGTTCCCTTAGCAACCAGACTATCCTCAGGTGCTTTCCAATAGTCACCTCATTTACATAAACCCAGTTGTGGTGGAAAGGGGCTTGTTATGAATAACAAGACACTCATTTTTCCTTTATGGCTCTGAAACATTTTCAGGAACTGAGGAGAAGAGATCAATTATTATAACAAAAGATGCTCTTATAGCTCAGGAAATTCCAAGGGTTTTAGGAGCTGTGATTCAAAAACCTTGGACCGGACAAAGACCAAATATATATTAGAAATATATCTTGATCATCTGAATGACCAAATATATATTTTTTATGAATTACAGTCAATTGAAGTGTTTATTGTATGCCAAGTACTATGGGGAGTAAATCCATGCATTTTCTCATTTCATTTTCATAACAACCTCTGAGGTTGCTACTATTATTTTTCAAAATTTACAGGAAAGTTGTATCTTATTTTGGTTTTAAATTAAATGTTCAAAAATACACAGTGGGAAAACCAAGGCTCAGACCCAAGCCAGAGCTCTAAGCCACTTTTACAACACAATCTTTCATTTTCTGAATAAATCCTGTTTGTAATAGAGAATTTAACCTATGTGTATTTGTTCTCAGCACCTCTCCTGTCTATCTTTCTGCTTTTAAAAACCAGTCTCAGGCTGGCCCGGTGGCACAGCGGCTAAGTGCGCACGTTCCGCTTCTGGTGGCCCAGGGTTCACTGGTTCGGATCCCGGGTGCGAACATGGCACGGCTTGGCAAAAGCCATGCTGTCCTATGTATAAAGTAGAGGAAGATGGGCACAGATGTTAGCTCAGGGTCGGTCTTCCTCAGCAAAAAGAGGAGGATTGGCAGTAGTTAGCTCAGGGCTAATCTTCCTCAAAAAAAAAAATCTCATTAAGTATGAGAAATACTAGTAATTTTAAAAACTTACAAACTAAAAATATCTCACAAAATAATTATTTTACATATGTACATTTCCTTACAAGTATATTTTGCTGTAGGTATACTCTAAGAGTTGATTAATTTTTATTTTGAGTTACTCTAAAAAATATATATATCTTGGTGTTTTATGTAGTATTTATTATTGTTACAGTATTGGTAGTGGTTTAGATGTTTAAGTTTTTATATATGACATTTTTCCTGATATTACCTTTGTCATGTGGTTTCCTTTGATATAAGTGGTTTATTTGCTTTCTCAATTTTTTTAATGAGGAATATTGGCCCTGAGCTAACATCTGTGGCCAATCTTCCTCTTTCTGCTTGACAAAGACTGTCCCTGAACTAACATCTGTGCCAGTCTTCCTCTATTTTGTATGTGGGATGCCACCACAGTGTGGCTTGATGTGTAGGTTCCTGCCTGGGATCCAAACCTAGGAAGCCTGGGTCACTGAAACAGAGCGTGCAAACTTAAGCACTACTTCACTAGGCTGGCCCCTGCTTTCTTAATTTTTATGTGAAAATATTATTTAAATCTGATAAGTTTTTAGTACAAATATTTTAACGCTTTTTCCACTCCCATATTCTTCTGACTTGGAAGAAGAGGAACGCTGGTTCACACACAAAACTCATTATCTATACAATTCTGAATTTAGGAATAAAGGGCCCAAGCACTCAATTCCAATGTGTGTTGGGGGGGCAGAGGGGTGGGGTTTCCCACACCCACAAGCAATGCTCTGACACTAGCTGGATGTCTTACAAGTCAAATCAGTTCTGACATTATCCATCTGGAGATAGTGTCAGATGCCAGAGGTTAAGCGTTCAGTCCTACAAGACTATCCCCTCACCACAGTTTCAGGAACAATTGCAAGCCCAGGTTATTACCTGTGCTTCTGACTGACCAACTATAGATTGGAGGTTCCTATGACCCCCTCCTTGGGTTTGATTAATTTGCTAGAGTGGCTCACAGAACTCAGAACTGAGGACAAGAGACCAAATATTGTCTCCCATTGATCTTACTGCTCAGGAAACTCCAAGGGTTTGGGGGGTTGTAAGCCAGGATCCATGGATGAAGACCATATTGATGAGAAATGATGACCAAATATATATATTTCTTATAAATCACAATATCACAAAGGACGTGAATAAAACACCCTTTATCAATTTTTCAATTTAGATCTTATATGTTGGTATTAAAAAATACCCCAAATTTACTTCAAGTGAAAAGGCAGGTTGCATACAATCATGGAAAAAAGGCAACACAACAAAATTGGGCACCAGACTCGAACAGACTCTTCATAAAATACCCAGATGGCCAATGAACATATGAAAAGTTGCTCAACCTCATTAGTAATTAGGGAAATAAAAATTCAAACCACAGTGAAATGTCTCTGCAAATCTACCAAAATGGCTAATAGTAAAAAAGACTTACAAGACCAAGTGCTGGCAAGGTCGTGGAGCAGGGAGAACTCTTATGTACTGCTGCTGAAAGTGTAAATTGATAAAATCACTTTGGAAAACTGTTCAGCATTTTCTACTTTTAGTGAACATATTCGTAATTCAACACCCAGCAGGTCTATGCCTAGATATCTGCTAAGAGAAATGTGTGTGTGTGCAAGAAAAACCACGTACAAGGCTGTTCAAAGCAGCACTACATTGAACAGCCAACATCTGGAAATAAGCCAAACCTTCATCAATCGTAAGACAGATAACCGAACTGTGGTGTATTCATATAATGGAAGACAACATACAAATGAAAATGAAGTGAGCATCTGCTAAACACAAGAACATGGATAAAACTCACAAAAAATATATTTAAGCAAAAGAAGCCAAAATAAAAAGAGCACGTACTGTATGGTTTCATTTATATGAATTTCTAGAACAGACAAAACTAACCTACATTGTTAGAAGTCAGGATACTTTTAAACTTTGATAAAGAAGAAGAATGCATCATTGAAACAGAGTACAAATAGGGTCTCCAGGGTTCTAGTATTGTTCTATTTCTTGACCTTCAGGATGGTTATCTATTCATGTACACTGTGTGATCATTCAGTAAACTATACACAGTTCTTATTTGTGTACTTCCTTATAGTGCTTATGATATTTATTTAAAAAATTTAAACGGTAGATCCAAGTAAAAAACATCCAGCATATTAATATCTGACTTAGGTCAAATAAATATGATTATATAAGCTTGCTAATTGAAAAAGATACATTTCAAACTGTTAAAATGTTCAATTCAGGTATGCAAAATTGCATGACTTTAACATTTTCCTTTATATACTTATATCATCAGACTTCTTTCCATAGCGTATGTTACTGTTATAATCTATAAAAAACATTTTTTAAAAAATCTCTTTACAGGCTTTTAATATTAGATGAGTGATGCTTTACCTCAATATAGTAACAGGCTATACATTAACCTGCAAAGCAGCACACATTATTGCATAGTTTGGCAACTGTTGGTAATGTAGTAGTAAACTCATTTTTTTTCATTGACTCAAAGTGGGAAAAAAATGCTCACACATCACTAAATTCTGGTCTTCAAATGGAAATCTCCTAAAAGAAAACAAAAAAACCCATAAAACATTAGATTTTGCAATAAGCATACACATATATTTGCTTCTTGTTTGATAAGAGATCAGAAATGCAATTATTAGCTAAATAAATATTTATATAATCTCTCAAAAGTAAGTAATTAGCATTATCTAAAGTTAATCAGATGAAATAGAAGATTTAGAAACAGTAACTGAGGAATCAGACATTTTACTTGTTATGTAATTTAGATGTACAATAAAATATTGAATCATGTAACTTTTCAAAATTTTCTTACAGATATCTTTAAATTCTTTTGATTTACAAAAATAATTAGCAGATAACAAAGCTCATTTTAAAACTCATATTAAAGTTTTTAATAGAAGCATTTTAGAAGCCTAACTCTGTGATTTCTCATCATGGGCCCACGTGCTACCTTTATACCAGTTGAACACTTTCAGCTCCTTCCTTGAACTTCAGATCATTATACACAGCCGGTTACCACACACGTCTACCTAAATTTTCCACAGTAACTTCAAACTCAAACCTGTCCAAAACGGAACTCATGATTCCACTATCCAGTTGCAAAACTACATCATCCTTTAAGAAAACGGTAGAATGACCCTGAAGGCAGTTCAGAGGTTCGGAGGACTGCCAATGCTACAGCAGATCTAGAGAGCATAGACTTTGAGAATGAGACTGTCTCCTTTTCAGTTCCAGAGGGTAGGGCCACCTCTTCAGATTTAGTGAGCCAAGCCACCATCCCCCAGGACTGAGAGGGCAGTATCATTAGCCAGGGCCAAGAGGCGGGGCTACCATCCCTTGAACCTATGGAACAGAGCATGGAGTCCAAGAGGATTATTCTCAAGCCTTAAAATTTAATTGTATAACATTGTGCTTATAACTAATAATCTGTACTCAACACATAAAAATTTGTTAAGAGATTTGATCTCGTGTTATATGTTTTCACCACAGTAGAAAAAAAAATAATGGAATTTGTCCTGCTAGATTTCAAGCTTGCTTGGGACCTGTGACTCCTTTATTTTTCTTATTTCTCCTTTTTAGAAAGGGAATGCCTATCCTATGCCTGTCTATTATTGTATTCCGGAATCAGATAAGTTGTCTGATTTCACAAGTTCACAACTGGAGAAGAATTTGCCTCAGGCTGAATCATACTTCAAGTTATACCCGTATTTGATTTAGGTGATATTTTGGACTTAGCATTGATGCTGAAATGGGTTAAGACTTGGGTCTTTTGGGAAAGGATGAATGCATTTTTCATGTAAGAAGGTCATAAATTTTGCTGGGCCTGAAGGTGGAGTATTACTGGCTGAACTGTGTCCTCACAATTTCGGATTTTGACGTGCTATTCCTCAGTACCTCAGAATATGACTGTACCTGCAGATAAGGTCTTTAAAGAGGTAATTATGTTAAAATTAGGTCACTAGAGTGGCTCCTAATCCACAGGACTAGTATCCTTATAAGAAAATGAAATTTGAACACAGCCACGTACAGAGGAAAGACACTGTGGAGACACAGGGAGAAGATGGCCATCTACAAGCCGAGAACAGATCCCCCACTGCTCTCAGAAGGAAGCAACCCTAACTACACCTTGATCTCAGACTTCCCAGCCTCCACAAATGTGAGAAAATAACTTCCATTGTTCAAGCCACCCAGTCTGTGGTATTTTGTTATAACAGACCTAGCAAAATAATAACACTCATCTTCACTGACACTTCTCTGCTGTAGTCTTTCATCCTTTCTCAACTGAACTCTGTAGCAAAATTCTCTTAAAAGCTGTCCAAGGTGTCAAGCTAACATAATGATCGTATGTTCTTCCTCACTTCTAGATCTCTGCATGCTTTGTTTTCTGCCTGAAGTGACTTCCTGCAAGTCTACCAAGCACCCTTTATGATCCTCCCTCACAACCAAGCTCAGAATACTTGTGAAGGCTTCCCTGATGATGCCCTCTTTTTACTACCATTGTAGTTGATAACACATCTATTACTGAACTTACTACTTTAAAATGATATACTTACATACCTGTTTCCCCTATAAGTCAATGCATTCTTAGAGATCAAGGACCGTGTTTTATATCTCTGTATTCCCAGTGACAAAGAGTTGAATTAAAGAAGTGAGATTATGTTGTATACAGGTCTTTCTGATATTTCTATAGATAAAATCACATAAAATAGGTCCATCAATGGCTCAATTTATACCAATTCATTCATTCAATCAATAAAACATATATTTAAATGCCTACTAAGTGTCAAGCATTTTATAAGCTGCTAGAGTTTCAAAATGGAATAAGAAAATAGTCCCTCTTATCAATAAGCCCACAGTACCTTGAAAGAAGTAAGAAAATCAGTGGCTTAAATGTTATATAATAAGAGCTGTGATAGAAATATGTACAGAATACTATAGAAACAGAGAAAGACTTCTCATTTAGAATGGAATAAATAAGCTGGAGGCTGGAGAGAGGGTTCAGATTTGGCATATCAGAGTTTGTGCTTGTGGACAAATTGGTTCCAGTAAAGACAAGATACTGAACCATAGATTTTACCTATATTATCTCTTTTTTGTCTCTACAACAACCCCTATGAGACAGGCAATATTGCATTCCTAATTTTAGGACAATCCTCAAGTAAGGACAATGAGGCTTAGAGAGGTTAAAAAATTTGGTCAGCATCCATAGCAAGTAAGTGACAATGCTGTAATATAAGCTAAATTTGCCTAAAAGAAGTGTCCAAGATATTAGTCATTACGCTTTCCTCCCAAGGGTATCAAGGAAAAAAATTTATACCATTGTCATCTAACATATTGAAATTCTAGCTATATGAAGACTTTAATATCATTCTAAAAGAACAGGACTTATGTTCACACCGAAAAAGTCAAAGCATGTGTTCAAGGAGATATAAATGTTTTATTTCTTTCTTAATGAATGTTATTGTGGCTGGAAAAACAATGAGGTTACTATTCACTAATTACATCAATATTCTCTTTGATGCTGAGGCTTCTATAAAACTCAGGATAATGACTATGTCTTCCTTTTTTTACTCCATCCAATTGTTTCTCTTTATATGGGGTCTCGGGTATTAACGCCCAAGGCTTAAAACTGATAAGACATCTAAACATTGTTCTGTGGGAGGGAAAAAAGCCTTCTATGCATAGTTTACATGTCATCATATGCAACAAAAATGTTCCCTTTTCTTACTAATCTGTAAAAACCCTACTATAACATGACATGCATGATAAAGTACAGACACAATCACTGTACTCATAAAAATGGTCTCAGAATTTTTCATCAAATATTAAAATCTAAGTATTCTATTACAAATGCCTAAATAAAGGCACAGAAAACTTAAGGGCAACATACAGGGAAAGAAATAAAAGAGAAATATTGTGAATTTTCTAATTGGAAGAAATAGCACACTCACACTTTGAATTTTCCAAAAGAAAAAAATACTTTTACGATACGAAAGTTATGAAAAAGTTAAGTTATGAAAAAGATGTTATTCAAGGCGCCTAAATCTCGTATCTTTTACTATCCCATAAATCAATAACATAAAGGCTAAGCACCTCATAGGAGTTAAAAAATGTGTTTAAGGATGGATTGGCTACAAAACCAACAGCAGGCAGAGGCAGTGGGTGCTTCTGTGATCTAAGTGTTACAAAGCAGCATTTCTCGTCTTGTAGTGCATAGGCCACTTGTATAACTCCAGGTGGTCCTTGGGCTGATGCACAAAGTAAGTCTTACAAAAATACATGCTGTTTTATTAACATGTATTTTCTGTTGCTGATTTGAATCTGCATTAAAAAGCAAAAAAAAAACCCAAAACCTTTATTCTATACAAAGTAATCATTAGCTTGCTTGGAAATAGCAAAATGATTTTTTGATGTTTTGTTTTTGTGTTTTATTTTGTTCTTGCTTTGTTATTATTTTGGGTTTTTTTTTTTTTTTGATGAAAATCATCAGAAAAAGAAGTGCTCTTACAGACGTTTGTTGTTGTTTTGTTTTATAGCTTTCTAAGAGTACCTGTTGTCCAAAATATATAAGGAGTGTTCTATATATTCTCACAGCATATGGTCTGCCTGATCTAGATTGTTTTCTTAGTATTTTTAATATTTTTCAAAGTCAAATTTTGTCTATAAATGTGGTTTGGTGCTTCAGCTGCAGAAGTGTCAATGGCCCTTGTCAAAACAGCCAGTGTCGATGCCACCCTCCTACTACTCTTCAGGTCACCAGTGGAAGAAAACAAAAGCTTACATCAGAAGCAAAAAGAAATATGGAGGCTTACTGCTTAATTTCCTAACCTATTTAAATTTCCCATAGCTTGAAGCTTAAGGACACACTGATCTAAAAACTGCAGTTAGCTATATTGGTTACAGCTGCATTTCCTAAACTTGCCTGATGGTAACAACCTGGAAACCACCACAGACCTATAAATCAGAATCTCTATGGGAGTGGCCTGGAATCCGTATGTTTAATAAGCTTAGCAAGTGGTTCTTATGAGCAAACAAATTTGGAAAACAGCAGGTGAGTGTATAATACTAACAACGTGAAAACTGTGATTTCTTTTGCTCTATACTCACAGATATTATTACTAACACAAACCATTTGTCCAACACGTGTGATATTCTTTCGGAGGTAGACGATCAAGACTAGAACCACTGTACGACATGGTTGGGGAGGGATATTCTGTTTTTTGTGTATGACTATATTACTAATCCATTGACAATAAGCCATATTATCTTACCTGTATCATTAATTGTTCTCAGTAGAGGTGAGCAAATTTGGCAGATATATTCACATTTTGTGACAATTTTTTGCAGACGTTCAAACATCTGAAACAGGCAGCTTACCAGTTTGGCAATGGGTAAGTATGGCAGACCCTTGTCCTCCCACTCTCAAACCAGCAGGCCATGAGACGTGTTCACAGAACTGTGGGACTCTGAGCATCACAGATTCAGAAACTTGCCTTAAATAAATGTCATGCTTTATTCAAATTATGATACACCATCAAAAAAGTAGGTATTCCAGTCTTCCACATTCCCCATCTGAAATATGAAGGGATATATTAAATGATTTATTTAAGCTAGGGAATTAGCATTTATTATGATGTTATGATCATATATCAATTTATATCTCAATTTGCTTCAGTAAAATAGCATGTATATATGTTTTGTCATGTTCCACGTTGAAATGTTATAATATATACATTATTGATTTACTATTTGAATTATGTAATGTAAAGGTTAATTTTTATTCTACTCATGGAAGAGTTGATATTTAAAATTTGTAGTAGATCTTCCATTTAAAAAATGCATATATAATGAAACATTTTTGTTGATACTCTGTTTACAACCAAACTCCCACCAATGCCCAACTTCCACTACTTGCCTGGTCTTGGGGGGTCATGTAGACGATAAGTTGTTGTTTGTGTGGTGATTGCTATTTGCCGCTCAATATCTATTGCCCCTTGTTACTTAGAGACAAAAACTCAGTACTATACAGGGAGGTAACGTGCCCAAATAGAACATATTTCTGGTCTGCTTTACACTCAGTGTGGCCATGCAATTCGTTTTGTAGGAATTCTGGGAAGGCTGTTTAAACGAAACTGACTCAGCCAGATGAAGGACGCTTTAGCCCTTTCCAGTTTTTTGTTATTATTATTATTATTGTCTGTAAGACTAAAGTTTGAGAAGCCATCTTGGACCATAATGTGATTTAGGGATGGAAGCCATACCCTAAGAATGTTGGAGAAGAAAGACTAAAGGAGTCTGGCTCCCTGAAGACTTTGTAAACTCAATTATTCTCATCCAGACTTATTTTATGTAAACTATCTGCATCCATACTTATTTTATGTGGGATAATAAGCACTTGAATTTTTATTCTAGATTTTCTGCTATATGCACCTGCATTTAATACAACTGACATATCAATTTACTCTAGCTCCATCATACATTACACCAGTTAGGGTTCCTCTATGCTAAAAAGCTTTTTTATTACAAAGCAAAAGGCCTGAACAAGGGTTAAGCTTTACTTTCAATTTAGTATGAATGAATAAAGTCAGGTAAAAATCTCTTTAACTTCTCTATATTGTGTTCTAGATTTTCTCCATCTCTATGCCTATCATTCTTTTCATTTCCCGTTTCAGAGGAAAAAAAATCTTAACAGTTTTTCAAGTATAACATTGTGATTTGTGCTCCTAATCTTGTCTTCTAGCCTCTAAATTATTCTTTCTCTCTTTTTTAAAATTTTCATTCTCTCAATCATCATTGGCTCCTTTCCTTTGGTCTAAAAATATACCCCCATATCACTTAGGTTTCCAAAACTTACCTCCCCCTACCCTGCCTCCTTCTCACGCTGCTTCATCTGTATTCCTCTCCTAATGCCAAACTTTGTGAAAGAGCATTCTATTCTCACTACTTGCCCTTCCTTACTATCAACTCACTCCTCAATTTCTTGCACTTTACCTTTATTCCGTACTTTTAAAAAACAGTCTTTCAAGATAACGATTGACTTTTTAATTATTTCCATAGTATTTTCTCATGTCTTACCTTAGTCGATTTCTCTCCAGCACTTTATACGTTAACTATTACCTCTTGTATTGGAACTCCACTTTTTGTTTAGGACACTACAATATCTTGGTTCATTTACTTCTTAGATTGCTAAGACTTCCTCAGTGTCTCTTCCCTAACCCTTTTCACTATCTCTTGTGCCCCCTCCCATCCTCTCAGCTTATGTTTAACTACAGCTATTGCTTTGTCACTTGGCTTAATGCAGGTGTAAACTGACAGTATTTTGCTTCAACGGAACAAAGTGTCTCTTGCTTTCTGTCCACACACTTTACTGCTGCCTCTAGAATGCAGACCCGTGGAAACCTAACCATCAACACATGTGGACCTACAGGTAACTTGGAAGTGCAAGGGAGTTAATACCCTCATACGACATCCTATGACCACCAGAAGTTGGTAGATATATGTCCTCATCCTCTGTCCTTTGAGAGGACAATTGTGCACGAATCCACAGAAGATTCTGAGGGACATGAGCCTCAGTCTCTCACAGGATGGGCCATTTTGAAATGGTCCTTGAATTTGCTTCGTCCCCTTCTCTGTTATTCTCTAACTGATCTCACTCTCCATTCCTGGGATTTACTTCTCAGAATAAATGCCTGCATGCCAAACTTTTGTTAGTCTTCTTTGTGGGGGCAACTCAGGCAAAGCCATATTTTAACCTCCACTTTTTAAAATATAATTATTTTTTCAGCTTTATTGATATATAATTGACATATAACAATGTCTATGTTTAAGGTGTACAAGGTGATGACTTGTTGCACTTATATATGGCAAAAATTTTACCACAGTAAGGTTAGTTAACACCTCCATGAACTCACATAATTCCCATTTCTTTTTCGTGGTGAGAACATTTAAGATCTATTATTTTAACAACTTTCAAGTATTTAATGCAGTATTGTTAACTATAGTCACCAAGCTGTACAATACATCCCCAAGCTTATTCATCTCATAATTGGAAACTTGTACACGTTGACACCTCCCCATTTTCCCCAACCCTCTAGCACCTGCTACAGCACTCTACTTTCTGTTTCTGTGAGTTCAGCTTTTTTAGATTCCACCTCTGTGATATTATGCAGTATTTGTCTTCCTCTGTCTGACTTATTTCACTTAGCATAATATCCTCAAGTTTAATCCAAGTTGTCACAAATGATAGGATCTCATGCCTTCTCATGGCTGAATAATATTCCATCGACTATATATATATATACACCACATCACCTCTATCCATTCATCTATATAGACAGACACTGAGGTCGTTTCCATATCTTGGCTATTGTGAATAATACTGCAATGGACGTGGGAATATAGATGTCTCTTCAAGACCCTGGTTTCTTTTCCTTTGAATATATACACAAAAGTGGGATTGCTGGATCATATGGTAGTTTATATGGTAGTTCTATTTTTAATTTTTTGAGGTAACTCCATAGTGTTTTCCATAGCAGCTGTACCAATTTACATTCCCACCAACAGTGCACAAGGTTCCCTTTTCTGTACTTCTTCACCAACACTTGTTATTTGTCACTTGTCTTTTTGATAATAGCCATTCTAACAGGTATGAAGTGATATCTTACTGTGGTTTTGATTTGCGTTGCTCTGATGATTAGTGACGTTGAACATCTTTTCATGTACCTGTTGGCTATTTCTATGTCTTTTTTTTGAAAAATATCTATCAGTTCCTCTGCTCATTTTTTGATCAGATTGGTTTTTCTGCTATTGAATCGTATGAGATCATTATATTTTTTGGATATTAACCTCATATCAAATATATGATTTGCAACTATTTTCTTCCACTCCCTAGGTTGCCTTCTCAGTTTGCTGATTGTTTCTTTTGCTGTGCAGAAGCTTTTTAATTTGATGTAGTCCCACTTGTTTATTTTTGGATTTTTTGTTTGTGGTTTGGATGTCATAAACGAAAAATTATTGCAAGACCAATGTTGAGAATTTTTTTCTATTATGTTTTCTTCTAGGAGTTTTACACTTTCAGGTCTTACACTTATGTCTTTAATCTATTTCAAGTTAATCTTTGTGAGTTATTTAACACAGGGGTCCAATTTCATTCTTCTGTATGTAGTTGTCCAGTTTTTCCAAGACCATTTATTGAAGGAATATCTTTTCCCCATTGAATATTCTTGGCTCCCTTGTTAAATATTAGTTGACCCTATAAACTCAGATTTTTTTCTGAAATGTTGATTCTGTTCTGTTTGTCTATGTGTTTACATTAATACCAGTACCATACTGTTTTAGTTACTACACTTTTTAATACAGTTTGAAAACAGGAAGTGTGATGCTTGTGGTTTTGTTCTTCTTTCTCATGAATGCTTTGACTCTTTTTGCTCTTTTGTTCTCCATATAAATTTTAGGCTTGTTTTTACTACTCTTTTGAAAAATTACATTGGAATTTTTATAGGAATTGCATTGAATCTATAGATCGTTTTGGGTAGTACGGCCATTTTAACATTATTAACTCTTCTGATCCATAAACATGGGATATCTTTCCATTTGTTTCTGTCTTCTTCAATTTGTGTCATCAAAGTATTATAGTTTTCAGTGTACAGATCATTCACCTCCTTGATTAAAATTATTCTGAAGTATTTTATTGTTTTTGGTCATAATGAGAATGAGTTTTTTTTTAATTTCTTTTTCAGATAGTTTATTGTTAGTGTATTGAAACACAAGAGATTTCTCTACGTTGATTTTGTATCTTGCAAATTTACTGTATTAGTTGATTAATTCTTACAGGTTTTGTTGTTGTTGTTGAGGAAGATTCACCCTAAGGTAATATCCATTGCCAATCTTCCTCTTTTTGTATGTGAGCTACCACCACAGCAGGGCCACTGACAGGCAAGTAGTGTAGGTCTGCACCCAGGAACTGAGGCCTGGGCCACCAAAGTGGAGTGCACTATCTTAACCACTCAGCCACTGTGGCTGGCCCTCTTACAGGTTTTTGGTGGAGTATTTAGGATTTCCTATATGTGAGATCATATCATCTGCCAACAGACAATTTTATATCTTCTTTTCCTATTTGGATGCCTTTTATTTATTTACCTTGTCTCATTGCTCTGGCTAGGACTTCCAGTACTGTATTCAATAAGATTGGTGAGAGTGGGCAACTTTTTCTTGTTCCTGATTTTAAAGGAAAAGCTTTCAGCCTTTCATCATTGAGTAGGATGTCAGCTGTGAGCTTATCATATATGAAATTTATTATGTTGAATTACATTCCTTCTATACACAATTTGTTGAACGTTTTATCATGAAATGACATTGAATCTTATCAAATTTTTTTCTGCATCCGTTGAGATAATCATGTGATTTTTATCTCTCATTCTTTTAAAGTGGTGCATCATATTTTTGATTTGTGTATGTTGAACCACCCTTGCATCCCAGGGATAAATCCCACTTGATTATGGTGTATGATCCTCTTAAAGTGCTATTGAGTTCAATTTGCTAATATTTGGCAGTGAACTGTCGCATCTGTATTTTTCAGAGTTATTGAGATGTAGTTTTCTTTTCCTGTTGTGTCCTTATCTGGCTTTGTTATCAGGGTATTGCTGACCACATAAAATGAGTTTGGAAATCTTCTTTCCTCTTCAGATTTTTGAAAAAGTTTGAGAAGGGTAGGGATTAATTTTCTTTAAAAGTTTGGTAGAATTCAGCAGTAAAACTATCTGGCCCTGGGCTTTTCTCTGTTGGAAGGTTTTTGATTACTGATTCAATCTCCTTACTCATAATTGATCTGTTCAGATTTTCATTGTTTTTTAAATTTTAAAAAATTTTTATTATTCTTACTTTTTTTGAGGAAGATTAGCCATGAGCTAACATATGCCACCAAACCTCTTCTTTTCGCTCAGGAAGACTGGCCCTGAGCTAACATCATGCCCTTCTTCCTCTGCTTTATATGTAGGACGCCTGTCACAGCATGGCTTGACAAGCGATGCGCAGGTCCACACCCGGGACCTAAACCAGGGAACCCCAGGCCGCTGAAGCAGAATGGGGCAAACTTAACCCCTGTGCCACTGGGCCAGCCCCAAAATCTGTTCAGATTTTCTGTTGTTTCATGATTCACTCTTGGTAGGTTGTATGTTTCTGGGAATTTACACATTTCTTCTAGGTTGTCTAATTTGTTGGCATACAATTGTTGTTCTCTAATGATCCTTTGTATTTTAGTGGTATCAGTTGTAGTATCTCCTCTTTAATTTCTTATTTTATTTATTTGTGTCTTCTCTTTTTTATTCTTAGTCTAGATAAAAGGTTTGTCAATTTTGTTTATCTTTTCAAAAATTCAGCTTATAGTTTCATTGATCTGTTCTATTGTTTTTCTGGTCTCTATTTTATTTATTTCTGCACTGATTTTTCTTACTTCTTTCTTTCTGCTATCTTTAGGCTTTGTTTGTTCTTCTTTTTCTAGTTCCTTGGGGAATAAAGTTAGGTTGTTTATTTGAGATTTCACTTTTTTCTTATTGTAGAAGTTTATCACTATAAACTTTGCTCTCAAACTGCTTTTGCTCCATCCCATAATTTTGATATATTTTGTTTTTATTTTTCTTTGTCTCAACATACTTTTTTCACTCCTTTTTGATTACTTCTTTGATCAATTGGTACTCAGGAGCATGTTGTTTACTGCATATTTGCAAAGTTTCCAGTTTTCCTTCTATTATTGATTTCTAGTTTCACACTATTGTGGTCTGAAAGATACTTGGTATGATTTCAAATTTCTTAAATTTACTAAGACTTGTTTTGTGATCTATCGTATGACCTATCCTGGAGAATGTTCCCTGTTCACTTGAGAAGAATGTGTGTTCTAGCACTGTTGCATGGAATGTTCTGTATGTGTTTGTTAGGCCCATTTGGTCTAAAGTATAGTCAAGTCTAACATTTTCTCATAGATTTTCTGACTTGATGACCTATGTCTTGTGGAAAATGGGATATTGAAGTCCCCTACTATTATTGTATTGTTCTCTAATTCTCCCTTTAGATTTGTTAATATTGATTAATATATTTACTTACTCTGATGTTGGCTGCATATATATTTCTGATTGTTATATCCCCTTGATGAATTTACCTCTTATCATTATATAATGAATTTCTTTTTCTCTTGTGACAGATTTTGGCTTAAAGTCTGTTTTGTCAGATATAAGTTTAGCTACCCCTGTTCTCTGTTGGTTTTCACTTGCATGGAATATATTTTTCCACACTTTTACTTTGAGCCTGTGTGCATCCTTAAAGCCAAGGTAAATCTCTTGTAGGCTGCATATAGCTGGATCTTACTTTTTTTATCTATCCAGCCACTCTATGCATTTTGATTAAAGAATTTGCATTTAGAGTAATAATTGACAGATACTTACTAATACCATCTTTTCAACTATTTTCTGGCTGTTTTGTGGTTCCACTGTTCATTTCCTACTCTCTTATTGACTTCCTTTGTGAATTGATGATTTTTTGGAGTGGTATGCATTGATTCCCTTATCTTTATCTTTTGTGCATGTACTGTAGGCTTTTTTTTTGTGGTTATCATGAGGCTTATATAAACATTTTATGTATATACAACAGTGTATTTTACACTGATAACAACTTAACTTCAATCACATACAAAAACTCTACCCTTTTACTTCCTCCCTTTTATGTTTTTCATGTCATGATATACCTTCCCTGACATTGTGTATCTATCAACATGTTATTTTAGCTATAGTGATTTTTAATACTTTTCTCCTTTAACTTTCATTAGAGTTAAATGATTAATACACTACTATATTACACTATTAGAGTATTCTGAATTTGTCTATATAATTACTTTTACCAATGTGTGTATATTTTTATATGTTTTCGTGTTAATAGCATCTTTTTATTTCAGTTTGAAGAACTCTTTCCATCATTTTCTTGTAAAATAGGCCTAGTGGTGATGAACTCCTTCAGCTTTTGTTTGACTGGGAAAGTCTTTATCTGTCCTTCATTTCTGGAGGACATCTTTGCTGGATAGAGTATTCCTGGTTGTCAGTTTTTTGTCTTTCAGAAATTTGAATATGGCATCCTTGTGGTCTGTAAGGGTTCTGCTGAGAAATCTACGGATAGCCTTATGGGATTCCCTTGTAAGTTATTAGCTTCTTTTCTCTTGCTGTTTTGAAGATTTCCCTTTGTTTTGATTTTTGACAGTTTTAATATAATTCATCTTTAAGAAGAGCTCTTTAAGTTGATTTTGTCTGGTGATCTGTGAGCTTCATGAACTTGGATATCTAAATCTCTCTGTAGATTTGGGAAGTTCTCAGTCATCATTTCTTTAAATAAGCTTTCTTCATCGCCCCCCCCCCCTTCTTTTTCTCAGATTTCAGTAGTTCACAGATTGTTTCTTTTGAAGATATCCCATAGTTCACGTAGCCTTTCTTCCCTCTTTTTCATTCTTTTATTTTTTGCTTCTGTGACTCTACAGTTTCAAAAGTTCTTGTCTTCTAATTCAAAGATTCCTTCTTCTTCTTGATCCATTCTTTTGTTGATGCTCTCTATTGCATATTTTGTTTAATTCATTGTATTCTTCACCTCTAGAATTTCTTTTTTTTATTATTTCTTTCTCTTTGTTAAACTTCTCATTTTGTTCATGTATTGTTTTCCTGATTTCATGGAATTATCTTTCTGTGTTTTCTTGTAACTCATTGAACTTTCTTAAAACAGCTGTTTTGAATTCTTTATTGGGTAAATCATAGATCTTCATGTATTTGAGGTTGGTTACTATAAGATTGTCATGATCCTTTGGTGGTGTCAGGTTTTCTTGATTTTTCATGTTCCTTGAAATTTTTTATTGCTGCCTTCACCTTTGAAGTAGCAGTCACTTTATTTGGTCCTTACTGACTTTAGGAGAGAAATAGCTTCTGTTAGCTCTGCTAGGTACTCTGAGGCTTTCTCAGACTTCTATGGATATGCCTGCTGCACACTTTTTTCTCTCTCTTGTGGCAAAATTCTTAAGATTCTGTGCCTTCTCTTGATCCTCCAACACACTAGGCCAGGTGCTGATGGCCTCCCTTTTGCTTTCTCAAGGAGGGAGCTAAAGATCAACTTTATGGTCTCCTCCCAGCCCACAGATCCTGGTCAGCTTTCTGTGCCTGCTAACTAGCTGTCTGTCAAAGCTCTCTTGCTGCCATTGGTACTGCACACAGGGAGCCAACCATAAGGTGGGAGTGGTGTGTGAGTGAGGCATGTAGAGCACTGGGAGTGCCTGTGGGCTAGTTGGGGGATCTGCAAGTGAGATGTCCCAAGAGACTTGTGGAGTGGTTTCTTGGTGGAGCCCACCACACAGTTAGTAGGATCTGTGTCCCTTTGATATATTCCATTCCAAGTCCTGGCTGCCGTTCTCCCAGCTGCTTACTGCTCCCCAGTTGCACAGGTCATGCCTCAGTACTGTGGATGGAGTGAGAGAGAAATGGGTCTCTTTGGCGGTGTCCTGTGCAGCTCTGGAAGCCAGGTGCTCACTCATATGCTCTCACTTTCACCTGTGAAAGAAATCGCAGACCAAGAAAGTCTCTCTTGGCACTGAACTCTCTGGGATTGGGAGAAGGATGACATGGGTAAAGTTAAAATGTTCCTCTTACTCTCTCCAAGGCATCCAAACTCATATTTTTTTGATTCTATGATGTGTTAGAACTTCAACCTGGACTTCCACAAGGTGATTTTCCATGTTCTCCATGGGCTCCTAACCATGTCCAAGAAGTGATACAACTGGTTCACAAGCCACTGCAGAGTCCACAGGCAAGTCCAATGTCTGTATGCTTATTACCTGATGCAAAGGTTGACGAAACTTCTCTTGGGTCCCTTGGTATATGGTGCTATATCCAACAGCTCCCACAAAGAAACTTTTGTCTGTGGATGGATGGCAAATTATTGTTGTTGAGCGGGATATGAGTGAGGGCCATCTTATTTGGCCATGTTGCTGTCATCACCCCATCTTATTATCCACTGTGTTATTGTTTGCTTTGTTATCTGCTCTGGGCCCCGTCTACACTCCAATAGTTACAACTTCCATCTCTATCTCTGCTTCCTCTGATACACACAGGGTATTTTCTGCCTGTGCTATTTTTACTCATGCTGTTATCTCCCTCACTTTTCAAGGTTCAGTTCAAATATCATTTCTTCTTTGAAGTCTTCCTCACTTGTCTGGGTTATAATTCCTATTCTTCTTTGTTCTCTAAATGACTTACTTGAAACTACATCAAGTTCAGTTAAAAATTTCTTGAGTTCAGGGGCTGGCCCAGTGGCGCAACAGTTAAGTTTGCACGTTCTGCTTCTCAGAAGCCCAGGGTTCTCCAGTTCAGATCCCGGGTGTGGACATGGCACCACTTGGCAAAAGCCGTGCTGTGGTAGGCATCCCACGTATAAAGTAGAGGAAGATGGGCAGGGATGTTAGCTCAGGGCCAGTCGTCCTCAGTGAAAAAAGGAGGATTGTCAGTAGTTAGCTCAGGGCTAATCTTCCTCAAAAAAAAATTTCTTGAGTTCAGGATTGATCATTTCTGCTTTTCTCCAACCCCTATCACAATGCTCTGCACCTAAGAAGTGATTGAATATACAAATTAACAATGGACAGATCATATATAAAACAGAGCTCTGACACAGAATCTACAACTCAGTCCATGAATCCAATCCTCTATTTTTATCAACCAGTCCAGGAAGTCAAACCACTATTTGCAGCAACCACTCCTGGAAACCAAACAACAACTCCTGTAGCAATCAGCCCAAAATGGTCAGTACTTGATCAATAACTGACAGCTTCCCTAATATTTGCTCCCATGTCCAACTTAGGGCCAACCAAAGAAAGCCAAATATGCTCCTCTGAGTAGTCACATGGGATGGCCCTGCTTTTAGTTAGCCCACTTACAATGTTCCCATGCTAACAGCCTCCAATTATGACACACCCGGAGCTTTCCTTTTTTCCCACTATACAGCTTTTGTATTCCTCTGCCAACCTTTGAGTCTATGCCAAATGCAAGTGATGGTAGCTGACTCCCTTGCTATAGTAAGCTTTGGATATAAAGCCTTTGCTTGTTCTCATTTGAGTGGTCTTCACTCATTTCCACAGAAGCAACCAATAATTATTTGGTGAAATTATAAAATTTACTCAAGGTATCATTAAGAATGGTAAAGGGAAATTTATCAGTGCTTGGTTAAAAGTAGTCATTTGAGAATTTTAGAAAGGTCTTCCTTTTCCATATGGTGTTGAGTTGAGACTCCTCAGTTAAACAAGCTATATTAGCCAGTAATATTATCTACCAGAAGAGTTTTGCTAAGAGAATATCATAAAAAACAGCATGTTTTAATATTTGGCAAAGGTATAGAGTATTAAATACTGTCCTATCAGTCTCTGTGGGTGACCAGCAAATAGTCATAGGATGCCATGATGTAGAAATTTTGAGAAATGACACGAGCCCTCTGAAAGGAAGTAAAGGACAGGATAGCATGCCCCAAATCTTTTACTATGCAACCTCTGCCAAAGGTTGGCCTTTTATAGACTGAAGTATAGGAAAAAAAGACCTATCTTCCCCCACCCTAAATGAGAATCACATTTTCTTTTGCTGGTTGTAAATATTTTGTTGTTTTGAAAGAGGATATTTTTGTTTTAATTTGCTTAATTGAAACATTTTATCTTTTCTATTCCCTGGGACCATATAGCTACATTTTATATTTCTTCTAAATTCTTTATGATATCCAAGCTCCAGTTAAATTTTCTCATAGAATTGCTGCTTTACTTGAATGCAAGTTTTTAGTAAAACATTTTATTGAGATGGATTATAGATGAGAAAATACCTCTATATTAGTACAGTCATCAAAATGGTGACTTCATTCAGAACACTGGGACTTTGTTTCTAAATTAAAACTGCTTCTTTAAAATCGCATGTCCCTGTTTGGAGACATCTTGGACAGGCTCCTACATTCACACTACTGTGTTTGAAATAAAAGGGTAGTATATTTGAAAGTAACAGATCTTAAGAATCACAATGTCTCAAATAATATGATTTTTAACGATTGCATTTAAGGTTAACACACCTGCAATTAGATATTTTTCAATAATCTTCTTTCAATTAATTTTCTTTGCCTATTTTTAAGAAAAGATAAAAAATTCACTTAAGAAACTCTCCAGTTTAAACCTGACTTTGACATATAACTGGAGATGTTAAGAGAGAATGCATATTTGTTTTAAAGAATATTTATAACCATCAGATCTGGACAGAAAATTAAGCCATGAACTCACTGCCAGGAAGAACAAATACACAGGAGCATTTTCCTGTAATTTCTATCATTGTGGTTCTGTAACCAGTGTTTGAATATAGTATAAGCCTCTTTGCAGTCTTCAGCCGTTTCCATGTCCAAACCTCAGAGAAACAAAATGTAAAGCTGACATGTAGTCATCTCTTGATTCAACGTATAAATGAGGGGTCATATTGATTTAAGAATTAAAAACAAATGAAAATTTACCCAACTGGATCCAAGCTGTGTTCCCACTTACCATGGTGGTGTTCTAACCCTTGCAATGAGGAAAACCCAAGCGTGAATAATCAGGAGTAGATTTTGAAGTGAAATCTCATTTGTAAATTATTTCCCTAAAGTGTTAGTCCAATGTTTATCAAAGTACTTATTTACTTTCATGTAGAGAAAAAAAGGAAATAGAAAAGTTTATGGGTTTATTGTTGCTATAAATTCAGAAACAAAAATGCTCACACACCTTCCTTTTTCTACTTTAATTTCTTTCTGTGTCCTCATGTTTTTTCCTCCTGCTTATTCCTACTTTATTATTATGTCTACATATTTCCTAATAAAATATAGTAATAGCTAACATTTATTGACTGCATAACATTTTCTTACATTTTTTAATTACTCTGATCTAAGAGAAAAATAATTGGAAAGAAATATTAATTAGTAGATTGAAAAAAAACAGGAAGCCTTGAAAACACTTTCTTTTGCAATATGACGATATTGTTGAGTTGACTGTCATTACACGATGGATTGCACAAAAGTTAGAACAGCATAGTGGTTTAAGAGCTCAAACTGATATGAGCTTATCTGGATTTAAAACCTGACCGTACCATTTACCAGATGGATCAACTTATGTTAGTTACTCTCTTTTTCTTTATTCCTTGTTTTTTTAAAATTTATAAAATGAGGATGATGAAAATAATAGCAATATAAGATTTTTTCAAATATTAAATGAGTTGTCTCATGCTACTTAGAACTTTTCTCAGCATATATTATGCACTTAATTAGAATTGGCCCTTATAATGCTTTCATTCAGTTTAATTTCTGTATGATCCAGTTAGGTGTGCCTCATTCCCTAGCTACATAAAGCACTCCAAGCTTCAATAAGCTGTGTTGCAGATGGATACTGCTAATTACGTGACACTATAGATACCAGCCATAAGGATCATGGAATAATCAGTGAAAAGCCAATTCTGCTAATAGAAACAAACCACTTTGCTAATGTGTCTTCATTGTCTTTATATGCAAAGGATAGTACTTCAGTAAAATCTTTATTAGAATTCTATGATAATTCTAAAACCCTGGAAAACATTTGATTCATTTTTTGCATCTTATTTCTAGCACTAAAGTTCATTTTTTCTACAATGTCAAAAATATATTTTTAATAAAGAAAAGATTATATATTGTGTCAAAGAATCATTTGATGATGTTTCCAGCTAAAAGTTGTACTGATTCTATGATTAACTCTTCATGTTGCCCTCAATTTCTCTTGGAATTTCTATTTTTGTCCCAGAAGTCAGAGATTTAAAAAATAACACACAGTTTCCATTAATGGTAGTTAAATGTTAATTAGATTATCATATCATTTATACTATCCAACAGCGTGAGGTTTAGCAAGAGTAGAAGCAACAAATTTAGAGGAAAATGTAAAAGAACAGTTATAAATTTAATAAGTTTTATTTCTTGGCAAGTAAGTGAGAATTATACACAGATCTACGAATGATTATTCTAACTGAAGACTGAGAAAATTCAAGAAAATATATAATTATATTTAAAAAAATGATAGCCACTAGTTATATAATGGTGTTCTTCACTCTCTCCACTCTGGTCCCTCCTCACATTCCTAGAGTCTCACTCTTTTTCACCTTGGTCACCGACTGCTGTTCTACTGGCCATACAGAAGTCCTCATCCTTGTATACCACCCAGACCTTCCCTTTTATATTTGGAAATTTGATATTTGGATGTCATCAAATCCCCACTGCGAAGCCCATGAAAGGATGTTGACATCATTAGCGGTTGGGAAAATGCAAAACTCTAATGAAATAGCACTCTATACCTATTAGAATGGCAAAAAAAAAAAAAAAAAAAAAGATAAAACTATAAGCTGGCAAGGGTGCTAAACAACAGGAATTCTCATTCACTGCTGGTGGAAAAATCAAATGGTCCAGCCACACTGGAGACAGTTTGGCAGTTTCTTTTTTTTTTTTTTTTATTTTTTTTTTTTTATTTTTTTATTTTTATTTTTTTAAAGATTTTATTTTTTCCTTTTTCTCCCCAAAGCCCCCCGGTACATAGTTGTGTATTCTTCGTTGTGGGTTCTTCTAGTTGTGGCATGTGGGATGCTGCCTCAGCGTGGTCTGATGAGCAGTGCCATGTCCGCACCCAGGATTCGAACCAACGAAACACTGGGCTGCCTGCAGCGAAGCGCACGAACTTAACCACTCGGCCACGGGGCCAGCCCCCGGCAGTTTCTTATTTAATTAAACATATACCATGTGACCCAGTAATCTCATCCTTGCTATATACTCTAGTGAGATGAAAGTTATGTTCATACAAAAACTCATATATGAATGCTTATAGCAGTTTTATTCATTAACGCCAAAATCTATAAACAATCCAAATATCATTCAGTGGGTGAGTGGGTGAATTGGCGCATCTATACAATAAAATGCTATACAGCAATATAAAAGAATGAACAATTTATACATGAAACAACTTGGATGAATCTCAAAGGCATTGTGCTGAGTGAAAGAAGCCAGTCCCCAAAGGTTGCATTCCATATGATTCTATTTATATGCAATTCTCAAAAAACCAAAATTATAGTGATGGAGAGCAGATCAGTGGTTACCAGGGATTAGGGGTAGAGAATAGGATGTCACTATAAAGAGGATAGCATGAGATAGTTTTGGGGGTAATAAAACTGTCTATCCTGATTGTGGTCGTGATCCACAATCTATATATTTGTTAAAATTCATAGGACTGTACATCATCAGAAAAAAAAGAATAAATTTTACTATATGATAATTAAAAAAATAAAATAATAAAAAAAATGTCCCACGCTATAGTGACTTTTATTCTCATTGCACCAGGAAAAAAATTCTCCTAAGAGCTTTTGATTGTTATAAATAAATCTATATTCAGGTATGGATAATTATTTTGTACAATTTTTTGATCTTTCAAATTTTAGTTTTTAAAATAACTTTCTAACGCAAAAGAATATATTCACAAACACAACATCTAAGTGAAACAGTACTTCTTCCGTAGAAAAAAACAGCTGACCTAGAAGACTTCACAAATAATTCACACTCCTGGAGTGGCCAGAAACCCAAAAAGTTTTCACACTTTCTACTTGCTTTTAGATAATCCCTTTCCCAGATTGCCATTGCTTCTAAAGATCCCGATCACTCGAGGAGGCATTCTTCCATATCCCAGGCTCCTATGGCACCTGGAACTATGGAATGAATAGCTTCCCAGTGACCTCACTTTTCCAGTGAAAGAAATGTGGGCCATAACTTGAACTGTTTGCTTATCTTCCATAAGATTGTCCAGAACTAATGTTATCATGCCACGTATCCTTTTTATCTCAGTCACAATCAGAAGCACTGGCTTTTCATACTGCACCCAAACTATCCCCCTACTGCTCTCTCTGTATATTCCCTAAACTGACCCAAACTCTCACTCTTCTGAACCTTTCTATTATGTCTTCTGGAACACTTTTGATCAATATCTACCATATTAACTCACAGTCTTCTCTTTAAATGTTCTACTCCCTTTTATGATCTGCTTGAAACCTGCTACTTGAAGAAACTCCTTTCTCCCTTCACCAATTTCTCAAATGGGAGCTGTTTGTCCTTTCTCTCTCCACTTTGCTCGGTGCCTGGAGGTAGAGTCAGTTTACTCCTTGTTGCATAATTCATGTATACTCTTGAGCAGTTGATTTTTTGCTGTTGAAAAATCATGCCTTCATGCTGTCTAGTTTCACTTTACATTCATGAATAAAAATCTCAATGGATCCATTGCTAAAACTCACTCTGCAAGGTGATGACTTCACATTTTCTCTTTTCTACTCAAAGCTTCAGTTTATAATTTCAGTTCATTATTCACTGAGAAAATTGAAGCAATCAGATGAGGATTGTCGTGTCTTACCATCGTATCCACCAATGTACTGCATCTCTTTACAATTACTAAGCCTTCTCTCTTGCTACAATGAGATATATAGTCCTGCTCCTATCTATGGACACTCCACTTCCCTATCCTTTGACTAGAATGACTATACATACTGGTTTTCCTAGGAAAAATTTATACCTTTTATAACTGTCTAATTATTAATAGTTCGTATTGCCTTCATATTTCACTTATATAGTCCTGTGATTATTTTGGGCTCAGTCAAATAATCTAGGACAATCTCCTCATCTTTAGATCCTTACCTTAATCACAACTGCAAAGAACCTTTGCCACTTAAGGTTCTATAATCACAGGTTTTGGGATTGGGATGTAGAAATCTTTGGGGGGCGTTATTCTGTTTACCCCAGCCCATAAGTGTTTTTCAAGATTTAGTGGTTAAAGAAGGACAGAAGGAGTACAGAATTAAGTCTCAGAGGAGATTTACATAGATAGCTTGGGAAGAACCACTTTAGAAAGAGCACCTCTTTCTCTAAATATAGAGGAATAAGATGATAGAAATGGAGGTAGGTATATTCTGAAGAGAAGAGCTCTTGCTGAATAATTAGGATCTTCATAAAGTTTCGATATTACATATTGTGAGTGAATATATTTATGTATATAATGTGTGTGAGAAGAGTTCTTTTTAGTGGAGAAGTAGTTGCTTACAGGGTAGGAAATGGTTTGAGAAAGCTAACAAGTTAAGTCAATGAAGAAAATATAGTAGAGATTCTGAGTTAAAATATCAATTTTAGTGGTTCTAACCTGCTCACATGTAAGGTATTCTCCAGCAAAGTTATTCATCATTGAGTAAAAACAGATGACGAAAGTTTGTCAGGAATGGAGTTTGATGGCGAAGCTTAGTATCTATAGCAGAGGTAGATGGTGGAGGTTGTTGACGGAGTGTAGAGAAGTAGAGAAAGCATTGTTTAAGCATCTGACAATCCTTTGACAAATGCGACAAAGGAGAAGAGAGTGAGGTCACACTCTGAAGATATTATTCAATGCTTACTATTAACAAATATAAATCACAAATTTAGGGGATGTTAGCCAAGTGTATAGATAATAGGTTGAAATATAAACGTATAAATAACTAGGTATTTGCAACATATATTTACAGAATAATCATGTATCTTTAAAATTACATTATTTAAAATATTTAACTGATTCAAAGGTTATATTGAAAAAATATTCAAATATAATTAATTTATTTTGACTGATTTTCCACCATGCTAGTTGAACTAGATATTTCTGTACATAGCCTTAAAAGATGGGGATTTTTATATAATTTTATGTTAAATGGGCCACAAAGTCTTTTCCTTCTATAAATTGCTTACAATTTTTTAAAATTTTAATTAAATTGAAAACCATGTAAATATAAAAGATCAGATTACTCAATTAAAAGTAATGTGTAACTTTGTGCAATAATATAGCAATCTTCCTGCATGAATGAAATTGTTGTACTGTTAAATACCTTAAACAGAGATAAGAAAATAGAATTAGTCTCTTAAATGAATATTCTCCTAAAACAGAACCTAAATTTCTACAGTAAGATAATTATCATTTGTACATAATGAATGATGGTTGACGTCATCAGCTTGCACACAATGAATATATAAAATGCATAGATTGGTTAATAAGTAAAAAAACTTTACAGTATATTTAGTCTATGTTGACATGATATCACATGAAGCACTTAATTTAGTTAATCTATAATTGGAGAAAAAGTTTGTCAAATATATTAGTTGGTAGTGTAAAGTTAAACAAGAACTAGATGCACATGATAAATATTTTACTTTTCAATCCACTGCATTGGTATTGTGAAGATATTCCTTAGAGTAACAATTAGAATCATATTTATTTCTAAACAACCATTGTTCATTCTTAATGGGTAAAGCAGTCATTCATTCAACAGAGACCTTGGGGTCAGACAGACTCACATTCTAGTCTCAGTTTTGCCAGTTATTGGAGCAGTGACACTTAGGCAGAAAATTAGAGTGCTCTGAACCTCAGTTTCCCCTCAAGACAGCAGGAGCAAAGAGAAGAAAAATCCCTCCCTCACAGAATTGAAGTAAGAATTTGATGAATTCCAAATGAAGAGAATGCAGAGTACTTGTCATCGGGCAGCCTAGGAGTCCAGTCACAGCTCCACCACCTAGTACCAGGTTTTCCCACCAATGTGAGACCCAATCTTTTCAACTGTAAAATGAAGATAATGATGGTCCCATTGTAGCATTGTCACAAGATTAAGTGAAATTATATATTAAATTTTTAAAAAGTCAAAAGTCTATACAAATTTGGTGATGTACAGTTAACGGGTTGTTATGATTATGAATGCCTATAAGTTATGAAATATGTCAGTAATTTTTTTTTTAGTATTTTAAACAATTGGTTGGATTTTCTTACTTGAGTTTTCCTTGTTCATGTCGATCCACTGGAAACTGTAAATTAACAAAAGAACTCTAACTGGGCTTTGACTTTATGAGGGACTTGAAATTACTCTGCCTCTGAGAAACAATACTACAAAAGAAGTTGGATGCATGT
The DNA here is from genome assembly GCF_041296265.1 of Equus caballus. Classification (NCBI taxonomy): domain Eukaryota; kingdom Metazoa; phylum Chordata; class Mammalia; order Perissodactyla; family Equidae; genus Equus; species Equus caballus. The sequence goes on from NC_091715.1 coordinate 82,841,913, forward strand.
TGTATATAGGAAACATTTTCTTTCCAGCAATTCACATACCATTAACCCTAGAATATAAACATAAATGTTATAATATATTTAGCTACTATTTTGACTTACAGAAAATATGAGGTCTAGGATTTGAGATTTGAAGTTTTCAATATAAAAATAAAATATATTTTAAATATTAAACTTGATGGAAGGTTTTACTTTACTAAATAAATTAAAAGTACATCATCTAAAAAAAAAATACTAACAAACCCAACATTTTCTTGCTAACAAAACATGAGAAAAAAATAAGTCGTATTTTGATAAGGCAACTTTTACCTATATGCTACCCAGATTGGAGCTTGTTTTAACTGGTATTTCCTTTCGACACAGATGACTGCTAAATAATTACAAAATTATTAATTATTAGCATGGGGGTGGAGTGAGGAAAAATGTCACTAAATAATAAAATAATTTTGGCTCTCAAAAATGCATAGTAAGTGGAGGTGTATGCTTTGCAAGGTTTCATTTTACATGAAATAAGACATTTGAAAAAGAAATTGATCATCCTAAATTTATTGGCTGGGCCACTGGATAACTTTGACAACTTTTGATTAAAACTAATTAAAACCAAAACCAATGATGCATATATTGTGAAACAACTTTCCTGAGATGAGTAGCGAGCTATTTAAAGGCACAGCTCATTAACTTTATTGCTGATTCCTTTGAGTACTGAAAGGAAAAAGGTATGATGTGTCCATTACTATCTCTCTTTGCTACAAAGCTCATAAGCTGTCCACCCATTCAATGGAAGAATACAATTAACACAGAAGGAGGTGATTCATTTGAGATGCAAAGGAAGCATGTCATGTTTGAAAGATAACTTCCTTTAATGTATAGATGAAGGAATATAATTCTCCCTCCAAAATAGGTCAGATATAGAAAAAATAAGGAAAATTAACGATTCTATGAGAAAAACATATAGTCTTTACAATGTATTTGGGTTACTGGTAACCTCATTAACTGCATATTTTATGAGAACTTTATGGACTGTATAGTTTAAAAATTTAGTGTCTAATCGTAAGAACCATTTTAGAGTCTTTCATTTTAGAAGCAGGGTGCTTTATAGTGCCTGCTTGTGATTCATTCAAACATTTTGGGTATTATCAGCAGGAAAACAAATACAAAATTGTTCCAGCATTTGGCATTTATATGCCATAACAAAATTTTTATGAATTTGTAATATAAAGATGCTTTATGTAAGCCTTGTATACGAGGAGTAAGTTCTTTTTTTTAAAATCTAAACATTCAAATTGAAAAAAAAACTCATTAGAGATCTATGGTTGCAGAATAGACAACTGGCCTTATGTCTAATGACAGAGAATATCTACTGGGAAAGACAGAGGCAAACACGTGCACCTCAGGTAGATACAATAGGACACTTGTAAGAAGACTTTGTATAGAATAGCTGGCATGAATTATGGCCCCTCAAAATATATCTCTACTACACACTAGCCCCCAGAACCTACAAATGTGACCTTATTTGGGAAAAGGGTCTTTGCAAATGTAATTGAATTAAGGATCATGAGATGCGATTAACGTGGATTATCAGGGTAGGCCCTAAAATCAATGTCAAGCATCATTATAAGAGACACTAAAGGGACACAGGTAAAAGAAGGAGAAAACCATGTGAAAAATGAAGCAGAGGTTAAAACTATACAGCCACAAGTCAAGAAACGCCTGAAGCCAGGAGAAGCTGGAAGAGGCTTGCAGGGGGAGAATGAAAGATTCTCTGCTAAACCCTCCAGAGGGAACATAGCCTGCCAACACCTTAATTTAAGATTTAAGTCTTCCAGAATTGTGAGAGAATACATATCTATTGTTTAAAGCCCCCAGTTTGTGGTTTTAACACAGTAGACATAGGGAACTAATAGAGATTTTGATACTAGGAAGTGGGGTGATACTGTAATAAATACCTAAAAATACTGAAGTGTCTTGGGAATTGGATAATAGGTAGAGGCTGAAAGCATTTTGGGAAGTATAACAGAAGCATCCTAGATTACCTTGAGGAGACTGTGGGTAGATATATGGACATTAAAGGCACTGCTGGTGAGGGCTGATAAGAAAGTAAAGAGCATGGGAGAGAAAGCCATATCATCTTACAGAATGCATATATCATCATAAACAAAATGTTAATAGAAATCTAAACATTAAAGATGTTTCTGATGAGAGGTAAGAAGGAAGGGAGTAAAATGTTATTAGAATATTTATCCTCATTATAAAGTGGTAGAAAACTTGTCTGAATTGTGTTCTACTATTGAGAGGAAGATAGTACTTGTAAGCAATGAATATGGATATTTAGCTGAAGAGATTTTCAAACTTAGTGTTAAAGGTGCTGACTGGTTTCTTCTTGGTGATTCTAGTAAAACGTGAAAGAAAAGAGATAAATTGAGGAAAGAACTGTTAAGCCACAAGAAACAAGTATTTGATGATTTGGAAGATTCTTAGCCTATCTATATTGCAAGAGATGCTAAAATTAGGAAATTCACTACTGGGAAATTACGCTCAGAAGAGAAGCCCAAAAGTATCACCAGAAACATTTTGTTCAATAGATTAGGTGTGTTAATCATAGATCCAATCACCCATCTTGACAGAAGTCAGGAATAGAGATGGAGTTATCCTGGAAAGTTCTGCGGAGGACCCTCTTGTCTAATGGAACTCCATGATATACACAGGAGAACCACAAGGTATTCTGGAATATCATATTAGCAGAAACACTACCAACTCGAGCTGAAAGGTACAAGGACAGGACAAAATAACATTATTCATCTCTATACAATGCCATTTATTTGAAACGTCCAGATAAACAAATCCATGGAGATATTAAGTAAATTAGTAATTCTCTGGGGTTGGAAAGGAGAGAGAGAAGATGGAGAGTGACTGCAAATGGGTATAAGTTTCTTTGGGAGTGATGAAAGTGTTCTAAAATTAATTGTAGTAATGGTTAGACAGCTCTGTAAATATGCTAAATGTCACTTAATTTGACATTTTAAATGAGTGAATGGCTATATGGTATGTGAATTAAATCCTGACAAAGCTGTTAAAGTTTTTAAAAATTGACCTAAAAAAAGCTAAAACTACTACTGTAAAATTAACCTAGTATATACCTATTACTATTATCAGTAGAATTTTCACTATACTTGTGAACCACTTGTATTTAATTCAAGGTAATATACAACTTCTACTTCATTCAATGAAAGACACTAAGCAGTTTCAGCCTGGTCATAAGCATGATCATTCTGAGAAAGAAGTGTCAGGGCACTATGTAATAAAGTTTAAAAGACTTTGTTCCTTTGTATCAGGCCTAAAACATTTCTGAAGCACTTATTTGGCAATTTGATCTTATTATTGAGTACCTTCGTGACTTTTTAGCAAAAGTCTGCTTCTCTGTCTTGCAACTAACATTTCCTTCTGGTTTCTGACAGACAGTTCTAGTCTTCTGTAAGGATTTAGTAAGCATGTCAAGAAAGGGATATTTTGCTACAGGAAGAGGAATATATTGAAAAAATCATGCAATCTGTGCTGCCTTTTCCCTTCTCAGTCACCTTACTAATGAGTCATCTTATGTGCAAACCATTTTGTTTGACTTGAAAGTGCATGATCTAAAGCCTGTTTCTATTAGATATATTAGGACTTGGTGATCAGAATCAAATGCCTGTTTTCTGACACATTACAAATGCACAGGTGATAGATTCAATGAAAAAATAATATGTTTCATGGGGCCGGCCCAGTGGCGCAGCAGTTAAGTGCACACATTCCACTTTAGTGGACCAGGGTTTGCCGGTTTGGATCCTGGGTGCAGACATGGCATCGATTGGCAAGCCATGCTGTCATAGGTGTCCCACATATAAAGTAGGGGAAGATGGGCACAGATGTTAGCTCAGGACCAGTCTTCCTCAGCAAAAAGAGGAGGATTGGCAGCATATGTTAGCTCAGATCTAATCTTCCTCAAAAAAAAAAAAATGGTAAGTTTCAGAATATATTGAAGGGCAATGTATTCTGGCAGCTATCATCAAGGTTCCCACAATTTTTACTGCCATTCAATACTGGTAATTGAGCCGTAAAATGACCAGCGTAAGTAGGAGTTAGTTAGCTCCACCAGTAGATGTTCAGAATGACCAGAAGCTCATAAGCATATCATTAATCTACTTAATTACTCACTGCCAAAGCATGGCTGTATTTCTGCACCACCCTACAAGTTTCATTTGACACTTTTGGAAATTTCTTTCAACCAAATATCATCTACATCAAAATATTGAGAAAGCTTGGAGGGCCCAGTGGTTTTTTTTTTTTTTTCTCTAGGTCCCACAACTCTTAGGATTATGAAATTTAGATGCCTTCACTTCCTGTAGAAACCATCACTAGTTTGCTGAACACCATCCTCTAGGTTCTACACTAGGTGCTTGTTGATCCAAAGGTAAATATGACATGATCTCTGATTTGAAGGGATTTTCATAGTCTTATGGAGGAAGAGAAAAATATATTTATATCTATCTATTTAGGTCAATAAAATGGTATGTTATAGATACTATAATAGAGGCATAAGCATGGTTCTCTGGGCATTAGAAGGCCAAAGATGAAAGACAACTCTTCAGAGGAAGCTATATCTGAGCTGAGTTTGGAATAATAACTGAGCTGAGTCTGGAATGACAGGTAGAATAAATAAGTGGTATTTAGACAAGAGGAAAAGGCAGGGATGAAAAATGGAAAGACTATAATCTAAGCAGAAGGAGGAGCTTGTGTGAAGGGCCAGAAATGGCAAACAACATAACTATTTCCAAGAATTAAAATCAGTTAGGTATGTTGAAATATGGGTGATTTAAAGAATGTCTAAACTAGAAGGTCCAAGATGGCAGCATACAAAGACCCTGAACTAACCTCCTCCTAAGGACACACCAAATCTATACCTAAATATAGAGCAATTCCTCCTGAATAAAAACTGAGGGATGATTGAACAGCTTCTACACAGCAAATAATAGAGGTACCACATACAGATGGATAGGAAAGATGGAGACAAAGTATCAACAGGAACCCCACCTCTAATGCAGTGAGCTGCAGCATGAAGGAATATCACGGAGGGGCCTACATCACAAGCTTGCTTGCCCTGGGACACAACGAAAAAACCAACAGTGTACAGGGCGCTTAGAATACAAGGGAAGAAAATCTATTCACTAACCCTACACCATCTGCCAAATAAGCAGAGAACTACTTGAACTCTTTCTGGGGTCAACATGCCAGGGTGGCCCAAAAAAGATGTGCCCCAGGGCTCCCCCATCCGACACCTATTCTAGCTCCAGCTGGCCTGCTAAAGCTGTTCAGCACATGCAGTCTACACAGGGCATGCTCCTACACAAAGCCACACTTCAAGACTGGGAAAAATAGCTGTTTTACCTAATTCATAGAAACAAATACAGAAAGTCAGATAAAGAGGTAGAGGAATATGTTACAAACAAAAGAACAACATAAAGCCCCAGATAAAAACCCTAGTGAAACAGAGATAAGTAATTTATACCTGATAAAGAGTTGAAAACAATGGTCATAAAGATGCTCACCAAACGTGGTAGAAGAATGAAGGAACACAGTAAGAACTTATACAAAGAGAAAATATGAGAAAGAATCAATCAGAACTGAAGAATACAATAGCTAAAATGATAAATCACTAGAAGAATCAACAGCAGATTAGATGATACAGAAGAACAGATTAGCAATTGGGAAGACAAAATAGCAGAAGTCATCCAATCAGAATAGCAAAAAGAAAATAGAATTAAAAAAAATGAGAATAATTTAAAGAACCTTTGAGACGACATCAAGCATGCTAACATTCACATTATAGAAATCCCAGAAGGATAAGTAGGACAGAAAAGGGCAGAAAACCTATTTGATGAAATAATAGCTGAAAACTTTCCTAATCTGGGGAAGGAAACAGACATCCAGGTCTAGGAAGAACAGAGAGTCCCAAAGATGACCGAAAAAGACCCACACTAAGACATATTATAGGGGCCAGCCCCATGGCTTAGTGGTTAAGTTTGTGTGCCCCACATCTGTGACCCAGGGTTTCACCAGTTCAGATCCTAGGTGTGGACATGGAACTGCTCATCAAGCCATGCTAAGGTGGCATCCCATATAGCACAACTAGAAGTACCTACAGCTATTAATATACAGCTATGTACTGGGGGTGCCTTGGGGAGAAGAAAAAAAAAGAAGATTGGCAACAGATGTTAACTCAGGTGGCAATCAAAAAAAAAGACATATTATAATTAAAATGGCAAAATTTAAAGGTAAAGAGAAAATATTAAAGTCAACAAAGAAAAAAATAACAAGTCAGATACAAGAGAACCCCCCATGAGACTATTAGCTGATTTTTCAGCAAATCTTTGCAGCCCAGAAGGGAGTGCCATGGTATATTTAAAGTGCTGAAAGGAAAAAATTACAACCCAAACTACTCTACTCAGTAAGTTTATTGTTCAGAATAGAAGAAGACATAAAGAGTTTCCTAGATAAACTAAATCTAAAGGAGTTCATCACCACTAAAATGGCCTTACACAAAATGTTAAAGGGTCTTCTTTAAGTCAAAAATAAAAGGTCATAACTAGAAGTAAGAAAATATATGAAAGAAAAAATTTCACTCGTAAAGGCAAATGTTTGGTAAAGGCAATGGATTAGCCACTTAAAAAGCTAGTGTGAAGATTAAAAACAAAAGTAGTAAAATCAACTATAACTATAATAAGTTGTTGAGGGATAAACAAAATAAAAAGATGTGAAATCTGACATCAAACACATAAAACATGGGTGGAGGGACTAAAAATGTAGTGCTTTTAGAATGCATTTAAACTTAAGTGACCATCATCTTAAAATAGACTGCTATATATATCTATAGGTCAATATATATGAACCACATGGTAACCGCAAACCGAAACCTACAACAGACACACAAAAAATAAAGAGAAAGGAACCCAAATATAACACTAAAGAAAACCATCAAGCCACAAGTAAAGTGACAAAGAGAAGAAGAAAGAAACGGAGAAGAACTAAAAGAACAACCAGAAAACAAGTAACAAAGTGGCAATAAGTACATACCTATCAATAATTACTTTAAATGTAAATGGAATAAATGCTCCAATCAAAAGAAATAGTGTGACTGAATGGAGTAAAAAAACAGGACCCATCTAAATGCTGCCTATAAGAGACTCACTTCAGATCTAAAGACACAGATACACTGGAAGTGAAGGGATAGAAAAAGATATTCCATTTAAATGGAAGCAAAAAGGAACCTGGGAAAGCAATACTCACATCAGGCAAACAGACTTTAAAACAAAGACTGTTCAAAAGACAAAGAAGGGTGTTACATAATGATAAAGAAGTCAATCCAAGAAGAGAATTTAACATTTGCAAATATTTATACACCCAACATAGGAGCACTTAAATATATAAAGCAAATATTAACAGACATAAAGGAAGAAACCAATAGTAATACAATAATAACAGGGGACTTTAATGGCCCCTTAGATCACTGGATAGATCGTACAGAGAATCAATAAGGAAACATTAGCCTTAAATGACACGTTAGACCAGAAAGGCTTAATAAATATGTAAGGACATCCCATTTAAAAAGTACACATCCAAACACTGCACATTCTTTTCAAACACACATGGAACAGTCTCTAGGATAGATTACATGTTAGGTCACAAAACACGTCTCAATAAATTTAAGAAGATTGAAATCTCATTGAGCATCTATTCCAACCACAATGGAATGAAACTAAAAATCTTCTTTATCCATTCATCTTCTAGTTTGTTTCTAAGTCTTGGGTATTGTGACTAATGCTGCAATGAAAATACGACTGCACATAACTTTTTTATCTAATGTTTTCCTGTTCATTGGATAAATACCCAGAAGTGGAATAGCTGGATCATACGGTAGTTTATTTTTAACATTTAAGACATCTCCACACTCTTTTCCACAGTGGCTGCACAAATTTACATTCCCACCAGCAATGTTTGAGGGTTCCCATTTGTTGAAAAATCAATTCTAAGAGGGAACTTCATAGCAATACAGGCCTATCTCAAGAAACAAGAAAAGTCTCAAATAAACAATCTAAAATTACATCTAAAGGAACTAGAAAAAGAAGAACAAACAAAGCCCAAAGTTAGTAGAAATAAGGAAATAACAAAGGTCAGAATGAAAATAAATGAAATAGAGACTGAAAAAACAATAAAAAAGATCAATGAAACTAAAAACTGGTTCTTTGAAAATATAAACAAAATGGATAATTCATTAGGCAGACTCACTAAAAAAAAGGAAAGGGGACTCAAATAAATAAAACCAGAAATGAAGGAAAAGTTACAACTGACACCTCAAAGAAATTCAAAGGATCATAAGAAACTACTATGAAAAATTATAGGCCAATCAACTGGAAAACCTAGAAGAAGTCAATGTTACTAGAAACATGCAAGCTATATTTTCTTCTAGGAGTTTTATCGTTTCAAGTCTTACATTTTACTCTTTAATCCATCTTGACTTAATTTTTGTGTATGGTGTAAGATAAAGTCCTACTTTCATTATTTTGCATGTGGCTGTCCAGTTTTCCCAACAGCATTTATTGAAAACACTTTCTCTATTGTATGTTCTTGGCTCCTTTGTCAAAAATTAGCTGTCCATAAGTATGTGGGTTTATTTCTGGACTCTCAATTCTGTTCCACTGATCTGGATGTTTGTTTCTCTGAGAGTGTCATAATCTTTTGAGTACTAGAGTTTTGCAGTATACTTTGAAATCAGGGAGTATGATGCCTCCAGCTCTGCTCTTGTTTCTCAGGATTGTTTTGGCTACTTGGGGTCTTTTGCTGTTTCATATAAATTTTAGGATTTTTTCTTTTACTTCCATGAAAAACTTTATTAGGACTTTGATAGGGAGTACATTGAATCTGTAGATTGCTTTAGGTTGTATGGATAGTTTAGCTATGTTAGTTCTTCCCATCCTTGAGCACAGAATATCTTTCCATTTCTTTATGTTTTCTTAAATTTCTTTCAACAAAATAAATAAATGGAATTACATCAAACTAAAAAGCTTTTGCACAACAAAGGAAACCATCAACAAAACAAAAAGGCAACCTACTAAATGGGAAAATATATTTATAAATCATACATCAAATAAGGAGTTATCTAAAATATGTAAAGAATTTACACAACTTAATATAAAAAATAAAAAATGGGCAGAAGACTTTAATAGATTTTTTTCTAAAGAAGGCATACAGATAACCAACAGGCACTTGAAAAGATGCTCAGCATCATTAATTATTAGGGAAATGAAAATCAAAACCACAGTGAAATACCACCTCACACCAATCAGAGTGGCTATGATCAAAAAGACAAAAAATAACAAGTGTTGATAAGGATGTGGAGAAAAGGGGACACTGGTACACTGTTGTTTGCAATGTAAATTGGTGCAGACACTATGGAAAACAGTATGAAGTTTCCTCAAAAAATTAAAAATAAGGCTACCATATGACCCAGTAATTCCATTCTGGATATTTATTTTTAAAAAATGAAAACACTAATTTGAAGAGATATATGCACCCCTTTGTTCATTGCAGTATTATTTACAATAGCCAGATATGAAAGCAACCTTAGTGTCCATCAATAGATGAATGGATAAAGAAAATGCAGTATATATATATATATATATATATATATATAGGAATATTGTTAAGCCACAAAAAAGAATGAAATCTTGCTAGTTATGACAACATGAGTGGACCTACATGGTATCATACTAAGTGAAATAAGTCAAAGAAGTACAAATACCATATGGTTTCACTTATATGTGGAATCTAGAAAATAAAACAAAAGAAAAACAGACTCGTAGATACAGGAAATAAACTGGTGGTTACCAGAGAGGGGAGGGATGGGGAAAGGTGAAATAAATAATGGAGATTAAGAGATGCAAACTCTCAGTTATAAAATTAACGTCATGGGGATGTAATATACAGCATAGGGAATATAATCAATAATATTGTAATATCTTTGTATGGTGCCAGATCAAAACTAGACAGTGTGGTGATCATTTCATAATGTATATAAATATCAAATCCCTATGATGTACCCCTAATACTAATAAGATATTGTATATCAATTACACTTCATTTAAGAAAAAAAGGTAGTTAAAAAATGCCTAAAACTGGGGAAGACAATGTTCAAATTATGAATGGACTTTTAAATAAAATGAAAAAGTTATGATTTTATTCTAAATGCTATAAATGAACAATGAAGAATTTAGAGTAGGAGATGATGCAAATAAATTCCCCTTTTAGAAAGAAAATTCTAGCAGCTGTCTGGAAAATTCATTAAGAATAGAGTGAATGGAAGGCAGTAAGGAAAACTAGCAAATTTTACCATTATAGGCGAAAGATCACGAAGGCAAAAATGAGATAGTCACATTAGATTAGCAGAGGATGTTTGGAGTCATACTAACAATATAGCATCTCTTAAACTAGTCTACCACATGAATCTAGAAGGTAAAGGAAAGGAAAAGAGTCATAAAATGACTGCAAATTGATTTTTCAAGTACAGATCCACAAAAACAAAGAGAAAAAGAGAGGGGCTATTCTGGAAGCTAGAAAGCAAATGAATGTGTAGCACCTGCTTTAGTATTCCTCACAAAGCTAAATGCTAATGTGGAAATTAGAAAAGCCAGGAAGCAACAACATTTATATTGGAGAACCCATATTTACTTCCAAGACGCCAAATTCTCCTGGTTTTCCTCTTTTTATTGCTATTCCTTCTTAGTCTCTCTTGTTTTTTTTTTCTCATTTTCCTGACTTGCAAGTCATGGTGTATCTTGGAGTTCATTTTTGGACTTCTCTCTGATCTATCTACGCTTACTTTCTTGGAGATCTCATCTAGTTCCATGGCTTTAAATACTACTCCACTGTAATGATTGGAACTAAATTTCCTACTATTTAGGCCAAAACTTTTAAATTTTTCTTGATTTCTATCTTGTCCTCCCATTCTGCAAGCAATCTGTATGCAAATCCTGTTAGCTATTATTTAACAATATTTTTTAGGGACTAGCCTGGTGGCACAGTGGTTAAGTGTGCATGTTCCACTTCTGTGGCCCAGGGTTCGCAGGTTCAGATCTCCGGTGTGGACATGGCACCACTTGGCAAGCCATGCTGTGGTAGGCATCCCACATATAAAGTAGAAGAAGTGGGCATGGATCTTAGCTTGGGGCCAGCCCTCCTCTGCAAAAAAAGAGGAAGATTGGTGGCAGATGTTAGCTCAGGGCTAATCTTCCTCAAAAAAAGAATAAATAAATAAAAATATTTTTTAGAATCCAAACACTTGGCAGAACCTTCATTATTTCTACTTTCACATAAATGTTTTATCTCTTACTTATCCTAATGCAATAACCTCTTAACTAATTCCCTGTCAGCTATTAACTCCCCAAGAAGACGACCGGAAAACCTGTGTATCAAGCAAAACAAGTTTATTGGACATCACAATAAGAGAACATCACATTAAAAGTGTGATATGTCTGAATGTCTTAACGATATGTCTGAAAATGGGGAAACTAGGATGAAATTAACTCAGTTTAATAGCCTGGGCTTAGTGGTATTAAAGTAGCCTTTCTAGGAGAGCTGGTTGGCGTTGGCCAATTTATGACTAATAAGCCTTGTGTTCATGGGCACAGCAAGGCAGGGACATTGTAGTGAGTACTAATGAGTAAGCTGTTAAATAAGCTGTTTTCTTACTTCTTAGTTTCTTAGTTATCTTGAAGATAGATCTATCTTCGAATAATAAGTATCTCCTGGAGTGAGGAGCTAACATACTGTACCTAATCTCAGTATTGTTTAACACTAAAAAAGGAATGTATACTTCCTCTCAGAATTTTTAAATGCAAAGACATGAAAGTATGTTGGTTTCAGTTTTCATCCCTTACTCCTACTCTTGCCCCACTTCAATCAATTCTCAATAAAGCGAAAGGAGAAATTCTTTGAAAGTATAACTTATATCAAGTCACTTCTGTATTAAAAACTTCTAATTGAAGGGAAAAGTATCTAATATATATTGAGCATAGTCTATATGCCAGCTACTGTGTTAGAGTTTCATGTTTACTGTTCTATTTAATTCTCATGGCAACACAGGTGGTAGATAATACTACTATCCAACTTTTATAATGAATAAATTAAGGTCCCAAGATTCACAACTTGCAGTTAGGAGAACTGAGGTTTGAATGTACCTTTGTTAAACTACAAAGCTCGTGGTATTTTCATTATTCTTTGATGAACAAGACATAATCCCTTCTTTCAATTGCCCTATCGCAATTCCTTGACCAATTCCCTTATTAGAAGGCCATATTTATTATTTACTAAATTCTCATACAATTTTTATCTTAGAGCAATCACACTTCAAATTTTGAGATGGACCAATGCCAACTGAAAAAATAAATTGAGATACTGTTAACAAAGAAGGAAGAATTTAAAGTTGGGTAGGTAATAGTTTCTGCCATATTCTACTCTTTTGATACTCAATATTTAAACTCATTGCTTTTACTATATATGTGCTTCTACAATTGGTTATATGTATATGCAATTGATTATACATACACACACTCACTTACTTGCCTAACCCAAGGTTGGAGTGGATTACTGCATTCAGCTCAATATTTAGGATCTCTGGGTAACATTCATGTCCTTCCAACAGATCCAGGTGTTGATCTTTTTGACCTACTGAACAGTAGCCAAAAGACAAGCTATCTTTCCCTAACCCAATATGTATACAATTGTTGACATGTTAGAGTATACTACTACGAAAGCTCTCATTCTGGAAAGTGGAGAAAGGGGAACACAAAGTAATCACTGATCCATGGCCCATATTTTGCTTGACAGGAATAATGAAGACTACTTGCTTTGAGAGTGGAGCCTTTTTCTGTGTTTTCTGAAAAGCTCTTCCTTACCATTGCCTTCTGTAGCCACTGGTTATGCCCTCTTGGAGGATTTTCCTTGTCAATTTTCCTCCATAGCTACGTATGAATTTGATAATGAGGAGAGAAATGAGATCTTAGAGATGTCAGTGTGCAACCACATTATAGGGGACCATAGGAAAGAGTAACCAGGGAAGGTAGGTTCATTAGGAGAATTAATTTGGGGCTGGAGCATTTTAACCCATGCTTTTAATGTGGTTGCACTAAGTCACAAGGAGTATTTTCTCTCCTCATTATCTGACTCTATTGGCTACTTTAAGAGCCTGCTCTGCTATATTTACTATTATATCTCTATGAAATAAAGTCATGGCACACACTGTATGACATTTCAAGTTTTTCCACCACTACGTGTGCCATTTGAAAATGTTCTAGCATTTGCTATGAAACTCATAGTACCAAGAATTAAATATCACACACTAGTTATAGTTTTCCTAGTGCAGAATCAAGTGAAATGACAGTTACCTCAGTCTGCATACTCTGTGATGATATGCAGCTCGACTGCAATTTTTGTTAAGTATATTACCTCTTTTACTCCTATTGATTATATTGTCCAATGAAATCATAGACATATGCATATGTGCTTTAATTAGCAATGTATCACCAAAATCCTTACTTAGGTGATTTTTAAACTTCAAAATTATCTTATATTGTTATTCAATTTCATCTTGTTATATGCCGCCCAGATTTCCTGCAGCACGCATTTAATGTTTATCTTTTCTAATGGTGAAATAATAAGAAAAGTAGGGAAAAGTTCAACTAAAAAAAATCCCTAGATTTCCAAGATAATGATTTTAATGCCCATGTGTACTTTCTATTCATTTTTTCTTAAGTAGCCTTAAAGAATTAAAATGCATAAAAATTATGTAGAACATCCAGAAAATATGTAATTCTGTGATATAAGGGTCCACAAATACAAAGACATTTCTGCACAATATAAATACATCTAATATTCATTATTTGAAACCGAACTGACCTCCTCTTTTATTTCCATCTCATGTAATGACAAACCAAGAGAGCAAATTATACTTTACATGAAGTGGATTGTATTCAAATTGAGAACATATATTCTGAGACTTCCAAGGAGAAGGGAAATAAAATCCCAACATAATACAGGATATTAGATTTAAGGTTAAAAGTAGTTTAAGATGCAGACTGAGAAGCCAGAGCTTAATTAATGTCAGCATTTTTAGTATAATACATACAATTTAACTGTATATGAATTATCTTCCTGTCCTTTTAGCCAAATGCAAAGTTCTGCCAGGTATCCATAACCAGATAGTACTGTAACTTTGTCAACAAAGGCCTTAATTATTATAAGAGAATTTTGGCAAAACTAAAGGAGCCCTTGGAATTTATTGTAAGATAAATTACTTTATACAAACCCCATTACTTACTAAATTGTGTCCTGATGTTGGTGGTGAAATGGAAGAATGTATCTCAAGTAAATGTTATTGTCTTTTTTTTTTTGGAGGATGATTAGCCCTGATCCAACATCTGCCATCAATCCTCCCCGTTTTGCTGAGGAAGACTGGCCCTGAGCTAACATCCGTGCCCATCTTCCTCTGCTTTACATGTGGGACGCCTGCCACAGCATGGCTTCATAAGCAGTGCAGGTCCGCACCTGGGATCTGAGCCAGTGAACCCTGGGCCGCTGACACAGACCATGTGAACTTAACTGCTGTACCATTGGGCTGGCCCCAAATGTTATTCTCTTTTTGAGTTATCTCCAACTATCAGTTACTTCCTAGTAGCAACCTTCTGATGCTTCCCTTACCTCATCTTTCTATGACATTTGATACTGTTGATATTCCTTTTTGAAATTCTTCCCATCTTTGTTTTCAGGGGCATTATTCTGTCATGATTCTCTTCTACATATCTGAGCAGACCTTGTTTTTCTTCTTCACAGGCTCCTCTTCCTATGCCTTTACATTCAACACTGGTGATCCTTTAAAGTCTGAAATAATATGCAGTGTGTTCTTCTCATTCTATACACAGTCTGTGAATAGCCCCTTGAGCTACCTGGCTTCAATCACTACCTAAAATCCTGGTTACTCCCAAATCTCTATGTCCAGCTGTGGTCTCTTTCCTAACCCATAATCCACCTGCTTATTAGATAGCTCCATCTGAATATTCCACAGAGACTTCAGATTTAATAAATATTAGGTTGAATTAGTCATCTCTCAACCAAACTTGTGTATCCTCTTACATTCAGTATACTGTATTGATTAGCATTACAATTATCTATCTAGTAACCTAGGTTGGAAATTAGGCTTCTCCGTTTCTCTTATCCAATATTCAACTGAGCATCAAATTCTCTACAGTTTAGCTCTATAGTATTCCCTAAATCTTTCACTGCTTTATACCTTCTTTTATTAATCTCAGTCCATCATTACCTCATGTTTAAAATATTGCAAATTTCTCTCAACTGATATTCCGGTGTCCAGTTTTGCTTTCTTTCAATCTCTTTCCTACATTGATACTTCAGTCATTTTTTCTAAAGCTAAAATATGATCATTTTAATACCTTACATAAAACTAAATAGATTGAGATTGCTCATATCTATTGGCCTCAAATTTACTGTACATAAGAATTACTTGGGGAGTGTTGTTTAAAATGCAGGATGCTCAGTCCTCAACTCCAGAAAGCCTGAATCATTAGGAGTTGAATGGGGCCCAGAGAAATTCATGTTCACAAGCCCCCTTGATAATTCTTACCTCACAGCACCTTGGATCACACACTGATAAATATTAAACTACAGATTTAAATCTAAATGTCTTGAGATGACTTATAGTCAGGTATTAATTTTGCTTGTTTGGTGTTCATGCATTACCAGGGCTTAATATTATAAGATTCAATCTTTATTGTGGTAAAAAAAAAAAAAAACCCATAAAATTTACCTTTAGCAAATTTTCAATGTACAGTACAGTGTTGTTAACTGTATGTCCATTGTTGTTCAGCAGATCTCCAAAATTTTTTCATCTTGCATGACTGAAATTCCATACCCATTGAACTGCAACACCTGTTTTCCCCCACCCCTAGCCCCTGTCATCCACCATTCTACTTTCTGCTTCTACAAAATTGAGTACTTTAGATACTTCATATAGGAGGAATCACTTCCATGCCTGGTTTAATTCACTTATCATTATGTCCTCAACGTTCATCCATGTTGTAGTGTATGACAGGACTGTTTTTTTTTAAGCTGAAAGTTATTCCATTGTATGCACATACCACATTTTCTTTATTCATTCATCTGTAACTGGGGATTTATGTTGTTTTTACCTCTTGGCTATTGTGAATAATGCTACAATGAACATGGGAATGCAAATGTCTCTTCAAGATCATGTTTTCAATTCTTTGGGATGTATACTCAGAAGTGGGATTGCTGGATTGTAATCACAGTTCTATTTTTACTCTTTTGAGGAACCTCCATACTATTTTTCCATAGAAGCTACATGATTTTATATTCCCTTCAAGAGTACACAAGAGTTTCAATTTCTGAACATCCTCGCAAACACATCTTATTTGTTTCTTTATAGTGACCATCCTAACAGGTGTGAAGTTAGAGCTCATGGTTTTGATTTGTATTTCCCATATGATTAGTGATGAGCATCTTTTCATTTACATATTGGCAACTTGTATGTCTTCTTTGATGTCTATTCAAGCCCTTTGCCTATATTTTAATTGGTGTATTTGTTTTCCTGCTTTTGAATTGTAGGAGTTATTTGTATATTCTGGATATTAACCTCTTTTCAAATGTATGGTTTGCAAATATTTTCTCCCATTCTGTGGGTTACTTTTTCACTCTGTAGATCATTTCCTTTTTGCACAGATGCTTTTTAGTTTGGTATAGTCTCACTTATAATTTTTGCTTTTGTTGTTTGTGCTTTTGCTGTCACATCCAAGAAAGCATTGCCATGACAATGCCAAGATTTTCCCTCATATTTTTTCTTGGAGTTTTACAGTTTCAAATCTTATGTTTAAGTATTTAATCCATTTTGAGTTGATTTTAGTGCATGCTGTAAGATAAGGGTCCAGTTTCATTATTTTGTATGTGGATATCTGGTTTTCCCAACACAATTTGTTAAAGAGACTTTTTCCCCACTGTGTAATTATGGCACCCTTGTTAAATATCATTTGACTGAACACGTATGGGTTTATTTTTGGGTTCTCTATTCTGTTCCATTGATTCATATGTCTGTCTTTATGCCAATACCATACAGTTTTGATTATTGTAGCTTTGTAATATATTTTGAAATCAGAAAATGTGTGGTCACTAACTTTGTTTTTTCTCAAGACTGTTTTGGCTTTCTGTGGTCTTTTGTGGTTTAAATGAATTTTAAAAATTCTTTTTCTTTTTTTATTTATTTTTCTTTTTTTATAATTTTAATTTTTTTCTGATGTACATCAAATTTTGAATTCTGTATACATTACATCATGTTCACCACCCGAACACTAATTATAGTCCATCCCCTCACATGTGAACCTAATCACCCCTTTTGCCTTCCCCCTCCCCCCTTCCCCAAAGGTAACCACCAGTCCAATCTCCAATGGTATGCGGAGGTTTTTTTTTGTCGTTTTTATCTTCTACTTACAAGTGAGATCATATGGTATTTGACTTTCTCCCTCTGACTTATTTCACTCAGAATAATACCCTCAAGGTCCATCCATGTTGTCACAAATGGCCGGATTTCACCAGTTCTTATGGCTGAGTAGTAGTCCATTGTGTATAAATACCACATCTTCTTTATCCATTCGTCCCTTGATGGGCACCTTGGTTGCTTTCATGTCTTGGCTATTGTGTATAATGCCGCAATGAACATTGGGGTGCAAGTATCTTTATGCCTTTGTTTTTTCAAGTTCTTTGGATAAATACCCAGCAGTGGAATAGCTGGATCATATGGTAGATCTATCCTTAATTTTCTGAGGATACTCCATACTGCTTTCCATAGTGGCTGCACCAGTTTGCACTGCCACCAGCAGTGAACAAGTGTTCCCTTCTCTCTACTCCCTCTCCAACATTTTTCGTTTTCTGTCTTGTTAATTATAGCCACTCTGACCGGAGTGAGGTGATACCTCATTGTAGTTTTGATTTGCATTTCCCTGATAGCTAATGATGTTGAGCATATTTTCATATACCTGTTGGCCATCTGTATATCTCCTTTGGAGAAATCTCTGTTCAGATCTTTTACCCATTTTCTAATTGGATTGTTGGGTTTTTTGTTGTTGAGCTGTATGAGTTCTTTGTATATTTTGGATATTAACCCCTTATCTGAGATGTGGTTTGCAAATATCTTCTCCCAATTGTTAGGTTGTCTTTTCATTTTTTTGATGGTTTCCTTTGCTGTGCAGAAGCTTTTTAGTTTGATGTAGTCCCATTTGTTCATTTTTTATTTTGGTTCCCTTGCCTGGTCAGACATGGGACTTGAAAATATGCTGCTCAGACCAATGTCATAGAGTCTACTGCCTATGTTTTCTTCTAGAAGTCTCATAGTTTCGGGTCTTACATTCAAGTCTTTAATCCATTTTGAGTTGATTTTTGTGCACGGTGTAAGGGAATGGTCTACTTTCATTCTTTTGTATGTGGCTGTCCAGTTTTCACAACACCATTTATCAAAGAGATTCTCCTTTCTCCATTGTATGCTCTTGGCTCCCTTGTTGAATATTAGCTGTCATTAAACGTGTGGGTTTACTTCTGGACTCTCAATTTTGTTCCATTAATCTGTGTGTCTGTTTTTGTGCCAGTACCATGCTGTTTTGGTTACTATGGCTTTGTAGTATAATTTGAAATCAGGGAGTGTGATACCTCCAGCTTTGTTCTTTTTTCTCAGGAATCCTTTGGCTATTCAGGGTCTTTTGTTGTTCCATATAAATTTTAGGATTCTTTGTTCTACTTCTGTGAAAAATCTTGTTGGAACTTTGATAGGGATTGCATTGAATCTATAGATTGCTTTAGGAAGTATGGACATTTTAACGATGTTAATTCTTCCAATCCAAGAGCATGGAATATCTTTCCATTTCTTTGTGCCTTCTTCGATTACTTTCAACAATGTTTTATAGTTTTCGGTGTACAGATCTTTCACCTCTTTCGTTAAGTTTATTCCTAGGTATTTTATTCTTTTCGTTGCAATTGTAAATGGGGTTGTATTCTTAATTTCTCTTTCTGCTATTTCATTTTTAGTGTATAGAAATGCAACTGATTTTTGTACATTGATTTTGTATCATAACATGACTGTATTCCTTTATTATTTCTAAAAGTTTTTTAGTGGACTCTTTAGGGTTTTCTAGATATGAAATCATGTCATCTGCAAACAGTGACAGTTTCACCTCTTCTTTTCCAATGTGGATCCCTTTTATTTCTTTTTCTTGCCTGATTGCTCTGGCTAGGACTTCCAATACTATGTTAGATAAGAGTGGAGACAGTGGGCATCCTTGTCTGGTTCCTGTTCTTAGAGGGATAGCTTTCAGTTTTTCTCCATTGAGAATGATATTTGCTGTGGGTTTGTCATATATGGCCTTTATTATTTTGAGGTATTTTCCTTCTATACCCATTTTATTTAGAGTTTTTATCATAAATGGATGCTGTATCTTGTCAAATGCTTTCTCTGCATCTATTGAGATGATCATGTGATTTTTATTCTTCATTTTGTTAATGTGGTGTATCACGTTGATAGATTTGCAGATGTTGAACCATCCCTGCATCCCCGGAATGAAAGCCACTTGATCATGATGTATGATCTTTTTAATGTATTGTTGTATTCGATTTGCTAGTATTTTGTTGAAGATTTTTGCATCGATGTTCATCAGTGATATTGGCCTGTAATTTTCTTTCTTTGTGTTGTCCTTGTCTGGTTTTGGTATCAGGATAATGTTCGCTTCGTAGAAGGAGTTAGGAAGCCTCCTCTCCTCTTCAATTTTTTGGAAGCATTTGAGAAGGAGAGGTAATTAGTCTTCTTTGAATGTTTGGTAGAATTCACCAGGGAATCCATCTGGTCCTGGACTTTTATTTTTTGGGAGGTTTTTGATTGCTGTTTTGATCTCCTTACTGGTGATCGGTCTATTCAAATTTTCTACATCTTCTTGGTCCAGTTTTGGAAGGTTGTATGTTTCTAAGAATCTATCCGTTTCTTCCAGATTATCCAATTTGTTGGCATATGGCTTTTCATAGTATTCTCTTATTATCTTTTTTATTTCTGAGGTGTCCGTTGTAATCTCTCCTCTTTCATTTCTGATTTTATTTATTTGAGCCTTCTCTCTTTTTTTCTTGGTGAGTCTAGCTAAGGGTTTGTCAATTTTGTTTATCTTTTCAAAGAACCAGCTCTTGGTTTCATTAATTTTTTCTATTTTTCTTTAGTCTCTATTTTGTTTATTTCTGCTCTGATTTTTATTATTTCCTTCCTTCTGCTCATTTTGGGCTTTGTTTGTTGTTCTTTTTTTAGCACCTTTAGGTGTGCTTTTAGATTGTCTATTTGGGGTTTTTATTCTTTGTTGAGGTAGGCCTCAATTGCTATAAAATTCCCTCTTAGAACTGCTTTTGCTGTATCCCACAGATTTTGGCATGTCGTGTTTTCATTTTCATTTGTCTCCAGGAATTTTTTTATTTCTTCTTTGATTTCTTCATTGACCCAATCATTGTTCAGTAGCATTTTATTCAATCTCTGCATTTTTGTGGCTTTTCCGGTTTTCTTTCTGTAGTTGATTTCCAGTTTCATACCTTTGTGGTCAGAAAAGATGCATGGTATTATTTCGATCTTCTTAAATTTATTGAGACTTGTTTTGTGGACTAATATGTGATCAATCCTGGAGAATGTTCCATGGGCATGTGAAAAGAATGTGTATTCTGTGGTTTTTGGATGGAATGTTCTGTATATATCTACTAAGTCCATCTGGTCTAATGTGTCATTTAAGGCAAATGTTTCCTTATTGATCTTCTGTTTGGATGATCTATCCATTGGTGTAAGTGGAGTGTTAAAGTCCCCTACTATTATTTCGTTACTGTCTATTTCTCCTCTTATGTCTGTTAATAATTGTTTTATATATTTAGGTGCTCCTGTGTTGGGTGCATAGAGATTAACAAGTGTTATATTTTCTTGTTGGATTGTTCCCTTTATCATTATGTAGTGCCCGTCTTTGTCTCTTATTACAGTTTTTGATTTAAAGTCTATTTTGTCTGATATTAGTTACCCCTGCTTTCTTTTCCTTGCCATTTGCATGGAATATCTTTTTCCATCCTTTCACTTTCAGTTTGTGAGTGTCTGTAGGTCTGAAGTGTGTCTCTTGTATGCAGCATATACATAGATCTTGTTTTTTTATCCAGTTGGCCACCCTATGGCATTTGATTGGAGCATTTAGTCCACTGACATTTAAAGTAGCTATTGATAAATATGTATTTATTGCCATTATGCCACTTTTTCTTCTTTTGGGGGGTGTTTTAGTAGTTCTTCTCAGTTCCTTTCTTTTTCTTGCTCTCTTCCCTTGTGGCTTGATGGCTATCTTTAGTAATATGTTTGATTTCTTTTGTCTTACTTTTTTTCCTGCTTGTTATAGGTTTCTCGTTTGTGGTTACCAAGAGGATCTTATTTAATATACTATGCATGTAACAGTCTATATTGAGTAGATAGATAGACTCTTTAGCTTGACCTCTTTCTAAAAGCTCTACTTTGTCACTCTCCTTCTCCCACATTATATGTTTTTCACATCACATATAGTCTTTTGTTTAGTGTGTGTCTATCCATTACACTCTTATCATTGAAATAGGTGATTTTAGTATATTTGTCTTTTAATCTTCATATTATCTTCACAGGTGGTTGAACTGCTGCCTTTACTATACTTTTACCTTACAAGTGATTTTATTGCCTGTTTTTTGTTGTTGTTGTTGTTTTGGGGGTTTTTTTTTGATAATTTTTTTATCTCTATTTGTGGTCATTGCTTTCCCACTTAAATAAGTCCCTTCAGCATTTCTTGCAGAACTGGTTTATTGGTGATAAACTCCCCTAATTTTTGCTTGTCTGGGAAGCTCTTTATCTCTCCTTCCATTCTGAATGACAACCTTGATGGATAGAGTATTCTTGGTTGTAGGCTTTTTCCTTTTAGCACTTTAAATATGTTGTGCCATTCTCTTCTCACCTGTAGGGTCTCGGCTGAGAAGTCTGCTGATAGCCTGTTGGGCTTCCCTTTATATGTCACTTGTGGCCTTTCTCTTGCTGCTTTTAGGATTCTCTCTTTGTCTTTAATTTTAGACATTTTGATTATATGTCTTGGTGTGGGCCTCTTTGGGCTTCTCTTGTTTGGAGCTCTCTGTGCTTCCTGAACTTGGATGTCTGTTTCCTTCCTCAGCTTAGGAAAATTTTCCTCTATTATTTTGACAAATGAATTTTCTGCCCCTTTGTCTCTCTCTTCTCCTTCTGGGACCCCTATAATCCGAATGTTAGCATGCTTGATATTGTCCCAGATTTCTCTTACACTGTTCTCATTCTGTCTAATTCTTTTTTCTCTTTTCTGTTCTGCTTGGGTGATTTCCTCTAGTCTTTTGTCTAGCTCGCTGATCCGTTCTTCTGGTTCCTCTACTCTGCTATTGATTCCCTCTAGTGAATTTCTCATTTCGAGTATTGTATTCTTCATTTCTGATTGGTTCTTTTTTATATCTTCCAGTTCTTTCCTGATGTGCTCACTGTGTTCATCCATTCTTCTCCTCATATCTGTGAGCATGCTCGTTATATTTTGTTTGAATTCTTTGTCCAGTAGATCTCTAGTTTCTGTTTCCCTTAGCACTTTTTCTGCGGTTTTGTACTGTTCCCTTGCTTGGAAAGTAATCCTTTGCCTCCTCATTATGCCTCTTTCTCTGTGCTATTTTCTTTGTACTACGTGAGTCGGCTATGTCTCCTGATCTTGGAGAAGTGGCCTTATGTATGAAATGCCTTATGAGGCCCAGCAGTGTGCTTCCCTCTAGTCACCAGTCCATCAGAGCCTGGAGTGACCCCTTTGTGGGTGACTTGTGTTCTTCTGCTGTGGCTGGGTTGCTCCCACTGCAGGTACCCAGGGAGTCTGATCTTTCCTTCCCTGGCCAACTGTTTGTAAATCCGGTCTGGGGGGGGGCCTCAGCACTGTTGGCTACAAAGTCTATCAGCACACTCTTATTGCAATTGTCCTCTTAATTGGGTTGGTACCCAGTGTAGCTGGTTGCTAGGCTCAGGGGCTACAGTTGTGATAGGCCTGAGGCCAACAAGGCTGTTGTCAGTTCTCTTAGGAGTGCAGCTGAGTGGGGCTAGCCCTTGGCATGGGGGCGCTCAATTGTTTCAGGCTTTGGAAGGTGGGGTTGATCCTTTTTATGGCTATTTGTGAAGCACAAGTCTTCTGCCACTGATAAGCCTCACCCCCCCACTGGAGCACATACACTGTCAACACAGTCCTGGTCTGTGCACAATTCTCAGCCCCCTGGAGTGTACCCCAATGCCACACTGCAGAGGCCCCCATTTCTCCCCCAATGCCCCCCACAGTTCACCTGGCTCTCACACAAGCCCTGCCCCACAGAGGCAGACACCCTTGCCTGTCTGTAGAGGATCAAGGTACTCAGTCAATACAGGCTGAAAAGTAGCCTGAGGGCTTGCTGTTAGGTGGGGCCAGTCCCTAGGGCGGGTTGCCTGCCCTGGCTGAACTGGATTAAATCCATGCTATAGTGGGTGTGGCAGACCCCTGAGCTAACAGCCCAAGGAATGCACTTCAATGGCCCCCACCAGGGTATCAGCATGCCTGGACCAGCTCAGAACAATGGCCTCCACCAATGTCTCAGTCTCAGGAGAGGATCCTCCTCTCACCAAGATGCCCCCAGAGCCTACCAGGTGAGTCTCGTTTCAGCAAAGGACAGTGAGCCTTCTCTCTGGTGATTTTAGGTTGCTGCAATGAGTGAGTTTGTGCATGGGCCCTTTAAGACCCAGATCTTTTCAGCTTTCGGCCGATACTGGGGGTGTCCTTGCTGCAGTTAATAGCCAGCAAAACCAGACAGTAAGACCCCTGTCTCAGTTGGGCTGAGTCTGAAGGATGGTTATAGCAGTATTGCCCCCGCTACGGACCTCACTCCTCCAGGGAGGGCTCGTACCTTATGATGGCTCCCGCCTGGCCAGCTGAGAAGCTCTGCTGCTCCCAAAGGTGGCTTTTTTCCTCTCTGGCTGGAGTTACTGCCTCTTCTGCCTTTGTCAAGACTGTCCTTGTCGTGGGGGTTCTTTTTATCCAGTTTTCAGTTTTCAATCCAAGGTGATTCTTCTCATAATTATTGTAACCTAGTTGTGTTCGTGGGAGGAGGCGAGTTCAACATCTGCTCACGGCACCATCTTGATGAGATCTCCCTAAAAATTCTTTTTCTATTTCTGCAGAAAATGTCAATGGGATTTTGATAAAGAGTGCTTTGAGTTTGAAAATCTCTTTGGGTAATATGGACATTTTAACAATATTAAGTCTTCCCTTCATGAACGCAGGATGATGTCATATACAAAAAATCATTGCTAAGACCAATGTGAAGAAGATTTTTCCCTATATTTTTTTTCAGGAGTTTACAATTTCATGTCTTACATTTAAAATTTTAATCTATTTTGATTTGATTCTTGTGCATGGTATAGGATAATGGTCCAATTCATTCTTTTGTACATGGCTATCCAGTTTTCCCAACACAATTTGTCAAAGAGACTATCCTTTTACCATCATGTAATCTTGGAACTTGGTATGTAATCATGGCACCTTAGGGGGTCTTTACATATATTTGTGTCTTCTTTAATTTCTTTTAGCAATATTTCATAGTTTTCAGTGTGTAAGTCTTTACTTACTTGGTTAAGTGTTTTTCTAATTATTTTATTCCTTTTCATGCTATTGCATACGTGATTATTTCTTAATTTTCTTTTTGGATTGTTTATTGATAGTGTACAGCAATGCAACTGAGTCTGTATATTGACTTTCTACATTACAAGTTTACTGAATTCATTCTAATAGTTTTGTTTAATCTTTAGGATCTTATATATATAAGATCATGTCATCCGCAAAGAGAGATAATTTTACTTTTTCCTTTCTGATTTTGATGACTTTTATTTATTTTTCTTGACTATTTGCACTAGCTAGGACTTCCAGTACTGTGTTGAAAAGAAGTGACAAAAGTAGGCATCTTGTTTTGTTCTTAGAGGAAAAGCTCTGTTTTTCACCACTGAATATAATGTTAGCTGTGCGTTTTTAATGCACAGTCTTTATTGTGCTGAAGAAATTTCCTTCCATTTCTACTTTGGTCAACTTTTTAAATTGTGTTTATGATAAAATGGTGTTCAATTCTGTCCAATGATTCTTCTGCATCTATTGAAGTGATCATGTGTTTTTTATCCATTCTGCTAATATGGTGAATCACATTGATTGATTTTTATATCTTGAACCATTTTTGAATTTCAGGGATAAATCCCACTTGGCCTTGTGAAAGATTCTTTTAATACACTGTTAAATTCTGTTTGCTACTATTTTGTTGAGGACTGTTGCATCTAGATTCATCAAGAATATTGCTCTCTAGTTTTCTTTTCTTATAGTGTCTTTTTCTGGCTTTTGTGGGAGGGTAATACTGGCTTCATAAAATGATTCTGGATGTATTCTCTCCTACTAAATTTTTTTTGAAAACTTTGAGAAGAATTGGCATTAATTCTTCTTTAAATTTTGGTAGAATTTGCCAGTGAAGCCATCAGGCTTTTTTTCTTGGGTGGTTTTGGATTAAGGATTTGATCGTCTTACTAGTTATTAGACTGTTCAGATTTTGTATTTCCTCATGATTCAGTCTGGAAGTTGTATGTTTCTAAGAATATATCCATTTCTTCTAAGTCACTCATTTTTTTTTTGGCACATGAGTGTTTATAGTAGTCTCATAATCATTTTTATTTCTGTGACATCAGCTTTAATATCTCCTCTTTTATTTCTGATTTTATTCATTTATTCATTCTATGTTTTTTAGCTGGTTACTATAGCTAAGGGTTTGTAAATATTGCTGATCATTAAAAATATGACTCAGTTTCATTGATTTTTTTATTGTCTTTACTATTCTCAATTTTATTTACTTATACTGTAATCTTTACTGTTGTCTTCCTTCTGCTAACTTTGGGCTTAGTTTGTTCTTCTTTTTCTAATTCATTGAGGGGCAAAGTTAGGTTGCTTATTTGAAATCTTCCTATTTAAAGTAGATGTTGACTGCCTTAACTTCTGTTGCTGCATCCTATAATTTTGGTATGTTGTCTTTTCTTTTTCATTTATCTCAAGTTATTTTCTAATTTTCCTTTTGATTTCTTATTCATCCCATTGCCTCTTCAAGAGTGTGCTGTTTAGTTTCCACATATTTGTGAATTTTATTGTTTCCCTTTTGTTGTTGATTTCTAGTTTCATTCCACCATGGTGGAAAAGATACTTGATATGGTTCCAATCTTCTTAAATTTGTTAAGACTTGTTTTGTGACCTAACATGTGATATATCCTGGGATATGTGTGTTGCACGTGTTATCAAAAAGAATGTATATTCTGGTGTTGTTGGATGAAATGTCCTGTGTATGCTTTAAGGTCCACTGGGTCAATAGTGTTTAAGTCTTCTATGTCTTCATTAATTTTCTGTCTTATTGTTATATGCATAATTAAAAGTGGGGCATTGAAATCTCCTACTATTATTATATGACTATTTCTCCCTTCAGTTCCCTCACTGTTTGCTTCATATATTTGGGAGCTCTTATCTTGAGCATGTATATATTTATAATTGTTATATAGTCCCAGTGAAATGATCCTTTTATTATTCTATAAATTCCTTCTTTGTCTCTTATGACAGTTTTTGACTTAATTTTTATTGTTTCATATAATTATGGCCACTCCTACTGTCTTATGGTTACCATTTGCATGAAATATCTTTTTCTATCATCTCTTTTTCAACCTATATATGTGTCATTAAATCTAAAGTGAGTGTCTTTTAAAAAGCATATAGTTGGATCATGCATTCATTCATTCTGTCTTTAATTGGGGAGTTTGATCCATTTATAGTTAAAGTTATTACTGATAGTAAAGGACACATTATTGACATTTTGTTAATGGTTTTCTCTCTGTATTGTAGCTTTTTTGTTCTTTTCCTCTCATGCTGTCTTCTTGTGTGTTCTGTTGATTTTTTTGTAGTGACATGCTTTGATTTCTTTCTAATTTTATTTTGCATATGTTCTATAGGTATTTTCTTTATGGTTACCATGGGGCTTACATAAAACATCTTATAGTTATAACAATCTATTTTAAGCTGATAACAACTTAACTTCAACTGTATACAAAAACTCTACTCTTTTACTTCCTACACACACACTTTACTGATATCACAACTTACATTTTTTTTTTTTTAAAGATTTTATTTTTTCCTTTTTCTCCCCAAAGCCCCCCGGTACATAGTTGTGTATTCTTTATTGTGGGTTCCTCTAGCTGTGGCATGTGGGACGCCGCCTCAGCGTGGTCTGACGAGCAGTGCCATGTCCGCGCCCAGGATTCGAACCGACGAAACACTGGGCCGCCTGCAGCGGAGCGCGCGAACTTAACCACTCGGCCACGGGGCCAGCCCCTCACAACTTACATCTTTTTATAGTGGATTTCCATTAACATATTTTTATAGTTGTAGTTATCTTTTATACTTTCATCTTTTAGCTTTTATACCATAATTAAAAGTGATCTGTGCATGGCTGTCACAATATTACATATTCTGTTTTGTCTATGCATTTACTTTTACCAGTGGGATTTATACTTTCATATACTTTTATGTTGCTGTCTACCGTCCTTTTGTTTCAATTTGAAGTTCTCCCCTTAGCATTTCTTGTAAGGCAGATATTGTGGTGATGAACTTTCTCAGCTATTGTTTATCTAGGAAAATCTTTATTCCTCCTTAATTTTTCAAGGACAGTTTTGCCAGATATATTATTATTGGTTGGCAGTTTTTTTCTTTCAGCTCTTTGAATATATCATCTCATTATTTTGTAGCTTATAAATTTCTGCTGAAGAATCTGCTGATAATCTTGTGGGGGAAATACCTGACAAGTTACTCTTCTCTTGCTTCTTTGAAAATTCTCTTTTGTCTTCAACTTTTGGCAGTTCAGTTACAGCGTGTCTTGATACGGATTTTGAATTCATCTTTGTTGGAATCTATTGGGCTTCTTTAATCTCGATGTCCATCTCCTCAAATTAGGGAAGTTTTAGCCATTGTTTTTTCCAGTAAGCTTTCTGTCATATTTTTCTCTCTTCTCCTTTTGAGACTCCCACAGTGCATATTTGGTTCTCTTGATAGTATCTCATTTGTCAGTCTTTCTTCACTCTTTTTAATTCTTTTTTTTTTCTTTTTGCTCCACTGACTGTATGATTTCCAATGAACTGTCTTTGAGTTCACTGATTGTTTCTTCTACATGACTATATCTGCTGTTGAATCTTTCTAGTAAATTTTTCAATTCAGTTATTATTTTACAATTCCAATATTTATCTTTGGTTCTTTTTTATATTTTCTATTGGTTGTTATCCTCATTTTGCTCACGGACCATTTACCTGAGCACATTAGGCATCTTTATGATGGTTATTTTGAACTCTTTGTCAGGTAATTCTCCGAGAGAGGCAAGACAGAAAAAGGTCCCTTGGACAGCCCCCTGAAAAGCTGGAATGGTAGGCAAATTCTCCAACTATTTCCCTTCCCAGGGAGAATCCACAAGTTGAGAGTTCATTCCTACTCATTCCATGCTAAGTCAAAAAGAGGGACTATGGCAAGTGAGTGCTAATTCAAACTTTTGCCTTTGTTCTCAGTGGTCCCCAACATGGTGCCCTTCCCTTTCAGTACTTAAATTCAGGCAAGACAGAAACCATCTCTCAGGCAGCTTCCTGAAAAGTCCGCACATCAGGCATATGTTTTAGTCTTCTCCTTCCCTCCCCAGTGAGAAGCTTGGAACTGAAAACTTCCTCTCAATTGTACTTTGCTGAACCAGAGGGAGCAGCTATAGTGAGTGGGTGCCAAAAATTTTACTACTGGCTTTTATGTGACTGGTCTCATGCTGATCTGGGGTGGAGAAGTCTCTCAACTGTTCTCTGGATTTCTCACAAAAGGAATTGATTCATGTATTGTTGGTGAATAGATATTTCTATTAGAGAAAGGAGGGTCTTGGACTTCCTATTCTGCTATCTTGATGAAGTCACCCCCTATAAGTTTTTTAAAGTTATTTTAATAGGTTGGCATTCTGCCTTCCCCTCCAGATAATTGAACACCTCTTCTTTTTGCTTGTTTATTTTGTAGTACTTTTATACTTTATCTCTTATCTGTCTTTATATTTATAAACTTCTTGTTAGCAGAAACTATATGTTATTCATCTCTATGTCCTAAGCACCTAGATTGTGACCTGACACATGTTTATCTTATAATGAATCTTTGATTACAAAAAGAAATTATAATTCACATTACCTCTTCACCTACATATGGAAGAATTTTCAACATCTAGACTCTGAATCCTCTCATAGTAAGTTCCTGTCTGCCTCAATTCTGCTCAGCTATAGGTACTAGGCAACTTTAACTTGTCTGCCAATCAGAACAATAGAAAACCTTGATCAATATAGGCAATATAGGGCCGGACCAGTGGTGCAGTGGTTAAGTGAGCACATTCCACTTCTCGGCGGCCCGGGGTTAGCCGGTTCGGATCCCAGGTGCGGACATGGCACTGTTTGGCACACCATGCTGTGGTAGGCGTCCCACATATAAAGTAGAGGAAGATGGACATGGATGTTAGCTCAGGGCCAGTCTTCTTCAGCATAAAGAGGAGAATTGGCAGTAGTTAGCTCAGGGCTAGTCTTCTTCTTCAAAAAAACCTGGCAATATATGAAGTGGCTCATCCCTTCTACTGAGTGTGATGATTTATTATTAATTGTACTATTCCAAGTTTACTGTCTAGTGTGTTCTATATTCATGCATGCCTAACAAACTGCATCAGTCTTCTACAAACTTTTTCTAGATGTGTTCACTTCTATTTTGTTTTTCTGCATGGTTTTCAGTATTCTCTGGTGGAGCTAGAGCCCTGCCTTAAATCTAAAAGCCTTTATCTATTGATCAGTTCCTTACCATAACCTTCTCTCCGAATGTTGCATCTTCAAATCACTGTGCTACAGCTATTTGAAAGAGATGTGCTTCAAAATATATTATAGCCCCTAAAACTATAAGAACACCATCCACTTCACAAATATATACTCGGAATTACCATAGTTCCTAGGTGCGATGATTTGTTTTACTATTCACCCATCGGAAGGCTTAGCCTCTCCATAATCTCAATAAGTCCCGTATGACCACTCCATGGCTCTACTTAGTCTTGGTTTATTTATTTTTCCTTGCTCTGTGATTTCAGCATGCCTTAAGGTAACCATGTCAGGATAATAGTCCAGATCCTCACGTTACAATTCAAATAAACTGAGGTTACATTAAGATTATGTAAGAGCCTTAATTCTACTTTCCATAAGCTTGTGGGAAATATTTTTGCCAGTTGAAATCATGATATTCTTAACTATGATCTTCTTGTACCACCTATATGATTTTATGTTTATCTTTACTTATTTGAAGGTAAAATAATTTTCTACTGCTCACCAATTCACCTTTACTTGAAAAATTACAAAATCTGAAAGTGAAAAATTTAAAAACGTAACAAAATTTTATCACTAAATCTTTACTTCCAATATCTGATTATGGAATATCTTCTTCTTCAACAATTAAGTAAAAACAAAATACTCTGTATAACAAATATTTACTTCCTACCTACTTATTTTTCTTTAAGATTTTAATGTGAATATAAAATGAAAACAAATTTGAGGCTTTTAAATCATCCACATTGCTAACGTATCCATTTCACTTAGTAAATGGTAATGGAGTATGGGGAAAAGGTGCTTTATTAATCCTGAGGGCTGATATTCATCTGGCATCCAATGTTAAGTTGTACTCCCAATCCCCCCCATTGGCTTGGATCCTTATGGATTGCTCAGTGTCCACACATTACTGATTGTTAAATATTTGGACATCCTAACACCCCTTGTTTTATAATACACTTTTGGAAATAATCAGCTAAGTCACCAGAGTTTTTACACATTTTACTAAGTATAAGTAAAACTAGTGATCAAATATTAGCGTATTTCTATTAATTTTTGTTGTTTATGTATGAGTGTATCTTTATCTATACATATCTATCTGGAGAAAGAAACTATTCAGGGAGATTTTAATTATTGATAATAAACTCCCACTTGACTAGGGATTTACAGCAACCTTACTTATTCAATAATAAACTGCAGCATCAATAATACAAAAAAGCTCTCTGTGTCTCAAACTTCTACAGCTCGGACAAAATTTCCTCGATTTAAGCCATCTGGTTTTTTTGAAGGTAAAAAATAGTGACAATCTAGTTTTATCTTTTTTTCCAAATTGGATATTTGAGTTGTCAACTTCAATCTCTTCCAGCTCTCTGGAAATGCACAAACACAGCTACACACACTTATCCATATGCAGAATGATATTTATTGACTGTCTATTCCTTCATTTTAGCCATCGAATTTTTGTGTTGATTAAAATTATTTGTGCTGTAGCAACAAATTTATTGAGGATTTTCTGTAAAAATATCTTATGTGATATAGAAATATAAGATTTGATAGTTATAAAAATGAATAATTATGTAACATAATAATTCCATAGTTCAAATTATTTGTTGTAAATTATATAATTGTTCAACTATGTTCACACGCCCTTCTTCTCCTTTATTGTGAAAATATTGAATATAGTTCTCTGCCTCATTGATATTTATCTTGGATATGTGACTTATTTGATCAATGGCACATGCACAGATGTGCTGTACAAATGTCCAATAAGTGCTAATTACTGACACTCCTTATGAGCTTCTGACAGCTGCTAACAGAATAAAATGTCCTAGGTAATGGATATTAATTCATTCTGAGTCCCCAAATAGAAAACATCATTCAAACTTTAGCTCTACCTTCAGCCTGAACCCAAGCCAAGTCAAGATGAAAGCTAAACAGAACCATAGCTAAAGTGAAGACTCAGAAATGAGAAAAAAATATTTTTTGTAGTCTATGAGATTCATTGGTTACTTATTACTAGCACAAAATCTAGCTAATTCATTACCTTTAGAAAACATATATTTGATGTGCCAATTTGGAATTCTTTTTTGTTGTAAATAACAACTATTACAGTGTAAATAATTACTGTTTCTTAAATAGTCAATATAGTTTCACTTTTCTCAGGAACAAGGAAGTCAAGACAATAAGTAGGTGCTGCTGACACTTATTACATGTCTTAACAGTATCTCTTGGTGTCTCTGTGGTTTCCTCATTGGTTTAAAGATGGCTGCTATAATTCCAGATATGACACCAGCATTTAATGCAGAGAATAGGAGGAAAAGAACAGATACCATCTTGTTTTTCCTTTTTAATTAAGAAAGGAAAAGCTTTATCAAAGATGATCTTGACAGACTTCTTCTTCTGCCTTATTGTTCAGAATTGGGTCACATGGCTACTAATATCTATAATGTAAGCTATGAAATTGGGCAATGCATTGCCCTGATTGGGTTAGACAAATTATGACCCATTGTTGAGGACCGGTAAATGTTGGATGTCTATCAGAAGCCATACAAAATCTGGCTTCTGATAGCAAGGAAGAAGGGAGGTGGTGGTAATGAATATTGGAAAGACAACTAAAAATGATTTCTACTGTCACAATTGTTTATTGTACCTCCTAATTCTTGATCTCCCGATCTACCTGTAAATGCCAGAGTATGGGAATAATACATGATGCTCAATACTATATATTGGGAAAATACGTTTTGCTGCCTTTGAAAAATGCCCTGCATTAATAATAGGACTTAACTAACAGATGTTACACAGTTAATTGAAACAGGGTAAGCATTAAAATTAATTGAAGCAAAGAAAGTACAGTATCAAGGTGAAGTCATCTTCACTTAAAGTTCATATTTAGTGGGAAGTCATCCTAAGAATATGGTTAAAGAGAACAAAATTTGATGTGTCAGATTTAATGATGCAGAAATTGGGTAAAGATTATATTAAAATGCAGTACATGTAGATAGTCTGAGAGAGTTTATGACACCTAGGTTTTATTACTCACATTCTCCTATGTGGTTGGATGCTGTATATTATAATGCAATCTTCAGATGTTCAAGGCAAGGTTGTGACACTGCTATAAAAACCTTGTAAGGCAAAAGGATTTAGTCTCTGCAACGTAAGTCTCTATATACATCACTTTTACTCTTTCAAAGATTATGTGAAACATAACCTTTTAATTTTAAGTAAAATCTTAAATACAATCACACACCTAGCTTTTGCATACTGGCTTAGGTTTTTCCTTTGTATACTATTACTTTGCTCTAAAAATATAAATGCAGCCCATTCTCTCAATAATGCAATCGTTTCTTGATTTAGTTAATATCAACTTCCATAAAATTATTCTATTACTTTTTTTCTTCCTTTCTGGAACCTCTGGTTCCCTCTTTATTTGGGGTATAATTCAAGGATGATTTACTAGTATCTTCTTATTTCTAACATTTCAACCCTTCTATTTGCTTTAATAGAAACTTATCACTTTAATCTAATTAAAATAGAACACATAGCAGCAATTAACTTACGTCATCTGTCACCTATGGTCTTAATTTGACATATTAAATACTCCTCTTTAGTTTAGCTTTAATTTCTTCTATTTTATAAAAAGGTTAAAAGAAAAAGTCACGTCTTTTCCTACATAAAAAAGTGGGAGATTGAAGAGCAATTTAAGCAGAAAATACCAAATTTAATGTGCATTCTGCAACAATATTAGGTCCAAGAATGCTCTCAGTAATAGTAATTTAATATATTTGCTACTAGGAATTTGGAAATATGGACTTCAGTAAACATCAGAAATGACAGAATCAGCCTCTCAATGCACCAAATAACTAAATACATAAATCACAACAAATAAAGATGCATTTTACTCCAAAACTAATGTGTAACATATCAATAAGGAATCATGGATCATAAGTGCAACTGGAAAAACTAAGCCTCTGGGCTTATTAAAATCTTTGATAAAATGAAAAAAAAAACTTGTGAACTATAGAGAAATAAAAATTAACTTACCATTTTTAATAAACTACAGAAAACATAGGGGCTGGCCCCGTGGCTGAGTGGTTAAGTTCGAGCGCTCCACTGCAGGCGGCCCAGTGTTTCGTTGGTTCGAATACTGGGCGCAGACATGGCACTGCTCATCAAACCACGCTGAGGCAGCGTCCCACATGCCACAACTAGAAGGACCCACAACGAAGAATAGACGACTATGCACTGGGGGGCTTTGGGGAGAAAAAGGAAAAAAAATAAAATCTTTAAAAAAATCTATGGAAAACATATAAATAAACA
Source organism: Equus caballus (assembly GCF_041296265.1). NCBI lineage: Eukaryota > Metazoa > Chordata > Mammalia > Perissodactyla > Equidae > Equus > Equus caballus. Next base: position 82,876,354 of record NC_091715.1, read on the forward strand.
CAGAAAACATTAAAATATGATGAAGTAATATTGACATTGATTTTCTCAATTTTTGATGTACAACTTTGAAGCAAAAGAAAATTTTGAAGATAAAGAAAGTCTTTTTTTTCCCAGTTGAAGGTGATTTTTTGTTTGGTAAAAGTTAAGCTACTTAATGGAAATGGGACAATCAGGGCCTCCGAAAGTAAAAGGTTAAGTAGTTTTCAATAAATTAAATGATGACATATAAAGTATCAAAGATCAATAGTCATAAATTTATTATGCCTTTCTTGATATTTTATTCCTTCCTAAAGAAAACTTTTAAGAGGAGACCAGTAAAGTATTCATGAATAACATTTAATAAAAGTAGATGAAAAATAAAAGTAGAATGACTTCTTTAAAGAAAGGAATACAGCTCTTCCACTATTAATATATAGGCATGTATGAAAAAGGAAAGACTATATGTTGAAAAAATTTAAAGTAATAATGTCAAGACAGCAAGTTGAGAGAGAAAGACAAAATTGATAAAGAATTATTGTATTTCTTTTCCTACAATTTATAACTATTAGGACCAGCTACTTAGAATCTGATTTATAAAATGTACTGGTACAGTAGTCTATAGGAAGACCTAATAAGAGATAATTTGAATATTCTTAACGTATTCGAATCTATAAGACCTAATGACTTGCTTCCTAGGGTGCTGAAAATGAGTGAGGTTATTGTAGGGTGACTACTTGCTGGTTCTAACAACTTGTAGATGAATGGGAGAGATTCTTGAAAATTAGAAGAGGGACGTTGGAAAAGGTCAAAGTCTAGAAATTGCACATTTCTAAGTTTAATCTTTATAACTTAGAAAAGCACGATAATTAGTTTTTTTAAACCATTAGGAAACCATGTGTTTTCTAACAAATTTCATATGTTCAAAAATTATCCTTGAGTAAATTAAACGCTTTCTAACCTACAATAATAGGCTTAGGATATTAAGAAATTATAGAAATTTGTCTTTATTTGAGAAGGTTTAATTCAGAGACAAGTACTTAAAATGAACAAAAGGGCAATTGTAGTCTAATACATAAACTTGACTCAGAAGCAATCTTTTGATGAGGTCATAATTAGTAGTTAGTTTTAAGATGCATCAAAAAACAAAATATAAAGACATACATACACATTCATGCATGTACATACACACACACATCCCAAATAATTTGTAAATGAAGTCAAACTATAAGAACTCTATGGAGAGGAAAGACAATTGGACATAATTTAGGCAATTATGTCTAAACTGAAAGATTCCATACTAGTAAATTAACCTTTCTAGACTTGTTATCTGTAAAATTGGGATGACTAGATAATTTCCAAGTTCCCTTATAGCTATAAGGTTTTATGAGTCTGTTAGAGAAGACCAGCAGTTTAGGAGACAGACAAAAAGCACAGTAGAGAAATGTTTAAATTATACAAAGAGGATAAAAATTTTCAATACAAAATTATTTCACTCACTGATCAAATTATCTTCCACAAATACCATCTCAAACAAAAATTCTTTTATCAAGGAGAGATATGTATCATATTAGAGACAATTGTAGATATGTCAGTATTAAATTTGAACTATAGTTGTAGCAGTACAACTGCAATGAGGGAGTTTTAAAAGAAACATTTTGAAGGATGAATCAGCAGACCTTGGTGATTGATTATACATGTGTAGAAGATGGGGGGAGAAGAAGAAGGAAAGTCAAACACACCTTTAATTTATGAGCGTTGAACTTGGGAAAATTATATTACTGTTGATGAAATTGTGTGAGACAGAGGGGAACTGGTTTTTGGATGGAAGATGACTACATCACTTTTTGTCAAATTGAGTTTAAGATTATGGACTCAGGCAGAATTTTCCAATGAATAATTTAAAGTATGTGATGGTAGCCTGGTAGAGATGTTAAAGGTGGAGTATAATTTAGGCTACAAACTTTCTGAGGGCAAAGACCTTGTCTAATTTGTGTTTGTCTTATTTGTCAAAGGCAAATAAGTACAAAATTCTGGCTCAGAACATAGTACATAATAGATTCTCAATAAATACTTACTGAATGGATGATTAATTTATAAGCTCTTGAGTAAATAACGTAATGAGAAAAATAAGTAATCTGTGGAAAGCATAGACAGGAAAACTGATCTGTACTGAGACTCTCATTTTAGAAACAAGAAGAACAGAAACCAATGAAGAAGACAGAAAATAGCTATTCAAGAGAAAGGAGAACCTGGATTATAGTGTCACAACCCCCAAGGTTTAGTATTTCAAGAATATAATTCCCAGAATGATAGTTCAGACCAGATTTTCAGAGGAAATTCTACATCAACATCCCAACTGGAATAGTGCAATAGTCTTCCTCACTCTAATTTGGAATTTGATTATCCTTTCATAAACTCTAACCAGTAATAATAATTATGTTTGTAAAACACTTTCCCTGGTTACCACCTCTAACACTCTCATTACAGCTCAGCTTAGTTATATTATCACTTTTCTATTCTACCTTTGTTCCTGCTTTTGTTAATAAGGTTGTATAAACCTTGTGGAAACCTCATTGCGTTGTGTATAAACTCCACTATATACTTATTTCTCCATAGGATCTTCAATATACATACCTCAATTAAATCCCTTAAAAGATGCCACTTCTTGTCCAAAATCAACTATATCTTCTCCTACTCACTATGAAGCATTATAAGGACATAATTGTCTCACTCCTTCTTCCCTAGTGTTATTCATAGACTATCTGTATTCAGAAATCTGAAAATATCACTCACAAAACTCTCTTCTTGAGACATCCACGTCATTGATTTACATGTTCCTGCTCTTTTTCAGACTCATTACTCTTTTTTACTCAATTCCAAAACAAACATCTTCCTCAACATATTTACCACCTGGATCAGAGATTTCCTTTTTTCTCAATCCCTGCTATCACCCAAGATGATTTTGACTTCTTTATTGATGGCTTTTTAAAGATACCAAGCTCACAAATTTGCATCTTAATTCTAATTAAATTGATACCCAAAGTGTTTTCTTTCACCCTTTGGTGTGGCCACAAGTATATTTTAAAGAACTTTTCCATCTTGGTCTCTTTCTAACTGCAACTTCTTTACCTTCAGCCTCTCCCACCTATTCACATTTATAGAGACTACAACTTGCTTTCCCTGTCACTTTGATCCCTTTAACTCTCTCTACGCTTAACAGTTTATGTATCTCATTCTGCTTTCTCTTGACTTACTAACAGTTTTATTCTCCTTTCACTGGGAAATGATGTAGTAAGTGGCTCACAAAAACAAATGTTTATTGTTTTGTCACATTACTTGTTGGTCTGGAATTGGATGCAGCTCTTCTCAATATGTCTGCTTCATTCTGGGATCCAGGCTGAATGAGAAACCCCTTTCTGTAACATAACATTTTCATGGTAGAAGAAAAAGAGCAGTGGTAGAATCACATGATGGATCTTAAAAAGCTTATGCCCAGAAGATTTAACTTCCATTTTGTTAGTCAAAGTCATATGCAAAAGCCTATCATTAATGAGGCAAGGACTTAAATACTCCTCCCTCGGTGAGGGTCAAAGCAATGATGCATATCCTTCTAATGAAGAATGACACCAAACAATGGGGAGCAGTAATATACACTTTAGTAGAGAAGCCATCGTGAATTTCTATTGTCAATAAAGAAGATGATGCTTTTGCTATAACCATATACAACTCTTGCCACATCCAACAAGCCAAGCTCCAAAATTGAATACTCATCATCATTGGTAATCATGGCTTTGACTCCTTGAATGTTGAACATCACTAGAGAAAGTCACAAAGGCATGCTGTGTGGGTCTACTTGAGAGTTAGGTTATGTATTCAGTCTATTTCTTTTTTTGGGTGTGGGTGTGAGGAGATTGGCCCTAAGCTAACATTTGTTGCCAGTCTTCTTTTTTTCTCTCCCAAAGTCTCAGTACATAGTTGTATATCTTCATTGTAGGTCATTCTAGTTCCTCTATGTGGGATGCCACCACAGCATGGCTTGATGAGTGCTACATAGGTCCATGCCCAGGATCCAATCCAGTGAACCCTGGGCTGCTAGCTGAAGTGGAGTGGGTGAACTTAGCCACTCGGCCACAGGGCTAGCCCCACTGTGTATATTTCTATACATTTCTTATGTCCATTACCCTCATGCTACTTTTGCTATGCCAAATATTTGTCATATTCCTTCATTTTTAGCAGATGAATTTGTTTTAAAGATTTTTTCAATGTGCTTTATTATATTCTTTTGCCACTTTGAATGTTCTTTAAAACTCATTTTTTATCATTTGCCATCTTTCAATACTCAGATCATGAGTTTCTTCAGTGACTGACTCCACTCCATTAGTGTGCTTGAAACTATATGGAATTTGGAATCCCACAGATTTAGGTTTGAACTATGACTATCCTCACATAAGGATGGTAAAATAGAAAAATATTATTACTTACTTCATAAGAGTAGTGTGAGGATTAAGTGAGATGATATAAGAGTTTAACATATAATAAGTAATGATAACAATTAGTTTTCTATCCTCTTTTTTGCTCAGTATATATTAATTTCCATTTGTTCTCTGTTGCCAAAGCAATTTGTTATCTTCCATCTTGTCTTTCTCACCAGACTGTAAGGTATTTGAGGATAGTGTACCTTATTTGAAGCTGTAGGTCTGATGAAGTTATACAAGTCCTGAGATACAGAAGTCACTCAATAAGTACATGATGAATGAATGGATAAATGAATGGTTGAGAACTGTTTTAATTTGTAAGATTAAGTTCTGTTAGCATTCTTTTGATCTTCTGAGAATGTCATCCATAAATATCCTTCTATTGTTTGTATCTTTGTCAACATTTTCTTTAACCTATGTTAGGTTGATTGCGAAAAATGGCTACAATTCTTCACATATTTCTGTTTTAATATCCTATAGAATGCAACTCTTCAGCTCTTCCAATCAAGAAGTAGAGCCTATTTACTCACTTCCTTGACTTGAGTTGGACTAATGATTTGTTTTGGCAAAAATAATGCCACAGAAGTAACCGAGTTTCCATTTTGAGTGTTCACCTCCAAAGCCCTTGTGACTTTTACTTGCTCTCTTGCTACCCTGTCCAACACTCATGAGAAGAATCCAGGGATAGGCTGCTAAATGATGAGAAACACATGACCCACTTGCCACTGCAGCCCCAGTCAACAGCCAGTCAGTTGCCAGACATGAGAATAAGGCCATTCTACACTAGGCACCTCTCTGCTGACCAGTCAACTCATTGGCTTTTATCTTTTCATAAAATTCAACTGTGATGAATATGTGGATACCAGGGTGATGTCCACGAGGAGGGGAAAGTGAAGAGCACAACATTTCTTGTGTATTTCTACCAGCCAGGCACGAGGTTAGCTCTTTTATATAATCCATCTCATTCGATACTCACAACCATATTCTGATAGGCAAAATTAAGCAGAAATTTTTTTATTTAATATATGAGAAAATTAAATTTGAAAAGATTGAGCAGTTTTCCCAAGGTCACATAGTTAATATAAGCCTAGCTCTACCAATCTATCAGAAGCCCTCAAACTAAGATTAGTGATAAAAAGCTACTAATAAATGGTTTCTCTATTATATATCACAAAATAATTAATAGAGGATTATGAAAATACATTTTTCTCATTAAGGTCTAAGAGGAAGTACAATATTCTTCTAATAGCAGGTAGCTAAAATTAGGCTTCAAGAAATAATGGCAAAATTTGCTATTTAATGTCTTGTGTGAACAAGTTTTATCATTTTATCTATTCCCTGTTAGTATTTATGTATCCAGCAATTTTTCTGTCTTTGTTTTTATCCTTCAAGCCTTAACTAATATTGTAAAACCATGTTTGCCCCTCCTGCCTTTTTTATAATCACAAAGTTAGATTTCTGTTTGTTCATCAAAAATGGATTTGGTAATTCATGAAAATACAGTGGGAATGTTGACTATTGTCTCCTTTGAGATTACTCAGCCACCTACAAGTGGCATAAATATTAATGGCCCTGTGGAAGGGCTATTACCTGTGCAGTCAATTCTCGATATTCTGATTGAGAATAGCTCATAGTAACTAAAATATTTTCCTTGTTGTAAAATGTTAGAAATCATTCTTCATGCTAACATATTACTTATTCAGTTATGGTTTAATTATAAGAAGACAAAGTGCATCCTAATCTTTGATGAAGCACAATAAAATATGCTACTATATTAAAATTAATGCTTCTAAATTGTCAGTAAAATGTCACGATAGATGGCCAATGTAAAAGTAAGGTTTCAATTTACTTTAGTGAAAAAGGACTGGTCATGGAGTTACTCTATTATCAAATGTCATGGATGAAATTAACTCTAGAGTTGCACCTTTTATTTTATTTAATTTATTTTTATTATCTGGTTTATTTTATTTATTTATTTTTTTGAGGAAGATTAGTCCTGAGCTAACATCTGCTGCCCATCCTCCTCTTTTTGCTGAGGAAGACTGGCCCTGAGCTAACATCCATGCCCATCTTCCTCTACTTTATATGTGGGATGCCTACCACAGCATGGCTTGCCAAGCGGTGCCATATCCACACCCTGGATTCCAACCGGCAAACCCTGGGTCGCTGAAGTGGAACATGCGAACTTAACGGCTACACCACTGGGCCAGCCCCTACCTTTCATTTTATAGATAAGATGCCTGAAGAAAGGGGAAGTAGGTGCTGGTCCAGTGGTGCCACGGTTAAGTTCACACTTTCTGCTTCTCAGTGGCCCGGGGTTTGCCGGTTCAGATCCGGGGTGCGGACATGACACCTCTTGGCACACCATGCTGTGGTAGGCATCCCACATATAAGGTAGAAGAAGATGGGCACGGATGTTAGCTCAGGGCCAGTCTTCCTCAGCAAAAAGAGGAGGACTGGCAGCAGTTAGTTCAGGGCTAATCTTCTCCGGAAAAAAAAAAAAAAAGAAAGGGGAAGTAACTTAGTAAAAGTACTTGATCTAGATCACAGTCTTAGATTTCTAGGCTAACACTCTTCCCAATAAGTCACGCTGGAAAAGTGGTGGCAATAGCACCGAACTCAGAATAAGAACACAACGTTGTCAATTAGACAGAGCATTAGCTTAGAAACTGGAAGATCTGTCTACAACTCCTAGCTTTACAAGTTACTTTCTTTGTGCTCTTGAGCGAGTCACTACTCCTTTCTCAGTTTTTACTTCCTCCTGTGTAAAATGAGGGGCTTGTACTAGATAATCTTTCAGATTCTTTCCAATTTTGTCACTCTATATACTCTGAGCATCAATTTATCCCTATTCCTCCTTAAAATTCTTAACAGAATATTCCAAAGTGTTTTATTCTGTAATCTTAAAAGACTTTCCCTCTTGCCATTCAACCAGCATCTGTCATTTACAAGCATACTTCATCTTATTGTGCTTCACTTTAATGCACTTCATAGACACTGCACTTTTTACAAATCGAAGGTTTGTGGCAACACTGCATTGACAAAGCCTAGAACCACCATTTTTCTAACAGGATTTGCTCACTTCATGTTTCTTCGTGCCACATTTTGGTTATTCTCACAATGCTTCAAAATTTTTCATTATTATAATTCTATTTGTTTTGGTGATCTGTGATCAGTGATCTTTGCTATTACTATCATAATTGTTTTGGGGCATTATGAACCACACCCATATAACAACAAACTTAATGGATAAATGTGGTGTGTGTTCTGACTGCTCCATTGACCAGCCATTGCCCCATATCTCTCCCTCTCCTTAGGCCCCCCTATTCCCTGAGACACAACAATATTGAATTAGGCTAATTAATAATCCTACAATAGCTTCTAAGTGTTCAAGTGAAAGGAAGAATCACACATCTCTCACTTTAAACCAAAAGCTAAAAAGGATTGAGCTTAGCGAGGAAGCCATGTCAAAAGCCAAAATAGGCTGAAAGCTAGGTCTGTTGTACCAAACAGTTAGCCAAGTTGTGAATGCAAAGGCAAAGATCTTGAAGGAAATTAAAAGTGCTGCTCCAGTGAACACACAAAGGATAAGAAAGTGAAACAGCCTTATTGCTGATAGGGAGGAAGTTTTAGTGGTCTGGATAGAAGATCAAACCAGTTACAACATTCTCTTAAGCCAAAGCTTAATCCAGAACAAGGTCCTAACTCACTTAAATTCTATGAAGCATGAGAGAGGTACGGAAGCTGCAGAAGAAAAAAATGAAGTGAGCAGAGATTAGTTCATGAGGTTTAAGGAAAGAAGCCATCTCCATAACATAAAAGTGCAAGGTGAAGCAGCAAGTGCTGATGTAGAAGCTGCAGCAAGTTCTCCAGAAGATCTAGCTAAGACAAGCAATGAAGAAAGCTACACAAAACAACACATTTTCAAAGTAGACAAAACAACCTTATATTGGAAGAAGATGCCACCTTGGACTTTCCTAGCTAGAGAGAAGAAATAAATGCCCAGCTTCAAAACTTCAAAGGACAGGCCAACTCTTTTGTTAGAGCATGATGCAGTTGGTGACTTTAAGTTGAAACTGATGCTCACTCACCATTCTGATAATCCTATGACTCTTAAGAATTATGCTAAATCTACTCTTTCTGTGCTGTGTAAATGGAAGAACAAAGCCTGGATGACAGCACATCTGCTTACAACATGGTTTACTGAATATTTTTAGCCCACTATTGAGACCTACTCCTCAGAAAAAAAGAGTTCTTTTAAAATATGACTACTCGGGGCCAGCCCCATGACGGAGTGGTTAAGTTCATGCGCTCCGCTGCAGCAGCCCAGGGTTTTGTCATCAGTTCAAATTCTGGGCGTGGACATGGCGCCACTCATCAAGCCATGCTGAGGTGGCATCCCACATGCCACAGCTAGAAGGATCCAAAACTAAGAATACACGACTATGTACCAGGGGGTTTGGGGAGAAAAAGGAAAAAAATAAAATCTAAAAACAAAAAAAGTTACTACTCATTGACAATGCTCCTGGTTACCCAAGAACTCTGATGGAGATTTACAACAATATTAATGTTGTTTTCATGCAGGCTAACACGACATCCATTCTGAAGCCCATAGATCAAGGAGTGATTTTTTTTATTTATTTTTTTTAAGATTTTTTATTTTTCCTTCTCCCCAAAGCCTCCCTGTACATAGCTGTATTTTAGTTGTGTGTCTTTCCAGTTGTGGCATGTGGGACACCACCTCAGCGTGGCCTGATAGCAGTGCCATGTCCGTGCCCAGGATGCGAACCAGTGAAACTCCGGGCTGCCGAAGCAGAGTGTGTGAACCCAACCACTTAGCAACGGGGCCGGTCTCTTTTTTTAATTTTTTAATTTAATTTAATTAATTAATTTTTTATTGAGGTAACATTGATTTATAACATTATGTAAATTTCAGGTGTACATCATTATAATTCAAGGAGTAATTTTAACTTTCAGGTCTATTTGAGTCTATACTTTTTAAGGCTATAGCACCTTAAATAGCGATTTGTCTAATGGATCTAGGCAAAGTAACTTGAAAATCCTCTGAAAAGTGTTACCATTCTAGATGCTATTAAGAACATTTTTGATTCATGGGAAGAGGTCAAAATATCAACATTACCAGGAGTTTGGAAGAAGTTGATTCCAACTCTCAAGGATGACTTTGAGGGGTTCAAGACTTCATTGGTGGAAATAACTGAAGATGTGGTGGAAATAGCAAGAGAACTAGAATTAGAAGTGGAGCCCGGAGATGTGACTGACTTGCTGTAGTGGTAGCGTTTGACAGGATTGAATCTAATTTTGAAAACAGTTCTATTGTGGGTAAAATGCTATCAAACAGCATCACATGCTACAAAGAAATCATTCATGAAAGGAAGAATCAATTGATGTGGCAAAATTTATTGTTGTCTTATTTTAAGACATTGCCACAGCCACCTCAACTTTCAGCAACCACTACCCTAACCAGTCAGTAACCTTCAACATTGAGGTAAGACCCTCCCTGGCTAAAAGATTGCAACTTGCTGAAGGATCAGATGATGGTTAGTATTTTTTAGTAATAAAATAGGTATTTTGTAAAGATTGGCACCTGAGCTAACAACTGTTGCCAATCTTTTTTTTTTTTTCTGCTTTATTTCCCCAAAGCCCCCCAGTACATAGTTGTATATCTTAGTTGCAGGTCCTTCTACTTGTGGCATGTCCGCACCCAGGATTCAAATCAGCAAAACCCTGGACTTCTGAAGCAGAGTGTGCAAACTTAACCACACGGCCACCGGGCTGGCCCCGCAACAAAATATTTTTTAATTAAAGTATGTACATTATTCTTTTAGACATAAGGGTATTGCACACAATAGACTACAGTATAGTGTAAACATAAGTTTGATATGCACTGGGAAACCAAAACGTTTGGGTGACTCACTTTTTTGCAATGTCCACTTTATTGCAGTTGTCTGGAACTGAATCTGTAATATCTCTGAGATATGCCTTTACTTTTTGTCATTGTTTGCTATCTTTCAAGTACATCCTCCTCAAAGGCACAACATTTAGATTCTGCACTAGATTGCAAATTACCTGAGGACCAGGACTGTATTTAATTTGACTTTGTATCCCCACAACTTGGTATATAGTAGGTGCTCAATTATCATCGATAACTCAGTGAGTATCTCCTGCACCTTACATAGTTGCCTACCATCAGTATAAAATGGATAAGTGGCTGATGATCATAACAATAATAATGTATGGAGTTCTTCCAATGTGTGGTACTGTGTTAAATGCTTTACATATATTATGTCATATAATCCACACAAAATTCCTACACATTAGATACTATTATTATATCTCTTTTGCACATGAGGAAACTGAGGTTAAGAGAACTTAAGAATACACAGTAAATAAGCAGTAGATACAGAATTTCAACCCAGTATTCTAAATCCAGAGCTAAATGATGATAAAGCAATAACGAGTTAAATCTACATCCACTTTATAAGTAAACTGAATTATCCCAAATACTATTATTTATCCCAGATACACTATCCAAATGAAAGTAATGGTTTATTTTTAGTAGCGCAAAAGTGACATTTCATTCTAATATTTCCCATAACTACATTTATTCATTTAGTTGTACATTCATTCAACAAACATTTGTTTATAACTTGTTTATAACTTGTTTATAATTTGTTTATAACTTGGGCTTTGTGCCCAAGATGATAAGTAACATTGTCTGATTCTATGTTGATATGCTTCTGCAATTCAAAGTAACTATTATTTATATTACAGGCCTAATAATATCTTTTATAAATCCAGAATGACGACACTGTCTTCTTAGACTGTGACCCAATGTCAAATTTCCTCTCTGGTTATAATATCTATAACTGAATTTGCAGCATGATTTCTGGATTTTGAGAAACACTAAAATATCTTCGAAGTTATTACTACATAAAACACAAAGTTCTGCAATTTATTCTTCTGTGCTTTAAAGCGCACAGAAAGAATCATCAAAAAATTTCATTTGTAGAACAAAAATATGTTTTTGTAGTGCTGGAATATAATCAAACTTATTCAAAAGAAAAACTCTGAAGTATCATAATTATTCTGTTAGTATCTATAGTCGTTGTGCTTTATAATAGCACATTTTGCTCCGCACTTGACATTAAAAAAAAGTTAAGAAAATACTGTGTGTCTTGAGTACACTTTGAGTTTATTTCCTGAGCCACCACAGTCTTTCTTTCTAGATTAGATCTTTCCTTCTTTTTGTCAGCTGTGGTGACCTGGGCTTTGTAGAGTGGGAGTTCCTCAGCATTCCACAGACTTGCTGTTTTTCATATTCATTCTCAGAGCTCCCTGACAACAAAACAAAATAAAAATCCTTACTAGTGTTATTTCTTTAATATTACATTGTAGAAAATTCCCAACTGTGTGAAACAAACAATATCTTTGCAATTACTTCTAGGTAGAGAGAAGTGGATTATATTATCTGATGCACTCTTGGTTTGCACCAAATAAAAAAGGATAAATTGGACCAACAGGGAAAAAATAAAAACAGACTACAGGCATGAATTTCATAAATGTAAAGAGCAAACATATATCTAAACCAAAAGTATAGTCACAATTTTACACCAAATATATTCAGGATGTATTTTAGATAGTATTAAATAAAGTATAAGATGTTATCTATTCTGAAGTTTGGTAGAGTTTTCATGATGTTTAAAATTTGAATCACATTATTAAATGTTTTCCTGACAGCTTTGTTCCTATGACAACTGCATCAAGACTTCTGAAAGTTACTAATATTGATACCAGGCCTGATACTGATTTCCCTACATTAAACTCAGCATATATGGGGTTAAAACCAAAGCACTCGTTCCCTGCTTACTCCCTGGCTTCCTGGCTCCAGAATCCACTATCAGCCATGGAGACAAATGGCCAAGGACAACCGTCTGGATTCATTATCTCCTCCCTGCCAAGGAACTACAGTCTGGTGGGAAAGCTGCTGGCCAGCAAGGTCATGGGTTCCCTGCTCTCTGCAAGTGTCTCAAGGCCAAACACAGGCTGGTGGAAAAACTCCTTCCAGCAAGGCCATATGCTCCCCCTCCCCTACCTAAAACCCCAAATAAAAACTCTTCCTTTCAGCTTTTCAGGGAGTTTGGGATTTCAGCGTTAGCTACCCATTCTCCTTGCTCAGTGCTGTGCAATAATAAAATTCCTAATTTCTTCCACTACACCCAGTGTCAGAGATTGGCTTATTGCACAATGGGTGAGAGAACTCACTTCAGGTTTGATATCAATATTTTTAGGCAAAATATTAAATTATTGCTGTTGTTAGGCCAGGAATTATAAGAATCAATGTGTTTTATAGGAATGCTTTAGTGTACATACAGCAAAAATTTTCAAAGGTCTGTGAGATAATTTTATTTAAAAAATACAATGATTCCTTGGTAAATAATATTTGGAAGTGTGGAAAATTATATCTCCCTCTTACTCACAATATGCATTGGCATTCAGGAGCTTTGATAAGTCCTGCAGTAAAGACACTTGTTTAAGTTGGTAATATAGAATTTCCAATTTTATTTAATTATGGAGACATTTTTACCAAGTGACATCCTACATAGTGGGTGATCTAGTTTGGGAAGTACTGTAAGTGATTATGTTGATAGACAACTATTCTTATATAGGTTAGAAAAAAACTTTTGGAATGACATAAGCAATGAAACTAAGGTTCCTGGGTAAACCTCTTGCAAAACCCTGGTTTACGTCAGAAACAGGTATTTAAGTTGAGTATGTGGTCATTTCTTCACTAGAAAATTTGTTGTCTGTGAATAAGAACATATTGGATGCACGAATAACTGACATCCATAAACATGATCAAACCCAAATTAATTGGTTTTGAGAGTTAGGAAAATTTGAAGTTTCCTTACTGATCCCAGTCAGTACTTGCAAGGACCCAAATGATGCAATTCATCACTTACATCAAAAGGATATACACAACTCCATCTGTTAACTTCAGAGTTCAACACATCTAAGAGTTTAAGAGAAGGTAAGAAGAGAAACAAAGGGTATTTCAACATGGAGATTGAACATCAAAGTACTAAGGGAAGAAAAAAGAAAGAAATAGTTAAAGAAAATAGTAAAAGCATCACCAGCATAAATAAGAGCTATGATATGCACTCTAGATTAAGCCTCTTGAAAACAGTCTTGCACAAAGGTTTTTCCAAACTCCCACATCTTGTCTAATTCATCTTTTAGTTATGTCACTTTTCAAGATAAGTTTGTATCCTTTGCACAACATATACGCATACACACGCACTCACACAAACATACTCTTATCTTTATGATAATCAGAGTATTAAAACTACTGAACTTAAATAGTGCCATAGAGGACTATTGCTAAAGCTGGATTCTAAATCCAGAGCAAAATTATTAATCTCACTTAAGAGTGTTTCACAACTTTACATTTTTCTGCTGCTAAATATAGTCCTGGGGAAAATACCTGGGCAAAGACATATGAGATGATAGACTAACATGCATATCCCTTATATACACACAAGATGAGGATTCTGTGTAGCCTTAATCAGTGTATCTGGTAGATAAGTAAATGTTTCATGGAAACATATTTTTCTTTAAAATATATACAATAATACAAAAATGTAAATAAGAGTTAAAGCAAAGTTGGCAGTTCACTAAACTTTGGGATAAATTAAAAAATGATCTTACCAGTTGACTTGATAAGAGTTCAAAACAAGGAAAGACACGTTGAGAAGATTCCAGATCTGAGTGCGGTGGGAATAAAACTGAGAAAAATAGGCAAAAATAGATGGATCGATAAATATATTCTAGATGACTGTGAATAAGTAAGATAATAATGTTATTAAAACGGTACCATGTCATATTTTTTTAAATATTATATTGGAAACAAAAGAGGCTTTCCTATTATTACCCTGGACATTGGCAAAGTTGTGAATAAAATATTGCAGAATGACGCTGAGCATACTATATTATCTTTACGGCAACCACAGGAAAGGAGGATTATACCAACATTTTAATATTCAATATTTAAGGCAATCCAAATATTTTATTTTATTAACAGAAAGAACTGATGTGTTTATAATAATATTTCAGGAACTTTTAAAAAAAGAACAACTTACCTACTGCACAATTTTAGTTTTGAACTTCTGATAGTGTCCTCCAAAAATGTTTTTGAAAGCAATAAACACATTAAAGATTATAACTAAAATACAAACAGGAAATATTTGCATATATATAATTCATTATGTGTAGGTATGCATCCCATTACTTTACCCAACAACGCCTCTATGAAATAGTTATTGTTATTCTCATCTATTGTTATGGATGAGAAACTTTGAGGCTGAGTGGTTATGTGATTTGCTTAATATCACACAGTTGGTGAGTGGTTGACCTGGGATTTGAAACAAAATGTACCTTACTTTAAAGACTATATATTTTTTTTTTTTGAGGAAGATTAGCCCTGAGCTAACTACTGCCAGTCCTCCTCTTTTTGCTAAGGAAGCCTGGCCCTGAGCTCACATCCGCACCCATCTTCCTCTACTTTATATATGGGACGCCTACCACAGCATGGCGTGCCAAGCGATGCCATGTCTGCACCTGGGATCCGAACCGGTGAACCCCGGGCCACCGGAAAGTGGAACATGCAAACTTAACCACCGCGCCACCAGGCTGGCCCCCTAAAGACTATATTCTTAAATTTTATGTTATTCTGTTTCAAAACAGTACTTTACAAGTGTACAGTGTTTTATGTCTATCATAATAGTTCCTTACATGATATTTATTTACAGTAATGTTTCTCAGTTGTAAATTCTGTTAAATTGTTTCCCTATAAGTATTCTAGTGAATTATTTGTAAATTATCAACCAAGTAAATAAGAAGAAGGAAAGAAAATAGTAGTTCTGTTTAATCTTTTGAATAAACAAAAACGGAGTGAATAAAGTGCGTTTCATTTTTAACCTCAAACTGACCTTCTTTTTTCTCTCTGAAGAATAGCTACCCAAAGACAGACGGCTTCAGAAAGACTAATTTTTAGTGTTTTCATAACAATCATATGAAAATAAAAGATAATTGGAATACATTGTACTATAGCTTTCAGATTACAGAGAAAACCTGAAATTTTGAATAAGTTAAAACTCAGTTATGAGAGTCAAGTTAATATAAGCAGGTCAAGTTAATACTGCCACAAACTATTTTTAAGGGAGAAAGATGGAGACCTAAAAAATATGCCCTCTTGGCGACAAAGAGACTTAATTGTTAATTTTTCTTCTGAATCATATACTACATTTTTGCTCTCTGCCAAGCAGTTTTCTAGAATACTTTATTCCTATATTGAGTTAAACTCTAGTTTTTAGTAAACTTTGCGTCCTTTTAAGACCATTGCTATTTCCAACAACTAATCTTGTCTCCTTTAACTGAGCAGGTCACCTCCAAAAGCTGTACATATCTCATTGCAATCTGGCTTATCATATTCAAGGACTATCACAACCACTACAGTCCATGTGAGTTCTTCAGCAGTTCCGTTTTATCTGTACCCAGAAAACGCAATTTCCTTATTGCAATCTGGAAGTTCTCTCCAAGGACTCTCTCCACAGTAAAAATAAATGGAAGGATACTGATTTAGAACAGTGAAGAACTTTTGTTACTTTCCTTGCAATCAATAGCTAGAAAAATATCACACAGGCAGAGATGAATTTAATATGTAGCTTCTGAAAGAGACAAAACCTCTTTCACAAAGACCATGGCCAGCTCTGATTTAGGCCATGGCAAGTGACGGGAGCATGCCTTTGTGAGAGAGTTTTCTTTTCTAGGTTTGCTTACCATCCAATCAATTAAGAAAGTTATATTTTAGTTATATGCTGAGAGGACTAAGATTAATAGCAACTATTACCAGTTTAGATCTCCTGGAGTTTTGGGCATATAGGAGCTGAATCTTCTTAGCAGGAAAGAGAAGGAGAGAAAAATGGCATACTTTTTCTAATAATTTCTGGCTGCCGATCAGATACAAACTATGATTTGTAGATATAAATTTAGGAGTCACCTCAATAATTATTATAATAAAAAAGTGAATGACCTAGCTTCAACTGAGTAATGATACAAGAAAGATAAACTTTATTTTGGGTCATAAGAGGCAAATAAAAACATTTCAGGGGCCGGCCTCTTAGCCGAGTGGTTAGGTTTGTGCGCTCCGCTTCAGTGGCCCAGGGTTTTGCCGATTCGAATCCCAGGCGCAGACATGGCACCACTCATTAAGCCATGCTGAGGAGGCATCCCACATGCCACAACTAGAAGGACCCGCAGCTAAAAATACACAACTATGTACCAGGGGGCTTTAGGGAGAAAAAGGAAAAATAAAATCCTTAAAATAACATTTCAGTAGCTGGTGCTTTCTTATGTGCGAATGAAATCACAACTTCATTATATTCACTCAATTTTCTAAGATAAATCTTCCTTCAGGGGAAAAAATTGAATCTATTATAGTATTTTATCTTTAATTCATCATTTGATTAATCCTTTCCTTAGTCTCAGCTCATACACCTTCATATTTCTTGACAGAAACTAGTACACAAAAATTAAAATTAAATAAGTATATTGTAGTCAATTTATGATCACTAAAATAGTGTTTGTAAGTTGCTAGATTTAGCAAATACAGGACATCCAGTTAAATTTGAATTTCAGATAAACAACAAATTTTTTTTTAGTATAAGAATTTCCCATGAAATATTTGAAATGCACTTTTGTTTAAAAAAATTTAATTATCTGAAATTTAGATTTAACTGAGCTTCTGCACTTTATCTGGCAATTATATCTACATAGGAATTAGAGTATAATAGTGATTACTAGGGGCTAGGGAGAGTGGAAAATGAGATTTCACCAAATGGTACAAATTTACATTTACTGAAGATGAGTAAGCCCTAGAGATCTACTGCACAGCATAGTGCCCATAGGTAACAATATTGTATACCTAACGATTTGCTAAGAGGGTATATCTTAGGTTAAGTATTCTTATCACACAAAGAAATAACAAATAAAGAGGGCAAGAGGAAACTTTTGGAGGTGATGGATATATCATGACATAGATTGCAGTTTCACTGGCGTATACTTATCTCCAAACTCATCAATTTTGACATATTAAACATGCACAGCTTCTTGTATGTCAATCATACATCAATAAAGTAGTTTAAAAAACTGATTGGATTGACCATATTATGCTTTATTAATTGCTTGATATTTTAATATTATTAGGGAGTGTGATGGTAGTGATATCAATCCATGTCATAAACGTTGATCCAGTTTTGTCATGGGGACAAAACAAATGATTTTACATGTTTTCAATCATTTCAAAGTTGGTCTATGTGGAGGCAAAAATGCCGCCTCTAATATGAATATTATACAGGCATGATTAAGTCCATGCATACATATTTGAAAGTGGTGTGATAAATATCCAAATATATAGTGCAAGATATATGAACTTTAAAAAGATCCAGCATTTAACTTATTTTTTCTTAAATTGATACAAAGAAAGCTATCTCTCTCTTTCATCATCCAAGTTATCCCAAATCAATGAAATAAATAATATGATAAATTAAACCCATATATTACAATGTGGTATGAACATAAATCATAAAATGGGGAAACGGTTAAATCTTGAGGATACTATATCATTGGTATTTTTAACAGCTTTATTGAGATGTAATTCAATTCTATTCCATTGATCTATATGTCTTTCTTTAAGCCAGTATCATACTGTCTTGATTACTATTGCTCTGTACCATTGGTATTTTCAATTTAATTACTTTAGCTTCCATAACTATGCCATAGAAATTATTAATGTGTTTTCATTTATGCTTATGAATATATATTCAGTTAGAAATATAAAAGCAATAGCAGATGTAATTACTGCTCTAAACTGCAGTTAACTTGAATAACTTTCTGTGATAAATGTAGAATTTCCTACTTTTGTAACACATGCAATTAAAGTTAATACATTAATGATCTTTGAAAATGATATTAGTCATCTTGAAAAGTCCAATATAGATATCATAAAAGTTTCATGGTAAATAGAAGTATGAGATGTCTTTAAAATCTAAAAAACACTCTTTTATCACTGTTTTATACTCGTGCAGATATAACAATGCAGATCTCTGTAGATCTCTCTATTCAAGGATGACTGCAACATGAGAAACAGAATTCAAATGCTATTTGATCTATTAATAGTAAACTTATAGTTTTGGAGCCTGTCTACATGTCTGATAATGAGGTCTTCTCTATCGGTATTATCCCCTATAATCACAGAGGTTTGGTACTTTAATCCACAAAATTCCCAGATGTTCCACCATGGTGCAATGTTATTAAAGAGTAGAATTCTCCCGTGGCATATGTCTGATTATTGTCTCCTGTATATAGCTCTGCAATGAGTGTCTGTTAACCTGGTTATGAGGCAAAGTTTTATCCTCATATAATGTTAAGGATTTTCAAGATGGTGAAATGTAATAAGCTTTTTGTTTATAAATCTCTCTACCAATAAAAGAATTACAAATTATGATACTTCTGAAAGCTTCAGGAATAAACAGCAACATGAGAAATGTTTTATAATGAGATAGGTTATTGAATAATGCCCACATTGTAGGAGGCTCTTTGTGAGGTACTTTGAAATGACATAGAGTTTTATAACTGCCATCCCTTAGGATATAGTCCAAATGGGGGTGTTTTATTTCATAAGAGATTTGGAATGGGAAATGGGTTAAGGAGCTCTAGATTGGAAGATGTGTTAAAACATTAGACCCTAAAATTAAGCCTAAAAACATTATCAATCTCATCTTTTGGATAGGAAGGAAACTTCAATTAACTTAATCAAAGTGCAATTGAAATATAATCTCCTATAAATTTCAGGTACAAATAAAATCTCTCTTTATATCTTTCATTTATTCTTATGTTACTTTCTCATGAGGAATTTAAGCATTTCCCTATGAAATTCTTTACTTGGATTGTCATAAAACATTGAGAGTTATGTTGTCATTGCTTTCCTCTGTCACTCAGTTTTGTTGTGTCATTGTTGAAAATGAGTCTTACTCAGTTTGCACAATTTGACAAATCCAATGCTGAAATGATTCCACTCTCGTTCTGATATTTGCAGAGAAGTATCCTCAAGAGCACTTAGTCAGAATCAGTAACGATACATGTCACCCCATGAAGCATCAAATGTCAACCCTTCTCTCTTTAATGTTTTGGGGTCTTTTTTAATCCTCAAAACAGTTTTTGGCCTGCTAACAAAGCCTTTCTCTAGAATATGGTGCTTCTATTCCTATGGATCTGTTTTTGCAAGACAACCATCCGTAAATCTGGAAACTCTAACCCACTCTTCTAAAGTCATTTATCTTTGATAGTTCAAAGGTGATTTTTCTTTCTAAATGAAGTTTCTCAAAGTGCCTATATTACCCTTCTATGGGGACCTACTTCAGTTACTTAAGGGGATTTTCTAACACCACTCTTGCTGAGAAAAAAAAAGAAAGAGAGAGAAAAACTTTAGCTGAGTACCCCATTCCATAGCTCGTTAATAAGCTGACACTGTAACATATTGACTGTGAAACATTCATTAATGTAAAAACCCTAAAAAAGAATGGATTCACCAATAAGAACAGCCTGATTGAGTAAGATTTTATTATTGTCACAGCAAGGTTAAAGGGGAGTTTATGAAAAGTTAGAAAATTAAGTTAGAGAAAAGTTTTATACTAAGTAATGAATGAACAAAAAGACTACAGTATCTACACCTAAATCCTTGCATTATTTCGGTGCCTAGCACTGTGCTGTATGTTGCCACTGATCAAAGAAAAATAAAGCATGTTTCTACTCTGGAAGAACTTCTAATTTGCATAAACATGAACTGCATACATGAAATAGAGAAATAAAAGAAGGTACTGTGTGTTCAAGAATTAAATTGAGTGATATAATAAACATTTTAACCTAGTGAAACAATACTTCCCACTGATTAATTTCATTAATAGTCATCAGAGGATAAACTACAGAAGAATACTTCTGATTATAAAATTGCATGTGCCTTTTAATGCTTAGTATTATGAAATAACAGCTTATTAGGGCTATCTAGGACGGTTATTTCTTCCTGCAACATGTTATTAAGATGCTGCTCCAAACCATAAGAATTCCTGAGGCTATACTTGTGCTTAATGTTTTCCATTTAACACAAAATTAAATATTTATCAGTGTTTAACCAAATCTCAAACTGTTTGCAACAATCAACAATAGAATCAATGCTTTAAATATATTTTATTTTTGCAATACTCTACCACTAAACAACATAGATAAGCAATATATTTATCATATACGAACACCCTTATTGTGCATTAGGGGAGCCTATTTATCAAGATACTTGGGAAATTGTAAGTTTCCCTTAATATTGTTTCCCTTAATATTAATGGTAGGTACACATCTAAACCCCAGGCTATTGTAATTGAGAATTTTCCTCATTTGTTTTGAAAAAGTGGAAAGTACATTTGGTTGAAAAGTTTACCTTTAAATTCTTCTATGGAATTTTAAACTAAATAATGTATTTGTATAAGATGAACTCCACTCTATGTTTAGTTTGTCAATAGGAAACTAAAAGGTTATAAACATTATTAGATTGATGAGAAGTGAGAAGGCTAACAACCATCAAGTAACTATTTTTATTATAAAGATAAATCAAGTAATATTCTCGGTGTAAAAACAATATATCATAAAATATACTGAAGAGAATTTACTTATAAAAATTACAAGCTGACAAAATCATTAGTTGTCAAGGGACATTCATCTTTTAATTCTTTTCAAAAATGTAAAATTATTGACTAGACATGTGAACACAAAGAAACAAGACCATACACTAAACACCAAGATTTAGCACACTATGTTCCACTTGGGAAAAGATAAGAATAAAAACACTTGCATTTTTAATGCATAAAGTTGCAATTAAACCTTTTAGCTATTGTTATAGGATACTTAAGCTATAGTTTTGCATGATCATCTTCCAAATTTCTCTTATTTTATCACTGTGAACGGCTTAGAAAAGGTAGCATTAATTTTAAAACTTAGAAGAGAAAAAATTTGTGCCATTAAAAATGAAATTATTTCATACTGTACCAAAAGCATTTCATTAACAAAAGCATTTAACTCCCAATTTCCACATCTAATTGTGTGCAATAATTTAATGGGAAAGAATTTATACTGTAAAACTTGGACCTCTATTGGGTGAGATGGGGAGAGAGTTTGGGAAGGGGTTTATGAGAGCATAACAAGAAAGAAGTCCAATCAGAAACCAAAATGAAATAGAAACATTAAGCTTCCCAAAAGATCGGTTTAGGTACTTTTTCCTAAATTAAATTCCTGAGAAATATTTTATGTTTATTATTTTTTTTTGCACAACAGATGTTTTAGGCACAGCATTGTCAATTTACATAATATATCATAATAATCATATTTGCCATATTTCTTCTGCACATCTGTCCTAGATTTTTAAGCATATAATTTAGAGTATATTTAATCAAAGGAAGTTTATAGATATTATACAGATTTATTACAAGGAAAAGATTCTGGATTGGCTAATGACAAAATGTATATTCTAGGCAACTGATCCCTCTAGACATGAGTCTAAGGGAATATAGTCCAGTACAGACAGTTACTGGTTTTTTTAAACAGAATCTTCTTTTCTACTTTTTAAATCAATATACTGAAAATAAAAATTCTCACAAACACTGAGAAAGGTGAAAATTTATTAGATAAATAAGTAAAAATAGTAAGAAAATAATGATGATGTTGATTATTTTGATTAAAAACAGGGTAACTGCTAAGATCTTGATATATGAACGAGCAGGATGAAGAATAGGCCCATTTTAGTAGATCTTTGTTGATTAAAATATGTACTGGTGCACCCTAACCAGAAGCATCTAGTTTGCATGGACTAAATCAACAAATTTTCAGAGCTTGTGCCAACATAGACGATTTGAATGGACTTGGAGGTCTATCCACCTTAAAATACTCTGTAAAATATAAAACATAAAAAAGCAAAAACAACACACAAAACAAAATAAATGAGTGCAAAAGAAGAAAAAGAATATTCTCTGGTTCCAGAAACAAAGATGAAAATTAAAATCAGATATCTTAAGATAATCTTCATAAATGGAAGAAGGCCAACATGATGGTTTAAATATATGTCCACAGGTGGCTGGCCCTGTGACTGAGTGGTTAATTTTGTGTTCTCCACCTTGGCGGCCTGAGGTTTCACCAGTTCGGATCCTGGGTGAAACCTAGCACTGCTCATCAAGCCAAGCTGAGGTGGCATCCCACATAGCACAACTAGAAGGACCTACAACTAGAACATACAACTATGTACTGGGGGCTTTGAGGAGAAGAAGAAGAAGAAAAAAGATTGGTAACAGATGTTAGCTCAAGGCCAATCTTTAAGATCTAATAAGTTAACACAAGTTAACTTGTTTGGCAGTGCCAGCAGCAATCTGTCTTATGGAGGAGGTGAGGAGCAGTGACCTTTCCCATGCAGGAGGCGAAAAACTGTGCTGGTCACAGCTGATGAAGCATGTTTCTCTCCAGGAGCATCCTTATTTCTGAGGTGTACCTCCATGATTGGAGAGAAGAAAGAGAAAGGAGAGGAAGCAGATCAGAATATCAAAGGCCATTGAAAAGATGTGGTTCTTGCATCTGCTTCAGGACTTAGCAGGAAGTCAACCCATATGTCTCTGGGAGTACCTCACTTTAGGATCTTCCCTCTGGGTCTGTGGGTACCTCCAACACCCCAAGTGCTAAACCTACACCTCTCCCAACTCTATGGCCAGCTCCTTGTGTACACTTCAAATTGTAGCAGTGAGAGCAGATGAAGTAATCAGAGTACTCTCGGAAAAATTAACCAGGGTCTGTCAGCAAGGTAGAGAACCCAAACTGTAACTACAGCACCAACTTTGGGAAAACAAAAAAGAGGTTTCCTGGAGCCAACCTGGTGAGTTATAACATCAAAAGACAATGCAAAGGTTAAGAAATCTGCCAAGAGATGGAGCAAGAAGAATGCAGCAGATCTATCCATGATAAGCTTAAGAAACCCCAGAGAAACAACACCAAAGAAAACTCCATGTGAACATAACCAGTTCACTCCATGTGAACATAACCAGTGAAGATACATCAAACATAAAAACAGCAAAGCAAAAATACAAAGAGCAGGGCTGTCCCAGAGGTGAAGTGGTTAAGTTCGCACATTCCACTTTGGTGGCCTGGCTTTGCCAGTTCAGATCCCAGGTGCAGACATGGCACCACTTGGCAAGCCATGCTGTGATAGGTGTCCTACATATAAAGTAGAAGAAGATGGCCATGGATGTTAGCTTAGGGCCAGTCTTCCTCAGCAAAAAGAGGAGGATTGGCAGCAGTTAGCTCAGGGCTAATCTTCCTCAAAAAAAAAAAAGAGCAAAAAATCAAGGAATTATGCCATTACCAAAAGATGTCAATTCTCCAGCAACTGAGCCCGAAGACATGGAATACTGCAAAAAGCTGCATTGATGAAATTCAATGAGATACAAAAAAACTCAGAAAGACAGTTCACTGAGATTAGGAAAAAGAGACATGAACAAAATTAGTTCTTTATAAAGGCATAGAAACCATAAAAAAGAACCAAACAGAAATTCTGGAACTAAAAAATTCAATGAATGAGATGAAGAATATAATATCATCTGTAGTAGAGTAGAGCAGATGGGAGACAGAATATGTGATTTAGAGGATAGGAATTTTGAAATAACACAGCTGCAGAAGAATAAAGAGAAAATAATTAAAATGAATGAAGAAAGCCTGTGTGATCTAAGGGACTCAATCAAAAAAGTAAAAATGTGAATAATTAAGATTCCAGAAGGAGAAGGGAGGAAGAAGGCAGAGAGTTTATTAGAAGAAATAATATGTAACTTCACAAACCTGGAGAAGGGATTGGACATACAAGTCTGTAAAGCTATTAGAACACTCTAATATCCCAATGCAAAAATATCTCTCCATGACACATTATAATGAAACTGTCAAAAATCAATGATAAAGAAAGAATCGTAAAGGCAGCCAGGGGAAAAAATAAAGAAAGGTATAGAGAAACCTTGATTAGGCTATCAGCAGATATTTCAGCAGAAATTCTGGACCAGGAAAGAGAAATAACATATTCAAAGTATTGAAAGATAAAAATTGCCAGCCAAGAATATTTTATGTGGCAAAGTTATAATTCAGATATGAAGCAGAAATAAATGCTTTACCAGACAAAAGCTGAGGGAGTCACCACCACTAGATCTGCCTGGCAAAAAATGCTGAAAGAAGTTATTCAAGCTAAAATGAAAACACATGAAAGTGAAAACATATCAAGTGTCTTTTCTCACTGAAATAGTATGAAACTAGACATCAACAACATGAGGAAAGCTGGAAAAATCTACAAAGATATGGAAATTAAACAACACACTCCTGAAGAAAACAATGGGTCAAAGAAGAAATCAAAAGGAAAACTTAAAAATATCTCAAAACAAATGAAAATTGAAACACAACACACAAACCTATGGAATTGTGCAAAATTGGTTATACAGAGGAAAGTATATAGCAATAAACGTATATATTAAGAAATTAAAAAGATCTCAAATGAACCTAACTCTGTCCCTCAAGAAACTATAAAAATAAGAACTAAATGAGCCCAAAATTAGCAGACGGGAGGGAATAATAAACATCAGAACAGAAATTAATGAATTGGAGTCCAGAAAAAAGAAAATAACCAGCAAAACTAAAAGCTGGTTTTTCAAAAAGTTAAATAAAATTGACAAACATTTAGCCAGAGTAACTAAGAAATAAAAAGACTCAAATAAATAAAATTAGATATGAAAGAGGAGACATTACAGCTGATATGACAGAAATACATAAGATCATGAGGCCTCTATGAACAATTATATGCTAATAAATAAGATAACCTAGAAGAAATGGATAAATTCTTAGAAATACACAAACTACTAAGACTAAAGCAGAAAAAAAAAGTCTGAACACCAATAAAAAGTAAAGATTGAACCAGTAATCAAAAACCTCCCAACACAGAAAACTCAGGACCAGACAGCTTCACTAGTAAAATCTACCAAATTAAAGAGGAATTCATGACATCCATTCTCAAACTCTTCCAAAAAAATGGAAGAGAAAAGAACACTTCCAAATGCATTCTACAGAGCCAACATTAACCTGGCACCAAAGCCAGATAAGCACACTACCAGAAGAGAAAACTGTAGACAAATATCCCTAGTGAACAAAAATGCAAAAATTCTCAACAAAATATTAACAAACTGAATTCAAGAACACATTGAAAAGATTATATGCAATGACCAATTGGAATTTATTCTTGAATGCAATGATGGTTCAACATACACAAATCAAGAAATGTGATATGCCACGATAATAGGATAAAAGATAAAAATCACATGATCATCTCAATAGATTGTGGGGGACTGGAATTGACCATCCCAATATACATGTCTTTGGCATGAAGATTATTTTGGGCGGGTTACTTTTAAAAACTGCAGACATGAGAGAAACTCTGAAAAGTAGAATTTAACCCTTTGTAAAGAGAAATTTACATTTGTAAAGTAAATCTCCATTTGTAAAGGTGTCTCCCTCTCTGTACCAGGAAGACTGGGAATGGCCTTATCTCTAGAAACTCTCATCAATGCAGAAGGCAAGGACTTAAATCTGCATAATAACCTTACTCTTCCTTACTGTGCTTTTCTGGTAATCTCCCATAACTGACTCCCCCCAACCCCAACATCCTCCTTTGTCTTTATCTGAGGATAGTATTTAAGGTGAGAGCTTCCACCATTTTGGAGAGTTACTCAGTTTTTCTGGGTCTCTCCCATGTATACATGTTATAAAGCTTTGTTTAATTTTCTCCTCTTATTCTGTCTCATGTGAATTTAATTCGTTGTCTAGCCAGAAGGACCCAGAGTAGGTAGAGGAAATGTCTTACTCCCTACAGTTGCAAAAAATAATTTGAAAAAATACATCTTTTTATGATAAAAACCCTCAACAAATTGGGTATAAAAAGAAAATACCTCAACATAAGAAAGGCCATATATCATAAATCCACAGCTAACATACTCAATGGTGAAAAACTGAAAGTTTTTCCTCTAAGATTAGGAACAAGTCAAGGATGCCCCCATTCACCACTCTTAGGCAATACAATAATTGAAATCCTAGCTAAAGCAATTAGGAAAGAGAACAAAATAAAAGGCATCCAAAGAGGAAAGGAAGAAAAAAAATTGTCATTATTTGTAGATGATCTTATTATAAATAGAGAAAATTCCAAAGACTCAGCCAAAAAACTGTTGGAACTAATCAAGGAATTCTGTAAAGTTGCAAGATATAAAATCAACATGTGGAAATCAGTTGCATCTGTATATACCAATAATGAAACATCTAAAAAAATAAAACTACCCCATTTAAAATAGCATCAAAAACAATAAAATACCTAGGAATAAATTTGACTGAGAAAGTGAAAGATCTGTACAATGAAAACTGTGAGACTTTGTTGAAAGAAATTGAAGAAGACACAAACAAATGGAAAGACATCCTGTACTCAGAGATCAGAAGAATTAATATTTTTTAAATGTCTATACTATCCAAAGCCATGAATATATTCAACACAATCCCTATCAAAATTCTAAGGGCCTTCATCACAGAAATAGAAAATATAATCCTAAAATTTGAATGAAACAGCAAAAGACCTTGAATAGCTAAAGCAATCCTTAGAGAAAAGAACAAAGCCAAAGGCATCATACTTCCTAATTTCAAATTATGCCACAAAGCCATAGTAATTAAAACATAAGATACTCACGTAAAAATAGACATATAGACCAATGGAGCAAATAGAGAGCCTAGAATTAACTCCCCACATATATGGTCAACTAATATTCAACATGGGAACCAGGAATATCCAATGGGGAATGGATAATCTTTTCAACAAATGTTGCTGGGAAAACTTGATAATCACATGAAGAACAAGGAAATTGGACCCCTATCTTATACCACTCACAAAAGTTAACTTGAAATGGATTAAAGGCTTAAAAACAAAACCTGATACAATAAAATTCCTAGAAGAAAACATAAGAAACACCTTGACATTGAACTGTGCAGTGGTTTTTGTATATGCAGCAGAAGCAGAAGCAACAAAAGCAAAAATCAAGTGGGACTAAATCAAAATAAAAAGATTCTGCACAGCAAAAGAAACAATCAAAGAAATGATACAGTATGGAAAAAAATATTTGCAAACCCTGTATTAGATGAAGGGTTAATATCCAAAATATATTAAAAAATTCATACAATAAAATAACAACAATAACAAAAATCTAATTAAAACAATGATCAGAGGAACTAAACAGACATTTTTCCAAAGAAGACATCCAAATGGACAATGGGTACATAAAAAGGTGCTTAACGTTGCTAATCGTCAAGGAAATGAAAATCAAAACCACAATGTTATATCACCTTGCACCTATTATAATGGCTATCATCAAGAAGACAAGAGATAACAAGTTTTTCTAGGATGTGAAGAAAGGAAATCTTTGTATACTGTTGGTGGAAGTGTAACTTGTTCAGCCACTATGAAAAGACTATATGGATGTTCCTCAAACAATTAAAAATAGAATTACCATATGATCCAGCAATTCCACTTCCAGATGCATATTCAAAGGAAATGAAAACAGGATATTGAAGAGATATATGCACTCTTCTGTTCATTGCAGCATTATTCACAACACCTAAGATATGTAAAAAACCTAAGTCTTTTTATTGGATGAATGGATAAAAAAGATGTGGTATATATAAACAATGAAATATTTTTTAGCCATGAGAAAAAAAGGAAATCCTGCCATTTGTGACAATATATGAATGTATCAAATCAATATATTATTCACCTGAAATTTATACATTATGTGTGAAATACATTTCAACAATAAATAAATAGATAAACCATAATGCCCATTAGTCAGCAGGCTTTCAGATTGTTACAACTCCTAGACTTTGAGTCACTCTGAATAATTCTAAATGAAGCAGAGAAAAACTATCTCTATTTAAATCTGCCCACATTACAGATTCATGAGCAAAATAAATGTTGTCCTTTTTCTAAGTTAGTAGTATTAGTGTATTGCACTTTCATGCAGCTATAGATAACCAGATGAGTCTAAAATAACTCTGGCTTAAACAAAATAGAAGCTTAATTCTCAAATAAAAGTCTGGGTATAAGTGGTCCAAAGCTGGTGTTCCATGATGTCAGAGTCTCAGACTCCTTATATCTCTTGTTCTGCCATCACTTGGCCTCAATTCACAAAGGCATCTTCTAAAGTAAGATAGATGATATAACTCCATTGATTCTGTCCTTTTTCTAGCCACCAGGAAAAGGGAAAAAAAAAGTTTCACACATGGCTTCCACAATCCATTGTTCAGAACTTAGGCATATGGCTAGATGTAGATGCAAGGTAGTCTAAGAAATGTAGTTTTTATTTCAGGAAGTTATGTGCCAAGCTATAAATTGATGATTATATTAGTAAAGAAGAATGAAAGAAAACATTGGATTCAATGATCTGATCCTACAACAGAGTGATAAGCATTTGAGTGAATGCTGATGTAGCCAAGGGGGTATCACATCAATACATAGGTCACAATAGTTAGATTCTGGCATATTAATGTCCATATGGAGACATACATAGACACGTTAGGCCTAGGTGAGGCAAGAAGCTAGAAGTGAGTCTACAGCATAAGTTGAAATCATGGAAAATGGGATCTGTGACAAGGAGACAACATCAACAAAAAAAACTATACTTACTTTAAAGAAAGAGTTCTTCATCACAGATTTTAAATATCCCTCAGAAAAAAATCTAATCATCATGAAAAATTGCTCACAATGTTATTAACTCCATGAACAACAGTACTTCCTCATACACACAGATACACACAAAAACATAGCCACACAGAAACACCCACAACACTGCAACTAGTAGCCCAGAAGCATGAGATATTATGACAATTTGAAAGTATAAAATGATTGCAACTAAAAGGAAGAAATAAAGAAAAGATTAAAAATCTCAAGGAAAGACAAGTTGGAAAAAGAAAAGGCCACAAAAAGGATAAGAACCTTTTAAAAATAAAAAATGTAGTCTTTGACATTAAAATTGCAATGGATAAGCTAAACACAAAATTAACCATAAGAAAAGAGAAGATTATTAAACTGGAAGACAGATGTAAAAAAAATATTTAGAATGTAGTAACAAGAGATTAAAAATGCACAAAATCTAATAGAGACATTAGCAGGCATGGAAAATAAAATCAGATGGCTGAACATCATCTACTGAGTTGACATTGAAGAGAACAGAGATAAAGATAGGCAATATTCAAAGACAAAAAGAATAGGCATTATCAAGAATTGATGAAATATACACATCCTAGAGTTGAAAAGCAAACTTTTAGACTTTCAGTTTTGGGTACAGCATGCAAGGAGCTTTCATCCTTAGAACCATAAAAATGAAACCAACTGATTATCAAAAACTCTTCTTATATCCATCAGAGAATTGAAGTGACAGGCCAAATTGCTCCCAAAAATTTGAGGTAAAGACAGGTAGATACAGAGAATTGCATCTTACTAAACCAGACGCCCATGAGCAAAACACTGCCACTAAAACCAGTACTAGGGCAGGAAACTTTAAACTTTAAATTGTGACTTAAAATTTAAATTTTTAAAGGAAACTTTAAACTGTAATTGACAAGTTGCTATGGACTCAGTGTAGAGAATTTAAAACTTCTTGGGGGTCCATTCTTGGTGGAAGAGGGCATACTTTCAAGAGTTTTACCTCAAGGACCACTACCAGGTTCTCACAATAAAAATTAAAGAAAAATCACCTTGTGCTTCTGACAAGGAGGTATAGAGAACCTATTTTGAAATATGTCTGTAGCATTCACTTCTTCTTAACAAGTATTCTTTTCAAGGGAAACTATTTTATTAGAGCCTAACTAAATGGAGTTTTATAAGAGCCTAGCTGACCTAGAGAAAGGGAAATACTCAACTCCAGCCAGCTCTATCCTTCCATGTGGGGGAAAAAGACCCAACAAATCCATCCTTTCTAGCTTTACACACGGGGGTAGAAAGATACTCAACTATACTCAACTCTAGCCAACTAATGGGGAAAAAATGAGAAACAATTGTGAAGGTTACAGCCAAGGGCCACATACTCACTAAAAGACTGATAATAATTATAGAGGTATGAGATACTTCCTTTCCCCCTACACTTTACCACCACATCAATAGTGTTCCTTTATAACAATAGAGGATTACAACTTAAGGAACTACAATCTCATACATTATTTAAAAGAAGTCTCTAGAGGAACTCAAAGACAACAGAGACAAAAACAAGGATACTAGAGAAAATCTTAGCATCTGAAACCTACAGGTACAGAAAACAGTAAACACAGCCTAACTCCTATGCAGATAAATATCAAACACCTCACACTACAGATCTATTGATTTCAGTTCTCTTTATGTACTACATCATGTCTAGCTTTCAACAAAAACATACAAGTCATGCTAAAAAAGAAAGATGCAACTTTAAGTGAGAGAACAAGCATCAAGACCAGCCTTAAATGTGGAAGAGATATTAAAATTATCAGACTGAGATTTTAAAACAACTATTATTGATATGCTAATGGTTCATAAGAAAAAAATGGACAATATAAAAGAACAGATGGCTAATATAAGCAGAAAGATGGAAACTCTAAGAAAGAATCAAAAGGAAATGCTAGAAATCAAAATCATGATACCAGAAATAAAGAATGCCTTTGGGCTCATCAATGGATACAGATGAAGAAAGAATCAATGACTATGGGAGCAAAATGGCGGGGTGAGCTGACCCGGGATTCTCTCCCCTCCAAAATACAACAAAAGATTGGAAGAACTGAATTTCAGAGAACCTACAATTCCAA
Source organism: Equus caballus (assembly GCF_041296265.1). Lineage (NCBI taxonomy): Eukaryota > Metazoa > Chordata > Mammalia > Perissodactyla > Equidae > Equus > Equus caballus. Next base: position 82,907,856 of record NC_091715.1, read on the forward strand.
GAAGGCAGAGATCATAAACCTTGCTTTACACCTTCAGTGGCTCTGGAACAGTAGGAGAGAACATGGCTACATCCCCTAGAGTCTGCGATCGCTGTGGCGTGGGTTGGGAGGGAGCGGGGGAGGGGCTGCGCGACCGGGGGATCATCCAAGACTCCTGCCGCTGATTCAGTGGAGACCCGCTGACGTAGGGGAAAGCTTCCATCCACAGGGACCCCATAAATCAAGGGCCTTGGGAGACCAGAGAACAGAACTGATCTGAACCCAGACCGGCGCGTGTGAGTAACAGCCCCTCCCCGCCAGCGAAGCCAGTGGGTGCAGCCATATTGCCCCAAGGTGGAGAGCTCATAACATGCCGCTCTTGACCCCCATCTAGTGGCAACAGGCTGTAACTGCGACTGAATTCTACCACCATGAGAAAAAAATGCTCCTCTACCATCCAGCAATTTATAAAAGCCCCAGACCAGAAGGAAAACAATAAAAACACAGAATTAAGTCCTGAGGACTTGGAATTAGGTAAACTAAGTGATAATGAGTTCAGAGCAGCTATAATCAAAAAACTCAATGAGGTAGAGAGAAAGATAGAGAAACAAGCCGAGTTCTGGAGTTACTTCACAAAAGAGATTGAAATCATAAAGAAGAATCAAACAGAATTACTTGAGATGAAAAACACAATGGACCAGATAAAACAGAATACGGATTCCCTGAATGCCCGTGTAGACAACACAGAGGAGCAAATTAGCATAATCGAGGACAGACAGGCTGAATGGCACCAGACAGAGGAAGAAAGAGAACTAAGAATTAAAAAAAAATGAGGAAAATCTCCAAGAGATAATGGATTCAATGAGGAGTAAGAACATAAGGATCATAGGAATTCCCGAGAATATGGAAAAGGAAAATGCAGCAGAAAGTGTGCTTAACGAAATTATTGAAGAGAACTTCCCAAATCTAGGGATCAACGGAGAAATGTGTGTAGAGGAGGGTTTTAGATCTCCTAGATTTGTCAATGTAAAAAGAGCTACCCCAAGGCACATAGTAGTAAAGTTGGCAAATAGGAATGATAAGGAGAGAAACTTAGGGAAGTAAGGGAAAAAAAGAGAATAACCTATAAAGGAGCCCCTATCAGACTGTCAGCGGATTTCTCTACATAAACCCTACAAGCTAGGAGAGAATGGAGTGATATATTCAAAGCTTTAAAGGATAAAAACCTTCAGCCAAGAATACTCTATCCAGCAAGAATTTCGTTCAGATATGAGGGAGAAATTAAATCTTTTCCAGACAAACAAAAGTTAAGGGAATTTGTAACTAAAGGCCCTCCATTACAAGAAATCCTCAAGAAGGCTCTCATACTTGAAAAAAGAAAAAAGGGAGAAAGGGGACACAATCCACAGACTAGGGAGACTGATGGATAGAACCAGAACAGGATAGCAAATATATTCAATTATAGCATTAGGGTAAAGGTAAGGAAACTACCAAAACAAGGGAGATCTTAGCACTCTAACTACAAATGAATAAGACAAGTTGTAATAAAAAATGAAAATAATTATTTAGGAGGGGAAGAGCAAAGGGTCTAAATCAGTATTGGTCAAGTAGGTAAGAGACCACCAGAGAATAGACTATATTATACACGAGATTCTAAATACAAACTTCAAGGTAGACACTAAAATAAAGTACAGAACAGAGTCACAAATCATAAATAAGGAAAAATCTAAGAAACCCAGCATAAGAAATTGCAGTATTAAATGGGTAGGATAAAGTACACAGGAAAAGAAATGCAGGAAAACAAGATAATGAGCGACAGATTGACAGCATTAAGTCCACATGCATCAATAATCACTCTCAATGTGAACGGATTGAACTCTCCAATAAAAAGACACAGAGTGGCAAAATGGATTAAAGAACAAGATCCAACAATTTGTTGCCTCCAGGAAACACACCTCAGCCCCAAGGACAAACACAGACTCAGGGGGAAGGGGTGGAGGACAATACTTCAAGCAAATAGCAAGGAAAAAAAGGCAAGTGTTGCAATTCTCCTATCAGACCAAGTGGATTTCAAAATAAGACAGGTAAAGAGAGACACAGAGGGACAATATATAATGATCAAAGGGACACTTCATCAAGAAGAAATAACGCTTATAAATATCTATGCACCCAACACAGGAGCACCAAGATTCATAAAGCAACTATTAACAGACCTAAAGGAAGATGTTAAAAACAACACAATAATAGTAGGGGACATCAACACCCCACTCACATCAATGGACAGATCATCCAGACAGAAAATCAACAAGGAAATAGTGGAGTTAAATGAAAAACTAAAACAATTGGACTTAATAGACATATATAGATCACTCCACCCTGAAAGAGCTGAATACACATTCTTCTCAAGTGCACATGGAACATTCTCTAGGATAGACTATATGTTGGGAAACAAGGCAAGCCTCTACAAATTTAAAAAGTTGAAATAATAACAAGCATCTTCTCAGATCATAGTGCTATAAGGCTAGAAATTAATTACAAGAAAAAAGCTGAGAAAGGCACAAAGATGTGGAGACTAAACAACACACTACTGAACAAGCAATGGATCATTGAAGAAATTAAGGAAGAAATAAAAAAATACTTGGAAACAAATGAAAATGATAGCATGCCATACCAACTCATATGGGATACAGCAAAAGCTGTATTAAGAGGAAAATTCATCGCAATACAGGCACATCTTAACAAACAAGAAAAATCCCAAATAAGCAACCTTAAAGCACACCTAACTGAACTAAAGAAAAAAGAACAAATGAAGCCCAAAGTCAGCAGAAGGAGAGAAATAATAAAAATCAGAGCAGAAATAAATACTATTGAAACGAAAAAGGCAGTAGAAAGGATCGATGAGACAAAGAGCTGGTTTTTTGAGAAGATAAATAAAATTGACAAACCACTAGCCAGACTTACAAAGAAAAAAAGGGAGAAAGCTCAAATAAACAAAATCAGAAATGAGCGAGGAGAAATAACAACAGACTCTGCAGAAATACAACAGATTATGAGAATACTACAAAAAACTATATGCCAACAGAATGGATAACCTAGAGGAAATGGATAAATTCTTGGACTCCTACAATCTCCCAAAGCTCACTCAAGAAGAGGCAGACAATTTGAACAGACCAATCACAAGGAAAGAGATTGAAACAGCAATCAAAAACATCCCAAAGAATAAAACCCCAGGACCAGATGGCTTCCCTGGGGAATTCTACCAAACTTTCAGAGAGGATTTAATACCTATCCTTTTCAAGCTATTCCAAAAAATTAGGGAAGATGGAACACTTCCTAACACATTCTATGAGGCCAACATCACGCTGATCCCAAAACCTGACAAGGATACCACGAAAAAAGAGAACTATAGGCCAATATCACTGATGAACATAGATGCAAAAATTCTAAACAAAATTTTGGCAACCAGAATTCAGCAATTCATCAAAAGAATCATACATCAGGACCAGGTGGGATTCATACCAGGGACACAGGGATGGTTCAACATCCGCAAATCAATCAACGTGATACACCACATCAACAAACTGAGGAATAAAAACCACATGATCATCTCAATAGATGCAGAGAAGGCATTTGACAAGATCCAACAGCCATTTATGATAAAAACTCTGAACAAAATGGGCATAGAAGGAAACTACCTCAACATAATAAAGGCCATATATGACAAACCCGTAGCCAACATCATACTCAATGGGCAAAAACTGAACCCCATCCCCCTGAAAACAGGAATGAGACAAGGATGCCCTCTATCACCACTCTTATTTAACATAGTACTGGAGGTCCTGGCCAGAGCAATCAGGCAAGAAAAAGGAATAAAAGGAATCCAAATAGGGAGGGAAGAAGTGAAACTCTCACTGTTTGCAGATGACATGATCTTATATATAGAAAACCCCAAAGAATCCATTGGAAAACTGTTAGATGTAATCAACAACTACAGCAAAGTTGCAGGGTACGAAATCAATTTGCATAAATCAGTAGCATTTCTATACTCCAGTAATGAACCCAGAAAAAGAACTCAAGAATACAATACCATTCACAATCGCAACAAAAAGAATAAAATACCTTGGGGTAAACTTAACTAAGGAAGTGAATGACCTACGTAATGAAAATTGCAAGGCCTTTCTGAGAGAATTGGATGACGACATAAGGAGATGGAAAGACATTCCATGTACATGGATTGGAAGAATAAACATAGTTAAAATGTCCGTTCTACCTAAAGCAATCTACAGATTCAATGCCATCCCAATCAGAATCCCAATGACATTCTTTACAGAATTAGAACAAAGAATCCTAAAATTCATATGGGGCAACAAAAGACCCCGAATTTCTAAAGCAATCCTGAGAAAAAAGAACAAAACAGGAGGCATCACAATCCCTGACTTCAAAACATACTACAAAGCTACAGTAATCAAAACAGCATGGTACTGGTACAAAAACAGTTGCACAGATCAATGGAACAGAATTGAAAGCCCAGAAATAAAACCACACATCTCTGGACAGCTTATCTTTGACAAAGGAGCTGAGGGCATGCAATGGAGAAAAGAAAGTCTTTTCAACAAATGGTGCTGGGAAAACTGGAAAGCCACATGTGAAAGAATGAAAATTGACCATTCTTTTTCACCATTCACCAAAATAAACTCAAAATGGATTAAAGACCTAAAGGTGAGACCTGAAACCATAAGGCTTCTGGAAGAAAATGTAGGCAGTACACTCTTGGACATCAGTATTAAAAGGATCTTTTCAGACACCATGCCTTCGCAGAGAAGGGAAACAATAGAAAGAATAAACAAATGGGACTTCATCAGATTAAAGAGCTTCTTCAAGACCAATGAAAACAGGATTGAAACAAAAAAACAACCCACTAACTGGGAAAAAATATTTGCAAGTCATATATCTGACAAAGGCTTAATATCCATAATATATAAAGAACTCTCGCAACTCAACAACAAAACATCAAACAACCCAATCAAAAAATGGGCTGGAGACATGAACAGACATTTCTCCAAAGAAGATATAGTGATGGCCAATAGGCACATGAAAAGATGCTCATCATTGCTGATCATCAGGGAAATGTAAATCAAAACTACACTAAGATATCACCTTACACCCGTTAGAATGACAAAAATATCTAAAACTAATAGCAACAAATGTTGGAGAGGTTGCTGAGAAAAAGGAACCCTCATACACTGCTGGTGGGAATGCAAACTGGTGCAGCCACTATGGAAAACAGTATGGAGATTCCTCAAAAAATTAAAAATAGAACTACCATACGATCCAGCCATCCCACTACTGTGAACCCCAATGTTTATTGCAGCACTGTTTACAATAACCAAGACGTGAAAGCAACCTAAGTGTCCAGCAACAAACGAATGGATAAAGAAGATGTGGTACATATATACAATGGAATACTACTCAGCTGCAAAACAGAACAAAATCATTCCATTTGCAATAACATGGATGGACCTTGAGAGAATTATGTTAAGTGAAATAAGCCAGTGAGAGAAAGATAATCTGTGTATGACTCCACTCATATGAGGAATTTAAAATTATGGACTAAGAACAGTTTAGTGGATACCAGGGGAAAGGTGGGGTGGGGGGTGGGCACAAAGGGTGAAGTGGTGCACCTACAACATGACTGACAAACATTAATGTACAATTGAAATTTCACAAGATTGTAACCTATCAATAACTCAATAAAAAAAAGAATCAATGACTATGAAGACAAATCAATAGAAACATCTGGAACAAAAATTCAAAGAGAACAAAAGTAATGAAAAGACGGAGCAGAATATCCAAGAACTGTGAGACAATTGCAACAGGTTTAATATATGCAAATGGGAATATCAGAAGGAGAAAAAAAATGAGAAGGAAACAGAAATGTTTGAAGTAATAATGGCTAAGAACTTTCCAAAATGACAGAAAGACAGCAACCTCAGATCTAGGAATCTCAGAAGACACCAAAAGGCTAAATACCAAAAAGTCTACACATAGGCATATCACATTCAAACTGCTGAAAATCAGAGATGAAGAGAAAAGCCTGAAATAATCCAGAGGGGGTAAAAAGTCATGTTACCTATAGAAGATTGAGGGTAAGAATTTCGTGAGACTTCTTGTCAGAAGTCATGCAAACAATAAGAGAGTTAACTAAAATATTAAAGTGTTGAAAGAAAAAACTCTAAAACCTAGAATTCTGTATTCTGTGAAATTTTTTTTCAAAAATGAAGGAAAAACAAAAGCTCTCTCAGACAAAGAAAAAGAGATAATTTGTCACCAGTAGACTTGCTTTGTAAGAAAAGTTAAAAGAAGTTCTTCAGAGACAAGAAAAATGATATAGGTCATCAACTTGAATCTACATAAAGAAAGGAAGATTATCAGAGAAGGAATAAATGAAGATAAAATAAAATCTTTTTTTTTATTCCTAGGGGATCTAACAAGTAACAGTTTGTTCTAATTGCTAACAGCAACAATGTATTCCGTGATTATAGCACATGGATAAGTAAAATAAATAACAGCAATGTTAGATGGGACAGGAGGAAAGGATTGGTAATGCTCTATTGTAAGTCACTTTCACTACTGTGAAACAGTATAGCGTTATTTGAAAGTGGACTTGGATTACTTGCTTCGCTATAGTACTCAACCATGTGTTGTCTACAAGAAATCCACTTTAAATATAAAGACAGAAGTGATTAAAACAATGAAAACAGATATTCCATTCTAAAACTACGTAAAGGAAAGCTGAAGTAGCCATGTTAATTTCAGACAAAACAGACTTCAGAGCATGTAAATTATCAGTGATAAAGAGGGAATTACAAAATTATAAAGGGGCCATTTTCCAAGAAGACATAAGAATCTTTAATGTGTATGTACCTAACAACAGAATGTCAAAATATAGGAGGCAACAGCAGACAGAAATGCAAAGAGAAATAGATGAATTCACTACCATAGTAGGAGACACCATGACCAAGCAGGATTTATTCAAAGTATACAAGGTTAATTAACATTTGAAAATTATGGAAACAACCTAAATGCCCACCAATGGATGAATAGAGAAAGATGTGATATATGTATACTATGGGATATTATTTGGCCATAAGAAAGGAGGACATCTTGCCATTTGTGACTAAATGGATGGACCTTGAGTAGATTATGCTAAATGAGATAAGCCATACAGAGAAAGACAAGTACCATATGATGTCACTTACATGTGGAATATAAAAAAGCCAAACTCATAAAAACAGAGAGTACAATGGTGGTTACCAGGAGATGGGGAGTGGAGATACAGGACAGATGCTGTTTAAGGGTACAAACTTACACTGAGTACTAAATAAGCCCTAGAGACCTAATGCACAATATAGTGAATATAGACAACTATATTGTATTATAATCATCAAACTTGCCAAGAGACTGGAAATTATTCCAACTGCTAAAAAAAAGGGTAATTACGCAACATGATCAAGGTGGTAATTATCACCAAATGGAAATCCTATTGCATATATAAATGTAGAAAATTAATATGTTGTTTGCCTTAAACATAAACAATATTATATGCCGAATGTATTTCAATTAAAAAATTGAAAATCAATTAATGCTATCCACCTCATCAACAGGGTAAAGAACAAAAACCATATGATCATGTCAATAAGTGCATAAAAACCATTTATCAAAATCCAACATGCATTCATTATAGAAATTCTCAGTGAGTTAGGATCAGAGGGAGAACTTCTTCAACTAAAGAACATCTGTCAAAAACCATGACTAAGTGTGACTTAGCCCAGGGATCTAAGATTGGATTAATAACTGAAAACCAATTAATGTAATATATTATGTCAATAGAATAAAAAAAAAATCACATGATCGTCTCAATGGAGGCAGAAAAAGCACTTAACAAAATCCAAGATCTTTTTATTATAAAATATTTAACAAATTAAGAAAAGAAAGAACTTCCACAAGGTTATAAAAGTGATCTATAAAAAACTCATAGCTAACATCTTACTTAATGGTGAAAGTCTGAACAGTTTCTACTTATGTTCAGGAAGAAGACAAGAATGTCTACTCTTGCTACTTGTATTCAACATTTTACTGGAGTCTCTAGCTAGGACAATCAAGCAATAATAGAAATAAAATGCATCCAGATTGGAAAGAAGAATTAAAACTTTATTCACAGGTGACATAATCTTGTATTTAGAAAATCCTAAGGAATCCACTTTAAAAAATATTAGAACTAATAAATGAGTTCAGCAAAGTTCAATGGAACAGAATTGCAAGTCCAGAAATAAACTCAAACATTTAAGGTCAATTGATTTTTGACAAGGCTGCCAAGGCCATTCAATAGGGAAATAACATTTTTTACTATAAACAAACTAACAAATTCCAGCTTTGTGTTGTAATGAGAATATCACAACATGTCACCAAAAAATTAAACTAAAAGGCATCAATATTAAAATTGATTTTTTATTTTTGGTGAGGAAAATTGTCCCTGAGCTAATATCTGTTGCCAATCTTCCTCTTTTTGCTTGAGGAACATTGTCCCTGAGCTAACACCTGTGCCAGTCTTCCTCTATTTTGCATGTGGGATGCCACCCAGCATGGCTTTATAAGCAATGTGTAGGTCCACACCTGGGATCCAAACAAGTGAACCCCAGGCTTCTGAAGCAGAGCACACGAACCTGACCACTACACCATGGGGCTGGCCCCAGAATGGATTTTTTTAAATAATATTTGAAAAGCAGGAGCACACACAGACACTTTCTGAGGATACATAAGGACCTACTGTATGCTTCTTGTATTTTAGACATATTATTGAAATGTAAAATGTAAAATTATTTAAATGGAAACAAAAAAGGTCTCAGATAAATAGTACTAGAAATGAAAAGTAACCTAAGCTCAGAGTTTGGGTATTTTGAAGAATAAGAAAGTAGTATGAACAAGTTTACGCTAAATCACTTACAGACAAAATGAAAATTTTCTAAAAAATTGTATGTACGCAGCTGGCTAGGGAAACAAAATAGCTGAATAAACCTAAAATAATTACAAAAAATAAATTAGTTCATAAAAATTCAATCACAGATAAAGGAGAAGTACCAAATAACTTTAAAGAAAAAATTTCACAGACACAAAAACTGTAATTTCTATCTTAATTTAAATTTAATTTTAATAAGGATACAAACTTAAGAATGACCTCCATGATCACTTTATGAGGCTAGTGAAACTGCAATATGAAAACTGAATAAAAATATTCTATAAGGGAAAATTATAGGCCATACTCATATATGATCATACAGTCAACATTCGTAAGTAACATATCTGCATGGCATCTGGGAAACATATTTTTAAAAAAATTGTTTTGATAAATTGGAACAAGAATGCAAAGTTGATTTAACTACAGAAAATTTGTTAATGTAATTTAATAGATTAACAAATTAAAGGAGAAAATTCATGTGAGCATTTTAAAAATTTAGATAAACCATGTAATAAAATTTAATACTCACTCATTCTAAAAACTTGTAGTCAACTCAGAATAAAAGAGAACTTCTTAACCTGTTATAGGGCATCGAGCAAACAATTTGGAACAAAGATTAAATTTACTGATGAAATATTACAAGCATTTTCTTTAATGTTATATATGACAAAGACGGCTATCATCACTACATTTAAATAACATTACATTGTAGGTTATAAGTAACAAATAAACAGATAAAAGTAGAAAGCATGATTATTGTAAACAAAACTATCATAGGAAGTATAACAGTCTACATGAAAAATATAAGGGTATGTATAGGCAAATATTAGAACTCATGACCATGTTTAGGAACGTGGATGATACAAAATTAATACATAAAATAAATATTATTTCTATAAAAAACACAAAATTAGATGACATAATTTTTAAAACAATCGCATTCACAATAGCATGCAAAAGAAAAATAATGTATTAATTATGAATAAATCTAGAACTTGAGGTTCAATATTTTTATGGGCAAAAGAAAACAAATTGAATAATATGGCACATTCATAAATACAGATATTTGATATTCGTCAATTTTCAAGTTAATCTATCAAATCAATGCAATTTCCACAAAAAAAAATTAGCAGTATATATTATATAACTTAACAAGCAGATTCTAAAATGTAATTGGAAAAAAAATATCCAAGATTACCCCAAAAAATGTAAAGAGGGACTTAGACCTGCATAGCCCAGACTTCCACCTCAGTAGTTTCATTATGTGTCCTGTTGTCAAAACTCTTCTCATTATCCTTCTCTCTCTTTCTCTCAGACTCCACATCTAATCCACATTCAAAGTATATCTGTAATGTGACCACATCTCACTCCCGACATCACTAACAGTTTAGTCAAGCAGAAGTCATCTCTCACCTATACTACTTCTAAAACCTAAATTGATTTGTTCCATTCTACTTTTGATGACCTGAAGTTTATTTCTCTCAGAATTATCTTTTAGAAATATAAATCAGATTGTGCCACTCTCCTACTCCCATCCATCCTTTGAGTTCCATTACACTTAGAAGAAAATCCAAAATTGTTACCATGGACTATAAGACCCTACATAATCACTTCCTTAACCACTTCATTAACCTAATTCCTGTAACTCTTCTTACTTTTTACTGTGTTCCAGTCAACCATCACCTCCGTGTTATTCCAACCCCATGCCAAGCATTCTTGCCTGAAGAATTCTCCACATCCATATTATTTGCCTAAATATATCTTTTCTTGAACATTTTTTATGGACTACCCTCTTCTTTATTCATGCCTCTATTTAAATGTGGTATGGCTTCAGAGAGGCCTTCTTTATCCATGTAACTATCCCTTTGCCCTAGATTATTTGTCTTTATAGCATATATCACTGCCTGAAGTAAAATTATCCATTAATTTTTTTATTGTCTATTTCCTGAATTATAATGGAAGCTCCACAAGGGCAAGGACTTGATTTTGTTCTTTGTTGCAGCCCTACTACCAGAAGTGTCCAGCATATAATAGGCACTTATTAAATTATTATTGCAAGAGTGGATACATAGGATACTATACCTAACAACTGGAGATCACATATTCTTTTGAAGTACACAAGGAACATTGACAAAATTTTACAAAATTTGCTATATATTATACCACTGGGAATCAGATCAAATAAGAAAGAACTAAGATAAACTTCACAAACATTGCTGGCCACAATAGAATTAATTTATAAATTAACGATAATAACAACAATGCAACAATAACGATAGCAAACACAAATGAACATAGGATTCATTTGTCAGGCATAGCTCTAAGTGCTTTACATATATTAACTTATTTAATCCTCACAACAATCCTATGAGGTATATAGTATTATGATTCATTTTACGGAAGAGATGGAGATGCACAGAGGTTAAGAAACTTGCTCAAGATCACAGACCAAGGAAGCGATGGAGCTACTATGTGTACCCAGGTAGTCCTAGGTAGTCTAGCTCCAGAGCTTATATTCTTAGAACTATTTAATATTTTTTAAAAAATCATACATTTCTAGTTTTAAAAATACCCTTCTAAAATCTGTGTCAAAGAAGAAATCATAACAAAATATTTAGAAACAAATATAATCAAAATATTACATATAATAAATATAAAAAATACATAAGGAATGTAGCTAAAAAGCCAACTAGAGAGAAAGTTTAACTTTAACATTTAAATTTAGAGAGGAAGAAACACTTAAAATTGCTAAATTAATCTTCTAGCACATGAAGCTAGCCTATAAAGTAAAATGAACTAAATTCAAGGAAAATAGAAAGCAGACCTTAATCACAGGGCATAGTAATAATAAAAGACCTCCTAAGGGATCTCCTGTATTCCAGACATTCTCTTCCTTACCTCCATGTGGAGTAGTAGTCCAACTTCTCCTCAGTAGTCAGCAAAAATTTTTCTAGTTGGTCACTAAGGGTAATGGTGAGTGGTGCCACTCCCATTGCCACTCCTTGGTTCCTAGACCAGTGAATCCTGGGTATGGGAAAAATAGCAGCATATATTGGCCACTGATTCAGAACACATGCAGACTTCTAGAGAATCTTGCACAAGCTCTGAATGGTATTGCCTCCTGCCTGGTACTCTGAGTCTTCAAAAGGCCATTTCACTATTCTATCAAGCACAGCTTTAGGATAGCAGGAAACATGTTTAGACAGTGTATTCCACGAGAATGAGCACATTGTCTACTTCCTCACTGTGAAGTGAGCTCCTTGATCATAAGCAATGCTATATGGAATACCGTGTTAGTGGATAAGCCATTCTGTAAGACAATTGATGGCAGAAGCATTACATACAGGAAAGGCAAATCCACATCTAAGAAAGTATTCTTAATTCTAGTAAGGACAAAATACTGCACCTTTCAAGATAGAAGTGGTCCAATGTAATCAACCTGCCACCAGATGGCAAGATAATCACCCTAGGAAATGGTCTCATATCAGAAGCTCAGTGTAGATTTCTGTTACTGGCAGATTGGACACTCATTGGGGGCCATAGCCCAATTGGCCTTGGTAAGGGGAAGTCCATGTTGTCGAGCCCACACAACTTCTATCTCTGTCACAACGGCCACTTTGTTTATGAGACCATTGGGAAATGACAAGGGTGACTGGGAAAAAAGGCTGGCTGGTATCCACAGAACGGGTCATCCTAACCACTTGATTTTTAAAATCCTCTTCCACTGAGATCACCCTTTGGTGAGCATTCACAAAAGACACAAATATCTTCACACTTTTTGCACGTTCTGAGAGGTCTATCCACATAAGTATTCTCTAAATTTCCTTGTCACTGGTTTTCTAATCATGCTCCTTCCAAGTCCCTCACAATCCAGACAAACCATTGGCCAAAGCCCATGAATCAGTATATAATTGCATGTCTCTTCATTTCTCCTTCCGAGCAAAGTGAGAAACCAGGCCACTGCTCAAACTTCTGCTTATTGGAAGAATTTTCCTTCATCACTATCCTTCAGTGATGTGCCAGAAAGGGTCTGTAGTGCTGCAGCTGTCCGCTTTTGAGTAGTGCCAGCATATTGCACAGACTCATCTGTAAATGAGGCCTGAACTTTCGTCTGTCAACTATTCATGGGGAACTCACCATGAATCCATAGGTGTAGGCTAGGAGAGAGAAGGCAATGTAGAGGGAGTGGGAACTATGGTCATTTAAGCCACTTCCATGTGTAACTTACTTGTGTCTTCAGGGCCTGCTTGGACCCGATCACATATATACCACTTCCATTTAATGATGGTGTGCTGTAGAGTATGTCCAACTTTGTGACTTGGTGGGGCAGATAACACTCAGTTTGTATTGTGCAACTCAGGTCACATGGTAACTTGGTCACCCATGGTCAAGTATTCAGTCTCTACTAAGGTCCAGTAGCAGGCCAAGAGCTAGTTGTCCAAAAGGGAGTCATTATGCACAGAGTATGGCTGTACTTTACTCCAAAATTCTAAGGGCTTGTACTGCAATTCACATAAAGTGGTCTACCACAGGCTCCAAACTGCATCTCTCACTGACACTAACACTTTAAGCATCACTGAATCTGCTGGATCACGTTGCCCAAGCTGCAGAGCAACATGTACAGCAAACTGGACCTATTACAGAGCCTTTCCCTATTCTGGGCCCCAGAAAAATCAGCAGATTTTTGGGTGACTCAGTAAATAGACCAGAGTAACACACTGAAATGAGTAAGACGTTACCTCCAAAATCCAGAGAGGCCCACCGGGAACTGTATATCTTTCTTGACTGTAGGAGGGGCCAGAAGCAACAACTTATCCTTCACCTTAGAAGAGACATCTTCATATGTCCCAAACCACTGTACTCTTAAATAGTCCACTGAAGTAGAAGATCCCTGACTTTTTGTTGGATTTATTTCAAACCTCTGGTACACAAATGTCTTAATAATAAGTCTAGAGTAGTTTCACATCTTGCTCACTAAGTCCAATCAGCATAATGTCATCAATGTAATGGACCAGTGTAATATCTTATGGAAAGAAAAGGTGATCAAGATCCTTGCAAACTAAATCATGGCACAGGGCTGGAGATCTAATATACTCCTGAGGTAGGACAATGAGGGTGTATTGCTGGCCTTGGCAGCTGTTAGCAAATTGCTGTGGTGGACTTTATGGACAGAGATCAAGAAAAAGGCACTAACCAAATCAATAGCTGCATCCCATGTACCAGTAGAGGTGTTGATTTGAGTAAGCAATGAAACCACACATGGTACAGCACCTGCAATTAGAATCATGACCTCGTTAAGCTTACAATAATCCACTGTCATTCTCCAAGATCTGTACAACTTTTGTATAGACCAAATAAGTGACGTAAATGGGGATGTGGTGGGAATCACCACTCCTGCATCTTTCAAGTCCTTGATGGTGGCACTAATGTCTGCCATTCCTTCAGGAGTGCAGTATTTCTTTTAGTTTAATATTTTCTCAGGTAGAGACAATTCTAAAGGCTTCCCCATATCCTTTCCTACCATAATAGCCTTCAGGTCACAGGTCAAGGAATCAATGCAGGAATTCTGCCAGCTACTGAGTAGAGTACTCCCCCCTTACCCACAGTTTTGCTTTCCACAGTTTCAGTTACCCACAATCAACTCTGGTCCAGAAGCATAAGATTCTCCTTCTGCTGCATCATCAGAAGGTCAATAGTAGACTGACATTACATCACAATGCCTGTGTCATCCACCTCATTCATCTCATCACGTAGGTATTTTTTCATCACATATCATCACTAGAAGAGTACACTACAATATGATATTTTGAGAGAGAGAGAGGTCACATTCACATAACTTTTATTATAGTATACAGTTGTAATTGTTCTATTTTATTATTAGTTATTGTTGTTAATCTGTTACTGTGCCTAATTTATAAATTCAACTTCTTCATAGGTATGTATATATAGAAAAAACATAGTGTATATAGGGTTATTTTGTACTATCCACACTTTCAGGCATCCACTAGGGATCTTGGAACATATTCACCACTGTTAATGGGGGACTACTGCATATCTATTCCAATTATGCATTCCAGAACAGGAATCCTCAAATAAGGATGGATTTGTGGACCAACTAGGCACACTGTAAAATGGACCTGCACTAAAATTTCATTGATCATTTGACCTCCATAAGCCCATACTCTGATTGGTGTGCCACGGTGATATTTTGGGTCTCCTGAAATTAGTGTCTATTCAAAGCCATGTCTGGCAGTCCTGGAAAGGTCTGATTATTTCGTTTTCCCCAAAGCACAGTTACCTTGGTAAAATGCCATAGGTCCCTTTAGTGAAGGCTGGCATAAAGATTAACAGTGTAAATTTTTGACTATAAACCAGGGTCCTTCCTCAAGGGAACCAGGCCTCCCCTTCATTCAAAGGGTTTTTGGTTTGTAAACTGGCTCAAAC
This sequence comes from Equus caballus, assembly GCF_041296265.1. Classification (NCBI taxonomy): domain Eukaryota; kingdom Metazoa; phylum Chordata; class Mammalia; order Perissodactyla; family Equidae; genus Equus; species Equus caballus. The sequence goes on from NC_091715.1 coordinate 82,923,295, forward strand.
TGGCTCAAGACTGAGAGGTCCTGACTCTGTTTTTGTAATTCATATTAGACTTTTGTTCACTTGACCTAGAACTTTCTGCTTATGTATATCAAGTAATAATTTAGTAGACTTCCTATCTATTTCATTTCTAAGGACACCATGATTAACTAGGCAATAACATAGGTCTGCATGAGTCATACTATTCTGATTGCTCTCCATTACAGCAACCATGCTCATCTTACCATTGGTAGTTGAGTGTCACCCTCGGCCCCCGCTACCTGGAGACCAATTACTGACATTACATTTATATTTCCCAATTCAGCATCTGCAGTTTCCACTGTGAGATCTGGTCTGCACAGAAGAGGGATCACAAAGTTCTTCAATGATTCCAAGGCTCCTCCCATAAATGTATTTCTTAGAATATCTGTGAAAGGTATATCCTCTGGACCCTCCCAGTGTGGGTGAGTAAATTTTAAATGACTCATCCACTCTAACATCCCAATCTTCTTAAGTCTTTGGACCTCTTCCTCTATATTAAACCAAGGCAGGTCTGGCACTTCCATTTCTGTGGGCTATCCTTTTGTCCATGTTTCGGCTAACCAAGCAAACTGTCAGAGCCCTTTCTAACTCCCAAAGCTGCGACATTTAATGCAATGTCTCGGTTCAGTGAGCCAATATCAATGAATTTGGCTTGATCCGATTTTATGTTTCTTCCACCATTATCTCACACCATTAGTATCTATTCCCAAACGTGTCTGTATAAATTAGAAACTCAAGTAGTCCTTTTGAAGTGCAGCACATCTCTTCACAGGTCATGCTTTGTACCTCACCTTTCTATCACAATACATTCTACACAAAGCCAAACTTAAGATAGGCTACATGGCTACAGTGGTACGGGAAAAGTGTATAAGAAAACAGAAATTAAGATGTGAGGGATGAAGTTAAATAAAAGCAAACCATCTGATTGTGTGGTGAACAACAAACCACATACATTTTAGTAATTTATTTAAAAGCACTGGATCTTAAATTAAGAGGAAATTCATATATTCTCTTCAGTCACAGCACAAAATGAAACCATAGTTAACTTAATGGTACCTTATGGACATTCCTTAAAAGGAGTAATAAAGAAATAAATAAAACTTTAATGTTGTAGCCAAAATTGTATTCAGACAAGAATAAGCACAAATTTGTAATTAAAAAACTCACCAGAGATAGTATGAGAAAAGTCTTTTAATACTAGGGGGGGTTTACTGTTGGAGTAGCTACTATAAGATGAGAGCTTATTGAATACCCATCAAATTTTTTTAAGTACTATAAAATTAAATAATTTCTATTATTAATTTAAGATCGATGCCTTGCTTTCTCCCGTGTTTTCTTCATGGTAGTTTACGACACTAAATTTTTAAATTATTAATTCTGCATCCACTGTTCTCCAAAATACCAATGGGCTAAATGTTAAAATAATAAAAATATAATCTCTTTAATAGCATATGCACAACATGAAGAATATTTTTATTAACTTTAATATGAGCAACTATAACAAACTCACTGGTCCAATTTATAGAAGGAAAAATAAAAAAAGTTAACGAAGATTGTTAGGTTAAAAGACTACATTTTTTCATTGATAATTAGCATCATCAATAATTGCCAGAATAAACGATATCTTGTCATGAAAGAATAAAGTGTATTCGATGCTGAGTAAATTATATCATCTTCCTATTGGAAGTATCTCAAAATTTCCAAAGATAAGGAAATAATTCCAAAATTACAAGAAGAAACTTTTCTTAAATATCACCCAAATCTCCACAAAAATTAGCCATAAAAAGTGAAGTCATAAAACTCAAAATAAGGACTTTCTTCCTGCTCATTAAGAATGTTAAGTGGGGTGCCAGGCCGGTGGGGCACAGCGGTTAAGTTCACACGTTCCACTTCTTGGGAGCCGGGGGTTCGCCAGTTCGGGTCCCAGGTGCGGACAAGGCACTGCTTGGCAAAAGCCATGCTGTGGTAGGTGTCTCACGTACAAAGTGGAGGAAGATGTGCATGGATGTTAGCCAGTCTTCTTCAGGAAGAGAGGAGGATTGGCAGTAGTCGGCTCAGGGCTAATCTTCCTCAAAAAAAAAAAAAAAAAAGAGAGTGTTAAATGGTAGTAACTCTGTAACACATCAGGCTTGAGATTATTGTCCCAATAATACCTGAAACTGAAAGGATAAATTATCATAAAAAGAGGTGGCTAATTTTGCTTGCTAAGATTATAACCCTTTGTAAAATTTTGAATTCAAAGTACAAAAATGTGTATTTTCCATCCATATATTTTTCCACGTTTTAATTCACAATAGGCAGCTTTAATATCCAAAGCTCCTTGTTTCCAGGAAACACATATATTCTCACATTCTTAAGTCCTAAAATTAATGTGAATGTTACAATAGATATTAAAATAAACATCCACCTGATGGAATAAATGTGACACAGTTGTTGCTCTTATAATTGTATAAATTTCTATAGAAAATATCTCATCTTCACTGCCATATTGAAGTTATGTATGTGGTTAATAATATACACTATTCAGTTCTTACAAATATTATAGTTCACTTCTTTACATCAAAAAACATAAACATTCTATAAATATGTCCTAAGGACAAAACTGAACACATGCATGAAGATGAATTTGTAAGGATAGTAGTGCAAATGTTGCAGTCTAGCAAACAGCAAATTTGATCCAACTTATTATTTTTAGTGAAGTATAACTGACACAGAACATTATATTTCAGATGTACAACATAATGATTCAATATTTGTATATATTGTGAAATAATCACCACAATAAGTCTAGTTAACATCTGTCACCATACCTAGTTACAATTTTTTTTTTCTTTTGGTAAGGACTTTTAAGATCTACTTTCTCCACAACTTTCAAATATGTAATACAGAATTATCAACTATAATCACCATGCTGTACACTACGTCTCCATGTCTTGTTCATTTTATAACTAGATATTTGTACCTTTTGACCCTCTTCACTCAGTAAGCCCACCCCCCCACCTCTGATATCCACCAATTCGATCTGTGTCCATGAGCTTGTTTTATTGTTTCTTTGTTTTTAAATTCTTCACATAACTGAGATTATACAGTATTTGTCTTTCTCTATGTAACTTATTTCACTTAGCATAATGCCCTCAAGGTTCATGCACATTGTCACAAATGGCAAGATTTCATTCTTTTTTATGGCTGAATAGTATTCCCGTGTGTGTGTGTGTGTGTTTGTGGGTGTATTTACATCTTCCTCATTCATCCATTGATGGTCACTTCGGTTATTTCCATATCTTGGCTATTGTAAATAATGCTGCATTAAACATGGGAGTTTATATATCTTTTTGAATTTGTGTTCTTAAATTTTTTCAGAAAAATATCCAGAAGTGTAATTCCTGGATCATATGGTATTTCTATTTTTAATTTTTGAGGAAGCTCAATACTGTTTTTCATAGCGGCTATACCAATTTGCATTCTGACCAACAGTGCATGAGGGTTCCCTTTTCTCCACATACTTGTCAACACTTGTAATTTGCTGTCTTTTTGATAACAGCCATTCTAAGAGGTGTGAGGTTATATCTCATTGTGGTTTTGATTTGCATTTACCTGATAATTAGCAGTGTTGAACACCTTTTCATGTGCCAGTTGCCCATCTGTATATCTTCTTTGGAAAAACGTCTATTCAGATATTTTCCCCATTTTTTAATTGGGTTGTTAGTTATTTGTTGTTGAGATATATGAGTTCTTCATATATTTTGGATATTCACCCCTTGTCAGATATATGGTTTGCAAATATCTTCTTCTAATTGTTAGGTTGTCTTTTCTTTTTGTTGATGGTTTCCTTTGCTGTGCAGAGGCTTTTTAGTTTGATGTGGTCCCATTTGTTCATTTTTTCTTGTTTCCCTTTCCTAGTCAGGCATGGTACTTGAAAACATGCTGCTAAGACTGATGTCAAAGAGCATACTGCCTATGTTTTCCTCTACAAGTTTCATGGTTTAAGGTCTTGCTTTCAAGTCTTTAATCCATTTTGAGTTAATTTTTGTGTATGGTGTAAGATAATGGTCTGCTTTCATTCTTTTGCATGTGGCTGTCCAGTTTTCTCAATACCGTTTATTGAAGAGACTTTTCTTTCTTTATTGTATGTTTTTGACTACCTCGGCAAAAATTAGCTATCCTTAGATGTGTGGGTTTCTTTCTGGGCTCTCAATTCCATTCCCTTTATCTGTGTGTCTGTTTTTGTGCCAGTATCATTGCTGTTTTGATCACTATTACTTTGTAGTATACTTTGAAATCAGGGAGTGTGATATCTCCAGCTTTGTTCTCTTTTCTCAGGATTACTTTGGCTATTTGGGGTCTTTTATTGTTCCATCTAAATATTAGGATTCTTTGTTCAATTTCTGTGAAAAATGTCATTGGAACTCTGATAGAGACTGCAATGAATCTGTAGATTGCTTTAGGAAGTATGGACATTTTAACTATGTTCATTCTTCCAGTACAAGAGCACAGAATATTTTTCCATTGATTTATGTCTTCTTCAATTTCTTTCAACAGTGCCGTGCAGTTTTCACTATACAGATATCTCACCTCTTTGGTTAAGTTTATTCCTAGGTAGTTTATTCTTCTTGTTCTGATTGTAAATTGGATTGGATTCTTAATTTCTCTTTCTGCTGCTTCATCACTGGTCTATAGAAACACAACTGATTTTTGTATGTTGATTTTTTATCCTGCAAGTTTACCATATTCATTTATTATTTCTAAAAGACTTTTGGTGAATTATTTAGGGTTTTCTGTATACAAAATCATGTCATCTCCAAATAGAGACACTTTCACTACTTCCTTTCCAGTTTGATTCCCTTTTATTTCTTTTTCTTGTCTGATTGCTCTGGTTAGGCCTTCTGTTATTATGTTAGATAAGAGTGGTGAAATTGGGCATCCTTGTCAGGTTCCTGTTCTTACATAACTTTCAGTTTTTCTTCGTTGAGAATGATATTAGCTGTGGCTTTGTTATATATGACCTTTATCAACTTGTGGTACTTTCCTTCTATACCCATTTAATTCAGAGTTTTTATCATAAATGCATGTTGTATCTTGTCAATTGCTTTCTCTGCATCTATTGAGATGATCATATGATTTTTTTCTTCATTTGTTAATGTGGTGTATCATGTTGATTGACTTGTGGATGTTGAACCATCTCTGTATCCCTGGAATAAATCCCACTTGATCATGGTGTATGAACTTTTAAATGGATTTTTGTATTTGATTTGCTAGTATTTTGTTGAGGATTTTTCAATTGATGTTCATCAATGATATCAGGCTTTTTTGTGTTGTTCTTGTCTGATTTGGTATCAGGGTAATGTTGGCTTCATAGAATGAGTTAGGAAACAGCCCCTTCTCTTCAATTTTTTGGAAGAATTTCAGAAGGATAGGTATTATGTCTTCTTTGAATGTTTGGTAGACTTCACTGGGGAAGCCATCTGGTCCTGGAATTTTACTTTTTGGGAGATTTTGGATTACTGTTTCTATCTCCTTACTGGTGATTGGCCTATTCAAATTCTCTATTTTCCTTTTTATTCAGTTTTGAAAGGTTGTATGATTCTAAGAATTTATCCATTTCTTCTAGATTATCTGATTGGCTTAAAGCTTCTTGTAGTATTTTCTTATAATCTTTTTATTTTTCTGAGGTGTTCATTGTAATTTCTCCTCTTTCATTTCTGATTTTATTTAATTGAGCCTTCTCTCTTTTTTTCTTGGTGAGTCTAGCTAAAGATTTGTCAATTTTTTTCATCTTTTCAAAGAACCAGCTCATTTCATTGATTTTTTCTATTGTTTTTTAGTCTCTATTTCATTTATTTTTGCTATGACTTTTATTATTTCCTCCTTCTACTGATTTTGTGCATTGCTTGTTCTTATTTTTCCAGTTCCTTTAGGTGTACTGTTAGATTGTTTGAAATTTTTCTTCTTTGTTGAAATAGGCTTATGTTGCTATAAATTTTCCCTCTTAGAACCACTTTTGCTATATCCTATGAATTTTGACATGTTGTATTTTCATTTTCATTTGTCTTCAGGTCTTTTTGATTTCTTCATTAACCCAATCGTTGTTAAGTAGCATTCTGGTTAATCTCCACATATTTTTGGTTCTTCCAATTGTCTACCTGTAGTTGATCTAGTTTCACACTGATGTGGTCAGAAAAGATTCTTGGTATGATTTCAGTATACCTACATTCACTGAGTCTTGTTTTGTGGCCTATGTGACCTGTAATGGAGAATGCCGTCTGTGCATTTGAGAATAGTGTGTTTTCTGCAGTTTTTGGATGGAATGTTCTATTTATAACTACTAAGTCCATCTGGTCTAATGTTTCATTTAAGGCTAATGTTTCCTTACCGATCTTCTGTTTGGGTGATCTATCCATTGGTGTAAGTGGGGTGTCAAAGTCCCCTACTATTATTGTATTTATGTCTACTTCTCCTTTTACGTCTGTTAATAATTACTTTATATATTTAGGGGCTCCTATGTTGGGTGCATAGATATTTACAAGTTTTATATGCTCTTGTTGGATTGTTCCCTTTATTGTTATGTAGTGCCCTTCTTTGGTTCTTGTTACAGCTTTTGTTTTAAATCTATTTTTTCTGATATAAGTATTGCTACCCCAGCTTCCTTTTCATTGCCATTTGCATGGAGAATCTCTTTCCATACCCTTAACTTTAAGGTTTTGAGCATCTTTAGGTCTAAAGTGTGTCTCTTTTATGCAGCATATATATGCTTCTTGCCTTTTTATCCAATCAGCCACCCTATGGCTTTTGATTGGAGCATTTAGTCCATTGACATTTAAAGCAGCTATTGATAAGAATGTACTTATTGCAATTTTGTTATCTTTTTCTAGGTGTTTTAGTACTTATTCTCTGTTCCTTTCTCCTTCTTTTGCTCTATTCCCTTGTGGTTTGGTGGCTTTCTCAAGTATTATGTTTGGGTTGCTTTCTCTTAATTTTTTGTGTATTTATTATAGGTTTCTGGTTTCTGATTAATGTGAGGTTCGTATATAATAACCTATGTATCTAGCAATCTATATTAAGTTGATGGTCACTTTAGTATGACCTCTTGCTAAAAGCTCTACTTTTGTACTCCCCTTCTCCCACATTTTGTTTTTGATCCTATCTAACCTATATTATTTATCATGGAAATCAATAATTTTAGTGCTTTTTTCTTTTGACTTCATATTAGCTTCATAGGTGGTTGATCTGCTACCTTTACTGTATATTTGCCCTTACCAGTGATTTTATTTTATTTATTTTTTTTTGATAATTTTCTTATTCCTATTTGTGGTCTTCTCTTTTCCACTTAGATAAGTCCCTTTAGCATTTCTTGTAAGGTTGGTTTCTTCATGATAAACTCCTTTAGTTTTTCCTTATCTGGGAGCTCTTTATCTCTCCTTCCTTTCTGAATGACAACCTTGCCAGGTAGAGCATTCTTTGCTGTAGGTTTTTTCCTTTCAGCACTTTAAATATATTGTGCCACTCCCTTCTAGCCTGTAAGGTGTCTTCTGAGAAGTCAGCTGATAGCCTTATGGAGTTTCCTTTGTATGTGACTTGTTGCCTTTCTCTTGCAGCTTTTAGAATTCTCTCTTTATCTTTAATTCTTGATATGTTAATTAAAATGTGTCTTTGTGTGAGCCTCTTTGAGTTTATCTTGTTTGGTGCTCTCTGTGCTTCCTATAACTCTATGTCTGTTTCCTTCTTTAGGTTAGGAAAGATTTCAGCTTTTATTTCTTCAAATAGATTCTCTGCCCCTTTGTCTCTTTCTTCTCTTTCTGGGACATCTATGATACAGATGTTAGTGTGCTTGATGTTGTCCCAGAGGTCCCTTACATTGTCCTCATTCTATTTAATTCTTTTTTCTTTGATCTCTTCAGTTTGGGTAATTTCCTCTAGCTTTTCTTCCAGCTTGCTGATTCATTCTTCTGTATCATCTACTCTGCTATTGAGTCTGTATATTGAATTTTTCATTTCCAGTATTCTTCATTGCTGATTGGTTCTTTTTTGTATTGTCCACTTCTTTGTTGAAGTTCTCATGGAGTTCATCCATTCTTCTCCCAAGATCACTGAACATCCTTATGACTATTAGTTTGCACTCCTTGTCAGGTAGATTGCTTACCTCTGTTTCATTTAATTTTTTTCTGAGATTTTCTCCTGTCCCAATACTTGAAGCATATTCCTTTTTCTCCTCATTTTGCCTCTTTCTCTGTGCTTATATCTATTTATTAGGCAAGTCAGCTACATCTCCCAATCATAGAGAGGTGGCCTTATATAAGAGATGCCTTATAAGGCCCAGCACTGCTTCCCTCTTGGCACCAGTTCCAAATGTTCCAGGAGTGTGTCTTGTGTGGGCTACATATGTCCTGATGTGGCACAGTTGCTCTTGTTTCATGTCACAGGGAGGCTAGGCTTCTCCAGGATGGCTGGTTGTAATGCTCAGCTGTGTGTGGCTGTTATGGACTCTTCAGTCACTTTATTGTGTGTGGGGAGCCCTAGCACAGTTGGCTGAAAGTTTTAATAGCACACTCCTGTTGCAGTTTTTCTTTTAAATGAGTAGGCTCCCAGGATGGCTGGCTTATTAGGCTCAGTGACTTATAATTGCTGTAGGCCTCCAGGCTGCAAGGCTGTTGTCAGCTCTCTCAGGATTGCAGCTGAGTGGGGCTTGGCCTATGCATGGAAGCACCCAATTGTTTCAGGCTTTAGAAGGTGAGGCTGATCCCTTATGTGACTGAGAAACATTACTCTGCTGCAGCTGACAAGCCCCACTGTCAGCAGGGCCAAACACCCGATCAACACAATCCTGCCTGTGCACATGCCCCAAGTCACTGAAGTGGACCCAGTCACCTCACTGCAGAGGTCCCACACACTCTGCCTATGCAGGCCCACTCCTCTGCTCCCTACTCATGCCCTGTCTTGCAGAGGCAGATCATCTTGCCTGGCTGCAGAGTTTCCAGTCATTCTGCCTATGCAGGCCCACAAGTTGCTGGAAGCTTGCTGTTGGGTGGGGCTAGTCCCTAGGGTGGGCTACTTGCCCTCTCTGAGATGGATTAAATCAGTTATCTTGTGGTTGGGGCAGACCCCTGGGCTAATAGGCCAGAGGAAGACCTCCAAAGGCATCTGCCAACATCCGTGTCAGCATGCTGTATTGGGTAACAAAAACAGCTCCCACCAATGTCTCAGTCACTGGAAAGGTCTCACCTCTCACTGAGGTACACCCAGAGCTTATCAAGTGAGTCTGTTTTCACCAGAAGACTGTGCACCTTTCTTTCTGGTGATTCTAGGTTGCTTTCTAAAATGAGTGAATCTGTGCAGGGATACTTTAAGAGCAGGCTTTTCTCTCTCTTATGTCTGACAGTTTTTCAGGGGGTATTCCCTGTTGTAGTTAATAGCCAGCAAAACCATATATTATGGCACTTCTCTCAGTTGTGCTGAGTCCAATAGGTGTTCATTGTGCTCAGATCCCCTGCTCCCCTGCTCAGATCCCCCCTCCTCCAGGGAAGGCTTCATACCTTAAGATTGCTCCCAGGTGGCATGAAGTGCCGTGGCTCAAAGGTGGCTTTTTTCTCTCCAGAAAGGAATTTCTGCCTCTTCCACCTCAGTCAGCACTGTCTCTTCTTGTGGTGGTTCTTTTTTATCCAGTTTTCATTCTCTCTATGGGGTAAGTTTTCCAAGAGTATGTGTAAATTTGTTGTGTCCATGGGAGAAGCTGAGGTCAGAGTCCGCCTATGCTGCCCTCTTGACATAATGTCCTATTTTTTCTTTTTTTCTGAGGAAGATTGGTCCTGAGCTAACATCTGTGCCAATCTTACTCTATTTTTTATGTGGGATGCTGCCACAGAATGGCTTGACAAGTGGTGCTACATCCATGCCTGGGATCTGAAACTGTGAATCCCAGGCTGCCAAAGTGGAGCATGTGAACTTAACCACTATGCCACCAGGCTGGCCCCCTGTTTTTTCTTTAACATTAACTTTGTGTATTTTTCCACTTTCACTAACCACTGCAGGATTAATGGCTATTTCAAAGTTCTCTCTTTTTTTCATCTCTCTGGTTTGGATGCTACTCTCATTTGCATTTTTAGTGAATACTGTTAACTTTTTAATCTGCATATTCAGCATTACAATTGAAACATTAAGTATTACTTCTATTCTTTTACAAGCTACCCAAATTACTACCATTAATCTTGTTTGTTACAACCTTGGTTTTTTGTTGTTGTTAGGTTTTTGGTTTGGTCATAATTAAAATTTGTATTGAGATAATTGTAGATTCACATGCAGTTGTGAAAAATAATACAGAGAAATTCTATGTATACTTTACTCAGTTTCCCCCAGTGAGATCTTATTTAGATATCCCCAGTTTTACTTGTACATATTTATGTGCATCTGTGTGTATTCATTCCAATACAATTTCATCATAAGTGTAGGTTCATGTATCTACCACCACAGTCAAGAAACTGCACACTTCATGACTACAAGGCAAGACTCACCTTCCCTTACCCCCAGAAGCAACTAATTATTTTTTGCTTCTAAAATTTTGTCATTTGAATCAAACAGTATGTAACCATTTAATTTTTTTTCCACTCAGTGTAATTTTCTGGAGATTCATCCAGATTCCTGCATCAATGAATAGTTTGTTTCTTTTAATTGAACAGCAGTATTCCATTGTATGGATGTACCAGAGTTTATTTAACCCTTCATTCATTGAAGCACATCTGGGCTGTTTCCAGTTTTTGACTGCTATGAATAAACCTAAAGTGAACATTCGCGTACAGATTTTTCTATGAATATAAGTGTATCTTTTTCTGGGTCATAAAGACAAGAGTGTAATTGTCAAGTCAAACTGGTAAGTGTAAGACCTCCAGCTTTTTCCTTCATCAAGATTGTTTTGGATATTCAGGGTCTCTTGAGATTCAATATTAATTTTAGGATGTACTTTTCTATTTCTGAAAAAAACGTAACCAATGGGAATTTTCATAGGGATTGCATTGAGTTGGTAGATTGCTTTGGATAGTATTATCATCTTAGCAATATTAAGTTTTGTAATCCATGAACACAGGATGTGTTTGAATTTGCTTGCATTGTCTTTCATTTCTTTCAATAGTGTTTTGTAGGTTTTAGTGTACATGTCATCAACCTCATTGGCTAAATTTCTTGCTACATATTTTATTCTTTTGGATGATATTACAAATTTAATTATTTTCTTAATTTCCTTTTAAATTATTCATTTTTAGTGCACAGAAATGCAACTAGCTTTTGCATGTTGATTTTGTATGCTGAAACTTTGCTGAGTTCTTCCTTTCTAATTTGGATGCCTTTTATATCTTTTTCTTGCCTAATTGCTCTGGCCAGAACTTCCAATCACAATGTTAAATAGAAATGGCAAAAGTGGGCATATATGCCTCATTCCTGGTCTAAGGGGAAATGCTTTCAGTATTTTACCATTGAGTATGATGTTAGCTGTGGGTTTTTCACATATGGCCTATATCATGTCGAGAATGTGTCCTTCTATTCCTAGTTTATTGAGTGTTTTCATCACAAAATAGTGTTGCATTTTGTCAAATGCTTTTTGTGCATCAATTGAGATGATCATATGTTGTTTTTCCTTCATTCTATTAATGTAGTGTATTATATTGATTGATTTCCTAATGTTGAATCATCCTTGCATTCTAGGAATAAATCCTACTTGATCATAGTGTAGAAAACTTTAGTATGTTACTGAAATTGGTTCATTAGTATTTTCTTTTTGAACATTTTTGCTTCAATATTCATAAAAGATTTTGCTCTATAATTTTTCTTGGTGTCTTTGTCAAGGTTGGATATCAAGATAATTTTGACTACACAGAATGAGTTGGGAAGTATTCCATCTTTTCACTTTTTTTGAAGTGTTTCAGAAGGATTAATGTTAATTCTTTTTAATTGACAAATAATTGTTAATTAAATTGAAAATAAAATTTAAAAAATTATATAATATTGTATAAGTTCATGGTGTATAATGTATTGATTTAATACATTTATATATTACAGTATGATTACTACCGTACCATTAGCTAACACTTCTACAATGTCACATAATTATCATTTATTTTTGTGGTGGGAACTTTTAAGACTTAGTCTCTAGTAACTTTGAATTTATAATACAGTATGGTTGACTATAATCACTGTGCTGTGCACCAGCTCTCTAGGACTTATTTATCTAGTATTCTGAATTTATCCCTTTAAAAAACATATTCCCAATTCCTCCAACCCCCAGCCTCTGTTAACCACCATTCTATTTAGTATAACGCCCACAAGATCTATCCATGTTGTTGCAAATGGCAAGATTTCTTTCTTTCACATGGGTGAATAATATCCTATTGTGTATATATATATATATACATATACATATACCACAACATCTTTATTCATCCATTGAAGGACACTTAGGTTATTTCCATATCTTGACTATTGTGAATAATGCTGCAATAAACATGGGTGTGCATATATGTCTTTGAACTCCTGTTTTCATTTTCTTTGGCTGTAAATTCAGAAGTGTAGTTTCTGGATCATATAGCAGTTCAATTTTTAAAATATTTTTATGAACCTCTATGCTGTTTTCTACAGTGGTTGTACTAATTTTCATTATGATTCCCTTTTCTTCACATCCTCGCCAGTACTTGCTATCTCTTTCCTTTTTGATGATAACCATTTTAACATGATAACATTTAACATGAAGTGCTATCTCTGTGGTTTTGATTTGCATTCACCTGATGATTAGTGATGTTGAACATATTTTCATGAACTTGTTGTCCACTTGAATGTCTTCTTTGGAAAAACATCTATTTAGTTTCTCTACCCATTTATAAAATCAGATTGCATGTCTTTTGCTATTGAGTTGTATGAGTTCTTTATATATTTTGGATTATAACTGCTTATAAATCAAATACATGATTTAAAAATATCTTCTCCAATTCCATAGTTGCCTTTCCATGTTGTGGATTGTTTGTTTCACTGTGAAGAAACTTTTTAGTTTGATTTACTTACACTTGTTGATTTTTGCTATGGTTTCTTCTGCTCTTAGTGTCATACCCAAAAAATCATTGCCCAGTCCAATGTCAAGGAGTTTCTTCCTTATGTTTTCTTCTAGGAGTTTTACATTAACAGGTCTTATGTTTAATCCTTTAATACATTTCAAGTTAATTTTTCGAGTGGTATAAGATAGAGGTCCAATTGGATTTTTCTGTCTGTGGTTATCCAGTTATCCTTATACTATTTTTTAAGACACTATCCTTTCTCCATTAAGTATTTTTGGCTCCTGTATAAATGCAAGTACACAGTACATGTCGGGGGTTATTTCTGGATTCTCTATTCTGTTCCATTGGTCTATATGTCTATTTTTGTGCCAGTACCATTCTGTTTTAATCACTATAGCATTGTAGTATAATTTGAAATCAGGAAGTGTGATGTTTCCAGCTTTGTTCTTCTTTCTCATGATTGCTTTGACTATTTGAGGTCTTTTGTGGCTCCATACAAATTTTAGGATTTTTTTCTATTTTTGGGAAAACTGGCATTGAATTTTGACAGAGTTTGTGTTGAATCTATAGATGGCTTTGAGTAGTATAACGCTTTTAGTATTTATTTTTCCAGTCTATGATCATAGGATATCTTTCTATTTGTTTGTGTCTTCTTTAATTTTTTCATCAGGATCTTGTAATTTCCATTGTACATATCTTTCACTTCCTTGGAAAAATTTATTTCTAAGTATTTTATTGTTTCTTATGCTACTGTAAGTAGAATAGCTTGCTTTAGTTCTTTTTGAGATATTTCATTGTAAGTGTATAGAAATGCAACTGATTTCTGTATGCTGATATTATATATTAATATTTTACTGAATGTGTTGATTAGTTCCAACAGATTTTTGGTGGAATCTTTAGGATTTTCTACTTATAAGAAAATAGAGACATTTACAAACAGAGACCATTTCACTTCTCCTTTGCAATTTGGATGACGTTTATTCTTTTTCTTACCTGATTGCTTTAGCTAGGACTTCCAGTATTTTATTGAACAGGAGTGGTGATAGTGGGCACCTTTGTCTTTTTCTTACTTTAGAGGAAATGCTTAGAACCTCTCACCATTGAGCATGGTGTTAGCTGTGGGCTTGTCATATATTACCTTTATTATGTTGAGGTACATTCCTTCTATGCTCAATTTGTTCAGGGTCTTAATCATTAAAAAATGTTTTAATTTGTCAAATGCTTTTTCTGCATCCATTTAGGTAATCATATAATTTTTATATTTTATGTTACCAATATGGTGTGTCACATTTATTGGTCTGAATATGTTGAGCCATCCTCACATCCCATGGACAAATCCCACTTGGTCATGATGCATAACCTTTTTCATGTGTTGCTGAAAATTTTGTTGAGAATTTTTCATCTGTGTTCATCAGGGATATTGATTTATACGTTTATTTCCTTTTAATGTATTTATCTAGCTTTGATATCAGGGTCACACTGGCCTTGTAAAATGATTTTTTCAGTATTCCATCCCTTTTATATTTTTGGAAGCATTTGAGAAGGATTGGCATAATGGTTCTTTAAGTGTTTAGTAGAATTGAATAGTGAAGACATCAGGTCCTGGGATTTTTTTTTTGTTGGGAGGTATATTTTATTGCTCAGTAAATCTCCTTCCTTGTCATTGGTCTGTTCGGATTTTCTATTTATTTTTAATTTAGTCTTAATAGGAAATACATTTCCAGAATTTTTTTCTTTTCTTCTAGGTTACCCATTTTTGGGGCATATAATTGGTCATAGTAGTCTCATGATCCTTTGTACATCTGTGGCATCCGTTGTAAGGTTTCCTCTTTCAATATTGATTTTATTTATTTGAGTCTTCTCTCATTTTTGTTAGTTACTCTAGCTAAAGGTTTGTAAGCTGTTGTTTTATATATTTTCAAAATACTATCTTGGTTTTGTTCATCAGTTGTATTATTCTTTTATGCACTGTCTTTCATTTAATTCTGCTTTGATATTTGTTATTTTATTCCTTCTGGCAACTTTGGACTCAGTTTGTTCTTCTTTTCCTAGTTCCTTGAGGTATAAATTTAGGTTGTTTCTTTGAATTTTTTCTTTTTTCTTAATATAGACATTTATCACTATCAACTTTGCTCTTAGCACTGCTTTTGCTGCTTCCCATAGCTTTTGATATGTTATGTTTCCATTTTTATTTGTTTCAAGATTTTTAAAAATTTCTCTTTAAATTACTTCTTTGACCTATTGTTTGTTCAGAAGTGTGTTGTTTAATTTCCACATGTTTGTGAATTCTCCAATTTTCCTCCTGTTACTGATTTCTAGTTTCAAACTATTGTGGTCAGAAAAATTTATTGATATGATTGCAATCTTCTTAAATTTGTTGAGACTTGTTTTGTGGCCTAACATATGATCTATCCTGGAGAATGTTCTGTGTGAACTTGAGAAAGATATATATTCTCGTGTTATTGAATGAAATGTTCTTTATATATTTGTTGGGTCCCTTTGGCCCAAAATCTGAGTGAAGTTCATAATTTTCCTATTGATTTTCTGTCTGGATGATCTATCCATTGCTGAATGTGGAGTATTGATATACCCTACCATGATTGTATTCTGTCTACTTCTCCCTTCAGATCTGATAATGTTTGCTTAATATATTTAGATGCTCCAATGTTAGGTGTGATTGTATATTTACAATTGTTGTATCTCCTTGATGAACTGAGCCCTTTATTATTGCATAATGACCTTCATTGTTTCTTATTGCTGTTTTTGGCTTAAAGTTTATTTATCTGCTATAAGTTTAGCCACTCTCATTTTACAGGTTACTTTAAGCTGAAAACAATGTTGATTGCATAAAAACTCTGTCCTTTTGTTCTCCTTTCACATTTCACGTTTTTGATGTCAGTATTTACATCTACTTATATTGTGTATCTTTTAACAACTTATTATAGCTATAGTAATTTTTAATATTTTGTCCTTTAACTTTTATATTAGAGTTAGGTGGTGAATATATCATCATATTACACTTTTGGAGTATTCTGAATTTGTCTATATACTAACCTTTACAAATGTGTTGCATATTTTCATGTTTCCATCTTACTTAATAGCATCCTTTCATTTCAGCCTGAAGAATTATTTTAATTACTTTTTGTAACACATGTCTAGTGGTCACAAATTCCCTCAGTTTTTGCTTATCTTGGAAGGTTTTTATCTCCCCATTTCTGAAGGACAGCTTTACCAGGTATTGTATAGTTGGTTAGCAGAATTTTCTTTCTTTCAGCACTTTGAATATATCATCTCTCTCCCTTTTGACCTTCAAGGTTTCTGCTGAGAATTTCACTGATACCTTTATGGGAGTTCCTTTGCATTTAAGAATTTTTTTTCTCTTAATACTTTTAAAATTTTCTGTTTGTATTTTAACCGAGACAATTTTATTATCATGGGTGGAGAAATTCTTTTCAGGTTGTATCTGTTGAGGACTTGTGAGCCTCATAAACTTGGATGTTCAAACATCTTATCACATTTGAAAAGACTTCAGTCCTTATTTCTTTAAGTAAGCTTTCGGCCTCTTTCTCTCTTTCTTCTCCTTCTGAGACTTCTATGTGGGTAAGTTGTTTATTTTTATGGCATTCTATAAATCATGTAGGTTTTCTTCACTATTTTTCTGTTTTTTTTTTTAATTTTCTGACTGGATAATTTCAAATATCCTTCTTCAAGTTCACAGATTCTTTCCCCTGCTTGATCAAGACTACTGTCAATGCTCTCTAGTGCACTTTTCATTTCATTAATTGTATTATTCAGCTCAAGAATTTCTGTTTGGTTCTTTTTATAATTTCTATATGTCTGTTAATCTTCTCTTTTGTTTATGTATTGCTTTTATCATTTTATTGAATTGTCTGTGTTTTCTTGTAGCTCACTGAGCTTTCTTAAAGTAATTATGTTGAATTCTTTATCAGACAAATTACAGTTCTGTATTTTTTTGGCATCAATAACTGGAAAATTATTGTGTTTTTTCGTGGTGTTATGTTTCATGTTTCTTGAAATCTTGTATTGTCATCTTTTCATTTGAGGAAGTAGCCACCTCCTTTTATCTTTACTGACTGGTTTTAGGAAAGAAACACCTGCTGTTAGTCCTCCTAAATATTTTGAAAGTTTCTCAGACTTTTTCTATGGATACAACTGATCCACACTTCCTGTTCCTTTTTGGGGGAGATTTCTTAGAGTTATATGCCTTCTCTCAATTCTACAAAGTCAGATAAAGTGCTGAAAGTCATGAATTTGCTTTCCCTAGGGTGGTGCTGAATGCTCAAATTTATGTGCTTTATCCTAATTTTACAGAGTTGGACTGGCTTTCTGGGTTTGCTCAATAGCCATCTGCAAAGGTTTGTACTCACCACCCTTGGAGGCATGCCCAGTGAGTCAGCCACTGCATATGAGTGTGTGTGGGTGCAATATGCAGAGCATTGGTGGTGTCTTTGGGCCAGTTGAGGAGATCTGCAGGTGAGATATCCTCAGTGGTTTGTGTATTGGCTTCCTGATGGAGTCCATGATATGGTTAGTAAGATATGTGTCCTTTTTTTTCTTCTTTTTAATTAAGGTTATGAAAGTAAACATCCTTGTGAAATTACAGTTGTACATCATTATTAGTCATGTTGTAGGTACACCACTTCACCCCTAGTGCCCTACCCCCACCCCTCTTTCCGCTGGCATCCACCGATCAGTTCTCTTTGTCCATATGTTAACTACCACCTATGAGTGGAGTCATACAGAGTTCATCTTTCTCTGTCTGGCTTATTTCACTCAACATAATACCCTCAAGATCTATCCATGTTGTTGTGAATGGGACGACTTTGTCCTTTTTTATGGCTGAGTAGTATTCCATTGTATATATATACCACATCTTCTTTATCCAATCATCAGTTGCTGGGCACTTAGGTTGGTTCCATGACTTGGCTATTGTGAATAATGCTGCGATGAACATAGGGGTGCATGGAACTTTTGGAATTGCTGATTTCAGGTTCTTAGGATAGATACCCAGTAGTGGGATGGCTGGGTCATAAGGCATTCCTATTCTTAACTTTTTGAGGAATCTCCATACTGTTTTCCACAGTGGCTGCACCAGTTTGCATTCCCACCAACAGTGTATGAGGGTTCCCTGTTCTCCACAGCCTCTCCAACATTTGTCACACTTGGTTTTGGCTATTTTTGCTATTCTAACAGGTGTAAGGTGATATCTTAGTGTAGTTTTGATTTGCATTTCCCTGATGATTAGTGATGATGAGCATCTTTTCATGTGTCTACTAGCCATCTGTATATCTTCTTTGGAGAAATGTCTGTTCATGTCCTCTGCCCATTTTGTAATTGGGTTGTTTGATTTTTTATTGTTGAGTTGTGTGAGTTCTTTGTATATTATGGAGATTAACCCTTTGTCAGATAAATAACTTGTGAATATTTTTTCCCAATCAGTGGGCTGTTTTTTTGTTTCAATCCTGATTTCCCTTGCCTTGAAGAAGTTCTTAATCTGACGAAGTCCCATTTGTTTATTCTTTCTATTGGTTCCCTCATGTGAGGGGTTATGGTGTCCGAACAGATTTTTTGAAGCTGATGTCAAAGAGTGTACTGCATATATTCTCTTCTAGAAGACTTATTGTTTCAGGCCTAATCTTTAGGTCTTTGATCCATTTTGAGTTTATTTTAGTAAATGTTGAAAAAGAATGGTTGATTTCATTCTTTTACATGTGGCTGTCCAGTTTTCCCAGCACCATTTGTTGAAGAGACTTTCTTTCCTCCATTGTAGGCCCTCAGCTCCTTTGTCAAAGATTAGCTGTCCATAGATGTGTGGTTTTATTTCTGGGCTTTCAATTCTGTTCCATTGATCTGTGCCTCTGTTTTTGTACCAGTACCATGCTGTTTTGACTACTGTAGCTTTGTAGTATGTTTTGAAGTCAGGGATTGTGATGCCTCCAGCTTTGTTCTTCTTTCTCAGGATTGCTTTTGCAATTCGGGGTCTTTTGTTGCCCCATATGAATTTTAGGATTCTTTGTTCAATTTCTGTAAAGAATGACATTGGAATTCTGATTGGGATAGCGTTGAATCTGTAGATTGCTTTAGGTAGTATGGACATTTTAACTATGTTTATTCCTCCAATCCATGGGCATGGAATGTGTTTCCATCTCTTTATGTCGTCGTCATTTTCTTTCAAGAAGGCCTTGTAGTTTTCGTTGTATAGATCTTTCACTTCCCTGGTTAAATTTATCCCAAGGTATTTTATTCTTTTTGTTGCAATTGTGAATGGGATTGAGTTTTTGAGATCTTTTTCTGTTAGTTCATTGTTAGCATATAGAAACGCTACTGATTTATGTATGTTGATTTTATACCCTGCAACTTTGCTGTAGTTGTTGATTGTTTCTAATAGTTTTTCTATGGATTCTTTGGGGTTTCCTATATATAAGATCATGTCGTCTGCAAACAGCGAGAGTTTTACTTCTTCGTTGCCTATTTGGATTCCTTTTATTTCTTTTTCCTGCCAAATTGCTCTGGCCAAAACCTCCAGTACTATGTTGGATAACAGTGGTGAAAGTGGGCACCCTTGTCTTGTTCCTGTTCTGAGAGGGATGGGTTTCAGTTTTTGTCCTTTGAGTATGATGTTGGCTGTGGGTTTGTCATATATGGCCTTTATTATGTTGAGGTACTTTCCTTCTATACCTATTTTATTGAGGGTTTTTATCATAAATCGATGTTGGATCTTGTCAAATGCTTTCTCTGCATCTATTGAGATGATCATGTGGTTTTTGTTTCTCAATTTGTTAATGTAGTGAGTCACGTTGTTTGACTTGTGGATGTTGAACCATCCCTTTGTCCCTGGTATAAATCCCACTTGATCATGGTGTGTAATCTTTTTGATATATTGCTGTATTTGGTTTGCCAAAATTTTGTTGAGGATTTTTGCATTTGTGTTCATCAGTGACATTGGCCTGTAGTTTTCCTTCTTTGTGTTGTCCTTGTCAGGTTTGGGGATCAGGCTAATGTTGGCGTCATAGAATGTGTTAGGAAATGCTCCATCTTCCTCTATTTTCTGGAAGACTTTGAGAAGGATAGGTATTAAATCTTCTTTGAATGTTTGGTAGAATTCTCCAGAGAAGCCGTCTGGTCCTGGACTCTTATTTTTGGGGAGGTTTTTGATTACTGTTTTTATTTCTTTACTTGTGATTGGTCTATTCAGATTCTCTATTTCTTCCTGATTCAGTTTGGGTAGGTTGTATGAGTCTAGGAATTTATCCATTTCTTCTAGGTTGTCCAATTTGTTGGCATATAGTTTTTCCATAGTATTCTCTTATGATCCTTTGTATTTCTTTGGTATCCGTTGTGATTTCTCCTCTCTCGTTTCTAATTTTATTTATTTGAGACTTCTCTCTTTTTTTTAGTGAGTCTGGCTAAGGGTTTGTCGATTTTGTTAATTTTTTCAAAGAACCAACTCTTTGTTTTATTGGTCCTTTCTACTGTCTTTTTTGATTCAATATCCTTTATTTCTGCTCTAATTTTTATGATTTCCCTCCTTCTACTGACTTTGGGCTTTGTTTGTTCTTTTTCTAATTCCGTTAGGTGTTGCTTGAGGTTGTTTATGTAAGGTTTTTCTTGCTTATTGAGGTGAGCCTGTATTGCAATGAATTTCCCTCTTAGGACTGCCTTTGCTGAGTCCCAAATCATTTGGTAAGGTGTGTTTTCATTTTCATTTGTCTCCAGATAATATTTGATTTCTTCTTTAATTTCTTCAATAATCCATTGTTTGTTCAGTAGCATGTTGTTTAGTCTCCACAATTTTGGCCCTTTCCCAGCTTTATTCTTGTAGTTGATGTCTAGTTTCATAACATTATGATCAAAAAAGATGCTTGATATTATTTCAACCCTGTTGAACTTATTGATGCCTGCTTTGTTTCCCAAGATATGGTCTATCCTTGAGAATGTTCCATGCGTGCTTGAGAAGAATGTGTAACCTGCTGTTTTTGGATGAAGTGTCCTATATATCTAGTAAGTCCATCTGATCTAATTTTTCATTTAATTCTATAGTTTCCTTGTTGATTTTCTGTCTGGATGATCTGTCCATTGGTGTTAATGGGGTGTTGAGGTCCCCTACTATTATTGTATTGCTGTTGATGTCTCCTTTTAGTTTTGTTAATAGTTTCTTTACGAATTTTGGTGCTCCTGTGTTAGGTGCGTATATATTTATAAGCGTTATGTCATCTTGGTGGAGCGCCCCTTTTATCATTATATACTGCCCCTCTTTGTCTTTCTCTATCTGTTTTGCTTTGAAGTCTACTGTGTCTGATATAAGTATGGCAACACCTGCTTTCTTTTGTTCATTATTAGCTTGGAGTATTGTCTTCCATCCCTTCACTTTGAGTCTGTGTTTGTCTTTGGGGCTGAGGTGTGTTTCCTGGAGGCAGCATATTGCTGGATCTTGTTCTTTGATCCATCCTGCCACTCTGTGCCTTTTGATTGGAGAGTTCAATCCATTCATGTTTAGAGTGATTATTGAAACGTGGGGGCGTACTGTTGCCATTTTATCACTTGTTTTCCAGTTCTTTTGCATTTTGTCCTGATGGAGAGCTGTTACTTTGTGTTATTGTCCTTCTGCTTATCTCCTTAGTTCTGGATTTTGTAACCCCTTTCCTTTTTGTGATTTTTCATGTATGAGGCTCTTCCTGAGCATTTCTTGAAGAGGAAGTTTTGTGGCGATGAACTCCCTTAACTTTTGTTTATCTTGGAAAGCTTTTATTTCTCCATCGTATTTGAAGGATATTTTCTCTGGGTAGAGTATTCTTGGCTGCAGGTTTTTGTCCTTCAGAGTTTTGAATATTTCATTCCAATCTCTTCTAGCCTGTAAGGTCTGTCCTGAGAAATCTGCTTATAGCCTTATGGGATTTCCTCTGTAAGTTATTTTCTTCTGCCTGGCTGCCCTTAGTATTTTCTCTTTGTTGTTGACTTTTGCTAGTTTCACTACTATATGCCTTGGGGTTGGTCTTCTTGTGTTAATAAAGTTTGGAGATCTATTGGCTTCTGACATGTGAAGTTCCATCTCTCTTCCCAAGTTTGGAAAGTTCTCAGCTATTATTTCTTTGAACAGGCCTTCTGCCCCCTTCTCCTTCTCTTCTCCCTCTGCTATACCTATAATCCTTATGTTGCATCTCCTAATTGAGTTGGATAATTCTCAGAGAGTTTCTTCATTTCTTTTTAGTCTTAGTTCTCTCTCCTCCTCTGTCTGCAGCATTTCTATATTCCTATCCTCTAAATTGCTAATTCTGTCCTCCACATTATCGACCCTACTGTTCAGAGAGTCCAGATTTTTCTTAATCTCCTCCATTGTGTTCTTTATCTCCAGTATTTCTAATTGGTTCTTCTTTATAGTGTCAAGCTCTTTTGTGACATATTTCCTGAACTCATTGAGTTGTCTATCTGAATTCTCTTTTAACTCGTTGAGTTTTTTAATAATGGCAGTTTTGAAATCATCATCATTTAGGTTATAGATTTCATTGTCTTTGGGATTGTTTTCTGGGTGCTTATTTTCCTTCTGTTCTGGAGATTTAATATATTTTTTCATACTGCTTGATGGCGTGGATTTGTGCCTCCGCATTGAGATAGAGTTTAGTCGCTGCTTCCACTTGTTGTGACTGGTGTGTGTGGTGGGGGGGCAGCTGTTTAGACTGCACCAACCAGGCACCCTGTCAGCTGTTACTGACTGTACCTGGACCCCTCCTTGTAGTCACAGTGGTCCTGTGGGGCTCCCTCGTCGGTTGTGGGGGCAATTGCAAGGGGGCCTCAGGCTGCTGGTGCCTACTGTTGTAGTCCACTTAGACGCGCTCCCTCCTTGTGGTCTGCAGTCGTGTTTTGGGGTTTCCCAGCAGCCAGGAGCAGGAGCACCTATAATCACTGCTTTGTCCCTAACAGAGCCCACAAGATCACACTTGTCCACTATAGGTCCCAGCAGAGCTATGGGTATCTTCAGCAGTCTGTCGTTAGCTCACCTAGCTGTGCTACTTTTGCCCCAGGGCCTTCCTGCCTTGCGATTGCCAGTCGGGACCTCTCCACTAGTGCTGTGCAGAGGCTTTCGCTGAGGCTGCTGTAGGAAGTTACTGCCTCTTCTGCTTTCATCAGGACTGTCCCTTGTTGTGGGGGTTCTTTTTATCCAGTTTTCAGTTTTCAATCCAGGGTGATTCTTCCTAAAATTGTTGTAACCTGGTTGTGTTTGTGGGAGGAGGTGAATTCAATGTCTGCTCACAGCTCCATCTTGACGAGAACAGGATATGTGTCCTTTTAATGCATTCTAAGCCCTACATGCTGTGCACCCAGCCTATTCCTGACACTCAGTCATGTAGCTCATCTGAGTATTCTGGATGGAGTAAAAACAAAGTGGGTCTCTTTGGCAGCATCATCACAGCTGGGGAAACTGCCTTTACTCACAAACTCTTATTTGTTCCCATAAGAAAATTCACAGGCCAAGAGGGTCTCTTTTGCCACTGAGCTGTGTTGCATGGGAGAGAGGTGATGTGGATAAAGTGAAACTGTTCCTCTTACACTCTTCAACACATCAGACTTTTGTCCTCCAGTGGTGTGCTGGAATCTCTTCACTGGATTCCTGTATTTCCAAAACCAGACTCTCCTCAATGGGTAATTGTCAAAATCAGTGTTCTTTGAGGCGAAGGTATTAGAAAATGCCTATTCCACCATCATGAGAATGCCACTCTTATAGCCTTTACTTTTCTAATTCCTATTTTTTAATAGGACTTATAATCCTTGTGAAAATTATTTTTAATTGTGTTTAATGTTTATAATCATTTAAAATTATTAGTATCCACTTTAAGATTCTTTTTTTTTTTTTGAGGACTATTAGCTGAGCTAACTGCTGCCAATCCGCCTCTTTTTTCCAAGGAAGACTGGCCCTGAGCTAACCTCCATGCCTATACTTCTCCACTTTATACGTCGGATGCTTACCACAGCATGGCGTGCCAAGCTGTGCCATGTACACACCCAGGATCTGAACTGGTGAACCATGGGTTGCCAAAGTGGAACATGCGCACTTAACCACTGTGCCACCAGGCTGGCCCCTAAGATTCTTTTCTATTATCTTATGGTTTCGAATATTAATAGTGGAGCTGCATCTGCTTGCTGTCTGTAGAAGACTGTTTTCTCATATTTTGTATTTTTGATAGAAAGTTCATGTTTACCAGAATTAATTGCTTTGTGTAAGATTTCCATTTGGCATGTGTTGTAAAATTGTTTCTTGAAAACAGTTTTATATTTAGTTTTTAAGGTGTACCCTGGGTTTCACCATCTTATGGGAGAAAAAATGTTTGTACTTTTCTAGAGCAAAAAACTTTTCTTAAAGGGTAAAATAGTAAATATCTTGGGCTTGTAGGCCATGAAGTTTCTGTTTTAACTATTCAGCTCTGGTGTTGTAACATTAAAACAACCATAAGCAAATGAATGAATGTAACTGTTTCCAAAAAATCTTAGTTTACAAAAACAAGCAGTCTACCCCCAAGCTATAATTTGCCAACTCATGATCTCTAGGCTTATATCCTCATGAATCTCATTAGTGGAGGCTATTCTTAGTCCAAACTGTGCAAAGTGCAGGTTTAATATTTCATATCTCAAGGTGGACTCTCCTATTTCACGGTATGTTATATCTAGGTCCCAGACAGAGAAATTATCGTGTGTGCCATTGGGTGCATATTCTCCAGGCAACTGCTTCTCTATGCTTGCAACCCTTCAAGTAGTATCGCTTTTTCTAGAGGACACAATTGAATTCTCAACATATAGCAGGTCCAACTTCATTTTGATTATTAGAACCCAAGATTCCACATTCAGACTTCTTTGCCAGTATAGTTGATTAGATTATTGTGATGTCCCTTCTAATAGCAAATAAATAGATAATGAATAAAACATAATTTTACATTTCTGTGTTCTTAGGAAGTAAGGAAAATTTCCAAGGGGTCAGAAATAAGCAAACAACAGCTCTGTAAGAAGCAAATGAAACTGTGAGATGTGATCATATGTGAAGAGCAAGGTTTTCGGGGGAGAGTTGCAATGTGGGCTTTGTGCTCAGAGTGCACCTTATAATCATGGTAAGTATAGTAAGGACTAAGGCCATTATGTTAACTAATTGACACTATTGTAACAGATTTTTCTTCAAATTTTAGAGGCTGAACAGATGTGACATGCATTTTTCACTTATATGAAATGCAGTCATAAGTGCTCATTTTAGGACCCAGATTCCTTCTCTCTTGTGCCTCCATATTCGACTATGTCTTCTGAAATCATAAAACATTTGCAATAGGCAGGAGTAAAGGAAAAGTGCATGGATAATCTTGCATGGTTAAGAATGGAAAACTTATGTTCCTGGCTTGGAAGTGGCCTCGTAACTTCCACTCTTAACAGGTAGACCTCAATCATATTTTCAGAATAGCTATAAAGTATGGTGTAAATAGAGTTCAGCTCTTTACCCAAGAATAAAGGAAATGAATTTGATATCATCTAGCATCATGCCACATTTGCTTTACTGGTTGCCAATTATCCGTTTTACTCTTTTTGTTCATGCAGAATCTACTTCCAAATTCCCAAGTAGGACAACCCAAAATTCCACCCAGTCACTGCATCCATATCAATTTCCAGGATCTCTTATTCATTCCCATCTCCTTTCATAAGGCTGTTATAGATATCCTTATTGTCTGCCAACATATAATCTCAAAAGGCAAGTCATCCTCTTCTCCCTCCATCCATGCAACATATGATGGTTGACCTGGAACAGGATAATAGCAATGAAAATTTACATTTGGAAAATGGAAAAATTAAACCTCACAGAAGCCGCTGGTCCATGGCAAAGATGAACTACTACTAAAAAGGCACTATAAAATTTTTGAATATTAGCAGTCAGGGAAGTTACTGTTATATCCAAAGATAATATATTATATTCTTTGTATCATATTTTACCTAAATTCTCTGTGACCATATTTAAATTAGATATTGAGAAGTTTTCACTAATACTTCTTTCTTTTGCAGGTTTAGGGGCCTGCATGTTGCTTTTTCACTTGAATATTCCAAGTAATTTTTAGTCCAGTTTCATGTTGTCTTTAATAACATATTGATCTCCAAACCCTGATGGACTTCACAGATAGCAGAAGGAAGGAAATAACAAAGATCAGAGGAGAAATGGATAAAATAGAGAGCAGAAAAACAATAGAAAAGTTCAACAAAATAAAGAGATTTTTTAAGATAAAAAATTGATAAAACTTTAGCTAGAATAATAAAAAAAAACCTGAGGGAAGATTCGAATAAATATAATCAAAACACAAGGAGGAGATATTACAACTGATACCACAGAAATACAAAGGTTTGTTAGAGGCAATTATGAACAATTGCACACCAATAAATTGGATAACCTATAAGAAAAGATTAAAACCCTAAAAAGATACAATATACCAGGGCTGCATCAGGAAGAAATAGAAAATCTGAACAGATCAATAATGAGTAAAGAGATTGAATCACGGGGCTGGCCCCGTGGCCGAGTGGTTAAGTTCGCGCGCTCCGCTGCAGGCGGCCCAGTGTTTCGTTGGTTCGAATCCTGGGCGCGGACATGGCACTGCTCATCAGACCACGCTGAGGCAGCGTCCCACATGCCACAACTAGAAGAACCCACAATGAAGAATACACAACTATGTACCGGGGGGCGTTGGGGAGAAAAAGGAAAAAATAAAATCTTAAAAAAAAAAAAAAAAAAGAGATTGAATCAGGTATCAAAAACCTCCCTACAAAGAAAAGTCTAGGACCAGATGTTTTCATTGGTGAATTCTACCAAACACTGAAAGAAGAATAAACACCAACTTTTCTCAAACTCTTCCAAAAAATTAAAAAGAAGGGAAGGTTTTCAAACTCATTTTTATCAGACAAGCATTATCTTGAGCAGAAGCATATAAAGACACTACAAGAAAAGAAAACTACCGACCTATATCCCAGAATGAACATAGATGCAAAAATTCTCAAGAAAATGTTACAAACTGAATTCAACAGCACATGCAAAAGATTATAACCATGATTAAATAGGATTTGTCCCTGGGATATAAAGATGGTTAAATATATATAAACCAACAAATGAGGTACGCCACATTAGTAGAATGAAAGATAAAATCATATGATCACCTCAATAGATGCAGAAAAAGCATTCAACAAAATACAACATCTTTTCATGATAAAAATGCTTAACAAATAGAATGAACATACTTCAACATAATGAAGGCCATATATAACAAGTCCACAGCTAACAACATACTGAACAGTGAAATGCTGAAAGCTTTTTCTCTTGTCAAGACAGAACAACAACATGTGTGCCTACTCTTACCGCTCCTATTCAACATCGTCCTGAGAGTTCTAGCCAAAGCAATCAGGCAGGAAGGAAAAGAAGGCATCCAAATTAAAAAGGAGATGTAAAATTGTCTCTTTTTGCAAATGATATGATCCTGTATATAGAAAATCCTAAAGTTTCCACCAAAAACTGCTAGAACTAATCAACAAATTCAGTAAAATTACAGGATACAAAATCAACATAAAAACATCAGTTGTGTTTCTATACATTAACATTGAAACATTTAAAAAAGAAAGAAAACAATTCCACTCACAATAGCATCAAAAACAATAAAATACTTAGGAATAAATTTAACCGAGAGTGAAGGATCAGTACAAAAATCTATAACACTTTACTGAAATAAATAAAAAAAGACACAAATGAATAGAAAGACATTCCTTGTTCATAGATCAGAATAATTAATATTGTTAAAATGTCCCTATTACCTGAAGCCATCGGCAGATTCAATAGAATCCTTCTCAAAATTCCATTGGATTTTTCACAGAAATAGAAAAAAAAATCCTGAAGTTTGTATGGAACCACAAAAAACCTCAAATAGCCAAAGCAATCCTGAGAAGGAAGAACAAAGCTGGAGGCATAACACTTCCTGATTTCAAACTGTACTACAAAGCTAGAGTAATCAAAATAACATGGTACTGGCATAAAAATAAACACATAGACTAATGGACGAGAATTGAGAGCCTAGAAATAAACCCTCTCATATACAGTCAGCCAGTATTTGAAAAGGGATCCAAAATACTCAGTGGGAAAGGATCGTCTCTTAAATAAATGGTGTTGGGAAAACTGAATAACCACATGTCGAAGAATGAAATTAGACCCCATAAAATGGGATTACCCCACTTACTCCATGAATTTGGTAACTCAACAAAAGTTAAAGACTTAAACATAAAACCTGAAGCCCTAAAACCCAATAAAGGACTGCTGGCAAAAGTTAAAGACTCAAACATGAGACCTGAAATCCTAAAATTTCCGGAACAAAATATAGGGGAAAAGCTCCTTGACACTGGTCTTTGCAATGATTTTTTGGACACGACATCAAAAGCACAAGCAACAAAAATCAACAAATTGGGCTATATCAAACTAAGAAGCTCTGTACAGAAAAATAAACAATATAAAAAAATTGAAAGAAAACTAAAAAAAGAAACATGGGAGAAATACTGCTTAGCCATTAGAAAAAGAGAAATCTTGCCATTTGTGACAATACGGATGGACCTTGAGGGCATTATGCTAAGTGAAATAAATCAGTCAGAGGAAGACAAATACTTATGATATCATTTATATTTGAAATCTGAAAGGTCAAACTTGTAAGAACAGAGAGTAAAATGTTGGTTTCTAGGGGTGGGGGCGGGGGAAATGGGGAGATGTTGGTCAAGGATGTAACCTTCTAGTTACATGATGAGTAAGTGTCAGGGAATCTAATATTAAGGTTGGCAACTATAGTTAATAATATTGTATACTTAAAAGTTACAAGAAGAGTATATCTTAAATGTTTTCACCAAAAAAAAGAAATGGTAATTATGTGAAGCATTGGAGGTGCTAGTTAATGCTATGGTGATAATCATTTTGTAATATATAAGTGTATCAAATCAATATATTGTATACTTTAAACTTACGCATTATATCTCAATTCTCAATAAAACTGGAAAAGAAACCATAGCAGTCTTAATGTCTGCTTTCTCCTAATCAGTTTCATGTGCCAGTAACCTCATCGAAAGTTCTTTCTTGATATCTCTTGTAAGTCAGATTTATTTTTTCTTGGTGTCCATAATTCTCTGTCTCTCACATTAATTTTGGCTGCTGTGAATCTATTAGATATGATATATTGGAAGGCCATATCCTTAATCTGATCTTTATGGCAGAGCTGAATTATTTGTTCAGTTATGGAAACTTATTATTCCTTTATTCTTTAAAACTTTGCCTTATCTTTTAATATGCAGAGTACAGAAGCAATGGACCTTCCTGTTTCCATAAAGCCCTTGATCTCTGGATTCAGTCTACTATTCCCTTCAGTCTACTTGAAAATTTGCCATTCTCACTTGAGCTCATTTATTTCTAATAGTACCATGCAAAATGCAAACAATTCTATCCAAAACACAGCATCTCTTTGATTCTTCTCAACCACATCCCTTAGTGCTACAAACTCAGTCAGTAGACACAAGATGTGCACAACAATATATTGCAGGCAACTTCAAAAAGATATATTTTGCCATTTCATAATTCAAATTTTTTAAAATTCAAATCTCTGAATTTTGTTTTCTTACCTTACCACTAAACCAAACCCATACATATTTTTTCTTTTGATAGCAGCTTGCTTTTATTATTCTACTTGATATGCATTGTGCCTCTTATAGAAGACTCAATAAGCAGCATCCATTTCAAAAGGTTGATAAATTTGACTACAAAAAAAATTAGAACCTCAATTCATCAAAATATTCATTAAAAAGTGAAAACACAAAGGATCTTAGAGAAGTCATTTGAAACACAAAGAATAAAGAAAGGATCAATAGCTAGAATATATAGAATCAGTAAGTATGAGAAAAACAACTGAATAGAGAATGGGAAGGGATGTTGTATTATTCTATGTCCTCTCACACCCTTTTATCATTTTAATACTTTCATTCCCAATAACCAGCACTTTAATCTTTTTTGTAAAGGAACTCAGGCTACAGGAACTGGTTTTGTTTGTCTGCATGCAGAGTAGAAATTAACTAGGAAATTGTTGCCCCGGGGGCATCTCTTAACCAAGAAGGTGGATGCGGTGGCATAAATGTTCATTGTTCCCTTCTGGATTCCACAACTACACTACTGTTTCCTGGAAACATTTCCTGAGAAAATTCTGTTGTGTAAATCCCCATTTCAAGGTCTGTTTCTAGGGGTCCCAACCTAAAACAGACGCAAATTGACTTTAAATAATGGAAACACAGATGGCAAACAAACATTGAAATAAAGCAAATTAAGTTTACAATTAGGTCCAATTTTAGACCCATTAAATTGATAAAAATTAAGATGTCTGAAAACTGCAAGTGTTGATCAGGACGTGAATCAATGAGAAATCTATAAATGGCTAGCAGGGGGTTTAAATTGGTACAAACACTTTGTGAAATTTTTTCACACTATTTGTAAAGCTGAATGTTCACGTATTCTATGACTCAGAAATTCAACTTCTAGATATACAACCTAGAATCTTGCTGCTCAAAATGTGAATTAAAACCAGAAGCATAGCATCACTTGAGACTTTGTTAGAAATAGAGAATTTTAGTTGACATCTCAAGACCTACTGCAACGCCATATACATTTTAACAAAATCAACCAATTTTGTCAAAAACAATCATTCGAGAAGTATCGTCCTAGAGAAATGTGACAGACATTTAGTGACCATGGAATATCTATGTACTCCCCTACATTTACTAGACACCTTCTAGTTAATCTGGGTCACATGGCTAGTTCTGCCCAATAAGCTAAGGGTCGAAGTGGTATGTGTCACTTCTGGGACCACAGCTTTAAAAACAGGCACTTTATCTTCTAGATCTCTCTTCCTATATTTTCGTGACCTGGAAATCATGTTTACTGCAAATTGGTATCTGGATGATGGATCAGTCTGAAATAATGATTCATTCCTTGGAGAACCTTCGGATTTAGGTTAAATGATGCCTTACATTATATCTTAAGCCACACAAATTTCAACTTTTGTAAGAATTTACTTTTTCTCTTTTCCTTTTCTATAAAGAAGCAATATTTGAAACATTTGAGATGTAGATTTCTTGCAACAAGAAAACTTTTTTATGATTGACTCACTATTTTTTCCGAAATCTTTCCAGAAAATATGTATATTCATGAATTAAAAGTGAGTGATAGACAACACTGACAGTTTTCTGAAAAATTTGCCTAGATATGGAGGGTAAACTTGCACAACTGATGCAATTCTTTATCATAACAAAACAGAGACAACAAACTGTCGGCAAACCTGCAGTATAAAGCCAACACAACTGAACTGCATTTATCTTAATTTGCTCCACTGAGCTATGGATAACATTTGACATTCTGTCATAATTTTATATTTATGGGGATAACTGATACTACTATCTGTTTCTTCTGTGGTTCTATTGAGAAGTTGTGCATTTAAATCTATTAGAATTAACATTAAATACTATATAAAACTATAATTTCTTCTAATTGAGTGGAAATATAATTTAAAGGTATAGTAAATCAGATATTTTTTGTTTTGCCATTAATTGGCAGAACACAGGCAAATGTTTTCCAATTATTAGTGTGTAATATAAAATAAATAGCTCTTCTAAGTTATTACACATAATATATATTCTTCCATTTAAACAATTGGATAGTTTTAAAAGTTCTGGATGTTTAATTTTTTAAAACTTCAAGTTTTTCACAAGTTTAACACAACAATTATCATTTGATATGCTAACAAAATCGAGCTGTTGTTAATCATATTTCCAGGCTACAGAGAACTTAAGCTTAGAGAGAAAAGTCCAAGCCTCCAAAAGCCATTGCCTTTCATCTGGATTAAAGCTAGGGTGTGAGAATATTTCTGTCTCAACCAATGGTTAACATAAATTATTTTCCAAGTTCCCTTTTAAGTGCTGAGAGTTTATATCTCAAAGGTTATATAAAGGATCTTTCTTTCAAAATTCATTAGAAGCTTCTTTTTTATTCATGTGTACCATGGGAGTTTTAAAATTCAGTACAGAAATGTCTGTGTTGTTACTTACTGATAACCATGTTAGGAGTAAAATTATGTCTACGGTTTTTGATATTTCACACTGGCAAAGAACATCCCAGATATCACTTTCTTTTTCCCAGGTTACTGGTAAACCATCCTGAATTATGTCTCTTTTTTACTCCCGCCAGAAGCCAGCTGATTTGGGAACAGAAGACAGCATTTCTCAGAAGAGAAGAAGGAAGAGGATAAATAATCAATGGTTGCAATCTGAGGACTCATTTTTATACGTATCCTGAGTATTATCTCCCATTCCATAGTTAAAAATAGAACAGCTTCAACACTATTCAATATCTTACTCTGGATATTGCCCCATCTGCTAATGCAGGACCGCAACACTCTGAAAAGACTCCCTCCAAATATTTCTAGGCATTCTCATGGAGTATCTTACAATTGCTTAGGGACAAGTATAATTTATTACCGTGAGGCATGTTTCGGGCAAAGTTGTCACTGTTGGACACAACAGCCAATGAAGTTACAATCAACTACTATAAATTTCTCGGTTTTGCTGCCACTTTTCCTGGTTACCATCTTATTCACTCTGCAGTGGCAGGAATACCCATGTTAAATACAGCTACCAACGCTAATTTACTAGAATTCTGAAGGGGCCAAAACTTTACAGTGTTCTCGGGTGAAATAAGAAACAAAGCCTCTCGCCCATTTATGCATTACACTCTGCTAGGGGTTCACAAAGCACTCCAAAGTTTTAGAAGATTGCATGAAAAATTATTTAATTTTTATCTATAATATATTTGCTCTTCATATGACCTAGGGACGCTTTCATAGAACTAGATAGATGATTAATTGGGAAGACACACATGATGGTATCTTCAAAACTTCTACCCTCTTCTGACTCTAAATCTTACCATGTTCTATAGTATCTTCCCTAAAGTGAGTCCACTCTTACAAGTCGCTAGTTACGTTATACAAAGAGATACTGGCAAACTTATTCTACCAGTTTATTAATTCTGTTCAGGCATGTATATATCCTGGAAGTGGAAAAAATTACAGGTAAGGCAAGCCTCTGATCACACATACACACACACATACACACGTATCTATCTATCTATCACACTTGTCTAGCACTCCTTTTGTTATGTATTTTCTCCTCATTTTAGAAAGCCTTGTTAAAATATGGAGACAGGATACATATAGTGTTCCTCTGTAGGCATCTTTGTACGGAAGAAATTTTTTGGGTTTGTTGTTGCTGCTGTTTTTCCTGAAGATCTAACAGTGAAATTTATAAATCTTAACTAATAGAACTAATTTTACTCAACTTTAGTATTACCAAATACATATACATTTTAAAAAGCATCATCCAAGATTTCTAATGGTCTTCTAATACTAGTGAAGTAATTTGTCAACTTCTGTGACTTAAAAATCTGCTTATTTTGCAACTAACTATAGATTTGTAAAATTTTATTTGGATATTAAAAGGACCAACGTTTAATTATTTGTCATTGGTCAAATTTTTTTAAATATAGAAGTTTTTCTGTCAACCTGATAAAGTCAAGATCCTATTTTTTTTTCTTCCACAAGGGTCATTAAAAACATCTTTGAGGGGCTGGCCCTGTGGCATAGTGGTTAAGTTTAGCACTTTCCACTTGGGTGGCCTGAGTTCGCAGGTTTGGATCCCGGGTGCAGACCTACACCACTTGTCAAGCCGTGCTGTGGCAGCAGCTCATGTATAAAGTGGAGAAGGATTGGCATGGATGTTAGCTCAGGGTTAATCTTCCTCAAGCAAAAACAAAAAATGTTTAATCATTTGTCAAGTCTTCTAGCTCCCATCCAGCTGAAAAGTACCTATTGGAGGAAGAAAGAATAATAGGAATAATAGGAAAGAAAAAGATGCCTGCTGTGTTAAATTCATATTCTACCTCTTTTTCATCCACTTTGGGTAGTAAATAGTTCTTATTATTAATTCCAGGTTGGTTGGCAAGCCACTATAAATCTTTCTGCAATGCAGCAGTTTAATTTCCTCAATTCTGTTTCTTAACTTAATATCTTAGAAGATAACAGTCCTGGCTTAGCATTAATGAACTTGCAGCTAGTCTTCAATTTTTAAAACTAAGCTTTGTTTTCCCTCCAAATCTATTTTTGTATAAATGTCTTCAATCTACTTTGCTTTAGTCAGGGTCGTTATGAGAGACTGGCAATTAAACTCATTTGTTTTTGTAATTCCCTCCCACCTGAAGCCTAGAGGTTTCATTCCATTCATTCGCCCAAGAATGGCTTGAAAGCAGAGAGAGGACCTACAGGGTTTGTTGGTCAAGCTCTCACCTTACTTCATGCTTCTTGATAATATCTTTGTGAGGGTATCAATTATATCCCACTTCCTTTTTCTATAAAGTGTTGGTTCCACTAATATAGGTCTGGATAGGGCACTGGAATCATGGTAATGAACCCTGGACAGCCAGGGGCAATGAATGAACACTGAGTAAGTATGAAATTGCAAGCTAGACATAGAAGTGATTGAAATTGAAGACAAGAGATGCCTAATTTTTATAAATTTGTACAGTAATGAACATTTATATAAATCAGGTTTATTTCTACTTGAGAATATGGGCAAAATATTGGCCATTTTTCTGTTATCTGTAAATCAAAGTCATTTAATGATTGTGACTTTCTTGCAAATGTTTTGGATCAAAGGATGGTTGCTAGATTAAGAGGTACACACTCTTTTCTAGAGACACTACCTCTGTTCAAAATTGTCTGCTAACTTGAACATAATTTTTACTATCTTATTGAGCATATAACTAAAAATTAACAACTGAGAAAAATCACATATTGAGCACAAATAGAAAAAATTTTAAATGTGTAGAGTCCATGCAACCTACGTGCAACTCAGTACATGATAATTTTCATTCTGTTTTAGAAACGCTGTGCATATGATACTGCATAGAATACTCAGAGGCAAAGAGGCTAGCTGTACTTGACTCACTTGAGACAGCATAAAATGTTTGGGAAGAAGAAAAGTTCACTTTCTCTATCCCGTCCTCAGCATCACACCCAACACATACCTTCTTCTTTTGAATTCAGTGCCACCATGCTGCTCCCTGACAGACTAAAGTTTCTTCCCTGTGTTGCACCTTACTAAAGTCAGAATATTTAGTTTGTATCACATTTTAAAGAATTTTTTTTGAATTCATCTTTCTACAAAACAAACACTAGTCTTCCTAGGTCACTTCCTATTAGGTCACTTCCTATTAGGGCTTATGATTACCTCACATATGATCAAATTTCTTCTAAAATATTTTTAACAGACGGACATTATTATACATTCATTCATCCATTCATTCACACAGAGCTACTAAGTATCTCTTGTTTATCAGGAATTATGCTAGTTGCTGGTGGTACAAAAACAAACACAATTCTGTGACTAACTTTCACCTTCTGGATTTTACAATCTAGCTGGAAAATCAGGTAAGAAAATAGTTATCACACAACATGTGCTAAATGCTATAATACAATATCTGCAATATCTTTGGGAAACAATTCAAACTCTCCTGAAGGAATCAAGACTACATATTTTTGGAAATTCTTGGGTGACCTTTCTCAAGTAAAATATTTGCATATTAACTGGAGAATTTCCACGTTCTAACACAAGTGCCTGTTTAAGAGTTGGAATTATTATTATTATTATTATTAGTATCATTTGCTGAGGAAGATTAACCCTGAGCTAACATCTGTGCCATTCTTGCTCCACTTTATATGTGAGTCACCACCACAGCATGGCTGATGAGTGTTGAAGGTATGTGCTGGGGATCCAAACCCGTGAGCCTGGGCTGCCAAAGCGGAGTGCACCAAACTTACCCACTATGTCATGAGGCCGGGCCCAAGACTAGGAATTTTATTGTAAATATTTGGGGAGGGTAGCTTTTTCATGTCTCTCAAATTACGTTACATAGGTAGGAATTTATTCCATCTTGACTTATCAATGAGAAACACAAGACAATATCAAAAACTGTAACAGGTACACTTCTCCATTTGGCTATAGAAAAACATGATTTTTTTCACATAGTTGAAAAGTTTGTGTAGGACTGTGAATCTACAAAGCTAAAGATGAAACAAATGCAGAATCTTCTGCAAAACACATTGAAAAATTGACATTAAGGATTCAAATGATTAAAATGTCCACATACATTAATTGCCTACTCCTTGAGAATGAGTAGAGAATAGTGTTCCAAGGAACCAAGAGATACAATCCATAACACATTTTGTTAAAAAAATCAAAGTAGAGAAAATATTCTTTTCTTTTTTGGTGAGGAAGATTGACCCTGAGCTAACATTTGTGCCAATCTTCCCCCATTTTGTATGTGGGATGCCACCACAGCATGGCTTGATGAGCAGTGTGTAGGTCCACACCCAGGATCCGAACCCAGGAACCCCTGGCCACTGAAGTGAAGTATGTGAACATAACCGCTACACCACTGGGCTGGCCCCCAGAAAAAAACATTCTTAATAGTAAAAGTATAGTATATATAATATTATGAAATACACATCCATTCTTTCTACCTTTCTCCTCAATACACACATATAGTTTGGTATAAACTACTTATCCTTCAGATCCAAGCTTAAAAGTAAACTAATTAGGGAAGTTTTCTCTCATCCCCCAGACAAGATTAATTTCTCTTTTCATAATTTTCCATAATTCTGTGAACTTTGATTTTTTAGCATATGCAAAATAGAGTTTCAGTACCTTAACTCCATTCATTCCTCTCTTTGCCACCTGTATAGATCTTTTAGGATACTGGTGTACCATACTTAGAACATTAGAGACACTCAATATTAATAGGACACACGTTGGTGTGTTTTGTAGCTGCTTTCCTCTGAATAATGTAAGTACCAACCATAAGCATCCTCTAATGGAGCTAAGAATGACTATCACTGGTCTTCACTTTGAAGTACCTGGGAAAAGTTTCTCTAGTCTCAAAGTCAAGAACTGTGTTCAGGACGGACCTGGGAACTTGGAAAATGTTGGTGCATGAGGATGTAAGTCAAAGGATCTTCCAAGTTTCACTAAGATCTTTTATTTGTTATGCTGAACACCATAGTTTCACTATTTATTTATTTTTTTAATCTGTCTATCTCCGGGCCAATTGTACTCAAAGTATAGAGACAGAGAATACAAACACATTATATTGTCCCTGGATGCTGTTTACCGTTAGTAAGCCACTGCAATGACCATCATATTTTTTCAAAGTGATTGGAGATTTTTGAATTCTTAGAGGATATTGCTGCCAGATATACTTTGAATAGTTAGAAGCAAATATTTGGTGCCTCTGGATAGTACTGTATGCACTGGAAGCATGTCCAAGGTTGTGAGACTTAGAAATAAGGAGGCACTGGAATATCTGACATAAGCTACTAATAAGCAGGTAGTAAGTGGGTGATGACAAGAAACTTGATAAATTTATTGGAAGTAATATTTGGAGGTCCAGGAAAAGACTTTAAGCTGAGAAGAGCACCAAAGAAATTATACAAAGATGGGCATACATGGAAACAGAGAGATGCTAATAATTGTATAAGACTTTACAAGGCCCCTCATTGGATTCTGGATTAAAAGAGACCAAAACAAATACCTTTTCAAGACTTATGCACCCTAGAAAGAGTAAATAGCAGAGTAGATAGCATTGAAGTTCATATAACAAATTTGTAACTGCTCATTAGTGACCACCAAGCATCAAATGTCCTCTGTCAATGTTACCATAATTATGACTGACAGAAGCAATTACATACTCATCCAAAAAATTACATAGGTCCAACTATGTAAGAATGAACCAAGAAATAATGAGAGCTAGTGATGGCTTCATAGGAGAGGCTTCTAGTGCATACTTTCACCAATTCTTTCTTTCCCTTATCATCAAGAAAACAGTGATAATGGAAAAGTGAAGAATTAAAAACTTATTTTGAAGCCCTAAGGTTTTTGAGAATTAACTGTGATGTCCTCAGCTGGGTTCTCCATGGCACTACCTCCAGAGCCAGCAAGAAGGT
This sequence comes from Equus caballus, assembly GCF_041296265.1. Classification (NCBI taxonomy): domain Eukaryota; kingdom Metazoa; phylum Chordata; class Mammalia; order Perissodactyla; family Equidae; genus Equus; species Equus caballus. The sequence goes on from NC_091715.1 coordinate 82,961,480, forward strand.
TTGCACACACTAAAGAGAATAAGAAGAATGTGGTGTTGGGAGGGGTGGTATGGAGATTTGCAGTTTGGGTGTACATTTAAGTACAGGAATTATCTCAAGGGAAAAAGGTAAAAGCGTAACGATCAAAATTGTATTAATGGATGAGAGTTCACAGTCTTTCCCAAATGTCCTACTCCTACGCCTCATCAAAAACAAAATATTCATCTTGTTTCCAATTGGGTAAATTTGCAACTTGAACATATTTTTTACAAAAAATAAAAAAAAGCCAACCCAAGAAGAAGAAATTGACTCCTAAGGAAATGTGCATCCTGGAATAATACGTTGTGGCAAGACAGAAAAGAGGTATTTAAGGGAATAGATTGGAGCAAAGTGTGATAGGTGTGGATTAGACAAGAGTGAATCTGGGGAAAGAAATTGAGAAGATCCCTATGAAAGTCATGATGCTAGGGAATAGGAAGGGACAATTGAATTTTATGAGGGGCAATGAACAATATATTCAGCATCCCTTAAATATTTTAAAAAGGATTAAGTGACATTCATAATTAATTTTGGGGCTGTGATTTTTAAAGGGTTCTAGTAATAGAGGGAGTCACTGTTTTATAAATATCACGTCCTTGTCATAGTTTTATTTTTTGTTTTCTAAATGCTTTTTTTTTTTTTGAAGATTGGCCCTGAGGTATCATCTGTTCCCAATCTTCCTCTTTTTGCTTGAGGACGATAGTCACTTAGCTAACATCCATGCCAATCTTCCTCTACTTTGTACATAGGGCCCTGCCACAGCATGGCTTGATGACTGGTGTGTAGGTCCACACCTGGGATCCAAACCTGCAAACCCTGGGCCACTGACGTGGAGTGTGCTAACTTAACCACTAGGCCACCACCACCAGGCGAGCCCCGTCATAGTTTTAACTATGTATTTATGCTGTTGTTTAATATTAGTCTCCCTCACTAGACTGAAATTTCCATAAGGATCATGACTATTTAGCCCACTATAAGCACAATGTGTATCACATATTAGGTGCTCAAAAATATTTTTAAATGCATAAATAGAATATTTCTTTGAGCATCTTAATTATGAATATCAATTAACATGGTAAAATATAAAATTTCTAAAGGGACTAGCTGAGGGTCAACATATTTGAGTCTGGTCCTCAACTTTGCAGGTCAGAAACCACATTTTGTAAAAACTCACCCTTCGTCAAAGAGTTCTGTCACAGTCAATCTAGCCATGTACAAAGTTCATCTTGAAAGCCACATAAAATTTGGGGTAATTTAAAGAAAGCTTTTTGGTCTTCTTTTGACTACTATAAAATGACATATATTTTTATATTAGCTGTTCTCCTTTATGGTGGGATTTTGATTTTTTCTTTGAATTCCCACATTAGGAACTGATATAATTTCAATAAAAATGCATGAATATTCTGTAAATAGTTTTTAAAATACCATGGCCTTGTGTTAATAAGAATAACAGAATATTTGCTGTAAGCTTTGACGCGTGCATAGAGTATTCAAATGATCTAAACATAAAGATTTTTACAAATATTTTGATAGAGTAACAATACTTCAGGTTAGACATTTTTCTAAAAGAAGTTTCTGCTTTGCAATTGCACCAAAATTTTCATTAATTCAGTTTATTGAACACATCTATGTGAATAACATTCTCATTTTATATATGTGTATGTGTATGTATATACATATATGTATATAATTTTTTTCTATATTCCTATTGACTCTATAGGCATCTGCCTTTCAGAAATCTGAAATGGTGATATCCACTACTTTAGGGAAGCTACCACGGAAGAATCAGATAATAAAGACGTTACATTTTTGTATTTTTGTCTTGAAAGTTCCAAAGTCTCCACTGCTTTTCCAGGTATAAACCAAGAAACACGCAACAAAGTATGGAATCAAGCAAAACCAGTTTGCTCTAACACTTCCTCCTCACAAGTATGTGAGGATCCTCTGGACAGAGGAGAGAAAAGAAAGATGGAAAAGAAGCAAGAGAATTAGATATGGTGAGACCTCTGAGACGGGGCACCCACCTTATGTGCCCACTACAGAGTTAGCTTGTATATGAAGAATGGCAATAAAATTCCTGTAAAATTTGGAGATATGAGCACAGAGAATGAGCATGGCTTCATTGTGTCTGCTACCCTGAGAAGCTGCAAACTTCAGAGTGTTTTTAGAATCACCACACCACTGGAAAGTAAAGACAATACACGCGGTGCCCAAGAAGTTAGGATGGAGTATTATAAAAAGTACAGATATATTTGACCTTCAAGGACAGAAGGAGTAAAAATCCTGAACTGACACATGAAGGAGCAAGATAACACTACTCTGCCATCAGGAATAATAGTATGTCAGAACAACAGTAAAACTGAACTACAAAAATTTAAAATTGTATTTTGTGGACACCTGAGTTGGCATACACACTCGTGTGTGTGTGTGTGTACATGTGAATGTAAGTGTATGTGTGTTTGTTAGTCCTCAAAAGAGCACTATCAGAAACCATGAGAGCCTATATATCCCAGTGTCCATGAAGCTAACGAAGGAGAACATTTTAATAGGATTGAAGTTTTCAAAAGTGTCAAGTACTCCAGAGGCAAAAAGGAGAGGAAAATTGGCTTTCAAAAATGGCATTTTAGTAGAGTGGTAAAATAGAAGCCATATAGTGTGAGGTTAAGCAGAATATGCATAAGGAAATTGAGATAGCATGAGCGGATCATTAATTCGAATGTTCCAGCAGAAAGAAAATAGGATGATTACTTAGTGCTGGATTCACGGCCACACAGAACTTCCATCCTTCATGGTCAGAAAGATAGCTTAACAGAGGGACCCAATAGCTTTGATTTATAGAATTATTTTAGTAGTGCAAGTGTGAAGTGTTTCTGAAACCACTTTTTAGAATCATTTTAAGAGATCAGAAACTTCTACAACAAAAATTTTTCTCATTAGGTCAAAGCCAACTCAGACGTCAAGATTCATTTCACATGAATAAACAATTTTTTCAAAGAAAACAAGATCAGGCCCACTTATGTCTTCAAGAATTATTGAGACAATAACGTTAATTTAAAGACAAAATGGTTTTAATCTCTTTAAGCTGTGCAGACATATTGCTATGCAATTCATTAGGTCAAGTCCACTCATTTGGACATTGATGGTACACAGTCTCTTTGGCATGAACTTTAATTGCTTTCAAACATCATACCCTCCTCCTTATGTGTGGTGCCTGCCTTGCTTCCTAGGCAGCTAAATAACCAAAGCACAAGGATATTTGTTGGGGCTCCCTCTGCAAAAACTGGATGAGTTGTAACTATGGCCATATTTTGGCCACCAATTTTTGGATCTAAATCAGGGAAATTGGAGCTCTGAAACTAAGTGAAAGGCAATGAGTTAGTAACCAAGTTTCTGTTAAGAAAGGGAGAGAATAATGTCAGAGGGATGATTTGAGTTCATTATTTAGAATTTGCTCTTCTCGTAAGCTGTTCACCATACTTCAGTGGTCAGGTTACCTAGAACAGATACTATGTGGGTCTCCATGTGTCCACCTGGGATGTAAAGAATTGCGAGGTAAGTTGATACATTTTTAGCTGTACACACAAGGATAGATTGACTCCAACTGCTATGGATAACCTGATCACTTCCCATTTGAAGTTGAATTTCTGCTTTTATTTGTCTTAAAGTTAAAATTTATTTCAATATAATCCAGTAAGAGTAGTAGCCGTCTTGAACATATGGGCCAACCTTGGCCTTAACATTTATACGATAACATTTTTAAATAAAATCATCACATTTAGGCATGAACATAAACTTTCTTTATTAATAAGTTCTTTGGAATTCTCCCCAGTATGCAATTTCTATTGAAGTGAATTATAAATCATCTTCCCAAGACTGAACCAAGAATCTGATTTGACGAGCCTTGATGTTTATAAACTCAGGACTTTGTAGGTGTTCTTTCACCTATCTATGTATTTTTTATCCTGAGTATAAGAAGTAAATTATGAATGCAAAGTATGGATTGGTCTGAAAGAGTATTTATAAATAACACTTACCTACTATCAGTACTTAACATTTATTTTCTAAGGACTTGCATTTATATGAAAATGAATTTGTAAAAGATAAAATTATTTGAACAAGACAATTTATATACAGTTTAATGTTATGCTTAGATGAGTTAAAGCAGAGTGAAAAATTTAAAAACATGAACACTTTCTACTTTCTGAATATTTTAATTTTTTCTCAATACAGTATCCATATGGGTTTTTCTCATTTCTTCCAGCAATATTCTGGCGTTGCATAGACATGAATTGGAAATAATTTAGATGTTTAAAAGATCATCCTTATTATTATTATTTTTATTGTTATCATTATGAAACAAGAGATGGTTTCCTTTTTCTCTTTCATTACATTATGTTAAGTTATCTCTAAATATTATTAGGGTTTAACCTCTGTCTTAAATAGTGATTTTAATATCCATTGTATTATCTATCAGGCCAGCATTATTTTCTATTGTCCCATTTTTTAAATAATTTTCTTTATTAAAGACTTAAAGATTGTGTATTAGTTCTCTATTGCTGCATAAGATGTTACTACAAATTGAGCAGCTTTAAACAGCACACATTTATTATCTCACAGTTTCTGTGAGTTAGGAGTCCAGGCACAGTTTAGCTGTGTCCTCTTCAAGGCTGCAATCAACATGTTGGCCAGGGTTGAGTTCTCATTTGGATCCTCAGCTGTGGATGGATACACTTACAAGGACACTCAGGTTGTTGGGAGAATTTATCTCCTTGATATTGTAAGACCGAAGTTCCTATCTGCTTGCTGGATGCTGGTGTGGTGTCACTCTCAGCTCCCAGGGGCCGACTGTAGTTTTTTGCTATATGTCCCTCTACGTAGACCCTTCTACAATATGGCAGCTTACTGCTTCAAAGCCAACAAGGGAGAAAGTTAGCAAGACAGAATTATATACCGTAACATATTTATGGGAATGACATCACTTTATCATATTTTATTGTTTAGAAGCAAGTCATAGGTCCCATCCACACTTATGGAGAGGAGATTGTACAAAGGTGTGCACACCAGGAGGCAGGGATTACGCCAGCCACGCTAGGGTCTGTCTGTCACAGACAGAGATTTTGTTTTCCTTTGGTAGTGTTTTTGCTTTGCTTTCAGATAGTTTTGGTGGCATTTTGCCTTGGCACTCTAATTTGATATTTTTTTCATCCATAGAATTGATTAATCAATTAAAAACCTGTACATACATTTCTAATACTTTCCTATTGCCTTTGTAATGAACAGAGCCATTTTACCGAAAGAGAATCCTCAATTTTCATCAAGTATCCAACAAAATTATTAGAGAAGAAGTAAGGAATTTTAAAGATAATTGAAAGCAGATGACTAGTTATGCAATAGGCTGAGTGATAAAATTGCTTAAATGCAAACATTAAACAAAAGCTGAGTTAGCGTGAAATGATAATTCAAGCATAGGTTTCCAAAAAATGAGTTTGTTTAAAGTCACAGTTAACAAGCATAACATTTTTTGGTTTAATAATGTATGGAGGCAATCTTTAACTCTCACTCCTTGCACAAACGTTGACAACATAAAAGTTGTTACTCAAGTGACTACACACTGCAAACACCAGATAATTTTTGTGCTGAAAATTAATCTGAAATACGGTGACATATATATAAATGGATATATATATAAAATATTATATCCAAATTGACATTTTTGGTTTATTCTCTCAGTTACAGATTGAAGATATTCTAGCTTTAACCTCATAGATTCCTTATACAAGTGAGAAAAATGTATATTTTTCTACCTTACATACTCTACAGTCTAATGAGATGTTATTGCTAAGACATGTAACCTTGACCTGTTTTGTTATTGTTGTTTTGTTCTTGGAGAGTGTTCAAATAATTCCCAAAAAGTGACATTTGTAGAATACATATCTGGTAATAAAAATAGTGGAATCAAATTCGAGACTTAACTATAACATTAATATTTAAAAACCACCACAAATTATAATTTTTCATTAAGAATTCATGCTTGTTTTTCCTGAAAAAAGAACAAAAAGTCATATTAAACAATTGAGAAATGGGTTAATGGGGATTCTGAATACATAAGAAGCAAGGCAGAGTGGAAAAGAATAAAGTTTTAAATATATTGTAATCTTCAAATTACATTTTTGGATAGGAATGAAAACACTAAATAAGCTATGCTTTCTCCACTTAATGTGAGAGAACAAGATCTCAAAATGTGTTACTTATCTTAATTTAGGAAATGATGTCACTCTTCTACTAATGAAAATGACATACCATAATACGATATAGGAAATCTTCATATGTTCATCTAAGAAAAGTTAAAATCTGAGACCTAAATAAAGAGGAAAAAAATCCCTTTCCAGTCTTAAAGTGTCTGCTTCATATAGTTTCTAGAGCTTGACCAGGGACTGAATATGCTTTCTTCTTTTTGGATCCTTTTTAATTGTATATAATTAACAATTCCCACATGAACCTACTCAATTTTCTTTTAATCTGCTGTCTGTTTGAGTTCAAGATTTTTTTCTTAAAGAAAAAAATGGGACTTCAAAATTAGACCTCACGGAGTAGTCCTAAGCCATGCCCCAGATGATTAATGTAGCAAAATGTCTCAACTTAGAAGTGAGCAACTCAGTCCTATTCAGCTTATATAATGAGCTAGAAAAATAACAAGTTTGAGATGCTTCAGTTTTTTAGTCTTTTCCCTCAAAATGAAATGTAATAATAGAAACAATGAAATGGGAAAAAATGATGCCTTCATAATTCTTGTCCTCTAGTTAAGATTGTAGATTAGTTTTACCAATACCCTTGATTCTCCTGGGAAATGATGAGAACTCAACACTTTAATTCATATTGTGAAACTCAAATTGAAGCTGCAAATAACCGATTAAGTGGAACATTAAAAGAAAGGTCAAACACTAAATTAGAAAGATCCTTTTTATGTGAACCACTGATATTTCTACTCATGCGTCAAGATAAAAATAAATTGCCTTCACTATTGAGGAATTTGAATCATCAACTGAATTTTGAACTAAAGCTATTGCTCCACAGATCACAGGTGTATGATATATATGCACACACATAATTTACAGCCAGTGGGTATAAACATTACATTTAAAAGCATTTCATTCAACCAGTACACTAGAAAAAGAAATAAAAACATTATTCCCTTTATATGAAATTTTCCTATGTCTATGCAGCGTAGTTTAGAATAACTTTTCCAAGCATATATGCATTGTTTATATATATATATATATATATATATGTATGTGTATATATGGAAATACAGGCATATATGTGTGTATATATATAGGCATATATGTATACTGGCATTATGCCTTTATGTAATTGTAAAATATCAAGAATTACTGGAAAACAATTATTGAGCTTACACACAGGGCACATATCACTAACTTGTTAGTGAAAATAATGAAATATACTACAAACTTCGTGATTTCAAATACTTTCCCTAATGGTTTCTGATGGTAGAATAGAGATCTGACATGAAGGGCTGAGGTACAGAGTCACAAACCAAGTCACTTACCACTCATTACTCAGAAGTAGGTATATATGAGACCTTAAAACTAATGTTGTGTACTACATGGCTAGTAAAGAGAAAGATTAGAGGTCAGAAATTAGGTCAATCCAATTGTCAAAATTCTCATTTAATATTAAGTTTTTTACATATTATTTTGAGAAATACTAATAGGATAAGAAGACAGTAAACAGTGTCCCCATCCATGGTAGAAAAGACGTATAAAGAAATATGCTCCCCAAATTGCCCTTCTGTGACCCTTTCAGACTCCTATGAAAAATATCACAATGGAGTACCCCAGCTAAAATGAGTCAGAAAAAAAAGCATGTGCTTGAACTGTCATAACTTTAATTGTGATACCTGCAACTTAGGGGATGACTGAATGGTAAATGAGACCAATCATCGTATCTAAGCATTCTTCTTCATACCAGAGCCTACATTTTTTTCTGTTAACCAAACTCCAAAATCTTTTATCTAACTTCCTTTCCCTAGGATTAGCAATCTAAAGCATACTTATAATTAAAATATCTAATGTAAAAATATGTTAGATATTGCATATAATAGTTTTTGTACATTACTATTTATTCTTCATAAAGAAGGATTATAAAATATTGTGAAATATGTGGAAAACATTTAGTTATTTATTCCTATACTTCAATTCAAATAGAAATACTCAACCTAAAGTTAGCATAAATAATTATCATTTGTTTATAATAAACTGAGTCCATTCTAGAGAACACATGCGTTTATCAGACCTGAGGACCTATTTGACAGGTGGTTTAGATTTGCATCTAGGTTTGCCTCTTAAAAATCTACATCATTAAGTATGAAAATAGATACATATTACACAATGTTAAGTCAGTCAATTAATAGATACTCAATACATTAGAAAATTGTAAAATCTAGAGCAAGAAACTGTACTTCTTTACATTTCAGCTTCAGAACTATATTAATGCTGCCCAGTCATAAAATAATGAATAGCAAAATATAAGTTCAATGATAGAATGAATAATTAACAAGAATAACATTAGGAAAACATAACTACATGTCTATCAAAATGCTTCAACATTAATTATACTGACATCTTCATATATTTTAAATTGTACAACAATGTGATTATTATATATAAAATGGCATGCCTATCATTTCTCATTCAAAAAAGATATAATCAAATCTGAAATTCTACTTCACAGAATTTAAATCAGATTCCATTAACACTTTGGAAATTCGACAAATATTGTCTTCTATAACATCGCCATTCACAATAATAAGTAGCATCATCAATTTCATGTTCTCAGAGAATATATTAGTGTATATTTATGTTTGTTAGAAGGGTAAAAATTACCCAGTTTATAGCTCGTCAACATTGCAAATGATATTATCCATATATCTACATTACACCCTGTGAATAAATTTTAATATTTCAGTTAAATTCCAGATTTATAATATTCTTGTCTTATATACACATACAAATTATTTTTCTTGTTGTTTCCATAACAGTGACAACATACATTAGCTTGAATGACGTGTGCTGAGTCCTAAAACAAATAGCAATGTCTTTAGAAGTTTCACATTATATGTATCTTAAAGATTTTAGAAAAAGATAGTAGTAATTCACAGATCTTACTTTGACAAACCTGAAGATACTCAATGTTCTAATTCTCATCTTTGTAGAACACAAAGAGCAATGCATGTTCAAATAAAGTTTATTAAATGCTACAAATATGGATCTTGAAAACTTCGAGTGTTTGTATTAAATGAGGAAAACTTCAAAATAAAAATACCCAAATGAAGTATGTTGTAACCTTCAAAGAATAAAGGTCATCTTTGACTACCATCTTTCCCCATATCTAAAAATGAATGAATACTGCTATTTGTATTTATATTGTACTGTCTGGTTATCTGCAGAGAATCTCAAAAGACTTAAACTTTGCTCAGTGAAATCACATTATAATCACTGAAGTGGAGCCACTTATGGAGAGAGTAATACATACTTAGTAGAGAATACATACAATGGAAAAATATTTTATTACTTTCTCTAAATTTGAATATTTGTTCTGTTGAGTACATGTACAAAAAGGACATAAGCACACACAACTGTTGTACAAATAGAAACTCTACTTTGACCAAATCTTGAGTTTTCTCCTTTCCAAAATGTTTATTGTATGACTCTGAGCAGTCTCCTGAAAGTAAAACTCATTTGCAATTTATCTATTTGAGTAACTTTTATGTTCAGGAATGTTTATTCAATTTAACATTTTGGAGAGTTATATTCTTTACTTGGGTTAAACTATGAAGTAAAGAGGTAAACAGAAATTTGAATTATTTGAATTTAAGAATCAAAAAATTGAAAATAAATGGACTCATAGGTATATTTCTGTCAAATTTTAAGTTTCATAAAGGTAAGTATATTTCAAAGATATTTATGCTAATTAAGGAGCTGAAAAACTATTGATTTGTTTCATAAAAGATAAAAAAATTTCTGACAATGACAAATTAAGTAGTCTGTTGCTGAGTACAACCATCAACACTAGGGACTATGCTTCTGTCTTTATTCCTCTTTATCTCTCTGTCTTTCTATCTATCAGCCCAGGGAGGTGAGCCTAGTGCTGGGAGTCCTTATCCTCTGAAGTATGGTGCTGAATATGGAGGGGCAGCTTTGAACTGAGTGTTTTTTCTGACAGCCTTTCATGTTTTATGCAGCATGATTTGGTGGGTTAGGCATGAGACTGTATTAGTTCTATATTGCTGTTTAATAAATTACTCTAAAATCAGTGGCTTAAAACGAGTAAACTTTTATTATCTTACAGTCTCTTCTGGTAAGAATTTGGACATAGCTTAGCTGGGTACCTCTGACTCAGGGTCTCTCACAAAGCCACAATGAGTCTATTAGCTGGAGCTATAATCATCTCAATGCTCCAATGGGAGATCTGCATTCGAGCTCACTCATATATCTGTTAGCTGAAATCAAAATACCTACTTAGAAGCACACACATACACATATATTCACAGGCCTCAAGTTATATTACTATTGGCAGGCTATTGCCTAGAGACATCAATTCTTTTCCTTTTCCACTGGGGTACACACAACATGCCAGTTTGCTTGCCCCAAAGTGAGGGTTCTGAAAGAGAGAGGGAAAGAGAGAGAGAAATTCCAGTTTCCTTATAACCTAATTTATGAAGAAACATTCCACATCTTTTGCCATATTCTATTTATTAGAGGCAAATCCCTATCCTCACTGGGAGATAATTACACAAGGACATGAAGACCAGGGAAGGTCATTGCGAATCACTGTAGAGACAGTCTACCTCAGTGGCACTTGTGAACAGCATTAATTTGGTTTCAGGCTCAGAGGTGCTGATTCCCACATGTAAAAGTGAATAAGAAGTAAGAAGGATCTCAGAAAATTCATGCTAGTCAGATTAATTCAACCTGTCAATTGGATTAAAGTTATCCCAGGGTGCTCATATCTACAGTGTCCCTTAGGGCTGATAACCTCTGGGACCTGACAAAAGAAAAGATATGTTCTATCTGAAGGAAGATCACATTATCCTAGGCCTCAAATTGGCTCTTCCAGCAACTTTGAAAGTATAAGGACCAATATGCAGTAAGAAATGACAAGGAATATGAGCATATGAGGTAATGAGAAGACATGGATGAAAATCAACCCAAAAAACCCAGACAATAGGAATAGATCCACAAAAGTTTTAAATTTCAGAATTATAAGGCACATACTTTATATATACTGCACAAACTTACAATATATATGTATATACATATATATGTGTATATATATACACACATATATAGGTATGTAAGGCACAAACTTACCACATATGTATATGTGGGTGTAGTGTGTGTATATACGTAAATACATATATATGGTAAGTTTGCACCTTATAATTCTGAAATTTGGAACTCTATTGATCTGTCGCTATTATTTGTTTTTTGTGTTTTTTGATTGATTTTCATTCATACCTTCTTATCTCGTCATATACTCATATTATTTGTCATTCTTTGCTGCCTGCTGTATCATATATTTTGTGAATCATATATGCCATATGCATATATATGTGTATATATATAAAAATAAGAAAGCAATCTCATTTGCAATAGTATCAGAAACAATTAAATACTTAGAAATAAATTTAATGAAGTTGAAAGATCTGTAAACTGAAAAACTATAGGATAATGATGAAATAAATTGAAGAAGTTGCATATAAATGGAAAGATATCCATATTCTTGGATTGGAAGAATTAATATTGTTAAAATGACCACACCACCCAATTCCAGCTACAGATTCACTGCAATGTCTATCAAAATTCCAGTGACAATTTTTACAGAAATAGGAAAAAATCATACAATTCTTATGAAACCACAAAGACCTCAAATAGAAAAGCAACACCTTTCTGCTTTCAATCAAAATTACAAAGTTATAGTGATCAAAACTGTAAAGCAATAGTACAAAAACACATAGACCAATGGAACAGAACAGAGACCTCAGAAATAAACCCACACATATATGGCCAATTAGTCTTTGACAAAGGTGTAAAGAACACACCATGGGGAAAAGATAGTCTTTTCAATGAATGGTGCTGGAAAACTGGATACTTACATGCAAAAGAATGAAATTAGACCTTTATCTTACACAGCTCACAAAAATTAACTCAAAATAGACTAAAAGGATTAAAGACTTAAACATAAGACTTGAAACCATAAAACCCCTAAAAGAAAACACAGGGAAGAAGCTCTTGGCAGTGACTTTTTGGATATGAAAACAAAAGCACAAGCAAAATAGACAAGTAGGACTACTTCAAAATAAAAAAACTTCTGCACAGTAAAGGAAAATATCAACAAAATAAAAATGCAACATATGGAAGGAGAGAAAATATTTGTGAACCATATATGTGTAAGGGGTTAATATCTAGACTATAAGAGACCTATACAACTCAACAGCAAAAAACAAAATAAAATAAAACTCAAAAAACAAATGACTCAATAAAAAAATGGGCAAAAGGTATGAATAGATATTTTTTCCAAAGAGATATACAAATAGACAACAAGTATATCAAAAGATGCTCATCATCACAAATTATCAAGGAAGTGAAAATCAAAATCACAATGAGATATCATCTCACACTGTTGGAATGTCTATTATAAAAAAGACAGATAAAAAATGTGGACAAGAATGTGGAGAAATGGGAAAATTTATACACTGTTGGTGGAAATGTAAATTTGTATAGCTGTACAGAAAACAGTGTGGAGGGTCCTCAAAATATTAAAAATAGACCCTGTGAGCTAGTAAAATATATATACATATTCTAGGTTTATATACAAAGGAAATAAAATCAGTATGTCAAAGAGATATTTGCACTTCCATGTTAATTACAGCATTATTTACAATAGCCAAGATATGTAAACAAACTAAGTGTTAATTGATGGATGAATGGATAAAGAAGATGTGATATATATATCACAGTACATATGTGATATATATATCACTGTATCTACCACAATATATATACAATGTATTATAAATATATATACACACACACACACACACAAAGTGGAATATTATTAGCCATAAAAAAGAAATTCTGCCATTTGAAGCAACATGGATGAAACTCAAGGGCATTATGCTGAGTGAAATAAGCCAGACAGAGAAAGAAAAACACTGCATGATATCACTTCTATGTGGAATCTAAAAAAGTTGAACTGATAGAAACAGAGAGTAGAAAAGTAGTTACCAGGGGCCGAGAGGTTTGAGAAATGGGTAGATATTGCATAAAGGGCACAAACTTTCAGTTATAAGATGAGCAGGTCCTGGAGACTCAATGTACAGCATGATTACTATAGTTAATAATATTGTATTCAAGAAATTTGCTAAGCAAGATGTCCCTAAGTGTTCTCATCACAAAAAAATATAACTTGGGGCCAGCCTGGTGGCATAGTGGTTAAGTTCATGTGCTCCACTTCAGCTACCTACAGTTCACAAGTTCGGATCCTGAGCACAGACCTACACACCACTCATCAAAGCCATACTGTGGCAGCATCCGACATACAAAAAATAGAGGAAGATTTACAGAGATGTTAACTCAGCAGCAATCTTCCTCAAGCAAAAAGAGGGAGCTTGGCAAAAGATGTTAGCTCAGGGCAAATCTTCCTCACCAAAAAAAAAGAAAGAAAAGTAACTATATGAAATGATCACTATGTTGATTAGCTTGATTATGGTAATCATTTCTCAATTTATGGGTATATTAAAACATTGTTCTTTGTAACTTAAATATATACAACTTTTATTTGTCTATTATAAGTCAATAAAGTTGGGGAAGAAAAGATTTCCAAGTTTCAGAGCTATAAGACACAGATATATATATATATGTGTATATATCTATAGATATATACACACATGTGTACACTGGATGGTATATATGTATTTTTTATCAAATATACTATATATCACACATATAGATATAAACTATTTATACACATATATTGCACATATATGCATATATACACATTTGTGTATATATATTCCATGATATATAAAGAAAAGCAAATAAATGATTACTATAAAAGTCACCATACTGGTTGTCTTTGCAAGGAAAGGAGAACGTAGTGATTTAAAGAAGGTATGAGAATAACTTTTGGAGAATTGGCAATATTTTAATTCTTGATGTGGTTGCTAGTACTGGAGTGATTGCATTATGATAAATCATGGAACTTTTGAGATCCTGATTTTAATTTGGTTGGTTCTATGCCCAGAAGAGGGATTGCTAGATCATATGATAGTTCTGTTTTTATTCATTGAAGACATACTGTTTTTCACAGTGGCTGCACCATTTTACACTCCCACCAACCATGTACAAAGTTTCTCTTTTCTCTACTTCCTTGACAACACTTGGTATCTTTTTTAAAAATATATATATATAAGAGCTATCCTAAAAGGTGTGAGATGATATTTCATTGTGGGTTTTTTTTGTGTGTGAGAGGAAGATTGGCCCTGAGCTAACATCTGTTGCCAATCTTCCTCTTTTTACTTGAGGAAGATTGTTGCTGAGCTAAAATCTATGCCAATCATCCTCCATTTTATGTGGGATGCCACCACAGCATGGCTTGAGAAGCAATGCTAGGCCTGTGCCCAGGATCTGAACCTGCAAACTCTGGGTCACCAAAGCAGGGCATGCAAACATAACCACTATGCCACCAGGCTGGCCCCTCATTGTGGTTTTGATTCATGTTGCCCTGATGATTAGAGACCTCCAAGACCAACAGAAGATTCCCTACACAGTACAACAGGATGCCTAAGAGATCCAAGCAGCTATACAGCTAAAGGTTGGTGGACTGGGCCCTTAGGAAGCAATGGAACTAGGGAAGCAGCCCCTTCTCCCTTCCCCAGCAGCAGCAATCCAGAACATGGATTCTCATGTGGAGGACTGCATGACTATGAGTGAAAGTAAGGGAAGCCTGGCCCACATGTGAATGCCCTCAGAGCGGCAGTGCCATCAACATGAATGCTTTTAGACCAGTGGCAGGAGCTCCATCTTTGTGATGGCCAGTGTAGCAGCAGTGGTGGCCCCACCCATATCATGGTCAGTGGACCAGCAGCAGCAGTGTGGCTGGACCCACAAAACTGCAAGCAGACAGGGCAGGAGTAGAAAAAACAGCCCCTGCCCCCCACAGTGGTGGCAAGTGGAACCTGGGACCAGAAGCACTAGGAACCACAGCAGAACCTGTGACCGAGCTCCCAGTAGCATTACTACTGACATCAGCCCCACCAGCAGCAGGAGCTGCATACAGGTTCCTGGGTCCTCAAACTCCTGCCAGTGAAAGCAAAGCCCATGAACCCAACTGCCCTGGCAGTGGTGCAGCCAGCACCACCAGACAACCAGGGAACAGCACCATAGGTGGTACATGGGACAGCAGTAAATGAGCCCACGGAGAGCCAGTGGAGGAACACAAAACCCAGGCAACCTTGGAAGCACCAGAAGTGCTTGCATCCTGGTGACCCTGGTGGCATCACCTGAAACTGCAGTGACATCTAAGCAACAAGTCATGAGCAACATCAGAGACACAAATAGCACAAGGAAGGTACTGATGATGCTTGTGGCACAGGCTGTGGTGGGTGGAAAGCACAGGCTCTCAAATACAATCAGAAGCAGTACAGAACCAACGTAACCAAAGCCATGCCCAATTAAGAAAGGGTGATTACTATTAAATGCACCAGAAGACGATCTGTTGACCAAACACCATGAAGAACTACAGTAACCTGGCAGAACAGAAGGAAAATTATAACTCTCCAGAAACCCAACCTGAAATAACAGAAGTTTACAGTCTAACTGACAGAGAATTCAAAATAGCTGTCATAAAGAAACTCAATGAGTTTCAAGAAAACTCAGAAAGACAGTTCAATGAGCTCAGGAATAAAATTAATGAAAACAAGGACTACTTCTCCAAAGAGGTTGAAGCTTTAAAAAAACACAAACAGAAATTCTGAATATTAAGAACATAATTAATGAGGTAAAAAACAATGTAGAAAGCATTAAAAATAAGCATATCTATGGAGGAGAGAACAGTGAGCTTGAAGATAGAAACCTAGAAATGATTCAGTTGAAGGGGGAAAGAGAAGTAAGATTTTCAAAAAATGAAGAAACTCATTGAGAAATGTCTGACTCAATTAGGAAAACAACATAAAGATATAGATATCCCAGACGGAGGAGAGATGGAGAATGAAGCAGAGAATATATTCAAAGAAATAATAGCTGAGAGCTTTCCAAACATGAGGAAGAAACTGGACACACAAGTACATGAAGTTAATAAAACTCCTAATTACATCAATTCAAAAAGACCTTCTCCAAGGCATATAATATCAAAACATTCAAAAGTCAATGATAAAGAAAAAATATTAAGGTTAGCAAGAAAGAAGAAAATAACCTACAAACGAACTCCCATGAGGCTTTCAGTGTATTTCTCAATAGAAACCGTATAGGCTAGGAGAGAGTGGAACGATATATTCAGAATTCTGAAAGACAAAAACTATCAGCAAAAAATACTCTATCCAGCAAAATTATCATTCAGATATGATGGAGAAATAAAAGCTTTCCCAGAAAAACAAAAGGAGAGGGAGTTCATCACCACTAGACCTGCCTTATAAGAAATGTTGAAGGGAGCCCACCTACCTGAAATGAAAAGGCAAAGGATTACAAAGCTTTGAGCAAGGGGATAAATAAATAGACAAAATCAGAAAATTGCAGCTCTATGTCACAAAGGGTCAGCAAACACTTAACTGAAATACAAAGAATAAAGGGAAAGAAAACATCAAAAATAATAACAAGCACTTCAATTTGGTCACAAACTCACAACAAAAAAAGAATAATTTTACCAGGGGGATTTGCGGAGATAAAGCAGAAAAAAAAAAAAAAGATTGGCAACAGTTGTTAGCCCAGGTGCCAATCTCTGGGGGGAAAAAAAGAATAATTTATGACAACAAAAACATAGAAGGGGAAGAAGAAAGGGATGGAACTTGCATAGGCTAATGGAGATAAAAGGATATCAGAAAATGGACTATCCCATCTACGAGATCTTTTATACAAACACCATGGTAACCACAAAACAAAAAATCAGAGCAGATTTACAAATCATGAGCAAAGAGAAAACTGAGAAAATCATTGCAGAAAACCCCAAATTGAAATGGCAGACAAAAATACAAGGAAAAAGAAACAATGGAAAAACAGAATACATGGAAAATAAAAGATAAAATGGCAGTTGTAAGCCTTTGTATATCACTAATCACTCTAAATGTAAATGGATTGAATTCATCGATAAAAAGACACAGAGTTGCTATAAGGATTAAAAAACAAGATTCAGCAATATGCTGCCTCCAGGAAACACATCTCAGTTCTAAAGACAAATATAGGCTCAGAGTAAATGGGTGGAAAACTATAATCCAAGCAAATGACAAGCAAAAGAAAGCAGGTGTCACCATACTTATATCAGACAAAGCAGACTCCAAGGTAAAAAAGATAGTGAGACAAAGATGAGTATTACAAAATGATAAAAGGGACATTCTACCAAGAAGACATAACACTTATTAATATATGTGCACCTAACACAGGAACACCAAATTCTATAAAGCAACTACTAACAGATCTAAATGGAGGATATGACAGAAACACATTAATAGTAAGGAACTTAACACTGGACTTATGTCAATGCACAGATCATCCAGACAGAGAGTCAATAAGGAAACAGTGGTCTTAAGTGAAACACTAGAAAAGATGGACTTAAAAGATATATATAGAACTCTCCATCCCCAAACTGCGGAATACATATTCTTTTCAAGTGCACATGGAACATTTTCAAAGATAGACCATATGTTGGGAAACAAAGTAAACCTCAATAAATTTAAGAATATTCAAATCATATCAACATCTTTTCTGACCACAATGCTATGAAACTAGAAATCAACTGCCAGAAAAAAAACTGGGAAAGTCACAAATATGTGAAGACAAAAACATGCTAGTGAAAAACTATTGGATCATGGAAGAAATCAAAGGATAAATCAAAAAATACCTAGAGACAAATAAAAATGAAAACACAACATGCCAAAATCTTTGGGATGCAGCAAAAGTAGTACTAAAATGGACATTTCTAGCAATATGTGCATAGCTCAAAAAATAAGAAAAATCCCACATAAATAAGCTTACACAATACCTTGAAAAAAAAGAACAAACAAAGCTAAAAGTCAACAGAAGTAAGGACATAATAAAAATCAGAGCAGAAATAAACAAAATAGGGACTAAAATATCAATAGAAAGGGTCAAAGAAACTAAAAGCTGGTTGTTTGAGAAGATAAACAAAATTCACAAACCCTTAGCCAGGTTCATAAGAAAAAAGAGAGAAGACTCACATAAATAAAATCAGAAGCAAAAGAGGAGATATTACAACGGACACCACAGAAATACAAAGGATTATAACAGAATACTATGAAAAGCTATACGCCAACAAACTTGATAACCTAGAGGAAAAGGATAAATTCTTATAATCATACAACCTCTAAAAACCAAATCAATAAGAAATAGAGAATCTGAATAGACTAACCACAAGCAAGGAGATTGAAAGAGTAATCAACAACTTCCTAAAAACCAGAAGTTCAGGACCAGATGCCTTCTCTGGTGAATTCTACCAAAGATTCGAAGATTTCATTCCTATTCTCCTCAAATTATTCCAAAAAATAGAAGAGGACAGGACACTTCCTAACTCATTTTACGAGGCCAACATTACCCTGTTACCAAAACAAGACAAGGACAAGACAGAAAAGGAAAATTGCAAGCCAATATCACTGATGAATATAGAAGCAGAATTCCTCAAAATAGTTAGCAAATCGAATAGAACAATACATTAAAAAGATCGTAAACCATGATCAAGTGGAATTTATTCCAAGTATGCAGGTATGGTTCAACAACTGTAAATCAATCAATGTAAAACTCCATTAACAAAACGAAGATTAAAAAATACCTGATCATCTCAATAGATGCAGAGAAAGTATTTGACAAGATCCAACATCCATTTCTGATAAAAGGAAAACTCTCAATGAAATGAATATGGGAGGAAAGAACCTCAACATAATATAGGCCATCTATGACAAACCCACAGCCAACATCACAGTCAATGGTGGAAAATAGAAAGGCATTCCTCTGAGAATAGAAATAAGACAAGGATGCCCACTCTTGCCACTCCTACTCAACATAGTACTGGAAATTTTAGTCAAAGCAATTAAACAAAAAAGAAAGAAAGAAAGAAAAGGAACCCAAGTTGGAAAGGAAGAAGTAAAACTCTCACTATTTGCAGATGACATGATTCTGTATATAGAAGACCCTAAAGAATCCACCAAAAAAACTCTTAGAAATAATCAAAAACTACAGCAAAGTTGCAGGGTACAAAATCAACTTACAAAAATCAGTTGCATTTCTATACACTAACAATGAACTACCAGAAAGAGAAGTCAAGAATACAATCCGATTTACAATCACAACAAAAAGAATAAAATATCTAGGAATAAATTTAAACCAGGAGGTGAAAGATTAATACACTGAAAAACGTACATTATTGAAAGAAATAGAAGATATAAAGAAATGGAAAGATATGCCATGAGTGGATTGGAAGAGTAAAGATAGTTAAAATATTCATATTACCTAAAGCAATCTACAGATTCAATGCAATCCCAATCAGAATCCTAATGATGTTCTTTACTGACATAGAACAATCTTAAAGTTTATATGGAACAACAAAAGACCCTGAAGAGCCAAAGAAATCCTAAGAAAAAAGAACAAAGCTTCTCTCCCTGAATTCAAATTATACTACAAAGCTATAGCAATCAAAACAGCATGGTACTGGCAGAAAAACAGACACACAGATCAATGGAAGAGAATTGAAAGACCAGAAATAAAATCACACCTCTATGGACAGCTAATCTTTGACAAATAGCCAAGAAGACACAATGGAGAAAGGAAAGTCTCTTCAATAAATGGTGTTAGGAGAACTGAACAGCCACATGCAAAAGAATGAAAGTAGACGAGTATCTTACACCATACACAAAAATTAACTAAAAATAGATTAAAGAGTTGAATATAAGACTTGAAACCATAAAACTCTTTGAAGAAAATATAGGCAGTACACTCTTTGACATTGGTCTTAGCAGTATGTTTTCAAATACTATGTCTACTCAGGCAAGGGAAACAAAAGAGAAAATAAACAAATGGGACAAAATCAGATTAAAAATCTTCTGCATGACAAGGGAAACCATCAACAAATTGAAAAGACCACCTACCAACTGGGAAAAAAAATGTTCAAATCAGATATCTGACAAGGGGTTAATTTCCAAAATGTATAAGGGACTCATACAACTCAACAACAACAACAAAATGAACAACTAGATCAAAAAATGAGCAAAGGATATGAACAGCCATTTCTCCAAAGATATACAGATGGCCAACAGGCACATGAAAAGATGTTCAACATGACTAGTTATTAGGGAAATGCAAATCAAAACTACAGTGAGATATCACCTCATATCTGTCAAAATGGCTATAATTAACAAGACAAGAAATAACAAATGTTGAAGATGTGGAAAAAGGGAACCCTCATACACTGCTGGTGGGAGTGCAAACTGTTGCAGCCACTATGGAAATCAGTATGGAGATTCCTGAAAAAGTTAAAAATAGAAATACCACACGATCCAGCTATCTCACTGCTAGATATTTATGCAAAGAACCTGAAATCAACAATTCAGAGATTCATGCACATCTATGTTCATCGCAGCATTATTCACAATAGCTAAGATGTGAAAGCAACTCAAGTGCTCATCAATGGATGAATGGATAAAGAAGATAGGATATAAATATACGATGGCATACTACTCAGCCATAAAAAAGACAAAATTGTGCCATTTGTGACAAAATGGATGGACTTTGAGGGTATTATGCTAAGTAAAATAAGCCAGACAGAGAAAGACAAATACCATATGATTTCACTCATATGTGGAAGACAAACATATGAATAAGGAGAACAGATTAGTGGTTACCAGAGTAGATGGGGGTGGGGGGAGTGTGGAAGGGATAAAGGGGCACATATGTATGGTGACAGATAAAAACTAGACTATTGCTGATGAACACGATGCAGTCTATACAGAAACTGAAATGTACACCTGAAATTTACAGAATGTTATAAGCCAATATCACCTCAATAAAATAAAATAAAACAATACAAAAATTCTTGGAAAAAAGCAATCAAGGACTTTTAAATATTTGTTCTATGTACTATTCTTTGTGTATGTTATATATCATAACAAGAGAATGTTTTTAAAAAGTATAAAATAGAAACACTGCTTTATGATTTTAAAATGGTTGAGAAGGAAAAACAAAAATATTTTTAAATATATTTACCTGTTCACAATTCTCATTTGTGAGAATTGTTATCATGTAAGAGTGTTGAAATTTGTCAAATCCTTTTCTGCATCTATTGAGATGATCGTATGATTTTTATCCTTCATTCTCTTCATGTGGTGTATCACATTAATTGATTTGAGTATGTTGAACCATTCTAGAATCTCAGAGATAAATCCCACTTGGACATAATGTATGATCCTTTTAATGTGCTGTTGAATTCAGTTGGCTAGTGATTTGTTGAAGATTTTTGTATCTATGTTCATCCGGGGTATTGGCCAGTAGTTTTCATTTCTGGTAGAGTCTTCCACATCAGGTTTATGCTGACCACATAAAATGAATTTTGCTTTCCCACTTCTTCAAATTTTTGGAAGTTTGAGAAGGGTTGGTGTTCATTCTTCTTTAAATGTTTTATGGAATTCACCAGTGAAACCATTTGTGTCTGGCTTTTCTGGGTTGGGAGGTTTGGGTAACTAATTCAATTTTCTTCTTTGTTGTTGGTCTGTTCAGATTTTTAATTTCTTTATGATTCAGTCTCAGTAGGTTGCATGTTTCCAGAAATTTATTCACTTCTTCTAGGTTATCCAGTTTGTTGGCATATAATTGATGATAGTACTCTCTTATCTTCTTTTTCATTTCTGTGGCATAAGCTGTAATGCCTCGTCTTTCATTTCTTATTTTATTCATTTGAGAGTTCTCTGTTTTTTTCTTAGTCTACCTAGGGGTTTTTCAATTTTGTTTATGTTTTCAAAAAACTGTAAATATATTTTTTCTATTATTTTTCTATTTATTTTATTTCTGCTCTGATCTTATTGTTTCCTTCCTCTTGATTACTTTGGGTTTGGCTCATTCTTCTTTTTCAAGTTCTTTGAGGTATAAAGTTAGCTTGTTTATTTGAGACTTTTCTTTTCTAATGTAGGTGTTTATCACTATAAAATTCCCTCTTAGCACTGCTTTTGCTGATGCCCATATATTTTGGTATGTTATGTTTTCATTTTCATTTTCCTCAAGATATTTTCTAATGTCTCCTTTGAATTCTCTGACCTATTTGTTGTTCAAGAGTGTGTGTTTAATTTCCGTATATTAGTGATTTTTCAGTTTTCCTTCTTATTGATTTCTAGCTTCATTGGAAGCAATTTAACTCAATATTATAAAGTCTGTATATGAAAATCCCACAGCTAACATCATACTTAATGGTGAAAAACTGAAAGCTTTTCCTCTAAGGTTGGGAATAAGACAAGGATGCTCACTTTACCACTTCTATTCAATATAGTACTAAAAGTCCTAGCCAGAGCAATTAAGCAAGAAAGGAAATAAAAGGCATCTAAATTAGAAGGAAAGAAGACAATATATCTATTTGCAAGTGTCATGATCTTGTATATGTAAAACCCTAAAGACTCCACAAGAAATAACTGTTAGAACTAATAAAGGAAATCAGTAAAGTTGCAGGATACCAAGTGAACCTACAAAAATCAATTGAATTTCTACACACTAAAAAGAAAATATCTGAAAAGGAAATTAAGAAAAAATTCCATTTATAATACTATCAAAAGAATAAAATACTCAGAAATAAACAATCTCAGAAGTGAAAGACTTGTATAATGAAAAGTACAAAACATTGATTAAAGAAGTTGAAGACACAAATAAATGGAAAGACATCCTGTATTTGTAATTTGGAAGACTTAATATCATTAAAATGTCCATATTCTCCAAGGCAACCTACAGATTCAGTGCAATCCCTGTCAAAATCCAAATGATCTTTTTTATAGAAACAGAAAAACATAATCCTAAAATTCATATGGCACTACAAGAGGATTTGACTATCCAAATCAATATTAAGAAAGAAGAATAAAGCTTTAGGCATCATACTTCTTGATTTCTATCTATACTACAAAGCTGTAGTAATTAAAATACTACGGTACTGGTGTAAAAATAGACATATAGATGAATGAAATAGAATATAGAGTCCAGAAATAAATCAACACGTATATGGCCAACTGATCTTTGACAAGGGTGCCAAGAATACGCAATGAAGAAATGATAGTATTTTTAGCAAATGGTCTTGGGGAAAGTGGATAACCACATGAAAAATAATGAAATTAGACCTTTATTTTGTTACACCTTTCACAAACTTCAACTCAAAGTGGATTAGAGATTTAAACACAAGAGCTAAACTTATAAAACTCCTAGAAGACAACATACAGGAAAAATTCTTGATATTAATCTCAGCTATGATTTTTAGACATGACACCAAAAGCATATACAACAAAAGCAAAAATAGATAAGTGGGACTACATCAAACTGAAAAACTTCTGCACATCAAACAATCAACAAAGTGAAAAAGCAACCTATGGAATGAGTGAAAATATTTGCAGACCATATATCTCATAAGGTGTTAATATACAAAATATATAAGGAACCCATATAAAAAATTACAAAGGACTTGAATAGACATTTCTCCAATAAAGACATACAAATGGCCAATAGATATATGGAAAGGTGCTCAATATCACTAATCCTCAAGGAAATTCAAATTAAAACCATAATTAGATATTACCTTACCCCTGTTAGGATGGCTATTATCAAAACAAAATATTGCAAGTGTTGGAGAGGATGTAGAGAAATGGCAACAGTTGTACATTGTTGATGGGAATATAAAATGGTGAAGCCACTATGGAAAACAGTATGAAGATTCCTCACAAAAATAAATGGAACTTCCATGTCATCCAGCAAGCCTACTTTTGATTATATATCTAAAAAATTTGAAATCTTGAGGAGATATTTTCACTCCCATGTTCATTGCAGCATTATTCAAAATAGCCAAGATATGGAAACAATCTAAGCGTCCATCAATAGATGAATGGATTAAGAAAGTGTGTATACATGCAGTTAATATTACTCAGTATTAAAAAAGAAGGAAATTCTGACATATGTGATAACACAGATGAACTTGGAAGGCACTGTGCTAAGCAAAATAAGCCACTGTACAGTAGGACAAACACTGCACAATTCGATTTATATGAGGTACCTAAAACAGTCAAATTCATAGAAACAGAAAGTAGAATGATGGTTTTTAGGGGCTGGAGGGAGGAGCAAATAGGGACATGCAGTTCAACACTGATAATGTTACAGATATACCAGATGAATGAGTTCTAGAGATCAGCTGTACAATACTGTGCCTATAGTGAACAATACTCCATTGTGCACTTAAAAATTTGTGAAGAGGATAGATCTCATGTTGGGTTTTTGCCACAATAAATAAATAAACAAACAAATAAATAAATGGCAAGAGTGTAAAAAAGAATTCTCATTCATGAATTTAGGTTTCTTAGCTACAAATGGCAAACAAAAATCAGATGTGCCTCACTGTAGTAATAAAGGCAAAACTTTAAAAGCAGATTTATTAAAATTTAATTTAAATACAAGTGAGTGCAGCAGTTCTAAGGAAGGAATTTGGTGAATTTCAACAAATGTATACAGTCAAGTAACCACAAACACAATCAGGATGTATAACCCTTTCTTTCACCACAAAGAAAAGACCTCTCGTGTTCCTTTATGTCAAGTCAACCCCCTCCTCTTCTCCAGCTCCTAGCAATAGCTATTTTCCTTTCTGAAGCTATATTTCTGCCTTTTCAGGAATTTTAAATAAATAAAATGACATGGTATGCAATCTTTTGTGTCTGGCTTCTTTACACTTTTAAGACTCATTCATATTGTTTCACACATTAATAGTTTATTCCTGTTTATTGATGAGTAGTATTCCTCTGTATGTAAAAACCACAAGATATTTGAAAGTATAAAACTATCTTGTTTCTTCTTAATGTTTTGCTCACTAATTTTAGCATTTACTAGTGGATCTTGCCTTTAGCAAGTATTACTAGTGTGTTCTAAAGCCAATTTTATCCTTTTCCTCTAATTTCTACATCTGTTATTTAAAATTCCTCTGTAAGGAAGATGTGTCTCTCTTCCACATTTATTTATTACCCAATCTTACATTAATATGGTCTCATATATTTTTTTGGAGATTTTTGTCCAATACCATCATTATTTATAATGTTGTTCAAATTGTCCAAGTTTTAGACAATGAGAGCTCATTCATGTTCATTCTCAATCTCTTCCTTCTTCATTCTTTTAGCAATTTTTTTTAGCAATTCTTTGCTTTCTTGCCTTGGATGATGTTCCTGGCTCACCTTATATATTTCTTGCCCAAAGCCCTAAAATCAACTATTTCTTTAAGGAGTTCTGGTTTATTTGTTTAGAGAATTGAATTTAGAAGCCAAGATTTGGATTCAAGGTATGATCATACTACTAGGGTGTCATTAATTCCGGGCTCTCCCAACAGAAACAAAACACAAACAACAGCAACAAAACAACTAGGTAATGTATGTATTTATAGACTAATGCATATATACATATCTATATTCATTTCTGTTTCTATTTCTGTTTCTGTCTATCTGTAGATATATATTTATACATATATTGAAATAAACATGAGTTCATAGTGGTATCTATATAACACTAATCTAGGTCCACAGAGTTGATTTTTTGGATTACCCCTCACTTATTTACAACTTTCTTCTCTGAAATTGAGAAATCTGGTCCAGATTACCCACAATTTGTTTACACATTTGTATAAAGCTAGTATACATGCAGAGAAGTGTAGAATTGCTAATACACACCCCTGCATGAAACAAATTTACCAGTTAGAGTGATGTTTATGCATAGTTCATTTTGTCTTTAGCCTTACAGTATCCAATTGAAATACTGCATTGCAAAGTTACTTAGGTCAGCATCTTTTTTTGTTTTTTTTTTTAAATTTTGCATTGTTTGACAAGTATTTTTTCTTCTTTCAGTTTTTCTTTCTTTTTTTTCTGGTGAAGAAGATTGGCTCTGAGTTAATATCTGTTGCCAATCTTCTCTCTTCCTTTTGTCCCCAAAGTACATAGTTGTATATCCTAACTGTAGGTCATTCTAGCTCTTCTATGTGGGATGCTGCCATAGCATGGCTTGGCAAGCAGTGTGTAGGTCCACACCCAGGGTCTGAACTAGCAAACCTTGAGCCACAAAAGTGGAGTGCTCAAACTTAACCACTTGGCCATGGGGCTGGCCCCCACTTAGCATTTTTTATAAATAAAATTGTTGACAATAATTATGCCATATGGAATATCTACGTAAAAATAGTTTCTAATATATTTAAAGTTATACTAAGGTAAATAATGAATATTCATTGAGTATCTAGATCATTTCTAAATAAGACAAAATACAGAAATATTAATTACTGAATATGTTTACCTACTTTGGGCCTTTTATTAAATAGGCACTAAAGACATTTGGCACTATTGGCAAATGTGCCACATTAAAAAATTCACTATGTGGAAAAATTGACTTCCAGAAATTATGAAATATATTCATAAATTTGCCTATCTAAAGAATATGGGTGTACGAGACGGTTCACAATTGCTTACTTCTTAGTTTTCACTAGAAATTAAGATTTCTAAGAGTTAAGAATTCTAATTAATATAAGCAGTTAAAACTACTAGAAATAATAAGGAAAATAACTCTGTATGCCATGAAAGTGGGATATATTTTTGGCTAAGGAAGGTGTGAGATATAGAGATTTTTGCTAGGGGAAAAAGTAAGGTACAAGAACTAGTTTCAGAATGACAAACAAGAGAATAAATTACAAGCTAAATGGATACAAACATTTGGGAAGAGAGAGAGAGAGAAAGAGAGAGAATTTTACCTTGTGTAGAGAAAGTAGCTAAAATAAAATGAATTTATTATAATGTTCTATTAATAAGCCTTAATATCAATAGGTGTACTACGTACTTGTATACTAATATGTAAAACTAAAACAATTTTCTTTCGTCTGATAAAAGGACAAAGTTTTCTTAGACTATGGTCTGCTCTTGATGAGAGATTGTAAAAAGGTTTTCCTTACCTTTTAAGTAATCTACCTAGAAAGCAAACATTTTGTGTTTTATCAAAATAATTTCCTGTGCTTCATGTTGTCTTTATGATCAGGTCTTTGATTACCTAAGAAAACTGAGTCTTATAAATATTAAAAGAGCTAAGTTTTACTCATAACTACGTAATCTTCTATATTTGTCCTTAAAATCTTTGTTGCTTTGGTTTAATAGATAATTGTGTTGTTTCATAATGATCTGTAATCCTATTGAGTCACACGTCCTAAACTTTTGATATTTTTGGCAAACTTCTCAAAATTAAATTCTAAATGAAGTCTTTGACCTAGAACTATCTTTGGGGTTTTCCAGAAGGGGCTCTAAAAATCTAAAAAGATTTATTCTCTCTCCTTATAAAAGAAGAGATGTTAAACTAATTAGGCTTATTTGATGTGTTAAATTACATGGGATGCACCGTCAAGAAATAATACTAAACCTTCTTCAGGTTATGTTTGTATGGATACATGTTAATATAAAGCTTCAAGAACTTGTATCAAATTCTTAGAAATCTAACATGTCTTGATATAATTTTATAATTCATTATTCTCATTATTATCCTAAAATGTTTTATGTGATAGAAATAATCAAATTTACTTGTCAAATCTATTATAATAAGCTGTCATCACATCTTTAGCAATGAGCTTTGAAGTCTTTTGTCATTTACAGACAATTATTGTTTTTACTCTAATGCATTTGCAAGAGTGAGATTCATGGAAAGGACTCTGCCAAGTACCCTTAACCACTGACATCACTGCCAAATCACAAAGCGTTGATGTGCATTTTACAACTGAAGAAGGCTGCACCTGACATCTCATCCTACACAAATGCTGGAAACCTCAAAACCAAGTTGACGAGAGAAGCAGCTGACATTGAGGCAGACTGCTTCCTCCCAAGACATCAGATCAGGAACATTTCTTTCCATTCCTCTTCGCTCTCTAACCATGGTTTTCCTAATTCTTACATGATGAAGATCTTTCTGATTTTTTGTCCACCTTTTGCCTTGCTCTGGCATGGAAAGATGATGCCATTGTTCACATATCTCAGACCATCACAAAGCACGGCAATCCAACTTCCACCTGACTGTTGCTTTTGCTGCAATGCTAGTGATCCTGTAGTTCTGCCCATAACAAACTTCTCCCTGATTTCCAGTGCCTCAGTTTCTTTGGGACAAACTCAGCCACCTTAATGTCTCAGACTCCTTAACTCTGGGAGTCCATTCCTTACTCAAGAGGAAATAGCAGGGTCTACTGCCAAAGCTATAGTTGCCCAACAGAGATCATTGGATTCACTTGCAAAAGTTGTCTTAGACAGTAGACTAGCTTTGGATTACCTACTTGCAGGACAAGGAGGAGTTTGTGCAATGACCAACAGCGTGTGCTGTACCTGAATAGACACTTCTGGGGAAGTAGAGACACAGGTACACAAAATACATAAACAGGTTCACTGTCCTAATGAAATATTCCCCTCTTTGTGATCATTTTTTGACTTACTTGATTCTAGCTGGTTTGGGTCATAGGGACCCATACTCAGGAATGCTCTCCAAGCCATAGGTATTGTATTGTTGCTAATAATTATTATTGCCTCCTTAATGTACTGCATTCTTTTTAAGAGGTTTAAACGCATGTGGGCAGCCATTGACCAACCCATAGATAGATGGTCCCTCTCTGACTGGAACAACAAAAAATAACATAATCAGCTCCAAGAATATGAGCCTGATGATGTCTCTTCTGAATACTACACTGAGACCCAAAAAGACAATAGCAACTGAGAGTCACACTAAAGCCAATATTTTTTATCAAGCTTCTTGAATGGTCAAGAAAGTTATCACAAGGGGGGACTGTTGAGATAAATTTCAAGGCCCAAGATGAAGCTGCTCCTGCTCAGGGTGCCATGTCAGCACATCGGTCTCTTGTTCTTGTAAATACTCTGCTTGACCAGAAATCCAGGACATCCAGTCAGGCAATTCCCAAATGGCAGGCCAACTCTGGGCTCTATACTTATTTCCTTATTCTTTGATCTTCCTAAATAAGGTCAGATATGCAACCACAGCCAATTATACCCTGTCTCCACATTGTCACTTCTAACACTATAAAACTTGTCTTGGCCAAACACCCCTCAGAAGAGTGCTTCACTGCTTGTGAAGCACAGTGCTCTCCCAATACAGGAGTTGTTTTCCCTTGAGTAAAGGACATCAAACTAGTTATTTAATTGTTTTATTTTTGTCACTTGACAATGCCTAATGCTTAACTATAAAGAGACAGTCTGAATATTTTATATAATACATTCTGAGCTAATATTTTGGTGAACAATTATTTTCCTGAATATTTTTGATTAACAAATGAAGAGTTTATGGTGGTAATTGCTCATTTTCTTGCTTTAATAAAAGAGGAAAGTTTGCCTTATTTGAAATAATAAATATTTCTCCAAAAATAAATTTATATATACTGATTTCATATGTATGTTTGATATCTGCAATTACTAGCTTTTACTCTAAGCTTTCATTTTATCATTTTTTTCTTATATTACAGAACGCTTTAGGATGGAAACAAACACATCTACCATCAACATTTTTTTATTAGCAACACTATTTCCTAGCTTGTAATATAATTGTGATTGATGTGTAGAAGTATGATAATAAATTATATAGTAAAACTGGAGGCACTTGCCTTGGGTCACATTAAAACTATTTGAACTGTGTAAATCATATGGACATATGGAAATTTAATTTTATAGAATATATAATATATAAAATATTTGTATAACAAAATGTAAAATACCTGTGAAAACCATATTAGAATAGAACTTTCAATCTGACATATTCCAGGGTAAATCATATATTTGATTTCTGAGTTTAGGGTTTAGTTACAGGAAAACAGTTTTTCTTATTGGATGGCATTTTGGACACTTCTGGGTTTCCTAAAATTCAGCATGTTTCTAAAATATATCCCTTAAAATGTTGTTACTAATTGATTTAACAAGCATGTATTGATCACTTTCTCTTTGGCAAGGATTCTGATAGCTACTATAGGGAATAGAAAGTTGATTATGACTGAATTCTCATTCTTAGGAAACTTCTGGTTATTTGAGGAAAGCAGCTATTTAAACAATTAAGTAAAATATGCTATAAACAAAATATAATAAATTTATATAACATGCTAAGAAAAATAGATTATCTTTTAAAAGAACTTTTTGTGTGCAACTAATATTTTAGTGGGCTTTGTAGGGGAGGAAGACATTTCCTCTACCCACTCTGGGTCCTTCTGACCTGACAATGAATTAAATTCATGTGGGACAGAATAACGGGAGAAAATTAAACAAAGCTTTATAACATGTATACATGGGAGAGGCTCAGGAAAACTGAGCAACTCAGCCAACTGGCCGACCTGCCTTGTAAGTATCTTCAGCTACAGACAAGGAGGACGTTTGGGGTAGTGAGTTGGGTCTTCAAAGGGGAGGAAAAAACCCACATGGAAATGGAAAAGCAAATGTTTGGTCAATACAACTTTGATAAGAGTTGGCGTAGCAAGGATCCTCCCAGTCTGTGGGAACCCAAAGTTATCTATGGTGATGGCCTGTCTTGGGGACAGCCTTTATTTTAAATTTATTTTAGGCAGTTAGGGGAGAAAGGTAGAATGTTCTTGCTGAGTCTGAGCCTTTATTGTCTTCAGCTCAAAATAATCCGCATACCAGAGTGGCGCAACTTGGGGCGGCCTGCCCTGAACCCCATCAGCTTTCTTTTCCTTCTGCTTTGAACATATATTTGCACTGTATTGTGCTTGATGAACTAACAAACCAAATCCACTGATTCTTTAGCCAAAATTCTTTTGGTAACCAGAAAATAAAACTATTCATAAGGTTAATTCTCATTTGGAGAACTATAAAATGGAGGGCGCTCCAGTAGCTTGGCTCAAGTCTCAAATCTAAACCTAAGTCAGCCTGTGCTTAGGGGAAACACCTGTCGAAGAAACCTAACAAAGGCCAATTCTCCAACTCAGCTTACATTGCCCTAGAAAATGGGATCTGCTAGTCTTATAAGGAAATCCTTGACCTTCTGGCCAATCATGCTATGTTTCTGTGTTGCCACTTCTAACATCCTGTAAAACTTGTTCTGCCCAAAATCCCTCAGGATAAAGCACTCTGCATCCCTAATCCATGGATTTTTTTCTTTTGAATAAAGAACATCAAACTCGTTACTAAATTGTTTCAGTTTTGGCATTTGACACTATGTACTAAGTTTTGCTGCTAATGCTAACTAAACAAGGGCCTCTATCTCATTCCCAAACTTAATTAGGCTCTGTATTAGGCTGAAATCTACAGTAACAAGATCTACTTTTTACTGAAAAAAGACAAATATACAAAGCCCAGGAAGTTAAAATGTTACACTTTGATGGTTTAACTCTTCTTGGAGCCTATCTTCTATTTCTTTCTTTCTTTCTTTTGTTTTTGGTGAGGAAGATCAGCCCTGAGTTAAGATTTGTTGCCAAACTTCCTCTTTTTACTTGAGGGAAATTGTGCCTGAGCTAATATCTGTGCCAATCTTCCTCTATTTTTTTGTCTGTGGGATGCTGCCACAGCATGTCTTGATGAGTGATGTGTTGGTCTGAGCCTGGGATCTGAACGTATGAACCCTGGGCCACTGAGGCAGAGTATGTGAACTTAACCACTACACCACTGGGCTGGCCCCTTATTTTCTCCTTTTAACAAGTAATGCTTTATGTCAATTGGTACATATACTTTCAGAATATACATCATTGCTGCTCTAAAGACTAATTCTAACATAACTCTATATTCTGATGAAGATTTTGTGCTTATATTGTAGGGGAGGAAGACATTTCCTCTTCCCAAATGTGGGTTTGTCTGGCCGGAGAATGAATTAAATTCACATGAGACAGAATAGCAAGAGAAAATTAAACAAAGATTTATGAGGAACCATGGCCCGGGGCCTCTCTTCCCAAAGGAAGAAAGGGCATCAAAGAAGTGGGGTGCACAGAGTGGTTATATACCCCCAAACAGGATATTTCACATATGATTGAAATGTCCCTCCCACAATAGTCACAAGATTGCCCTGTCGGCACAGTGCTTGATGGACACAGCAGGTACTGGTCTGCTATCTCAGAGGGCGTAGCAGGAGGCAAGTCTATTGTCTTGAGCTGGGTGGTCACAGGTGAGTGCAGCAATCCGTTCCTAGCCTAAGGAAAGATGCTTAATCCTTAAAGAAATGCCAAATTGAGAGGGGGAGGGAAGTCAGCTACAGGAGGTTACCAGAAACAGGCACAATAAAATGCAGATTTAAGTCCTTGCCTTTGGCATTGATTAAGAGTTTCTAGAGAGAAGGTCATCCCCTTTCTTCTTCCTGGTACAGAGAGGGAGGTACCTTTTACAGATAGAGATTTACCTTACAAATGTAAATGTGTCCTAACAAAGGGCAAGTTCCATTCCTCAGAGCCTCCTTCCCTGTCCCAGTTTATCAAAAGCAATCAGCCTCAAATAATCCTGATGCCAAAGAGACATATCTTGGGTTGGCCAATTTCAGGTCCCTACAATATCAAGCATGGGAGCTTTAGATATCTTATTGCATACCTTCTGTATTTATTTCTGCTTTGTCTTCTGATATAATTTACAATCTTCTGGCTTAATGTTACTTTAATATTAATGAAAAGTATTAATACTCTCTCAATTTCTATGCAGATGTATTTTTCCAATGTCTTTTGTTTTATTATTATTTCAATAATTCTCTTTCTCATTATTATTGTTTTAATTATAGTTGACATAGCATTCCCTATCTGTTTTTCTTAATTGGCAGGTTTTTGCTAAAAAATGCATCATTTCAAGATTTAATCACCTGATCTAAAACAGTAAAAATATACAAATCTTATACAAATAATATATATAACTTGTGTGGTCTCCCGGGGTAGCCATGAATTTTGTAATATATAAAATTACGCAACCATTGGTATTTTGGTCCTGTGGCTTTCTTCTCATAGTTGAGATGCTGTTACAGTTTCTGCAATTGTGATTATACCCTGGAAAACCAGTGGCATGAAATTAACAAGATCTATAGTGAGTGGTCAAAGAGAATCTGGGTCTTGATCTCAAAAACACTGGGATATGGAAGGTAAAAAACCTTGTAAGCATTTGCTTTTGGATGATACTATCATAATAATGGTTTTATTATAAGAAATACACACTGCTCCTGTCGATTAAAACATATTGGATGTTCCCAAAGCTTTTTGTTCCTCCCTTCAAAATATAGATTTTAGAATAAAATATGAGAGGTAAAAAGAAAAAGGAAATTTCAAATTTTTATATTGAGATGAACTGGTTATGAAAAAGACACATCCTATATTTTAAAAATGGGGTGACAGGAAAAATATGTGAACTTCTTTTACTTCCAGAAAAATGCCAAGCTAAACTAAATAGGCAATCACATTTAAGTAAGTTAACACTTCATAAAATGCATATAATCTGATAGGAAAAACATTATTCTTCCTCTGACCACTACTCTATTTATGACTTATTACTTTTTCAACGGAACCACAGTGCGAGATTTAGAAGGACACATCTACTATGGATTATTTGGTCAATATCCCTGTGATGGGGTTCAGGGCAGGCTGCCCCAAGATGCATCACTCCAGTATGTGGATTATTTTGAGCTGAAGACAATAAAGGCCCAGAAGACTCAGGAAGAACATTTGACCTTTGCTCAAACTGCCTAAAAGAATTTAACATGGAAGGCCCATTCCCTGGGAAGGAGTTAATACCATAAGATAACTATAGTATAATGTAAAATAAGTGTGATGGAAAGGCACCAACAAGCCCATTTGTGGCCCAGCAAAACTTAACAAACATTTGCATTCCCATCTCCATACAAATTGTCTTCCTCCCCTCTGAAATCCAAAACCAATATTCTCAACATCCTCTTTCTTCTTTACCTGAAGATGATAATTAAAGTGGCAGCCTTGGCCATTCTGGCCGAAATGCTCAGTTTTCCTGCATTTCTCCCATTTATACCTGTTATTAAACTTTGATTTTCTCGCGCTAATCTGCCTTTTCAGTTATTTGACCAGCCATAAGAACCTTAGGGAAAAGAGGGGGGTAATTCTCCCTCTTCCCCTACACCTGCTACTAAAATATATATTTATTGAATTTCAAAAATCTTTCATTATAGTTTAGAATTGTTTCTTATACCAGTTTTAATATTTGCAGACTTGAATGTGCTTTGCTGATAAACACAACATAAGCATCTGATATTTCATCTTGCACACCAGTGTCAGTTCTATGGGAACTGTGACTCCAGTATAATTTTTTGTGAATTTGCATAAAAAGTAAAATCTCTAGAATTATATTAAATTCCATTGATTAGTTTTAGTCTTACAGTATAATCCATCCTTTTAAGAAATGAAAATCCCACCATTTATTTAAGTATGGAATATGGTTTTTAAACAACCCAAAGTGGGAAAATGGAGTCCTGAAGAATCCAGATGGCCTGACCAAGAGTGTGGTATAAATCACTGTAGTAAACAAGAGAAAAAGACTATGATTGAAAATTATCTAATTACTTCCCTTTAGAACAGTAGTTCTCAAACTTGATAATATATCGGAATCCCTTGGAGTGCTTATTAAAACAAACTGCTGGGTCCCACCCCCAGATTTTCTGTGGAGCTGAGGTTAAATCTAATAATTTGCATTGCTATTAAGTTTCTAGGTGATGTTAATGCTGCTGGTCTGGAGATCACACTTTGAAAAGCATTGCCTTAGGGAAACCCGAGATTAGTTTAGAAAGCCTGTAGGCATAATTAAGACTTAACAGTGGAAATATTCCTTTACTGGTAGTGGGCAACAGTAGTCAAAATCTTCAAGGAAATGCTTGTTTTTATTTTTATTTATATTCTAATCTCTTTTGTAACGTGAAATTTTGAAATTTATTTTCCTTCTTGGTGAATAGTAGATATTTTCTTTTATGCAGTCACAGAAACTGATTTTTATGATGACTAAAAAAGTCATGGTTCTGAGACCACAAATAAAATTAGCATTGGTTCTTTCAGAAAAGAGAATCTTCTGTTTCCTACATTATGAACCTTCAACAAGTGATCATGGTTTTGAGCTCCTCCGTTTTGTCCAACTATTTCTACCCGCAACTGCCCCTCTGATTTATCCTATGGAGACACATTTTGTGTTTCCTAGACAATATGACCACAACAACACTAAAGCCATTCAAAATGT
This sequence comes from Equus caballus, assembly GCF_041296265.1. NCBI lineage: Eukaryota > Metazoa > Chordata > Mammalia > Perissodactyla > Equidae > Equus > Equus caballus. Next base: position 82,997,187 of record NC_091715.1, read on the forward strand.
CCTTAGAATTTTAAATGCTTGTTTACACGTAAGTCAAATAAAAACAAATCCAGATTTAGATAGGGAGAGACTTTAATTAAAAAAGAAGACTATTCTAATGGGGAGCACACTTTGGATCTCAGAAATCTGTGAGTGTTTCAAAATCAAACAGAAAAAGATTTTTTTTAAGGTTAAAGAAGAGGCAAGCAGAGATAAGCAGAATCTTTGGAGGAGGAACTGGACAAACAAGGGGAAATGACCAGGGAGTTCTGACAGGAAAGCGTCCTGCTGTGATCAGATGATTGCTAGAAGACTTTGATGAGGGAGGTACATTTCACTTTGTGCTTGTTCAGGCTTAGGGGCAGGCAGAGGTCAGGGTGCTGTAGGAAAGAGAGAAACTTGACTAAAGTGTGGTCCAGACAAAGCAGAGGATAAGAAATGGGCAATTATAAACATTTGGTCACTTAGAACAAAATTGTCAATTAAATTATATTTAGTAGTCTATAGTTTGTGAACCGTAGTACGTAAAAGAAGTGGTCCTAAAACAACATAAATTTAATTAGATTTATTGATTTATTATTGTAATGTAAATATATTATTTATTGATTGACTGATAGAAGTAAAAAGGTCCAAAAATTAATATTTAAGCAATATTTTTACAATCTCTAGTCGTTATCACCATCTACACACACACACACAAAGTACAATGAAATGGAAAGTAAAATATATTTATAGGCAGAAATAGTAAACTATTCATTAAATAGACATTTAACAAAGGTTGTCAAATTATTTAACCTTTCTGATTTCAATTTATTCATCATTAAAATCTATTTAATATGAGGAATAAATTAAATATAATAGTATATATTAAAATACTGAGCACAGTGCCTGGCACATAGTAAAAATTATAATTTCATATTTAATAAACATTTGTTGAACAAATTAACGCTTGCAAAGGGTGGCAGAATATGCTGCCCCAAAATATGCCAGTTTGGCATAAGGATTATTTTGGGCTGAAGGTAATTGAGAAAAAGCAGATACAGGAAAATCTCCTGTCCTCCCTCTATTTTCCTAAAAGCAAGACATCAATTTTCAAAGGTGTCCCTTCTCCACGCTCCACTAGGAAGTATACAGTTAATCACCAGAGACAACTTTAAAACATGTCAACCGAAAAGTGGCACCAAAGGAATCTATATAACAAATTTTACTAACTAGCCTTTGTCTGGCATTAGTTTCCTCCCATATATTTACATTTCCACAATTTCCAGCAGTTGGAATCCTGAAACGGCTTATTTTTGTCCTCTCATTTCTCCAGAAATGTTTTGTTTTTGTTGACGATACTGTATAAACCAAAGTTCTAAGCTGCTACGCTGAGTTGCTCATTTTTCCCCAGATGTTTCTCATGTATATAGGAGTTATACATGTTAATAAACTTCTATTTGTTCTTCTCTTGTTCATCTATCTTTTAGTACAGGGAATCAGCCTAGAACTCAGAAAAGGGTAGAGGGAAAATTGTATTTCCTCCCCTACATTTGCTTATGGGGAGGTACACCACAGAAATGAAATCGGACTCGTTGACCTCTTTAGCTTCTTGATATTCATGTGTGACTCTGTTGTGTAATAAAATCTTCTAAAAAATTCTCAATTTCTAAATAAATGAATAATTGCTAAAACAATTCTGTTTTTATTTATTGTCACTGACATCCATGAAACCTTGGCTGCCTTAAAATTCACTTTTTAGTTACATAAAAAAGAAACCGGCTGCTGGAAGAAATGGAGTTAAAGAATCACAGTATATATAACTTTATCACAAACAACCTAACAGTCACAACAAAGACCTACTAAATTATAAATGTAAGTCCTTGGTAGAGCATTTTAATAAATGAACAGAATATTATCTGGGGATATAGGTGTCACTTACAAGTCTTAATTCTTAATATTTCTATCTGATCAAAAATATTTCAAAGAGATTTTTGACATTCCAATTTTAGCAAAGCGTTTCTTGTTTCCTCTGTAATGACATTTGCTATAACAAAACTCTTAAATAAGATAACAAAAATGCCATAAAAGCATTGATCTATTTTTGTTTTGCAAAACACAATAATATTTGTGAAATAGTTACAGATTAATATAACTTTGATACTGTAAATTTTATAACATTTGGTATAATAATTTTTAACATTCATGATAAAACCAACATTTTTATAACACCTATTAAAACAAAAAAGTTAATGATTATCAGCAAAAGGAAAATTGATAGGTTCCTTTTAAAAATATTGTTCATATTTGATCAGTTCAACTGAATTATAGAAGGACTAGTAATTGAACATAGACCCTTTTGAAAAATCATAATTTAAAACAAAATGGTATCCACACCTGAAGACAGAAAATTTTTCTAAAAAGCCCACCCACAAATTAGATAAATCAACAAAACTATTGCTTTTTAAAAATTGAATCAAATTCGCAAATTGTGAGCAACACTGCTTGTGGAGCAAAAAGAATGTGTACCTCACTACAGATCCAACAGACACAGAAGAAAGTTATAAAGAGAATACTGTCAATATATTTATGTGGTAAATTCAACAATTTTGATGAAGCAGACAAATACCTTAAAAAAGAAAACTTTTTATAAGTAATATAAGAAGAATTTTTAAAAATATGAATAGTCATATGTCTAGTAAGGAAATTTAATCTATTATTAAAACATTCCAACAAGCAAAATATAAAGCTAGAACGACCGCTTCAGGGAATTCTTCCAAATATCAAAAAACAAGAGAATGTCAATCTTAAACAAATTATTCCACAAAAAAATATCAGGGTAAAATTCTCAACTCTTTTTATAAAGCTAAGATAAGCTAGATAACAAAATCTTACTAGGATATTATGAAATAGGAAAATCACTAAATTTTCTTATTTAAAGTTGAAAAACTTCTAAATAAAATATTAGCATCTCTAATACCTACACTATCAAGTTATATATTGAATGAGTGACGCATCACCACGAGTGACACATCACCAAGAGTGCATTTTTTTGTAAATGCAAAAGTAGTTTGACATTTTTAAAAAATAGTATATTATATCACATTGACAACAACAAACAGAAAATCCACATGAATATCTCAATAAATGCAAAAATTTTTAATAAAAGTCGAGATTCATGATATAAAACTTTTAGGAAACAAGAAATGAAAGGAGACTTCCCTAATCTGATAAAGTACAATTACAAAAAAATAAAAAAAAACTAGCAGGTACTATCATACTGATAACATACTGAAAGATTTTGTGTTGAGATCAAGAAAAGACAAGTTTGCCCACTATCACTGTCATAGTCAGTAAAATAAGGAGAAAAATAAGTAAAATGAATAAGAATACAAAAAGACAAATGTAAAAAAAAAGGTTTTATTGGAAGATTGCAAGATTCTATGCATAGACAATCCACAAGAGTCTATAGGAATACTATCAGAATTTACAAGTGAACTTTGCAAGTTTGCTCTATAGAAGACAATATAAATAAATGGTATTTCTATATCCAGTAACAATCAAGTAGAAGGCGAATTTTAGAAGAATATGACACCATTTATAACAGCATCACAAAACATCAAATACTTATGAAAAAAATCTAAGGAAAGACATGCAAGACTGATACATTGAAAATAAAAAAATATTTTTAAGATATATTAAAGAAGACCATAGTAAATGGAAGGACAAACAAATCATCCATAGATTAGAAGATTCAATATCTTATTATTTTAGAGATGCCAAATAGAGAAGGAAGCACAGGTTACAGAGAATAATAACATAAAGTAGGGAGACATAAGAGGATCTAAAAGATTGTAAAGTTTCATCATTCCAAGTATAGTTGTAAAATATTAATTTTAAATAGACTGTGAAAATTACATATGTATTTTGTAATCTTTAGAGCAACCACTGAAAAATATAAAAAGTGATATAGTCAAAATTACAATGGAGAAACTATTACAGAATAAGAGCAAATGTTTAAATAACCCAAAATAATGCAGGAAAGGGAAATGGAACAAGAAACAGGAGGAACAAACAGAAAGAAATAACAAAATGTTAGACCTAACATATTAATGATTACATTAAAGTAAATGTTCTAGGCACATGAATTAAAAGTCAGGGATTGTGAGAATAGATTTTTTAAAATGATCCAACTATATTGTAGCAGTCTAAACAATGGCTACCCAAAGATATCAGGTCTTAATGCATGGAATGTGTAAATGTTCCTTTATAATGAAAAAGGGTATTTGTGGATGTGATTAAATTAAGAATCTTGCCATGAGGAGATTATCCTGGATTAACAGTATTGTCCTTTAATTCAATCATAAGTGTCTTCATAAGAGAGAGGCAGAGAGATTAGACCACCACACACAGAGAAGAGATGAAGACATAGTCAAAAATTGGAGTGATGTGGGCATAAGCAAAGGAATGCAGGTAGCCACTAGAAGGTGGAAGAGGCAAAGAAGATTTTCCCCTAGAGCTCCAGAGGGAATGTGGACATGTTAACACTTTGGCTTCTGCCCAGTGATACTGATGTTGAACTTCAAGTCACCAGAACTTTGAGAGACTATATTTCTGCTGTTTTAAGCACTGACTTTGTGGTAATTTATTAGGGCAGTCTGTATTGTCAGACTCAAATTTGAAGTGATGCCTTGACATCTTTGAGTCTCACAGGGTGCCCAAAGCCTAGCCATGAGTTCTACTGCTTTTGTCAGATATGGCCCTCTATCCAGTGGAAAAGATTTCCACCAGGCTAGTTCCCCCATCAGCCAGACCATCTGTTCCCACCCAGTCCTTGACCTAGTAGGTTTTACTTCTGTGCCAGCTAGGAAAATTGTTCAAACAAGACGGTCACATCCTTCCACAGGAACCAAGGAGCACCGCATCCTTGTGTTACTACCAAGTCTGCTTCTCATAGCCCTCCTGTTTCACTTTGCTCCCCAATGCAAAGTCCTTTGTGACCCTCTCTGTTACATGATTTCCTCCTCTCCCAAGCTGTGCGTATACATGGCTAGTAAACTGATGTGAATTTTATGTGTTTAATATCAGGTACATGTGTTAAACCATCTTGTGCTGTTTAGGAAGGGGGATTCCTCTTTCACCAATAGGGTAAACAGTAGTTGATCAGAACCATTGGTGCCACAAACAGGATGGCCCGAACAAGATCAGGGACATCTAGACAGCTTTAGTTAACGGCTCCTTTGCTAATTAATGGGTTCCTGATATTGTGAAGGATACTTGAAATGGAACTGCCAATTGCTGGCAAGTTTGTGCTTTAGGTTACACTGTTATCAGTTGTTTCTCTTGGGTGCTGCCATCTCCTCCCACTCTAAAGTGTCATTCTCACCACCCAAGAAAGAACTATCATTAATTAAGTATATTGTGGCATGATGTGCCAACAGGTGGGGCCTGTAACTGGCAGATAGTCTCTGGGACTGCCATCACTCAGTCTGAGGCAGGGGGACCATTCTCAAGTCTGTACAGAAGACAATGGGATGTTGATGTACCAATAGGGGCTAGGGACCACAAGGCCATAGTGTCTGGAATGGGTTGGCCTTTGAGTCCCTTTTGTGAGGGATCAGGCTAGAGATCTGAAGGGTAAAGATTCCTGTGTACTGTGTGTTGCCTGGTAACTAGAGATTGACCACTTGGGGTGAACACCCAGGTATCTCTTTGGCAAGTTAACCCCATCCAACACATACACCCGTAGCTCAACCTCCTAAAGACCTGCAGAAAGGCACAATCCCAGGCCACCAACAAGGGAAGAATTAAGAATAACTTCCTGATAATTTAGTGAGAGTGGTTGTTGTTCAGGCAAGGGTGGCAACCTTGCCTATCTCCTGTGTTGTCGCTTCCTTTGCTGTTATTGTGAGTGTACTCTTGATGTCCAAGAGTCTCGAGGTATACGTCTATGGTCTCTCGTGGTCCCAACACCAATTAGAAAAAGAAAGGGAAGGAACATTTCATATTCAACTCCTCCCAATGCAAAACCCATAGACAATTCACCTGGTCTTTGCTCAATACTGCTGCTAACCAGCACTCCAAAGAGCTAACCTTTTAATCACTGAGCTTGATAGCCCACACCAGGGTCCAAAGACAAAATCACCTTATTGTATCTTGGGAATATTGACTGGAATTCCCAGAGGAGGAAGATGACACCCCCCCCCCACCATCACAGTGCCCGCCCCCCACATCTTTCCCCATAACTACCAAGAAAGTCAGCATTATGAGTGATCAGATGATAATTTAATTCCTGAGTGGCCAGAAGTGGCAGAAAATGAACCCCAAAACTATGTGGCTAGACAATCCAAAGCTAGAAGACCATGCAGCAGGAAAAAGCAGGAGCCATGGGAGAGGGTTGTTTTAATCTGTCCACCTATGGATTGTGGGCCCATCACTCTTCCACTGCACAATTTTGCTACTTGTAACTGTATTGCAATAAAAAGCCTAATCCTCATGATTATAATGAAAAACACTCTGTGGCACTGTAAGGGGGTTTACTCAAACCTGACTTAAACTCAGAGTCCTTAAACCATTGCCATGGAGGAGGTCCGTAGCACTGAGGATACTGATTTGATGCTCTCTAGAGGAAGAAGTTTATAAATAAGAACAGAGTAAAAGAGAACACTTTCTCCCCTAGAGTATATTCAGTGACAAAAAAAGAAGGGAGGGAGAAAGGAGGGAAGTAGAAGGAGAGAGATAGAGAGAGAAAATGAAAGGAAGGAAGGAAAAGAAAGAGAGAAAGAGAAAGAGAGAAAGAAAGAAAGAAAAAGAAAGAAAAGAAAGAAAGAAAGAAAGAAAGACAGAAAGAAAGAAACAAAGAAACAAAGAAAGAAACAAAGAAACAAAGAAAGAAACAAAGAAAGAAAAAGAAAGAAAAAGAAAAGAAAGAAAGATAGAAAGAAAGAAAGAAAGAAGGGAAAATAAAGCTAGCAAGCAGGATACAGGGATGTTGGTGTGGGGATCTGGAATTGGCCACCCAAACATATGTCTCTTTGGCATGATTATTTGAGGCTGGTTTCTTTACAGACAGTAAAGCAACTGAAAAGTGGAACTTGCTTACCCTTTTGTTAAGAGACGTTTACATGGTAAAGGAAAACTCCATCTGTAAACATATCTCCCTCTTTACCAGGAAGAAGGGGAGATGACCTTATCTCTAGAAACTCTTAATCAATGGGGAAGGCAAGGACTTAAAATCTGCATTTGTTTATTGTGCTTGTCTGGTAACCTCCTGTAACTGACTTCCCTCCCAGTCCCAACGCTGGCATTTCTTTAAGGATTAAGCATCTTTCCTTAGGCTAGGAACGGATTGCTGTGCTCACCTGTAACCACCCAGCCTGAGACAATAGACTCGCCTCCTGCTACGCCCTCCAAGATAGCAGACCCACTACCTGCTGTGTCCATCAAGCACTGTGCCGACAGGGCAATCTTGTGACTATTGTGGGAGGGACATTTCAATCATATGTGAAATATCCTGTTTGGGGGTATACAACCACTCTGTATACCTCACTTTTTCGGTGCCCTTTCTTCCTTTGGGAAGAGAGGCCCCGGGCCATGGTTCCTCATAAAGCTTTGTTTAATTTTCTCTTGCTATTCTGTGTCATGTGAATTTAATTCATTCTCCAGCCAGATGAACCCACATTGGTTAGAGGAAATGTCTTTCTCCCCTACATTGGAAACAAAATTTGAAACAAAGGCCTACAATTTGACCCAATTGGAAATCTGAAATTTAGTAAAATAATTCATTCAGCAAAAAAGATAAAAGGGCAGTGATTGGCTTTTAGACCTCTATAACACAAGTCTGAATTAACTTCAACCTTCAACATCTGCTGAAATTGGCAAAACTTCATGGACTTAATGCTGGGGTTCAAATTACAGTTCCACCTGGGGAACTCACTAAATTTAAACATGGCACTCCCTATAATGTTAGGGGTGTAACTAAATGTAAAATGGAGGAGAAATAGATATGCCTCACCTTAACCATCAGAACTATTGCCTTGTCTAAATTTTCCATTGTCATAGCATCCATTGCCCTAAAATATTCTATAGCAGGCACAGACATTCTGATGTGATGATTAGTAAATTAGAGTTAATTCTTTGGCACTTAAAAGTTGGCTTGATAAAATCACACCCCACAGACCTCACAGTTAAAATAGTTATTATGGTCTAATGTAAATTAAAACACGGACTTCAAGGATTGAAATTTATTATATAAGACTTAATTAGTGAAGGAATAATTATCCCACTGCTTTCTCCTTTTGAGAGCCCCATTTTACTTATTCTTATACCTGGAAAGAATGAATTATTACTATGATTCCATCCATTAAAGCCTCCATATTCAATATTCAATATTATTGAAATTACTTACCCCACTCAATCAGCAATTGGTAAACATTTTGCTATTTATAGATATGACTAACATGTTCTGTGAAAGATGATGTGAGTATAACCACATTAAATAGAGCCAAAGAAGCCATTTCGAAGGAATTGCCTTGCATGTCTTGTTTTCTTTATCTTGCAAAGTAGACCAAATTGCTACCATTCCAAGACGTCAGTAAGGACAAGAATACTCTGTCTGTAAGGACTGATGTAATTGGATTTTATGGATGACAGAATTGCTAAACAATCAATAAAGTACAAGTCTAGCCTTTTGCCTGATGGCCAAATCTCAAGCTAATCCATGAAGTACAAACCCAGCCTTCCCTCATCTAGCACCAATGAACTCTTCTTTAATACAACTCACCTCATCTTCTACCCTTTTCCCCAGAAAAACCCTGAGCCACTTTCCTGTAATTGGGACTCTTTGGGCTTTCTATCTGAATCTATGCTCCCCAAATTGCAATTCTTTGATCCCAAATAAGTGTTTTGCCTCTTAAACTGGTTTCTGCTTTTGCAGGTTGACAGTTCTATTGTGTGCCCTTTTAAACAGTCTCTTAGCCACAGTTTGCCTTCACTCCAAAAGGGACAAAATACACCTTTACCAGACTACCCATGAGGTACCTCAACAGCTTTATCATTGCATGTAATCTTTGCAGACAAGATCTTAATTGCATATACTTTTCTCCCGGAACATAGGAATGACATGACATTAATGACATCATCCTCTGAGGGGATTCATTTAACATACAAGTTATTAAGGACATGCGAGTCCAATATCTTTACCATCTAGGGTTCTGGGCAAATATTCCTCCGTTAAAATTTTACTTGATCTTACTGATATTGTTATTTACAAATTGGCCCACCTTGAATGAGTCTCCCTCTAACAAGAGGCTCTGGGATGAGTTCAAGTTGAAATCGACAGGTATTCTGTTAGTGCTCTCAGAGACAGCTTCACTGTAGAGGCTTTGGAACCTCCTCTCATGCCTCCTGGAGTCTCTCAACTACCCATAATGGCCATTAGTTGCTCCTGGGCTCCTGATGCAAGAAACTGCCCTTCTCAGCATTACACTGTACACCATTAGAGTGGCAATTGCTATCCACATCCTGGGCTTTCCTGGAAATAGTGGTTCTCACATACCTTGAGCCTGTGACCCTCCAGACCTAGCCACCCATTATGCCTTGGTCATGAAAGCAGCACCTCATAAGCTTTACAGAGCTACTAAGGCCTCCTTGCTAGATGATGGAGCCAAATTTGGGCCCTCAGGCATATTCTACATGTAGGAGGGGGTGACCTCCACTATCCCCAGTACCTTGCCTGATGCCATAGCTCTATAGGAGCTAATTCTCCCTACACAAACCCCTTGGCTACCTGAAGAGTCCCTTGGAATTAAATAATAGAACAGCAATGGGAATTCGATTAGTTTATGTGTGGTGTAGACTATATGGATAGCATAATCATAACTAGTGCAACTCAGTAGAATTTTGCTGCTTTCTGTCCCTCAGCCAGGATTTCCCTGTAAAAGACAGGAGTCAAGAGTCAGGATAATTGGCCAAACTTAAGGCAATCATCTCAGCACTGGATGCCTTGGCAAAAAAAATGGACCCGCATGTACATTTTTACAAACACTTTTATCATTTTGAGATAAAGAACTCTGGGAATCTCTTGCCCCATGGATATGCAAAATGTAAATCAAGATAACAGATGTCTCTACGTATATTAAGGACACAATAAAAGGTCTCACCAGGACACTCTTTATCTCCTTTTGTGCTTAAGACATTACTAATAGTGACTAAGACACAAATCTCAGTTCTCAGAATACACAATTCTGGGATTGTGGAAAAGGCATCCACAGAAATTTTCATCTCCTCAATAGATCTCAGACAGCCCATTAAATTCAGAGGGATAATGGCCTCTTCAAAGAACATCTCTTCAAGTAGCAAAGTGGTGAATAGACCCTCCGCTATATGTCATTATTTCCACAGTGACTTATTAATCTAAACTTAAGACCCCTGGTGACCTATACTACCTACACTAATGCCACACAGATCTTTTAATTCCTTTATTGGCCATAAATGATGGGGGAACACCTCTAAAGTTCATGTTTTTGATGACCACTTCATCTTGTGGCCCTCTCCATCATGGTCAAATGCCTACTTTGCTTTCTAGTGAAGTATTTCCACACTCTACAAGTTTTAGTCATTACCAAGGGCTAAAATGATGTCAAGGCATCAAGAGGCCAGTAGTTATGTCTGATCTAAAATTTCAAGTGCTACCTTGACATCTTTGAGCCTCATAAGGCCCCATAGGCCTAGCTGTGAGTTCCTCTGCTCTTGACAATTTCCCCCCACCATCCAGCAGGAAAAGCTCCCTATCCAGTTAGTTCTCCTATCAGCCAGAATAGCTGCACCCCCTCTAGTCCTTGATCTAATGAGTTTCACTTTTGCAAGCCCACAGAATTATCCAAACAAGTCAATCACTGCCCATGTGGGTATATTCACTTTGTGAAAGCTCATGACTTGTATGTTTTTCTGTTTGTATATTACACTACAATAAAAACATTAGAAGATAATTTTTAAAAATTCAAACTAGATTATCACACACTGTTAAGAGAATCGGAATTCCAGGTATGAGCCTGACAGTGTAGCATTCAGATTATCAGAGTGTGTATTTTATGTGAAAACATATCTATAAATATGAAGGTAAAATAGGCTTTTCTTAATAGAATCTAAAAATGAGAAATATAGCTGAAGGTACTGGTAATCTTGTCAACTGCAATAGGGCGTCTTAAGTAGAGTGTAACTGGTGGCGTTTGAATAAGCCAGTGTCCTGGTAGAATATAAAATCTAAGTTAAATAGAGGAAATTTCCTTTAAAATGAGAATGTTGCCTCTTTGAAAATTCCATTTGGTTCAAATATTGTGTCTTATAAATACAAATATTTCTTACACACATACACATATGACCATACATATTTCAATGTAAATCCAAAGCATACTCTGGACCATTCCCAAGCTTTTGTATGCATCAGAATCCCTAAAAAGCTTGTTAAAGCACAGATTATTGACCCCAATGTCAAGAGTTTCTAAATCCACAAGTCTGAGGTAGTTCCCAAAATTTGCATTTCTAACAATATTCCAGGTATTGCTGATGCTGCTGGTCTTAAGACCACACTTTGAGAAGCACTGAAATAGATATAATTAAATCAGAAAAATAAGAAAGGAAACTTTTCTCTTAAGCTTATAGTTTTGGATGAATTCGAAATATCTATTTTAACATTCAATCATTTCCATTGCTAGAAATGGAAACTTTTGTAAAGGGAGGGAGGGTGGCATGTGTTGGGACAGCAAGTAGCATTTAACAATTATTAAATCCGTTAAAGGTCACCCCGAATGAAGGAAATTTTCTCCGAGGGATATAAACAGAATATCCTTTCTTATGAAAATAATAATAGTTTATACAGTTATTTACTGGATTTCACTAAATCATATCAATTATACGCATTGCCTGGCCTACTTAATTCCCAAATATTCCCCAAGTTGAAGGAAAACCCACATTGGAGGAAATAAATTAATCGTTTCAATTGTGATTCAAAATGTAATTACATATATGACTGATAATCTCCTTGATGTTGTCTGAAAATGGAGATACATTGACGTAATGATTGATAGGAGAGCATTTGCATCAGATCTATGAAATTCTGTAGAAAAGTTTTCAGACAAGATTTTTCTTTCAAGAAACTTTCTAGTCCTTCTTGAGATATCATGGTCATAATTCTTTTGTCACATATGTAATTTTGTGGAGGCAGATGTTTAAAAAGCATGAATTATGTGCCACTCGTTTGGAACTTCATTTACATATTTTAGTTAATCCTCGAAAGTTATGTGAGTTAAGTTGTATGCCCATTTGAAAAAACAGGAAACGGCACCTAAGAAAAGTTATATAATTTTTCCAATTTCATAAAGCTAATAAATGTAATACCAGGATTTGGATCCACAACTATTAGACTTTGGAACAGTGTCTGTTCAATTTAATGCAATTCTTTGAGGATAGCTGAGCTACATGCTTTCTACTTCTTTACAGTCAACCTTGGTAAGTTAAGAACAGAGATGGTAGATGATGGAAAAAATGGACAGAAGGATAACTACTTCGTTGTGTCTTGGTATAGTAAGTTGGACCATGTTACTAGGGTCTGAGGTCCTCCACATGCCTTAGCTCAGTCTCTCCTCTAATTCTGAACTATTCTCCCAGATCTAGTTATCTCTTCTGAATTCAACTACCCTTAGCTCCATGATTCTCAGTGTCAGACCTCATTAATGTCTCCCCGTACCTGAGTTTTTCCTTGTTAAACAATACAAAGCCACCCCATTCTAGATCACTACTCTGATCACACTCTCTGGCCCCATTGAAACTTGACTGTATTTTATCATTCCATAGCTTCGGAGTGATTATGACCACATCTGTACTATTGCTACCAAGCATTAACATTTAGTGAGCAATCGTTGTGTACTGTCCATGAAATGCTGTGTGTATTACTTCATTTAATTACGTGTACTATTTCATTTAATTTACACAATAATCCTTTGAGGTAAGTACTAGGGTTACCCTCATTTTGTAAATTGTATACCTGAGGCACATAGAAGTAAAGTAACTTGTCCAAGGTTGCACAGTTAAAATGTTAATGATGATGATGGCGATGGCAATAAGGTGAATAACCTTTGTGATTTACTGAACACTTGACATGTGTCCAGAACTGTCCTAAGCTTTATATATTATCTCAATTCATTCTTCCATCAGCCCTTTGAGGTAGAAATTATCACCTCTGTTCCACTGGTTTGTTTTGTTTCTTTTGCTTGTCTTATTTTTTAAACAATTAAGTCACTGAGAGGTTAAATAATTAACCCAATGTGACAGAGCCAGGATTTCAGTTTAGTTTCCCTAGTTCCACAACACTGACTTTTCCACTACTCCAAACTTCCTCTCCAAGCAGAAATAAGAATCCGTAGATATGAGAATTATAGCACAGCACATGGGCGCCCAGGCGATGGGAAAAGAGCAAACATCATTTATTGAGGAACTCCTGTGTGCCACTTACTACTGATGCAAAAGTGAATACAACACAAAACAGAGAACTTTGCAACGTATCAGCTTTTGTCACCCCGTCCTACCATGATCAGAGCCATCATAATTACCATAGAAACTACAGTAAAAATAGGAGTCTGTCAAGAACATAAAAATTTCTAAGGGAAGATACTGAGAATCAGAGAAACTTATCCTAGGGGCAGATTCTGAGGGAGGATGGACTTTATGCTCCAAAGCATCCTTCTCTCTAAGTCAAAATTCATTCACTACATTTAGCTTCCTGTGTAAAAATCCACTAATTTGAGATTTTAGTTAACAAATATTCTCCTTTTGAAAGGAAAATTCCTCTTAGAAGAATAAGAAGCATTAACTATCACTATAGTGATCAACCAAAGGGTTCCATGAGTCCATGTTGATATACAAATAAATGGTTGAAAAAAGAAATAAATGGGGGAAAATAGATAAATCTCCTATTGAGAAGTATTCCAAATAATTTATGTAGGAAAGAAAGGGAGCATAACCCTTAAGCCTCTCACTGTAGGCTATACAAGTAGCTTCCTTCCAAAGTGTACAGTAAGGAAAGGGGGAAAAAGTGTAACTTTACAGTGAGCAAAGCTGACAAACACCAGCTCAGTCAGGAGACCAAGGTGTACATCCACACTGATGTCATGTTGCTAGTATGTGTCTTTGATGTAATGGGCTAAGAATGGCATTTTAGCTCTGTGGGCTTCCCCATCAAATTCTGAGTCTAATCGTGAAAAAAATCAGACACATCCCAATTGAAGGACATTCTACAAAACACCTAATCAAGAATTCCCCATAATTATCAAGGTTATTAAATGCAAAAACAGTCTGAGAAACTGTCATAGCCAAGAGGAGCCTAAGGAAGAATGAGGACTAAATGAAACGTAGTATCTTGTACGAGATCCTCCAACGGAAAAAGGATATTAAGTAAAAACTAAGGAAATATGAATAAAAGATAGACTTTAATTAATAATAGTGTATCGATATTGGTTCATTAATTGAGATAACCTAAAATACTCATGTGAGATAATAACAGGGGAAACTGAGTGTCAGATATGCGGGAACTCACTGTATTAATTGTGAAACTTCTCTGTAAATCTAACACTATTTTAGGATTTAAGTTTATTAACAAAAATGTAGGTGGGCATTACTGCAGCCTGTTTTCTCATTACAAAATTTGAAATAAGTATGTAATAACATTTAAGTAAATTAAAAACCAACTACCAACCCCCCACACAAACACAGACTAATGATGAAGAAAAGCCAGGCACAAAAGACTACATACTACATGTACATAGTACAAAATATCTTTTAAATAAAGTTCAAAATTTTGAAAATCTAATCTTTGAAATCCTTGAATCCTCTTAGAAATGAGGATGAGGTTTCTCTGAGGTGGGGGTCGTATTTGGAAGGAGGTATCTATAACACTGTACATAAGCTTTGTCATTCTTTTTTTATGAGGAAGATTGGCCCTGAGCTAACATCCATGCCTATCTTCCTCTATTTTATATGTGTGATGCCTGCCACAGCATGGTTTGATAAGTGGTGCATAGATCTGTGCCCAGGATCCGAACCAGTGAACCATGGCTTCCAAAGTAGAGCATGTGACCTTAACTACTAGCCACCATGTCGATCCCAGCTCTGACATTTTTAAACTTTCTATTAATTGAATCATAAAGTATGTACTCTTTTGTAACTGTCTTTTTTCCTCAACGTATTTTTTGGGTTCATCTATGTTTTTGCATATAACTGTAATTCATTCTTTCTCAGTGCTCTAGAGTATTCCTTTGTGTGAAAATACCAAATTTATTTATCTATTCTTCATGCAATAGGCTTTTGGATTTTTTCCAATGATGGCTATAGTGAATAAAACTTTTATAAACTTTTTTTAATTCTGTATGTATGGAATTCTACAGGAGTGAAAATGTGGCCTCATGGAATATGTGAATATTCAAAATCAGTTGATAATGCCAAAGAAATGAATTAAAATGGGCAAAATCTAATGTGCATAACAATATAACACATTATAGCAGATAAAATAGTATGTAGATAGATAATTCTTGTGTTCTTCCTCATAATTCTTTCATGCATCCAACCTAAACTAGAAACATTTCATCCTTACTAAAAGAAACTCTAGCAACGTTAAATTAAGATTTGGGATTATTAGAAGCCTATTAAGGAGAAATTTGTTTTGCTTTATTTGTAGCCATGTGAAAATTTTGTCTGATATTGACAATAATGTGAAATACTCATGGGTGCAGGTACAAAATAATTTGAGTGGTTTTGATACTGGCTCAAAACCAGATTGACATAAGGGAAGCCATATTGTAGAAAAGAAACCAAACTGTAACTTTGAATGACCTCTGATTAACTAGCCCAGACATGCTCTGTAGATTTTGTGATCCCTCCCAGCTGCTTGAAGATCATAACTTTGTTCTTTTGAGTTCGTTAGGAATGTGATGACCCCCAGGCAGAGAATCTATGCTGGTAGCCATCATCAAAGACAACTGAAAGATCAGGGTGTAGGGAATTGCTCCATTCTCTGATGAATATCCCGTAAAACAAAGGACTATCAGGAACTGGGACCAGATATCTGCCCCGAGATCAGAAAAAGGTCCCACCCAGAGACCAGCTGCCTCCTCAACCTGTAGACCAGCCACATATATAACACCTGTAGTCTTTGTTCTGTAAGATGGTTCTTTCAAACATGAGTCAGTCACCTTCCTTCTTGCTAGCAAGCTGTAATAAAGAAACCTTTTCTCTCCTACCACCTTGCCTCCTGACTGTTGGCATGTCTTGTGGAGAGCAGACAAACCCCCTTGGGTGGTAACAGTTTGGGGGAAATTAAATGTAAAAAAAATAAGATAATCTTATCAGAGTCAACCATGTCATAAAAATATTGTGATGTTCACATGATTAAATATTGTACTTCATAGGATACTCAGCTATTCTGGTAACATTGCAAAAACTAATAAAATAATAAAGTTGATGTTAAGTCAACGAGGAGCATACAATATAGCCCTGAGATCTGTTGTCATCATTTTTCACTTTTTACATTTTCACGTTTTATTTTTTCACATTCTCATTTCATTCATGAGCAAATAAAAGTCCTTTTTTACAAATCAAATGAGGATATTTCTTTATCCAGGAAAGCTTAACAACACCACAAAATACATGAGAATAGCACTAGACTGAGAGATCATAATAAAATATAGATTTTTTCTTAACTCCTCTGTAAATACAAGTAATAAGTGTAGAAAGATAGAGGAAAGACATGCTGTATTGTATCTCAACTCATTACCAGTTAATGAAGCAGAGAATAACAGGAATCCAGAAGGAGATGGTGAATAACATCAGTGAAAAAGGCCAGGAAATGAAGACAGATAATGGGCACAATAAGCCAACGTAGATTTTCAAGTTCAGATTCATAGATAACACCAGATGCCTTCTCCCAGTGCCTCTTAAAATAAAGCCCATGGAGAAAATAGTCTCCAATGGTTAATTATATTTAAAATATTTCTCTCCCCAAAAAGGGCATGAACCTTGGCAGTGTTTTTGTGGTTATAACGATTATTTAGAATAGTTAAATGTAGAATGATCAGGCTTACAAAGCTAACTTCAAAATATACCCTTTCCATGTGTGCTTGTCTCTAAGCACCTCTCTGCAAATCATCCAAAGGGTCAAACTTAAAACATGTAGAGAATTTGGTCCTGGGCCCTATAAAGTGTATGTTACTGAAGTCCCTGAAAGATTAGGATGGTCCTAAACACACTTATCTTTGAATAAATATTTTGATAAGATATTCTTACATTAAAATCTCCCCATTCTTTTCTTTCTGTTTAAGAGAGTTTGTGCCTCAGAAGAATAGTATTAACAAAATAAACTTGAGAAACTAGGCTTTAACAGTAAGAAAAGAGAACAAATATTTTCCGTAATTCTTTGAAAATTTTATCAAATGGATATATGAGACACTGGCATAAACATAAATTATTATTTAGCTTAGGACCTTGTGAATATTTATCAGAGCACTTTAGGAAAATAAAGTACAAACAACTGACTTGACGTTATCAGTGGTTATTTTGGTTTATTCTTTGATGGCAGTTTTACTCAATACAAATGAAATAAAATATATATCTGAAGCATAAACCTACTTTCTTATGGGTAAATAATAGATAAATAGAACAAACCTTTACTCTTTCCTGTTCCCTTCTTTCTCTTGTGGTAGGCAGAATAACGGCAACCCCAACATGTCCACAGCATAGTCCATGGAACCTGTGAATATGTTAAATTACATGGAGAAAGGAACTTTAGAGATATCATTAAAGTGAGAATCTTGAAATGAGAATATTGCCCTTGATTATCTGAGTGGGCTCAGTGTAATCACAGGGTCCTTATAAGAGAAAGGAAGTATCAGAGTCAGAGTTTGACACTTAAAGATTTCTGCTGCTGGCTTTGAAGATGGAGAAGTGGGCCATGAGCCAAAGAATGTAGGTGACCTTCAGAATCTGGAAAAGGCAAGGAAAGGGATTCTCCCCCAGAACATTCAAAAGGAACACAGGCCTGCTAACACTTTGGTTTTAACCTAGTGAGATCCATTTTTGATGTTGTAACATCCAGAATTGTAAGGCAATAAATCTGTGTTGTTGTAAGCCACAAAGATTGTGGGAATTTTTACAGCAGCAATAAGAAACTAATGCACCAAAGTTCAATGCAATATTATCTTTATTGAGTCTCTACTACATATCAAGCACTATGTTAAGTTCTAGGGAAATATTAATAAGCAAAATCTAGCACATAGGGTAACAGCTTCTTGAATGACAAAGTGAGAAGTTCTGCAGATCCTCTTCCCAGTAAAACAACCGTAACTGATGAAAATGATTTAAAAAATCAGCAATTATAGCAACAACAAAATTTAATTTAATTGGAAATAGCCCTAGAGTAACACAGCATATGAGCAAACATTTATTCAAGAAAATCTACTAAATATCATTAAAAACAGTTAGAGTCTGTAGTGCTTGAGATTCTTCCTCTGTACTCCACCTCCACCCCGCCCCTGCTCAACATGTCAGCCTGATGGACACTCTAACTAGGTGGTTGTGGCCAAGAAAACAGGACTCTTTCTTCCTTTAGCTCCAAGCCAAGTGCTACACTATCTCCCCAGGAAGAAGTAACTGCATTTCTCATTGCTCCCAAAATTTATGTTGCAGGGGCTAAATTCCACAAGAGTATGGCCAAGAGGTCACCAGACAGGGCAGGTAAACACTGGGGCTCCAATTGTCATCATCCCAACTTGCATGTAGGGCAAAGTTTCAACATTGGCAAGGCAAGCCAAGCCAAGAAGATTAGAAGTTGCTACATTAGTTCAGCACCCTGTTTGCAAAGTGGATATAATTCTGGGAAAGCAGAATATTATCACTGCCTCCAGCTCTGGAGCAATGGTTCAGAGATTTTACCCAGGTACATGTGCGGGCTTTAAGAAGACAGAGCTCTGAGAGCTCTCCCAAAGATATTGACTTTATTTGAAACAGTGTATAAGGAACTTTAAGCTTAGGTGTTCTGTCCAAAATAATGGTGATTTGGGGAGTTAAGTAATTAAGAGGAGGCTGGTAGCTTCATGAGACCAACAAGGTAGTTGGCCAGTAACTTTACCAGAGAGAAGCAAACAGACAGCTAAGAAGAGCCATTCTGGGATCAGAAGAAACCTCACCACTCAGAAACTATCTCTGCAAAGGGGCCCAGATTTTATTGCTTCAGAATATAAAGCAATTTATGCCCCAGGGCATTGTTGAAAACAATAGAGAAATCATTCTGCAATTACTAGAGCTTAACAGCTAGGGGTGATTAGGATAAGAGAAAGTTAAAGAGAATCTTACAAAATTACTGTCATCCCAGAGTTACTGCGTGCACACTCAAGGCTGCATCCTCCCAGCAGTGGAACCAAAGTCTTCACATTGTGGAAAAATAAACTTAAAAGAAGTCCAAACAAGTCACGCAACAAATAAACAAGCAAGCAACAACAGTAAAATGCCCTAGACAGAACTATTACCCAGAATTGCCAGTTTTATTATGAAAAAGACTCCAGTTTTCAACATAAAATCACAAGAAGTGCAAAGAAACAGGAAAGTTTGACACAAACACAGAATTTCTTTTAAAAACTCAGGTAATAAAAACCCCTGGAAAAATTGTCCAGAGGTTTCATTTAACAAATATTTCAAAGCAAAGAATATTTATATGTTCAAAGAACTGAAAGGAAACCATGTTTTCAAAGGTAAAAGAAGGATGATGACAAAGTGTCATCAAACAGAGAAAATTGCTGAAGAGACAGAAATTATAAAAAATAATCAAATAGAAATTTTGAAGTTAGAAAGTTCAATAACTCAAATTAAAAGAATGACTAGAGGGATCGAACAATTGATTTGAACACACAGAAGAAAGAATCAATAAAATTCAAGGTAGATTGATCGAGATTATGTAATCCAAATACACAGAGAAAAAAAAGAGAGGGCATAATTTCAAATGGATTATTATATATGTATAAGGTTAATTGTAACTCCCAGGATAACCATTGAGAAAATAATTAAAAACTACACACAGAAAAGGAAATGAGAACGGAATAAAAAGTATGCAGTACAAAAATCAATTAAACATGATGGTGACATCAGCAAGATGGTAGACCAGGAAGCTCTAGGTGCTTGTTCTCTGTGAAAATATCAGGTAGACAGCTACAGATGATTAAAGAGCTTTGTGTGAGCTCCAAACACCAGTCAAGGATCTGCAGTAATCAAGTGAAAAAGCCACAATCAAAACAACAGGAAATATCATAGCATTTTTGCTCACACTTGTCCACCCTCTCACTGACGTGGCATGATGTGGTCAGGAAAAAAGCAGCTCAATTCCAAATTCTCTCCCTTCAGATGAAAGGAAAAGAGTAAAACTCATTTGCAATGTTTTGGTCTAACTGTGGGCTGTCCAAGAAACTGATTTGTGTCTCCCTGGATTTGGAGACCACAAGGGAATGGCAGCATAGTTTTGCATAGCTCAGATATTGGGCTGGGAAAGACCACAGAAGACAGTTGCAGGGGACCTGCATATAAAAACTGCAGAGGTGGGGGCCGGCCTTGTGGCTAAGTAGTTAAGTTCATGCACTCTGCTTTGGCGGCCTGGGGCTTCACCTCTTTGGATCCTGGGCCAGTACATGGCACTGCTCGTCAGGCCATGCTGAGGTGGCATCCCACATAGAAAAATCAGAAGGACCTGCAACTAGAATATACAACTATTTACTGGGGGGCTTTGGGGAGAAAACAATTAAAAAAAAAGAAGATTAGCAACAGATGTTAGCTCAGGGACAATCTTCCTTATAAAAAAAAAAAAGGGAAGGAAGATCTCAAGTCAGCAACCTAATTATACATCTTAAGGAATTAGAAATAAAGAACAAAAGAAATGCAAAGCTAGCAGAAAAAAGAATAATAGAGATTAAAGCACAGATAAACAAAATAGAGAATATAAAAACAACAGAGAAAAATCAATAAAACAGAGTTATTTCTTCGAAAACATCAACAAAATTGACAAGCCTTTAGCCAAATTGACTAAGAATGAAAGAGAGAAACTCAAATACCCAAAAGCAGAAATGAAAATGGTGACATTACTACTGATTTTACAGAAATGAAAATGTTAAAAGACAGTAGTATGAACAATTGTATGATGACAAATTGGATAGCCTAACTAAATAGGAAAATTTCCCAGAAACACTCAAATTTCCAAGATTGAATCTTGAAGAAATAGAAACTCTGAATAGACTACAATTGGTAAGAATATTGAATAAAAACATAACCCAATGAAATAAGGCCGAGGACCAGTTACCTTCACCGGTGAATTATACCAAACATTTAAAGAAAACTTAAGACTAATCTTCCTAAAACTCTAGAAAATTTGAAGAGTAAACACTTCTAAACTCATTCTGTGAAGCCAGCATTACCTTAATACCAAATCCAGAGAAAGATAGTACAAGAAAAGAAAGCTATAGACAAACATCCCTTATGAATATTGATGTAAAAATCCTCACCGAAATATTAGGAAACTGAATTCAACAGCATAGTAAATGAATATACACTATGAACAAGAGGAATATATCCCTGGAAGGCAAAAATGGCTCAACAAAGGAAAATCAATTAATGCAATACAACATATAACAGAATGAAGGGGAAAAAAAAACCAGATGATCATCTCAAATGACACAAAACAAGTATCTGGTGGAATACAACACCTTTTATTGATTAGAAAAAAGAGAAATGTAGGGCCAGCTTCATGGCATAATGATTAAGTTTGAAGCATTCCACTTTGGTGACCCAGGTTTATGGGTTCAGATCCCAGGCACAGACATATACCACTCATCAGCCATACTGTGGTGGCAACCCACATACAAAGTGGAGGAAGATTGGTGCAGATCTTAGCTCAGGGCTAATTTTCTTCAGCAACAACAACAAAAAAAGCAACTCAAAACACTAGGAGTAGAAGGAAACTACCTCAACATAATCAAGGTCATATATAAAAACCTCATAGGTAACCTCATATTTGATGGTGAAAATCCGAACGTATTTTCCTCTAAAATCAGGAACAAGATAATAATACTCCCTTTCACCCCTTTTATTCAGCAAAGTACTGAAAGTCCTGGCCAGAGCAATTAAGCAAGAAAAATAAATAAAAGGCATCCAAATTGGAAAAGAAGAAGTAAAATTATCTCTGTTCATGGACTACATTATCTTATAAGTAGAAAACATTAAAGATTTCACAAAACAAACATTAGAGCTGATATTCAGATATACCTAAGTTGTAGAATATAAAATCAACACATACAATCAGTTGCAAGTCTATACACTAATAACAAAAAATTAAAAAGAAAATTCAGAAAACAATTCAATTTACCATAGCATCAAAAAGAGTAAAATACTTAGGAATCAACTTAACCAAAGAGATAAAAGTTTTGTACACTGAAGACTACAAAATGTTGTTCAAAAAATTTAAAGAAGACACAAATAAATGAAAAGACATATCATGCATAAGGATTGGCAGACTTTAATATTATTAAGACAATACCACCCAAAGTGATCTACAGATTCAAGGAAATCCTTATGAAAATTCCGGTCACATTTTTTTTAGACAAATGAAAAGTCTATCTTTAATGTGGAATCTCAAGGAATTTCCAATAACCAAAACAATCTTGAAAAAGTGTAACAAAGATGTAAGTCTCACACTTCTTGATTTCAAAAGTTACCAAAAATCCACAGTAATCAAAACAGTATTGAATAATGACTGATATATCTATCTATATATATATACATATCTATCATATCATATCTATATATATAGATAGATAGATAGATAGAGATATAGATCAATGAAATAGAAGAGAGAGCTCAGAAATAAATGATCACGTATATGGTTAAATGATTTTCACAAGGATGCCAAGACCATTCAATGGGGAAGGGATAGTCTTCAACAAATGGTGTTGGGGAAATTGGATATCCACATGCAAAAGAATGAAGTCAAACCCTTACGCTATATATGAACATTTACTCAAAATGATTCAAAGACCTAAAATAAGAGATAAAACTATAAAACTCTAAGAAGAAGACACAGGGGGAAAATTTCATGATATTGGATTTTGCAATGATTTCTTGGATGTAGTACCAAAAGCAAAGAAAACAAAAGAAAAATAGATACACTTGACTACACCAAAATTAAAAACTGTTGCACATCACATGACAATATCAAAAGAGTGAAAGGCAACCCACATGGTCAGAGAAAATATTTGAATATCATATATTTTAAGAGTATTTAATATCCAGAATATATAATGAACCCCTACAAGTTATCAACAAAAAACCAAACAAGCAATTCAATTAAAAAAGTGTGCAAAATACTTAAACATTTCTCCAATGAAGATATGAAAACGTCCAATAAGCACATAAAAAGATAATCAATATCATCAATTATCAGGGAAATGCATTCCAAAACCACAGTGAGATATCGCCTCCCACTAATTGGGGCAGTAATTATCAAAATAACAGAAAATGACAACGTTATTGAGTATGTGGAGAAACTGAAACACTTGTGCATTGCTGATTGGCGTATAAAATTGTCCAGCCACTGTGAAAAGTATTATGGCAGTTCCTCAAAAAGTTAAACAAAGTTATCATATAGTCCAGCAAGTTCACTAATGGTTATATACCTCCAAAATTTGAAAGCAGAGATTCAGAGAAAACCTTATACACAAAATCCATAGCAGCATCATTTATAATAGCCAATAGTTGGATGTAATGCAAGTGTCCATTGACAGATGAATGGGTAAATAAAAAATGGTGTATATATATACAATGGGATATTATTCAGCCATGAAAACTAATGAAATTTTGATATATGCTACAACAAGGATGAACCTAGAAAAATTATGCTAAAGGAAATGTCATACGAAAAAAAGGATAAATATGTCTTTCTAGAATTGGCAAATTCATAGAGACAAAAAGATTAGAGTTTACCAAGGGCTGTAGTGAGGTGGGAAGGAGGGGTTATTCCTTACTTGGGACAGAATTTCTATTTGGAATGACAAAAAAATTTAGAATTAGATAGTAGTGAGGGTGGTACAATATTGTAAATGTTATTAAGGCCACTCAATTGTATACTTAAAAATGGATGAAATGGCAAGTTTTTGGTTTATATATTTTACCAGAATAAAAATAAAAGAATGAAGTACAGACACATGCTATAACATGGAGGAAGCTTGTAAGCATGCTACACAAAACAGCAGATACAAAAGGTCACATATGTGATTCTATTTATATGGAATGTCCAGAATAGGCAAATCCATACAGACAGAGAATAGGAGAGATGTATATTAGAATTAATTTTGAACAGGTATGGCGTTTCTCTATAGGGCGATGGCAATGCTTTGGAACTAGATATTGGAGATCGTTGCACAACATTGTGAGCATACTAAAATCCACTGAGAGTTAAAAAAAACTGAATTGTACACTTTAAAATGATAATTTTTATTTTATGCAAATTTAATCTCAACTTTTAAATTATCCAAAAAGAGAATGATGCCTCTGTTTCATCACAAAGTTAATATTGTATTACATCTAAGTTTTTTCTTAGCGTCTTGTCTGTTATTGGCATTTAGTATGAAATAATAATATAAAAATAGATTTCAAAGCAATTATTATTAAGAATGAAGTAATACTATAAAGAAAATCAATGGGTGTTTTTTTAAAAAGAATTCTGGCTCAGACGAAGAGGAAATGACAAGCATCTCCAGTACACAAATTAAGGAATGCAAAAACAAATGATTCCTTAATAATATTAAATACAGAAATGTTAAAAGGGAATGTTTTAAAACATTGGAATACATGTTAGAGATTGGGTACTAATGCCTTTTATCCCAGGCAAATGGGAACTCAATATCTAAAATATGTCAGGAAAAAAATAGATCCTCAGGTAAATATTATGGGGGAAATTGTTTGGAAATGTTCTGCTTGTAGAATGGGCTTTTCATACTGTTAATTTCCAGAAGACACAGGATTGCCAGTCATCCTCTTTAAAATTAACCTTCAAAAAGTTTTTTCTGAGAGCCATTGAAACTCAAGTGTTGCTGGGAGGGTAAGAACACTACTCAAGGAACTAGAAAATTTAAGATATACAATAAAAATCACCTTTATCTATCCTAAGTAGTTTTCTAATTACCTCAAGGTAACCTATAAGAAGCAAGATGCTTCCCAGCGAGCCATACTTGAGAGGGAGATTTTATTGCATAGGATGTTGTTACAACCTTCACAGTACGCTTGAAAGACATCATAGTGAATTTATTGATTTTAAAAAAGTTTTATATCACAGTTGAAAAAATACATTGTAGTGCCAAATATTTTAAATCTATGCATTTCACTCAAAATCTGTTTTTCACAATTCTCAAGCTTGCTTTTTATTAGTTTCTTTCCTATTTTCACCGAGGGCTGGTAGTGAGCTTGTGCTCTGTCTATATGCAAATATTCACCTGACTTTTGAAATGCAGGATTTAATTGACTAAATGCATGACAGGTGTGTTTTAAATCATATGGTAAATAGTGGAAGTAAACTACATATCATGAATTCATAAAAATATAATAAAGGATCAGAATTTAATTTGCTTTCTTGTTGCTTCCCTATTTTTGTAAAAATAAACCATATTTTGTGAAAAGAGGGTTCCGCTCAGTGACTTCAGTTGTGAGAAAAGAAAAAAGACCAGATTCCACTTGTTACACTTCAAAATTACTTTTCTCTTTGGTCTTAATCTCTTCATTAGAATTACGCTATATGACGTGCAGCACAATGAAGGTGAAGTTTTATTTAAAGGTACCCTGCTAAAACCCTACCCAGCTTTCATTTATTTATTTGTGTTTATACGTGCTTCCATTTGTCCCCAAATGGATTTGTCACATTTTAAAAACACATAAAATAAAATAAACAATAAATAATAAACAATAAATAATGAGGTCAGAAGAACATCAGTTGTAAGAATGAAAAATGGACCCAGGAATCACATAACTTGAAACATTTCATGCACTCATTAGAGATCAAACTCATATTTAGTTACAAATTTTCTTGCACAAAATGTGAAATGCAAAATATGGTCAGATTATGCATAGTGCCCATTAGATGAAAATAAAGCAATTGCTAAAGAAAGTAAAACCATGATTTGTACACAGAACAGAAGCTCCTGAGAACCTTAGTAGAGATCCCTGAAATAAAATAAATAATCCCAACATCCTTATAGAAGGTATAATAATAATGACAACAATACTACTGTTACTAGTTATATAGTGCTGACTAAACGCCAATCATTTCTGTAAATACTTTACATGTATTTAATTAAATTCTCACAAAACCTCTGAGGTAGCTACTACTGTTCTTCTTATTTACAGATGAGGGCACTGAGGCACAAAGAGGTTAAAAAACTCCCCAAGCTTATATATAGAGTAAAAGAAAAATCAGTATTTTAACCCGGGCAGTTTTGCTCCTGAGTCCAGAGATCTTGCACATCACAGGCTGTCTTTTTATTCTGCTAGTATCAAAAATGATAATAACAGCTACTGCTTACTGAGTTCTTGCTATGGCATCTCTTCACTTTAACACTATGAGGTCAAAATTCTTTTTCCTTTCTTACAGCTGAGGAACCTGAGCCTGTATCTCAAAGAGGTTAGATAACTTGCCAAGTTCATAAAGCTAGTAAGTGGCTGAGCCAAGGTTCAAATGGAATCCATGCTCTTAGGTATCACACTTTGCTGTTTCTTATATATGTAATATGAATATGTGAAGTAATATAACGGTGTGCATGTGTAATAGAAAAAATGAGATGATAGTTAAAACCAGAATTAGTGTAACTGTCTGTATTCTAAGGAAAGTGGCATATTTCACATCAAAAAAGAATATTCATTTCTGGGACCAGCCTGGTGGCACAGCAGTTAAGTTTGCATATTCCACTTTGGTGGCCTGAGGTTTGCTAGTTCGGATTTGGGGTGCGGACCTATGCACCGCTTGTCAAGCCATGCTATGGCAGGCGTCCCACATATAAAGTGGAGGAAAATGGGCACGGATGTTAGCTAGGGGCCAATCTTCCTCAGCAAAAGGAAGAGCATTGGAGATGGATGTTAGTTCAAGGCTAGTCTTCTTCAAATAAATAAATAAATAAAAGAATATACATTTCTATAAGCCTTACTTTCCCTCGTCAAGGAATAAGAAAGGATTATCTAAATTCCTACAACTTTTTAGCTGAATGTATTAAGAACTATTTGCATATGCAAAAATATTCCTAGAGTTAAATAAAGATAGAGAGTTAAATTGCTTTGTACAATTAAAAGTGAGAATAGAATTTCTCAAGGACAGAAAGTGGAGGAAAGACTGGTAGGGGAGATTTTACTAACAGAGATAACCAAGAAACCCCTCAGGTACAGCCATGCATCGCTTAACAATCGGGGTATGTTCTGAGAAATGTGTCCTTCAGTTATTTTGTCATTGTGTGAACATCAAAGAGTGTACTCACACAAACCCAGATGGTATATAGCCAACTACACACCTAGGATATATAGTACTAATCTTATGGGACCACTATTGTATATGCAGTCCATCCTTGATTGAAACATTTTTGTCGTGCATGACTGTAATTCAAATCTTATGTCAGGCCGGAACCTACTGAAATCTTATGAGAGTGACACTTTCAGAGAAAAGGGGGCTATATTTCATGGCTAGTCTGATTCTGAGAAGAATGAGGTCAGCACAGGCTGGTAAGTTGAATAATTTTTGGAGATCTCTAAGTCGATACAGGGCTTCTGGCTCACATGGAACAGTTTATCCAGTTGTGTGTTTCCTTATGTTTATATTCACATAGTTTATCTGTAAGCATACCTCTTAACCAATACTGGTGATCTAGTGGTTAAGATATGACACTCTTGGTGCCTCAGCCTAAGTTTGTTTCCTGGTCAGGGAACCACACCACTCACTTGTGGGTTGTCATGCTGTGACAGCTGCATGTTGCTGTGATGCTGAAAGCTATGCCACCGGTATTTCAAATACCAACAAGGTCACCCATCTTGGACAGGTTTCAGCGGAGCTTCCAGATCAAGATAGACCAAGAAGGACCTGGCCACCCACTTCCAAAAAAATTGGCCATAAAAACCCTATGAATAGCAGCGGAGCACTCTCTGATATAGCGCAGGAAGGTGAGAGGATGGCATAAAAACATTGGGCAGGGTTCTGCTTGTGCTGTACACAGAGTTGCTAGCAGTCAGAATGGACTCAATGACACTAACAACAAAGTATACCTCTTACATAACCATATACACACAGCTACACACACACACAATTGGCAGAAAAGTCAACTACATACATTATGGTTTGCCAGAATTAAGAGGCAAGAGGTAAGGAAGGAGGCTCAGAATTCAATTTTTGTGCCTTAGGCCGAATTTAAATAAAAATCTTTCTTTAGTGTTTTCCATAGTAAACTGTTTATGCAGGAACTGTATGCTATTTTTATTGTCTTGAATGCCCTTTCCAACTATATTTAATCCAGACAATTTAAATATCTCTTGTTATAGAATCAATGCGTGACAATTGATAGTTTTAGCAAATTTCTTTTCCCTGGTACTTAGTTTGCTATAAGTGGATAAAGATAGGATTAGTTCTCCTTCTTAAAGGTGATTGGAATTTTCTCATAACACTGTTCAGAATGTGGAGAATAGGAGTGGCTCATGTCGTTCCACCACAGGAAATACGTAGCTGAAACGTTCCCATGATTTTTGTTTTTTGTTTACATATTTGGATGGTAATTTTTTACTGTTATTCACCCTTTCTCCTTTCTCATATTCAGAGCCTGCATCTGGCCTGCTAATTACACTTGAAGACAAAATTGCTATCATCAATTCTCCATCTCTTATTGGCAACTGATTCTAACCAAAACCTAAAAATAATAGAGGTTATGGAGGGTTAATTATCAGCTCTCACCAAAGTTGCTGCACCCTTGACTTTTCCATTGGCCTCAGTTAACGAGCTACCTGCAACTACATTAGCAGTAGCAATACTGACTGGTCCTATCCTCTCCACGTCAGCCTTTACTGTTCTCTGCACTCGAGACCTGCACATTAGTTCATTCTCTTCATACAATCTTATCTGCAACCAACCCTCCCAAACTGATTTTTTTAAATGCATAAAATAAGAAAAGCACAACTTAAAAATTTCTGGGACTGACTACCTCTTAATTGCCCCTTTTATTATCATGTTCACCTCTCTGCTCCTTCTGAATAGTGGTGCATCTCCTTTACACTAAATTCTTAATGAGGACATTTAGTGTGCATACCCAATGAACCTGGGCTTTACGGAATAAACCCTCTCCTCTAAGCTGCTCCTCAGAGGGCACTCTTTAGATATGTAAAAAAATTAACCTTTGTCTGAGATGGGTATGTCCTTCTTAGGCAAAGCTCCCATACTCAGCCTTTGATTACTTAAGAATGTCACAGAACAATAATGGGGAATTTTTCTCTTACACATAGATCAGTTCTGCTTGAAATAAGCACACACCCCTTATGAATATAAATCTGTCATTTTGTAAATATTATTTTAATTGAAAGCTAATCCATAGTAATACTTTATACGTTATGGTTTAACCTGTGATTGGCCTTAGAAATGGTAATTGAGTAAAGTGAAAGTTTGGCTTTACTAAATTATTTCAACTATGCCTTAGTATACCTGCTTTTGTTAAGTACAAATATAAATGACATAACTGAAGTGAGCAAATGCATGAGACACGTGGATTTATCCATGCTGTAGACTGAATGTTTGTGTTCCCCAAAATTCATATGTTGAAACCTAAACCCCAAAGTGATGGTATTTGGACATGCGGCCTTTGGGAGGTGACTGAGTCTGAGGATGGAGTTCTCATAAATAGTTTTAGGCGTTTTGTCAAAAACTACACAAGCCAGAAGAAAATAGAGATGCATCCTTAAATAACTGGAAAAAATTCTCAATATAAAATTCTGTACCCAATGAAAATATCTTTCAAATATAAAAGCAGAATTAATACTTTTTCAGAAAATAAAAAGTGAGATAATTTACTGCCAGGAGATTTGCAAAATCAGAAATGTTAAATGATGTTTTTCAGGAAGAACCAGAATATATCAGATGGAAGTCCAGCCCCATAAAAATTAATGAAGAGAATATAAAATGGTAGATACATGAAAACATTAACAAAGATGATTTTTCTTTTAATTTTAGGAGATTTATTGACATAATTCACATACAGTTCACCCATTTAAGAGGCACAGTTAAATGGTTTTTAGCATAGTCACAGAGGTGTGCAACCATCATCATAATCTACTTTAGGATATTTTAATTACCCAAAAAAGAAATCTTACATGACTTAGCTGTTAATCTCTGCAGTAGGTTGAATAATGATACCCCAAAATTCATATCCACTCAGAACCTTAGAACGTCATCTTATTTGTAAGAGGGGTCTTTGCAGATGTAATTAAAGATCTCAATATGATGTTATACTAGATTTAGGGTGGGCCCTAAATCCAATGACTAGTGTCCCTATAAGAAGAGAGGAGGACCACAGAGATACATACAAAAAGCAGCAATGTGAAGATAGAGGCAGAAATTGGAACGATAGATTTACTAGGCGAGAAATGGCAATGATTGATGGCCACCACCAGAAACTAGGAGAGAGGAGTGGGACAGCTTCCCCCTCACAGTTTCCAGAAGGAACCAATCCTACTGACACCTTGATTTTAAATTTCAGGCATCCTCCAATTTGTCAATTTCATCTGAATTATCTAATTTGTTTTGCATATATTATTGTTTATGGTATTTAATTGCAACTATTTTGATTTCCTTTAGGTTGGTACTAATGTCCCCTTTGAAATTCTTGTTTTTAGTAATTTGAGTCTTCTCTTTTTCTCAGCTTAAGAAAAATTATATCAGTTTTGTTAATAGTTTCGAAGAACCAACTTTTGGTTTCACTTGTTTTCCCTATTGCTTTCCTATTCCCAATTTCATCATTTCCTCTCTTCTGCTTTTTTAAGACTTATTTTTCTCTTCTTTTTCCAGAGTCTTAATGTGGAAATTAGGTCATTAATTTAGGATTTTCCCTCTTTTTTAACAAAGTCATTTACAGGTATAAATTTCTAAGAATTATTTCCCCTGCATCCCAAAAGTTTTGATATATCGAGTCATTTTTATACATCTCAAAAGATTTTCTAATTTCTCGGTTTTTTTCTTTTAAATATTGATTATTTAATAGTGTGCTGTTCAAGTTCCACAAAACTTTGTGAATTTCCCAAATTTCTCTCTGTTATTAATTTCTAATTCCATTCCATTGTGAGTGGAGAGCAGACTTTATATTTTAATCTTTTAACATTTATTGAGGCTTCTTTTATGGTCTAACATATGGTCTATCCTAGAGAATGTTCCATATGCACTTGAGAAGAATGTGTATTCTGCTCGTGCTGGGTGGCATGTTCTGTCAATATCTGTTAGGTATAATTGGTTTGTAATTTTGTTCAAATTTTCTATTTCTCTACTAATCTTCTGCTTTCAGGACATAGAATAGGAAGGAAGACTTCCCAAGTCATTTTATGAGGTCAGCATTACCTCGATACAAAAATCAGACAAACATATTACAAGGAAACATATCTGTAGTCTAATATACTTAATAAATGTAGAACTGAAAATTTTTAACAAGCTTGTAGAAAATTTAATTCAGCAATACATAAAAATGGTGAACATCACAGCCAAGTGGAAGTTATCCTAGGAATTCAAGATTGGTTAAATATTTGAAAATCAATTTGATTCACCATATCAGTTAATTAAAAATGAAAAATCATGTAACCAACTCACTAAATCATCTCAAGAAAAAGTACTGGACAAAATTGAGCATCTATTCATGATAAAAACTCTCCACAACCTTTGAGGGGTTTCCTAAACTTTGGCTTCTACAAAAAAATTACATCACACTTAATGACAAAAGACTAAATTTTTTCATTCTCAGAATGGAATTAAGGCAAGGATGCTCTCTTGCACCATTATATTCAAAATTGTACTGAAGGTCTTAGCCTTTGCAATGGGAAAAGAAAAAGAGACAGTAAAGGAAGAAATACAACTGTCTTTACTCTTAGACAGTAAATTTATCCATTCTTAAAGAATATGATCAAGTATGTAGCAAATCAAATAAATCTTCAGAGTTATCCAGCCTACTAAATGACTTTTACAAGTTCACAGTGAACAACGTCAATATACTTAATTCAATAATATTTTTACATATTATCAAGAACAAGTGAAAATTTAAATAAAAACACCACATAAATTGCATTAAAGAACATGAAATATCTGGGAGTAAAAAGAGAAAATTTATGTAAGATTTATTTGCTGAAAACTGAAAAACCAGCATATGCAAAGATGCTCCATGTCATATGTCATCAGGGAAATGCAAATTAAAGCAACGGTGAGATACCAATACATGCAAATTAGAATGGCCAAATCCAGAACGCTGACAATACCAAATGCTGATGAAGATTCAGAGCAACAGGAATTCTCCTTCACTGCTGATGGAAATGCAAAATGGCACAGCCATGTTGGAATCTTGGGCCGTTTCTTACAAAGCTAAACATACTCTTAATATGCAATCCAGCAATCATGCTTCTTGGTATTTACCCAAGTTGGAAATTTATGTCCACATAAGAACCTTCACACAAATATTTGTAACAGCTTCATTCAAAATTACCAAAAACTGTAAGCAACCATGATATTCTGCAGTTGGTGAATGGATAAATAAACTTTGGTCCACCCAAACAACAGAATATAAGTAAGCACTAAAAAGAAATAGTCTATGAAGCCATGAAAAGACATAGAGTAATCCTAAATGCATACTACTAAGTGCAAGAAGCCAATCTGAGAAGGCTACATACTGTATGATTCCAACTATGTGACATTCTAGAAAAGGCAAAACTATGAAGACAATAAAAAGATCAGTGGCTACCTTGAGTAAGCATGGGGAAGAGATGAATAGGCAGAGTATAGAGAATTTTTAGGGTAGTGAAAATATACTGTATGGTATTATAATGATGGCTAGGCCATTAGACATTTGTCCAAACAAATAAAATATACAATACCAAGAGCAAACCCTAATTTTTTTCTTTTTGGGGTGAGGAAGATTGGTCCTGAGCCAATGTCTCTTGCCAATCTTCCTCTTTTTGCTTGAAGATTGTCTCTGAGCTAATACCTGTGCCAATCTTCCTCTATTTTATGTGGGATGCCACCACAGCATGGCTTGACGAGCAGTGCTAGGTCCATGTCCGGGGTCCAAACCTGAGAATCCTGGGCCACCAAAGTGGAGTGCACAAACCCAACCACTGTGCCACCAGGCTGGCCCCTGAACCCTAATTTAAACTATGGACCTTGGGTAATTAGGATGCATCAATGTAGGTTCATCCTCAGTAAAAAGAAAGTACCATTTTTGTGAGTGATTTTTTTACCACTTTACTGAGATATAAATGACATATAACACTGTACAATTTTAAGGCATATGTGTTGATTTGATACACTTATATATTGCAAAATGATTACCACCATAGTGTTAGCTAACATCTTCATCATGTCACATAATTACCACTTCTTTATGTGGTAAGAACATTGAAGATCTGTTCTCTTAGCAACTTTCAAGTATAAAATACAGCATTATTAACTCTAATAACCATGCTGTGCATTAGATCCTCAGAACTGATTCATCTTATAACTGGAAGTTTGCATCCTTTGACCAACATCTCCACCTTTCCCCCAACCCAGCCCCAGGTAACTACCACTCTACTCTCTATCAGTTTGGCTTTTTTAGATTTCACATATAAATGATATTATGCAATATTTGTCTTTCCCTGTCTGACTTATTTCACTGAGCCTAGTGCCCTGAAGGTCCATCTGTGGTGTACAAATGGCAGGATTTCATTCTTTCTCATGGTAGAATAATATCTTCTTTATCCATTCATCCATAGATGGAAACTTTGTTTCCATATCTTGAATATTGTGAATAATGCTGCAATGAACTGGGAGTGCATAAATCTTATCAATATCCTGTTTTCATTTCTTTGTATGCATACCCAGAAGTAGGATTACTGGATCATATGGCAGTTCTATTTTTAAGTTTTTGTGGAACTTCCACTGTGTTTTTCATAGCAGTTGAACCAATTTACATTTCCACCATCAGTGCACGTGGGTTCCTGTTTCTTCACGTCCTTGCCAACATTTGTTATCTCTTGTCTTTTTGATGATAGCCATTCTAACAGATGTGAGATGATATCTCATAGTGGTTTTGATTGGCATTTCCCTGATGATGAGCGATATTGAGGACCTTTCATGTACCTGTTGCCCATTTCTATGTCTTCTTTGGAAAAATTTCTATTCAATTCCACTGGCCATTTTTTAATCCTTTTTTTTCCCACCATTGAGTTGCATGAGTTCCTTGTTTATTTTGCATGTTACTCCCTTATCAGATTATGATTTGCGAATATTTTCTCTCATTCTGTAGATTGCCTTTTTATTTTGTTGCTTGTTTCTTTCGCTGTGCAGAAGTTTTTAGTTTCATGTAGTCCCATTTATTTATTTTTGCCTTTGTTTCTTGTCCTTTTAGTGCCGTATCCAAAAAATCAATGCCAAGATCAATTTCAAGGAATTTTTTCCTGTGTTTTATCCTAGGAATTTTATGGTTTCTGTTCTTATCTTTAAGTCTGTATAGCATTTTGAGTGAATTTTTATGAGTGGTGTAGGATAGGGGTCCAATTTTACTCTTTTTTATATGGTTATTAAGTTTTCCAAATACCACTTTTTGAAGCAGCTATCCTTTCCCCATTGAATAATTATCGATCCCTTGGCAAATAATTGTTGACTATGTACGTGCGGGGTTATTTTGGGGCTCTCAATTCTGTTCCATTGGTCTGTATTAATATTTTTGCCATACTGTTTTGATTACTGTACGGTTGTAGTATAGTTTGAAATCAGGAAGTTTCATGCCTCAAGCTTTGTTCTTCTTTCTCAGGATGACTTTGGCTGTTCAGGATCTTTAGTGGTTTCATACAAATTTTAGGATTTATTTTTTTCTATTTCTGTGAAAAATGTCATTGGAATTTTGATAGGAATTGCATTGAATCTATAGTTGACTTTGGATAATATGGGCATTTTAACAATATTAATTCTCCTGATCTATAAACATGGGATATCTTTCCATTTGTTTGTGTCTTCTTCAATTTTTTTCATCAGTGTCTTTTACTTCTCAGTGTCCAAATCTTTCACTTCCTTGGTTAAATTTATTTCTAAGTATTTTAATGTTTTTGATATTATCTTCAATGGGATTTTTTAATATTTCTTTTTCAAATGTTTCATGGTTAGTGTATAGAAATACAACTGATTTCTGTGTGTTGATTCTGTATCCTGAAACTTTATTGTATTCATTGACTAGTTCTAACATTTTGGTCAACTTTTTCAAAATTTTCTATGTATAAGACCATATAATCTGCAAAGACAATTTTATTTCTTCATTTCCTATTTGGATGCATTTTTTTCTTTTTCTTTTCTGATTTCTCTGGATAAGAATACCAGCAGCATGTGAATAGGGATGGTGAGAGTGAGCACCCTTGTTTTGCTCCTTATTTAGAGGCTGACATTTCAATCTTTCACTGTTGAGTATATTGTTAGCTGTGGGCTTTTCATGTATGACCTTTATTATGTTGAGATATGTTCCTTCTATACCCAATTCATTGTGAGTTTTTATTATGAAATCATGCTGAACTTTGTCAAGTACTTTTTCTGCATCTATTGAGGTGATCAAATGATTTTTGTACTTTATATTGTTAATGTGGTGAATCATGTTTATTGATTTGTATATAACAAACCGTCTTTACATTTCATGGAAAAATCCCACTTGATCATGGGATATGATCTTTTCTATTTGCTGTTGACTTCAGTTTGCTAATATTTTGTTGAACATTTTGGTATCTATATTCTTCAGAAATATTTGTCTATAGCTGTTTTTATTTTTCTTGTAGTATCCTTACCTGGCTTTGTTATCAGGGTAGTGCTAGCCTCATAAAATGAGTTTTGAGCTGTTCCATCGTCTTCAATTTTTTGTAGAGTTCAAGAAGTTTTGGCATTAGCTCTTCTTTAAATGTTTAGAAGAATTCACCAGTGAAGTCATCTGGTCCTTGGTTGTTCTTTGTTGGGAAGATTTTGACTTTTGATTCAATCTCCTCACTTGTTATTGATCTGTGCAGATTTTCTATTTCTTTATGATTCTGTCTTGGAACACTTTATGTTTTTAGGAATTTATCCATTTCTTCTAGGTTATCAAATTTATTAGCATATAATTGTTCATAATACTCTATAATCTTTGTTATTTCTTTGGTTCAGTTGTAATGTCTCTTTTTTCATTTCTGCTTTTATTTATTTGAGTCTTCTCCCTTTTTTCTTAGTCTAGCTAAAGTTTTGTCAATTTTGTTTTTCTTTTAAAAAACCTACTCTTAGTTTTGTTAATCTTTACTATTGTTTTTCTGGTCTGTATTTCATTTATTTCTGTTCTGGTCTTTGTTATTTCTTTCTTCTGCTAACTTTAGGCTTAGTTTGCCCTTCTTAGTTCTTTGAGGTTTAAAGTTAGATTGTTTATATGAAATCTTTCTTTTTTCTTAATGTAGGTGTATATTGCTATAAGCTTCCTTCTTAGAACTGCTTTGGAAGTATCCCATATATTTTGATATGCAGTGATTACACTTTTGTTTGTTTCAAGATATTTTTTGATTTCCATTTTGATATCTTCTTTGACCCACTGGTTGTCAGGGGTATGTTGTCTAACATCCACATATTTGTGAATTTTCCAACTTTCTTGTTGTTCTTGATTTCTAGTTTCACAGTATTGTGATTACAAAATATATTTGGCATGATTTCAATCTTCTTAAATTTGCTAATACCTGTTTGGTGACCTATAGATGATCTATCCTGGAGAATGTTTCATGTGCATTTGAGAAGAATATGTATCCTGCTATTGTTTGAAGGAACATCTGTATATATATCTATCATGTCAATTTGGTCTAAATCATGGTTGAAGTCAAACATTTGCTTGTTGATTTTCCATCCAGATGATCTCTCTATTGTTGAAAGTGGAATATGAAGTCCTCTAATAATATTGTACTATTTTCTATTTCTCCCTTCATATTTGTTAGTATTTGCTTACTATATTTAGGTGTTTCAAATTTAGGTGCATAAATATTTACAATTATTATATCTTCTTGATGAGTTGATTCCTTTTTCATACTATGACCTTATCTCCTTTTTGTATTTTTGGCTTAAAGTCTATTTTGCTGATATAAGTGTAGCTAGCCCTGCTCTCTTTCGGATTCTACTTACATGAAATACCTTTTTCCATTCCTTCACTTTGAGCTCGTATGTGTCCTTAAAGCTAAAGTGAGTCTCTGGTAGGAAGCATATAGTTGAAGTTCTCTAATGAATTCTTCAGTTCAATCATTATATTCTCAGGTCCAAAATTTCTGCTTCGTTCTTTTATTTTTTTCCTACCTCTTTTTTTTTCCTGAGGAAGATTTGCCCTGAGCTAACTTCCACTGCCAGGCCTCCTTTTTAAAAAAAAAATTTTAAAGATTTTTTAAAGATTGGCACCTGAGCAATATCTTTTGCTAATCTCTTTTTTCCCTTCTTCTTCTTCTCTTCAAAGCCCCCCAGTACATAGTTGCATATTCTGGTTGCAGGTCCTTCTAGTTGTGCTATGTGGGACACCGCCTCAGCATGGCTTGATGAGCAGTGCTAGGTCTGCAGCCAGGATCCGAACCAGCGAAACCCTGGGCCACTAAAGTGGAGCTCACGAACTTAACTACTTGACCATGGAGCTGGCCTCCCAATCCTCCTTTTTTTGTATTTCAGCTGCCACCACAGCATGGCCACTGACAGATGAGTGATGTAGGTCCATGCCTGGGAACTGATCCCAGGCCCCCAAAGCAGAGAACATTCAACTTAACCCCTAGGCCACTGAGGCTGACGCTGTTTTCTATCTCTTTGTTGAAATTTCCATTTTGTTCTTGTATTGCTTTCCTGATAGTGTTGAATTGTTTTTCTGCATTCTCTTGTAGCTCTCTGAGTACCTTGAAACCAATTATTTTTAATTCAATGTCAAGCAATTCCTTAATCTTCATTTCTTCAGGGCCAGTTACTGGAAATGTAATGTATTCCTTTGGTGGAGTTTTGTTTTCCTGTTCTCTGTGACTCTACAGCCTTGTGTAGGTGTTTGGGCATTTGAAGAAGCTATCATCTCTTTCAGATTTTATAGACTGACTTCAGTAAAAGACGACTTCACTTATGGGTAGGGACATGCTGGAACATGGTGTTACTGTGGGTCTAGTGGCGCAGGGCACCAAGTAGAGGGGTGTGTGGTGGCATCAGGTACAGTAAGGTGTGATATTCTTCAGCTCAGGACACTGCCATCCACAGCATCAACAATTATGTGGTCCTTTGGAAGCAATGTTGGGGGACTGCAGTGACTGAAAGGTTTTTGGGTTCCTCAGTGGCACCTCCAGTTATAGCAGTGAGGGGCCAGGGTAGGCAGCAGTTCTGGCTTGAGCTAGTGGTGTGCACATATTCAGCTGTGGGGACCATCTGCTGATGCCTATGTAGTGGCATGGATGGACGCAGATCACAATTAGTAATTGGAGCCAGGGAAGGCAGCCAGGGTTCAGGTCAATGATGGGCTCACTAGTAGCTGTGGGGATCCTGCCTGCCTGCATTCTCTCCTGTGGCTGCATAGTCTCTCCCCAAGCATGCATACTGCAATGGAGGCCAGCGATGGAGGATGGGTGGGGCACATGCTGGTGCACAACTGGAGGGGCTAGATGCTGGTGTGCACTTGCAAGTACAAGCCAGTGACAGAAGACAAGATCTGATCCAGGCCCACAAGCAGCTGTCAGGCCCTTGGCTATTGGCATGCTCTCTCACAGCAGCACAGTCTCTATTCAGATGTATGTATGCCGTGGAGGCCAGTGACAGGTGTCAGGCCAGTGGCGTGGAAGTACACAGCTAGTGGGGTTAGCCCCAAGTGTGCATACAGCAGTTGAGCCCAGCCACAAGGATCTAGGCTGGTGTCTTGTACTCTGACACTTGCAAGACTTGGGCTGCCTACCACTGTGGTTTCTGGTTTCAGCAAAGATGGGAGAGGAGGCATCAGGGAAGGACTCAGGTGGCTGGAGCCTGTGAACACAAATACTTGTGGGGCAAAAGCTGGTGAAATCTGCAAGGTACCCATGGTCACTGAGCTGGCTGTTAGTTTCTTCAGTGGTGAAATCTGCTGTGTTTATCTGCAGAGCAGGCCACTGTGAACCATGATCAATGTTGCTGCATGGCTGTTATTGGTTGTCCATGCTTTTCTTCCTGGTTCTAGGTATATGTCTCAGCTCTGCCAGCCTGGGTGTGGTAAAACCAAAGTGTGACTTTCTTGCAGTGCCTGAAAAAGCTGCGGAAGCTGATAACTCACCGCACTCTTCCTTTTTTGGCAAGGGAAACTCTTTCTAGCTGGCAAGCCCGTCTCTGTGCTGAACACTGCCAGCCTGGGGAATGGGGTAATGCAAGCAAAATGAAGCTGTCTTCCTTCTCTTCTTGTGAAGTTATTGTCATTTTTTTTTGTACTATTGTGTTGCTAAAATTTCTTAAGTGGACTCCAGAGCTTTTTCAGAGCTATTTTAGTTTGTGAATAGCTCTCTGATTTTTTATCTTTGTGGGGCGATTGAGGCTGTGGTCTCCTATGTCAACATTTTGGAGATGTCACTCTGGTGAGTGCTGTTGGTAAAGGGGAAGGGTATGAACGTGTGGGTGCAGGAGGAGTATTGGAAAGCTCCGTACATTCTTCTCAATATTTGTGTAAACCTAAAACTTCTATGAATATATATTCTATGAATATAAGTTTTTTAAAACGTTTTAAAAAGGTTAAAAAGGTCTAAGCAAAGAGATACTACTTGTTCATGCATCAGAAAATGTAAAATCTCCCCAAACTGATCTTTAGACTAAATGAAACCACACTCAAAACTCCAGTCGGTACTTTTGTAAAAATTGGAAAGTTTATTTTGAAGTGTGTGTTAAAAAGAAAGGACTAAGATAGATTAACTTTCAATATATCTCATTCCACTAATGAGAAAAATAATTAGGAAGAGAGAAAAATAGTAGAAAGGAGGGAAGGAGGTAGGGAGGGAAGAAGGGAAAGGGAGGCAGGGGAGAGAGCGGGAAAGAGAAAGAAATCTACTATGTGTTCATAAAAGACACCTTTTTTAAGGTTGAGTAGTAACTAGAAATAATTTGTGGCTAAATGAATAAATCTAGGACTTAAAAATCCCTTACCGATGTAATTTGGGATAATTACATCAGAATTGTGATTTTAATAGAGAGGAGACATTTGAACGACCTGGGGAAAATCAATCGCAGTCCCTTCTTTGCCCTCGCAAGTTTTATAGATTTAGAGGATATCCTATAGCAGGGTCATAAAATGGAGCTCACATTTGCAGATCATGTTAGTGAAAGTATGCTACTGAGGTTATCGATTCTTTTCACAGTTCTTAGTTTGAAAGTGAAGTACAGATAAATTCAAGTAGAAATTGTATTGTCAGATGTGGGCTAGAAGAATTGACATATCTGTGTGTTCCCAAAGCCAAGCTAAATGCGAACAATCACGATGGTTGAGGCAGTAGCAGAAAAAAAATGTTTACTATAAGTTTGTGAACAACAATAAGGATTCTGATGCTTTCTGGTTCGGTCTCCACCAATAAGCTATTACCACTAAGTCTATTTGGAAAAAAACAAAGTGTGGATGCCTCCCTGTAGGAGTTATAACAGAAATTAATGATATTGTCTTCGGAGATAGTCACAGTTAAGTATATAACCCTGGTTACATCATTAGAAACACGTTTGAGTAAAAAGACTCAAAGAAAAGACTGAGAAGATGAAAAGAGAACCAGCTCCTCCGGAGGAGACATGCAGTTTTGATTACAGAAGCAAAATCAAAACATGGTCTAAAAAATACTTAAAGACTACTTGTGAGGACAAAGGATACCAATGATGTTTTTCCAAGAGAACCAGCCTCTGATTCTGAGATTTTTGCATGATGATTTTGGCCCACATGGTGAGAGTAATAATTCTAAAATATGTACCGGACCTAATGTTTGGCCTAAGATAGCAGCTGAATTGAAAATAAATTATGAAGTGTATTGCTGCTGCAATTAATGAAACATATTGCGAATATGGGTAACCTACCTGAAAACAATTTGAAGCACCAGTCTCTACATTTAGTGTACCCAAACTTCTAGTCTTTGAAAGATGATATTTGAAAAGTGGTAATGAATGATCTCTTGAACTTCTATGAACAAGATTATCCCACTGAAAGCAGAGGAATTACATAGTTACACAGGTGTAATGGAAGAAATATTTCTCAGTATGTGGATTTCTCAGTAGAAGTCACTCACATCTAGACAAGTGCTCTGAGATTTGTCAACTGCGTTGAATATTCAAGTTATATGGGATAAAAATGTTCCTTTTCCCACCTCCAGAGAGTTTCCTAACTGAGAATTTCAACTGCTACATGCTGATCACATTGATCATTTCATTTAGGTTTCTGTGTCTCCACATAGTCAAAATGATCAGCATGTAGCGTTACTTGCACATCTAATACTCAACTAGGAGTCATTACCTCCCCCTTTTTTGTTTGGGTGGGAACACTGACTTTACACTGATATCTTCTTTGTGCTAAGTAAGGGGACTAAGATTTGCAGATTTCCTCTCAGTGTGTAGCCAAACTAGGACACACTAAAGGATAAAAAAAAATGGTTTACCACCGCTGGAATTTGCATTCACACTGATAAGTGTAAGTTTCAATTTGATAGTTAAGTGTGATGTCAGGAGCTTCAATCAAGGAATTGAGTCTTAGTGTGGAATGTGGAACAGTCTATTATGTAAAGCTAACCGGTTGAAAATAGTTCCTTGTCTAATGATGTAAAAGGCTAGGGTGATGTTTTCACTTAAAGTGTAAGAAAAAATGTAATAGCAGATCCATCAGTATAACTTATTGCTAATAGAAGAAGTCATTGAAAAAGCTGTACCCAGAGAGGCCCCCACTGTAAAATGACTCTGTGTGTAGGGAAATCACACTTTCAAAGGACCATAAATGTTCTGTAGAGGAAAAAGTTATAATAGAGTTCTCTGAGATCGAACCTCCAGTAATTTAGGAAGTCAATGGCTAGAAGTTGGAACAACTTTCTATTTTAAATTTTCCAGTATTTTTTAAAATTTATTTTTGAAGAGATACTGTTCTTTGCTTTGAAGGAAAGGGTTTAAATGATCTGTCGTTTATTCAAATGTAAAATGGAGTATCCTATTCTAGATTTGAAGGAATGAGTTCTACATTTCTGACAAAACCTAGGCAGAGAAATGGCTATGTCCCCAGGATATGAAATAGGAGTTAAGATTTCGAGGCAATCAGTCTGAAGCAGTGTGACCCTGAGAGCATAAGATCAGTAGGAACTCACAGAAATCCTGGGTAGGGTCCTGGGCTTTCCACTGAGATTAGAGTAATGTTGGAGTAACCTCATCTAAAACCTAAGGGACAGGGTGACCTAAAGTGAGACAGCCCATGAAAAACCTATTGTGTGTGTGTGTATTTTTCTATCTTCATGAGTGTTTTACTTACAGGAACACAAGTTGAGAAAAATAATGTTTACTGTGATGGAGACATTGTGTTGTTTGCTAGGCTTAATCATTATCCCAGTTCTAATTGCAAGCCTCTTCTTCCTGTCCGTTGAATTAATGCCCCAATACGAAGACAAACTAATGCCAGTCCTGGAGCTTTCAGAGGTGAACGCAAGCCGATAAAACTGCAGTGCTAAATCTGTGATTGTGAAATTTGCACTCTAATAATTACATAAGTATGCAGTTGAGATTGCGCATTTCATCCAACAAAATCCATTTGAACTTTCATGATCAATAATTTACATAAACAGATGTTCCTTAACATATGGAGTTTCTGATTTCTTTAGAGGAGTGATTCTGAATCTTGGCTGCACATTACAATTATCTGGGGAATTTTTAAAAATTCTGAAGATCTTGCCTCATCCCCAGATAAATTAAATCAGAATTTCTGAAGAAGTGATCTTGGGAGTCTATTTAAGCTCTCCAGTTGATTCTTATGTACAGTTATGGTAGAGAGCCACTGTCCTAGAATATTAAGGAAGTTGTCTACAGAAAACATAGGAAAGTTACTACTATGGAAGTGATTCAACACTCATCTGCTGATCTGTTAACAAATTGTTATAATAGTCTACACCAATAATAGCTGATGCTATTAAAATTTAACTATTAACCAAGTTCTATAATACAAAATTTGCATATATTATGTCCTATAACCCTCACATCAAACTAACAGGTTGGATGATATTATGTTGTTCTTTTTTTTCTTAGGGAGGAAAATTGGCCCTGAGCTAACATCCGTGCCAATCTTCCTCTGCTTTGTATGTGGATGCTGCCACAGCATGGCTTGATGAGTGGTGTATAGGTCCATGCCCGGGATATAAACTGGAGAACCCCAGGCTGCTGAAGTGGAGCACATGAACTTAACCACTATGCCACCTGGGCCAGCCCCTGTTGTTCTTTTTAGTAATGAGAGAATTAAGGCACATAGAATGTTATTCATCAAAAACTTCTTAACTAGGAATTGGGAGATATGGGATTAGAATTCAAGATTCTCTGATTTCACTGCTGCAGAGAAAACTACACTATACCTTCACTTCATGCTTAATATTTAAGAAACAAGGTAAAGATATCCTCCATATGATTGGTATCCCAGGAATAATTCTCCAAGATCATTTATTCATATAGGATTGCATAGTCTAAGATTTATATTCCAAGTCTTTTCAAATCATTTAGCCCTTGACCAAAGAAATAATTTCAGAGTATTATGTTACTGCATATAACAGAGAAAACCACTTATATTGTAGGCTGACCAATTTAACAAATTAAATGTTAATCAATATGTGAAAATTTACTCATTTGTAGTTTGGCCTATCTACAAATACCTAGATAAGCTCTGCTCCTATTAAAAAATCTTTCAGACCATTCAGAACTAAATACAATTTCAATACGTATGCCAAGATAGCTGATAGCCATTGAGATATCAAAATACCAGTAATTTCAGCTGGGCAAAACAAACAAAGCAATGAACCCAAGAGAAGATGGAATATTGTGTTATGTACATACCTGCAACTTCTGTTGTGTTGCCTAAAATTCTTTGTTAAGGCCCATCAGATCAGTTAGAGATTTTAACTTATGTACCCAAGGACTTTATTGTGCATTTTCTGGTTATTGTTTCCTATAAATCAATAAATAAAACTAAAAAAGAAATTCAGTGGATACTCCAGTTATTTTTCAACTGCTAATAAATAGCAGATTAGAAAAGTCATTAAACATTGAAATGCTGCACCCTGGTCTAGGAGAGTGTC
This sequence comes from Equus caballus, assembly GCF_041296265.1. Taxonomy (NCBI): domain Eukaryota; kingdom Metazoa; phylum Chordata; class Mammalia; order Perissodactyla; family Equidae; genus Equus; species Equus caballus. The sequence continues at coordinate 83,041,752 of NC_091715.1, forward strand.
AATGCAGCCAATCAGTGTAGGGCAGAGATCTCAAACTCGAATGCTTTCAGAGGCCAACGGAATAGTGTAAACATGGTTGTGTATAAGAATATAAATGGCAACTGACTCAGTCTTATTGCTATGGGATTAATAGAGGTCAGTGAGACACTGGGAGAAGAAATGCAGTTCTAGCCAATGTTTTTCTATTTGTGAATAAAGACACAATCTTGTGATTTTGAGAAAGAATTTTAAAGGACAATATTTTAAGTAAGTTTTAAATTTTATTTTTAAATAATAGCAATGAATGCATATGTAATTGGACATGGTGGGAGCATTACACCACAGGAAAAAATCAAATGCTATAAAAATTCTTTTCCTTCTCATTCTTATTATTTCTAGAGAGCTGGTTTACAAGCAAACTGCTGCTATGGATTGGATTTGGCATAGAGAGTACCAGTTCGTGACATCTGCTATAAAAGATGATGTCAGTTTGTTCCTAATTTATTAGGTATGATGTATTCATAAGGAATATTTGGACCACAAGTAACAAAGTCTATGCAGATTATCATAAATAAAATTAAAAGAATTCTTTAACACTGATATAGCAACTAGAATCAATGGAATTGTAGTAGGTTGTGTTTGGTGGATGAGGTGGGTCATGACATCAATCTGCTCTAGGCTCCCATTGTTCCTCCATTAATGATCTTTGAGAGTAGAGAGTCAGGAGAGAACCTATTTCTCAGTTTTTCAATATACGAATTACAGATCAAGACTCTGATTGGGCCATGTTCAATATCATGCATAGCCCTGCGATTAACCAATAAAGCAGGTAGATGAGAGCTGATGATCCGGCAGATAGGGATGTTTATTCAGGAGGGCCTGGGTGATATAGAAACTGAACCATTCACTGCTATTTGCATCTTTATTAGAATATGGTTGGAGTGACAAAGGAACGTTTCCGTAATGGGAAGGACTATTTAGTTTTCCAGAAAATATTTTACAAATAAATATTCTTTTCAAGAATAAGAGGATGATATAAATGTTCCAATGATAACTTCCCTTTTTTTGTTTCTTTAGTTTCCCAACAGGTTTTATTTTCTTAACAGCTGTCATGAAATTACCGCACCTTCTCTTTAAATTACAAGAGAACTTGAGGCTTTTCTACAAGTGATAGATATTGAACTTTTGGACTCTCATGATGTTCTCCTCTGAGTCTTCTCCAGGTTTTTCTATATCTAGTAAAAATTTTAGGACAAAAAGCAGAGTATAATACTAAGTGAATGAATAATTAATTTAAAAACTGTTTTCTGTCCTGACAATATTATTCTTGCTGCATCCCCGTGTTATGTCAACTCCGTTTCCCTTTGAGTAACCATGTTTTCTATTCTCTTAGTTATATACCTATGAGTGGAGTTGTTGTATCATATCTCACTCTATGTTTGACTTTCTGAGGAATTTCCAAACTATTCTCCAAAGTAAAGCAGCTACACCATTTTACATTCTCGCTAATGATGTACAGGAATTTCAATTTCTCCGCAACCTCCTTAACACGTGTTATTATAAAGTGGTGTCTCATTGTGGTTTAGATTTGTATTTTTCTAATGACTAATGATATCAAGTATTGTTTCATGTGTTCATTGTTTCATTTCTATATATCCTTTAAAGAAATCTCTATTCAAATCCTTTTTCCTATTGTTAAATTAGGTTGTCTTTTTCTTGCCAAGTTGAACTTTCTTTTTCTAATTGAAGCAACGTTGATTTATAACATTATATAAATTTCAACTGTAAATCATTATATTTTGACTTCTGTAGAGATTACATTGCGTTCACCACCAAAAGTCTAGTTTCCTTCTGTCACTGTACAATCCCCCTTTACCTTTTTTGCCCTCTCCCCATCACCTTGCCTCTCTGGTAACCACCAATTACTTTTTTGTATCTTTGTGTTCGTTTGTTGTTTTTTTTTTAATCTTCTACATATGAGTGAAGTGAGATGGTATTTGACTTTCTCCATCTCATTTATTTCACTTAGCATAATACCCTCAATGTCCATCCATGTTGTTGCAATTGGCAAGATTTCATATTTCAATGACTGAGTAGTATTCCTTTGTGTGTGTGTGTGTGTGTGTATGTATGTATACTACATGACGTTTATCCATTCATTTATCAATGGGCACTTAGGTTGTTTTGCAAGTCTTGGCTGTTATAAATAGTACTGCAATGAACATAGGGGTACATATATCTTTTTGAATTAGTATTTTCATGTTCTTTGTATAAATACCCAGAAATGGAATAGCTGTATCACATAGTAGTTCTTTTTTAAATTTTTTGAGGAATCTCCATTCTGGTTTTGATAGTGTTTGTACCAATTTACGTTTCTACCAGCAGTGTATGAGGGTTCCCTTTTCTCCACATCTTCTCCAACACGTCTTATTTTGTCTTTTTAATATTAGCCATTCTGACAGGTGGGAGGTGATTATCTCATTGTGGTTTTGATTTGCATTTCCCTAATAGTTAGCGATGTTGTACATCTTTGCATATGCCAATTGGCCATCTGTATATCTTCTTTGGAAAGTTTCTCTTCATGTCCTCTGTCCATATCTTAGTTGGGTTGTTTGGTTTTTGTTGTTGAGTTGTATGAGTTCTTTATATATTTTGGATATTAACCCTTTGTCAAATATATGATTTACAAATATCTTCTCCCAATTGATATGTTGTCTTTTCATTTGGTTGATGGTCTCCTGTGCTGTGCAGAATCTTTTTAGTGTGATGTCCCATTTGTTTATTTTTGCTTTTGTTTTCCTTGACTAAGGAGACATGTTCAAAAAGATACCATTAAGACCAATGTCAAAGAGCATATTGCCTATGTTTTCTTCTAGGAGTTTTGTGGTTTTAGGGTTTACATTCAAGTCTGCAATCCATCTTGAGTTAATTTTTGTGTATGGTGTAAGATAATGGTCTACATTCATTCTTTTGCATATGGCTGTCCAGTTTTCCCAACACCATTTTTTGAAGAGACTTTCCTTTCTCTATTGTATGTTCTTGGCTTCTTTTTTGAAAATTAGCTCTCCATAAATGTGTGGGTTTATTTCTGGGCTCTCAATTCTGCTCCATTGACCTGTGTCTATTTTCATGCCAATACCAGGCTGTTTTGATTACTATAGCTTTGTAGTATATTTTGAAATCAGGGAGTGTGATACTTCTGGCTTTGTTCTTTTTTCTTAGGATTGTTTGGGCTATTCAGAGTCTTTTGTTGTTCCATATCAACTTTAGGATTCTTTGTTCTATTTCTATAAAAATTGTCATCTGGATTTTGATAAGGATTGTATTAAATCTAGAGATTACTTTAGGTAATATGTATATTTTAACTTTGTTTTAATTCTTCCAATCCATGAACATGGAATAGCTTTTCATTTCTTTGTGCCTTGTTTGATTTCTTTCAACGTCTTATAGTTTCAGTGTACAAGTCTTTTACCTCCTTCATTAAATTTATTTTTAGGTATTTAATGTCTTTGTTGGAATTGTAAATGGGACTATATTCTTGATTTCTCTTTCTGCTAGTTTGTTGTTAGTATACAAAAATGGAACTGATTTTTTCATGCTGATTTTGTACTCTGCAAATTTACTGTATTTATTTATTATTTCTAACAGTTTTTCTGGTGGATTCTTTAAGGTTCTCTATAAATAAAATCATGTCATCTGCAAATAATGACATTTTACTTCTTCCTTTCAAAATTGAATCCCTTTTATTTCTTTTTCATGCCTAATTGCTCTAGCTAGGACTTCCAATACTACATTGAATAAGAGTGGTGAGAGTGGGCATCCTTGTCTTTTTCCTGCTCTTAAAGGGATGGTTTTCAGTTTTTCACTGTTGAAAATGATATTAGATGTGGATTTGTAATATATGGGCTTTATGATGTTGAGGTATTTTCCTTCTATACCCATTTTATTGAGAGTTTTTATCATAAATGGATGCTGTATCTTGTCAAATGCTTTCTCTGCATCTATTGAGATGATTGTGCTATTCTAATTCTTCATTTTGTTAATGTGGTATATCACATTGACTGTTTTGCAGATGCTGAACCATTCTTGCATCCATGGAATAAATCCCACTTGATCGTGGTGAATGATGCTTTTAATGTATTGTTACTTTTGAATTGCTAATATTTTGTTGAGGATTTTCCATGTATGTTCATCAGTGATATTGGAGTATAATTTTCTTTTTTTGTGTTTTCCTTGTCCAATTTTGTTATCAAGGTAATGTTGGCCTTGTAAAATCAGTTAGGAAGCATCTCTTCTGCTTCAATACTTTGGTAAGATTTGAGAAGAATAAATACTAAATCTTTTTTGAATGTTTGATAGAATTCATCAGAGAAGTCCTGAACTTTTGTTTTTTGGGAGGCTTTTGTTTACTGTTTCAATTTCCTTTCTAGTGATCAATCTTTTCAGAATCTCTATTTCCTCTTATTTCAGTTTTGGAAAGTTGTATGATTCTAACAATTTATCCATTTTTTTCTATACCTTTGCTCTGTTTACCATTTCTTTGTATAACTTTGCCTTTTCATTTCAGATGGGAAAGTTTTCAAGACTTCTTGTAAGTCAGATCTAGTGGCAATGAACTCCCTCAGCTTTTGTTGTCTGGGAAAGTCTGTATTTCTCCTTCATATCTGAAGGATAACTTTGCTGAATAGAACAATTTTGGCTGACAGTTTTTATCTTTCAACATTTTGAATGTATCATTTCACTTTCTCCTGACCTGTAGGGGTTCTGCTGAGAAATCTGCTAATAGCCTAATGGGGTTCCCTTGTAGGTTATTGTTTTGTTTTGTTTCCTGGCTGCTTTTAATATTCTTTCTTTGTCATTGATTTATGAACAGTTTTATTATCATGAGTCTTGATGAAGGTCTTTTTGTGTTGAGAGAGTTGGGTGTTCTATTAGCGCCAGGGATTTGCATATCCAGCTCCTTCCCCAGATTTGGGAAGTTCTCAGTTATTATTTCTTTAAATAAGCTCTCTGCTGCTTTCTGTTTCTTTTCCCCTTCTGGGATATGCATTTTTCTTATGTTTCCCTTTCAAATGGAGTTGGATAATTCCTGTAGAATTTTTACTTTTTTTAAAGTCTTAATTCTCTCTCCTCTTCTACATGCATCATTTCTAGGTTTCTATCTTTGAGCTTGCTAATTCTCCCTTCCATATAATCTGCTCTATTTCCAATGCTTTCTAATGCGTTCTTCATCTCATTTATTGAGTTCTTCAACTCCAGAATTTCTATGTGGCTCTTTCTTTAGAGTTTTAATGTCTTTAAATATTCCTTCTCTTTATTGGTTTCATTTCTTAGTTCATTTACCTGCCTTTCTGAGTTTTCTTGTGGCTCATTGAGTTTCTTCATGAAACTATTTTGATTTCAATCTTCCACAACTTTATGTTTGGATTCTGGAGAATTGTTATCTTTTTATGATGCCATTTCACCATGGCTTTTTGTGGTGATTGCTGAGTAATTCCTGTGCTGGCATATTTGTCATAGCAAACATATTCTTATTTAGGTTTGCTTGTTTTGATTCAAACTTTTCAACCACTTGGAGACTAGAAGCCTTTCTTTTGGTTTTCAGTAGTGGTATATAATGCTAATTTTTGGTTTCTCTTACCTGAGTTGCCTTTGGCTATATTTGAAGATCCGCACATTTTACCTTCCACCACTTCTATTTGAGGTGTTGCTGGTACTCTTGTCATTGCTGCCTATGCCTCTATGGGTCAATGATGCCTTGTTGTTACTGGTGTGGCTGTTGGTCCCTGGCTTTGAGACTGAGGTTACAGGGATAGCTGACACTTCCACTGTGTCTGGAATAACCTGAGTCAGAAGCTCTGCCACAGTGGTGGGGGAAGGAGAGGGTGGGAAAGGAGCTGGGTTCGTGGGGCACTGTCTCAGCTGTTGCCTGTTACATTTGGCCACAGGTATCCCAGCATTTGGGATGTCAGAGTCCTGCAAGCATCTCTGCCACTGCTATCAGGATCTGAGCTGTCACTAGGGGCTGGAGATCATGATCCTTCACTTCCACTGCTGCTAGGCTTCTCATGGCCACAGACAGTGCTGTAGCTGGATGACCAGAAACACCCATGTGCCTCAACTGCTCTCCACCAAGTTCTCTGGGGATAGCAGTGGCTAGCTCAGACAACAGGGTCCAGGGCTCTGCCTCTGCTGTTCCCCTGTTTAGCCTTCTCTATGACCTCCAATCCATCCACTTCTGTATGTGCTGATGTGTTGATCTTTCCAACACTAATCCAGTGTTGGATAATGTAGGCTTTGTTGGATTTATGGATTGAAAGGGAGAGACAACGGGATCCTCTTACACTGCCAAGATCATGTTGTCTCCTCTGGTTCCTTTTCCTATTTTTTATTCCTCATGATATTTAAGGTTGGAGCATGGAGGAAATCACCAAGAAGAAAATGTTCCTGTATACTCATTTGACACACACAAAAATTTCATCTCTGCATTAGTCAGTAGTTTCTTCTCTATTACTCTAGAGAAATAGAAACAATTATATATATATAATTGTTATAATATATAATAATATATATTATATATATATGAATTAGAGCACACAATTATGAAGGTTAAGATCCCAATATCTGAAGACTGCCAGCTGGAGACCCAGGAGAGACAATAGTATAGTCTCAGTTCTAGTCTGAAGTCCTGAATGCCAATAAAACCAGTTGTGTAAATTTCAGTCTGAGATATGGCAAGCTTGAGACCCAAGAAGAGCTACCATTTCAGTTAAAATCTGAAGCCATGAAAAAATGATGTCCTAGCTCAAACAATCAGGCAGAAAAAATCCCCCCTTTCTCATGGGAGAGTCATCCCTTTCATTATATTCAAGCCTTCTATTGATTGGATTAAGGCCACCCACATTTGGGAAGGCAATTTACTTTATTCAGTCCACCAATATAAACGTAAATCTCATCCAAAAACAACTTCACAAACACACCCAGAATAATGTTTGACAAATATATGGGCACTCCATGGCCCAGCCAAATTGGCACATAAAATTAACCATCACAACCTTTTTGGTAGAAACTTTCTTCCCCCATGTTATTTGACCAAAAGATAGAGCATTTAAATTTTGGCCCTATGAAATAATTCTTTAAAAAAAATGAAGTTTTGCCATTTTAAAACTTTAAACATGAGCGACAATTTGACTCAATGAAAAGTACCTGGGAGGAGTAACATCAGAAAGATGATGGAATAGGAGATTCCAATTTTCACACCTTCACAAAAACACCAATTTTGACAACTTTCCATGTATGGGCATACTTTTGTGAGAACCTGGGAGTACTGTGAAGAGATTCCAGCACCTTGTTTGGGAAAATATCTGAGAATATATGCATTGATGAGGATATAAAGGATAGCTTCACTTTAACCATGACATTCCTCTGTCAAGGTGGCACAGCTCAGTGCCAAGAGACATTCTCTCAGCCTGTGATGTCTCCCACAGAGGAAAGTGAGAAGAGTGAGCACTTGGCTTCTTCAGTTTGCCCAAGAGGCCCACTTCTGCATTGCCCCACTCAGATCACTGATGAGATTAGCACAGCTGAATAGTCTGAGGGGGGCTAGGATCATGGAAAAGGGGCAGGGGCTCACAGCAACAATTGCATGGATCTTAAAAACACTATCTACAATCCTACTACCTGGCTCATGTCTCCAGTGAGGGGCCCACTCACAATTTCTGTAGGATGCCTCACCTGCAACTTCCTACCCAATTGGCCAATATGAACCTCCATCACTCTGTAGGTGCATGAAAACTTCCATGGACAGTGTACACACTCCCACAGACAGCACACACAATCTTCCACAGAAAGTAAGCACACACGTCCACGGAGGGCACATGCAAACACTCATAAACATAATATTGATATCAGCAATTGGATTGACTACACGATGGGAAGAAGTTACACAACCTCGAACACTTCAGGGCTGCCCTGGGGAAATAAATGGGAGGCTCTCAACACTAGATCTGACTTTGTGGGATGTAGAGAAGTCAAAAAACCCTAAGACTTCCAATACCCAAGAGGCAAAAGGAGTGAGGCCGATACATTCAGAAGAAAGGCTTGAAAGACCCCCAAAATCTTTAACTGGGCTGACTGGTGAAGGTCTTTCTCTCCAGAAGACAGTTAGTAAACACTGGAGAAGGAGCTGTTTCTTCAAATGCAAAGAGAGAAATGCAAGATGAAGGAAAATGAAGAATCAAGGAAATATAACACCACAAAAGGAATACAATAAAGCTCCAGCAGATGACCCCCCCAAAAATGGAGATCTATGGTTTGCCTGACAAAGAATTCAAAATAATAAATTGAAAAAGGTCAGTGACTATAAAAGAACACAGATAAACAACTAAATATAATCAGGAAAATAATCCACGAACAAAATGAGAAGTACAACAAAGAGTTAGCAACCCAAAAAAGGACCAAACAGAAATTCTGGAGATAAGGAATACAATAACTGAACTGAAAAATTCAATAGAGAGCCTCAACAACAGACCTGATAAGCAGAAGAAAGAATAAACAGACAGAAATCAGATCATTTGAAACAATCCACTAAGAGAAACAAAAAGAAAAGAGAATGAAATAGAGTAAAGAATGCCTACATAACTTATAGAATACTATCAAACAAAACAATACACAATATACAAATTATGGGAGAAATAGACAGTGACAGAAAGCTTATTTAAAGAAATAGTGAAAGAAAATTACCCAAATTTGGAAAAGTAAATGAACATTCAGATTCATTATGACCAAAGAACCCCAAATAGCCTGAAAATGAAAAGATCTTCACTGAAGTACATAATATGTCAAAAATTAAAGACAGAGAGAATTTTGAAAGCAGCAAGAGAAAAACAACTTATCACATAAAAAGGAACACCCATAAGACTATAAGCAGATTTCTCAGCAGAAGTCTTGCTGTCAGGAAAGGTGAGATGATATATTCAAAGTGTTGAAAGAAAAAAAAAAACTGTCAACGAAAACTACTCTACTCAACAAAGCTTGTCCTCTAAGATTAGAAATGGGACAAGGATGCTCACTCCTGCCATTTCTATTCAAGATAGTACTGGAAGTCCTACGTAGAGAATTAAAGCAATAAAAAGAAATAAAAGACATCTAAATTGGAACAGAATAAGAAAAATTGTCTCTGTTTACAAATGATTGATAATATATGTAGAATATTCTAAAGAATCCACCACAAAACTGTTGGAACTAACCAAAAAATTCAGTAATTTTTCAATATACAATATACACTATATAGTAACAATGAACCATTTGAAAAAAACACCATTCACATAAGCATCAAAAACAATAAAATAAGACTACATATAACCAAGGAGATAAACAATCCGTATATTGTAAATTATAAAACATTGGTGTAAGAAATAGTAGAAGACACAAAAAAATGGAAATATATCCTATGTTCATGGATTATAAAAATTAGCATTTTGAAAATGGGTTTACTATCCAAAACCATGTATATATTTAATGCAATACCTATCAAAATTCCAATGGCATTTTTCTCAGAAATAGAAAAAACAATCTAAACTTCATATGTCATATCATATCATATATTTAAACTTCACAAAAGACCCTGAATAGCCATTGCCATCTTGAGAAAGAAGAAGAAAGCTGGAGATATCAAACTTCTTTGTTTTAAATAACATTACAAAGCTATAGTAATCAAAATGGTTTAGTACTGTCATAAAAATAGACACATAGACCACAGGAACAGAATAGAAAGCCCAGAATTAATCCATGTATGCATGGTCAACTAATCTTTGACAAGTTCACCCAGAACACATAATGGGGAAAAGATAGTCTCTTCAATAAATGATATTGGAAAAACTGGACATCCACAGGCCAAAAAAAAGTTATTGGGCTCTTATCTTACACCATACACAAAAATCAACTCAAAATAATTAATTACTTAAATATAAGACTTGAAACTATAAAACCCCTAGAAAAAAACATAGAGAAAACTTCTTTGACTGGTCTTTGTGATGATTTTTTTGATATGACATTGAAAGCATAGGCAACAAAAAGCAAAAATAAATGTGGGACTACATAGAACTAAAAAGCTTCTGTACAGTACAGGAAATTTTCAACAAAATGAAAACATAATCTATGGAATGTAAGAAAATATTTGCAAACCAATGTATGGACCTGCAAGACATGTTAAGTGAAATCAACCAGACACAGAAGGACAAATACTGTATGATCTCACTTATCAGTGAAATTTAAAATAGTCAAACTCAATAGAAGCATAATGTAGAATGGTGGTTACCAGGGGATAGGAGGAGGGGTATTTGTGGAGATTTTGGTCAAAGTCTACAACTTTTCAGTTATGGAGGAGGAGTAAGCTGTAGAGATTTAACGTGTAGCATGGTGACTCTACATAAAGACACTATACTGTAGACTTGAAATTTACTAAAAGTGTAGATCCTAAATGTTTTCACCACACACACACACACACACACACAGGAAACTATGTGAAGTGATGAATATGTTAATTAGCTTGATTATTTCACAATTTGTATATCACATCATCAAGTTGTAGACATTAAAATCTACACACACGGAAAAAACCTCCTTGAAATATTTGTGCTAACGTCTTTCTCTTTAGTTTAGAGAATTACCTTGGCTCATTAGTAAAAGTAATAATAGAATTTATAACAAAAATATATTGGACAACATAATTTTATAAAGTTCTCTTAAATTAGTGAAACTTGAAATACAAAGCAAAATATATCTGTGTTAAAAGAAATTCCTCTATGAAATGCATATATATATGCTGTGAAAGGTTGTGAAAGTCAATAGAAGCGATGTACATTTTGATTACTCAGTCTTCTGATCAACATTTCCCACATCAGTTAGGAAATGAGAAATTAGAAGCTCGAAGATAAATGAAGATTGCTAAGGTGAGCACAGGGTATATACTCAGATATTATGATAATTATTTCTTCCCCCGTTTTAGAGTAAATATAAAAGGAAGACCAGCTATATAAGCAAAAGTAATATATGTATTTTGTTCTCACCATAAAAAACATTATAATTGCTTGACCAAAAGCAATAGTTAAATCTATAAATGTTACATTTGCTTTTGTGCACATGAACAAAATGAAATAAAGAGTATGTGAAAATTAATAAATAGAAAGCTCATTAAATTGGAGTTGGGATGCCAAAAGAGGGGGCTCTTACACCCTACAATGATAGTAACAATGCAGCAGGAAGAAGAAAGGCTTCCTTTTCCTGACCAGCAAGCTCAGCCAACGAGAGACTGTCACAACCCAGCCAATGAAAATCCACAACACTGTACTCCCAGTCTCCTCCAACAGACTCTAGGTTTACAATAGCGCTCTCAAATTCCTCTTTCCCTCTATAAAAAGCTTCTCCTCTCCTTGTTGTGGGGAGCTTGCACATGGCTTACTATCATTGCAGATCCCAAATTGCAATTCTTTGTTGATCTGGAATAAACTCATTTTTGCTGGAGAAATAACTAGCTGTCTATTTGTTTAAGTTCACCAAGTTGAATAATTCAAAGTTCATTCAGGCTGTGTGGGTAAACAGTGTAAAAAAATCAGGCAACCAAATGTTAATTTCTTCCATAGGGGGATTTTTTTTTTGGTCCAAATTACCTATATTATTACTTCAACCCTCTGCTTTTCTTTGCCTGTGAAAGCATAGTCTTATTGTGTTTTATATTAAATTGCATCTATGGCTTTTAAACACTCACTGTCAGGTTTAATATGCTTAAGTTGCTATGCTTGGATTCTGCAAATTTTATCTGCCATAAATAGCAGCTTTTACATCCTTTATATCTTTCCTATATCAGCCATGCGTCAGGATAAACAACATGCCATAAAAGAGCAGAAGGCACGGTTAAGATAGAATCATTATGCAAATAGGTTATGGCATGCTTTATAGGAGAACAGCTTCCCGAAAGAGACCTAATGGGATGACTGACCTATAAAGCATTTAATTTGTTGTTAGCATTTCATTTAATTGTCTTGTAGTTCCTCCAGGAATAAAACTTTTAATTGTAAAAACTTCTAAATGACACAATGGTTAATTCCTTTTCCTGTAACTAACAGATTCCCTCACTGTAGAACACAGAATTGTATGCTATCATTTCATAGCTGTTTCTCGGGAATGGTTTTTAAACTCTGAGATAATGAGAGGATCTAGAGTAGTTAAATAGATCATTTCTTAACTTGTAAGAGCTTGTTTTAGGAAACAACTGCCTTATTAATATGCACATAATTGTATGATCACAAAAAAGACAAGAATAAGAATGTAGAGAAGGTATGACTCTTCATTAAGAATGTAAGGAATTTTTCTTCAGTACAGAAAGCTTTCTGTAATATGGAATCTATATACTAACATTTGACAATGAATAAATGATAAAGATATCAGAGGCTAATACTGTTAAGGCATTTCTGGCTGTTAAAAGATTTTTTTTTTTAAGGCTGTTAAACTTTTTTTCCACACACTTTATCTATACATACTTGGAACTATTTAAATTATCCTAAAAAGTATTTCAGAGTGTAACCCAGTCATCTTCAAACTTATTTGCACACTGGCATCATCTGGAAAGCTTCAAAAACTATTGATATCTATGTCCCACTCCAAGAGAGTGAGATATCATTCATCTAGGATGTGGCCTGGTCTTTGGAATTTTTTAAAGAGAGCCAAGTGATTCAAATGTGCAGATAAGACTTGGAAAAACTGATACGATAAGAAGCAATTGCTGGAACCCAGGTTGATTGTTACGGTTTCAAAATTAGAGAACTAAGCAGTAACTAAATACTTGATTAAGCTCACCTATTAGGCTCAACTACTAGTTTTTTTAGATGCTGATCGAACACACACACATACACACACAAAAGAAAAATATTTTGACAACAGAGAAACAACCTCCTTAATTTGTTTTACCACATCAATATAGTAGAATAGCTAATATAATGACACAAATAAATGCCTCAAGAATCACATGCTCTTTCAGAGCTACAAGGAGCTTATTCCTTTTTATCTATAAAATAAATTGTTATAAAAATAAGAATATTAAGAAGAATTGGGTTATAAGCGAGAATTGTTTAAAGCTATAAAATACAAACTAAAGGAGTGTTTTTTTGTTCCTCTTGGCCACAGACATAGACATACTGCTAACGGTTCATGTGCCTTTGTAGTCTCTAAGCAGGTAACCAATTTTGGACAGATTCAAAAGACAGAAGTAGCTGATCACAGGGGTTTTTTTTAGTATAGTATCAATGGTACACCTCTAACTCCTTTTTCTGCAAATGTACTTGAAACCTTTGCCTAGATTAGCTGAAATTAAACACGGCAGATATGGTGGCACAGTTGCTATCATGAACAATGGGATAGAGATAGAAATATTTTGTGATTAGACAAAGCCTAGCAACCATCAATATGTCAAGGCATACAAGTGCTAGAAGATCGTATACGAACATCATAAATGAATTCAGGCTTAGGGCTAAAAAGCTCAGTGGTTTGGCTACCACAGATATTACTTACTGAGTCACATTAAGGGGGAATAATTGTAATGATTTGTCTGTGACTGAAGTGCTGACCAAGAGAAAGAATTTTCAATGTTAAAGCTGAGACAGTCGTGGGCAAAGTGGGATGGTCAGTTAGTCTAACACATTTCATCTTCTGAAATATTCTAAAACCTTCTTTATTGTTTCAAGGTTTATATTCTTTTTAAAATACATTTTTAATTTTAGAATAATTTAGATACCAGAAAACTTGCAAGGAGAGTAGAGTTCTCTTATACCCCGCACCCAGTTTCCTCTATTGCTAACATGTTACATTAGCATAATACATTTGTCACAACTAATTAACCAACAATGATACACTATTATTAAATAAAACTATATTTTATTAGATTTCATCAGTTTTTACTTTAATTTTTTTTTCTGTTTCAGGATCCCATCTAGTGTACTACCACATTAAGTTTTGTTATCATGTCTCCTTAGGCTCTGTCCCAAAAGCTTGAAGATGGAGAACACCTCCCAATTTATTTTATGAGGTTAGCATTACCCTATATCAAAGCCAAATAAAGACACTAGAAGAAAAGAAAACTAAAAATCAACATTCCTTATGAATATTGCTGCAAAAATTTTTTCGACAAAGTACTAACAAGCATAACCCAACAGTATATTAAAAGAATTATACACTATGCCCAAGTAGGACAAAAATAATCAATATTTTCAACAAATGATGCTGAAACTATTGTACATCCACATTCAACAAAATGAATCTAGACACAGATCTTATACTCTTCAAAAAAATTAACTCAAAATGGATCACAGATATAAATATAAAATGCAAAACTATATATATATATATATATATATATATATATATACATCCCCTACAAGATAACACAAGAGAAAACCTAGATGACCTTGGGTATGGTGATGACTTTTTAGGTATGACACCAAAGGCATGATCCATGAAAGAAATAATTGATAAGCTGAGTTTCATTAAAATTAAAAACTCTACAAAAGACAGTGTCAAGAGAATAAGAAAACAAGCTATAGACTTGGAGAAAATGTTTACAAAAGACATATCTGATAAAGTACTGTAATCCAAAATTCCCAAAGAAGTGTTGAAATTCAACAATAAGAAAATTAACAACCTGATTTAAAATTCAGTGAAACATATTTTTTATCTTAAATATTTTTCTACATTCTATTTATTGAATATAATTATGTGTGTGTGTTAGAAAATGAAAAAGAGGTATAAATTTTGAAAGTGTTTATTCATACCACTTTATTTATACATAGCTTTTATATATCTTATGGACACACATATATATATAAAAACATATATGTAAACACATTCATTGAAAGAAATTGGAAACTGCTAGGATAACACGGCAAAGATAAATAAGATGTCATTTTATCTTTAATGAAGTTTACATCTCCTTCTGCATGCCAGTCCCATCTTCAGTAAATTATAAAATTCTAAGATGCAGAAATTGTATTATTTTTGCTATATATTACATGACTTTCATATATTAAATCTCTATACTTATATATAAACATACATGAAGATATCTATTTTATAGTGTGATGTCTATGTGAAAAAGTGACACATCTGGAACAAGAGATAGATGAATATTCTCAATATATAAGATGACTTGGAAAATATTTAAACATCTGTGTCAAAAAGAGCATGAGAAAAGGAGCTAGAAGACCGGATTCTACTCTTGGCAGCAGTTTTGTGAAGTTCATTTTCTTTATTGTTTTAATATCTACAGTGCAGATAATCATCATCATATCAGGATTAAAATGATCAAATAAAATAATGGATGTGAAAATACATTGAAAATTATGAAGAGAATTCAAATATTTTATTGGACTGTAGTACCTGCAGAAACAAAACTTGTAAGTTAAGAAGAACTTCATTTAGCTTTAGTCTCAAAAATTTTCATTATTTAGAAGGATAGCATTTTAATAGGAACTTTTATTTCAGTATAATATATTTTAAAATGCATTATAATGGCACGTCTAGGCTCTACTGTAGCAATATGTCTTATCAAAAGTAAAATATTCTTTCATAAACAACAATATATATCTCTACAAGGCCATTATTAAAATTATCTTAGCATCTCAGAATCAAAAACATCGCATTTAACTTGGACTATTGCTACTCTAGTTAAAACCTATGTGTGAGTTTTCATGCCCAGCCATAGGCAATTACAAAATCTTTATGAGTTTGGTAGTTTAGATCCCAAAAATAAGTAATATCATAAAGTACTTATCTTTCTCTGTCTGATTTATCTCACTTAGCGTGATGTGCTCAGGATCCATCCATGTTGTCATAAAAGGCAGGATGTCCTTCTTTCTAACAGCAGAGTAATATTCCATATACATATGGAATATACCACATCTTCTTTATCCATTCATCAACTGATGAGCACTCAGGTTATTTTCACATCTTGGCTATTGTGAATAATGCTGCAATAAACATAGAAATACATATATCTCATTGATATCCTCTTTTCATTTCCTTTGGGAAGATAACCAGAAGTAGAATTGCTAAATCATATGGTAAATCAATTTTTAATTTTTTGAGGAACCTCTATTCCTTGTTTTCTATACTGCTTGATCAATCCACATTTCCACCAGGAGTATAAAGGGTACCTTTTTCTCCACATCCTTTCGAATGCTTGTTATCTCTTGCCTTTTTAATGATAGCCATCCTATCAGGTGGGGGGTGATATCTCATTGTGGTTTTGGTTTGCATTTTCTGATGATTTGTGATGTTGAGCAAGTTTTTACATACCTGTTGACCATTTGTATGTCTTCTTTGGAAAAATGTCTATTTAGTTGCTCTAAACATTTTTAAATCAGTTTGTTTTTTTGTTATTGAGTTTCATTAGTTCTATATATATTTTGGATATTCACCCTTATATATATCCAATATATAGTTTGCAAAATTTGTTTCTCATTCTGTAGGTTGCCTTTTTGCTTTGTTAATTGTTTCCTTTGCTGTGCAGAAGCTTTAAAGTTTGATGTAGTCCCACTTGTTGATTTTTGCTTTTGTTGTCTGTGCTTTTGGTGTCATATCCAAAAAATCATTTCTAAGACCAATGCTAAGGAGTCTCTCCCCTGCTTTTTTCTGGGAGTTTTATGGCATAAGGCCTTATGATTAAGTTTTTGATCCATTTAAAGTTATTTTTTGTGAGTGGTGAAAGATATGGGTCTAATTTCTTTGTTATGCACATGTTTATCCAGTTTTCCCAACACAATTTGTTGAAGAGACTATCTTTTCCCCATTGGGTATTCTTGGCTCCCTTGTTGAATATTAGTTTTCTGTGCAGGTAGGGGTTTAATTCTGGGATGTCCATTCTGTTTCATTGGTATGTGTGTCTATTTTTATGCCAGTACCATATATATATTTTTTAATTTTTTACTATAGTTTTGTAGTATAGTTTGAAATCAGGAAGTATGATACATATGATTTTGTTCTTTTCCCTTAAGATTGGTTTAGCTATTCAAGATTTTTTGTGGCTCCATGCAAATTTTAGGATTTTTTCCTTATTCTGTGATGAATGCCATTGGTATTTTGCTGACAATTTCAATAAATCTATAGATAGTTTTGGTAATATGGATATTTTAACAATATTAGTTATTCTGGTTCATGAACACAGGATGTCTTTCCATATGTTTGTGTCTTTGATTTCTTTCAGCAAAGTCCTACAGGTTTTATTGTACAGATCTTTCACTCCCTTGGTTGAATTTATTCCTAGGTATTTTATTGTTTTTGATGCTATCTTGAATGGGATAGTTTTCTGTATTTCTTTTTCAGATGTTTCATTATTAGTGTATAGAGAGACTGTTTGGAAGATGGCAGTGTAAGAGGACTCTGAGCTCACCTCCTCCCATGGATACAACAACAATGGAGAATATCCCTAGACAAGCTGTCAGACATAAAGGGAAAGAAAAGCCTGCTCTTAAACGGTCCACACACAAATTCACCTACTTTGGAAAGCAACCTAAAATTACCAGAAAGAAAGGTATATAGCCCTTTGGTGAAAAAAGACTCACTTGATAGACTCTGGGTGCATCTTGATGAGAAGTGAGACCTCTCCTGGCTGGGACCACCTCCCTAGGGACTAAGACATTGGCAACAGCCATTGTTGTGACCTAGTACAAGTGTGCTGATGCAGATCCTGGCAGACACTATTGGAGTACTTTCCCTGACCTGTTAGCTCAGGGTCTGCCCCACCTACTAGAGCATCAATATAATCCAGCTTAGCCAGAGCAGGCAACCTGCCCTAGGGACTGGCCCCACCCAACCACAAGCCCTCAGGCAACTTGTGGGCCTGCATAGGGTGGGTGGGACCTCTGTAGAAGGGTGAGTGGGTCCACTTCAGTGGGTCAGGGCATGCACACAGGCCAGGACTGTGTTGATGAGGCTTGGGGCCTATGGGAGGTGGGGCTTGTCAGTTGCAGCAGACTTGTGCTTCTCAAACAGCCACATAAGGGGTTGGTCCCACCTTACTATGCCTGAAAAAATTGTTTGCTGCCACACCTTGGGCTGGACCCACCCAGCTGCACTCCTTCAAGAACAGACAACAGCTTTGCAGGCCAGAGGCCTACAGCAATTGTAAGCCCCTGAGCCTAGCAAACAGCCACACTGAGGGCCTAGTCAAGCTACAGAAAAATTGCTGTTGGAAAGTACTATTAGATGTTGCAGCCAACTGTGCTGGGGCTCCCCCATACCCAATAAAGTGACTGAAGGGAGCATAACAGCCACACACAGCTGAGCATTACAACCAGAAGGCCAGGGGGACAGCCTAGCACAGCCATGCACCTACAGCAAGAGCAACCCCACCACAACAGAAGGACACAATAGTCCAGACAGGGGACTTTCTTGTAACACTTGGAACTGGTTACAAATGAGAAACACATTGCTGGGCCTCATAAAGAGATGTCTCAAATATTGAGACTCACAGCTGATCTACCTAATACATAGATATGGCACAGAGAAAGAAGCAAAATGAGGAGACAAAGGAATATGTTCCAAATAATGGAACAGGATAAATCCTCAGAAAAAGAATTAAATGAAGCAGACATACACAATCTACCTGATAAAGAGTGCAAACTAATAGTCATAAGGATGCTTACTGATCTTGGTAGAAGAATGGATGAGTTCAGTGAGAACTTCAATAGAGAATTGAAAAATATAAAAAAGAACCAATCAGGGGCCGGCCCCACGGCCAAATGGTTAAGTTTGCGTGCTCCGCTGCTGTGGCCCAGGGTTCAGATCCTGGGTGTGGACAAGGCACCACTCATCAGGCCATGTTGAGGCAGTGTGCCACATCCCACAACTAGAAGGACATGCAACTAAGATATACAACTGTGTACAGGGGGGATTGGGGGAGATAAAGCAGAAAAAAAAGATAAAACAAAGAACCAATCAGAAATGAAAAATACAATAATGGAAATAAAAAATTCACTAGAGGGACTCAATAGCAGAGCAGATGATACAGAAGAACAGATCAACAAGCTAGATGAAACACTAGAGGAAATAACCCAAGGTGAACAAATAATAGAAAAAAGAATTAAAATGAGTGAAAACAGTCTAAGGGACCTCTGGGACAACATCAAGCACACTGACATCTGCATTATAGTTGTCCCAGAAGGAGAAGAGAAGGAAAGGGGCAGACAATGTATTTGAAGAAATAATCACTGAAAACTTTCCTAACCTAAGGAAGGAAACAGACATCCAGGTAGAGGAATCATGGAGAGCACCAAACAAGATAAACCCAAAGAAGCCCATGCCAAGACATATTATAATTAAAATGTCAAGAATTAAAGATGAAGAGAGAATCCTAAAAGTGACAAGAGAAAGGCAACAAGTGACATACAAAGGAAACCCCATAAGACTATCAGCTGACTTATCAGTGAAATTTTACAGGCTGGAAGGGAGTGGTATGATATATTTGAAGTGCTGAAAAGAAAAAAACCTGCAGCCAAGAATACTCTACCCAGTAAGGTTATCATTCAGAATGGAAAGAAAGATAAGGAATTTTGCAAAGAAGCGAAAACTAAAGGAGTTTATCACCACTAAACCAGCCTTACAAGAAATGCTAACGGGGCTTATTTAAGAGGAAAAGAAAATGCCACAAATGAGAATAAGAAAATTACTTGAAAAAACCAAAAACGAAACAATAAAATCACTGGTAAAGGAAAATATACAGTAAAGGTTGAAGATCAACAACCTATGAAGCTAATATGAAGGTCAAAAGACAAAAGAACTAAAATTAACTATTTCCATTATAAGAAGGTAACATATTCATATGCAGAAAAAAGAGGTCAAACACAATATCAAAAGCATTAAGTGTGGCAGGAGAGGAGTAAAAGTAAAAGAATAGACCATTTAGCTAGAGGTCAAACTTAAGAGATCATCAACTTAATATAGATTGCTAAATATGTAGGTTATTATATATGAACTCTTGGTAATCACAAACCAGAAACCTATAAAAAATACAGAAAAAATTAAGAGAAAGGAACCCAAGCATAACACTAAAGAAAGACATCAAATCACAAGGGAATAGAGCAAGAGAAGAAGAAAGGAACAGTGAAGAACTACTAAAACACCAAGAAAAAAAAAGGCAGTAAGTAAATACGTATCAATAGCTACTTTAAATGTCAATGGACTAAATGCTCCAATCAAAAGACATAGTGTGGATGACTGGATATAAAACTATGTCCTATATATACGCTACATACAAGAAACACATTTCAGACCTAAAGACACCCACAAACTGAAAGAGAAGGGAAAGAAAAATATACTCCATGCAAATAGCAAAGAAAAGAAAGCCGGGGTAGCAATACTTATATCAGACAGAATAGACTGTAAAACAAAAACCAACAAGAGAAAAGAAGGACACTACATAATAATAATGGGAACAATCTAACAAGAGGATATAACACTTGTAAATATCTATGCCCCAAACATAGGAACAGTTAAATATGTAAAGCAATTATTAACAGACTTAAAAGGTGAAGTAGATGGTAACACAATAATAGTAGGAAACTTTAACACTCCACTTACACCAATGGATAAATCGTCCAACCAGAAGACGAACAAGGAAACATTGGCCTTAAATGACACATTAGACCAGAGGGACCTAGCAGATACATACAGAGCATTCCATCCAAAAACTGTAGAATACACATTCTTTTTGAATGCACATGGAACACTCTCCAGGATAGGTCACATATTAGGCCACAAAATAAGTCTCAATAAATTTAAGAAGATTGAAATAATACCAACCATCTTTTCTGACCACAACAATATGAAACAGGAAATCAACTACAGGAAGAAAATTGGAAAATCCACAAAAATATGGAGGTTAAACACAATGCTACTGAACAACTATTGGGTCATTGAAGAAATCTAAAAATCCCTGGAGACAAATGAAAATGAAAATACAGCATGCTAAAATTTATGAGATACAGCAAAAGCAGTTCTAAGAGGGAAGTTTATAGCAATACAAGCCTACCTCAACAAACAAGAAAAATCTCAAATAAGCAATCTAACAGTGCACCTAAAGGAGCTAGAAAAAGAAAAGCAAACAGAGCCAAAATCATTAGAAGGAAGGAAATAATAAAAATCAAGCAGAAATAAACAGAAATAGAGAATAAATAAATAACAGAAAAAAGTAATGAAACAAAGAGCTGGTTCTTTGAAAATAGAAACAAAATTGATAAACCTTTAGGTAAACTCACCAAGAAAAAAGAGAGAAGAATCAAATAAAATCAGAAATGAAGCAGCAGAAATTACAACAGACACCCAAGAAATACAAAAGCTTATAAGAGACTACTAGTAAAAGCTATACACCAACAAATTGGATAATCTAGAAGAAATGGATAAATTCTTAGAATCATACAACCTTCCAAAACTGAGTCAAGAAGAAGTGGAGAATTTGAATAGACCAGTCACCAGTAAGGAGAGTGAAGTAGTAATCAAAAACCTCCCAAAAAATAAAAGTCCAGGACCAGGTGACTTCACTGGTGAATTCTACAAACATTCAGAGAAGACTCAAAATCTATCCTTCTCAAACTCTTCCAAAAATTTGAAGAGCAAAGGAAGCTTCCTAACTAATTTTATGATGCAAACATTACCTTGGTAGCAAAACCAGACAAGGACAACAGAAAAGAGGAAAATTATAGGCTACTATCACTGATGAATATCAATTGAAAAATCTTCAACAAAATACTAGCAAATTGAGTACAACAATACATTAAAATGATTATACACCACAATCAAGTGGGATTTGTTCCAGGGATGCAGGAATGGTTTAAAATTTGCAAATCAATCAATGTGAAGCATGGCATTAACAAAATGAAGAATAAAATTCACACAATCATCTCAATAGACACACAGAAATCATTTGACAAGATACGGCATCAATTTATGATTAAAACTCCAAATAAAATAGGTATAGAAGGAACGTATCTCAACATAATAAAGGCCATATATGACAAATCCACAGTTAATCCCATACACAATGGAGAAAAACTCAAAACTGCTCCTCTAAACATAGGAGCCAGATAAGGATGCCCACTTTTACTACTTTTATTTAACACAGTATTGGACATCCAAGCCAGAACAATCAGGCAAGAAAAAGAAATAAAAAGGATACAAATTCGAAAGGAAGAAGTGAAACTGTCACTATTTGCAAAGGACGTGATTTTATATTGAGAAAATCCTAAAGAATACACTAAAATACATTTAGAAATAGTAAATGAATATGGTAAAGTTGCAGGATACAAAATCAACATACAAAAATCAGCTGCATTTCTGTATACCAATGATGAAGTAGCAGAAAGAGAAATTAAGAATACTACCCCATTTACAATTGCAATAAAATGAACAAAATAACTAGGAATAAACTTAACCAAAGAGGTGAAAGACCTGTATGCTGAAAACTATAAACGTTGAAAGAAATGGAAAAAGACTCAAATAAATCAAAAGATATTCCATGATCTTGGATTGGAATAATTAACATAGTTAAAGTGTTCAAACTTCCTAAAGCAAGCTACAGATTCAATGCAATCCCTATCAAATTTCTGACAGTATTTTTCACAGAAATAGAGCAAAGAATCCTAAAATTTATATGGAAAAATAAAAGATCTGAAATAGCACAAGGAATCCAGAGAAAAAAGCACAAAGCTGGAGGTATAACACTCTCTGATTTCAAAATCTACAACAAAATTGTAGTAACCAAAATAACATGGTACTGGTGCAAAAATGGACACACAGATTAATGGAATAGAATTGAGAGCCCAGAAATAAGCCCACACATCTATGGACAGCTAATTTTCAACAAGGGAGCCAGGAACATACAATGGAGAAAAGAAAGTCTCTTCAATAAATTATGTTGGGAAAACTGGACAGCCACATGCAAAATAATGAAAGTAGACTATTATCGTATACCATACACAAGAATTAACTCAAAATGGATTAAAGACTTGAATGTAAGACCTGAAATCATGAAACTTCTGGAAGAAAACATAGGCAGTACGCTCTTCAACATCAGTCTTAGCAGCGTATTTTCAAGTACCGTGTCTGACCAGGCAAGGGAAACAATAAAAAATATAAATAAATAGGACTACATGAAACTAAAAAGTTTCTACACAGCAAAGTAAACCATCAATAAAATGAAAAGACAACCCAGCAATTGGGAGGAGTTATTTGCAAACCATATATCTGATAAGCGGTTAATATCCAAAATATATAAATCACTCATACATCTCAACAACCAAAATACCAACAACCAGGGGAGCCCCATGGCCCGGTGGTTAAGTTCACAAGCTCTGCTTTAGCAGTTCAGAGTTTCACTGGTTCAAATCGTTGGCGCGGACCTAGCACTGCTCATCAAGCCATGCTGAGGCGGCATCCCACATAGCACAACTAGAAGGACCTACAGCTAGAATATACAACAACTATACTGTGAGTCTTTAGGGAGAAGAAGAAAAAAAGTATAGGCAACCAATGTTAGCTCAAGGCCAGTCTTTAAGAAAAAAACTAACAACCCAAATAAAAAATAGGCAGAAGGTCTGAACACACATTTTTCCAAATAAGATATACAGATGTCCAACAAACACATGAAAAAGATGTTCAAATCACTGATTATTAGAGAAATACCAATCAAAACTACAATGATATATCACCTCATGCCTGTCAGAATGGCTATAATTAACAGGACTAGAAATGAGAAGTGTTGGAAAGGATGTGGAGAAAAGGGAACTCTCATACACTGCTGGTGGGAGTGCAAACTGGTGCAGCCACTACGAAAAACAGTATAGAGATTCCTCAAAAAATTAAGAACAGAACTACCATACAATCCAGCTATTCCACTTCTGGGTATTTATCCAAAGAACTTGAAAAGATGAATGTGTAAAGATAGATGCACCCCTAGGTTTATTGCGGCTGTGGGTTTGTCATATATGGCCTTTATCATGTTGAGGTCTATTCTTTCTATACCTAATCTGTAAAGGATTTTTGTCATGACAGGTTGTTGTATTTTGTCAAATGCTTTTTGTGCATCTATTGTGATGATGATGAGACTTTTATCTTTCATTTTATTAATGTAGTGTATCATATATATATATTTTTAAAGATTGGCACCTGGCTAACAACTGTTGCCAATCTTTTCTTTTCTTTCTTCTTTTCCTGCTTTACCTCCTCAAACCCCCCCTGTACACAGTTGTATATCTTAGTTGCATGTCCTTCTAGTTGTGGGATGTGGGACGCCGCCTAAATGTGGCCTGAAGAGCGGTGCCATGTCCGCTCCCAGGATCTGAACCCTGGGTCGCCGCAGCGGAGCGCGCGAACTTAACCACTAGACCACGGAGCTGGCCCCTAGTGTATTATATTAGTTGATTTATGTGTTTCGAACCTTTCTTGCATCCGAGGGATAAATCTCACTTTGTCATGGTGTATAAGTCTTTTAATGTGTACTTGAATTTACTTTGCTAATATTTTCTTGAGAATTTTTGCATCTATATTCATCAGGCATATTGGTCTCTGGTTTTCTTTCCTTATAGTGTCCTTATCTGGCTTTGGTATCAGGGTAATGCTGGCCTCATAGAATGAGTTTGGTAATGTTCCCTTCTCTTCAGTTTTTTAGAAAGGTTTGAGAAGGATTGGCATTAACTCTTCTGGAAATGTTTGGCAAAATTTGCCAGTGAAGCCATCTGGTCCTGGGCTTTACTGTGTTGGGAGGTTTTTGATTACTGATTCAATCTCCTTACTGATTATTGGTTTATTCAGGTTTTCTATTTTTTCATGATTCAGTCTTGGTAGATAGGGTGTTTCTAGAAATTTATCCATTTCTTCAAGGTTATGTAATTTATTGACATATACTTTTTTTATAGTAGTCTCTTAAGATCTTATGTGTATCTGTAGTACCAGTTCTAATGTCTTCCTTTTGATTTATAATTTTACCTATTTGAGTTTTCTCTCTTTTTTTCTTAGTCTTACTAAAGTTTTGTCAAATTTTAAAATCTCTTTGAAAAATCTGCTCTTAATTTTGTTGATCCTTTCTATGGTTTTTCTAGTTTCTATTTAATTTATTTCTCATGTAACCTTTATTATTTCCTTCTTCCTGTTTGCTCTCGGATTAATATTTTCTTCTTATTCAGTTCCTTGAGGTGTAAAGTTTGGTTGTTTATTTGAGATCTTTCTATTTTCCTAATATATGCACTTATTGTTATAAACTTTTGCTCAGAACTGCTTTTGCTGCATCTCATAAGTTTTAATAAGTTGTATTTCCATTTTCATTTGTTTGGGGATAAATTTTTATTTCCCTTTTAATTTCTTCTTTGACCTGTTGGTTATTTAGAAGTTTGTTGTTTAGTTTCTACATATTTTTAAACATTCCAGCTTTCCCCCTCTTTTTGATTTATTGTTTCATACCATTGTGGTGATAAAAGATACTTGGTATGATTTCAATCTTAAATTTTCTAAGATTTACTTCACGTTCTATCATAAAATCTATCTTGAAGAATATTCCATGTGCACTTGAGAAGAATATGTATTCTGGTGCTGTTGAATGGAATGCTCTATATATGTCTGTTAAGTCCATTTGGTCTAAAGTATGAGTAATTCCTATGCTTCCTTGTTCATTTTCTTTCTGGATAACTTACCCATTGCTAACAGTGAGATATTGAAGGCCCCTACGGCTATTGTATTGTCTATTTCTCCTTTCAGATATGTTAATATTTGCGTAATATACTTACGTGCTTCAATGTTGTGCATATATATATATTTTTTCAAATGTTATATCTTCTTGATATATTGACACTTTTATCATTATATAATGACCTTCTTTGTCTCTTATCACTGTTTTTGTCTTGAAGTCTATTTAGCCTGATATATGTATGGCTACCTCTGCATTATTTTGGTTTCCATTTGCATGGAATAGCTTAATCCATCCCTTCACTTCGTTTACTTAGAGCTCAAATGAGTCTCCTAGGCAGAATATAATCAGTTCTTGTTGCTCTATTTCTTTCTTTTTTCAATCCATTCAGCCACTCTGCCATTTGCTCGGTGAGTTCAGTCTATTTACATTTAGGGTGATTTTTCATATGAAGGAGTTACTACTGCCATATTTTCATTTGCCTTCTGTTTACTTTGTATCTCCATTGTTTCTTTTTCATTTTGTTTCTATCTTTGTAAATTGGTGGTTTTCCATGTTCAAATGCTCAGTATCCCCTTTTCTTATGTTTCATGAACCCCCTGTAGATTTTTGCTTTATGGTTACCAAGAGACTTATATAAAATATCTCATAGATAAAACAGTGAATTTTATGTTGATAGCTACTTATACTCATTCTCCTATAAAGACTCCACTTTTTACTCATCCCCTTTTATATTTTTGATGAGGGACTATCTACAGGTGGATGTGGTGTTGCCAGGCAGTAAACAGAAGGCAGGGCCTTCTCTGTAACTACAAGCAGCTGTGGGAGGCCCTGGTTGCCCTGGTTGCTGGTGAGTTCACCTGTGGCTGCACACTCTATCCTCCATGTGTGTGTGCTGAAGTGGAGGCCCATAATGGGCATCAGGTTGGTGGTATGTGGGTGCACAGCTGGAGGGGCAAGCCTGGAACACGAGCATGACGTGATTTTGCTTAGTTGGCTATCTGTGTTCTCTTGCATTTCATTGCTTCTTTATGATAATTACTTTGAATTCTTTGTCAGGAAATTTACAGATCTCCATTTCTTTGGGTTCAGTTATTGGCGCTTTATTAGTTTCCTTAGGTGTCATATTTTCCTGATACTTTGTGATCCATATAGGTTTTCATTGATGTCTGTGCATTTGAAGGAATAAACGTCTCTTCTAGTCTTTACAGATTGGTTTTAGCAAGTAAAGACCTTCTTCTGGCAGTTCCCTGGACTGATGTAATTATCTCTTGAATTGCACTCATGCTGGGTTGGAGCTGGGTCAGTACACTGTTGCTGGGTCTGCAGTGGAGTCTATGGTTTACAGGACTGTTATCAGGGACTTGGGTGGCCATGGATCCTGTCAAGTTCCTGGGCAGTCCGTACTGCTCCCTGACTGAGCCTTGGAGGACCTGGAGCTGAGTTACAGGGCTGCTTCAGAATCTTGAACTGGACCTAAGTTGACAGGCTTACCTCTGGGGCCAAATAAGAATGTGTCTCCTAGTGGTATCTGGGTGGGCATAACTGCTTGTAGATCACAGCTGGGAGGGGTTGGAGCAAAGTCACAGGGCTATTTCAAGACCTACTGTTGGACTGAGGTTTGCCGGCCTGCTTCCAGAGGCAATAACTGGCATGTTTTCCAGCTGGTCCCCAGGCTAGCAAGACTGATTGTATACTGAGGTTTGAGCTTATTCTCAAGGTCATTTCAGGATCTACAGTCAGACCAAGGTTGGCTGGCTTGCCTCTGAGAGCACTGACAGAAATGTCCCCACCAGGTTCCTGGGCCAGGAAGACTGCTCATAGACTATGGCTGGCAGGGACTGATGCCAAATATTGGGCCATTTCAGGATCTCAAGGGACACAGACAGGAGTGTTTTTCACTGTGTCCCTGGGTCAGAAGGCAGGACTGCTTGTGGACTGTGGTGAGGAAGGGCTCGAGTCCAGTTAGAGTCATTTCAGAATGGACAGTCAGACCAAGTTAGGTTGTCCTGTGTCCATGGGATTACAGATAGTGGTGGAGCCAGGTTACAGGCCACTTAATAGTCAAGAGCTGAGACCCATTTCTGTTGGTCTATTGTATGAGGCATGGGTGGGCATGTCTCCTACTGTGTCCCCTAGCTCATGGCCCTGGTGGCAGGACCTGGTGGCTGTAGTGAATTCCACAAGGGGATGGAGCCTTTTTCATGTCTGTAACTAGGACCACAGTCAGTGTGTCAGCCACTGGGTCACAGGTCTGTCTTCTCAAAATGACCCTCCTTGGTCTTGTACTCCACTAAGGTTTCAAAATCCCCTACCTGGATCCTTCCCACATGGCACTTTTGATCATGATTGGATGACAAATTATTGTTGCTGAGAGAGGATATGAGCAGGAGACCTCTTATTCCGCCATCTTACTGATATTAAGCTCACAATATTTCATCATTAGTAAAATAGTACATTTGAGGCTCCTAAATGATTATTTCATGAATGCCATGAATGGTAGGTCAGGCTAAATGCACACACACTCACACAAATACAAACACACACAGGCACACACATATTGGCTAAGATACCACTTTATATCAACTGGCTTCTGGAACACAGATCTAAATATCAATAATAGCATAAATTAGTAGATACAGCCAAAATGTTTCAGAACTTTGCTTTGTGTTGATTTTCAATTTAGCTAATGTTGCTGTAAGTGAAAAAAATTTTAATTTGTGGATGATCTCATCTTACCTACAGACACAGATGAATCCTTTCATTGCTCCTCATTTCCACTGGCAGATAGAAATTCTAATTATCTCCACCGACACCACTTTCCCATTAGTACATCTATTACCATTATTCATTTGACTTAACAGATATTACACACTTGTTAGAATAACCAAAAGCAAAAAATTCTGTCAATACCAAGTGCTGGCCAGCGTGCAGAACAATTTGATTTCTCATATATTGCTGTTGAGAATGCAAAATGGTATAGCCTTACTGAAAAACCATTTGGCTTTTTGTTTTATGAAGTTAAATATAGACTTACTATATGACCTTGCAATTCCAAATTTATCCCAGAGAAATTAAAATTTATGTTCACAAATAAACCTGTACATAAATGTTCATAGCAGCATTTTTTTAACTGTCCCAAACTGAAAATAACTCAAATGTTCTTCAACGAGTGAAAGGTTATACAAACTGTGATATGATATAATTGGTTGGCAGTATTTTTTCCTTCAGCACGCTATATATATATGTGATACATCCATGCTGTGGAATACTACTCAGGAATAAAAAAGAGCAAACTATTGATTCACAAAATGATTTGGATGAACTTCAATTGCATTATGTTAAAAGTGAAAGAAGACATTCTGAAAAGGTTACATAATGTATGGATTTATTTATTAGACATTCTGGGAAAAGAAAAATCATAGAGACCAAAAAGAGTTCGGTGATTGCCAGTAGTTAGGGATAAGGTAAAGATATGAATATAAAGGGGTAGAATGAAGCAACAATTGACCAAAATTATGCAATTAACATGCTGTTTTCTCTTATATAAAGAAAAAATTGGACTGAAGGTCAGTCTGTTTATAAATAGCTTGTACACACCTTTTCATCTGAGAGTAAATAAATGTGTATTTGTGTGCATTGATAATGTTTTCTTTTTTTACACGAGTGATGAGTTTACCCAATAATCTGGCAGGACTAGTTCTCCAAGTGATTTAAATAAAAATAAAATGTGTAACATCAGCATAATTTTTTATTTGAATAGATAGCAATTAAATTCATAGGCCTTAAAAGGTTTTTTCCAATGTAAATTAACTGAATCTATTTGGAATCATACCTTGTTCAGATCTCAGGTCTGTCACATATTAGATGTGTGGTCTTGGGAAAGTCATCTGATCTCTCTGTACCTCAGTTTCCTCACTTATGAAATGCAATAATATAACCTAACTCACAAGGTTGTTGTGAATATCAAGTGAGTTAAAATATAGTAAGGTCTTAGAACACTGCTCTGCACATGGTAAGCTATGAAACAGTGTTAAGGATTGTTGTTGCTCTTATTATTATTATTTAGTGATTTTCTAGTAAATCACATAAATTTACAAATGAGAAAACTGAAGCCTATTGAGATGAAATGGCTTCCAAATATATTTTGAAAAAGTAGCAGGCATAATTTTTCCCCTTCCATTTTCTCTACCATTTCTCTTACCAATTTTTCCTTTTCCTTTCCTTCCTTTTCCTTATATGGAAAAGTCACTTTTTAAAGTTTTGGTATATTTTTAATAATGAATATGAAATTGTCCGCTAGTGTTGCATTTACTTATTTATAGTCAGAAAAGCAATTCTAATGGTTCTTATGCCAAGCCCGTGATTTTGGCTCAATCTTTTGTTTAATTTGTATATCTGATCACTTATGTAAACGATGGCTTCCTGGCTCCAGATCTTTACTGCATTTTATCCACCTCCTCAGAGATGATGTTTTCCAGAAAATAAATTAGTGCTCACTTTACTCATACTATTCTGAAAATATAATTTTCAAAGACCAGAGTATTGAGTGAATCTTTCTTTTTTTTTTTTTTTTGCCATTTTTGTTTATGTCACTAGGAAGTCTAGAGTTTGATCCTGTCCTCCTGTGATAATTGCTTTATCACTTATAATTTTCCATCTCCAGTGATACAAACCTTGCTGCTGGAGTCATCTTTCCTTTGGTTTATGAATCTGTGGATACTTCCTTTATGCTTCAAATACCTCCTTCCCACTTACTTTGAGACTTAAAAAGAGGGAAAAAAACAGAGGCTTCCGAAAAAACAGTGAGTAATACTCTAATTTAATGAGTAAAGTATTGACATCACATATCAAAAAAAAAAACAGCACTAGCACCTTATGTCACGATGATTCCAAAAGGTAGATGTAAGAGCATATTTGGCTTCAAAAGGAATGGATACAGGAATAATGTATTCTTACTCATCTTGATAGTATAAACATTAATATAGCTCCTTTGTTATCAAGATTTTGGTTGGCACATACATGAAGAAAATGATTAACTCCCAGGGGAGAGGTGTGTGATTTCTTCATACTTTAGATAACAGTTTCTTAAGCTTTAGCCTGGGGTCTTCTTTACTTTAAACTATTAGAGAATTTGTGAAGAATTTTGCCACTCAAGATTCTATTCCTTAAAATATCTCTTTCTTTTATCATAATATTTTAACAATTTTTTATCTTGGGCTTTCATAACCTTTGAAGCTCTTTGCTATACATTTTTATAATTTAAAATATCTTGAAATAGTAATTTGAATGAAGATGAATAAAATGTACAATTACAATGTTGAGTGGAATAATAAAATGAAAGGTTAAATATAATGGTGAAATATGCAAAAGTAACATGATTTCATATTTCATTTATGATGATTTTATAAGAAAGTACAAGAACATCATTTGTAAGACATTTCTGATCTGAATTTCAGAGACAAGGAGAATTCAGAGAAAAGTGAATTTGCTTATCTACGCTAGCAGTGAAATAGAAGGCTGCCTCATTTCCACATGATATGCCCATGAAGAGAAACACATGCTTATAAAATGGAGACAATATACCGTACAGTTGTAGAAATATGAACACCTAATTTGTTGGTATTTTCTAGATTTTTGGCCATTCTAACTGTGCTGACTTTCCAAGGAAAATGAAAAGAAATATAGAATATTGTTTCAAATGCAGTTATACGAAAAAGGTTATTGTTAAATGCTGTAAATAAGTTAGATTTCTGTGTGTATTGGCAGAATAATTAATTAGCAGCCTCCATGCATTTGGGGTGGGGAGTCTCGTGGAACAGTGGACTTTTCCAAAAGCAAACAAACACTCTTCTCATTTGCCCTGAAACAGCTACTGAAGTTCATTCACATCACTCTATCCAATCCAATGTCAGAAAGAAAGGTGAGCCATGTTATGAGGGAAAGAATAAGACATCAGAAAACGTATCTTAGAAGATGAGAGGGGCCAGCCACATGGCCAAGTGCACACTCCACTGTGGCTGCCCAGGGTTTCACTGGTTTGGATCCTGGGCATGGACATGGCACTGCTCATCAAGCCATGCTGAGGTGGCGTCCCACATAGCAGAGCCAGAAGGACCTACAGCTAGAATATACAACTATGTACTGGGGGGTTTTGGGCAGAAGAAAAAAAAAAGATGAGAATGGAAACTTTGCAGACGTGTAAGTATTATAGTGTTAAGAGTGGGACAAAGACTAACAAAAAGAACGCATACAAGTATAATATATTTTTTACTTTTTCTAATCAAATATGCAATAGAGCTCATTTTGAATAATAGAATCATAAACTTGAGTACCTTTACAAATTCCCAACTTTCTAGAGTATGGACAAAATGTCATTACATTTTCTTTTTTTGAGGAAGATTAGCCCTGAACTAACTACTACCAGTCCTTCTCTTTTTTGCTGAGGAAGCCTGGCCCCGAGCTAACATCCATGCCCATCTTCCTCTACTTTATATGTGAGACGCCTACCACAGCATGGCGTGCCAAGCAAGCGGTGCCATGTCTGCACCCAGGATCCGAACTGGCGAACCCCGGGCCACCAAGAAGCAGAATGTGCGCACTTAACCGCTGCACCACTGGGCTGGCCCCTACATTTTCTTAATCAAATTTTATTCCTTATTTATTGTTATGGATTAACACTGGAAAAGGAGTTTCTGGCTAGGTATGAGAAAGAAGAAATAGGACAAAAGATCAAAACATAGCAGCAGACCTGCTGGTCAGGACACTGAGGTGAGGGCCAGGGGTATAACAAAAAGTTTTACTGTTCTATTTTCCCTGCATTGGCCTCATCTTTGATAAAGAATGCGTTATATTTAACAGAAGTTGGTAGAAATGGAGTCCTTAGGCGCTAAAGACCAGATTTGCCTCAACTATACC
Source organism: Equus caballus (assembly GCF_041296265.1). Lineage (NCBI taxonomy): Eukaryota > Metazoa > Chordata > Mammalia > Perissodactyla > Equidae > Equus > Equus caballus. The sequence goes on from NC_091715.1 coordinate 83,074,369, forward strand.
AATTTAAATTGCTTAAAAATGTCACAGCCTTATCTTATTAATGTATTCTCCAGTTAAAGTTTTTGAGTTGAATTGTCTAATAACGTGTCAATGATGAAAGAATGATGTTATAGAACGGTTACCCCAGTATGGATAGAGATAAACTAGCAAAATAAGAGAATAGTATTATATTAATTTTAATATTCAAAAGTTTTGGGGATATTGAATGCAAATACATAATTTAATAGCTTATGCTTTTTAAAACTTATCAAACTTAGTCTCAAGACCTAACCATTGGATGTAAGGTTGGATCGCTAAGATATTTACCAAATCTGTTTCTCTATGACTTAAACTCATACTGTTTGGAACTCACTGGCATATCTCATATCTCCATTCTTAAGAAATATAACTTTTTATAAGGAAATTAAGTTGTGGAACTATGAATCTGCAAAGCACTTAAGGAACTAAATTAAATGTAACTAATGCTTAGGAATTGTGATTTCCATAGTTACCAGGGAGTTACAAATAGACATAGGTAAATTATGGCATGATATTTATAAAAAAAATTTTATTCTGAGCATGGTGCAGAATAAATCTGCATTTTTATAAATATGACCACATTAAAACAATAGCAAGTACATATTCTATGTATAGAAAATGTATTTTTAAATGCCGCTTCATCATTAACCCAAGAACCATTATTCAGATTGAACACAAATGTCCATATTTACTGGCTTTGCATTATAAAGGCAAAATGTTAAGTTTAGTTAGACAACATTGTGTGGGTCTACATTATTTATACAGCAAAAAGAGCATTTGCCTCACAAATAAATGTGATCATGCGTATACGGCATTTTATACTCTCCCTTTCCTTCAGTTTTTTTTTTTTCTGTTGATAAAGTATTGTATTTAGATTGTGCTCCACCCGACAATGATTTACCTTGGAAATTTGATGACTATGATATTTTATAAAATTATTGGTTTCTTGAATAACACCTGTCACTTTCAAGTATGTATCTCTCATTTGCTGTCAGCTGAAAGGAAATGACTACAAAATTCCCCAGCTAGGGGAGAACGTCCAAGATTTGGAGCCTGAAAGAAAGGAGGGGAAACATAAGTACTTCCTACGGTGAATTTGTCAATGTGATTCCAGAATATTAAAACATTTATATACTTTAATATAGCAGTTCCACCCATGGAAATATATTCTATGGAAATAATTCTTAATATGGAAAAAAAAATCTGTATTCTAAAAGATGTTCATTAAATATGATTATATAACAACAAATGTATACAAGCCAAAGATCCAAAAATAAAGAAAGAATTAAGTAATTTATAGTATTTAATGTCTTAGAAATATCTCATTGTCAAAAAACTTTTGTTTGATAATGTGAAATAAACATGCCATAATTTTAAATGGATAAAGCAGAAAAAATACACAAACATACACAATATGATCATAGATATATAAACCAACAAATATATTAATAAAAAAAGACTGGAAGAAAGTAAATGTGCTTAAATATTAGCTGTGGTTTTGAAAGTTGAGAATAGAATTTTTTTATTTGATACTTTTCTGCATTTCCATAATGACCATATGCTCTATTAACACCACAAATTTTCTTCAATATAAAGTACTGATTGTTTTCACTATATTCATTTCTACTTTTATCATCAGGTTAAGCTTCAAGATCATATATGGAATATTAAGCTTTTAATGTCCTTTTGGACACAGAATATAAAAGAAGATAATAGTGTTGATGCCTTTTCTTTTCTTATTAGAAAATTATAATAAAAACAACTTAAAAATTTATAATTTATAACGGTTGTGGCCACTGAATTACAAAACATTCTTTTGTAATATTTAAATTGTAAACAGAATTAATGGACATGTTTTTAATTATTAAAATACTGATGATTCTATTACAGTGCAAACTATCCAATCCTGGATCTCTTCTCAGAAAAGCCCTGATGGTTATCAGTTTGCTGCACGTCATCCCAGGCTTTTGTTGTTCTCTAAGTGTGTGTCTGTGGGTCTGTGTGTCTGCGTGTGTATCAATCTCCACTAATTAGAACGCTATGACTTTGCTATTCACTCTATAACATTGATTAAACTTTTTTAGTTTATTCTTTGGTCCAATTATGAAATAAGAATGTTAAAATTTCGTGTTATAATAGTGCTTACTGCCAAGTTCCTCAAGGGTAGAAGTGAGTGAATCATATTCTTCATTTTTGGCACGTTATTATCATTGATCAAGTTCCTTCCACTTTTATTCTCAATTTTGACCATATTTTATAGAACTATTTCCCTGAATTCAATATTCAAAGAAACACTTGATTTCAACCTAGGTCGTTCCTGCTTCTTACACCACAAACAACACTACATTGAATATCTTCGATACATGTGCCGTTATAGACCTATATGTAAGTTTCTCTGGGATATATACACAGGGCTGAAATTGCACTGTCACAAGTGTTCATATTTCCTCCGAATCCTCACCCACATTTGGGTATCATCCTCCTTTCTACATTTTGCCAATCTGACAAGTATATATCCGTGACTCATGGTGGTCTTAATTTACAATTTTTGTCATTATTGAGTCTATATAAATACATGAAAACATAGATATAAATAAATATAAATATACTCAGTAGGTGTGTGTCAGTGTCTGTACGTGTGTATGCCATATGAGCCTTCTTTTCTATGATTGACCTGTTTACATCCTTACCTAGTTTCATAACTACCTTATTGATTTGCATGAGTTCCTTGAATACTTTGGATATTAACTGTTAGTTTTAGATGTTGAAAATGCTTCCTCTGATGTTACTATCTGCTGGTAAAACTTTGACTCATAGTTGCAGACCACACCCTCCATCCCAGAGTGTATAGTCATATATTGTTTACAATGGGGATACTTTCTGAGAAATGCATCATGAGGTGATTTTGTCATTGTGCAAACATCATGGACTGCACTTATACAAACCTAGACGGTATAGCTTACTACACACCTAGGCTATATAATACTAATCTTATGGACCACCATCATATATACTGTCCATCATTGACCTAAACATCATTATGCAGTACATAACTGTATTCTTTTTTTAAAATATTTTTTATTTGCTTAATGGTTTTGCTTTGCTTGGAGGTTTAATTCATCTGAAGCTCATTTTGGATATTACACTTTATGGATCTAGTTTCATTTTTTTCATATAAAGAACCAGCTGCCTAATACATGACTCAAGAAAAATTCTCTGATGTCTAATAATAAAATATAATTTAATTGGGGATTCACCCTTATAAATATGTTTCTGTTCCTAACTTTCTGTCTCTTCCATGGACTAATTTGCTTTTCTTAATCATGCACATAGATTTTTTATATTTATGGTTTTGTATCATGTCTTAATATGTTATGTGCTGATACCATACATTTATACCACTTTTTAAAAATGGACTCTTCTTTATAATTGTTAATTTTATATAAAATTAATTAAAATATCTGGATAAGATTTTATTGGAATTTAGTCATATTAAGTATTACATTTTTATAATTTTTGACACAGTAAGAATGATATCTTAATTTCTATATGCTTTCTAATTTGTAATACTAGAATAGAAGAACAGTGGATATTTATAACTTGATATTTTATTCAACAAATTTGGTGAACATGCTTCTTTTACCAACATATTGTCTGTTGAATCTGCAGGCTTTTACATGTAAAGTATTACACAATCTGTAAATAATAGACTTTTATCATCCATTCTAATCTTTACATCTATTTTTAAATGCAATGTCTTCCAAAGCATTGGTAAATTCATCCCCTTATACGGTGAACAGCAGTGGCAATAATGAGCTTTTCTTTTTCTTACTTCTGATATTGATGGCATTCATTAAATTAGTAATTTTCTACAATGGATGTATGTTAGAATCTCCCGGGAAGAGTTTTTAAAATTACTACAGCTCTTGGAGACATCAGCAACATGGCAGGACCTCATTCTCCCATGGAAACATTGTTAAAAAAACAGAAACTGATGAATATAACTTTATAGACGTTCTAGAAATCGGTCAAAGGTCTATAGCTGCCAAGAGAGTGCACAATGAGGAAAAAGCCACATTTAAACTGATAGGAAAATTTGTGGCATTTTTACTCACTTGCCCTACCATCTCCCCAGCAGGATGCAGTGTGGTTTGGGGAAAGCAGTGGCGGTGCTTATTCCCCTGCTGCAAACTGGAGACAGCAGAGTGGACTGAGTTTGCCATGTTTTAACCTTTCTGTGAGCTGCCTAAGGGATTGGCCCCTGGGATGCCCAGCTCAAAGTGCAGAAGGCCAAAAGGGGATTGGATCTGAGAAGCAGAGGGCAAGGATCAAGAAAACCATAATAGTACTGCAGACCCACAGACAACTTTGTTAAAAAAATTACTAATTTAAGAATACAGTAGAGCAGCTAATGTCACAGGGGTGAGAACTCTTAGGAAAATTAAAACATTTAAAAGCAATCACATATATGGGGGAAGTGGAAAAAATCACACACACAAGCCCAAGGAATGCATGCCCAGGAGATGGCTGAGAAGAACTTAAGCCTTATGCCAGGCTGATCAGTGAAATTTTTTCCATCATAGAGCCAGTCTCTAGAGAGGAAGAAGCAGCTGTTTTTTTCAAATGTCTCATTTTTTAGCAAAATATCACAAGACATAAAAAGACACATGAAAACATTGCCTATTCAAAAGGAAAAATAAATATCTAGAAATTACCCCTGAGAAATACAGGAATTGGACTCACCAGACAAGTTTTTTTTTTTTTTGAGGAAGATTAGCCCTGAGCTAACATCTGCTGCCAATCCTCCTCTTTTTTTTTTTTTTAGCTGAGGAAGACTGGCCCTGAGATAACATCCATGCCCACTTTCCTCTACTTTATATGTGGGACGCCTACCACAGCATGGCTTAACAAGTGGTGCCATGTCAGCACCCGGGATCCGAACCAGCGAACCCCGGGCCACCAAAGCAGAAAGTGCAAACTTAACGGCTGTGCCAACGGGCCGGCCCCAACAAATATATATATATATTTAAAGATTTTATTTTTCCTTTATCTCCCAAAGCCCCCCAGTACAAAGTTGTGTATTTTTAGTTGTGGGTCGTTCTAGTTGTGGCATGTGGGATGCTACCTCAGCATGGCTTGATGAGCAGTGCCAAGTCCACGCCCAGGATTAGAACCGGCGAAACCCCGGGCTGCTGAAGCAAAGTGCACGAACTTAGCCACTCATCCATGGGGCCAGCCCCCAAATATTTTTTTAATAAAACTTTCCCAAATATTCTTGAAGAGCTACAGGAATACGGACAAAGAACTAAAGAAAATGAAGAAAATGATACATGAACAAATGAGAATATTAACAAAGAGATGTACATGATGAAGAGGAAACAAAGAGAAATTTTGGAGCTGAAAAATAAAGTACCTAAATTGAAAAATTCACTAAAGGGATTCAATAGCAGACTTGAACAATAAGAAAGAATTAGAAAACTTGAAGGAATGTTATTTGGAATTTTGAAGCCTGAGGAGCAAAACAAAAACTTATAGAGAAAAATGAACAGAGCCTAAGAACTTATGCAACACCATCAAGTGGGACAATATACACATGATGGAAATCCTAGAAAGAGAAGAGAGAAAAGGGCCAAGAGCTTACTTGAAGAAGTAATGTCCAAAACTTCTCAAATTTGAAGAAAAACATGGAGTCTACAAGTACGAAAAGCTTAAGAAACTCCAGCAAGGATAAAACTAAAGAGACTCACATCAAGACACATTATAAACAAACTATTGAAAGCGAAAAACAGAGAATCTTGAAATGAGCAAAAGAAAAGTGACTAAAGACATACAAGGGCTTGTCAATAAAATTTTCAGTACAGGCATACCTTGTTTTATTGTGCTTTGCAGGTACTGCATTTTTTATAGATTTAAGGTTTATGGCAACCCTGCATCAAGTAAGTCTGTTGGCACCATTTTTCCAACAACATTTGCTCTCTTCATGTCTCTGTGTTACATTTTTGGAATTCTTCAATATTTCAAACTTTTTCATTATTATCATATTTGTTATGATGACCTGTGATCAGCGATCTTTGATATTACTATTATAACTGTTTTAGGGAGCCACAAACTGTGCCCATATCAGGTGGCAAACTTAATTGATAAATGTTGTGTTTATTCTGACTGCTCCACAAGCTGGTCATTTCCCGTCCCTCCCCCTCTCCTCAGGCCTCCTTATTCCCTGCAATACAACAATATTGAAATTAAGCCAATTAATAACCCTACAATAGCCTCTAAGTGTTCAAGTAAAAAGAAGAAGCACATATCTCTCGCTTTAAATCAAAAGTCAGAAATGATTAAGCTAAGCTTAGTGAGGAAGGCATGTCAAAACCTTAGATAGGCCCAAAGTTAGGCCTCTTGCACAAAAGAGTTAGCCGATTGTGAACGCAAAGGAAAAATTATTTCATGAAATTAAAAATACTGCTCAGTGAAGACATGAATGATAAGAAAGCAAAACGACATTGTTGTTCATATGGAGAAAGTTTTAGTGGTCTGGACAGAAGATCAAACCAGCCACAATATTCCTTTAAGCCGAAGCCTAATCCAGAGCAAGGTCCTGATGCTCTTCAATTCTAGAAAGACTGAGAGAGGTGAGGTAGCTGCAAAAGAAAAGTTTGAAGCTAGCAGAGGTTGGTTCATGAGCTTTAAGGAAAGAGGCCGTCTCCATAACATAAAAGTACGTGGTGAAGCAGCAAGTGCTTATGTAGAAGCTGCAGCAAGTTATCCAGTGTACCTAGCTAAGATAATTAATGAAGGTGGGTACACTAAACAACAGATTTTCAATATAGGTAAACAGCCTTATATTGGAAGAAGATGCCATCTAAGACTTTTATAACTAAAGGGGAGAAGTCAACTCTGTGCTTCAAAGCTTCAAAGGACAGGCTGACTCTCTTGTAAGGGGATAATACAGCTGGTGACTCTAAGTTGAAGCCGATATTTGTTTACTATTCCCAAAATTCTACGGCCCTTTAGAACTATGCTTAGTCTTTGCATTTGTGCTCTATAAATGTGACAACAAAGCCTGGATGAAAGCACATCTGTTTACAATATGGTTTACTAAATATTTCAAACCCATTATTGAGATCTATTGACCAGAAAAAAAGATTCCTGTCAAAATATTACTGCTCATTGACAATGCATCTGGTCACCCAAGAGCTCTGATGGAAATGTACAACAAGATTAGCATTGTTTTCATGCTTCCTGCCACAACATCCATTCTGCAGTCCATAGATCAAGGAGTAAATTTGACTTTCAAGTTTTATTTTTTAAGAAATACATTTTGTAAGGCTATAGCTGTCATATATAGTGATTACTCTGACGGATCTGGGCAAAGTAAATAGAAAATCTTCTGGAAAGGATTCCTCATTCTAGATGCCCTAAGAACATTTATGATTCATGAGAAAAGGTCAGAATATCAACATTAACAGGAGTTTGGAAGAAGTTGATTCCAGCTCTCAAGGTTGACTTTGAGGGGTTCAAGACTTCGGTGGAGGAAGTAACTGCAGATATAGTGGATATAGCAAGAGAAATATAACCAGAAGTGGAGACTGAAGTTGTGACTGACTTGCTGCACTCTCCTGATAAAACTTTAATGAATGAGGAGTTCCTTCTTATGGATGAGCAAAGAAAGTGGTTTCCTGAGGTGGAATCTACTTCTGGTGAAGATGCTATGAGCATTATTGAAATGAGAGCGAAGATTCAGAATATTACATAAACTTAATGGACAAAGCAGTGGCAGAGATTGAGAGGATTGACTCCAATTTTGACAGAAGTCTTACTGTGGGTGAAATGATATCAAACAGCATCATATGCTACTAGGAAATCACTTGTGAAAGAAAGAGTCAACAGTGCAGCAAACTTCATTATTGTCTTATTTCAAGTAATTGCCACAGCCACCCCTTCTTTCAGCAACTACCCCACTGATCAGTCAGCAGCCATCAATATCGAGGCAAGACCCTCCACTAACAAAAAGATTACAGCTCACTGAAGGCTGAGATGATGGTTGGCATTTCTTTTAGAAATAAAGAATTTTCTAATTGAGGTATTTACACTGTTTTTTTAGACATAATGCTATTGCACTCTTAGTAGCCTATAGTATAAACATAACTTTTACATACACTAGGAAACCAAAAACAATTTTGTGACTCACTTTATTGTGATACTCACTTTATTGTGGTGTTCTGGAACCAAACATGCAATATCTTTGAGATGTTCCTGTAGATTTCTCGACAGAAACAATACAGTCTAGAAGGAAGTGAGAGGACATATTTCATGTGCTGAAAGATAAAAACTATCAATCAAAAAACTTATATTCAATGAAACTGTCCTTCAAACATAAGGGAGACATTTGCAGACAAACAAAATCTCTGAGAGTTCGTTACTACTAGAACTGCTTTACAAAAACTGCTAAAGCGAGTCCTTCAAAGTTGAAACAAAAGGACACTAGATAGTATCTCAAAGCCATTTGAAAATATAAAGCTCTTTTGCAAATGCAAATACATGAAAAACATAAAAACCAGTATTATTATAATTTTGGTTCGTATCTCCACTTTTTATTCTTTAACAGGATTTAAAATAAAAAAGCATAAAATTAATTATAAATCTACATGGGTACACAATGTATAAAGATGTAATTTGCGACATCAGTAACATAAAATGGAGGAGTGGAGCTGTAAGGAGTAGCATTTTTTAACGTAATTTGTAAGTTAAGTAGGTATCAGTTTAAATTACATTGTTAAAACTTTAGAATGTTATATATAATCCCCATGGAAGTTAAAAAGAAAATAAAACAGAAATAAAAACCTATGTCTATGAAAAATAAACTAAACACAAAGGACGACAAAAGGAAAAACATGAAGGACAAAAAACTATAAGACATAAAGAAAATAAATAACAAAATGTCCATAGTAAGTCTTCCCTTTCAGTAAGTACTTTCAATGTAAAGCAATTGAACTCCCCAATCAAGAGACATATTGTTTGAATGGATTTAAAAGAAAACAGAATCTAACTATATGCTATCTACAAGGTACTCAACTTAGATCTAAGCACGCACATAGGTTGAAAGGGAAGAATGGAAAAATATATTCCATGCAAATAGTAATCAAAAGAGAGAAGGAGTGGCTATATTAATATCAGACAAAATAGACTTTAAGTCAAAAACTGTTACAAGAGACAAAAAAGGACATTATATAATGATAAAAGGTCAATTCACCAGGAAGATGTAATAATTGTTAATATTTATGCATCAAGATCAAAGCTTCTAAATGAAACAAACATTAACAGAATGGAAGGGAGAAACTGTTCTACAGTAACATTTGAGACTTCAATACCTCACAATAATGCATGGAAAAAAACAAGACAGAAATCAATAAGAAAATAGAAGAATTACACAAAACTGTGGAACAATTATATCTAACAGATATATACAGAACACTCCACTCAAAATAGTAGAATATATCATTTTCTCTAGTGCTCATGAAACATTCCCTAAGATAGACTATATTTTAGGTCACAAAAGAAGTCTTAATACATTTAAAAGGATTTAAATCATACAAGGTATCTTTTCTAATCATAATGGAATGGAACTAGATCTCAATAGGAGAAGGAAAATCAGAAAATCCACAAATATGTGTAAGCAACACACTTTAAAAACCAATAGGTTAAAGTAGAAATCAAAAGAAAAAATTAGAAGATATCTGAAAAAACGAAAATGAAAACACAGCATACTAAAAATAATGAGACTGAGTAAAAGCTGTCCTAAGTGAGAATTTAAATCTGTAAATGCTGATATTAAAAATAAAGAATATTCTAAAGTCAACAGCCTAACTATAAATCTTAGGAAATTAGAAAAAATTCAAAGCTAGTAGAAGGAAATAATGAAGATTAAAACATAGATGAACGAATATAGAGAATAGAAAAACAATGTAGAAAATCTATAAAACCAAGAGCTGGTTTTTCAAAAAGACAACAAAATTGATGAATCTTTAGCTGGATTGACCAAGAAAAAAAGAACAATAAAATTACTGAAGTCATAAATGATAGAAAGGGCATTACTATAAATTTTACACATATAAAAAGTATTATAATAAAATCTCATAATCTATTGTATACCAACAAATTTGATAATATGGATAAAATGCACAAATTCCTAAAAACAAACAACCTACCAAAACTGATTGATGAAGAAATAGAAAATCTGAGTAGATCTGTAGCTAGTAAGGAGATTGAATCAGTACCAAAAAACTTCCCTACAAAAAAAGTTCCAGAACCAGATAGCTTTACTGGTAAGTCCTGTTAAGTATTTAAAAAAGAATTAAGAACAATCCTCCTCAAACTCTTCCAAAAAATTAAAAAGGAAGGAATAATTTCAAACTCATTCTATGAAACCAGCATTACCCTGATAACAAAGCCAAAGACATTACAAGAAAAGAAAACTACAGACCAATATCTCTGATGAAAATTAATGTAAAACTCCTCAAAAAATGCTTGCAAACTAAATTCAACAGCATATTAACAGCATTATAGTACATGACCAAATGTGATTCATTCCTGGAAGGTAAGGATGATTCAACATATGAAAATCAATCAATGAAATATGCCCCATTGACAGAATGAAGAAAAAAAATCCACATAATCATCTCATATGAGGCAGAAAAAACATTTGATAAAATCCAATAACCTTTCATTAAAAAAATACTAATCAAACCAGAATTAGAAGTAAATTTTTCAACATAATAGAGATCATATATGAAAAACCCAGAGAACATCACCCTCAATGTTAAAAGACTGAAAGCTTTTCTTCCAAAATCAAGAACAAGGCAAGGATGCCTGCTTTTACCACTTATACTCAATATATTACTGGAAGTTCTAGCCAGAGCAATTGGGGAGGGAAAATAAGTAAATGGCATTCAAAATGTAAAGGAGAAATAAAATTATCTTTTCTGCAGAAAATATGAACTTACATGTAGAGAACTCTAAAGATTCCACCAAAATCTTGTTAGAATTATGCAACAAATTCGGCAAAATTGCATAAAACACAAATTCACATGCAAAACCTAGTTGTGTTTCTGTGCATTAATAATAAACCATCAATAAAGATAATTATGTAAAAAATCCATTTACAATAATATCAATAAGAATAAAATACTTAGGAATAAACAAGCAAGTATGCAAAAGATTTGTATACTGAAAACTATAAAACATTGCTGAAAAAATTAAAGAAAATACAAATAAATGGAATGGCATCCACTATTCATAGATTGGAAGATGTAATATTGTTAAGATGTCAATGCTACCCAAAGTACAGAGTCAATGCAATCCTTATCAAAATATCAATGATGATTTTGCAGAAATAAAAAAAGTTATCCTGAAATTTATATGGAATCTGAAGGATTACAAATTGCCAAAATAGTCTTCAAAAAGAAGAAGATTTGGCAGACTCACACTTACTGATTTCAAAATTTATTGCAAAACTAGAGTAGCCAAAATAGTGCAGTATTGACATAAAACAGACATTTCATATGGGAAAATACATATGGAACTATATACATATAACCACACTGGAATATTGTTCAACCCTGAAAAGGAAGTAAATTCTGACATCTAACAAATGTTACAACATGAGTGAACCTTGAGGATATTATGCTAAGTGAAATAATCCAGTCACAAAGAGACAAATACTACATGATTCCACTTACATAAAGTATCTAGCGTAGTCAAATTTATAGGGACAGAAAATAAAATGTTAGTTTGCAGGGGTTTGAGGAAGTGAGGAATGGGGAGTTTTTGTTTAATAAGTACAGAGTTTCAGTTTTGTAAGATGAAAAGAGTGATGGAGATGAATGGTGGTGATGGTTGCACAACAATGTGAATGTACTTAATGTCCCTGAAGTGTACACTTCAAAATAGTTAAGATGGTAAATTTTAAGTGTATTTTTCCACAGTTAAAATTAAATAAAAGGAATGCTTGAAACAGCAGTTCAAGATCCCCATAATCCTGTAAACAGATTTACTAGCTTTCAAATTTTTCGAGTGTAATGAGCAGAAATGAACAACTCATTACTGTTCTAATTTACATTTCCTTAATGCATAATGTATTTGAGCATTGCTTTACATGCTGTTCTTCTTCTTAGTTTGATATCTAAATTTCCTTTTTATATCCACATCCCATTTTTCTATTGGGGGTTAATATATTTTTTCTTATTTATTTGTAGAATTCTTTATATATTTTTCAGCAGCACTGTCAAGTAGAATTTTCAGCAATGATGAAAATGTTCTATATCTATGCTGCCTAATACAGTAGCCACTAGAAACATTTGACTATTTAGAACTTACAATGTGGCTAGTGACTGAATAACTTAATTTTTCATTTTATTTCATTTTAATTAATTTAAAATTAAATTCTCACATTTGGCTAGTAGCTATCCTATGGGATAGTACAGTACTATATAAAACCTTGTCAGTTACATACTTTGGAAATATCTTCTCCCAATCTGTCATCTCTTAAGTTTGTCCATTGTGTTTGTTGAACAAAAACCTCTTAATGATTACATTGTTTTAAATGGGAATATTCAGTACAATCAAAAAAAGAGAAGAGTGCAATGAACTTCCATGTATGCATTATGCAGTTAAAAAAGAAAAATTCTGCCATTATTTTTTCATCTATATACTCTGTTTTTGTTTTGCTAAAAGATTTTTACACAAATCTCAAACAGGATTTATTTTGGCCATGCTTTGATTATATTTTGTTGTGGAACAGAGGACCACAAAGTTAGTGGCCAAAAACACAATTTTGTTGTTCAAGAATTTGGGGAGTTCTCAGCTGGGTGTTCCGGCTCTGATCCGTGTGCTGTCAGCTCGGGCTGCTAAGTTGGAGGATCTCCTTCCTAGAGAATTTTCGCTCACATGTCTACCTCCTTGCTGTTCCTGAGCCTCTCTATACAGCATCTCATCTTGCCTAGCCTCACCCTGTGGATTGAGTTTCTCATAGCGTGATGGTCTCGGTAACATTGTATTTTAGGTATGAAAAAGTCATAAAAACACAGGCTGTCTTCTTAAAGGAAAGGCTCAGGACCGACAGGGCATCGTTTCTCCTATATTGTATTGGTCAAAGCAGTTGCAGGCCTGCCATAATTATTTCACTGTAAATCTATCAATAAAGAAGGACTAATACAAATGCACACAATATGTAATATTTATATAAATGTTTTTTAAAGCAAAAAAATCATCATAATTTTGTGTAATGGCTTGTGTTTTTCAAAATTATCAAGTGTTTTCACATTTCTAGAATTTTTCTTAAGAAATTTTAACGAATATTTGTCAAATTCATCAAGTACGTTTAGTGCGGTATGTTTTTGTAATAATGAAAAACTGGAAGAAACCTAAGTGGCCAAAATGGAGGATTAGCTGAACGTCTTGATACATTTATAAAATATAATACCATAAAAGAGTTTAAAATAATATTTTCGTTTTAAAATAATATTTTATGATATGTAAACAGTTTTGGAATAACACCAGTACAAAATTACATTAGAATATGTTTTTTACAACCTAACCAGAAATTTTTTTTAAATTATGAAGGAAAGTTTGATTAATTTGACTATATAATAATTTTAAATGTTTATTCTAAAAGTCTTAAAGTAAAACACAAAAGGCAAGCTGTGTAAATATTTGCAGGCCTATTATACACAAAAGCTTGCTTTTCTTACTATAGTTATAGTAGTAAATATTTGTGCACATAATTTGTTTTAGGTTTTATCCCAAGTGCTTTATATGCATTATCTCACTAAACACTCATAACCCCATTTTACATACAAGAACACTGAGACATTGATAAAATAACTTTCTCAATGTCATTAAGTGACAGTGCTGGGGTATTAACTTTGGCAGCCTGAATTTATAGGCTCTTATTTTTGCCACTATGCTCTGTTGCTTAAAATTAATGGCAAGCTGTACAGAAAAGAACATTAGAAGGTTGCATACCAAAGTGTTTTCCAAGTTTATTTTTAGATTTTAAAATTATAGGGTAAATACACAGACACATATATACACATTTTCTTCTGCACGATTTCTGTTTCTCTAAATAGTCTTTATTAAATAAGTATTAAATGTCAGATTGCATTTGATAAAATTCAACATACAATCCTGACTTTTAATAAAAGCGTCTTAATATAAAAATTACACAAGATACAAGTGGTTATTCACTACAACCATGAATAAAATGAAGGTACCTATGATTATATAATTATTTTAATTCGTTCTTGTTTTATAATCTGTTTTTGAGCAAAAGACAAGCAAAGAATATTGCCTAATCTACATAGTTTCAATACTTTTCCTTGGCCTGATTTCTTATCCATTGTGTCACTTTCATTTAAAAGAGAACATTTGTGACGTTTTCAAAAAAAACATAAAATTAAGAATATTTTAGCCTGGGTTCAGAAACTGAGGTCCTTTGTATGCTTTAATTCCTCTTAATCCTTTGCACTTGATGGTATAAGCACACATTCATTAATTTTTTAAAGGGATGCTGTGACGGGCAACAAATGTAGTCAGGATAGACGACTGAGAGTTTGGCAGATACGCTTACCATACTGTGCTATTAGTGCCCTGCTGACTTTCACACAATGTAGAAATAAACTAAGGAACCATTTTCTTAGAAAAAAGAGTCATTAACTTTTGAACTTGGACAGGATATATTTACTTTAAAGGTAAGCAGTTGTATCATAGGAAACTTAACACAACCTCCTAAAATGTATTGGTCAAAATATTTATATGTACTTTTTTCACTGTGTTTCCTACGTAAACTGCTCCAGAAACTCTGGGAAACTTAATGTGTTGAATTAGTTGTGTAAAATTAAAGTTCTAGTATAAACAGTCATTATCAAGATTTGGAGATTCACATTTCTAGAGTAGGTCTGATTAGCCCAGGATGAACAGTGTTTAATTCAGTCATTCAACAGATATTCATTAAACGTACCAGGCACTGTTGTAGTTGATGGAAACACAGCAATGAACAAAACAGATAAAACTTCTGTCCTTGGGGATCTTGATTTCTAGTTGAATACATATAGCATTTACTGTATGCTAGTTACTCTTTTGCTTGCTTTATCAACATTATATCAGTTAATCCTTATAAAACAAAATCTCTCATGAGGTAGGGATTATTAATATCACCCTTTAATGGGTGGAAAAACTGAAGCAAATTGTGTTAAGTAATTTGTTTAAAGTCACACAGCTAATAAATGGCAAATCTAGGATTTCGACCTAAACATTCTGGCTTCAAAATCTATGCTATTAACCTCTGTTATATAATGACACGAATTACCAAGTGAAACAATAGTCAGCATATTTTTTTTGCCTTTTAGTAAAAGTAATATGCACTTGTAGAAAATTTAGAAAGAAATAAAGAAAGAGAATAATTTTTATATATATCTAGTAATTCCATTACTTAAAATGGCAACATTTTAGTGAATGTTTCCAGTCTTTCTAACTTGTTCTGTGTTTAAAAGTTTAACTTGATGCTTCACACAGAGTGGACTTTAGGAGTCAAGGGCCAAAGCTGTGTCACCATTTAAGAACCTGTTTAAATAATCCCGGTAACAGAGGATGTTGGGACCATTGCAATAGCAGTGGAGGTGGTGAAAAGTGATTGTTTCAGGAAATAGTTTGAAAGTTTGGTCAACATGATTGGCTGATTGATTTAGATGTGGGTTTTCATAGAAAGCAGTCAAGATAATTTCAAGTTGTTTGGCATATCAGGACAATAAGACGGGAAATTGCTATTGTATGAATTGTTGAGTTTGGGACATGTTGACTGTGATAGATATCCGTCAGACGTCCAAGTGAAGATATCAAGCAGGCAGTTGGACCTATGAGTCTGGGGATTAAGGCAGAGGCCTGTGCAAAACATATTCATTTTTGGATCATCAATATATATACTTAAAACCATGAAATAGGATGATATCACTTAGGAAGTTGTGATAATTAGAAAAAACAGCCATAATTTTCCATATCTCCCTGTATCTACTCCTCTTTGAATGTAATCTTGTAGCTGCTTCCAGCAAAAAAGTACATATAGAGTGGAATTTACCTAAGGTTATGGACTAGCCAAATATTACAACAAAGCATGAAAAGGATAAAAGAGTTTAAGATGTAAGGAAGGAAATTATTATGGTTCACCACTGAATGTAAGAAGAATAAGGATGGAAGTAAAAATGTGAAGGTTGAATGGAGGTGAAAAAAGGGTAGGTTCAGTGGTAGAGTAATACCATGCATGTGAATGGCTGGCAATTCCCTACCTTTCATCTCCCTACTAATAGTATGTGAACAAGCTGTTCTGAATTTGATGCTAATGCATGATAATTATCTTCAGTATTATATACATCAAAATAAAATATTCTTTATGAGCTAATTTGTCTCTTTTTCACAAGTATGGTAACAAGTTTTCTTTCTTTAATCCTCAGTTATTAGAATATACTAAAATGAAGCTGATATTTCACTCAGTCACACACACACACACAAACACATGCACACAGAAACACATACACATACATGCAACACAGTGAATTTGCCCCAGAAATCTTTGCTGTTGGAAACCATTGCAATACCTTCATTTTACATGTTGTAATACAAAGGAGGTTAGGGAGCAATTACACAAAACTTTTTGTCATGGGAAATATTTTTTCTCCTAGTTGTCATTTACTAAAGAACAGCAAATCGCCTGGAGTTCCGCAGCAATTCATGGCAAATTTTAACTCTAAATTTCTTAATATATTGCTTTGCCTTTGTACCAGGTTTGTTCCTGACAAGTGCTTTTGAGCAGAAATAAGCATCAATTTATCAAACAAAGAATGACATAGATAAATAACACAGATTCTTCCTGTGTGGTCAGGAGCTTTGAGAAAGCAGAGATCTAGTAAGAACAATACACAATTCTCTAAGGACATCAATTCCCATATATTACTACCATTAAAAAGGCCTACAGAAGAAATTATTAGGAAGGCTTTCAGAAATAAAGTTGAAAATGTGTGTCCAACCTTGCAGGGTCTGCTTGCTAATTCTAAACTGTAGATAATATGTGAAACTATGACTTCTGATCCTTGAGAAAGATAACTGGGAATGAGGACACTTGGAATTATCAAGCAAAATGAAGGACTACAATATTAGATGATGCTGAAAAAGAATAAGGGCATATCCCAGTAGTAAAAAGGTTGAAAAAAAGATATGATCAAGTAGCATAAATTAGAAAACATGGATTTGTATATTATAGCAATGGCATTTCAAAATGCTAACACTGGGAAGTAATCCTTTAAGACTGAAGAAGTACATTCAAAGCAGATACAGAGTAAAACTAAGTCACATTGACTCTACTAGTATTGAACGTTACCTCAAAAGACCTAAAATATAAAGACATTTAAAGATGTTAGTGATTAATAACAAACATAGTGAGTTCCTTGAGAAACAGTTATATTATGGACACATTTTTATGAAGTTTTGAGGTTGTTCTATAAACCATCATTTGTTATAAATGGAAGAAAGAATGACATCTTTCCTGAAAGAAATAAGAGCCCAATTATATCATGTATCAAGTTTCTGTGAGAATGTCACATTTTCTGGAAAAAGTGATGGAGTTGAATGACATACCAGAGTTCAGCTGCAGATCAGAAAAACAATTCCGGTCATTTTAAGCAGATTTAAGATAGGGATTGTAGGGGCAGATTCTAGGCTGGATCTCCAAAAACAGTTTCCAGACCACCCCCATGGACTGACTCAGCAGAAGTGTTGACACGTCTGCCCCATTCAAAAGCTAGGAATCATAAAGCAGCCAGTTCAATTATTGGCTACTTGAGCTTTGATTCCGTGATCAGAAGGCTGCCACCAGAACTGCCGGCTTAAAAGCCAGAGGGGCAAAACTGGTAGATCTGCATCAGAAGACACCCCACAAAATTTGTGATTCTGGAATCCCTGTTGATGCTTCAGAAGTGAAACCCAACACCTTCATGATGATAACTGTCAAAAAACCAACCAAAAAACCAGAAGCAGCAACAGCTGCACAGCTTCGGCCAGATTTTCTCCTTCCAGTTCTCATGTGAGAAACTCTTATTGGTGGAACACAAAACACCTACAGAAACTTAGTTCCTAGCAAGTCTGAATAATGCAGTCTTCTAGCCTGTGCAGCAAAAGAAGGCATTATAGGAGGGGGGCATGAATATTGAGAATCAGCTGATTCACGCAGGTAACCAGCACAGTGGGGAGCACAGATTCAGAACATGTTTATCCCATCCTTTATCTTCCCACCCTTGACCATAAATAACAGACATGCATGGGCATCTTTAACTTCAACTTTTCCCTGTTCTCTCATGATAAGGGTTGTTTAATTGCTTGCTCTTATGAAATCATCCAAAGAGTTTTATTTCTAGGAGGTATTTCAAAAAAGAACACGTGTGTATATAGTCCTGTATGTGTTGGGGGACACAAAAAAAGTTTCTTGACCATTTTATTAAGTTATTAAGTAGAGTAGGCTGAGTAAATATAGTAAATCAAAATATCATATATCTCGAAATTGTTTCAAAATTGTTCATGATATTTATTCATTATTACTGTTTATGAATTTGAAGCACAATGGTCATATTATATTATGCTAAATTAATGTAAATTTTCCATTAATTAGAGTAGACATTGATAAGTTCTAATGTGAATCTTTGATACTGCTACCTTGGCTCTAGAATATTATTGTAGTAATAAGAAAAAATTATTCTTAACACTTTTATTTTTAAACTGTTATTTCACTTAATACAATAATAAACTATTAATGATTATTCACAGATATTGAGATACAGGTAAGGAACAAGAAAAATGCCTGCTGTAGTATAAGAGCGCCTCATGTGTATTACAAAAGCAGAGCATTAGAAGTTTAGTGAATGAGCATTTCAAATATCAACATTCTCTTCCTTTTAACTTATTTGCTTCGTCTGAGCTGGATACCATTAGATTTTCATGATGTATATTTTTCCCTCTTTCCTGAAAGCAGTGTTCACATGTTTGTCATTTGACTGTATATCTAGTATTACTCCTTTTTTCAAATATTCTTATCCAACAGTGAAAAAGCTCATCTTAGACTCACACTTTTCTCTGCTTATTTTATTTGTAGAGATTCAATGCATCATATAAAACAGAAGCCTATTTTAAAAATTACTGTTAAGCACCGTAAAGCAGGAAACTAGTATGTAGTTTTACTACAAAAGCTTTGTCTTAACAACATTACTGTGACATTTATGCTGCTTAACCTCACCCAATGTATCTGAGGAAATGTCAGTATAGTCCTATGCTGCTAATACAAATGAATTATCAAAGAGTTTTGGTGATATATCCATCAAAATGTATTACACTTTTGTAATGACATCTGGTACAGGAGTTCAGGATCAAAATAACTTAATATGTCAACTAAATATAAAATGAAAAAATTATACTTCTGCGTGGTGCAGACATTTGAGCTATTCCACTCAAACACATATTTTCCAAACTACTATCATGTTTAAATATCAATAATTTTATTTTCATTGTACTTGCTATACTATTTCTAGTACTTGTTATGAATACAATTTGATTTGTAAAGATAGATGGTCCCCTATATGAAGTTTCCCTTGAATTATGTATGTGAAGTTAAATTTCTACCACGTTTTTTTCAAAAATTGACTGCCAATAATCCTTTCAGAGTGATTTATCTGTCAACTCCATTTATTGAAAAGATGTATTTCAAATTTTTCTTTCATGACTATGGTTAATTTTATTTGACAAAACACAAGTTTCATAAGGCAAAAGAACAATTCCCTCTGTGGCATCTGCTTTTTTCCAACTAAAATTACTTAGATGACCCAGAGAAGATGAAAACTTACAACTAGATAGAAAGTAAGACATGTAGAAAATTATTTAAAAATGTATATATTTCTCCCCAAAGTAAAAAGTAAATGGCAACAGATTTTTTTTAAAGAGAACAAATGCAAAAATAAATACCAAAGATTATCTAATATTTCCTGGTAATGAAACAAGCTGAATGTAGTCAGTAAGTTACTTTGTAATATCCCCATTGTTTATTCCTTAAATCGGAGAACCAGAGCTTTTAATTAGCAATAAGTTGGGCACCTAATGGGTGGTATTATTTTAATTTCTTTTTAAAAAACCATTTTATTGAGATATGATTGAAACACAAGAAGCTGTACATATTTAATGTATACAAATTGACAAGTTTGGAGATCAGCATACATCTGTAAAACCATGGCCACAATTTATGCCATAAGCATATCCATCACCTCCAAAAGTTTCCTCTTTCCCTCTTTATTTATTGTTTATGTAGTCATGTGAATGCTCTTGTACAAGAGGAAAAAAGGGATCTCTTTACTAGCATTTCTTCCTTTGAATTAAATATTTTCATAGCTCTTATATCTGAGAAGTATATTATACATGTACACTAGGAACTGGACTGAAAATTCTACACATAAACTTGATCCACAGCAGTAGGTGCAAAAATAAGTTTCACCCATAACAATTGGAGAGGGAACCTACTTAAGGTTTACCCACACTCCCTATTGTAAAATCTCAATTGGGAAAAATCGGGTCTTAAGTGACAGTAAATAGATTAAAAAATAAACAAAATGGCAAGGCGAAATAAGAAAAAAATGTCTAAGTTTGGAAATATGAATACCTTGAATAATTATCTATGTAGAATCCAAAAGAAAATTTCAGCAAAAATATTACCATCTTCAAAATAATTAAAAGGAAAATAGACTCTGAAAGTAAAGCATAAAAATGTAACGAAAGAATAAGTTTAGATAAAAAGCAACATAATGTGATGGAGAAGGAACAAAAGGATAATAAAATGCCATAGCAGAATTAATGTATACAAATCAGTATAAAATTTGAATTCATATTTTAGAGGATATGTAGGAGCACTCTCAAATTCAGAGAAAAAGACAAAATGAAAATGATGAGTGAGATAAGGGAAATGAAGATGAAAAAAGCAAGAAAAGATAACACATAAGGAGATCATAGAGAAGTTACATGATGCATGATATGCCTGAAAATAAGATCAGAACAAAAGGAAGCAAAATTAATCAAAAAGGCGTAGTGTAATAATTTCTTGAGTTGAAAGAGCACTTATTTTGCAAAACACAAATCTATTTCTAGGAACAATTACTGAAAAGATATCTTTACATAGACATACCATTGGCAGTAATAAAGGCAAAATAGTTAAATTTTAAGAATAAAAGTAGAGCTTCATACAAACTTATGTAATAAATCTTAGTTACCTGCAAAGGAATCAAGTAGCAAGTCATCTCTATATCTTTACTATGCAATGAAAAATGCTAGGTGATGATGTAGTAATGTTTAGAGTTTGATGGAAAAGGTAGTGCTATCAAACTGCAAAACAAGTCAACTGTTGCTCATATGAGATAGAACATTCTCAGATATACAAGACTTCAGACAATGTGGTGCCCGTGAAACAAACCAGAAAATTGTTACTTGAAAGCATATTGTAACTGAGAAAGAGATGAAGCACAATTAAGAGATCAACAATGACACAGGATAAAATATGACAAGCATTGGGGACTAAAACCAGTAAAATATAGAATGATCTAAATAACCAGTGAAATGTGGACATAAGACATGTTCAAATATAAATAATTTTTCTTAAAAGTTAATGCACTGGGTAAAGAATAATTTTAAAATCTGTCTAAGATTCAAATCCACTCAGATAATATAGAACCAAGGACAAGAAACAAGCCAAGTGCTTGCTATATTGTTAGATCCTCTTCATCCATTCCTGCCTTTATATCTGCCCCCTAGGCTTCTCAATTATATGATCCAATTGATGCTCATTTCTTTTTCAGCACTTTGAAATGGAGATCTATCCCTTGCAACAAAAAGTACTCTTACTGGGATACAAAAATATCAATTTTAAGCATTAATTTTAATTTTATTAAATAATATTAATAATATTATTGATTATTATTATATAAAATATATATTGATAATTTAATTTATTTATATTAGTTTATTATTAATATTAATAATATAATTAACAAATATTAAATAATAATGAATATTAATAAATATAAATAATTAATTTTAAGCCATACTTTTGACCTAAGACATTGTAAAATACATGAAAAGAGAATTAGATTCGGTAATGATGAATTCCTTGGAAACAAGTTTTTTTTTTTTAGTCCTGGTTGGAATGTGCATCTCTAGACCCATTTGAGAAACTAATTTAGAAATATGTAGCAAAATTTTAAATATCTAGTAAAATTAAAAATACACATTTATTTGACCCAGCAATCTCTTTGCATTTCAGCCTAAAATAAACCAAAGAAAACAAATTTAAAAAGTAGGTAAGGGTATATGTACTAAAATATTTATTACAGTATTGTATATATTGATTAAAATGATTAAAACTAAATTTTCAAGGTAGAATAAGTTGTGGTGAAACCAAACTACAGGATACTATGGAGCTATGAAACATTGATTTAGAACAGGAACTACTAACGTAGAAGGATGTCCATGACATTCTATTAAAATAATTTAAAAGGTTGCAAAGTAATACATGTACTGTGATCATATTTTTGGCATTAAAAAAACAAACATAAGCTAAAAAGATACTATACTGTATTCAGTGAACAAATGACTGGAATGTCCTGCAGCATGACTCCGTGCCATATCTTTGTCAGTGGGGAAAAAATGACACTGAAAGTAAATTTCTCACATGTGCTTTGTTTCAATATTTCTCCTATGTATTGCAATTCCAAATGTAGAATTGATATATTCAATATAGAGAGATCAGAATCCACAAGCAAATCTCTAAAGAGATAGATAAAACATATGGGTAACATATACAAAACAACTGTTAGAGAAAATTGAAAATCACGTGAGATATTTTGTTGCAAAATGGGATACATGTAAGTATCTCCATTCTTTCTCCCAGGACAGAATAGCAAGTATAACTGTTAAGAGTTCACTCGTCACTGGAGAAACCGTTTACAGTTGGCTCTAATTAATCATCTTATTTTACTCAATAAAATATGTATACATGACTTTGCGAAGAAAACATTAATTAGTTTCTGGAAAGATAAGTTTTATTCTCTAATAAAATACTAAAATTAGATTGTGAAAATCACATAATAGAGTCTCATGAAGTTTTCTAGTATAAAAGAGACCAAATTGAAATGATATTTAGTAAGTGATAATAATTTGACCTACTGAATTATCAGAATAATTAATGGTACATAATGCTAAAATAGAATGAGATTTTAATTTTATAAATAACTAAAATGTTAAATTGATAAAATCTCCATTCTTTTAAATTACTAACAGTTTTTTAAAATTCATAACAAAGCATTATTAAGAGAAACAGTTATCATTTTTATATGTATTTTATATTTTCTTTTTACTTTTACTTTTTACATCTTTTCTGATGCCTTGGATAATAACGGAGAGATATAGGACAGATCATAGTTATTTCACACTGACATAATATAAGCTCTCTCTTTACAGGAAAAAATTATTTTATAGATTTTAACAGTATATTTAATATTTTTCTGATGTTTAAACACATATGGAAATCTTTTGCTTTCCATTAAAACAGTAAAACACTTTAAAATTTCAGTCATGATGAAGTCAAATCTAAACTAATAGAAGCTTTGGTTTCACGTTAGCAGAAACTAAACTTGCAAAAATCTAGTCTTTTTAGCATTACGTAAAGTTGAGCAAATAATAAATAATTGCTTAAATGCAGCCTTCATAAGTAGCAATCAACAACCTCCACCTCATAGTCAGATATTAAACACTGACTTGCTAAGTGTCTACATTGTGACAAGCAACAGAGTTTACCAAAGCTATCACACTCGTTGTCATTTTATTCTCACAACAAATCTAAGAGTTAAGTATTATTTCCCTTTGTTTTTGTTAAGGAAACTGAATCTCAAAGAGAATTAGAAGAGTTTGTAAAGAAGGTAACTTACTGTATTGAAGCCAAAACCAGACCTGAGTTATATGTGACTGTAGGGGAGGAAAAAGTTTTCCTCAACCCTCTTTTGGGGGTCTAAAAACTAAAGTGACAACTAGAGGTTAACAGGAGGAAAGCATACAAATTTTATTAAATTTTTACATGTACATGGGACACTTCACAAGAGAATGAAGATCCAAAGAAACGACCAAAGCAGGAAGTTTTACACCTTTTAGACAAAGAAATAATAAATTTGTGAAGAATTGATAAGACAAAGGGGTTTGGGGTAGGGGGTACTAAATAGTGAAGAAGTAACTGGAAAGATAAGAGTTAGCTTAGCAAGGTTTGTTTGTACAGATTTCTCAGACCCAAATTCCCCATCTCTGGTAAGAAGAATGTCTTCCTTCCTCTTGGTATATGGAGGGTATTTTTGACATGGGAGTTTTGTGACCTGTTTCAGGAAAGAAGGGCAAGGAGTTAGGATGTCAGAATGACCTTCCTGCTTCTGCCATTTTCTCTAACTTCTCAGCTTAAAAGATTCAATGTGCCCAAAGTACCATTTTTGGGGGTAGTGAGTCCTGAACCCCATCATAATTCTACAACCCATGTTCTTTCCACTACATATTTAAGCCCTAAGAGGTTAAATGTCTAACCTAAATTTTGCCAAAACCAAGTTTGAGGGGATGTGAAGGTTCCTAAAAAAAAGCTTATAGGAACAGATATTGAAAACAATTTATCACAAGATATCTAGGGATAATCCCACATAAGATGATATGTTTTAGAAAATCTAGACGCACAACAGAAGTAATTATGTCATATTTGGTGTATTTACATAGTAGGGAGAGAGAATCAAATATCAATTAATTAAAACCCAACTAATCTGAACTTTTGGTAGGTATAATTCTAGGATAGCCACCAAGATTACCACTCAGTAGTGTACACACCTTGTAAAATACTCTAGGCTTGAGTGTGGGTGGAACAGGTGAATATGATGGAATAGTCATTTACTAGATTAGGTTACCTTATATGGCCAATCATGATGGGACAGTCCCTCCCATGATTACATTACAATTACATGAGGCTCCCTCCTGGTAGATTGGAGAGGGATAAGTCAGAGGTGCTCTCATGTTGGCCTGGAAGAAAGTAGACAGCATTGTTTTAAATAGCATGGCCTATGGGGACCACGTGATGAGAAACGGCAGTGGCTTCTAGAAGCTGAGAAGCCGAGAGGTAGCAAGAAAATAGCCATGATCAACTGAAGTGGATCAACACCCAGTGTGCTAAGGAAGAGAACCCTGAGCCTCAGATGAAAATGTAGTCCTGGCCAAAACCTTGATTTCAGCCTGGTGAAATCCAAGCCTGCCATGCAAAGACTCTTGGTCCATAGAAACAAACGTGCTGTTTTAAGCCACTAAGTGAGTAACCATTTGTTACAACAGCAACAGAGAGGAATACGGAAGACTTAGTTATTAATTTTCCATTTTGCATTCCCCTTTACAGATGAGAAAAGTATGATTCAGAGAGCCTAAGTGGCTTGTCAAGGCCATACTTACAGGCTCTTGTGTCATAGATCATCAATGAGATTAAATAGCGTCTCAAAATATTTCTCCCTGAGGTCGATGATAAAATGTATTTAGCAATATGACGTTCTAAGATTTTTATGTCAAAGATAATGTGGTTATTCTTAGGTTTGAGAAAGAGAACATCAAATGTTTGATAAACATTTTAATTAAAACTTTAAAATGTCCTAATCAGCTCAGATAATGAATTTGATCAGGCAAATCAACTTAAAACCCAGTTACCAAAGTATGTAATTGTAGTTGTTTAAATATAATTAAGGAGATAAATATAGATGTCCCCAAAATGTTATGAGTCCTCAAGTATAACACAGAAAATACTAGGACTAAAAAAGTTTAATGTGTATAAAATAGATTGGAAATTTCTCCTATGCACATCTTTTCCCATAGAAAAGAGAACTTTGTAAAAATCCAATCAATATTCAAATGTCACATTACATTATCTACGCCTCACTCAGCCCAAGTCTTTTTTTAATGTCTAAGGAGAAGTCATTAGGTAATTCAAAAACATGAGAAAGATGTTCTTTAAAACAATTACTATAACAACTTTAAAATACACAAACAATGAGAAGTGCTAAAAACTTCTGTTCCTTAATGTGGTACAAAAGGCAGAGGCGGAGATGGAAGACAGAGGACTGACCATATATTTTGGATGTAGAGTTGATAGGATTCCTGATGTGTTGAATGTGGTGTATGAAAGGAAATAAAGGATCAAAGATGCTTAATAATATATTTTTATAACCTGGTTGATCAGTCAACATTTTAAAAAATTTTTAGCTCTTCTAACTTATTTATTTTTTCAGAAAGAATTCTTTTGTTATGTTTTACTGGAAATTATTTTTCTATTTTTATTGGGATTACATATCGTAGGTGAGTCCAGACTAAAGTAAGTATAATCTTTGGAGGCAGATGCTCTAAAATATTTATATTGATTATGTCTTAATAGTAAGATTCCAGTTAATTTCTACTTCCTTCTTTATATGTTTTGGTATTTTTAAAGTTTACCTCAATTTCCGTATCTCACATTAATAATTTTGAAACCAATATATTTTATTGAAATTTAAAATAACAAACAGTCAATGGTGAAGATACATGACTGTATGCATCAAGTCAAAATAGTGGTGGAGGGTTTAAATAAAGTAAAGAATTGGTGGGACTAGCCTCAACTGAATATTATTATGTGCCAAGCATGTTGCCAGCTCTTTAATCTTCACAAGCATTCAGGGACAATATTGTTAACGACATTCTATTGCTAATGAAACTGAGGCTGAAAAACTTATATTATCCCAGGTCCTACAACTAGAAAGGAAAAGAATATAAATATATTGATAGAATATTCCAATTAGAATAACATCATCCCAATTGACATGTTACACAGAGCCTTGTGATCTATGTATAGATTGTGTCTTTTCCCCAAATCTGGGCAAAAACTCTGGGTTTGTACTAGTGAAACAAGACCAATATTCCTGACAACTAGCATTTTGCTTATGTCTGGTAAGGTATTTTAAATATTATGTTGGATGAATGAACAGTCTCATAAGCCATGTGTCCCCATCAATAAAATAAGAAAAAATGTCACATTTCTCATACAAAAGTATTGTGAAGATGAAATACAATATTTATAAAGAGGCAGTATATCAAAGTGCTTAAAAAGTGCGGACTCTATTCAGAAAGATCAAATCTAGCTATGATGCACATAGCTGAGTGACACTTTCACTTTAATTCTCTGATTCCTTATTCATGAAAGAATGAAATAATACTTACAGCAATGGATTGCTATGAGGATTAAATAAGATAACATTTATAAACCACTTTATAATGTCTGGTGTATAATTAGAGCAAAACAGTCACTAGTATTAATAGTGCTAATGTAAGAGTAGTAATAGTAGCAGCAGGAGTAATAAAAAAAGTTTTGCAGACTGTCTGATACCTTATTAGGTACAGCTGGAGTGAGAAACAAAACCGCTTATGAATAAGATTCAAACAGTTCAGTACTCCATAGTTATAACTCACAATAGGTTAAATAAATATGAATGTGAAGTTAGCACTCAAAAATTGTTAATATACACAGAATTAAAGCTTACGTTAAATTTGAATAGACTATTTGTGAAGGTTTTACAAGTCATAAAAACCATACAATTTAATTAACAGTTTAACTACTAGAATTGTTTGTAACTAGGCAACTGTGCCTCGATAATTGATTTCCAGTGAGAATATAATTTTTAACCATAACCTTCTGGCACATTTTATACCACATTTGGGGGGAATTAGTCTATAATATTTTTCCAATAATGTTTGAAAAATACTCATATCCAAGTGCTGCTGTTATTAGATTTTGAATATGGAAACTTATCTTTCATATATAAATGAACAGAGTTATTTATTGATGAAAAAGCTGCATGCTCATATCAACTGCAGAATTTCATTCCGTATAGTGCATTTGTATGTATATGTGCCAATCAATTTAAATAACGTAATTATCAAGTTACATAAGTAATTTGGTGAGTTGTCTATTAAAAATAATCCAATAATTGGTAATACTATGTATTGCATGCATAGTCTGTGCCCTAGATGTTGATCCTGCCAATTAGATGAAGGTGAAAAGGGAGACCATTTAAAAATTGTCCTCTTAATTTTCAGTGATGTTTTTTGATTACTACATGTAGAGATTTAATGAGCTATATCTTAAAGAGCACTCTTTATTTCTGCCAGTCGTGTTTTGTATGAAATGTTTCAGTAAACATGCCATGGTAAGAAGATACATTCACAAATGCTAACCACAAAACACATTTTTTCCTCAGTAGAGGTGTTGCTAAAAATCAGTTCCTAAGAACAACTTTCCTCCTGATTTGCACATATTTAGCAACTGGGGTATTTGCAATTACACTGCATCCTTCATGTAAACTTTCATCAGAGAATATCAAGGGCTAGGATGCTTAAAACAATAAGGAAACAGAAAAAGTAAAAATAATAAGTTTAAGGGGCCAGCCCAGTGATGTAGTGGTTAAGTTTGCATGCTCCACTTCAGCAGCCCAGGGTTCCCCGGTTTGGATCCCAGGTGCAGACCTATACATTGCTTATCAAGCCATGCCATGGTAGGCATCCCACATATAAAATAGAGGAAGATGGGCACAGATGTTAGCTCAGAGCCAATCTTCCTCAGCAAAAAGAGGAGGATTGGTGGCAGGTGTTAGCTCAGGGCTAATTCCTCAAAAAAAATAGATAATAATACTAATAAGCTTAATTAAAGGTAATATTTGACTTTCTACCTTTTCTTTACAAGCACTATTTCTGTTTGTGATCAATTATGTGTTGAATAATCAAAGCAGGCAGATCTGAAATTGTTTTACAGATTGCAAACCCAAAGGCTAGGAAAACTAATAATGGCCACATGGCAGTATTGCACAGGATTGTGGAAATGAGTAGCAAAAGTTTCCGGGGGGGGGGGGAATTAGTTTCTTATATTAACTGGGAGGAAGTTGAAGATATGGAGCAATTTTATATGTTGCTACATTAAGTATGCATTTTAAAATTAATAAGAGTAATCCTAGACAAACAGTACCACAGTGAAATACGGAATAAACAAAAACTCAGTAGAATCAAAATTTAAGAAAGAGGAATAAATTAGACAAATAGAAAGCATAAAGTAATGTGACAGAAAGAAGTCCCAATATGTTCATTATAATAATAAATATAAATGGACCAATGCTTCAGCTACAAAATATTTGCTAGATAGTATACAAAAAAATCGATTAAAACTTGTTTACAAAAAATATCTGTGTTGGAGGTCCCATGTGTGCCTTCTGGAATTATGATCCTTGTATGTGTCCCTTAACTCTAGCTTAAGTGATTATGCTATTTCCTCAGCTGTAAAAGTCATTCAAGTCAGCATCAATTCCCTGCCCAGAATTATTATAGATAATGTAATTTGCCATAGACTTCTGCATTGCAGGCACAGGTGACATCTGATCAGGTTATTAGTATACTGCCATACAGGTATTAATGCTTCAGGACAGGTGAATATAGAGGTTAATATAGAAAGGTTAATATAGAAAGAAGAAAAAGCCACCTGACTTCTAAGAAAGACCAGTATGGTTGATGGGATTTCTTTTAATTGGCTAATTCAGGATACTTAGCACAACTGAAGTGAATACTGAAGTTTGGCCTCATTCTGCCACCTGAAGTCTTACTGATAATAGTTTTCAAGGAAAGATATCTTAGCCGAAGTCCAGGGGCCTGGACTGTGCAAGTAGGAATTAACATAGAAAGCTTTATCCTTCAAAAAGCCTACTTACATGTCTGTCCTTTTGCTGTCATCTAGGAAATTGACTGTTAGAAGTTTCCCTAAACTAATAAGGTTGTTTTGCCTACCTGGAGTACTAAACACCTGCTTTAATTTTGTGAATTTGAAATTTTTGTAGTTGTGTCTGATGGTGCCTACATAACCAGCCCCTATCCAAATCCTTAGGCATTGAATTTCTAGTGGGCTTCCCTGGCCATAAACAATGAACATATCTTATTGCATTTTTGTTGCACACTCAAGTGTGCTCCCTCGGAGGAGAAAGAAAATATAAGAAGTCTGAATCTCTCCAGACCCCGAATAATGTGTCTTATCCCTTGATAATCAATGTAATAAACTATAGGCATGAATAGAACTACATCTGATTCCTTAGAGCTCTTCTAATGAATCATTGAATGTAGGGGGTGGCCATGGGACCCCTGACACATGAACAAATGTAAGAATTATTAGAGACCTCTCATTGGAAACTATATAAGCAAAAACAAAATGAAAACATATTTAAAGCACTAAAAACATTTTCTGTTTAATTTTATATACATCCAAAAAATCCTTTCAAAATGGAGGAAAATGGCAGAGTAGGAAGCTCCTAGTTCTTGTTCGCCAATAGAAACATCAAAAAACAACTAGAGGGGGCCAGCCCCATAGCCTAGTGGTGAAGTTCAGTGTGCTCCACTTTGGCAGCCCAGGTTCACTTCCTGAGCATGGACCTATGCCACTCATCAGAGGCCATACTGTGGCAGTGACCCACATACAAACTAGAGGAAGATTGGCACAAATGTTAGCTCAGGATGAAACTTCCTCAGCAAAAAATAAAATAATAAACAACTAGAAACTGGCTGAAGTAACGTTATAGAAAATCTGGAAAAAAGTCAAAGGTGTGCAGCAATGAAGCAACTATGCGATCATAAAAAAGCCACATTCAAAACACTAGAAAATTTCATGCAGTTTTTATTTGTTCTTGCCCCACCCATTCCATGGCACAGAGCAATTGATCTTGATCTGGAGCGGGCAGCAGCCCAGATTCTAATTCCTTCCCTTGAACAGGAGGAAGCAGAACAGACATTATTTGCAATGGTCTAACCTGTCTGAGTTCTGCCTGAAAGACTGGTCTCTGTCTTGACTAACTCAGATCTCAGGTAGGAAAAGTGACAGAACAGCCACTGGTTGTGAAAACTAAAGGAATACTAAAGGGCTGAAGATGGCTGGGGCAAGAGATTATAGGTGGAGGCATACAATAGATCATCTAAGACACTGAGGAAAAGCTGCGGTGAAACTCTTTGAGGCATGAAGACATTCCAAAGCAGTCATGTATGCAGTGGAGTGGAGAAAAGCAAAAACAAGCACAGGAAAGATGTATGCTCAGAAAAGACCTGAGGAAACATTAAGCTTTCATCCTGGAGAATCCCTAGGCTTAGAGCAAGTCCACCTAATTGGAGACTATGCCAACAGAAAGACAGTCTGCAAAGACTGGGAGAGGTGGATGTCTTTGGAAAGGACTAATATTGAACAGAAAGTAACAGTGCATTGGGGGAAAAAGAAATGCACATCTCATTCAAAGAAGAAAATTAACTTTTCAGAAACTATCCTAAGGAAGCAGAAACGTTGGACTTACTTGAAAAAAACTTTAAAATAACTAGCTAAACTATGCTCAATGAGGTAAAGGAAAATATGGACAGAGAACTAAAGGAAATCAGGAAAATAACATATGAACAAAATGAGATTATCAGCAGAAATAGAACTTACAAAAAGGAACCTAACAGAAACTTGGTACCTGACAAATATAACACTTTAATTGAAAATTTAGTTCTAACAGTTTTTTTTCGGTGGAGTCTTAGGGTTTTCTACATATATGATCATGTCCTCTGCAAATAGAGACAATTTGGAAGCCTTTTATTTATTTTTCATGCCTAATTGCTCTGGCTAGGACTTCCAGTACTTTGTTGAATAAAAGTGGCAACAGGAAGCATCCTTGTAATGTTTCCGATCTTAGAAAAAAACATTTCAGCTATTCACTACTTAGTATGTTAGCTGTGGGCTTATCATGTATGGCATTTATTATATTCAGGTGTATTCTTTCTATATTTTATTTCTAGAGAGTTTTTATAATGAAAATATGTTGTATTTTGTCAAATGCTTTCTGATCAAGATGATCATATTATCTTTATCCTTCATTCTGTTAATGTGACATACCGCGTTTACTGATATGCATACCTTGAACCATCCTTGCATCCAATGGATAAAAACAACTTGATCATGATTTATGGTCTTTTTAATGTGTTGTTGAATATTTGTTGCTAGTATCTCATTGATGATTTTGCATCTGTATTCATCAGGGATTTTAGCCTGTGTTTTCTTTTCCTGTAGTGTTCTTGTCTGGCTTTGGAATCAGCTTAATGGCATGCCTCATAAAATGAGTTTGTAAATTTTCCTTGCTATTCAATTTTTTTGGAAGAGTTTGAGAAGGATTGTTACTAATTCTTCTTTAAGTGTTTAGTAGAATTTATGCATAAAGTCATCTTGTCCTGTGCTTTTATGCATTGGGAGGTTTTTCATTAAGGATTCAATCTCCTTACTCGTTATTGATCTTTCAGCCTTTCTGTTTCTTCATGATTCAGTCTTTGTGGGTTGCATGTTTCTAGGAATTTGTCCATTTCTTCAAGCTAATCAGTTGTAATGTCTCCTCTTTTATTTATAATTGTGAGTCCTCTCTCTTTTTTTATTTTCTTGATTAGTTTATCTAAAATTTTTCAATTTTGTTTATCTTTTCAGAAAAAGTACTCAATTTTGCTAATCAGCTCTTTTGCCTTTATAGCCTTCATTTCATTTATTTCTGCTCTAATCTTTATTATTTCGTTCCTTCTGCTAACATTGGGCTTAGCTTATTCTTTTTCTTCTTCCTTGAGGTGTAAAGTTAAATTGTTTAATGGAGATCTTTCTTTTCTCTTTATGTAGGTATTTTATCACTACAAGTTCCCTCTTAGAACCAATTTTGATGCATCCTATAAGTTTTGGTATGTTGGGTTTCCATTTTCACTTGTCTCAAAATACTTATCTCCCTTTAGATTTCTTCTTTGACCCATCAGTTTTGAGGAGTGTATTGTTTAATTCTCATGTATTTGTGATTTGTTTTTCAATTTTCTTCCTTTTGTTGATTTCTAGTTTCATACCATTATGGACAGAAAAGATACTTTATATGATTTCAATCTTAAATTGGTTAAGACATGTTTTGCGGCCCAATATATGATCTACTACGGAGAATGTTTTATGTAAACCTGAGAAGAATGTGTATTCTGGTGCTGTTGGATGGACTGATCCACATATGTTATTAGGTCCATTGGGGCTGTGGTGTTATCAAGTCCATTGTTTCCTTATTAAATTTTTTGTCTGGATAATCTATCCAATGTTGAAACTGGGGCGTTGAACTCCACTACAATTATTTTATTGCTATCTATTTCTTCCTTCAATTCCGATGTTGGGTTCATATATATTTACAATTTTTATATCCTCTTGGTGAATTGACCCTTTTATCAGTATATAATGACCTTCTTGTTACGGTTTTGTCTTAGAGTCTGTTTTGTCTGATAAAAGTATAGGTACCTGTGCTCTCTTTTGGCTTCAATTTTGCTTGAATATCTTTTTCCATTCCTTCATTTTGAGCCTATCTGTGTCTTTAAAGATGCTGTGAGTCTCTTGTAGACAGCATATAGTTGGGTCTTCTTTTTTTTTAATCCATTCAGGCACTCACTGTCTTTTTATTGGAGAATTTACTCCATTTACATTTAAGGTAATTATTGATAGATAAAGGCTTACAAATGCCATTTTATTAATAATTTTCTGGGTGTTTTGTAGTTCCTTTGCTCTTTTCTTCCTCTCTTGCTATTCCTTTTTGAATTGATAATTTTTTGTAGTGCTCTTTTTTGATTCCCTTCTCTTTATCTTTTGTGTGTCTACTGTACATTTTTTCTTCATGGTTACCATGTGGTGTACATAAAACTTATCATTATATCAGTCTATATTAAACTAACAACAACTTAACTTTGATATATACATAATCTCTATCCTTTTACTTCCTCCAAATTTTTTTGTTTTTGATGTCATAATTTATCTTTTTATATTGTATATCTATTAACAAATTTTTGTAGCTGTAGTTATTTTTAATATTTTTTCCTTTAGCTTTATTACTATAGTTAAAAGTGATTAACACATCACCATATTGCAGTATTAGAGTATTCTGAATTTGACTATATACTTACCTTTAACAGTGTGTTTTGTATTTTTATGTTTTCATGTTACTAATTAGAAACGTTTTATTTCAGCTTGAATAACTCCTTTTAGCATTTCTTATAAAGAATGTCTAGTGACGATGAACTCCCTCAGTTTTTCTTTCTCTGTGAAATTCTTTAACTCTTCTTCATTTTTGAAGGACGGCTTTATTGAGTAAAGTGTTCTTGACTGGCAGGTTTTTTCTTTCAGCACTTTGAATATATCATCCTACTCTCTACTGACGTATGAGGTTACTGCTGAGAAATCCACTGATAACCTTATGAGGGTTCCCTTGTATGTGAGGGATTTTCTCTTGCTGCTTTTAAAATTCTGTCTGTCTTTGATTTTAGATACTTTATTATAGTGTATCTTGGAGATGTTCTTTTTGGGTTGAATTTGCTTGGGTGCCTATGAACTTCATGAACCTGGCTATCCAAATTTCTCTGCATATTTTGGGAATTTTACTGCCAATATATCTTTGAATAAGCTTTTCGTTCCTCTCTCCCTCTATTTTCTTTTTGAGGCTCACATAATGCAAAAGTTGTTTCTTTTGATGAATTCCCACAATTCACATAAGATCTCTTTACAATTTTTCCTTCTTTTTTCTTTGATCCTCTCTGACTGGATAATTTCAAATGATCTGTGTTTGTCAGATTCTTTCTTCTGACTGATCAAACCTACTGTTGTCTCTATTACATTTTTCATTTCATTCATGGTGTTCTTCATCTCCAAAATTTCTGTTTGATATTTTTTTATGATTTCTCTCTGTTAAGCTTCTTATTTTGGTCATATGTTGTTTTTATGATTTTGACGAATTTTTTCCAGTGTTTTCTTGACACCTACTGGGCTTTGTTAAAACAACTATTTTAATCATTTATCAGGAAAACTGCAGATCTTCATTTCCTTGTAGTTAGTTACTGGAAAAGAGTTGTATTCCTTTGGTGGTGTCATGTTCCCTTGATTTTTCTTGTTCCTTGAAATCCTGCATTGCTCTTTTCACATTTAAAGAAGCAGTCACCTCCTTCAGTCTTTGCTGACCTGTTTCAGGAGAGAAATAACCTTCTGTCAGCCCTGCTAGGTATTCTGAAGCTTTGCCAGATCTTTTCTGTGGCTTCACCTACTCCACACTACTTGCTCCCACTTGGGCACTACGATTTTCAGAATGGCAAATGATCATTGGCTTCAACTTAAAGTCATTAGCTGCATTAGCCTCTAGCAAGAGAGTCAGCCTGTCCTTTGAAGCTTTGAAGCCAAGCATTGACTTCTCCTCTCTAGCTATGAAAGTCCTAGATGGCATCTTCTTCCAGTTTAAGGCTGTTTCATCTACATTGAAAATCTGTTGTTTAATGTACCTGCCTTCATTAATTATCGTAGCTAAATCTTCTGGATAACTTATTGAAGTTTTTACATTAGTACTTGCTGCTTCACCTTGCACTTTTACATTATGGAGACAGCTTCTTTCCTTAAACCTCATGAAGCAACCTCTTCTAGCTTCAAACTTTTCTTATGCAGCGTCCTCATCTCTCTCAGCTGTCATAGAATTGAAGTTAGTTAGGTCCTTGGTCTGGATTAGGCTTTAGCTTAAGAGAATGTTGTGGTTGGTTTGATCTTCTATCCAGACCACTAAAATTTCCTCCATATCAGCAATAAAGCTGTTTCACTTTCTTACCATTCATGTGTTCACTGGAGTAGCACTTTTAATTTCCTTCAAGAATGTTTCCTTTGCATTCACAGCTTGGTTAACTGTTTTGTGCAAGAGGACAAACTTTTAGCCTATCTTGACTTTTGACATGCCTTCCTCATTAAGCTTAATCATTTCCAGCTTTTGATTAAGGTGAGAGATGTGTGACTCTTCTTTTTACTTGAACATTTAGAGGCCATTGTAGGGTTATTAATGGGGCTAATTTCAATATTACTGTGTCTTAGGGCATACAGAGGCCCAAAAAGAGAGAGAGATGGAGGAATGGCTGGTGGGTGGAGCAGTAAGTACACATACAACATTTATCAATTAAGTTTACTGTCTTATATGGGCATGTTTTGTGGCACCCCAAAACAATTACAATAGCAACATGAAAGATTAGTAATTATAGATCAGCATAGCAAATATAATAATGAAAAAGTTTGAAATATTGTGAGAATTACAAACTGTGACACAGAGACATGAACTGAACAAATGTAGAAAAATTGTGCCAGTAGACTTGCTCCATGCAGGTTTTCCACAAACCTTCAATTTGTAAAAAATGTAATATCTGTGAAGTGCAATAAAGTGAGGTATGCCTGTATCACAATTTCTTTGAGGTGGCCATGACATCCCATAAAGGAAATTTATATATTTACAAATTCATGTTCGACAAGAACAAAGGTATAAATCAATCATCTAAGTTTCAAAGTGCTTGTCTACATAAAAACTACGATGGAGTATATTTTAAAAATTCTTAGAAGTAATAGGAGAGTTCAGCAAGGTTCCAGAATAGACTGTCTATACACAAAGATCAACCAATTTCTATACAATAGCATTGATAAATTGAAAATATAAATTAAAAGAAAAACAGTACAATGGTATCAAAATCTAATGAAACATGTGTAGAATCTATATTATGAAAACTACAAAGCACTCATGAAAGAAAATAAACAGACCTAAATAAACGTAGAGACATAGCATGCTTATGGATTGGAAACATCAACAAAGTAAAAATGTTAATTTTCTTAAAATTCATCTTTTGATATTTGGTAGGCAGAAAAATGGCCCTCCCAAAGATATACACATTCT
This sequence comes from Equus caballus, assembly GCF_041296265.1. Taxonomy (NCBI): domain Eukaryota; kingdom Metazoa; phylum Chordata; class Mammalia; order Perissodactyla; family Equidae; genus Equus; species Equus caballus. Next base: position 83,111,331 of record NC_091715.1, read on the forward strand.
ATTCCCTAGAACCTGTGAATATGTTTTCTTCCATGGTGAAAGGAAGTTTGCAGATAGATTCAGTATCTTGAGGTAGAGAGATTATCCTGGATTATCTATGTGAACCCAGTGTAATCACAGGTGTCCTTATATGTGGAAGAGAGAGAAGAGGCAGGTGTGTCAGAGTGATTCCATCTGCCATTGCTGTCTCTGAAGATAGAAAAAGAGTATCATGAGTCAAAGAATACATGCATAATCTAGCAACTGGGAAAGGTAAGGAAACAAAATGGTCCCTAATGCCTCTAGAAGTAATGCAATCTTGATGACATCTTGACTTTAGCCCTGGGAGATCCATTGTGGACTTCTGACCTTCAGGGTTGTAGGATAATAAATTTGTATTGTTTTCTGCTATTAAGTTTGTAGCATTTTGTTACAACAGTAATAACAAACACACAAGATTTAACAAAATTCCTGTCAATATCCCAGTACTATGTTTTTGTTTTTGTTTGTTTTTCTTTGGATTTTTTTGGTGAGGAAGATTGTCCCTGGGTTAACATCTGTTGCCAATCTTCCTCTTTTCATTTGAAGAAGATTGTTGCTGAGCTAACATCTGTGCCAATCTTCCTCTATTTTGTATTTGGGACACTGCCACAGCATGGTTTGATGAGCAATGCATAGGTCCACATCCAGAATCCAAACCTGTAAATCCTGGGCCACTGAAGCAGAGCACACAAACTTAACCACTACACCACCAGGCTCGCCCCTCAGTACTATGCTTTATAGATATAGATAAGTTGATTCTAAAATTTATATGAGGATGAAAAGAAACTAGGATAGTCATAACAATTTTGAAAAGAAAGAATAAAGTTAGAGAAATCATAGTAATCAAATTTAAGACTTATTATAAACCTACAATAATCAAAATAGTGTGTGGTATTGGTGAAGGGATCTACATGTAGATAAATGTAACACAATAGAATCCAGAAATGGATCCACACAAATGTGGTCAATTGAGTTTGACAAAAGTGCAAAGGTAATTAAATGAAAAAGTGTGGCCTTTTCAACAAATGTTTTTGGATCAATTGAATATCTATATGCAAAACAAAAAAAATGAATTTCATTCTATAACTCACACCTTATACAGACATAAGCTCATAGTGGCTTACAGATCTAAATGTAAAATGTAAAACTATAAAACATTTAGTAGAAAATGTAAGACAAATTTTCCATGACATGGAGTTAGATATGATGCCAAAAACACGATAAAGTTGACTTCACCAAAACAAACAAACAAAAATTGCATGCTCTGAGAAATACATTGTTATGAAAATAAGAAAACAAGCTACAAACTTGGGAGAAAATATTTGCAGATTACAAATCTGAGAAAAGAAGTGTATCCAGAATACATACAGAATTCTCAAGTCTTAAGAGTAAAAAAACTAGCAGCCTAATTCAAAAACTGAGCAACTCGCAAAATCGTGCTTATTTGTTTTATAAATGTGGGAAAGCACTTCAATAGAGGAGAGACAGACTTTTCAACAAATAGTAGGAGCAATTGGGGATCCATAGGTTAAATAAGCAGTAAACTTCAACCTAAGCCTCACTCTTTTTATAAAAATTAATTAAAAGTATATCAGAGATTTAAATGTACTTTGTAAACCATGAAACTGTTAAAAAAACATGAGAAAATATTCAAAATTGAGATCTAGACAAAAAATTCTTATATTTGACACCAAAGGCATGGTACATAAAAGAAAGACCCATAAATTAGGATTCATCAAAATGAAAAACTTTTGCTCTCCAAAAGTTCCTCTGAAGACGATGAAAAGAAAAGCTACAGACTGATGGAAAATATTTGCAAACTGCATATCCAACAAAAGACTTGTACCTAGAATTTGTAAAGAGCTCTCAAAACTTTCAAGTGAAAAAAAGTCCTCTTGGAAAATAAGCAAAACACATGAACAGACATTTCACTGGAGAAGCTATGAGATGGCAAGTAAGTGCAGGAAAGATGTTCAACATCATTCTGCACAGGGAAATTGAAATTAAAATCTCAATGACATATCCCTGCACTACTATCAGAATGGCTAAAAACTGCATAGTGACCACACCAAATCTTAGCACAGAAAGAGAAACTGGATAACTCATACATTGCTGGTGGAAATGTAAAGCAATGCAGCCACACTGGAAAATTGTACAGCAGGTTCTTACAAATTAAACTTTTGCTTATCATACGCCCAACAATTGTACTCTAGGGCATTACACAAGAAATAACAACTAATGTTCACACAAGAACTTTTATGAGAATGTTTATAACAGATTTATTCATCATAGCCAAAAACTGAAAGCAACCCATATGCACTTCAATGGGTAAATAGTTAAACTGTGGTATATCCACACCATGGAACATTACTCAGCACCAAAAAGATCAAAATCTTTTTTTTTTTTTTTGAGGAAGATTAGCCCTGAGCTAACATCTACTGCCAAACCTCCTCTTTTCGCTGAAGAAGACTGGCCCTGAGCTAACATCTGTGCCCATCTTCCTCCACTTTATATGTGAGAGGCCTACCACAGCATGGTGTGCCAAGTGGTGCCATGTCCGCACCTGGGATCTGAACTGGCAAACTCCAGGCCGCCAAAGCGGAACATGTGCACTTAACCGATGCGCCACTGGGCCAGCCCCAAAAGATCAAAATCTTGATTCAAGAATCAACTTGAATGAGTCTCCATGAAATATCATGAGCTGAAAAAGCCAATCTCAAAAGTATACATGCTGCATGATTCCTTCTATATAGTATTCTTAAAAAGACAATATTATACAGATAAAGAAGAGATGAGTGGTGGCCAAGGGGCCTTGGGAAGGGAAGAGGAGTGTCTGAGTCTATAGTAAGGTACCATAAGGGATTCTTGTGATAGAACTGTTCTTTGATAAAATTCCATGGAAGTATACATACACACACACACACACACACACACGCACACTCACATAGGGAGAGAGAGAGAAAGGAGTGCATATAAAACGGGAAATCTGAATAAGATAGAACTTTAAACAAAATTTCAGGAAATAATATTAGATATCAAATGTATAATTTTGAGTGCCTATAGAATTAGTTTACTCTCTCATGCACCGGCTTTGCCATCAATTTTTCAGTCAAGGTAAGAGCAGCTGAGTCCAATGTTATTAATACTGAACACTCAAATTGAAGCTTTGAAGAGAATACTCAATAAAGCCCATAGTTCATGTAGGGGAGGAAGACATTTCATCTTCCCAAATGTGGGTTCATCTGGCCGGAGAACAAATTAAATTCACATGAGACAGAATAGCAAGAGAAAATTAAACAAAGCTTTATGAGGAACCACTGCCCGGGGCCTTTCTTCCCGAAGGAAGAAAGGGCACCGAAGAAGTGGGGTGCACAGAGTGGTTATATACCCCCAAACAGGGTGTTTCACATATGATTGAAATGTCCCTCCCACAATAGTCACAAGATTGCCCTGTCGGCACAGTGCTTGATGGACACAGCAAGTAGTGGTCTGCCATCTCAGTGGGCGTAGCAGGAGGCAAGTCTATTGTCTTGAGCTGGGTGGTCATAGGTGAGCACAGCAATCAGTTCCTAGTCTAAGGAAAGATGCTTAATCCTTAAAGAAATGCCAACGTTGGGAGGGGGAGGGAAGTCAGTTACAGGTTATCAGACTAGCACAATACAATGCAGATTTAAGTCCTTGCCTTTGGTATTGATTAAGTGCTTCTAGAAAGAAGGTCATCTCCTTTCTTCTCCCTGGTACAGAGAGGGAGGCATCTTTTACAGGTAGAGATTTACCTTACAAATGTAAATGTGTCCTAACAAAGGGCAAGTTCCATTCCTCAGAGCCTCCTTCCCTGTCCCAGTTTATCAAAAGCAATCAGCCTCAAATAATCCTGATGCCAAAGAGACATATCTTGGGGTGGACAATTCCAGGTCCCCACAGTTCAAAAGGAAGATTCAGAGAAATGGTTCCTTTAAAATTAAATAAAGGAATATCATGGAGAAAAAATGCTGAAATGATACAAGAAAATGCACATATATTATATTAACTATCTAATTGTGCATAATAAATTACTCCAAATCTTACAAATAACAAACATCAATATGTCACAGAGTTTATAGGCATCAGGAATCTGGAGTGGCTCAGTTGAGGCTGAGGGTCTCTCATGCATGAGCTGTGGCTGAGGGAGGGGGGATCCACTTCCAAGGACAGTCACATGGCTGTTAGCAGGAGGCTTCTGTTCCCTTTACAAACAGGCCTCTCCATAGGGCTGATACTTTTTTTTTTATATAAATGTTGTTTTTGTTTGTTTGTTTGTTTGTTTTTATTTATTTTTTTTCCTTTTTCTCCCCAAAGCCCCCAGGTACATAGTTGTATATTCTTCGTTGTGGGTCCTTCTAGTTGTGGCATGTGGGACGCTGCCTCAGCGTGGTCTGATGAGCAGTGCCATGTCCGCGCACAGGATTCGAACCAACAAAACACTGGGCCGCCAGCAGCGGAGCGCGCGAACTTAACCACGCAGCCATGGGGCCAGCCCCTATAGGGCTGATACTTTTATAAGCTAATTTCTAAAGTATAACTGCCTTATTTTATGGGCCACATAGCAAAACCCTAGTACAGTGTGGGAAAGGGCTCCCAAGGTTGTGACTACTAGGAGGCAGGATCACTGAGGGCCTCTCAGAGGCTGCCTCCTCCACATAGATGCATACACGCATTACAGAGGAACACCTGCTGGAGGAAAGAAAAGAGAATTTTCCAAACCAAATTCTTACACTTCTGAGGAAATGAAGGGAATATGAAATCAATTGAAAAAAAGATGAAATGATAAAAGGAAAACATAAAGGGAAAGGCAAAAAGCTGGTGAAATAAACAATGAATTAGAAAAAAAGCCGTCAGAGGACTTCTTGGTAAGTGAAGACAATGGCACATTTATAGCAAGTGTCTTTCCCAAATCTCCTCCCCAAACACTGTGAAATAACTTCATCACTATAGAATTTCTAGGCAAAACCACAGGTTCGAAAGACTTCAACATAACTGAGAGTAAAAAGGAGAGAGAAATAAATTCTGATCGTATTCCTACATCTTCTTGATCCTCCACTGCCCCACTATGGAGCTTCAAAACTAGCAAAATCAGACCACATAGACTGCTAGGAAGATGCAGGAGGGACACTGGTTGCCCCACCCCTGACCCCTGGGAGTGTTGGAGTAACCACCAGAAAGACTAAATCTACCCTAAATATGAAAAGAGTTAAAAAACAGAAATGTAACCTAGAAGATCTGAGCCAGACTGCAGGAAATGGATTTCAAAGTAAGAGCTATTTAAAGGGCCAGGTAGTCATTTCAAGGGCCAGACACAAGATGTAAAGGAACAGACACTTTTTAAAGGGACAAGAATGACTTACAGGGACAGTTTTCCAAATACATAGCTTCTGGGGGAAAAAGTCAAAAGGGAAGAGAGAAGGACTCTCTGGTATTGAGTTCTGAGGGGGAAGAGAAGAAAAAAGAAAAAATTACTGTCACAAGCAGGAGAATCAGAAAATCTTGGAGGACTCTCAACTCTTACCCCATCACCAAAACAAACATAAAAATGTGCTAAACTACCTGAACTTTGCTAGACTGGCAGAAAAGTTTACCCTTAAACTAGGAATAATGTAAAACATCACAATATCACAATGATGAGTAAAAATGAAGTAAAATCCATAAAAACTATTGGAAAATATCAGGAAACTAATTTTCACAGAGCCCAACTGGAAAAATTTCCCCTGAAAAACAACCATGAAAGAGAGAAAAACCATAAGTCTATACTGCAAATAGAGTTAAATATACTCAAACATTTTAACTGATTTAGAAATTCAAATCAAAGAGGTGAGGTGTACAAGAAATTGTGAAAAGGGGGAAAAAATTGACTGAACCCAGAAAATAAATGTGTCGATGAAAATAATCCATAACCAATCTATAAATGAAAATTTGGGATGAGTTTATTCTGAGCTAAAATGTGAGGACCATGGCCTGGGGCCTTTCTTCCTGAAGTGGGGTGCACAGAGTGGTTATATACCCCCAAACAGGATGTTTCACATATGATTGAAATGTCCCTTTTACAATAGTCACGAGACTGCTCTGTCGGCTCAGCGATTGATGGAAACAGCAGGTAGGTCTGCTGTCTCAGTGGACACAGCAGGGCAGCAGGTCTGTTGTCTTGAGCTGGGTGGTCACAGGTGAGCTGGGTGGTCAAAGGTGAGTGCAGCAATCAGTTCCTAGCCTAAGGAAAGATGCTTATCCCTAAGGAAATGCCAATGTGGGGGGAAGTCACACCTTTATCTTAAGGGCATTTGTTCTTGCTGTAGTAAATGTTTAAAGCAGATATACAATGCATGCTCAACGGCCACAGTCAGGCCCTTTTGGGAAAAAAAGTCAGGCTGAATTAAGTTTACACCAAATGGCTTCCTCATATATTCCAATATATCCGATTGCTTTCCATTTCTATTTGTCAAATGGAAGAAAAGAATAAAATTATTTCAGAAATGAAGGATAAATTATATGGTGCTTAAACAAGAATACACTAAAAAGAAAATGTAACAAGGGGCTAGAAAAAAGAAAGAAAACAACTACCAGAAGGAAATGAGATAAAGAAGTAAAATGGGCCAGAGTAAAGTAATGGAAATAAAAGAAAGGCCATGCAGAAAAAATATCTATGTTATCAGAGTTCTTGAGGTATAAAAGCAAAACAATTAAGGGGAGCTACCACCTAAAAAGATAATCCAGAAAACTTTCAAGATGTAGAAAAAGACTTGAATCACATATTTAAAGGGATCAGTGGTTACCTGGTAAAATTAACCCAGGACAAATGACTCTGAGACTCATTATAGCCAAACATTTACATTTCCCATATGAAGATAAAATCCACAAGGCTTGCAGGAGGAAGAAAAAATAACTTACAAAGGAAATAATTACCTTAGCATAAAACTTTTCAAAAGCAACATCCAACACAACAATGGAGGAGCATTAAAAAAAAAAAAAATGAAAGCAGGTATGAACCAAGAGTTTGATATAAATCCAAGCTGTCCTTCATATATCAATCCTATATAAAAATACTTTTCAACATACAAGAGCTTAAGGACTTCTGCAGCCAGCAACTCTTCCTGAGGACTCCATTAGGAGATGAACTTTATCCAACCGAAAGATGACTAGAAAGATTTCAATAAACTAAACAATGATGGGCATTTAAAATTCTGTAAATGTACGTATAAAACTGAAACAAAGTTTGGGATCTGGATGAAAGACAAATTTACAATGGTTTCATATTGTGATGCAGTAAAAATATTGCAAGTAAAAAAATAAAATGAAAAGAGAAAGGAAAAGATGATACTAGAATATGCTAATTGCTGTGAAGGTAATAGGTGGACATCAAAAGTTAACAGGAAAAAAACCTGACAAACCAGACAGTAAAAGTTTAAATAAGAAAACAGAGGACTAAGAACATCTTTAAAAGCACAGGCATAAAAAAAATTATTAGAACAAATGTGAAATCCTAAATATCCAAAGTTTAAAAAAATAAAAGCACAAAGAATACACACCTTGTAGACAAAACAGCAATATAATAAAATACACATAATTAATATAAAATTATAAAAGAGTTGAAATTAAACATATCAATCATAACAATAAATATGCATGGGACCCACTCACTCATTTAAAGGAAACAAATTTCCATTTGTCTTGTAAAATAAAACCCCAAAATATGCTGTTTGCAAGAGACAGTTAACGCAACAGGATTCAGAATGGTTTAAAAATAGGAGATGGACCAAAGTATATGAGACAAAGTAAACCAAAAGAACTCATAAGGAAGGACATACTAAAGATGATGGTAGAAATTAATAAAGGATTTAGTAGTAAAATGATAGCTCTGATTAGTGTTCTTTTTAAAAAATAAAATATGTAAATGTCCATCTTGCTAATAAAAAAAAGTAAGCACAAATGTATAAAATAAGAAATGATAATGGAGAATAACCATTAAAATGGAAGAAATTTTAAAAACATAAAAGACAACTGTGATGCCTCTATGCACATAGATGTGAAAATCTAGATGAATAGTTTCCTAGAGAAATACAGATTACCAAAATTGATCCTATTAGAGTTAGAAACCTTAAACAAACCAATTTCCAAAGAAGAGAGAAAGTTTTTAAGGAACTACCCCATACTGCACCAGGCCTATATGATTTCATTAAGGAATACTATCAAACATTCAGAGACTAGATAGTGCCAATGTTCTATAAATTATTCCAGAGCATTGAAAAGGAATGAAAATGTTCCTTTTATGAAAAAAATATAACATTAAAACTTATATCAGGTAAAGGCAGTACAAAGAAAGAAAATGGACCAAAAAAAATCAATGCAAAAATCTAAATAAATATTAGCTAACAGAATCCAACTACACAGTAAGAAAATAATATATCATGATTCAGTGGTATTTATTCAAAGTATTCTAGGTGGTTCAATATTTAAAAGTCCATTAATATCATACATCATATTAATACATCTAATGAAAAATCCTATGACTATATCTTTACACATTGAGAATTGCTCTGACAAAGTCAATACCTATTCATGACAAAAAGAGTCAAGAAAATAGTAATTGAAGAACACTTTCTCAAAATGATAATACATACATCTCTTAATCCTAAAACAATTATCTTATTTAATGGAGAAACATTAGAGGCATTTCCACTAGATTCAGAGACAAGGCAAGGGTACTTACTATCTCTGCTTCTATTTAACACTACTATTCACATCTATTCAACACTATTGATTATTGTATGCAATATTTATATTACCCATTGCAATTAGGCAAGAAAAGTCAATAAGACATAAGAATAGATAAAAAAGAAAGTAAAATTATCTCTATTTGCAGATGATTTGCTAATTGTGTTGGGAAGGAGGTTCCCCAAGACTACCACCAGCTTCAATGATTTGCTGGGACTCACAAGACTCAGCGTACAGTTGCATTCATGGCTATTATTTATTTCAGTAAAAGTATGCAGAGGAAAATCAGCAAAGGAAGGAGGTGCATTGGGAAAAATCTGGATGAAATCAGGTGCGATGTGTCAAGAGTCCTTTTCCAGTGGAGTCACACAGGATGCACTTCATTTTTCCAGAAACAAATTGTCCTACAGGTACAAATGTCTGCCAAGGAAGCTCCTTAGAGACTCAGTCCCCAAGGGTTTTATTAGAGGCTGGTCATGGAAGTATCCTCTGCCTAACGCATATCAAAATTCCAGTCTCTCAGAAGAAACGCAAGTGCTCACCATAGACCATATTATTTGCACAACAGCTACTTAGGCACAACGAGCAACAGTTATCAGTTCTGGGAAGGGTGATAAACCTTCTTAAACCCAAGTTCCCACATGCCAGGCAAGGGCCAAACTTGCAAGCAGGGCTTTCTACCGATAACAGCCTCAGGCCACTGCATTAATTATTTTCTACACAATCGTCCACCTGGAAAACCCCAAAGAAGTGATGATAAGACTGACTTAAAAAATAAAAAAATCCAGTGAAGTAGCAGGATGCAAAATTAACATACAAAAACTAATACACTTCACATACACAAACAATAAAAAGTAAGAGAAAATAGTGGTAAAAAAAAGTCTCATTTACAATAGCAAAAAGAAGATTATTTAGTGATAAATTTAACTAGAAACATGCAAAACCTGGATTGGGAAATTTTTAAACCTTCCTGAGTGACACTTAAGAAGATTCAAAAAAATATATATATCCCTCAGTTTTCGATGGAATCAATCACTATTATGAAGAGGTCAATTTTCCTTAATTTATTACTTCAGTGCAATTCCAATAAAAAATGCCTTAAAAAATGATTTTATGGAGTTAGACAGGTTGATACTTAAGTTCACCTGGTCAAATATGAAAAAATAGCTAGGAAGATACTGAAAAAGAAAAACTATGAGGGAGAGCTAGCCTTACGAGGCATTAAAACATACATTAGAGCCTCTGTAATTAAAACTGGGTAGTACTGGCACATGAATAGAAAAAAATAAACCACTGGAATAGAATTTAATGTCTAGAATTAGATACAAAATCACATGGAAATTTAATGTATAACAAAGGCAGTATCTCAACTCACAGTGTAAAAATGGGCTTTTTCGTAAACGGTTATTGGAAAACTGTGTAACCATTTGTAGAAAAGATAAAATTAGACTCAGGTTTCACACTATACCAAAAAATAAACTTCAAGATGGATTAGGGATCCAAATTATAATATGAACACTTAAAGTACTAGAAGGAAAGATAGGTGTTGGGGCCGGCCTGGTGGCACAGTGGTTAAGTGTGCACCTTCCACTTCAGTGGCCCGGGGATCGCAGGTTTGGATCCTGAGTGCGGACATGGCACCACTTGGCAAACCATGCTGTGGTAGGCGTCCCACATATAAAGTAGAGGAAGATGGGCATGGATGTTATCTCAGGGCCAGTCTTCCTCAGCTAAAAAAAAAAAGAGGAGGATTGGCAGCAGATGTTAGCTCAGGGCCAATCTTCCTCAGCAAAAAGAGGAGGATTGGCAGCAGGTGTTAGCTCAGGGCTAATCTTCCTCAAAAAAAAAAAAAAAAAGATGAGTGAATTTCTCTTTTTTTCCCTTGATATAAAACTATTTTTCCCTTTTTTTTGAGGGATAATTGACCTATAACATTATATTAGTTTCAGGTGAACAACATAATGATTTGCATATATTGCAAAATGATCACTGCAATAAGTCTGGTTATTATCTGTCACCATACATTGTTACAATTTTCTTCTGGTGATGAGGACTTTTTAAGATTAACTTTCTTAACAATTTTCAAATATGCAACACAGTAGTATATACTATAGTCACCGTGTTGCACATTGCAGGTGAATTTCTCTTTAACCTCAGTGCAGCGAAAGGTTCTCTAACTATGACTCAAAATCCAGAGACAATAAAATAAATGATAAATTTGAGTATTTGAAGAAAATTTTCTATGACAAAACTGACCATAAACAAAGTCACAAAGCAATTGACAAAGAAAAATATTTGCAACATATACTATACACAAAGAGCTATTTTCACTAATATATAAAGAGCTATTAAATATTGAGGGACAAAAGGCCAAAACCCAATAGAAAATATTAGAAGAAGGTATGAATGGACAATTGACAAAAAAGAGGTAAAAATGACCCTTAAATATATGAAAAAAATTGTCAAGGTCACTCATAAGTACAGAAATGTAAATTTAAAAAAAAAGAAAAGGGACACGATTTCTCACCTATCAGATGGCAAAAAAGAAAATAACACATTCTGTTGGTGAAGCTTTGGGAAAGCAAGTACTCGCAAGTTAAATTTATTTTGAGATAATTGTAGATTTGTATGCTGTTGTCATAAACAATATGGAGATTCCAGGTGCTCTTTATTCAACTCTCCAATGGCAATATCTTGCAAAACTACAGTACAATATCACAACCAGGAGGCTGACATTGTTCAACCCAACCCTTATTCAGATTTCCCCAGTTTTATTTATACTCATTTGTGTGTGTGTGAATGAGTTTGTATTTAGTTCTACACAATACTATCGCACGTATGAGTTCAAGCAAGCAACCACCACCAGAGTCAAAAAACAGAAAAGTTCCATCACCACAATTATCCCTCACTTTTTGTGACATATTTGAGATCTCAATTTTTCCTATACCCGGTGTGCCAACCACTAGAAAACCCAAAGTGGTCCATTTAAAACCTAAGTGAGATCATAAAATTCTTCAGGGAGTCACAGAGTGAAAGCAAAGGCTTTTATAATCACCTACAGAGTCATGGGTGATTTGGCCTCAGTGCCTGCCTCTCTGGCCTTATCTTTTACCACCCTGCCTGGGGCTCATTCTGCTTCTGGCACAAGTACACTGGCCTCCTTGCTGTTTCACGGTCACTCTCGTATTATGCTACTGTCTCTGAGTCTTTGCACTCATTGTACTTTTTGCCTTAAATGCATTTCCCCCAGGTATGTACATGTCTTCCTCACTTCCTTCAGGACTCTGTTGTAATGGCATCAATTTAGAGAAATCTTACCTACCTACCTCACGTGAAAAAGCACCCTCTGGCTTGGCACTACCTGATCTTCACATCCTGCTGTATTTTCCCCATAGCACCTATTAATATCTGGCATCATATATACATATACTCATGCATGTGTTTGTATTGTCTGTATCCTCCTGCCAGAAAGCAAGTCTCATGAAATTTGTTTTGGTCAGTCCTAAATTCCTAGCACTTGATTAGAGCTGGAGAATTTAGTAAGTTAAATAATATTTGTTGACTCAATGGATGAGAGAAAATAGAATACAAATAAGCTCTGTGTGGTAATAGTGGTGATGGAGGGACCCTATCTACTGAATAAATGCAGTCAGACAAGAGATTAACCAAAATGAATAACTGAACATTTATAAGTATCTGAAATTTGACCTATTATTGGTTGATTTGTCAGTCTGCTAATCTCTTTCTCTATCCATTGTGAAAAAGACACACATATGTGAGTCTGTGTAAGCACAGAATAAATATCTGTCAGGATATGCCCCAAAGTGCTAACAGTACGTAGCTAATACTATTGGTGCCACATCTAAATCCATGTGCTATCTCTCAGCTTCTGTAAATTTTGTGCTAGAGATTTAGATCAGCAAATTTTAGAGCTTGCCCTTGAGTGCTGGATCTACTGCCCTGTATGAGGACGCCTGGGAGATTTACTCCTCTGCCCCTTAACTGCCAGTAGCCAAATACTGACAAAAGTGGGAGTACAAAGACTTCAGCATCTTCGTCTGGAAACACGGAAAACTGAGGCTGGGCTGACTACCTAATTTATGGGGCCCAATGCAAAATAAAAATGGGAGCTCCTTGTTCAAAAATTAAGAGAGGCCTTTCTAAGTTGTGGGGTGTGCTGTGCAGTTAGGCCTCATGTCCATAATGCTGGCCCTGTTTTGAACTATAATTTATGCTCCAGAAGTCCAGAGGTATTTGCTAAATCTCTGATTTCACCGGAAATTGCACACTTTCTTGAATCCTTCCTTGTCCTGCCACTTCCCTTTAAAGATTTTCCTGGGAGTACTCCCTTAATAATTCGCTTGCACCTGAATCCTTGGCTAAGGATCATCATTATGAATAGTATGTCAGTGAAAATAATCCATAACCAATCTATGATTGAAAATTGGGGTAAGTTTATTATGAGCCAAATATGAGGATCATATAGCCTGGGGCCTTCTTTCCCCAGGAAGGAAGGGCACCAAAGAAGTGGGGTGTACAGAGTGGTTATATACCCTCAAAGAGCATGTTTCACATATGACTGAAATGTCCCTTTTACAATAGTCACGAGACTGCTCCGTTGGCACAGTGATTGATGGACACAGCAGGTAGTAGGTCTGCTGTCTCAGTGGACACAGCAGGGTCACAGGTCTGTTGTCTGGAACTGGCTGGTCACAGGATGGGCACAACAATCAGTTTCTAGCCCATGGAGAGATGCTTCTCCTTAAGGAAATGCCAATGTGGGGGAAGTTGCACCTTTATCTTAAGGCCATTTGTTCTTGTCTTTGGGGCATAGTAAATGCTTAAGCAGATATACAATGCACGTTCAACAGCCACGTCAGGCCCTTTTGGAAAAACAAAGTCAGGCCAAATTACACCAAATGGCTTCCTTGTATACTCCAATATATCCTATTGCTTGCCATTTATTTGTCAAGTAAATGTCTTCACAATGTAACTGTGAGGTCATGTTGCTCAATAAAACACTGAATAATACACAGTTTGCCTCATTTCATATCCAATTAGAGAGAATATACTAGTAATCACAGAATTTACCCACCATAAATACTACTTCCTTTCAAGTTTTTAACACTTATTTTGTTAATACTGTATCAAAAGTCTCATTTAAATGAACAAATAAACAAACAAAAATCCTAACAACAATATGTTCTCTTCGTCCACAGTAAAATGAGAAGTAGACTGGCAAACTTTCCTCAAAGTGTTTGCTTCCTCTGAGTATTTCAAAGCGTTAAAGAAAGTAGTAATGAAAGTTTCCCATATCCTCATAAATTCTCCAAAGCAGTTTGAGAGATGTTTGTAGAGAATGTTTTCACTCTCAAAATAACCATGGAGAGCTTTAAAGGAACTGTGAAGTGGCATGAGCTGTGAAGTGGCATGATAAGAGTGGTGAGGCATATTTAGCACATATAAAATGTGAGCCTCTTTTGAGCTATTGAATTGGATTGTCACTCTTTTTACTGCCATGAATTCAATCTCCTTATTCTCTCCACTTCAAATGATTCATTTCAATAGGTAAAGGGAGCACATATGGAAACTCCAGTGGCTGGGCTCTGTCTGTGAAGGAACAAATAACAGACCTAACTAAGGGAAAGGTTTAGTCATCAAAGGAAATTTCAGTCAATTCTCCAATGCCAAACTGCCTTCCAATAGTTATTAATACAAAGCTGATTTCTCCAGGTTATACTAGGCTAGTGAACAAAAAGATATGTGGCAGGCTTGAATATTTCTGTAAGACATGAGTTTCCTGTGAGAGTTCTGCTAGAGTTATAAACTAGAAATCATTACCACTCTATCATTTAAAAACTATTGGCACAATAAAATACCTTTTGCGTGATGGGATTTTCTAATCTTCCCTGATTTTAATGGATGTTTATTAGACAGGTAGAGACTTTAAGTTCTCTTATACTCACCTCTCAGTACAATAATATTGATTTTACTTGGTAGTGGCTGGTTAATAGCTTACACAATTAGAATTCAAAGTAATAGAATGAAAACAAAACAAAATGAACTAAAAATTGATATGCTTTTTGAATGTCTCTTATCCATGCGAAACAATCGATTCATATAAAATACAGGATTGAACAGATAAAGTAATGGATCAGAGACAAAACCCAGGAGAATCCCGATGTATAGGATATTCTGCCTCTGCTAAGGGTTGATTGATTGATGGCAACGTGCCAGCATCATGTGTGGGACACCATGCGGAACAGGCATCCACAGTTGTGAACAAGAGAAACATTTATATCATAGCAAGCTGTATATGGTGTGGTGCTTTCTTTAATATTTATCTTAATTTCAGTTTCACCAGTGAGTACATAAAATTAGTCTCATGGTTACAAAGTATAAATTTGAACGTAAAATGAGGGACTAATGACAGACAGTTAAAGGGAATGACTAGATTTTCCTTGCATCATTTCATGCACACGCTTGGTGATGTAGAGAAATCATGTCAATTAATTTTATGTAGCCTGTTCAGATAAAAGATAAGAAAAATCTGTTCACTCAGCAAACCCAAATGTCGCTTTTCTTAAATGTATAAACGGAATTGACAAAATATGTTTACTGTGGTGGCATAGACAAACATTCATAGATTCTCAGAACTTCCGGGTAAACTGATTTTTATCTCGGGTTCCAACTTTCCAATCATACACTCTCACTTGCTGATCCTCCTCAAAGGAACCATCAACTGGATATTTCAAACTTCCCTAAGTGTGCTTCTGCAGGCCTCTCTACCTCCAGAATACCCTGGGTAGTTTCAATCCATTTTTAGATATCCCAGCACCACTACAGAAAAGCATCATGGTCTAGCAAGCCAGGAAGAACGTGTTCCTATTTTGGCCTAGAATCACAGTTCAGAAGTTATCTTTATAATCACTTGGAGAGTTTTTCTCAGATGTTGGCCAGTAATGCAGTTTGGGGATCAAACAAATTATTCCAAGGTAATTCATTTCTAAATGAAACTCCACACATACCACATGTCAGAATGTGCAGAAAATAGGCTGCAGACCCTTACAGAAGCAGTTATATTTAGGGCATGTTTTATGAGACAGATATAAAGCACTCATTAACTACATGATTCAAGGCAATATGTGTTTTATCAAGCATTTACTATGGCTCACTCATATACAATTCAGAATTTATTTCTTTTGATAAAGAAATGACAAGCAATAGGATATATTGGAATATATGAGGAAGCCATTTGGTGTAAAATTTGGCCTGAACTTGTTTCTCCAAAGGCCCTGATGTGACCACTGAGCATTCATTGTATATCTGCCTTAAGTATTTACTATGCCCCCAAAGACAAGAACAATGCCTTTAAAGAGAAGGATGTAACTTCTCCTACATTGGCATTTCCTTAAGCATAATCATCTCTCCCTAAACTAAGGATTTATTGCTGGCCTGCTGCCCTCACTTTGTGACCATGCACCTTGAGACAACTGACTTGCTGTGTTCACCAAACTGCTGTGCTGGCACAGCAATCTCATGACTATTGTAAAAGGGACCTTCCAATCATACGTGACGCATGCTCTTTGACAGTATGTAACCACTCTGTACACCCCACTTTTTTGGTGCCTTCCCTTCCTTGGAGAAGGAAGGCCCTGGGCTAGTCCTCAGATCTGGCTCATAATAGACACACTCCTATTTTGATTTAAAGATTGGTTATGGATTATTTGCGTCAAAATTTCATAGCCTTAATACTATCTTAAAGAATGATTTTGGTAAATTTTCTATAAGTACATTATATAATTCAGGACATTCTTTGTCATCTCTTCAAACCCTGCATCCCTTGTATGGTGCCAAAAGGCTTAAGCATAATGGACCCAAGCAGCCTCCATGGAGAGGTTATTTGACTTTTGTAGATCAATAGTAGTCAGCCACATGTCCCTGCACTAACCTCTTGCTAAATGCTTAAATCTAACTTCATATGGGCCTCCAAAAAGCTATTTTCATTATAAATTTATTGAAAAATCCATAAACTTTTTTTTCCCTAACGACACTCAAGGTAAAAAACTACCTCATGTGGGCCATTTATTCTTAGCACCAATAGCACTTCCATTTACCAGCCTCTCCCTTCCTGGGACTTCCCAACCCCTCTAAGAGACAAAATATATTTTGGCATTATAAGTTTTCTTTGCTTTCCCTTTGGAAATATTTCCTTAAGGATTCCTTCTGATTATCATTATGTTGGCACTTAATTTCCCCAGCAACGGGAGCATGCTATTATTTTTTAACCATGAAGTAATTTGAAAAGCAATAGAATATATTTACCACCTTTCTTTAGAATGAATTCATTTATGCCTCCGAATGGCTTATCTATACTGAATGCAAAAAGGTAAGTTGGTTTGTCATTGCTATGAAGAATTGATCTTGCTAACAAAGGGGCTGAAGGGCTCCCTTGATTCTGAAGAGAGCACATGCAGAAGATGCCAGAGTGAGAAACTTATCTCTATAATATCTCACTCTATTTTATAAAAAGAAACAAATATATTTTGGATAAAGCTCTTTGTAAATGGAATTTAATGTTTAGTAATATGATTCTAAGAAAGCTGGTTCTACACTATATCTCATACAGAGAATTTTCTAGTTTTGAAAATGCAATTTGTGCAAATCATTCTAGTCGCTTTTTGCAAAAGCAGGAAATTTCCTTCTACTTATTTTGAGTTGTGAATTCCATTTAATAATAAAGTCAGCTACTTATAGTGATGTCTTTCTTCTATTTGAGGACTAAATTAATGGAAATCTAAAGTTTCCTGTGTAGTCAAAAAAAAAAAAAAGCAGCTATTCTGCTGACCTATATCTTTTTGTTACAGCCTCCCATATTTTTTTGCCTCTTTTTTCTGGCTCTGAGCTCTAGCTCTGGCTAGCCAGATTCCTTATGGAGACTAAGAAAGAGTTAAAGTAGGTATTATAATTTGGCTAAGGTAACTTCTGAGAACTTATAAGCAAAGAGATCCTCTTAAAGAGTTGGGCATAAGTGTGTTGCTCCAATCCAACCATTTATTTAATCAGTGTTGTATGTTGAATTTTGTCTCCACCAAATTATATTAAAGTCATAACCCCAGTGCTATAGACTGAATATTTGTGTCCCCCCAAAGCTAGTATGTTGAAAGCTAATCCCCAGTGTGTTGGTATTTGGTTTGGGGGCCTTGGGAAGTGATTAGGTCATGAAGGTGGAACCCTCATGCATGAGATTAGTGCCTTTATAAAAGAGACCCCAGACAGCTTCTTCTTCTCTTCTGCTATGTGAGGACATAGAAAAAAGACAGCTGTCTATAAACCAAGAAGAGAGCTCTCTCCAAATACTGTGTCTGTCTTGATCTTAGACTCCCCAGCATCCAGAATTGTGAGAAAGAAATTCTGTTGTTTATAAGCCTATGATATTTTTGGTATAGCAGCCCAAATGGACTGAGACATCCAGGTAACTATGAACATGACCTTATTCAGAAATAGGGTATTTCCAGATGTCATCAAGTTAAGATGAAGTCATATTGTATTAGAGCAGGCCTTAAAATCAATATGATTGATGCCTATATAAGAAGAAGGGAGGAAACACAGAGACAGAGAGATACACAGGGAACAAGGCCATATAACAATGGAGGCACAGCTGGAGTAATGTAGCTACAAGCTGTAGGGGAGGAAGACATTTCCTCTTCCCACTCTAGGTCTTTCTGCTGGCTGGGCTACAAATTAAATTGACATGAGACAGAATAACAGGAGAAAATTAAACAAAGCTTTATAACATGTATACATGGGAGAGACTCAGGCAAACTGAGCAACTCACCAAAATGGCAGAAGCTCTCACCTTAAATATCATCTTCAGCTAAACACAAAGGAGGATGTCAGGGGTTGGGGGAGCCAGTTATAGGAGGTTACCAGAAAAGCACAGTAAACAAGAGTAACATTATGCAGATTTAAATCCTTGCCTTCCACATTGGTGAGAGTTTCTAGAGATAAGGTCATCCCCCCCTTCTTCCTGGTACAGAGAGGGAGACAGCTTTACAGATGGAAATTTCCTTTACAAATGTAAATGTGTCTTAACAAAGGGTAACTTCTACCTTTCAGAGTTTCTCTCATGTCTGCCATTTTTAAAAGTAACCAGTCCACAATAATCCTCATGTCAAAGAGATGATCTTGGGGTGGCCAATTCCAGTCCCCCACAAAGCCAAGAACACCAAGGACTGTCAGCAACCACTGGAAGCTAGGAGGAAAGCATGGAACAGTCTCCCTCAGAATCCCCAGGAAGAACCAAGACTATTGATGCTGTGATTTCAAACTTCTGACCTCCAGAACAGTGAGACAATTAATTCTTATTGTTTTAAGTCACCCCATTTGTGGTGACTTGTTATGGAAGTCTTAGAAAAGTAATACAGATTTTAATATAGGAGTGGAGTACTGGTGTAACAAATATCTGAAAGTATGGAAGTTGCTGTGCTATTGGTAAAAAGGAAGAGCTGAAGAATTTTGAGGTGCATGAGAAAAAAATCTACACTGACTTGAAGAAGCTGTCTGTAGAAATATGGACAGTAAAGGCAATTATGTAGAGCACTCAGAAAGAAGACAGGAGAGCTGTAAAGCTTCTACTATCTTAGAGAATACATATGTCATCATGAACAGAATGTAGTCAGAAATATGAATGTTAAAGGTGCTTCTGGTAAAGTCTCAAACACAAATCAGGAACATGTTACTGTACACTGGAGAAAAAGGTGAGCCTTGTTATAAAGTAGCAGAAAATCTGGCTGAATTATATTCTACAATTGGGTGGAAAGTAGAACTTGTAAACTAAGGAGATTTCCAAGCAAAGTATTGAACGCGCAGCCTGGTATCTCTTTACTGCTTATAGTAAACTGTGAGAGGAAAGAGATAAATTGAGGAAGGAACTGTTGACCAAAAAGAACCAGCACATGATGATTTGGAAATTCTTAGTCTCTCTATATTGCAAAAAGTAAGAAAGTGTTCTCTGAAGAGAACACTAAGCGTGTGGTTGGACAAACTTGCTGGAGAGATGAGGCATGTGACTCTTGGACCCAATCAAACATCTCAGGAGAAATACTACCAGTTTGGACAACAGAGGACAAAGAGGGGAGGTAAAGAAGGACATCTGTCAGACTTCTGGGATTCTTCAAGCAAGAAACAGGATGCAGAGGGTAGGACCACTACTGAGAGCTGAGTGGGTGAGTCTGATGGATGCTCTACATGCACAGAGGCCAGGGCCAGCAGGTCCTCTGAGGGCCTAGAGGATGAGGCTCGTTGGGCCTCCATGGGCCCAGAGGGTGGATTGAGTCTTAGAGAATTATTGTCAGGTTTAAAACCTAATGGGATTTTCCCTGCTGGGTTTTATACTTGTTTAGGACACATGACCCCTTTTTTCCTTTCACCTTCTCCCTTTTAGAATGGAATATCTATCTCATGCCTTTCCCACCATTGATTTTGGAGGCAGACAAATTGTTTCCTAGTTTCACAGGTCCAGAAATGGAGATATATTTTGCTTCAGGATGGACCATTCCAAGAGTCTCACCCATAACTGATTTAGATGATATAGAAGATGAAATATAGAATCTTGTGAATTAATTATATTTATATGAGATTTTCATCTTAGAGTTGATGCTGGAATGGGCTAAGAATTTGGGGAATTTGGGAAAGGTGAATGTATTTTGCACATGGGAATAACAAGAACTGAAGGAAGCAGAAGGCAGTCGGTGTGGATTGAATTGTATTCCCCCAAAAGTTATGTTGAAGTCCTAATCTCCGGTACTGTGGATATGACCTCACTTGGAAATAGGGTCTCAGCAAATATAATCAAATCAAGATGAAGTCATATTGGATTAGGGAGAGCCATAACTTGATGACTTTTATTCTTATAAGACAGAAATTTGGACACGGAGACACACACAGGGAGAACTCTGTGTGCTGACAGAAGCAGAGATTGGAGTGATACTTCTACAAGACAACGAATGTCAAGGATTGTTGGCAACCACCAGAAGCTAGAAAAGAGGAATGGACAGATTCTTCCTCAGAGCTGCCAGAAGCAAGCAATCTTGCCAATGCCTTGATATTAGCCTAGCCTCCAAAGCTGTAAGAGAATAAATTTCTGTTGTATTGAGCAAACTAGTTTTTGGTAATTTGTTACAGCAGCCCTAGAAAACTAATACAACCAGTAAACACTAGATTGGAAGGAAAAAAAATGGCAAGAAAATTGCTTTAAAAGCAGAAAATAATTTCCTAGAAGGAGGAGAGTTATCATAGCAGTATCTATAAGGATTCTAATTATTTTTTTCATTCTCTGCCATGGTTTATCTCTATTCAAGGATATTAAAATCTATGTTTGATGCAACTAAAATATAGATACAGAGAGAGAAAAATCAGAACTGTATAATAGTAAGCAACAGAATTTATATCATAAGGATCCAATCAGGAGACAGGATCCATGCTGCAATTTGAACAAGGAACACTTAATGTAAAGAATTGTTAACTAGTAACAAGGGGATAAATATAAAGGGTAATGAGAACTCAAAAAATGCAAGTATAGCAGATATAGGCAGAAGCCATTACTTCTGGGGTGAGGTAGAGTATTCAAGGAAGGATATAGTTATTACTCCAGGATAAAGCAGAGTATCCAAAGATGGAAAAGGTTTGGAAGAGTCCCACCACCACCCTTCCCCAATTCCCCACCCAAAACTTCTATGGGATGAGATTTAGACTTCTATGGGATGGGCATAGAGAAGTTCAGTGACATTCTTCAAGGTGAGGCAGGTAATCATGAGATCACCCACTGGTGTGACAACAAAACTAGACTGCTTACAAGACTCTCTGGGAAGCTGCTCTTGGAATCACTACTGAAAATGGCTGGGAAGGTGAGTGCCACTAAGTGTCACCATGCTACAGACCACACACCATAGGAACGAGCAGTGAAGAGCACATTAGAACCAGAATAAGAGGGCTCTTCTTACTGCAGTGTCCCTATAGCACACTTTATTGACAAAATTTAAATCATGTCAATTGGTGAAGTAGAAATATTTATAGAATCTAGCTCCAGTATTACAAAGCAGGAGAAAGAAAGGTAGATTTGAAGCTGGGAGGCAATAAATTGATGATTAGCACAGGTATAATTCTTTATAGACTTGAGATGTGAGGTTATTTTGTTTCCAAACACAAGGGGTTTGCAGTCTATAAGCCCCACACACTTAAGAAAATACCGATAAAGATTCGAATTTTCCCTTGACAAAGTCTGTAATTCAAGAAGTTTATTAAATCATAAACAAGAATTAATAATTAAAAACATAGAGATAACAATCCAAATAGACCTCCAGTCACTCCTAAATATAAATTTTGTGTTTTTATATAACGATTAACTGTCACAGAAAATGAGAAAGAAATTACGTTTGAGCTATATGCTCCCCACTGCAGTTAAGGAAATATAGCTCTGTAAAAATGAACAATTATAATATTCCCTGTGATAAATAGTAGTATGTTTCTTTCCTTGTTTAGAATCTTTCACCATACGAGGTTACTTTTTCCTGTAAAAATCTTCAAAGATGATGGCACACGTTAGTTTAGCAAATAAATTCTTCAACTGAATTATTTCATTTAAGGTTATCATTTTCCTTAAATAAATGTGATATTGAAATAATCATGAATCTGATTAGAATATTCAAGTAGGTTCAGTTTGAGCAATGTGATTATGATATAGTTAAGGGAATATTTATGAAGCATTATTTTCCTTTTTATAAAAGTTTGCTTGTGGGGCTGGCCCTGTGGCTGAGTGGTTAAGTTCACATGCTCTGCTTCGGTGGCCTGGGGTTCACTGGTTTGGGTCCTGGGTGCATTCCTATGCACCACTCATCAAGCCATGCTGTGGCGGCATCCCACTTAGAGGAACTAGAACGACCTACAACTAGGATATACAACTATGTGCTGGGGCTTTGAGGAGAGAAAGAAAGAAAAACAAAAAATGAAGATTGGCAACAGATGTTAGCTCAGGGCCAATCTTCCTCACCAAAAAAAAGAGAAAAGTTTACTTGATAGTAGACATGGCATTTAAAAATCACCCTGATCAATAAATTTTTCAGTCAACATTTATACATTTTAAGAATAATCAATTTTGTTGAGAAAAATATTGACTACAAAATGCTCATATTATCACCAAATCCCCAAAACTTAAAATGATAATTTGTTTTTTGAAGAAAGGAAATAGTAGATTTTGCACAAATAGTTTCCCATTGTACAATGAATATTGAACATACAAACTCCTTACATAAAATCTTTACAGGCTGAAAATACAATTAAATTCAAGAAGAAAATGGGTATATTTCAAAGTTGTGAATTCAAAACAAAAGATAATGTTAACTATGGTTTGAGATGCGATTAGGATCTTCTGAAGATAACCTCCCATAAAAATTGAATTGGTAACATTTTCAATACATATTTCTGAGCTATTTTTAATGTCTGACCCATGTAATACAAAGCATGAAAAATAGACTATATTATGAGCATAACACTTCAAAGTCAAATACTAATCCTTACCGGTTAACGGAAAGTGTTAATTTTGTGTGTGTCACAATGGAGATACAATAAAATATAGACAGCAGTGTTTAATGTTACTTATCTAAACAGTAATGAAAGAAATGCCTCAAAATTCCATTGCTGCCTATCATAGTCTAGAATATAGAGTTATACAATTTTCTCAAAACTTTTTCTTCTAATACAGGCAGGATCATGGTTCACTGAAAAACAACAGGGCTATGAACAATAATGTCACAGAGGGATCTGATGGACGCCCATTTGCCATCTATGCTACTTATGCAGTTAGCTACTTTCGCTTCTCATTTATCAGAAACTTTTCATCAATGCTTCTTCAGGTTTCAGTGAACCCTCAAATGAAAACAAGTTTTTTACTCAAGACACAGATAAAAG
Source organism: Equus caballus (assembly GCF_041296265.1). Classification (NCBI taxonomy): domain Eukaryota; kingdom Metazoa; phylum Chordata; class Mammalia; order Perissodactyla; family Equidae; genus Equus; species Equus caballus. Next base: position 83,135,061 of record NC_091715.1, read on the forward strand.
TACATCTTTGTTCTAACACCACAGGACGCACAGTGCAGCCTCAATAAACCAACAACATATTCAAACATTTTTTCTAGTTCCAAATCATCCTCAGTGTTCTCAATGTATAAAATCCAATATTAAATGAAAAATTACACAAAAATAATATTTATTTACTAATATAAAAATCTTCCGTTTTTCTGGAATCTTTTACACAGAAACAATAAACATATATCTGTACGAGTGTGATAGATACCTGAGGAGCCTGAGGCCTTAAAAGACACTCAAGTGCCTTCTGAATCACAAAAATTAAATTACTTTCAGTGTAATTTCAGTTTTATGTGAGTTTTGTCTTCTAAGTCTCTGAAAATTGATGATTCTTGTGTAGACTATATGGTAAATCTCTGCTAACTCAATATGTGATTCACTAGAAAGCTTTCTTTCTGACCACACTTGCTAAAAGAGAATTTATTGTAACTGTGATCAATATTAACCGCTACAATTATTGATTAAACTTGGACATCATTTCATAATTTCCTAATTATCCCATCCTGAAGCAGGCAGGTATCAGGCAACTCTGCCACACACACCTCATGGCCATTCTAAAAGAGACACAAAGCCCCACAAACATTAAAACTACTGTGCCTCTTCCTGGTTAAATAGAGAGATAGGGACACATCTTGCCTGCCTTAATTTCTTTTTATTGCCAAGATGTCATTCACTTCAGACTTTGTATTGCCTTATATAGTAACAGTGGGATTTTTGGAAGTCTTTTTCTTTAAATCATGCACTGTTTCCCATCTAGATTGATCCTGGCTCTCTCTGGTATGTAAATGTAGGCATTTAAATGGCTATGTTTCTATCATAGAGAAATAGTATTTATGAAGATGTCCATTTTTATTGATTGCTTAATCAATTCAAAATATAAAATATAAATTTAAGTAGATCCTATAGTTTTACTTTTTTGATATAGGATCTTTTATATTTATATTTAAATTCCTGAAGTATTCACTTCGTATATGTCCTATACACGGCAGACACTTAATAAATATTTTGTAAAGTGACTGGATGTTTTGAAATGCAATGATGCAATTATGGAAAGTAAAGTTTAGATGAGGTGTACTGGAGGGCCACCTGACGTTAACAGTAGTTAAACTTGATACCGTACATCCTAAAACATTAGGGAATTTGTCACATATATTGCCGTAACTCTTCACATTTGCTCATGTAATATATTAGTTTCCTCGGGCTGCCATAACAAAGTACCACAAAGTGGGTGGCTTAAAGCAACAGAAGTTTATTGTCTCCTAGCTGTGGAGGCTAGAAGTCTGAGATCAAGGTGTCTGCATGCTCATCCTCTCTCTGAAACTTCCAGGGGAAAATCCTTCCTTGCCTCTTTCAGCTTCTGGTGGTTGACAGTGATCCTTGGCATCTCTTGGTTTGAGGCAGCATAACTAATCTCTGCCTCCATCATCACATGACGTTCTTCTGTGTGGCTGTATGCATCCATGTCTCTGTCCTCTCCTCTTATAAGGACGCCAGTCATTAGACTAGGGCTCATCATAGTTCAGTGCAACCTTATCTTAAATAATTACATTTACAAAAATGCTATTTCCAAATCTGGTCCCATTTTGAGGTTCTGTGTGGACATGAATTTTGGGATACACTATTCAATTTAGTACAAGTCATTTTAAGTAACTGTCTAGAAACAAGAGTCACAACTACATGGTTTCTAAAAGCATATTCCAGAGCTTAGACTATTTTATTTTGTTCATTCTGCTTTGTCTAATAAATACACTGTTATAAGGTTATGGAACCAACCACTGTTTTTAAGATTGTAGGCAGTCTGAGCATATAATAAGTTGAAAGCTCTTTCTTTACATGCAGAGTAAGTACTGTTTGTTCCCATGTACGCTACTGTGAACAAAATTAACTCCACATGAATTATGCTTCAAGCAAAAATCTTCACTTCTTAGCCATTTAGCTTTTAGTAAAAAGGTCAGGTGAGTGTTGGACTTTAATTCTTCGCTTTCACATTCCACAAATCTAACAGGGACACAATTTTAAGTCTCTTATTCTCTGCTTCTAATTACAAATCTTGTCATTGCCACCTGGGATCACATCTCTGACAAAGGGGACATGGAATTTTCCATAGGTCATTCAAAGTTGCTTAGATAGCATCATCTCCAAATTATTGTGTAGTCTCTAAACCAAAAATTATCTCTTTTCAAAAGTAGTTTCATTTTAATCTACCTGAGAATTTGTTCTACTTTTTAAATAGTATATAATGTAAAGTGCTTTGTTTAGAATAACCATATTCCATTTTCTGATATCATGATATTTATTATTTAAGTATATAATTAAGGATTTTTAATATGTTCACAGAGTTGTATAACAATCACCACAATCAATTTTAGAACATTTTCCTCATTCCAAAACTAAACCCTGTACATATTAGCAGTCATTCTCCCATCTCCTCCTAATCTCACCACCGCCCAGCCCTAAATAAACACAAATCAAATTTCAGTCTTTATAAATTTGCCTATTCTAGATATTTCATATAAATGGAATCATGCAATATATGATCTTTTGTGACGGGTTTCTTTTACTTAGCAAAATGTTCTCAGGGCTCATCCATGTTGTGGCATGCAACAGTGGTTCAGTCCTTTTTTTGTTGGATAATCTTCTAGTATATGGATACACCACATTTTGTTTATCCATTCATCAGTTTATCGACAATCGATTTGTTTCCACTTTTTAACTGTATGCATAATGCTATGAATACTACTATACAGTTTTTGTGTAGACATGTGTTTTCATTTCTTATGGGTATATATTTAGGAATGGAATTGGTAGGCCATGTGGTAGCTCTGTGTTTAACCTTTTGACAAACTGTCAAACTTTTTTCCACAGCAGCAGCATCATTTTACCATCCTACCAGCACTATATGAGGGTTCCAATTTTGTCACATCCCTGCTGATACTTGACACTTTTTAAAATATTATTGTAGCCATCCTTGTGGATGTGAAGTGGTATCTCCTTGTGGTTTTAGGTATTTTCCTAACTGCTGATGTAGCTGAGCATCTTTTCATGTTCTTATTGACCATTGAATTTCTTCTTTGGAGAAATACGTATTCCAGTCTTTTGCTCAATTTTTTTTTTTTTTTTAAAGATTTTTATTTTTTTCCTTTTTCTCCCCAAAGCCCCCCAGTACATAGTTGTCTATTCTTCGTTGTGGGTCCTTCTGGTTGTGGCATGTGGGACGCTGCCTCAGCGTGGTCTGACGAGCAGTGCCATGTCCGCACCCAGGATTCGAACCAACGAAACACTGGGCCGCCTGCAGCGGAGCGCGCGAACTTAACCACTCGGCCACGGGGCCAGCCCCACTTTTGCTCAATTTTAATTGGACTGTTTGTCATTTTATTGATGAGTTGTAAGAGTTCTTTATGTATTCTAGATGCAAGTCCTTTATCAGACATATGCTTTGCAAATGTTTTATCCCATTTGTGGGTTGTTTTTTATTTTCTTGAGTTTCCATTGATGCACAAATTTTTAAATTTGATAATGTTCAATTTATCTATTTTTTGATGGTTGTGTTTTTGATGTATACTTAAGAAGGCTTTGCCTAACCCAAAGACACAAAGATTTACTCCTATATTTACTTGCAATAGTTTCACAGTTTTAGATCTTACATTTAGGTTATGATCCATTTTGAATTAAATTTTGTTTACGGCGTGAGGACAGAGTCCAACTCTTTTCTCTTGCAAGTGGATATTCAGTTGTCCCAACACCATTTGTTGAAAAAATTATAATTTTCACATTGAATTGCCTTGGTATCCTTGTTACAAATGAGTTTACCAAAAAATGAGGGTTTATTTTTGGACTTCCTGTCTACTCCATTGATCTTTATGTCAATCTCTTTGGCAGGATCACACTGTCTTGATTAAGGTAGCTTTAAGTTTTCACATTGGTAAGTGTGAGTCCTCAAACTTTGTTCCTTTCCAAGATTATCTGGCTTTTCTGGGTCCCATGATTTATCATACAAGATTTAGGACGGGCTTATGAGTTTCTATAAAGAAACTCTCTGAGATATCGATAGGGATTGTGTCTGTGCTGTTTGATTTTCCATATTTATAAATATCCCAAATTTCCCTTTGTTATTGATATGTATTTTAGTCACATTCTGGTCAGAGAGCATACTTTGTATGAATTTAACCTTTTTAAATTTATTGAGGCTTGTTTTATGGTCTACCATATGACATACCCTGCAGAATGATTCATCAACACTTCAGACGAATGTATATTATGCTGTTTTTGAGTGGTGTGTTCTGTACATTTTCGTTATCTCTAGTTGGATTATAGTGTTGTTCAAGTTTTCTATATTCTTGTTGATTTTCTGGTTAGTTTTTTTAATTGATTATTGAAAATGGGACACTGACATTATTATTTTATTGCATTATTTCTGTTTAATTCTGTCTGTATTTTGTATTTTGTATTTCTGTATGTATTTTGGTGCTCTTATTAGATACATATATATTCATATACATTTTAGTTGTTTCATCTTTCTGATGATTGACAATTTTATTATTATAAAATCTTCCTCCTTATAGCTAGTTACGTTTTTTGGTTTAAAATCTATTTTGTCTGAGATTAGTATAGTCATTCCAGTTTTCTTTTGGCTGCTGTTTACATAATCTATCTCTTTCTCTGTCCTTTTCCATCCACACTATTTGTATCTTTGAATCTAAAATATGTCTCCTGTAGACAGCATAAAGTTGGATCTTGTTTTTGTTTTTAATTCAATATGCCAATCTCTACCTTTTTATTGGATTTTTTAATCAGTTCCTATTTTATGTTATTATTGACAAAGTTAGATGTACAAGGGCTGTTTTGCTTTTTTTTTTGTTGTTTTCTATGTGTGCCTTGTCTTTTTGTCCCTCTATTCCTCTGTTTTCCTTTCTTTTACATTGTCAATCTATTTTAGTGTAATATTTTAATTCCTTCAATGATATTTCAATATACTTTTTGGGGTGTTTTCTTAGTGGTGACTCTAGAGTTTACCTCATACATCTTATCAGAATATACTTCTGGTTTATACAAAATTAACTTCAGTGAGATATGGAAATATTATTCTGAAATAGCTCTATTGCCTTTTCTTACTTTTAGTGCTGTTGTTTTATACATATTTCATCTAGAAATACTATAAACCCAAAGCACTTTTTAATTACTGCTTTACATAATTATATGTCTTCTTAAAGAAGGTGAGAGAACAAAGTAGAGTGTCCATGTTTTTTTCAGATGAGAAGTCAGCTCTTTATCATATTGGTATTTCCTGGTATATGATGAGTCATTTTTCTTTTACTGATTTCAATATATTCTTTTTGTCTTCCAAAGTTTTACTAACATTTTGGCTGTGTTTCTCTTAGCTTGAATTCATTGAGCTTTTTGCATATTTCGATTTTCATCAAATTTGGGAAATTTTTAGGCATTATTTCCTTCTATTTGATTATTTTTCATTTCTATCCCCCTGTTGATATTCTCTACGTGATAAGCCCCAACATCATATCTTCCTTTCCATCTTTAAGTCTGATTTTGTTTAGGTCTTTGAACAATTTATAAGGACCGCTTTGAAGTTTTTGTCTGACAGATCTGACATCGGGGCTCTCACAAAGGCAGTGTATATTTCCTGGTTTTGTGTGTATGAGTCACACTTGTCTGTTTCTTTGTACGTCTCATATTTTTTAATTGAAATGTTGACGTTTTAGATAATACGTTGCAGCAGCTTTGAGTACTGATCCTCCTACCTGGGGCCTGTTGCTGCTGTTGCTGATTTGAATGTGTTTTGACTTGGCCAGACTACCTCTACCTTCCCCTAAACGTGAAGACTTTAACATTGCTCTTCCAAGGGCATGGCTTAAACATATGCACAATCATCCTGTGATAATAATGGTTTGAGCAGAACTCACTTTGCGTATTTTTTTCTTGATCTCTCTGGTAAGCTGTCTTCTTCTTTTGGTATTACACTCAGGTTTTAGGCTTCAGTAATTGCTAACTGATTGCTTTATTGTTTTAACACCTTTCCTAGGGAGTACATTGCTCCACAGTCTAATACAATTAAAATTTATACCCTTTGCAAGGTACTTTTGAGGCCAGTTTTTGAGATTGATTTTAACCCTAGAAAGGCTCTTCATAGCTTTTCTGTGCCGAGCCCTCCCTAGTAACTAGTTGAACTACACTTTAAATTGCTGCTTTCATGGAGCTACAAGACTCCTTTTCTTTCTCTACCACAAAAACCTCCATTGTTTTCAAGAGTACATTTAGCATTGGATTCCTTCTCACTCTGTTCCAGATAAAATCAGTTCCTTTGGGAAATTTTGAATCTCTTTATTCTTGTGGACTGTATCTCCCAGTGGGCAAAATCTTTGAGTTCTTGCTCCAGAATTGTGGGCAAGTATAGTGACTGACTTTCCTGAGAATGAAACTCTTGCTATATGAGCAGGGCACTCTGTGGGAGTGGTTGCCTCTGATCTTCTCAGCTTGCCTGAGAAGGATATAGAACCTGCATCCTACAAGTGAGGTGTGGCAAGGGTGGTTTGAGCCTTAGTATTTGTAGTATACCTTACCTGGGGTACCAACTTCACCCTAGGGGCGGGTGTTGGGTGGAGAAAGGGAGGCCCTGACTTGCAGAAAGACTGGCATCCTACATCTTCTGAGTCGATTCTATTCCCTTGACTGGATTCTGGGGAGAGAGATGGAGCCTCATTTTCTTAGCCACACCCATCCAGAGTGGAGCTTCCTTCATGCTGAGCTTGGAGTGTGGGTCACAGTTCATTCACCACAGACTCTTGCCCTTCTTACCAAGACTTAGTAGATTTTTATCAATAAATTCTTCTTCATTTGCTGTGCTCCCTTAGGACAATTTCCAGAAATTTCAAATGATTATTTTATAATTTTAGCAGTTATTTTTTTTTTCTGGAGAGTGGATCAGCAGAGTTCCTCACATGCCACTCCAGAAACATACTTTGCAAGTTTTACTGTTAATTAAGTACAGATATTTCTATAGCTGGATATAGAATAGACAGAATGTAAAAATAAAACTACTATATTCAAGAGGTGTTATGCTTATTCAAATTCAAAGTGAGTTCTTATAAATTACATGATCAACCTATCTGAGAATTTTGCCATTGTTGTGTTGTGGGAATTCTTTGAAGAATCTGGCAAGTGATAAAAAAAAAAGAGACACACATAACACAATATGTTATCAGTGCTTTTAATTATTTGGTCAAAGGTGCATTGTATGCTTTCTTCAGAGAAATAGAAAATAGAATTCAACATGACTTCAGTATAAAATACTTTATGAATATGATATGAAAGTTAATTCCTATTGTTTTAAAAATATATATCAGCCAAAATGCACACATGCACCCACACATGCACATGCACACACACAGATAAAGCCTGATGACATGAACCCTCCCAGACTCTTCGCAGGAAGCCATTTTTATAGAGAAAATTGCATATAAATGTTAACTCTATGAGAAAAGACTTAAATCCATGACAGATCAAAACAATTGAGTTTGTTTAGTTCTCCATCATGCAGCCGTTATTTAGTTAGTGAAATAACCAATCTTATTATTTATCCTCTTTCTTTTGTTATTATCTTTCTTTGAGCATTATAGGTTAGATTTTCAATCTCCTGTCTACTGCTTTATCTAACTTGCATATACCACGTTCAAAAGAGGAATGACTATATGTATGTTTGTATAAGTATATATATAAAATACATATAAATATGTATTTATATAATCATATACAATATACATGTATTTACAATGGATAACTTTTCTGAAATTAACACAGTGACTTACTTTTTGTTACACAAAAATTATTTTTCTCAAATAATTTCCTATCTTTTGAATTAACATCATTCATTGAAAAATAGAATAATATATAATTGTTCACCTTGAAATTCAAACTAGATTTTTTAAATCAATAATAAGACAATAGCCTCAAAGACCATGAAAGTTGTCAAAGCTTCTTTTGCAAACTAGGAACCAAGCCGGGCCTAATTGGATTATATAAATTTATAAGCCAGTATATATCTTTAAGGGAAAGAATAAACCAGATTGCAATTGAAAAATAACTCAATTAAAAATGGGCAAAGGATGTGAGGATACATTCTCCAATGAACATATATACAAATGGCCAATAAACACATGAAAAGATGTGTATTGCCATTAGAGAATGCTTATCAAAACCACAGTGATATACCACTTCACATTTAAAATCAACAAGACAAACAATAAATAGTATTCGTGAGAATGTGAGAAATTGAAATCCCTGTAACTTACTGGTGGAATTATGAAATGGTTCATCCACTTTGAAAATGAGTTTGACAGTTCCTCATACAGTTAAAAGTAGAGTTACCACATGACGCAGTTCCTAGATATAGATTCAAGAAAAATGAAAACATATATTCACAGGAAAACTTATAGATGAAGGTACTCAGCAGCATTATTAATAATAGCTAAAAAATGATAACAACCTAAATGTCCATCAACTGATAGATAAATACTATACAATATATCCATATAATTGAATATAGTGCAATGTTAAAAAGGAACAAAGTACTGTTACATGGTCTAAAGTGGATGAACATTGAAAACATTATGCTAATTGAAAAAAACACAAACACAAAAGACCACGTACTGTATGATTCCATTTACATGAAATGTCCAGAATATGCTAATTCATAGGGACAGAAAGTAGATTAGTGGTCACCAAGGGCTGTGGGGAGAAGGAATTGGAGATTGATGATTAATGGATGGGAATGTGTTCCTTTGAGAGTAATGAAAATATTCTAATATTAAATTGGTTTTGAGGTTGCACAATTTTATAAATATACTAAAGATCACTGAATTGTATAATTTAAAATGGTGATCTTTATATAAATTAGGTATAAATTACAAAATATCAGCTAATTTGTAATTTAATTATAAATATAGATTTAATTACATCTCAACAAAGATGCTATTTTAAAAATGAACATATGATATTGAAGTAAGCAAAGATACCATTAGACATGAACTGAGGGAAAAAAACCTTTTGTGCACTTCGATGAGGTGAAAGGATATAAGGATGTAATAATTATTTATTATATAATCACTATATATAACATTTAAAGAGCACTTTATACGTATCAAGCACTATTCTAAGGGCTTTCTATGTGTTAACTCTAATGCTCACAATAATGCCAAGAGAGAGACGCTATCATTGTTCTCATTTTACTAATGAGGAAACTGAAGCAAAGAGAGGTTAGGCAACATGCCAGATGTCATGAAGCTGATACAACACAGATGTCACTGAGTTAAACAATTAAGCTTTGAATCCAGGCAATCTGGCTCCAGAGTCCACGCTGTCGTAACCACTTTACTAAACTGACTCTCATACAGTCAAAATAGACAATTAAATTACTATAGCATCCATTTTGTACTCAAAACTCTTGAGTGGGAAATAGATAAAAGGATTGGAGAAATAGCCAGTATGTTTAGAAGATCCCCATGAAGGAGTGAGAGGGAGGGCCTCCTTGTTTCTCAAGGCATAGTCTGTGAAAATTATAAGCACCATAACAATAATGCCATAGCTGATATGTCATAAGAGAAGTAGAGTGGCAATGGTTGAAGACGTTATTAAAAGTAGCTTCGCAATGTCCTAAATATTGTGGTATAAGGGAAATAATTTTCCTTGAGCACTTGGCAGAGTTGGGAAGCCACGATATGCTGAGAAGAGCACCAGAAGATGCCTAAGCTTATGACAAGGAGACCACACATATCAGATTACTTACAATCAGGAACGTATAGGTACTATGGAGTTTGGAATTGGGTACAGGTAAATGGCCTTATGTGGAACCAGTCATGTCACAGAGACACCAGAACAGATCATCCTATAATTGTATCTGATCAGTTTCACAGTATCAGAGACCAGAAAAGACCCTTTATCTATAACCTCTTGTACGCCATTTCAAATCACTGGGTCACACCTTTTACTTTAGCCATCACTGGGTGATATTTTTGTTCAGGCTGCCACCAGTTTCACACAGGTGCAATTTAACAGCACTTTTCCTTGAACTCAGACTATTGACCTCTCATTTCTTGCTCTGTGTTTTCTGTGATACGCATAGGAAACCTCTCAGCATTCATCTGTGTGCAACCTCAAACGTGTGTGTATTAATGACTCCTTAGCCAATAATAATAACCTAATTTAAATTGGCTTTCCCTTCATTCCTGTTTCATTCCTCCTATCTTCTGTTCCTGTACCCTGGGATCACATTACCAAATACACTACTTACGCATAAGCCTTGTTTTCTCAGACTAGGCCTTTAGCAGAAACTCAAGTTGAGGCAGACCAGAGGAGAACCTGCAGATCCATTCATCCACACTAAACGACACAGACACAGAACATTATCTTGGAAAGGAAGGCATGGAGGTGACTGTTGAGGGTGAAGACAGCTCTGTTAGATTTAGAAGACTCTATTTTCTAAAGATGGATGCAACATCTCCATCTTACATGTTCTTTCACAGTGTATACTTGACCCTCTCCAACTGAGAAATGGTGTCTATGTTCCTTCTTCTTAAACCTGTTTGGGCATTTGCCTTGATTGCAACTAATAGAAAGAGACAGAAACGATGCAGTGTGACTTCTGTAGCTGTAGGTTATAAAAGGTAATGTAGGTGGAAGTCCTTATCCACTCAATTTGGGAGCCCTGAGTGGACATGTGAAAAGTCTGACTGCCTTAAGATAACTGCGCTGTGATAAAGCTTGGACCACATGGAGAAAACACATCTAAGCACTGCCCTTGAGCGGCCTAGCCCAGGCACCAGAAATGGGAGTGAATGAATCTTCCAATGATTTTAGCGCACAACAGTTGAATCACTCAGTCTCTGAGTCCTCCCAATCAAGATCCTGGTTATTGCAGAGCTTCCCATACTGACTTTTTTTCTAAATTTTGAACCCGCAGGACCTGTGAGCCTAATAAAATGGTTGTTTTACCCACTAATTTTCAGGTGATTTGTTATGCAACAGTAGTAGCTGAAACCATACGGAATCTAAAATTTGAATTGACGTAGTATTTACCTGAAGGAGATAATTTTAAACTGTTTTACAATGCTACCTTTAATTAGGAATTTTAAGTCAATTTTCTATTACTGTCAGCATGAATGACAATTTGAAAGTAAGATAAGATCATTTGAAATGTATAAATTTTGCAAATGCTGCACACATTTACAGTATATAGTCAAATAGAATTGTATATAAAAAATTTTCATCCACAATGCACCTTAGTGTTCTCTAATAGTGCATCCCCTTCAAACTATATATTTGAGAACAAATTCCCAGGGAACATAAATAATTTCTGATTACATCAACATTTAAGTGGCAAACTAACAATAAAACTTCATTTTTTTTTTAGTTTTACTATCCCTTCCATTATATCTCATATTTTAGTATACTTTCAATGAAAGCAAATATTTTTCTGGAAAAAAAATGATGAAATTTTTTTAATTTTAAAATTAAAAAGGTAAAAAACAATAAAGATGCAAGACAACAAAAATATGTGCTATAAAGCCCCTTTAAATTATTTGTGGGGGTTTCTAAAGGGTGTTTTTCACTTTCATGAGCTTATCTTATAAGGCAACACTTCCACTACTATTATTCACTGCTGGGCATTACCAGCTAAGAATTAGAGCAACTGCCATTTCACTGGGACAATGGAACTATTAGGTGTCATACTTCTTCTTAGGTTTAGTGCTCATCTACAATAGTGTATCATTTCTTCCAACAACAATACCATCTCTTTAGGAACACAACAACAGGTTTGGTTCCCCAGAAAGTAGAGATTGAGATGGTGTTAAGAGAGCAAAACATTCTTGGAGAATAAAACCTATGAAAGGAAAATAAGGAAGAATGATTAGGCAGGTGAAGTCACAAAATGGCAATCCAGGCCTGACAAAAATCTTTGCCAGCCCAACATAGAGCTCTACAGCAAGGATTTTCAACAGAAACTTTGCCAGTTGGGCAGTAATAGCTGGGTCTTTATACCAGTCATTGCTATGGCAGACCCTGAAGGAGCTAAGAGCTAGAGGTTGTCAGCTAATCACACTCTGCACAGCTGGCCAATAAGTTTTGTCCCAAAGGGAGATCAGTGCAGCACAACTCCAAGCTTCCAGAGTCATCTCAGTCTCCCATCAAGCACCGTAGTCTCACTCGAGGCTTTAATTCTCTCTCTCTCTTCTCTTTCTCTCTCACTAGTTCTCTATCTATCTCTATCTGTTTTTTAGGAATTCATCTTATACCTGACTCAGAAACTCTTTTACTCTTTAAACTTACTTGCTAGACAGAATCTCCTCCACCCCATGAGCAAAGATATGCCAAGTTGATTACCCTACTCATTTGTCATTTGTCAGACAGTACATAGACTTCTTTGTATCCCAAATTGTATTTGAGCTGATATTCTTGCTACACTTGGGTACTGTTAGCAAAGTAGTCACCTTACATGAAGCTTGATTATAAGGAATTGTCTAAGCAACAATGCAAATATTAAATACGTATGTTTCTTTTAAAAATACATATATATATATATCACTGATGGAAAGAACTCTTAATTTATATCTAGTATACAATTTTAGTATTGTAAAGTCTATTTGGCTATTAATATGTCTCTGTAGGGATTGTGCAAAAAAATCATAAATTTTCTTACCAACAAACTTGACCTGTTCAATAAAATTTTATGACAAATATCTGCAATTAAAAGTTGCATTGTTGGTTCCTTATTCCTTATAACTAATCAATGATAGATATACCTCTAGTTTTGTAAAGTCTGAATCTTTAAATATTTGATTTGATTTGAAGACTTGAGGCAGAATCTCTCAGTGTGCTTTATGAGGTAATGATACCTTTAGCACTCAATGCAGCAAGAAAAGTCTGACAGATAGAACATTATTGATCTGTAGTAAATGTGCCACATTACAATTACACACCTGTCTTAGAAGCTGCTAACTTATCTTTGGACATTCATTGAGATTACAGAGGAGGGAAAAGCATTCTTGAAGACTACTCAATAGCTAAATGCTAATATCAAAAGTGACCTTATACCAGCACCTCTGTAGCCTTGAGGCCTGAAAAGATGACAGGCAAACACATTAGCAAGCCATCATGGTTTATAAAGAACAAAACTACAGTTACAATTAACAAGCCCTTGTGTATTTTTAAGAAGAAAATCATTTACTGCACTTCTCTGACTATCATATAAATTGATTTTAGAATTCTATCAATTATAGACTCTACAAATGACATTATTGGGAATTGAGGGAGGAACAAAGGAGATGATATGCAGCTATACGCAAGGCCACAATATGTATCCATGTAAAGTAAACATGTGGCATAATTATAAAAGAATATAACATGGATTTTTAACACTGCACTGGCCTTTTGATATCATAGAAGGTTAGCATGCACGGCTCTGTGAGATGTAAGCTTAATTTATTGAAATCATGTTGCTGTATAACTCTACTTTTATTCCAAGTGTCATTGAAATCCATTTGAAATTATAGAGGGTATCCCTACTTATAAACATTAATTAGCTACAATTTTGTTTCAAGATTTTAGAATGTAGAAGCAAATTCAAGGTGATACCTTGATACCTTTAGCAGTGTACCAAACTTGACTAAAGTCAGTCAACTTTCAAAAGTCATTGTGAAACAAACAGATAAATGTGAAATGCCTAACCTCACTTTGCTCAGTCAATTATTACTGACACTCCTGTACTGTTCATAATGCAGCTTAAGAAAATTCAGTCTTATACAGATTCTTCCATCAGGTGCCTAGTAACATTTAAAAAAAGAGAAAACTTCATGCTGTGCATTCAAATATAAATTAGCATGCTGGGTAGGTGAAATGCCACATAGTGAAAATACGATAAAGTAGAAGCTCTCAAAAGAGATAAATTTTGCATTCAGACTCTGTTTCCCTTTAGGGGGCTGTTCATATTATCCTGCTCAGGTTATTACAGTGGTATTTTTCTTATCCTCCGCATTATTTCAATTTCTTAATTGAAAATATGAACATACACTACACTTAAAATATTCAAAAACAAAAATATACCAATACATTTACATGGATGGGTAATACTTTTTTGCTATAGTGTTATGAAAAGATTTGTTAATTCTCTCTCCAGAAAACAAATATAAAATGAGAAAAAAATTAAAAATCAGTTTATTAGTCTGTTAAAGGCAAATGATAAATCAAGAGGTGTTTATTCATGAGATCTTGCTTGACATTTAGGTAAGAAAAGTGGGAGTGGGCAAGAACTGTAGTCTTACCAGGGCAGGGCAGACTGTGAAAAGAAGTAGGTTTCCTGTCAGAGAGTACAAACTTGATTTCAAGTACAGAGTAAAAACTTGTGCAAGTGTTCTTCTGAGTAAAATAACAAACTTGCTAGGAAACAAATGGAGAAAATCAGCGGCTCTGCTAGTCTGAGGTTGCATCCCCAATTAAGGGATGTCTCTAGCCAGAAATTTGACTAGAAGTGAGAAAGCCATGGAAACAGCTAGAAAAGCTCACCACATAGCCCTAGCTTACTGGGAAGCTATGCTAATACATGGGGAAAACTGAAAAAGCCCACCATAAAATGAAAGCCGTGGTAAATTTGAGTACAATCTGAATTTTGAATGCTTTTCCCAACTAACAAAAAGATCTGTAGCCAGAGGATAGAAGTTTATGTGCTCAAACACTTGAGCATGAACCCTTACAAAATCATTGTCTGAATGTTAACCAATGCAGACACTGGAACAACTCTCAAGAATCCAGGACTTAAATATATATTGTATACTATATATTTTTTCAGGCAAGTTATAAAACAAACAAAAACAAAAAACAAATAAGCAAAAAACCCAAAACATCAGGGGATCAAATATCATACTCCAGAAAAACTAAAATAGATTATCAAAAATATTCAGTTTTCAATAACAACAACAGATATATGAACATGCAAAGAAACAGGAAAATGGGACATATGAAAAGAGGTGAAAAGTCAATAGAAACTGACGCTGAGTAGCCCAATGTTGGCTTTAGCAGAGAAATACTTCAAAATAGTTATTAAAAATATGATCAAAGGGTGACAGCTCAGTGGTGCAGCAGTTAAACTCGTATGTTCCACTTCCATGGGCTGGGGTTCGCCAGTTCGGATCCTGGGTGCAGACTTGTGCACTGCTTGTCAAGCCATGGTGTGGCAGGTGTCCCACGTGTAAAGTAGAGGAAGATGGGCACGGATGTTATCTCAGGGTCAGTCTTCCTCAGCAAAAAGAGGAGACTTGGCAGCAGATGTTAACTCAGGGCTAATCTTCCTCTCTCTCTCTCTCTCTCTCTCTATATATATATATGATCAAAGAATTAAAGAAAACTATATTTAAAGCATTCAACAATATTACAATGACAATGATTCAACAATGTGGAATCAAAAGAAAGAAAAACTACTAAAAATATTGAAACTTAAAGAGGAAAAGTACAATAACTGAAATGAAAAATTCACTAGATGAGCTCAATCACAGAATTGAGATAGCAGAAGAAATAAGCTGTGAACTTGAAAATAGGTCAATAGCAATTATATAATCTGAACAGAGAGATGAGAAGAGATTAAATAAAATGAATAGAGCTTCAAAGATCTGTGGGTAAATATCAACCGCATAAACATAAATTTATTGAAAGTTTTAGAAAGAAGAAAAGAAAGGGACAGGGAACAATATTTGTAAAAACAGTGGCTGAAAACTTCCTAAATTTTATGAAAAAGCTTATTCTATGGATCCAACAAACATAAGGAAGATAAATTCAAAGAAGTTCACACCTGACATATCATAGTCCAACTGCTAAAAACCAAAAACAAAGAGACTGTCTTTTTAAAAAAGTAAGAAGAGGCAAGAACCAGTTCAGACCTCCCTGAGGACTGATAAACTGGTGCGAGCCATTTTTGTGATCACATTCAACCTTGCAAATGTGGGTGCTGGTGGGTGCCATTTTGAAATTCTCCCTCTAATGTGCTAGCACCAGTGGGTGCACCCTGCTGAGAACAACACCCACGTCTATGATTCAGCTGAAATTTATATCTGGGCAGGGCAATAACCTCACCCACCAAAGCACCACAGCAAACTTGGCCACATCTCACAGCAGGTCTAGGTGCCAGCCTTACCCTCCAATGTGTGGTAGCTGTTGTGGGTGTGCCTCACAGTCAACCCAAGGGCCAACTCCACCTACCAATGGGCTGCAGCAGTCATGGCCACACCCTGAAATAGTACTGGGCACCAACCCCACCCATCCTTATACTTTAGCCATGGCCCCAGCACAACAAGAGGGCACATGCAACCCACATAGGGGAGAATCCTTGAGCACCTAGCTCTGGGAGCCAAACAGGATTGGGTCTCTGGCCCCGCAGGACATCTCATACAAAAGGCTACTCCTTCAAGACTGGAAGAGGTAGCTGATTTACCTAATACATAGACATAAACATAGAGAGTTAGGCAAAATGAAGAGACATAGAAATATATTTCAAACAAAAGAACAAGGCAAATCCTCAGAAAGGGAACAAAATGAAATGGAAATACGTAATCTGCCTGATAAAAAGTCAAAGTAATGGTCATAAACATGCTAACCAAACTCAGAAGAGGGATAGATGAACACAATGAAGAATTTAATGAAGAGATATAAAACATAAGAAAGTACCAAACAGAGTTCATAACTGAACTGAGGAATACACTAGAGGGATTCAACAGAAAACTGGATGAAGTAGAACAAATCAGCAAGCTAAGACAAAACAATGGACTTCATCCAGACAGAGCAGCAAAATAATAATAAAAAAAATTAAAAAGCAAAAATACCTTAAAGGAATCTCTGGGACAACATCAAGCAGAAAAACATTTGCATTATAGGGGTCCTAGAAGAAGAGAGAGAGAAAGGACCAGAAAAATTACTTGAAGAAATAATGGCTGAAAACTTTCTTAATCTAGGAAAGGAAACACGAATCCAAGTTCAGGAAGCCCAGAGAGCACCAAATAAGAAGAAGACCCAAACCAAAACACATTATAATTAAAATGATATAAGTTAAGGAGAAAGAGAGAATCCTAAAAGCAGCAAGTAAAATCATCTTGTTACATACAAGGGAAACGCCATATAGCTATCAGCAGATGTTTCAGCAGAAACTTTACAGGACAGAAGGGAGTAACATGACATATTCCAAGTGCTGAAAGAAAAAACTTCCAACCAAGAATTTTCTAGCCAGCAATGCTATGTTTCAGAATTGAAGAAGAGATTAAGAGTTTTCCAGATGAATAAAAGCTAAAAGAGCACATCACCCTGAACCAGCACTACAAAAAATGTTAAATGGACTTTTTAAGCTGAGAAGAACTGCCATTAACTAGTAACAAGAAAATATGCAAAAGTAAAAATGTCACTGGAAAAGGCAAATATATAATAAATGCAGTGGATGAGTCACATACAAAGTAAGCATGAAGGTTAAAAGACAAAAGTAGCAAAATTGACTAAAATTACACTAAATAATTAAGTATTTAAATTACAATAAACAGTTAATATTAACTATTATGCTTACAATAATAGTTAATAATAATTATTATTGTAATAATAATTTATTACAATAGTTACATAAAAGAAAAAGATATAAAGTGTGACATCAAGGTATTAATCATGGCAGGGTAAAAAGGTAAAGCTTTGGAATGTGTTCAAATGTAAGTTGCTATCAAGTTAAAACAGACTGCTATTTACATAAGATGTATGTGAATCACAGGTTAACAATGAGGGGAAAACTTATAATGAATACACAAAAGAAAATGAGAAAAGAATCAAATATAACATTAAAGAAAGCCATAAAATCACAAGGAAAGAGAGAAAGAGAAGAATAAAGGAATAGAGAGAAACTACAAAACAGTCAGAAAACAACAAAATGGCAATAAGTACAGATTTATCAATAGTTACTTTAAATGGAAATGGACTCAACTCACCAATAAAAAGACATAGAGTGACTGAATGGATAAAAAAACAAGACCCACCTATATGCTGCCTACAAGAGACACTGCAGTAATAAGGACACACATAGACAAGTGAAAGGATGGAAAAAGATTTTCTATGCAAAAGAAAATGAAAAGAAAGCTGGAGCAGCTATACTCAGACAAAATAGATATTAAACAGACTGTAATAAAAGACAAAGAAAGGGATTACATCATGACAAAGAGGTCCATCCAGCAGGAAAATATAACATTTACAAATATATATATACAAAAAGCAAACATTAATGGACATAAAGGGAGAAATTGAAGCAATACAATAGTATTGGGAACTTTAATACCCCATTTACATCAACGGCTAGATCAGAAGACAAAAAAATTAATAAAGAAACCCTTGGCCTTAAATCACACATTAGACCAAATGCACTTAATAGATATATGCAGAACATTTCATTCAAAAGCGGCAGAATACATATTCTTCTCAAGTGCACATGAGATGCACTGCAGGACAGATCAGATTCTAGGCCACAAAATAAGCTTCAATAAGCTCAAGAAGATTGCTAACATATCAAATGTGTTTTCCAACCACAATGATATGAAACTAGAAATCAATTACAAAAAGAAAGCAGAAAAAATTACAAAACACGGAGACTAAACAACATGCTACTGAACAACCAATAGATCATCAAAAATATCAAAGAAGAAATAAAAAAATACCTAGAGAAAAATGAAAACAAAAATATGACATCTAAAAATCCATAAGAAGCAGCAAAAGTGGTTATAAGAAGGAAGTTCATAGCAATACAGGTCTACCTCAAGAAACAAAAATAATCTCAAATAAACAAACTAATCTTACACCTAAAGGAACTAGAAAAAAAGAACAAACAAAGCCCAAAATTAGTAGAAGGAAGGATATAATAAAGATCAGAGCAGAGATAAGCATAATAGAGACTGAAAAAAATAATAAAAAAGATCAATGAAACTAACAACTGATTCTTTGAAAAGATAAAGAAAATTGACAAACCTTTAGCAAGAGTAACCTCACAAAAGAGAGGGCTCGCATAAATAAAATCAGAAATGAAAAAGAAATTACAATTGATACCAAAGTAACACAAAGTATCATAAGAGACTACTGTGAACAATCATATGTTGACAAATTGGACAACCTAGAAGAAATGGGTAAACTCCTAGAAACATACAAATCTTCCAAGACTGAATCATGAAAAAATATAAAATTTGAATAGATTGATTACTGGTAAGGAGACTGAAACAGTAATGAAAAATCTACCAAAAAAATAAAGTCCATGACCAAACAGATTCATGGGCAAATTCTATAAAACATTAAAAAAATATGTAATACCTATCCTTCTCAAAATCTTCCAAAAAATTGAAGAGGAGAAAAAACTTCCAAACACATTTTATGAAACCAGCATTATCCTTACACCAAAACCAGACAGGTATTCCACAAAAATGCAAAATTACAGGCAATTACAGGTGAAATACAAATTACCTTTGATGAACATAGAGGGAAAAATCCTCAACAAAATATTAGCAAACCAAATTCAACAACACATTAAAAAGATCATACACACACCATAATCAAGTGGGATGCAAGGATGGTTCAACATTTGCAATGCAACCAACTTGATACACCAAATTTACAAAATGAAAGATAAAAATCATACGATCATCACAATAGATGCAGAAAAAACATTTGACAAAATTCAACATCCGTTTATGGTAAAAACTCTCAACAAAGTGGGCATAGAGGGAACACACCTCAACATAATAAAGGTCATATATGAGAAAAACACAACTTATATTACACTCAATGGAGAAAAGCTAAAAGCTTTTCCTCTGAAATTAGGAAGAAGACCAAGGTTGCTCACTTTTATTCAACTTAATATTGGAAGTCCTAGCCAGAGCATTTAGGCAAGGAAAAGAAATAAAAGGCATCAAAATTGGAAAGGAAGAAGTAAAATTGTCGCTATTTGCAGATGATACAATACTGTATATAGTAAACCCTAAAAGAATCTACCAAAAAATTACTAGAACTAATAAATGAACTAGTAAAGTTGAAGGATACAAAATCAATATAGAGAAATCTGTTACATTTCTATACACTAATAACAAACTATCAGAAACAAAAATTAAGAAAATCTCATTTACAATTGCATCAAAAAGAATAAAAATACATAGGAATAAATTTATCCAAGGAGTCTTAAGACTCATATTCTGAAAACTATAAGACATTGATGAAAGAAATTGAAGGTGACACAAACAAATGGAAATATATACTGTGCTCATGGGGTGGAAGAATTAATGTTGTTAAAATGTCAATATGACCCAAAGCAATCTAAAAGTTCAGTGCAACCCCTATCAAAATCCTAATGACATTGTTAATGAAAACAGAACAAAGAATCCTAAAATTTATATGGAGCAACACATGACTCTCAATAGCCAAAGCAATCCTGAGAAGAAAGAACAAAGCTGGAGGTATCACACTCCTTGGTTTCAAAATATACTACATAGCTATATTATTCAAAACATCATGGTACTGGCAGTAAAACAGACACATAGATCAATGGAACAGAAATTGAGAGCCCAGAAATAAACCCACTTATCTATGGACGACTAATTTTCAACAAAGGAACAAAGAACATGCAATGAAGAAAGGAAAATCTCTTCAATAAATTATGTTGGGAACACTGGACAGCCACATGCAAAAGAATGAAAGTAGACCATTATCTTACATTATAAAAAAGAACCCTCAAAATTGATTAAAGACTTGCATGTAAGACCAGAAACCATAAAGCTCCTAGAAGAAAACATAAGCAGTATGCTATTTGACATCGGTCTTAAGCAGTATTTTTTTGAATATCATGTCTCCCCCGGCAAGGGAAAAAAAGAAAAAATAAACAAACGTTGTTCCATCAAGCTAAAAAGCTTTTGCACAGTAAAGGAAACTATCAACAAAATGAAAAGACAGCCAACTGAATGGGAGAAGATATTTGCATATGATATATCAGGTGAGAGTTTAATATCCAAGATATGTAAAGAATTCATACAACTTAACATAAAAAAAGTCAATTAAAAATTGGGCACAGAACCTGAATAGGCATTTTTCCAAAAAAGACATACAAAGGTGCAAGAAGCACATAACAAGATGTTCAATATCACTAATCATCAGGGAAATGCAAATCAAAACCAAAACGAGATATTATCTCACACCTGTCAAAATGGCTGTCATCAAAAAGACACAAAATAACAAATGTTGGCAAAAATGTAGAGAAAAGGAAATCTTAGTGCTCTGTTGGTGGGAATGTAAATTGGTGCAGCCTGTAGCCGCCCCTGATGCAGGAAGGGTTAATAATCACTGGAAAAGGCTTGCCAACAAACTGTGACCCAGAGGTGAGAAGGCCGGTTAGCCAATGATGGGTAAGACCTCCAGGGGGAGGCAACCTAAGCCAGGCACAGTCACCTGGGGGCACAGATGGAGACACGATATAGGGAGCAGGAAGGGCCGTTGCCTAGGAGGCCTTGCATGCTCAGAGATAAAATATATGAACACAGAAATAACTTGATAATATCAAAACAGAGGCGGAGGGAGGGCTCCTTGAGAAATCACTAAGAATTTTTGGCATTCGCTAATTACATTGTCCAGAACACCTGTGTACGTTTAACAGATGTAAGCTATGTATATATTGAAACGCTGGTTATGATAAACTCAGAGTGGCCATCAGCCCTCTCTGCATCTATCCTGATGTGTACATTGGATTGCAACACCAACACAGCTACTATGGAAAACAGTATGGAGAATTGTTAAAAAATTAAATATAGAACTTATAACCAAGCAATTTCACTTCTGGGTATTTATCCAAAGAAAAAAAAACAGTAATTCAAAAAAATATATGCATACCTCTGTTCATTGTACCATTATTCATAATAGCCAAGACTTGGAATCAACCTAAGGGTCCATTGATGGATGAATGGATAAAGAAGATGTGGTATATATATATATATATAATAGAATACTACTCAGCCATAAGAAAGAATGAAAACTTGCCATTTATGACAATGTGAGTGGACCTTGAGTGTATTATGCTAACTGAAATAAGTCAGATAAAGAAAGTCAAATACCACATGACTTCATTCATATATGGAATCTAAAAAAACCAAAACAGATGAACAAAATAAAACAGAAACTCACAGATAGAACAGATAAGTGTTTAACAAAGGGAAAGGAGGTTGAGGTGTGGGTGAAATCGGTGAAGGGGGTCAATGGTATGGTGATGGATGTGAATAGACTTGTGGTGGTGATCACCTTGTAGTATATACAGATGTCAAATTATAAAGGTGTACACCAGAAACTTATACAATAAAACAATAAGTTAAAAGAGCACTTTGACACAAGCAATTTTTTTTTTTTTAATTTAAAAAGTAAGAGAATATTGATGTCACATACTGGGCTATAAGAATACATCTGACAGCTGAGTTTTAATCAGAAAAAATGGAACACAAAAGAGAGTGAAATGATGAGTTCAGTATGGTAAAAGGGATAAAATACTTTCAATTAAGAAGGCTATGCAGGAAGCCGGCCTGGTGGCATAGTGGTTAAGTTCATGCATTCCACTTCAGTCACCTGGGGTTTGCAGGATCAAACCCCAGGCATGGACCTACACGCTACTCATCAAGCCATGCTGTGATGGCATCCCACATACAAAATAGGGGAAGATCGGCACAGCTGTTAGCTCAGGGGCAATCTTCCTCAAGCAAGAAAAGGAGGATCAGGAATGGATGTTAGCTCAGGGACTATCTTCCTTGCCAAAAAAAAAAGAATGCTATGCAGGTTCCAGTCCAAGAATGCAATGCAAGAAGCTCTTGAACTCACTTCCTCCCATGGACACACTGAATCTACAGCTACACATGGAGTAATTGGCTCTGAAAGAAATCCAGAAACTAGCTGAGCAATTCCTACACATAGGGTGAACACAGAAAGATCCACATAAAAATGGGTAGGAAAGACTGAGACACACTCTTGCCATCAACCCTATCCTCAGCACAGCAAAGTACAATCATGAGGGAACTCCCAACTCCCAACTCCCAACTTCTTCTTGAGGAGTGAAGGATTTAAACCCAATATCTAGAGCCCCAAATTTAAGACTTTCGTCTGAGGGACAGGCCTCCAAAATACCTAGCTCTGAAAGCTTTTATCCACAAGACCCACAAGACTACAGCAAAAAAAAAACCCCAGACACTAAGTTTTTAACAGGCTTCCAAAGACTTGCTCCGGATATTCCTCAAAGCTCAACCCAGAGAGAACAGACAGAAATCCCCATCTCCCAGTCTTTTCCTGAAAGAGGCCTATTTACATACTTCAAAAGCTGCTGAGAGACTTCTAATTCAACATATATCTAGAGGCTGACTGATCCTCCCAGGATGCCAGGGAGGCTGAGGAACATTGTTCTTCCTCTGGTCCACTCGAGGTTGCTAGTATTTCCCTGGAAGGAGCTTGTGCACACATCTGGTGTTCTGGATTTTGCAGCTGCCACCCAGGGAATATGTCCCTTGATCTCTTGGCTCTGGTGGCCAATGAGGCTTACATTTTCTGGTCCTAAACAGCTGTAGTAAAGAAAGAAACAGTCCCTAACTGGCTATTCTCTTGAGGCTTAGCACAGAGGGACCAGACAGAAACACCCATCTCCTAGTCTTTCCCTGAAATAGGTTTATTTGCATACTTTAAAAGCTGTTGTCTAAGTGTCCAGCCTCCAGTCCACTTGCATCTAGAAGCTGACACCAACAGGTCTTGGCACACCCTCAAAGAATACGAGACACGGAAACAAAGCAGCTTGACAGTCACAAAGGTTTAAGAGAGAATCAGAGCTTAAGCTGGACTGAACAGTAAGCTTCCTCTCCTACATAAGACCACTCCATAAAGACTGATAGAGGTACTTGTTTTATCTAATGTGCAGAAACCAACACAGAAGGTTACAGAAAATGCAGAAACAAAGGGATATATACCAAACAAAAAAATTTAAGATAAAACTTCAGAAACAGACTTTAAGAAATGTAAATTGATTTACCTGATAAAGAGTTCAAAATAATGGTCATAAAGATGCTCCCCAGGGTCAGAAGAACAATGCATGAACTAAGTGAGAATTTGAACAAAGAGACAGAAATATAGGAAGGTACCACACAGAAATAATACAGCTGAAGAATACAATAACTGAACTGAAAAATTCAATAGAGGGGTTTAACAGCAGACTAGATGATGTGGAAGAGAAGGTAAGCGAGCCTGAAGACAGGATAATGGAATTCATCCAATCAGAGGAGCAAAAAGGAAAAGAATGAAAAAGAATGATGATAGCTTAAGGGCCTTATCAGACGCCATCAAGCAGACCAATATTTACACTATAAGGGTCTCAGAAAAAGAAGAGAGAGAGAAAGAGGTAGAAACCTCATTCAAAGAAATGATGGCTGAAAGCTTCCCTAGCCTCTGGAAAGAAACAAACATCCAGATTAAGGAAGTCTAGAGAGTTCCAAATAAAATGAATACAAAGAGACCCACACTAAAGCACATTGTAATTAAATTGAAAAATTTAAAGACAAGGAGAGAATCCTAAAAGTAGCAACATAAAAACTACTTGTTACATACAAGGGAACTCCTCTAAGACTTGAAGCAGATTTTTCAGAAGAAACTATGCAGGCCAAGAAGGAACTGGAATGATATATTCAAGGTGCTGAAAGGAAAGAAAAATACCAAACAAGAATACGTTATCAGGCAGTCATCCTGTAGAATTGAAGGAGAGAGAAAGAGTTTTCCAGATAAGCAAAAGTTGAAGAAATTAATCACTGCAAGACCAGCCTTATGAGAATTGCTAAAGGGACATTTTCAAGTTGAAACAAAAAGACATTAGTAACACAAAAATATATGAAAGTATAAATCTCACTGGTAAAGGTAAATATATAGTCAAATTCGGAATATTACAAGGGTGTAATGATGGTGGGTAAATTACTTTTAAATCTAATCTGGAGGTTAAAAAACAAAATATTAAAAATAACTATGAACAAAACAATTTGTTAATGGATGCACAAAGTAAAAAGATGTAAATTGTGACATCGAAAACATAAAATGAGGGAAAGAGTAAAAGATTGAGCTTTAGTATGCATTTGAAGTTAACTTGTTATCAGCTTAAAATAGACTGTTTCAAATATAAAACATTTTGTGGGAGTCTCATGGTAACCACAAAGCAAAACTTTATAATAGATACTCAAAAGGTAAAGAGAAAGGAATCTAAGCATACCACTTCAGAACGTCATCATATCAAAAAGGGAGCGAGCAAGAGAAGCAGAAAGGAACAAAGAAATTATAAAACAGCCAGATAATTTACATAATGGTAATAGTAAGTGCCTATCTTTCAATAATTATTTTAAATGTAAATTGACTAAATTCTCCAATCAAAAGAGGGAATGGCCCAAAGCATAAAAATATGAGATCACCTATATGTTGCCTATAAGAGACTCACTTCAGCTTTAAGGAGACACACAGACTGAAAGTGAAGGGATGGAAAAAGATATGACATGCAAATGAAAACCAAAAGAAAACAGTGGTAACTATACTTATAACAGACAAAATAGACATTAAACCAAAGAATGTAATAAGAGATAAAGAATGTCATTATATAATGATGAAGGGGTCAATTTGACAAAAGGATATAACATTTTTAAATATTTAAATACAACATGACAGATGTAAAAATATAAAGGAAACTATCAGCAAAATGAAAGCAAACCCTACAGAATGAGAAAAAATATTTGCAAATCATATATCTCACAAGGAGTTAATATCCAAAATATATAAAGGTCTCATATAATTCAAGGAAAAAACCAAACAATTCAACTGAAAAATGGGCAGAGGAACTGTATAGACATTTTTCCAAAGAAGATGTACAAATGACCAATAGGTACATGAAAAGATGTCTGATGTCACTAATCGTCAGGGCAATGCAAATCAAAACCACAACGAGATATCACCTCACACATGTTAGAATGGCTATCATCAAAGGCAAGAGATAAGAAATGTTGGCAAAGATTGAAGATAAGGGAACCTTTGTGTGCTGTTTGTGGGAATATCAATTGTTGCAGCCACCATAGAAACAATATGGAGGTTTCTCAAAAAATTAAAAATAAAACTTCCATCCAATCCAACAATTCTGCTTCTGGATGTATATGCACCCCCATGTTCACTGCAGCATTATTTACAATAGCCAAGACATGGAAACAACCTAAGTGTCCATCAATGGATGAATGGACAAAGAAAATGTATATATACAAAAAGTGGACTATTATTCAACCATAAAAAAGGAAACCCTGCCATTTGCAACAATGTGGATAGATCTTGAGGGCATTATGCTAAGTGAAATAAATCAAAGCATGACAATGCTGTATTATTTCTGTTATATGTGGAATGTAAAAAAGAACAAACTCAAAGAAACAGAGAAAAGATTGGTGGTTGCCAAAGGTGGAGTGGGGGATGGGCGAATGGGTGAAGGTGATCAAAAGTTACAAACCTCCTGGGGCCAGCTCAGTGACGCAGTGGTTAAATTCATGTGCTCCACTTTGGTGGCCTGGGGTTCATGGGTTTGGATCCTGGGTGCAGATCTAGCACCACTTTTCAAGCCACACTGTGGTGGCATCCACATAAAGTAGAGGAAGATGGGAACAGATTTTAGCTCAGCGACAATCTTTCTCAAGCAAAAAAAAAAAAAGATTGGCAACAGATTTTAGCTCAGGGCCAGTCTTCCTCACAAAAAAGAAAGAAAGAAAAGGAACAAACCTCCAGTTATGTGATAAATAAATTCGGGGGATATAATGTACAGCATGGTGACTATTGTTAAAAATACTGTATTTTATATTTGAAAGTTGTTAAGAGAGTAAATATTAAAAGATCTCATTATAAGGAAACAAAGTGTAACTATTCAGGTAATGGATGTTAAATATTGTGATAATCATTTCTCATTATATGTATATGTCAATTCATTTAGTTGCACACTTTAATACAATGTTATATTTCAATTATGTCTCAATGAAACTGGGGGAAAAAACCTAGTAGAATATCTAAAAAAAGAAGAATGTTATATTCATCAAATTTATCCTTAAAAAAGGAAGATGAAATAAGGAATTTCAGGATAAACAAAAAGTAAGATAGTTTGTTAGTTATATAACTTCAAGAAATATGAAAATAAGGCTTTTAGGCAAAAATAAATGGCACTTATGGTAACTTGAATTCATAGGAAGAGTTTAAGAACACATGAAATTCTATGAACATAATGTTCTCTTTTCTTATTTCCTTTATAAACATAAAATTGTAAAAAGCAGTAATTGTAACACTGCATTGTCAGACTTGGAAGATGTTATATATGTAACAAAAATAGCAAAAAGGAGAGAAGACAACATAGAGCCATATGGCAACAAAATTTCAATATCCTAACAGAATTAATTCATTATTTACCTTAAGTAGATTGGGATGAGTTTAGATGTCTGTTTTAATTTTTAGAGGAATCACTAAAAAAGCAACTCAAAATAGATAGTGAAAAAATCAACAGAGGGACTTCTGGTTTCCAATTTGACGTGTAAAAAATTTGAAAGTCATATCTACCATCCACAGAACAAGACAAAGTTGAACAAATGACAAATAGGAACACAACTCTCTGTAGAGGCACCAGAGGACTGAAGTCGCAGAACAAACCACTGCCTAAAAAATTAGAGATATAGACGGGCAGATACCGAGAACCGCGATCTACCAGAGCAGAAACCTGCATAGGAAGCAGTAAGGTAGAAGACACTATAATGTAACTGATGAATTTCTGGAGACTTCTCTGGACAAGTTTGAGAGATTAGAAACTATGGGGAGACAGTCTTAGGGGAGCTCCCACAATTTTCTGAGTTTTCCGTCCTGGATCTCTACCAAATTTTCACAGAAATAATTGGAAAAAAATCCCCTCTTAGTCCTGGTAAGGAGAGGGGAAATGTCACCATTTTGAAATGCCTCCAGAACATTCTGTACTTCTTAACAAGGCCTGACCTCAAAAAAGACTATTTCAACAGAGCCTAACAGATTAGAGTCATACCAGAACCTAAGTTACCTGGCGAATGTGAAATATCCAACTCTATTCTACGTTAACCTTTGACATAGGGGAAGGAAAATACTCAGGTCCAGCCTTCCCTAACCTTCCAGGCTCAAAGAATGGAGGTTGGAGACTAAGAAGCTTTTATGAAGATCACAGCCCTGGGATACAGGTTTAAGAAAATACTGATACCTAATCACAGGACTGTAGAATGCTTCTCCTTCCTCCACGCCTTACCAGCACATCACTAAAGACACATTTATCGCAGTTCATTTTACGCAGTACTTCATGTTCACCTTTCAACAAAAAATTGCAAGATAGATTCGAAGGCATAGAAAACAGCTTGAAGAGACAGAGCAATGATAAGAACCAGACTCAGATATATCAAGGTTGTTGGTATTATCATAGCAAGAATTTAAAATAACTATGGTTAATATGCTAGGGCTCTAACAGAAAAGGTATACAATATACAAGAACAGATGAATACTGTAAGCAGTAAGATGTGAATACTAAGGAAGAATAAAAAAGAAATGCTAGAAATAAAAAATAATAATAATAAAAGAAATGAAGTATTCCTTTGGCAGGCTCACTTAACACAGCCAAGGAGAGAATCAGTGAGTTTGAAGACATGTTGATAGATACTTTCAAAACTGAAATGCAAAGAGAAAAAAAAGGGCCAAAAAAGAGCAGAATATCTAAGAATTGTGTGACAACTAAAAAAATGTAGCATAGGCACAAAGGGAATACAAGAAGGGGAAGAAAGAAAGGAACAGAAGAAATATTCGAAACAGTAATGACTAAGAATTTCTGAAGATTAATGAGACATCAAACCACAGATTAAGGAAGCTTAGAAGACACCAAGCAGAGTATATGTAAAAATATCTACACCTAGGCCTTATCATAATCAAATTACATAAATACAAAGGTAAGGAAAAAACCCTTGAAGGAAGCCAGAAGAAAAAAACACCTCAACCTAGAGAGGAGTAAGGATAAAAATTATATCAAACTTCTTTTCAGAAACTATGCAAAAAGGAGAATAAAGTGAACTATTTAAAGTGTTGAAACAATAGTAAAAAAAACCTACAAATCTAGAATTCTGACTCAGTAAAATTCCCCTTAAAGGTGAAGGAGAAATAAAAACTTTCTCAGACAAACAAAATTAAGGGAATTTATGCAGTAGACCTGCCTTTCAAGAAATGTTAAAGAATAGTCTTCAGACAGGAGGAAAATATTATAAACCAGAAACTCAGATCTACATAAAGAAAAGAAGATCATTAAAGAAGGAACAAGTGAAGGTAAAATAAAATATTTTATTTGTTTTGTTCTTAATTGATCTAACAGATAACAGTTAATTCAAAATAATAATAGTAACAATGTATTCAAGGATTACAGCTTACCGATTAGTAGAATGAAGGACAACAACGATAGCAAAGACGGGAGGGAGGAATTAGGAATACTTTGTTATAAGGTACCTGAACTACCTGTGAAACCGTATAGTGTTATTTGAAAGTGAACTTGGATTAGTCGTAAATGTATATTGCAAATTCCAAGGCTAACTCTAAAAAAAAATTTAAAAGAAATATAATTAATATATATGCTAAGAAAGGATAGAAAATGGCATCATGTAAACTATTCAATTAAAACCACAAGGACAGAAAAACAGTGTAAGATAAAAATAGAAACAGAAAATATACAATGAATAGAAAACAATAACGAATATGGTACATATTAATCCAACTATGTCAATAACCATTTAAAATCCCGATGGTCTAAATGCACAAATAAAAGACAGAGACTGTCAGAATGGATCAACAAACAAGACCCAACTATCTATTGTCTACAAGAAATTCATTTTAAGTATAAAGACACATTTATGTTAAAAGTAAAGGGATGAGAAAGTTATGCTATGCTAACGTTAATCATTAGAAAGCTGGAATAAGTTTATTAATTTCAGGCAAATCTATCAGGAATAAAGAGGAACATTACATAATGATAAAAGAGTCAATTCTCCAAGGAGACATAACAACCCTTATTGTGTATGCACCTAAAAACCATGTATCAAATTACATGAAGCTAATATTGATAGAACTCCGAGGAAAAATAGCTGAATACACTATCCTAGCTGGACACTTCAATTCCCCTTTATCAGGAATGGACGGATCCAGCAGGCAGAAAATCAGTAAAGACATAGTTGAACAAAACAGCAACATCAATCAACTGGATCTAATTGATGTTTATAGATTACTTCACCCAACAAAGCAGAATACACATTCTTCTCAAGCTCACATAGAATATTCACCAAGATAGACCACATTCTGGGCCATAAAACACACATTATCAAATTTAAAAGTATAGACATAATTCAAAGACTTAACTCTGTTCAGTGTCCCAGTTACCTGTACAATCCTTGCTTCCAAGACATCATGGAATATTTCTAGCCAGGGAGACCACTGGGCTTTGTGTGATCCCCAAGCCACAGTCTATCCTTCCAGTTTAGGAGTTTCCTCTTGCAAAGCTTTCACCTTTCCAGGGTCCACCATCAGGCCAGTCCTGAATTCAGCCCTGCAAGACAATTTTGTTTCAAGGACAGATACTCCAGTAATGACTGCTTGTCTGGCTTTACCTTTAGTCTCTCCCACTGTGTTTTGCCTACCTGGTCAGTACCTTACTGCCTTCTCCTGGAAATCCCAGTGCTGAGTGACCCACAAGTTTGTTAAGACCTTAGACTCTGTTTCTAGTCTTCCCAGTTGTTGCCCTATATTCTGTCTCTGGTGCACAATATTTACAACTATTATCTGTCTATCCTCATAAGTAGGACTCACGTGAGATCGTAGGCTACTCTTTTCTTTTTCTTCTATCATATTCTTGGAACCAGGGACAGAGTGTCATGCCTTGAAGCTAGGACGCGTCATTTATGAGTCAGGTAGAGAAAGATAGATTTAATTAATCATTCCCATTTTTTAGATGAATAAGGCAGCCCAGAGGCTTTCCCAAGGTTACAAAGGCCTTAAATTTCAGGGACAGAAATCAAGGTTTATAAAATATTGATTATTGTTGTCTGCAAGTTAAATTTCCTCTCTCTGCTATATGGCCAGACTCTCCCACCTGGCCTCTATGAGCCAAGTATTCCTTGTTTAATCAGAATGACATAAAATGGGAGGAAAGAAAGAGTAAAAGAGACAAGAAAAATTACAATTCAGCATAAATTCAATCTGACATGACAAGGCCAAGCCTATCTTTTCGTGGTGCCAATTACTTAAAAGACATTGATGCCATGGCATCATTAAAATAATAGCAAAGACAGATTGTAGGACATTGTGGACTAATTGTTCAATCTGTTCAATGAAATAAAGAATTGGAGCATCAACATTAATTTAAAAATACAGCAGAAGAATTAAAATAATTCACTAAAAAATATTTGTCTTTTACAAAATAAACAAATAAGGAAACAAATGAGGAAAAAGAAAGATGTGAAATATATAAAAAATAAATTGGCCCATGTAAATTCAGTCACATCAATTTTATTACTTACATTAAATGTTTAAAAATCTCACTGAAAGGTGACGATCATTAGACTGGATAAAACACAAACAGATTCAACTATGTGTTGTATTTTGTTTCAAAGAGGAGATATATTTTTGTTTCAAAGCTACAAATAGTTTGATACTAAACGGCTGGCAAAGATATATCATGTAAGCAGCAATCTGAAAAAACTAAAGTGGCTATACTAATATCAGACAAAATAGACTTTAAGGCAAAAATTGTTTCTAGAGAAAAAGGACATTTTATAATAATAAAAGGATTAGTTGGTTAAGAAAATATAAGAATTATAAATATATATACAAAAAGAGAACGCCCCAAAATATATGAAGCAAAAACACAGAACTGAAAGGAAAAATAGAGAATTTAAAAAGTATACTTGGAGATTTCAGTACTCTGCTTTCAGTTATGAATAAAGAGCTAGACAGTACATCAGTGAGAGTATAGAAGACTTGAACAATGCTATCACCCAACTTAACCTAACAGGTACCTATAAAGAAATCCACCCAAATAGATGCTAGGCTCTGGCAAAAGGACTTGACTCGAATTATAGGGCTTTTTAGCTGTATGATTGGAGAAGTGTCATCTCCTTCCTTTGTATAATCAGGAACTAAGAACTGGTTCTTTGAAAAGACAAACAAAATTGACAAACCTCTAGACTCACCAAGCAAAAAAGAGAAAGAAATCAAATAAATACAATCGGAAATGGAAGAGGAAAATATTATAACTGATACCACAGAAACACAAAGCATCGTAAGAAACTACTATGGACAATTATATGCCAAAAATTTGACAATCTAGAAGACATGGATAAATTCTGAGAAACATACCACCTACCAAGATTGAATCATGATGAAATAGAAAATCTGAACAGACTGATTACTAACAAGGAGATTGAGTCAGTAGCTAAAAATCTCCCAAAAAACAAAATTCCAGGACCGGACAGCTTCACTGGTGAATTCTACCAAACATTTAAAGAAGAATTAATATCAATCCCCCTCAAAAAATTCCAGAAAAGAAAAAAGAGTAATTCTTCCAAACACATTTTACAAGGTCAGCATTACTCTGACACCAAAACCAGAGATGAATGCCACAAAAGAAAAGAAAATTACAGGCCAATGTCTCTGGTGAACAAAGAAGTAAAAATACTCAACAAGATATTAACAAATTGAGTCCAACAATACTTAAAAGTCTCATACACCATGATCAAGTCGGATTTGTTCCAGGGACTCAAGGATGATTCAACACCCACAAATCAGTCAATGTGATGCACCACATTAACAAAAGGAAGGATAAAAATCACATGATCATCTCAATAGATGCAGAAAAAGCAGATGACAAAATTCAACATCCATTTACGATAAAAGGTATCAACAAAGTGGGCATAGAGGGAATAGGGCATAGAGGGAATGTATTTCAACATAATAAAGGCTATATTATACGACAAGCCCACAGCCAACATCATATTCAATGGTGAAAAGCTAAAAGCCTTTCCTCTATGATTAGGAACAAGACAAGGATTTTCACTCATTTTTATAAAACATAGTATTGGAAGCCCTAGTCAGAGCAATTAGGCAAGAAAAAGAAATAAAAGACATCCAAATTGGAAAGAATTAAAACTGTCAGTATTTAGAAATGACAGGGTATTATATATAGATAATCCTAAAGACCCCATCAAAAAACTAAGATTAATAAATAAATTTAGCAAAGTTGCAGGGTACAAAACCAATACACAAAAATCTGTTGTATTTCTTTACACTAATGATGAACTATCAGAAAGAAAAATTAAGAATACAATCCCATTTAAAATTGGATCAAAAAGAATAAAATTCCAAAGAATAAACTTAAGGAAGGAGGTGAAAAAACTGTATATTGAAAACTACAATAAATTAATAAAAGAAATTGAAGAAGACACAGATAAATGAAAAGATATTCTGTACTCAGGGTTTGGAAGAGATGGTATTGTTAAAATGTTTATACTATCCGAAACAACATGCAGATTCAATGCAGGCCTTATCAAAATTCCAGTAATATTTTTCTAGGAAATACAAAAAAGAATCCTAAAATTTATATGGAACCACAAAAGACCCCAAATAGTCAAAGTAATCTAGAAAGAAGAACTTAGCTGGAGGCATCATGCTTCCTGAATTCAAGCTATATTACAAAGCTATAGTAATTAAAACTATATGGCATTGGCATAAAAGCAGACATAAAGATCACTGCAACAGAATAGTGTTCAGAAATAAACCCACACATATAAAGTCAAGTAATTTACAACAAAGGAGTCAAAAATATACAATGGGGAAAGGACAGTCTCTTCAATAAATAGTGCTGGGAAAATTGGACAACCACATATAAAAGAATGAAATTGGACCATTATCTTACCCTATACACAAAAATTAACTCAAAATGGATTGAGGACTTGACGGTAAGACCTGAAACCATAAAACTCCTAGGGGAAAATATACATGGTAAGCTCCTTGACATAGGTCTTAGTGATGATTTTTTGAATCTGACAGCAAAGCAAAAGCAACAAAAGCAAAATAAACAAGTGGGACTTTATCAAACTAAAAAGCTTCTGCACAGCAAAGGAAACCATCAAGAAAATGAAAAGGCAACCTACTGAACGGGAGAAAATAATTGCAAATCATGTATCTGATAAGAGGCTACTATCCAAAATATGTAAAGAACTCATACAACACAATGGCAAAAAAACAATTTGATTAAAAAATGGACAAGGATCTGAATAGACATTTTTCCAAAGAAGACACACAGATGACCAACAGCTATATGAAAAGATGCTCAACATATTAATCATAAGGAAAATGCAAATCAAAACCACAACGGGGTATCATCTCACACCTATTAGAATGGCTATTGTCAAAAAGACAAGAAACGACAAATGTTGGTGAGATTGTGGAGAAGAGGGAACCCTTGTACACTATTGGTGAGGATGTTAATTATTGCAACCAGTAGGAAAACAGCATGGATGTTCCTCGAAAAGTTAAAAGTAGAACTATGATCCAGCAATTCCACTTTGGGGAATTTTTCTGAAGAAAGCAAAAACATTAATTTGAATATATATATATACACACATACCCCCATGTTCTCCCGGAAAATATTTAAAAACAAAGAGAAAAATGGAAAAAAGAAACAGGAAATTATTTGGGGTAAAATTAGGAGATGAGTACATTTCCAAAATTAAAACTATATTTAAGTATTTCAGATGTGCCTGGGCTTAACCAGGAAAGACACTAGAACATGCATAGATTGAAAATCACAGAAAGATAGCACAAAGGTGAGAAGACCTTGTGACTGTACCTATAAGGTTCCTGCAAAAGTATACTTCCTGATGGTGAGGGGCATATCCAGAATGCAAAAGCTGTATTCATGATTTGCTACAATAGGTGTAGGAATGTGGATGTAATGTCTAAATTATAAGTTGCAGAGTTGTCTCTGAATCCAGGTTACTTCAGAGAAGCTGCAGTCGCATAGCTACATAAATATTCCCATAATAAATATAATTGCAGAAAACAGGTTATCTTTGTGGCAGAAGACATTAATAAAGTTTTTTTTTTTGTTGTGCAAACTAACATAGAATACTATTCCAACCACTTCTGGGAACCTCATGCAAATTGCTACTTCAGAAAAGTCTAATTCATTCAATAATTAATATTGAAAAAGAAAATAATAGACCACTAAAAATGATATTATAAGAAAAAATAGACAAAATGAGCAAGAACACAGGGAAAAGTTGTCATTGGGTCAATGAAATTTGTGAGTATAAATTCTACCATGAATAAATAAAAAGTAAGCAATAGCTCCCAGAAAGGAAAAATACAAAAAGAAATGCAAGAATTCAGGGAAGAGAAGATTAGACGCCAAAAGGAGATTAAACCTTAGCTGACAGAACTCAGAAAGAAAAAAGAAAAAACAAAACAAAACAAACAAACAAAAAACAACAGAATTCACACATGAATATAAATGAAATTGGAAGAAGTATGGGTGAGAAGTATTGCA
Source organism: Equus caballus (assembly GCF_041296265.1). NCBI lineage: Eukaryota > Metazoa > Chordata > Mammalia > Perissodactyla > Equidae > Equus > Equus caballus. The sequence continues at coordinate 83,170,789 of NC_091715.1, forward strand.
GAAAAGAAACAGAAGACAGAACTTTGAAAAATGAACAAAGTAAAATAAAAATAAGAAATAATTAGGATTCGTGAGAAAGTAAATGAGAAGAAAGGCAAGTAAGATTCTTTTACATGCATAATGATTATCCTCGCTGTAAGATAATAGAAAATATATATTGGTCTTTGCCCCCAGTTCCTGGCACAGAGATCCTAAAGCCCTTATAATTTCTTAAGTGATAAGAACACTAGGAGCGTGTCTTATTCTAATATTTGATCTTTGACCCCATCCCTGACACAAGGTTCTCAAAACTCTTATAAATTCCTAAGTGATAAGGGCACTAGGAACATCTTTTGTTCTACGATGTGACTCTTAGTGGGCTCTTGGATAGCTCCTGGATGGGGCTGGTCACCAGAAAGACCAAGCTATAATTAGAAGCTTGGGATTTTCAGCCCCACCTCATCCTCCAGAGAGGAGAGAGGGACTGGAAATAGAGTTAATAATTGATCATGCCTACCTGAGGAAACCTCCATAAAAATTCCAATAACATGGGGTTTGGAGATCTTCCAAGCTGGTGAAAACATACACAAAGGAAAGTAACACTTCATCTCCACAGGGACAGAAGGTCTTGTGTTCAGGACTCTCCTAGACTCTGCCTTGTGCATCTTTTCATCCACTATTCATCTGTATCTTTTATCACACCCTTTAATAAGTTGGTAAAAGTAAATAAGTGTTTCCCTGCTTTCTGTGAGGCACTCTAGTAAATTAATCAATCCCAAGGAGAGGGTCACTGGAACCTCTGATCTATAGCTGGTTGGTCAGAAGCATAGATGTTAACCTGGGATTATGACTGGTCCTGAAGTGGGGTGGCAGTCTTGTGGGACTGAGCCCTTAACCTGTGAAATCTGAGGCTATCTCTGAGTAGATAGTACCAGAATTGAGTTGAATTGTAGAACATCAATTGATGTCACAGAGCATTGCTTGGTGGAGAGAAACTTTCACACATTTGTTGACCATGGTGTCAGAAGTAAAGTGTTGTGAATGTGGTAGTAGTGTGAAAGTAAAGGAGACAAACAGGAGGGAAGAACCAGAGTTTTTCCTAATATTCACTTCCAAAAAAGAAAATTGAGTTGAAGAGATAGGATAAATTTTAAAAGATATAATTCTAGAGCTCTAGCCAGACAAAAAGAACCATTGAATCCTCATAAGGCATTGTATGCAATGCATCAAGACAAAATGACCCTGAGCAGCCAATAATAACACATATCCTATGAATATGACTGGAATTCAAAATTAAAGACAAAAACCTCTTGGAAGCCATAGAAATTACCATGTCAATTATAAAAGAAAAAATAATCTGCCCAGCTTTAAATTTCTCCACAGAAGCATTCAAACACTGAGTGACAGACCAACAAGCTCTTAAAAATCCTCCAGGAGGAAGGTTTTCACAGAGTGATAGCGACTACTTAAACCTGAATCTCTGTGTACATCCTCCAAAACACCCATACAATTTAAGAGAGGGAGCAAATAAAACCACATATAACCAAGACCTTCAGAATGACTAGGAGATCAAACTACCTACTATCCAATTCAGTGGTAGAGCTCTTACCTGTACAGAAAAAATAGACACACAGAAGTTCAGAGTGGTGGTACAGAAATAAAATTACCCCAGCAAGAGCAGGCCCTAGGCTGAGTGCAAAAATTCTGAGAAAAGATATGAGAAAAGATACATCAGACTGTAGGCTACAAAAAAAATCTAAAGGAAGTGATTTAAAGTACTCAAAAACCAAGAAGGCAGCTATAGGAAAATATCACTTCTTCTAGACAAAATGCCAATTTCTGTTTGAAATTTGGAAACGAAAGAAAGGAGAGAAACAAGAAGGATATTGTAACAGTTCTACAAAAATAAATGGAATCAGAAAATCAGGGGCCGGCTCTGTGGCCGAGTGGTTAAGTTTGTGCGCTCCGCTGCAGTGGCCCAGGGTTCATATCCTGGGTGCAGACATGGCACTGCTCGTCAGGCCACGTTCAGGCGGCGTCCCACATCCCACAACTAGAAGGACCTGCAACTAAGATATACAACTATGTATTGGGGGAGTTTGGGAAATAAAGCAGAAAAAAAAAAAGAAAGAAAATCAGAAAGGACATCAAACTCTCTCCACCAGAGAGAGACCACCCTTGATTAAATAAACTGTACTTCCCTGCACCAACATAAGGGGTCATTCAAATGAGGAAACCTACATAGCTGCTCCAAACCCTCACTCTTATTATCATAAAACTCTCAGTGCTGATCCAGCTTAAAAAAGAAAAGGGTCTATAGAAAAAGGTCTCTCCAAAAAGAGCTCCTATAAGAAGAAAAGAGAAAATCAAAATTAAATATTTCAGCTGATGAAAACCCACCCCAAAATAAACACAAAGTGAAGAAAAATATAATGCAACACCCCAACACAAATTGAATGTCCTTAATCAAATATTTGCAAATGTAAAAAAAAATTCATGAATCATGAATTCAAAATACTTCAAGGAAAAATAAATGCAGCCCATGGATTTTATAGCTACACAAAGAGCCCATAAAGTACCAAAGCTACAAACAATTTTGAACATGCAAGCATAAGGGAATGCTATTCTCCAGAGCTTACTTAAGGGAATTTCAAAAGGCCAAATTTCCGCCGATGACGAGTGTATTTCATCAAAAGGACTATTGGTATACAGTGAATATATTTATATAATTATAGAAGAAAAATTTAAGCAAAGTTAGTTGCTAAGGTGACAGATCATAATGAAATATTGTTCTGTTAACAATGTACAAATATTACAACTTATAAAAAGTGGAAGGTGACTAGGAAAAGAACGTAGGAGGTAGAGTAGGTATATTAATTGCCTGGTGTGTATTAGCTAAAAGTAATAGAATATCATTTAAACTGAAAAACAAAACATAGAAGTATGAAAATATTGACAGTACAATTATAAACGGTAACAAAATATTATTAAATAAAACTAGGTTATGGTAGAGAGGAAGGGGAGAGAGGACAAATAGTGATATGCTGTGATTTTTATTATTTATCAATAGGACAGTAGTTCTCAAATTTTTCTTCTCAAGACCCTTTTACACTATTATAAATACAAAGACACACAAATAGTTTTAATGTATGTAGGTTATATCTGTTAATAGCTATCATATTAGAACTTAAAATGGCGAAATTTTTGTTATTGCCTAAATTTTGTTGTTGCCTAAAACTTACCATTATATATTCATCACATGTTAGTATAAGTAACATGTATTTCTGAAAAATAACTACATCTTCCAAAAAAAGAAAAGCAACTAGTGACGAGTGGTATTTTTCTGCATTTTGTAAATCCCTTGAATATCTGACTTAATAGAAGACACTTGGATTCTCATATCTGCTCCTGCATTCAGTCTCTTGTTTCATCACATATTTTGTAGGCTTTGGAAAACTCCACTTAACACAGATGAAAGAATGAAAGGAAAAAGGAAAATAATATGTGTTATTATGAAAATAGGTTTGATGAAACAAGGTCTTCTAAAGAGTCTTGGGACTCCCAGAAGTCCCACACATATAGTATGAGATTGCAAATACAGTAAGTAAACAGTGCTTGCCAAAAATAATTATAAGGATAACAATATTATATCAAGTTATCGTTATTAAGGTAACCACAAAAATCGTTCTGAATGTAAGCACAAATAAAGATACAAAAGCCCAATAGATCAGAGTGAAAAACTTTTTGAAATGTAATATCAGTTGTAAACTAAAACAAAAAATTGAGATAAGGTCAAACATTTTTCATATCTGTTGCTAAATTAAACAAGGAGATCATTAGGCTGAGGTGGCTCTAACGCCGTGGTCGACTGCATGAGCAAACCAAAATGTAAGCCTGTAAATGCCTCAAGGTTATGAAATTAAAACCTATGGACAACCAATCACACACAGACAACTATGCTTTAAGCTATAGTTAATAATTTCCTTACTTTGCTTCCACCTTTTCCCTATCAAAGTCTGTCCTCAGCTCCTGTTTGGGGAGAGCTCCTAACCACTTCCATTTTGGCACTGCCTGATTCCAACCAATTTTTGCTCAAATAAGCACTTAAAATTTTTAATACGCCTCAGTTCATTTTTAACACTGTGAAAATAAATGAGATTAATTCAACAATTGAAAGACAAAAATAAAATTGGATCATAATTCAAAGTTTAACTTTATACAATATACAAAGCACTTTTAAAGCAACTTGATGTTGAACAATTAAAATTAGAAGTGTGAGAAAAGTTGTACTAGTCAAATGAAAATAAAAATAAATTTGAGGTCACAAAGTAGTAAAAGGTAAGTTATAGTTAATGCTAAAACTATTAAACAAGAATTTGAAGCACAATTTTTGGTGCCAAAGAATATAATTCAAAAGGAAGATAAAACAATATGAATAATTTATTCATCAAAGAACACATAAAGACCATTCTTTTTTTTTTTTAAAGATTTTATTTTTTCCTTTTTCTCCCCAAAGCCCCCCAGTACATAGTTGTATATTCTTCGTTGTGGGTTCTCCTACTTGTGGTATGTGGGACACTGCCTCAGCGTGGTTTGATGAGCAGTGCCATGTCCACGCCCAGGATTTGAACCAACGAAACACTGGGCCGCCTGCAGTGGAGCGCGCGAACCCAACCACTTGGCCACAGGGCCAGCCCCTAAAGACCATTCTTAAAGCAAATCCTACAACATATGCAAAAAGAAATAGAGATAAACATGCAAGTATTAATATATTTATCTTCCAATTCTCGGAACCCGTGACAGATCAAGTATGAAAAATTAAGTATAGTTATAGAAAACTGAAATAATATAAGTGCAAAGTTTATGCTAAATCATATGTATCTGACTCTGTGTCCGGAAAATAGACAATGTACATTCTTAACAAGCGTCCATTGAACTTTCATATTGACCAATAATGAGGACTTAAATCAAACTTCAATAAATTGCAAGATGAAAAATAATCAAACTTTTCTCTGATAATTTTGAAAAAATTAATCCTTTCTGGAATTAAATAATAATTCTCTCTTAAAGACCTTTAAAGTCTAAGTGAAAATACTACAGAAACTGCATATATCTCAAAAATAATGAGAATGAGAAACTATGAAAGAGTTAGACAGTGATCAGAGGAAAGTTCTTAACATAAAATGGATATATTCATTCACAAAGAAAAATAAAGTCAAAAGCATAAAATATGCAACTTTAAAAGTTAGAAATGGAACAAAACATATTGAAGGGAAGAACAGGTATGAAATTATTTCATATAAATTATGTTAATGAATTGGAAAAGAAAATTGTGTACTTAGTAAGTAAATGCAAACTCCTTTCTGTGAAAAATCCAATAATTTAGATAACAAAGTAGAAAGCACAAATATAGCAAATATGAAATGATAAGAGGAAAATAACCACAGTAATACAGAAATCAAATACACGATACAAAACAGCTTGCATAAATTTATTTTTCTAGGAGAATGTAATTTGCTCAAACTTTCTCTAAAAGTGGTGAAAACACCTAAAGAGATTAATTTCCATAGAATAAGGAAACTTAAAACTTTACCTTTTGACAAAACAAAAGTCTCATATTATATCATAAAAAATTTATACAAAAACTTTTACATAGCTGTTGATCTCAGTGCTATCTAGGATGTTCCAAAGCTGAATAAAATACAATTGCTTTCAATTTCTTTTTTGAAGCAAACTTCTTATTGACAGGAAGAGAGCATGAAGATTGAAAAGAAAGAAAAAATTACAGACCAACATCCTTTCTACATATTAACACAATTCTAAGTAAATGCTGGCAACATAGCAATATATTAAAAATTATACAACATTACCAATAAAGTTTGCTCCAGAAATGTAAAAATGAACAATATTGGGAAATATATTAATACTATTTATTATTTATATAATAAAAATCAGATTAGTGTTTCTATAATGAGACATTTGTAATCCATTATTAATTTAGTTATAATGTAAATAAAATAGGAAAAATGAATACTACATTAACACAAAAATACATGCCTCATGCTTATAGAGAACATCATATTTATTCAACTTTAAGTCAGACACAAGAAAGATGTGCCCACCATCACCTGTATTATTTATCATTGTCTTCAATTATTAGTAAACATGTTTAGACAAGAAGAGAAATCAATTATAGATGAAAAGTCAAAATTTCAAAGGAGAAAAGATCCATTACTATTTGCAGATCATATGATTTTATAATTGGTACTTTCAGGAGAAATTAACAGATAGACTACTAAAATCAATGTAAGAGTTCACTAAGGTAATGGAGTATAAAATTAACATATAGAAGTCAATAGCTTCCATATAGAACAATAGCATTAATTTAGAAAATATAATGTAATAAAAGATCTTATTTGCAATAGAAATAATGATAAAATACCTAGGAATAAAAATATAAGAAATGTGCACATCTATATAAAGAGCATTTTTAAATAATTCTGAGGGACCCAAAATAGACTTGAACAAAATGGAAAGGCATTTCATGTTCTTGGAGAGAAAGATTCAACATCATAAATATATAAAATCTTCATAAATTAATAAATGTTATACAATCTAAATAAATGCAATAATATGGTATTGATGTTATATTTGGCGATCTAGATATAAAAATATTAAAAGCTATGTGGAAAACTTTTAAGAATAATAAGGTAGAACTAACTTTTACCAAAATTAAAACCAAACAAAGTGTTCATAATTAAAACATGCAACAATGGGAGATGAATAGGAAAAAAAAAAACAATGGAAGAGGATAAAATGTTCAGAAGTTGACCCAAATATATATATGGAAATTGATTATGAATCTGTTTCTTCATGACTGCTACAGCAGAATTTATTCATTATCTCAAACCTTCAGATAGCCAGGTAGAAACTAAATTCATTGTAGCCTCTGAGCCAATAGCTTTAGACGTGCACAGTCTCTTCCTGGAAACTTTAGAATTATCTTAACTGCATGTTTCACAGTTTGGTTTCTTATAGTAAGTAAGCAAAAAGAACATCTGTATCTCACTTTGTTTGCCTTTATTGTTAGCACAATAAAGGATGTTCTCCACCTCCACATTGACAATGGTTTTAGAAGAGAGCTTTTAAAGTGCAGTACTGCTCATTTTAGAAAAGGGGTTATGCAGCTATTTGAAGAGTCAGCATTTCAGGTGAACAAGAAACATAACAACTGGACATGCTTGCTTTGGAGAGAATTGAACAGTTATGAAAAGGAGATGGTGATGAAAAGCCAGTCAGGATCTCTTACTAGATGAAGATTGAAGGAGTGCTCAAAATATTTGTCTTGATATACATTGCATTCTTTTAAGGACATACAAACTAACTATACAATGTCTGCTCAAAAAAAATGCATATGGGAGGTGACATCAGCATCATGGCAAAATGAATTACTCCCTTTGTCTCTCCCCTCTAAGTTACAACCAGTAAAACCTCCATGGACCCACAAATGATCCTCTGCATAGTACACCAGAATGTCTGAGAAATCCATACATCTATATATCTGAAAGTGGATAGACTGGACCTTATGGAGGTGATGGAACCAGGTGAGCAGTGGAAGCAGTTTCCAAGATTGGAGGCTCCAGGAACTGCAGTAGCACCCACAATCAGAGGCTACAGGAGTTGTGGCAATGCCCACAAACAGAGGCTCCAGAAACTGAAGTGGTGCACATAACCCAAGAATCCAGGAACCACTGAGATGACTGTGACTAGAGGTTTCAGAAATGGCAGCAGTGCCTGCAACCCAGCCCTTTCCCCTTCCCTTGGTGGTGGTGCCTGTGACCATGGCACTCACAGGGCCGGGGTCTGTATTCAAGACTCCAGTGCTCCCAGCAGTGGAGGTGGTATTTGTGACCTGAGGTCCCAGAAACCATGGCAGCACTCAAGATTAGAGGCTTGAGGGACTGTGGTGGTGCCCAAGAACAGAGGCTCCAGGAACAAAAGTGGCACTTGTGACTCAGCCCACCCCCCACTCCCCATCAGCGGTGACATCACCTATAACTCAAGACTCCAGGAACTCTGGCAGTACTCAAGGACAAGTCTCCAGAAATCACAGTGGAAGCTGCAACCAGAGACTCCAAGAACCCCAGCAGCAATTGCAACCCAGGTACACCTCCCCCTGTGGCAGTGGCAATGATGCCCATGATCCCAGCCTACCTGGCAGTGATGGTGACACCCACAAATACAGTGTCTCTGGTAGTGGCAGTTCCAGCACCCTCAGAAAACCTGAGAGCAACAGCAGAGTCAGCACACACGGCAGCAGCCCTTCAGCTGCAACAGTGCCAAAAGATACAGATAGCCCAGTAGGAGCAACAGCAGAGCCACTGATCCTAGTCTCCCCACTTGCAGAAGCAATGCCTGGATGTGGCGGAGGCACCCATGACCATAGCTTCAACACCACCCTCCCACTCCCCCTACAATGGTTGTAAACCTGTGATCCAGGTAACCCTGGAAGTAGCAGAGGTGCTCGCCAGCCTGATAAATCCCAGTGACAACATCCATGACTGCAGCAACACCAGAAGTGGCAAGGCACCAGCAACCTTGGAGGCACAAGGAGGGCACTGACAATATGTCTGGCACAGGTAGTGGAGGGTGAAAAGCACAGTCTCTCAAATATAGCAAGAACGGACTCAGAATCAAAGTAAACAAATCCTGACCTAAATAAGAAAAGTGTTTGCCGCTACAAATGCACCAGCAGAAGAACAACTCTTCAAGCACCATGAAAAATTACAAAAAGAAAATGACAATTCTACAGAAAGAAAATGAAGTCACAGAAGATTGCAATCTAACTGATAGAGAATTCAAAATAGCTGTCATGAAGAAACTCAACAAGCTACAAGAAAACTCAGAAAGATAGTTCAATGAGCTTAGGGATAAAAATAATGAACAGAAGGAGTACTTCACCAAAAAGATTGAAACTAAAAAATAATCCAGCAAATTTTGGAGCTGAAGAACTCAGTAACTCAGATAAAGAATAAAGTAGAATGCATTGGAAATGGAACAGACCATATGGAAGAGAGAATTAGTTAGCTTAAATACAGAAATCCAGAAATAGTTCAGACAGAAAACAAGAGAGAACTAAGAATTTAAAAATAAGAAAAAAATTCTATGAAAAATACCTGACTCAATTAAAAAAATCAACATAAGGACAAGGGTATCCCAGAAGGAGAAGAGAGGGAAAAGGGAGCAGAGAGCTTATTTAAAGAAATAAAAACTGAGAACATTCCAAACCTGAGACAGCAAGTGGATGTACAAGTACATGATGCTAATAGAACACCTAATTATCTCAACATAAAAAGATATTCTCTAAGACACTTTATATTAAAACTGTCAAAAGTCAAAGACAAAAAAAGAATCTTAAAGACAACCAGGGAGAAAAACACAATAACACACAAGGGAACCCCAATCAGGCTATAAGAAGATTTCTCAGCAGAAAATCTACAGACCAAGAGAGAATGGTATAATATATTCAAAATATTGAAAGATAAAAACTGTCAGCCAAGAATGCTCTATTCACAGGTTATCTTTCAAGTATGAAGGAGACATAAAGGCTTTCCACATCAAACAAAAGGTGAGGGAGGTCATTGTCAGTAGATCTGCCTTTTACAAGAAATGTTTAAAAGAGCTCCTCTACCTGAAATGAAAAGGCAAAGGTATAAAAAGCTTTAAGCAAGGTGATAAATAGACAGAAAGAATCAGAAATTTGCACTCCATATCAGAATAGTTTACTAAACACTTAATTGTGACATAAACGTTAAAAGCATAGAAAGCATTAAAATAATTATAACCACTTCAATTTGGTAACAAACTCACAATATAAAAAGGGATAATCCGTGACAACAAAAACATAGAAGGGGAAGAAAAAAGAATGGAATCTTCATAGGCAACTGAAGATAAGGTGCTATCAACAGAAAAAGGACTGTCTCATCTATGAGATCTTTTACTCAAACCTCATGGTAACCACAAAACAAAAATTCTGACTCACAAAACATAATAAAAGAGGAATCTGAGAAACACATCACAGAAATCTACCAAACTAAAATGACTGACAGAAACACAAGGAAAAAAAATGGAAATAAAGAGCAACCTGAAAACAAAAGATAAAATGGCACTATTAACTCCTCATATACCAATAATCACTCTAAGTATAAATAGATTGATTTCACAAATCAAAAGAAACAGTGTGACTGGATGGATTAAAAACAAGACCCAGAGCAAGCACTGATGGCCTAGCAGTTAAAGGTCAGCATGCTCCACTTCAGTGGCCCAGGTTCAGTTCCCAAGCATGGAACCACATCACTTGTCTGTCAGTAGTCATGCTGTGTGGCAGTTCACATACAAGAACTAGAAGAATTTACAACTATACACAACTATGTACTGGGGCTTTGGGGGTGAAAGAGAAGAAAAAGGAGGAAGATTGACAACAGATGTTAGCTTAGGGAAAATCTTCCCTTGAAAAAAAATAAAACAAAACAAGACTCAACAATACACTTCCTCCAAAAAACTCATCCCTGCTCTAAAGACAAACATAAATTCAAAGTGAAGGGATGGAAGATAATACTCTAGGAAAATGGCAGCCGAAAGAATTCAGATGTAGCCATACTTATATCAGACAAAATAGAATTCAATCCAAAAAACATGACAGGAGACAAAGACGGACATTATATAATGATAAAGGGGATAATCCACCAAGAAGATATAACATTTATTATGCACCCAACACACATGCATCAAAGTATATAAAGCAACAATTAACAGGTCTAGAGGGAGAAATTGACAGCAACACAATAATAGTAGGGAGCTTTAATAACCCACTTACTTCAATGGAAAGATCATCCAGACAGAAAGTCAACAAGGAAACATCAGCCTTTAATGAAACACTAGACCGGATGGACTTTATATATATATATATATATATATATATATATATATATATATATATATATATGTAAAACATTTCATCCAAAAGCAGCAGAGTACACATTCTTCTTCTCAAGTACACGTGGAACATTCTTGAGGATAGACCATATGTTAAGAAATGAAAAAAAAAGCCTTGATAAATTTAAGATTGAAATCATATCAAGCACCTTTTCTAAGCACAATTATCTAAAACTAGAAATTGACTACATGAAGTAATCTGGAAAAGTCATAAATATGTGGAGGCTAAACAACATGCTGCTGAAAAACTATTGGATCAACAAAGAAATCAAAGGAGACATAAAAACAAAACTTGGATACAAAAGAAAATAAAAACACAACATACTAAAACCTATGAGATGCAACAAAAGCAGAAATAAGAGGGAAGTATATAGCAATACAGGCCTACCTCAAGCAATAAGAAAAATCTCAAATAAACAATTCAACACTATACCTAAAAGAACTAGCAAAAGAAGAGCAAACAAAGCCCAAAGTCTGTAGTAGGAAGGAAATAATAAAAATCAGAGAGGAAATAAAAGAAACAGAGACTAAAAAGTCAATAGAAAAGATCAGTGAAATTAGAAGATAGTTCCTTAAAAAGATAAAATTGGCAAACCTTTAGCTAGACTCATCAAGAAAAAAGAGAGAAATATCCTTGTTCATAGATTGGAAGAAATAACATAATTAAAATGTCCATATTACCTAACGAGATCTACAGGATTCAGTGCAATATCTATCAAAATTCCAAGGACACTTTTCACTGAACTAGAACAAAGAATCCTAAAATTAATATGGAACATCAAAAGACCCTGGATAGCCAAAGCAATCATTAGAAAAATTAATAAAGCTGGAGGTATTACACTCCCTGGTTTCAAAATATATTACAAAGCTATAGTAATCAAAACAGCATGGTACTAATACTAGCCAAAAAAACAGACACACAGACCAATGGAGCAGAATTGAGAGCCCACAGATCTACCCACACATTTGTGGATAGCTAATTTTTGACAAAGAAGCCAAGAACATACAATGGAGAAAAGAAAATCTCTTCAATAATTGATGTTGAGAAAACTGGAATGCCAGATGAAAAATAATAAAAGTAAACCACTACCTTACACCATACACAAAAGTCAACTCAGAATGAACTAAAAACTTGAATGTAAGGCCTGAAACCACAAAATACCTAGAAGAAAATATAGGCAGTATTCTCTTTGATATAAGTCTTAGCAGTATCTTATTGAATATGTCTCCTTAGGCAAGGGAAACAAAAGAAACAATAAACAAATGGGACTACATGAAACTGAGAAGTTTCTGCATAGCAAAGGAAACCATCAAAAACATGAAAAGACAACATACTGATTTGGAGAAGATGTTGTAAATCATACATTCGATGAGATTAATATCCAAAATATATAAAGAATTCATACAACAAAAAAACCTAATTAATAAATGGGCAGAAGATCTAAACAGACATATATAAATATATGTAAATATACAGATGGCCACAAACACATAAAAAGATGTTCAACATCAATAATTGTTAGGGAAATGCAAATCAAAACCACAATGAGATATCACCTCATGCACATCAGAATAGCTATTACTAAAAAGACTAGAAATAACAAGTGTTCGAGAGGGTGTGGTGTAAAGGGAACCCTTGTACCTTGCTAGTGGGAATTTAAGCTGGTGTAGCCACTATGGAAAACAATATGGAGATTCATAAAAAGTTAAAAATAGAACTACCATATTATTCAGTTATTCCACTTCTGGCTATGTATCCAAAAACATAAAAACACTAATTCACAAAGATATGCCCCCCTATGTTCATCACAACATCATTCACAACAGACAAGACTTGGAAACAAATTAAGTGCCCACTGAAGGCTAATGTATCAAGAAGATGTGGTATATATATACAATAGAATACTACTCAGCTATATAAAAAGATAAAAATCCTGCCATATGTGACAACATTGATGGACCTTGAGGGTATTATGCTAAGCAAAATAAGTCAGATGGAGAAAGACACTGTATGATTTCACTCACATGTAGAACATAAACAAACATATAGATACAGAGAACAAATTGTCTTAGTAGTATCTTATTACCAGAGGGGATGAGGGGTGGACGGAGGAGAAGGATGAAAGTGGTTAAAGAGCAAATGTGTACAGTGATGGATGGAAACTAGACTTTTGGTGGTCAACATGATGTTGTCTATACAGAAGTTGAAATACAATAATGTACATTCGAAATTTAAATAATGTTTTAAATCAATATTATCTCAATAAAAAAATTTTAAAAATAAAAGACATTATTGGGACAACTGACAAAACTTGAAAGGGGTCAGAGGATTAGGTGGCGGTAAGATAGTAGTGTGAATTTTCTGACTTTGATAGTTGTATTCTGGTTATGTATGAGACTATATAAAGTTTAAATGATATAATGAGATATCATATTTCCAAATCAATCCCAAATAATTCAGGGGGAAAAAGAAAAAAATAGAAAGGAGGTTTTTCCTACCATGCCAAATGGCAGAGCATTAAAGAGAAAATGGCAGACATTATAAAATGTACACCTTATCCCCGCTTTTTAACTTATATTTATATTTACCAAAGCCCTCCTCCAATGCAACTGAAAATTAAAAGCAATTGAACTTCCCCAAAAATATGCATATGGGAGACATCCGTTTTCCAGTCCAGCATGTAAGAAGCTTAAATATCATCACTTTCATTTTAATAACAACAACAAAAAGCTAAGCAAAGTGAAAATAAACCACTCTTCTTAAGCCCACCAAAGAATTGCAATCATAGGGCAACTTGATATAGCAAATATTGAAGAGACAGATGGGCAAATACAGAGAATCACATCTTACCAGAACAGAAGACACAGGAGTAGAAGTTGCCATTGGAGCCAGTGCTGGGATAGCAATACTTCAAGAACTGATGAATTGCTGGAAGCTCATTGTGGATGAGCTTGGAATTTAAAATTCCAGGATGAATATGCATAGGGATGTCCATACTTGTATGAGTTTTACCTCACGGCACTCTACTAGATTTTCATGGTGAAGACAGAGAAAAAATCATCTTGTTCTTTCTGCAGGGAGAGAGGAAAAGTAGCCCTTTGGAAATACACCTAAAGGATTCTGTTCTTAAGAAAGCCTGCCTTAAACAGAAATTATTTTACCAGATCCTAAACAACTGGGGTTTGATCAGAGCCTATCCAACCTTCGGAAAGGGAAATACTCAACTTACCCCCTTCTAGACTTCTTGTCTCACCTAAAGGGGAGGGACTGAAAAGCACTTTTGAAGATTACAGCCCATGTGCAAAAGCTCACTAAAAGATTGAGACCTAATCATAGGACTACAGAATATTTTTCCTCTCTGCATGTGCTTCCACTACAATACTGAGGCTCCAGCATAAGCAGAAAACAAGTGAAAGAACTGCACGTTTAGACCTTATGTAAAAATGAGTAACCCAAAGAATACAGGGGAGACCAAAAAGGACAACAAAGAAAATTGTATTCTCTGAAACCTACAGCTAGGCAAACAGCTGATAACTATATAATCTCACACAAAGGCCTTATTCACCTAAGTTACTTTTATCCAGGACATTGTCTACCTTATAACAAAAATTTACAAGGCATACTAAATGGAGGAAACACAGTTTGAAGAGATAGAATAAGCATGAGAACCAGACTCAGATAAAACAGGAATATTGGAATCATCAGACCAGGAATTTAAAACAACTATAATTAATATGTCAAGGACTGTAATGGAAAATGGGACAACATAGAAGAAGAGAGGTGTAACATAAGTAGAGAGATGGAAACTCTAAGAATGAATCAAAAGAAAATGCCAGAAATCAAAAACACTGCAACAGCAATCAAAAGAGTATAGTGCTGGCATGAAAATGGACATATATCAATGTGATATAATAGAGAGCTCAGATGTAAATTCACACGTTTATGGTCAACTGACCTTCAGCAAAGGTTTCAAGAAATCGCAATGGGAAAAGGATTGTGTCTTCAATAAATGGTGTTGGGAAAAATAGGTATCCACATACAGAAGAAGAAAATTGGACACATCGTACACAAAAATCAACTCAAAATGGATTACAAGTCTTAAAAATAAGACCTGAAACCATAAAAGTACTAGAAGAAAATATAGGGAAAAAGCTTGTTGACATTGATCTTGGCAATATTATTAGTTTTTGACACCAAAAGCATGGGCAACAAAAGCAAAAATGTTGCTATCATTAACAATACTGTATTGTATACTTGAAGTTGGCTAAGAGGGGTAGATCTTGTGTTTTCTCCACAGAAAAGAGAAAAAAATAGAAGGAAAATGGTAATTACGTGAGTGATGGATAGGTCAATTAGCTTGATTGTAATGACCATTTCACAGTCTACAGGTATATAAAAAAAATCAAGTTATATACCTTAAATTACACTTATTTTCATCAATTATACCTCAAAAAAGCTAGAGAGAGAAAAATAGGCAAGTGGGGTTACATCAAACTAATAAGCTTCTGTACAGCAAAAGAAACATCAATGGAGTGAAAAGGCAACCTACGGAATTGGAAAAAAATATTTGTAAATCATATATCTATAAGGGGTTAATACTCAATATACGTAAGGAACTCATACAGGTCAATAGGAAAAAAAAATACCCAATCAAAAAGAGGGCAAAGGACCTGAATAAACATTTCTCAAAAGAAGACGTTCAAATGGCCAAAAGTTATATGAAAAGGCACTCAACATCAATAATCATCAGGGAAATTCAAATCAAAAACACAATGTGAGATCACCTCACATCTGTTAAATGGTTATTATCATAAAGGCAAAAGATAACAAGTGCCAGTGAGGATATAGAGACCAGGCAACCCTTGTACACTACTGGTGGGAATGTAAATTGGTTATAGCCATTATGGAAAACACTATAGATGTTCCTCAAAAAATTAAAACTAGGACTGCATTATGACCCAGCAATCCTATTTTTGGGTATATATCCAAAGGAAACAAAATCAGGATCTCCAAAAGATATCAGCACTTCCATGTTTATTGCAGCATTATTCACAATAGCCAATATGTAAAAACAACCTAAATGTCTGTCAATGGATGGATGAATAAAGAAAATGTGGTGTATATATACCTTGCATATATATAAATATATATATATATATATATACATACAAGGAAATATTGTTCAGCCTTAAAAAAGAAGGAAACTCTGCCATTTGTGACAACATGGATGAACCGGGAGGATGTTGTGCTTAGTGAAATAAGTCAGACAAAGAAAATGAATACTGCATAATCTCACTTATATGTGGAATCTAAAACAGTCAAACTCATAGAATCAAGGAGTAGAAGTGGTTGCCAGGGGCTGAGGGGGTAAGTGTAATGAGGAGATGATGGTCAAAGTGTACAAAGTTTCAGGTATACAAGGTAAATAAGTTCTAGAGATCTAATGAACAGCATATTCACTATAGTTTACAATATTGTAATGTATATTCAAAATTTGGTAAGAGGATACATCTTAAGTGTTTCACTATAAAAATAAAAAAGAATACGGTAAATATGTGAGGCAATGGATATGTTAATTAATTTGATTTTGGTGATTATTTCTCAATGTGTACATACATACAAACAAATACCAATTTGTATCCTTTAAACATATACAACTTCTATTTGTCAATTATACCTCAATAAAACTGAAGAAAACACGCTGTAGCAGAAATGAAGAACACCTTTGATGGGCTCATTAATAGACTGGACACAATAGAAACTTCCAAAACTGAAATGCAAACAGAAAAAAGAATGAAAAAGAAAAGAATACTCTAGAACTGTGGGACAATTCCAAAAAGTAGGACATATGTGTAATTAGAAAACCAAAAGAAGAAAGGAGAAAAGACACAAAGGAAATTTTTGAAGTAGTAAGTGTAGAAACATTTCAGAAATTGACAGACAACAAACACAGATCCAGGAAGCTCAGAGGACACCAAGCAGGATATATGCCAAAATATCTACATCCAGGCATACCATATTCAAACTGCAGAAAATAAAAGATAAAGAAAAACATCTTTTGAAGAGCCAGAGGAAAAGACCTATAGAGTTGCAAGGATAAGAATTAAATCAGACTTTTCTTCAGAAACCATGCATGCAAGAGGAGAGAGAAGTAAAATATTTAAGATGTTAAAATTTAAGAAAATGCCCACCTGGAATTCTATATCCAGTGAAAAGATCCTTCAAAAGTGAAGGAAAAATAAAGACTTAGACAAACAAAAACTGAGGGAATTTCTTTTCAGTAGATCTATCTTGCAAGAAGTGTTAGAAGATGTTCTTCAGACAGAAGGGAAAAGTATATAGGTTAATAACCAGATCTAGACACAGAAAGGAAGAACGTCAGAGAAGGAATAAATAAAGTGAAAATAAAACTATTTCTCTTCTTAATTGATTTAGCATATATAATTTGTTCAAATAATAATCACAACATATTTGGTGATTAGAGGTTATGTACAATTGAAATGGAGGACAGCAGTTTGAGAAGGCACAAGAAGGAGAAATTAGGAATACTTGTTATAGTGTTACTTCAAAGTAAAACTGGATTAGCTATAAATGTATATTGAAAACTCTAGGACGACTTTTAGAAAAGGTTAAAATAAAGTATAGTTGATATGCTGAGAAAGGCCAGAAAATGGAATCATAAAATGCTCAGTTAAAACTACAGGAGGCAGAAAAAGAGTGGAAGCCAAAATAGAAAGAGAACAAGCGTGTGATGAGAAAAACAACTATTTTGAGTTGCTGCCTTGGCATTTCACAGTATGCCAACCCCACTCACACCCAGAGTCTGGACATTTAAAGACCCAGGCTTAGGGTTCCTGCCACAGTTTCCACTTTGCTTTTCCTGGGGTATCTTTTAAAATAACCACTTAGAGTTTAGCCCACAAAAAGTTAATGACCTCCACCTGAACCACCTTATAAGCAATAGATGCTTGCTATCCTGCTCCCTAGCTCCTGCTTGCTTGTGATCTGGGACAGAGGACTGCTCTTCCATCAGCACATTGTGCCCCCCATCCCCACCATATTTCTGGGATCTGTAAGTAACAAATCTTGTGATTTTTACTTCCGTTGTGTGGATGCATAGAAACTGTGCCTTTAATCAAAATGACCCTGGGGTTTTCACTTCCCCAAAACAGTAGCTGAGATGCTGAGGGAGCTACCTGCTGACCCCATGTGGGTGGTTTGTGCCTTCTCATTCAACAGATCATAATCTGCATATTCTTAATTTAATACACCAGCTACAACTTCTCAACATAAATTGTGATGAGGAGGATGGGAATGTGGGCGCAGTTTGTACTCCCATACAAAACCTTTTAGCTGCAACGGGCTTACTAATTTCCTCTCCCAGACCACTCAGTCTATCTGGAAAGGAACCGCTGCTTGCTGGTGGTCTGTGGTGTTACTTTGAGCTGCTGTGTGTTGCTGCTTCCAGGTGTTTGTGTTTCCATGGGTCTCCACTTAAATTGTCCGTGCTATAAAAGGTCAGACTCCCCTGAAGAGACTGATCAGCAGGCCCCAGTCTGAGGGGGGTGTGTTTCCCATTAGTCTCTAAACGAGACCCCTCTGAGTATCTGGTCTGTAAGCCATCAGCTATAATCATATACAAAAGTCCTGGTGTTGAGCCAAGGTGAGGTAACCAGGAAGGTAGGGTCCTGCTTCTCTCCCCCAGGCATGGGGGCTACCTTGTCCCAGGAGCCAAGGAGAGTGCCCCTTGATTAGTAACAGATGGGAAGCCAGCTGCCGGCCCACTATGTCTGTGGCAGATGCTGCTGAGGCGATTGTCTCCTATGTTGCCATATTCCTTGCTGCTGTGACAAATCATCCCCTGGCCCCTCAGAGGTTGAGTGAAACACCCTAGAATGAGAGTATCAGCATACGAGTTAAAGAGGAAACCTCCTTCCCAGGTGTTGCCTGTCACCATCCGCGTACCAAAGTGTCCCATGACTAGCATTAACAAGAAACGGAAACATGTAACTATACAATGATAGAAATGCAAATTTTTCTAGTAAAATTTGTCCAAAGGGAGGAGGAGAAGGGTACTTTCCATAATTATAATGTCATGATGTTACTGTTCATAGAAATGTATTATACCATAAAACAGGCATTAGGCTGCATTGATGCTGTAGCTAGACATAGAAAAGAGAATTTTTCTGAAGCCCAAAATCTCGTTTGCTGGTAAACGTGAATGGGTTCCACTGCTCCTTCAGCCAGGAACCAAATGGAAGGGCCCTAGGAGATATGGGGGCTTCTGGGCCACTTATCAGTCCCCACTGAGGAGTGGTTCCTCAACAAAGCTCCCTCCCTCACAAGATGACCAACAGGCCTCCCTGTATTGGCAGCTCCGTAGATTGGAGGTCCCTAATGACTTAATTTCCAGACAGCCGAAGCACAAGTTAGAAACCTTTGCTTGGGCAGTGAGAGCTCTTCGAGAGACTGCTGGCCCAGCCCTGGGGGCAGATGCAGTCGCCTCTCAGAAAGCCCCAGCCCTGGCAGCAGGATGCCATACTCTGACCTTCTCCAAGGCCCCTGCCCTAGGGATCCAGAAGCTCCCTGGGGCTTGTCCTTCTTCTGAAGGACAATCACCCATACACTTCTTTAATGCCCCACGGAGACACACATAAACACATTTTTTTATGGCTCTCACTGACACTGGAGCCTAAATTACAGTGCTTCACAGGAACCCCTCCAAACATAAGCAAGGGGCACCCTTTAAATTACAAGGTATAATAGGCAGGATAGTAGAAGGCATTCAACTTCCATTGGAAGTCACTATTGGAATAATCTTTATTAAAAAATCCTTTAGTGGTGGTGGCCCCTTTGGCCTTACCCTTTTCTGTTTTTGGAAGGATGCTTTGATGCACCCGCATGCCATCTGGAACAAACCTAAATTCCTGGTATTCTTCGTGGGAGTGCACATTAGAAGCCTGTAGGATGGCCACTCTTGATTAAGATATTAAATGCCCCCAACATCATTTATAATAGGGGACTGAGAGACTGCGGCCCATAATTCAAGTTTTACTCAAGAAAGGAGTCATTCAACACACCATTTCTCCTTTCACTTACCCCATTTGGCCAGTATCAAAGCCTACTACTAATGAGTGGTGCCTTACAATCGACTACCAAAATTTAAACACTTAGGTGCCCCCTATTAAGGCTCTTATTCCCAACATTGTCCAGTCAATTGAAGACACCCAAAAGGCTCCAGGGGAATACTTTTCCAGGATCAATCTAGCTAATATGTTCTATTTAGTATTTATTGCTGAGGAGTCCCAGCCACAGTTTGCTTTCACCTTCAAAGGCACCCAATACCCAGCTGCCTAAGGGCTATCTTAACAGCCCAGCTATTTCCCTCAATCTTTGCTGGCAAGACCTGGATGCCCGGATAGTGTTGTCTTGTACCGCGTGGCACTACATTGATGACTTTCTAATCTGGAGCCCTTCAGAGAATCAGTGTGTGAGGTCCTAACATGGCTGGTGACTCATCTACAACATAGAGGTTGGACTATCACTCCACATAAAATTCAAGGGCCAGCCACAACTGTCAAATTTATGGCCATTAATTGATCCTCTAAAGGCTGGGAAATTCTGCTTACAGCTAAACATTAGTTGTTAACTACTGAGCCTCTCACGACACTATGGCAAGCCCAACACATCTTAGGTCTCTTCACGTTTTGGAGGTAACACATATGACATTCATTCATGATTCTTAGATCCATTTATGCCGTCACACATAAATCCTCCACAGTTTACTGGGGAGAAGCTCAACAACAAAATTTACAGCTGACACAAAGGTCAATTCATTAAGCCCTCTCCCTGGTTCCCCCTGGCTCCTCCTTCCAGTTGAGGTACTGGCCACCACGGACTACGCATCCTGGAGCCTTTGAACTAAACAAGGCTCCTCCTGACTGCCTATGGGCTTCTGGACCAGACAGCTTCCCTCCACAGTCACCCACTATACACTCTTAAAATGTCAAATTCTGGCAACTTATTGGGCTTTGTTATTACATCATGAATAAGAGACATCTCCCAACAGTGGCTTGGCATGGCTACAAATACCTCTTTGCTGAATTGGAAATGGTATCTTCAGGAATGGGTTAAACCTGACATGGCAGGCCTTTCAAAATTACAGGAGGATGTGGCTTCCCCACTCCTCAGCCCCCTTCCTGCCCATGGATCTTGAGGAACTAGTGATAGCACCGCCATTGCCTAAGCCTCTGACAGCCTGGAGCATCCCCTGCAAAGAGCTGGTGGAGTGACAAAGGCAGTCTGTGTACGTAACAGATGGCAGCACCACCACTGTACAAGGTGGAACCTATTGGAAAGCAACAGTATACCATCCTGACAGTGGTACCACGCTTATCAAAGACAGCAAGGTAGGGTCAGCGCAGCTTGCTGAGCCTGTGGTGATACAAATGGCTGTGCAGAGCACCGGTGCGCATGACGAGCCACTTGTCCATATTTTTACTGACTCATGGGCAGTTGCTCACAGGCTACGGGTTTAGTCAGGCCAATGGCAGCAGGACAATTTTCACATTCAAGGCCATCCCATTTGGGATGCCCCAATTTGGACAGACATTGCCCAGGCACCAGTGACAATTAAGGTTACCCACGTTTCAGCACATTCAAACGCTACCACACCAGAAGCAGTCATTAACTACAAGGTGAATGCCCTTGCATCAAGCCAGGTCACCACCCATTCAGGGCTCTCAACTACTGTCTCTATACTAACAACTCCTGAGACTCCTCTGCCTGCTACCACAAAACTGCAGCTTCTTCCTGCCCCATCAACCAATCCTCAACTCCACCATTCCCACCTTCGTTAGTCATCACTTCCATACTCCTTATTCTCTGGCTGAATGGTCCCATATCTTTTTGAGTCATGGAGGAGCTTCTGTCACACCAGTCTGGGCCTGCTGCAGGGTGTTTTGCTTATGGCAGCCCTTGAAAAATACATTGTTTTGAATTGCAAATTATGCTCCCAAACCAAACATGGGAAATTGCCCCATTGTGGTTTGGTTCCACAAGGGGACCACCCTTTTAGCCACTGGCAGATTGATTTCATAGGGCTGCCTTCTCTGTCTGAAATCACTACCCGCTTCACCATCACATGTGTGGATACTTTTACTAGACTACTCTTTGCTACACACACCAGGAACACTTCTGCAGAGCAAGTAACTTCTTTCTTCTGTAAGTATATCCTGCCCCCATTTTGTCCTCCTGACATCATTGACTCAGATTGAGGATATCATTTTGCTGCCCATATAACAGGGCATTGGGATCTCAAGCTGGGCATCCAGTGGAACTTTCATCTCTCATACCAGCCACAGCCCTCTGGCATTGTTGAACACCACAGTGGTCTTCTAAAATCCTTGCTCCTTAAGTTACAGGGTGGTAAATGGACTCCTAAATGGACTTTCTTGCTATCAGAGGCAATTACCACTTTAAACTCTAGTCTATATCACCACCACTCACCTCATACGAACTTGGCTCACCTGGCCATGCTGCCTATGATAGTTATTACAGGGGAAGCTGATATCTTCGTCTTACAGGATGCTATTATTTACATGTTTATCAACAATTTCGAGTCCTCTTACAGATTTAAAATGTCGATTGTCTTGCCTTCCAATATTCATTGGTTCCCCAGTTGGAGATGGGTGATTAGCTATGATCCCCTGGTCATAGTTAGTCCTGGCCCATTAGAAGAACACAGATCTGCTATGCTGCTGCTGGACCACACTTTCCCACTTGGTAAGCAAATTCCAATGTATAGTGGCTTTAACGGATGGCTCATTTCTCCTAACCATACCTCCTCACAGGAAGTAAAAATAATCCTGGGCACTGGCCATCACACTGCCCTAATTGCAACCCTAATTGACTGACAGGTTTATGTAGTTCAGATCCATCCATGATAATACAGGGCCAAACATTAGATTGTCAGGAGCATATAACTAAATTTTCTTTAACCAAAGCTACACATGTTCCTCCAAACTTTACTATTTATGGATGAAGACCTATGCATCAGAGGACAGCAACACTCAGTCATTTGCGAGGTGCATCCCTGAGGACCCTCAAAATTTACTGAGGATTTGTGATACCAGTAAAATGCTACCAACGGTGCAAGCAAACCTTAATCAGGGCATCCTAAATCTATGTGACCCTGTTACACCTCTTGGCCCCCTCAGTTCCTCTCCTGGGTGGCTACCTGGGAGAGCCACTCCCTTCTGGGATGGTTCCCTCTACCTGCGACAATGCTGGAGATGACAATGCCCCAGCCTGTGACATCACGGGACACAACTTCATCCCAAATGCTGCCTCCACAACCTTCTACTATAACAGAGATGAAACCAAAGAAGACATGGCAGCTGATGATGGTGAGCATTCCCTGGGACTTGGTTGCTGAACTGAACGCTTGCTTATCTAAGTTCCCTGATGTTGACCCCCCTGAGTGGTATTCTGCAGAATTAACTGTGTGTTTACCTCAGGGTTCCCTTGCTTACTACAATGCTGGCTGCTCAAGTGTGAGGTGGTGATCCGACTGCTAAGCTGCTCTCCACTGTGCCTTTGAGCTTTGGAAGGCCAAGATATGTGTCAAGTCTCACAATCTTACAACGGCCCCTTTAGACACTTTACTTAGTTGCTTGCCCTAACCACACCCGTTAGATTGGTCCACATTATGCATTCTATTGGGGGTTAGTGGATGTAATTTCTATTGCGAGGACTCTTCCCTGGCTGTGGATGCTGCTACCACCACAGCACCCCCCTTACCCTCTCCAGGACCACAGCCACAGCATCACCCTTCTACACCACCCCAAGGAGACCCTTTCCCCCCCTTACCATTCAGGATTCCACAATCCTCTCATTTAAGCCCTCCAACAGTCTTAACATTTTTAAACAATAGGTAGAAATTGGAGCTCATTGTTTGGGCCACCATCATTGATGGACATGTTACCAGGTTCAACAAAGGCTTTTTCCCAAGTTAGTGGTCTACTCAGCTGATTTATTGATGCTGTCTTTGTTTGTCCAGCAGAAGGCATCCCACACTTTCCAGTGTTTTGCCCAGACATTTTCTATGGTGCTCAACTGCTCCCATGCAGGACACTTCACAATAGAGTATGTGGTGCCTGGCAAAAGCCTCCACATGCTGTTTGTAATCCTCCTTATCTGCCCAGGCACCATCATCACATGGAAGAATGTGACTTACACCTCATCCCAAGGAGCACAGCACCCATGGTCTTGGGCCTGGTGACCCAGCCATCCCAGGAGGTCCCTAACTTACTTCGGATTCTCTGATCAGACAGTTGTGGGTCCAGTGCCCCGGGGCCATCATACATACATAGTTCTCCATATGTGCACTTCTCCTTTCTTCAACCTTCAACACTTTTGCCTCCTTACTGGCCCCTGGGAAGTCCTGTCTGTTCATACCAATGTACTTTAGCCTTCCTGGGACTACCCTTACAAATCATTCAGCAGGACCCTCAATCAATCTTTCTTTCTGCCTCTCAGGTCAAAATCATGTGGTATTCATTCCCATTATGTAGAAGTAGGTCTGCTACTATCCCTCTTGGGGACTACGTTAGAAGCCCCTGCAAAGGACATGCAGACAAATACCAACCTGTCAGCCACCCTGGCTGAACACATCGGACTCTTACACCAAAGCCTAGCCTTAATGCAACCACAACATGATTCTTTAGTGCAGATGGTTTCGGACAATCGTTTAGCTTTAGATTACCTATTAGACAAGGAACGAGGTGTATGCAACTGTGAAAGACATGGCTTGCTGCATGTATTTTAATAATTCTGAACAACTTCAGATAAACTTACAGAAGATAGCCCAAGAGGGACAAGTATTCCACAATTTCATCCAAGTTTTTGTTGTTGTTGTTTTTAAAGATTGACACCTGAGCTAACATCTATTGCCAATCTTCTTTTTCTTTCCCTTCTTCTTCTCCCCAAAGCACCCCAGTACATAGTTGTATATTCCAGTTGTAGGTCCTTTCTGGTTGTGCTATGTGGGATGCCACCTCAGCATGGCCTGATGAGCGGTGCTATGTCCGCACCCAAGATCTGAACCCGGGAAACCCCAAGCCGCTGACGCAGCGCACGTGAACTTAACCACGCAGCCACGGGCTGGCCCCAGCACCCAAGCTTTTAATCAAATACCTACTTGAACCTTATCCAAGGGCTCTGATTCATTTTCTCGGCTGGACCCCCAAAAATGGTGGGAAAGATTACGGACAAGATTTCAAACTATCATTTGTCTATTGATACTGTTGATTGGCATTTTTCTGTGCTTAAATGTTGCATGTACTGGGTAATCAAAACCTTGCCAGTGGCTTTTAAGATCTCCACTGTCCAAACAGTGCCCATGAGTTTCCCTAAAGACTAATGCCTAGGCATCACGGGGTCAATTGTGATGAGAAAACAGCTATTTTAAGTTGCTGCCTAGGCATTTTACAGTATGACAACCCTGCTCACACCCAGAGTCTGGACATTTAAAGACCCAAAAGCTTAGGATTCCTGCCACAAGTTCCCGCTTTGCTTTGCTTGGGGCATCTTTTAAAATAATCACTTAGAGTTAAGTCTGCAAAAAGCTGGTGATCTCTGCCCCAACTACCTTATAAGTAATACGTGCTTGCTACCCTTCTCTCCATCTCCTGCTTGCTTGTGATCTTGGACAAAGGACTGCCCTTCCACCAGCTCATTGTGCCCCCTCCCCTCTTTCTAGAATATGTAAAAACAAATCTTGTGACTTTATTTCCTTTGTGTGGGTGTAGTGAAGCTGTGCCTTTCATCAAAATGACCCTGGAGATTTCACTTCCCCAAAATGGGAGCTCAGATGCTGAGGGAGGTACCTGCTGACCCCATATGAGTGGCGTATGCCTCCTCATTCAGCAGGTCACAATCTTTATATTCTTAATTTAATACATCAGCTTTGGCTTCTCAACACAAAGGATAGCAAATGGAAAACAGAAACAAATATGGTAGATAGTAATTCAATTATATCAATAATCATTTATCATTTTAAACTTCAAATGTATAAATACACCAATTAAAAGACAGAGACAGCTAGAGTAGATCAAAAAACAGAGCTCACTGTATGTTCTCTACAAAAAACCCACTTTAAATATAAAGGTATGTACAGATTAAAAGTACAGGGACAGAGAAAGAAATAGCATGCTAACAATAATCAATGGGATGTTGAAATAGCTTTATTAATTTCTGTCTACTGGCTCTGTTTCTCCAGAGAATCCTCATTCATACAGATTTTGGTACTGAGAGTGGTTCTAGAGAAACTGAATTGTAAGGACAAGTCTTCAGAATTGGTTCTGGGTTTCTGAAATTGACTTTCTTAGGACTGTTGGTATATTCTGAAAAAAATTACATTTTAGATTTTTCAAGGTAGTAGGAATAGTGTAAAGAAAATATTAAGAACAAAGTTGAAGTAGTTCACAATAGAAGAGCCTTCTAAAAGAGAAGAAAGGACAAGTGGAACCCTATAAAATAGAAGAGCTTATCAAAACCCTTAATTTACAACAAAGAAGAAAAATCTTAGACATGTTAGAAATTTAAAGAAATTTGAAGATGATTTCATTTTGCAATTATTTCCATCTTCTAATTTTACAAATGATAAACCTGAAATTCAACTAAGAGAGATGAAGTAACTTAACCAAGGTCAGAATTAGAGTCAGAAATAGAACTTAATTCTTCTACAAATTCAGTTCTCAATTATTTTAAATAATATATGGCTGAAGCTTTCACTCAGAAAAACCCCAGTTCATAGTCTTAAGTTAGGCTGGGTATATTTCAAGATGTTCTCAATTGCACAACTTTATAGAATTAGAATATTAAAACTGACAAAGCTTATTATTTATTTTAGACCAACTCTACTACTAAAAGTAAATAAGAATATTGACATCCAAAAATGTGAGGGGACTTGCTTAAAGTGAGATAGTGAGTCAATAGCAGCGCCAAACTGGACTCCTTGAATCTCCTGCCCTTATACATATTGCCTTTGTGTATTTTTGAATACTATTTTGGTCTATGATTAATATGGTGGTCAGAGTAGCCTTTTTAAAAACATAAGTCAGATCAAGTTACTCCCATTTAGAAACCTGCAATGTCTCTCCATTTTACTGACATTAAAAACTAGTCTTTAGAATGACTAATGTGGCCTTATCTCATCTGGCTTCCTGTTACCTCTATGGCATCATCTCATACTAATCTTACCTTTGTTCGCTCCAATTTTGCCAAATGCTTTTTCTACATCTACTGAGATGATCATATGATTTTTATCATTCGTTTCTTAATGTGGTGCATTGTGTTTACTGATCTGCATATGTTTAATTCTTCTTGCATCTAGGGATAAATCTCACTTGATCCTGGTGTATGATCCTTTTAATGTGCTGTTGAATTTGGTCTGCTAGCACTTTGTAGAGAATTTTTGCATCTATGTTCATCTAGTTTTCTATTCTTTTTATCTGGCTTTGGTATGAGGGTAATGCTGGTCTCATAAAATGAGTTTGGAAGCATTCCCTACTAATCAATTTTTTGGAAGTTTGTGAAGGATTGCCATTCACTCTTCTTTAAATGTTTGGTAGATTTCACCTGTGAAGCCATGTAGTCCTGAGCTTTTCACTGTTGGGAGGTTTTTTATTACTGCTTCAATCTCCTTACTCATTATTGGTCTGTTTACATTTTTTATTCCTTCTTGATTCAGTCTTGGTAGGTTGTATGTTTCTAAACATTTATTCATTTCCTCCAGGTTATCCAATATGCTGGCATATAATTGTTCATAGTAGTCTGTTATGGTCCTTTGTATTTCTGTGGTATTAGTTATAATATCTCCTCTTTCATTTATGGTCCTATTTATTCAGTTTCTTTCTCATGTTTGCCTGATTCTTCATCATCTGTATGTGTGTGGGAAGCAGCAAACATCTTTCTAGTCTTTACAGGTATTTTTTTGAGAGGTAGAGGCCTTCTCCTGTAAGGTACCAGGGCCGATGGGATTGTGTCCAGGATCACAGTCCAGTGGGGTTGATACTGAGTCATGTGGCTGCTGCTGGGTCCACAGTTGATTCCACCGTTGGCTTTCCTGTTACCTGAGGCTTGAGTGGGTGTGGGTCCTGTCTGGTTCCTGGATGGATGGGACTGCCTCCAGGACATTGGTTAACAGGGCTGGTGCTGGAACAAAGTCCACTTCAGGGTCCACATTTGGGTTCTTATATTGCAGGCCTGTTACCAGGTACATGTAAGGGAGTAGTTTCTATTGGTTCCCTGGGAGGGTTCACACTGGGTCACTGGGCTCAACCCTGATCTTGCAAGACTGGTCCAAGACCATGGTTGAGAGGTGCTGGAACCAAGTTACAGGTCCAGTTCAGGATACACAATTGGGCTAAGGTTCGCAGGTCTGCATCCATGAACTCAAATGGACGTGCTTTCCTCTGGGTCTCTTGGCAGGCAGTCTAGCTCCCAAACTGTGGCTGAAAGAGCCTGAAACTGGGTTAAGGGATGCTTGATGACCTGCAGTCAGACTGAGTTCAGTGGGCCTGCCTCTGGGGGCACAGATGGGCATGTCTCCTGCTGCATCCCTGAGCAGGCAGGACTATTCTAGACTGCAGCTTTGAGGGGCTGGAGCCGGGTTACAAGGCTGCTTCAAGAACTTCTGTTGTAAAGAGGTCAGTAGTCCTGCCCCCAGAGGGACAGACTGGTATGTCTCCAACCAGATCCTTGGGTGGACAAGGTTGCTTCTGGACTGCAATTTGGAAGGGCTAGAGAGAAGTTACTACTTCAAGATCTGCAGTCAGACTGAGTTCAGCAGACCTGTCTCTGGGGACGTGGATGAACATATCTTCCTATGGATCACTGAACAGACAGGACTGCTCCCAAACAGTAGCCTAGGGGTTGGAGCTGAGTTCCAGGGATGTTTGAGGATCCTCAATTGGACAAAGTGCAATGAGCCTGCCTTCAGGGGTACTGACAGATGTGTCTCCTGGTGAGTCTCTTAGTGGGCAGGACTTGCTTCCAGACCATGCCTGACAAGGGCTGGAGCCAGATCGCAGGCTGCTTCAGAGTCCACAGCCAGGTTCAAGGTTGGAAGACCTGTTACCTGGGGCAGGGGCAGCCATGACTCCTCTTGGATCCTTTGGTGGATGGTGCTTGTGGCAAGACCAAGGCCAAACTGGGATGCAGTCAAATCCACATAGGAATGGGGCTGTTTCCAGGTCTGTAGCTGGGACCACCGTTGGCAAGCCTGCCCCCTGGGCATGGGTCTGCCTTCTCAAAATAGCCCTTCTCAGTCTTGGGCTCCCCTGTGATTTCACAACCTCCTACCTTGATTCCAAAGCTCTCATAAATGCATTTTTGTCCATGAGTGGCTGCCAAATTATTGTTTCTGTGGGAAAATTTGAGCAGGAGACCTCCTATTCCACCATCTTGTTGACATCACTCTCTCTAGTTATTATGATTAATAGATTTTTCATGTCTACTCCAGCTAGAATGTAAGCTCAACATGGGCACACTATTTTGTTCACTAATATATCTCATGTATATATATATAGAAGAACACTTTATGCATACTAGGGACTTTATTTATTTTTATTTTTTGTGAGGAAGATTGGCTCTGGTCAACATCTGTTGCCAATCTTTCTCTTTTTGGTTGAGGAAGATTGTTGCCTAGCTAACATCTGCACCAATCTTCCTCCATTTTATGTGGGATGTTGCCACAGTGTGGTTTGATGAGCAGTAGTACATCTGTGCCCAGGATCCGAACCTGTGAACCACAGGTCTCAGAAGTGGAGCAAGCAAACTTAACCATTGTAGCACCAGGCTGGCCTCCTATTTTTTTTTTGTTTTAAAAAATATATAGCAAAATAGCTCAAGGGTTGGAGAAGGAATCAAATTTCCTGTGATCAAATTCTCGTTAATTTCACAGCTTCTTTTAGGGTAAAGCCCACACAATAATCAGAAAAAACATATTTAAATATCAGACATTAAGTTATAAAGACCCTTTTCAATGGTGAAGTTAACACAATAAAGAATCAGGAAAAAAGGCAGCAGCACTATATAACCTAGCCATACAATCAGCACATTCATTCCCAAGAGATTTCACTGCATGTTGTGGTTTAGTCTAAAAGAATCAGGTAGTTCAAAATGTGTGGCAGCCCATATGTAGTTACCTATTACATGCTTCTTGTATGTATTTTTGATACAGTGTTAATGCATCAACATTTTGGTACTCTAATAATAAGAACTTCCAAATACTTTTCTGCAAAACATTGAAACATTCCTCAGTTAAGAATTAGGTCAATTGTTCATCCACGGTTACGTCAGGTTTAGATTTCTCTTTTATGCACATGAAACATATTCTGCAGATTTTCTTTGAAATGGGGTATTTGTGAAGGTTTTGCTTCCCTTTAATGTACTGCTTAGTGTTGTTCTGATATTTTTTAAATTTCATATGAAGTTTGATTCTTTTTTCTATTTACGTTCAATGTTAGAATTTTTTTCATAATTTTTATTTTGTTTCTTTACATATAAAATGTATAACCAAACTTATATAAAATGGATAGTCAGGGATGTCTAACATCACTATACTTATGCTTTCCCTAATGTCCTTCTTCTCCAATTTTATTGGTTTCTGGTTTATCCTTCATATGTTTCATTTTCCAAAAATAAGCAGATATGTATATGTAATTGCTTTTTCTGTCTTACTCAAAAGAGAATATAACATGTATATTTATTTGCAACTGGTATTCATCACTTAAACACATAACCAAAAAAATCACTTTATTCTAGTTCATAGAGAGTTTCTTCATTATTTATATTTTAAGAACTTTTTGAGGTATGAGTATCATACAATTCACCGTTTTAAGTGACAATCCAATAATTTTTAGTAAATTCATATAATTGTGCAGCCATCACCATATTCCAGTTTTAGATCATTTTCTTTGCCCAAAAATCCCCTATGCTTGTTTGCAGTCAACCCCCACTCCCATCCCACCCGCAGGCAGCCATTAATCTACTGTTTGTCTTCATAAGTTTATCTTTTTTCAGCATTTCATATAAATGAAATTAGTATGTGATTCTTTGTGTCTGATGTCTTTTACTTAGCATCATGTTTTTGAGGTTCATCTGTATTGTGACATATATCATTACACCATTCTGTATATTGCTGAGTAGTATTCCATTGTGTTCATCTATTCACCAGTGGATGACATTGGATAGTTTCTAGTTTGGGGCACTAATAACTTGTGCTGCTATGAACATTTATGTACAAGCCTTTTGTGGACATAGGTTTTAATTTCTCTCACTAGATACTTCGATGTCAAACAGCCATATGGTAAGTTGTGTAACTTTAAAGGGAGCTGCTCAATTGTATTGTTGCTCTACCATTGTATCTTCACTACAGCAATTGTAAGGGTTCCAGTTCCGCCATGTCCTTGTTAATACTTGCTATTTCTTGTCTTTTTTTATTACACCCATTCTAGCTGGTGTGAAATGATATTTCATTGAGGATTTAAGTTGTATTTCCTCAAAGGTTAATGATGTTGAGCATTTTTTCCAGTTCTTATTATCCATTTGTATTACTTCTTTGGAGAAATGTATTTTCAAATCTTTTGCCCATTTCTTAAATGGATTATTTATCTTATTTATTTTACTTATTTTTTTTTTTTTTTGAGGAAGATTAGCCCTGAGCTAACATCTGCTGTTAATCCTCCTCTTTTTGCTGAGGAAGACTGGCCCTGAGCTAACATCCATGCCCATCTTCCTCTACTTTATACGTGGGACGCCTGCCACAGCATGGCTTGCCAAGTGGTGCCATGTCCGCACCTGGGATCGGAAACTGCAAACCCCGGGCTGCTGAAGCGGAATGTGCACACTTAACCGCTGTGCCACACCGGGCCAACCCCTATCTTATTTTTGAGATATATATTCTGGATGCATGTCCTTTATCAGACATATAACTTGCAGATATTTTCTCCCAGTCTTTGGCTTGTCTTCTATTTTTGTTTTTTTTTGACCTGTGTCTCTAGCACTGTAAATGTTTTTAATTTGGTGAAATCTAATTTACTATCTTTTTCTTTTATAAGTTGCGTTTTTCATCACGTATCTAGGGATTCTTTGCTTAAGCTAACATTATAAAGATTTTCTCCCACGTTTTTTTCTAGAAATTTGGTTTTAACTCATATACAAAAATGCAATCTTTTTTGAGTTAATTTTACTGAATATGGTATAAAGTAACATCTACATTCATCTTTTTGCATATAGACAAATGTCTCTGTATCATTTATTGAAAAGACTATCCTTTCTCCTATTCATTGTCTTGGCAATTTCTGGACGCTCAATTCTGTTACATTAATCTCCATGTCTTTCCTTATTCCAGTTCCACATTATCTTGATTACTGTAGCTTTGTAGTAGGTTTTTAAATTGGACAGTATAACTGCCAATAAAACTTTTAGGATCGGCATTTCAATTCCTGCTGAAACATACATACTGTAATTTTGATGAAGATTGCATAATCTATACATAAATTGGAGAGAATTGCCATCTTAATATTGAGTCTTCCAGCTGATGAACAGGGATTATCTCCTCATTTATAGATTTTACTTGATTGTTTTCCTAAGTGTTTCATAGTTTTTAGTGTACAACTCCTTCACTTATTTTTAAATTTTATTCATAAGCGGTTTATTATTCTATGTTTTTGTAAACGGAATAGTTTTGTAATTTTATTTTTGGATTGTTCATAAGTAACATATAGAAAACAATTTTTGTAGATCTTCTATCATGCAGAGCTTGTTTCTTAGTTCTAGGAGAATTTTTTGTGAACCCCTTCAAATTTTCCACACAAAGGATTTTGTCATTTGTGACTGAAGGCAATTTTCTTTATCCTTTTCAAACTAAATATTTTCATTGTTATTACTATTATGATTATTGTTATTATTTTGCCATATTGGATTGGCTAGAACCTTTAGTACAATGTTACATAAATATAGTGAGAGTGAACATACTTATTTTGTTCCCAATTTTAGGGGAGAGGACATTTAGTCCTTTACCATTGAGTGTCATATTAGCTATAGGTTTTTTTGTGGACGGCTTTTATTTGGTTAAAGAATTTACATTTTAATCTTTGTTTACTAGGCTTTTTATCAATAATAGATATTGGATTATGTTAAATTCTTTTTCTGAGGCTGCTGAGAAGACTACATATGTAGCTTTTATTCTTTATTTCATTAGTATGGTGTATT
Source organism: Equus caballus (assembly GCF_041296265.1). Classification (NCBI taxonomy): domain Eukaryota; kingdom Metazoa; phylum Chordata; class Mammalia; order Perissodactyla; family Equidae; genus Equus; species Equus caballus. Next base: position 83,204,045 of record NC_091715.1, read on the forward strand.
TCATTGATTTCTGATGTTAAACAAAACTTGCATTCCTGAGATAAATACCACTCAGTCATGGTGTATAATTCTTTTTATAAAATACTGCATTCAATTTGCTAGTATTTCATTGAGAATTTTTCCATCTATATCTTTAAGGGATGTTATATTGGTCTATAGCTTTCTTTTCTTGTGGTGTCTTTGCTTTGGTATCAGAGTGATGCTGTCCTTATAGCAAGAGTCAGGAAGTGTTCCCTTTTCTTAGACTTTTTGGAAGAATTTGTAAGGGATTGGTGTTAATTCTTCCATTAACATTTGGTAGAATTCACAGGTGAAGCCATCTGGGCCTGGACTTTTGTTTGTGGAAAGTTTAATTCTGTCTCTTGACTCATTATAGGCCCACTCAGATTTTTTATTCTTTCTTGAGTCAGCTTCAGTAGTTTGTCTCTTTCTAGGAATTTGTCAGTTTCATCTAGGTTACCTAATTTGTTGGCAGACAATTGTTTATAATAGTCCCCTATAATCATTTTTATTCCTGCAATGTTGGTAGTAATATCTTCTCTTTCATTTCTGATTTTAGTAATTTGAGTCTTCTTTCTTTTTTTTTTTTTTAAATGAGTCTGGTTAAAACTTTGATAATTAGTTGTTAATATTTTCAAAGAACAAAGAATACATTTTGGTTTCATTTATTTTTCTGTTTTCTATTTTGTCATTTCTGTTCTATTCTTTATTTTTCCTTTCATTTGCTTGTTCACACTTTTGTTTTTGTTTTCTCCTCTTTCTCTATTTTCTTAAGATGAAATCTGAGGTCACTGATTTGAGACCTTTATAATTTTCTCATATATGCATTAACAACTATATATTTCCTGCTAACCTCTGCTTTAGCTGGTCCCATAAATTTTAGCATGTTTGGCAGGGGAACAGTATAGAAAATATTTTTACTTTTATATTTTTGCACAGTTAGGGCTTTCTGAGTACACATTACTTGGGACTTGGGATAAAAGACAAACCCTAGTAAATTATGAATGATTAGATATTGAAGGCCGCCCAGACAGCTTTACCTCCTTTGAGGTGTGTGTATACATCTCAAAGGGGGATGAGACCTAGGACCGTGGAGATACACCTTGGGTTTCAAAACTGAAGACACTAGTCTTATGACCCCTGCTGGAAGGATTTACTTACATGCCAAAGAAAAAAGATTTGGGTTCCAGGATCCTTCCCAGGGAAGGAGGGATTTCCTCCCCTCATTTTGAGAGTGACAAGGAGATACCTGTCTCTTTTCTATTTAAACACTCAGATTCATATTTTAAGGTTTTTTCACCTTTAATGCAAAGTCTAGCACCTGTAGGATAACGTCTGGTTCTCATTGTGTCATCCAGGAGTAAGAATTAGGACAAAAGTAGACTGGTATTGTTATTATTATGTAAATATTAATAATCTGCTCTGATCCAGAATCTTTATGTTTGTGTCAGGAAAACATTACTAAATATAGATATTAGAAAACTAGCACTTGTGTTTTCATTTTCATTTACTCCCAACAATTTCTATTTATTTTTTCTTGGGAATTATTCTTTGACTCATGGGTTATTTAGAAGTTTTTTTGTTTAATTTCCAAATATTTGGGGAAAGTCCAGATTTTTTTCTGGATTTTTAATTTCATTCCTTTGGAGTCATAGCGCATACATTGTATGATTTCGATTATTTTAGGTATTGAGACTTGTTTTAAAGCCATATGACCTATCTTCACTAATGTTCTATAATCGCTTGAAAATAATGTGTATTCTGCGGTCATTCAGTAGAGTGGTTTATATATGCCTGTTGAGTTGGTTGATAGTTGTTCAAATATTATATATATTTTCTGATTTTCTGTTTAATTCTTTCATCAATTATTACTGTTTAGTAGTGTATTTATTTCACCAATTCTGTCAGTTTCTGCTTCAGATATTTTGTGCTCCATTGGTAGCATATGTGTATAATTGTGATATCCCCCTAATGAATTCACCCTTTTATCATTAAGAAGTATCTTTTTTTGCCTTCAGTAAATTGTTTTGTTGTAAAATCTATTTTGTTTAATATTAATATGTACCCTGGCTTACTTACACATACGATTTTCATGGTATATATATATATATATATATATATATATATATATATTTTTTTTTTTTTACTTTCAACCTGTTTCTGCCTTTGAAACTAAAATATGTCTTCTGTGGACAGAGTAGAGTTAGATCTTTTATTCCAATCTCTTCTTTATGATTGGAGTATTTAAACCATTATATTTTAGCATATATTTTTCTTTTCCAAAGATTGACACCTGAGCGAAAATCTGATGCAAATCTTTATATTTTCCTTCTTCTTCTTCTCCCCAAAGCCCTGCAGTACCTAGGTGCATATTCTACTTGTGAGTGCCTCTGGTTGTGGCACGTGGGACGCCCCCTCAGTATGGCCTGATGAGCGGTGCCATGTCCCTGCCCAGGATGGCAACCGGCGAAATCCTGGGCCGCCGAAGCCGAGTGTGCGAACTTAACCACTCGGCCCCGGGGCTGGCCCCTTGGCATAATTATTGATATGCTTTTTGTTCATAAGTAAAACTAAAGCCACTAAGCAGTATAAGCAGTGGTTGAGGAGTAAACTCTAATGTGGCCTATGGATCCACAGACGCTTTAACTCCTTACCAGTTTATTCCTTCATCTTTCAAATGCATCAAGTTATTTCCTATTTTGAGGCCTTGTGATACCTGTTGTTTTCTCTGGCCTGATCTTCCATTCTACATAGGGCTATTTTCTAATCTTTTGTAATCTTTCAGTGAAATAGTCACTTCCTCGGGAAACTCTTTTATGACTCCTTCATCAAGTTATACTTTAACATTATTTATTCGAACATTTTATTATGACAATTTTTAAATACAAAACAATTGAAATAAGTTTTCAGTGGATAGCCAATACCCACCACATAGATTCTGTGATTAAAAGTCTATATTCGTGCTTTACTACATATCTAACCTTCTATTCATTCATATTTCCATCCATAAGTCCTTCTTATTTCTTGCTATTTCTCAAATGCGTTGGAGACATTAGTATACTTTCCCCTTAAAACTTCAATGGATTTATCATTAATTAGAATTACATATTTTCTAGTTACTTTTTCTTCATAGGTAAAATTTATATACAACCAGATGTGCAAATTTTTGGTGTACCTTCCTTTTTTTTCTTTTTTTGGTGAGGAAAATTGGCCCTAAGCTAACAATATTGCTAATCTTCTTTACGCTTGAGAAAGGTTGTCGCTGAGCTAACAATGGTGTCAATCTTCCTCTATTTTGTATGTGTGACACTGCCACAGTGTGGCTTGATGGTATGTAGGTCCACACCTATGATCCAAACTCATGAATCCTGGGCTGCCAAAGCAGAGGGTGCGAACTTAAACACTATGCCAGGGGGCTGGCCCCTGGTATACCATTTTTTGATAAGTGGCTGCACGTGGGTAACCCAAAACCCTATTGAGGAATTGAATATTACATCATCTCAGAAAGTTCCCTTTATATCCTCTCAGTCAATATCCTCTCCACAAGCAAGAATAATACTTATTTTTTCTCACAATAGTTTTCCTGTTATAGAAGTTCATGTAAACATAATTACATGTCAATAGAATTATATTACAGAAGGCATTTTTCACTCAGCATAATAGTTTTAATACTTATCCATGTTGTTGCTTGTATCTGTAATTCTTATTTATTGCTGAATATTCTATTAAATGAATATTTCACATTTATCCATTCTTCTGCTAATGGATATTTGGGCTGTTTCCAGATTTTAAATTATAAGAATATAGCTGCAATAAACAAAATTGTACATGTATTTTATGGGCATATATTTTCATTTCCCTTGAGTAAATATCTAGGAAAGGAATTACTGTGCCATAAGGTAGAAGTATATTTAGTTTTATAAAAAAGACTGAAAGACCTTTTTCCAAAATAATTGTAGAGTTTTATAATGTTTGAATGGTATGTCTTTGTGGTTGTGGATCATTTTTTATATGGATATTCATGTTTTCCAATATTATTTATTTAAGAAACTTTACTTTCCCTACTGGGTTGCTTTGATGCAATTTTTAAAAATCCCATGATTTGGGGGCACTCTATTCTATTCATTGATCTATTGGTTAATCTTCACTTATTTTGGTCTTGTTCATAGTATATCATGTTTCATTCAAGGCAGATAGTGTGAATTATAGTTACATTTTTTATAATATCACTCAACATTTGTATCCCTCTCCTAGATTGTGTGCTCCCTGAAGGCAGGTAACATGTTTATTGTATTGGCCACTATACACGCAAAACCTAGATAATCCTTGTCTTATAGTCGATGTCCAATAAATGTTTGTTTAGTGGTTATGTATTGAGTGAGAATATAAATGATTATCAAAAGATACACCATCGAATCTAATCCTCATGACCTAAGAATTTTACCCTTTATTCTATTAATTATGTGTTCCAAATTACGAGGCCTGCCAGAGCTGATTATAAAGAAATATACTTGCCAAAATTATTTTTCAAGAAATATGATTAAGTATATATAATAAACAATTGGATATTTGAGTGATTTCATAGAGGCTAAGTCTGATGCACACTGCATTTCTGAAAATTTGGCTATGATATTCAATGGTAATCAAAATGAGGAACTTTTTAATGTTTTTTGGATGGAATCTGTAAAATTACTCTATTTTGTCAATATAAAAACATTTCTCACTTTTGACCAACTCATATAAGCTTTTAGAAAGTAGTTTGTAGAATTAAATCATATTTTATCAATATTTCTGCCTAGATTTTATGTTAATCACATGAAAAATGATAGTGGATTTTGATTAGTGTTTCAATAAAAATTGGTCACTAAAGGTTATATGAAGAAAAAGGTAAGAATATATTTTTTCTGATCTTAAAAATAGCTTAATTTTAATGCATGTTAGTCATAAATATGTCTAAATTTTCTGGAAGAAAATAAAATAAAAGATAAATATTTATAAGTAAAATGTAACCCATATTAAGTGAAAAGTATCATTCAAATAAATTAAACTCATCAAAAGTCATGCTACATGAATTCTGAGACAACATTGACTTGGGGTAAATTCTTAAAAAGTAAATGAAGAGAGATTTTATTGCCATCAATATTATTTTTCTTCCCAACAATATATTTCCAAGAGAATTAAACATCAAAAGTTACGTTAATTCTAAGTTTGAGTCAATAGCTACAGATTACTAGTCAGCATTTCTTATCTTCACTTATATGAAAGCACAAGAACAATAATCTTGCTGATTTCTTATTTTCTCTCATTTGTTAAATGTAAGTGGATTAGTAGAATTTTCCTCCATTTCTAAGTATCATGAAAAGGTGAAGAAAATTGTAGGCTTTCATAATAGTCCGATGTCACAAACACAGAGGGATATTAGTCAAAAAGTACATTTCGGGGTCTTTCAAATCTGTATTGACTATTCATTACATTTAAACAAATCAGTTATTGGCTTTGGACTAAGAAGTACTTTTTTGTTTTGCTTCTGACTTGATAATCTTATGTGGACACTTTTTTACTACTAAACATTTAGTAAAAATTTGTGACCTGATTGTCTTGCTTCTCTATGCATCTCACAGCAGTTACAAACAACAGTTGAGTTTCTAATAAAGTTTCCCAATTTATTTTCACATAATTTGGGATACTCTACTTTAATTTAAAAAATATGGTATTAAGATTTTGTTTTCCAGTTACTTTATCTCTATTTGCTTAATCTTCACCTGAGAATTTTCTTTTTACATTAGTTTATTTGGGAATAAGTTTAGTGAGAGTAGAATTTTTAAAGAGTGGGATACCAGAATTAAGAATTCCTGTTTTCTTTGTATTGTAATGATTTTTATAATTGAAGATAGTACTAACAAGAGATCGTATTACACTCACAAGAAACATATACAATCACATAACTTAGCATTTGATTACCTTGAATATTAAAAATTTATTTTAGGGCCGGCCCAGTGGCGCAGCTGTTAAGTTCACACGTTCCGATTCTTGGTGGCCCGGGGTTCGCTGGTTTGGATCCTGGGTACGGACATGGGACCACTTGGCACACCATGCTGTGGTAGACATCCCACATATAAAGTAGAGGAAGATGGGCACGGATGTTAGTTCAGGGCCAGGCTTCCCCAGCAAAAAAAAAGAGGAGGCAGTAGTTAGCTCAGGGCTAATCTTCCTCAAAAAAATATTTAGTTTGTATGAGAGGCTCAGTTTATTGCTAAATTTATGCTTTGTGCAGCTTATATTTTGTCTTTTATTTATTATTCAAGTCATAGTGTTAGTTTATTCTGTCATATTTTATTTCATTTAAATATAATATTAACTATTGAATGAAAAGGAAAAATCGGAATAAAAAGAAAACCTTTCTTGGTTCACTTAAACTTTAATAATAACTTATTATACCAATTGAACAATGCACATCAGTTATATTCTGATCTGTAATCCCCATATTTCTGTTTTGACTGATGACAACCCAATGTTCTAAAACCTGCATTTGTGTTCCACCATGAAATTCAAGTTTTTCAAATTAGTTTTGATTTAAAGAACTTTCAGACACAGCTGAGGAATTTCAGTGTAAATTAGAAATGGTAAGTGTCAATTTAGCACAAAATGTTATTTTATTTGTATTTTTGAAAACAGAGAAACTCAGTGAAATGTGATATTGGTGATTATATCTGAAATTTTGAAGGATTTTAGCTAGGTTCCAAAAACCTAAAGGAATGGAAGCTATTTTTATTTCTCAACAAAGCTTTGTTAAAGATTCTGCTTTGAATACGGATTGAAAAATTTGTGTGTGTGAGTGGTTTGTTCATGGAATACTCATATCAACTCAGGGCATACATGAGATAAATGACAGTGCTTATTCCAGCCTGTAACTATTCATACTCAAAGGGAAGCCTAAATGTTGTTCTTTAATAGTTCATTCACCACTACCAACTTATAAATTTGGCAATAAACTGAACCTCTGATGTAAAATAAATTTTTAATGTTCAAGGTAATCAAATGCTAAATTATGTGATTTTATATGTTTCTTGTGAGTATAATATGATCTGTTATTTGTACCATCTTCAATTATTAAAATATCCGTGAAGGGAGTACATGAGTAGAGACCCGTTACTAGCAAAAGTACGATTTCTATTATTTATACACACGGGCTTCATTCTCCAATGTGGGGTTCTAAAGACCTAGGATGGAACTCAGTGAATACTTCTTTTGCATAGGCTAAATGCATCATGGTCTCTACAACCAAATATGAGTTATATAGTTATGACTAAATCCTGAACCAAACCTCATCTGTTACCACTCCACTAACAAAGAAAGACTTATCGAGCATGATACATAAGTTAGCAAGAAAAAAGGAATAAGAATCCAAAGTCAGATATTTCTTTGCAGAATTCTGATTTTATTACATTGTGCAAGGCTGCTAAATATTGGAATATAAAGATAAATTGTAAGACAGTAAGTAACATGAGTGCTTATATTACACAAATGTGTTTATCTCTTGCCAAGAAGGAGATATCCTGCCAACAGCAAATTCCTAGTCCCTTTCTGCTGCCTTTATAATTTCTTTCTTTCTCAAAAGGAGTAATAAATTTATAATTTCTATAGTCAAGATATATTTGGCTGAGGAACTAGTTTATAACCCATAGTGAAATTTGGGAAACAACTCTTTTCACGACTTAAAAGTTGGTCTAAAATATTATAACTTAGCTACCTGATGACATATCTATAATAACTCATTGATTCAAGTATTGATTATTTCCAAGTTAATTAATAATTACGTGTAGGATAAAGGATTTAATAGCAGACTTTTAACAGACTTCAGTTACTAAGCTGTCAGATTGAACATTTGTAGAATTCCCATATATAATTCACTGCCTGAGCTGCAGCTCACTGATTAGTGTCATGAAGACAAATCCTGAGTGGCATACATTTGGAATACTGTGCCTGTCCATGTTATGTAGCATTTTATTGCCCATTTATAATAGCCACATCTTTTGATTTTGTAGGGTTTGTAGACATTTCTGCTTTTATTTTTTATGGAGTCTGGGTTATAACTATAATAGTATGATAAACATTATACCACATGTCTACTCTTATATGCATCAAGACAGGGCCTTTTAGTGATATTAGTATTAGTCTACAAGCCCCATACCACATCATGTTGTACATATTGAAATACATTCATGTCTTTTATTAGGTATAATTCAACTATACAAGTGAGTTGAGATGTAGGTTAAGCATTACATTTTATAGGCTTTTAATTAAATAAAACTCTAATATTTTAGATTTTGAATTATAGTATTTTGAAGCTAAAAATTATTTTCAGGTCTTAACTTGTTTTTGGTTTTTAATATTTTATAAAGATCTGGCACAGTGTCTTAATTTTTGATAGATAAAAACAGTCTTGGACATTTTATAGGTAATTTCCATAAATAATATGGATAGGCAAGTCTCCATGTAGGTGAAAATATTAGTTGAAGTAGTGCAGCAATAATGGACACATGATGGAAAAGTCTATTTTTCAACATTGCATTAATCTAGTTAATTTTAAGACTCAAATTACCAGACAGCAGAAACCATCAAACGTAGTAATGTAAACAAAAGGAAACACAAATATACCTTATGGTGATGATTTCATATTTACATTTTTATTAAGTACACTGTATAGCAAGGGAGGAAAAGCAATCTTGTCAAAACAGGTCCCAAATTTAGAGAAACCTTTCAAACCCAGATCATATTCCAGATAATTTTAAAGTATAGTATATTATATCGGTTAAACTCAATTTAAGCTATAATAATTCAACATTTGCTATTGTTTTATGATGAAGTGAACTTAATGGATTCTTTTAATCAACACTAAATACCTCCTGAAGCAGAGAAATACTCTAATATTGCAGTCCTTATTCTAGTGCTCCAATTCTGTGATTCATTGAAAAAAAAATTTAGAAATGTTCGAACCTGAAAATAATGTTTGGCTCCAAAATACAATAATGTATTACATAAGTGTAATACAAACCTTATCTTTCACAATCTGAAATCCCTATCTGATTTCTGGAACTTAATACTAATATATTAATGTATTTTTTAAAGAATAAAAGCACAAATTCTAATTTACTCAGTTTAAAGAAAAATAAACTAAGATATAAGATAAGCAATGTTCTACAATAACATAGAAAAGAAATATATGTTTTGTATTAAACTTATTGAATTCTCAGTCAAGTAATAAAAACCTACATCAAATCAGGTGGCATAGTAACCTATAAGAAAATAATGTTGTTGAAATTGAAATGCTTAGTTTCAATATATTGTCTGTCAGAGTATTATGTTGCTATAAACATAACATCGAATTGAATCTTAAGGGACATGGTGTTTAACTTCTATATTTTATTAAACTAGAGGTACATATTTCATAAAAATGTTGGACATATGAAGAAGCCATCATCCTGACAGCTTTGAGATACAGCTAGAATGTGGAAGAAAAAAACTCCAAAACATTTGGGGTTGATAATAAGTTATATGGATATTCAGGTGTTGGGTAAATTGTGTTAAATGATCTAAATAAGTCTGAAATTTAATTTATTTGGGAAAATGTTCAGACCATGGTTCAAAGCTTAATCATCGGCAATGATCAGAAGATCACAAGGAAGAACATTAGCGGAAAGCTAATATGTTCTAAATAGCTCTGGCATAGTGACATTAATAATATCACCAGTAGGTCAATCCTTACCTTTTAGGAAGAAATGTTGATTTAGGAAAGTATTTGTTGCAATTTTGTTGCAATATATTTTACTCTCTGAATAGAAGTTTAGTAGAATTTATATTTTATTTCATGCTTCTCTGTAGTATGAAACTTTTATCATATTTTCTGTGATTAATTGATTGATCTATTGCCTTATTACAAGAGCTGGGCAAAAAGGTGTAGCAAATTTACTGGATATGATGTATAGTTAACAAAATTAAGGAAAAATTAATGACATAAGCAAAAGAAATGCTGTTGAAAAAGAAGTCAACTTCTAGTTTCCAGTACTACATGAAAGGAGCTTGGAAGTCACCACTTCATCCTAACAACAAGTAAAAGATGAACAAGCTGAAAAATCACCAATTCTTCTTGGATCCATATGTTAAGTGAGGACACAAGGCAAACCACTGCCCTTAAGATTGGAAAGAAAAACAAGCAAATACAGAGTCAACTGATTACTAGAGCAATGACTCATCAGCAGAAATCACTGCAAGAACCAGATCCAAGGTAGGAAAACCTGTACTATAAGTGATGAATTGCTGGAGGCTCAGTGTAGACAACGCTGAGAGTTAAAAACTCCAGGGGAACCAGTAATAGGAGTCCCCAACAATTTGGTGTGATTTACTTCTGAGAATTTGACCAGGTTGTCACAGTAAACATCAGAGAAAAATCATCTTGTCCTTCTGGCAGGAGGAGGGGAGAGGAAACTGTTTTGAAATACAACACAGCCCTCTGTTTTTCTTAAAGAGGTCTGTCCTCAAGAGAAACCATTTAAACAGAGCTTAACCTGCTGTGGTATAATTACAGCTTAATTGAACTGAGGGAATGGAAATACCAATTCAAGTTCACTATAGCCTTCCATGTAGGAGAAGAAAAATACTCAAATCCAGCCTATTTTAGCCTTCCACGTGGGAGAAGGGAAATATCCACCCCCAACCCACTCTAGCCATCCTGTCCCATCTAAGAGGAGAAAAAGGCTAAAAACTTTTGTGAAGTTCACAGTCCAGACACATAGGCTCACTAAAAATCTCAGATCTAATCGTAGGACTATAGAATGTTTCCCCTCCCCCAACATCTTACCACCATGTTACTAAAGGCCTAATTACAGCAGTTCCTTTTACCCATTAAATCATATCCAGCTGTCAAGAAAAAAATTACAAGGCATAAAAAAGGCAAAAAAAACACAACTTGAAGAGACAGAGCAAGCATCAAAAACAGACTTGGCAAAGATATTGGAATTACCACACCTGAAATTTTAAACAACTATGATTAACATGGTAAGATCTCTAATGGATAAAAAGGTAGCATGCAAAAACAGATGGGCAATGTAAGTAGAGACATGGAAATCCTAAGAAAGGACCAAAAAGAAATGCTAGAAATCAGAGACCCTGTTACAGAGATGAAGAACAATTTTGCTGGGCTTATTAGCAGACTGGACATGGCTGAGGAAAGAATCTCTGAGCTTGAGCATATCTCAATAAAAACCTTCAAAATTGAAAAGTAAAGAGAGCAAAAACTGAAAAAAAAAAACACCCTAAACCCCAGAACATCCAAGTACTGTGGGACAACTTCAAAGGTGTAAGATACACATAATGGATACTAGAAGGAGAAAAAAGAGAGAAAGAGACAAAAAAATTTTGAAATAATAATGACTGACAATTTCCCCAAATTAGTGTCAGATATCAAACCATAGATCCAGATAGTTCAGAGAACACTAAGCAGGATAAATGCCAAAATAATTAAACCTAGGCATATCGTTTTCTAACTACAGAAAATTATAGATAAGGAAAAATCTTGGAAGAAGCCAGAGGGGAAAAATAAACCTTACCTATAGAGAAGCAAGATAAGAATTGTACCAAACATACCCTTAGAAAACATGCAAGCAAAAGAGAGTAGACCCTTAAAAACTGCAGGAGAAATAAAGATTTCCTCCGACAAACAAAAATTGAAGGAATTTGTTGCCTTTGGACCTGCCTTGAAAGAAATGTAAAAAAACATTCTTCTGGGCGGGCCCCGTGGCCAAGTGGTTAAGTTCGCGTGCTCTGCTTCAGTACCCAGGGTTTTGCCGGTTCGGATCCTGGGCGTGGACACAGTGCCACTCATTAGGCCACGTTGAGGCGGCATCCCACATGCCACAACTAGAAGGACCCACAACTAGAATATACAACTATGCACTTGGGGGTTTTGGGGAGAAAAAGCAGAAAAGAAAAAAAGGAAGATTGGCAACAGTTGTTAGCTCAGGTGCCAATCTTTAGAAAGGAAAAAAAACGTTCTTCCGATAGAAGGAAAATGATATAAGTCAGAAACAGAGATCTACATAAAGAAAGAGCATCAAAGAGGAAATAAGTGAAGATATAAAAACTTTTCCTATTCTTAATTGATCTACCAGCTAACAGTTTGTTCAGAATAATAATAGCAACAATGTATTGCATTATTTACATATGCTTATGTATGTTTATATTTTACTTGTATATAAGTAAAATGAAAGACAGAAATGATACAAGAGATGGAAGGGAGGAATTAAAATTATTTTGTATTATAAGGCACTCACATTACTTGTGAAGTAGAACAGTGTTATTTGAAAGTGGACTTGGATTAGTTGTAAGTGTATATGGTAAACTCTAGGGCAAACACTAAAAAAAGTAAGAAAAAGAAATATAATTGATATACTAGACAGCAGAGAAGAAAAAATCATATAACATGCTCAATTAAAACCAAAAGGCAGAATAAGAGAGGAAGACAAAAATTGGAACAAAGAACATGGGCAAAATAATAGCAAAAAATATATGGTAGATAGTAATGTAGCTATATCAATAATCACTTTGAATGTAAATGGTCTATATATATAAATTAGAAGATAGAAATTCTTAGAGTAGATCAAAAAATAAGACCCAACTCTCTTTTTCTATAAGAAACACACTTTAAATATAAGAACACATATGGATTAAAAGTAAATCAATTGAGAAAAACATACCATGCTAGTACTAATCAAAAAAGAGTGAGTAGCTGTGTCAATTTCAGACAGAGCAGGCATCAAAACAAGGAAAGTTATCATAGCTAAAGAAGGGCATTACATAATAATAAATGAGTTAATTACCCAAGAAGGCGTAACAATCCTTAAGGCGTGTGCACTTAACAACACAATGTCAAATTACATGAGACAAATCTAATAGAAAGGGAAATATATGAATCTACTATTTTGGTTGGAGGTTTTAACAACCCTCTATTGAAAATGGACAGTTCTAGCAGGCAGAAAATCAATAAGGACACAGTTGAACTCAACAACACCATCAACCAATAAGATATAATTGACATCTGTAGGATTAGGGGTTGACCAGATGGTGACATAAGGGGTTCAAGAACTCAATTCCATCCATGGACACACCAAATGTACAGCTGTACATGGAGTAATTTCCTCTGAAAGAAATCTAGAAACTAACTGAGTGACTACTACACATCAGGGGAATGAGAAAATATCCATATCAAAATGGGTAGGAAAGGCTGACACACATTCTTGCTATAAACCACACACCTAGGCAGTGACATACAATCAAGAGGGAACCTGTAACTCTCACCTTCTCCCTAAGGAGTGAAAGATTTGGGCCCCACATGTAGCACTCCAACTTTTAATACTCTTATCTGAGTGACAGGCCACCAACACACCTAGTTCTGAAAGATAACAAGGTTTGTGTCCATAAGATTCACAAAATTACAGCAAACAAAAACGCTATTATTAACAGTTGTGTGAGGACTCGCTGTGGATATCCCCTCTGGGCACAGCACAAAGCGGGCAGGCAAAATCACCAATGTCATAGTCTCCCCTTGAAAGGGGTCCATGCGCACTCTTTGAAAACTGCTATCTGAGGGTCAGGCTTCTAATTTAGCACACATCTAGGTGCTGAATTTTACCCTGCTTAGGATCTAGGGAAGGTAGCAGACACCTCCCTTCCTTTTCCTGCTAGCCTGCTCCAAGTCACCAGAATCTCCCTAGAAGGAACGTGTACACATATCTGTGTGCAGCTATTGTGGCTACCATTTAAGGGATGGGTCCATAGATCACTTGGTTCTGATAGCAAATGTGGCTATTATTTGAAAGACAAGAAAGAACAAGCGCTGGTGAGGTTGTGGAGAAAGGAGAACCCTTGTACTCTGTTGATGGAAATGCAAATTGGTATAGCCACTAGGGAAAAGAATATTGAAGTTTTTCAAAAAATTAAAAATAGAACTACCATATGATCCAGTAATCCCACCGTTGTGTATATATCCAAAGACATGAAACCATTACTTCAGAGAGATATCTGTACTTCCATGTTTATTGCAGCATTATTCACCGTAGCCAAGGTAGAGAAACAAACTAAGTGCCCATGAATGGATGAATGGATTAAGAAATGTGGTATGCATATATAATAGAATATTATTTAGCATTAAAAAAGAAGAGAATCCTGTCATTTATGACAACATGAATGAATCTGGAGAGCATTATGCTAAGTGAAATAAGCCAGAGAGAAAGACAAATACCATGTGGCATCACTTGCATAGGAATCTAACAAAAACAAAAAACAAAATTCAAACTCAGAAACATAGTAGAAAATTATTTGCTAGGGGCTGGGGTGTGGGGAAAATATGGAGAGATTGGTAATGGGTACAGGCTTTCACTTATAAGATGAATAAAGTCTGAGGATCAATATACAATGTGGTGACTATAGTTGATTACACTGTATTGTATAATTGAAATTTGCTAGGAAAGTAGAACTTAAATGTTCTCACACACACACACGCACAAAGTAACTCTGTGAGGAGATCCATGTGTGAAATCAGTAGGGGAATCCTTTCCCAATATATATGTATCAAATCACCATGTTGTACTCTTTATCTTACAATTCTCTCAAGTATACCTCAGTAAATCTGAAAAATAAATAAAATACAATACCATTTTTAAAAATTGGCATATGTAGACTACTTTATCCAACAACAGCAGAATAAACATTCTTCTCAATCTCTTATGGAGCATTTACCAAGACAGACCATTCTGGGTCATATGACACACCTTAACAGTTTAAAGAATAGAAATCACACAACGTCTACTCTTAGACTAGGATGGAATTAAAACAGAAATCAAAAACTGGAAAATCCCAAAATATGTGGAGATTAAATAGGACCCTTCTAAATAATGCTTAGGTCAAAGAAGAAACTTCAAGAGAAATTTAAAACTATTTAAAATACAGTCATGCACCACATAACGACATTTCAGTCAACATGGACCACGTATGTGGCAGGAGTCCCATAAGATTAGTACCACATAGCCTAGGTGTGTAGTAAGCTATACAATATAGGTTTGTGTAAGTATACTCTATGATGTTCACACAATGACAAAATCATCTAATGACACATTTCTCAGAACATATCCCTGTTGTTAAGCAAGCATGACTGTAAAGGAGAACATAACTTATCAAAATTCATGGGATTCAGCAAAACAATGCTTAAAGGGAAATGTATAATGTTGAATGCATATACTAGAAAAGAAGAAAGATCTATAATCAATAATCTTTGTTTCCTCCTTAGGAAACAAACAACGAAAAAGAGCACATTAAAATCAAAGTAAGCAAAAGAAAAGAAATAATAAGAGAGCAGAAATCAATGAAATTGATAACAGAAAATCAAGAGAGATAACTAACAAAACCAAAACTTAGTTCCTTGAAAAGATCAATAAAATCAATAAGCCTCTAGCTAAGCTAATAAAGAAAAAAAGAGAAAGGACACGAGTTACTAATGTCAAGAACGAAAGAGGGAACATCTCTACAGATCCCCCTGAGATTAAAAGAATAATAAAGGAGTATTATGAACACCTCCATACCTACAAATTTGACAATCTAGATTAAATAGACCAATTTCTTGAAAGACACAAGTTGCCTAAATTCATGCATGAAAAATTAGACGATCTGAATGGGACTATATGTATTAAAGATATTGAATCAATAATTAATAACCTTCCAAAACAGAAAGCAGCAGGCCCGGATGAGTTCACTGGGGAATTCTACCAACTATTTAAGGAGGAAATTGTACCAATTTTCTTCAATCTCTTTCAGAGGATAGACACAGAGGGCATACTTCTTACCTCAAACTATGAGGTAAGAATTATCCTAATACCAACATGAGACTAAGAAATTATAAGAAAGAAAAACTAAGGACAAACATATCTGAAGGATATAGACGCAAAAGGCCTCAACAAAATATTGGCAAATTGAATCCAACAAGTCTATGAAAAGAATTATACACCATAAACAAGTGAGATTTATCTCAGGTATGTAAGGCTGGTTTAACATTTGAAAATCAATTAACGTAATCCGTCACATCAATAGATTAAAAAAGAAAAATGATGTAACCATGTCAATAGCTGCAGAAAAAGCATTTGACAAAATCCAACACCTATTCGTGATAAAAACTATCAGTAAACTAAGAAGGGGGAACCTCATAAAATTAACAAACAATATCTTCAAAAAGCCTATAGTTAGCATTATACTTAATAGTGAGAAACTGCAAGCTTTCCTACTAAGATCAGGAAAAAAAGTCATGTTCTTTCTGACCACTCTTTTTCAACATTGTACAGGAAGTTATAGATAATGCAATATAACAAGAAAAGAAAATAAAAGATATAGAGATTGGGAAAGAAGAAATAAAACTGTTTTTGTTCACAGGCGACATGGTCATCTGTGTAGAAATCCAAAAGAATTGGCAAATTAAAAAAACCTCCTTGGGGCCGGCTCCATGGCCGAGTGGTTAAGTTCGCGCGCTCCGCTGCGGCAGCCCAGGGTTCGGATCCTGGGCGCGGACATGCCGCCACTCGTCAGGCCACGTTAAGGCGGCGTTCCACATCCCACAAATAGAAGGACATGCAACTAAGATGTACAACTGTGTACAGGGGGGTTTGGGGAGATAAAGCAGAAAAAAAAAAAAACCTCCTGGAACTAATTAGCAATTATAGCAAGGTTGAAGGATACAGAATTAATAAACAAAAGTCAATCATTTTCATATAAACCAGAAATGCAGAAGTGGAATTTAAAATAAAAACACAATACCATTCACATTAGCAACCCCCCAAAATGAAATACTTAGGCATAAGTCTAACAAAATATATACAAGTTCTACGTGAGAAAAAAATACAAAGCACTGATGAACAAAATCAAAGAAAGACTAAAGAGAGGAAGAAATATTACATGTTCATGGATAGGAAGAGACAATATTATCAAGATGCAAATTTTTCCCAACTTGATCTATAGATTCAATGCAATCACAATAAAAGTCTCAGGAAGTTATTTTGTGGATATTAATAAACTAATTTTAAAGTTTATATGGAGGAATGGAAGACCCAGAATAGTCAACACAATATGGAAGGAGAACTATATAACACTACCAGGCTCCAAACTTACTATAAAGCTACAGTTACAAAGATAATATAGTATTGGTGAAAGAATAGACTAGTAGTTCATTGGAAAAGAATAGATAGTCCAGAAATAGACCCATATAAATATAGTCTACTAATCTTTGACAAAGGAACAAAAGTGATACAATGAAGCGAAGATAGTCCTTTCAACAAATGATGCTGGAACAACTGAACATTCACATGCAAAAAAATAAATTTAGACACAAACCTTACACCCTTCACAACAATTAACTCAAAATGGATCATACGTAAATCTAAAAGGCAAAACTATAAATCTCCTCCAAGATAGCTTAGGATAAAATCTAGATGACCTTGGATATGGCAATGACTCTTAAGATACAATACCAATGGTATGTTCTATGAAATAAAAATCGATAAGCTGGACTTCATTAAAATTAGAAACTTGTGCTTGGCAAAACACAATGTCAAAAGAATGAGAAGACAAGACACATGCTGAGAGAAAATATTGGCAAAATTCCCATCTGACAAAGACTGCTATCCAAAATATACAAAGAACTTTTTAAACTCAATATTAAAAAAAGAAACAACCCAAGTAAAATATGGGCCAAAGACCTTCACAGACATTTCACAAAAGAAGATACACAGATGGCAAATAAGCATATGGAAAGATGCTCCAAGTCATATGTCATCAATGCAAATTAACACAACAATGAGATACCACTATACACCTATTAGATTGGTCAAAATCCAGAACGCTAACACCAAATGCTAGAGAGGATGTAGAGCAACAGGCACTCTCATTCATCCCTCGTGGGAATGAAAAATGACACAGCCACTTTGGAAGACATTTTGGCTGTTTCTTACATATCATATATGCATATGCATATCATATCATATCATATATCATATCATAATGTGCAACAATTGCACTCCTTGGTATTTACCTAAAGGTGTTGAAAACACCTTTGTTTTGTCCACACAAAAACCTGCACAAGGATGTTTACAGCAACTTTATTTATAATTGCCAAATCAGAAGCAACCAAGACGTCCTTCAGTAAGGGCATAGATAAATAAACTGTGGTATATCCATACGAAGGAACATTATTCAATACTAAAAATAAAATCAAGTCATGAAAAAACATGGAGGAACCTTAAATGCCTATTACCAAATGAAAGAAGCCAATCTGAAAAGGCTACATACTACATGTTGTCGGTGTCGCAATCCAACGTACACATCAGGATAGATGCGGAGAGGGCTGATGGCCACTCTGAGTTTATCATAACCAGCGTTTCAATATATACATAGCTTACATCTGTTAAACATACACAGGTGTTCTGGATGAAGTAATTAGCGAATGCCAAGAATTCTTAGTGATTTCTCAAGGAGCCCTCCCTTGGCCTCTGTTTTGATATTATCATGTTATTGCTGTGCTCCTATATTTTTATCTCAGAGCAGGCAAGGTCTCTTAGGCAATGGTCCCTCTTGCTCCCGATATTGATATCATTTCTCCATCTGTGCCCCCTGGGCGGCCGCCGCCTGGCTTAGGTTGCCCCCCCAGGGGGTCTTACCCGTCATTGGCTAACCGGCCTTCTCACCTCCGGGTCACAGTTTGTTGGCAAGCTTTTTCCAGTGATTATTAACCCTTCCTATGTCAGGGGCGGCTACACATGTTTCTAACCATATGACATTCTGAAAGAAGTAAAACTGTGGAGACAGTAAAAAGATCAGTGGTCACCAGGAGTTGGAGTAGAGAAGGGATAAATAGGTGAGGCACAGAGGATTTCTACAGCAGTGAAAATACTCTGTACGAAACTGTAATGATGGAGACATGCCATTACACACCTGTCCAAACCCATAGAATGTACAACACCATGAGTGAACTCTAGGGTAAACTATGGACTTTGGTGATGATGTCAAATGTAGGTGAATCAATTGTAACAAATGTACCACTCTGATGGAGGATATTGACAATGGGGGAGTCTACGCCTGTGAAAAGAGGTATATGGGAAATGTCTGTATCTTCCTCTCAATTTTTCTGTGAATCTAAAACTGCTCTAAAAAATTAAAGTCTTAAAAAAATAAGTGAGATGGAGTCTTATACAGTAGAAACAATAATTCTACATTTATTAGTTTTCTAAACTAAATACCTATCTTATAAATGTGGTATATAATATTTCATAATACAAAATATTTCAGCTTCTAGTGACAATGTTTTATGGCCTGGATCAACAAGCATAAATTTATGGAAGTGAAATAATCTGAGTTGGCTAGTCCTTATCTATTTTAATAAAATGTAATTTCTAAACTTGATTCCTAGGAATGTAGTCCTGTAGGGATGGAATTTGGAACTGTGGATTGTAAAGCCCCTTCTATGTATCATAAGATAATCTAAATTAATTCAGAATTCAACAAGATTTCGAGTGAAGTTCTAAATTTTCTGTAATGAAACAAACAAATCTAGAGTAACTCTCATCCTGCTTAATGATTTTTGCTCCCTTGACAGTCAGTTCCTCTTGTTCTTGAAATGTTTAGCCTAATACCCCTCTCACTTGGGTGATATCTGACTAAATTTTGGCAATGGTTTAATTATTTTCATATTCAAAAATTGTTTCCATAATCTATTATATTTTCATATTAAGGAGACGTAGGTCTCTTTCCATGAGTTGGGGGATGCTTTATTCTTTTCTATACTGTGAAATAGTCTTAAGTTTGAATTTTTTAAATGTTGTACTCCACTGTCAACAATGTTTTTCTACACTGTTTAGAATTTCTAGTTAAAAGATCTATGCCTACTATTTTATTGTTTGAAAATATGAAATCATTGATTCAATATTTTTGATGTTTTTATGGCTATTCATGTTTATTTTTTAAAGGAAGTTTTGGTGAGGTATTTTTCTAGTAATTTATCCTGTATACATTTTTAGAGTTGTTGTCATGTAGTTCATGGTCTCTTAATTTCTTCTACATTTCTGCAGAATCTGTTTTATTTCTTATTTCTTATTCCTAATAATATTCTTATAATACTTATTTGTTCCTTTTCTCTTTTTAACATTCATCCGTCTTGGCAGAAATTTGTCAATTTATCTTAACTGGGTAAACATTTTAATTTATTGATATTATTATATATTTGTTTCCTATTTCATTAATTTCTGCTCACAACTTTCTTGTTTCTTTCTGAATATTTTTGATTTATTCTATTTTTGAGCTCATTAATTTCAGCTTGCCTTCTAAAATGGACACTTAAGTAGGTGTAAGTACCACTTGAACTGCATCAGACATATTTTTATATGTGCATTTCTGTTTTCTTCCAGCTGTAAATATTTTGTAATTTACAATATAATTTCTTTTTTAACAATAAATTATTTATAAGTATGTTTTCTAGTTTCATATGCATGGGAATAATTAAAATTATCTTTGTTTTTTGGATTTCTAACCTAATTGTGTTGTGCTCAGAGAATGTGGACTTTATGATACTAAGCCTTTGAAATTTATTGGAACTCAAATCTGTGGTTTGGTATGTGGTTATTTTTCATAAATGTACAGTGTGTGCTTTAAAATATCATGTATTTTAGAATTATTTGTTGCAGGGTTTTTATTATATCTATTAGATTAAGCTTGTTGTGTTATTCAGATCTCCTACATCCTTACTGAGTTACCATTTCTCTGAGCCATCAATTACTGGTAGAAGTGTTACAGTCTCCTACTTTGACAGCGTATTTATTTTTTCCTTGTAATTTTGTCAGGTTTTGCTTTATATATTTTTAGATACATACAGATCAGTGGTGTGCTGGTAAATGTTTGAAAATCAGCTCTCTGCAAGGAAAATGATGCCCTGATTTGTAATTTTTCCAAACTCTGTAGCTCAAATGGTCCCATCAAGCTATCAAGCTGACGTCACTAAATGTTGAGTTCAATGTTGCAGAAAGATGCTAGATCAACTCTCACAAGCCAATTGTAACGGGCTCCAGCACACCACCTATGCAAATGTGTGATTGTTATATACTCTTGGTTATTTGAATATGTGTGTGTGTGTGAGTGTGTGTAGTCTCTTAATTTTTACTTTTTTTTTCTTTCATGTGTATGTGTGTGTGTGTATGTATGTCTGTGTATTTTGTAATGCTGTCAATATCTCTAACCCAGTTTTCTTTGGTTAATATTTGCCTGGAATATCTCTTTCTATTATTTTCATATTCTACTTTTATGTACCCTATATTTAAATATGTTTTTTGTAAATAACATATGGTTGCATGTTACTTTGCATCTACTTTTACAGTCTTCATATTTAAGTGATTTAAATTATTAAAACATTTGTACTAATTTAAATTATTTAATTTTATGTTTTGATTTCCTGCCTTTTATATATCTGTTTTTTCCCTACTTTAACCTCTTTTCTCTTATTTCATTGTTTTGCCCTCTCCTTGTTTGGAAGTTATAATCTCTGTTTCTACTCCTTTAATAGTTATCCTTGACATTTTAACATGCATACTTACTCAAAATTATAAACTTTCTTGCGAAAAAAATAAAAGTCCCTAAGAACATTTTAACTATGATAACCACCCTCCCGAGTAATAATTTTTTGCTTTCACATGCTAAATTTTCCCTATTTTTATTCCAGTAAAGAAGAGTTATTAGTATTTCAAACAGTGGATATTTGTTTACACACGATCATCTATTTACCATTTTCTTACATTCATTATTCCTTCTTACATCTCACAATTACTGATATTCAATATCAGTTGTATCATACTTTGTTTTACTACTTCAACATCAGGCAACACTTCAACTTCTCATCAGTTTTCTCCAATGTATTATTTCAACTGCATTTTTTCTGACAGGTAAAGATATGACTTCTATTTTAGATTATTGACTTTCCCTCCTTCACGGTGAAATTGTGGTGAAACTACGATTGAACCTTTAAGAAAATATTTTAAAAATAATTCAAGACACATTGATCTTTATAGCCAATGTTTTTGGTTTTCACTTCTATCAATAGGTCATTAGGAGCACCAGCAAATTAAGGTTTTTACTATATATACCCATATGGTATACGTTTTTTAATACTGCAACAAATCAATATAAGAGAAAATTTAAATAATAATGAATGAGCGTGTCTACTGATTCTCCTTTTCACATTATGACATCACAAAAGTTATGTAATATTTATAATACATTTAAAAACAATTCTAATCTGGGGAGTCTTGGTAGACTGTAGGTCAGGTTCAAAATTACATCATCTTCTTATGGTTATAGTGATAGCTCTCTGTCACAAAGCAAAATAATCTGAATTTTGAAAAAATATATATAGCTTTACTTTAATTTCCCCACACAACCCAAACAAAAATAAAAGCTGCATTTGAAAACAATTTCTATTAAATTAAATGGCTAATATGGTTTGAAGTAAGTGTTTTAACAATTGAAGTTTAAGGAGATAAAGATTTCTTGCTATCTTGATGTGCAAAGAATCAACTTAGAAATCATTTCCTTAGGATCAATGCCATTAGGTTAGGTTAATAAAGTTCTTTCCTACATGATATTTTAACAAAACAATATTCCAAATTTACATCGAGTTGGGGGACCTTGGCATCAATGATGTATATGATGTAATATATTCTATTTCTAGTTCAGTTACTTTTTAAAGCCTGTAGAAAATATCCATTTGATCCTCAGCATCAGCAAATTCATAAAGATTGGTAGAGAAAGAGAAAAAATAGATTGATATTTTTTATATAAGCCTTGATTTGGAAGTTTTACAACATTGCCTGCTAGCTTGAATCAGATCATTTTATCCGTCTTTTTATATGTCAAACAATTCATTCACTACTGTAAATATAAGGAACTGATAACGAATAGCAGCAAATTGAAGTAGTCATTATGGCTTTAAGCTCTATATCCTTAAAGAGTGTGAGCCTGCATAATTTTTAGACAGAAGCAATTTTAAATGGGAGATATAACATCAGCCATTAAAACTAGCAGGTGAATTAGAACCAATATAAACTTTAATCTATTTTGAATCCCAGTTCCATGCTTATAAATTTTGTTGGCAGCTTATGAAAGTAAAAGAGCTACAATGGTCTACATTCTCATCAAACATATATCACAGTAACAGATGAGTTGGTTTATGCATGAAATTGAATGAATTATATTCTGTATAGTGAAAAATTTGAGCATATGGCAAATAAATATTTGGGTGTGATTATGAAACAATGCACTTTCTTTCTACAGCATAATATAGTCAGCTCACAGAGGTTTTAGTGTTGTTGACTAGACATATCCTTTTCTCTGATTAGCCTTATGAAAAGTGATGTTTCCATCTTTTTTTTCAGAGAGCTGCTGTAGCAAGATGCATTAGGATGATAATTGTAAATGGAGAATTCATAACCTATAATCCTGCAGTGAAATTTTATTCTTTTGGTTCTTACAGAAAAAAATAGTGGTAGAACTTGGACTTAATTCTTTGTCCCTAATTCTTCCCTTCATCTCTGGGAAGATCTCTTTATTCTTTTTCATTTATCTTAGATCTACTTATTTTCAAATATTAATGTTACATGTTAATATTTGTATATTAGTGTTAAATACCATTACTAATACTAATGTTAAATCTTTCTCTAAATAATTCAGTTCATATCAATCTAGTATCTGTAGAATACTTTAATGTTTACTTTAATCATTTTGAATTTTTTTCTCTAGGTGCTCAGAATGTAGGACTTTTCTCCTAACAATATTGTAAGCTTCTGGAGGGCAAAATATAAAAGTCGGTTTTAGGTTTTTATCTTATCTAACCTTCCAGAACTTGACATACTTGATCTATCACTCCTTCTTCACATTTTCCTTTCCTTGCCTTCTAGAACATCATCTTCTTTTTATTTCCCTCTTACTTCATTAATTAGTTCATCTTGGTCTCCTTTGCTAATTGCAGATCACCTTCTCAACCAAAAAAAAACCTGTTCTGTTTTTTGTGCACACTTTCACCATAGGTAATCTCATCATTTCAATTGTTCCAAATACCATGTGTCTTCTCATGACTTCCAAATGTGTAGCTGTAGCCTACCTCTCTCTCGAGTTCCAGACTTCTGTAATGGATCTTTAGTGGAAATCTCAGACTTACTAGGTCCAAAATGGAAATCTTGCTTTCTCCTTCAAAACTTGTACATACTCCAGTGTTACCAGAACACAGCAAGTTGCTTGGACCCCAAACCTAGGAGTCCTTGCCTCATCTCTCTGTCTCTCACAACTTACATTCAACTCATTAGCAAGTCTTTTCAATTATGCCTTCAAAATATATCCCCAAACCAACAACTCCTCTTTTATGTTAATACTATCTTGGCCCAAGCCATCATCACATGTAATTTGCACTACTGGAATAACTTTCTATTAGATCTCACTAGATCTCATACTTTTTTTCTTGCCTCATTACCTACATATAAAATCATTTGATTCTTCATAGAGGAACCACAGTGATCTTTAAAAAATAAATCCCATCAAACAGAAGAAAATCCTCAAAACATATTTTGGCTTATAAGTCTCTACTTATACTTGCTCCAAGCTACCTCCTGACCGTACTCCCTACCACTCCCACTACTCTTCCCCTTCAGCCACATTATCTTTCCGTATTGCTTGAAGCATACCAAGCATGTTCTCACCTCAGTATCTCTGCACATGTTGTTTTTTCTGTTAGAAACCCGTTTCCTAGAGCATTATATGGTCCCTTTCTTCATTTTATGATCAGAACGTAACTCAACAGTTACCTACACAGAGCAACCTCCCTTGCCACCCTGAATAAAATATCCCATATCTAGAATCATTCTTGATCCATACCCTGTAATTTTGTTTTCATTGCACTCATTATCTGAAATTGTATTATATATTGACATGGATATTATTTCTGTTTTCCCTGCTAGAACACAAAGCCCTGATGTAACTGTACTTGGAGACAAAGCCTGTAAGGAGGTAATTAAGTTTAAATGAGATCAGAAGGGTGGGGTTCTGATCTAATAGGATTAGTGTGCTTATAAGAAGAGACTTCCAGAGAGCTTTCTCTCCTTCCATGAGTACACAAAGAAGAGTACATGTGAGCATACAGTGAGAAGTCAGCTATCTATAAGCCAGGAATAGTGTCTCACCAGAAAGCTGGCACCTTGATCTTGGACTTCCCAGACTCCAGAACTGTGAGAAAATCAATTTCTGTTGATTATGCCACTCAGTCTATGGTATTTTATTATGGTAGCTCTAGCTGGGGGACCACGTTCCTAATACCACAACCCAGGTTCAAGGTCCACTATCTTCTCTTTTTTTAATTAATTCATTTTAATCTCTCTTCTCTCTGGTTTGCCCATTTAAATGTTACTCTCCACAGTGAAGCTAGAGTAATTTTTAAACTAAACATTTTATTTTTTAGGGAAGTTTTAGATTCACAGCAAAATTGGGCAGAAAGTATTGAGAATTCCTGTACCTCCCCTCCACACACACATGCATAGCCTCCCCCAACATCAGCATACTGCACCAGGGGGGTACATTTTTAAAAATTCATGAACCAACATTGACACATCATTATCACCAAAGCCCACAGTCTATACAAGGAGCAACTCTTGGTGTTGCACATTCCATGGGTTTTGAAAAATATATAGTAAAAGATACCCAATATTATAGTATTATACAGAATAATTTCACTGCTCTAAAAATCCCCTGGGCTCCACCTATTCACCCTCCCTCCACCCAGACCTCTTCCAACCTCTGATCTTTATTGTCTCCATAATATTGCCTTTTCCAGAATGTCATGTGGTTGAAATCATATGGTATGCAACCTATTCAGATTGGCTTCTTTCACATAGTAGTAAACATTTAACGTTTCTTCATGTCTTTTTGTGGCTTGATAGTGCATGTATTTTTAGCATTGAATAATATTCTATTATATGAATGGGCCACCAATTATTTATCCATTCATCTATTGTAGGTCACTTTAGTTATTTCAAGTTTTGGCAATAATTAATAAAGCTGTTATAAACATACACATGCAGATTTTTTTTTTGTTGACATAAGGTTTCAACTCATTAGGATAAAAACAAGGGAGTGAAACTGGTGGATTTTATAGTAAAAGTATGTTTAGTTTTGTAAGAAACTGCCTTTCACAATCGACTTACCATTTCACACATTGCACAGTGGACTTCTTATCTTTGCTCCTCTATAGGTAAGGTATTTTTCTCCTTCTGGCTTCTTTCAGGATTTTTTTATTTTTGATTTTCTGTAGTTTGAAAAAGATATGCCTAGTTGTGGTGTTTTAGGTATTTATTCCACTTGGTGTTTTCTGAGCTTTCTGGATCTGTGGTTTGGTATCTGACATTAATTTCGAGAAATTCTCAGTAATTATTTTCAAATATTTCTTCTGTTTATGTCTCTCTTTCTTCTCTTCTGGTATTCCCATTACATATATGTTATATCATTTTTTAAAATTGAGATAAAATTGACATATAACATTATATTAGTTTCAAGCATACAACATAATGATTCATAATAAAGAAGATCAGAGGTTGGTGTGAAATAATCACCACAATAAGTCTGGTTAAGATCCATCACCACACATAGTTACACATTTTTTTCTTGTCATAACAACTTTTAAGATCTACTTTCTTAGCAACTTTCAAATATACAATACGGTATTAACTATAGTTGCCATGCTGTATATTACATCTCCATGACATTTATTTTATTGAGTTATGTTACACTTTTGAAGTTGTCCCACACTCCTCAGATATTGTCCTACTTTTTATCAGTCTTTGCTCTCTTTGCTTGTCAATTTTGGAGGTTTTTATTGAGATACTCTCAAGCTCAGAGATTCTTTCTTCAGCCATGTCCAGTTTACTAATTAGCCCATCAAAGATATTCTTCAATTCTGTTACAGTGTTTTTGATCTCTAGGACTTCTTTTTGGCTCTTTATTAGAATTTCCATCTCTATGCTTACATTGCCCACCTGTTCTTGCATGCTATCTGCTTTATCCATTAGAGCCTTTGGCACATTAATCATAATTGTGTAATAATTCCAATATCTCTGTCAAGTCTGTTTCTGATGTTTGCTCTGTCTCTTCAAATTGTGTTTTTTGCCTTTTGTTATGCCTTGTAACTTTTTCTTGATAGCCAGAGATGATGTAGTGGGTAAAAAAAGAAACTGCAATAAATAGGCCTTTAGTAATGTGATGATGAGGTGTTGGTGGGAGAGACGGCTTTATATAGTCCTGTGATTAGGTCTAAGGCTTTTAATGAGACTATGCCACTGGACTGTGAACTTCCTAGGTTTTTTCTTTTCAGTTTTCTTCTCACCCCTCATATGGAACAGGATGTCTAGAGTGAGGTGGAGTTGGGTATTTCCCTTTCCTCCCGTCAGTTTGTCTGCCCCAGCAGATTAGGCTCTGTTTAACTAGTTTCTCCTAAGGGCAGTCCATGTTAAGAAGGACAGAGTGCTCTGATGTATTTCAAGATGGTCCCTTCCTCTCCCCTGGCCACCATAAGCTCAAAGTGATTTTTCTTTGATTTTTTACTGTAACAACCTGGTCAAATTCTCGGAGGTAAAATGCACAAAAGTATAGGGCCTCCATATGACTCGGTCCTCCTGGAACTTTTAATTTTCGGACTTGTCCACATTGAGCCTGCAGCAATTTTTCATTTACTGTTCGGGTTTTCCTACCCCAGCACTGATTCCTGTGGCATTTCTGCTCATGAATCTCTGCTCAAGTAAGCCATGAGTCCCTGTATTCACCTGTCTATCTCTCAGATCCTGGGGGCAGCAATTTACTCTGTGTCCTCACCTCTCTTATGGATCCGAGAGAGTTTATTTTTCAGTCTGTTCAGCTTTCTACCTGCTGTTAGGATGGAGTGGTAACTTCCAATCACCTTACTTGTAAAACCAGAAACAGGAAGTTGGCACTGTGTTTTTAATATCAAATTGCAATTGTTCATTGCTTGAGTATAGGCAAGCAACTGACTTCTGTTTATTAACCTTGTATCCTGTAACCATGATTTTGTCATTTATTAGTTACAAGAGGTTTTGTTTTTGTTGAGTGTTTCACATTTTCTACATAAACAATCATGTCATCTGTGCATAAAGACAGTTTTATTTCTTCCTTCCTAATATTTATAGTTTTTATTTGTGTGTGTGTGTTTTGTCTTACTGCATTAGATAGCACTTCCAGTATGATGTTAAAAAGAGGTGATGAGGGCCTTCCTTGTCTTGTTCCTGATCTCAGTGCAAAGCTTCTAGTTTCTCAACATTAAGTATGATGTTAGTTATAGCATTTTGTAAATGTTCTTTGAAGTTGAGGAAGTTCTTTCTATTCCTAATTTTCTGAGAGTTTTAACCATGAGTAGATATTGGATTTTTCAAGTGATTCTTTTTGCTTTCACATTGATATGATCAAGCGAATTTTCTTCTTTTGTCTGTTGATGTGATAGATTACATTAATTGATTTTCAGATGCTGAACCAGCCTTGTGTATTTGAACAAATCCCATTGGTCATGAGGTATATTTTTTTATCTTTCACTTGCTTTAAAAATTATTTATGATAATAAAATTATTATTCTACCATGCAGAAAAGACACTTAAGGGGAAGAGCCTGGCTGGACCTTAGACTTACTCTTTAGGATATGACTTGCCTTCTCATGTGTTTATGTGTGTATTTTGGGGGACTGAGGAGGCATAAAAGGCTGGAAACAATGAGTCATGCCCTCTTCTGGCATTTCAGTTATGCTATGCCTATGGCGAGTGAAACCCAAATCATTTTCAAGAGTTTGTAAATTCTACTTTCTTCCTGCCTCCATTTCTCTTTTTATATCCTTAGCACCAAACAGCCTCTTGTTCTCTTTAATTCCTCCCTCCTCTAAGGCCTGATATGTATAAGTATCATTAAAATACAATTGTGATCAAGAAATAGAGAAGAAAATTAGTAAAAAACACGGTGTGGGGATTATGTCAGTCTCCTCAACACTAAAATTGTTTGTAGGTTTCCGCCCCATTCTCAGTTATTATTATTTTTAAATGCATATTTCTTTTTGTACATTCTGGGATTCAACTTGCTCATATTTTTTTCAGGATTTTTCTAACTACGTTCACGAGATATATTAATCTGCAGTTTTAGTTGTCTTCAATGTCTTTGTCTAGTTTTGGCGTTAGAGTAATCCTTACCTCATAGAATGAGTTAGAACTATTTTCTCTGTTGTTATCTTCTGGAAGTGATTATAAAGAAGTGATATACTTTCTTCCTTAAGTAGTTGGTAGAATTCACCAGTCAACCCATCTGGGCCTGTTTTGTTTTGTTTTTTTTCCTTTGACGACTACTGATGATTGATTCAGTTTCTTTCATAGATATAGGTGTATTCAGGTTGTCTCTTTCTTCATCTGTGAGTTTTGGCAGGTTGTATCATTCAAATAATTGGTGTATTTCATCTAGATTATAAAATTTTTGGGCCTTGAGGTTCTCTAATATTCCTTTGTTATCCTTTTAATGCCCATGGGATGTACAGTGATAGCCCCTCTGTTATATTTCTGATATTAATAATTTATGCCTTCTCTCTCTCTTTTTTTTTTTAGTCTGGCTGCAGCCTTATCAATTTTATTGATCTTTTCAAAGAACCAGCTTTTGGCCTCATTGATTTTCTGTATTGATTATCTGTCTTCAATTTCATTGACTTATGCTCTAATTTTTATTTCTTTTCTTCTGAGTATTTTGGATTTAATCAGCTTCTCTTTTTCTAGTTTCCTAAGGTGGAGGCATAGGTTATTGATTTTAGATCTTTCTTAGTTTCTAATAAATACATTCAGTGATATAAATTTCCTCAAGCACTACTTTTGCCACACTCCATAAACTTTGATAAGTTCTCTTTTAATTTTTATTTAGTTAAAAATATTAAGTTTCTGAGATGTCTTCTTGAGCCATGTGTTATTTATAAGTGTGTTGTCCAATGTACTAGTATTTCATGATTTTCCAGCTATTTTCCTGTATTCAGTTTTAGTTTAATTCCATTGTGATCTGAGAGCTTACATTTTATGATTTCTAGTCTTTTAAATTTCCTAGTGTGTGTTTTATGGCCCAGAATGTGGTCTATCTTGATGAATACTCACGTGAACTTGAGAAGAATGTATATTCTGCTGTTGTTAGATAAAGTAGTCTGTAGGTGTCAATTATATACAATTGATTGATGGTGCTGTTGAGTTCAACTATGTTCTTACTGATTTTCTGCCTTCTGAATCTGTTCATTAGTGATAGAGGTGTGTTGAAGTCTTCAAGGATAATAGTATATTCATTTATTTCTTCTTGCAGTTCTACCAGTTTGTATCTTATGTATTTTGACACTCTGTTGTTAAGCACATACACTTTAAGAATTGTTAGGTCTTCTTGGAAAATTTAACCCTTATCATTATGTAATGCCCCTCTTTATCCTTGATAATTTTTCTTGCTCTGTAGTATGCACTGTCTGAAACTAGCATAGCTACTTCTGCTTTATTTTGATTAGTATTAGTGTAGTATATTTTATCCCATCCCCTTTCTTTTAACCTGTATATGTCTTTATATTTAAAGTGGGTTTCTTGTAGGCAATATATAGTTGGTTCTTGTTTTTGTATCTCTGACAGTTAATTGGACTTTTAATTGGTCAGTCATTTAGTGTATTTAAACCATTGATATTTAAGGTGATTATTAATATAGCTAATTAATATTCACCTTATTTGTTACCGTTTTTTATCTGTTACCCTTGTTCTTTGATTCCATTTTTGCATTCAAGGTTTTTTCTTCCGTATGTGATTTTACTCAAGCATTTTATATGGTTCCACTTTATTACCTTTCTTAGAATATCAATTATACTTTTCTTTTTACTTTTTATTGGTTGCTCTAGAGTTTTCAATATACATTTACAACTAATTCAAGTTCCTTTTCAAGTACCACTATATTACTCACAAGTAGTGCCAATAACTTATAATGAAGTATTACTAATTTCTCCCTCCTGACTCTGGTATTATTGTTGTCATTCTTTTCGCTTATCTGTACTCTATAATTTTCAAATATATTTTCGCTGGTATTATTTTGAACAAACTGTTATCTATAGGATAAATTAAAATAAAAATTTTTACTTTACCTTTACTTCTTCCTTCTCTAATGTTCTTTCTTTCTTTATGTAGATTCAAGTTTCTGACCTATATTATTTTCCTTCTTTCTGAATAACTTCATTAACAATTCCTGCAGCGCAGGTCTACTGGCAACAAAGTCCCTCCATTTTTGTTTGTCTGAGAAAGTCTTTACGTCTTCACTTTTTAAGGTTTCTCAGAATACGGAATTCTATGTAGGTATTTTTTTCTCTCTCTCAACACCTTAAATATTTTACTCCACTCTCCTTTTTTGTGTGGTTTTTGATGTGAGGTCTGATGTAATTCTTATCCTTGCACTTCTGTATGTAAGGTGTTGTTTTCCTCAGGCTTCTTTCAAGATTTTTTCTTTGTCTTTGATTTTCTGCATTTTGAATATCAAGTGATTAAATTTAGATTTTGTTTTTTTGCATTGATCCTGTTTAGTGTTCTGTGAGTTTCCTGGATCTGTAGCTTGATGTCTGCCATTAATTTCGGGAAATTCTCAGTCACTGTTGCTTCAAATATTTATTTCTTTCTCTTTATTCTCCTAGTATCCTTTTATGCATATGTTACACTTGTAGTTGTCCCATAGTACTTGGATATTCTGTTCCCTTTTTTTAAGGCTTTTTTTCTCTTTACTTTTCAGTTTTGATTCTTTCCTTAGCTATGCCCAGTTTACTGATGAACCAGTCAAAAACATCCTTCATTTCTAATATTGTTTTTATATATCCAGCATTATTTTTGATTCTTTCTTAGAATTTCCTTTTATCTGCTTCCATGATTATGATGATTTATTTTAGGTAGCAGCTTCACTGGGCAATGGGATGCCCAGATATTTGGTCAAACGTTATGCTGAGTGTTTCCCTGAGGCTTTTTTGCATAAGATTAACATTTGAATTGGTAGACTGAGTGAAACAGATTGCCCTCCTTAGTGTAGGTGGGCTTTATCTAATCAATTGAAAAAGCCTAACTCCCTTGAGTAGATAGATTTCCTCATCCCCAGAGTAGTGAGAATTCTTCCTGACAGGCTTTCAACTGGGACATCAGCCATTTTCATGCCTTCAGACTCAAACTGAAATATCAGCTCTCCCTGGGTCTCGAGCCTGCTGGACTTTAGATTGGAACTACGCCATTATCAGTCCTGGGTCTCAGGCCTTGAGACTCAGATTGGAACTAAACTACTAGGTATCCTGAGTCTCCAGTTTGCCAACTCACTCTGCAGATCTTGGGACTTTCCAACCTCCATAATCATGTCACTTTCTTGCAACAAATCTCTTTCTCTATATATGTATACAACCTATTGGTTCTGTTTCTCTAGAAAACTCTGACCCATTTGTTCTTGCATGTTGTCTACTTTTTTCCATTAGATCTTTTAGTATATTAATCATAGTTATTTTAAATTCCCTGTCTGATAATTATAATATCCCTGCCATATCTGAGTCTGTTTCTGATCCATGGTCTGTCTCTCCAAATACTTTTTTTTTTCGCATTTTAGTATACCTTTAAGTTTTTGTTGAAAGCCGTACATGATATACTGGGTAACAAAAGTAAAGTAAATTGGCTTTCAGAGATGTTTTGGTAAGGTGCAGGGCTACGCTAAGCTTTCTTTAGTACTATTATTACATGTCAGCCTTTTAGTGAGCCAGTGCCCCTGAACTGTGACTTTCACAAGTGCTTCTCAGTCCCCTCACTACCTTAAGGTGAGACAGGATAATTAGAATAGTCTGGAGTTGGGTATTTCCCTTCCCCTAGGTCAGTTGGTCTCTGATAAAACCCTGGTAGGTTAGTCTCTGTCAAAATAATTTCTCTGGAAGATAGGCCTTGTTAAGAAGAAGAGAATGCTCTGGGTATATTTCAAAACGCCTACTTTTCCCCTCTCCCTACCAGAACATGGGATTTTTCTCTGATCTTCACTCAGAACTTGGTAGAACTGTTTGAAGTAAAACTTTCAGAAACTTGGGACTCCCTTAAGATGGAGCTCCGCTGGAGGTTTTAACACTCAGTCTTGTCCACACTGAGTCTCTAGTCATTTGTCAATTAGAGTTTAGGTTTTCCTACCTCAGTACTTGTTCCTGGAAGATTTCTGCTTGTGAGTTTTTGCTCTAGGACATTGTATTTGTTTATATTTACCTGTCTGTCTCTCCAATTTAGGGGGCAGTGGTTTATCCAGTGACCTCAATTTTCTGACATATCTAAGAAGAATTGTTGATTTTCAGTTTGCTCAGCTTTTTACCTGTTGTTAGGATGGAGTGATGACTTCAAAGCTCTTTGTATGCCAGACTAGTAACAGAAAATCATTCCAGCAAGAGTAATTTTTATCAATTAAAAATACAGTCTTTTGGGGACTGGCCCGGCTGCCAAGTGCTTAAGTGTGTGTGCTCTACTTTGACGGCCCAGGGCTTTGCCAGTTCAGATCCTGGGCACAGACCTGGTACCACACATCAAGCCATGCTGAGGCTGCATCCCACATAGCAGAGCCAGAAGGACCTACAACTAGAGTATACAACTATGTACTGGGGGGCTTTGGGGAGAAAGAGGAAAAAAAAAGAAAAAGATTGGCAACAGATGTTAGCTCAGGTGCCAATCTTTAAAAAAAATGATATATATATAATATATCATTTTTATTTGCTCATGTGTTCTCATTGAACTCAAAGCCCAAAACCATCCTTGATGAAGACCTTGCTTACTTCTCCAATTTGAACTCTCAGAAAGGTCCTCTTCAGGGATCTTTTTTTTTTTTAAAGATTGGCACCTGAGATAACATATGTTGCCAATCTTTTCTTTCTTTTTTTTTTTTTTTTTTGCCTTTTCTTTTCTTCTTCTTCTCCCCAAAGCCCCCAGTTCATAGCTTATATTCTAGCTGTAGGTCCTCGTAGTTTTGTTATGTGGGATGCCGCCTCAGCATGGCTTGATGAGTAGTGCCATGTCCGTGCCCAGGATCCAAACTGGCAAAACCCTGGGCCACCAAAGCAGAGCATGTGAACTTAACTACTCAGCCATGAGGCTGGCCTCTTCTTCAGGAATCTTAAATTTTAGCCATAAATGATTGGTTATTCATAACCAATAAGTGATATGATTATTCATGTACATTTTCCCATTTCCCAAAATGTATTTTCCTGTCTACTTAATCATTCCATTTCACCTTTATAATTGAATAGCACTTTTTTTATAAAGCTTTTTCTGATAGCAGCTCTCCCACCTCTGTCCCCTAATCAATGGGTGGAGTTCACCTCTTTTGTTTGTTCCTCTACTGGTACCCTGTAAATGTCACATTGCATTAAAGTCATCTCTATGTAGCTTGAACTGAGGAAGATATAATATCAAGGACAGAAACTTTTGATAGGAAAAATTTATCAAGAAATAGATTTTAAGTTCCAAATTAGTTGTTCACTATTCTATCCCCAGACTTTTGAATAAGGATTGGCATAAAATAGATGTTCCAATAAATATTGATTGAAATAATATATAATACATGAAAGTACAGGTCATAAAAAGTCTGGTTAAAGAATTGAGCATGTAAGATATTCATCTTGATTTTCCTTTTTAAGTTGTTATTAGAGAATTCCTTGAGTTCTGAGAGAAAAGTAGCTTTTGTTAACTCTCTCACATTGCTTTCCACTGAGCTTCTACTGGAATACATAACTAAGCCTGCTTTTGATAAATTCTACAAATAGAGCATTGATCCTCTGGGAGTGAATTGCATTTGTTAAACCAAACTATCCTTTAGATGTGTGCATACTATGAAGGGTAGGGAAGATGGGATTATAAGAGTATTCACATTGCTTTTATTTAGCAAGAGCATTTGCAATCTAGCCAAACAGACTTTTCAGTTATACATCCCAATATATCTTATCTTTCTAGTCTTTCCTGTAGGGTGAATTACACTTAACTCCTTCCATAACTTTGTTTCTGCCATTACATCTACATGTTACTGTTATTGAATTTTTACCAGTATTTCTTCATTCTGCTTAAATGCCCCTGTTTTATCCTTGATTATGCCAGGAAAAAAATATTCATATATAAAATATGTAGCATAATACCTCTTTCATAGTAAGTGGTCTAGACATATTAATCCTTTCTCTCTGTACTATTGTCATGAAGAGCATCACACTCTGCATTGAATTTTAGATATTTAGTTATCTTTCTCACTAAATTGCACATTCTCTGAGGGCAAGACCTGCTTGATTTTCCTCTTTTTTTCCATACTTTTGAACATTATGTTTAGAAAGGTATATGGGTATATCAAAATTAATTGAACGGTACACTCAAAATCTGTACATTTCAGTGAACGTCAGTTATACCATGATAAAAATTTGTAATGTTCTGCACGATTTCCAGCAAAATCACATTCAAGTGTTGATTATTAGTTATTTTCTGTGTTAACATATATTTTCTACTATGTTCCTCATCACTTTCATCTGGAGAAGTACTGAACAAAACACTAGATATTAAATGTTTTCCCTGTTAGTAAATTAGGAGACTTTTATTTAGAAAATCACTTTCTCTGCAAGCATCTTTTAACAAAGCAGTCTTCAAATATACGTATACACATCCGTGGGAATATCCCTTCAGAAAATTGTACTTCATCGCTATTCCTAAAAAAGTTTATTCTGCCGCATTGAGCTCAAACTCCTTCACGTGACTTTAACGTCTTCTACCGTACCCATCTTACTTCCATGATACACACTCCCTTGCAGGCAGGATTTTAATTTTCCTACCTGTGTGGTTTGCTTGTTCCACTGCTGCATCTTCCCATTAGTCAGTTAATTCTCCTCTATTTCTCTGTCCCTCTAAATTCTTTCCAAACCTCAAGGTCAAGTTATCCACTCTCCTCCAAAGAAATCTTATT
Source organism: Equus caballus (assembly GCF_041296265.1). NCBI lineage: Eukaryota > Metazoa > Chordata > Mammalia > Perissodactyla > Equidae > Equus > Equus caballus. Next base: position 83,240,180 of record NC_091715.1, read on the forward strand.
TGACTATTTACATCCTTATAAGTTTTTTTTTCTTTTCTGACTTCATATTGTATGAATTCGTATTTGCATCACCACAAAAATTTTATTCTTCAAGAATACATATTTTATTGCTGTGTCGTTCAAGATTTGCAATAAATATCTTCTCGGAGATGATGTCATTGACAACACAAACCAGAGTGGTCACCAGTGCCAATCAATAAAGCTTTGTATTAAGTTGTATTTTCCTTATATTATTTATTACTTTATAAAGTTTTTTGTTTACATACTTATTGTTTTTATTCCTCTAATGTCTTGCAAGTTTCCTGAAGGCAAAGCCTGCTGTTTACAGTTGTTTATCCAGCGCCAAGAACATTGCTTAGAATATACTGTGTTTATATAATATACACTTTTATAATTGAATATATGGCTCAACTATAATTAATATAATTCAATCAACTCCATATTTCTTCCATACTACATTACAGTTTTCCATTTTATATATGGCCATTCCTTTAGAGATATCTAGCTCAAATTCCCATTATATACTTTAGATAGAGTCCAAGAAGTCAAATTTTGGGGTCAAAATTTGTGAAATTTTTGTTTTATATTTTTTTATTGTAGCATAATTTACATGTAGCAAAACGCATGGATTTTAAGTATACTGTTCAATTAACTTTTATAAATGCATATACCTATGTGGCGCACACACACTTATTATTATTCACATTATCCCAAAGAGTTCCTTATGTCCCACCCAGTCAACAACTCATCAAAATAAAATGATCTCATTTCTATCAAATTATCTTAGTCTGTCTGCTCTTGAACTTTATGTAAATGTAGTCACAAAGTGTGTAAATTTTACTTTTACCCAGCATGATATTTTTGATATTAATCCACGTTGTTTCATGTATCATGGGTTTGTTCCTTTTATTATTTAATATTCCATTTTATTAATATGCTACAGTATTTTTTAAAACATTCTCCTGTTAATGGACACTGAAATAACTTCTACTTTTTGGCTATTATGAATAAGGTGCCATGAACATTTATAAACTGTCTTCTAGACATGCGATTTTCTTCTCTTGGGCAAACACATAGAAAAGGAATTGTTTGCTCAAAAGGTTGATTCATGTTTACCGTTTAAGAGGCTGACAAAAGATTTTCCAAAATGGTAGTTCCATTTTACATTCTCACCAGCTGTGTATAAGAGTTTCATTTTGCCACAGTCTCATCAATATTTGATGTCACCATTTTTTTTATTTTAATGATTCTAGATGTGTGATGTTTTTGATGTGCATTTCTCTGGAGGCTAATGATTCTAAGCCATTTTTCATGTGTTTATTGGTTATTTTTATACTATTTTTGGGCAAAATCATTCCAAGTTTTGGCTCAGAGTTTTAAACTGACTTCTCAGTCTTTTTATTGAACTGTAAGAGTTATTTATATATTTTGTATTTAAGTCCTTTGTCAGATATGTGTTGCAAAACATATTGCCATCTGCATTTTGCATGTTTACTTACTAAAGTCTTGATGAGCAGAAGTTTTGAAGTTTGATGAAATTGACTTACCACTTTTTTCTTATATGGTTAATGCTTTATTTGTTTGCTCTAAGAAATCTTTCCTAATTCAAGGTCTTAAACATATTCTATGTTTTCATCTAGAAGCCTGCTAGGTTTACCATTTATGTGTGGATCTATGATTCTTCTTTGATAAATTTTAACGACGTGATAAGAGTTAGAGTTTGAAGTTGCTTTTTTCTTTATATATATTCAGTTATTTCAGCACAATTTCTTAGGAAAGAATCTCCATTTCCCATGCAATTATATTGGTGCCCCTGTTGAAGGTCATTTTACTCTATACATGTGGGTCTATTCCCAGATTCCCTATTCTCTTCCATTGATCTATTTGTGCATCCTTACACCAATGCCACGTTGTCTGTGTAATGTTGCTGTTTTCTAAGTTTTGATGTCAGATAGACTAAGTCCTCAGACTTTGTTTTCCTTTGTAAATATTCTTGTGGTTATTTTGTGTCCTTTGAATTTTCATATAAATTTCTAGAATCGTTTTGTCAATTTCCTCAAAAAACATGCTGAAATTTTAATTAGGATTTTATCTATAGATCATTTTTTTTTTTTTAAAGATTTTATGTTTTTCCTTTTTTTCTCCCCAAAGCCCCCTGGTACATAGTTGTATATTCTTCGTTGTGGGTCCTTCTAGTTGTGGCATGTGGGATGCCGCCTCAGCGTGGTCTGATGAGTAGTGCCATGTCCGCGCCCAGGATTCGAAACAACGAAACACTGGGTCGCCTGCAGCGGAGCGCGTGAACTTAACCACTCGGCCACGGGGCCAGCCCCAATCTATAGATCATTTTGAGGCTGTTAACATCTTAAAAATATTGAGTAGTTCAATCAATGAATGTGCATATCTTTCTATTTATTGAAGTCTTTTTTAATATTTCTCAATGTTATAGAAGTTGGTATAGCCAATTATTTTATGTTTGGGTTGGTATTTTTTAAAATTTTATTTTCTAATATTTATTGGTCATACATAAAGATATAATTGATTTTTTATTGTCTTGTATTATGTGACATTCTGAAATTTATATATTATTTCTGATATATTTTTGTAGATTCTTTAATATTTCCTTGACACACAATTAGCCATTTATAAATAAGCACAATTTTTATTCTTTGCCAACTTGTACAATTTATACATTTTTCCCCCTCTTGCTTAATTAGTATAACTAGAACTGTCAACACAATATGAAATAGTTGTGGATGCCCTTGCCTTGTTCTTGATCTAAGGAATAAATATTCAGTATTTTGCTAATAATCATGATATTGATGATAAGATTTCTGCAGACACATTTTACGGGGTTAAATTTGATCTCTTTTGTTCCCACATTGTTGAAAGTTCTTAACATAAGTGGATGTTGAATTTTTCAAATGCTCTCACTATCTTTTGAGATAATTACGTAGTTTTCCTCCCTTTTCTGTTAATATGTTGAATTCCACTGACTTCGTATGATAGTAACATTATTTATTTCCTTGATATTTGATAGAATACAACAGTGAAGCCATCTGGGCCTAGATTTTCCTTTGAAGAATATTTAAATTATAAAATCAAGTTATTTAATATGCATAGGGCTATTCAAATTTTATCTTTTCTAGGTTGCTTTGGTAAGTTTGTCAAGAGATTTTCCCATTTCAACAAAGTTTTGGAACTTACTGGGAGTTTTTCATGACACACCATCATGACTTTTTTTTTTAAATTTTGAGGTACAGTTTATGCATGGCAGAATTCATGGATTTTATGTGTACGTACAGTACAAATAGTTTTGCTAAATGCATGCACTGTAGAATCTACACACCTATCAGGACATCAAATGTTTGCATCATGCTAGAAAGTTCACTCATGCCTCTCTCCAGTCAATCAAACCCCAGTCCCTTCAAAGCAAGCATTACTGATTTTTGTAAACATAGATTAATGTTGCCCTGTTCTTGAACTTCACGTAAAAAGAGTCATAATATATACTCTTTTGTATCTGGCTTATTTCACTCAGCATAATATTTTTGAAATGTATCTGATGTTTTTGTTCAGATCAATAACAGTACATTTTTTATTACTGAGTGGTATTCCATTGTATGAGTACAGCAAAATATATTTACCCTACATCTGTTAATGGCCACCTACTTGTTCCTAAATCTTGGAAAATATAAATAAATCTGCTGTGTAGTTCCTATTAAACTTTCTTGTGGACACAATTTGATATTTTATTTTTTTGACATTTAATAAAGAATGGGTTGCTAGATCACAGAGCATATTTAAATTTTACATTTGAAGCAATAGCCAAATGGTTTTCCAAGGTAGTTTTACCAATTTATACTCCCAACAGCAGCATATAAATATTTCACTTTCACCAGATTCTCAGAAAAATATGTTCTTGTTACTCTTGTTTTCATTTTTGCCATTCTAATGGATTTATTATACAATTTTATTGTGGTTTTAATTTGCATTGATGACTAGTGAAAGTGGATACTTTTTTATGCAGTAATTACCATTAGTAAATATATTTTTGTGTGAAGTGTATGTTCAAGTTTCCTTTTCCATATCATTATGCTAGCTTGATGGTCTTTTTTTTTTATTCAGTTGCAATAGTTTTTTATGTACTCTGGATACAAGTCTATTTTCAAATATGTTTGTTCCTAAAATTTTCCAGTTTCTAGTTCGACTATTGTCAGAATGTTGTCTTTGGATCAACAGAAGTATTTAATTTGATAAAGTCCAATTCAGCTACTTTTCCTATTGATTATTGCAGTGTCCTCTCTAAGAAATCTTTGCTAATCCAAAGTCTAAAGATACTCTCTTATATCTTATTATGGAAAATTTCTAATTTCATTGTCTGCATTTGAATCTATGACCCATATTGAGCTATGCTTTTAATGTTGTCATGTTAAGGTTCAAGGTTCATTTTACTAGATAGGGCTATACAATTTTTTCAACACTTTTTGTTAAAAAGACTAACTTTTCCCCAGTAGATTGCTTTGAAACTTTGTTAATAATCTATTATCTATGTATATGGGTTGATGTGTGGAATCTTATTCTGGTCCATTGATCTATATGTCTATCTTTATGCCTATTTTAAAATACAGTCACATGCCACATAATGACTGTTTGAACAATGACAGATGGTTTATGTGACTGTGGTCCCATCAGATTAATACCATATAGCCTAGTTGTGTAATCTAGGTTTGTGTAAGCACACTCTATAATGTTTACACAATGAAGAAATTGCCTAACAATGCATTCCTCAGAACTTAACCCCATCAGTAAACAATACGTGGCTGTACAAGTTTTCTTGTTATTCAGATATAGTGAGGCCAACACCTCAGGAAATGACTGCCATTGAAAAGATAGTTTGTTACACTCACAGACCCCAAGAGATGAGGACATATGAGGCCACAAGTGGGGGATACATGAGGAAGCATGGGGCTGGTTGGGGAGGCAGACAGAGTGGACGAAAATGTGGGCAAGAACCTTTATTGTGGTTTCTGCAGGAAGGAAAGAGCAAAGCAGGGTAAACAAGATTAGGTTTGGCTAGTTTGAATAATTTTAATGGACTCTAGGACATAAAGGCTGTAGCTATTTTTCTGGTACCTTTTTGTTGTAGGCTGTTAGCTTCCTGAAGCCATAATTTTTAGTTTGTGTTTCTGGGTGGTAACTCACAGGGTTGGTCTCCTAGGCAGTTAAAGGAAAAGTGGGGAGAGAGAAGGGCTCCAGTGGGCAGCCCTCTTCAGTAGCCATTTCTTTGATTCAAGGCTTCCCAATCCACCTCCCAGAGACTGGTGTTTACGCTTAGCTATAGTTTCCTCTCCTTGAGACAGCACAGTTAACCCCCTTGTCTGAAGTATCAGTCCCTTTGATGGTCCTTTTTTGTCTCCTATCAGTCCCTGACTGTGTTTACCCTTTGGGTGTTTACTGAATGAACTGGCGGTCCCAAGTGGCCCTATTCAGAGGCAGTGACCTCCCTTGCTAGAGTGTCCCCATTGACCTCTTAGGGCCTTGTGAAGTAGGAGTTTCTTCTCTAAGAAAGCAGCACTTACCTTAACAGTATTTTTGAGGCTCAGTATTTCTAAATCATAAGACCCTTGGCATTCTAGTAAGCAGTAGTGCTTAAGAAGGCCTGGGTGAATTATCCTAGCACTTTACATTCCTGAATCAGTTGTGTGACCTTCCCATAAATCTTAGACAGGGCAGGGATAAAGTGTTTTCTCCCTCTTTTCCCTTTCTTTAGGTATTGTGACACAGCTCTCCAAAAGTGTGATACCTTGTATCCCACTGGGTCAGGGGATAAAGTGCAAAACAAGAAGGTGAGAAATAACACAAGAGTTTACATCCAGAACAATACCTTTTGTGGGGTGCCATGCCGTGGTCCGTGAGGTGGATGTCCTCATGCTGACTGTGTATGTGTGCTTCACAACACACATGCACCTTCAAAGAGCACTCTCCCTCTACTCAACAGGGCAGGCGGAAATGTGTGGGAACTAGCATGCCACTTTGGTCACCACTTGGTGTAGGCAGATCAGCTGATCAGCCCATCTCACAACAGTTTGGGGGGAGTCGTATCTCCTTCCTTCCGGAGGAGCCTTTCATAAGCTTAGTTAATATAAAAAAACAGTTACTCCTGGGAGTGCATCTCAAATCTAGGCAAGTAACTCAGCTCCGACTAGAACTGTGGGAGGACTCAGCTTTCAAGTTCCAATTTCAGGCTGAGAATCCATAGCAACACCCAGCAACTGCAACAAACAGTAGTTGTGGTCCCAACACAGGAGCATACCAGTATGTATACATATTTTCCCAGGCTGCTGCTGCTGTCTGATGAAATCAGTCACTCAAGAGCAATCTAATGGCCTATCATGACAGTCTGAAGCCAAACCATTGTCCTCATTGCACCAAACGTTTTAAAATATAAATTCTGCTATTATTCATGCATGGTGAGGCCAACAAATCCGGTTATAACTGCCATTGAAAAGATCGCTGGTTACTCCTAGGGATCCCAAGAGAAGGGAGCATGCCGTGTCAAGGGGGACCACATGGGGAAGCACTGGAGTCAGTCAGGAGGCAGAGAGAGTGAGGGACAACGTGGGCAAGAACTTTACTGTGGTTTCCACAGGAAGGAAAGAGCAAACCGGGGTGAGCAAGTTTAGGTTTGGCTAGCTTGAATAACGTGGGGGTTTATGGCATAGAGGCTGCCCCTAATGGTTTGGTACCTGGACCTGGGGTAATGGGCGGCACTGAGAGCCCCATTGAGGAAGTGGTTGGGGGTGTGGGCTCTGGATTGTTTGATTTGCATTTGAAAGGCATGCTTAAGAATGAGTTGCTTACTCTAGTAATTGGCTAGCACTGGGAGGGGAAGCCCCTCCAGGGTCAGCAAGGCCCCAGATGTCAAAGCATCCCAATAAAAAAAAAAATTAAAAAACAGCATTAATACTATGCCAATAACACACTTTCTTGATTACTGTAGCTTTGTGATGTCTTGAAATCATGTAGTGTAAGTCCTTCTACTTTGTTCTACTTTTCAAAGTTGTTTTGACTCTTCTAGATTTATTACATCTTCACAGAAATTTAGAATCAGCTTGAAAATACCTAGAAAACTCCCGTTAAGATTTATTGTAATATCTGTAAAATCGGTAGTGATTCACCTTTTTTCCTTTATGCTTGATATTGGTGGTTTGTATCTTCTCTTTTTTTTTTTTAATCAATTAGTCTTATTGGAGATTTATCAATTTTATTATGTTTTATAGAACCAATCTTTGAATTGTTGACTGCTCTATTGTTTACTTTATATTTTATTGATTTGTACTCTGGTTTTTATGGGTTTTTTCCTGCTTATCACTTTGCTTTGAATTAGCTTTTCTTTATAGGTCATTATTTCTCCTTTGCATTTTCTAAAATGGACATTTACGTTTATAATCATCCCTTTAGAAACTACTGTAGCTGCATTCAAAAAATTTTTATTTATTGTTTTTCATTATCATTCTGTTTTAAGAATACATAGGTATGTTTGTATGTGTGTATTTATATAGATAATTTTTGGTGCTGTCCCGGTGGTGCAGCAGTTAAGTTCACACGTTCTGCTTCTTGGCGGCCTGGGGTTTGCCGGTTCGAATCCCAGGTGGGGACATGCCACTACTTGGCACGCCATGCTGTGTTAGGCATCCCACATATAAAGTAGAGGAAGATGGGCACAGATGTTAGCTCAGGGCCAGTCTTCCTCAGCAAAAAGAGGAGGATTGGCAGCAGATGTTAGCTCAGGGCTAATCTTCCTCAAAAGAAAAAATTAAGAATTAGATAAGTTTCCTTTTTTCCTTTGACCCATGGGTTATTAAGAAGGATATTGTTTAATTTAAAAATATTTTGAGATTTTTTTCGATATCCAATTGTTATTCATTCCTACTTTAATAATGTTTTGTCACAGAAAATACTCTGTATAATTTATATATTTTAAAATGTATTGATATTAACGTTGTGGCCTAGAATATGATCTATCTTGTTGACTGTTCCAGGTGAATTTGAGAAGAATGTATATTCTGCAGTTGTTGAGTGTAGTGGTTTTCAAATATTCTATCAAGAAGGTTGATAGTCAAATCTTCTATATACTTACTGAGGTTTTGTCTATTTCTATTGAATGCTGAGCACAAGGTTTTCAAATCTCCAAATATAATTTTTGACTATGTATTTCTCCCTTTAGCTGTGTCAATTTTTGCTACACGTATTAGAATGTTGTGTTATTAAGCATGTATATTTTTAAAATGGTCTTGTCTTCTTGATGTATTAACATTTTTATCTTTATGAAATGTCCCTCTTGTAATTGTTTCTCTTTAAGTCTACTTTTTCTGAAATTAATATAGCCGTATTAGATTTCTTATGCTTAGTGTATTTGTGATTTATCATTTTTCTCTCATTTTACGTTTAAACTGTCTGATTCTCTCTCTTTCCTTATAAACAACATAAGTGGATCTTGCTTTCATTTTATTCACTGCCTCCTAATTGTGGCTGTTTACCCAATTGATATTTAATATAATTACTGATATGTTTGGGTTTAAGTCTAAAATATTGATGTTTGATTTCTCTTTGTCTCATTTGGCTCTTGTACCTCTTTTCCACATTTTGTTGCTCTTGCTTTGTAAATTCGGATATTTTTTAGCACTCTGTGCTATCTCCTCCCTTGGATTTTTACTTATGTCTGTGTTATTTTTAAGTGGTTATTTTAGATTTGCAATATCTTTAATATCTTATTAAATTCTACTTTAAAAAATTCTATTACTTCACCGTCAATGTGAAATTTTACAAATGTATGTTGCCAATTACTTCCTTTCTTCTCTTTTTGTTCTTCTAAATGTGCTATAAACTCCATATTATGTTGTTATAATTTTTACTTCAGTCAATAGTTCTTGAAGAGATTTAAGTATATATGTATGCATATAGATATGTATATGTGTGTGTGTACGAATTTTTTTTAAAGTTTCTTTACATTTATTGATATATTTACCCTTTTTGATGTTCTTCCTGGAACCCCAAGCTTCCATATAGTATTGTTTTTTCTCATTCTAAGTAGCTTACTTCATCAATTCTTTCAGCACAGATCTGCTGGAGACAAATTATTTCCTCTTTTCTCTCTGAAAATAACTTTTTCATCTTCATTTTTTGAAGCTCAGTATAGAATTCTAGGTTGACAGCTTTTTCTTGTCATCACTTTAAAGATATTTCATTTTAGCATTTTAAAAGTGGTTTTTTTTTTGCGGCTGGCCCCGTGGCCGAGTGGTAAATTTCACGTGCTCCACTGCAGGTGGCCCAGTGTTCCGTTGGTTTGAATCCTGGGTGTGGACATGGCACTGCTCATGAAACCACACTGAGGCAGCGTCCCACATGCCACAACTAGAAGGACCCACAATGAAAGAATATACCGGGGAGCTTTGGGGAGAAAAAGGAAAAAAATAAAATCTTTAAAACAAAAGTGGTTTTCTTTCTTTTCCCTCTGTTGTTTCTAATGAGAAATATGCCATTATTCATAACACTAACCCCTTCTTCCTCCAAGGCATTAGTGTGGGAGGTTGAGACACTCTACTGTGTAGTCGATCTGAGACAACTGCTTCTTGTTTATTTAGATTCATTTCACCACGGGCTTCATCTGATGTGAGGATATAACAAGAAATTTAACTTCACCAGGACTAGGGATCCGAATGCTAGGAAGGTTTCTCTCAGTTTTCCTGCCCTGTCTTTTAGCAGTGATGTGGGGATGGCGAGCCGAAGAGTCGAAAGAAAGATTTCTTGGACTCTCAAGATCTGGCACTAGTGCTCTTTTATTTAGAGAATAGTGTGGAATAGCATGGGAACAGGACCCATGGACAGCAAAGAGCTGCTGCATGGGGACAAGACCCATGGCCAGTAAAGAGCTACTGCATGGGGACAGGACCCATGGGCAGTCAGAGCTGCTTCTGCTGCTGCATGGTGACAGGACCCATGGGCAGTCAGAGCTGCTGCTGCATGGGGACAGGACCAATGGGCAGTCAGAGCTGCTGCTGCTGCGTGTGGACAAGACCCATGGGCAGTCAGAGTTGCTGCTGCCTGGGGACAGGACCCATGGGTAGTCAGAGCTGCTGCTGCAATGTGTTGAGGGTTAGGGCTAAATTTATAAGGCATGGGTATGTGACTTATTTTTACTGGGAAAAAAAAGATGATGTAAAATGTCATTAAATGGTTTCACTGCAGGTGGGGTCTGGTTATTCTGTGGTCGTATAACTTTTAGATACGAGTCTGGTCATATAGATCGGCATGTAGGCGAGGATTCCCTGGGCTTCTCTCCCTGGGGTAGCCTTAATCCACACCATAAAATCCATCGGGTCATATAGATCGGCATGTAGGCCAGGTCACCTTGGGCTTCTCTACCTGGGGCAGCCTTGATCCACATCAGCAGGACTCATGGACTTGTGTTTCCCTGGTGGATTTCTCATAGCTTCTCTTCTTCAAGCTAGAGAATACCACTATATTGTACTTAGTGTAAGGCTCAGAATGCCCATGGTGTCGCAGTTCTTCTTCCCTGTCTTTAAATTTCAAAAGGGCCGTGCACCTATGATATGTGCAAGAGGTTTATCTCAGCACTCCTGATGGTCCCCAGTTGTAATTGAACTCTTTCTAGTACTCAGTGTAAATCCTAGAATGTCTGTAGGGTTTATCTAAATTCTCCTGCTCTGACCTCGAACTTCAGAAAACTCTAAGCACCTGCATCTTAGAGATGATCTCTTTCAGATCTGTTGCCTTGCTTACAATCTTTCTCATGAGCACATGGTGAAAGCCTTTAGAAAATCTTGATGGGTACTTGAAAACTCCCTATCCCTAGTCCACCAGCTTACAGAGATAACAACTGTCATGTTGGTCCACACTCAGCCTTTAAAAATGTGTTGAAATTTTGTCTATTCTAATATTGAACTCCAATTAATTATTCATGCTTATGTATTTAAGGAGGAGAATACCTATACCTGCAACTTACTCTAAAATACATCAAAAAATCTGATGATGGATGGATAGATGGATCAACAGATCGCTAGTAATATAATAAGGCAAGTATAATAGGTTGCTAATTGTAGAATCTAGATGTACCTTATTTGCATGTTAACTATAAAATTCCTTCAATTTGGCTGTATATTTGAAACTTTTCAGAATAAAACATTAGATAAGAAGTTTAGCTCTATGTTGATAATGATATATTATTTCTCTCACTCTTCTGCCAAGTATGAAAGTTGCTGTGGAATCCCCTCTCTCCTAGGAAGGCTGGTCAACTTTTGAGATTTTAATTCATTGGGTTTCTTTGCAACCACAAGGCTCTGAATGGGTTAAACATATGCTGCTGTAAGTTGTGTGACTTATTCTTGTTATTGAGGCATAAACGACACTCTTGCTTTCTAAATTTAGGTATATCCTCATATGTCTTATTATGAACTATTTAAGGCTTTTGATATATATTGCCAAGCATTTTTCTAGAAATATTAGCAAGTAATGCCCCCACCATCTTTTTAAAAAAGGGTTACATGTCACTATATCTCCATTAGTTTCTTCTTACTATTGTTTCAGTAAAAATTACTTTAATTTATTTGCATTTCTTCCGTTACTGGGAAGATTGAACATGTATTTACATGTTCATGCAGCAATGTATTTTAGTTCTGATACCAATGGACTTGTTAAGGAAAAGTATTGTTAATTATGTTTATATCAATCTCAAACAATAAAGACATTATCACCAAAACATTCCACTTAATACTATTACTTTTAATGATAATGTCATAGCTACCATTTATTAAACATTGAGCTAAGGTTTTATATAGAGTACAATAGAGCTATGAGCTACATATAAATATTTCCATTTTATAGATGAGCAAAATGAGAATTAGAAAGATTTACTATTTCACTCAAGGTCTCATAGATTAGTAGTAGGTCACTTACTGAGACCTACACATCTCTTATGACAAAGTCATATGGATCACTACATTAATATTTAGTCTTCCTAAAGTCTATTTATGAATTAATCATGGTCAACATGTATTGTCCATTACCAAAATGTTTCTTGCTTTTATCTTGTGTATCTCCCATGTTGAAAAGTTCCACTTTTTTACTATCGTGTGCAACATATTACTTGTGTTTGCTTCAACTCTACTACTTGAACTTTTAAGAAAGATGGAATATTTATATTGATGCTCCAGGATTTGGGAAACAAATCTTTTACCCCAACTATGTTATTCCTGATTTTATAACCATCAATTCACATAATATCTTATAAACTGCAAACACGTTCAGGGAATTAGAAATATTTGAAGAAAAAATAATTAGTGATGGTCTTATCTTAATACCCCTGATATTATATAATGACTTTTAATAAATGACAAATGTTAGATGTTATGATTATCTTACATTAATGTGGGCATTTTTGTTAATATTCCTATATCTTTTATTCATTTTCTTATATAAAATACTTTTTTGAAATTTAGAGCATATTCTAATACACCAGGTTTCAGATACAAAGAATAATTTTATGAGCCCTTAGGGCAAAAGGAAACTAAGTTACAGAGAATTAATATCCTATTCAGAGTCCTACCTAATATATATTTGATATAGAATTTATTTCAAGACAATGTAATGTATACTTTCTTTTCTAGAATCGTCCTTTTGTTATACAAATATGACCTATAGTAGTGTTTGAAGATTTCAGATATTATAAATCTTTTGGCTATAAAAATCTATGTTTAGAAACAATGAATTGTGCATGTAATTCACAAATTGTGTTATAAATTCTTTAAAAATTTTTCATCTTTTTCAATACAAATGTTGAAAAATATTCATTCATTACACTTTATTATGCAATTCAGACAAATGAGCATATATTTTGGCTATATTTTTGTATCAGATTTCATGATCTTTTGGTCAAAACAAAAACTATATGAATTGGCTTTTAATACTGTCTAGCTAATCCAGGGAGCTGTTCCTTAGTGAAAATTCTCAAAACCTTTTGCCACTATAAATCTATCCAACAGCCCTAAGTTACTTTGCAAATACTTTTAGGAAGTTTTTCCTTTATTTTGGTTTTACATGAGCTGTCTTGTGTAATGAATATATTCTAGCTTTATTTTTTTGTTCACCAGGTATTTTAAGACAAATGAATATAACTTACTAGATTTTCTCTTCCCCCAGGTAAGTCTGCGTTATTGTTATTCAGTGCAATGAATGTAACAGAAGTTGAAAATGAATAAATTCAATTTTTAGAACAAGGAGTTTGGTGATATTTACACCTAGGAAGAGAATTCTTAGAAGCTGTCAAAAGCAATGAAATGGGAAAATAAAATAATGTGTAAGGTATTGCCCACCAAGATACATAAGTAAATACTATTCTTCTACGTTTAAAGGGAGTAGAAAAAACTACATATGTGTTTTGACATAACATTGATATTGCTTTGTTTATGTACAAAATCAATGTTGACGATGGACCTATAATTTTTTTGTTGCACATTCAAACATAGACAGAAATCAAACAATGGTTACATGGAATAATGGGTAAGAAAGAATACTTTGTCAAACAGGGGCAATTTGGGGCAATGTAGACATCTTTCTTCTTCATTCTTACTAATGAGAAAATGTTTTCTGTTTTTATTTTAAATCATGCTGTTAAGGGCTTTTGGCAAAACCAAATATTGATAGCACAGAAGATCAAATGATTTTAAAAATTAAAAAGAAATGCTTCTGCAGGAAAATTGTATAGATTTATCAATATTTTTAAAAGAATATTATTAAATGGAGTCATGGATAACTTTGCTTATATTTACATTTTTAAGTTTTGCTACAATAAATTGTGATATAAATCATGAGCATTTGGGGGCTGAAAAGTTTGGGTTTTCACCATTACTAAGTCAAGAAGAAATGTTGGGTAAATAATATAAGTAATTTCACCTAATCAAACAGACCATACAGGTATTTGAAGATGATGACTTGGATGGAGTTAGCATTTAGCACTTGTCCACATAACAAACCTAGCACAATATTCCAATAATAGGTTTCTTTCATGATAACACTTGTATCCGTTAGACAAAAATGCGTTCTTATTCATGACCATTTATGACTAAAGTTGGCACCATCAGATGCCTGATAATTAGGCTAATATTCTAAACATCACAAAATTCAGTGATTGCTAAACACCAAAGTTTAGGAGAAAACAAAACCTAATCTACTTGGAATTAAGTTCTAGTTATAAATCATATTTCTAAGACACTTTAAATTTTTTATGCTATGTGTTTTATGAGTCACAGTGGGCTAAATAAAAATAGCTTAGCTTTGTCTACAGAGGAACATTTGTTTATTTCTCCAAAAATACCTCACAACATTGCTATGCCTAGAGAAATCGACAATTTTCACCATAGTGATTTTTATGAGAGAAATCAATATTCTCATTTCATTCTCCTCTGAGTTTGCAAATGGATCAAAATCTAACTTTTAGTCACATCATGTAAATGACTTTATAATGACCTACCTGTAGGCAACTGCCTGGTTGTAAACGAAGCTGCCACACTATCTTCTGGGTAAATGTGAGTGTTTTGCTAGAGTAACATATTCTTGTTCCATGGGTTCTATCAAGTTTCTTTTTTTATTAAAGAAACATGAAACATGAAAATACTTATGTTTACATCAAATTTCTAGTCAAGACCCAAATGTGTATATGCTATAAAAGTAAAATTAATCTTATAAAATATTTAATTCACTATGGTACTTTCTTCATGTAAGTGAGTTCTACTTTTGATTATTTATCAGTCAAACTTCAGGCTACCACCAAATCAGCAAGCGTTATTTGAAAACTGTCGAGTATGTATTAGGCATTATAGAAATGAGATCCGGGGTCTTTGTCTTTGAGAAATCTGTCATTTTCTTGAGGGCAATAAGATTAGGACATATGAAAGACTTTAATAAAAAGTCCTGTGGAATCTAGAAAACAAGTGACATTATTCTAAACTAGACTACTAAAGGGAGTTTCCAGGAAGAACAAAAACTACAGAGATTTCCCATAAACTCCCTCTAAACTCCCAAACCAATTTCCCCTATTATTAACGTCTTGCATTGATGTACATTGGTTACAATTGATGAACCTACAGGATACATAGTTATTAGCTGAAGTCGGTAGTTTGCATTAAGCTTCACTCGTTGTGTTGTACAGTACTATGGATTTTGACAAATGCATAACATTATGTATCCACAAATACAGTATCATATAAAATAGTTTCATTGCCCTAAAAAGCCCCTCTGCTCCACCCATTCATCTCTCTCTTACCCCAAATGCCTAGTCTTTTTACTCTTTTTACTGTCTCCATAAATTTGCTTTATTCTAGAATGCCATATCCCTGGAATAATGCCATATGTAGCCTTTTCAGTTAGCTTCTTTCATTTAACAATATATATTTAAGGTTCCTCGATGTCATTTTGTAGCTTGATAGTGTATTTCTTTTTATCACTGAATAATATTTCATTGTATGGATATACCACACATTTATTCATTCACTTATTGAAGGACATCTTAGATGCTTCCAAATTTTGGAAATGATTAATAAAACTGCTATTCACATTATTATGTATGGTTTTTTTGCACATGAGTCTTCAACTTATTTTGATAAATACCTAGGAGTTCAATTGCTAGATTATATAGTAAGACTAGGTTTAGCTTTGTAAGAAACTGCCAAAATGTCTTCCAAAGTGGCTTTACCATTTCATATTCTCATCAGCACTAAATGAGAGTTCCTGTTTCTTCACATCTATACCAGCATTTGGTGCTTTCAGAGTTTTTGACTTTTAGCCATTCTAGTAAATAAGTAGCGGTATCTTGCTGTTTTAATTTGCAATTCCCTAATGACATATTATATTGAGCATATTTTCATATACTTATTTGCCATCTATACATCTTCTTTAGTAAAACGTTTGTTCAGATCTTTTGCCAGTTTTTAATTGGATTTTTCACTTTCTTAATGTGGAGTTTGAAGTGTTCTTTGTATAATTGGAGTACATCTTTTATCAGACATTTTTTAAAATTATTTTCTCCCAGTCTGTGGCCTGTCTTCTTATTTTCTTAATAGTGTCTTTCATAAAGCAGAAATTTTTAATTTTAATGATGTCAAACATTAATTTTTTCATGAATTGTGATATTGGTATTGTATCTAAAAACACATTGCCAAACCCAAGGCCACCAACACTTTTTTCCATTCTTATCTTCTAGAAGTTTTATAGCTTTGCATTTTATATAGATTATGATCCATTTTAAGTTAATTTTTATGGATGATAGACGGTCTGTATCTAGTTTTATCTTTTTGCCTGTGGATGTCCAGTTGTTCCATCACCATTTGTTGAAAAGTTTTTTTTTATCCATTGCATTTCCTTTGCTCCTGTGTCAAAGATCACCTGACTATATTTGCATGGGTCTATTTCTGGGCTCTCTATACTATCCTGTCATTCTATTTGTCTATTTCACCAATACTACATTGTCTTTATTTCTGTTGCTGCATGGTAAGTCCTGAAGTCAGGTTGTGTCAGTCCTCTTACATTGTTGTACTTCTTCAATATTATGTTGATTATTCTGCATCTTTTGCTGTTTTATATAAACTTTAGAATCAATTGGTGGATATCCAAAAATTAACTATTTGGGATTTTGATTGAGATTGCATTGAATCTATAGATCAAGTCAGGGATAACTAACATCTTAACAGTATCAAGTCTTCCTAAAAACTAACAAGGAATATCTCTCCATTTATTTAGATATTCTTTGATTTCTTTCTTCAAACGTTCACAGTTTTCTTTGTATATAGCTTGTACATATTTTGTTATATTTACCCCGAAGTGTTTATTTTTTTGCTAATGTAAAAAGTGTTGTCTTTTTCATTTCAAATTCCAATTGCTCTTTGATGGTTTATAAAAAAGTAAATGACATTTGTATGGTAAGATTCTATCCAGCAACTTTGATGTAATTACTCATTATTTCCAGGAGTATTTTTTTTGTGTAAGATTTCTTCTACCATTTACTATAACATAATCATGAGAATAATATCCCATCATATTCAGAAGCCCTGCTCACTTGAGGGAAGCATTTTTTTTTAAAGATTTTATTTTTTCCTTTTTCTCCCCAAAGCCCCCCAGTACATAGTTGTATATTCTTCGTTGTGGGTCCTTCTAGTTGTGGCATGTGAGACACTGCCTTAGCGTGGTTTGATGAGCAGTGCCATGTCCGCACCCAGGATTCGAACCAACAAAACACTGGGCCGCCTGCAGCGAAGCGCACGAACTTAACCACTTGGCCACAGGGCCAGCCCCTTGAGGGGAGAATTATATACAGACTTTGTATATCAGAGGGCTATACTCTGGTTGGTTATCTTAGAATTCTGCATTTCATACACTGGAAATTAGAAAAAAATATGTATTAGTTCCACATATTTTTAACCTAGAATTCCCTAACCTGTCAAATACTCTCAATGAAGTGTGAGAGCAAACTACACATTTTATAAATTAAAGGCCTTAACTCTACCTTAAATTCACTCTTTCTTGGGAAGCTACTGTTGGCTATTCAACAGCAAAATAAGAGATTAAATAATGAAAGAGGAAGACACTGCATTCATAAATCTGGTGATACACATAGTATGGAGGTGAAGAAAATTTGTAAATTATTAAATACAGATGGTCCCTAACTTATGATGGCTCCACTTACAATTTTTTAACTTTACAATGGTGCAAAACTGATATGTATTTAGTAAAAACAGTACTTTGAATTTTGATTTTTTCCCATGCTAGCAATATGTGGTATAATACTTTCTCGTGTTGCTGGGCAGTGGCAGTGAGCTATAGCTCCCAGTCAACCACACAATCATGAGAGTAAACAACTGATACACTTACAACCATCCTGTACCCATACAACCATTCTGTTTTTCACTTTCAATACAGTATTTAATAAATTACATAGGATATTCAACACTGTATTATAAAATAGGCTTTGTGTTAGATGATTTTGCCCAACTGTAGGCTGATTTAAGTGTTCTGAGCCCATTTAAAGTAGGCTATGCTAAGCTAGGATGTTACATAGGTTAGGTGTATTAAGTGCACTTTTGATTGACTATATTTTTAACTTATGATGGGTTTATCATGTCATAACTCCATCGTAAGTCAAGGAAGATCTGTAGTGCTGAAATAATTCTCGACAGTGATAGTTATACAACTGGCCAAAAGATCATGCAGTTCAAATTCAAAAAGCAGGGCAAAATGCTCCAGGAATGATGAGGCTGGCCTAGTGGCATAGCAGTTGGGTTTGTGTGCTCTGCTTTGGTGCCCTGAGGTTCACAGGTTTGGTTTCCAGGCACCGACCTACACCACTCAACAAGCCTTCCTTTTAATGTATTGCTATATTCAATTTGCCAGTATTGTGTTGAGGATTTTTGCATCTATGTTCATCAGTGATATCAGCCTGTAATTTTCTTTCTTTGTGTTGTCATTGCCTGGTTTCAGTGTCAGGGTAAGGTTGGCCTCATAGAATGAGTAAGGAAGTGTTCCAGATGTTCTTCAATTTTTTGGAATAGTTTGAGTAATGTGTTAAATCTTCTTTGAATGTTTGGTAGAATTCTAAAGACAAGCCATCTGGTTCTGGGCTTTTGTTTTTTGTCAGAGTTTTGGTTTTTTTTTAAGGAAGATTAGCCCTGATCTGTGCCCATCTTCCTCTATTTTAAATGTGGGATGGCTGCCATAGCATGGCTTGATAAGTGGTGCATGGGTCCATGCTTGGGATCTGAACCAGTTAACCCCAAGCCACCAAAGCGGAGTGCCTGAACTTAATCGCTATTCCACCAGGCTGGCCCCTAAAAGGATTTTGATTACTGTCTCAATCTCTTTACTTGTGATTGGTCTATTCAAATTCTCTATTTCTTCTTGGTTCAGTTTTTGGAGGTTGTATGAGTCTAAGAATTTATCTATTTCTTCTAGGTTATCCAATTTGGAGACATAGTTTTTCATAGTATTCTCTTATAATCCTTTATATTTCTGTGGTATCTGTTGTGATTTCTCTTCTTTCTTTCTAATTTTATTTATTTGAGCCTTCTCTCTTTTTTCTTAGTGAGTCTGGCTAAGGGTTTGTCAATTTTCATCTTCTCAAAGAACCATATCTTAGTTTCATTGGTTCTTTCTACTGTTCTTTTAGTCTTTATTTCTTTTATTTCTGCTCTAATTTTTATTATTTCCCTCCTTCTGCCAACTTTGAGCTTTGTTTGTTCTTCTTTTTATAGTTCTGTTAGGTGTAATTTAAGATTACTTATTTGAGGTTTTTCTTGTTTGTTGAGGTGAGCATGTATTGCTATAAATTTTCCTCTTATAACTGCTTTTGCTGCATCCCATAAGAGTTGGTGTGTTGTATTTTCATTTTCATTTGTCTCTAGGTATTATTTAATTTCTCCTTTGATTTCTTCATTGATTCAATCATTCTTCAGTAGTGTGTTGTTTAGTCTCCACATATGGTCTATCTTTGAGAATGTTCCATGTGCACTTGAGAAGAATGGGTATTCTGCTGTTTTTAGATGGAATTATCTATATATTTCTGTTAAGTCCATCTGATCAAGTATTTCACTTGAATCCACTATTTCCTTCTTGACTTCCATCTGGATGATTTATCCATTGATGTAAGTGCGGTGTTGAAGTCCCCTACTATTATTGTGTTTGTAGCCGCCCCTGACACAGGAAGGGTTAATAATCACTGGAAAAAGCTTGCCAACAAACTGTGACCCGGAGGTGAGAAGGCCAGTTAGCCAATGACGGGTAAGACCTCCAGGGGGAGGCAACCTAAGACAAGCATCGGCCGCCCGGGGGCACAGATGGAGAAACGATATCGATATTGGGAGCAGGAGGGACCGTTGCCTAAGAGACCTTGCCTGCTCTGAGATAAAAATATACGAGCACAGCAATAACATGATAATATCACAACAGATGCTGAGGGAGGGCTCCTTGAGAAATCACTAAGAATTCTTGGCATTCGCTAATTATTTCGTCCAGAACACCTGTGTATGTCTAACAGCTGTAAGCTATGTATATATTGAAACGCTGGTTATAATAAACTCAGAGTGGCCATCAGCCCTCTCCGCATCTATCCTGGTGTGTACATTGGATCATGACACTGACAGTGTTACTGTTAATTTCTCCCTTTAGGTCTGTTAGTAGTTGTTCTGTATACTTTGGTGTCCCAGTGTTAGGAGCATGTATATTCTTAAGCGTTATGTCCTCTTAGTGGAAAGTCCCTTTTATCATTATATACTGCCCGTCTTTGTCTCTCATTGCCTTTTTGATCTTGAAGTCTGCTTTGTCTGATTTAAGTATGGCAACATCTGCTTTCTTTTGTTTGTCATTTGCTTGGAGTATTGTCCTCCCTACCTTCATTCTGAGCATATGTTTGTCTTTAGAGCTGAGGTGTGTCTCCTGGAGGCAGCATATTGTTGGGTCTTATTTTTCAATCCAACCAGCTACTCTGTGTCTTTTTATTGGAAAATTCAATCCATTTGCATTTAGAGTGATTATTGATATACGAAAGCTTAATACTGCCATTTTATCTCTTTTTTCCCAGTTTTCTATATTTCCATTCTTTCCCTTCCCTTGTATTTCTGACTGCCATTTCAGTTTGGTGGTTTTGTGTTGTTGTTTTCTGAGCTTTCTCTTTTTTATCAATTATGGCTCTGCTCTGATTTTTTTTTTTTTTGTGGTTACAGTGAGGTTTGTAGAAAAGATCTTACAGATGAGACAGTCCACTTTCTGATATGCTCTTATCTCCATTAGCCTAAGCACGTTCCATCCCTATCCTCTTCCCCTTCTGAGTTATTCTAGTTAAAAATTATTCTTTTTTGTGTTGTGAGTTTGTGACTAAATTGAAGTGTTTATAATTGTTTTGGATGCTTTCCTTCTCTTTATCTTTTATGTTATAATTAATTGTTTCTTAACCTGTTCTGATAGAGAGCTTCAGTTTTCTGATTCAGTCTATTTATCTCCTTGCTCAAAGCTTTGTAGACCTTTGCCTTTTTGTTTCAGGTATGAGGGCTTCTTTTATCATTTCTTGTAAGGGAGTTCTAGTGGCAATGACCTCCTTCAGCTTTTGTTTATCTGGGAAAGCTTTTATTTCTCCATCATATCTGAAGGATGGTTTCATTGGATAGAGTATTATTGGCTGAAAGTTTTTGTCTTTCAATATTTTGGATATATCATTCCATGTCTCCTAGCCTGTAATATTTCTGCCAAGAAATCCACTGAAGACCTGACAGGGGTTCCTTTGTAGATTATTTTCTTCTGCCTTACTGCCCTTAAAATATTTTCTTTGTCATTGACTTTTGCCAGTTTTACTATTATAGGCCTTGGAGAAGGTCTTTTTGTATTGATGTAATTAGGAGTTTCATTGACTTCATGTATCTGTAAGTCCAGTTCCTTCCCCAGGTTTGGGAAGTTAGCTATAATTTCCTTGAACATTCTCTCTGCTCCTTTCTCCCCTTCTTCTCCCTTTGGAATACCTATGATCCTTATGTTGCTTTTCCTAGTTGAGTCTGATATTTCTCAAAGAATTCCTTCATTTTTTAAAAATCTTAGTTCTCTCTCTTCCTCGATCTGAAGGATTTCTATATTTCTATCCTCTAAATCAGTAATTCTGTCCTCCATATTGTCAGCTCTATTTTTTAAGGATTCTAGATTACATTTATCTCATTAATTGTGTTCTTCATATCCAGAATTTCTGCTTCATTTATTTTTATACTTTCAATCTCTTTGGTGAAGTATTTGTTCTGCTCATTAATTTTATTCCTGAGGTCATTGAACTGTTTTTCTGAGTTTTCTTGTAACTTATTGAATTTCTTTATGACAGCTGTTTTGAATCCTCTGTCATTTAGATTGTAAATTTCTGTGACTTCAGGGTTGGTTTCTGGAGACGTCATTTTCTTTCTGCTCTGAATTGTTATTCTGGTTGTTCATGATATTTGAGGAACTAATCTTTTGCTGGTGCTTTTGTGGTAGTATCAGGTCAAAGATTCCACCTGCTACCGCTGGGGGAAAGCATGAGCTATGTTCCTCATCCTGCCCCACCTGCTGGAAATTGTGCAGGTATGGTGGGAGCTTCTGCAGGCTGAGATAGCATTCGTACATGTGCTGAGCTGCCACAACCTCCACGTACAGTTGCACCAGGTGCTGTGCTTGGTGAGCAGGGCTTCTTCAGGGAGTCTAAGCTGGGGCCACTTGTTGGGACTGTGGCAACATGATGGGTGTTCCTGGATGCTGGGATAGCATTTATGTGTGCCATAGGACTATGGCTGCCTCCTCTTACAATCGTGCCAGGGTGTGTTCAGACTGGCAGGGCTGCAGTGGCATGGTGGGTGCTTCCACAGGCTTGGAAAGCATTTGTGCGTGCACACAGGGCTGCCACCATCTCTTTTGATAGTTGCACTGTGGTACCTTCCCACTGGTGGGCCCACAGCAGCATGGTGAGCACTCCCATGGGCTTGTATAGTGTTTGGCCACAGTCTGGGCTGCCCTTGCCTCCTCTCAGAGTAGTTTTTTAAAAATGGTAAAGTTTTTAAAAAATGGTAAAGTAACATTGTCTGATATTATGAGCAAACCTACTTTTCATTCTTTAACAATAATTGATTTTGAATTAATTATTTAATTTTTGTTTTCTGTTTGTTTGTTGGCTTTGCTGTTTATAAGCAACAATAGTTTAGACAGAGGTACAAAATTTTTAGTCAGTCATAAATGCAATCTAACCACTAAATTAACAAAGATTTTAATTTAGTGTCTTTTTTTCTGGGTTTTATCTTATTACGTTTTCCTCAGTAACAGACTTTGGAGACTTTAAATGGAAATGTAAATGCATACAATTCTGACAAAGATATGCAATATCTAAGTATAACTTAAAATAGAAAAAAATAATTAAATACAATTTTATAATACCCTCTGTGGAAGGATTTCTTTTTCTATAAGCATTTTAATGAAAGTAATGTTGGAAAGGGCAATTACACAGGAATTCCGTTTATCTTAAGTTATATTGATTCACAAACATTGAAAAAATATTGCAACAATATTATTTTGGGTAAATATTATTTACTGTGAAATTTTCTTGGGAAACTTCACCTAAAATTTACATGTTATGATGTGAAATTAGGTTTCTTAAATTCCTACAGCATTTAATTTCTATCAAGTTTTGGATAGAGTTTATGGATACACACACACACATACACAAACACACACACACATTTAACACTCTTACTTGATATTTTCTCAAAGGTCTCATTGCTCTTCCATCAATTCTTTGAGGGAGAATCTAGGAAGATTCATGGTGTGATATTGCCCATCTATCTGTCATTTTGCTCAGAATAAATCAATCCTTGGGGTTAAAGCTTTCTATGGGAGCAGCCTCAGACAGACCTGTGATAGACACTTAGTGTAAAACTAAACTACTGTTCACAATTTTAACTGATGGAACATAATTTATATTGAATTTACTCCAATCAGTGACTTACCAGGGAACAGAAGTGTGCAAATTGTATGAAATTACATACAGAAGCTCCTTCACTTATGATGGGGTTACATCCCAATAAACTCATCATAAATTGAAAATATCATAAGTTGAAAATGGATTTAATATAGCTAACCTACCAAACATCATAGCTTAGCCTAACCTACTTTAAATGTGCTCAAAACACTTACATCAGCCTACAGTTGGGCAATCATCTTGAGTTTCCTCTTAAGAGTAATTGCTTTCCTCTTCTTCTCACCAAAAGCAGAAGACACAGATGGGCATGTTGAACTGAAAACACAAAATACAATATTCAAGAAATGCTGGCAACACAGTCACTGTACGGTATTGGTTGTTTAACCTTGGATTGAGTGGCTGACTGAGAGCTGTGGCTTGCTGCTGCATATTGAGACAGTATTGTACCACATATTCCTGGCCTTGGAAAAGAACAAAATTCAAAATTTTAAGTACAATTTCTACTGAGTACATATCACTTTTGAACCATTGTAAAGTTGAAAAATTGTAGGTTGAACCATTTTAAGTCTGGGGCCATCTGTATAATATTCTTGTATGCAGGATGATAGGCTTATAAGATGTTCAGAGTTAATCAATTAAATATATTACAAAACATCAACTTATAATGTTGCTGTCATTTTTAATTGTTTTTCTTTGGGGGTTGGTGTTTTGTGTTGTAATTTTTGTATATTTTTGCTTTATCTCATTGGGAGAGACAATTTTTCAACTGTATTATTTTGAAAATATTAAACATAATTACACATAAATTTTATATATGTGTGTCTCTAATATAAATGTCCACAGTGAAACTTTTCTTAAATACCATGAAATATAATGAATCATAGAATA
This sequence comes from Equus caballus, assembly GCF_041296265.1. Taxonomy (NCBI): domain Eukaryota; kingdom Metazoa; phylum Chordata; class Mammalia; order Perissodactyla; family Equidae; genus Equus; species Equus caballus. Next base: position 83,264,610 of record NC_091715.1, read on the forward strand.
TTCATTTCTTGTAAAAGTTACTGTACTACTTAAAAGGTAAGAAAAAATTTCTTTTATTTATTTATTTATTTATTTAAATTTTTTTTGAGGAAGATTAGCCTTGAGCTAACTACTGCCAGTCCTCCTCTTTTTTGCTGAGGAAGCCTGGCCCTGAGCTAACATCGAGCCCATCTTCCTCTACTTTTTACGTGGGATGCCTACCACAGCATGTTGTGCCAAGCAGTGCCATGTCCGCACCTGGGATCTGAACCGGCAAACCCTGGGCAGCGGAGAAGTGGAATGTGCGAACTTAACTGCTGTACCACCGGGCCGGCCCCAGAAAATATTTCTAGTAGGAGGAGTCTGTTCTCCTTCTCGTTCACTCAAACTTTGTAGAGAGTCTGGGAAAAGATAAAATAAGTACAGAAAGCTAGTGGTAGAGAGACAGACAAAATTTCCTGATGCTCTGTGTTTTTCCCAAAGTCTTAGCTTTAAAAGGAACACACAAATCTTGAATCAATGTATTCAAATTTATTTATTCTCAATTTCACCACTTGATTTCAAATTATCAGTCATGCCTTATTTAAAACTTTAGCAAGAAACTATTTTTTTATTATGTGTACTATCTACTTGTACTATGAAATTTTCTCATTTTTAAAAGTATTACTTCATTTAAAAAATTATTTCTATATGTTGTATTCTGACATCTCAAGTTTCCACTGCTCTAAATTCTTAGACTATGAAGGGTGGTTTCTTTGCTTATTTTTTTTGTCAGAGTTGGGAACAATTTTTCTTTATCTACTCTTTTAAACCTTTCCAAACATGTGTGCGTAATATTTGTCACATAATCTCTCAGTGTACTTCACATCTCTGACCCATTAACCACTTCTTTCAAAAACCTCTGGATTCTTTCAATTCCTCTCTTTCCCAGATTTCCTTTTGTTCCTATGTGTGAAATCTGAAATTAGAGCAACGGAATCACCAAAGAAACTAAGGTGATTGACATAGTACAGCAATGGCTTTGGAGACTTAAGGATGGCAAAGCAGACGAGCAAAAAATAAGCCACCAAACATCTTAGGTGTGGAAGAGGGTTCAACTAATTCTTTAGCAAAGGAATCTATTTATGACCTGGTAGACTAAATTTTAAATTATATATAGGCTCAATTGCCCAGAAAAAAGGATTTTTTAATGTGATTCACTGGAAAATTACAATTTTTTGTTTTAAATTACTCTGAATGATCATTTTAGTTCTAGCAAACAAAGCTCTGGATGGCAAACCACATTTATCCATTATAATTTTCTAAGACGTAAGGAATCAATAATTTTTCTTTATGCCGTTACATGTATAAGCTCACCATTTCTACTTCTTAAATACTGCCAGCAAGATCATCTTTCTAATATTAAAATCTGATAAGGTCACACCAATTCATTATGACCTCTGTTGACCAAAAGATAAAGTCAAATCTCCTTAGTATGGAACACTACCCCTTCAAAATCTAACTTCAATCACCTTGTCAGCCTTGCCTTCCACAATTATCCCCACCCTACTACTATAAAAGGCTCTTTGTTCTAGAAGCAATACATTTCTTTTCATTTCCATGATTCGTTTTACCTTTTCACAACAACTCTTTTATGCCACATTTTCACCTCTGCCTGATGTACACTTCTCTCACTTTACGCATTTCTGGAGATAAACACTTATTCATCCTTCAAAACTGGCTCAAATGCTGCCTCCCTTGTGAAGCCTTTATCACCTTTAATTGTTGCCTCAAGCACAGTTAGTTTATATCTCAAGTGTACTTGCATTTTACTATCCTTATGCTTATTTTACCACTTAATGCATTATGTTAAAACAGTTTGTACATCCATATTCTCACTAAAAGATGAGTTTACTGAAGACTAGGATTACAGTTTTTTAGTCACTGTATTCAGGGACTGGCACACTGTGTAGGACAAATTACACATTTTATTAATGGTCATGGAATGGAGGAATCATTCATGGCATGCATGGCAGCATTGCAAAGGCTGTGCCTGGACAATGTCTGTCTTGAATTAATCAATTATGACATGTCTATTATTATGAGCGCTGCTCTTGCACAAAATAGCTGTAGTTTGAATGGCAGCCCCTCAAAAATCTTTCTATTGGAAAACTTCTCCTCTATCTTCCAGTTATCCATTCCTTTATCGGATATGACATTCAATGACTTACTTTGGCCTTTTGGCTATGGCTCAGAAAGTTTGCTGTGGTATACAGAGTTTTTGGAGTCTTACAGATCCTTCTTTAAATTTTGTCTCCACTATTTGGGCAATAAATGATTTAGCAATATGCAATTAATTTTTCTGGGCCTGTTTCCTCCACTAACTTAGAGGTTGCTGTAAAAATCAAATAATGTTATTGTAAAGATAAACAATTGACAAACAGAAACATTTAGTAAATGTCAGATCCCCTTCTAGCTTCCCAAGAATCTCATTGACTTATCAGTACCCACAGAGTACTCTCCATGTTACACTTCTCTGTTTGTCCATCCACAATCCTTACCCATCTAATACCATATTCTCTCAATAAATATGTTCTTTAAAGTATTGATAGGTGATGGTGGTTTTAATTAGCTAATCATTCCTAATGGATTAAGTAAGTAATTGGTTTCTTCTAGCACATACTATAATATGTGAGCAATGTTTATGGGGAATATATGGTAAGAGACACAATTCCTCCCCAAAAAATCTTATTGCTAACATTTAATAAAGTAAATTTGGGGCAATGAGTTTCTCATTTTACCTTAAATTATAATTAATATTTAATTGCTTAGTATGTCCTTTCTTAAGAGGACCAGATGTGAAAATCTCTATCCCCCTTTTACTCTACACTATTCATTCTCAGTTTTTAACTATCCCTCAAATAAACCACTCATTACTAATCTTAACATTTTTCGAATTTACTTCTGGGAAAGCAATGTTTTGGTATCTTACATGGTAGAAAATGCTGCTTAGCTGTCCAATGCTCATTGTCCCCTATTTTTCTTAGTAAAAGAACCTAGAACTTCTTCTAGCAAAGTATGTATCTATGACTAAGTTGTAACCCATGAAATGTAAGCAACATAATTCATGAGACTTTGGGAAGAATTCTAAAGGAAATTGACTCTGCTATGAGGTATATCACTTTTGCTATTCTTTTTTTTCTTCTTGCCCCCTGAAGCACCTCTCTTGGAGCATGTGGAAGCCTTGAGGATGGAATGCAATGCCAGGAGCCTGGAGAAAAAATACACAGGCATGCAAGATTTGTGATAATTGTGGAATTCCATATTAGCCCTATACGGCCCACCTCAAGGTTTCTATTATGTGAAAGAGAAATAAACTTATGTTTACAGCTATGGTTATTTTGAGTTTTCTGTTAAATGCAGCTTAACCTAATTCTAATAAATATCAAATAGGGCATATAATGCAACTCATGTAGAAGATAAAAACATTTCTACTGTTTTTTGTCTTGTTCCTCATTAATTCTCTTGCACTAGAGAAAACTTATTACTCAGAGTACCCTCAAGAAATTATGCAAGTGACATGATTACGTTACAGCCAACAGGCCAAGATAACTAGATCTACTTAAAAAATGAAACAAAATAGACAAATAAACAAATTGGAAGTCAAACACCTCCCATTTTTAACCCCAAATTGAGGTGAGAGCTAGAGATATTTAAACATAGGAAGTGTTTCTATTAGTTGTTTTACTTAAGTAGAAATCATCTATCCACTATCCAGTGTTCTTCAACTTTTTTCTTCCCTTCTCACTAGCAAAATTTATGGCTCTGACTGTTCTGTTTCCTTATTCAGTTTTAGAATTCTATATCATAAATCTTCTTGTGTTGATACTTTTTGTACCAACATGTTCTAATTTCCAAACTACCTACTGTAGCGTGAACATAAAATTTTCCTGTTTCACTTACCCGTCCCAAAGAAAATTGATCTCCTGGTTGAATAAATGACCTTCAATTTCTACTATGAATTTTAAAACAACTAAGTGTTTCTTTTAGGCTTTCCAGAGTAGCTTTCTTTGCCCTCCCTCTGTACAACATTTATACTGACTTCTTTGGAGGCCATTTCTTTCTCTCTTTGTTGAATAACCATCTTATTTTTCTTTTCTAAAATATACTTTGGAAGTTTTTAACCTTTTCTATTTATTTTTTTTCTATAATCATCTAACCATAGGATATTTATTCAAATAGCTTCAGCTTCAAAAATAAGAGATTTTTTTTTTAGAGAGCAAAATTTGAATATATCATGTCTGTTTTATTTTTGTCATCTATATTTCAGCTTGCTTCAACATGCACTACATTGCCAGGAATGTGTGTGATCAGCCTTGTCAAAGTACTGAGAACAACACAAGAGTATGAACAATTTGGTCACAGCCCTCTAGGAACGTAGAATTTGGTTAAAGACATAAAGCATAAGCATGGGGCGTGAGTGAATTATCCCATATGTTTTACAGGTAAATGTCAAAATGAATAGCATAGGCATTAAGGGTTGATTTGATTTTAGGATTTTAGCAGCACCTTCCGTTGCTCCTATCCAAATACCTTAAGAGGATTGGAATCTGTGTATTATGTTGCTGCCCTATTGCCATCTATTCTGTCATCTATCTAAATACCTCCAGCAAGAGCACCCCCTGTGTCCCTGTGAAATCTATGTCATCCCTGGGTAATGTCAGTTGTTTGAAAACCCCATGTTGAGGCAAAATTCATCTTCTTCAAGCTTCCGGCTATTAATTTAAGGTCAGGCTCTTCCTCTAACCATTCATTAGATCTGGAGCAAGAATATAAAAATGGATGCACTTATATCAGACGTCGAAATATTCTAAAGGTATAAATCAAGCTAACCAAACTTTGAATGAAAATGTTCTTTTATATTGACAACTATACCATCATAATGACATCATACAAATATATGTAAAATTTTGGGTTTTATATGAATGAAAATTGAAAAAATGTCAAGAAGACTTTTGAAACATGCCACAGTTAGATTAGACTCCACTTTAGATATTCTGATATTTCTTTGGGTATAATGATCATCTACTGAATGACTCTGATACCCATAAAGTGACACAACAGTATCCAATGGCAAGGAGACTTTCCAATTCTATCCCAATTCTTACATCTACTCTGTATTCTCATTTCTTCCTGTCATTGCTTTTGCTATATGCCCCTTTAATCTTCTATATTTCTATTATGTATTTCATTTTTAATTCCACACAGTTTTTCCTATCATTCTATTCTTTATTCCACTAACTGTCTTATTTCTCCACTGCTTTTTGTAATTTTTATTTCTCTCAATTCCTCTGCCCTTTACTAAAGATAGGCCAAATAGAGAAGAGAAAATATTGAGAAACTTAAAAAATCATTTTTAAAAGTTATTGACTACTAAAATTCTAAAGAAAACATTATTCTAACAAGATTTCTAAATGGAATGTAAACTATCTAATAGTAATTAGATGTTTGAGTATGTTTACCTTCAATAAACTGTCTATTAAGTTTGTAACAATAATTTACTTTTGAGGATTTTTGTAGTGGAGCATGACCTAATTAATGAAGAATATTAATATAACTCATCTTATTCCATCTAATAAAACATGTATGAAGAAAAATAAATATTTTCATTGTTATAAAATGCTTTTGAATTTTATGATTTTACTGAGTATTGAAGTATTTTAAATTTTTGATTATTTCATTACTTATTTTTCACCTACTTTGCACTATTGTCTTCATTAACAATCCTGAGTAATTTTTAGTTTTTAGATTTTTTAATTAAGTTTGGCTGGACATTTTAAGGACACTGAATATTTTTGTAATTTACGTAACAGATAACAAAATAATCCAATTTCCTCATCTCCTACAAATTATCCTTTCAAAGAATGTAGGCTTGCTGCCCATGTTTTAAATAAGCGTTACCCTTAGCCTAGATACCACTGTCAATTATTAATCTTTTATTATTGCCTCTGGGGAAAGATTAAAGGAAAAGCAGAAACAAAACTGACAGTTTGGTTATCACATCTGGAATAAATGAAAAGCATGACCTGAATCCATCAGGGAAGATTAGGTAAATGTGAGAAAATTACTGATGTCCTTTCACACATGTAAATTCAAACTAGTTCTAAATTGAGGTATCAAACTTTGGTCAGACAACACATATTGCTTGGTTAATATTTAACAACACAAAATAAGAACCAGGACAGGTAATATTATATCAGTCATGAAACTACTCTACAAGTGATTTTTCGAAAAGTAAGAAAATATCAATGTACAGACTGTGTTAATTAGGATCAAACTAGGTTTTGGAAAGGGGGGTTGGTGTGATACACAGGCAGTCACTGTTATGAAATAAAACCCCAATAATTCCAACCAACTAAATTAATCCACAGAAGTAAAATTAATGTCCACTTTGTTCCAGGCACTGGTTAGTCAATTTCATAAAATTTTATCAAACTATGTCTGTAGAAACTGTGGTGAGCTGGACATTTTGTTCATTTTATAAATTATTCAACTGAAATTCAGAGTTGTTCGTGGATACAGAATTGAACACAAGTCCTCTGACTGCAAGCCCAGTACTCATACTTGTTCCACACAGAGCAGGATTACAATGTTAAATCCAGCTACTGCATGATTTTACACACATACATGAAATTGAGATAAAACTAAGTATTTTTATGTGTTGCAATGGAAACTAAATTTATACTTTGTCCCTTGCTGTTATTAGAATGATTAAAAATAAAATATCATGCTTTCCTTTATCATTAAAGGAAACACAATCATAAAATACAGTCCACCTCTACTTTCTCATCGCAGGTAGAGTAATGGAGGCTTACCTATTTCTGCTCTATGGAAGGCACAGATAATTGAGTTTTTTTCAAAGGGCAGCATCCTCTCAATCACTTTCCCAAAATAGAAGAATAAGTATGAACAAAACAAAATATTTTTGTGTAATGCAGTGAAGATAACTACTAGGAGTATAAAACATACATACAAATATAGTTATGTTATAATATATATTATGTTATTTTCATTTCAGTTTTAAATTAGGTTGTGCCAGTTGGTGGTGGTCTTCATTTTTAGAAACAAACTCCAACCAATTGAAACACAAAAAGAATCTATTGGAAGAAGATGCAGAAGAACATAGAAACATGAAGATGAGTGGAGAACTTATTGAAGAAAACGGATAATCCAGGAGATAAGGCTGGTCAATGACTCAATGACCATAACCATTACCACTATCATAAATTCTCTTTTTTTAATCATCATTATAATTGTTTTTGTTCCACATCCTTTCAAATTTCAGACTACTGAGTGGAGCATCTAATTGGCTAGTCATAGGTCACATGATTATCTTACACGTGGAAGAGAGGACAGAAAGGAAGTATCTGACATTGTTCAAATTCTGCCTCCTGCTAATGCCCCACAATGGGGATTCCTAAAACTAGACATGGTATTTGAATACTAAGTAGCCAAAAGTGTGATCGAGACCCACTATTGTCCATTTCATTCACTACTGAGTATCCATGAACACCCTTCTTTTCCTAAAATGTTGCCATTGCTCATGATGAAAACATCCCTACTACAAAGAAAAATGAATTCATCCTCTCTTCAAAGAAAACCAAACCGAAATCTCCTTAGTTACCACATCCAGTCCCAAGTTCATGATCTCTGAGTAATATTCATTCCTCCTATAGTTTTGCTGAGTTCTGTTCCATTATTTTGCCACTATGGGCAAATTTTTATATTTAGCCATAACCAATATATCCTACTTACAATAATATGAGGAGGAAAAAAACGTTAAAAATGGAAATGTATGAAAAAGTGGGGGAGTCAGTTGCTGAATAGATTGTTTTCTGTTTTCTTGGATTTGGAGACTAAAGTCCATGCATCAGAACAAAAAGTCTTAATTATCAGAGAGCTAGCAGCTATGGGGGCAGTGACTTCTTCACAGGACTTACTATTTACATAGAATCATTGCTGTGGGTGTGCAAAGTCCCTTTAATTTGCATCCTTCAGTTCCTGGAAATAGGTATTGTGGCTATGATAAAATATCGTACCTTACATTTATCTCTAGTTGATTATACACAAAATCTTGAAGAACAGGACCCCATTTTTCCAAGAGGCGTACAACTAAGTATTATTTTCTTTTTCAATATTTACATATACTCCTCTTCTCCCTCCAACAACTCTCTCATGTAGCAAAACATATGGTCAAAGGTACATATACTTAAAAAAATAATATTACCATTTTGCACTTTTTAGTCAAACTATGGACTTTATTCAGATTTAATTCATTTTCCCACTATAATGTCCTTTTTATGTTCTAAAGTCTAATCCAAGTTATAACTTTGCAGTCAGTCATCATGTCTCCTTAGACTTCTTTGGTATGTAACAGTTCCTTATTCATTTCTTGTGGTTCATGATCTTGATACCTGTAAAGAGTACTGGTCAGGGGCTTTGTGGAATGAATCTCAATTTCAGTTTGTCTGACGTTATTCTATGATTAGAATGAGGCTATAGATTTTGGGAAGAATATCATTGTGGTAATATGTCATTATTCATCCATGATATCAGAGAGTATGTGATGCCTGTATATTTTATTACTGGTTATGTTAACAGTCATCACTTTGATAAGGTGATGTCTATCAAGTTTTTCACTGTAAAGTTACTATTTTTCTCTTTGTAATTAAGAAATACTTAGGGGGAGATATTTTGAGGCTATGCAAATATTCTGCTTTTCCTTACACATCTGCCCTCTAATTTTAGAATTCATTGGTGGATGTTGCCTGCAGCAATTACTACTGTGTTGTTCTAATGGTGATTTTCTAATTCCTTCATTACTTCTACATTTATTAATTGGAATTCTCCTATAAAGAAAACTTGTCCTTCTCTCATATTTATTCAAGTATTTATATTAGTGTGAGCTGTGACATTATTCTCAAGGTTTTAATCCAAAACTTTCTATATTGATTTTGTTTCTTAAATTGCAGCAGCTTAGGTCATCAGGAGCTCTTAGAGATTGGCTCCTCTGTCCTTTTGACATGCTCCAATCCTTTTCATTTGTATTTTTTAATTACTTCCTTACTATATAGAACAACAATATACTCTAGTCTCATCTTGTATTTCCTTGTCCCATCCTTGGAATTAACCACTTCTCCAAGGATTGCTAGTTTTTTTCATTAGAGAACGTTAGTTAAGAACCATGATCTGGGAACTAAGTTGGCTCATTGGTAATGAGATATCATTGCTTCTAGGCCTTCCCAGTGGACAGAAATAGGAAATACATAACAGTTTTGTTGCCTCAAAAATTCTCTCATGCTGTCTCCTCTAATTTCAACACCCTACCAACAACTTACCTGTTTTCCATCCCTGTGTCTTTTCTGCAATGCCCCATGAATGCATGTAGACTTTGGTTCTAGCTTCGATCACTTAGAAAAATGCATTTATAATTCATCCTTGTTGCGGTTTGAATCAATAGTGGCTTCGTTTCTATTGCTGAGTAGTAATCCACTATATGGATACACCATAGTTTGTTTATCCATTCTCTAGTCTAAGAACAACTGAATTGTTCTCAGTGTTTGATAATCATAAATAAAACTGCTTAAAAACTCACATACCAGTTTTTGGGAAAATATACATTTCATTTCACTTGGGGAAAAATCTAGGAGCAGGATTACTTGGCCATATAATGTGTATGTTTAATATTTTGAGAAACAGCCTTTTTTTTCCAAAGTAACTGTATCGTATGCCTCCCCAAAAGCAATTTGTAAGAGTTCCAGCTGCTCTATATCCTCACCAACACATGGCTTTATCAGGTTTTTGTTTTGGTTTTTATTTTGCCATTTTAGTAAGTCTTAATGCCCTATCATTGTGATTTTAATTTGAATTTCTCTAGTGCCTGATGATGTCAACCACTTTTTCATATGCTTCTTTTCCATCCATGTATCTTCTTTGTTCAGATTTTTTGCCCAGGGGTGGGCAGATGAGTTTGTTACTGGTAAATTTTAAGAATTCTTTATAAATTCTAGGTAGAATTCCTATATATCATTTTTAGACCTTTTACGTTTAATATGATTTTTAACATCATTAAATTTAAATCTATCAAACGGCTAGTTGTTTTCTGTTTGTCCCACATGGACTTCCTGAACTTTGGTATCCCATACAGCTGTAGTACAATATAAAACCTTGGAAAGAATCTTGCTACATCACTACCAACAAGACTGCAGATCTTATTTGAAAATAGGCTGTTCCAAGTTATATATGTATTTTGTAAACCCTACAGCAACTACTAAAAAGATAAAAGAAATATAACCAATAATAATCCAATAATGGAGATAAAATTGAATCACAAAAATCAATCAATTAATCTAAAAGCAGAAAGAAAAAGAGAAAAAAAGAACCAAAACAGGTGGACATAGTTATTCCAGCACCAATTTTTGTGTGTGTGTGTGAGGAAAATTGGCCGTGAGCTAACGTCTGTGCCAATCTTCCTCCATTTTATATGTGGGGCGCTGCCATAGCATGGCTTGATGAGTGGCATGTAGGTCCAGGCCTGGGATCTGAGCCTGTAAACCCTGAGCCGCCAAAGTGGAACTTGGGAATTTAACCACTACACTACCAGGCCAGCCCCACCAGCACCAATTTTTGAAAAGTATTTTCTGTCCCTATTTGATGGTTTTATTGCCTTTGTTGAAAATCAAATTACTCTGTAACTGTTGGTTTATTTCTGGGCTATATATTTTGTTCTACTGATTTATTTTCATATTCTTATGAGAGTTCAATTCTCTCTTGATTAATATAGCTCACTAATATATTCTAAAGTTAGGTAGTGTAAGGCCCACAAATTTATTTTTCTATTTACCAGATCACTTTGAATGTACAATAATCTTTGCGTTTTTATATTACTTTTAGAATTGGCTTGTCAATTTTTGATAAAAAAGATGATGGCTTTATGATTGGAATTTTGTTGTATCTATAGATCAGTCTTGATGGAATTGATATCTTGACAATAAAGAGTCTTCAATTTGATGCCATTTATTCATGTCATATAATTTTAAACAGTGTTTTGTAGTGCTTTTTTTTTTTTGAGGAAGATAAGCCCTGAGCTAACATCTGATGCCAATCGTCCTTTTTTGCTGAGGAAGACTGGCCCTGAGCTAACATCCGTGCCCATCTTCCTCTACTTTATATGTGGAACGCCTACCACAGCATGGTTTGCCAAGTGGTGCCATGTCTGCATCCGGGATCCAAACTGGCAAACCTCGGGACGCCAAAGCAGAACATGAGCACTTAACCACTGCACCACCAGACCTGTTTTGTAGTTTTCAATATAGATGTCTTGAACAATATTTATTATATTTTTCTAAGTATTTTATAGGTTTTTTAAACTATAGTAAATGGAATTGTAATTTTGAATTTTCTCTGTTTTTCTTTATTTTTCTTACCTTATTGGAATAGCTATTGTCTCCTGTTCCACAATATTGGTTTTTTTTCCCAATAGTTTCTCTCTTTCTCCTGATATTTCCTGTATTTAATTCAATAGAAGGTTATTTTTTTATACATCACTGAACATGGTTATAATAGTTATTTTAATAAACTTGTTCACAAATCCCAGCATTCAGGTGATCTCTAGGTTGGTTCCATGATCATGAAATGGTTCATGTCTTTTTGTTTTTACATATTTTGAATAATTTCTATTTGATTCTATGTATTTTGAATGATACAGTGTAGATTATCTGGATTCTGTTGTGTTCCTAAGAGGTATGTGCTTACTTTTAATGCAGGAATTTATTTGATTTAACTCTAATATAAAATCCTGTTGCTATTGCTGCATTGGGAAGCAGCTCAAATTTTATTTCAGTTCTTCTAGTCTTAGCTGAGCTCCTTACAGTTTGTCCCACACATGTATTTTAGGTTTCAACCTAATATTCCAACAGAGTTTATAAACAGAATGTGGGCCTTGTATTTCATATTTCTTGCCTTACTGCACTGTGTAGTACCTCCCAATATTAAGGAGAAAGTGTACATATTTCACCATTAAGATTGCTGTTAGCTGCAACTTTTTCATGGATTTTTGCTAGCAGATTCTATCCCTTCTATAATTTGCTTGCTCAGAGATTTTATCACAGATGTGTGTGAATTTTCTCAAATGATTTGACTGTATCTACTTAGATAATGATATGATTTTCTTCTTTTATTAAATTAATGTGGTAATTACATGGATGGTCTTACTGATGTTATTCTAACTTTGCATATTTGCGATAAAATATACCTAGTCATTGCTCTAGATTAAATATTTGTGTCCCCCCAAAATTCAAATGTTGAAACTTAAATCCGAATGTGATGGTATTTGGAGGTAGGGATGTTTAGAGGCAATTAGATCTCAAGGGCAGAGCTCTCATAAAAGGAATTAGTGCCCTTCTAAAGGAGACCCCAGACAGCTCCCTTGCTTTTTATGGCATGTGAGGACACAGTGAAAATATGTCTATCTATGAACTACAAAGTGGGTTTTCACCAGACGCCAAATCTACTGACACCTCGATCTTGAATTTCCCGGCCTCTAAGAACCATGAGAAATAAACTTCCAATGCTTATAAGCTACCCAGTCTATGATATTCTATTATAAAAACTGAAACAGACTGAGATTGTCATGATGTATTATCTTTTTTTATAGCTATATTTGATTTGCTGATACTTGATTAAGGGTTTTGTGTCTATGTTCATTAGATATAGTGATCTGAAAATGTATTTTCTTGTACTTTTTTCCTATTTTTGTATCAGAGATATGCTGGACTTAAAATTAAATGGAGAGATTTCCAAGTTCTTATTTTATGAATACATTTTGTTTAATTATATGACGATAAGTTCAAGGATTTGGGGGTTGATCAAAGAAGAGGTGGGACTGTAAGAGATAGTGACACACAGCAAGATTTATTGGCTGGAACTTGGACGGAGTTGCATGAGAGGGGATATCCCTCCTAAGAAGACAACTTCCAGAGACATCAGTGCAAAATCACCACCTAGAAGAGGAATAGAGCAAGGGAGCTTTCAGAGGAGGACAGAAGGAGAAATCTGAGTTAGGGCTTAAATGTCTGGGTGATGTCGCTCAGCAGCAAGGTGGGGAATCTCTGGATCAGAAAGCTCTAAAGAGCAGCAACAGTTTGGTGTCTTTTATAGCTACATGGTTCATCTTATCTGTGGTTAGCAAATGTTAGGTACAGATTTACAGGGTATGTAATGAAGGCAAGCTCTAAATGGCTCAAAATATGCTTATTTAGGCTATATTTAAAGGAAATGGTTGTATAAGAATTTGGTTTTAGCACTGTCAGACATTGTGCTAACAGTCCTAACCCTGCTATGTAAAAGTAAATGACACAGAAGCCAGAGGGGCCATCTTTGGTCCATTTATATAATAATCCATCCCCTGGTCCCATATTGTTTTATAATCAATGTTATATATTATTTTGTATTGCCTGAGTTTGGAGCCAGTAATAAACTAGCCTAAAGACCCAGAATTTCACAAGGACATGAACTAGGATTTCAAAGCCATTCAAAGCATGTCTGCCCATTTAGTGGGGAAAGCCAGAACAATAGATCAGAGAATGAGAAAATTTTGATCTTTTCAATTTGTTCAGTCAGTAGAGTGACATTATGGCCTCTTTGGTGCATATCCATAGCTATCTGTACAACTTAGTGACTGTTACCTACCCATATACAGCAAGATGTATTAGCAAGTACATAGCTCCTCTCCCCATTCAGAAGCCAATAAGTAATTAAGAACTAGGCAATTATATAGCACCATGGCCACTAAATTATGATAAGATTCAGCCAAGAGTTCTAACCTTCGGGCTGTTTGTTCAATTTGTGTGGATAACTCCTTGGGCATGTGTATCTGTGCATCTCTTCATTGTTGTGTAGTAGTCTACACATATGTTGTTCCTACTGTCCCCCAAATTAAACATTCCTAGAGCCATTACAACCAGGAAATGCTATTGGCAAAGCTTGTTTGTGGCATTAGAGAGTTGTTGCTAGTGTGGTTCGCGGGGAGTGGTAAATATTTCAGGAGCCCTTCTGATGAGTAAAAATCTATTGAAATTTTGTGCCAAGCCCAAGTATAAGAAATATGATCCAGAGTTGGATGAGGGGAAACTTATGATAGCAGAAGCCATTTAATTCCTTCACAAGACCACCAGATTCCCTGTATTCTCTGTGTTTCTATGAAGGTAAATTTATGTGGCTTAGCACAATTCCAAGTAGTGTTAATAGGAGCACATAATATTATAGTAAAACAAGCTTGCATGTTATTCGTCTTGCATTTAGCATCTGGGTCAACTTAATTGGTTATGGGATCAGCCTATCATTGTCCACATATTTGTCTGAGATTAGCCTCTAGACATTGTTTGTTGGATGTCAATAGTTAGGGGAAAAGGTTTATCTTTATAAATGTGGTTTATGGGCCGCTTAGCCAAGGAAGGACTGTCATGCTATGTGAACTAAAATCAGGTTGGCAGAACCAAGCCTAAAATGGGATTAGAAATACCATCTTACATATTTTAGAGGCTAAAGTTATATGCAAATTTGGTTTCTTGGTCAACTGTATGCTCATCCTTGCTTGAATTGGCATATATTGGTAATTGAGTTCCTTGCCAACTGCCAATAGTAAATACTATGGTTGTTTCTCCGTGGTGTGGGTCAGGTTTTGCAGATCATCTCAGGGGTTTGAGAAAAAGTTTAGTTTAGTTTAGTTTAGTTTAGTCATGCACCAAATTAAATATTGAACAAGGGACACTCCCATATGAGATCCTCACAGGTGAGCCAAGTTATTTCAAATATATACATCAATTGCGTAATATATTTGACCCATTTCTATACCTCTTTTTTGCAGTGTTGCTGTATTTCAGTGGGGGACCACCTACTCCATCATCTCCATTCTAGATGACACTTTTTTATGGCAGCCATTTGCATAACTTTAATAACCTCAGGTTAGCTTTATTTGGGGATATTTGAGTGTTTTTTTCTTCCATCTCTGCTAATGTGAGATAAGCCAGGCTTTTGAGGATTTGGCAAATGAGTCCCAAAAAGATGAACATTGAAGGAAAATCTTCCACAAATGTTTCTCAAATCCTCATTAATGATGGTTTTGGTAGGCCCAACAAATTTTATAATAGCTTATAAGAAAGTAGTTGTCAATTTAGGTGGAGAAACTCACCAGGTAAAGAGATGTTATACTTCTCTTTGGGATTAAACATGTTTTTCATAAGAATTGTCTTCACCATAACACCCAAAAACTATGGTCGTTTACTGCTGGCAGCCAACACTGCAATTGCTGTAGAGCCTGTTTCCATTGAGTGTTATTGTGATTAGTATTGTTAGACTGGAGAAGAATTCCCATGCTGGTTGTAGTCCCTGAGTTTTTAGATATGCCTTTGCCTAGGTAATGTTATGTTGTATACATGGACTTTCTTGAATATGTTGATTAGTGGTCAGGGAGAATGTTCATGGTAATATGCCCTTGGCTACTTGGTTAGTGCAATTTATTTGTGCCTTAATAAATGGGGCTTGTACTGGATGGGGAAGGAGATCATTATAATTAATAGGAAAAGAGGTCAACAGTTGTAAGAGTGAATATTGTTGACAGAAATTTCATTGATTGTTATCTCATGGGTTAGTAACAGTCAATATTTTACTAACATAGGCTCTGCTGGTTTTGGATTTGGATTACAGTGTTTTAAATTTAATTGAACCAATCGTGAGCATACTGGTTATAATAATGAATGCATACTATCTTAGGGCAGTTTTTAAATGAGACATTATTAGTGACATTCCATTGGTCTTTTTGTTTTATGGCATTGGTTGATAACAGTAGGTTTCATCTAATTTGAAGTGAAAGTTGGCCCAAAGACTTAGAAGGCATCTATGAGTCACAAGTGGTCTCACAGACCGCTGGCTTATCCAGAAGAGGTGTTGCTAGCAGTAGTAGAGATAGGTGGAGGAATGAAAGCCTTAGTGTTGACTGTGGTCATCTTAGCAGGGTTGACCAACCTAAATATCCAGTAGCAGTTTCCCATTGTCTCCAATCTGACTAGAATTGTGCGTCACTCTGTTGCATGCATGTGGCATGTTTATTTCCAGGCATACATTAGCAGCAGTATGGTGTAGATTACCAGGGCTATGGTATTCTACCAATGGACATGCAGTAGAGACTGGTGAGAGTAGGGACTTCTCAGGTAGGAAAGGGCACAGCAAGAGAGTAAGGTTTAAAGTCAGAGATCATCTGCAGCCAGAAATAGGGGTTCTCATGGTCTCCTGGATATTGCCCAGATAGTGTTACCATGTATGGGGACAATTAGTTCCATCTCCTAGATGTCAAGAACAGATCTGTGTTTATTCCACCATTTCCTTTAGTGGGGTAAAGTACGTAGGCAGCAGATAAGGATGCCTTTCTCTCCAAACAGTGCTGGATGGTTTGTTTGGCTTATACTGGCTCATGAGCTAACACAGGCTGAAGATGGTCCCGGAGTCATTGGTCCATCTGAAGGTCCTCGTCAGAATCAAGAGGGAAGTAGCTAGGCCCTGGATTTTCTATGAGGAAGAAGGAAAAGGTGGAAGTTCCCTATGGGTGTTCCTTTGCTATGGTCAACAAAGTCATGGCTCCCGTGTCCACAGAATCTTATAATTGTGTTGTGTCCAGTGTGAGTACACACACAGCATATGTCACAGCATTCTATTGATGGTCTCCTCATTTGTTTTGAATTAAAATATGGTGTAGTTATGCCATAGTGGCATGCATTTAATGTAATAAAGACTGACTGGAATTGGGAACCATTATCCTCCACATTCTCTTAATAGTCCTTATTTTAAAATCTCATTTTTCCATCTATGATACCTACTGCCATAGGATGATAGGCTAAGTCAAAAAAAGAAAAATCAATGTTGTCATTTAGTACCCGTTTTCATGTCTGATTTACAGTGATGTGAGAGTCTTGATATGACTGTATCACTTGTGGCACTCCCTAAGACTGTTAAAGCTGTTTGGTTAACCCCTCATTAGCACTAGCAGAGGTTAGTATTTTGCATGTATAAGCCAATAAATGTGTAGGTATTTACCGTTATTGAGGCATATTTAATGGCTGCTAACAAGGCAGGGAGAGGCCCAATGAAGTCTATTTGCCAGTTCTCTTGTGACCCTTCTTTACAGTAAGTTTCTTCTTCCATGGGTAAGCCTAGTGTCTAGATTTCTGGCATGTAGTACAGCCCCTAATGGCTTGGTATAGATGTCTTTCTGCTTGGTTGACTCTAGTACCAAGGTATTTTCAGAACCCCATGATGCGTAAATGCCTTGATTTCCCATGTGCCCACCAATAGAAGAGTCAGTGTGGCTTGTCCCAAAGTTCTGGAGACTCTTCTTCCTTCAGAAGACTTACCTGCTTTGGTGGTTTGGATAGTTTGTCAAATTTGGCATTGTATTGTGCGTTGTTTGCTATGAGCTGAGGTGTGGTGCAACAGGCTGGGTAGAGTTGGAGACTACGTGGTGACTTTTATCCCACTTCTCTTTACCCCAAATGTCTGGGCCTTGTAATTTCCAGCCCTGATTTTGCCAACATCTCAACCACTTAGTTAGCCCATTAGACACTAACTATGTCAGTAAAAATATGAATATTAGAAAAATATTTATCATGGGTATATTTTGCTTCTAGGAGTATAACATGCATCTCAGCCCACTGGATACTTTGGTCTATACCCCAAGTGGAAATTGGAATAGGCTACTGCTGTCCATTGTCTGGCTCCCTTATACCCCGTGCTCACTCCACCTCTTAAAAAAGGTCATTGCCATTGCTTTTCTTGCTTTAAGAATGCCAACCATCCTCCCTCCAGTCTCCAGGGAGCATGCGGTAGAGGCATTTCTGACAGTTTTGGCAAGTTAACCTAAGTGTCAGGGCACGTAGCTATCACCTCATGGAATTTTGACACTAAAGTAGGGCCAGGTTTGATTGGTCCTGTAGGTACCATTTTCATTTTAATAAGAAGCCTCTGTTGCTGATCCAATCTTACAGGAAAGATTTTTCCTGTAAGATGTTTTTTAACTTTACCTAGGGCATAATAGGAATATCAGTCCCCAGATTAATTTGCTCTGCCCCACTCAGGACTTTAGTTTTGGTAAGTATCCAGTATGGCACCAGGAGTTGCCTTTCTAGTATTGAATACCTTTGAGCTGAGTCTCGGAATGGCTTACACCAAAAGCGTGTGGCTAAGCATTTACGTTTCCATTTGGTCAAGAGGTTCAAGGAGGCAAGATTTGAGCTGGCCAAAACTTTTAATTTTTTAATAATTTTAAGTCCTATCCCTTGGACCCAGAGTGAGAGCCAAAGTAATAACTTCCTTTAGTTTATTTAGTGCCTATTGTTGCTCAGGTCTGCACTGAAAAATTCAAGACTTATAGGTGACTCAATAGATAGGGGCCAGCAAATATTGGAGGTGAGGTGCCAAAATGTGATGATGCCAGAATCCAAACATTCCTACCAAGTGTTAGCTTCGTTTTACCAATGTAAGAGGTTGGAGTTCTAGGAGTTTGTCTTTTGATTATTGGGACTAGTTTGCCCTTCCGAGTTCCAAATATAACCCAAATATTTAAGCAACTGGGAGGGGCCTGGTATTTTAAGGGGGACAATTTAACATCCTCATTCAGTAAGGTGTTTATTCATGATGGTGATGGCCTGTGAGACAGAGTATTGGTCAGTCCCAGTGAGGAGGATGTCTTGGATACAATGCCAAAGTAAGTTCCTGTGGAAGTATGGGGCTAGGCATCTAGGTCCTGTCTGCGAAGCCTGTGTGCATAGGGCTAATTATATAATCCATAGGCAACTAGAAAAAAAAGGTGTACTGATAACCTGCAAAGGTAAAGGCAAATTGAAGTTGACCCTCTTGCAAAAGTTTTAATAAGTACAATGTGTTACCCAAATCTATAACTCCAAACCTTTTCTCCATATTGTTTTGAATGTCATTCATTGAGGCAATGACATTTGGTAGAGGTGCTCTAATAAAGGAAAAAACTTTAACTGTCTATAATCTATAAGTAGCTTCCATTCATTAATAATGTCTCTAAGCACAGGCCATACAGGGAAATTGAAAGGTGAAATGGTAGAAATAAGTGCCCTTTCTTTAACTAAGTCATCTATGACAGATCATAATACTTCAGCACATTGCCTCAGCTGGTGTCGTGGTATAATTTACCATCCACAGCCCTAAGGAAAGGTTAACTGGTTTCCACCAGGTGGCACCCACCCATAGCATAGAAGCCTTAGGCTTGTTCCGTGAGATGCACTGCTGACTGAAGTGATTCCTTCCAATAATAAGGAAAGGGATAGTCTTGGAGGGGGAACAGCCAGGACTGAAGCATCTTTTAGCAAAGCTGAGCCAATGTTAATAGTCACGCAGGGACTATTTGATTAATCCTCCTTCCAAGTTGGTCATCTTCTGGGGTAGGGAGGGGTCCTTTTAAAGCATGAGTGCTTCCTGAGATTAAGGAGGTTTGGGCACCCATGCGAAACAGGGCCAGCCAGTGATACTTTTTAAAGACGAAACCGTGGTTAGTGTGGTAAAAGGGCAACTGTCTTCCAGAAGAGGCCTGCTTAAGCAAACGCTGACTCCCTATGTGCGAGCGGATCCCTGCCCCTGGCGGAGGTCAGGAGGAAGCAAAGAAGGTAAGGCTGCCTCCCAAGAAGACTGTAGGGATTATAATCTAAACCTAGCGAGGTAATTTGTTCATTCATTTACCAGAGATCATCCAGTTTGTGACCCCCTTGTACTCTAGGGTCCAGTATAACCTCTCTTGTTCATCCCATAGTTCAAGCCTAAATGGTAGCCTGCCTGTAGGTGGTTTGTTTGTCCTAGGAGCAGCCATGGCCTCTTGAATTTTCCATTTTTATTTTTATTTTTGATTGTGGTAAAATACAAAACATAAAATTTACCACTTTAACCATTTTTAAGTGTATGGTTCATTAGTGTTAAGTATATTCACATTGTGGGGCCGGCCCGGTGGCACAATGGTTAAGTTCACACATTCCGCTTTGGTGGCCAGGGGTTCACTGGTTCTGATCCTGGGTGTGGACATGGCACCGCTTGTCAAGCCATGCTGTTTTAGGCATCCCACATAGAAAGTAGAGGAAAATGGGCATGGATGCTAGCTCAGGGCCAGTCTTCCTCAGAAAAAAGAGGATTGGCAGCAGTTGTTAGCTCAGGGCTGATCTTCCTAAAAAAAAAAAAAAAATGTGTATTCACATTGTCATGCAACCAATCTTCAGAAATCTTTCTTCATGCAGAACTGAAACTCCATACCCATTAATGAAAAACTCCCTACTTCTCCCTCCCCTAAGCATCCTGGCAACCACCATTTTAATTTCTGCTTCTGTAAGTTTGACTACTCTAGATGCCTCGTATAAGTAGCATCATACAGTATTTGTCTTTTTGTAACTCGCTTATTTCACTTAGGATAATGTCCTCTAAATTCATCCACATTATAGCATGTATCAGAATTTCCTTCCTTTTTAAGGCTAAATAATATTCCATTGTATGTGTATACCACATTTGTTTATCCTTTCATCCATGGATGGACACTTGGTTTGCTTCTACTCTTAGCTATTGTGAATAATGCTGCTATGAACATGGGTGTGCAAATATACCTTTGAGACCCTGCTGTCAATCCTCTCGTGTATATACTTAGAAGTGGAATTATTGGATAATATGGTAATTCTATTTTTAAGTTTTTGAGGAAACACCATACTATTTTCTACAGCATCTGCTCCATTTTACATTCCCACCAACAGTGCACAAGGATTCTAATTTCACTACTTCCTTGTCAACACCTGTTATTTTCTAGTTTTTTGACAGTAGTCATTCTAAAGGGTGTGATTTTGTAGCTTTGATTTTCATTTCCCTAACGTTTGGTGATGTTGAATATCATTTCATATGTTTGTTGGCCATTTGTATATCATCTTTAGAGAAATGTCTATTCAAGTTATTTGTACATTTTTTAATACTGTTATTTGATGTTTTGTTGTTGAATTGTAGGAGTGCTTTATATATTCTAGATATTAACTGTTTATCAGATATATGACTTGCAAATATTTTCTCCCATTCTATAGGTTGCTTTCTCAATATGACCATGTCCTTTGACACACAGAAGTTTATAATTTTGATGTAGTCCAATTTATCTATTTTTACTTTTGTTGCCTGTGCTTTTGGTGTCATATAAAAGAAATCATCACTAGATCCAATGTCATGAAGCATCCTCATCAACATTTTACATTTTTCAAGACATTCTATTTTGCCAGTCTCATGGGTGAAAAACATATTCTTGGAGTTGTTTAAGACTCCATTTTCATTTATGGTGAGATTGTTTATTGAATTTTCATATATTTTCTTTTGTGAATTGACAATTCATAGCGTGTGCCATTTATTTACCTGAATGTCTTTGTTGTGTTCTTATTTTGGGGAACAAATTATTAAGTTACCTTGGATGATAATTCCTTAATATTTGCACAAAATGCAAATAAGCTTTGCTGTTTTTCTACCCAACTGTGTGCATTTTTGTTAATTTTTGGCATTTTTTTCTTTTTTGGAGTAGGGTTAAATATAATGAAAATTTTTATTTTTTCTGATTACAAGTTATATTTGAAAATAAAACTTTGTTTCCAAAGTAGTATAGCATTAACCAATTAATTAAATGGAAACCAAGGAGACCTGAAGTGATTAATGTAAAAAATACTTAGTTTGTGGATGGAAGAGTATTAAAAGTGTGATTTGTGAAGTTATTCGTTTCTAAGCACATTCAAATTGAATCTTATTTCTTTTTAAAATTGTTACATAGCGTGGAAAATCTTTTAAGGTTGGCAATTTAAAAATATAACATTAAAAAAATAACAAACACTCAAATTTTATTTAAAAATACATGCACAACCACAAATATATAGAATAACACATCTCCTAAATATAGATTAACTGGCATGTAGTAGGCTATCCCTGAAAAGTGACCAGCTACATTATTTCTCATAAATAAAAGACCACATACACAGAAACAGTTATTGAAATATATTATTGTCAATTTTCTCATTTTTTATTAACTTCTTTGGTGTTTCTCATCATGTTGTTATTGAACCAAAGTGGGTCTATTTCTTGGTGATTTGAAATCAAAGCCTGTACCAGAAGTAGTTGTCATATAAAGTCAGATTTATTTGCAGCAAATAAGGAGCCCACAGGGAGTTACTTCCAAAGCTATGGCTCCCTGAGCAAGGGAAGGCAGGGGGCTTTTATTTCGGATGGGGAATGAATATTCAAAAGGGAAGTTTCATCATCACATGTAGAGATGGGTATTTGCTTGCACAGGCATAGTTGGAATTTATGCTTCCACGCATCATATGTTATGGTGATAAGGCCTAAGCTCCTCCTGGGGTGGATCTTAAGATTAAAATGAAGCAAAGGTAATCTCATGGGCACTTCTCAGCCTGTCTGTGCAGGCATCACTCTTGCAGTGGCCTTTGGACCAGTTCAGGGTGGTTGGTGATTGCATCTCTTAACATAACTAAAGCAAACAATTTTGAGAAACAGTTAAGTGCTTCCAGAATCTCATTTGAGTTACTCGGGGCAATTAATTGGTGACAGTGTCTTTATCCATATGCTAATTAAACAGAAGTTTGCCTCGCACATCAATTTTTTTTTAATATTGTGGTTATCTTAATCTGTTCAGGCTGCTATAGCAAAATACCATAGAATAGGCAGTTTGCAAACAGTGGAAATTTACATCTCACAGTTCTGGAGGCTGGGAAGTCCAAGACCAAGGGGCTGACAGGTTTGATGTCTGGCAAGAGCCTGCTTTCTGGTTCATAGATGACTGTCTTTTGGGTTTGTCCTCACATGGAGGAAGGGATGAAGATTTCTCTGGGGTCTCTTTTCTAAGGGTACTAATTCCATTCATGAGAGTTCTGTCCTCATGACCTAATCATCTTCCAAAGTCCCCACCCCCAAATACTGTCACAATGGGGATTAGATTTCAACATACGAATTTTAGGGAAATACAAACAATCAGTTTATAGGTTTCCATCCCTAACTCCCCAAAATTGATGTCCTTCATGCATGTAAAATACATTCATTTTGTCCCAATAGCCCCAAAAGTTTTAATTGCCTCAGCTTCAACTAAAAAGTCTAAAGTCCAAAGTCTCGTCTTGATATTATCTAAATCAGATATGGGTGAGACTCAAGGCACAATTCATCCCAAGGCAAATTCTTCTCCAGCTGTGAACCTGTAAAACCAAATAAGTTATGTGCTTCCAACATACTATAGTGGAGCAGGCATAAGGTAGACATTCCATTCCAAAAGGGAGAAATAGAAAAGAAGAAAGGGGTAACAGGTCTCAAGTAAGTTCAAACTGTAAGACAAATACTAAGAAACTTAAGGCTTGAGAATAATCCTCTGCCTCGATGCGCTGTCTTTCAGGATCATTGGGGAGGTGTTCTCACCTTCTGGATCCACTGAGGCAAAGGCCACATGTTCTGGACACCCTAGGAAGAGGGTCCCACCTTCTAGACACACTAGGCTGGAAGTCCTGCCCCCACAACTTTGCTGGGCAAGGTTTGGGCCCCCAAGGCTCCAGGTAGCCCTGCCCCTTGGCTACTCTGGGCATTGCCCTACTGGGAGCTCTCTGTGGTGGCCCCATCCTCACTGGGGCTCTGCAATGACCCTGCCCTCACAGCGGTATTCTACCTGGACTCTGCCCCCACAGGCTAGGATCCTGTGGCTGCAACTCTTCCAGGGTGGGGTCCTGTGCCTGCTGCTCTTCTGGGCATCCTTTGAAATCTAAGTGGATGCAGTGATGAAACCACAGCATTGCTGGGCACCACACACACCACACTGAGATCCAGTGAAACCACATCTGGGGTGACCAAGAAGTGGAGCTCCAGAGTACAGAGAGCAGCGAGTCTCACAATGTGAGGTGGGACCGAGCAAGGCTCACTCAGGTCCCACAGGTGCTGCAGCTTTTCCTTTGAAACCTCCCTGATGATCTTTGAATTGCTTTGGAGGAAAGTGGGGCCATTCTTCCACTGTCTTGAAGAATAGCTCCAGTCTTCTGTTGTTATGGCTGACTAATCTCCTTATCAAAAGGTCATTTGGCCAAACCCTTAGTGTTGTTTTACAGACAGTCTTTCTCATTCCTTTCAAAATACTTAGCCTGAGATTGTTCCAAATCTTTCAGTTCTGCTTCCCTTTTTGATTAACAATTCTGCCTTTAAATCATTTCTCTCATTTCTCGCTTTACTATATGAAGACAAATGCAATCAGACCTCTCCTTTAACAATTTGCTGAAATATTTCCTCGGCCAAATATCCCATTTTATTGTTCACAAATTCTACCTTCCACAAAACACGAGGATACGAACACAATTCATCCAAATTCTTTACCACTTTATAACAAGAAAGGATTTTCCTTTAATTTCCAATAACATTTTCATCTGACATCTCATTAGAGTGGCTTTTACTGTTCATACTTCTACCAACATTCTATTAAAGATTACATAGGTAATCTCTAAGACTGAGGCTTTCTCTATAGCTCTTCTCTTTTTCTTTGTGACACTCACCAGGGTCATCTTTAAAGTTCCAGTCACAGCAATGCAGGCTTTTTCTAGCATACAACTCAAAACTTACAGCCTTTCTCTGTTACTGAGTCCTAAAGCTGCATCTACAATTTTAGGCCTTTGTTATAGCAGCACCCCACACCTTGATAGCAATTTCTATCTTTTGTTTTCTAAATTTATTTTTAAACTAAAAAAAATAAATAAAATACAACAGTTCACTCATTTTTCCCACCCCCACCTCTGGCAACCATTAATCTGTTCTCTGTATCTATGAGCTTGTTCTTTTTGTTTTCTTTTTAGATTCCATGTTGAGTCATACAGTATTTACCTTTCTCTGTCTGACTTATTTTACTTGGTATAATGCCCTTGAGGTCCATCTATATTGTCACAAATGCCAAGATTTCATTCTTTTTTATGGCTGAATAATATTCCATTTTATATATATGCCACATTTTCTCTATCCGTTCATCCATCAATAGGCACTTAGATTGTTTTCATATTTTTGCTATTATAAATAATGCTGCAATGAACATGGGGGTGAATATATCTTCTCGAGTTAGTATTTTTGTTTTCTTCAGATAAACACCTAGAAGTGGAATTGCTGGTTCATATGGTAGTTCTATTTTTCACTTTTGGAGGAAGTCCATATTGTCTTCTATAGTTACTGCACCAATTTACATTCCCACCAATAGTGCACAAGGGTTTCCATTTCCCCACATCCTCACCAGCACTTGTTATTTCTTGTCTTTTGAAAAGAGTCATTCTAACAAGTGTGAGGTGATATCGCATTGTGTTTTGGGTTTGCATTTCCCTGATCATTAGTGATGTTGAGCATCTTTCATATACCTGTTGGACATCTGTATGTCTTTGGAAAAATGTCTATTCGGATCTTCTGCCCATTTTTTAATTTGATTCTCTTTTTTTTGCTATTGAGTTTTATGAGTTTTCATATATTTTGGATATTAGCCCTTTGTCAGATATATGATTTACAATTATTTTCTCCCATTCAGTACATTATTTTTCATTTTGTTAATGGTTGCTTTTGCTGTGCCAAAGCTTTTTAGTTTGATGTAGTCCCACTTGTTTATTTTTATTTTTGTTGCTTTCATTTCTTGTGTCAGATTGAAAATGTCACCACCAAGGCCAAGGTCAAGGAGCTTACCACTTGTGTTTTCTTCTAGGAGTTTTATGATTTCAGGCCTTATGTTCAAGTCTTTAATCAATTTTAAGTTATTTTTTGTGAATGGTATAAGATAGTGATCTAGTTTCACTCTTTTACAGGTGGCTGTCCAGATGTCCCAATATCATTTGTTGAAGAGACTGTCCCTTCCCCACTGTATATTGTTGGCTCCTTTGTCACAAATTAAGTGACCATATAAGCATGGGTTTATTTCTGGACTCTCTTCCATTCTATTAATCTATGTGTCTGTTTTTATGTCAATCTTATGCTGTTCTAATTACTATAGATTTGTCATATAGTTTGAAAGCACAGTGTGATGCCTCCAGCTTTATTCTTCTTTCTCAAGATTGCTTTGGCTATTTAGGGTCTTTGGTGGTTCCATACAAATTTTATAAATGTTTGTTTTATTTCTGAGAAAGTTCCATTGGGATTTTGGTAGGGATTACATTAAATCTGTAGATTGCTTTAGGTAGTATGGACATTTTAACAATATTAATTCTTTCAGTCCATGAGCATTAAATATCTTTCCATTTATTTGTGCCTTCAATTTTTTTGCTTAATGTCTTGTAGTTTTCAATATACAGGTCTTTCACCTCCTTGGTTAAATTTATTCCTTGATATTTTATTCTTTTTGATGCAATTATAAATGAAATTGTTTTATTAATTTCTCTTTCTGATAGTCCATTATTAGTGTATAGAAATGCAGCAGCTTTTTGTGTTTTGAATTTGTACCCTGCAACTTTACTGATGCATTTATCAGTTGTAAAAATTGTTTGATGGGATCTTTAGAGATTTGAACATATAGCATCATGCCATCTACAAATATTGACAATGTTACTTCTTTCTTCCCAATTTGGATGACTTTTATGTTTTTTTCTTGCCTAATTGCTCTAGCTAGGACTTCCAATACTATGCTAAATAAAAATGGCCAGAATAGACATCCTTGTCGTGTTCCTGATTTAGACCAATAGCTTTCAGCTTTTCACCATAGAGTATGATGTTATTTGTGGGCTTGTTCTATATGGCTTTTATTATGTTGAGGTATGTTCCCTCAGTATCTGCTTTGTTGAGAGTGATTATCATAAATGGATGTTGAATTTTGTCAAATGCTTTTTCTTCTTCTTCTGAGATGATCATATGACTTTTATCCTTCATTTTGTTAATGTGGTGTGTCACATTGACTGATTTACGGATATGGAACCATCCTTGCATCTCTGGAATAAACCCCACTTGATCATGATGTATGAACCTTTTAATATATTGTTGAATTCAGCTTGCTAATATTTTGTTGAGGATTTTTGCATCTATGTTTATCAGGGATATTGGCATGTAATTTTCTTTTCTTATGACATCCTTGTCTGGTTTTGGTGTCAGGGTAATGCTGGCCTAATAAAACACGTTGGAAAGAGTTTCCTTCTCTCATTTTTTTTTGGATGAATTTGAGAAGAAGAGGTAATAATTATTCTTTGAATGTTTGGCAGAGTACACCATTGAAGCTCTCTGGTCTTGGACTTTTATTCACTGGGAGGTTTTTGATTACTGATTCAATCTTCTTATTAGTAATCCCAATGTCTCTCTCTTAGCCTTTTTGGTCTGCTATAACAGAATACCATAAAGTGGGTGGTTTATAAAAAACACAAATTTACTTCTCACAATTCTGGAGGAACACAAACATTCATTCTATATTACCATATATAACGCTTTATTTTTAAATTGTAGCAAACACTCAAAGAATAAATAGATAAATATGTCTTAAATTCTTCAGAATTTGATACTTACAGTAGCATCCAAAAAAACCCTAAAATGCTTAGTAATATATCTAACAAAGTAACAAAAAAGCTACACTGAAAATTATTAAAAACTTGAAAAATTTAAATAAATCTTTAATAGATAGAGAGATATTATATGGATTGCAAAATCTATTATTATTAAGATATTGATTCTCCAAAAATGCAACTTTAGACTCAATATCGTGCCAGTCAAAATATAAGCAGACTCTTTGTAAAAAGTGGCTAGGTGATTCTAAAATATATGTTCAAATATAGGGACTTAAAATAGCTAAAACAATTTTGAAAAGTAAAAAAAGATAGAGGTAATTTAAATGTATATAAAGTATGGCGCTAGCATAAGAGAAGACATGCAGAGTAAAGCACAAGAATGGAGTCTAGAAATAGAGCTTAACAAATATGGGTAACTGATTTTCAATAATGGCAATGGGATAATTCAATACAGGATGGATTTTTTAATAAGTGGTGGTAGAACAACTGGATATCCATATGCAAAAACCTGAAACATGAATCCTTACACTATACATAAAAATTAATGCCAGATATATCGTAGAGATAAACATAATTACAGAGCTACAAAGTTTCTAGAAGAAAGCCTAGAAGAAAAAGTTCATAACCTTGAGGTAGTATATTTCTTAGGAAGTGAAATATAACAATAAAAATGTTAAATTGAACTTCATCAAAATTAGTAACTCTGCTCTTTAAAACATCATTAACAAACAAAAGAAAATGAAGCCACAAACTGGAAGAATTTATCTGATAACACAAATCCACACATACACATACATGCTCAAATGCGTATCTATGATTAAGGACATATCTAAAATATATACTTTTTCAGCATTGTAAAGAAAGTACAAGCAACCCAATAAAATTGGGAGAAAAAGACTTGAACAGATACTTCATGTATATTATACATGAATGGCCAAGAAACACATGAAAATACAAATATTATTAGCCATTAGGAAAATGCAAAGAAAAATCACAACTACATCGCATTTTATAGCCATTAACTGACTACAATAAAAATAATGACTATACCAAAGTTTGTCTAGGATGTGGAGCAATTTGAACTCTCAGGTACCATAAATGGGAATTTAAAATATTATAGCCATTTTGGAAAATTTGTCCCTTCCTTTTAAATGTAAATATGTTTCTATCCTATGAGAATAACAATTCTACTCGTAAGTACTAACAGAGGAGAAACAAAAATTTATGTCCACAAAAAGACTTGCACAATATTGCTCAAAGAAACTCTATTCATAATTGCCCCCAAATGGAAGCAGTACAGATATTTTATAGGTGAATGGACAATTTGTATGATATTCATAAAATGCAATACAGCTCAACAATACAAAGGAACAAACTACCGATACATGCAACAATATGGGTGAATTTCAAAATTATTATGTTGCACAAAAGTGACCAAAGAGATAGGATACAAATTGTGTGAGTCTATTTATATATGAAGTTATAGAACCAGCAAAACTGCTCTGTAGTAACAGAAATCACTACAGCAGTTGCCTCTAGGGTGTGGCAATTGACTTGATAGGGGCATACTGGAAAGTTCTGAATTCATTAAAATGTTCTAGATTTTGATTTTTGTATTGTATTCACAGGTATAAACACTGTCAACACTCATCTAATCACACATTTAAAATCCGTGCCTTTTCTTGTATGCAAATCATGCCTCAAAGTAATTGTGGTTCTACAAACAGTTACAAAGTTACATTGATAGGATTGAAAAAAGTCAATGTTCATCATAAAAGTTTACACATCTATGCCATCGTTGGATTGCATTACCCGAAGAGGATAATAAATATTTTATTAATCCTATAATTTATTTATAAAATTGTTAATTAATATTTATTCTCTTATCAATAATTAAGCTCTACAGTTATATTATGCACTTTGCCATATATATAAAATATGTATTAAATATAAAGATTTTCTTTTGAATTGAGATAATTTTTAACATACAGATTTTGAAAACCAAATGAAAATATGTGTGTCAAAACCCTATGACACTAAGACTTTGTAGAGGTTGAGAATCCCAAGAATACATGCATTTATTCAAGTCTCATAGTGTGTCAAAAACATCAAAACATGCTAAAGGACAATGACAAAAATGTAGCACATTTTAATATTTATATTTACCAAATTGATATTTTAACACAAATGAGTACAATGCAATATAATTTGAGGGAAAGAAGAATAATTATCTCACTTTTCAATCTAGTATGATAACATATTTGTTTCATTGGAGCATTTAATCCATTTACATTTAATGTGATTACTAATATATTTGAGACTTAATCTGTCGGATGTTTCTGCTTCTAATCCCACCTGCTCATTGTTCTCTTTCACTCTTAAGTTTTTGGCTTAAGATTGATTTAATGTTTTAATTTATTTCTTTTTATTTTTCTCTGTTACTTTGGAAATTTGTAAACTTTCATCCCATTCTCTTAAGATTTGACCTAGAGTTTAAAACATTCATTGTCTATTTATCAAATTCTAATGTTAACTATTGTATTATGCATTTTTCAACATCAGGACATTTCAAAATTATTCATCCCATTCCCAATTTACATGCTGTTTTCATAAATTTGTATATATATTTATTTCTCTATATCTCAAAGACATTATTATTATTGTTTGACATAGTCAGTTTTTACCTATATTTAACTATTTCTTTGCCCTTTATTCTTTCTTGCATGTCCCATCTTTCTGTGTAAGTTTTCTTACACTTTAACATTTCTTTAGTCTGGGTTTGCTAGTGACAAATCACTCAGATTCTTTTCCCTAAAATTGTTTTTTTGTTACTTTATTTTTGAATGGTATTTTCATTGAGTATTGAGCTGTAGGTTGATATTTATTTTCTTTAAAACTGTTGACTATCAATATTCTACTGTCTTCCGAATTCTCTTAAAGGTCAGCTGTTGGCGTAGTATAGTAGTTTTCAACAGGAGTAAAGGACTATAGTTCCCCCAGAGGATGTTTGGCAATGTCTGGAGATGACTTTGATTATCACAACTGGGGAGAGGGTGCTACTGGCATCCGGTGGAAAGAGGCCGGGGATGCTGCTGAACACACTACAGTGCACAACACAACCCCACTCCCCAACAAAGTATTATCTTGCTCAAAATGTTAATATTGCTTAGATTGAGAAGGTATGTTCAAAGCATTGATTCTTTGATGGTAATTTTCCTCTAGCTACTTTGAAATTTTTCCCTGTCTCTATGGTTTTAATTAGTGTTACAATAATGTGTCTAGAATATAATTTATTTTTATTTATTCTTGATGTTTTCTAGGTTTGCTGAATATCTTCATCAATATTATTTTTTATTGATTTAAGAAGATCCTCAGATATTATCTCTTCAAATATTTCTTCTTGCCCTTTTCTACCTCTGCTAATTCTGGAGCCTCAATTAAACATATATCAGACTTTCTCATTAAATCCTTGTTTTCTTTTTCTTTCTCTTCTACTTTTTCTTGCTTTTTCCCATGCTTTCTTCTTTTCATTCTTTACTCGTGGGTATTTTGCTTCCAATTTATCATCCAGTTCAGTAATTTTATTGTCAATTGTGACAAATCTCTTTCTAAAACTTTCCACTAATTTCTTAACTTCAGTAATTTCATCAGTTTAGAATTTATATATTTTCATGCTGTGGTAGGCATCCCACATATAAAGTGGAAGAACATGGGCACGGATGTTAGCTCAGGGCCAGTCTTCCACAGCAAAAAGAAGAGGATTGGCAGCAGATGTTAGCTCAGGGCTGATCTTCCTCAAAAAAAAAAAATGTATTTTTAATATGTTCATTGTTATATATTATAGTTTCTAGTTCTCAGATGAAGGTTTGTATTGTATATCTTATCTCATTTAACATAGTAAGAATTTTAATTTTAAAGTCCATGTTTGATAATTTCAGCATCTGGAAACACTGTGGATTTATTATTTCTGCTCCTTCAAGTCATGTTGTCTCCTCTTATGTCTGATTGTTTTCTACTGCATTTTTTTCTTTTTGGGGAAGATTAGCCCTGAGCTAACACCTGCCGCCAATCCTCCTCTTTATTTTACTGAGGAAGACTAGCCCCGAGCTAACATCATGCCCATCTTCCTCTGTTTGTATGTGGGACACCTACCACAGCATGGCTTGCCAAGCAGTGCGTGGGTCCACACCCGGGATCTGAACCTGAGAACCCCAGGCCACTGAAGTGGAACATGCGAACTTAACTGCTGCACCACCAGGCTGGCCCCTCTACTGCATTTTTAAAATTCTTTATAAAAAATATTTGAGGCATAGGATATCTACTTCTAGATAAGATTCTCAGTTACTTTTATCAGATGCTTTGATGCACCAGCAATTCATGATCACCTTAATCTAGCTTCAGGGATTGAGATATTTTCAGGGGTACTCAGATGACTGGAAGGAAGGCTGCAGTCCTTGAGATGGCTGGTCATTTCCAGCCATCACTCCTAGGTGCAGTCCTTAGTGACTCCAGCCCAAATCACATGATTTCATTTTTTAACCAGAATCTCTGCCCTGTACTCCAACATTTATCTCTAGATGTGTAAAGCAAAAAAGCTCTAGTCAGTCTCTCAGTTGACTATTTTGAATCAGCATTCACCTCTAGGACAAAATTGGGCCCAAATGCTCCTGTATCTACATTTCTGACTTCTTTAGGATCTTTGTTTAGTATGTCATTAATACCGTGCTAGCTCTCTAATGCTTTCCAATACAAATGCTTTGGAAATTTTGTTCGACTTTTCAAGTTGACCTTCAGCCAACTTGAAAAGTCAACTGCTCTGAATTACTTAGTCTATCATTACGAGAGCTTGATGTTTGTAGATGGGTATTATTACCTCAAATTTATAGATAAGAAAATGAATGCTCAGAAAGGTTATATAAATTAGCAAGGTCATACATCTAAGTGGCAGAGCTGGGCTTCAAACCCATGTGTACTTGGTTCTAAATTCCGTGCTTTTTCAACTATAGCATGCTGCTTTCGTTGTATTAGAAAAATATGTTGTTACCTTGGGGTTATTGATGATAAAAAGCAGAGATCCAGAGGAGTCATAAATTCTAATTCAGCCAAGATGAAGAATCTGAAAATTACTATAGAGATAAAAATCTAAGTACAGAGTCCAGGAGGTCAGAAACCTTGAAAGAATACCATTAAGAGATCAGAGTTGAGGAATTAATTGTTTATTTTTCCTTAGGCCTATTATATACTACTCCATTCATGTGACACATTCTCAGTTAGGATCACAGGTATCGATTTAAAACAGCAAGAAAGTTACAGTCTTGTCAGAAAGTCTTTTTTAATCTTTTCATGAAAAAGGGCAGAGAGAGATGCCAAGATTACCTCACATGCCCTTTTTTAATAGGGGAGCTTTTGTTTTAGGATTCTGTGGACATAAGCAGACTTTCTAAGCGTGGCCTAGATTATCTGGCATTGGACACAATCATCTTAAAAATTCCAAAATGAGGAATCAAATTAGCAGAATAATCTGGAGTTCTCAACATTTTCCCTTCCAAAGCCAAGTACTTAAACACATATACATAAATATGGTAACTTTTTGGCATTTAGCATTAAAATATGCCTATAGTGCTGGAAGTTTACTAATGTACTAAATATGCCAGAATATATTATGTTGGTAATGATTTTCCCTCTATTTCCTAGAATTTAAAAAAAAATTGCTCATTCAAACAATCTTCTTGGAACTAAACACTTTGTAAAATTTGTAAATATAAATAACTTAATAATCAAAATAGTGAACATATACATCACTCCCCAAAGTTTCTGCATTTCCCTTTAGAACCTCTTTTTCCCACCCCATCTCTGCCTCTCCCTAGACAACCACTGTTCTGCTTTCTCTCACTATAGATCATTTATATATACACTCTTTGTATGCACTCTTGTTTTTGTGGCTTCTACCATCGGCATTATTTTGAGATGCATCCATGATTTATGTTGTTTCATGTACCAATAATCATATTCTATTCTATGGATATATTGTGATTTGCTTATCCATTCACCTGTTCATGAATATGTGGGTAGGGTTTTGTCCTTAAAAATAAAGCTGATATGGCTGTTAAGGTATGAGTCTTGGTTTGGACATGTGCTTTTATCCTTCTTGAGTATACCTAAAAGTGGAATGATTGGGTCATGGTAGGTGTAGACTTTCCTCTTTAACAAATATTAAATAGTTTTCCAAAGGAGTTGTGCCACTATGCATTCCCACTAGTAGTTTATGAAAGTTCCAGTTCCTCTACATCATTTCTAAGAATTGGTAGGATTGGTATTTTTATTTTTGTCTATTCTAATATGCATAACAGTCAATCAAGATGGTTTCAATTTGCACTTGCCTAATGGGTAATGACGTTGAGCACCTTTTCATGTGTCTATTTGCAGTCCATATATATTTTTATCTTTAGATATTCTTGAGACTTGTTCTGGAGGAAGTTGTTACTTGAAAACAATTTGATTCTTTCATGTCTTTCTTTCAGATTTCTTAGGCAGAAACAGCCTGGCATTTAATCTAGGGCTAGAAATTCCCAATATTGAGGCAAGATACTTTTTAGTAGTCTACCCAATGCCCCATGAACCATGAAGTTTTCCAATCTGTCAGGGAAACATGCACTGTTTCTGCCCCTGTGTGACATCCCAACACTGTTTTTTCTAATCCTTTTCAGGTATTTCTTTCTTTGTCCTAGGTTAAGATTCCTCACATAGAGACGATGGTGAATATTTGAGAGACATCCTCTTCAGATCTCAGGAGTTTTCTCTCCATGCTGCTCTCTCCTCTCTGGTGGCATGGCCTTGCAAATTCTATCTGCCTTCATCTCCCTGGACTCTCAGTGTCACCTCCTCAATTGAGGGTGTCTGTGGCTTCACCTGGGATCCCCCTCTCTGCATCAAGGCATGTAAACTGTCTCAAGACAGCAAGCCGGGTCAACCATTGGGCTCACCTCATTCATTTCTCATCTCTCAGCAATCACTGTCCTCCATTGCCTATGCCTTAAAAACTTTCGTTCAATTTTTCAGTTGTTTATGGCAAGAATGTAAATCTGATCCCTGCTATTCTATCTTGCTTGGAAGTAGAATTCTGGTCTTTAATTTTTGGAAAAGTGTGTAAGAGGTTGTTTGTTTGTTTTTTTAATGTTGACCAGAAATCTTCCAGTGTATAAATTTCACTAACAACTTCTCTTTCCTCCTTTTGTCCTCTCTGATATCTTCCATCCTATATTGATAAGTATAATGGCCTAAAATGGCCTTCAGATCTTCGTTAAATAGAAATATCAATAAACTGCATTTGTCATTGATATTCTTAAACATGCATAATGTCTCATATACATTATACAACGTATACACCAACATGTGCAGTTTACCAAAGAACCTTGGCCCCAAATTCCACAAGCATCAGTTTCACTTTTAAATTTCCACTTTCATACCTGAGTTATTCATAAAATTTTTTCTATGGCAAAAGCAATATTGTCAAGTAATAATTAACATAGCTATCCTACAAATATCGATGTTAGTATG
This sequence comes from Equus caballus, assembly GCF_041296265.1. Taxonomy (NCBI): domain Eukaryota; kingdom Metazoa; phylum Chordata; class Mammalia; order Perissodactyla; family Equidae; genus Equus; species Equus caballus. The sequence continues at coordinate 83,299,748 of NC_091715.1, forward strand.
TCTCCATTTGCATGTTGATGGAGATAATTGAAATTCCAGAGAGTAAGGTCATTTGCAAGGCAGATTAAAAGTGATGATTAGAAAAAGGATCTCCTACATTTAAAAGTCAAGAAATAGGTTAAGTACCTTAGAGGCAGGTAAAGAGGAACTACACTGGCCTCTGTTCACTACTCCAAAATCTTCTTGATAGTCTTAAGGCGTCGTTGCTCCTTCAGAAAATGCCCTGTTTCCCAAGTTCAAGGGACTCAAGAGTTATTACTAAATTTTACTGCTCACTGATCTAAAGCCAGAAGCTCCTGCCAATGGGAGGTGAGTTGAAGACAGTAATAATTAAGTAAAGTGAGGGGAAACAAGAGAGTTAAGTAGGATGACTGCTGACTGCTTTAATCTCTACCATTTCATTTTCACTCCAATTATAGACTAACAGCTGATTGTCCTTTTGAATGTAACATAACGTCTTTAACAATGTGTTTAATACAAAATGCTTAGATTTGACTGATGTGTTTAATTTCATTAGGATAAGGACTAAAATAAAAAACATATAGGAGTTCAAAAGTGATTATGTACCAAGGAAAACAGAAAATCTCAATCAATTCCTAAAGATAAAAATCATACAGATTGCAGTTTTGGCAAAACACCAAATAAAATAGAAATTAACAAAACAAGAATTTTAGAACTTTCTTTTTAATAACTCAAGGGTCAAAGAAGAATAAGAAGAAACTTGCATTAATACTGTACAAGAAATACACTTAAAACATAAGAATGCATCAATTCTATAAGGAAAGAAATGAAAAATTTTATTATAGGTAAATAATACAGTTGTTTTAGCCATATTGCTATCAGACCAAATAGACTTCAAAGCACATGATGCTACACTACATTATGATGAAATATGTTTAATTAGAAAGAATTAATATAAAGACAGATACAAGGTGCAATCAACAATATTAACAATGAAATGAGGGACATAATTTCAGATATAATTAAGATTTAATGCATTATGGGAAATAATATTAACATTTTTATTCTAAAATTTTGAAAACAGTAGAACTGATAATTTTCTTAAAAAAATACAAATCATAAGAAGAGGTTTGATCAGTCAAGATCCCAATGGGATCCAGGTGTCACAATCAAAAAAGGATGAGAGAGATGAGTGAAGGGACTGTTTATGCAGAAGTGGACAAGTTATGGAAAACAAATAAACAAAGGGATGGTGAAGCATCCTGTGGCTAAAAACAAGAAGGCTCTGCCACACCCAGACTTAAAGAGGTAAGAAAAAGTCATAGTTACCAGAATTCGTCAAGAACTATAAAGCTATAGAGAGCTGAAAGTAGCTGTGGCCTTAGGCAAAGAAACGTAGCCATTGCTAAACTGAGGCCTAGGAGGGAGGGAGCCAGGGACTAAGCAAATGTTCTAGCTTCCAGATGTTTGCAGGTGCTTCCCATTGTCAAAAGACAAATGGAAGCTGTAAGTCAAAAGAGCAAGGTTGAAGGAATATAGAACAGTCACAAGGCAGGTTGAAGAAGCTTATCAGGAGGAAAACACAGACTAGCCAACACAATTAGAACAAATAAAATCAGACATTCAAATGGACTATAAAAAAGCATCCATCAACAGACACTTTAATTGTTTCCATATCTCGGCTGTTAAAGATAATGCTGCAGTGAACATGGGGGTACATATATTTTTTAAATTAGTGTTTTTGTTTTTTTCCAAATAAATACCCAGAAGAGGAATTACTGGATCATATGGTAGTTCTATTTTTAATTTTTTTGAAAAACCTCCATATTGTTTTCTAGATTGGCTGCAGCAATTTGCATTCCCACCAATAGTGTGCAAGGGTTTCCTTTTCTCTTCATCCTCACCAACACTTGTTATTCTTGTCTTTTTGAAAACAGCCATTCTAATGGGTATGAGGTGATATTTCATTATGATATTGATTTGCATTTTCCTGATGATTAAAGATGTTGACCATCTTTTCATGTGCCTGTTGGCCATCTATATATATTCTTAGAAAAATGTCTATTCAGATCTTCTGCCCATTTTTTATTCAAGTTCTTTTTTGCTATTGAGTTGTATGAGTTCTTCATATATTTTGGATATTATGCCCTTATCAAATATAGGATTTGCAATATTTTCTCCCATTCAATGGATTGCTTTTTCATTTTGTTGATGATTATCTTTGCTGTGCAGAAGGTTTTTAGTTTGAGTAGTCCCATTTGTTTATTTTTGCTTTTGTTACTTTTGCTTTTGGTATCAGATTGAAAAAATCATTGCCAAGACCTATGTCAAAAAGCATACTGCCTGTGTCTTCTTCTAGGAGTTTTATGGTTCCGGATCTTATGTTCAAATATTTAATCCATTTTGAGTTAATGTGTGTGTATGGTATAAGACAGTCATCCAATTTCATTCATTTTCATGTGGTTGTCCAATTTTCCCAACACCATTTATTGAAGGGACCATCCTTTCCCCATTGTATATTCTTGGCTCCTTTGCCATAAATTAATTGATATATATGCATGAGCTTATTTCTGGGCTCTCTTGTCTGTTCCATTGATCTATGTGTCTCTTTTTATGCCAGTATCATACTGTTTCAATTACTGTAGCTTTGTAATAGAGTTTGAAGCAGGGACCGTGTTGTCTTTAGCTTTGCTCTTTCTTCAAAAGATTGCTTTGGCTATTTGGGGTCTTTTGTGTTTCCATGCAAATTTTAGGATTGTTTATATCTATGGAAAATATCATTGGTATTTTAATTGGGATTGCACTGACTCTGTATATGGTTTGGGGTAGTATGGACATTTTAATAATATTACTTCTTCCAATCCATGGGGACAAAATATCTTTCCATTTATTTGTGTATTCTTCAATTACTTTTTTTAATGTATTGTGCTTTTCTATATACAGGTCTTTCACCTCCTTGGTTAAATTTATTCCTAGGTATTTTGTTCTTTTTGATGTAATTGTAAATGGAATTATTTTCTGTTCCTGATAGTTTATTATTAGTGTAAAGAAATGCAACAGACTTTTGGGTATTGATTTTGTATCCTGCAACTTTACTGAATTCATTTATTAGTTCTAATAGTTTTTTGATGAGGTCTTTAGGGTTTTTTATATATAATATCATGTTATCAGCAAATAGCTGGCAATTTTACTTTTTCCTTTCCAGTTTGGATGACTTTTACTTCTTTTTCTTGCCTAATTGCTTTTGCTAAAACTTCCAATACTGTGTTGAATAAAAGTGGTGAGAATAGACATCCTTGTCTTGTTCCTGATCTTAGATGGAAAACTTTCTTCTTTTCACCATTAAGTATGATGTTAGCTGTGGGTTTGTCATATACGGCCTTTATTATGTTGAAGTACATTCCTTCTATACCTACTTTGTTGAGAGCTTTTATCAAAAATGGATGTTGAATTTTGTCAAATGGTTTTTCTAAATCTATTGAGATGATCATATAATTTTTATCCTTCAATTTATTAATGCGATGTATTGTATTTACTGATTTGCAGATGTTGAACTATCCTTGCATCTTTGGAAAAATCCCACTTGGTCATGGTGTGTGATCTTGTTAATATATTGTTGAATTTGGTTTGCTAATATTTTGTTGAGGACTTTTTCATCCTGCTCGTCAGGAAAGTTGGCCTTTAATTTTCTGTTTTTCTGGCATTCTTGTCTGATTTTGGTATCAGAGTAATGCTGGCTTCATAAAATTTGTTTGGAAAAGTCCCCCACTCTTCTCTTTTTTGAGAGTTTGAGGAATATCAGTATTAATTCTTCTTTGAATGTTTGTAAGGTAAGTCTTTGTCGATTTTGTTTATCTTTTTGAAGAACCAATTCTTAGTTTCATTGATCTTTTCTGTTGTCTTTTTAGTCTCTATTTCATTTATTTCTGCTCTAATTTTTGTTATTTCCTTCCTTCTACTAACTTTGGGCTTCATTTGTTAGTCTTTTCCTAGTTCATAGAGGTGTAAAGTTAGTTTATTTAATTTGAGACTTTTCTTCTTTTGGGGAGTAGGCATTTACCAGTATGAGCTTCCTTCTCAGAACTGGTTTTGCTACATCCCATAAATTGTATTATGTTACATTTTCATTTTTGTTTGTCTCCCAGTATTTTTTGATTTCTCTCTTGATTTCTTCTTTGACACATTGGTTAATCAGTATCATATTTAATCTCCACATATTTGTGAATTTTCTAGGATATTTAGTATAATTAATTTCTACTTTCATATCACTGTGATCAGAAAAGATGCTTGATATAATTTCAATCCTCTTAAATTTATTGAAATTTCTTTTGTGGCTTAACACATAATCTATATTAGAAAATGTTTCATGTGCGCTTGAGAAAAACGTGTGTTTTGTTCTTTTGGATTGAGTGTTCTGTAAATGTCTGTTAAGTCCATCTGGTCTAAAATGTCATTTAAGGCCAATGTTTCCATATTGATTTTCTGTCGTAATGATCTATCCATTGATGTAACTGGGGCATTAAAGTCCCTTACTATTATTCTGTTGCTGTCTACGTCTTCCTTTAGGTCTGCTAATATTTGCCTTTTATATTTAGGTCCTCCTATGAATGGTGCATAAATGTGTACAAATCTTATATTCTCTTCTTGGATTGACCCCATGATGTAATGCCCTTCTTTGTCTCTTATTACAGTCTTTGTTTTAAAGTCTATTTTGCCTCTTATGAGTATAGCTATTCCAGCTTTCTTTTGGTTTCCATTTGCATGGAATATCTTTTTCTGTCTTTTCACTTTCAATCTGTATGGGTCCTTACATCTAAAGTGTGTCTCTTGTAGGCAGCATATAGTCTTGTTTTTTAATCTACTCAGCCACCCTATGTCTTTTGATTGAAGAACTCAGGCCATTTACTTTTAAAGTAATTATTGATAGGTATGTACTTATTGACATTTTTAAAATTGTTTTCTAGCTGTTTTTGTAGTTCTCTGTTCCTTTTTTCTTCTCTTGCTCTCTTTCTTTGTGATTTGGTGACATTTTTAGTAGTATGCTTATATTCTTTTCTCTTTATCTTTTGTGTATTTACTATAGGTTTTTGCTTTGTGGTTACCAGGAGGCTTACAAATAACAACTTATGTCTATAAGAGTCTATTTGAAGTTCATAACAATTTAAGTTTAATCCCATTCTAAAGCTCAATATTTTTTCTCTCCTCCCACATTTTATGTATTTGATGTTATATTTTACACCTTTTTAGTTTGTGTATCTTAATTAATTATTGTAATCATAATTATTTTTACTACTTTTTTCTTTTAACTTTCATATTAGCTTTATAAATGATTAATCCAATAACTTTACTATAGATTTACTTTCCAACGGGATTTATTCTTTCATGTATGTTTTTATACTAATTAGTGCCCTTTTTTTCAGCTTAAAGAAGTCCCTTTAACATTTCTTGTAAGGCTGGTTTAGTGATGATGAATTCTTTTAGCTTGGGCTTGTCTGGGATAACTCTATATCTCATTCAATTCTGAATGACAACTTTGCAGGGTAGAGTATTCTTGGTTGAAAGATTTTTTTCATCATTTTGAATATATTGTACCAATCCCTTCTGTCTTGCAATGTTTGTGCTGAAAAATGTGCTGATAATCTTATGGGGGTTCCCTTGTATGTAATAAATTCTTTTTATCTTGCTGCTTTTAATATTCTGTCCTGTCTTTAACTTTTGACATTTTAATTATAATGTTTCTTGTTTCAATTTCTTTGGGTTCATCTTACCTGGAAATCTCTGGGCTTCCTGGAATTAAATGTCTGTTTCCTTCCCCAAGTTAGGGAAGTTTTTAGCCATTATTTCCTCAAATAATGCAAGACAGAAAGTTTCTTTCTGCCCCTATTACTCAATTTCCCTTGTCTACTGCTAAGAAAACTTCGGTTCTCATTTATGTTAAAAGGTATTAGTTTTGCTATTTTAGATAAACTTTGTATAAAGGAAATCATGCTGTGTGTATTCAGTCAAATTCCTGAGAGGTATTGTTAATATTATAATAATTAAACACTGGAAAAGCTAAGCAACTTACAGAGAGTAAGATGTGAAATGTCTGGTACACTATTGCTAGACAGCTGCCAGAAACACTTTATCAAATTATTTATTTATTTATTTATTTCCTCTTTTCATTCTTTTTTTTAATTGAGGTAACATCAGTTTATAAAATTATGTAAATTTCAGTTATACATCATTATATTTCCATTTCTGTGTATACTACATCACGTTCACCACCCAAAGACTAATTACCACCCATCACCACACACATGTGCCCTGTCACCTCTTTTGCCCTCCCTGCTCCTGCCTTCCTCTCTGGTAATCACCAATCTAATCTCTATATCTCTGTGTTTGTTGTTGTTGTTGTTGTTGTCGTTTTTATCTTCTACTTATGAGTGAGATCATACAGTATTTGAATTTCTCTGTCTGAAATTTCACTTAACATCATAACCTCAAGGTCCATCCATATTGTCACAAATGGCACGATTTCATATTTTTCAGAACTGAGTAGTATACCATTGTGTATAAATATACCACATCTTTATCCATTCATCCCTTGATGGCACTTAGGTTGTTTCCAAGTCTTGGCTATTGTGAATACTGCAATGAACATACGAGTGTATATACCTTTATGCATTTGTGTTTTTGTGTTCTTTCGATAAATATCCAGCAGTGGAGTAGCTGCATCATATGGTATATCTATTCTTAATTTTTTGAGTGATCTCCATACTGTTTTCCATAGTGGCTGCACCAGTTTACATTCCCACCAGTAATATATGAGGATTCCCTTTTCTCTATGTCATCTCCAACACTTGCTATTTCTTATCTTGTTAATTACAGCCATTCTGATGGATGTGAGGTGATATGTCATTGTGGTTTTCATTTGAATTTCCCTAATAATTAGTGACGTTGAACATCTTTTCATGTGCCTGTTGGCCATCTATATATCTTCTTGGGGAAAATGTTTGTTCAGGTATTTCGCCCATTTTTTGTTTGGGTTATTTTTTCCTTTGTTGTTGAGATGTATGAGTTCTTTATATATTTTGAATATTAACCCCTTATCAGACATATGGTTTGCAATGCCACTGTAAAATAACATGTTGTTATTTTGAAAAATTTACACAAAATGACATATTATGTTTGGAGAAAGTTATTCTAACTAACAGTGAAAAAAGTAATGTACTTTTCCCTCCAAAAGAAAAGAAGTTTTGGGATCTAGAACAACATAAAACCGTAGGTAGTAATTTGAACATTAACCATATTATTTAAAATTTTTTATGTAAAACATTATCAAAAAGTATATTTGAACTTCCAGATTTAATTGGATGACATGGTAACCAGCATGAAACAAGAAGAATTATGTTGTTGTATTACTTATAATTACATGAAAAAAACTAACAGCTCATCCATGCTTACAGGATTACGGAAACATTTTTTAAAATGCATTAAAAAAATGGTTTCCTATTTCGTCCTCATAAATTCTTTAGGACAATGTCAGCATCAAGTATATTATTCTGCTTAAGAGCAATATGATTTATTTTATAAATCAATATTACTTTTATAATTTTATCTTAAATGTCAGCCATTTGCCATGCGTAGCCTATAACATTTCAACACCCACTTAATGTCCCATAAAGGAATGCAGATGGATAGATAGAAAGACAGATAATAGATGGAAAAATAGAGAGATAGATATGCATATAGACATAAAGATATAAATATAAACTGTTCATAGGAACAGGGAATATAGTATTTATAGACTGTATAATTTCTCTTATTAGGCATATTGACAAAGCTTTTGTTAATTATTTATAAATGTCCTTCCCCCAATTTAAAGAAGCATAAATATATCATGGTTTAAAATGCTCCTGTTGAATGTAAGTCAGTGAAAATGTTGGAATTGGCAGCTTCAAAGTCTTTTCCCTTGTTAAAGAAAAAATTATTCTGATATTTGTTAAAATTGTAATGAAGACTTTATGCAGGACCTTTTTGATAAGTGTCAAGACTACCACAATGGAGGAGAGAGATAGGGCTCAACTCCACATATAACAAGAAAAAGTGGTTTTCTGCAGACAGCAAGCAGGCTGAGGAGGTTGGTGGATGAAAAATTACTAAAAGGAGACATCAAACGTATGGGAGTTCTTACTAAACCAACTCAAGATTCTTGCTGAAAGCAGGCCAAGGACTTAGGCACAAAGGTAGGGGGTGAGGAATTTGATCAGATATTGCGGGTAAGGGATTCTCTCTAAGCTGACTTAACAGGATTCTTTCTAAAACTGGAGGATGCAGTCCCAGCAAGGACAGGAGCCAAGTTCAAGGTCTAGTCAAGGAGAAGACTCAAGGGATCCTGACTAAAATTTGGCCAAGCTGCGGGCTTTTTTCAGTCCCTCTTCTTGTTCAAAGAAAGAAGAGACATTATTCCTTCCTTTGAGCAATATAAATTCATTTCTAGTTCGGTCACTTTTTATTCATTAAAGACCAGCTGAACCATCTTGAGACTTGGTGATAGGGCAGCCGGTTGAGATTTCTAGATGTTGGGCTCAATTCATCCTGAGTGGCCCACACAGCAGCAGCTGTAGGGATGAAGGTTGTTCCTGTCCAGCCTGCAGGGCTTCTTTAGTTCCTGTGGGGGGAAGATCAGCTCCGGGCAACCTGGGGCCCCTATAAAGATCTGGGCAGCCAGGTTCTATTTCTCATTGACTCTAAGTCAGAAGAGTGGGAGAAAAGTTATCAATCTTAATTTGGAGATTCATAGCCAGATAATGAAAGAAAGTAGAAAAATTGAGAATTTGGTAATTTCTGACAAAATGTGCAGCACAGCAGGATTCAGTCCAATTCATGAGTAAATGGCAAAACTTCAAATATAGTGAACAGGACTGGAATCTAATAATCCACAAGTGTGGGCTATAGTTTTCGACTGAAACATAAAATTTCTCTCTACAGTCACCCAACTTTGTGATCAAAGATAACCAAAGTAAGGTTATTCTTCTTTATGAAGTAAGTCTAATCTCATTAGATTTGGTCTGATTATTTACATAAATGCAGCAAGAAAGGTAATTAGTCACAGAAACCTTTTTAAGTTTTCCTTGCTTGAACTTCTCATAAGGAATCTCAAATTAGATTTTTAAAAACCTCTTGAGGCTAAGAAGCCAAGCCAAGAACTCACCACCAAAAATCTACTGCAATACCTATAGATTTGGGTGAATTCTTCTCTTCTTAAAGTCCCCAAAATAGCCTAAGTTTCCTGGTGCTGCTATGAAGTGACCTTTCTTATTCATCCATAAGGCTAGGAAACCTGTATGCTAGGTACCAGGCTGCCTTTTCTAAGAGGGCTTGGAAAGCATTGGCTCTATAAAGTCAACCTTAGTTCCTTAAAGCTATTTCTTCATATCTGATTCTATGCATTATTCTCAAATATGACATTCCAGTCAACGCCTTAGTTAGACAACCAGTGTTTCCAATTAAGTTATGTTACAAAGAGGGCAGATTATTATTGAACTTATGCAAATAATCATATTACCATGAAAGTAAGAATATTAAATAAGAATTTCTTAAATCTGAAGAGATCAGTCAAGGGAGAAAAGAGATATGTTTCATGTTTGTTTACAAAAGTGTAATCTATTAATTTTTACATATTATAGATAGCTTAAGAGAAAACAGACAGGAGTTCCTTATATGCAGAAGCAATAGTTCAAACAAAAACAACATAATCACCCTTCATCAATTCAGTACCATGTAATTAATTCTTATTCTGTTTGATCTTGCATTAGCAGCTTCATGAACCTATCAGTTTCTCTATTAGAGTTCGGGAAATCCTCACTCAGTCCAGTGGTATGGTCACAGAGTTATTTAAGCAGTGCTATTGGATGACTGGACATCAGAACCCCTTGGAGTACTCAAGATTCTTGCTTAATCAGGTAACTGTAAGCCTAACTCTAACCCTGCTTCATAGATGACACTCAGAATCATAAGAGTCAAAATCTGTGTTTCAATTGATTATCACCCTAAACACGGGCTGAAGACTCAGACTCACCAATGGATCCCTGACAAATCAGTCAGACATGAAGACAAAGCCTTCAAGGGTACTCACTTGGGTCTTGAATTTCTCTGCCCCTGGAATGGTAAGAAATAAATTTCTGTTGCTTATACGTCACCAAGTGTATGGTATTTTGCTATAGCAGCCCAAATGGACTAAGATACTATTTTATTTTATTAGATATTTCTGTATCAAATATTTTTGCCTTCCCTATTTTCTCAAGTCTACTGTTGCTATGTCATTTAGTTGTAAGTAAGGGCTCTAGAGTGTGAGCTGGAAGTATAATCTCTAAAGATTCAAATTTGTCATGTTATTCCTAGAGATATTCCTAGAAATATTCCTAGAGATATGATGAGGAAGTTCTTCAAGTGGTTTATTTTCATGAAACACTAAGGCGTTTCATGAGAATTTACCTCAAAGACAAAATCAAAGCACCAAAGCCTAGAACAAAGCTGGTAGCTAAGCAATGATTTTGAATATAGTGGAAATCTATGTCTTTGTATCTATCTATCATCTATCTATCCTCTCTTTATCAGACTATCTTTGTTTTGGCCTAGCCCTCCTAGGAACATGTGTTGCAAACTTAAGAAACAAAGAATAAAGAAAATTTGATTTGTTTTGTGTACAAAAGGGACTTTCGCCACTTCACTGGGTTGACCGTCAGAGCATATCACAGGTTAGAATAACAAAAGACTACACTCTGATAGTGTTGGTCTGAGAGGAATAGTATCTTAAGCAGCTAGTCAGACAACATGAGGTCTAGCAATGTGTAAGGCAGTCACACAAGACCAAAATCAAAGCAGCACACTCCAACTTCCCTAAGATATCAAGCTGTGTACCTTCATTTGTGTGAAATAGACATAATATTAGAATTGGGTTGCTACAGTAAAGCTTAGAGGGTCACAAAACAAGTACCAGAAAAAAGAAAGGCGGAACCTGGCACTTGGAAACCAAAAGACCCTCATTTGGAGCAGAAGTGAAACAGCCCCTAGGAATTTCCTGAATTAGTCAGGAAAGAGTTGAGGAGTAAAAGGAATGCAAAACATTTTGTAGATAGAGAACAAGTAAAAGTAAAATATTGTTTGATGTGATCCTATGGTTAAAATTACCCTTTCTTCATATTGTTGCACTTGATTTCTTTACCTTTTAAGTTTTTCAATAATCCCATACTCTTCTAAATTCCTCCTTTTCAGATATTTATGTGATTTCTAAGTACGGCATATTTCTAAAATTCAAATGCATTATTTTCAATTGTCATTATCTTAGGCATACTACATATGGTCCCTGAGTACACTAACAATGGTGTGTTGGGTAGGATGGGACCATAATTGTTCTGCACTGATGATATTGCATAATCAGTCATATGTCACTTGATAATTTAGCTAAATTTTTGTGACTCCATATATGCTTTATAAACAGAAATAGAATGAAGGGAAGAGATGTTTTTCTCTAACTTCTTACCAGAGAATTAGTTTACATCACTTCTTAGGCCAGTCCCTCTACTTTTAATATACCAAGGAACTAGGCTTTCTACTGCTTTATACACTGCTAGACTTGATATACTGCCGCTAGACTTCTACTTTTCCCTAGGTAACCCCCTTGTTTGTCTCTCCCGAACTGCTCCAATATCCTACAAAGAAGAGGATTCAGAGAAGATATAGCTCTTAGACAGAGCAGAAACTCCAGAAAAAAGTTTAGGAACCAGAACCACTTCTAGATGTCCTATATCTCTGTCTGCGAGCAAAGCTTGATTCAGAGTGGCACAGCCAAGATTATGATCAGCTCGCAGAAATAATTCCCTCAAGAAGTGCTAAAGTTGTTTATGAAAGCGACTGGAAGAAATTAATTTCAAAGTGACTTGTAGCTTGCTAGTGAAACCAATCCCTTTTGTCACATGTTTTCAGTGATTTCTTTGTATCCTTCTGATCTTACTCCCCATCCAGTTTCACAGCTGTTGCCTGGTACAAATACATGATTTATAATAATAAGGACATCCGCTTGAGGGTAAAACCATCAATTATGTGAACAATGTTAGAAATATGCAAAGCTGCTGTCCTTATCTTAATTGGACATACACATCCATGGTAGAATATAATCTTTGATGCAAAGTATATGGATAGAAGTTTCATTTGCTCACGTATTGCACAAGAAACAAACGATTTTACATACAGGTCCCTAGATCAGATAGAACCGAAGTCAGAACATAGTGATGATAAGTGTATGATAACTCCAAAATCAAACTATTCATACTTTAATTGTGCTTCCCTTTCATATTGTTACATTAAATAACTCATGCTGCATTTTTTAAAATGTCACTTTTTAAGGTTGGCTTAATTTGGTTTCAAGACTACTGTTTGAACGAAGATTGCAATGCATATTAGAGTCCAACTGCATTGCATTTCAAACAAAGATTATATACATAACCAACTCAATCTGATCTTACTGAATGGGTCAAAACAGCAATTTGGCATTTGTGAGTGTGTAATTATGTCTGTGTGTTTGTAGATAAAAGGTACTAACGTAGTCTGTGATCCATAAAATATTTATCCATTTTTAAAACATAATAGATAGGCCTAGGCAGAAACAACTGAGATTAGCTTCTATGCAGCGAAAAGAAATGACGGGTAGAAAGTCAGCACTGCATTTTGTGGCTGGTTTGATAGCCAATTGTTGATATAAATATATTGCTGCTATGAAATGAATTACAAGGCAGCCCGAAGTACTTAGTGGGTGGAACCTCTAAGGATTTGGATAAAGGCATTTGAAACCAATCATTTATTCCCTGTAATTTTGTAGGGTGTGTGAAGAATGATGACTTTATTTTAATTGGACATACTTGCTTGTCATGTTGGAAATAACTGATACTCTATCAGTATATAAGCAGCAAAAACACGAAATAAAAAGAGGATGAAATCTGCAGGGTAGAGGAAATTGAAAACAAGGTTACAGGCTGTGTTCAAGCTGTGAGTCCTCCTTTGGAAATCATTGATAACCTTGTTCTATATTTTCAACAGCCCAAAGAACAACTGCTGACTCAAATGTCACCTCCCACCTTATTTTCTATTTCCAACACACATTTGACTTCCTTTCTTTTCTGGGTGTTGTATCACCAATTTTCGCATGATTTATACAATGATAGCAAGCAATTTCCTGGGGATTGACAGCACCAGGGTAAATAAATTCAATGTATGTAGAGTTAAAGCCAAAAAGTTCTCTGAAGTATAGAATATCATTCAATTCATGTACCCCCTAAATTTTAAATGGGTTAAACATTAGAAAAATATATATTTAGAGAGAGAGATCTCCTGATGAACTTTCTTCATAATTCCCTTATATAATCACTAATGGTTCTATGAATTTGCTTGTATATATATACATATACATCCAATGACAAATCTGACGTGACTTTCTGTGAAATGTATGTGTTTAAAAATCTAACATTGCTATTATTACTTTAATATGGATGGTTTTCCTCAAAGTGTGTTCATCCCATATTTAGGCAAAAATTTTGCACAAGAGGTTAGAATAAACTAGATCAAGAATGGCACAATGTGCATTTATGTGAGAAATAAGAGATTGAAGGAAAACTGAGTTTCCAACTGTGTCAAGCCCATCATCGCCCATTTGCTGAGGCTTACAGTGATTCAGGAGTTTAGAGAATCCTATTTTGACATTGAAAAAGTGAAATAGCAACTTGAATAGATGAGAGATTGTCCTATATATAAAGATGCATTGTCCAGAACAATCTTTTTTTTTCTTCTCCGATGTTTTTCAAACCACTTCCAAACTGACCTACTGAGAGAATTGCTTTATTATGGAGACATATCTGAAAATTTTTTATGTAAAAGATTGTAATATATTGCAAAAGAGATTCCACAAAAGCTATTTCTTCTTTACTGTATGTAGTCTCCAAATAATACAGAGTAATATTATTCATGTCCATAAAATTCTTTACCTTTTTTTTCTCTTGAGGTATGATTTATATACAACATGATATTAGTTTCAGGTATACAGCATAATGATTTGCCAATATATTTGCAATATATTGCAAAGTTATTATAGGTTATGCATTTTTTAACTTTGACCACTGGTTGGCTACCATCACTATACTGCAAGATAATATATGCTTCCAAATCATTAGGACAATTCTCTCCTTCACATCATCTTCACAATTAAATGGAGGACATCCTTCTCTCCCCTCCTTTCTTCTCTGAATAGCCTGCCACTTTAAATGCTCAAACATCTGGGAGAAACGTGGGAATGGAGGAGAAATAAAATGTTTCCAAATACTTTTGCTGAAAGGAATAGAATTCACGGTTGGATGATTTATTTTTATAGGGCAGAGATCTGACCCATACTACACTAGATATTAAGTGTACACTACTACATTCAAGATAGTAAGAATTTTGAAAAGTATGTAAGACCTGCCCTTCTATCATAAGAATGGATACACACCAGAAAAACAAAGGAGAAAATGAGAGCTAGATTCCACTTTTACTAGAAACTACAAGTCCAGAAGTAACATTTGGTCTTACAAAAATAACTATCATTTTTATTTTATTTATTATAATATTTTCATATCTGTCTACATGCTACCTTTGCATCATTATAGTGAAGTACTCTAACAAAATTTCTATTTTACATATAAATTAAAATGCCAAAAACAAGTTTTTCAGAGGCATGTGACTTTTTAATTATAGAACTAAAATTAAAATTTTTCACTCATAATTTTTTTTCTATTAGACTACAAATTGTCTTTATTTCAAATTAATTCCTGTGGATGATATGGTGAATACATACACAGCCTCGTTTCCAGCATCCTTCTACTGTGTTTTTCTATACCATTTAGACTGGAAAATCTAAAAACTATCTTTCTCAATATCCTTTGCAAATAAAAATCTAGATGCAAATTAAGTTACACCAGTTAGAAATTTGAAAAGTGAAAGTGAATGAGTCAATTACCAGCTGCTTTGAATGTTGCTTCTCACAAGTAAGGCTAATTTATTCCCAATCACCCAGATAATGGCAGACATAGTAGTACAGTACCCCCTGTTATCCATGGTTTTGCTTTCCACAGTTTCAGTTACCTGTGATCAACGATGGTCCAAAAATATTAAAGGGAAAATTCTAGAAATAATAAATTTATGAGTTTTAAATTCCATGCTGTTCTGAGTAGCATGACAAAATCTCATGCAGTCCTGCTCTGTCCTGCCTGGGACACCAGTCATCCCTTTGTCCAGCATATCCACACTGTATACACTACCCACCCATTAGTCACTTAGCAGTCATCTCAGTGATCAGTTCAGTTGTCACAGTATCGCAGTACTTCTGTTCAAGTAACCCTTATTGTACTTAACAATAGCCCAAAAGTGCAAGAGTAGTGATGATGGTTATTCAAACATGCCAAAGAGAAGCAAAGTGCTTCCGTTAAGTAAAGAAGTAAAAGTTCTCAATTTAATGAGGAAAGAAAATCATTACATGCTGAGATTGCTTAGATCTATGGTAAGAAAGACTCCACTATCCATGAAATTGTGAAGAAGGAAAAAGAAATTCATCCTAGTTTTGCTGTCACACCTCAAAGAGCAAAAGTTACAGCCACAGGGCATGAGAAGTACTTAGTTAAGATAGAAAAGTCATTAAACTTGTACAATAAGATAATAAGAGAGAGAGAGAGACCATACTCACATAACTTTTATGACAGTATATTGTCATAATTGTACTATTTTATTATTGTTGTTGTTAATCTCTTACTGTGCCTAATTTGTAAATTAAACTTTATCATGGGTATGTATGTAGAGGAAAAAACAGGGTATAGGTAGAGTTTGGTACTATCTGTGGTTTCAGCATCCACTCGGGGGTTTTGAACATATCCCCTATCGATAAGGAAGGATTATATATTTTTGCAGACCAGTGCTGTGGAGTCATTAATAGAGGACCGACATAGAACTTACTCTTACAAACTTTCCCTAAATATTGAAACAAGCGCTTTTTATTCTGTATTAAATTGTATTTTTATTTTTTGCTTAAAATAGTAGTAATGGTATATGTTTCCTACAATTAAACTCTGACTTTAAATCCTATTAAGTAGCAAAAAAATCGTTTGACTGTTTTGATATTTTCTGTTTCATTTCCACATATTTAGTTTTGTGAATTTTGAGGAAAAAAACTCATTAAAAATTTCAGTCAACATTTGCTATCTTCAATCAGAGAAAATCAAATTAACAAAAGTAAATTAACAAAAGTTAAAATTGATTCTTAAAATTCCCCAAATTGTGTAAACTATAATATCTGTAATAAAAATCACTTGATTGGCTTTGGAGTAGAACACAAGATAACAGAAGAAATAGTCAACTAAAATACAGGTCAATATAGGTACCCAATATGAAAAAAACACAGCAAAATAATTGAAAACATCAAAGTACACATTTCAGGGAACTATGGCACAAGAGCAAAAGTTCTAACATGTTATTTTTAGTCCCATAATAATAAGAGAGAAAAAAGATGAGTCGGAGAAATAGTTGAAGAAAGGATGGCTGAAAGTTTTCCAAATTTGATGAAGGACATATTTTACGAATTCATGAAATTCAACAGAGCAGCATAATTCAAAAGAAACTTTACCTATACACATCACAAACAAATCAAAGATAAAGACAAATTCTTGAAAGCAGCGAGAGGAAAATAACACATTGTATTCAAAGGGAAATCAAAATGAATGACTGCTAACATCTCATCAGAAAAAAATGAAGGCCAGAAGGAAATAGACAAAAGTCATTAAAATACAAAAAACAAATACAACCCTGAAGATGACATTAAGTGCAAATACCCTTTTCTTAAATTTTGGTAGGATACAAATAACATAATTTACTGTTCTAATCATCTTAAGCATACAGTTCAGTGGCATTAAGAACATTTACACTGTTGTTCAACTGTCACCATCACCCATCTCCAGAATTTTTTCATCTTCCCAAGTGAAACTCTATATCCATTAAACCATAACTGTCTATTCCCCCTCCATTTGGCCCCTAGTGACCACCATTTTACTTTATATTTCTATGAATTTGACTATTCTAGGGATCTGACTTATTAAATTTAGCATAGTGTGTTCAAAGTTCATGCATGTTGCAGAATTGTGTCAGAATTTCATTAATTTTTAAAGCTGAATACTCTATTGTATGTATATATTGCTTTTTGTTTATTCATCCATAGATGGATACTTGGGTTGCTTCCACCTTTTGGCTATTGTAAATAGTCCTGCTGTGAACATGGGTGTGCAAATATCTGTTGGAGTCCCAGGTTTCAGTTCTTCTGGTTATACATCCAAAAGTAGATTTGCTGGATCATATGTTAACTATATATTTATTTTCTTGTGTAACTTCCATACTGTTTTCCACAGTGACTGCACCATTTTCATTCCCACCAGCAACGCACAAGGATTCCAATTTTTCAACCTCCTTCCCAACACTTGTTATTTTGTGTTATTTTGGTAGTAGCTACCCCAGTAAGTGTGAAGTGGTAGTTCATTGTGGTTTTAATTTGCATTTCCCTGATGATTAGTGATGTTGAACATCTTTTTTCTGTGCTTATTGGCCATGAGTGTATCTTCTTTGGAGAAGTGTCTATTCAAATCCTTCACTCAGGTTTTTTTTTTGTGTGTGTGAATAAGATTAGCCCTGAGCTAACATCTGTGCCAATCTTCCTCTACTTTTTGTATATGGGACACCTCCACAGCATGGCTGATGAGCAGAGTAGTTCCACACCTGGGATCCAAACAGATGAATCCAGGCTGTGGAAGGAGAGCATGTAGAACTTTAACCACTAGGCCATGGGACCAGCCCCTCTTCACTCAGTTTTTAAATCAAATTGTATGTTTTGTTGTTGTTGAGTTGTAGGAGTTCTTTATATATTCCAGACATTAATCCCTTATCAGATATATGATTTAGTATTTCCATCATTTCATGGGTGGCCTTTTCACTCAGTTAGTAGGATGTTTTGCACAAAAGGTTTGTTTAATTTTAAGGAAGTCTAATTTATCTATTTTTTCTTTTGTGATCTGTGATATTGGTGTCATATCTAAGAAATCATTCCCAAATCCAATTATATGAAGATTTTGCCTTCTGTTTACTTCTAAAAGTTTTATACTTTTAGCTCTTGTGTTTAGGTCTTTGATATATTTTTAGTTAATTTTTGTATATTGTGTAAGTTAAGAGTTCAACTTGTTTTACGTGGAGATATCCAGTTTTCCCAGCACCATTTGTTGAAAAGTCTGTCCTTACCCCATTGAAGGTCTTAGAACCCTTGTTGAAAATCATTTGACCATAAATGGGAGAGTCTTTTGTTGAGCTCTCTATTCTATTCTGTAGATCTATACATCTGTCTTTGTGGTAGACCCACACTGTTTTGATAACTGTAGCTTTATAGTAAACTTTGAAATTAGGAAGTGTGAGTCTTCCAAATTTGTTCTTTTTCAAGATTGTTTTGGCTACTTGAGATCTTTTAAGATTCCATATGGATTTTAGGATGGAATTTTCTATTTCTGCAAAAAAAAATCATTGAGATTTTGATATTGTTTTGAATCTGTAGGTTGGTTTAGGTAATATTGACATCTTAACAATATTAAGTCTTCCAATCTATGAACATGGAATGTTTTTCATTTATTTGTGTTTTCTTTAATTTCTTTCAGGAATATTTTGTAATTTTCAGTGTACAAATCTTTTGCCTCTTTGACAACATATATTCCAAATTATTTTATTATTTTTGATGCTATTATAAATGGAATTTTTTTTTTATATGTTCACTGTTAGTGTATAGAAATGTAACTGATTTGTGCACATTGATTTTGTATCTGGAATCTCTGCTGAATTTTTTATTAGTTCTAAGAATTCTAACAGTGACCTTAATTGGAAAAATGCTCTTTGCAGATAGAATTAGATCTCAAGATTATATTATCCTGAGTTAACCGGATAGGTCCTAAATCCAATGTCCACTGTCCTTATAAGAGACAGAAGGGAAGAACAAAGATGTAGGGGAGAAGGCCATGTGAAGACCCATGTTAAGATAGAGATAGATCGCAGTTATGCTTCCACGAGCCAAGGAACATCGAGATCCACCAGGAGCTGGAAGAGGCAAGGAAAGAAAAAAAATAATTTTCCTTCTACCCATCTAAGTTCTTGGCTGGTGTCTCTGTAACCAAAGAAGATTAACAAGAGAAAAACAAAAGTTTATTAACATCTATAGCTCATGTACACATGGGAGATACCCAGAGGAAAATGAGTGACTCACAGAGGTGGCTTAGAATTGAAGATTAAATGCCATCTTCACCTAAAGACATAAGAAAGATGTGGGCGGAGTCAGTTAAAGAGTTACCAGGAAAAATACAGTAAACAAAAGTAAAATTTGTTATTCAAATTTAAGTCAATGCCTTCTCCATTTGTAAGAGTCTGTTGTGATTTAGTCATCCTTCTCTTCCTGATACAGAGAGGGAGAGACCCTTAGAAATGGAGATTCCCTTTATAAATGTAAATTTCCCTTACAAAAGGATAACTTGTACTCTGTTCCCAGGGCTTCTCCTGTGTCTGCTGTTTCTCAAAATAATCAGCTCAAAATGATTATTATGCCACAGAAGCATATTTTGCGGTGGCATATTCTGCCAGCCTTCACTTCTCTAGATCTTTTGGAGGGAGTACAGCTCTGCTGACACCTAGATTTCAGACTTCTGGCCTCCAGAAGTATAAGATAATATATATCTGCTGCTTTAAGCCACACAGTTTGTAGTAATTTGTTAAACACTCCTAGTACAGATGGCAAATGATACCAAATGGATACCATAATGAATAATCAAAAAGGAAAGAAAAAAATGGAAATAGTAAACACCTGATTAAGTAGGAAATATTGTTTTTCAATTCTACTAATTTTTAGATGCAAATGATTATTTAATGCAAAATTTAGAACATTGAATTGTGAGATTAATAACTTTGAAGTAATGTTTAGAATAGATATAGTATAAAGCATGGGGAATATCAATAGATCAATACAGTCACAAAGATTATAGAGCTTATGTGAGGTTGTAAAGTAGTAATTCTGAGTAAAATGAGAAAAGTTAAGTATACATATTGTAAGACATACAGTAGCCTCTAAAAAAGAATTCAAAAAGATGTAGCTTAATACCAACACATAAAGTAAATTGAATTTGAAGAAACTATTAATTAATCCAAAAGAATACAGAAAATGAAGGACAAAATAACAACAAAAACAGCAACAAAACCCAACAAGCACTTAAAAACTTAGCAAAATGCTAGACCAGATTGCAACCATATCCATTGTTACAGTACATGTTAATGAACTAAAAATTCTAATAAAAGGCATAATTTCTTTCAATTGATGAAAAAGCAATATCCAACTATATGTTGTCTGTAAGAGATGCCATTTATATATAACACATTGATAAGAGGAAAGTAAATTGATGGAAAAGAATAAGAACATAAATATCATAGTGACTATATTAATATCAGATGGAATATACTTAAAGACAAACCATATCATCAGTGACAAAGAGGATTATTTCATAAAGATAACGATTTATGAAAACAAAACAATCATTAATATGTCTGCATTTAATAACACATTCAAAACCATAGAACAAAAGCAGACTTAACTAAAGGGAGAAATTGAAAATTATGCAATCACAATTGGAGATTTTGACAACTCTCTCTCAACAATTGACAGAATCTACAAAATATCGTTGATATTTTCTTTTTTTTCTTTTTGAGGAAATTAGCCGTGAGCTAACTACTGCCAGTCCTCTTCTTTTTGCTGAGGAAGCCTCGCCCTGAGTTAACATCCATGCCCATCTTCCTCTACTTTATATGTGGGACACCCACCATAGCATGGTGTACCAAGCAGTGCCATGGCCACACCCGGGATCCAAACTGGGGAGCCCTAGGCCGCCAAGAAGCGGAACGTGCGAACTTAACCACTGCACCACTGGGCTGGCTCCATAAATATTTTGAAAAACTCTATTTGATGAAAGTGATATTTATGGAACATGACACTCTACAATTTAAGAATACACATGTTTTTTGAGTTGTGGAAACTAATAAAAGTGGTTGGCCCTGTGGCACAGCAGTTAAGTTCACACATTCCACTTCAGCGGCCTGGGGATCACTGGTTTGGATCCTGGATGCAGACCTATGCACTGCTTGTCAAACCATGCTGTGGCAGGGGTCCCACATATAACGTAGAAGAAGATAGTCACAGATGTTAGCTCAGGGCCAGTCTTCCTTAGCAAAAAGAGGAGGATTGGCAGCAGATGTTAGCTCAGGGCTAATCTTCCTAAAAGAAAAAAAAAAATAAATTAATAAAAGAAAGATTAAATAAATTGGAGTCAGGAAAGCCTGTAGGGCGAGCTCATACCCTACGACACATTGTCAATTACACCAAACAGTAAGACACTTGCATCTCAGACAGGAAGTAAAACTACTTTACTACTGAAGGAAGACTTTTCTCCCCACCCAGCAACAGCCCAACCAGTGAGAAATGCTGCAGCTCCGTCAATGAGAAGGCATTGCCACCCTGCACTGTTACTTTCCTCCAATGGATTTTCATTTAGAACAGCCCATCCCTATTCCCCTTTTTTCTTTATAAAGCAGCTCCCCTCCTCTCTTTTCTAGATTTGCCTATGGTTTCCCATAGTATGCACATGCCAAATTACAATTCTTTTGGCTATTCATGAATAAACTCATTTTGAGATAAAAGACAAATTTGTTTTTTAAGTTGACAAAATGTACCTTACACGTTCATAGATATAAACTGTAGACTGAACCATAAAACAAGTCTCAATTCATAAAGATTGAAATATTAGAGGTTGTTTTCCAATAAAAACAGGAATAATTAGAAACCCATAATATTGAGAGACAATTATCTATGGGTCAATTGCCTTTCTTCTTGTCTTCTGAGAAAAGGATTTGACAGCTTTGATTATTGAGTATCCTACATAGATGTTTGCACTCAGACAGCCTAGGAAGAGATAGTGAGACCCTCCAGACAGGTGTAAGATTTGTTTTGACTAGCGTAATAAGAAAAGTATGTTTCTTTAGGGCAAAGAGTGGAAAGGGTTCCCAGCAGTCCTCTTATATGATTGAGGGCTCCTATGCACCAGATTCCTAGTTTGAGCTATGGGCACAAATCCATTTAATGCACAGTATCCAACTGGGCCTTCTACCGCATTGCCTCTGTGTGCCTGGGAAGGCAAAGGGAACTGCCATCATGAAGCTCATGCTACCTACTATACTGTGAGTAATAAATTTCTTTGTTTCTGACCTAGGATTCTTGTATCTTCTCTCAGCATCTATGAAACTGTGACAGACTAACTTCTTAGCTTGCAGATAGGGTAGAATAGGTCCTTCGTAGTTTTTGATAGTAATGATGATGAGAATGGGATCTTAACAGAGACATGACTTTAAAAGAGGAAAGGACAGGAATTTCACATGGGCCAGATTAGGTGATATGAGAAATCTTGCTGGGATCAGGTAGCAAATGTTCTTACCATGAGATGGATGGGTTGAAGGTAAACGTAGCTTACTGTTCTACCTATTATTGAGACTGAGTTTGGGGAGATAGGCTTAAAATAGGCTGCCTGATTTTTTCTTGCTCACTGTCGTCTGGGCAGGAAAAGGCAATGAGTCAATGAAACTCCAATGCCAATATAAAGCTTTAGGTTGACTGATAAAACATTTGCTTGGAGTTCATTTGCTTGCATTGTAAGCAGCTAACAGATTATGTCTACAGAAATACTGCACACAGATGTATATAGCAGCTTCATACACAACTGCAAAAGCTTGGAAACAATCAAGATGTCCTTCAGTAGGTAAATGGATAAAAACCTATTGTACATGCAGATGATGGAAAATTATTCAGTGCTAAAAAAAATGAGCTATCAAGCAAGGAAGACATGGAGGAAACTTAAATACATATTACTAAGTGAAAGAAGCCAATCTGAAAAAGCTAAATACTGAATGACTCCAAATATATGACATTTTGGAAAAGGCAAAACTTTGGAAACAGTAAAAGATTAGTGGCTGCCAGTTTGAGGGGGCAAGGGATGGATAGGCAGAGCATAAGGGATTTTTAGGGCAGTGAAAATACTCTGCTACCATAACGATGGATACATGTCATTATACATTTGTCCAAACTCATAGAATTTACAACACTTATAGTAAATCTTAGGGTAGACTATGGACTTTGGGTGATTATGAAGTGTTAATGTAAGTTCATCAATTGTAACAAATGTATCATTCTGGTGGAGGATGTTAATAGGAGAGGTTATCCACGTGTCAGAGCAGAAGCTATATGAAAAATCTTTTTATCTTCCCCTCAACAATGCTGTAAGTCTTAAACTGTTCTAAAAACATAAAATCTTAATTAAAAAAAAAACAGATTAGACACTGCAAAAGAAAAGATCCATTAACTTGAAGGATATCAAATAGCTATGGAATTGAGGAAAAAAGGCTAAAAATTGGACAGAGCCTCAGTAACATGTGGGAGAGTATTACTCATCCTGACATACTTGTATTTGGAATCTCTGTAGTAGAAAGATTGAGGTAGAAAATTATTTTAAAAAATTATTGCTAGATACATCAAAAACTGTAATCCTACAAACCCAAGAATCTGAAAGAAATCACAGTGGAGTAAATGCAAAGAAAATCACACCAAAGCACATCATAATCAAGTTGTAGGACACAAACAATAAAGGCAATTATATTAAAGGCATTCATAGAAAAAAAGAAACATTATGCATGGGAACAAAAAAATAAAAAAGAGAGAGAAAGAGGCAAACTAAGAAGAAAGAATAAAGAAGAAAGGAGAAAGAAAAAGAAAGGAAGGAAAGAAAAAAGGAAGAATGAAAGGAAGAAAGAAAGGAAGGAAGGAAGAATTCCATTGATTTCTCATCAAAAACAATGCAAGATGAAGGCAATGATTTGACATCTTTAAAGTGTTGTAAGAAAAGAAAATGTCAAGCTAGAATGCTTTATCTAGCAAATATACGTCACAATTGAAGTCAAAATAAAGACATTTTCAGATAAACAAAAACTTGAGAGAATTTATCACCAGCATGCCTGCACTATAAGAAAGATAAAACAACATTCTTTAGGTTGAAGAAAAATGATATGAGATGGAAAATTGCATCTAAACAAAGGAATAGAAGTGTGCTTGAAATGATGAATAGGTGGATAAGCATGAAACAATATTTTACCATTTTTAAAATTTCTCTGAAAGAGAGTTTACCTTTTAAAGTAAAAAGAAATGGCACAATAATAGGGTTGTCACATAAGTAGAAGTAAATAGAATGACAAAACTAACACAAAAGAAGAGTGAGAAATGTGAAGTAACCTGCTCATATGTTATACTTAATGTGGTATAATATTATTTGAAGGAAGACTGTGACAGTTAAAATTCATATTATAAACTCTGGGACAGTCATAGAAATGAAACAAAAAGTTAGGTATTATGTCAATAGAGGAGATAAAATAGCGTACCAAAAATTGTTCAATTATTTCAAAAGAAACCAGGTAAGGATGGAAAACGAAAACATGGGATAAATGGAAAACAAATGGCAAGACGGTAGATTTAAACCCAGACATATCAATTATCACATAAAATGTAAATATTCAAAAGATCTAATTAAAAAGTACAGATTATTGGATGGATAAAAATGTCAATATCAAATATTATCTAAAAGAAATGCATTTTCAACACAATGATACATATAATTTAAAACTAAAAGGTTGTAAAATAATGTACCACACAAATACTAACAATAGGATAGCTGAAGTGCTATCTTAATATCAAACAAAAGAGACTTCATCAATGTGAATGTCATCAAAAGTAAAGAGGGTCACTTCATAAACGTAAAAATGTCAACTCATCAAGAAAACATAGCAATTATAAACAGGTATGTACCTAATAATAAAGCTTCAAAGTAAATGAAGCAAAAACTGGCAATACTAAAAGTAGAAGAGAGAAATCTACAATTATAATTTGATATTTTAAAATACTTTTCTTGTAAATGATAGAAAAAATAGACAGAAAATCAGTGCAGAGAATTTGAGAAACACTATCAAATAACGTGGCCTAACTGGCACTGATAGGACAATCTGCCCCCAAACAGCAGCATATGCCTTTTTTCAAGTGTACATGGAACATTTACTAATTTAGACCAAATAGTGAGCCACAAAACAAATCTAATAAATTTGAAAGCATTGAAATCAGAGTGTATTCTCTGATCCCAATGGAATTAACTTTGAAATAAAAAACAATAATTATCAGGAAAATCTTCAACTACTTGGAAATGAATAAACATTATTTTATAGATAACTCTGTGTCAAAGATGAAATCATATAAGAAATTAAACAAAATCCTGATCGGGGTTATAATATAAACAAAACAGTGTACCAGTGCTTTGAGGCTAGATCTGATTTAAAGCCGTACTTAGAAATTTATAGCTTCATGTGCATTTAGTAGAAAAGAAGAAACGTATGAGTAAATTAAACCCACTGTGAGTTGAAGATGGGAAATAAAATCAAGGCTTAGATAGTTTCACTATATTTGAAGAAAGAAATAATATATATTTAAAGAAGAATTTATACCAATTCTATGCAAACCTTTTTTTTTCCAAAAATAGAATGGAATACTTCTTAATTCATTTCAAGAGGCCAATATTTCCCTGATGCTAAAACCAAAATATATAAGAAAAATTTCAGAGACTGATAGCCAACATGAGCATAGATGCAAAAAGTCCTAAAATGTTAGCAAATCAACTTTAATTATATATGATAAGGATAATACACCATTCCTAGTAGAGAATACTCCAGAAATGCAAGGTTGGTTTAAATTAAGAGGATCAAGAAAAAAAAATATGATCATCTCAATGGATGCAGAAAAAATATTTAACATAATTCAACATTCATCCTTTATAAAAACTCTTAGTAAATTAGGAATAGAAAAATACTTCCTTAACTTTCTTAATGTAAAAGATTGAATCTTAATAGTGAAAGGCTGAATACTTTCTCTTAAGATTATGAACAAATCAAGGGTATCCACTCTCACCACATCTGTTAAAATTGCACTGGAGTTTCCTGCCAGTGCAATAAGGTAATTAGCAAATATATAAAATTTATACAGATTGGAGGCAAATAACAAACTCTATTTATACATAACATGGTCAATGTATGATGAAAGTCTTAAGGAATCTACATGAAAAGTTACTAGAACAGATACGTGAATTTAGTAGGGTCACAGAATAAAGTGTCCATATGCAAAATCAATTGTAATTCCATATACTAGAAGAAAACTACTGGAAATTTAAAATAAAAACACGAAAGCATTTACTATAGAATCAAAAGTTTGAAATAATTAGTAAAAAATATTTCCTAGTCAAGTTAAAGATCTAAATAAATACAGAGGTATATCTTGTTCATGTCTTGAAAGACACACTATGGTTAAGATGTCATTCTTCTAAGTTGATATGTAGAGTCAATGTAGTTCCAGTGAAACCCCAACAATATTTTTTGTAGAAATTGACAAACTCTTTCTGAAATTTATATGGAAAGGCAAATGACCTAGATTAGCCAATATAATAAAAAATGGAGGATTGATATCTGATTGCAAGACTTACCATAAAGCTACAGTAATCAGGATAGAATGGAGTTAATGTAAGAATCAACAAAGATCATGGAACAAAATAGAGAGTTCAGAAATAGCTGTACACATATATGGCAAATTATCTTTTGACAAAGCTGTCAAGGTAATTGAATAGGGAAAATAGTCTTTTCAACAAATGGTTTTGGAATAATTGAATATTTGTGTGTGAAAAATAATGATTTGCTATTCCTCAGAACACAAACAAAAGTTAACTCAAACTAGATCGTAGAACTAAATTTAAAAGCTGAAACAACATTTCTATAAGAAAAATGAGAGCACAACCTTGAGATAGGAAAAAAATGATTTTTAGACAATGTGCAAATGTAATAACCATTAAAAGTCAGAGCGAGAAATTGAACATCATCAGAATTTTAAAATTTTATCTATGCTTCAAGAGACACCTAGAATGCAATTATGATGCTAAGTACTCAGAGTTAGTTCAAATCTCACAGGTTAAGGGCACAATCACCCACAAACCTGTCCTCACTTTAGACATCAGCTGCAAGCTTGGGTGTTCCCAGGCCAGCTGCACTTCTGCCAAACTGGCTACAAATTCAGGATTTTCCCCTCTCCCCTTAGGTTCGCTCTTTCACCACAACCACTCACAGAGCTCAGGAAAGTGCTACATTTAAAACTACAGTTTTATTATAATGGATACAAATCAGGATCAATCAAAAGAAGAGACCCGTAAAGCAAGGTCTGGAGGAGTCCCAAAAGCAAAGCTTCTGTGTTCTCAGGATTCATCACCCTTCTGACACATAGCTGTGTATCACCAACTGTGGGAGCTCTCCCAAGCCTCGTGTCCAGAGTTTTTTTGGCATTTCATTAGGCTGGGTTGATTGACTCATTGGCCATGTGATTGAACTCAACCTCCAGCCCTCCTCTCCTCTCAGGAGGTCAGGTTGATATCCCCATTACATACTAAATAGTTGGTCTTTCTGGTATGACCAACCTCATCTTTTAGCATAAACTCTAGTGTGGTCACCAAGAATAACAAGGCATTGCTATCATTAAGGAAATTTCAAGGGTTTAGAGGCTCCCTCCCAGGAACTGGGGACAAAGGCTAGCTAAATTCTTTATTATATAACAATACTTCAAAAAACTAAAAAGATAAACCATAGACTGATGGTAATTATTTGCAACTTATATGACAAATAACTTGAATACAGAATATATAAATGACTTTTAACTTAAAAGATAAAATAAACTTCTCAACACAAATTACACAAATGATTTGAACAGATCCTTCACAGAAAATACGTATGGTAAGTAAGTAAAGAAAGAACTTCAATATCATTAATCTATCATTAGTCATCAGGGAAATTTAAAAGTTATCATGAGATAAATGCTACTACACACCCAAATTCATTCTGATACCTTCAATTTCAATCCAATACCGCAAGCTACATTCCAACCATTCACATTGACTATTTACAACTACTGTCCCTACAGTGAGAAACCTAGCTCCTATTATCCTCAAATAGTTACTCATTTACTCAAGCCTACAATACACAGAAGGTGGCTCCAGAATTGCTAACTTGTACAACTAATTAAAGCAAATCTCCTAAATTGAGTTAATTACTTTTTACATTCTTTCTTCATTTTTTATGAGATAGAATTTATGTGATGTAAAATTCATGAATCTTAAGTGTATATTTGGACAGGTTTTGACAAAGGCATATGCCCATGTAATACAGACCTATATCCAGATATAGAACATTTTCATCACCCATGAAGTTCCCTTGTACTATACCTGCAAATTCCCATCAATGATATGATATGCTATGAACACACTACAATTTATCCTGCCATTTTGTTATTATAGACATCAACTCTTTTTTTCCCAGTTTTGCCAACACTAAGAGTGAAAGAAACTAAAAGATTCTTGTAAATATGTTTTTATATGCTGGTGCTGTTATTTCCAAACGGTAGATTTCCAGAGTGGATTTTGGCATGTTGAATTCCAAAAAGTATCTAATAATTCATATTTCCACCAGCATTGTTCTCTTTTCTGCTCATTACTATAAGCAATGGATGCTCTTTTTAATATTTGCCAAATGCATGTAAAGCAGTAGCTAACCACTAATTTATTTTACATTTTCTTGATGACCAGTGAGTATCATTATTTTGTATTTGCTCTACTCTTGCATTTATTGAATATCTACTTTTGTAGTTTACAAAGGGTATTTGTTTCCATCATCTCATTTGACTCACACAATAACACCACCTAATAGACATGGCAGACATGATTAGCCCTGTTTCACAAATGAGGACAAAGAGACTTAAAGGTGAAATGACTTGCTTAAAGCTCCCTGGGAATTATGCAGAAAAGCCAAGAAAGAACTTCAAGTTCAAAATTCTTTTCTCTATAATATTGTGCCTTTCAGTCATTATGATACTATATTAAGGAATAATACATCTGTACTTTACTGAAATCAGGGGATGTGCATGCCAAATTCAAACCAGGTAACAAATAGCCAAATTTGCTCATATATTCA
Organism: Equus caballus; assembly: GCF_041296265.1. Taxonomy (NCBI): domain Eukaryota; kingdom Metazoa; phylum Chordata; class Mammalia; order Perissodactyla; family Equidae; genus Equus; species Equus caballus. Next base: position 83,328,968 of record NC_091715.1, read on the forward strand.
AGTCCTTTTACGTCCTCTAGATCAGTTTTCCAGCCATTCTCAAAGTTGCTTTCTTCTTCCTAAGAAGACCCCAATTTCTTTGAGAAATTATCCCTTCTCCATTGTATGTTTTGGGAGATCATAACCGGGAGCCTCACCATTCCTAGCCGAGGGATATAATACAAATTAAGACAATTAGATGCTCTCTCCTAGAATTTGAATCTTGAACTGGGGGACAAAAAGAATGAAAATGAGTGTAGTTCAATTCCATCTCATTGACAGGGTCCTAAGGAGATTGTTCTTCTTCAGAAACCCCAACTTGCTACAGTTTCTGTTTCCTAGACCTTGGAGTTACCTTTGTCTTGTTTCTTTTCTCTAGACTCTTATTGACCCAGTGCTATTTTATTTAACTGACAGCCAGTCAAAAGTGGAAGCCTGGAGTGCTTCTATAAATGCCTGTGGGCATTTTCGTTTGTCAAAAGAATTAGGGAGAGTTACTGGCAGTTAGTGAGTGGGGCATGACTGAGACTAGGGTTTAGGGGAGTGAAGCACTCACCTTGTATGCAAAATTTAAGGGGGCACAGACAAAATTCAGTAATCAAGATAAATACTATCTAAAGCAGCATTTTATTTTAAAAAAACATTAATGCCAAAAAAATCTGTGGAGAATAAAATATCAAATATTTAAATAAAGACAAGAGCTGACCCCGGACTTTTATGACTCATCTTGAAGGTTGACTCACCTCACCCTAACACTGGCCCTGTGATCACTTACTGTGTGCTCCCAATATGAGTGCCTCACACACCTCACTCTAGTCCTTATCCTCATGTGGAGGTTGACAGGACTTCTGACTGTTCTACAAAGCCTGAGAAAATCTTACATTGGGAAGTCCCCTCCCCCACAATGCCAGTATTATCCACAATGGAACACACTGGCTTAGAGCTATATTCTGTTCCATGGAAACAAAAAGCCATAACAGATATAAGTCCTTATTTCCTATAAAGTGAAATCCTGTGGGGGCTACCAGTTTAACTACATATATTTGATGAATAAAAAAAGGGAAATATTCATAGTGAAAGTAAAATTCCACTTCAAATAATTTTAAGTATCTTTTGCAATAATTCCAATTTTCTCATTTTATTAAAAAAGCAAATCATTCCAATAGCTATGATTTACAAAGAATCAACAACAATGAAATTGGTTATTTAAAAAGAAATCACTCTCTCCAATCATACTAAATATATATTACGTTATGCTCAAAGTTAGCAAATACTCACAATGTCTTTTGAATTTACCTACTACATTGTCCACTTATAGTCAATAGAATTATATTTTTAACTAATTGGATTAAATTATATAATCCCCTCAAAATATAAAGCCTATCTAAAGAATACTAGTATGCAGACATGTAATTTCTAGATTGATATTTTCTAAAAATTGCATTTGTACACGACATACACACTGAGTAATGATTTTAACTCCTGTTTTGTCATCACCTCATGTTATTTTGAGAAGTTCCTTGTCTTTTATTGTACTGACTTGCATTTTCAGAAGTATTATCAAGCATAGGAAATACATGAAAAGCACATCAGGCTAAAAACAGAGACCTAAAATAGTACTTTGTTTCAATGATTCAAATTAAATTGCTACATTTACTTTTCTGGAGTACATACTAATTTGTATATAAGTTTCCAAAATGTCATGAGTTGAGACTTTCCATGTATTTTAAGGCCAGGATAGTCATAACAATTCACATCCTAATATTAGAAGCACCACCTTGCTTCTTCAGCTTCTTTGAGGAAAAAAAGGAAAAGGAAGTGTTTGCTCCTGCCTTATATATATTTCTCAAGATTGTTTCTTTCAAAAAGAACATGGACCCACTAATACTGATTTTATGATTTGTAACCTTTTTATTAACAGTACCAGAATTTCATGATAAAAAAGATGACAGGGTGAATTTAAAGGTATCATTACATGTTGGCTTTTCAGTCATGATATTCCACTTAGAATATATTAATTTTCCTTTAGCAGCTCAAGTGTCACATATCTTTTTTCTCCTTACTAGGTGTTACCTTTTGCCAAATACATCACTCTGGGTCCATACGGAGAAATAGAAGCCACAATAATTTCAACAGAGAGAATTAGTAATATAACATAGGTAGTTGGTAAGTAGATTTTAAAGAACTAAAAGGACAAAAAGGGAACGTAAGTGTAGGAAGCAGCCATCACCTGTAGAGCTACAGGATAAAAAGAAGAGACTGGAGTTACACAAATATAGAACATTAGAGGAGAGCTCAGAAAAAGAAGAACCTAAACCCTTGATGAGTGAGCACTGTCCAGATGGTGCTAGCATGTTAGGAATTTCAGAGGGGCTCCATAGAGCTGAGACTCAGGCCTTTGAAGTGGGAGCTCTGTCTGGCTGACAAAACACAATGGGGTTGGAACTAACTACTGCTGCCAGGAGGAAGAATTATTGCTTGGAAATCATGAATCAGAACTTCATGCAAACAGAGAGAACCAAGTCCTGTCTCTCTCCTCCTACATTACAGTATCCCTCTAATGTCTCCTATTGGTAGAATCTCATTGGAAGCCAGCTGGGAAAAGGAAAAATTCAGTTTGCAGAGTTTTAGCCCCTGCATCACAGAACAGAATATGGAAGTTAGAGATTGAATCTGAGACACTATAGTTTAATAACAAGCTACTAAGCTATATGCTCCACTAATAGGAACTGTACAAAAAAGAAAATGACCATTCATCTAATGGTCTCTGTTCATTAAATAAATAAAAAATCCTCTTAATCTGCACTATCACTGGCTTAGCTGTTACAATGAAGAAGTTATTTTCACATTTTTATGGATTAAAATGCTAAATAATCAAATTTATAGATTCAGTTTAGTGTACCTCTTACAGAACATTTCTTCCACTAGTGTCACATACATTGATGTCTAGACTGATTCTGTACTTCTCTTTGAATTAATCTGAAGTATGTTAATTTCTCACTTGTATGCAGGTTTCTTTCCATTTCCTATACTTTGGAATATTAATTTTTTTTTCAGTTGCAATATTCTTCCTTTCGGTGAAGGTGTTTTTGTAATTTATAAGCCACTCAATAACATTGTCCTTGTAAATGAATTCACGTAACATCTATAAATTAGAGAACTCTCTGATAATGTAGCAATTGTCAACAGGGATTCTTAGATTTTTCTCTGCCTTGATATTCAAGTAATGTTTTCTCAATTATTGCATGATAGCTGTATTTTGAATTCTTGCTGTAATTGAATTTATGTACCCTTATTTTTCTTAGCCTACATCAACCTATTTGCACCAAATGTCAAGGTGATATTTGAATGACCAAATGGAAGGGTTAAATAAAGGTATTTTCACCCTTGCAAATATTCCTAAAACATACTACCTACACGCTCATTTATTTTCTCTAAATCAAGTACTTGAGGATGTAATCCAGCAGAAAAAAAACCCCACAAACAAACAAAAACAATTTCTAGAGAGAAAAGTTAAGATTTAAGAAGCAACTGGATAATAAAGAAGTCAATGCAACATTTTTTTTAATTTTACATGAGGAATAGCTTTAGAAGTAATATTAAAAAATGAGAACTAGTATTTAAAGTTTAGGTTACATTAACATGGCAGGTGCAGAAAGAGCTTTCTGAAGTAAATATGTACCAATGGTCTTTTCCTGGTCTAGGAGAGGATAAAGATGTTGATAATCTCTATTCATTGTTAAAACAATATAAACGTAAATAAGTGTTGAAATTTAAGGAGTAGCATTGCTAGATTAAAATGACAGAGTGAAACCTCCTAGTAGAATTTTTCTCCCAGTACCTAAGAAAATGGAAAAAAAAAAATAGTAAAAATAAGCAAAGTAATTCACCAACTGAAACAACACAAAGGAAGAGTATAACCTAGCACAATATTCTTTACAAACTGAGAAAGAGTGAAAGCCAAACGTTTCTGATAAGTGGTGGAGGATTGTAGCATCACTGCCCTCTATACTTCCCCCCAACTCCCAAAAGCCATAGAGGTGAGGGGATAAAATCCTGATGATTCTCATTAAGGCCCACAATTTGAAGGGTAACACATTGAATGTGTGTCTGTGTAGTAAAGAATTTGGTCTTGCCCACAGATAAGTCTTTGACCTCAGCTTGTGAGAGGTAACCTATTTTATACGAGGTAGAGCCATCCTTGTTTAGACTGCGGCTAGCTATACTTGATACTCATAGTGAGTAGGCTGGCCACACCAGAAAGGCCAACCATTTGATTTAGGGTGGGAGCTTTGTGTCACGTGGTATCAGTTGACATGGAGACTGAGTTCAACCATGTGGGTAATCAATCAATGAATCCTACCCACATAATGAAGCCCCAATAAAAAAAATTCTGGACACTGAACTCAAGTGAACTTCGCTGATTGGCAATATTCCCCACACACTGCACATATCAATATCAGGGGGGTAATGCATCCTGAGGACAATGAAATCTTCACATTTGGAACCCTCCCTAACTCGGCCCTATGCTCTCTTCCTTTGGTTTATTTTGATCTTTATTCTTTCCTGTCATAAACCATAACCGTGAGTATAATAGCTTTTAGTGAGCTCTGTGGGACCTTCTAGTGAATTATTGAAACTGAGGGTGGTTTTGGGAACTCCCTGAACTTGTAGGTGAGGTTGTAAGTGAAGAGGTCTTGGGGAGGACTGCGCCCTCTGACTTTGCAGTTTGGCTAACTCTGGTTAGTGTTCTCATCCCTTGTTTCCTTCTTCTGGTTGAGACATACTTGAAATCACACTTTCTTCTGAGGAAAGTGAAGAAAAATGAGCTAAAAACTGAATTAGAGGGAAAATATTCAAAGTCCAAGGGATCCCCTGATTGGAATTGTATATAACTTCAAAAGGGTGGCATGAACTCTGGTATAGAACAACTAACACCTAGAAGAGAAAACAGAGTCCATGTATTCAATATATCAACAACTTCACGTATTTCAGCTGAGAACTTCACCACTCCCTTTTATTTTTTCAGGTTAGAGACAAGTAGATAGAAGAAAAAGTACTCAGCCATATAATTGTGGGTTAGAGGGGAAAATAAACCAGTCATTGTACAGTGGAAGAGAGTCACTCACTTTATAATAGATCCACTCTGGATAGAGCTCTCCAAGAATGAACAAAATGAAAAGAAATATTAACTCAATTAAAAAATGGGCAAATGATCTGAACAGACATTTTTCCAAAGATATACAGTTGGTAAACAGGTCCAAGATAAGATGTTCAACATCACTAATGATTAGGGAAATGCAAGTCAAAACTGCAGTGAGATATCACCTCATGCCTGTCAGAATGGCTGTAATTAACAAGACAGGAAATAATAAGCCTTGACAAGGATGTGGAGAAAATGGAACTCTCATACACCACTGGTGAGAATATAAACTGGAGCAGCCACCATGGAAAACAGTAACACAATTCCTCAAAAAAGTAAGAATAGTACTACCAGCTAGTCCACTTCTGGGTATTTATCCAAAGAACATGAAAACACAAATGCGTAAAGATATTTGCACCCCTATGTTCATTGCAGCATTATTCATAATAGCCAAGACTTGGAAACAACCCACCAGTGGGTGAATGGATAAAGATGTGCTACATATACACAATGGAATACTGCTCAGCTATAAAAATAGATGAAATCTTGCCATTTGTGACAACATGGATGGACCTTGAGGGTATTATGCTAAGCAAAATAAGTCAGATGGAGAAAGTCAAATACCATATGATTTCACTTATAAGCAGAATATGAAAACAACCACTGCAACAAACATAGAGATTAGATTGGCAGTTATCAGAAGGGTGGAGGGAGGAGGGCGAAAGGGATGATAGAACACATGTGTACAATGATGGATGGCAATTTAGTCTTTGAGTGGTGAACATGATATAGTCTACACAGAAATCGAAATATAACAATGTACACCTGAAATTTACATAATGTTATAAACCAATGCTACCTCACATAAAAAAAGAGAGACAGCAAAAAATAAGAAATAATAAATCAGTTATACAAAGTTAATGGGAAAAACAAAATAAATCATACAGAAGTTAAAAAAATTTCCAATAAAATTTCAAGGTCACATAATGTCCATTTTCTGTTATAAAACAGAAAATAATAGAAAATTTCCCAACTTACTTTAAAAGACTAGCATAACTGTGATATTAAACCAGACAATAATTTAATCAAAGAGATGAAAGACTAATACATTGAAAACTATAAAACATCACTTAAAGAAATTAAATTCCACTTAAATAAATGGAAAAGCATGCTATGTTCATTGATCGAAAGACTTAGTATTGTCAGGATGGCAATACCACCCTAAGCAATCTACAGATTGAGTGTAACCTCTATCAAAATCTCAATAGCCTTTTTTTGCAGAAAAGGAAAAGCTGATACTCAAATTCATAAGGAATTGCAAGAGGCCCTGAGTAGCCAAAAAAATATGAAGTAAACAATGTTTGAGGAGTCACAATTGCCAATTTCAAAACTTACTACAAAGTTACAATGATGAAAGCAGTGTAGCATTGGTATGAGGATAGATATACACAGCAATAGAGCAGAATTAAGAGGTCGGAAGTCCTCACAGTTGTGGTTACTTGAGTTTAACAAAGGTGCCAAGACTATTCAATGAGAGAAAGAATAGTCTTTTTAACAAATGGTGCTGGAACAAGTGGCTAGATAGCTACATGCAAAAGACCAAAGTTAGACCCATAACTCACACTATATGCAAAAATCAACTTAAAATAGATATACAGCCTAAAAGAAAGAGATGGATAATATATATATATATATCAATATATATAAGTGTGTATATATATATATATATATATATATATATCCTATAGATATCAATATATATATAGGAAACTGACAAGTGTCAGGAAGGATGCGGAGAAATTAGAATCCTCGTGCATTGCTGTTAGTAGTTTAAAATGGTGCAACCATTGTGGAAAATATTTTGGTGATTCTTCAAAAATTTAAACAGAATTACTGTATAACCCAGCAATTCTTCTACTGAGCATATATCCAAAAGGCTTGAAAAGAGGTACTCAAACAAATACTTGTACACAAATGTTCATAGCAGTACTATCACAGTAGCCAAAAGAAGTAACCACCCAAAAGTCTATGAGCAAAATGTGGTATATGCATACAGGGAATATCATTCAGACATTAAAGGAATAAAGTACTGATAAATGCTACATTGTCAAACCTCAAAGGCAGTATGCTAAGTGAAAGAAGCCAGGCACCAAAAGCAACATATTGTATGATTCCATTTTTATGAAATATCCAGAAAATGTAAATTCATAGAGTAGTAAAGCAGGTTAGAGGTTTCCAGGGACTAGGGGGAAGAGTAAATGGGGAGTGACTGTGTAACGGGTATAGGATTTTATTTTGGGTGATCAAAATGTTTTGAAACTTGCTATAGTTGGTTGCGCCACACTATGAATGTATTAAATGCCTCTGATTTGCACACTTTAAACTGGTTAATTTCATGTTATATGAATTTCACTTCAATTAAAAAAATGACAAACAGTAAGGAAAAGAAGCTATTATCTTAGTAAATTATAAACTTGATTGCAAAAATTCAGTGATATATTGAGTCAAATCAAAAAATGTATTAAAAAATATATTATAACCAAATGAGATTTATCTGAAGAATATAAAGATGGCTTAAACTAAGAAAATGTTCCATGTGTTTGACTACAAAAAATTGTTTAATAAAAATCACAAATTCTTTTCAATAAATGGCTTCTTCCAAAGCGCATTTCATGAAATTCAACAGAAAATAATTCAAAATCACAAATTTAAAAAAAAACTAAGAAAACTTGGAACAGGACTCTTTCTTAGCTTAGAAGGAGATCTAACAAAATTTTAGTTAGTAATAATATGCTAGAAAACTCCCATTAACGAGAGAAACAAGACCATGATACCTGCCATCACCACTATTATTTAACCTTTTGCCTGTGGCCCTGGCCAACTCAGTAAGACAAGGGAAAGAATGATAGATTTGGAAAATAAAAAGTATCTTTGTAAATGAAGAATCAACTGACAAACTTGAAAATAATAAAAAAGCAAGAAAATTTTATTCAAAAGCAACATAAAAAATGAGTAGCATTCATATATAAAATATAATAAAAATAGACTTATTAAACAACTAAAACAAAAATTTTAAATGATTAGGAAGCAAATTGACTAGAAACATGCAAGAATTTTAGGTATGAAATTATAAAACTTTACTGATGAATGAAAACAAAATTCCCTGAAAAAGTGGATAAACACCATCAGCTTTGAATGAAATTTCCAGGATAGTAAAAATGTCATCTACTTAAATTAATTAAGCAGAAAAGAGTGGTTATTCATGGTTATCTGTTTTGGAGACATGTTTGAGGGTCCTTTTTAAAGAGATTCATGACTAAGATATTTTCTTTTTTCAAATATAATGCATTAATCGTACAATTAAAATGTAATAGAAACTTTTTCCAGCATACACTCTTTTCTTCTGTGAAATTGCAATTATTTTTGCTTACAGTGTCACTTAGGGACTTTGATAATAAATCAATTGGATGCATTTTGTTTTGTTAGGGTAAATTAAGGTTTAAATTAAGGGCATGGATGGTGGACCTCCAGAGACTGCTATGAGGTAGGGAACATTGAGCCAATCAAACTTCACCCACCCTTGCTCAGTTGCCTTTCTTCTTTGTGCCATTCCCCTTCTGTTAAACCTGAAGCGCAGTTAAGGATGAATTTTATAGAGCCTAAAATCAGAGACGATATGGGGGATGTTTTGAGTTGTGGGACTTATGAGCTTCAGAAATTCTTAGAACAATATTTGTCACTTCTTATTTCTGCCTGCATTTTGGAAACTAGCACAAGTAAGTGAAGTATTCTAGAACCCATACACTCTTACTTATTTTATTAGCTCAACTAATACGGAATAGAGAAAAATCTTGACTTGGTACTTTGGGAAGTGAACATGGATTGCCAATGACTGAAATTGTCTGCTCCCTCGGTTGTAATCCCTGACCCCTGCTAATGTCAATGAGAGTTCACCCTTGCTCAGGGGGAAAAGGATAGGGCATGAACATGATTTATAGATGCTATCTTACACTTATTATAAAAAAGGGTTTCTTACCCTCTGTCTTTTCTGCATACACATTCCCAACAACTTCAAATTTTACTTCTTTGCTGGTTCTTTCCTCTCGTCTGTGAGTGCCTCCCATCCTTACTCTTTTAAAAGAAACCTATCTTGACCACAAACTTTTCTATCTGAGAATACTTGTTTCCATTTTTCCCTTCTCATCTAAACTTCTTGAAAAAGTAACTTAACCCTGTATATATCTTCTTCCTCTCACTCACTCTTCTGCCCTCTCTCTGGCTCCAGTCACGAACCATGCATGACAAGGTCTCTAGCTAAAGTCACCAGTCACCCCCAATATGCCAAAGATATTTATAAAGCCATTATATTAAAATGCTCACCCTGAAGCATTGGAAAATTTTGATCACTACCTCTTTCTTAAAATGAAATGATTTCTTAACTCCTACAGAACCACTCTGACTCTCCTTAGCCCCATTATCTTCCCCTTCCCTGTCATTTTATGTTCCGTAGATTTCAGCCTCAAGTTCCCTTAGTGTTTCATTGTACAGATTCTACATAGCCAATATAGTTCCTATTTATGTTTTAACTAATACTTGTATGCTGAAAATAAACATCTATATCTCCATCTAACCAAACATTTAACTTCAAATATGTGTATGAAACTTATTGACAGATTACAAACACTGGATATCACACAGGTAACTGTAACACAAAACGTCAAAAACTAAGCTCTTCAACTTCATTATGGTTAATTCTGTCCCTCTTCTTCATTCTCTATGCCAGTTTTGATGCTATCACACACTAACTTGATTTAACGAGTTACCTGGGTGTAATATTTGATAAGTCAATGTTCAACATCCCCAAACCTATATTTTCTGTCATTGATTTATTCTGACTTTAATTCCTAAATATACTCAAATAATTTCCTTCACCTATTACTACAACTTATTCTGAAAACTGTCATCATCATTATTCTTTCCTTAAATATTAAAAAAATACTTCATGGGGTCAACCCCGTGGCCGAGTGGTTAAGTTCGTGTACTCCGCTTCAGTGGCCCAGGGTTTCACCAGTTCGGATCCTGGGCACGGACCCATGGGCTCATTAGGCCATACTGAGGTGGCATCCCACATGCCACAACTAGAAGGACCCACAGCTAAAATGTACAACTGTGTACTTGGGGGATTTGTGGAGAAAAAGCAGAAAACAAAAAAAAGAAGATTGGCATCAGTTGTTAGCTCAGGTGCTAATCCTAAAAAAAAACATACTTCATTAATCTTCCTGATAATAGTTTTGAGGATCTACTCCCTCTCTCAAATTCATCCTCTATATTATTGCCTGATGAATCTATCTGAAACTTAGGATGGTCTTATCTCTATCTTGTTTATAACACTTTTGTGCCTCACCATGTCTGCATAATGTAATCCAAACTCTTCAGCATAATGTACCAAAAATACTATAGACAATATAAAGACTAGAAAATTGAGAAATTTATAATTTTAGAAAAGTAGCACTTCTTTACTGAAAATGTTACCAACTCTGCCTAGAAACACTTATTTTTAGCTCTATCACTTTTTGATGGCATGCCATTTCAGATCCTCTGTGAACTGGGCCCTACCCAGCTTAATAGCTCCATTACTGTCATTCTCCATCTTCCATTTTATACTGAATAAGAAAAATAAAAATAAGGTCTCACTCAGTTCTTATAGGCTTTTAATCTAATGAGGGTCAACAAAAATTATGACTAATAAATGATAGTCTATGTGGAAAATCTAATGGAATATAAAAAATAGTTATTAAAAGTAGTAAATGAACATAACAAGTCTTCAGTATATAAGATAAATATAAAAATTGTATTTATATAAGCAACAAACAATTGGAATTTTAAATAAAAAATACCATTTTCAGTTTAAAAAATATATAGTATTTAGAGATAAATCTGACAATGGATGTGCAAGATCTATATACTGAAAACAAAAAGAATATTGATAAATTATATTAAAAGAGACCTGAGACCTAAATCAAAGGAGAGATTTACCATTTTCATGATTAAGGCATAATATTGTTAAGATGTCAATTCTCCCCAGTTTGCTCTATAGATTCAACACAATTCCAATCACAATGTCAGCAGAGTTCTTGCAGGAATTGTTGAGTTTATTTTAAAACCCATTTGGAAATGCAAAAGATCTATAATAGCCAAAACAACTTTGATGAAAGATGAACAAATTTGGAGTCCTAGCATACCCTAATAAACAAACACATCAATGGATAAGAATAGAAAGTTCAGAAATAGACTCACATATATATTGACAACTGATTTTTGGTAATGTACAGAAACAATTCAGTGGGGAAAGGGGAAGGGATAGTCTTTACAACAAAGTGTGCTGGAGCAATTGAGTATCCGTATTAAAAAAACTACCTTCAACACATACTTGGCATCAGATACAAAAATTAATACAAAATGGATTATACATCTGAATTTAAAACCCAAAACTATAAAACTTGTAGAAGAAAAAATAGGAGAAAATATTTGTCACTTTGGCTTAGGCAAATGTTTCTTAGATAAAACACCAAAACATGGTCTATAAAAGAAAAAAAAGATAGTTGGTCTTCATTAAAATTAAAGCTTTATGCTTTTAATAAACATTAAGGCAATTAAAAGTCACTTTTCTAAAAAATACAGTGTATTTTTTCCTTGAGGAAGATTAGCCCTGAGCTAACATCTGCCACCAATCCTCCTCTTTTTGCTGAGGAAGATTGGCCTTGAGGAAGAACATCTGTGCCGATCTTCTTTTATTTTATATGCGGGATGCCTGCTACAGCATGGCTTGATAATCGGTGCATATGTCCGCACCTTGGAGCTCATCTGGTGAACCCCAGGCCGTCGAAGAGGAGCATGCAAACTTAACTGCTATGCCACCAGGCCAGCCCAAAAATATAAAGTGTACTTTAAAAAAAAATTCAAGACATAGACTGGGGGAAAATATTTAGAAAGAACATATCTAATAAAAAACTTGAATTCAGAATAAATAAAAAATCTCACATCTAAGTAATAAGAAAACAAACAGTGCAACAACAACAAAAATCGGTAAAATATTTGAACAGAAACTTCACCAAAGAAAATATACAGATGGCAAATAAGTACACAAGAAGATGCCCAACCTCATTAGAATTTAGGGAACTACAAATTGAAACCCACAACGAGATAACAACATATATCAAGTAGGTGGATTAAATTATAAAGACTGATCATACCAAATGTTGTCAAAGACTTGAAGAAATTGGAACTTTTACCTACTGCTTATGGGAATGTAAAGTTGTGTAATCACCTTGGAAAACAGGTTGACACTTTCTTAAAAAGTTAAACATATACCTACAATATTTATCTGTGCGAAAAAAAGCATGTCTGCACCATTATGATACCAGTTCTGTTGTGTGGGCTTTTTCCCTTCCCCCATAATTCTCCCTGCCCACTTCAGATGCCAATTGCAAGTCCCAGGTTGTTACCTATGCTTCTGACTAACCAGCTATAGATGGGAGATTCCAGCAGCCTCCTCGTTGGATTCAATTAATTTACTACAGCAGCTCACAGAAATCAGAGAAACATTTTACTTACTAGATTACTAGCTTCTTATAAAAGGATATTATTTGGGAACAGCCAGATGGAAGAGATGCATAGGGCAATGTATGGGGAAAGGGAACGGAGTTCCATGCTCTCTGAGTGCACACCTCTCCTCAAATCTCCACGTGCTCACCAACCCAGAAGCTCTCCAAACTCCATCCTCTTGGGTTTTTATTGAGGCTTCATTATGCAGGCATGATTGAGTAAATCATTGGCCATTGGTCATTGAAAGCAATTTTCAGCCCCTCTCCCCTACTCAGTGGTCTGGGGGTGGGACTGCAAATTCTAACCCTCTAATCACATGGTTGGCTCCACTGGCAACCAGCCCCCATCCTTAGGTTACCTAGGGGCTTACCAAAAGCCCCCATATGAATCTCTTATAGCAAAACAATCGTAAAGGTCAAAAGACACCAGCACATTACAAGAATCCCATTTAGTCATTAATAACTATCATATCATATGAAAATGTCTTTCAGAGTAAGGCTGCTCAGGTTTGCAGGCTTCTGAGGGAGAGCAGAATATAGGATCTCAAAACATGCCACTTTGGCATGTGGATTATTTTGAGTTGAAGACACTCAAGGCCCAACAGACTCAGGAAGAGCTGTTTACCTTCCTCTTAACCGCCTAAAATAACTTAAATAGAGGGCCTCCACCAGGACAGAGCTAATACCAAAGATAAATTTTTATCAGAAAGGCTTATCTTCATGGCAAGACAAACATTTGTTTACCACACATTTGTTCCTCTCATATTTCTATGAATTGTCTTCCTCCTCTATGAGGCCCCAGACCCCTACCCTTTCTCCTTAGCTCAGTATGGCATGTAAGCCTTAATTGCCTTACTGTCTTTGGGTCTCATGCCTTTGGGACTCCTGTATATACAAACTTTGTTTTTCTCCTGTTAGTCTGTCTTATGTCACCTTAATTATTAGACCAGCCAAAGAACCTAGAAAGGAAGGAGGACAAAGTTTTCCACCCGTACACTTCTGAAACCAGTGGACAGTTAGCCATTAATGATTATATAGGTAGTAAGTGAAGCTTTTTTCAGACAGCTATTATTTGTAGCCTTTAGTCGTTCACCCACCCACTGTTAATCGTGTTGCTTGTTTTTAAAAGGCATGTAGATAGGCAATATATTATCTGACTCCCACTAGGTTCCTTATAGATAACATCTAAGACACTAGGGTCAACTTCATAGTGGGTACTTGAGTTGTTTTTCAGGAACTAAGGATCAAACCCTGTCCAGTTCAGCCTGGGTAAGACCACCAACCCACCAACTGGGCCTGTGTGAGTGTCTTATAGGTGACCTCCTGATGTCAGGGAGCCAAAAACTCCACGCTCAGATCATTCTAATGCCACCATTTTGTATACACGCATCTTATGAAGAGCCCTGAAGCTTGACTAAACTTGCAGAGATCATCAATTACCTCGCTTCTTCTTACCTCCAATCATCTATTCCCACACTTCAGATCACCCTACCTCTCTATCCCATAAGTATCTCTAATCCCCATTTTTGAGGTGGTGGATTTGAGATTTGTTCTCCCATCTGCTTGCTTGGCTGCCTTGTCAATAAACCCTTTCTCTTCTGCACACTTGCCATCTCAGTGATCGGCATATCGTGTGGTGGGCAAAACAAACCTATCTCAGTAACACTTCCTTCAGTTTTGTCAGTTTCCAAAGCAGGAGTGTCAGCAATATACATCTTCATCCTTTCAGGCATCTGATAAAATCAAGCTAAGAGACAATGTCATCCTTTGCTCTGAGCCTCTTTTGAGGTGTCCATGTAATATTGGATTTTCCTCATTACATAATGCATTTATTCATTCTTTTACCCACAGCTGCTATTTTTCTTTCTCTTCGTATATACCAAAACATTTCTACCTTTGGAAGGGACATTACGTTTGGCCACTATGCTGGTCTAGATCGCAGGCAGAAATACTACTCTAGCAAGTCCACTTCTATTCAGATAAGGTAAAGGTATATGAGTATAAAACTATTAGACTATTTTTACCACCATGCAATATAGATCAATTCACTGTTAATACCAATTTTAAGAGATGGAGTGAAGGCACATCCTGCCCCATCAGGCCCCAAGAAATTCGGAGATAAAGGTTAAAGACATAGTTACAATTTCTTACTTATAAACCATCCCTGTTTCTAGCCTTGTAATTGCGTTTCTGGTCCTGTGATCACTGCATCAGGTGAGGAAAAATATTGAGATAATATGGGGGAGAAGGAAAGAAAATGTATAGTCATTATACCTCTATTCTCCCTTGGCTAAAATTGCAAAGCCATACCAGTATCCTTTCGCATTACCTCTTCCCAAGATCCACAAGAAAAACAGAAAAATCTATCCAGTGGGAACGTTCCTTTAGTTCCACTCATGTTAAGTGTGAGCACATACTGATGAGGGTGTGTAAGCCAGCCCTTCATGCGTTATGGTCCCCTATTTTAGACAACTAATGGTTCAATTGCCCATTTCAATTCTCTTTCAAACTAGTACTCTGAGGAGAATATTTCTCTGCCAATTGTTGGAGATTATGGGATGTAAAGTGCATTCTTTGATTTAAAGAAGTAACAATCAAAATTGATTCCTTGATTTAAAGAAGAAGCAATCAAAATTGGTACAATATCTTGTGCTCCAGTTCTTTTACAGTATTCTATTTGCATCTACATCTTTGTTTACAGGGTAAACAAAGCCCAGTCCAGAGTCAGTATCTATTTCTGTCAGGACCCATTTTCAGCTCCCCAGGGCTAGTAGCATCAGTCTTACTTGCCAGCTATGTTCAGGGTATTCCCCCCACAGAATCTGCCACAAAGCCTTCTTCAGTCTCTGTCTCTTTTGCAAACAGACAGAACAGCTCTTATTGACATATTGTGCCTCAGAGGGTGCAAGGGGAAAATGTTTAAATTCAGCCTATTTCTGCATTGCTACAGCATCCCCACATTCTATCATCTCATGGTCCCTGGTAGCCACCTTAAGTGACCACAGAGGGATATCTGCTTACTGATTTCAATCACCTTCTGAACCTGGGAGGAGGTTCTTCTTATGGGCGTCAACATGTCCTATTTTAATGCATCCCTCAAATGTCCATAGTGATTTCCACAAGGCTGTGTCTCATATGGGTGTCCTTTTAACAGGACAGGTTTCCATTGTCCTTCTATATGACCATATGGCCAGGCCATTCACCACTGCCTATGAGTCAGTAAAAACCCAAACATGGGGGCTTTTTCCACTGTTCAATTCTTCCATCGCTGCTAGGAAAACAGCAGGCACTTCCGCCCACTGAGCTGTCTTGTTTTTATCTTCTTTGCTCAGAGTGGAGGCCTTCCAAGCAAGATATTGTCCAGTCACCACGAAACTGCTGTCTACTGTAGGCGAGGAAGACATTTCCTCTATCCAATGTGAGTTCGTCTGGCCAGAGAATGAATTAAATTCACACGAGACAGAATAGCAGGAGAAAATTAAACAAAGCTTTATAACATGTATACATGGGAGATGTCAGGCAAGCTGAGCAACTCGCCAAAATGGCTGAAGCCCCCACCCTAAATATCTAAAGACAAAGGAAGATGTTGGGGTGGGGGGAGTCAGTTACAGGAGATTATCAGAAACAGGAATAAGATCATTATGCAGGTTTAAGTCCTTGCATTCTGTATTGATAGGAGTTTCTAGAGATAAGGCCATTCTCTTCTTCCTGGCACAGAGAGGGAGATATCTTTACAGATGGAGATTTCCTTTACAATGTAAATGTCTCTTAACAAAAGGGTAAGCAAGTTCTACTTCTCAGTTGCTTTCCTGTCTGCAAAGAAACCAGCCTCAAATAATCCTCATGCCAAAGAGACATATCTTGGCGTGGCCAAGACCGGTTCCCCACACTACAAACCAAGCAGCAACTTGTTGGTCAGTTGAGAGCTGTTTATAGAGCATTGCCCATGTGACAATAGAATCCAGTAGATCCTCATGCAGTTCCAGAGTCAGTCCTAGGAGAAAAGAAGCTTGTGAGTAGCTCCTCCTCACATTCTCCAAATAACAAGATCCCGTAAAAGTCATTTCATATTATTATGGAATTTTTCTGAGTACTGCCATCCCCATTAGAGCATTTCTCCAACAACCACTTAGACATTGTGGTTATTTCGGGTTTCAAGATCATTTTATGTCCTTCAGCCATAAGGATAGCTTCAATTAATGCCTGCTAGCAAGGTAGTAATTGGCCCTCACATGGATGTTCTCTAGTCTAAAGTCCCAGCAGTCATCACTGGGAGGTCCTCACAGGCTTTAACCATAAGCCCCAGTCTATGTTCCCTATAGGGCTTGCACACAGAGGATTTGTCCCTAACAGCACTCCAGCTTCTGTTCCACAGTGTGTGGGCTCAGGCAATTTTACTGATTCCCATTTAGCATTTCCAGTTAATATTGCTTGAAGGGTGGATTTACATGCCTTCTGTTTTATAATATTAGGTAGGGTAAATGTTCCCCTGTATGACATAATATCCATTTCCATAAAATATTAAGGTAAAAGATTCACAAGTTTTTTACATAAAGCCTGTTTAAACATTCCAATTTTCATAATCGTATTGGTTCTTACATTTTTATGTTTTCTCAATCTAATTGTAGCCTGAGTCAGGGCTTCACCATTGGGTTTGGGTACCACAGTGCATGGGACTCCTCTATCAAAAGACCCTGGAAACTTCTCTTCTCCTCCCTCTGACTGTTTTACCCACTATTCTGCAAAAGGCTTTGGGTCTCCAGTGAGCCGTCAAGCCAAGGGACTGTGGCCCTTTGTCAATATTTAGCTTAAAAGGCTTTGGGTCTCCAGTGAGCAGTCAAGTCAAAGGACCGTGGACCTTTTGTCAACATTTAGCTTAACTGATCTGCTCAACCCCTGCCACAACTGATTGTTGGTCAGGTTTCTCACTGTAATTTCTGCCTCCTATCTTTTTACATTTCTCCAACCTGGGACAAGTAGAGCAGACTTGTTTGGGGCCCTTTAATGTTGGGGGACCAGCAGAGGGTCCCTTTGGCCTACTCAACCTTTGGTAGTGCTATAATAAAACCTTTTTATTTAACCCCATCAATTTCCATTTTATTTATCCCATTTCTTAATAATCATCTGAAGATTTCTACCCTGCTGGAATGAGTCCTATGATGCTCCTCTGTTTTTTTATTCCATTCTTATCAATATTTTTTTATTTACCTTATTCCTTAATAACCATCTAAAAATATCCATCCTGCTAAGACCAGTCTTTTGATTCTCTTCTCAGTCTTTCTTCATTCTCTTGTTAATCAACCTAATACTTTTATTTGCATCTGTAAGACCCACAGACCAACGAGGGGAAGCTGAGGCAGCAAATTCAATAAGATTTCCCAAACTCTCCATTTATTTTGTAACAATAAAGTTATATGGGGCACCCATGTGAAAAGGGCCCCCCGGGTCACTAATGGGCATATTCATCAGGTGACTATCCCAGTCATCATAAAGCCAGTCCCACATGGCTTGCATATGAAGCATATCAGCTACTTCCTCTGGAGTGTTTCACTTGGCATATGTCGGGGGAGTTGGACAGCCCCCCTTCTAACAGCAAACAGACCTGGCAGTAGCTGTTATCCAGTTCATCAAGCTGGCTGTTCTCTCCGGAGTAACCTCCCATAGGTCTAGATCCTATATATCCATTCATGATTATTCCAAAGTGAGCTGAGGGTCCTGTAGCAACCCAAACATGCTCTTTCACTCTGTAGCATTCAAAACCAAAGACACAACCCTCAAATTATTTACTCTCGTGACCCATATCAATAGGGGTCCTTCAGGAAGCTGATGACACTGATCTACAAAATGAAACTATTCTTTCATACTATGTCCCCTAGTTTCAATAGCTTTTTGGTTTTGCCCTCACCCAACACTAACTACCTTCTTGGTGACCAGAGGTCTTAGAGGTACTTTCTGCTGTCCATGTATAATTTTTCCCTTGGGCATCAGCTTTAAGGCTAGTGACAGAAGCTCAGGCAGACCAAAATCTGAGCTTGGTCTAGCATCAAGGTCTGACTTAGCACTCTCTTTTAATTTAATTTTAGCTATTATAGATAACAATACACAAAGAATTGTATATTTTGCCTTTTTCTTATTAGTTTGTATTTTCTTATGCATGTGAGGAACCACCTTCCAGGGAGTTGGATCTGTCTCTAAATTCCTTTGGTAAATTTTATCTTTAGTAACTGGTAACAGCACTGCTGCTGCCCCACACCATGGGTGACCATAAGGCCACCCAGGAATCAAAGGTTTTTTATCCCCCACCTTTTCATTCTTTCTCTTCTCAAACCACATGTTTCCATGAGCCAGGGCCAGTCAGCAAATACCACTTCATTGACACCAACTGTAATGGAAAACCTCAGTCCTCCCACCTGTGTTTCTCCTGCATTTTTACACTACTACCACACTCACAACACTTATGACAATTCTGGTCACCAGATGTATGGGATTTTTTCCCATACCAAGCAATTCTCTGTAATACCAACTGGGTATTCTACAATTTAACTCATTCATGACACTGTATACCTGGAGATAGTGTCAGGTCCCACAGGTTAGGGGCTCAGTCTCACGAGTCATTTACAAGCAAAGGAGAGAGGCCTCAGAAGAAAACAACCCTGCAGATACCTTGAGATCAGACTTTTAGCTTCAAAAATTGTGAGAAAATGAATTTCTCTTGTTTACACCAGCCAGTCTGTAGTAGCTTGTTACAGAAACCCTAGCAAACTAATACACCAGGTAAATTGATAAACTGTCATATATCCATGATAGATACTATTGTACAAAAGAATGACCTATTGATATATACCATAACATAAATGAACCTCGAAATAATCATGTTGAGTAAAAGAAGCCAATCATAAAAGTATACCCGCTCTATAATTCCATTTATATGAAGGTATAGAAAATGCAATTTTATCTATAATGACAGAAAGCATATTAGTGCCTGCCTAGGGATGAGGGGAATGGTCAAGGAGGGATGAGAAGGAAATATTACAAAAATGCAAGAAGAAATCTGTGGAAGTAATCAATATACTTACTATCTTGATTTTGGTGATAGTTGCGAGGATGTAAATCTAAGTCAAAACTTATCAAATTGTGCATTTGATACATATGTACAGCTTATAGTATGTCAACTGTATCTCAATAATACCATTTGAAAATCACTTAATTATGAGTGTTAATGCAATATTAAAACAAGATAATTGCATAAAGATTTTCTGCAGGAATACTTTGGGTTGGGTAGTAAAAGAAGGCCTCACTGTGGCTTTTACTTTGAGACCTAAATGGTCAAAATAAGTCAGCTATAAGTAGATTGGGAGATGTCACTTTCCAGACAGAGGTATAGCTATTTTAAAGGTCTTAGACAGAACCACCTGTTGTGGTTGAAGAACACAAAAATGTGAGCATAGCTGGACCACATCAAGAAGGAGAGTGATAGTGTATGTTTAGAAAGGTACTGGTAAGATCTTATGAAGGGTATTGTAGGGGCCAGCCCTATGGCTGAGTGGTTAAGTTCGTGTGCTCTGCTTTGGCAGCCCAGGGTTTCTCCAGTTCAGATCCTGGGTGCGGACATGGCACAGCTCATCCGGCCACGCTGAGGTGGCATCCCACACAGCACAACCAGATACACTCACAACTGGAATTATACAGTTATGTACTGGGGGACTTTGGGGAGAAGAAGAAGGAAAAAAAAATGATTGGCAATAGCTGTTAGCTCAGGGGTCAATAAAAAAAAACAAAAAAAGGACATCGTAGGCCAAGGAAGGAGTTGTTTCACCCTTCCCCAAGTGCAATGGGAAGATGTTGGCTGGTTTAAAATAATTAATTGACATGTGATTCTTTTTTTATGAACCTCTCTAATTATTGGTTTGTTAGTATCATCTAGGACTCCGATGTTCAGTATTTCTCCTGAAATTATAAATAAACAATTCAAATGGATAGAAACCAGGTCAAAATTTATATAACAAAACAGCACTACATCACAAAAACATGTACAATTACAAGAAGGCTATTTTAAAACACTGGTACTTAAAGAGAATGATAATCTTAAAACCCACAAAATTGACAAACTTTTTCCTAAACTGTTAAGCAGATAAGCATATAATCTTAATAAATGGTAGTTTTAGTTTTGTAAAGAAAAATTGAATTTGAACAAATTAGATAATTGGCACTGAGATGCAAAGTTTAAGCTTCTGATTTCCTCATGTCTATTTAACTTATAAAGGGATAAATCACAATATAGGAAAATATGCCCTATTTTAAGTGTGGCATTATAATTGTAAAAGTCAGTCTAATTAATTAAAAAAACTTAATTGTAATGGAGAATCTCAAGTTTTCTCAGCAGTCCATATTTAGATAAATGAGAAAAGACATTTACAGCCAGCAGTTTTATAGAAACTTTCTAGGGATTGACGTCAACAAAAATTTTAATATGGCAGTCTTGTATTTATGCCCAAGCTTTCAAAGATACATTTTCAGGTCTTTAATGTGGAAACTGCAAATATAACTGTCACTACATGTGGCATAGAACATACTTTTCTATTATTTCTTCAAAGTATACTTTTAAAATCTTTGATTCTAATAATCCAATACTGTGAGTAGATTGGTTATTCTTTACTTTGTAAATGTAACTGGGCTATATGAAATTTGATACCAATTGATGAAGATTTTTGAGTTTCAGTTATGGATGAAAACTGTCACAAACTAATTTTTATTACTCTCATCCTGAGTATGTCGAGAATGTAGACAAAAGCTTTTTATCAGCTAGCTATATGAAAAGATAAACACTGTAATAGTTCATGTGATCTAACAGGTGCAAAAGCAGAAGACTACCCATCAATGAGAAAAGTTTCAGATCTATGAAATCGATAACACTAAAAGAAAGTATTTACTTTGAAGTTTTCAGAATGTTAAGAAAACGTTTGCTTTGTTTTTTTTTCAATTACAGAGTGGTATTCAGTTAACAGAATAATAATTATTTCCTGTATGCTGCATCAGAGACAACTAAGGATGAAAAATTACCATCTCCATACATAAGTAATTTGTGCTATGAGCCAACAAGAACCTGGATCCATGCCGAGTTATGGCCCTCCATATTTTAACAAGCAAGGTCAGTGGCTATTGAAAGTACCACCAGGACAGGGCTCTCTAAAGACACATTTTGTAGCATGTTATATCAACTATACAAAAAAGACACTGTACAGTTTAAAGAGAAAACTTATACAGTCTCGCATATCAATATTTTTCTTTAAAAGAAATAAGTTCTGTATTTATAGACAAGAAAAAAACTGTATTAGAACAAACTTATTCATCTTCTTCTTCCTCCTCTTCATTTTTTTTTTTTTTTTTACTTTTTTCAGTCTTGATGACTCCTCTTTTTTTTTCTTTTGCCATATCAGGCTTTCCTTCAGCTTGGTATGCAGTAATATCCTTTTCCTATTTTTCTTTTACCTTAGCAACACTCCTTTCATAAGTCTGCTTGTCATCTGCATCAACATTATTCCACATCTCTCTCATTTTCTTTGTAACATTAGCAATGGACAAAATAGAATGTTCTTTTTTGATTTTTTGAGTGATACTCATAACAAAACAAGAAAAAGGCCAGAGGAAGCTTTTTGGCTATATTGAGATCCTTGAACTGGCTTTTTTGTTTGTTTGTTTCTTCTTTAACAGGAATACAAGTTTCCACTTCCCTTTTATAATGGGCCTTGTTCACCTTTGCTATGTCTTCAAATGTTCCTTTCTCTTTAGTAGAAATGGTCTTCCTCCTCGCTGAGCATTTCTTAGATGACTGAAGGATCTGGATGCCTCTTCTTGTGCTCCTCTAGGCAAGTTTGCACAAAGAATGCATATGATGATGTTTTTCCTCTCAGCTTCTTAGGATCTCCATTGCCCCTGCTTAGTTATTTTTCCTTAGCAAGGCACAGAGTCATCCAGTGTCTCCCCTACTCTCACTTGCCCTGGTGCCATCTCTATGGACCTCAGTGAACTACGATGAATGTGAGAGCTCATTTATTTTTAAAGATGTTCACTTAGGGAGCTGTGAATATCTGGAGAATGAGATATCAGATATCACAAATGGAAACAGTGATGGGGCCGGCCCAGTGGTGCAGAAGTTAAGTTCACATGTTCCACTTCTTGGTGGCCCGGGGTTCACCAGTTCGGATCCTGGGTGCAGACATGACACCACTTGGCAAAAGCCACGTGGTAGTAGGAGTCCCATGTATAAAGTAGAGGCAGATGGGCACGGATGTTAACTCAGGGCCAGTCTTCCTTAGCAAAAAAGAAGAGGATTGGCAGTAGTTAGCTCAGAGCCAATCTTCCTCAAAAAAAAAACAAAACAAACACAAATGGAAACAGTGAGACCAGTTACGAATCCTAGTCTATGTGACAGATTATACTAGCTTAGGTTAGAGTGTTAGGCATGGTATTGGAGATGAGTGGACAGATTTGTGGGTATATCATGGAGGAAAGTCAATAATATTTCCTGGTTTATTGGATGTGAGGTTGTAAGAGAAAAGACATAATCAAGGATGTTTTATATTTTTCCTTTTCTTGGGAACCCAGTTGGATGGTGGTAACATTTATTGAGATGGTCAGACCTTGGATGGGGTGGGTTGGGCAAAGAAAGATCCTGCTATTTTTTTAACATGTTAAGATTTAGATTCCTATTAGATATCCACAGGAGATGTCAAATGCATGATTGGATATATAAGTCCAGAGATTAGAAGAGATGTCCGAGTTATAAATATAAAGATGGGAATCACAAGACTAAAAGTGGTAATTAGAACCATGGGATGGGATGAGATTATGCAGGGGAAGGTGGAGGTACAAAAGAGAAGCCCTCGAACAAAGCCCTTGGAAACTCCAATATTTAAATTCAACCAGGAGAGAAGAATGCAGCAAAACAAACAAACACCTGATAAAGTATTGTGTGTAATGTATAAGTAAAACGAGGAGAGTCTGGTATCTGAGTAGCCAAAGGAAGAAAGTGTTTCCAAAATAAAAGTATAGTAACTCTCTCAAGTGCTGCTGAGTAATTAAGATGAGTATAAAAGTGTGAACATTGTATATGGTAATATGGATGTCATCAGTGAAACTAACGAGAAATTTGTTGAAAAGAGACAGTATGGAAGAACAATTGTAATGGGCTGAGGAGAGAACATAATGTGAGTAACTGGAGATTAGTACAATAAGCAGCTCTTTCAAGAAGTATTACTTTGAAGAACAACTTACAACTAAGACATACAACCATGTACTGGGGCTTTGGGGAGGAAAAAAAGAAAGCAGTGAAATCATGGTTTGTTATTAAAGAAGTGTGACTTTGAGAAGATAGAGAAATGGATAGCAGCTGAAAGTTGATGTGGGGTCAAGAGCAGTTTGTTTGTTTCATGGTGAAAACTACAACTTTACCCCTTACTCCAGATATTTCCATAGTCCACATTCTTTACTCTTTTATATATTTCCTCAAATATTTGCTTCTCAGTGAGGCCTGTATTAACAGCACACTTGAAATCTGAACTCCTTTCCCAGCATTTCCAAATTGTTACCGCCCAAGGGTGGTCCTCTGCTTGCCACAAGACATGACAATAGTCAGGAGGCAAGGTGGTAGGAGAGAAAGGGTTTCTTTATTACAGATTGCTAGCAAGAGGGAAGATGGCCACCTAATGACTGAAAGAACCATCTTACAGAAAAAAAGACTACAGGCCAGTTATATATAGGGCTGGGCTCCAGGTAGGGGAGCTTACTGGTCTCTGGGTGGGGCCTCCCTCTGATCTCTGGGTGGGAGCAGACATCTGGTCCCAGTTCCTGATAGCCCATTGTTTTGCTGGATATGCATCAGAGAATGGGGCAATGTCCTACACCCTGATCTTTCAGTTGTCATTCATGATGGCTATCAGCATAGGCTCTCTGCCCAGGGGTCAGCACATTCCTGGAGAACTCAAAAGAACAAAGTTAGCATCCTAAAGCAGCCTGGAGGGGCTACAAAATCTACAGAGCATATCTTGGCTAGTTAGTCAGAGGTCATTCAAAGTTACAGAATGATTCCTTTTCTACAGTATGGCTTGCCTTGTGTTGAGTTGATATCAAAATGTCTTACTATGCTCTATTTTTTTATTTAGCACTTATCTTCTAACTTATTGTATAAGCTATATCATACATACATACATTATATTTTACTCATAATATATATTTTGGATAGTATATATTTTGTTGTATATTATGTTCAGTTACATATTATGTCTATTATTTCCCCTGCTCCATTAAAGCAGAGATTTTTATTTTGTTTACTACTGTATGCTTGGCACCAGAAGAAAATCTGATACCCAGTAAATATTGTTGACCTAAAACAAATAAGCAACCAGTTATTTTACCAGCAAAATGGGTATATTTGGTAATGGAAGGAACTGCAATTTGGGACATGCAGTCTATGGTGAACCTCATGCAAGTTTGGAGAACCAAAGGAAAGAAACATTCTTTTATGAAGTTGGGAGCAGCTGTTATAAATGAAGAGTCCATTGGAGGAGACGGGGAGCTTGAAGTGTAGTGGCTTTCCATTGGCTGAGTTATGATAGTCTCTCATTGACTGAGCCATTGCTGGGCAAGGAGAAATTTCTTCTTTCCTTCTGCTGGGGTAGTAAATGTGTCACTTCCTGTGAGAGATGCAAGAACATCTCTTGGTGTTGGGGTCAGTAATGTGCATTGAGCAGCATGTGCACCAGAGTTCTCACTTCTGGCCTCCCAAGTCTATTTTAAATGAAGTTTCTGTTTATTAATTTTCACACTTTTCCCCCTTTGATAAAGATCTCTCTCTGAAAGCATGGCTGATCAAAAGTCAGTTTTTTCTGAATTCAGTAGCCTTTTGTTCCTCAATGCCAGGAAGAACCTTTCCTGAGTGTTATGTCCCACATCAGAGGGAAAGTGCAGAGATTGAAAACCTATTCAGTTTACATTTGAGTAGCAAGGAGAGGTAGAAGGGAGATCTCAGGCATTTTCCATGTAAGTCTGAATCCTTCTAATAGACCTGTTTTTGACATCTTGGGAAAACTGTCTCATCAGATGTCATCTGCTTCAATTCCAGAAGATCTTTGCCTTCAGGTTACCAAATGGTGTGGAAGACCCATCAGGATTCGGTGCTTTCTTTAGATATGTTACATGAATACAAGAGTCTGCTCATTGGAATTTGGTGTCACAAATGTTGGATAGCAGTTTCAGATAGGGGTCTTTCTGGCAAGGTTGGAGAGAATCTTTCCTAAGGTGTCTTTTCCAATAGATGAAATCTCCAGGTTGCAAGGTGTGATGCTTAAGGTCTTCATCTCCCTGGAACACACTATGAAAGATTGCTCTACCAGAACATGGTTACCTTTGATACAAGCAATAAGGCCTTTACAATATTGAAGTGCATCTCTGTTTACCAGCTGCAGGGCAAAAGAGGCAGCGGCCAGGTGCACTGGGCTTCCTGCGACTATCTCAAAGGGTGAGAGTTTATGAGTTCCAAAGAAAGTGAATTCAAGATTTAAAAGGACCAGCAATAATGTTTTTGGCCAAGATACTTGGAGGGTCTCTATAAATTTTGTCAATTGAGTCTTAATAATGCTGTTAGGGTGTTGGAGTAAATCAGAGGATTGAGGGTGATAAGCATAGTGAAGTGTTATAAAACTGGCCAAACAGCACAGACTTGTCAGAGCACCTGACCAGCAAAATTATCTCCTCAATCACCATGAAGTTTGAGAGGGGTTCCCCAGGGAGGAATTATGTTTTTCCAAAAGAACTTTAGCCACAGAAGAGGCAGTAGCCTGTCTACAAAAGAAGGCTTCAGTCCAGTGAGAAAACATACAGACCATGACTAAAACATAGTTATATCCATGATATGGGAACAACCATATAAAATCAATTTGCCAAGCCTCAAATGGTCCACTAGGCAATTCAAAATGTCTTGGAGTAATGCAAACTGACTTCCCTGGATTGTATGTTTGCTACTGGACACAAACACAGGTTCTTTTAGCCACCACACCAGAGGGGCCAAAATAAAAACTGGAATACTAGGCTTATGGCAAGAAAAGGGGTTTATTTCAGGTAACATCAGCCAGGAGAGGAGAGTAAACCCTCAAATTTGTCTTCTTGAAACATAGGAGGTGAGAGTTTTTAAGTGTTGTGAGGAATGTGGCTGCTTGTAGGGAAGGGGAGCATGTGGCCTTGCTCGTTGGTGGGGCAGCTTTCATGTGGCCTTGTGAGGTTGCTTGCAGGATGGGGGATGGCAAGATAAGAGAATTTGCAGATGAATGTCCTTGACTGTCTGCCTCCATGATGGATGGTAGATTCTGGCACCTGGAACCTGAGGAGTTGGGGTCTGGGAAGCTTCATTTTCTTACAAAGAACTATAATTAAGCAAAACTTCAGTATGAGGCCACTTGGGCTCTAATCTTAGCCCTAGTTTTCTGGAAATGTGAAGTTTAGGGATACAAAGGTTAAAGAAACTGATATTTACATATGAATGTAACTAAAGAATCAGGGATAGGGGAGGGGGCTCAGGAGTGCCAGGTTTTGGATGACCTCAGACCACTGGCCATCTCACTATAGAAAAAAGTTTCAGATCTGTTGAATATGACATTCTTGAGGAATCTAAGAAAACATTAGTTATTTTCTTATGGGGGGAGAAGGAACAGTTTGGGCAGAGGACTTAAATCTTCTGCTAACAAGTCATGATCTCTAGTCTAAGCATTTGTCCAAAGCACGCTGTGAGAATAAGGCAGGGGAGGGGGACCTAATGAGTCAGGGTCATTTATACTTCCAGTGTGGCTTCCTTCTATAAGATGGCTTCCCCTATGCTAACTTTTGACTATGTCTATCTCAACTAGTTCAGCAGTGCTAAGATTTTGGGCAGTTGAGACAAGTGAGGTGGTGATTTTGTGGCCTTATTAATATTTCCACTCCAACACTGATTCATAAATGCTGTCATTTTGTCAGTACACCAATGGTTTCATATATGCACAGTGGTTAGAAGTGGGAATTGTTGAGTCTCTGGTAGGACTGGGCTGCTATCTGGCTTGAACTAGAGCTTTCTCCTTTCATTCGACCAAAAATTGTTGAATTTCCAACCTTGCTTTTCCTTTTCTTAAGCTGATTTTTGGGTTTCTCCAGCCAATTTTTTAAAGTTATCATTTGGAGAAATATCCCTCTGGACCATGACAGAGGTTTGGCTGCTGTTGGTTTCTTTCAGAGCAGCATTCCATACAGCAGTGTCAGCAAGGTGATTTCCTTTAGCTTCTAGAGAGTCAATTTTAGAATGCTCTGGGATCTTAGTAATAGCTAAAGCAGGAGGTAAAATCATAGCATCCAATAATTCCTGAACATAGGGCTGGTTTTATTTCCACTTAAATTAAGGACGTGACATTTCTTCCACAACATTTCAAAATCATGAGCCACTATAAAAGTGTATCTACTATCTGTATAAATGTTGGCAGTTTTGCCTTTGGCTATGGAGCAGACCCATGTGAGTGTGTATAATTTGGCTTATCGGGCTGTAGTAGCCAAAGGCAAAGGTGCCACTTCAATTACCTCAGAGGGTGTTAACATTGCATATCCAGCACAATATTTGCCATTGTCACCTCTTAAATAAACACTGTCAGTGAACCACGAGAAGTCAGCATTACTCACAGGAGTTTCCTGCAGATTATCATAAGGGGTCGAAGGTGATCCATCAGTGTTAAGCTGTCAAGAGGGGCTTCATAAGTAACAGAGGTGGAGAAGATTAGCATGTTTAAAGTGATTACAGTGTGAAAGAGTTATGTGAGGAGAAACTGACAAAAGGATTTTATAGGAGGTGAGGTGGCTGAAAAATGTTGAGTGTGATGAGAATTCAGGAGAGTTTCTACTGCATGAGGTACAAAGATGTTACAGGGGATCTCATAATTCCCTCAGTGGCCTTAATCAAAAGGGCAGTTGCAGTAATGGCTCTAAGGCAAGGAGGATAGTCCCATGCCTCAGGATCCAGTTGCTGGCTATAATATCCTATGGGTCAGTGGTGGTCCCCACATTTTGGGATGAATACCATAAGGGCATTCCTTTCCTTTTCATATGCAAAAAGAAAACGAAATCTGATAATTGGGATTCCAAAGGGCAGGTGGGTTCATTAAACTCTCCTTTAAGATTTGAAAGACTATGTCATCCATTCTTCCCATAAAACTGGGTCAGAGTTGTTGTTCTTTAGTAAAACATACAAAGCTTTGGCCAAAGGAGAGAAATTTGGAATCTAATTTCAACAATAACCAGCTAGCCCAAGAAAATCTCACAGTTGATGCTTAGTTTTGAGTTTTGGAAAACTTAAGACAACATGAAGCCTAACTGGATCTAGATGTAGCCCAGATGCCCTAAATATTGAACCTGAGTTTAGACAAACTGCACTTTTTTCTTGGCAACCTTGTGTCCCTCTAAGACTAAAAGCTTTGGCAAATGGATTCTATCTTCCTGTGAGAAAACTTGAGAGGGAGAGCGAAAGATCAAATTGTCCACGTATTGCAAGAAAATAGAGCCCCTAGTAAAGTTTATATCGTCTACGTTAGCCTTCAAGATTTGTGAGAAATAAGAAGGACTCAGTAAACTCTTGAGGCATTACTATCCAGGTGAATTGTTTTCCTTTCCAAGTGAAGGCAAAAAAATATTGGCTAGCCTCTTTGACTGGAATACTAAAGAATGCACCACATAAATAAATTATTGTAAAGAATTTGCTTTCAGTTGGGACAAATGTTCGTAGCTATGAGGAAGAACAGAGTGTTGAGAGAGGACAGTGTTGTTTACTGCTAGAAAGTCTTGAACAAACCTCCACCCTTGGCCCTTGGCTATTCTTATAGGTAAAATAGGAGTATTACAGGGACTATGGCAAGAGATAATGAGGCCATGAGACTTGTAATCTTCTATTATGGACTCTATAACTTGAAGGGCTTCTTTACTTATACAATATTGATTAATTCTGGGGAGAGGTTTTGAGGGATCTATTTGAGTCTTGATGGAAGGTGTACTGTAAATTTTGCTAATATCAGTTGGAGACTGCCTATCAGGAGAGTGGTAGCTGATTCAATAGGGACAAATGATCAGTGTCTTCAGAGTCAGCTGTAGTACCATCAGAGACAGAGCAAGTAAAAGATCTTGAAGTGTCGGGGCTGGCCCCGTGGCTGAGTGGTTAAGTTCGCGCGCTCCGCTGCTGGCTGCCCAGTGTTTCGTTAGTTCGAATCCTGGGCGCGGACATGGCACTGCTCACCAGACCACACTGAGGCAGCGTCCCACATGCCACAACTAGAAGAACCCACAACGAAGAATACACAACTATGTACCGGGGGGCGTTGGGGAGAAAAAGGAAAAAATAAAATCTTTAAAAAAAAAAGATCTTGAAGTGTCATTTAATTCACTTGGTTGACTATTTTGATTGTTACTGTCAAATTCTAGAATTTGCATTATTCTAGAAATTAACTTAATTCTAGAACTAGAATTATTATCTAATTCTAATTATTTAATAATTAATTACTTCCCCCTTTTGGTGAAAGAGACTTTTCTTTCACCAAAATAATTTGATCTTTGAAAATAATCTTTCTTTCACCACGATAATTTTCTAAGACATTTTGAACTAATTAATAAATAGCTGTAGAGGAGCTAGGGAGAAAAGGGTAGGTATCTCTCAAAGCACCTAAACAAAAGGGAATAGGTTCAGAGAGAGGAACCTTTTGAGATTTATTAGAGATCCTCACTATTTCAACTGTTTTAGTACTCTGAGGCTGGGGCTACTTTATAGTAGTGGGGTTGAGTACCATGATTGTGTCTCTGGTGTCAATAAGGACAGAGAGAGACTCATTCCCATTCTGGAGAGTTGTTTCTCTAAGCTGATTAAGAGGAAGAATTGGGAAAAGCCTCTGTAGTTTCTTGAAGCCTCATCATTGGGAATTAGGAAAACATTGGAAAGGCTGGTTAGAAGGCTGAAGGCACTCAAAGTACTTAAATTTCTAACAATCTCTTTTCCAATGTCTTGGCTCTTTGCAATAATAGCAGAAATTATGAGGTTTTTGGTTTCTTTAAGGATTTTCATTTGCTAGAATTGAAATTGAAGAATTTTGACTATCTTTCTTTTACATGACTCATTTGGGTATGAATGAGCTTCGTTGCCAAACTAACTAAATCTTGAGTGTACATACTTTTGCATTCCATCCTGATCTTTTTAATTAAAAGAAAAAGGTCCCAGTTCAGCCTGTTAATAAACAGAATTAAAAGTTACTTGAGTGGACTTAACATCTGAAGGGAGATGAGAATTTTCTTTGAAAACAAAGTGACGTTGATTATAAAGTCATGAACATATTCATCAGATTTTTATGTGCAAGCCAAAATTTTGTTTCAATCAATAGGCTTAATAAAACCTACTGAAATTGCTTGTTAGAGTTTTCCAGCAAGTACTGTAGCCTCTTGTGAAAAGTTAGGAGTTTATTTTTCTAAATCCTTTCCAGAATTTTCCCATTGGGCAAGTTTCATCCAACATTTGGCTTGGCCTTCACCAACAAGCATTTGGATTAATTGATATAGGTCTAAAAAACCAGGTTGGTAAATTTGAGTAACTATGTTAAATTCTTCAACAAACCTATGGCAGTCCTCAGTTACTTTAGAAAACCTCTTCAACTATGGCTCATAATTTGTCCTTAGTCCAGGAAAGATAAGAGATTTGAAGTTTGTTTTGATCCTCAGAAGATTTAACTCTAAAAGGATAGGTTCTGATAGGTTCAGAGGTGGAGGGAGCAGAGAGAGGCTTAGGGGAAAATGGAAGTTCGGTGAGAGAATTAGTATGGGGAAATTGAGGGTATAGAGGAAGTGTAGGTGGGATAGAAGGGAAGGAGAAAGATGATGGAGTGGCAGTGCCTGAGCACAAGGTGGCTGCCACTGATCCAGAGACAACGGATATAGAGGGGAAAGAGAGACTTCTGTCAGTGTCACAATCCAATGTACACATCAGGATAGATGCAGAGAGGGCTGATGGCCACTCTGAGTTTATTATAACCAGCATTTCAATAGATACATAGCTTACATCTGTTAAACATACACAGGTGTTCTGGATGAAGTAATTAGCGAATGCCAAGAATTCTTAGTGATTTCTCAAGGAGCCCTCCCTTGGCCTCTGTTTTGATATTATCATGTTATTGCTGTGCTCGTATACTTTCTCTCGGAGCATGCAAGGCCTCCTAGGCAATGGCCTCTCCTGTTCCTGATATCGTGTCTCCATCTGTGCCCCTGGGCAGCCAATGCCTGTCTTAGGTTGCCTCCCCCTGGAGGTCTTACCTGTCATTGGCTAACCGGCCTTCTCACCTCCGGGTCACAGTTTGTTGGCAAGCTTTTTCCAGTGATTATTAACCCTTCCTGTGTCAGGGGCAGCTACAACTTCAAAAACCTTTTGTCTTTCTTTAATTGTTTGTTCACCTCAGTTAATCTTAAAATTTTATTTTGTGAAAGAGACAATTGTAGACTCCTAGTAATGTCTGGAAGCCTCAAAATACCAATCAAAATAAATGTTCCATTCTGTTTCAGCAATTTCAGAGCTATGGATGTCCAACTCAGTTTTAAGGAAAGTAAGTTTGGAGAGTTCAAACGTTCCCCATAATAACCGTTGGTGTTCTAAATTATTTTCGTTTAAGTTGGTCCATTTAGTTAGAAATGCACATGAGAAGAGACCATGGATTTTAAACATAAAACCAGCTGGAGTCTCTGAAGGGGGAATTCCTTAAAGCATTTAGATGACTGAGATCCCATTTCTTAGAGGTTTTTTCTCTAAAGCAAAAGAAAAATTCCTAAACAGGCTACAGGCCACATACCAGCATAATTTCATTAGAAACATCCCAGATCCAAAAGGAATCAAACCAAAGGACAGCACAGGTTCATTAAGACCAGCTCAGTTCCAAAGGAATCAGACCAAAGGCTAGCTCCTTTCCAAAAGGAACAGCCAGGTTCAGAAGTCAAGCCAAAGGCTGAATGGCACACCTCCTGTAGGAGCAGACCTATTCCAAAATGAATCCGACCAAAGGCCAAATGAGTACTCACAGAAAGGGCAAAAGCCTTTAACAGAAAAGACAGTTCTTGAAGAAGGCCTTAAAGGCTTCAAAATATGAGGAAAGCAGACCCTGAGATCCAAAAGAAAACTTACCCTTACACATCCAGAGATGGCAAGAAATCAGTGAACTCAATGGGCTTTGTGGGTGTTGCTTCTGTTTGTCCACCAGCCCCAGAGTTGTTTGGGGTCTTCTCCATATACCGGTACAACACACCAAATAATGTTAACATAAAACAAATAAACAACCAGTTATTTTACCAGCAGAATGGGTTTATTTGGGAGTGGCAAAGAATTTCAATTTGGGACATGTGGTCTATGGTTGACCACATGCAAGTGCAGAGGAACAAAGGAGAGGAATGTTCTTCTATGAGTTGGGAGGGGCTGTTGTAAATGAAGAGTCCATTGGAGAACACTATGAGTTTGAAGTGTAGTGGCTATAATATCTTTTCCTATTTGTATTAAATTGCTTTTTCTATTTAAAATACCTGATTATTTTTTATTTCCTGCATTGAGACCTGACTGATATGCTTGCCATTGCATTCACCAAGTTCTATTTCTCCTGCCTTCTAAGTATTTCTTCTATCCATATCCATCACTAATATCAATGCCATAACTCACATCCTCACATTTTACCTGAATTCTTAGAATAGTCTATTTAGTAATCTCTCTGCTTGTTGTCTTGCATTCTTCATGCCTCAACAGGGTAACTTTTTTAAAACTGTTTTATTATAAAATATTTCTTGCCTATAAAAAATTAAAAATTGCATAAAATGTAAGAGTAATAAAACACATACACAGGAATTCATCAGTCAGGTTAAGAAACAGAATATTACCACTGCTTTTGAAGTTCTCTATAATCCCTCTTCCCATAGGTATCTCTTTTCTTTATACCAAAAGACAAACTTTTTGAATTTTTGGCTTGTAATTTCTTCTTTAAAAAATAAAATAGGTTTTTCTTTTTAGTTTACTACACATGTATATATTTCTAAAATCTCTTTCCATATATGAGCTTTATATAAATACCATATATTTCTTGTATAATTGTTTGAAGTTCTTGTACATTATGAATAAAGCTATAGCTTGTTTATTTTCACAGCTACATATGGATACACCTTTCTAAAAATGTACCACAAATTATTTCACCATTCCCTTGTCATTGGATATTTTTATACATGTTTTCTAGATATGTCAAATAACATCGCTGGGGATATAATTTTTCTCCCTGTTATTATGTTTTGTGTATGGTATGAGATATAGAGAAAATTTTATTTGTTTCCTCCACTTGTATAACCAATTGTCCCAGTGCAATTTAGTGAATACTTGATTCTTTGTTATTGAGCTGTGGTGCCACTTCTGTCACATAGCAAGTTTTTATATATGCATGTGTCTGTTTCTGAGCTTTCTATTAAATTCTATTGGATTATTTATCAATCCCTGAGACAATACCACACTGGCTTAATCACTGCAAATTTATAATATGATTGATGGCTCATAAAGAATTAACCTCAACATTGTCATTCTTATGCAGTAGTGTCTTAAAAATTCTTGGCTTTTGCTTACCATATACATTATAACTTTTATTTTCCCGGGGAAGACTAGCCCTGAGCTAACATCTGATGCCAATCCTCCTCTTTTTTGCTGAGGAAGATTGGCCCTGAGCTAAAATCTGCACCCATCTTCCTCTATTTTATATGTGGGACGCATACCACAGTATGGCTTGATAAGTGGTGCTAGGTCCATGCCTGGGATCCAAACCAGCAAACCCCAGGATGCCAAAGCAGAGCACACAGACTTAACTCCTATGCCACCAGGAGGGCATTAACATTTTTATTTTATTATTTTTTTATTTTTTTGAGTAAGATTGGCCCTGAGCTAACATCTGTGCCCATTTCCTCTATTTTATATGTGGGATGCCTGCCACAGCATACCCGATAAGTGGTGCATAGGTTCACGCCTGGGATCTGAACCAGCAAACCCCAGGCCACTGAAGCAGAACATGAGAACTTAACTCCTGTGCCAGCGGGCCAACCTCCATTTTAACATTTTTTAAAATCAGAATCCATGAAGTACTCTACTACAATTTAGACTTAATTTGTGCCCAATCTTTAGATTAATTTCAGAAAAACTGAAGCCTCTTTGATATTAAATATTCCTATTCATAAATATGGCTTTTCTGTCCACTTGTTTAAATGTTTATTTTAATAATTTTCAAAATTGTTTTATGATTTTCTGTAGAGAGTCTCTACATCTTTTAATGGACGTATTTCCAGGCAACTTATTTTTTGTTGCTCTGAGAAAATATATCTTTTTATTTGCATTGTATATTGTTTAATGTTTTGTCCTAGTTTTAAATATTTTAATGCAATTTTATTTTATTTATTATGTTATTTTATTATTCTATTTTTATTTTATTTGTCTTTCATTATTTTATTTTAATATCTTTCATCCAGCTGTTTTGTTAAACTATATTATTACAATTTCCTCCTTTATCAGACTTTCTTCTAAGGCTTTTTTACTTCTTCACGAATGTTAAAAAACAAAATTCAACTGAGTATTTAAAATTTTTTAAAAACATAAAAAGAATTTAAATTTTTAAATTTAAAAATTTAATTGGCTTTATACAACGATTCATGAATTGGGGAGCATCCCATCTACAAATAGAAGAGAGCTCCAAGGAGCTGTAGAAAATGGAAGGCTTTTATAGGCAGAAGGGAGAGGAGAAAAGGAAGTTGCTAGCACACAGTGGATTATTTCAGGCAAGGTCACCTACCTTTGGGGGAGGGTGGAGCTCTGTCAGGCAGATTACCTCACTAGTGCTGATCTGGTAATTCCAGATTGACCGGTTAAACGTCACATTCCTGGGAGAAGCTGAAATTGCAATTAGGTCTTGGTTTGCTAATGTGGGGTTTAGCACAAATGACTCCATTTTGGGCCAGATTTCTCTTTTTTAACATGAAGAACAGACTCTTTAGTATTTCCTTCAATGAGAGATTTTGATAGGTTTTTTGTTTTTGGTGAGGAATATCGGGCAAGAGCTAGCATCTGTGCCAATCTTCCTCTATTTTGTGTGTGGGTCACCATCAAAGCATGGCTGATGAGTGGTATAGGTCTGCACCTGGGATCCAAACCCATGAACTTAACCACTACACTATGGGGCCAGCCTGCAGTAAATGATTTTTTTTTTTGTTTATATGATAAGGTCTTTATTTTGCCCTCATTTTTGAAATATAACTTTTCTGGGCATGAGATTCAAGTTGGAAAATTATTTGTCCTGGGGCTTTAAACATATCATTTTAATATCTCCTGGGTTCCCATATTTCTGTTGAAAATTCCACATTAAGCCTAATTGTTGTCTATTTGTAGACTTTCTTTTCTTTCTGATTTTTATTATTGTTAAAAAATCTGCTGTCAATATAATTCTCTTCTTTATGTAGGTGATTGGTTTTTATCTTGGACACCTTTAAAATATCTTTGTGTGGAATTCTACAATTTCACTACAATGTATCTAGACATGAATTTGTTTTTAAATTATATTACGTATATATCTCCCCAAAATTCTTATGTTGAAATCTAATCCTGTTTGCAATGATATTTAGAGATGAGGCTTTTGGTAGATGATAAGCTTACGAAGGCAGAGCCCTCATGAATGGGATTAGTGCCCTTATTAAAGAGAACTCACAGAGCTCTCTTTCTCCTTCCACTGAAGGGGAGCATAACATGCCACTGCAGAATATGCTTCTTTGGAGTAAGGATTATTTTGAGCTGAAGGCAATCAAGACTGAGCAGACTCAGGGAAAGCTTTTTACCTACTCCTTAATTACCCAAAGATTTTGCGAAGGGGGACTGTACCAGAAGAGAGCTATTATCAGAGATAAATTTTTCATCTGAGAGACTTATCTACATGGCAAGGCAAACATCTGCTCTTCTCGTCTTCATGTGAATTGTCATCCTCCCCTTTGAAGTCCTAGACCCCTATCTCCTTTCTTAGTTCAGGATGGTATATAACCATCAAGTGCCTGACTGCCTTTGAATCTCATGTACGTGTGGGCTCCTGTACATACAAAATTAAATTTGTTTTTCTCCTATTAATCGGTCTTTTTATTATGACGGGGGTCTCAGCCAAGAACCTAGAAGGGTAGAGGGAAAATTATTTTTCCTCCCCTACACCACCATGTTGGGGCACAATGATAAGATGGATGTCTATGAGCTAGGAAGTGGGCTCTCATCAGACAGCAAATCTTCTTACACCTTGATCTTGAACTTCTCAGCCTCCAGAACTGTGAGAAATAAATTTCTGTTGTGTATAAGCTACCTAGTCTATGGTATTCTTATATAGCAACACAAATGGACTAAGAAATTGGTACCAAGAAGTTGGGATGCTATTGTAACAAATATCTAAAAATGGGGAAGTAGCTTTGTAATTGAGTAGTGGTTAGAGTCTTTAAGAGTGTTGAGATGCATGCTAGAAAAAGCCTACATTGCACTTGTGAAGGTGGTGAAAATCTCCTTTCTTCCCTTCCCTTCTTGTGTTCTTACGCCTGGACTAATAATAAAATTGACACAAGGCTAGATTAACAGAAGAAAGCTCCAGTTTAACACATACATATTTGAGATCATAAACAAATGATGCTCAGAGAGTGAACAAAGCAGGCAGCATATATATGTGTGTGTTTTTACACAAGGAAACAATAAATTTGTGAAGAATTGACAGGACAAAGAAACTTAGGTTTGGGGTACGTAATTAGTGAAGAATTTAAGCAGAGTTTAGGCTTGAGGTAGTACATTAGCAAGGTTTGTTTATTCAGGCTTCTCGGCCCTGAATCCCTGGCTCTGGTGATGAGGAGAGCACCTTTCACACTGGAGATTTATTTCCTGCTTTCAGGGGAACAGAGACAGGAGGGTCAAAATGCCCTTTTTGCTTCTCAAGTAATTTTATTTTAAAATAATCAATATGCTATGGTGGGATATTGTGTGATGGCCTGCCCTGGGCCCCCAAACCATGAATGGACAATTCTGGTGAGAGCTCAGAAAGAGTTGAGCTGTATAAAAAGCTCCAATCTTCTTAGATAATACCTAAATAATCCTGAACAGGATGTTTGTAGAAATATGGATGGTAAAGACCATTCTGATGTGGTCTCAGTTAGTAAGAAGAAACAAGTTATTAGAAACTGGAGGAAAGACAATCCTTTTTATGAAGTGGCAAATGCCTTGGCTGAATTGTGTTCATGTTATGGTGTTTTCTGAACAATAAAACTAGTGAGTGATAAAATTAGATATTTAGCTGAAGCTCATCTAAGCAAAGTGTTAAAGGAGTGGACTGGTTCCTCCTGACTACTTGTAAAATTCAAGAAGAGAGAAATGACTTAAAGATGGATTTCTTAAGCAAGTAGGAAACAGAATTTAAAGATGTGGAAAATTCTCAGCCTATTCATATTGCAACAAATAAGAAGACTAAGGTTTGGCCAAGGGATCACTTGATAAGGAGATTAGTATGGATTAGTCACCTCAAAAGAAGCCAGGAGCTATTCTCCAAAACAGTGGAAGAATGAGTCTCCTTCCTACCAAGGTGATTCAGAGATCATGAGGGCTACCAATCCCATCACAGACCCATAGTACAAGTTGGGGAGATAGAGCAGTTTCAAAGGAAGAGCCACTGTCTGTGGGACTTCAGTGTATGCTGTCCCATATTGCCTGCTCTGTTCCCCACACTTCAGCTCTGTGCTCCTTGGCTGCAACCCAATGCATGTCTGGCAGGCCCAGGTGTGATGTGTGCCACAGTGGTCATCCATCCAGGGAGCACAGGTAGCAAACTTTGGTGGCATCTGCACGACATCATCTCTGCTGGCATGCAGAGTGCATGAGCTCTGGAGGCACGGCTTCCTCCACCTAGATTTCAAAGAACGAGATCAATGTTTCACAGAGCTGTGGAGGTATGGTCCCAGGCAGAGGGAAACCTTGAGGGTAGGGCTGCCACAAGCCTCAAGGGCAGAGCCATCAGGAGCCTTGGGGTCCTGTGGGCAGGAGTCCTCTCCAGTGGGTCCAGAATGCAAGGCCACCACCCTGGTAGGTTCAGAAGGCAGAACCTCTGCTTCAGCGTGACTTGAAGGTGGGACTTCTACTCCAGTAGGCCTGGAGAGCAAAGTATCAAGCCAAAGAGAATTATTCTTTAGACTTAAGAACTAATGGAATTTTCCCCTAATGGAATTTTCATAAGAATACGAAAAGATGCTCTACATCATATAACATCAGGAAAAAGCAAATTAAAATAATGAGAGACCACTGTGCACTCTCCACCCAAATAGCCAATAATCATTCTATGGATAAGGGAAATAAGGTGAGTTTTACTTGAGCCACAGTGAGGATTATGACCCAGGAAGGTCCTAGAAAGCCTTCTGGAGAAGCATGGTTTTCAGTACAGTCTTATATCTTTTTAGCACAAAGGATATACATTAAACACATCCAGGATACATTTTCATAAAATTTTCAAAGAGATATTTAGTGGCAAATTATCAAGTCAACATGACCCTAATGTCAGGAAAGGGACTAATACAGGCATTACCAACAGGGCATAGAAGGGAAAGCATGCATTCTTATCTAAGAGAATGCATTTTTTAACAGTAAATGCAGATGTACAATGCATATTTGATAGGCCATAAGTCAGGCTCTTTAGTTCAAGCTGAATCAGGTTTTTTTGGTCTTTTTTAAAAAATTTGAGTTCATAATAGTTTACATCATTGTGAAATTTCAGTTGTATGTTATTTCTTGTCTGTCACCACATGAGTGCTCCCGTTCACCCCCTGTGCCCACCTCCCACTCCCCTTCCCCCAGTAACCACTGAACTGTTTCCTTTGTCCATATGTTTGTTAATATTCCACATATGAGTGAAATCACCTGGTGTTTGTCTTTCTCATTCTGGCTTATTTCACTTAGCATAATTCCTTCCAGTTCCATCCATGTTGTTGCAAATGGAATGATTTTGTCTTTCCTTATGGTTGAGTAGTATTCCTTTGTATATAAATACCACATCATCTTTATCCAATCATCAGTCGATGGACACTTGGATTGTTTCCATGTCTTGGCTATTGTGAATAGTGCTGCAATGAGCATAGGGGTGCATATGTTACTTTGGATTGTTGATTTCAAGTTGTTTGGGTAGATACCCAGTAATGGGATAGCTGGGTCATATGGTAGTTCTATTTTTTAGTTTTCTGAGGACTCTCCATACTGTTTTCCATAGTGGCTGCACCAGTTTGCATTCGTACCAGTAGTGTATGAGGGTTCCCTTTTCTCCATACCCTCTCCAACATTTGTTATTTTTAGTCTTAGTGATTATAGCCATTTTAACAGGTGTAAGGTGGTATCTTAGGGTAGTTTTGATTTGCATTTCCCTAATGATTAGTGATGTTTAACATCTTTTCATGTGTTCATTGGCCATCCATATATCTTCTTTGGAAAAATGTCTGTTCATATCCTCTGCCCATTGTTAGATCGGGCCATTTGTTTTTTTGTTGTTCAGTTGTGTGAGTTCCTTATATATTATGGAGATTAACCCCTTATTGGATATATGATTTGCCAATATTTTCCCCCAATTAGTGGGTTGTCTTTTTGTTTAGATCCTAGTTTCTTTTGCCTAGCAGAAGCTCTTTAGTATGACAAACTCCCAGTTTATTCTTTCTTTTGTTTCCCTTGTCTGACCATGGTATTCGAAAAGATCCCTTTAAGTTCAACGTCAACGTGTATACTACCTATATTATCTTCTAGGAGTTTTATGGTTTCAGGACTCATCTTCAAGTCTTTGGTCCACTTTGAGTTCATTTTTGTTTATGGCATGAGATAATGGTCTACTTTCATTCTTTTGCTAGTGGTTGTCCAGATTTCCCAACACCATTTACTGAATAGACTATCTTTTCTCCATTGTATGTTCTTGGCACCTTTGTTGAAGATTAGCTGTCCGTATATGTGCAGTTTTATTTCTGGGCTTTCAGTTCTGTTCCATTGATCTGTGTGTCTGTTTTTGTACCAGTACAATGTGGTTTTGATCACTATGGCTTTGTAGTACATTTTGAAGTCAGGCATTGTGATGCCTCCAGCTTTGCTCTTTTTTCTCAGTGTTGCTTTAGCAATTAGGGGTCTTTCATTGCCCCATATGAATTTTAGGATACTTTGCTCTATTTCCATGAAGAATGTCTTTGGGATTCTGATTGGGATTTCATTGAATCTGTAGATTGCTTTGGATAGTATGTACATTTTAACTATGTTTATTCTTCCAATCCATGTGCATGGAATCTCTTTCCATCTCTTTATGTCATTATCTATTGCTTTCAATAATGTCTTATAGTTTTCATTGTATAAGTCCTTCACCTCCTTAGTTAAATTTATTCCTAGGTACTGTGTTCTTTTTGTTGCAATTGTAAATGGAATTGTATTCTTGAGTTCTCTTTCTGTAAGTTCATTATTAGAGTACAGAAATGCAACTGATTTGTGTAAGTTGATTTTGTACGCCCCAATGTTGCTGTAGTTCTTATTTCTAATAGTTTTCCGATGGATTCTTTAGGGTGTTCTATATGTAAGATCATGTCGTCTGCAAGCAGTGAGAGTTTTACTTCTTCACTCCCTATTTGGATTCATTTTATTCCTGTTTCTTGCCTAATTGCTCTGGCCAAAACCTCCAGTACTATGTTGAATAAGAGTGGTGAGAGTGGGCACCTTTGTCTCGTTCCTCTTCTCAGAAGGATGGCATTCAGTTTTTCCCCATTGACTATGATGTTGGCTGTGGAATTGTCATATATGACCTTTATTATGTTGAGGTAATTTCCTTCTATCTTCATTTTGTTAAGAGTTTTTATCATAAATGGCTGTTGGATCCTGTCAAATGCTGTCTCTTCATTTATTGAGATGATCATGTGGTTTTTATTCCTCATTTTTTTAATGTGCTGTGTCACATTGATTGATTTGTGGATGTTGAACCATCCCTGTGTCCCTGATATAAATTGCACTTGATCATGATGTATGATCTTTCTGATGTTTTGCTGTATTTGGATTGCCAATATTTTGTTTAGGATTTTTGCATCTATGTTCATCAGCGGTATTGGACTATAGTTTTCCTTTTTTGTGTTGTCCTTGTGATGTTTTGGTATCAGAGTCATATTGGCCTCATAGACTGAGTTAGGAAGTGTTCCATCTTCCCTAATTTTTTTAAATAGCTTGAGAAGGATAAGTATTAAATCCTCTTTGAAAGTTTGGTAGAATTCCCCAGGCAAGCCATCTGGTCCTGGGCTTTTATTCTTTGGGATACTTTTGATTACTGTTTCAGTCTCTTTACTTGTGTTTGATATAGTCAGATTATCTGTTTCTTCTTGATTCAGCATTGAGAGGTAGTAAGAGTCTAAGAATTTATCCATTTCCTCTAGATTGTCCATTCTGTTGCAATATAGGTTTTCATAGTATGCTGTTAAAATCCATAGTATTTCTGTGGTATCTGTTTTTATTTATCTTTCATTTCTAGTTTTATTTATCTCAGCTTTCTCTCTTTTTTCTTTGTAAGTCTGGCTAGAGGTTTGTTAATTTTATTTATCTACTCAAAGAACCAGCTCTTTGTTTCATTGATCATTTCTACTGCCTTTTTTTGTTTCAATTGCATTTATTTCTGCTCTAATTTTTATTATCTCTCTCCTTCTGCTGACTTTGGGCTTTGTTTGGTCTTTTTCTAATTCAGTAAGGTGTGGTCTGGGGTTGCTTATTTTGAATTTTTCTTGTTTGTTAAGGTGAGCCTGTCTTGCGATGAATTTCGCTCTTAATACAGCTTTTGGTGCATCCCATATGAGTTGGTATGGTATGTTGCCATTTTCATTTGTCTTCAGATATTTTTTGATTTCTCCTTTAATTTCTTCAGTGATCCATTGGTTGTTCAAAAGCCTGTTGTTTAGTCTCCACATCTTTGTCCCTTTCTCAGCTTTTTTCTTGTAATTAATTTCTAGCTTTATAGCATTGTAATCAGAAAAGGTGATTGTTATTATTTGAATGTTCTTAAATTTATAGAGCCTTGCCTTGTTTCCCAACATATGGTCTATCCTTGAGAATGTCCCATGCGCACTTGAGAAGAATGTG
Source organism: Equus caballus (assembly GCF_041296265.1). NCBI lineage: Eukaryota > Metazoa > Chordata > Mammalia > Perissodactyla > Equidae > Equus > Equus caballus. The sequence continues at coordinate 83,371,917 of NC_091715.1, forward strand.
TATTCTGCTGTTTTTGGATGGAGTGTTCTATGTATGTCTGTTAAGTCCTACTGGTCTAGCTTTTCATTTAATTCCACTGTTTCCTTGTCGATTTTCTGTCTGGATGATCTATCCGTTGATGTGAGTGGAGAGATGAGATCTCCAACCATTGTTGTGTTATTATTAATATCTTCTTTTAGTTTTGTTAATGGTTGATTTGTGTACTTTTGTGCTTCTCTGTTGGGTGAATAGATAGTTATGTGTTATTTCTCCTTGAAGGAGTGTCCCTTTCATCATTATATACTACCCTTCTTTGTCTTTCATTACCTGTTTTATCTTGAAGTCTACTTTGTCTGATATAAGTATTGCAACACCTACTTTCTTTGGTTTGCCATTAGCTTGGAGTATCGTCGTCTATCCATTCACCCTGAGCCTGTGTTTGTCATTGGAGCTGAGATGTGTTTCCTGGAGGGATCATATTGTTGGGTCTTGTTCTTTAATCCATCTGGCTACTCTTTGTATTTTTATTGGAGAATTCAATCTATTTACATTTGGGGTGATTATCAATATATGAGGGCTTAATGCTGCCATTTTATCACTCATTTTCCGATTCTCCTGCATTTCCTTTGTTTCTCGTCCTGTGTATTTTGGTCTACCAATTGAGTCATGTAGTTTTTTATGTTGTGTTTCTTTGTTTTCTCTTTATTTATTGTTCATGTCTCTGTTCTGCCTTTTTGTTTAGCTGTTACCATGAAGTTTGCATTCAAGCTCTCGTGTATCTGATAGTCCCTTTTCTGATGTCCTCTTATTTCATTAGACTCAACCAAGTCAGTTCCTTTCCTTTTCCCCTCCTAAATTGTCTTTCTCACATCTTATTCCATCTTGTGTTATGAGTTTGTGGTTAAAATGACAAGATTATCTTTGTTTTTGGTGTTTTCCTTTCCTTTGTCTTTAATGCTGTACTTGAGTATTTGCTATCCTGCTCTGATTCTGTCTATCTATCTGTCTCCTTACTTTGTGATTTGTAGCACTTTTCTCGTTTTTTTTCATGTATGAGGGCCTTCTTGAGGATTTCTTGTGGGAGGGGGGTCTCGTGGCCACAAACTCCCTTACCTTATGTTTGTCTTGGAAAGTTTTTATTTCTCCATCATATCTGAAGGATATTTTCACTAGAGTATTCTTGGCTGAAAGTTATTGTCCTTCAAAGACTTTAGTATGTAATTCCAGTTTCTCCAAACCTGTAAGGTTTCTGCAGATAAATCTGCTGAAAACCTGATAGGGGTTCCTTTGTAGGTTGTTTTCTTCTGCCTTTCTGCCCTTAGTATTCTTTGTTTGTCATTCACTTTTTCCAGTTTCAGTACTATATGCCTTGCAGTAGGTCTTTTTACATTGACATATTTAGGAGATCTGATAGTTGCTTCCACGTTGATTTCCATCTTCTTCCCTGGGTTTGGGAAGTTCTCTGCTATTATTTCTTTGAACAAGCTTTCTGCTCCATTCTCCTCTTCTCCTTCTTGAATACCTATAATTCTTATTTGCATTTCCTAATTGAGTCAGATAGCTCTCAGAGACTTTCTTCATTTATTTGTAGTCTTACTTCTCTCTCCTCCTCTATTTGGAGCATTTCAACATGTCTATCTTTGATTATGTTGATGAGCTCCTCTACGATGTTTGCTTGAGCATTCAGGGAATCCATATTTTGTTTTATTTCTTCATTGTGCCTTTCAACTCTAATATTTCTGATTGATTCTTCTTATATTTTCAATTTCTGTTGTGAAGTAGCTCCTGAACTCATTGAATTGTTTCTCTACATTCTCTTTTAACTCATCGAGTTTTTTGATGATAGCTATTTTGAATTCTTTGTCATTTAGATTACATATTTCTGTTTCTCAGGACTGATTTCTGGATACTTGCCATTTTCTTTGTGGTCTGGAGAGCTCATATAATGTTTGATATTGCCAGAGGAAATGGCTCTGTTTTTTTGCATACTGGTGTTATTTGGTCACAGTTACTGCCTATTGCCACTCGGTGGGGGCGGGGGGGGGGTGTCAAGAGATTTTTTATTCTGATCCCTTTGCCTTCTGCCAAGATCCCAGGTGCTGGAGCCAGTGCTGGGTGGGTGAGGGCAGGAATACTTTCTCCTGTGTGCTTTTGGAATTTTTCTCCCTGTGCTCTTGCTATCTGCTCTCCTGGGGTGTTGGCTTGATAAGGTCACTCCCTGTGAAAGCTTTTGCCCCAGTAGAGGGCTTTCCTCTAGGCTGCAAGGGCCCTCAGGGATTCTCACTGTTCCTGTGAATGATTATCCCCTCCCCCATTCCTTCCCTCTAGGAGGCCTCCCGTATCCCAGTTTTCAGTCTTTAGGTGAGGGAGCAGGGTTTTCTCTTACCCCATTCCACCTCTTCTGAGTGGGGCTCCAGCCTCTCCATCTTCTGTTGTATGGCTGTGTGGGTCTCTTTGACGTTTTTCCTGATGTGTTTGGAGGTCCTCTGTTGGAGTATGAATGTCTTTTTCATTTTATATTGGAAGAGATAGATTACTGGGAAAGCCCACTCTGCCATGATGCTCCAAGCTGGATCAGTTTTTTCACCCCATATACCTCAATATGTGAAAATCTCTTGACAGCACCTATTAAAATGGCCAAAACATTGACAACAGCAAATGTAGGCAAGGATGTGGACCAACAGGAACTCTTACATTGCTTATGGGAATGCAAAATGGTACAGCCACTTTGGAAGGGAGCTTAGTGGTTTCCTAAAAACTAAACTTACCCTTACCATATGATCCAACAAGAGCACAATTTGATATTTACTCAAAGCAGTGGAAAACTTATGTCCACACAAAAATTGCACACAAATGTTTATAACAACTTTATTCACAATTGCAAACTTGGAAGCAAGCAAGATGTCCTTCAGTAGGGGAATGGATATGTAACCTGTGGCACTTCTGGACAAAGTGGAATATTATTCAATCCTAAATAGAAATGAGCTATCAATCTATGAAGATGTAAAGGAAACTTAAATGCACATCACTTAATAAAATAAGTCAATTTGAAAAGTCTATATTCTGTATGATTTTAACTACATGACATTCTGGAAAAGGCAAAACTCTGGAGATGTTGAAAAGATCAATGATTGCCAGGGCTTTTGGGGAGGGGGGTAAATAAGGAGAACACAGGGTTTTTTTTATGGTTTTATTGAGAAATAATTGACATATATTACTGTATAAGTGTAAGGTGTACAGCATGATGGTTTGATTTACATATATTGTGAAAAGAACAAAAGTTCTCCCTGTGATGAGAACTCTTAAGATCTACTCTTAACAATTTTCCTATATATCATGCAGCAATGTTATCTATAATCATCATGTTGTACAATACAGAGGATTTTTAGGGCAGTGAAAATACTATGTCTAATACCATAATGTGGATACATCTCACTTTACACTTGTCCAAAACCATAGAATGTCCAACATGAAGAGTGAACTGTAATGTAAACTATGGACTTTGGATGAAGTTAATGTGTCAACGTAGGTTCATCAATTGTGACAAATGTATCTATCTGGTGGGAGATGTTAATAATAGGCGAGGCTATGCATGTATGGGGGCAGAGTGTACGTGGGAAATCTCTGTACCTTCTGAATTTTGCTTGAACCTAAAACTCTCTAAAAAAATAAAGCATTTAAAAAACTAGTGACATTTGCCCTTCTAGGTTTCAGAATTGCTTGGGACCTGACCAGTGATACCCTTTTTGTTTTTTCTAATTTCTCCCTTTCAGAGTAGAAATGTTCATGCAGTACCTGTCCTGCTACTGTATTTTAGAAGCAAATAACTTGTTTTCTGATTTCACAGGTTTATACCTGTAGAGGAATTTTGCTTGCAGGTGAATTATAACTTGAGTCTCATTCATACCTGATATAGGTGACATTTTGATGAGATTTTGGACTTTGAGTTGACTCTGGAGTGGGTTAAATCTTTTGGGGATATTTGATAGGGTGAATATATTTTACATATCAGAAAGGCATGAATTTTGGGGGACAAGTTGGTGCACTGTTATAGGTTGAATTTTCCTCAAAAATTATATATATTGAAGGCCTAACACCCAATGTCTTATAATATGACCTTATTTTTGGATATAAGGTCATTACAGAGGTAATCAAGCTAAAATGAGGTCATTTTAAAATGAGGCCCTAATCAAATCTGACTTTTTTTTTAATAAAAAGGAGAAATTTGAATACAAAGACATATACAAAGGAAAGACAATGTGAAGACATAAGGAGAAGACAGCTATCTATAATCTCAAGAGAGAGGCCTGGAATAGATCATTTCCTTATGACTCTCAGAAGGAACCAACTCTTGATTTTAGGCTTCTGGCCTCCAGAACAGTGACACAATATATTTCTGTTTTTTAAGCCACTGAGTTTGTAGCTCTTTATTGTGGCAGCCCTAGGAAACTGATGGACCATGCAATACTACTCAGAAATCAAAAGGAAAAAACTATTGTTACATCTAACAACTTAGATGAATCTCCAATGAATTTTGTTAAGTTAAAAAGCCAACCACAAAGGTTACATATTTCTTCATTCCACTTATGTAAGAATTTTGAAATGCCAAATTTTTAGAAATGTAGGACAGATTAGTGGTTGCCAGAGTTTTACAATGAAGGCTGGACAGTTGGGAGGTGTGTGTGCTTATAAATGGAATCATGAAGGAGACTTGTGTTGATGGATCTCTTCCATATCTTGACTTGTGGTGGATACATGAACCTACACATGAGATAATTGTTTAGAACTAAATTCACACACACACACACATGAATACAAGTAAAACTCAAAAAATCTGCAGACAAGTATATTGTATCAATGTCAATATCCTAGTCATGATATTGTTGCTATGGCTTTGCAAGATACTACTACCACTGCAAGCTGGGTAAAGCAAAGGATCTCTCCGTGTTGTTTCTTACAATCAAATGTGAATCTATAATTATCTAAATAAAATGTTCAATTGAAAAAAAGAAAAGATTATTGATAATACAACCTTATAGAGTTATCTCAGAAGCATTATGTTAAGTGCAAAAACCCTGAGAAAAGAGTATATATATGATGACATTATATGAAGTTCTAGAAAAGGCTAAACAATAATGGTAGAAATATTAGTCATTGCCTTGTATCAGAGATGTAGGGAAGAGGAGATTCTATATCTTGATTTTAGTAATTGTAAATTCTACATTTTTCAAAACTCATTAATTATATGTTTAAAATAATGTTTATTGCACATAAATTATAATTCTTTAATAATTAATAATTTAGAATGTTATTTAAAGACTAATTAAAAATAAACTCCATATTGAAATCATACTCTTTTCAATTTGGAAAGGATAATTTTACATTTAAATATATGCATACTCCCATAAAAATTACCACCCACTCTATTTAAAATCCTTTTGTTTGATATCACATTAATGAACATAACTACTAAAGTTTTCTCTCATTTTATATTAACCAAACGTCTATAAAAGCAAGTATGTAAGTGGTTTCCTTTTAAGAATGTACTACTTGCAAAAATTTATTTCCAACTTGGATAATAATCTTTTGCATTGGTTTTATGAGTAAGTTTGAGTGTGTGTACCTTATAATCTAATTTTCTTTAATCACTAGGATGTTTTCCTGATTCCATAATCTCCTTCATCTTCATTTTCAAGGATATATTAATTTTCTTATCATGCATTTGAAAAGATTTTATATTGACTAATGCAAGTTGTGCAGCATTAAGAAATCATGGTATATGGGCCAGGCCCTGTTGCTGAGTGGTTAAGCTTCTGTGTGCTCCATTTCAGTAGCCCAGGTTTGTGGGTTCGGATTCCAGGCACAGACCTACTCCACTCACCAGCCATGCTGTGGTGGTGTCCCACACACAAAAAAATAGAGGAAGATTGGCACAGATGCTAGCTCAGGGTTAATCTTCCTCAAGCAAAAAAGAGGATGATTGGCAATGAATGTTAGCTCACGGCAGATCTTCCTCAGGAAAAAAAAGAGAAGAAATCATGGTATAACTTTTTGAAGAATTATACAGCAGTCACACTGCATTTAGCAAATTCCCTTTGCTTATGTTAGTGTTTAAAAAAAGGGCATGCAAAAACTAATACTGTTTCCTGGAATGCTGCAGTGTAAGCTATTCAGCATGGGGAGCAAAAGCTCAGAGGAAATTAGAAATTCATACAATTTCTAAGAGAGGGCAAGTCATAGTTTGAATTGATGTATATACTATTGATTAAAGAGAGATAATTTTCTCATTTGAGAGAATAGAATTAAAGAATGAATATTGAAGTTGTTTGAACAATAAAACCTCATTAAACCTTTCAGTACATGTGTCAATCTATGTCTTTAAAATTGTCTTGTGACAAAGAAATAATCAGATTTTCTGAACTTGCTTCTTACTACATTAAAAATAATTTAGAACTCTTGCCCTTTAATAGTTATATTTTAATCTTTGGTCTGTCATTTAATAATGCATTCGTTCTAATCTATAGCTTATAAGAGTAAAAGTATGAAAACCTAAATTAAAATATGTTTACCATGCTAAAACTGGTAGTTACATTCATCACTATATGTACACAGGCTTACATTTCAAATTATGCAGACATTTTAACCAATACTTTTTGAACTTTTTTCTCCCAGATTGTCCAAGCCAAATTTCTATTCAAAAACATGTCATTGATAGTTTTAGAGATATAGAGATTCATTAATCACAAAATACGCACTGACAATAAAATTTCCATGTAATGCTTTGCTTTGCTTTGTTATTGTCATTATATGAGAGAACAAAAAGGTGTTCTTGAAAATTTATACACAAATGCCACAGAGCATTTCAGGTAGCTTTGATCTTGTAGCTGTTTCATCTAAATATGAAGTTTCCTATGATCACGATAGCCGGCATAAATAACTCAAACACTCTTTTCTATGCCTCAGTCTGTGACTGACAGTTGATTTATGTTTATACTCCCTTGGCCAGAACCTGTTATTAGCTTCCGCTTACTCCAGGCAGGCTGTGAATAGAGGTGAGCAAATAACATATTTGCAAAATATTACCATCTCCTGCTTTCTGGGAGACTTTTATATTATCTTCCACTCTATCTAAATGTTTTACAAATTTTTTTTATTAAAAAACATATGTTTTAGTTTCTTAGAGCCTCCTTTTTAATTCTCTGATTGTTCCTCTTTAAAGTGATTTATTCTTGTCATATAGAGACTTATTGGATGAGTGGATGGGGAACTTAAAAACTTATAAATATCAGAACAGTTAACTTTTTGTTTTCTGCTTTCATGGAAGGCTATTTCCTAAAATACCAGTCCTGGACTTTCTAACAGAATAATTCCGTTTATTTAAGAATAAAAAGAACAAAATATGTACAAATTCTATATAAGGTAAAGCATAAAACTTTTCTGTATATAAAAGGACACTTAGCGGCCAGCTCGGTCATGCAGTGGTTAAGTTTGCATGTTTCACTTCAGTGGCCTGGGGTTCACCATTCTGGATCCCAGGTGTGGACCTACACACAGCTTGGCAAGCCATGCTGTGGCAGGCGTCCCACATATAAAGTAGAGGAGGATGGGCACAGATATTAAAACTCAGGGCCAGTCTTGCTCAGCAAAAAGAGGAGGATTAATGGTGGGTGTTAGCTCAGGGATAATCTTCCTCAAAAAAAAAAAAAGAAAAGGACACAACTAAATGGTAAGACCATTTTTCTGGACTGGCAGATTTGATATAGCCAATGTGTCAATTCTCTCAAAATGAAAATAAATGACTCAATACAATTCAAATCTAAATTCTGCCCTGTTTCTGAATAAAACCTGAAAGCACAATTTTAATATATATTTCAAAGAGGAAATCACAATATGAGCCAAGAAAATTAAGAAGCAAAACAATTGGAGTGATTTCTGTGTGAAATAGTATCTCATTTTGGTTTTGATTTGCAATTCTCTAATAAGTGAAGTTAATTCTATTTCATATATTCACTGAATACTGGATTTTCCTCTACTTTGATTTTCATTATTCATTTGCCTTTAGTGATTTCCTGCATTGTATATTTATTTACTTAATTTTATTATATCCTGCTCTCACTTTTTTTTTAAATCTGTTTTCTTTCAATGTAATTACTACTCTTTTGGCAAGGTCTTTTGTTTGTTTGTTTGTTTAATTTCTTGTTGAGGTAACATTGATTTATAACATTATATAAATTTATGGTGTACATCATATTGCTATTTCTATGTAGGCTACATCGTGTTCACTGCCCAAAGTGTAATTGCCATCCATCACCCTACACATGTGCCCTTCTGCACATTTTACCCTCCCTCCTCCTCCCTTCCCCTCTGGTAATCACCAATCTATTCTCTGTTGTCTATGTGTTTATTTGTTGTTGCTGTTGTTTTTATCTTCCACATATAAGTGAAATCATATGGTATTTGGCTTTCTCTGTGTGACTTATTTTGCTTAGCATAATACTTCAAGGTCCATCCATGTTGTTGCAAATAGCAAGATTTCATCTTTTTTATGGCTGAGTAGTATTCCATTGTGTATATATACCATATCTTCTTTACCCATTCATCCACTGAAGGGTACTTAGCTTGCCTCCAAGTCTTGGCTATTGTGAATAATGCTGCGATGAACATAGGAGTGCATATGTCTTTTTGAATTAGTGTTTTTATGGTCTTTGGATTAATCCCCAGAAATGGAATAGCTGAATCATATGGTAGTCCTGTTCTTAATTTTTTCAGGAATCTCCATTCTGTGTTTCATACAGGCTGCACCAGTTTACATTCCCACCAGCAGTGTATGAGGGTTCCCTTTTATCCATATCCTCTTCAACATTTGTTATTTTTTGTCTTGGTAATTATAGCCACAGTGACAGGTGTAAGTTGATATCTCATTATAGTTTTGATTTGCATTTCCCTAATAATTAGTGATGTTGAACACCTTTTCACGTGCCTGCAGGTCTTCTGTATATCTTTTTTTGAAAAATGTTCAAATATTCTGATCATTTTTTGATCGAGTAGCTTGTTTGTTGTTGAGTTATATGAGTTCTTTATATATGTTGGAAATTAACCCCTTGTTGGATATATGGTTCACAAATATTTTCTCCCAGTTGGTGTATTGTCTTTTCATTTTGTCATGATTTCCTTTGCCTCACAGAAGCTTTTTTAGTCTGATGTAGTCCCATATGTTTATGTTTCCTTTTGTTTCCCATGCCTGAGTAGATATGGTATTTGAAAAGATACTGCTAAGACTGATGACAAAGAGGGTACTGTCTACATTTTCTTCTGGGAGTTTTATGGTTTCAGGTCTTACATTCAAGCCTTTGTTCCACTTTGAGTTAATTCTTCTTTATGTTGCAAGATAATGGTCTACTTTCATTCTTTTGCATGTGCCTGTCCAGTTTTTCCAACATCATTTATTGAAGAGACTTTATTTTCTCCATTTTATGTTCTTGACTACTTTGTTGAAGATTGTGCATAAGTGTGTGGTTTTATTTCTGGGCTTTCAATTCTGTTCCATCAATCTGTGTGTCTATTTTTGTGCCAGAACCATCTTGTTTTGATTACTATCATGTTGTAATAAATTTTAAAGTCAGAGATTGTGATGCCTCCAAAGTTGTCCTTTTTTTCTCAGGATTTTTTTTTTTGACTATTTGAGGTCTTTTCTTGTTCCATATAAATTTTAGGATTCTTTGTTCTATTTCTGTGAAGAATGTCATTAGGATTCTGACTGGGATTGCATTGAATCTGTAGATTGCCTTAGGTAATATGGACATTTTAACTATGTTTATTCTTCCAATCCATGAGCATGGAATATATTTCCACTTCTTTATATCTTCTTCAGTTTCTTTCCATAATGTCTTATAGTTTTCAGTGTATAGGTCTTTCACTTCTTTGGTCAAATTAGTTGCTAGAAATTTTATTCCTTCGCAATTGCATTGTGATTGTAAATGGAATTGTATGCTTGACTTCTCTTTCTGCTAGTTCATCATTAGTATATATAAATGCAACTGACTTTTGTAAGTTGATTTTGTACCCTCAACTTTGCTGTAGTTGTTGCTTATTTCTATTAGTTTTCTGAGGGATTCTTTAGGCTTTTCTATATATAGAATCATGTCACTGGCAAACAGCAAGAGTTTCATATCTTGTTTTCCAATTTGGATTCCTTTTATTCCTTTTTCTTGCTAATTCCTCTCACCAAAACCTCCAGTCCTGTGTTGAATAGGAGTCATAAGAATGGACACCCTCATCTTATTACTCTTCTCAGAGGGATAGCTTTTAGTTTTTCCCCATTGAATATGATGTTGGCTGTGGGTTTGTCATATATGGCCTTTATTATATTGAGATACTTTCCTTCTATATCCATTTTATTGAGAGTTTTTATAAATGGATGTTGGATCTTGTCAAATGCTTTCTCAGCATCTATTGAGATGATCATGTGGTTTTTATTCCTCATTTTGTTAATGTGCTGTACTACATTGATTGACTTGTGGATGTTGAATCATCCCCGCATCCTTGATATAAATTCTATTTGATCATGGTGTATGATCCTTTTAATATATTGCTGTATATGGTTTTGCAATATTATGTTGTGGATTTTTGCATCTATGTTCACTAGCAATATTGGCTTGTAATTTTTATTCTTTGTGCTACACTTTTCTGTTTTTTGTTTCAGGATGATGTTAGTCTCACAGAATGACTTAGGAAGCATTCTATCTTCTTCAACTTTTTGGAATAATTTGAGAAGGATAGGTATTAGGTCTTCTTTGAAAGTTTGGTCAAATTCTCCACAGAAGCATCTGTCCTGTGCTTTTGTTTATTGGGAGGGTTTTGATTTTCTTTTTTTGATCTCTTTACTTGTGATTGGTCTACTTAGATTCTCCATTTCTTCTTGATTCAGTTTTTAGAGGTTGCACGAGTCTAAGAATTTATCCATTTCTTCTAGGTTATCCAATTTGTGGGTATATAATTTTTCATAGTATTCTCTATAATCTTTTGTATTTCTAGTATTTGTTGTAATTACTCCTCTTTCATTTCTAATTTTATTTGTTTGAGCCTTCTCTCTTTTTTTCTCAGTGAGTCTGGCTAAGGGTTTGTCAATTTTCTTTATCTTCTCAAAGAACAAGCTCTTACTATCATTGATGCTTTCTACTGTTTTTTTAAGTCTCTATTTCATTTCTTTCTGCTCTAATTTTTATTATTTCCCTCCTTCTGCTGACTTTGGTCTTTGTTCTTCTTTGTGCAATTCTGTTAGGTGTAGTTTTAGATTTTTCATTTTTGTTGAGGTGGGCATTTTTTGCTATGAATTTCCCTCTTATAACCAGTTTTGCTGCATTCCATAAGAGTTGGTATGTTGCATTTTCATTTACATCTGTCTCCAGTTATTTTTTAATTTCTCCTTTGATTTCTTCATTGATTCAATGGTCATTCAGTAGCATGTTGTTTAGTCTCCATATATTTGTTACTTTCCAAGTTTTTTTCTTGTGCTTGATTTCTATTTTCATAGCATTGTGGGCAGAAAAGGTGCTTGAAATGATTTGATTTATTGAGGCTTGCTTTGTTTCCCAATAAATGGTCTATCATTGAGAATGTTCCATGTACACTCAAGAAGAATGTGTATCCTGCTATTTTTAGATGGAATGCTATATATAAATCTATTAAATCCATCTCATCAAGTGTTTCATTTAAATCCACTGTTTCTGTGTTGACTTTCTATCTGGATGATCTATCCACTGATGTAATTGGGGTGTTGAAGTCCCCTATTATTATTGTGTTGCTGTTAATTTCTCCTTTTAGGTCTGTTAATAGTTACTCTATATACTTTGGTGCTCCTGTGTTAACTGCATATATGCTTATAAGTGTTATGTTCTCTTGGTGGAAAGTCCTTTTTATTATTATAAACTGCCCCTCTTTGTCTCTCATTGTCTTTTTTAGCTTGATGTCTGCTTTGTCTCATATAAGTATGGAAATACCTGTTTTCTTTTGTTTGCCATTTGCTTGCAGTATCGTCTTTCCTCCCTTCACTCTGAGCACATGTTTCTCTTTAGAGCTGAGATGTGTTTCCTAGATGCAGCATATTGTTGGATCTTGTTTTTCAATCCATCCTGTGACTTTGTCTTTTGATTGGAGAATTCAATCCATTTACATTTAGAGTGATTATTGATATATAAGGGCTTAATACTGCCATTTTATCTCTTCTTTTCTAATTCTATATTTCCGTTGTTTCTCTTCCTTTGTTTTTCTGACTGCCATTTCATTTTGGTGATTTTCTGTGGTGGTTTTCTCAGTTTTCTCTTTTTTTATGAATTGTGTCTCTGTTCTGATTTTTTGTTTAGTGGATACTGTGAAATTTCTAAAATATCTCATAGATGAGATAGTCAATTTTCTGATAGCCTCTTGTCTCCATTAGTCTAAGCAGTTTCCGTGCCTTTCTTCTTCCTCTTCTGAGTTATTGTTACCACAAATTATTTTGTTTTGTGTTGTGAGTTTGTGATTAAGTTGAAGTGTTTATACTAACTTTTGGTGCTTTCCTTCCCTTTATCTTATGTTAGAATTATTTGCTACTCTGTTTTGAAAGAGAGCTGCAGTTTTCTGTTTTCTGTCTATGTTCTTACTCATAGCTTTGTAGTCCTTTGTCTTTTTGTTTCCAGTATGAGGGTATCCTCGACCATTTCTTGTAGGGGAGATTCTAGTGGCAATGAACTCCCACTAGCTTTTGCTTATCTGGGAAAGCTTTTATTTCTCCTATTTCTCTATCATATCTGAAGGGTAATTGCACTGGATAGAGTATTCTTGGCTGAAAGTTTTTGTCTTTTAACATTTTGAATATATCATTCCATTGTCTCCTAGTCTGTAAGTTTTCTGACAAGAAATTTGTTGTAGGGGTTCCTTTATAGGTTATTTTCTTCTGCCTTGCATGCCCTTAATATTTTTTCTGTGTTGTTGACTATGGCCAATTTTACTATTATATGCCGTGTAGAAGGTCTTTTAGCATTGATCTAATTGGACTTCTATTGGCTTCATGTATTTGTAAGTCCCGTTTCTTCCCCAGGTTTGGGAAATTCTTAGCTATAATTTCTTTAAACAAGCTCTCTGCTCCTTTCTCCCTCTCCTCTCTCTCTCTCTGGAATACCTGTAATCCTTATGTTGCTTTTCCCAATTGAGTCAGATATTTCTCTAACAATTCCTTCTTTTTTTAAATTCTTAGTTCTATCTCCTCCTCCACCTGAAGGATTTCTGTAGTTTATATCCTCTGAATCACTAATTCTTTCATCCATAACATTAGCCCTGTTTTTTAAGGATTCTAGATTATTTATCTCATTAATTTTTTTCTTCGTATCTGGAATTTCTGCTTGTTTTATTTAGTTTCAGTCTCTTTGGTGAAGTATTCCTTCTTCTCATTAATTTTATTCCTGAGCTCACTGAACTGTCTTTCTTAGTTTTCTTGTAACTCATTGAGTTTCTTTATGACAGCTGTTTTGAATTCTCTGTCATTTGGATTGTACATTTCTGCGACTTCACTGTAGGTTTCTGGAGACATCATTTTCCTTCTAGTCTGAATTGTTGCTGTAGTTTCTCATTGTGTTTGATGACCTAATCCTTTGCTGGCACATTTGTGGCAGTATCAGGTCCCAGATTCCACCTGCTACCACTTGGGGAAGCAGGAGCTGTGTTGCTGATCACATCTCATCTGCTGGAAGTTGTTGGGGCATGGTGGGAGCTCCCACTGGCTGGGAAAAGCATTCATGCACAGGCTCAAGGTTGCTGCTACTTCTCATTATAGTCACAGTGAGGTGCATTCCCACTTGTGGGGTTGCAGCAGTACTACGGGCACTCTGGCCAGCCAGGATGGTGTTCACACACATGCGTAGATCTGCCATGACGTCTTCTTATGGTCATGCCGGCTGCTGTGCTTGGTGGACAGGGATTCTTTGTGGGGTCTGAGCCTAGGCCACTCATTTGGACTGCAGCAGCATGTTGATCTCTCCTGCCAGCCAGGAAAGCATTCACACATGGGCTTGGGCCTGCCACCAACTCTTCTTACAGTCATACCGAGGTGAGTTTCCACTTGTGTAGCCACAGTGGTACTATTGTCACTCCTACGGGCCATAAAAGTGTTTGCTTGCATGTGTAGATCCACCACCACCTCTTCTTATGGTGACGCTGGCTGCTGTGCTTGGGGGAGAGGCTTCTTTACAAGGTTTGAGCCTAGGTCACTTGTTGGGACCACAGTGGCACAGTGGACTCTCCTGCCAGCCAGAAAAGCATTCATGCACAGCCTCTGCATTGCCACCACCTCTTTTTATGGTTGCAACAGGACCATTCCTACTCGTACGACGGCAGCAGCACTATGGGCACTCCTGCTGGCTGAGAAAGCATTTGTGCTTGTGTACAGGGCTGCTGGGGATGGGTAGGGATTGTTCACTTATCTCCACTACTTCCTTCAGCCCAGTCCATCCACCTTCAGGTGTATAGCTGTGTGAGTCAACCAGGGCCTGTGTGAGTATCCTCCATTGGCCAATGAATGTCCATTTAGTTGTAGTTCAAAGGGGGAGAGATAAAGGGAATAGCTCAGCCTGCCATATTGCTGATGTCCCTCTGCCTGGGAGGTTTTTGATTACTGTTTTGATCTCTTTACTAGTGATCAGTCTATTCATATTCTCTATTTAGTCTTGATTCAGTTTTAGAAGATTGTATAATTCTAAGAATTTATCCTTTTCTTCTAGATTATCCAATGCTTTAGTATATAGCTTTTCATAGTATTCTTTTATAATCCTTTGTATTTCTGTGGTATCTGTTGTAATTTCTCCTCTTTCTTTTCTGATTTTATTTACGGGAGGCTTCTCTCTTTTTTTCTTAGTGAGTCTAACTAAAGGTTTTTCAGTTTTATTTATCTTTTCAGAGAACCATCTCTCAGTCATTGATCTTTTTGATTGTCATTTTAGTCTCTATTTCATTTATTTCTGCCCTGATTTTTATTATTTCCTTCCTTTTACTGATTTTGGGCTTCATTTCTTCTTATTTTTTTGGCAAATTTTTGAGATGGATGCTGGATCATTAAATTTGCATGCTCTCTTCTTTTCCAATATATGATTTAAAGCTATAAGATTTCCCTCTAAGTTGACTTTAACCACATCCCAGAAGTTTAATTAACATTCAGTTGAAAATATATTCTTGTTTATGTTGTGACTTTCTTTTATTTATGACTTATTTAGGAGCTCATTGCTTAATTAGGGTTATTCGGAATTTCTGGGGGTTTTTTGTCTTATTGATTTTTAGCTTAATTATATTGTGGTTAAAGAATATACGCAGTAAGAGCTCAGGTTTTTGAAATGTTTTGAGTTTGGCTGTAAGGTCTGGCATGTGGCCAATTTTGGTAAATAATATGTGTGCACTTGAAAAGAATATGTGTTCTTTCTCTGTTGACTACTGTGTTCCTCTATACCAGTTAAATTAATTTTTGTTAGTTGTGTTATTTAAATCTTGTCTCTTTCTTCCTCATTTTCTTCCATCTTCCCTCTCACTCTTTCTTTCTTCTTCCTTCCTTTCTTTCATTCTCTTTCTTTCTTTCCTTGTTCTATCAGTTATTAAAAGAGGTTTCACAAAATGTTCCACTATGATTTACTTCAGCTGCACTTAAGATTTTGAAAATATATATTAGCTGCATACATATTTAGATGTGTTATATTTCCTGGTAAATGAATACTTTCATCATAATGAAATGTCACTCTTCCTAGAGAAATGCATTCTTGCTTTATCTACTTTGTCTGATATTACTACAACTGTACCAACTTTCTTTGGTTGTTATTTGTAAAATATATCTTTTCCATTATGTTACTTTCATTCTGTCTGTGTCCTTAATTTAATTTTATGTCTTATAAGCAACATATTTTTCATTGATTCTGTCAGTCTTTACTTTGTAACTAGCATATTTAGTCTAATTTGTTTAGGAACAGTATATTGGTAAATATAAGCTCAAATGCGTCAGTAGTATGACTATTTGCTTCTAACTCTCCTCTTTTTTTTCTCCGTTTATTTACTGTCTTTAAATAATTATGTGTATAAGTCCATTTACCTATCTAATAGTTTGTTATTTACACAAGAATTTACTATTTGGTGGATACCCTAGAGAATACTATATCTTTTTTTATGTGGTTAAGATACAAATTACTATTTTTAACACATTCTTGACAAATTAAGGACATCAAAACACTCAGTTCAATTTATCCTCTTTTGCCTTTTGTGTTACTCTTGACATGTATTTTGATTCTACGTAAATTTTAAATTGCACAAGATACTATAAATATTGTCTTGTTCAGCCAATATTCAGTTAGACTTATTCACAAATTTGTCCTATCTGTTGCTTTTTATTCTTTTCTGAATTTATTTGCTTATTTTCTGGCACCATTTTCCTTTTGCCTACAGAAAATCCATTAGTATTCTCTTAAAATCCTTAGTATGACTCTCCTCAGTTTTTATTTATTAATCTGAAAATATATTCACATCTCTTAATCTTTTAAGAATATTTGTACTGACTATATAGGTTTCTCCCACTGTCCAAGTTTCTTCTATGCCACTGTGCTTTTATGAAAGACATACATTAGTACCTGTTTTTGCTAACCAAAAGAAATTTGAAGAGGATTTTTGCTTTTATGAAAAAAGGCAAAAAGTAAAAATAGTTTTGAGGGATTATTTTGCAGCAAGCCATTATAGAGGCTAAGCAGCCAAGCATAGTCATATTTTAAGCCTTCCACATCAGCCACAAAAACAATGAACCTTGGCCTTCAACATCAAGGCAGGCATATATAGAAGAAGATGTAGATATTAGTGACCTCCCTGCCCTGATGGATTCAGAAAATGACGAGATGGCCCTCTTCCTGTCTCTCCTACACCCCAGTCTCCTGCACCTCCCATACCTCAACCTTCAATGACTCAGTCTAACACACCATCATTAGATCTGTCGTTTGATGTTTTATGCCACTTTAGGAATATTATCTCTTCAAATATTCCTTATGTTTCTTCTCTCTTTATAGAGCTGTTTTTCTGGGATTATAATAGTACTCCTGGTAGTTCTTTCCACCATGGTACTCGTATACTTTTCTCTAGTTTTTGTCCTCTCTCTGCTTTAGTCTGTATATTTTCTACTGATCTGTTTTCAATTCAGTAACCTTCACTTCAGCTCTGCCTAATCTACTCTTAAAATTAAAATATTGAGGTTTTAATTCCAGTTATTGTATTTTTCCCTCTTCTACATGTTCCACTTGATTTCTTTTTTCTCTCTTCAGACCCATGGGACAGACAAAATTTCTCAATTGCTTCCTTCTGCTTTGCTTTATGCTTTCAGCTTGTTGCTTGGTGCCATGTACCAGTTAGAAAGGTGGAAAACTTCACTCAGTTTCTGTTGTCCCTAGTCTTTCAAATTCTGACTATTTTTATACCACTCTGGTGACCTCAGCGATTTTTTTCTCTGTATTCTTACTATTTTTTCTTATGATTTTTTAATTCTTGAAAGAATTATGTGAAAGATTCCTACAATAATCTTTAATTAGTCTATTTATCCATGTAGATTAGGTGATTTTTTCTTATGTATTTTGATATCATTAACATGCACTGGAATGATCTGAGAGTCTATGATATTGGATTCTGAGGGCACTGAATCAATATATTGGAAAAATGAAAGTTTATTTATGAGAGCAGCACACTTCTGTAACACAGGATTTAACACCCAAACAATGACCCAAGCAGACAGTACTAACATGCTGGTAGAATGTTTATTGAGAGCTTGGGAAAAGTGATGACTCATACTATATGAATTAGATATAACCAGAACTGTTGTGATAATTCAAAAGTTTCAAAGGCTCAGAAAAGTAGGTATGCTTGTATGGATATACTATGAAAGATTGTTTTCTTGATTTTATGTCTGGACAATCCATCCATTGCTGACAGTGAGGTGTTCATTTTTACTTTTGTCTGTTCTTATTTTTATTTTATTTTTTAATTTTTATTTATTTTTTTGATGAGGAAGATTGGCCCTGAGCTAACACCTGTGCCAATCTTCATCTATTTTGTATGTGGGACGCTGCTACATCACGGCTTGATGAGTGGTGTGTAGGTCCATTCCTGGGATTGAACCAGTGAGCCCTGGGCCACTGAAGCAGAGCACATGAACTTAACCACCACACCACTGGGCCAGCCCCTGACAGTGAGGTACTCATGTCCCCTACTTTTATTGTATTGTTATCTATTTCTTCCTTGAGATCTGCTGGTATTTGCTTAATATAATTATTTGCTCCAATGTTGAGTGCATATATATTCACAATTATTATATCTTCTTGATGAATTGAGCCCTTTATCATTATATAATATCTTTCTTTGTCTGTTGTTACCATTTTGGCTTACAGTTTATTTTATCTGATATAAACATAGCTACCCATACTCTCTCAAGTGGTTTCCACTTGCATGGGATATTTTTTCCAATGCTTCACTTTCAGCATCTATGTGTACTTAAAGCTAAAGTGGGTCTCTTGTAGGCAGCATATAGTTTGGACTGTTTTTAATTATCCATCCTTTCACTCCATGACTTTTTATTGGAAAATTTAATCCATTTACACTTAGCATAATTATTGATAGGTAAGGGCCTACTAATGCCACCTTATTAGTTGTTTTCTAGTTGTTTTATATTTCTGTTCTTTCTTTTTCCCTCTTTTTCTGCCTACCTTTGTAAATTGGTGATTTTCCATGGTGGTATGCATTGTTTTCCCTTTCCTTACCTTTTGTGCATCTACTCTAGTTTTCTGCATTGTGGTTACCAAGTTGCTTATATAAGACATTTCATAGATTAAACCAGTCTATTTTTAAGCTGTTAGAAACTTAACTTCAATCACCTAGAAAAGCTTCACTGTTTTCCTCCCCCCTTTATTTTTGATGTCATTATTTACCTCTTTTTATATTTTGTATTTATTAACAAATTATAGCAACTATAATTATTTCTAATACTTTTCTTTTGACTTCTATATTTAAGTGGTTAACCCACCAGGCTGGTATAGCATTAGAGTTTTCTAACTCTGACTATATATTTACCTTTATATGTGTGTTGTATACTTTTGTATGTTTTCATGTCATTGATTAATGTCTAGTTCATTTTACCTTGAAGAATTCCTTTCAGCATTTCTTGCAAAGCAAGTCTAGCAGTGATGAACTCCATTTCTTTTGCTTGAGAAAGTCTTTATGTCCCCATATCAGAAGGATAACCATGTCAGATAGAGTATTTTTGGTTGGCTTTTTTTTTTTTTCAATACTTTGAATATGTAGTTCCACTCTTACTTGGTCTATTTTGTTTCTGCTGAGGAATTTGCTGATAACCTGATGGGGATTGTTTTGTAGATTACAATATTTTTTTTCCCCTTGCTTCTTTTAGGATTCTCTATCTTTGATTTTTGACAGTTTCATTATAATGTGTCTTGGAGAAGGTCTTCTTGCATTGAGATAACAGGGTGATCTGTTTGCTTTGTGAACTTTGTTATCCAAGTCTCTTCCCAGGTTTGGCAAGTTTTTTCTTTAAATAAACTTTTGGACCCTCTCTTTTCCTCTGGAATCCTAATTATTCTAATGTTTATGCTTTAGAAGGAACTCATAGATCATAGGCTTTCTTTGCCTTTTTTCATTCTTTTTACTCTGGTCTCCTCTAACTGGGTTATTTCAAAGTTCCTATCCTCTACCTCATTTATTTTGTCCTCATTTGTTCTATTCTACTGCAAATACTCTCTACTGATTTTTTATTTTATTCATTGACTTGTTCTGCTCTGGAATTTCTATTTGATTTTTTTTAATGATTTCTATCTCTTTGGTAAACATCTCACTTTGATCGTTTTTTTTTTATTATTTCTTTGAATTGTCTTTCTGAATTTTCTTGTAACTTATCAAGTCTCTTCAAAACAGCTATTTTGAATTCCTTATTAGCTAGATTGCAAAATTTAGTTCCTTTGAGCTCAGTTATTAGAGAATTATTATTATCTTTTGGTGATGATATGTTTTCTTGTTTTTTTTTATGTTCCTTGCAGTTTTGCATTGCTGATTTCACATTTGGAGTAGCTGACACCTCATAAAATCTTTGCTAGCTGCCTTCAGATGGGGTATTCTCTTTGTTGGTTCAATTATTATCTGAGGCTTTCTCTACCTTTGTGTGGGTATCCCTCCTCCCCTCTTATTTCTCCCCCTTGTGGCAGAATTCTTAAGCTTTTATGTCTCTGGTTCTTACATCTTACCAGGCTGGTGACTGGAAACTTCTCTTGTTTTTCAGAAGATGGTGCTATAGCTCAAATTTGTGGCTTCTCCCTTGCTCACAGACTCTGGCCTGTTTTTTGAGCACACTCTGTCTACCAGAGCTTGCTTTTGTCACTGCACTTGGGAGCACACACAAAGAGCCAGCCACAGAGTGGAGGAAGGTGTGGGTTTAACACTTGGTGTGTTGGGAGTGCCTGCAGGCCCAGGAGGGAGATCCCTAGGTGTGATACTCCCAGAGACCCATGGGTGGGCTCCTCTTGAAATTCTGAGCACAGTCAGAGGGAACCATGTCCCTTTAACACCTTTTGAGATTCTTAATCTTTCCTTTTCTGGTTTCCTCTCTCCTTCCTGTCATGGAGGCCCAGCCTCAGTACTCTAGATGCTGCTGGCTTGAAATGGGATTCTGCAGCTGCCTCCTGGACCACTGGAGCAGCCAGGTACTCATGCACTGCTCTCCTTTTCCCCTCTGAGATGGGTTACCACTGCCTAATTGTTCAGCTCCGTACAATGTGTTTTTCGGGAGGCTGGTACTGGTAAAGCTCTTCTTACTATCTCTGCTGTATCCAAACTTATATTTTCCACCAATGGCATGCTGAAATCTTCCGAGAGGAAGGCTGGACTTAAGCAATCTCTCTCTCATCCCTGAGTATCTGCTCAGGTGAGTACTCTCTAGGTTTTTTCCCCGAATATGATGAGATGAGTTAGAGAAGTTTTGCTGCTTCACTGATTTCACAGCCCATCCCAAGGTCTGCCTGCCTATTTTTGGATGCAGAGATTGGCGAAATTCCTCCCAGGTCCCTTGGCATATGGTGCTGGATCCCACAACTCACATAAAAATTCTTTTGTTCATTGCTGGATGTTTAATTCTTTGTTGAAAAAGGAGGACCAAAAAGAATGTCTTATGCCACTGTAATGCTAATGTTACTCCCTCATAACGCTTTTTTAAAGATTTAATTTTCCTCATAACTTTATTGTACTTTGAAATTTTATGACTAGTATAAATAAAATTAATTCGTTTTCTCTGTAGTCAGAGTAATTATAATCTACATATGTTAATATGCCACGATTGCCTCACAGTTTTTTTAAACACAAATTTTAATGGTAGTATAATTATCCCATTATCATTTGAAATTTGATGTTTAGTAACTTCATAGAATTTAGATATTTTATTTGGTTTGGAGAATTCATTCATTTATTGAAGATTGCTTCCTGAGAAATAAGAACTTCTCAAGGGCTAAAGAGCAGAAAGAAAACAATTTATTTTTGTATCCTTAAAAGAGGTGTTAACTGAAAATAAGTTATCATCCTAACTCACAAATATCACTTGCAAGTTATACACGAGGGCTACACATCATTTACCTTGCTTATTGCCCCTTGTCACAGTAGATTGATATTCATCATGGCTTATATTTTCAGTGTGATTGTCGTTAATGTCGTCAATACTCCTCCATGTTGTTCACACTCTTTTGGCCAAAACAAAGAACAGAACAACTTATAGTAATCATCATCTTTTATTTGACAATCTTATTGTATATTACAAACGGGATTTAAACATCATCTTTCTCTTAATTCACAAATAGCCCAATCGATTTCAATGGAAAATTATATTTCAGATTCATATCATGAA
This sequence comes from Equus caballus, assembly GCF_041296265.1. Lineage (NCBI taxonomy): Eukaryota > Metazoa > Chordata > Mammalia > Perissodactyla > Equidae > Equus > Equus caballus. The sequence continues at coordinate 83,393,833 of NC_091715.1, forward strand.
ATGAGAATTTGACTGATTAGCATTTAACAGTAGATAATGAAGTAAAATGACTGGTCCAAAGTCATCAAGCAAAACAGGTGTAGACTCTATTCTAAAATGGCTGATTTCCTAGCTTAATTTCATATTCTACTGGGTTAAAATCATACTTAATATGTTTTTTATAGCTATCTAGATTGTAAAAATTGGAGAAATGTGAATAAAACTGGACATCACAAGAATAATCAGAATTTTATTGACTTATAAGAAGTATTTAATAACTTCAGACTGTTTTTCCAGGTACAAAAAGATGTGAAATTAGGAAGTATAATGACAGCAAATATTGATATTGATATTAGATTTTTGTTTACTTATTTGTTTTCATATGCAAGATTTCTGGAGACCTGAAAAGGAACGAACTATCTTGAATCATACCATGAAAAATTAAGGTAGACATTAGAAAAAACTACATGCCAGAAAAATTTTTAAATACCAGAGAGTAAAACAAAAGATTGGCATTTGTTAGTGAATTTGAACATTAGAGACTATCAAACAATGCCCTAGAAATGTAGTGAAAATAAGTATAGTTTAAGCCTGAAGCTATAAGCCTTAGAATAGTTAAAGGCATCCAAAGAAGGCTATAAAATAATCTCCTGCAAACTTGTGATAGCTACCTGCCTGTAGTAGTTAGAAAACAACCCACATGAATGCAGAAGAGAGAGCTTGATAACCTTGGAAGATGTGATATTCTGAGATCCTAGAAAAATTCTAGGCATCATCTATGAATGAGAATGCATTGTATTAAAGGCTCTAGTTTGGCAATTGCTTTATGAATTTTGTTTGTGAGATAATCCATCTAGATAAACATTGAATTCAAATCAAATATTGCTGAAATGTATATATAGTTCTGAGCAAATTTTGCCTTAGAATTCTATGTTGATTATTACAGTAAACTTATAGTGAATTACATAATTTTAATATTTTTCCCAAGAACAAGAAAAAACTACTCCTATATATTTAGTTCCTCTGTATAAGTAGCTTAATTTCATTAACTAATTATCTGATTTGTTGATTAATTCTATTAAATCACATACCAGAAGTAATATTAAATGTATTTCCATGGTCACACAGCTCAGGGAATGGTACATGTATGCTTTTGCAATGCATCTGAAGATTTAAAAACAGTGGTTGTTTTCATTTTTCATGTGACTTATGCTCTCTGAAAACATTTCTTTTCCAATAGAAAGACTCCTGTACCTTAGTAAACATTTTTAAAACTTGACACTTGCCATATAAAGCTTTTAAACTGTGAGCAAAAGTGATGTTTTTTATTTTGATCAATTCCATGGCTTCTAGCATCTGGGCATCACACAAAAATTAATCCATTAGGAAGATATCAAAGAATTCACATGTATTTGTAATTATTAGAATTAAATAAATTCTTATCTTTCTAGTATAGCCGTATCATAGCAAGATCAGAGCTGTTGCTTTTAGTAATGTATTTTTTTTCTCCACTCCAAATACATTTCTCCTACTGGAGGATTCACCTTTGAGATTTTTGTTTTCAATGGCATTGTCTTCTATGACTAGTTCAGGGATCTCCCTTTTTGTACTACAACATGTGTCACAAACGGCAGGAGTGTCTAGAGATAGCAACACATCTATGTCTCTTTTGATGATATCTTGGGGACTTTTGCACAGTGACTTTGATTTCCATTGCTTGACGGACCTTAAATTATCAAGAGCTTAAAAAGTTTACAAATGCAATTGCAGTCATAGCAGCTACACTTTAGATAGCAAATTCTTCTGTAAGCCATTGATCTTTGTTTGAGGTTTGTGGGGCATTACTAAATACACTAATAATTATATATCTGGGATGTCTTAATAGCCACTCTTGGCAATTTCCTTTTCCACTGTCATATTTACTGGAGAACTGTAAAAGAAATATACCACTAGTTTATTAAGCCATTTTAATAATTTTTATTTCATCTACCAAAATTCTAGAAAAGTGTTATTACGTTTCTTGAAATTGTGCAAGAAAATTTTCATTAAAATACATTTGAAAGGTATTGGTTCTTGATTTTGTTTAAGTAGTACCTTAATTGTACACACTAAATAGCTCAATTTGTTTTAAATGTAGATTAAATTAGCATTTAACTAAATATTCTTTGTTCTTAAGTATAGTAATCTATACATTAAAATGCATAAATAATAATCAGCCCTTTAAAAATTATTCATTTTTTTTAATCTAGGCACACATTTCTCTCATTTTCTTTCATTCCTTATAGTTGCAGATGGAACATTTACTTCCATATATTATCTAGGGTCAGAATTTCTCCTTGGACCAAGTGGGCCAAATTTCCATGATACCAAGTCATGGAGAGGAACATAGAAAGGAATCAAAGAATTTAATTGTAATTACAATTATTATTTTGTTCCATTATCTATTTGATTATGCTACCTATTAAACATTAGAGTAATTTATTTTGTTAACTTATCTACTCTTTCTTTTTCTTGGTACCCTTTCCCAGCTGACCACAGATAGATGCCCATACACACACATATATTGTCCTCTCTCACCCACAGCTTAAGTGTCAGACAAATCATCAGTATTCCCTGCCGGAACAAAATTAGTGTCTACCCTAGCCACAGGTCAACGTGATACTTGCCTTCTTTCATATTGCCCCCTTAAGTTATTTCCATTTCCCCAGATACCAACTGTTTTGGAGCCGTGAATGTGCTCACAGTAGAGAGCAGATAGATTATCCAAATGATTTAAACTTTTACATACACCACATTAATATATAGTATTTAAAGTTCTTGAGTGCTTGCTATGTGCCAGGCTCAATGTTAATGTAATACTTCATTTATCCTCATAACACCCTTAAAATGGATCTATTATTGTTTTCCAAAATTTATGGAAGAGGCAGCTTTGGCTAAGTAATTTTCCCAATGATAAGGAATCATTAAGTGGAAGAGCTAGTAACTCAAACAGTGATGAGGCCCCAAAGCATGTTCATTTAACTATTATGCTGTGCTATATTGCCTCCCTGGAAGCTCTGCTTACCGATAATGATGATGGATAAATTCAAGTTTTTACCTCCTTCGGTGTTGCATACCATCTCATAATAATTTACTTGAGATTTCTAGAGTTAACTGCTTTCCTTTTCCTCACTCACATGATTCTCGTGAAATATTGCTATTAGGGAACAAAATTAAGCCTTCCTGTCAGTATAGTTTTGTGATGATGTTAAACACAGTGATGGTGTATTCAAAGATAATCACAACTATATAGTGAAACAGAATTATGTATCACAAACCAAGCTGGCACTCAAACATCAAAGAAATACTACTTTTTTTCCTACAAGGGATAGCAATTAAGTTTGATATTATTTAAAAATCTATACATGATGCCTACCTCATTACATATTTCTAAAAATGTGTTTAAATTCAGCAATTATCCAATTTTCACAGCATCAAAAATATTGTTTTATGGTCTAATCTACATGCGGTTTAAATGCTTTAACTTTTACTTACAGCTGTAAATTTTTATAATTTTAATAGTGGCAAAACCTCAACACATCACCTCTGAGTCTCTCAAGACATGAAAGGATTAACATTTAATGTCTTAGCAACTAAATTCACCTGTATAGGAAGTTCAAATTACATTAAAGAAAAAGATAAAGTCTATTAAAGTGAGATGGCCACGGAAGCCATATTAATGGAAATCTAAAACTTTAATGAGTAGACTGCATTTTGATTACTAAACTTTATTAATGTGGCAAACTGAAAAGATTCTATTACTCTTCAACTTCCCAAGAAATATCCACACATGCACTATTGAACTTTGATTCAAAATTTGACAGGTACGGTTACCACAAGTCCAAAAATTTATTTGAAAATACAAAACAACTTAATAAAATACAAGTACTTAATTACAGAGAATAAGAGACTAGATCTTCTCCTATTAAGATATGTTAAACCCATGCAAACACTGCCTGTGGTATGTAAAGTTTTACAAATTATAAATTGGGGGAAAGCCTATTAGACTTTTACAAAGAGTTGTAATTAGACCTTACAAAGAATTGACTAGGATAGATTCTTTTCTCCGATGGATAACAAAGATGCTAAAAATGCTACATTTACTTTCATAATGAGCTATTTAATAGAATGCAAACAAGATTTTTCTTTTTTTCCCCTGAAATAAGTACTTTTTAATGACTAAAAGTTTGTTAGCTAGCAATTTGTATAGACCTGCACCCTTCGAGGTTAATAGCGTAGTAAGCTGATTCATCTTTTCTTCAAATAATTGAATACTGTCATTATGGATCATTTCATTTAGGCAACAGGCACATGGAAAAGGCAGAAAATGGATATAATGCCGGAATACGTAACCAGAAAATTATTACATTTTTCTTAATATGATTTGAGCATAAGTTAAAGGGACAGATATACTACCTAAAAGTTCGCCTGGCACAATTGGAGTTAGTGATTTAATAAACAAAGTAAACTCAAAGCAGTGTAATCCTCTGAATTTTTTTAAACATGATTTTTCTTATCTAAAGAATAAACTCTTAGTTTAAGAATATACTTTAGCAGTAATTAGCTGCAAAACATAAATACATATTTTGAGCACAAGGGGAAAACATACAATTAACACCATCCATTTGGAATAGTGTTTTTGCTGCTTTGTTTAAAATACACAACGGATAATAAAAACCAAGAAATCAGATCAAATAATGTTTAGTTTCAATGAAACAAAATAATTACCTTGTTATGGGTCGAGATAAATTAAATAAAAATGCCACATCTTGTATATAGAACTCTTTAAAACCAATAAGAAATGTAAGCTTACACAGCTTTGAAATAAAAAAAAAAAAACAACTTTTTTTCTTGCAAATCTATTCCGAACATCTTGTTCTTTGCAATTGCTCACATTTATATGGAGCTCTTATCTTTTAAAAGTGCTTTCAGGGGCTGGCCCCGTGGCCGAGTGGTTAAGTTCGCGCGCTCCGCTGCAGGCGGCCCAGTGTTTCTTGGTTCGAATCCTGGGCGCGGACATGGCACTGCTCATCAAACCACGCTGAGGCAGCGTCCCACATGCCACAACTAGAAGGACCCACAACGGAGAATATACAACTATGTACCAGGAGGCTTTGGGGAGAAAAAGGAAAAAAAAAATAAAATCTAAAAGTGCTTTCATAATTACTATTTTATTTTCAACACTGTGAAGCAGGTAGAACTGTATAGTTTTTAAACCAATTTCACATAGGTTATCTCGCTTGATCCTTATAAGAATCTTTGTCAGGTTGTTGGGGATAATTCTATTATCCTTAATTTACAGGTAAAGAAACAGGCTAGGTGAGGTTAAGTGAGTTGCATAGGGCCACAGCTTGCAAATGGCAGAGATGGGACAAGCTCAGCTTTTCTGACTCTCGCTAATTTTCTTTGTGACCTTGGAAAAAGTCTCTATATCTCTGTTTCCTTATCTGTAAAATGAGGTTTTAGTGATGATCCCTGTGTTCTCTTATGGTTCTCAAATCTCATGATTCCATGATTCTTTGATTCCACATCCAGTCTTTCGATGACAACATATACTTTTCAATTGATATTTTTGTGAGATAATTGTAGATTTACATACAGTTGTAAGAAAGGACACAAGATCCCTTTTACACTCTAGCACTCACCCCCAATGATAACATTTTGCAATGTTGTAGGACAACATCACAACCAGGATATTGACATTGATACAATCTGCCATTCTTATTCAGATTTATCTACTTTTACTTGTACTCATTTACACGTGTGTAATTAGTTCTATACTATTTTTCACATGTATAGGTGTGTGTAGCCATCACCTGAATCAAATACTGGTCTATAGTTGTCTTTTTTTATACGTCTTTGTCAGGTTTTTGTATCAGATTAATACTGGCCTCATAAAACAAGTTGGGAAGTATTCCACCTTCTTTTTTTTCTAGAGGAGATTGTGAAAAATTGGTGTCAATTCTTTAAACATTTGGTTGGTTTCTACATTGAAACAATCTGAGCCTAAAGGTTATTTTATAGGAGACTTTAAATTAATAATTTAATTTATTTTATGGTTATAAGTATTCAATTTCTTATTTCATCTTGGTTGATTTTGGTCATTTGTGGTTAAGGAGGAATTGGTGCAATTCTGTCACCAAATATATGCACAGAAAGTTTTAGTACTCTTATTACCATTTTAATGGCTGCAGGATCTGTAGTGATAACTTTTATTTCATTCCTGATATTAATAATTTGTATCTTCTCTGTTTCAATTTTTGTAAGTTTTGGAAGTTTATCAGTGTGAAAGTATTTTTTTAAAAAGAGTTGCCTGTTTGTTTCATTGATTTTATCTATTTTTTCCTATTTTCCATGTCATTGATTTCTGTTCTTATCTTTATTTCCTTTCTTCTACCTGCTTTAGATTTATTCGGCTCTTCTTTTTCTACTCTCTTGAAGTAGGAACTTGGGTCAATGTTTTGAAATCTTTACTCATTTGTAATGAAGCATTTAGTGGTATAAAATTCCCTCAAAGTACTGATTTAGCTGCATCCCACATATTTTGATATGTTTCCTTTCAGTTTCTGTATGTTTTCATTTCCTTTGAGATCTCCTCTTTGACCCATGGATTATTATTCGATGTGTGTTGTTTAATTTCCGTGTTGTAGGAGCAGTGCTTTTATTAGCTTTCTGTTATTGATTTCTAGTTTGATTCCAATATGAAGAGAACACACTGTATGATTTCCATTTTTTAAATTTTTTGAGATTTGTTTTATGACCCTGCATAAACTCTATCTTGGTGAATAGTCCATGGGCCCTTTAAAAAACACATATTCTTCTCTTGATGGGAGGAACGTTCTATATATGTCAATCAGATCCTTCTGTTTGATTGTGTTGTTCAGATATTCTTGCTGATTTTCTATCTAACAGCTCTCTCTGTTGCTGAGAGGAGTAGTTTAAAGTCCAAAGATAATTGTGGATTTGGCTATTTCTCTTTTCTGATCTATCAAGTTTGACTTTATATATTTTTAGGCACTTTTTCTTTTTTTATGCTTATACATTTAGAATTTCAATGTCTTCTTGGATTGATCCTTTTGTTCTCATGTAAAATTCCTTCATCTCTAGTAATTTTCTTTTCTCTGAAGTCTCTGTTGGCATCAATTGATTGTCTGTTCTTATTCCAGTTTGGATTTTCTTGTTTCTTAGTATGAAGGGTGTTTTTCAATTGTATTGTGGACTTTTTGTCCATTATATTAGGAGACTCTAACTCATATTTAAATCTTAAATTTAGTAAGCAGTCAGCTTATTTAGGTTGACTTGCCTGGGTCTTGGCCTAACTTTGCTGTGATTCTAAAACAGTTTAATTGTTGGAGTTTTTGTATTGCCATTTGGTCTGCTTTGTATGTCTGTTGCCTCCGGACTCCCACTGTTTCCTGCTGTTGCTGTCTGAAGAAGTCAAACAGGTTTCCACAGCTCTGGTCCCTGGGTGTCTCTCAGGTGGGGAGATGTCCTCCAATGCCCCTTTATGTCTCTTGTGCCTGGTGAAGGAGAATCATAGCTCCCTCTGTGTATGTGTGTGCGTATGTTTGTGTGTGTGCATGTGTGTTTGTCTGTGTTTGGTGGAGGGGAGGAGAGTCTTGCCCATAGAAACAAAAAGTATTGCCAAGCTGGCCACTTGTTATAACGGTGCTCTTTTCCTGGGTTCTGTGCCCTGTTTCTCTGGGCCGGGATGGAAAGTGTTGGACCCCCAGGAACAAAAAACTTCCCAGACTGGGTCATTTGTTATGGCTGTGTCCTTTTTTCCAGTTCCACAGCCCACCTTGGTTCTTCCAACAAAGAGGCTTCTCATACCTGGTAGCTTGCTGTGATTTGAGTCCCTTTCATTCTGCCTGTCCCTCCAGGCCACCTTTGTGTGTTTGGGCAGGGGAGGGGAGTCTCAAGCCCATGGGGACAAAATGGATTACCCAACCAGGCTGCTTGCTGTGACTGGGTCCCTTTTTCTTGTTCTGCCTACCTGCCCTAGTGGGTGTCTCTGGGCAGGGGAGGAGAGTCTCGAGCTTTGAAGACAATGAGTCTTTGCAGACTGGGTTGTTTATTTTGGCTGTGTCTTTTATACTGGTTCAGCCAGCCTGCCCACCACAGTGACTCTAGGTGGGAGAGGAGAGTGTTTTCCCTGGCACTTTATCTTTGGTTAGGCTCCCATTAAGCAATGAATCCCCATTGCTGATGTTGCCAAGCTTGACTTGTTTTGTCAGAGAGACCTGGTTTCATCGAAGGGATCTCGTGGAGGAATGAGCCCACCTGGGCTACCATCTGTTCCTAGGTTAGCGGTTGGAAAACACCAGATCTGGATTGTCCTCCTTTGTGTGAGGGGACACAAGATGCCCTGCCAAACGTGTTGTTCTAGTATGGAGATTCCATATCAGATTCCCTTCTTGTCCCCTTTCATAATAGTCTTTGGTTGCCTCTTGCACTATTTCCAGAGTTTATAGTAGTGGTTATTTGGGAGAAACAGGGAAAAACAAATTTAAACCATCTTGTCTTGAGGGGAAGTCTTATACCATAAATTTTTAAGATAAATGAAATACAGTGAGGCTAATCAAGTTGTTCTTAGTCAATCAGGAAGTTAATAGCACAGGTGAGACTAGATTCTAGGTGACACGACATTGATATTCTGGGTTTGTCTAGCATAGAACTTAAATAAATCAGGTATTTCCTGCATTTGTAACTGAAATAATCTCAGAGAAGAATTTATGATATATTTATGTAAATCATATTTCTCACTTTTCTCTCTGAAATTGGGTAAATAAAGTAATATTAAACTACTGGTAATTATGTAGATACTAAAATGGAATTATTCAATAATAGAATTCCTGTTATACATATGGAGAACAGGAAAATGATCCATTGTTAAATACGTTAGACTTTTAGTCTTTTTTTAAAATAGAATTGCCTTTAACGATCATCCAGTCTGGGGCTGGCCCGGGGGCACAGTGGTTAAGTGCACATGTTCCGCTTTGGCGGCCCGGGGTTCACTGGTTCGGATCCCGGGTAGGGACATGTCTCTGCTTGGCACGCCATGCTGTGGTAGGCATCCCACATATAAAGTAGAAGAAGATGGGCACGGATGTTAGCTCAGAGCCAGTCTTCCTCAGCAAAAAGAGGAGGATTGGCAGCAGATGTTAGCTCAGGGCTAATCTTCCTCAAAAAAAAAAGCTCCATTTAATTTAAAAAAAAAAAGATCATCCAGTCTAACACTCATATTTTATACTTTAGGACACTGAAGCAGCAACAAAAGATGATGTGCATTTGCTTATTAAGAGGAAAAGTGGGCTGAATTAAAATTTAGGTGTTCTGATTGCAGGAATAAGCTTCCTACCATATCACAATGCCATTTTATTAATGGAATATAAACACATGAGAGAATTTAAAAGGCATTATTTCATTAGAGATTTCACAATTTTTATTTTGGTTAACTGGAGTAGTTTTATAAAGAAAAAGTTATTCATAAACTTTTTGTATATGTGTGAGGAGGATTCACCCTGAGCTAACATCCATTGCCAGTCTTCCTCTTTTTGTTTTGCTTGAGGAAGATGAGCCCTGAGCTAAGATCTGGGCCAATCTTCCTCTATTTTTTGCATTTGGGATGCCTCCATGCATGGCTGACGAGTGGAGTAGGTCTGCACCCAGGCTCCAAATCTGCGAACCTCGGACCACTGAAACAGAGCACGTGGAACTTTAACCACTCAGCCATGGGGCTGGCCCCCTCATAAACTTTTCATTACCATTAAATACAGTTCATCTAAGCAAGGCAGAGTAACTGCTTAATTATTTTTTCTTATTTAATAGTTTTCTGAATAATGACTGAGTTCCTTAGAACATTTCAAAAGCAGTAAATCATTGAGATTGTGAGTGTATGCATGTGTATAATCATGAACTCATGAATTTTAACAGATTTGGACAAAAAGGCCCCTCAATGTGGCTCCTTAGTCTTGTCAAAGTTGACTTTAGTAGAGCCATTTTAAAATGGAGTCAGAGCTGCTTCCAGAGAAACTGTCTCGCTGTCTTGAACCTTGGACCAGGCCAAACCCCTTGGACTGGGCCAAAACGGGAGTTGTGCTATGAGCAACTTTTGAAGAAGTCTGCAGGAGAGTGGATGTCCTGATGATGAAGACTCATGATTCTGGACTTTCTGAAGACAGAATCAATAGTCAATGCTTAGCCATGACTAGCTCTCTGCCTCCATTCCAAGTAAAATTCTTTGTAACACAACCTCCCTTCTTTGCCTTTAAAACCCTCTGACTTCCACTGCCTAGTGAGACACTGTTTGGGTTTCTACTTGAATCTGTGCTCCCTAAGTTGCAATTCTCTGATCCCAAATAAATGCTTTGCCTCTTAAACTGGTTTCTGTTTTTGTAGATTGACAATCTTTTTACTCCAGTTGGGGTTTTTTTTGACAGTTTCTTTGTTTTCTGTATGACAAAATGTCAAAAGCACCACTTTCCAAGGAGACCTGGTCCTCTTAGTTGTAAGTGGTATTTACACACAAGGTCATATAGCTCTAGGCAATACTCTCTTTAAAATTTTTTCAGAGAAAATATTTTATAAGTTTATACTGATATTTCCAATTCATATTTAGGATTTCATGGTTTAATTTTTTGTTTAAATTCTTTGATTTTATAAGTGTATTCCCTTTTTATTCTCTCTTATGGTAAACATTTCGATTGCCAATAACTTATCTTGCTTATTTGCTTTATCCAACTGTATACTTTTTTCAGTGTAACAATACCAATATTATTGCTAATAAAATGATTAATAAGGAAAGTTTGACATTTCCTTATAGGATGTTTTTCTTGTTCTCAGGTTAGGGACGTGTAGTCAAATTACTGATATCTTAAAGTCACAAATCAATATTTACTTAAATTCTTCCTTTTGCTTTTGAATTGTAAGGATTGATGTTTTATTAGTTATTTTTGTTTTAAATTGTTTGCATATCTTTGAAGTCAAATCTACTAAACAAGGTGCATTCAGCAAAATTTAGCTTCTATCCTTGTCCTCTCTACCCTATTCACTCCCTCACCCAGTTGTTAGATTTTTGGCTCATCTTTTATTAATATAAATATAAATATGAATGTAAATATACATCTCCTTAATCTCTTATTTTAAAATACAAGATGGCATAGTATAATTAGTGTTTACCACATTACTTTTAAAATCAGTTTTTGGATCAGCACATGATAAAATGTATATACTTTATATAGTTGATATTAAATTATTTTTGATCAGCTTGAGATATAATTTACATACAATAAAATCCACCCATGTAGACTGTCAGGTCAATATGATTGGCAACTGTGTTCAGTGCTATAAGCACTACCCAATCAAAATGCAGGACAATTCCATCATCACAAAAGTTTCCCTCAGGCCTGCTTGCAGTCAATTATCTCCTCATATCCTTGGCCTTTGGCAAGCACTGATATGCTTTTTTGTCCCTACTGTTTTGTGTTTTCTAAAGTTTCATATAAATGGAGTTATAAAGCATACAGTCTTTTTTGGCTATCTCCTTTCATATAGCAAAATACTTCTGAGATCCAACCATGCTGTTACATGTATCAGTAATTTGTTCATTTTTATTGTTTAATAGTAATGCACTATATGGACATACCATGAATTTTTCTTCCTTAAATGTTCTGAACAATTCACCAGTGAAGCCTTCTGGGCATGGAGCTTTCTTTGTGGGAAAGTTTTTAGCAAGGAATTAAATATCAAATTGATATAGGGATATTCAGGTTACCAAATATTTCCTGAGTGAGCTTTGATCTTCTGTGACTTGCAAGGACTTTTTTTCAATTTCACCTAAATTATCAAACATAATATTTGAACTATTTATTTATAATATTTGCCAAATTAGTAATATTTCCTTCTTAGCCTTTACTGTCTGTAGGGTCAGTTGTGATGCCCTCTTTTATTTCTGACATTAGTAATTTGTGTCATCTCCTTCTCTCTCTTTGTTTGATTAGTCCAACAAGAATTTTACCAATTTTGTTATCTTTTCAAAAAATACTATATGATTTTTTTGAATTTTATATCATTTTTCCATATTCTATTTCAATGATTTTTCTTATCTTTTTTATTTCCTTCTTTTTTTTTTTTTTACTTTGGGTTTATATCCTCTTTTATACTTTTTTTATGGTGGAAGCTTAAATTATTGATTTTAAACTTTATCTTTTAACCTAAGCATTTAGTGCTATAAATTTACCTTGAAGCGTAACTTTAAATGCATGTGACAAATTTAAATTTGCTATATTTTCATGTTCCAAAGTATTTACATTTAATTAGCTAATTAATTAAATTAATTTTATTAAATTATTTATAAACTTATTACCAAACAAAAACGTGGACACAAATGTTATAGTAACTTTATTCATAATTGCTGTAAATTGGAAGCAACTGATTAGCCAGTGATATCATGTAAGTTAATGGAATAGAACCTCCACTGAAGCAACTATTGAGCTGGTAAGTACTACCAGAATCAACTGTTTTTGAGCACTGAAGTCTAGTTGAACACATGCAGAGTCTGGGGGAATGCTTGAGGAAGAAAGAGGCTGTTAAGTTTTAGTGAATTTCAGCATTTTATGTGACAGGTACCATCCACACCCTCAGCTCCAGGATTGTGGCTTGTGGAGATGTTCACCTGCATTCCTGGTATGGTTTGCTGGTGCCAAGGTGGGCAATAAAACCTTTGTCCTCCAAAAATCAATATTGTGTGTTTTCATTTGCCTGGCAGATAACTGAGAGAATGGTAGAGAAGTTAGTCATTATTTCAGACCAATTGGGCTGAAACCAATTCTCAGGTAGCATCTGTGGAAAGAATTTAAAGACAGAAAACACCTTTTTATGCTTTTTTTAAAAATTTATTCTCTTTTGAGGAAGATTAGCCCTGAGCTAACTGCTGCCAATCCTCCTCTTTTTGATGAGGAAGACTGGTCCTGAGCTAACATCCATGCCCATCTCCCTCTACTTTATATGTGGGACGCCTGCCATAGCATGGCTTGTCAAGCGGTGCCATGTCCACACCCGGGATCCAAACTGGTGAACCCCAGGCCAACAAAGCGGAATGTGCGCACTTAACTGCTGTGCCAAGGGGCCAGCCCCGGAAAACACCTTTTTAATTGGATTTAGATACTCAAGGAAATTTCTGTCAGGTCACTGACAGACAATGGAGATAATGGAACAGACATCAGTGACCACACGTGATATGAAGTTATGAAAGTAATTTAAAAAGTAGTATTAAATGTTGCTAATGGGTGAACAAAGTGACAATTGAGATATGACTACTGGACTTGCCAAATTTGGACATCACTGGTAACACTGGAAAAAGATGTAGTGCAAAAAAGAAAAAAATAGTAGTAACTAGTAAACCTGCAACTGAAACAAATTTCTATTATTTGGAGATGGGAGTTGAGACATGGAGACTGAATAACAGCCTCATAGTAAAATACCTTGCGTTTTTCTGTGAAAATAAAGGATGAGGTCCCAGGTACTATTTAATTATTTACATCAATGAAATATTATACTTTAAATTATATTTGTCAATAAATAAAAGGTAATCATTAGTAGAATATACATAGAACATAGGTATATATTTTTAAAGCTACTAAAACTAAGAAAACGTGATTACGTTAACAGAAAAAAAAGGTGCAATAAGAAAATACCATGAAGCAAAAATACAAAATAACGGCAGGTATGCAGGAAAGAGCTAACATGGCAGACTATGACTGCTTATTCTTAGAAAACCCTGCTTACAAGTTTGGCTTTTGGTATGCATCCTGGAACTTGGGTTTTGAGAGGACTTCCACCATTTCCGGAACTGATAAGAGTGTCTCACTCTGCCCCAAGTGTGTAATAATATAGTTTATATTAAAAACCTGCTTTTCTTCTTGGAGTTTAGAATTTTGATACATACTAGGCAGAGGTTACCTATGTGATCATTCCCCAATAAAAACCGTGGGTACTTTAAGGATCTTCTCTGACATTTCATACACATCACAACACACTAAGGGGACAATTAAGGATGTCTTGGGTGACTCCCCTGGGAGAGGTTTTTTGGAAGCTTGCACTGGGATTTCTCTGGGCTTCGCTCCATCTACCTTTCTCCTTTGCTTATTTTGCTTTGTATCCTTTGGCTGTAATAAATCTTAGCCATAAGTATGACTATATGCCGAGTCCCGGGAGTCCTACCAGTGGATCGTCAAACCTAGAGGTGGTCCTGGTCCCTGACACGGCAGGGAAAAGATAAAAGTGATTGTGATCACAATAAAAGGCAGTCAAACTTCCCTATTAAAGGATAAAGAATGATCATTCTATTTCATTTAAAAAAGATCCATCTACACAAGTTTTATAAAAGATATAACTAAAACAAATGTCACCTGAAGGCAGAAAATAAAGTGTTGGTAAAGAAATGCCAACAATTTTAGCAAAAGTTAACTAAGGATGAACTTTTTAAATTAAGACAAAGCAGCATACAAGACAAAACACTTTAAATAAAGAATATAGTGATTATTACATTATTAAAAGTAACAAGCCACAAAGAAATAAAGTAATAAATTTTTCTGTAACAAACAGCACATCATTAGAATATGCATGCACATTTAAAAATGAGAGTGTTAGAAGCACAAGAAAATATTACAAAATCACAAAAGTTGTGGCATCATTTTATAGGCCTTTTAAAGAATTTGACAGCTTAAGAGACAAAAAGTAAAATATGAAAGATATTAATAAAACAAATAAAAAGTTTGATATAATAGTTAACATGGAATATTGTATCTTAAAGACAGTACACAGTAAAAAATACGTTTAAAAGTCTATCTTGTATGCCATAAATCATGCCTTATATTTCAGAAAGTACAAGCTCTATAACCTATATTTTAATCTATATTTTAATCCTAAAATACTGGAATGCCACTACATTAACAACATCAATGAAAGTGTTTCTAAGAATATCAACAGCCTAAGCACTAGTTCTAATAACTCTTAAGCCAAAAAAGAAACACATCTGAAGTGAATTTCAATTGAATCTTCTTCCCACGTAGCAATTGTGGCAAACACAGCAAAAGAGAGAGACTTTATCACATATTAAAAAAAATTAATCTTTAAAACAACTTATAAGGTAGTCATTATGACAATTATTGAAGTTTCTAACATGATCATTAGAAGACGAATAAGAATGGCATTTATGCGAAAAACTTATAGAGAAGAAATGGATAAAGTAAAATGAAGAGATGGGACACATAGAAAGAAATGGCAAAAGTATGAATTATGCAAAAACATAATACTCATTTCAATAAGTATAAAAAGACTAAATATTCCAAATAAAAGATGATGATTGAAAGTAAAATGACAGAAAAAGTTATACCACGCTATCACCAAACCAAAGTTGTTGTAATGATATTAACATCAAACAGAGATATTTCATAACAATTAAAGAAGCATTTTGAGAGAAACATATAATATTAAGTGTAAATATACTTAATAACAAACCTTCAAAATATATGAAGCAAAAATTTAAAGATTAAAAAATAAATCCATAATCACCTTTAGAAATTTTTAACACAGCTCTCTCAGTAAATGATAGAAAAAGTACATAAGATATTGAACATTTAAACAATAATGTAATTAACTTGTGCTAATATAAACAAAATACTGGATCAAATATTTGCAAGTTAAATATTATTTTCAAAGGTACAGGAAGCATTTACCAAAATAGACTTTAAATTCAGGTATAAAGTAGGTCTCAACCAACATCAAAGGTTAAAAAAGATTCACACTATGTACTCAAACCACAGTAAAATTAAACAGAAATAATATGAGCAATATAACCAGAAAAATCCCCAAATGCTTGGTAACTCGCCTACATATTTTCAAATAACACTTGGTCAAAGAATATAGCACAATTGATATAAGAAAATATTTTGATTGGGCTTTATAAAGAAGCAAAATTATGAGCTAATAATTTTTATGAACATAGAAAAACTCTAAATCAAATATTGGCTAGTTGAAATAAAGTGATGTAAAAATCTCATGGGTAAGTATGGTGTATTCTAAAATGCAAGATGGAATTAGCATTTAAAAGACAATAAATATAGTTCTCCAGAGATTAAAAAAATAAGGTTATATTGCTGGGATAAAGAAAATCAATTAATTGGTAAAATTCAATACCTCTTCATGATTTCATAAAAACAGTAGTTTAGGAAGAGAAAGAAATTTCTTAATCTGATAAAGACTATCAACAAAAAAACAACAGTTGCCATTATAATTATGCATGAAATATTTAATTATTTCCCCATCAGGTTGGTAACAAATTAAAGATATACAGTATCACTTATTGTATTGGAGGTCCTAGCCAGTACAATACACCAAACAAAAGAAATAAAAGTTATGAAGACTAAAGAGAAGAAAAGAATACTCATTCATAGATGTAAAGATTACAAACACAAAACATCTAAAGAAATTTACAGACTGTTAGAGTTAATAGATAAAATTAATAAGGTCACTAGATTTATGTCACATAAAAATATCAATTGTATTTTTATTGATGGAAAAAATAATATTAAAATATAAAACAGTATGCTATTTTCAATAGGCTAGAAAACAATCGCTTAGGAATAAATGTAATGAAAGATACAAATTAACTCTACATAAAAAACAATTAAATATTATTTAGAAAAATTAAAGAATACCTAAGAAATTTGAGAGAGAAGCTGTTTACGAATTGGAAAACAATATTTTTAAGATGTCTATTTTCCCCAAATTCATCTATAGATTCAATGCAATCCCAGTTAATATCATGCAAGTATTTTTGTTGAAAAAAACTATATAGTAATTTAAAAAGCCTAGAATAGCCAAGATGACCATGAAATGATGAACATCTTTAGAGGACCTGCTCATATAAAAACTTATATAAACTTATAAACATAAAAACTTATAAAGTTACAATAATTAAGACTGGCTGCTACTTGGAAAGGATGAACACTTATATCAGTGGAAGAGTATAAAGCCCACAGAAACAGAACAACATATATATATAGAGACCCCTGATTTGTGACATACTATGAAACACAATGATGAAAAAGTTGCCTTTTCAATAAATTGGATTGGATATATATATGTATACAAGTTAATCTTAACCTTAGCTCAAACCATACACAAATAATTCATTCAAGATAGATTAGCTGTTTAAATGCAAAAGTTAAAAATCAAGTTTCTAGAAGAAAAGGTAAAATATCTTCATTATATTAGAGTAGACATATTTTGTAAGCAGGTCACAAACAGCACTAACCATAAAAGAAAATATTGAGTAATTGAATTTTATTAGATTAAGAACTTGTGTTCATCAAAAACACCACAAAGATAGTGAAAAGTCAAGCTACAGACTGAGAGAAAATGCTTGCAATATTTGTACAAAGGACAGCTATCCAGAATATATAACAAACATCATAATGAGAAATAGATAATCCAATAGAAAAATGGGAAAAAGTCTTGAATAGGCAATTAATAAGAGAAAATATTCAAAGCCATAAAGCATATAAAGGGATGCTCGATATCATTAGTTATCAGGGAATTGCAAATAAATATCAATGTGATAGCACCGCAGATCCAAAAGAAGGGCTGAAATTAAAACGGATGATAACTGCAAGTGTTGGTGAGGATGTAGAACAATTGGAACTTTCCTACATTGCTAGTAGGAGTATAAATTATTGCAATCAACTTGGATAATTCTTTGGAAGTACCTAGTAAAAGCCCAACATACTATAGGTATGTAGGCACAACTAGGTAAAATCAGGGTTCTCTTACAAATATAAAACAAACACGTTTTTAATTAATTAATTAAATGATGAAACCATTGAGATGTTACAACCAGTTCAAAAAAGAATTCTAAAAGATACACATATATACAGAGTAAGGAATTCCAAAGAGAATTTACAATTAGATAAAAAAAAAAAAAACAGGTCTACCCTCAGAGCAACAATCAAACGCATTCCTTCAGATACAATAAAGTTACATTTCTATGGGCATGAATGATTTGCATTATTGCCAATTTTTGTCCATTTCAAAGTTTTTCACATTCTTTCCTGACGATAAATGTACCCTATCATTGACCTAACAATTGCACTAATGGGTACATACCTAACACAAATAAGTGACTGCGCCCACTAAAAGATATGCACTAAATGTATATAGCAGCTTTATTCAGAATAGCCGAACACTGGAAACAACCAAGTGACCATGAACATTAGAATGGATGAGCAAACTGTGGTATAATCATACAGTGGAACAGCACAGAGATATGAAGGAGAATGGACTATTGTTACATGCCAAAATAGGATGACTCTCTCAGACTTAGACTAAGTAAATGCAGACAAGGTACATACTATGTGATTCCATTTAAATGAAATTCCAGGACAGGTAAAACTAATCTATGCATATCAGAATAGTGATTACTTTGGGGGAGTTAGTGCCTGGAATGGGAATGAAAGAACCTTCTGGGTTTACTGGCAACATTCTATATCTTAAATGGGATAGTGCCTGCACGCATGCATGCACATATAAAATTACATTAACCTGTATAACTAAGATTTGGGTCTTTATTTTCTATAATTTTTAAGTCCACACATATATAAAGAAAAAATGCTTGAAAATTAACACTACTTAATATCTCAATCAACAATCTTGCCACACATTACTGATTAAGAATGTTAATTACACAGATGATCTATCACGCTTAATACACATAGGAGACACTAAAATTATAGTGGGTAACTTCTTCTCTTAGATAAAAGGGGCATCTTAATAATAGACTGAGTAAAAGATTAATCTATGAAGAAATAACCTTGAGGATACAGTGAAAGTCTAAGAAAAGAAAGGAATTTGAAAAAAATGAAACGAGCATTTTAATATATTATAATTCACTTTTCTGGGAAGAAATAGGTATTACAGATTCATTATTTGATAAGATAAACAGAACCAGAGAGTATATACATTTTTTTCAAATTTCTATTACAAAACAATCTAGATATAAAATGCAAATAGATATTTGTAAACATACCTTATAGTTTGAGTTCACCTTGAATATATTTTTACATATGGTCCTAAATGAAACTGTAAAAATCACTATATACACAGTGCTAACTTAATTTGTGCAATATATTATATTTGCTTTTATTTCAAAATTTATTATTTATTAGCTGTCACTCTATCCAAGTAATAGGACTTATATGTTCAATATTTGTGAATTTTTTTTGGTCAATATACAAATTCATTTTTCTGTATTGATTCTGAATATTAAAATGATTTATTTTTCTCAAGCATTCATAAATATATATTTTTATTATTCAAGAGCAATTTTTTCTTTTTTTCAGGTTTATTGCTTGCTATTGAATTGAAAGATAGTGATAAAATTGAGATATAGAGTCAAGCAAATTAACATTTACAGAGTTATTTTAACCTAATGTATTCCAGGATGACTTTATATTTACTATGGCAAACACTACTCAATAAAATTAAAAATGAGAGAACTTGTTTATATTTACATATAAGTACCGTTACATTTAATAGGTAGTGTTAACTTGCTTTACTGTGCAGATTTAGCTAAATTATACACATTTAAAACACTGATGCAGGAGCCCTTCCAGAGGCCTAGTGGTTGTTTGTGCACTCCCCTTTGGTGGCCCCGGAGTTCACAGGTTTGGATCCTGGGCAGAGACCTACACACTGCTCACCAAGCCATACTCTGTCCCACATACAAAATAGAGAAAGATTGGCACAGATGTTAGCTCAGGGACATTCTCTCTCACCAAAAAATAAAATAAAATAAAACACTGATGCATGATATAATGGTTTTCAAAATAATGTTAAATACAGACATACTTTGGAGATATTGCTGATTTGGATCCAGATCACCACAATAAAGCAAATACTGCAATAAAGTGAGTCACAGGAATGTCTTGGCTTCCCAGCACGTATAAAAGTTATGTTTACACTACACTGTAGTCTATTAAGTGTGAAATAGCATTATGTCCAAAAAACCCTACATATCTTAACTAAAAGATACTTTATTACTAAAAAATGCTAACCATCATCTGAGCCTTCAGCGAGTTGTAATCTTTTTACTGGTGGAAGGTTTTACCTGATGTTGATGGCTGCTGACTGATCAGGGTGGTGGTTGCTGAAGGCTGGGGCAACTGTGGCAATTACTTAAAATAAGACAACAATGAAATTACTGTGTAAATCAACTCTTCCTTTGATGAAAGATTTCTCTGTAGCATGCAATGCTGTTTGATAGCATTATACCCATAGTAGAACTTCTTTCAAAATTGGAGTCAATCTGGGGCCAGCCTGGTGGCATCGCAGTTAGGTTAGCATGCTCTGTTTTGGTGGCCTGGGATTTTCTGGTTCAGATCCCAGGCACATACCTATGCACCGTTTATCAAGCAATGCTGTGGCAGGCCTCCCACATATAAAGTAGAGGAAGGTGGGCACAGATGTTACCTCAGGGCCAATCTTCCTCAACAACAACAACAAAAAAAGCTGGAGTCAATTTTCTCAAACCCTGACACTGCTTTATCAACTAAATTTATGTAATATTCTAGATCCTTTGTTTTAGGATCGCAGTCATTTCAAGAATCTTCACAGCATCTTCACCAGTAGTAGATTCCATCTCAAGTAATCACTTTCTTTGTCCGTCTATAATAAGCAACTCCTCATCCATTAAAGTTTGATCATGAGATTGCAGTAATTCAGTCACAACTTCCGGCTCCACTTCTAATTCTAGTTCTTTAGCTAATTGCACAACTTCTGCAGCTGCATCCTCCACTGAAGCCTTGAACCTCTCAAAGTCATCCTCGCAGGTTGGAATCAACTTCTTCCAAATTTCTGTGATCGTTGTTATCTTCACCTCTTCCCATGAATCGCAAATGGCATGAATCAGAAAATGGTATCTAGAATGGTGACTCCTTTCCAGAAGGCTTTGAATTTATTTTGCCCAGACCCATCAAAGGACTCACCATCTATGGCAATTATGGCCTTACAAAATGCACTTCTTTCTTTTTTTCTTTTTATGAGGAAGATCGGCCCAGAGCTAACATCTGTGCCAATCTTTCTCTATTTCATGTGGGATGCTGTCACAGTGTGGCTTGAGGTGAAGTTCTAGGTCCATGCCCAGGATCTGAACCTACATACACCAGGTTGCCAAAGTGGAGCATGTGAACTTAATCACTACACCACCTGGCTGGCCCACAAAATGGATTTCTTAAATAACAAGACTTGAAAGTTGGAATTACTCCTTGATATGTGGGCTGCAGAATGGATGTTGTATTAGCAGGCACAAGAACAATATTAATCTCATCGTACATCTCCATCAGAGCTCTTGGGTGACCAGGTGCATTGTCAATGAGCATTAATAGTTTGAAAGGAATCTTTTTTCTGAGCAGTAGTTCTCAACAGTGTGCTTAAAATATTTAGTAAATGATGTTATAAACAGATGTGCTGTCATCCACGCTTTCTTGTTCCATTTATAGAGCACAGGCAGAACAGATTTAGCATAATTCTTAAGGGCCCAGGACATTTGTAACGATAAATGAATGTTGGCTTCAACTTAAAGTCACCAGCTGTATTAGTTCCTAACAAGAGAGTCAGCCTGCCTTTGGAAGCTTTGAAGCCAAGCATTGACTTCTCTCTAGCTATGAAAGCCCTAGATGATATCTTCTTCCAATATAAGGCTATTTCATCTACATTGAAAATCTGCTGTTTAATGTAGCTGCCTTCATTAATTCTTACCTACATCTTCTGGAGAACTTCCTGTAGCTTCTACATCAGCATTTGCTGCTTCACTTTGCACTTTTATGTTATAGAAATGGCTTCTTTCCTTAAATCTTATGAACAAACCTCTGCTAGCTTCAAACTTTTCTTCTGCAGCTCCCAGACCTCTCTCGGCCTACATAGAATTGAAGAGAGTTAGGGCCTTGCTCGGGATTAGGCTTTGGCTTAAGGGAATGTTGTGGCTGGTTTGGTCTTTTATCCAAACCACTAAAATTTTCTCCATATTGACAATAGTGCTGTTTTCCTTTCTTGTCAATTATGTGTTCACTGGAGCAGCACTTTTAATTTCCTTCAAGAATATTTTCTTTGCATTCACAACTTGGCTAACTGTTCAGTGCAAGAGGCCTAGCTTTTGGACTGTCTTGGCTTTTGACATGCCTTCCTCACTAAGCTTAATCATTTCTAGCTTTTGATTTAATGTGAGAGATGTGTAACTCTTCCTTTCACTTGAACACTTAGGGGTTATTGTAGGGTTTTTAATTGGCCTAATTTCAATATTGTTGTGTGTTAGGAAATAGGAACGCCTTAGGAGAGGAAGAGAGATGGGAAAAGAGACAGTTGGTGAAACAGTCAGAACACATACATTTATTAATCAAGATTGCCATCTTATATGAGCGCAGTTTGTGGCACTCCAAAATAATTACTACAGTAACATCAAAGATCACTGATCACAGATCACCATAACAAACAGCATAATAATGAAAAATTTTAAAATATTTTGAGAATTACCAAAATGTGACATAGGGACATAAAGTATGCAAATGCTGTCGGAAAAATGGTGCCAATAGACTTGCTCAATATAGGGTTGTAGAAATCTTCAACTTGTAAAAAAAATGCAATATCTGTGAAGTGCAATAAAATGAAGCACAATAAAACGAGGTTATGCCTGTAGGTCAGAGAAGATTTTCTTTTGGGGGGAAAAGGTAATTTCTTATTAGTCTTCTTTTAAAATGAATGCATGTGGAGAGCGACAGCACAAAAATGGTGGTGTAAGAGACTCCAGTCTCTTTCCTCCCACAAACATCAACAGTTAGATAGCTATCCATGAAGAAAAATAGGTCTAGGAAAGCTCTGGAGCCCACTTAAGAAACTTTAGCAACACCGTGGAACAAAAGCACCCGAGAATAATTTTGCCCGTCTCATCCCATCTTCCAAGCCGCCATTGCTCAGCACCAAGATGGAGCTCCCCAGCTAGAGAGCTTTCCCTTCCTCAGGAAAGGAAGAACAGGATGAGCAACCAGCTTCCCAGCCTTTCAGGGCACCGCACAAAGGTCTTGCTTCGGTTTCACCCCACCTAGACTGGCAAAGCTGAGATGCAGAGACTGCTAGGAGCAGGGAAAAAGAGCAGGGGCCACCAGTAACAGCCATACGGTGGGAAGGATTGTGACTTCCATCACCTGCTCTACAGACAAACCTAGCAGATTTTTCCAATGAAGAAACCAATGACCAGCTCAGCGCCTGTAAACCTTCTGCAGAATTCACCAGCTCTCACTTCACGAGTATTCACATCTACAGACACCAGCCACCTGAGTTCCTCTCTGCTCCCTCCTATCAGGCCTTATGGGACCCTGGGAACAACACTGGCAGCTAGCCCACGCCTCTGCAGCTGTGCGAGTGAAGATGGCAACCAAGACGCCTACTGCTGTGTACACACTCAGAGCTAGCTCCTTCAGCTGTGCATTTGCACACCACTGGCCTAATGCCTGTCACCAGCTTCCATTGCTGAGTATGCACCTATGGGTAGACTCTGTAGCCACAGGAGAACATGCCAACAGCCAGGACTCCTGCAGCTGCTTGTGGGACTGGGTCAGGCCCTGTTTACTTCACTGTCTTGCACCATTGCTCTTACCTGCAGCTAGCCCCTCCAGCCGTGCACCGGCATGCCACTGGCCTGACTTTGTCACTGGACTCCACTGTCATGCACCTGTGTCAAGACACAGAAGCCATGGTAATGCACACCAACAGCCAGGGACCTCACAGGTGCCAGTGAGCCCACAATTGGCCCTGGCCTGTGCTGGTTGCCCTGGTCCCCAACTCTACATGTGTGCCTGCAACTGGCCCCTGCCACTACACAGACATGTGCAGCTGGCCCCCACAGCAAAGTGTGTGCACCATACTGACTCCAGAGCATTGATGTCTGCCCTGGTCCCTAGGTGAAATACCTGGAGGTGCCACCGAGAAACTCAAAAACCCATGAAGCCGATACAGATCCCCATACCCCTGCAGAGCTTGCCAAAGACCAATCAAGTGTTGATGTTTAGATTCTATTGGCCTGAGCAAAAGAGACATCACACATCCCTTGGCTCAGTAATGCCACATGCCCCCATACCTGGAACCCAGCACAACTGGACATAGGTTCATAGGATGTTCCAGCATGCTCTTATTTGCAGATGAAAGTCTTCCCTTACCAAACTCAGTCCATACAATCTGGAAGAGGTTAATGCTTCTTCAAATGCATAGACATATATGCAAGGCTACAGGGATCATGAAGAATCAGGAAAACATGACTCCAATAAAAAAGTACCATAAATCTCCAGTAACTGGCCCCACAGAAATGGAGATAAGAGACTTCCCAACAAAGAATTCAAAATAATTGCTCTAAAGATATTCAGAGAACACAGATAAAGCATTTAACAGTATTAAGAAAACAAGACACAAACAAAATAAGTTCAAGAAAAAGATAGAAAATATTTTTAAAAATCAAGTAAAAATTTTAGAGCTGAAGAATATAATGACTGAAGTTAAAAATTCAATAGAATCCTTCAACAGCTGAATTGAACAAGCAGCCAACATCCATGGGCAGGCTCGCTGGCATAGTGGTTGAGTTTGCATGCTCCACTTCAGCAGCCTGGGGTTTGCAGGTTCAGATCTTGGGTATAGACCTAGCACCATTCATCCAACCATGCTGTGGTGGCATCCCACATAAAATAGAGGAAGACTGGCACAGGTGTTAGCTCAGCAACAATCTTCCTCAAGCAAAAAGAGGAAGATTAGCAACAGATGTTAGCTCAGGGCTGATCTTCTTCACAAAAAAACAAAAGGGGGCTGCTGCTGGCCCAGTGGTGTAGTGATTAAGTGCACACATTCTGCTTTGGCGGCCCAGGGTTCACTGGTTCAGATCCCAGGTAGAGACATGGCACGGCTTGGCAAGCCATGCTGTGGTCAGCGTCCCATATAAAGTAGAGGAAAATGGGTGTGGATGTCAGCCCAGGGCCAGTCTTCCTCAGCAAAAAGAGGAGGACTGGTAGCAGTTAGCTCAGGATTAATCTTCCTCAAAAAAAAAAAAAATGGGCAGAAAAATTGAGTAGATATTTTTTCAAAGAGGACAAACAAATGGCCAACAGGTACATGAAAAGGTGCTCAACGTCACTAATCATCAGGGAAATGTAAATTAAAACTACAATGAAATAGCAGCTCACATCTATTAAAATGGTTATCAAAAAGACAAGAGAAAAAAAAGGTTGGCAAGGGTTTGGGGAAAAGCAAACCCTTGTTCACTCTTCTTGGAAATGTAAATTGGTACAGCCACTATGGAAAACATTATGGATGTTCCTCAAAAAATTAAAAATAGAACTACATATGATCCAGCGGTTCCACTTCTGGGTATTTATCCAAAAAATGAAAATCACATCTTGAAGAGATATCTGCACTCTCATGTTCACTGCAACATCATTTGTAATAGACAAGATATGGAAACAACCTAGTGTTTCTCAATGGATGCATGGACAAAGAAGACACACAGTAGAATATTATTCAGCCAACAGAAGGAAGGAAATCCTGCCATTTGGAACAACGTAGATGGACCTTGTGGGCATTGTACTAAGTGAGATAAGCCAGACAGAGAAAGACAAATACTGTGTGATATCATTATATATGGAATAGGAAAAAGCTTAACTCATAGATGCAAAAATTAGAATGATGTTTTCCAGGAGTTGGGGGGGGCGGTGAGGAAAATGAGATTTCCATCAAAGGGTGCAAACTTCCAGTTGAAAGATGAGTAAGTTCTGGTGGCTTAATGTACAACATAGTGATAATATTGTATTAAATACTTGAAAGTTGCTAAGAGAGTAGATCTTAAGTGTTTTTACCACATACGCACAAAAAAAGGTAATTATGTGACATGATGAAGGTGTTAGCTAACACTGTGGTGGTCATCATTTTGCAGTATACACGTGTATCAAATCATCACGGTGTATACATCAAACTTACTCAATGTTATATGTCAACTATATCTCAATAAAAGCATAAAAATAAGATGGGTGCAAGTGTACTTGAGAAATACAAACAAGTATTTACAGATTTTATTACACCAGAAACTTAGAAATTACGTACAGATAGAAACTGACCTCACTGAGACTTTATAACACAATGTGGGAATAACGCTCATGTGTGACCCAACAATAAGCAGTCAATATTTTAGACATTTCAACCAGAATATTCAATTATACCTTCAAACAGTTTAATCTAATATAAAGCTAAAAAAATCACTTAAGGAAAATTATTACCACTTTAAAACTTCCATTATTATTCTTATTAATATGTTTCTTTTATTCTACTGCCAAGTAGAAGTGTCAAATTTAATACTTTACTTTTCTGGTCTACAAAAAACTGTTTTGAATGCTTGCAATTTCACACAAAAAGATTCTCATCTAAGTCATTTATTACTTTCCAAAATACTGACCTCAGTACATAATTTTATATACACTTTTTATTACCGATTCATTTAACTGTTCATCAGTAGAGTAACAAAGTCAGGCCCTTGTCTTCCCTACTGAGTACACAAGTTCCTTCACATACAGGCATTTTCCACTTGACACCAGTAATCCATTCCTGAAAATGATATGTTCTACACAAAAGTGTTAACCAAAGTAACGAATTGGAAGGCCCTGAGATTTTCCCTCCTTGCAAGCTCACAGTCTGCCAGTTTCATGGATGTTGGCAGAAGACACAAGACTTCTGAGTCAGAGACAAAAACTTGATCACATACAGAAATAACAGTAGCCAGAGCATAAGCATTTTCTTGAGCCCATTCTTGTGTCTAAAGTCTCACTAGGGAATGCAAAGTGGGCTAGATGGCGCCTATACAGGACCTGCAGAGGGTTGTTTTACAGGAAAAGAAACCCTGAGCTTAGGAAACTAAAATCTTTCCTTTTTCCCAAGAAGAGATACTATCTTAATCTTCCAAGTCTGTTCACTATATAATCATCCTTATAAAGATAGCCCTGAGCAAAAACAGTCAGTCCCTCTGCTTTCAAGACATACAGAAACTTGAGAGACCCCTGGAGAGCCATTTCCCAACAACTAGAAACCTATTGGACCTAAGTCTAAACTTTGAGTTGAAAGATTTTAATTTACCTACAATGGGGTTAAGTGGGCTGGGAGTAAAGAATTAGAATGAGAAAAGTAGAAATAAAGATTTGGGGAAAATTTATTAAACAACAATCGTTGTTATCAGAATATAAAAACAAGCCTTGTGTAGCAGATGCATTTAGATCCCTCTTTTATATCTCTTCAGTCCACCTTTTATTTCAGTTACTTTTGCAATGCAGTTTCATCCAAGTTCAGATTCACATTGAATTAGCAGTGTCCCATGTCAAGTGCATAATGTATATCTTTCAGTCTTCTGACTCCCCTTGAGCACCCACTGCCTGTGGGAATGCCCAGCCTAGAAGAACAAGGGAGTTTGCGCCTTCAGGCAAGTTCTCAGACAATGGAGAATGGGAGCCAGTGGATAAATTCTCTAGCCTTCTAGATTTTGGAAGAAAATTCTGGAACGAACTCTTTATGATTCTTCCAAGTACTGGTGAATCAAGTTCTCATTGTTTTCATAATGCTCCAGGAGGAGTTTACTGACCAAAAAATAGAGAACCTGGCTAATGCATGCCAGCAGCAAGTGGGCAAATATAAGTCTGAATCAATTTTGACAGTATTTGGCTAACAGGACTGTAATATATGGCTAGATGGGGAAGTGTTTATTTAAATGAGGGTACTCTTTTCACATAGTCTTTAATATTCTAGGAGGAATAGCTGGAACCTGCTCCATTCTGATAGGATGACTCATTGAAGATTGGACATAATTATTGCATAAATAAGGTGGTGACGCTCAAACTGGCTTGGAAGATTATTGAGAAGGCTGTCATAGGGCTCAGGGAGGTAGGAATACCAGAATAAGTTTGTTAAATGAGACCAAAGAACCTAGCAACTGACCATGTTTCTTGAAGGATGCAGAAGAAATTTCTCTCACAAAGGCAAAAAGGAATGCACCAGTGTTAAAGGACATTTTGGGTTCCTGGACCCAATTCCAGTGTGTTTATGGGGGGTTTCCCACACAATATAAAGCAATTCTCAGACATCAGCAGAGTGTCCAGAAATTCAAATCAATTTGTGATTAAGTTAAGTGGTTAAGTTCGCATGCTCCGCTTTGGCAGCCCAGGGTTTCGTGGTTCAGATCCTGGGCGTGGACATGGCACCGCTCATCCGGACATGCCGAGGTGGAGTCCCACATAGCGCAACCAGAATATACAACTATGTACTAGGAGGCTTTGGGGAGAAGAAGAAGGAAAAAAATGATTGGCAACAGATGTTAGCTCAGGTGCCAATCTTTAAAAAACATAAAAGTCACATCATTAACACAGCAAAAGACAACTTAATGGCTCTCATCATTTACGAAATTCCAAGGGTTTTATGAGCTCTCTACCAGAAATGGGGGCAAAAACCAAATATATATTTCTTATTGTAAATCACAATATCCCAGGGGAACTGTCATTTCTGATACTTTCTGTAGTGGGTATCTGCCATAGGCCAGATTTGATAATAAGGGATGGAATTTGGCTCCCATTTGTCAAAGGGAATGATAGGTTTCTGAAATAGTAGAGGCCAGATGGTGGCACTGAAATATCACAGTCAAAGTGGCCATAATTACCATGAAAGGCAGAGTGACAAATAGGATAGTTTGATCTGCAGAGATTGATGGCAATGGATTATGGACCTAAGAGATAAATGGTCAGTCAACTAAAGTGTTGTTTTATTTGGCTAATCACATGAAATCAAAAACTGGAAAGCAGAAAGGTGATAGCTGCCACAGTGGGAAATCACACACTCCCTTCTCCAGCGCCCAGAGACTGAAGCAGTCCTCAAATCTCTTGCCCATTACTTGTATGGGAGGCAACATCCCCTTGAATAAGGACGCTGAGATTATACTTTAAACATAGACAATAAATTCTCCCTCAATCCTTCCTCAAAGGGACTTGAGGTCATCCACCAGAATAAGAGTACTTTAAAGAAAAGTGAATTTCTCATTTCTTTTGAGGCCCTTAGATAAAGGAACTGAGCTGACACAAAGACCAGGGGACCCACACACCATCATGATTGCCCATATAGACTGAGGAGCTTGTAAACATCAAGTAATAAATGTAATCTTTGCCCCAATTCTCCTTATAGTGAATCCATTGGTTCCACAAGCACACTGCTGGTCATTTGTCTGGTTCCTGAATGCATCATTGAGAGGAATATACTCAGCAGTTCACACTGGTTACTTGAGCCACAGAAACTCCTCCCTTGTTTAAGAAAGTAAAGCAGCACCAAAACCACATCCAGAGGAAAACTGAAGCAATAAGTACCACTCTCCAAGTTTAAATGATGCAAAGGTGGTTGACCCCATCAAATCCCCTATATAGTCATTTAATTCACTTGTATGGCCCTTACAAAAGCCAGATGGATAAGGACAGAGGGTGACAGACTACTGTACACTTGATGAAGTTGTAGCTTTAATTATTAATTACATCCTTGATGCTGGATGTAGAATTTTTTCTGGAGAAGATTAACACAACCTTTGAGATATGTTGGCAACTATTCAGTTGTCATATATGTTACTTTCAGTTTTTATCATTAAAAAGTAAAAAGAAAAACCAAAAAGCACTGCTTACAATTATGTGGGAAGGGCAACAGTACATACATACTGCCTTCCTTCAGGTCTACGTTACCCATACTACTGTTACACTATGATCCAAAGGGACCTTGATGATTTTGATATTCCTTAGAACATCTTACTGGCACACTATCTTGATAAAATCATGCTGGTCAGAACTGGCAAATAGGAAGTGACAAATATTCTACATGCTACAACAAGACTCATGTATGTCCAAGAGTAGGAGATAAGTCCTATAAAGATTCAGGGGCCTATTATATCTGTGAGGTTTGTAGGTCTCCAATAATCTGAATCAGAATCTCCCTTCTATGGGAAAGGCCAGTTATTTCATCTTGCATTGCATAACATAAAGAAGCACAGCCTTTAGTGGGCCTATTGGATTTTGGAGGCAACATACACCACAATTAGGCTTACTGCTAAAATGCATTCAGAAGGATACTTGAAGGCTTTCAGCTTTGAATGGGGTCTAAAATAAGGGAAGGCTGAATAGAAAATCCAGGCTGTGGTGAAAGCTCGCCTGCCACTTGAGCCATAAAAGTCAGGAGATCCAATGGTACTGGAAGTACACATGGTGGATAACTATACATGTGGAGTCTCTGGCAGCACTAGTAAGAGAGTTGCCGAGCATATCCCTAAGCTTTTTTTTTTTTTTTTTTGGTGAGGAAAATTTGCCCTGAGCTAACATCTGTTGCCAATCATCTTCCTCTTTTTGCTTGAGGAACATTGTCCCTGAGTTAAAATCTGTGCCAATCTTCCTCTATTTTGTATGTGGGACGCTGCCACAGAGTGGCTTGATGAGTGGTGTACACATCTGCACCCCGAATCCAAACCTGCAAACCCTGGGCCACCAAAGCAGAGTGTGTGAACTTAACCACTACACCACCAGACCAGCCCTCCTAAGCTTTAAAAGAAAGATACTTCCTTAAAATAGAGACCCACTTTGCATTGGAAAGCAGCTTTATTACAGACAGAGCATCTGACCATAGGGGCATCGAACATGTCACCCTTAAAAATAAAACAGCCAGTTATTTTACCAGCAAAGTGGGTTTATTCAGGAATGGCAGAGAATTGCAATTTGGGACAAGCAAGTTATGGCAAAACATAGGCAAGTCCAGAGAGCAAAGGTGAGGGGCTTTCCTTTATGGAGCAAAGGAGAGAGTTGGTAGGGGTGGTTTTGAACAAAAGTCCATTGGAGGAGAGGGAGAGTTCCAGGTGGTGACGACTTCTCATTGGCTGAGTTGTGGTGGTTCTCATTGGGTTGTTGCTGGGCAGGGAGAAAAATCTTCCTTCCTCTTGCTGGGGTGTGTAAAAGATATTTCTTCCTCTTATTGTCTATCAAAATAAAGCGAGTGGCAGTGCATTCCCCTTCTGGTCAAAGCCCAGGCTCAAATATATCATGGTTTTGCTGCAGTAATAATAAAGTATTTTCCCCTTTTGGCTATCCAGTGACAAATAAAAATGGCAAGTAATAGGATATATTGGAATATATGAGGAAGCCATTAGGTGTAAACCTAATTCGGCCTGACCTTGTCTTTCCAAAAGGCCCTGACCGAGGCCGTTGAGCATGCATTGTATATCTGTTTAGAGATTCCCTATGTCAAGAGCAAAGGCCCTTGAGATAAAGGTGCAACTTCCCTCCCCCTCCCAATGTCTCCTTAAGGATTAAGTATCTTTCCTTAGGCTAGAAACGGATTGCTGCGCTCACCTGTGAGACCGCCCAGCTGGAGACAATAGACTTGCCTCCTGCTACGCCCACCAAGATAGCAGACCTACTACCTGCTGTGTCCATCAAGTGCTGTGCCAACACGGCAATCTTGTGACTATTGTGGGAGGGACATTTCAATCATATGTGAAACACCCTCTTTGAGGGTATATAACCACCCTGTGTACCCCCACTTCTTTGGAGTGCTCTGTTCCTTTGTGGAAAGACTCTCCTGGGTTATAATCCTAAAATTTAAGCTCAGAATAAACTCACCCAGATTTTCACTTTTAGATTGGTTATGGATTATTTTCATCCACAGTAGATTGCTCCAGAAAATAGACTTGTGATAGCTACAGAAAATGCATCCTTCATTGCTCAATTGGCAGTTTTTATTCCAGCCAATGACATGGTAAAAAACCTTTTATGATCAGCAACCTGGGAATTTTGAAACCCATCTTATCTCCGCACATTTCTAGGTCTACTTTTTCCCTTCAGGTATTAAATTACACAAATTGTTTTCTTAATAACTTTTGTCCTTGCTCCTTTTATTTTAGTGCTATGTAGATATTTCTGTTTTTGGATGCAGTGTCTTTAGAAGCTAAGAAAAATTATCATTTCCAAATTTTTACAGAAAATGAACTGCATTTGTTTCAGAATCTAGAAAGGAAGAAAATGATGCTAGTAGCTTACACAGGAAAGAATAAATGCATGATGAGCGGCTACCTTTGGGACGTGGTGTGAAGGAAAAATCAAGCATACCTAAACTGCCTTATCTTCACAGTGCAGAACAAGATTTTTTTCCTAACTGTATTGTGATAATAATGATAATGATAATCTTGAGAATAATATCTAATAATTACTTCGTGTTCACTATGTGCTAGTTGTTGTTCTAAGTACTTTACATATGCTAACTAAATTAAACTGCAGAACAGCCCTAAGAGGTAGGTATTATACTTATCCCCATTTTGAAAGATGAGGAACTGAGGCACAGAGAGGTTAAGAAACCTATCCAAGGCTTCATATAATAGTAGTATAACCCAGAAAGTCATGCTACAGATTTCATTTTATGTAACTGGAAAACAGAACTAGGAAGCCCATTGTTTTATCTATAAGATATCAACATAATTTTAATCTGTGTTTTATTTTAACTGAATTAAGGTGTAAGTACAATCTAAGAGCCAGAGAGGTCCAAATGGAGAGTATTTAATGTTATACCTCTGCAGTTCCTAACATCTATTTATTCTAATAAAAATGCTAGATTTCTATTGTCTGATCATAATTTTCAATTAGTCATGATGGTGGAATATGTATTATATCCCCAGCGACAAGAGACAAATTATTCTTCTGCCCTGGTGATATTCAAGGTTATATCACACTCTCTTGTTTAAAACTCATCCTACGTGACCACAAGGCCTCAGACCTACCTAGCACTGTTCAGGAAAGCAACAGAGCGTAGTGGCTAAAAGCATGGCCTCTGGAGTCCTGCTGCTTTGTTATAAATCTTAGCTTCATCAGTATCTTAGTAAAGTTATTTAATTTCTACGTGCTTCAGTTTCCTCATTTGTAAAATTGCAAGCATATCATATACTCTGAAGGGCTGTTCTGAGGAGAAAACAGCACAAACCTTGTAAAATGCTCAGTTGACACTCAGTACCACAATCAAATGTTGAGTCAATGTTAACCATTTTAATTATCTTTGAGGTATTAGCTATGTGCTTTGGGCAAGCTGACATCTCTGGATTACAATCTCCTTATCAGTAAAATGGGGAGACCATCAATGCCTAACATGTAGGGTATTTGAAGAAATTAAGTGAATAAGTAGATGCAAAAATAAAGAGTCTGACACTTAGAAGTCCTTAGTAAATAGCTATTATTTTTTAGAACAATTCAAGATGGGCAAAAGAGCATGCATAAGGAAATTACAGGCTAGTAAAATAAGATGCAATTAAGGTCAACTAGGTTTGCTTTATCTGTGTAGAAAGAATGGCATATTGTATTGGATAGCTAGGATGGTTTACAAAGCAGTCTGGAAAAAGAGGCCCTATCCCATAAGAATTGGTTGGTCATCCAATGCAACAATCTTTTGTTAGGTATAAAACTTCAGGAATTGGGAAACCAGCAGGAAATTGTTGCTTATAGAATCTATACACATGTTTCTATACACTAATAATGAACTATCAGAAAGAGAAATTAAGAAAACAATCCTATTTAAAATCGCATCAAAAAGAGTAAGATAGCTAGGAATAAATTTAAACAGGGAGGTAAAAGAACTGTATATTGAAAACTATAAGGCATTGATGAAACAAATTGAAGAAGACACAAATAAATGAAAAGACGTTATATTCATAGATTGGAAGAATTAATATTGCTAAAATGTCCAGACTATCCAAAGCAATATACAAATTCAGTGCAACCTCTATCAAAATTCCAGGAATTTTGCACAGAAATGGAACAAATAGATCAAACAGTCATAAAATTTGCATGAAAAAAAATACCCCACATAGCAAAAGTAATCTTGGAAAGAAGAACAAAGCTCAAGACATCATGCTCCTTGATTTCAAACTATTGCAAAGCTATAGTAATTAATGCAATATGGTACTGACATAAAAACAGACACATAGATCAATGGAAAAGAATAGAGAGCCCAGAAATAAACCCATACATATATGGTCAATTAATTTATGACAAAGGAGCCAAGAATATACAATGGGGAAAGGACAGTCTCTTCAATAAACGGTGTCAAGAAAATTGGACAACCACATGCAAAAGAATGAAACTAGACCACTATCTAACACTCCATGCAGAAATTAACCCAAAATGGATTAAAGACTTGAACTTTAATACCTGAAACCATAAAACTCCTAGAAGAAAACATAGGAAATAAGCTCCTTGACATAGGTTTTGGCGACGGTTTTTTGAATCTGATACCAAATGCAAAAGCAACAAAAGTAAAAATAAACAAGTGGGACTATATCAAATTAAAAAGTTTCTGCACAGCAGAGAAAATCATCAAAAAAATGATGTAACCTACTGAATGGGAGAAAATATTTGCAAATCATATATCTGATAAGGGGCTAATATCCAAGATATATAAAGAACTCATAAAACTCAATAGCACACAATGCAATTAAAAAATGAGCAGAAGATCTTAACAGATATTTTTCCAAAGAAGACATGGTCACCAATACATGAAAAGATGCTCTATAGCATCAATCATCACAGAAATGAAAATCAAAGCCACAATGAGATATTACCTCACACCTGTTCGAATGGCTATTAACAAAAAGACAAAAAATAACAAGTGTTGGTGAGAATGTGGAAAAAAGGGAACCCTTGTGCACTGTTGGTGGGAAATGTAAATTCTTGCAACCACTATGGAAAACAGTATGGAAGTTTTTCAAAAAATTAAAAATAGAACTACCATATGATCCAGCAATTCTACTTCTGGATATTTATCTGAAGAAAATGAAAATATTAACTTGAAAAGATACATTCACCCAAGTGTACATGTTCATTGCAGCATTATTTACAATAGCTAAGGTATGAAAACAACCTAAGTGTCCATCGATGGATAAATGGATAAAGACATAGTGGTAAGTAGATATATATATATATACACATCACACAATGGAATACTGTTCAGCCATAAAAAGAATGAAATCTTGCCGTTTGAAACAGCATGGGTGGACCTCAAGGGCATTACGCTAAGTGAAATAAGTGACACAGAAAAAGACAAATACCATATAATGTCTCTTATATGTGCAATCTAAAATAAGTTAATTAAAACAAGCTCATAAAAAATAGAATCAATTCTAGTAGAAGAGATAGACACACATGAACACATACATCTTTATTATGCTGTGGAGGGACATTTGGCTTTCAAGACTTTGTAGGAACGTGATATAGACGTGAATTGTGGTAGTGGCAATGGCAATGTTGAGAAGTGAGTACACTCAAGACAAATTAAGGAGACAAGATTTGCTGACCATTTGGTGTAGAGTGCTGAGATAGAATTCTTTTGTTAATAACTCCAAGATTTCCAGCTTGTGTGGGTGAGATTGATGGTGTTCATTGAGATAGGGGAGTGAAATGAAGGTTGGACACATAAATCTACGATATAGTGAGTCTTTACTTGGGAACTAAGTTACTAACTCATGCAGACTTTCATTGTCTCAGTTAATTTCTTTTTTTTTTTAGAATTTTTTTTGGATGTACATCATATTTTGAATTCTGTGTACATTACATCATGTTCACCACCCGAACACTAATTATAGTGCATCCCCTCACCTGTGAGCCTACTCACCCCTTTTGCCCTCCCTCCTCCCCCAATGGTAACCACCAGTCCAATCTCCAATGCTATGTGGGGTTTTTTTTTTATCATTTTTATCTTCTACTTATGAGTGAGATCATATGGTATTTGACTTTCTCCCTCTGACTTATTTCACTCAACATAATACCCTCAAGGTCCATCCATGTTGTCACAAATGGCCGGATTTCATCATTTCTTATGGCTGAGTAGTAGTCCATTGTGTATAAATATCACATCTTCTTTATCCATTCATCTCTTTATGGACACTTATGTTGCTTCCAAGTCTTGGCTATTGTGAATAATGCTGCAATGAACATAGGGGTGCAAATATCTTTTCAAATTAGTGTTTTTAGGGGCTAGCCCCATGACCGAGTGGTTAAGTTCATGCGCTCTGCTTTGGCTGCCCAGGGTTTTGCCAGTTCGGATCCTGGGCGCAGGCATGGCATTGCTCATCAGGCCATGCTGAGGTGGCGTCCCACATAGCACAACCAGGGAAACTCACAGCTAGAATATACAACGATGTGCTGGAGGGCTTTGGGGATAAGAATAAAAAAATAAAAGAAGATCGGCAACAATTGTTAGCTCAGGTGCCAATCTTAACAAATTAGTGTTTTGGGGTTCCTTGGATAAGTACCCAGTAGAATATCTGGATCATATGGTACTTCTATTCTTAATTTTTTGTGGAATCTTCATAATGTTTTCCACTGTGGCTGCACCAATTTACATTCCCACCAGCAGTGTATGAAGGTTCCCTTTTCTCCATATCCTGTCCTATGCCTGTTATTTCTCACCTTTTTAACCATATCCATTTCGACAGATATAAGGTGATAACTCATTGTAGTTTTGGTTTACATTTACCTAATAACTAGTGATGCTGAACGTCTTTTCACGTTCTTGTTGGCCATCTATATTTTCTTTGGAAAAATGTCCATTCAGATCATTTGCTCATCTTTTCATTGAGTTTTTTGTTGTTGTTAAGTTGTATGAGTTCTTTATATATTTTGGATATTAACCCTTTATCGCATATATGGTTTGCAAATACCTTCTCCCAGTTGTTAGGTTGTATTTTCATTTTGTTGATGGTTTCCTTTGCTGTGCAGAAGATTTTTAGTTCAATGTAGTCCCATTTATTTATTTTTTCCTTTCTCTTCCCTGCCTGGGAAGACATGGTTTTCAAAAGGATACAGCTAAGACTGATGTTGAAGAGCATATGGCCCATGCTTACTTCTAGGAGTTTTATGGTTTCAGGTCTTACATTCAAGTCTTTAATCCATTTTGAGTTAATTTTTGTGAATGGTGTGAGATAATGGTCTCCTTTCATTCTTTTGCATGTGGCTGTCCAGTTTTCCCAGCACCATCTATTGAAGAGACTTTCCTTTTTCCACTGTATACTCTTACCTCCTTTGTCAAAAATTAGCTGACCGTAGATGTGCAGCTTGGCTTCTGGGCTCTTGATGCTGTTCCATTGATCTGTGTATCTGTTTTTGTGTCAGTACCATGCTGTTTTGATTACTGTAGCTTTGTAGTATATTTTGAAATCAGGGAGTGTGATACTTCCAGCTTTGTTTTTTTCTCAGGATTGCTTTGACTGTTTGAGGTCTTTCGTCATTCCATGTAAATGTTAGGATTATTATTTTATGAGTAAATGATGATGGGCTTTTTACTTAACACATTATGATAGAGCTTTAACCTTTGGTCAAACTGTAATCTAGATATATATATATCTAATAATAATAAAGAGATACAGTGATTATGTTAACCAAAAATGCAAAGAAGAACAGTGTGATATATCAGAATGAGGAACATAAAAGTAAGAAGTCATGGATTGTAGTTTAGCTGTGATAGTCACAGTTAACCGCCCTGAACTTCCCACAATTTACATACAAAATCAGGACAACTTTAGCCATTTATACTTCAAGAATTGTTGTAATAATCAGATTGGATTGTATATATAAAACCTTTTTGTCGACTGTAAATAAACTCTAAATATAACAGTTTAATTAAGCCGTATTTGGCTTAAATAAGAGATTTCTCTTTCATATCACTCAGTGCTCATCTTGATATCATTTAGTTAGTAATAAGATAGCATGAAGAACCAACATACAGTCTCTTGAGAGAGATATATCAAAACTGATCATAAAAGTACACAAAACAAATTAAAGACAGTGAAAGTGTATAGGAATCTATGAGTTCTTAAAGTGATACTAACACAAGAATCTTACATGCGGCAGAATCAGTTGGTGCTCACCAAAATGCCCATAAACTCTCTTGCACTTGTCAACCTGCTTTGCAGTTAAGTTAGGATCATTTTTCTATTTCTGGCCATAATGTGAGTCACATCTAGGCTGAGGCAATTTAAAGTCAGTGTGCTTCATCCATCCCTCTCTTCTGCTTCAGTGGCAACCTCAGAAGCCACATAGTACAGATGGCACAGCTGCAAGATGGCAGACTATCTGCCAGGCTGGGTCCATGAATGGCTCTGTGGAGCAGACTCCTTCTGATCTGCAATGGCTATGTAATGTGGATGAAGAATAAACTTTTACTTATTAAAATCACTGAGATCTGAAGGTTAATTTGTTACTGAAGCATAACCTATCATTTTATGCTTAACATATATAACTTTCCTTAAGAGAATTAACAAGAAAAGAATAATGTGTCCACTACATACTCAAGAGTTCACCAGTAGTATTGGAAGGGATGTGGAGAACACTGATACATTGCTGGTGGCAGTGTAGATTGGTATAACCATTTTGAAAAACATTTTGACATTATCTGAGAATGTTTAAGAAATGCCCAAAGCCTAATCTTCCAAGTCTACTCCTGGGTATATAGTTCTAGAGAAACGCATGCATATATTAACTAGGATTCATGAAGAAGAATGTTCATAGAAGCATTGTTTACATTACCTAAAGTTGGGGGCCAATAAGAATGTCCATAAATAATAGAATATATAAAGTCCTTTTGGTATATTCATACAATAGGATGTTTTGTGATAATGGAAATGAATGAACTCCAATTCAAGCAATAACATGAATAAATCTGACAAACAACATTCATGGAAAGAAGCAAGACATAAACACAAAACCGTAGTGTTTGGGATAGAAATGGAAACCCATGCAATTCCATTTATGTATATTTCAAAAACAGGCAAAACTACATTTTTGAAGGATGCATCTATAAGTGAAAACATATATTAAAACAAACATGGAAATTGTTACCAGAAATGTCATTATTGTGTTTGTCTCTGTATGGGATAAAATGTCCTATGACTAGGAAAAGAGACTAACAATATTCCATTTCTTGACATATGTGGTGATTCCATAAGTGTTCACTTTATAACTCTCTGTTATACTGTACATATATGTTTTAGATATGTGCTATACATTCTCTCCCAGCCCAAAAAATTATCATGAACTTTTATTCTCAACATAAATCTCTATGCAGACACTACAAATATTATCAGGTCATCATCATCATATCATCATCATGTGAATATTTGTTAACCACTTACCAAGGGCCAGGCACTGATTAAAAAGACTTTATATGTAAGTATTAACGGATTTGATTCTCATAAAACATGTGGTAAATAAAGCAATCAATCTCATAGAGGTTAAATTACTTGCTCAAGTTCAGATAACATGGCTAGAAATTGGAAAAGCCAAGACTAAGACACAAGCCATCTGATTCAAGAACCCACACTCTTAATCACTACACTTTATTAGATTCCACATGGTATGGTATGAGTTACTGTTTGGTCCTGGAATGAGCAAGGTGAAGAAGGAGAGACAGAGAAAGATACTAAGTTTTCAGCCCGAAAGGAATAACCATATAGCAAAAGTAATATAATAAATACATGCACTAGTTAAAAATGAAGACGTAAACTAACATTGTGGCATTGTGGGCATTGATGTGCCAGGCGTCTTTTTACCAGCCTGCCTCATTTTTGTGAGGACAAAAATATGTGCCAGGGTTAAATTCCTTAGAAACAAAATCAGTGATAAAAAACTGCTAAAAAAACCTGCTAAAATATATTATTTGAAGGAAAAGCATCTCAAAAATTATATATTTTTTTGTTTTTTGACTTACTTGATAACTTTCAGCTAAATATTTTATGATTCTTCTTTTCTTGTCTGTTTATTCACAAATATCCCAAGATCACTTATTGTTGTCCTACTAATTTTTAGCAGTAAAATTGTATCCCAATTCTAGTCTTCAGAAACAATTTGACTTTGCAGACTTATGCAATCTCTTATGCCTTATTTTAGACGTCCTGAAGGTTTATAGACCAATAGTTGCTCCCAATTTATTTGTTTTATTGTGGTATAAATCTAAACATGAGATCTAGTGTCTCAAGAAATTTTTAAGTACACAATGCAAGAATATATAATCTGTTTTGTCTTTTAAAGGGTTAAAAAGCTTAACTTTTAAAGTCCAATTTATCTATTTTTTCTTTGATGGGTTATGGGGTTCTGTTTGTTTCTTTCTTTGTCCTAAGAAATCTTGACCTACACTAAACACTACCAATTGTTGAAAATTATATGGAACAACTTGATTTTTCTTACACCGATGGTGTGAAAATAAATTATTTTAACTAATGTTTGGCAGGATCTGATTAGCTCAATTAATCCATACTCTATGACCTAGAAACTCCAATCCTAGGTGCAACCAATAGCAATATGTCCACACAGTCATGACAATACATATATAGGAATATTCTTGGCAACACTACTTGCAATAACTCCAAACTCGAAATAACCATATGTCTATATTAGTATCATTGATACATAAATTGTGGTATATACATTTAGTGGAATACTATCCAGGGATGAGAATGCATCAAGTACAATTACACAAACAACATGAATGAATCTCACAAACATAGCTCGGGGGCAAAAAAGCCAGACTCAAAAAATGTACATATTATTTTATTCCATTTATATAAAGTAAAAAAAGCAAAACAATCTATGCATTAGAAGCCCGGATAATATCTTGCCTTGGAGAAATAGTGGAAAGGGGAAAAAGAGGGTTTTCAAGGTGCTGGTAATCTATGAAATAAGTAGTCATGAGTGTTTGTTATATGAATGGTTATATAAGTGGAATTTTAGTATATTTATAAAAAATCATCAATTTATACACATGTGATCTATAGACTTTTTTATTACACCTTACAATCAGTTTTACATAAAAGCAACAACAAAATCATAATAATGTATAATAAGACCAACTTTATGGGAATAAATTTTAAATTTTAAAATTTAGATATATTCCTTGTCAAACAATTCAAAACAGGCACAAGAAAAAATTATCTCTTTATTTTTCAAATAAATTAAATATATAATTTAAAATATTCTTACAAAGAAACCTCCAGGTTCAGCTAGCTTCAGTTGTGATTTTTTCAAATATATTTACATGAGAAATAACATTAATTTGAATCACTCTTACAGAGCATACAAATCATGAAATTCTTGTGAACTTGTTTTATGAGGCCAAATTAGCCTTCATATAAAAACTTTCCATAAATATTACATAAAACGAAACTTTCAGGCTAAAATCTCTCATAATCACAGATGTAAAAATTTTAAGCAATATGCTAGCAAAACATATGCAGTGATATGTAAAAAGCACAAGACATTATGATTATCCATGGTTTGTTGCCAACCACACTTATTTGACTTAAGTTTCTGCTACTATTCTATCCACATTTAATCTCTTTCATTCTATACATTCTATTATCCAACTTCAATGTTTATTTCACATTTCATTGGGCATATTTTTTGATGTCTTTCTCATCTTCAATTTAAATTACTGAAATGCTATGCATAATTCAATGCTTATCTTTATCCCTTCTTGTCAGCAGTAATTGCTCACCTTTTAAAATTCCCAGTCTTTTGTAGCATTGGTGGCAAATATATATATATATCATTTATCAGTTACTTGCATATATCTATTGCCTCCTGGCTACATTTAAATATTCTTTAAGGGGCTGGCCACGTGGCCGAGTGGTTAAGTTTGCGCGCTCCACTGCAGGCGGCCCAGTGTTTCGTCAGTTCGAATCCTGGGCACGGACATGGCACTGCTCATCAAACCACGCTGAGGCTGCGTCCCACATGCCACAACTAGAAGGACCCACAATGAAGAATATACAACTATGTACCGGGAGGCTTTGGGGAGAAAAGGGAAAAAAAAAATCTTTTAAAAAAATATAAAAAAATAAATAAATATTCTTTAAAAGTATTTGTGTAAAGTTTGTAGTATCTAGAAAAGTAGCAAAGTGCTTTATAGGGAAGACACAAAAATTATTAAAGACATGAAGTATTTTGATGTGAAGAAGTA
This sequence comes from Equus caballus, assembly GCF_041296265.1. NCBI lineage: Eukaryota > Metazoa > Chordata > Mammalia > Perissodactyla > Equidae > Equus > Equus caballus. The sequence continues at coordinate 83,435,980 of NC_091715.1, forward strand.
ATTGACTCCCATATTTACTTTTGTTCAGAGGTGACAAAATATTTAAAAACTGGTATGACCACAGGCACTGAAAAATCAATCCAACTCTTTGCAGGTCATAATGTTGGAAAAGGATTGTGGAGGCCTTCTGTTTTATAAATTATTAGCTTTTTGGGAGTGTGTCTTTGGATGGTCCATGGGTTCCAAAGAAAGAGACCTGTTAGCTAAATCAAGGCTTGGCATATTGGCCATGTTCCCATTGGTTTGGAAGGATTTTAACAACCAACAGTACTGATGCACAATGACCAAATATCAGTATTCCTTATTGTTTCTGAAAAATATTATTTTATCAATATTAATTTATTGGCAAAACTGACATTTAGTAAGAGATACTTGAACAACTTTTCGAAAGGTAAATAAGAGTTTATACCAAGCAAAAAGCAGAACTGTGTTGTGGTAACATGTATTTCAAGAAGAGGGAGATGTTTATAAATTAGCTTGACATTCTTGAAGAAATAATAAATAAAAGAAGGAAAAATAAATAGTTTGATTAGAGTGTGTGGAGAATTGGAGATTGTGTTGGGAGATGACATTGGTTAAAATTATAAAACCTTTTTATAGAGAGTATATTATATGCCATGATATAGACTTTGGCAATTTGGAATTATTATATATTTTTTATTTTTAGAGGCAGATTGACATGACTGTGTTTGTTTGTTTTTTTTTTTTTTTAAAGATGCAAGTAATTGGTATAGTGTGGAGCCCAGATTGGTATGAGAGCAGATTGAAGCCAGGGCTATCAGGTTATAGTTTGCTGTGGTTCATGTGAGAGATCATGAAGGCTTGAACTAAGTTAATATGTGGAGTGGAAGAGACAGTGAAAATGGAATGGATTCAAGAACTATTTGAAATATTAGCATTTACAAGATTTTATAATAAGTTGGATATGGGGTATGTGAGAAAAGAAAAAGAATCAAATGCTTCAGATTTCTGGATTTAATTGATAATGATGTTCTAAGCTGAGAAGGAAGGAACACTAGACAAGCATTCTTTGAGCACAGTAGCATTCAATAACTGTTCATTGAAGAAAGCAAGACAAATTGGTATCATCTAGCTATAGAACAAAGTGATGTGTTAAAATATAAAAAACTGGAAATAAAATGTACTTTTGTTTGATAATCATAGTTCTAAAATTATTCTGTTATTAAAAGGAGCTATATTTGTACTGATTATCCATCAAGATTGCTGTATCTCAAAACACAATTTTATAGGCCGGGAATCTACTCCTCTGTCAGTGGTTCATAGGCTTATTATATAGAATATCATTCTGGTTGACCTCCCAACACTGAAGCTATTTATAACATGTCACGCATTTTACGACACATTTCTTTGGTTTATTTGACTGATAACAAGTACATATATGTAGTTTTTCTCCCCACTTTCTCTAGTTAGATTTGAAAAACAAATCTACTACTGCTGAGTGAGTAAGCTTCTAAGGATAAAGATGCAAACTGCTTTAGTCTAAAATATAAAATATTTTCAAGATGAATGAAGTATTAACAGGTTTGAACACAACTTGGGCTAGCTCTGTGGCCTCAAGGCTACAATCCCAAATCCAATACGAGAGGTGAAAATTTATGTAATGTTTAGTAGAAATATATAAACACAATCATTTGAATATGTCAGATTAATTCACATGCTTTTTAAATAATTAGTTATTTCTACATTAAATTGAAAAATAACTTTGGATAATGAATACATAACTAATATTCTTAACTCACTTTGTTCAAGTAAACTGAGAATGACTATCTCCATTATACGAAATCTTCCATTTATATAATAAGAATGTGGTTGCCAAGCTACTGAGTGGTGAAGAGATTTTACCAAGAACAAGAATCCATAAACAAAAAGAAAATTATACTAAAAGTTTTCCATTGTTTGTAATTCCTTCTTCATTTGCTAAACATTAATTGGGCTTCATTTCCATTCTGCATAAAGAAACCACTTTGATATTGTTCTTGACATAAATTTACTAGTGATAAATTTTCTCAAATTTTTTTAAATGCCATTCTATTACTTTAATTTTTTTAAATAAATTTTTATTTTGAAATAGCATCAGACTCACAGAAAATTGCGAAAGTGGTACAGTGTGTTCCGATGTACACTTTATTGTGCTTACTAGTGTCTTACTTCACTACAGTAAATTGTCAAAACAAGGAAATCGATTTTGATAAAATACTATTAACTCAGGTACATACCTTATTCAGATTTTACCAGTTTTTACGTACACTCGTGTGTGTGTGTTTTGTAGTCCTATGAAATTGTATCGAATGTGTAGATTTGGGTGACCGTCACCACAATTATGATTTATAACTGTTGTATTGCTACAAAGATACACCTTCATGGTACTCCTTAATTATCATAGTCTTCTCATACATTAAGTCACTTAATTCCTGGAAGCCATGGATCTGTTTTCTATCACTAAATTGTAGTCACTTCAAGAATGTTATATAAATGAGATAATAAGATATGTAATTATTTGAGATTGGTTTTTTTCAGTTATCATAATGTTCTTGAGATTCACCCTATATGAATAGTCTATTCTTTATATTGCAGGATAGTATTTCATTGTCTAAATGTATGACAATTTATTTGTCTGCCCATTGAAGGACACTTATGTTGTTTCCGTTGTCTGGCTATTACGTTTAAATCTTCCATGAACGTTAGCGGACAGCTTTTTGTGTAAACATAAGTTTTCATTTCTTTAGAGCTAATACAAAGGAGTGGAAATGCTAAGTTTCATGTAAACTATCTGTTTAACATTTTATATATCAAAAAATCTGTCAAAATTTATCCACATTAGTTATACCATTTTACATTCCCACCAGCAATATACGAGAGATCCCATTGTTCTAAATTCTCGCCAGCCTTTTTTATTACCAGTATTTTTTTAATTTAACAATTAAAATAAATAAATAATGGTTATCTTGTGATTTTAATTGTCATTTATTAATAACTAATCACCTTGAATATTATTTCAAATGATTATTTGCCATTCATATATATATTTTTTGTGAAGTGACTGCCTGATATTTTTGTTTATTTTCTAATAGAATTCTTTGATTTATTAATTTTAATTTAGTGAATTCTTCATAAAATCCACCTTAAATGTGAGTATTTCATCAGATACGTGATTTGGAAATATTTACTCCAAGTCTGTGCTGGTCTTTTCCTCCTTTCAATAAGTCTTTTTGCAGAGCAAAACTTTTACATTTGGATGAACTCTAACTTATGGATTTTTTATGGATCAAACATTTGGTGTCACGTTTAAAAATTATTTGTCTAACCCAATATCACAAAGATTTTGTCTTATCTTTTCTTTTTAGTTTATTTTTTCCAGTACAGTTCAGTGGTTTTTAGTATGTTCACAAATTTGTACAACCATCAGGACTGTCTAATTTAAGAACATTTTTATCACTGCAAGAAGAAACCCAGTACCCATCAGCAATCCTTCCTCATTCCTCCTTCCTCCCAGCCTATTATGGGTTGAATGATGCCCTCGCAAAATATGTATGTTGAAGTTGTAATCCCCAGTACCTCAGAATGCAGCTTTATTTGGAGATATGGCTTTTACAGAAGTGGTTATGCTTAAATGAAGTCATTAGGGTGGGTGTGCATCCAGCAAGATGAGTGTCCTCACAAGAAGAGGAGATTGGGACACAGAAAAACACAGATCAAGGGGTGACTATATGAGAATACAGCTAGAAGGGGCCATCATCAATTCAAGGAGAGAGGCCTCAGAAGAAGCAAAATCTGCCAACACCTTAATCTTGGACTTCTAGACTCCAGAAACCGTATAAAATAAATTTCCTTTGTTTAAGCAACCCAGTCTGTAGTATATTGTTATGGCAGCCCTGGCAAATTAATACATAGCTGCTGGAAACAACGACTCTACCTTTTATCTCAATAGACTTGCCATTTATGGATATTTTATTAAAATAAAATCATACAATATGTGGCAAAATGTTATAACTGTTCATTCATATCATAGCATGTACAGTACTTTATTCCCTTTTTCTTGTTTTCTTTCTTCTCCCTAAAGCCCCCCAGTACATAGTTATATATTCTAGCTGTTGGTCCTTCTAGTTGAGCTATGTGAGGCGCTGCCTCAGCATGGCTTGATGAATGGTGCTAGGTCCACACCCAGGATCCAAACCAGTGAAACCCTGGGCCACCAAAGCGGAGCATGCGAACTTAACCACTCAGCCATGTGGCCAGCCCCACTTTACTCCTTTTTATGGCTTAATAATATTTCATTGTATGGATGTATCACATTTTGCTTATCAATACATTGTTTTATGGAAATTTGAGTTGTTTCAACTTTTTTTGACGATTGGGAATAATTCTATTGATATTTATGTACAAGTCTTCACGTGGGCTTGTGTATTCAAGTCTTTTGGATATATATCTAGGAGTGGAATTGCTGGATCATATGATAACTTTATGTTTAAATTTTTGAGGAAATGAGTATTAAATGGATAATAAAGGAAAACTGTGGACAAATCTATGGTCATAAATTTGATGACAGAAGAAATGGGTGAATTCCTTCAAATACAAAAACTACACAGACTCACAAAATGAGAAATAGATAATCTGAATAGGCCTACATATATTACATAAATTGAATTAATACTTAAAAACCTTCCAAAAAGTACAGCAACAGATTCAGATGGTTTCACTGGTGAATTCTAAGAAACATGTAAGGAGAAAGTGACACTAATTCTCCATAATCTCTTCTAGAAAATAAGAGCAGATGGAATGCTCCCTGTTATGGTTTGAATTCTGTCATCCAAAGGTAAGTTAAAGATTTGACCCAAGTACATGTGAATGTGACCTATTTGGAAATAAGTTGTTTGCAGATATAATAAAGTTAAGATAAAGTCATTAGGCTGGACCCTAATACAATATGCCTGGTGTCCTTTTAAGGAGACAAGGCAGAGACACACAGGGTTAATGTCATGTGACAATGTAGGCAGAGATTGGACTTATGCTGCCACAATACAGTGAATGCCTAAAGCTATCCGAAGCTGGAAAAAGCAAGGAAGTACTCTCCCCTAGAAGCTTCTAAAGGAGCATGGCTATGCCAAAACCTTGGTTTTGAACTTCTATCCTCTAGAACTGTGAGAGAATAAATATCTCTTGTTTTAAGCCATCCAGGTTGTGGTACTTTGTTATTGCAGCCCTAGGAAACTGATACACTTTCTAACTCATTCTATAAGGTCAATATAACCTAATACAAAAAACAGATAAAGACACCACAAGAAAGGAAAACTACAGACCAATATCTCTTATTAACATTGTTGCAAAAATCCTCACAAAAATATTAACAAATCAAATCTAACAAAGTATAAAAAAGCATGGTACACCACAACCAACTGGGATTTATTCTAGGTATGCAAGACTGGTTCAACATGTGAAAATCAATTAATGTAAACCACCACATCAAGACTAAAGAAGAAAAAAACATATGACCACATAAATTGTTGTAGAAAAAGCATTTGACAAAATCTCAACTCATGCATGATAAAAACTCCCAGCAATCTAGGAATAGAGAGATACTTCCTCAACTTGATAAACTACATGTACAAAAACCTACAGCTAACATTGTACTTAACGTTGAGAAACTGAAGGCTTTCCTTCTGAGATGAGGAACAAGGTAAGGATGTCTTCTCTCACCACTTATATTCAACATTATACTGGAAGTTCTAGCTATTGCAATAAGAAAAGAAATGGAAATTAAAGATATGCTTATTGAAAAGGAAGAAATAAAACTATCTTTTCTTTCCTAGATGACATAATTGTGTATGTTAAAAATTCCAAAGTATCAACAACAACAAAAAGTCCTGGAACTAAAAAACATATATAGCAAGGTTGCAGGATACAAAGTTAATATACAGAGGTCATTTACTTTTCTATGTACAATCAATGAATGATTGGAATTTGAAATTTAGAAAAAATGTCCTTTACAATAGCAATAAGAAAAAATGAAATATTTAGGTTAAGTCTAACATAATATGCATAGGACTTATATGCAGAAGACTAAAAATCACAGATGAAAAGTCAAAGAAGCTCTAAGTAAATGATGAATATTTCATATTCATGCACTAAAATAATCGTTAGGATACCCATTTCTTGCAGCTTCATCTGAAGATTCTGTGTATCCTCAATCAAAATTTCAGCAAACTATTGAATGGTATTGGAACAATAGCATATTCATATGAAAAATTAAACCTAGACACGGACATTACAACTTACAGAAAAATTAATGCAAAATGTATCATAGATCTAAATGTAAAATGCAAAACTATGAAACATCATGAAGAAAACATAGGAGAAAATCTACATGTCCTTGTGTTTGGTGATGAGGTTTTTTTTGCTAATATTGTGGTAAAATCTATGTAACAAAATTTATCAATTTTACTATTTTTAAGTGTGTGGTTCAGGAGTATTAACACATGCATATTGTTGTGCGACTATCACCACATCCATCTCCAGAACTTTTTCATCTTCACAAACTGAAACTCAGTATAGATCAAACCATACATCTCCATTTTCCTCTTCTCCTAATCCTAGGCAAGCACCATTCCATTTTCTGCCTCTATGAATCTGACTACTGAAGGTACTTCTTATAAGTGGAAACACACAATGTACTTTTGTGCTGGCTTATTTCACTTAGTATAATGTCTTCAAGATTATTCTGTGTTGTAACATATGTTGAAATTTCCTTCTCTTTAAGGCAGGCTGAGTAATATTTCATTGTATATATCCCTCGTTGTGTTTATCCATTCATCTGTTGATAGACACGTGTGGGAGTCTCAACATGGAAATCACAATTATTTCAAACTTTCCTTGGTAGTTCCAACATCTATGCCAACTCTGGGTTTGGACCTTTTTATTGCTTTCACTCTTGAATTTGCTGTGTTTTTAATTTTTTGCACGTGGCATTTGATTCAATGTGAGAAATCACATTTTTAACAGTAGAGACTAAGTTATATAATTGTAATGCCTGGAAATGGATACAACCTTTCTTCTAATAGAGTGGCTGGAGGGATTGGCTTGATTTAGTCAGGAGTTTCACTGAGTTTTGTTTTTATTTTTTCTGTGATTACCTTTAGGATACCATAGACTTCAAGTTTGTCTAGCATTAACTCCTGCTTAGGATGGAGACTGTGGTATTAGAGGGTTTGTCTCAATGCTTTTGTTCCATCATTAGCTTTAGTCTTTTCCCATGTGTCTTTTCTCCAGAAGTAGTCTCTCTTCATGCTCTCCCAGTTTTAGACTGTTGTTGAGTATCATGTATTGCTTGTCAGGCTCAGGTGGGGGCGGGAGAAGTTACTCTCTAGCCTTAGTCTTTGGTAGGCCCTATGTGCCTCAACCTCTGTGCTTGGTTCTTTTCATTGAGCCTGTCCCCTTCCTGTAGCAGCCAAACTTGGCCTTATACATTTACTGTGACTTGTGTAGGAGTGCTTTTTCTTAACCTTTTCCCAGTGTTTGTTGACTGCTGCTATTTGTACAGGATCTTGGACCCAGGGCAATTCTATGTCCCTTCCCTAGAGGTTAAGATTTATTTTTCTAAAAATTTATTGTTTTTGGTTTTCCCTTCTCCCAGGTGCAATAGGTTTTCATCTGTACCCACTAGGTGATAAAGCTTGGTGCTCTTTTCTCAAGCACTTAAAGCTTTTATTCCATTATGGAAGCTATTCTGAACTGTGACGCGTGGCTTTCCTTCAATAGTAAATCATATCCTCCTCCAGGCTTGAACCACTGAGACAGACTCACTGCTGTTGTACAGTAAAGGATTAACTCCACCCAAATAGAGGTCTGGACTTTCTCCTTGGACCCTGGGAGGTAATCTTCAAGGCCTTAGAATGTCTTGTCTGATGATAGTGTCTTGGTTTGCCTGGGGACTTGGGCCACACCAAATATTCTATGCTCTCAATGCAATTTAAGGAGGGGAATTTGGGCCATGTGCTATCAGCTCAGGCAGTCAACTACAAGTGTATGACCAATCTCCAATAAAATCTCTGGACACCAAGGATTGAGGGAGCTCGCCTGACTGGTAATACTCTATAATTTTTGTCACACATTATTGCTGAGAGAAGTTAGCACTGTCCACAACTCCAGTGGGAGAGGACAAATGAAAGCTTCTACTTTAAACTCTCCTGGACCCTGCCCCTTGTGCCTTTTCCCTTGGCTTATTTATTCTGTATGATTTTGCTATAATAAAACTTAACTGTAAGTATAATAACATTCTGTGAGTTCTTTGACTATGTCTAGCAAATCACTGAACCTGAGGTTGGTCTTGCGGACACACAAATCTTCAATTAGTATCAGGAGTGAGGGTGGTCATAGGGACCCTTGAAGTTGCAGTTGGTGTTAGAAGTGAAAGTGGTGCTGAGGAGTCTCAGAATTTGTACCTGTATATTGCCCTGGCCTCAACACAGTGAAAGTCTGTGGAGAAGACTATTTGAGTAAGTAAAGATTCTCACTGTGTCTGCAATCTGGGGCTACCAGAAGCTGTAGGTTGTTACACTATCCTACTTTTGATCTTTAAAACTTATTAAAAATTTTTACCACATTTCTGTGACCTGATCATAGGGCACCTAGAATTTCTTTTTGCCATTCTCTGCCACAGGTGAGCTGGTACGCATATCCCATCACTCCTTGGAGGAGTCCTATCTTTTCTTGGAATCCAAGCTACTTGGTTGTACTTCAGCTCTAAAGTGTTCAGTATAAGCCCTTATTTTGTAGTCTATCTGTCTTTTTATCATTTTTAGGATGAGAGTACCATTCTGTCCAGTTTTCTACATGCTAAGCAGAATCCAAAATCTACACAGGGTTTTAAATGGCCTGTGCAATATTTATCATGATGGACTGTGTGCCAGGCCATAAAACAAGTGCTAACACATTTAAGTTAATTAAAATCAAACAGATGATATTCAATGACTGTAATGAAATTATATTAGAAAACAATGAAACATGGTATATAATAAGCTGCAAGTATTTGAAAAGTAAACAAGACACTTGTAAATAACACAAGGGTCAAAGACAAAATCATAAAAAAATAGAAAATATTTTGAATTAATTTATAATAAAGATACAATGTCTGTGGATTTGTAGGCTGCAGTTAAAGCTGTGAATATATTGAAATGTATATATTTAAATGCTAATATTGGAAAATAAAGATGGAATAAAATCATTGACCTAAAGTTCAACTTGGAGATGCTAGAAAAAGAACAAAAGAATAAATCTAAAGTGAGTATAAGGAAAAAATTGATATAGAACAGAAATAAATGAATATTAAGACCTAAATAATGTCAAATGTTTACAAAGTCAAGAGTCAGTTTACTGAAAGGTCAACAAAGTTGATTAAATATTCATTAGATTTTTTTAAGAAAAAAAGCATAAATTATCAATTGTGTGAAATATTGGGAAGATATAACTATTCTTATAGATACTAAGGGAATATTAAAAGAGCATTATGAACAGATTTTCGCTAAAAAATTTCACAACTTAGATGCAATGGACAAGTTCCTTGAGGCATAAAACTTTTAAAAACGGATACAATATAATGGAGAGAAAATTTTAATAGTCCATATATATTCAAAAAATTGAAAGTTATCAAAACATTTCTCCAAAGAAAGATCCACACTTAAACTATTTTATTGTTGAATTATATCAAGTATTTAAGAGAGTAATAAAATATGTTACAAAGTCTTTCAGAAACTAAGTGACTAGCTAACTCCTCTCAACTCATTTTATTAGGCCAGCATAAAGCCAATACCAAAATCTTACAAAGACATTGCCAAAAAAAATATAGACCAATATTCTTCTTGAACATGGATACAAATATCCTTAAAAATATTAGTAAATGATATCCAGGAAAATATAAAAAGTATAATCCAACATGACTAATATGGGGTTTATCCCAAGACTGCAAAGCTAATTATTTGACAATCATCAATGTAATTCACCAAAAATCAGAATAAGGAGAAAAATCCATATGGTAATTAATATGAATGCAAGGGAATCATTGCAAGAAATTAAAAAATCATTTATCATGAAAATCTGCTAGGAAATTCATAAGAGAAAGGAATTTCCTCAATCTGATAAAGGGCATCTGCAAACAAACAAGGAAACAAAAAGACCCAAACTCTACTGCCAGCACCATTATTGCAATACAGTATTGAACTAAAATCTAGACTAGGATGAGGTTCTTTACTATCTCTACACTCCATTGTAGTAGAAGCCATGTGCAGTGCAGTAAGGCAAGTTAAAGAATAAAAAGCATAAACAATGCCAAGGAAGATGTAAAATTGCCTCTAGTCACAAAAGTCATGATTGTTTACATAGAACATTTTAAATAATTTATAAAACAACCGGTAGAACTAATAAATCAACTTAGCAAGATAAAAAGATAGCCAATATGCAAAAGTAAATTGTATATTTATAAATTAGCTGAAAACAATTAGAAGAAGAAATTAAAATGGTTTCATTTACAATAGCCTGGAAAACAAATCCAGAGTTAAAATAAAACAATAATTAAGCTTCTCATTTTTGATACAATTATCACAACAGCAAAAAGCAGTTTCCTGAGTGATAGTAAAAAAATAAACATAAGAATTGAGTATTCCACTTATTTTATCTATAAAATTAGAAAACCATTCAAAAGCCTCATATATCCCACACAGCAGACAATATGAAGATGAACAAGTATGACAACTCACATTGTTTGAGGACAACTCACATTGTTTGAGGTTTGCTCTTTGACTCCATTCACACTTTATAGATAGTTGTAGAATTCTTGGATTTCTATCTACTGACTTCACCTAGGCAAACTTCTCATCTGTTGTAACCATATATCAAAAAAGCATGCAGAAAGAAGAAAAACTTGAATGCCAAAAAAAAAAAGGAACTCCAAAGAGTACAGGTGAAAAAACTATTGTGTAGAATTTTGTGGGTAACAAAAAAGAATAAAAAAACTTTGGGCAGCTGATGCATATGGACAACATTGGGAGTACAGGAGGGAGTAGATATAAAAAAGAGACAGGAGAAAAACCGTCTACGAAGTGGTGAAGGGTAGTAATGTGAAGAAATATAGCGGGACTGTCAACCCATCAGATTAAGGAGTTTTCATAAATTTAAATAATGTATGGTGTGTACAAATTTGAAAAAATAGATTATGTCCTTGTAGAATTCGTAAAGAATAAAAATACATGAAAGAGAGAGAAAGGAAGGAGGGAGGAAAGGACAGAAGAAAGGGAGGAAGGAAGAGAAGAAGGATAGAGGGAAAGGAGGGAGAAAAGAAGGAAGGAAGGCAGGGAGCAAGGGAAGGTGGGAGGGAGGGATGGAGGTAGTTGAAGTTGTAAAGAGGGAATAAACACGAGAAAAGTGTAATGAATTTTTTCTCTTTAAGGCTCCTCCAGACTCTTAAATACTATGAATCTTAAAACACAAAGGTGAGTTAGTTTAGAAGTCTTCATAGAGCAAATATTGTGGGAAGAAAAAGGTATGCATTGATCAGAGTAGGAGAACGCCTAAGGTCCAATAACCAGGAGCTCTGATGTCCAAGGTAAAGATAGATGTTCCAGCTTAAGAAGAAAGAGAGAATTCGCCCTTCCTCTGCCTTTTTTTTCTATTCAGGCCCTCAACAGATTGGACGTTGCATGCCCACATTTTTAAGGGTGGATTTTCTTTACTTAAAAAAGAAGAAAAAAGTTGTTATTATTCACAGATGATATTGCTATTTATATAATAGCTTATCTAGTTACACAATATCTTTTCTATAGGAAAGAAAATTGGAATCCTGTATACTGATTCCAACAACTGGAAAATGTGAATTTAAAAAATATATCATCTATAACAGCAAGCAAAATAAAGCTTCCATAGGAATTAATACATCACATATATTCAAACCTTTCTGAAGAAAAATACATTACGAAATTTCTTTTTGAAGATTGGCCCTGAGCTAACATCTGTGACCAATCATCCTCTCTCTTCTAACTTTTTTTTGTCCTCAAAGCCCCAGTACATAGTTGTATATCTTAGTTGTAGGTACATTATGAAATTTTTGAGAGCCCCTAAAATAATCCCAAATAAATTAAGAATTACATGATATTTGTTATTGGTTTTCTATTGTTGCTATAACAAATTATCACAGACCAGTGACTTAAAGTAATACAAATTCATTATCTTGCAGTTCTGTATGTTAGACATCCAAAACAGGTCTCACTGGGCTAAAATCAACATGTTAGCAAGGCTGCATTTCTTTCTGAAGGCTCTAGAGAAGAATCAGTTTGCTTGCCTTTTCTAGCTTCAAGAGGCCACCAGCTTTCCTTGGCTTGTGACACTCTTTCCCCAGCAACATAGCATGTCTCTGACTCTGCTTCTGTCATCACATCTCATTCTCTGACTTTTATTTTTCTCCTTTCTTCTCACGTACCATGTACAAAAACCAAGTGCCGATGAACTAAATACTTAAATGAGACAAAACACTGCAAGACTTTTAGGTGAAAATAAAATTCAATACCATTATGACTTGGGATAATGAAGGGTTTCTCAAGATCTTAAAAGAATAAATCTTACTGGAAGCGATTTATACATTTAAAAACAAATATTAAAGAAAACGACCAGAAAAAATAGCACTACTGGGAGAATATAGTTATAATATTTATTGAGAAAAACATATTAGCATCTGGAATACATGTACACACAACCAGGTAAAAAAATAGAGAAAAATTTTTAAAAAATGAAGAGGGATTCCACAGAAGACAACATTTAAATGGAAAATAAACATAGGAAAAGATACTCAACCTTGTTAGTCAATTATGGAAATTAAAGTACCATTAAATTAAATTAAAACCACCGTTTAACACCTACTATATTGTCAATTTTTTTGTTATACAATACCAAGTATTTGTGAAGATATGGAACCACATAAATTTTTACACACTGTGCGTGTGTAAATTTTTATACACTGGAGTGTGAATTTATACCCCCACGTTGGAAAATAATTTGGCAAAATAATTTGCACAGTGTAGGATGTACATTCACTATGTACATACACCTAACAATTACATTCATTGTTGTACGTCATAGAGAGATTCTTGTACATGTGTATCAGGAGAAACAAGAATATTCATAACAGAATGATTTTCTAATATCCAACACTCGGAAGCGACCTAAATCTTCTTCGGAATTACAGTCGATAAATGAATTGTGTGGTGAAGAGTAAATAGTTGAGATTCAAACTCAATACCTGCTTTCAAGGTGCTAACAGGACAGAAAGTGAGGCATAAAAATAAGCAATTGAGTGGAATAGATTGTGATATATACTAAAGAGGCATTAGATCCCAAGAATATAAGACATTTACATGCTAAATATATTTCAGTTAAATATCTGAATAATAGTTCAAGACAACATATATTACTCACCGTATTACAAAAAACAAAGTCATGCTATGTTTTTTGTTGAGATGCTGCTAAGGACTTTTCAATGACTTGGCTTTTTCTCATTTCATTGCTTTCCTAAATGCCCAGATTCTACTCCTCTCCACATATTTTTTCTCTCTACTGACCACATCAAAGTAGCATATTTAACACTTATTACCAGACACATATATCATGAAGTCTTGACTAGATTGAGATGATGCTTGAATAGTTTATTTATTTATTAATTTTTAAACGTTTGTAGTTTTAAGTGCTCTGGGAACGGCCCAAGTAAGGCCAATGGAAGGTAGATTGTAATAGGTTAGAAGAATAAGTTCAGCTGGGCCTAGAACATGTTTAACAGGTTTTTAAAATTTTTTTGTGAAGTTTAACTCCCAAAGTAAGAGAAACAGACTAAGAGGAGCTTGAAGTTGTTTGGGACAATGTATAATGCTACTGGAACGCGTGTGGCTGCTCTGATTTCCTTCACCTTAGCTAATGCCTCCATATTTTGTTATTTTGCTGTATCCCCAGTCGATAGCCTTTTGGAAATCTATCAGCATCTGTATGCCAGTTTATTGGGTGCAGTGACCCGCCTTGTTTGCAAGGAAACTTTAGAAATTTCCTGCTGTTTCAGTGAAAGTTAGAAAATTACTCTCTAATATGAAATGTTAGTTAATATTATATTCCATAATCCCCAGTATAATTCAATTATAATTTAATACATGGAGGCCGTTTATCTACAACTTAAGAAAAAGTTACCCTAGTGCTTTTGAAAAAGCTAATTCACTTCAATGGTGTTTCACAAAGAAAAGAAGGTGTTTTTATCCTTTTCCAATCTTTTCCACTAAAGAGAATGAGTAACCTATTATGATAATTTTGAGAAATCATAATTTTATTAGCAATTCAGTCTATATTTATATAATCCTACAAGATATAGATTAAGGTCTTTTTGTCACGCCAGTTTAGAATATTCATAAAACAAACAAAATTTTTTTATACGATTTTACATAAATTTAATAAATTTCCCACTGTGACTCAGTAATAACTCAGTAAGTCAGATTCCTTCATCTTTGGTATAGCCAATAAACAGCTTTATACTTTTACAGTCAAAATATTAATGAAAACTATTTATGGGCTCTGAAGAAATGCTGTCTTAGTGTAATGCTACTCTTTTCTTCTTCTAAATCACGAACTATGACCCAAAGAAAGATAAAACTAGAGGAAATGAGTACTAGGTAGTTCCAAATGTCTTTCTTTCTTCTATCTTCTTCCATTAAAATTATATACAATTGTCATCATTAAGAACTACCCAAATTATGATCAAAATAAATTGTGAACGTCATATTTGATTCAGTAAATATATATGTATTAAATACAGATTGTAACGTATGTGTGCTGAACTCTTGCAAGAAATCAATTTTTCTACCACAATTCAGATATCATCTATATTTTATGAAAATCTATTTAATCTATTTAACTGACAAAAACGGCATTAGCATTACACCTATCTCCCAATATCTTGTCTTTTTCATCCATTCATTCATTGCCCCTTCCATTCTACCACAAGTCAGTGTGCTAAGAGAATACAATATAGTTACTTCAGGCAAAGGCAGATTCAAAAAAGTACCGTACAAAATATTGAAAAACAAGGATATTCAAGATTCTATTATATTTGTTCGTATAAAAGTCTGGAAAAAATATTATTATATTTTTTGCAGCAACATTTTCAAAACTGCTGCATGTCTTTTGTACTCACCAAAATTACTGCTATACAAATTAGTATTTTGTAACCATGATGAACACTTCAGTTTTTAAATATGTAAACAACTAAAACGAATGAAAACTTTCTTGGGCATTGGATTTTTATTGTTGTTCTAAAATAAACTATAAATAAGGAATATTTTGTTAATCCATTTCTTTACAGGCAACTTATCAAAGCAAAGTAACAACAATGATGAAAGTAGTAGTCATGTCTTATAGACTATTTGCTATATGCTAGGCAGTGTTCTACAGTCTTTACAATTATTTACTCCTTTAATCTCACAACACTGTGCAGAAAATGTTATTACAATTTCAGCTTTTACACCTGAGAAAACTGAGGCAGAAAGAGGTGAATGACCTTATTCAGTGCCATGCAGCTAATAAATAGCAAAATTAGAACTTCTCAAATATAACACATGCATATAAGAAAAACATACCAAACATCTGTGGGAAAAAGTTCCTTACAATTGTGGAAATTAGAAACAATAGATGTTATTTGTAAATATTTGTGTTCCTGAAGTAGGGAAAAAAATGACTAGCAGTATTAGATTCTGATTTAAATTATTTGTGTACTGAGAAAAACTGAAACAAAGTGAGATTCAAACTACATTCTTTTAGAAAGAGTAATTGAAACTAAAAACAAATTCCATGTATTTGAAAACTTGAAAGATGATTTGCCAGATACAGAAGACACTGATATCTATTTAAAAGCAAAACACAAATAAGCAAGCAACATTAATTTAGATTCTACTCATTTAGCTTTTGTTATAGTTTGGATACAGCCTGAACTGAAGACGGCCTTTGCATTATTTACCAACAAAGTAGTTTTTAAGTAATTTTTCTTATATAGTGTCCCTGTGACTTTGGTTGAGTCACATAACTTCTCAGAGCCCTTATTTGCTCATCTGTAAAATGGAGGAAATGACACTAGTTGTATAGGTTTGTGACATGAATTAAATGAGACAATGTATGGGAAACCACTTAGTAAACTGTAGGGAAATACAAATATATGATATCATTTTTATTCAGCATACATGATTAAACTTCTTGGGAAAATAAATCTTCTTAAAGCTTCTTTAAGTATTTTAGAAGCACCAGCTTACTACATCTATTTTATACACTGATTTTTAAATTATTCTTATCTATTTGTGAGTAAAATCCAGTTCTTTTCAGGAACATTTATTTAACCGAGGTTTTGCTAAATATACGTATTTTTGTAAAATTATATATTTGAAAAATATGCTCTATAATTTAATGTCTTACTATGGCTTCCTCGTCTAGGAAGCCTTTACTCATTCTGCTAGTAAATAAGAGAGGTTACATTCTACATTCCAAGTGCGTCGTGCAGAATCACTCTATTCTCTGTAATCAATTTGCAGTGTTAGTTTGCATGAAATTTGATTGACCCTGGCTTTGCCACTTCTTTAAGCGAATTGCTAAGCAGTCCTGGAGGATATCCCATAACTATATGAGTTGATGTCACTATAACTTTCTCCAAAATCAACTAATTATCCCCCTTCTCTAACACAGTAGCTGTTATATTCATTTTCCTGAAGCTCATAAGGCACTGTCTCAATCATCAGACACCTTGCTTTCAACTTCACGGGGAAAATGGAGCTACCATACGGAACTCCTTCAGCTTCTTTTCCCCATGACTCTAATCTGGTTTTTCATCTACATCCACAGTTACCAGCTTCCCTTCAGATTCGCCCAAAGTATTCCTCCCTCACTGTCCATACAGTTGATCCTTCTGCTAGTGTTTTGTAGCCTGAATTTTATCCTATTTCCTTGTATTGTCAATCTCTTCCACTCCACAGATTAATTTTTTCTCAGCATCAAAAGATGATGCACTCTCTCCTTTAAAAAGAATCCTCCCTCACGTCTTGAGCCTACTTGAGCTACTCCTATATCCCTTCTCTTAACAGCATTCTTTTTTAAAGAACGGGGATACACTCACTACCCTTGATTCTTCAACATCCATTTACTCCTCACACAATCTAACATGGTTTTGTTCATCCAGGATCACAAAGGCTACTATAACCGTCAAATCTAATGTGTGATTTTCAGCGCTCTCTTAACATTTCTGCACACTTGACACTTCACCTTCTCCTTTAAATTTTCTCATTCTATGGTTTTTGGGATACCTAATTTCTCTCCTACTTATATGACTAGTCTTTCTCAATTTCTTTTAAGGACTTCACTTTCTTATTTTCCTTTAAATACTAGTATTGGCTGGCTTTCTTTTCACTAAATACACATCACTGGGTTCATTTTATCCACATACAATTTCAGGTAGCTCTGCTTTGATGAAGACCAACTTATCTCCAGATTATAGCAATTTTCTGAATTTCAAGGGAATGGATTTAAGTATCTACTGGCTTTTCCCATTTTGATGATCCACAGGGATTCTAGCATTGGCATATTTAAAATGAAACTTTCCATTTTTCCAGTCAAACTCAACTCCTAAATTATCTACCTATATCAATGATTGACAGTGCCACTTACCCATTTGCTCAATCCAGAAATCTTGAAATCAAATTTGAAGGGTTCAGATTTTTCACGCTATAACATAAAATTCATTACCAATCCAAGTTGATCTAATCTCATAATGTTTCTTAAATTTGTCCACCCTTGGTTCCCATTACCACTATCTTACTTGAGACCCTCATGATGTTTTGTAATCTTCTAATGGGACTTCCTCCAGTTTCCTCCAGACGAAGTCCATCCTCTGCATTGTTGCCAAAGGAAAAGTTCCAAGCTGATCACAGTTTTCCCCTGATCAAAGTCATTTGATGACTGTTAATTATCTAATTTATAATTTCAATATATTTTTAGCATGAAATATTCAATGCAGAAACTTGGCCCTTGCTAACCCTTCCCACCTCATTAGCCCTGACACTATATTCAAGCCATTTTCATCTACTTTCATTTGTAAAACTAACCATGTCTAGCAATGCCTCTGTGCCTCAGAATATGTTATTTCTTCTGCCTGGAATTCTCATCTTTCACTTTTTTACCTGTATGACTTGTATTCATTCTTCAGGACTCAGCTCAAGAGTTTCCTTAGAAGGCTTCCCTGAACCTTTAACCTACCCCTTCCTTTTGGCCCAGGTTAATTTTTTTTTTTTTTTTTTTAGGAAGATTAGCCCTGAGCTAACATCTGCAGCTAATCCTCCTTTTTTCGTATTTTTTGCTGAGGAAGACTGGCCCTGAGCTAACCTCCATGCCCATCTTCCTCTACTTTGTATGTGGGACACCCACCACAGCATGGCTTGACAAGCGGTGCGTAGGTCTGCACCCAGGATCCGAACTGGCGAACCCTGGGCCGCCAAAGTGGAATGTGTGAACTTAACTGTGTGCCACTGGGTTGGTCCCTGGCCCAAGTTAATTTTGATACACCACTTTTGTCATTCCATAGCATATTAGGTCTACCTTTATATGCTCATCACATAGTAAAATATTTTGTCCACTTAACCTTCTCTACCACTAAATTGTGAGGTCTATTAATATATGTAAATAATATTTATCTAGAACCTATACATTCCAGGATTTTATTTTATTAAGTATGATTGACTTGCAATAACCTATTAGTTTCAGGTGTATGTTGTAAGAATTCAATATTTATACACATTACAAAATGATCACCCCATTAAGCCTAGTTACAATCTGTCACCATACAAAGTTATTACAATATTATTAACTATATTCCCTATGCTGCACATTACTTATTTATTTTATAACTGGAAGTATGTACCTCTTAATACCCTTCACCTATTATGCCCAAACCCCAACCACTCCCTACTCTGTTAACCCCAGTTTGTTTCCTGTTATCTGTGAGTGTGTTTCTGTTTTGTTTTGTTTGTTCATTTGTTTTGTTTTCTAGATTCCACATATAAGTGAAATCATACAGTATTTGTCTTTCTCTGACTTATTTCACTTAGCATAATACACTCTAGGTCCATCCATGTTGCTGCAAATGGCAATATTTCATTATTTTTTATGGCTGAGTGATATTCTATTGTAAATACATATCACATCTTCTTTACCCTTTATCTATCCGTGCACACTTGGGTTGCTTCCACATCTTGGCTATTGTAAATAATGCTGCAAGGAACATGAGGGTGTACAGATCACTTCAAATTAATGTTTTCATTGTCTTTGGATAAATATCTGGAAGTAAAATTTCTGGACAATATGGTACTTCTATTTTTAATTTTTTGAGGAACTTCTGTACTGTTTTCCATAGTGGCTGCATCAATTTACATTCTCATCAACAGTGTACAAAGGTTCCCTTTTCTCCACATCCTCACCAACACTTGCTATTTTTGCCTTTTTGATAATAACCATTCTGACAGGTATGAGGTGGTATCCCATTGTGGTCTTGATTTGCGTTTTCCTAAAGATTACTGATACTGAGCATCTTCTCATGTGCTTGTTGGGCATCTATATGTCCTCTTTGGAAAAATGTCTGTTCAAGTCTTCTGCCCAGTTTTTAATTAGGTTGTTTGGTTTTTTTATATTAAGTTGTGTAAGTTCTTTATATATTTTGGGTATTAACCCCTTATTGGATGTAAGTTTTGCAATTATCTTTTCCCATTCAGTAGTTGCCTTTTTATTTTATTGATGGTTTCCTTCATTATGCGAAAACTTTTTAGTTTGGTATAATCCTATTTGTTTATTTTTACTTGTGTTACCCTTGCCTGAGGAGATTGGTCACAAAAACTATTGCTAAGACCTATGTCAAAGAGCTGACTGTCTATGTTTTCTTCTAGGAGGATTACGGTTTCAGGTTTTATATACAAGTTTTTAATCCATTTCAAATTTATTTTTGTATATGGTGTAAGATAGTAGTCCAGTTTCTTTTTTTTCTTTTGCATGTAGCTGTCCAGTTTTCCCAACAATATATATTGAAGAGACTGTCTTTTCCCCATTGTATGTTCATGCCCTTTGTTGTGGATTAATTGATATATGGGTTTATTTTTGGACTTTCTATTCTACTCTATTGATCTATGTGTCTGTTTTCATGCCAGTACCATACCATTTGATGACTATAGCTTTGTAGTATAATTTGAAATCAGAGAGCATAATACCTCCAACTTTGTTCTTTTTTTCTCAAGATTTTTTGGCTATTCAAGGTCTTTTGTGGTTCCATACAAATTTTAGGATTCTTTATTCTAGTTCTGTGAAAAATGTTGTTGGTATTTTGATGGGGATTGCATTGAATCTGTAGACTGCTTTGAGTAGTATGGACATTTTGGCAATATTAATTCTTCCAATCAGTAAGCATGGAATACCTTTCCATTTAGCTGTGCCATCTTCAATTTCTTTCATTGGCATCTTATAGTTTTCAGTGTACCAGTCTTTTACCTCCTTGGTTAAGTCTATTCCTAGGTATTTTATTGTTTTTGATGCAATTATAAATTGGATTCTTTTATTAATTTCTTTCTGATAGTTCACTATTAGTGTATAGAAACACTACTTATTTCTGTATATTAATTATTTTATCTTGCAACTTCACAGAATTAACTTATTAGTTCTAATAGTTTTTTGTTGGAGTCTTTAGGGTTTTCTATGTATAGTATCATGTCATCTGCAAATAGTGACAATTTTACTTCTTCCTTTCTAATATGGATGGCTTTTATTTCTTTGTCTTGCCTAATTATTGTGGCTAGGAATTCGTATACTATGTTGAATAAAAGTAGTGAGTGGGCATCCCTGTCTCATTCCTAATCTTAGAGGAAAGCTTTCAGATTTGACCATTGAGTACCATGTTAACAGTGGTTTTGTCATATATGGCTTTTATTATGTTGAGGTATGTTCCTTCTATACCCACTTCATTGAGAATTTTTATCATAAATGAATATTGAACTTAAATTTTGTCAAATTCTTTTTCTGTATCTAATGAGATGATCATATGATTTTTATCCTTCATTCTGTTGATGTGGTGTATCATATTGATTAATTTGCTGGGTTAAACCATCCTTGCATCCCTGGAATAAACCCCACTTGATTGTGGCATAGGATCCTTTTAATGCATTGTTGAGTTTGGTTTTCTAATATTTTGTTGAGGATTTTTGCATTCATGTTCATTAGAGATATTGGCCTGTAACTTTATTTTTTTGGTGTCTTTGTTTTTGGTACCAAGGTAGTGCTGGACTTGTGAAATGAGTTTGCAAGAGTTCCTTCTTCTTCAGTTTTTGGAATACATTGAGAAGGATAGGTATTAACTCCTTTTTAAATGTTTGGTAGAATTCACTTGTGAAGCCATCTGGTCCTGGACTTTTGTTTTCTAGGAATTTTTAAATTGCTGATTCAACTCCATTCTTTGTAATTGTTCTATTCAGATTTTCTATTTTTTCATTATTCTTTCTTGGAAGGTTGTGTGTTTCTAGGAATTTATCCATTACTTCTAGGTCTTCCAATTTGTTGGTGTGTAATTGTAGTAGTCTCTTATGATCATTTGTATTTCTGTGGTGTCAATCATAACTTCTCTTTCATTTTGGATTTTATTTATTTGGGCCCTCTCCTTTTTTCTTGATGAGTCTAGCAAAAGGTTTATGAATTTTGTTTACCTTTTCAAATAACCAGCTTTTAGTTTCTTTGATCCTATCATCTTTTTAGTCTCTATTTCATTTATTTCCACTCTGATCTTTATTATATCCTTCGTTCGACTAACTTGGGTTTTCTTTGTTCTTTTTTCTAGTTCCTCTAGGTGTAAAGTTAGATTTTTTTATTTGAGATTTTTCTAATTTCTTTTTTTTTTTTTTTTTTGAGGAAGATTAGCCCTGAGCTAACTACTGCCAATCCTCCTATTTTTGCTGAGGAAGACTGGCCCTGAGCTAACATCCATGCCCATCTTCCTCTACTTTATACATGGGACACCTACCACAGCACGGCTTTTGTCAAGCAGTGCCATGTCCGCACCTGGGATCTGAACCGGTGAACCTCGGACCACCAAGAAGCAGAATGTGTGAACTTAACTGCTGTGCCACTGGGCTGGCCCCCTTTTTTTTTGTTTATCATTTCTTGAGGTAGATTTGTATCACTATGAACTTTCCTCTTAGAACTGCTTTTGCTGAGTCCTGTAGATTTTGGAAAGTTGTGTTTCCATTTTCATTTCTCTCAAGGTAATTTTTGATTTCCTCTTTGATTTCTTCATTGACCCATTGGTTGTTTAGTTGCATGTTGTTTAGTCTCAAAGTGTTTCGTTTTTTCTAGTTTTCTTCTTGTAATTGATTTCAGGTCAAAAAGATGCTTGATATTTCAATCTTCTTAAATTTATTGAGACTAGTTTTGTGGACTAACCTGTGAGCTATACTGGAGAATGTTGCATGTGCACTTGAAAATAATGTGTATTCTGCAGTTTTTGGATGGAATGCTCTGTATATATCAATTAAGTTCATCTGGTCTGATGTATTTTTTAAGGTTATTGATTTTCCATCTGCATGATCTATCCATTGATGTAAGTAGGGTATTAAAATCTCCTACAATTATTGTACTACTGTTTATTTCTCCTTTTATGTCTGTTAATATTTACTTTGTATATTTAGGTGTTCCTATGTTGGGTACATAAATATTTATGAATGTTATACTTTCTTCTTGGACTGACCTCCTTATTATTATTTAATGCCCTTCTTTGTCTTTTGTTACAGTCTTTGTTTTAAAGTCTCCTTTGTCTGACATGAGTATTGCTACTGCAGCTTTCTCTTCATTTCTATTTGCATGGACTATCTTTTTCCACTCCTTCGATTTTCAGTCTGTGTGTATCTTAGATCAGATGTGAGTCTTTTGTAGGCAATATATAGATGGCTCTTGTTTTTTACCCTTTCAGCCAGCCTATGTATTCTGATTGGAGAATTTAGTCCATTTACATTTAAAGAAATTATTGATAAGTATGTACTTACTGCCAATTTGTTGGTTGTTTTCTGGTTGTTTTTGTAGTTCTTCTCTCTTTTTTTTTTTTTTTTTTTGGTTTCCTCCCTTATGGTGTGATGGCTTTCATTAGTTTTATGTTTGGGTTCCTCTCTCTTTATCTTGTGCATATATATTGTAGGTTTTTGGTTTGTGGTTACCACAAGGTTTGTATATATCAAACTATATATATAGATTTTTATAGTTTATTTTAAGGTGATAGCTGCTTAAGTTCCAATGCATTGTAAAAGCACTACATTTCTACTGCTCACCTCATGTTTTTGACATCATATTTTACATCTTTTTATTTTGTGTATCCCTTAACTACTCATTGTAGTTTTACTTGATTTTACTACTTCTGTCTTTTACCTTTAATACTAACTTTTTAAGTGGCTGATCCAATTCCTTTACTAAATATTTGCCTTTGCCAGTGACTTTTTTTCTTTCATATATTTTTTTATTTCTACTTGTGGCTTTGTTTCCCACTTAAAGAAGTCCCTTTAATATTTCTTGTAAGGCTGGTTTAGTGGTGATAAATTCCTTCAGTTTTTGCTTGTCTCGGAAACTTTATCTCACCTTCAACCTGTCCAGGAAGAGTATTGTTGGTTGTAAGTGTTTTCCTTTCAGCACTTTAAATATATCATGCCATTCACTTGCTTGCAAAGTTTCTGCTAAAAAGTCAGTTGATAGTCTTATCAGGGTTCCCTTGTATGTCACTTATTATTCTCTTGCTCGCTGTAAGATTTTCTGTCTTTAAATATTGTCATTTTAATTACAATATGTCTTGGTGTGGATCTCTTTGGGTTCATCTTGTTCGGGACTCACTGTGCTACCTGGACCTGAATGTCTGTTTCCTTCCCCAGGTTAGGGAAGTTTTCAGCCATTATTTCTTCAAATAAGTCTTCTGCTCCTTTCTCTTCTTCTCCTTCTGGGAAACCTATAATGTGAATGTTAGTATGCTTGATGTTGCCTCAGAGTTCCCTTAAACCATCCTCATATTTTAAAATTCTTTTTCTTTTTGCTGTTCTGATTGGGTGATTTTCACTATTTGGTCTTGCAGACTGCTGATCTGTTCTTCTGTATCACCTAATCTGCTGTTAATTCCCTCTAGTGTATTTTTTCATTTCAGTTATTGTATTCTTCAATTCTGACTGTTTCTTTCTTATATTTTCAAACTCTTTATTGAAGTTCTTTCTGTGTTCCTCCATTCTTCTCCTGAGTTTCGTGATCATCTTTATAACCATTACTTTGAACACTTTATCAGGTAGCTTACTTATCTCTATTTCATTAAGGTTTTTTGTTGAGGTTTTATCTTGTTCTTTTGTGTGGAACATATTTCTTTGTCTCCTCATTTTCTTTGACTTCTTTGTGTTTGTTTCTATGAATTAGGCAAAACTGTTACATCTCCTGGTCTTGAATGAGTGGCCTTGTAGAGGAGCATCCCCTGAGTAGACTGCATGTGCTGGGTGATTTTGGAAGGCCAGCTAGCACTGGATCAGGTATGGGCCAGGGGAGTTCCTGGGAACTCTGCATTCAGGCTGCCTCAGTGGGATTGCTGGAGCTGGAGTGGACATGAGTCAGGGGATCCGAGTGTGTTCTGTGCTGGGGCCACCCTGTTGAGAAAGCTGGGGCTTGAATGGGCACGGGCCGAGTACCCTAGGCTACACCATGCTGGGGTCTCCCTGTCAAGGTAGCTGGAGCTGGAGTGGATATGAGCCAGGGGGTCCCAGGTCATGCCATGCCAGGGCTACTTGGGTGAGATGGCTGGAGCTGGTGTGGGCAAGGGGCCCAGGGTGCACTAGGGTGACTTTAACAAGCTGGGTAGAATATCTGGACCATGCTCCTACCCACACCATCGAGGTGGTGGAAGAATGCAAAGAATGTTGCTTCTTGGCGCCTCCAATCTTGGAAAGAGTTATAGCAGTTCCTCGCTCATTTCGGAGACGCTCTAGTGTTAGTAAATGGATTTCCTTCTTGTATAATCTAGGTGCCCTTTAAACCACTGTTTTTTTTGCTGTGCTTTGCAGGTGGAAAGGCTGTGCATGGGTCCCTCAGTGATATCCCTCCCTGCTGCAGGTCATGGTATCAAAGGTGTGGTTCGCATTGATACTGTGTCTTTGTCTCTCTTACTCTTTTCTATGTGATCCCTCTATTGTTTGTTGTACAGAAGCTGTTCTATCAGCCCTCAGTTGTTTTTTAGGAGGAATTGCTCTATACGTAGGTGTAGATTCAGTGTGTCCTTGGGAGGAAGTGAGTTCAGGATCTTCCTATGCCACCTTCTTGGACTCTCCTTTTGTTATCCTCCTGGCATTTTTCTTAATGTTAGGGGTACAGAATATTCAAGAAAGTCATCTTTATATCTTCATAATAGCTTACTAACAGAAGCTTTTGCTTAATTTTATATCAATCTTTAGCATCAAGCCTCATGCTTATCCTGTAAAAGATACTTGTGAAATGTTTGTTGAATATATCAAGAAATAGATGAAGATATAAATCATCATTTTTGAGCCGTATATCCACTAATAGATGCTACCTCAGAATACTGCTTTCCATTTTCTCATGATTACTTACAGGGATTTGCCATCCTCCTTACATAGCTAGACTTAATTTTCAAATGACCTTCATAAATAAGATACAGTTTCCTATTCCTTTCATATTTATTTTCAATAAATAGTAATATCACTTAATGAGAGAACTGGGGTATTTTTGGGTCCCCACTGTAACTCTAAACAATCTATTTTTTGGCTGCAGTTTTACATTCTCTATCTGTGTTGGCTCTTAATCAAAGCTTGTTGAATGAATGAATAAATAAACATGATCTGGCCAATCCAGAAAAGTTGTTTATGTCAGAATGAACCCTGTCCTACTAGATTTATCATTTTATTAATTTCTGCATTCAAACTGTTTGTTCAACAAAATAATTACTGAGAGTCTATTTTTTGCCAAGAATTTTTCTGATTCCATAAATAACAAACAGGTTTCCTTCCCTCATGGAACTTGAATTCTTTTGAGATTCTTCTACTAATGGTTTTGCACTTAAGCTCGTGTTGTGTCCTGTCACATGTTTGTATATCAGCTCATATAAAACTGACCCTATTTCCATTTTATTTCTTGATACAAAACCTAGAGCATCATAATACTATATGCATTTATTAGACTTTAACTTTTATTTTCTTTTCATTCTCAAAGAGTTAGTAGTAACTACCTTAAAATTGCTGTAATTTGTGCTTAGCTGTAAAGGTAATTTTGTTTATATTTAATTAAAAACAAGCAAATTCTTTGTAATTTGTTTATGAGTTCTTTTAAAAATCTTCCACGCTTTCCTGAATCATTTAATATAAACCTTTCATATTGAAAACTTTTTGCTTTTTTCAATTATAGATTTTTCTTTTGTCTTCGCATTTTCTATCTCAAGATCCTATTTGACTAAAATCACCAATTGCACATGATTAATTTGCTACAAGTGTTTTTTTCCCCCAAATAAACTGTACCGTCATACTAAATAATATCTTTTCAGAGGAAATATGAAAATATATTTACATTAAAGAGATAGACCATAGTAATCTCTTTATTATAGTTAACCAAAACTTCATGAACTCATTAGATTAATGAATAATTGTGAATGTAGGATTAAAATGTAACAAATTATTTGTAAAATATATAGTTACTGTTAGGAGAGGAAATGATGAAGAACATTTTTCTTCATTTCACAAAGCAAAACCTAACTTTTAATTGTTTCTCAGCTAAATTAATTTTAAGCACCAATTAAAATTATAAGAAAATTATTACTGTGATACTGCACACTTTCCTAAAAAGAAAACCAAGAATTATCTATCTATTGTAGGCTGTAGATGATCTGTGCTTAAGAGTCTAAATAATGCAATAGTGTGTGATGAAAATAATTTTACCACCTGATTCCACCATGAAATCACCTGAGTGATTTCAGGGATCTTCACAGAATTATTAGTATTCTTAAGCTGTGTAGTGGACAAATGTCATCTGTAGTATGGAACACTGTGTTTGGAGGAAAACTGAGGTAGCCCCACAATTATACTGGTGTGATAGACAAGATTTTTCAAGAGGTGGATTCTTTTATTTCCTAACTTATTTTCCACTGATTGATTACCCCTGAGCTACTTTCAAATCAAAGGTATTTAGCATTTCGGAGTTGATATAATGCTCATTTATCTAGAACCAATATTACTTACAGTTCAGGTTTACTTGATAACTAGTAATATTGAAATGTTATTCAATCCCTCCCTTTTCTCCACACATCCACACATACCTTCTCTCTTTCTTTTTGGATCTTAGTACCATTTGAAAGTTATGACTGCTTTTGATTTATATTTTATTAAAAAAAGGAAAAAATTATTTGAAAACTAATTTAATTTATTGAAATTTCTGCAGAAATTTTATATAGATTTCTACCCTTATATACATTCTCTTTGCGGTATTCAGGAAATGTATTCATATTATAAACATGTAAGAGTCTGAAATTATTGAAGAAATATACTATTTGCAATATTTTTGTATAGAACTACTTACTCTAACACATAGTCCAAAATATCCTTCATATTCCTTACTGGTTTTGTACTTCAAAATAGTTTACATGGTGAAAATCTGGAAATTGCATAGATTTCTTTTTCATCATTAATGTCATCTATTTGTTTTCAACAAGTTTGAGTCAGCTGATGGCCAGCTTCTTTTCTAGGGATCAAGTAGGTTCACAAATATTATAGACACTACATTTTAGAAAGTTGGCTATGGGAAAAATACAATTATAGATATTAACCACCTGCAAACATCTATTTCCACCCTTTTTCATATCAGTATCTTCTGAGCCTTAATTTCTATTTACAATAAATATCAGTTCCCACCAAGTACTTGCCACACCTTCTTTGTGCAGAAATAATCAGCTGATTTATAAGGAAGAATTTAGTAACATTACTTTATAGTGTTTTATATGGAGACAATGATCCTTAGACAGAATTTTTCACATTTTAAGGGGTATGGTTTGATATTGACTTGAAATAACCAAATATTTCCATCTGTTTCCAAGGGAGAAGTCCACATGCAGAAGAATATACAGGAATTTGTCAGCTGAAATAAGTACTCCCCTTGGAAAGTTGCAATTTTTTTGTGTTGTAGATTTCACAATTACACATGAAAGAAATGATAAAAGAATTAGATTATTTAGAACTCTCCACAGTTTGACTATATTGTTATTTATAAGCAGCTACTCTGAAGGAATCACTTTTAGAGAAATGCAGGTTATAATAACGGTTAGGGTATAGCTAAATTTGAAGAAAGATTATAAAGAACTATAATATGGTAATAGAGTAAAACTTTAGAGTGAAGATGTAAATGTTAGTATATTTTCCAAGTTTAATGCTTTTGGTGTCTTTTTCTCAATAAACTGTTTCATTGTGGAATTTTTAATGAATGATTTTATCCAACTCACCTATTTTTGTGGTTCTGAAACATAAATAAGAACTACTCAGGTGTAGCCAAGCAGTATTAACTATAAAAACTTCATGTTTTATAGATCAGTGGTATATAAATGCAATAGATACAACTGGGGGAACACTCAGGTGACCTCGAATCACCAACTCCTTAGTCATTATGCTCTCCTGCTGAGTCAGGAAATCTCAAGTTACTCTAGTAGAACAAATAGAAGGGAGTAGAAAAGGCAAGCTACATCCCAATAGAACTTTATCATAAAACATTTTTTTTCTTATTCTTGAAATTCTCAGACTCACTATCACCAGAAGTGTGAAACAGCTGAGCATTTTTCATTAATAATTATATGTCTAATACTTTATTATAAGATGCAATTGTTACAAAAACTTACTCAAGGTGTGAACTTTTGTTTTATTTCCACATTTCCTTTAATATTTATTCCAAAATGAGCAAAAAACCATATATATATATATATATATATATGTTTTTTAGTTCTTGTTTTTTGGTCAAAATATCACATTTACTCTAACAAAAATAAAATAAGCATCTGCAAGGAAATGTACATAGATTGTTTTTAAAATAACAAAAAATATTCCCCACTTTTGAGTCCAGTAGAGAAAATGACTATTACAGTCCTTGTGAAAACCCCATAGGCGCTACATTTTTTAGTTAATAGGTTTTCATACCATATGTAAACCAGCTTCTCCCTAGAATTGTCTATAATATAATTTCAAAATTAATAAAGAATAATAATACTATGTAATTTTCTGATCCTCTATTTTCATTTCATGGTTTTCAATACTCCCACTGCTGACCTGTGATGTCAATGCTTCCTGCGATGGAATATAGATTTAAATCAAATGTGAATACAGTAGAAACAATGTAAATTCAAGAGCATTTTTTGAGAGAGAAGATATTTCACAAAATATTTTGGTAGAAGTTAGTTATAAAACTGCATACAAACATGAGGAGATAAAAAAGTGTAAGATTGAGCTACAAAAACATGCTGAATTTCTCTGCTCTAAAAGCACTATTTTGCAGACACCAAAGTACATGTAAGGTAGGAATTTATATTGATATAACGCTTCCACATCATAGTTTGGCAATAGTTTAAAATACATTAACAATTTTCTACTCTTTCTGGTAGAGATTTGGCTAGCTGAATACAAAGTTTAATTTTTTTTCTTCATAGATAGCAAGGTTAAATTTTCCAGTGTACCTTCTTAAGGTGGTGCCATGTGACAGAGTTCTGTTGAACGCAATGTGTGTGGAATATACAGCACTTTTAACGCGGGTCCAAAAACAATCCTTCTTGTGATCCTTCATGTTCTTTTCCACTTCTGACTGTCTAGAATGGAGACAACTTCAAAGACATCCATTAGAGTGATATTTCATATGAAATAAAGAGATATTAAGAAAATGTGTGAAAATTGACACAAGATATTAAACAGCTCTCAAATTTACAATAATTTAAGGGAATACTTATATAAAATGTGAAATAAAAATAAAGGGAAACTAGAATAGCAGTATAATATGAGCTTGATACATGATAAGAGAAGATAATTGATCAATGGGAAAAATTATTTAAAAAATATGTTAGAAAAATTGATGACTAAAGAAAGTTTCCAAGTATACACTTGCATTGTACTATACACCAAAAGTAATCCTAGATGGATGAAAGAAAGGAAAAATAAAATTATAAAATACTCAGAAATATTGGACATGAAAATAAATTAATATGGAACAGTGAAGCAATTTTTTTTCATTTAAAACCATGGGAAAAATGCCTGATAGTTATTACTGTACCAACATTAATATTTGTGAATACCAAAAAGCACTATTGATGAAACCAAAAACAAATGAACAAACCTGGGAAATATTTGCAACACTGGTTTCCAAAAATTAAAACCTCAACAAACAAATAAGAAAAATTCTATTACTTCAAGAGAAAAAAGGAAGAATCAACAGACTTGATGAGCTCAATCATGCATACAGAAAATAATGTAATAATACAAAAAATAATTATTAAAAATATTTAAAGTGTTAACTACAGCAAAAAACACTGTATTGTATATTTGAAAGTTTCTAAGAGAGTACATCGTAAAAGTTCTTATTACAAGAAAAACCATTTGTAACTATGTGTGGTGATGGATGTTAACTAAACTTATTATGGTAATCATTATGGAATATACACATATGTCAAATCATTATGTTGTACACCTAAAACTAATACAATGATATATAACAATTATATCTCAACTAAAAAATAAATTAATTAAAAAGGGCCCAAGATCAAGCTCTGAGAGACTCCAAGCCTTAAAGGCCAGGAGGAGAAAAGGTTAGCCGAAAGAGAAGTTTAGAATAAATAGGCAGAGAGAAAAGAAGAAAACCCCGAGAATAAGGCACTGTGAAAACTAACGGAACAGTGTTATAAATTCTGATTAGTGGTAGTTGAAATAGTACTTTTAGAATCATGTTTTTAGTATCTATGTATTAAAATAGTTTTTGGTTTTTTTTTTAGTTTCCTTATCAATGTTACTAGCTACTGATGTAAAGAAACTCTAGAACACAACCAATCCTTAATTGGGGACCAACATAAGCAAAGCAAAAGGAAAGTTTAACAAACTTTGTTGAATTCTTACTATGTTTGCAGAAAGTTATATTGTTCCAGGGGATGTGGTAGGAACCAACAGTTATTGAGAATGTTTTAGATCACGATAGCTAACATCTATAGAGTGCTCACTTTGTGGTAGGCACTATTTTATCTGTGTTGTTAACTCAATCCTCACAATATTCTATATCTAGGTTCTATTACTGTATGCATTTTACAAATGAAGGAAGTGAGGCTCTGGAAGAAAATTCCCTAAGATGAGCGGAGCCTGTATTTGAACATTTGCAGTCTGATTCCAGAGTCAATCCTCTTAACGGATACTCTGCATTACTTCCATTTTTAACACCTAATCTCTTATTTTAAATTTTCCTTTAATGTCCTACATTATAGATATTCTTATATACATGTTGAAGATTAATAAAAAGAAACTTGGAAAGGCTAAATAACTGCCAGAGGTCACAGCTCCACTATGATCAGCTGGGATAATCTAATCTAGATTAGCAAGACCCCCCAAACTACATTTTATTTCTAATATGTGATGCCTGGCAGTATGATAGGTACAAAGAGGTATAAGATATGGTTTCAGTTTTCAAGGATCTCAGGATGATGTGAAGACAAAAGAAATTTAAGTAATGCAACGTCTGATAAGTACCAAATGATTGGTACTAATAATAATTATTGGAGAAATTCAAAGATGCAAGAAATCACTGGGTCTTAAACAATGACTAAGATTTAGATAAATACGAAAGAGACAGGAGCCACTTTCTGGCTGAAAAAAAGTATTAATAATGGAATAACATAGGGCAGCATGGTGCCAAAAGAAGGCAGACAGACTAGGATACAAATGTCAACTCTGCCCACATCTCTACATCTGGCCTTGATCACTTAGCCTTCCTTAGCCTTAGCCATCTCATCTGTATAACGGGTCACTAAAACCTACCTCTTGGAGTTTGGTAATTATTACTGAAGTATGTGATTCATACACAGGACTTGGGGGTAACTGGGACTGGAAGCTAAATACTATCATGGTAAAAGGGGGTGCCTAACTACTGGGCATCTTTGGCATAATTATATTAGCTGTTTAACCTGGAGACAGCAAGATTATAAAAGTACTTATATGTGGTTTTGAAGATTTTCTTAGCTTAAATTTCTTTAGAAAATTTCGCGGCAGAGGGTATTATATGAAGTTGGTACCTCCAGTGGTATTCTGCTCTAATACTTAATAAATGATGACTCTGGAACTGTTGTTTTCATGTGTATGATTTTTCTCAAGGAGAGCTTAAAATGGAGAAATTTTAAGTATAATCTGTTCCTTACACTATAGATGTTAGCCATGATAAAATTATAGAACTACTATATTTATTTAATGTGGTATTGGCAGATTGGGGAAAATATTTAAAATGTTTGGCACATAAAGGAATCAAAGAAATATAAATGAATACTAAAATGGTGTGTGGTTTTCTTCCATTCAAATCAATAAAAATTAAATAAAGATTAAATCTGTGGTAAACTTGGTAAGAATGTCCTATAGCTTGGATGCTAATTCATTTTTAGATAGGGATATAATATAATATTTTTTCCAGTGTTTCTTGTATTTGTGTATATAATCCTAGGCTGCATGCTGTACTATTCCTACTGATCCCATTGGAAGTTAATTGTAGTGTTTCAGGCAGAACTTAGCATTCTGAGCATTATAAAACAATTTATGCCAAAGATATAGAAAGATTCATCCATGTTTCACAAAGCTCACAAAAAAGATGACACAAATAATGCTCAAATACTTGATTTTCTATTAAAGAAACCAAATCTGTCTTTCAAATATTATAACTGCTTACTGAATAGAATGCATGTATTACCATAGAGTTACCTGGAAAATGAATGCCTCCATATTGAGTCTATGTTACCATTGCTTTTCAACATAAAAATTTCACTATGCATATCTGGCAACAAATTTCACTCTAAGACATGATAAAAACAACACTTCAGAATACAGTAAACTTCATTAATTTAGAGAGATTTTATCTTGATACAAATGATACAAACAATAAAAACAATAAGCACAAAATACAATTTTCAAAATCCGGTTTCATTGTTGTCTTCTCAATACTCACTAAAAAGTCCCAGGTAAAATAACGATAAATGTTGAATGCAAGAGAACTCACTATTTTTAAGATTTTATTACATACATTTTACTGTTCTCTTTCCCCAGTTTCCTAACATTTGAGATAATCTATTTACCTTCTATTTCCAACCTTTTTTCTTAGAATTTCATGGAAACTGCTATCTATAAGGGATTAATTAGTATATCTATGCCAAAAGTAAGGATACAGAAATACGTAAGACATTAGTCTCAAAAAGAGGCAAATGGAGAATTTTTTTTACTTAGAGTCAGAAATTGTGCAAATTCAATGATTCAACAAATATTGATTCATTGATTATGTTTATTATGTTTTGCCAGTCATGGAGTTATTAAAATGAGCAGCCAGGTGATATCTAACCATTCATATAACTAATGTAAAAATTTTGAAACAGCAAATTTTTTTATTTTGAATTTCTGC
Organism: Equus caballus; assembly: GCF_041296265.1. Taxonomy (NCBI): domain Eukaryota; kingdom Metazoa; phylum Chordata; class Mammalia; order Perissodactyla; family Equidae; genus Equus; species Equus caballus. The sequence goes on from NC_091715.1 coordinate 83,469,751, forward strand.
TAATGAATTACAGGTGTGACAGGGAAAAACAAAGATAAAAATGTATAAAAGCTATGCTATTTCCTTTTTTAATGTTAAAAGCTTTCAAAATTATAAAATTACAAATGACCAACTTCAACAGCATCCAGATCTCCATATGTTTAGAGGCCTTGTCTTTACAAAAATCTTTTGGTCATGGCTTAGTGAGCACATTAGCATACAATAAAGAATCCTTAATTTAGCCTTACCATTCCACAGCAATTACTTATTCTCTTTTTTACAAATCAAAATGTTTTTACTACAAAACTGTGACCACATCTGACATGATCTGAATGGATTTATTACTCATGAAGGGCTATAACATCAAAGATAGGACCCAGCACGGTTTTTTAGAATGAGACAAATATAAGGTATGCATTGTTTTATTTTTTTGAGGAAGATCGGCCCTGAGTTAACATCTGTTGCCAATATTCCTCTTTTTTTCTCCCCAAAGCCCCAGTACATAGTTATATATCCTAGTTATAGGTCCTTCTAGCTCTTCTATGTGGGACACCACCTCAGCATGGCTTGATGAGCCACATATAGGTCCATGCCTGGGATCCAAACTGGCAAACCCCAGGCTGCTGAAGCAGAGCATGCAAACTTAAACACTCGGACACAGAGCGGGCCCCCTCAAGTATGCACTTTTAATAGTTACTTAGAATACAAATTCTTGGGGTGAAAGATCACGAAAAATTGTCACTAAGGACTCTCAGTAATTTGACTCTAACCAGGACCTCCACAATAGTGGAACAAATTGCTTGGCATTTTGCTTTGTACATAATCAGCTTCTTTAAAAATACAATTTCCATTGGTCAGAGTGGCCTGATCTCTAGTAGTCCAGAGAAGAAATTAAACTCAAAGGGAGATTAGATAGGGTACCAATCTGAATGGGATCAAATTGGAGACGCTGTGAATTGAAAACATGAAGGGGCAGGGGGCAGAGAGGAGATAAAAAAGTAGATGATCTGTAATTTTATTGCTTGAGCTGCATCATATGCTCTAAGATTGATCATCACTGAAATTCTGAGTCACTCCCTGATACATTACTCTATATAATTGCTTGTGCTCTGAGTATCAGTGAGAAACTTGAGAGTACCATGAATTGTTTAGAGAGGTTTCAGTATAGTATGACAATTAGGTAACTATCTCATACATCCCTGTATCCTCAGTGCTCAGTATAGAGTCTGGCACATAAATGAAACTTTTAAAATGTCAGGTTGGATCATATTACTTTTTTTGTAAGAAAATAAAAAGATTATACGTCGGCAGTTTAATTTGACTCAACTTATTATTTAGCTCAGTAAAAAAAAAGGTCTAACAATTTCATAGAATCATGGTATGTCTTAACTATCAGATTCTTTAGATAGTATCCAACCCCCTTATTTTCCTAGTATGGAGCCTGGTGTTAAGGGGCCAAGTGTTTTTGCCCCCCTTCCCACCTTGAGAACACAGATCTAGTTAGTAGCAAAGCTGGGATAAGACACATAATTTTTTAACTCTCAAACTTTTAAATAAATTGTATTGTCCCTTTTTACTCTCATGATTCTTCCATGTGGATGCTCAATAAGTAAATGATTGCTCCACAATTTGAAGCTTCATTTTCGAACATACAACTCAGAGATTCATGCTTACTATCTTAGTAAGAAAAGAAAACCACAGTGATCTAACAGTGATCACATCTTCTGCAGTAAAACCAAGCCCAAAAAACCAAAAGACAAAAAACCTTGAACAAAGCTGTTTTTTTGAAAAGATCAATACAGTTGATAAACTTGTAGCTTGGTTAACTAAGAACAAAAGAGAGAAGATGCAAATTACTAATATCTAAAATGAAAATTGGGCCATCACTATTGATCTCATAGGCATTAAAAGGATAATAATGAAATCTTATGAATAGTTCTGTGCTCACAAATTTGATAAGCTGTATGAAATGGACCAATTCCCTGAAAGACACAATACATCAAAGCTCACACAAGGAAAAATAGATAATCTGAATAGACCTATATCTAATAAAGAAATTGAGTCAATAATTAATAATCTTCCCAAATAGAAAGCACCAGGCCCAAATAGATTCACTGGTGACACCTACCAAACATTTAAGGAACAAATTCTATACAATATCTTCCAGAAAATAGAAGCAGAGTGACTACTTCCTAACTCATGAGGCCAGCAATATGAAAATCAGACAAAGACATCACAAGAAAGCACAACTACAGATTAATGTCTCTCATGAACATAGATGTAAATATCCTGAACAAAACATTAGCAATCCAAGTAAAACAATATATGTAAAGAATTATACAACGTCACCAAGTGGGTTTTATTTCAGGTATGTGAGGTTAGTTCAACATTTCAAAATCAATTAATGTAATTCATCAAATTAACAAGTTACAGAGGAAAAATCATATGATCACGTCAAAAGATGAAGAGAAAGCATTTGACAAAATCCAACACCCATTCATGATAAAAATGCTTAGTATGTTAGGAAGACAGGAGACCTTTCTCAACCTGATAAAGAACATCTACAACCTACAGCTAATATCATATTTAATTATAATCAAAAGGGCTCATAGACTTAAATGCAAATGCAAAGCTGTAAAACTCCTAGAAGATAACATAGGAGAAAATCTAGATGACGTTGGATTTGGCGATGGTTTTTTGGATATAACAACAAAAGCATGATCCATGGAAGAAATAATAATTGGACTACCTTAAAATGAAAAACTTCTTCAATGCAAAAGACACTGTTAAGATAGGTCATAGGTTAGGAGAAAATATTTGCAAAAGAAATATATGATAAAGGACTAATGTCCAAAATATACAAAGAAGCTTTTAAAACTCAACAATAAGAAACCAAAAAACTTGATTAAAAAATGAGCCAAAGGGGTTGGGGTTGGCCCGGTGGCACAGTGGTTAATTTCTCACGTTACACTTCGGCAGCCCATGTTTTGCCAGTTCAGATCCCAGGTAAGGACATGGCACCTTTTGGCAAGCCATGCTGTGGTAGGTGTCCCACATATAAAGTAGAGGAAGACGGGCACAGATGTTAGCTCAGGGCTGGTCTTCCTCAGCAAAAAGAGGAGGATTGGCAGCAGATGTTAGCTCAGGGCTAATCTTCTTCAAAAAATTTTTAAAAATTAATTAAAACAAATAAATGAGCCAAAGGGGGCTGACCTGGTGGTGCAGAGGTGAAGTTCACACGTTCTGCTTCAGTGGCCCAGGGTTTGCCAGTTCGAATCCTGGTGTGAACCTACGCACTGCTTGTCAAGCCATGCTGTGGCAGGCGTCCCACATATAAAGTAGAGGAAGATGGGCATGGATGTTAGCTCAAGGCCAGTCTTCCTCAGCAAAAAGAGGAGGATTGGTGGTATGTGTTCACTCAGGACTAATCTTCCTCAAAAAAAATGAGCCAAAGACCTTAACAGACACCTCATCAAAGAAGATATACACATAGAAAATAAGCATATGAAAAGATACCACACATCACAAGTCATGGGGAAATGCAAATTAAAACAAAAATGAGATATCACTATACACCTATTAGAATGGCTAAATCCAAAACATAGACAACACCAAATGCTAACCAGAATGTGGAGCAACAGGAGCCCCCATTCATTACCACTGAGAATACAAGATGGTACAACTATGTTGGAAGACAGGCTGACAGTTTCTTACAAAACTAAACATACTCTTACCATACGATCCAGCAAGTGCATTTCTGACTATTTACTCAAATGAGTTGATAACTATGCTCACGGAAAAATCTGTACATAAATGATTATAGCAGCTTTATTTATAATTACCAGAACTTGGATGCAATCAATATGCCCTTCAGTAGGTGAGCAAATAAATAAACTCTGATACATTCATACAATGGAATATTGTTTAGTGACAAAAAGAAAAGAGCTATCAAGCCACAAAAAAAATAGAGGAAACTTAAATATTTATTGTTAAGTGAAAGAAGCCAGTTGAAGAGGCTACATACTGTGTGACATCAACCATATGAAATTCTGGAAAAATGTAAAACTATGGAGACAATAAAAAGACCATTGGTTGTCATGGGATGGGAGAGGGAAGGAGGAATGCATAAATAAGGCACAGGGAACTTTAAGCAAAATGAAATTGTTATTTAGTATGATACTCTAATGATGGACACATGTGATTATATATTTGTCAATATCCATAGAATGTACAACACAAACACAAAGAGTTAATCGTAATGTAAACTACGTACATGACTTAATAGTAATGTATCAATATTGGTTTATCAATTGTAACAAATATACCACAGTAACGCAAAGTTGATAACATTTGAGAGGTGAAGGGGTATATGAGAACTCCGTAATTTTTACTCAATTTATTCTGCAAATCTAAAACTTCTCAAAAAATAAAATCTATTAGTTACAAAAATAACCTTGAAATACAAAATGGTAGCATAAGCTATCTGAGCTTCTTATGTTGCTGGAAAAAGAAGTTACGATAGCTGAAATATGGAACTCTTGGGACTCAACTTCTAAACCAAACAGAATGTCTTTGAAATGATTAATTTTATTAGTGTATTAGTAACAAAGCAATGCCACTATAAATACTACATTTTAAAATGCATATCTATCTATCTACCTATCTATCTATCTGTATATATGTATACATGTCGATAACAATTAAGGTAGATAGTGTATTTGTACTGCTAGCCTTCTTTATAGGCAGAAGGTAATTCTGGTTTTGTTTTTAACTGCCCATTTGCTTTAGAAATTTCCCCTCAGTCACAGAAATCAATTTAAATCAAAGAACATGTAATCAAACTTGCATAATTTCATTTGAGACTGTCAGCAGCTTAAAGTCTCAAATCAAGTCTTTAACATTAATGCTCATTTTTAATCAGTGAAATAGAAAGAAATTAAGAAGTTCTCAGATCCTCATTTGTCCTCTTGAACTTTCCTTTCCAGTTGATCTTCAGATTACAATTCTTAGTTAATAAAAGAAAAATGCAATATGCATTATACTTCAAGATAAATGATCACATTAAACTAATATACTTCTAGATCTTTTCCCTGTATAATTCCTGCCACTATGCACCCTGATACAGAGTTTTTTCTAGGATCTGGAACTTACGCATTAAACATGTCATAAAATGCAATCAATGTGAAGGTCACTGTTGTGTCTCGTCATTATCACATTGTCTCATATCTCCCATCAAAAGACAAAGTACTGCACACAATGATTGTTGAAACAGGTATTTTCATTATCAAGATTTTTGTCAAAATGCTACCTTTCCAGTTGTACAGAGGTTTACAAATGATATCTTTATCCACTGGATTTGTTCTGACTCCAAAGCTGGAAGTTCATGCATACTGACATTGATTTATAAAATCTGCAAGTCATTGAAAGGATTAGAAATGTGTCATTAATGTACACTTTGAGATTAAAGTTTATGCAGCTATATTGTTGCCCAGTTGAATATAACAGCATTTTTAAGATTATTATGCTAACTTTTACCCTCTTTAATTGCACACCTTATGGCTTAGAAATCATCACCCAAAATTATATCTGCTGCTTCTTTGCAGAAATATCTGTGCTAATCTGACTCATTGTGACTCCGATGTCTGCAGCCTTCAGAGCAAGTGCATTATCTACTCTATCTTTCATCATAGATACAACTGAGTGGTTCTTTGTAGAAATTTTATAATTTTCATTTTTATATAAACAGCCTTAGAGTAGCTCTATAAAGTACTCCAAACTTGGGTACAATTTTCTACTCTGCAGCTTTGTTGAACTCATGTATTAGTTTTGATAATTTTTTTAGTGGGGTCTGTAGAATTTTCTATATACAAAACATCATCTGCAGAATACTTTTACCTCTTCCTTTCCAAAATTCCCAAGTTGGATTTTATTCCATTTTTTTTTTTTTTGCACAGTTGGTGAGAATCTCCAATACAATGTCGAATAGAAGTGGCAGGAGCAGAATACATTTGTCTTCTTACTGATCTTTGGAGAAATATATTCAATCTTTCACCATTAAGTATGATGTTAACGGTAGGATTTTCATAGGCACCTTTTATTAGGTTGAAGAATTTCCTTTCAAGTCCTACTTTGTTGAGTGTTTTTTATCATGAAGAGCTGTTGAGTTTTGTAAAATGCTTATTCTCTATTGAGAAGTTTTTATCTTTTATTATATTGATACAGTATGTTAAAACAAACTTTTAGATGTTAAACCAAACTATGCATTCTGGAGATAGATTCCACTTGGTCACGGTGGTAATCCTTTTTAGATATTGATGGATTAAGTTTGCTAATGTTTTGTGAGGACTTTACATCTATATTCATAAGGCATATTGCCCTGTAGATTTATTTTCTTGTGATGTCTTTGTTTTTCGTATAAGGGTAATACCGTTTCTTATAAAATGAATTCGGATGCGTTCTCTCTTCTATTTTTTTGAAGTGTTTGTCAAATTTGGTATTAATTCTTCTTTAAAAGTTTGGTAGAATTAGCTAGTGAAGGCACCTGGGCCTGGTCTTCTATTTGTGAAAAAAACTTTGATTACTAACTCAATCTATTTGCTTTTTATAGGTCTATTTAGATTCTCTGTGTCTTCTTGAGTCAGTTTTGGTAGGAATTTGTCCATTTCATCTAGGATTTCTAAATTTTGAGCTGCCAATTTTTCACAGTATTCCCCTATAATCATTTTTATTTCTGTAAGAATGAGAGTACTGCCCTTTTTTCATTCGTAATATTAGTAATTTAAGTCATCTTTCCTTTTTCTTGATCTATCTAAACATTTGTCAATTTTGTTGATCTTTTCAGAGAGCAAACTATTGCTTTCATTGATTTTCTCTATCAGTTTTTCTATTCTTTATTTCATTTAATTTCAGGTCTATGTTTTATTGTTTCCTTTCTTCTGTTTACTTTAGATTTGGTTTGCTGTTCTTTTGCCTAATGTCTTAAGATAGAAAGTTAGTGGCTGGCCCCGTGGCTGAGTGGTTAAGTTCGCGTGCTCAGCTGCAGGCAGCCCAGTGTTTCATTGGTTTGAATCCTGGGCTCCGACATGGCACTGCTCATCAAACCAGGCTGAGGTGGTGTCCCACGTGCCACAACTAGAAGGACCCACAACGAAGAATATACAGCTGTGTACAGGGGGGCTTTGGGGAGAAAATGGAAAAAAATAAAATAATTAAAATAATAATAATAAAAAAACCATAGAAAGTTAGGTTGTTGATTTGGGTTGTCTCTTTCTTCTTTTTTAACACAGATTTTTACAACTATAAATTTCCCTCTGAGCCCTACCTTATCTGCATCTTGTAAGTGTTGGTATGCTGTGTTTACATTTCACTTCATCTTAATGTATTTTCTAATTTTCATTGCAATTTCTCATTTATTTTGATGCGATAAAGCATACATAATATAAAATTTACCATTTTAAGCATTTTTAAGTGTACAGTTCAGTGGCATCATGCACATTTACATTGTTATGCAACATTGTTATGTCATCCATCTCCACAACTTTTCCGTCTTGACAAACTGAAACTCTGTACACATTAAATCATAACTCCCTATCACTCCCTTCACCCAGCCCAGCCCTTGGCAACCACCATCCTAATATCTGTGTTTGTAAATTTGACTTCTCTAGGGACATCATATAAATGTAATGATAAAATATTTGTCCATCTGTGTCTAGTATATTTCACTTAACATAATGTATTCAAAGTTCATCCATGTTGCAGCATCTGCCAGAATTTTACTCATTATTAAGACTGAATAATATTCTGTTGTATATATACACCACATTTCATTTATTCATTCATCCTGTGATGGGCATTTGAGTTGTTTCCACATTTGTCTACTGTGAATAATGATGCTATGGATTGGTGCACAAAGATCTGTTACAGTCCCTGTTTTCAAATATTTTAGGTATATATACAGAAGTGGAATTGCTGATTATATGTCAGTTATATTTTTAATTATTTGAGGAACTGTCATAGTGTTATCCACAGTGGCTTCATAATTTTATATTCTCATCAATAACTCACGAGGACTCCAGTTTCTCCACATCCTTACAAATATGTGTTAGTTTTCTTTTTATAATAATCATCCTAATCAATGTGAAATGGTGCCTCATTGTGGTTTTGATTTGTATTTCCCTAATGATTAGTGTTATTGAGCAGCGTTTTATATGCTTATTGGCCATATATACATCTTCTTTAGAGAAATGTCTATTTAAGTCCTTTGCTCATTTTTAATTGAGTTGTGTTTTTTGTTGATGGTGAATTTCAGGAGTTTGTTGTATATTCTCGGTATTAATCCCTTATTATATATATTATTTGCAAATATTTTCTCTCATTATGTGAGCTGCCTTTTTGATCTGTTGATAATGTTTTATAATACACAAAAGTTTTTGATTTAGATGAAGTCAAATTTATTTTTTCTTTTGTGGTCTGTCCCTTTGGTGTCATAGCTATAAAATAATTTCCAAATTCGATGTCAGTAAACACTTGCCCTACGTTTCATTCTAAGACTTTTATAATTATAGCTCTTATGTTTACATCTTCAATCCATTTTTATTTAATTTTGGTGCATAGTGTAATATAAAGTTTCAACTTCATTCTTTTGCACGTGGTTATCTAGTTTTTCCAGCACCATTTGTTGAAAATCCTGTCCTTTCCCTATTGAATGGCCTTGGCCCCCTTATTGAAAATCATTTGATAATAAATATGAGAGTTTATTTCTAGGTTCTATATTCTATTCCATTGACCTATATGGTTTTATACCAATACCTCACTGTTTTGATTACTATAGTTTTGTAGTAAGCTTTGAAATCCGGAAATGTGAAACCTCCAACTTGGTTATTTTTTTCAAGATTGTTTTGTCTATCTATACTTTGTTGAGATTCTCTATGACTCGTAAGACTATTTCTGCAAAAAACATCATTGTGATTTTGATAGGGATTGCATTGAGTCTGTAGATTGCTTTGGGCAGTATTTACATTTTAACAATATTACATATTCCAACCCTTAAACATGAGTTGTCTTTCCATTTATTTGTCTTTAAGTTTTTCAGCAATGTTTTCTAGTTTCCTATGTATAAATCTTTGTCACCTTGGTTACGTTTATTTGTAAGCTTTTTATTCTTCTTGACGGTATTATAAGTAGAATTGTTTTCTTAGTTTCCTTTTCAGATTGATAATTTTTAGTGTCTTGAAACACAGCTAATCTTTGTGTGTTGATTTTGTATCTTGCAACTGAGCTGAAATTGTCTATTAGTTCTAACAGTTTGTGTGTGTGTGTGTGAAATCTTTTGGATTTTCTACATATAAGATCATCTCATCTACAAACAAAGATAATTTTATTTCTTCCTTTCCTATTTGGATGCCTTTTATTTATTTTTCTTTACTAATTGCACTGGGTAGGGCATCCAATACTATGTTGAATAGAAGTGGTCCATGTCTTTTTCCTAGACAAAAACTTGTCAGTCTTTCAACATAGTGTATGACATTAGCTGTTGTTTGTTCATATTTGGCCTTCATTACATCAAGGAAGTTTTCTTCTATTCCTTTTTTTGTTGAGTGTTTTTCTCATGAAAATGTCTTTAATTTTGTCAAATACATTTTTGGCATCAGCTGAGATATCATGTGGGTTTTCTTTTCTCTCTTTTGGTTAATGTGGTGTGTTACATAGATTAATTTTCATGTGTCGAACTCTCTTTGCATTGCAAGAATAAATCCCACTTCGTCATGATGTATAATCCTTTTAGTTTGCTCCAGAATTTGTTTTGCCAGTATTTTGTTGAGAAATTTTACATCAATATTAATCAGAGATATTTGTGTGTAGTTTTCTTTTTTTGTCGTGTCTTTGTCTGGCTTTGGATCAGAGTAACACTGGCCTCATAGAATGAGTTGGGAGGCATCCCCTCATCTTTAATTATCTTGAAGAATTTGAGAAAGATTAGTATTAATTCTAATTTAAATGTTTGGTTGAATTTGACAGTGAACCCATGTCGTCCAGGACTTTTCTTTTTGGCAGGTTTTTGATTACTTATTCAATTTTCTTACTGGTAACAGTCTATTCAGAGTTTCTATTTCCTCATGATTTAGTCTTGGAAGGTTGGGTGTTTCTAGGAATCTATATTTCATCTAGATTATCCAGTATGTTAGCATACAATTTTTCATTGCATTCCCTTATAATCCTTCTTTTTTTCTGTAAAATCAGTAGTAATGTCCTCATTTTCATTTCCAATTTTAGGTATTTTGGTCTTATCTTTATTTCTAAGACTATCTAACTAAAGATTTGTCAATTTTATTGATCTATTCCAAGAAGCAACTCTTGGTTTCACTGCTTTTGTCTATTGTATTTCTTTTCTCTATTTCATTTATTTCTGCATTCATCTTTGTTATTTCCTTCCTTCTGAGTGATTTGGGTTCTGTTCATTCTTATTTTTCTAATTCCTTAATGTAAAGTTAGGTTGTTAACTTGAGATCTTCTCTTTTTTTAATGTAAGAGTTTACAGTTATAAATGCATCTCTCAACACTGCTTGCACTACATTCCATAGGTTTTGTTAAATTGTATTTTCATTTTCATCTGTTCGATTTTTTTCCATTTTCCCTTGTGATTTTTTCTTTCATGCATTGGCTATTTAACAGTGTGTTGCTTAATTTTTACTTATTTCTGTGTTTTCCAGTTTTCCTTCTGGCTTTAAATTCTACTTTTATTTAATTTTGATCAGAAAAGATAATTTGGAGAGTGATGTCAACATTATAGTGGAGTGAGCTGTTCCCTTTTCTCTCCCTTCTAAGTTACAACCAGTAGATCAACAAAGTACTCTCTGCACAGCACACCACAATGCTTGAGAGATCTATGCATTTGTATATCTGAAAGTGGGTGGAATGGATCTCCTGGAGATGGTCGAAACAAAGGAGTAGTGGTGGCAGCTCCCCAAAATTGAGGTTCCAGTAATTGCAGGTGCACCGGTGAATAGAGGCCCCTGGAAGTGAGGTAATACCCCCTTATGGAGATCCCAGGAATCCAGGCAGCTCATGATCCTTGAGGCTCCAGGAATCAATGTGGGCCCACAACCAAAGGCTCCAGGAATCTCAATGATACCTGTGACCAAACCCCCTCCCTTGGCAGTGTACCTTTGACATTGGCCCTTCCAGCAGTAGGGGCTGCATTCAAGACCCTGTTACCTCTGGCAGCGGTGGCAGTGTCCTTGATTTGAGATTCGAGGAATCATGCCAGTGCCCAAGACCAGAAGCTGCAGAAGCCACAATGGCACTTACAGTTCAGCCCCTACTCCTCCTCCAGCAGTGATAGGTGGCATCTGCAATCTGAGGCTTCAGGAGCTGCAGCAGTGCCTGTGAGCCAGCCCCAGGTGGTGGCACCACAACACCAGCTCTGCCAGCAGTAGGAGCTGCGTATAAGACCCTGGGCCCTCTGCAGGAGCAGCAGTCCCTGTGATCTTGTGATCTGAGGTTCCAGGAACTGCACAAGCACCAGAGCCAAGAGGCTTTGTCAGTCCAGACAGTGCTTATGACCCAGATAAACCTCCTCCAATGGTTGTGGTGGTGTCACCCATGACCCTAGGCATCTGGAAGTCACAGCTACATCTGTGAACCCAGTGCCCCTGGCAGCAGCATTGCCAGCACCCCCAGAACCTGGGAGCAACAGCACAGGAAGCAAATGCAGTATCAGTGCACAGGCTGTGGAGAGCCTGTGGGGAACCAGGTAACAGTGACAGTGGAGCCCTTGACCTCAATCATGCCCAGCAGAGGTGCTGGCAACTTTGGCTTCCCCACCCATAGCAGCTGTGCCTGTAGACCCAATAAACTAAGACATTGCAGATGTACCCAGGAATCTAGCTTGAGCCCTGCACTACACCTCCCCCAACTTCAGTGGGGGAACACGTGACCCAGGTGACACTGGAAGCAGCAGAGTTGCTCATAGCCCAGTGACCTCAGAGGTAAACCCCATGACTGCAGAAATATCATAAAAAGCAAGGTACCAGTAACTTCAGAGGCACAAACAGCACAAAGGTACTGACAATGCCTCTGGAAGAGTCAGTGGAGGGTGGAAAGTACAGTCTCTCAAGTACAGCCAGAAGGAGCTCAGGATCAAGTAAACAAAGCCTTACCAAAACAAGACAGGTGTTTGCTAGCACAAATGTGCCAGTAGAAGAACAACTCATCAAGTACCATGAAGAACTATGTAACACAGTACACAGAAAGAAAATGACAACTTTCTAGAAACCAAACTTGACATCACAGAAGATTGAGATATAACTGATAGAAAATTCAAAATAGCTGTCATGAAGAAACTGAGTGAATTACAAGAAAACTCAGAAAGACAGTTCAGTGAGCTCAGGAATAAAACTAATGAACATAAGGAGTACTTAACCAAAGAGATTAAAATTCTAAAAAAGAAAAAAAGCAAAAAGAAGTTCTTGAGCTAGAGAAAACAATAAATGAGATGCAGAATAAAGTTGAAAGCATTGGAAATAAAGCAGACCATATGGAAGAGAGAACTAGCAAGTTTGAAGATGGAAATCTAGAAATTATTCAGGTGGAAGAGAAGAGAAAACTAAGATTTTTAAAAAATGAAGAAATTATCTGAGAAATATAAAATTCAATTAGGAAAAGTAATATAAGGATAATGGCTATCCCAGAAGGAGAAGAAAGAGAGAAAAGAGCAGAGAGCTTATTGAAAGAAATAATAGCTGAGAGCTTTCCAAAGCTGGGGAAGGACCTGGATATAGAAATATATAAAGCTAAAGAACACCTAATTATCTCTGCAAAAAAAAAGACCTTCTCCAAGGAACATTATATTAAAACTGTCAGAAGTAAATGACAAAGAAAGAATATTAAGAGTGGCCAGAGAGAAGAAAATAACCCACAAAGGAACACCTATTAGACTATCAGTAGATTTCTCAAACAGTAACTCTATAGGCTAGCAGAGAATGGAATGATATATTAAAAATATTAAAAGATAAAAACCTTCAGCCAAGAATACTTTACCCAGCAAAATTACACTTCAGATATGACAGAGAAAGGAAATCTTTCCCAGACAAACAAAAGCTGAGGGAGTTCATTGCTGCTAGACCTGCTTCTAGGACACGGATTTCCTTGGTTCCACTTTTACCATTCTGCTTGCTCCACTTTGTCATTTTTTCTGGTTTTTATTTTCCTTCACATTTTTTAAGAATACTTTTTGCAAAACTTAATCCTCCAAATTATGTTTTCTCTCTCTAATCCATTACTTCAATAATTCATCCATTTTCATGGTTTCATTCCCACCTCTGCATAGAGAATTTCCAAATATATATGTATAAATGCGTATTTACTTGACATATGACACTTATTTTTAACTGCAGCCAGATCATCTTCAGTTTAATGATTAATTGTGACCTCAGCCAATATATCCAGAACTGATTCCTCATCTCAACAAACTGGCACCAATTTCCATTCATTTTATTTTAGTCTAGTGGACCACTTTTCTTATGGTCCCAAAAGGAAGAAATATAGGTATAGTATTTGACTCTCACTACTTTTTATGCCAGGATTTTTCAATACCACTCACCAATGCCTACCATTTTGTTTTTGGCCATGTTTATTGGATTATCTGTCCTTTTCTGTTCTTGCTGCCACCACTCGCCCTCATACCTGCATGACTACAATACTCTATTAGTTAGTCTTTATCTTTTATCCTCTATTCTCTTCTATTCTACAGTTCATACTGCAGACAGCAACATCTAATGACATTGCTACTGCCGTATCACATGACACTCTACAAGTGCTACTTTTGTCCAACTATCAGGTCCTACGATTTATGTGTGACTTCTAGGGCTCTCCACAAGTATGTCTATGCCATCTAGCTAAAGTTATTTTTATAGAATATTAGTACTACAAGAAAGAATCATAGATATTGTATACTAGAAAGATATTTACTGCCTACTTGCCATCTAATATGAGCTAGTTTTCTCAAAAGGATTGACATGTGGGGATATATCAATTTTGTTCATGTTTTTACTTACTAAACTCCTCACATTATTTGAACATTCTGCCAGTCTCCTCATATCTGTATCGTGTCCATATTTTAAAGTTCATCCCTATCTTACTTATTATAAAGTTGTATTTCATACTTTGCTCATTTGTATTTTTCATTTTTTTGGAATTACTCTTGAAACATATTTTAGCACTTAAATGTTCTCTATTTCATATACGCAAGTTTTATCTTCCTAACTACCTTGTAAACTCATTGAATGACAGACTACCACTTATACATTATTGGTCCATAGATGTTGATGCCCTATAGGTGGTACAAATACCTCTGTTAGAAAACCAAATTACTTCAGTGGTGCACTAACATGTGAGCTCTATTTATTGAATCCTGACCAGGACTGTTATATTCACTGTTCATTTTTAGTAAGACAATCTATTAAGACTGATAAGGAGGGGATTGACCATCTGAAATTGTTTCTTCCCTACTGTCTGCTGTTCCTGAAATTGTTTCTCCACTTTTCTGTCTGTCACTCATTTTCGTATCCCCCACCCCAATTCTCAGTAGCCCCTCTAAGTCCCTTTCTCATCCTCCAACTTTTAGATCCTCCATCTTCAATCTACCTCCTTAAACTATAACCAATTCCTGAGTGCCATTTTTAAAAGTCCAATATATCCCTTTGTTCTCAAATTGTTATATTCCTTTAACCTTTCTTCTTTCAACCCTCTTCATACTTCATTCTAGGCCTCAATCTTCATGTTACATTCCTCCTTCAGCTCAAACTCTTTCCTAAGGTGGCTTTTACCTTAGTCCAAAAAGTCATACCTGTTACAGGCTCTCCATCTTTCAACCCCAACTCATACATCTCTTCCTTAGGTCCTCCCATTTTACACATCCCTAGCATTTTTTTTAGTTTTGGCCTCATCGTCATTGCAATCTCCCTCTATAATAGTCTTATAAAAATCTATCAGTTGCAGATACCCAATCTCCTACTTTCTATTTCTGCATATTTCCTTGGCCAAAATTTTTCTTCAGACTGGAGTTCCATTTTTCCCATATAGTTTGCAGAATATTTATTATGGGTCCAGCTAAGCTTTAACGTTTTTATCCTTTCCTGCCCATGGCTACCCCTGAAACTTGAATCAGCAGATCAAGACCTAATTATCTTGCTATCCTTGAAGTTGCCAGTCAGTACTCTCCAACTTTGAGTACAGCTTTTACTTCAGAGGACATTGCCCTATCCAAATTTCATATCTGTCTCTTTTTTATTACCCATTCATGTCTATTGTAAATTAATTAAGCAAAAAATTATTCAATTTAAATAAAACTATTGTGTAAAATAACACACGTATAATTTGGATATGGCAAATATCTTAGGTGGTTAATAACATTAACTGAAGTTTGGAAAATACTTTTCTTATTGTGCCTAACACAGAGTTATGCACATAGCAGGAACTCAGCAAAGTTGATTAGTTTCCCTTATAGATTTTATGTTTGATAATTAAACACATGAAGATTGAATGGATATGATTAGGAAATTGAATTCTTAATTTTTAGCTGCCCTCTCCTCAACAAAGTTGAAGGATTTTCAGGGTTCTCCTTTACTTGTATTGTCTTTTCAGGAAAGAAGAGATACAACACAAATAAGAAAGAAATACAGGTGTGAAGAAAATAAATGAGTGCTATTTCTTGTGAAATTGAATTGCCAGATTTCTTTACTGGAAATTTTAAAACTGATATGGATGAAAAATATAGAGAATGGAGATTTGTGGGAGGGTGATTATGTGAGGGAGAATTTTTTGTTGTTTCATCTTCCTAGTGGAGAAACCTAATCTGATATATATTTCTTAATATTCAATTTGTTCTAATGTAGTACACTTGGAAAACCTGTGCTGTTGTTTATGATTATCCAAATATGTGATCTATAATTTTCTAAATGTGTTCTAAGTGTACAAAACTACTCCCAAACATACAAGCGAGAACAAAGTGCTCAGTCTATCATAGCTTTTAATAACATCTAGAACAGTCTGTTAGAGTCTTTAAAAAAAAGATTTTACCTTGTAGCTATGACTTTTAAAGTTAGTGATTATCCATTTCCCTCTTCTGCTTCATGCATCGCAGATTTCCCAGATGGTTTAATCTTATTAAAACACCTGTCTATGCCTCTGAATCACATTCAAGTTAATGATTTTGACATCAGGTCATATTATCTCTTTTTGTCTCTGTTAATTTTCTTGCCTCCTTTCTTTGTTCCAAACTGTCTTAGATCAGGTTCACCAGAAAAAAGACTCTGAGATAGAGATTTATGTTCAGGAAATTTTTTTGTGTTTGTGGGGTAGAGTGGCATGCCACTGACAACAACACCTGTTAGAAAATGAAGGAAGCAGTATTATTTAAAGACAGAGTTCAAATGTGAAGCAGCTAAAAGACTAGACAATTTCAGGGGATCTCTGGAGCTGGGATGCACTTCAGTGATATCCTGAAATGAGGCAAAGGGGCAAAGATGTTATATCTTCTCATTGGCCAGTAATTGGATGTGGACTGGTACTAGAAAGAGGATCTAACCTTGAGAGAGGCAGCTCCCCTGATTGGGGGCAATTACTAGGAAGGGACTCCACTGTGAGCGGCAGCAGTCTACAATCCGTGATGTTTGGAGAATGAATGTCTCAGTCCTCAAGAGGGATATCTGAGTGGCATACCAAGAGATATACCATAGCATCCACATGCAAAACCATGTCAAAATTTTTCTTTCCTCTTCCAGACTTAGGTTGGAAATTTTCTTTACACTTCCTTAGATGTCATCAGCTCTCACAGAGACTAAAACAAAGCAAATCTATATTATTAATATAGATATAATTATATATATATGAAGTGAGAGAGAGAGAGTATATTAAGAGTATGTATTTGTTGTTGTTACTCCATACAGTATGGTGACATAATCCTCTTTTAAGGGAAATCATTTAAAAATGTTGTTAGCAGTACAACTATACTTTTATATTTACATACATTTCATGCACTACACATTTTTTATGCGATGATATTTTAATTATAACAACTTTATTGAAAAATGAATATTGGTTACACTAAAACATCACAAATAACTCTCTAAAAGGATATATTGCTTAATGCTTAGTAAAGATTAAAATACCATGCAACACCAAAAATATTAACATATTTCTTGAAACTTTAGCATTATCTTTGAGCCTCTGATTTTCCCTACTCTATTCATAAATAAGTAATCTAGTATTTCTCAGTTAAATAATGCAAATCTCTTCCTTGCTCTGTTTTTGTTGTTGTTGTCCTTACTCTGATTGCCAGGTCCTTCTAAATGTTACCAAGAAGGAGTCTGTATATTCATGAGAATATCCAGATAAAGAGAAAGTTTTCTAATATTTTATTTAGTGAGAGTTAAGTCATATTTATATTCTATAAATACAGATTCAGAAGCAGTAACAGACATGTAACTTCTTCCATTCATAGAAGTAGTTGTTTGGTAAAGAACAGAATGATTCACTCCTCAATTACCCCAATGCTTCCTTCATTAACCTGTGTGTACTTACACATTCATACAAATATTTCATCCCAGTTAACCCCCTTACACTCTCAACGATGTTGTGCCTGGAGTCTATTGAAGGAATAGAAGGTGTCACCCGGTTAAAAATAACAAAATTTAGTTAAAAACGATTTTATTCACGCAGCTTTCTTTCAAATATCAAGAACTGTGCACAGTTTGAGATTTTCCCAGGGTAAAATCTTGAAGTTGGACTGCCATAGTTTCATAGATTCTAACATAGGACATGAGATTCTGGGGTTAGAGACAAAGAATTTTATTACTCATGGCAAAGCAGGCAGCCTGAGCTTTATATTTGCATCGTTGCCCCTTGCCTTCCAAGTCATGCAGGGGTGATGCAAAGTGGCACAGGTAAATATTGTGCACATAGTGGGTTTGTGTCATTAGTGAGGAACGTAGAGTTTAGAAAACTCCCAATCTTATAAGAGGGCTGCTTGCAAACTTGCCCAACATTTGCCCTTGGGGGTGATATTATGTTTAATATCCTGGTTAGGAAAGAAATCTAATCTACCCTCTGCTCTAGAGGGAGATACTATCTATAGCTTCCAAGGTTGTTTGCTGTACAAACACCTGTGAAAAGTTATGAACAACAGCTGCCAGTGCCTCTTCACAATATGTAGAAACAGGGCAAATTTTATCTAAACAAACCACCCATCAGCTAGTGTAAACTACAGTAAGTCAGAAAAGTTTGAGAATTACACATTTAAACCATAGTTAGGCTAATGGCCCCCTTCCTTTTCCTCAACCCAGATAATAAGAATACTAAGAATATAGCAATAACAAGAACAGTAAATGATCCTTCATCAAATCTATAGATAATTCTAATCATTACTTTATTATACAATAAGGACTCTATTTTTCTTAGCTGATTACTAGATGGAATAAATTATAAATGTTTGTTACCCAAGATTTCCTTTTGAAAAATGAATGTATTGTGAAATTGTTTAATATCAGTTGTTAGCATCATAATAGTCAAACTTTATAATAAAATTTGTAAGCTGATTTCAACATGATTTAATTAAATAATTTCAAATTGACAATTGAGCAAATTGCTGACTACATTGTGTTTTAATATATGATACATTTCATACATGAAAATTGAATAATAATAGTCTGCTTAGAATTGAAAGCTATTTTCTTTAATATGAATGACTCTGTAGTCTTACTATATAAATCCACAGTTTGGGAGCTTTCATATCCTAACTCTGATGCAAAAACAAATCCAAAATCAGACTCAGAGACACCTGTATTCTCAGCTCCTTTATTTCTATTGATTAAAGTGAGTCATCTCAGATTGTTCCTATGGAAAACGAATAGTATTAGACACTAAATGTACCAATGGAATTGTGAATAAAATCAATTATTATTTGCGAGTACACTTTTGTTGTGATTTTAGATTTCCTAGAATATTTTTTCATGCTTTCAATTTAACTTTTAAAGTATCTTGCATAAATTAGAATAAAACTATTACCATATGTTTGATGCAGTTTCATTCTTTCAAAACCCTGGAATTGTTTTAATTAAATATGTCTAAAAACATAACTTACCAAGAGATATTCAATACACTGATGACAGATAAATAATATGAGGCAAACAGAAAAGTTCATTATAAGATACATTTTTGAAATAAAATATAAGAATATAGTCTTCAATTCTAACTAGTCAAAATTTCAGAACATAAAAATATAAAAGGCTGCCATTTTCAGAGTTCTATAAGCTTACTTATTCTAAAAATGTATTCTACCCTGTGTTGAGTATATAATTTGCTGGTCTTGATGATGCTAACGTAAACTATTATTATAGAAGTTAGTTACTGTGTGTATATGAAGTAAAGGCAATATCCTATACCTATATTTTAAAATATAATGTTCTGTGAAGAAATTCTGAAAATTACTAATGCAATCATAAAAGGAATAAAATACATGCTTGTTCCTCTATCTTTGGGAAAAAATAAGTACACCTGTGAGGTGTTGAGTTAGTTTGCAAATTTTTAAAGACAGATAACAATCTTTTTAAACATTGAACTGCATTTCTCATTCACTTTTTTCTAGGTATAAACTTGCTTTCCGTCTCCACAGAAGTTGAGAACATCTTTCAAGTGGGCTGCTAGCAAAGGATATATCTAGGATTCTTTATTTTAGAATCTTCTGATTTCACTATTCTGTCCTAACTCATTCTTACTTATCATTTCTAAAATTTTAACTCAAGAGATACCTTTGTATTTATGACAAAAATGTGAGTAATATTCAGTTCAACTAGTTTTTTCTGCATTTGAATAATATTTTCAAATTTTTTGGAGGTGTGTCAGCTAAAATGTGGATTCTACGGATGGTACTACGACAGTGATAAATACTACTTTTTAAATCCAATTGCTATTTTCATTTTATCTTCAGTTAGGAAAAATGACAAACAAAAGATTTTTTGTATTTTATTTTTATTGACATCTACCTGATGGCTTGCAGTTTTGTATAACTACGTGTCATATCTCATTTGCTTTAATGAGATAAAAATTCAAATAGCATGTATTTTTAAAAATGGAGAAACATTTGATGTAGTTGCCTGTATTGTCTTAATCCGTTTAATTGTTCACCTTGTTCACTGTTGACACTGAATAATTTATCTGGAAGCAGCAAATTTACCACCAGATCAACAAATTTGACCTGTCTCAGATATAGCATGATTATCCTCTGCATCATGAGAGTTGAAGGATTTATGTAGTGCAGTATATCTATGGATTAAATAAATTCTATATGTTATTTTATACATACTTATTCAATAAGGTATAATATGCAACAAGCCTCCCAGTAAATTCCAGCTATATTACCTTATTATATGATAACAACAATATGCACTTGCTAAACGTGTGACCTGCGAAAGTCATTCACTTACCTGGAAACTGTTTCTATACATTTAATTTTACCATAAAAATGCATACATGTAAGATTATTGTGAAGATTAATTAACACATCTAATGATCTTACCATAGTGCTTCACACATAATGGGTGACCAATAAATATGAGTTGACTTAGAAGTGTAGCTATGGAGTCTACCTTTAAGTTTTACGACTACACAGATCAAAGGAAAGAAGAGGTACAAAGTTTTAGCTGCAAGTAGCAAGACAGGAAATTCCTTAAATATGAGTGGGCAATGTGCATATATACATGGGGGAATGGAAAATTTGGGTGGTGATGGTAGGCAATAGTGATGAAGCTTCACTTCCTCTTGGATAGCTTCATCTATCCAAGTGAAAAATGATTACGGTTGTATGCTACCAGTTTATTATTTGTTCCTTTCTATCTCAAACTATTCCATTTCTACCACAATATTTTCTTTTTATGAGTTTTTATTTGGAATCATCAAAATTATTATCTGAATGTAGCATATTTATAATACTTGCACTGTTTTTCTAGGCACAGGAATTTTTACCTGTCTCAGATATAGCATGATTATCCTCTGCATCATGAGAGTTGAAGGATTTATGTAGTGCAGTATATCTATGGATTAAATAAATTCTATATGTTATTTTATACATACTTATTCAATAAGGTATAATATGCAACAAGCCTCCCAGTAAATTCCAGGCACAGGAATTTTTACCTGTCTCAGATATAGCATGATTATCCTCTGCATCATGAGAGTTGAAGGATTTATGTAGTGCAGTATATCTATGGATTAAATAAATTCTATATGTTATTTTATACATACTTATTCAATAAGGTATAATATGCAACAAGCCTCCCAGTAAATTCCAGCTATATTACCTTATTATATGATACAATGCAACTTTCAATGCCTTTAAAATGATTTTTATTGAATTTATGGAGAACTTTTCAGATATTAAATTTAGCAGAGTCTTTAGAAACATCTGGTGGAACTTTATCTAGCCCTCTCATATATGTTTGCTATCACTGTCAGGATCCTGTGAACTTGGAATCTGATAATATTAACAATATTCTTATCTGCAGAATGGATGTTGAGAAAGTGCAAACATTTTCTTAGTTCAGTCGCTGACCCAATACAGATCAAGGACCTGATATTTTGATGATCCGTTTGTACTAGTACAGTATAAAAAGACGTTTTCTTATGAATTGTCCTCTTTTCTCAAAGGTGTTTCTTCCCAAGATATCCTATTATTTTGTGCTGCTTTCTGCAACTCTATCTAAAAATTTAAAATTTATGTCCATACAATTTCGTCTCAATTTGGTAGTCAAAATATGAATTTTTAGAAGTTAAATTTTAAAATATATTCACCTCAATTGAACTTAATTCCAAGGAAAGCTACAAAAATGCTGTCTAAATTCATCCAAATTGTTGAAACTACGCCCACAGATAGGACATAGGTATTTCCAACACTTATTGTTGCTTATGACCACAAACTTCCTATTATAGTGAGATCTCAAATGATCCTCAAAATCTTTTCCATTAAATGTGCCTTGGATTTGGGTTGATGGGACACAGAACACAGGCCTTGCAAAAATGTGGAATTCATCCTTCCCTTTAGTATCAGTTGACTTGTAAAATTTCCCTGCTGTAAGTCTCTCAATGACGGTATGGTAGTAGTACATCTTCAAAGGTCTTCTCAATATTATGGCCTTCTCCACGTGGGTGAGGACATTCTGACGAGGAAGAAACGCTGTATATTTTTGCTTTACCCATACGGTATTTTGAAGACTTGCAGGCTGAGAGAAATGCCTCCCACACAGCAGACGGTGAATCATTCTTCTCATCTCGTGATTGTTGATGAATGGATTTCTCCATGAAATTGAGAGTTGGAGAGGAATTTTGTAATTTATGATGCTATGACAGAAATTACTTGTTTTCATCTCCACTTTTCCTGGGTAGAATCTTGCTCTATTAGTTAAGGGATTGTTTTTATCAATTTTTACTAGTGGGATATTCAGATAGATAATTCTTTCTAATCCTGAGATGAGAAAGATCCATTTTCTAGGAATGGGGATCTGAAGGAGAAGGCACTCTTCCTTCCCTAAGTCTTCTTTTTGAGGATCTTTTTGAGTCTTCTCTATTTCAAGCTCATTGTTTTCTGCTACTTGAGGAACATCAAGCTCCTGGGAGGTTGGTGTGTCTAGCTCCCTGTTCACTGGGTTGCTTTCCATCTGAGAAATTATATTAGAATCAGCAAATAAAGGCTGAATATTGGTACTACAGTCATTTGGTGCCTCATTTTCTGGATTTCTGAGAGCATTGTCAGCTGGATCACTTCTTTCTTTAGTAAGAGAAGTCATTCTGGGTTCTATTTATGAGAAAGACGAAGATCTATTAAATTGAGGAATACTCCACTTCATAAGAAGTCATTCCTTAGTCCTGGCAAAAAGCATGTGGATGTGTTATTCCAGAGCTTTCTCACACCTTTAAATAAATATATATTTTTTGAACCTTTAATATCAGAGTCCCATACCCACAAAATAAAATAAGAAAAATCAAACCTGAGGGCAAATATGACTCCTATTAAATAGATATTCTCATTACTTGGTTCTGCAACTTGTACAAACTTGCAGTAATATAAACTTTCTTCTGGCTAATATAGAAATGTACTCTTCACACTACAGTACATATAGTTCCCAATAGAAAGCCCAATTATTCCCTTTTGGATGGTGGATTAAATAGAATTTTTATTTAACAAGATAGATCTGAATTACTGACCTGGGATTTTAAAATGAGACCATAAAGTAGAAGGCAGTCTTTTATAAGTATATATGTTTAAGAGAGAATTAAGACCTACGTGAAAATGAAAAGGTTGAATTCGTATGAAGAACAAGCTATTCTTTCCTTGGAATTTTTCCTTTGTTTTATTCTTTCATCTGTTCTTTCTAAGCAATATCTATGCAAAGAGCAGCAATTATGAGTTATGAGGGAGGGGAAGGCAGAGCAGGTAAGAGAGGGAAGTTGAACAGTAAAGTCCAAACTCTGGGGCCAGCTCAGTGGCACAGCAGTTAAGTTCACATGTTCTACTTCTGTGACCTGGGGTTCGCTGGTTCGGATCCTGGGTGTGGACCTACATACCACTTGGCAAGCCATGCTGTGGCAAGCATCCCACATATAAAGTAGAGGAAGATGGGCACAGATGTTAGCTCAGGGCCAGTCTTCCTCAGCAAAAAGAGGAGGATTGGCAGCAGATGTTAGCTCAGGGCTAATCTTCCTCAAAAAGAAAAAAGACTACATTCTGAGTCATTTATTAAAATATCTTTCAAATTCACCATTTCCTTTTCATTTTCATTGCCTCAGCACTAATCAAGCTGATAATCACATCATGCTTGCTTTACTGCTGATAGCAGCTGATTTCCTCATTCCAAAGTCTTGGCTCACTCTTCTCCTCTTTCCTGCGCCTTTCCTCATGTCACATACCTGCTCAAACACCTTCAGTGGATACTGATTCTCTGAACCATATAGCTGCTATTCCTTTCTATAAGGGGAACTGGGACAATCTGAGTTGGAAGATTTCTCCTAAGTAGAAAGATGGATAGGGAAGTTTCTTACTGAAGGCGATGGTGGGGAAAGGCAAATGCAAGTGGACTGAAAGAAATCTCAAGGAAGTTGCAAAATTAACAAACAGGGCTTCCATTTTTTATGTCTGGCTTTTATGAGCTAATCTAGACAGAATTTATGTATATGTCAGGTGAATTTAAAGACATAAAGTAGCATAGGCCTTTATCTCATACTTCAGTCTTCAGAGCCCGTCCATAATCTGACCCCACTGCCCTGTGCAACTTTCTTTTCTCTATTCACTCAGCATGAGTTTTTTGTTCTAATACTGCTGGTCTTTTTGTTATTTCATACTCATATTTAACTTAAAATTTTATCTTTAAGTATTTTTTTCCAAAATTTGATGTTAATTCAAGTGTAACTATTTTTCTCTCAAACAGACTTTAAATTTTTTACTGAGCACAGTGATCACATTGAGATTTCATTCTATACGTTCCACTCTAGTGTTGTTCTAGTAGTCGTGGAATTTTACACTCTTTGTCTCCCCCTACTTTTAAGCACTGTATTCTTTGACTTCTGCTACCATGAGATTGTTTGTTACTCTTCTGCTTCCTTTATCTTTATCTAACTTGTCTTTGTTTTACTTGCTTTTTATTTTTTTTTTTTACTCTTCCTAACATTTAAATGTAGGTATTCCTGAAGACTTATTTCTTTATCCTCTAGTCTACTTTTTCATATTCTCTTCTTCAATGTCTTCATACTCTCCCCAAATTTCAAGGAGTGGGTCCTTGCTGAGCTTAAGTGAGTTTGATCTGTTCCAGACTGTCAATTAGAGAGGCTCTACCAGGATATCTCAGCAGCTACAGAGTTATAATCAAGGGAAGACAATGAACAGTCTACATTTTATCAGATGTCTAAAATAACAAAATTGGACTCACTAAGTTTGAGGATAGTGTGACTGATTGCTTTTTAGTAAGGCTGAGATCCAGTAGTTTGGTGGGAACTTTAGTTCCTATTGGTCATCTAGATCTTGTCAGATGCACCCTGAAAACAAATCAAGATATTTTCATAAAACAGATAGAGACTCATCAGCTCCTGCGCCTTTTACCTTTAAGTAAAATACTTATTCTGCTTTGCCCTTTGGTAAAGGCTTCCACTTCCACATCCCAGGCTATGAGATTCATTGTTCCCTTACACATTCTTCCCCGGCATTTCATAGAAGAAATATCCAATGCATATGCCTCTATCTATCACACTTATTTTTGCTATTAAAATATATTAAGATGGGTCGGTCTACAGGGCATAAATGATATTTGAAGGCTTTTTGTGCTCTGCAGAGAAGCTACACCAGAAATCTATGTACTTAGGGTCATTATTGTTCATTTAAAAAATAAGTCCTCATTGAAATTGCTCAAGAAGCATACGGGTTATTCTATTCAACATCTTCATCTTTATCTTTTAATGCCTGAATTTGTGTTTGGAAATAGCCAAGAATCATATGTCTTCTTCCTTACTTGATCATTTTCTAATTACTCAGCCAAATATGTACATGTTTATGTAATACAGTAATACTGTCTTCTAATCTTTTTTTTCCTGTTCTCTATTCTTTATATTTGATTTTATTTACTCAATTAGGGCATTTATTCATTATATATAATCTATATTTAATTATATATATAATATGATACTGGATATATATTTTACTGAAAGCAACATTTCCCTGTTTATTAGACAGGAAACCAAAATTGTATTTCACAAAGATAAATGTAAATGCGCCTGATAGCTTTTAAAAATATAACGTTTAAAATAAGACACATTTTGAGTTGATCATTGGGCCCTTGAGGAAGTACAATATTACAGTTATATCTTTATAAAGAGTGATATAAAACGAAAAGTGTAACTAAATACCAGAGTTGGTGTTTTTAAATATTCTCCCTTCTGACAGATTTTTACATGCAAGGCCTGTTGAAGTTGTATACATACTTATATGTATGTTTGTTACTTCTACCAAAAATTTAAAAATTTTACCCTAAATTGCATTAAGGATTTATCAGCTCAGTCAAAATTTCTGTACGGGAATTGAATGTCTCATCTTTCTCTTGTGACAAACTCTCCAAGATACACTTTCACATTATCTTGGATGAAAAGTCCTCATTTAACATGTGTCTTCTGAGCCCCAAGCACTTATGAGTGTCAGGAAACCCCTCATGTGCCCCAATGTCTTCATTGGAGGGAACTTAACTTCTCTTGTTTCCTCCAAATTTGTTAATTTTACTTTTAAAATGCATTTATCATGCAAAAAAATTTTAGCGATAAATAAGATGGGGTGCTTTTCTCCATTTGAGGTATATGCACAGAATCACATGTGAACATATTGAAGGCCTGACCCAAAGGACAAGTCTCAGAGTCGCATCTCTATCAAAGGATCATAAATCAAGCAACCAAAGTTAATTTCAAAATAATTTTAAACTCTATAAAGTGGATCTATAGACTAAAACGTACCTATTAAGATCCCGTATATTTTCCTTTTCATTTTTAACTTACCATTTACCTCCACTCTCAGTAGGATAAATCCCTCCAAAAGACGTGCTTCACTAGGCCAAACCTGCCCTCCTCCTTTCTTTCTGCCCTCTACCTCTCCATTTATAGCTCTTTTGATTCTGCATCACAATGTCCACAGAACTTGGCAACCTAGCAACCCAACAGAACCCTCTGCATAGGGGAGGAGGAGGGAATAACCGCAATGGCAAATCTTGAATCATTTTTACACAGCAAGGGGAGTAAACGCTGGGAATACCCAGAACTTCATAATTTTTGACTCATTGCAGATAAAATCTTCACTATATGCGGTTCTCAAAATTGAAGCAGCATGCAGATAGGATTGCCAGATAAAGTACAGGACACTCAGTAAAGTTTGAATTTCTGATAAAAAATGAATACTTTTTTAGTATAAGTCTGTACCAACTATAGTCAAATTTGTTTTGGTACTTGCTTGTTTTGGGACTTTGGGCATTGTTTCTCTGAAACTCAAATTTTACTGGGCATCCTATATTTTTGTCTACTAAATCTGGCAATCTTACCTTGAGATAATATATGGCTGATTATTCCATTTTATTAAGTTGGTTTCCAAACTTTTAATTGTCTTTACATCATTTGCCTGGTCTTCCTTTTTGTTAGTTTAGATGAATATTTTATTTTCACTGCCTAACTGATTTTCCTTTATTAGCTTCCAATCATCAAACAGTAGGGATCCTTATATTCTTTGACTACCTTTTTGACTATTATCGATGTACTTTTACTTTGATCATATCTCTAGATCACTTCTAATTCCTGTCTGCTGTTGGGTTGGGTCAAGTTGAAAATTTTCCTGATACATCTAAGGCCATGAGGCTCAGAGGGGATATGAGAGTTGAGTTTCACTCATCTAGGGTAAAGCCTACCCTTGGGCACTATAGAAGGTGAATGATGAGAAATCTTAAAGCCACAGGGTCAATATAGGGCCTGGGTAGAGACAGGAAGTCAGATTGTGGCACCAAAATCAAACCACTTGTTCATGACAAAGGACTAGTAGAGTGCAAAAATAAAAATCAAGTGTATCAGGATTCTCCAGAGAAACAGAACCAGATCTATCTATCTATCTATCTATCTATATAGATAGATAGATACACATACTTATATTTCACCAGATAAACATAACTATATCTAGATAGGTAGATATAGATACAAATACAGATATATAAAAAGAGATTTATTACAAGAGATTGGCTTATGTGTTTATGGAGGCTAAGTCCTGCTATCTTAGCTGCCATCTGCAAGCTAGAAGCCCAGGAAAGCCTGTGGTGTAGGTCCAGTCCAGCCCCAAAGCCCGAGAACTAGAAGAGTTGATAGTATAAGTCCCTGGCTGAGTCTGAACACCCAAGAATCAGGAACTCAGATGTCCGAGGGCAGGAAAAGATGGATGTCTCAGCTCAGGAACAGAGCATGTTTGCCCTTCTTCTGTCTTTTTGTATTATCCAGGTCATCAAGGAATTGGATGATATCCACTTGCATTGGTTAGGGCAATCTTCTTTATTCAGTCTATCAATTCAAAAGCTAGTTTATTCCAGAAAACCCTCACAGACACCCAAAGAAATAATGTTTTACCAGCAAGCTGGGCATCCTTTAGTCCAGTCAAGTTGACACATAAAATTAAGCATTACAAGTCCACACTTCGTCACACTGACACCCATATACATCTTTCTAAACCATACTTAATCTCCAAATAAAGACAGTAACAAGGTCATAATTCTACCAAACGTGATATAATTGCCCTGCATACAACTAAAACTACGCTAATCTCTTCCGTAAAAGAGGAGGTAAAACCCTTGAGTGATATTTACTCTTCTCTTGATATCCCATAACTTAAATAATATGATGTAATGTTAACAATACTTAAACACTGATATAAAGTCAATACATCTTATATTACATGATAAGAGAATAAGGGGGAAGAAAACAAAAATATTTGACCTATATGTGTATATATACACACAAATATAATACAATAAGGAGGAAATGCTCATGACAGTTACAGTATTCATTTCTATAACTTGCCACATGGATGTAACTGACATTTATAACTATCTTTTTCTACTAATCATTCTGAATTTTATTTGCCTTCAGCAAGTACCTCAGCTAGTCGTCGTTCCTTACCTGGTAGACTGACTCAAATTTTCACTCCTGAAGGGTCTAGGCAATTTGTAGTCCTTCCTGGATTGGGTTGTTATAGTTTTCCATAGACCTTAATCACAGTGCATTGTAACACTAAGAGAGGCCCCTAAGAGATCTCCTGTATTCCAGACACACTCTTCCCTACTTCCATTGTGGAATAGTAGTCCGATTTTCCTTTGGTAGTCAAGATCGGTATCCCCAGAGAACACAGTAACTCAATTCTTTGCCTGTTGATTCAGAGGCATGAGGAGCCGTAAGTGGCCAGGTGGCATTATTAACTTCTAGTTCAATGGAATCATTGTCGTGTCTTCTGGTGGAAACATTCCTTGCTCTGGAACTAAGACCACTAGACCAGTAGAACGTAAAGTCATGGGAACAGGAAGCAAAAATTTTGCTAATGGGTCACTAGAGCTAATAGTCAATGGTGCCACTCCCATTTCCACCCCTTGACTTCTGGACTTGTGAATTCTGACTATTGGAGAAAGAGCACCATTTATTGGCCACTGACTCAGAGCACATGCAGCCTTCTGGAGAACCTTGCCTCAGCCCTGCAAGGTATTGTCAGCTAGCTGGCTCTGTAACTGAGTCTTAAAAAGACCATTCTACTGTTCAGTCAAGCCAGCTGCTTCAGGACAGTAGGGAACATGATAAGACCAGCGAATTTCATGAGCATAAACCCATTACTGCCCTTCTTTTGCTGTGAAATAAGTGCCTTGATCAAAATCAAAGCTGTATGGAATACCACAATGGTGGATAAGTCATTTTGTAAGTCCATGGATGGTAGTTTTGGCAGAAGTATTGCATTCAGGAAAGGCAAATCCATATCCAGAGTAAGTGTATATTTCAGTAAAGACACGATACTGCCCCTTTCGTGATTGAAGCAGTCCAATATAATCAAACCATGAACAAGTAGCGGGCTGATTACTCCAGGGAATGGTCCCATATTTAGGGTTCAGTGTTTGTCTCTGTTGCTGGAAGATTGAGTACTTAATGATAGCTGTAGCCAGGTTGGCCTTGGTAGTGGAAGTTGATGTTACTTAGCACATGCATAAACTCCATCCCTGCCACCATGACCACTTTTTAAATTAGCCCATTGGTTAATGACAGGAGTGGCTAGGGAAGAAGCTGACTGGTGTCCAAAGTATGGATATCTTATCCACTTGATTATTAAAATCCTCTTCTACTGAAGTCATGCTTTGGTGGGCGTTTGCATGAGACGCAAATATTTTCACATTTTTGCCCATTCTGAGAGGTAACTATTCCCCAAATTTCTTTGTCACTAATTTTTCAATCATGTTCCTTCCAAGTCCCTGACCATCCATACAAACCATTGGCCACAGACCATGAAGCAGAATATTTGCATGTTTAGTCTTCCCCCTTCCAAGTGAAGTGCACAACCAGGTTCACTGCCCAAATAGCTGCCCAAAGGGGTGGTTTTCCTTCAGTACTGTTCCTCAGGGATGTTCCAGAGAAGAGCTGTAGTATTGCAGATATCCACAGTCAGATAGTGCTTACATATCATGAAGAACCATCTGTAAACTAGGCCCAAGTCTTCTCTTTCTCTGTTAACTAATCATAGGGAAAACCCCATGAGGCCATAGGCGCAGAGAAGAGAGAAGACATTGTAGTAGGAATGGGGACCACGGGCATGTGGTACCCTTCTTTATGTAACTTACTTGTGCCCTCAGAGCCCACTTCGGCCCCATCACATTTATACTATTTATAACTTCAATCACCATTGCTTCTACTGGATTATATCGCCCAAGTGGCAGAACTGTTTACACAGCAGCCTGAACCTGTTCCAAAGCCTTCTTTTGTGGAATATATTGTCTCCAAACTCCAAAGAGGCATACTGGGCATTGTTTCTCTTTCTTGGTTGCAAGAGGGGTCAGATGCAACAACTTACCATTTACCTTAGAAGAAACATCTCGATATGCCCCAAACCACTGGACCCCTACATATTTTACTGAGTCAGAAGGCCACTGAATTTGAATTGGATTTACCTCCCAGCTTCTGGCATGCAAATATCTTACCAATAAGTCTAGAGAGGTTACTACTTCTCACTCACTAGGTCCAATTAGCATAATATCATCAATGTGATGGAGTAATTGATAACTTGTGGATGGGAAAGGTGATCAGGATCCCTGCAAACTAAATTATGACATAGGGCTGGAGAGTCGATGTATTCCTTAGGTAGGGCAGTAAAGGTCTATTACCAGCTTTGCCAGCTGAAAGCAAACTGCTTCTGGTGGGCCTTATGGAAGTCAGGTGGCCAAGGGAGTTCTAGCTCAGGTCTATCTCACAATGAGTTACTGAACGTGTCCTGTGGTTATTTCCCCAGTTCTAGAATGCATAATTGGAAAAGACATCCTTAGCAGGTGGCAGAACCCTAACATTGGTTCCCTGACTTACATAGTGAGGGTTGTTACAATGGAAAAGGCTGAGTGAAAGCCATCAGAACTACCTCTACCTAGGAAAATAGTAAATCAGAAGTAATACCATATCCCTGGAGGGATTGCAGAGATTAGTGCCACCATCAAGGAAAGATGAAAGTGGTGGTGAAAGATGCAGGGTGGTGATTCTCCTCACACCCTTATTCAGTTGTCCTATTTGGCCTGTGCAGAAGACAAAACTTGAAGAATGACAGTGGATAATTATAAGCTTCACCAGGTGGTAACTCCGATTGTAGCTACTGTACCAGATGTCGTTTCATTGCTTGAGGAAATTAACACATTGTCTGATACTTGGTATGCAGCTATTGATTTGGCAAATGCCTCTCTGGTTTAAATAGGACATCTATCTTCTCCTGCCCTTGACATTGGCACTCCTGGTTCTTAGACCTTCAGGCTTGGACTGAAATTTACACCAATGGCTGTCCTGGTTCTCAAGCCTTAGTGATTGAACTGGAACTGCACCATCAGCATTCATGGGCTCCCTGCTGGCAGATGGTAGACAATAGGATTGCTCAGCCTGCATAATCATGTGAGCCATTAGCATAGAGCTAGAACTCTATTGATCACCTGACATCTATAAGCCCCTACTCTGATTAGTGTACTACAGGGACATTTTAGCGATCCTGAAATTAATGTCAGTTCAGAGTCAGTGTCAAGGCGTCCCTAAAACTTCCGATTATTTCCTTTTCCCCAATGTAAAATTACCCTTGTAAAAAACCATAGGTTCCTTGGGGGAAGACTAGATAAGAGATTAAAAGTATAAAATTTCTGTAGTTACCAGGATCTTTTCTGAAGGGGACCCATTCAAAGGGTTCTGGTTCTGTAAACTGGCTCAAGTCTGGTAATTGCTTGAGGCAATGTGATTCTTTTTTTATAATTTGAGTTACGTTTTTTTTTCACTTGATGAAGAACTTTTCTACTTATACAGATCAAATAAGAATTTAGTAGGCCTACTAGCTATTTCACTTCTAAAAACAGCATTGTTAACTATCCAATGCCATATGTCTGCACAAGTCAGACTATTCTGATTTATAATTTAACTCTGATGTCCGTTATGATAATCATGTCGACATTGTGTTTGGCAGTTGAGTGTCACCATTTGGTCTCTGCCACCCTAGGTTCCAATTATCCCTACTGCATTTAGATTTCTCAATTAAGTGACATCAGTTCCAACAGTGAGATCTGGCCTATGCAGAAAAGCCATCACAGATCTCTACAAGGATACTGGAGCTCCCTTCCCGAATTTATTCTTCACAATATTCATGAAAGATATGTCTTCTGGACCCTCTCAGTGTGTGTGAATAGGTTTTAAATGACAAATCCATTCGACATTCCAATTTCTCTAAGCCTCTGAATCCTTTTTTTCATATTAAACCAAGGCAGGTTTAGCATTTCCATTTCACAAACAATGGGTCATCTTTTGTTTCATGTTTCAGCCAACCAAACAAACAGATAGAGCTCTTTCTAACTTCCTTGAGCTTCAACATCAAATGTAGAATCTCTGCTTAGTGAGCACATATCAATTACTTTGGCCTGACCCAACTATGTTGCTTCCACCATTATCCCATACCCTTGGAATCCATTCCCACACATGTTCCCTGGTTTTCTGTCTGTATGAATAGAAGACCTAACCAGTTCTTTTGGAGTATAGCACATCTCCTCATGGGTAATACTTTGTATCTCACCTTTAGGGTCCTACTGGAACTTGAGTCTATCTAGTTATAATCTAGAAGTGGTGGTAGGAGTTGGTTCTAAAGAGAATCAGCATTGTCTTGCATAGCTACTGCCTCAGGTGAGGCCATTACCAATTCTTCAGGCAATGAAGGGTTAATTCCCTCAGAGGGAGGTAGAAAGGCAAATAATACTGTGGGTGGATGGGTCGATATCACTGGGAGTGGGGAAGCCACTACTATAACCACAAAAAAGGGGTCTTCTACTTGCTGCAAAGACAAGTCAACAGTCAAGAGGCAAGGTGGTGGGAAAGAAAGGGTATTTTTATTATAGCTTGCTGGCAAGGGGGAAGACGGTGGACTAGAATGCTAAAGAACCATCTTAAAAGTACAAAATTTTGAAGCAGTTATATGGGGCAAATGGGCTGGGAAAGGGGAGTCTTGGAATGTTGACCATCTGGTGTTGTAGGCCTTGAGACTCCAGATCTCCCCTTTCTCTTGTCACCAGTGATGGATATCAGCATAGGGCTTTTTTCCCCAGAGGTTGTTAAAACCCGGGAAAAACTTAAAGAACAAAGTTATCGCCTTATCAGAATAGGGAAGTCTACGTGTAAGCCAAGGCTACGAAAATAGCAGAGCATATATATTTCTCACAAGCAGATGCATACTTATCTAGATTATGTGCAAACAAAAGCATTACTGACAAGAAAAGGGGATATCTTATGGATCAGGATCATTTATAGTTCTAACATGGTTCCCTTCTATAAGATAGCTTCCTTTATGCTAACCTATGTTAACCAATGGCTGTATTTGTCCTAGCTATTTAGGCAGTATTAACACTGCCCCTGGGTTGAGAAAGCCAATTCTGCTGGGGGTGTGGAGGCCAATTCCACTGGGGTCAATGTCCCTAGCTTCGTCAATTTCTTCCCACATGTCTCCATCCAATGCATAGGATCCCATTCTTTCCAAATCAATGCCCTCACTTTAATGGTAGACACCTTGTGAGGCCAGGAGTTCAGCTTGTCTTGCAATTTGGCCAGTCACAGAGTGAAGCTCTGCATTTGATTTTCAGCATTTTCAGCCCTGCAGCTGCAGGAGCTGTGGGACTCTTTTAGGGCACACAAAGATCTTAGATCTGTTATATGGCATTTTAACTTGGAATTTGAACCCCTGCATTCATCCTTTTCTTTCACTACTTTGTCCCTTAACATCCAGAGCAATCAACCAGTGTCATTAGTTTTCCAAAAATCTTTGAAAGTGTCATAACACTTAGCTCCTTGCTTCTTATAAGTGGCTGATTAGAAGTATCCAATGAAGATATTTTGCTCATCTCTATAAATAGTTCATGTTATTGACTGTTAGTGCTCTCTTTGCTATTAGAAATAGGGTCTTTATCATTTTAAAATTTAATCAGATTAGAGAGTCAGTTCCAAAACTCCAGAAACAATTCAGAAAACTCATTCTTAAAGGTCTGTTCCTCTACAATACTCTTGGTATCAAAATCTGTATTAGTTAGGGTTCTTCAAAGAAACAGAACCAATAGGATATATCTATATATATAGAAAGAGATTTACTATGAGGGATTGTCTCACATGATTATGGATGCAGCAGAGTCCCATGATCTGACATCTATAAGCTGGAGGCTCAGGAAAACTGGTGGTACAGTTCTAATCCAAACCTGAAGGCCTGAGAACCAGGTGTGTCAATGTTTGAAGGGAGGAGAAGATGTTATGTTGTAGTTCCAGCACAGGGAAAATTTGCCCTTCTCTGCCTTTTTGTTCTACCTAGACCCTCAAGGGATTGGATGATGCCCTCCTGCATTGTTGAGAACAATCTTTTTTACTCACTCTACTGAGTAAAGAAGATTCAAATGCTAATTGCTAATTAATTGAATTAATCATTCAAATGCTAATCTCTTCTGGAGAAACCAGCACAGACACACTCAGACATAATGTTTTACCAGCTATCTGGGCATCCCCTAGCCAATTCATGCTGACACATAAAATTAACCATCACAGCAGCCCTGGAGAAATTTCTGGAGACAATGATAGGTAACCACAATTGTTCTTTTTCTTTCAGGTATGAGATTGTGTGAGCATGCTAAATAACTTTAAAAGAGGCCTAAGCAATTTGTATTATTGATTCATTTTACTTACCATTTGCTATAGGTTGAACATTTATCTCCCCCCAAAACTTGTATGTTGAAACCTGATCCTCTATGTGATGGTATTAGCAGTTGGCATGTTTGGGAGGTGATTAGGTTACAAAAGCAGAGAATATCAAGTATTGGCCAGGATATGAAAAAATGGAAATACTTGTAAATTGTGGATGGAAATGTAAAATGGTCATCGCTTTGGAAAACATTTACAAGTTCATCACAAAGTTAAATGTGTAGAATTATCATGTGACTCGGCAATTCCACCTCTAGGTATATTCCCAAAGAATTGAAAATAGGTCTTCAAATAAATACTTGTTTTGGAATGTGAGGAAATACTTTAGATTTTTACGTAAAGGAAGTCCTCTTTGCAGAGATTAAATTTATGCTAAAATATGAAGGATGAGAAGGGGCTGGCAATCAAAGCATTAAGATGAAGAATGTTCCACAAAGTTGGAGGAACAGGCAAACTATTGCAAATGTCTTGGGGAGAAAGAATCTTGGTCTTCTAAGGAACATAGAGAGGGCTGGGATGGCTAGAACATAGTGCTCTGTATTAATTTATTTGTATAAGTAATATGTATGTTTATCATTCTTTTAAAAGATGGAACAAAATATTGTTCACAAAATTAAAATCACCTTTGAACAAGATCCAATGATGTTGCATCTTCCCCATTAGATCAACTCTGTTACTGTTTGATCTGAATCTTTCTGATCTTTCACCTACGCTAAATACCCACAAAAAATGTAGGTTTTAATATCTTGAATAAAGGATACCATGTCATTGCTTTATCTAGAGAAAAGCGATGGGGAATATTCACAAGTGAATGGATACTAAACATTGTCCATTTTCTGGTATTATAAGAAAAGATTACTATAATAAGTCATTTACATACTTAAATGGTTGTAAAGTTCCCAAACTCATGAGTTTTGTAAAGCAACAAAAACCAACCTAATAATTTAAGATTTGCAAATCCGTTTCAGTGGAAAAACTGGAATAAAGTCACATTTATTGCTGACATAATTTTGTGACACTGAAAGAATTAATGGATCTGGACATTAATCATCAATTGATGCTAATTTGACAAAAAAGTAACCAAGACTTTATGTATCTAGTGACTAAAGAATGCAACACCACCTATGAAGTAAATTTGAGTCCAAACCTACCTCTGAATCTGGTTGTTCATCTAAGATATAAATTTACTGGAAATGTACAGGATAGAGGATCATATAGTAGCACTAAGGTGCTGTGATCACAAAATCCATACTGTGGGATACTCTACAGGAAAAAAAAGGAAAGGAAGAGAGCAAAGGCAAGAAGGAGGAGGAGGGACCCACAATTAAGAGATTTAAGAGATAACCCACCCAATTGTAATATTTGGACTTGATTTGTTATCTCTATGTTTTTTCCTAAGAATTTTATAGTTTTAGCGCTGACATTTAGGTGTTTCTTCATTTTTGAGTTAATTTTTATATATAGTATGAGATAAGGATCCAACTTCATTCTTTCACATGTGGTATCTAGTTGTTCCAGCACCACTGGTTATGTTTTACTGGAAAACCCTGACTGATATAGTCTCTAATCCTCAAAAATCCTAATAAGATGCTAGACTTTCTTTTGGCAAGAGGGAAGAAGAGGTAAAGAGAAAGCAATTTTCCTTTGCTTGTTGGAGGGATTGAGTGTTATGAATTCATTCACATAGCCCCAAGACACTTTACTAGGCAAGTAAGCCATTGAATTTTGTCAAGGGTTATCAGATTCCCCTGCTACCAGAGGTGTAATAAAACCACAGTCAGTGCTGTTGAGGCTGTGACTTCTTAATTTTCAGGACATCATTTATATATTGAAAGTTTTGGACAGCAGAAGGTAGAGACACTCATAATAAATCTTGACACACTCACTGGTGGAAATGGCAGAGTGGGGGTTGTCCTACTAGCACTCGTCTATCCACAGGTCTTCACCAAAGAAGAAAACCCTCTATGGTACTTACAAATAGAAAAGTAAAAGCATGTAATATATTAATTCCTACTATATATTCAGATGTTGAAGCAACTAAAAAATCATATTAAATCAGTCTAAAGGTATCCAGTCACAAGCTCATGTTAGCTTCCTTCCCTACTATGAATATTACACAAACACCATTAGTTGAATTAGGTTGTTTCCACTCCTTGTGGATTCAGGTAGGATGGTGATTGGGAGACATGTATGCTACAGAGCTATAAAAGTTTCAGTCCCTCGTTTCCCTGAAGTTGCCAGAATACATGGCTTTTTTCTTAAACTGGTTGAGGTTGGGATTAAAGGAGAGTGGGGGATCAGGGGGCATAAAGAAAGATAACAGCTCTGCACTAGTAATCAAGAAAGACACATACCAAGGAGCATGATTGCTGGATTATATGGTCAGAGTAGTTTTAGTTTCATAAGAAACCACCAAACTGTCTCCCAAACTGGATGTACCATGTTGCATACCCACCAGCAATGAATGAAAATTCTTCTTGGTCTACATCCTCATCAGCATTTGGTGTTGTCAGCGTTCCAGATTTTGGCAAATAGGTATGTAGTGATCTCTCAGTTTTGTTGTCTCAATTTGCCTTTCCCTGATGACATATGATGTGGAGCGTCATTTCATATGCTTATTTACCATCAGTATATCTTCTTTGGCAAGGTATCTATTCAGATCTTTGGCTCATTTTTAAATCAGGTCACTTGTTTTCTTGTTGTTGCCATATACGAGTTCTTTGTGTATTACGGATGACAGTCCTTTATCAGATGTGTATTTTGCAAATACTTTCACTCAGTCTGTGACTTGTCTCCTAACTCTGTTGACATTTTTTTATGCAGAGCAGAAGTATTTTTATTTTAATGAAGTACAGCTTATCAGTTGTTTCTCCCATGGATCATGCCTTTGGTGTTGCATATAAAAATTCCTCACCATATCCAAGAACACGTAGATTTTCTCCAATGTTATCTTCTAGGAGTTTTATAGTTATGCATTTCACATTTAGGTCAGAGTTATCCATTCTGAGTTAACTTTTATGAAATGTGTAAGATCTTTGTCTACGTTCATTTTTTTCACATGTGGATGTCCAATTGTTCCAACACCATTTGTTGAAAAGGCTATCTTTGCTCCATTATATTGCCTTAGCTCCTTTGACAAAGATGAGTTGACTTATTTATGGAGGTCTATTTCTGTGCTCTCCATTCTATTCCTGCAATTCTGTGCTCTGTAATTCTGATCAATTTGTCTACTTTTTTCTCATAACACACTATCTTGATTACTATAGCTTTATAGTAAGTCTTTAAATTGGGTAATGTCAGTCCTCCAACTTTGTCCTTCACCATCAATATTGTGTCAGTTATTCTGAATCTTTTGCTTTTCTATACAAACTTCAGAATCAGTATGTTGATAGCCACAAAATAAATAGCTGGGATTTTTATTGGAATTGCATTGAATCCATAGAAACATTGGGAAGAACTGATATTTTGACAATATTGAGTCTTCCTATTCATGAATGTGGAATATATTTCCATTTATTTAAATCTTCTTTGATTTCATTCATCAGTTTAGTAGTTTTCCTCATAGAGATTTTGTAAATATTTTTTACAAAATATGTTAGATGTACAAAATGTTAGATTGTACAAAAATATGTTAGACTTATAGCTATTTCAGTATTAGAGAAATCCGAGAATTTAAATTGTGATTCTTAAATAACATAACTTAATATAAAGAACCAAGTTTCCTTGATGAAAAAGCAGATTTCATGAGGAGGCCATGAAAATACTTGATAAATCTGTAAATATTTTGTGCTGCAAAACAAGAAAACACTGAAGATTAATGTGGTCAAGTTACAATGACACCAAAGCCAGTGCAAAAGAACTCTCACTGGGAAAGTTTGGGACAGTTTGATGATCAGAAAACTGATGACAGTAACTTATTAAAACATATCTAATGTTTAAAAATTCTTAGTTTGCAATATTAATCAAAAAAGGAAAAGCCTTACTTTCTACCATTATCAGTGACTATTTCATCAACTCCTTACTATGAAATTATAATTAAAATGAAAAAATTAAGTAGTTACTGTGCCTTTTCAGTATAAACTGTACTTAAGATAAATGACTAGACCTAGTGATGAGGAAAATCTCTTGTTTACAAAAGAATGCCAGAACAAAAATGTAATAATATTGTTACAATTTAAGAATCAACATTTTGCAATCACTAATAAAATAATTGATTCAAGTAAGGTTTATTTGTAGATACAAAAAGCATTAGTATCACCCTGTTTGCTTGTTCAAAGAGAAATATTTATCTTTACAAAGTAGAATCTTGGTTATCACCATCTTAAACTTATAATGAACTGGAACCATTATTAATTGAATAAATTGAATTTATATGCCTCTTAAGTGATGTAATATAGTCAGCATTACATAAGACATATCCTTGACAAAATATTTAGCTTGTTTAAGTAGTAAAAACATGTGGTTGAACACCTTAAACACCATCATACAGAAACATTTAGACAAATCCACAATGTGGGGCTTTATATAAGAAAAAAATTATTTATTCTTATATAAAAGTCTGGATTGGGCCAGGATGACCAATAAAGTTTACATCCTACACAAGACCACTCCATCAAGACTGGAAGAGATGACTGTTTTATCTAATGTGGAGAAACAAACACAGAGAGTCAAGGAAAACAAATAAACACAGAAATATGTTCTAAACAAAGAGCAGGATAAAACTCCAGAAACAGACCTTAATGAAATGGAGGTAAGTGATTTTCCTGATAAAAAATTCGACATAAGTGTCATAAAGATGCTCACCAATGTCATGAAAGCAAAGCATGAACATGAACAAAATGAGAACTTCAGCGAAGAGATAGAAA
The DNA here is from genome assembly GCF_041296265.1 of Equus caballus. NCBI lineage: Eukaryota > Metazoa > Chordata > Mammalia > Perissodactyla > Equidae > Equus > Equus caballus. The sequence continues at coordinate 83,509,632 of NC_091715.1, forward strand.
AGAGGACAAGGTACCGAACAAAAATCTCAGAGCTGAAGAATACTATAACTGTACTGAGAAATGCAATAAAAGGGTTCAACAACAGACTAGAACAAGTGGAAAAAAGAATCAGTGAACTCAAAGAAAGGGCAGTGGAATTCATCCAATCAGAGAAGCAAAAAGAAAAAAAGTGTAAAAGAGTGAATATACATTAAGAGACTTATGGGACACCATCAAGGAACCAATATGTGCATTATAGGGGTCCCATTGGGGAAGAGAGAAAGAGGCAGAAAGCTTGTTCAAAGAAATAATGGCTAAAATTTTTCCCAACTTAGGAAAAGAAGCAGACATCCAGATCCAGGAAGGCCAGAACATTCTAAATAAGATGAATACAAAGAGGCACACACCAAGGCAACCAGAAAACAATTTATGAAATAGCAATAGAATGCTCATACCTACTAATAATTACTTTGAATGTAAATTACCTAAATTCTCCTGTCAAAAGACATAGAGTGAAGCCAGATCAGTGGCATAGTGGCTAAGTTTGTGCATTCCACTTTGATGGCAAGGGGTTCACAGGTTCAGATTCCCAGGTGTGGATCTACACACTGCTCATCAAGCCATGCTCTGGTAGTGTCCCACATGCAAAATACAGGAAAGTCATTATATAATGATAAAGTGGTTAATTTAACAAGATAATATAACATTTGCAAATATTTATGCACTCAACATAGGAGCACATAAATATATAAAACAAATATTAACACACTTGAAGGGAGAAATAGACAGTAATATGATAATAGGGGAATTCAATGCTCTATTTTTTACAATGGATAGATTATCCAGACAGAAAGTCAATAAGGAAACACTGGACTTAAACTACACTTTAGACCAGATGGGCTTAACAGACATTTACAGAACATTCCACTCAACAGAAGAAGACTGTACGTTCTTCTCAAGTGCACATGCAGTAATCTCCAGCAGAGATCATATGTTAGGCAGAAAATGAGTCTTAATAAATTTAACAAGACTGAAATCATATCAAGCACCTTTTCAGACCACAATGATATTCAAATAGAAATCAAATACAAGAAGCATACTGGAATATTTATAAGTATATGGAGATTAAATAACATGCTATTGAGCAACCAAGAGACCAAAGAGGAAATCAAAAGAGAAATCAAAAAACATCATGAGACAAATAAAAATGGAGACACAATGTGTCAAAACCTATGGAATGCAGCAAAAGCATTTCCAAGAGGGATGTTCACAGCAATAAAGGCCTACATTAAGAAAAAAAACTCAACTAACCAACTTAACCTTTTACCTCAAGAAACTAGAAGAAGAATACACCCAAAATTAGTACAAGGAAGGAAATAACCAAGACCAGAGCAGAAGTAAATAAAAGAGAGACTAAAAAGACATCAGAAATGATAAATGAAACTAAGAGCTGATTTTTTGAAAAGATAAACAAAATAGACAAACCTTCACATGGCCTTAGGAAGAAAGAAGAGAGAGAACTCAGATTAATAAAATTAGAAATGTAAGAGGAGACATTACAACTGAGACCACAGAAATACAAAGGATCATAACAGCCTACTATGAACAATTTCATGCCAAAAATTGGATAACCAGGAAAAAATTGATTAATTGCTATAAACATATGACCTACCATGACTGAATCAGGAAGAAATAGAAAATATGAACAGATGAATAATGAGTAAGGAGATTGAATTTGTAATCAAAGATCTCCCATCAAAGAAAAGTTCCAGACCAGACTGCATCACAGACAATCTCTACCAAACACTTCAAGAAGAATTAATACCAATCCTTCTCAAACTCTTTCAAAAAATAGAAGAGGAGAGAACACTTCCAAATTCATTGAATGAGTCCAGCATCACCCTAATACCAAAACCAGCCAAAGACACTATAAGAAAAGAAAATTGCAGGCCAAAATCTTTGGTGAACATAGATGTAAAAACCCTCCTCAAAATATTACCAAATTGAGTTCAACAGTACATTAAAAAGATCATAAACCATGATCAAGTTGATTTATTCCAGAGTTGTAAGGTTGGTTCAACATATGCAAGTCAATATATTTGATACAACACATTAACAAAATAGAGAATAATAATTATATGATCATTTAAATAGATGCAGAATAATTGACAAAATTCAACATAGTTCATAATAAAAACTCTCAACAAACTGTGTAAAGAAGGAATGTATCTCAACGTAGTAAGGGCTATATTTGACAAGTTCATAGCTAGCATACTTGATATTGAAAGCTGAAAGCTTTTCCTCTAGGATTGGAAACAAGACAATGATGCCCACTCTTGCCACTTTATTCAACATAGTACTGGAAGTCCTAGCCAGAGTAATTAGCAAGAAAAAAAATAAAAGGCATCCAAATTGGAAAAAAGGAATTAAAATTGTCTGTAGTTGCTGATGTGATATCACGTACAGAAAAACCCTAACGTCTCCACAAAAATACTATTAGAATGCATTAATGAATTCAGTTAAGTTACAGGACACAAAATCAATATACAAAAATTAGTTGCATTTCTATGAACTAACAAGGAACTATCAGAAAGAAATTAAGAAAACAATCTCATTTACCATTACATCAAAGAGAATAAAATACTTAGGAATAAATTTGACCAAGGAGTTGAAAGATTTCTACACTGAAAATTGTAAGTCGTTGATGGAAGAAATTGAAGAAGATGCAAGGAAGTGTAAAGTTACTCTTTGGTATTGGATTGAAAGAATTAATGTTGTTAAAATGTTTCTACTACCCAAAGCCATCTACGTATTTAATGCAATCCCTATCAAAGTTCCAATGGCATTTTTCACAGAAACAGAAAAATGATCCTAAAATTTTATGGAACCACAAGAGACCGCTAATAGCTAAAGAAATCTTGAGAAAGAAGACTAAAGCTGGAGACTTCACACTTTCTGATTTCAGACTATACTAAAAACTATAGTAATCAAAACAGTATGGTATTGGCATAAAAACAGACACATAAATTAATGGAAGAGAGTAGAGGCCCAGAAATAAACCCATGCATATATGGTCAAATTAATTTATGACAAAGGAGCCAAGAATATATGATGGGGAAACGATAGTCTCTTCAATAATAAGTATTGGTAAAACTGGAAAATCTCATGCAAAAGAACAAAACTGGACTCCCATCTTACATCATGCACAAAAATCAACTCAAAATAGATTAAAGACTTAAATTTAAGACCTGAAGCCCTAAAACTCCCAGAAAAAAACATAGGGGATAAGCTCTTTGATGTCAGTCTTGGCGATGATTCTTTTGGATTTGATATCAAAAGCAGTGGAATAAAAGAAAAAATACACAGGTGGGGCTACATCAAACTAAAAAATTTCTGCTCAGCAAAGGAAGGGATCAACAAAATGAAAAGGCGACATGTGGAATGAGAGAAAATATTTGCATATCATATATCTGATAAGGGGCTAATATTCATAATATGTGAAGAACTCACATGACTCAATAGGAAAATAAATAAATAAATAAATAATCCAATTTAAAAAAGAGCAGAGGAATTGAATAGACGTGTCTCCAAAGGAGACATGCAAATGGCCAATAGATACATAAAAAGATGTTCAACATTGCCAGTCATCAGGGAAATGCAAATCAAAACCACAAGGAGATATCATCTCATACCTGTTAGAATGGTTATCATCAAAAAACATGAACTATTAAGTGTTGATGAGGATGTGGAGAAAACAGAACCCTTGCTCACTTTTGATGAGAATTTAAATTGGTACAGCCACTTTGAAAAACAGTATGGAGGTTTCTCACAAAAATTAAAAATAAAACTGCTATATGATCCACCAACCCCAGTTTTGGTTATATATCCAAAGGAAATAAAAACAGGATATTCAAACAATATCTGCATCCTCATGTTCCTTGCATCATTATTCACAATATCCAAGACATGGAAACGGAACCAACTTAAAGTGTTCAAACACAGATGAATACATACAAAAGAAGTAATATGTGTGTGTGTGTGTGTGAGTGTGTGTGTGTGTATATATTATGATATATAAATATCTATACATATACACATATATGTACATATATGATATATATCAATATATATCATATATAATATACATATATATACATGTATATCATATATATATCAATATTATCCAGCCATGAAAAATACGGAAATTCTGTTGTTTGTTCCATCGTGAATGGAACTTGAAGACATTACGCTAAGTAAAATAAATCAGACAGAAGAAGCTAAATACTGCATGGCATCATTTATAAGTGGCATCTAAATTAAATGTCAAACTCATAGAGCCAGAGGGTAGAAAAGTGGTTGCCAAAGGCCTGAGGTGGGGCAAATGGGGAGAGCTTGGTTAAGGGGCACAAACTTTCAGCTATAAGATTAATAAAGTCTGAGGATCTAATGTATAAATGATGATTATAGTTGAGAACACTATATTGTATAATTGAAATTTGGTGAGTGACTAGAACTTAGATGATCTCACCAAACTAGATAGATGGTCATAAAGTGATGGATGTGTTAATTATCTAGATGGGAGAAATACTTTCACAATGTATATGAATATAAAATCATCAGAATGTATAATTTTATTTGTCAATTATGCCTCAATAAAACAAAAATAATTAGAACAATCTAAAGGTCATCTTAGAGAAACAATTAGACAAATCTACGTTGTGGGTCATTCCATAAAATAATTGACTTCTTATATAAAGTCAATATCATGAGAAAAAAATGAAGTATTCTAAATTAAAGAAGAATCAAGTGAAATATTGACCAAACTCAATGTGTTATCCTTAAATGGATTCTAGTTCAAAATTCTGTAAAGCTTATTTCTGAAGTATTTGAATGTCATCTGGCTATTAGATAATATATAAGAAAATTATTTCTAATCATTATATGCGATATAAAAATAGTCTTTTATCAAGATGCATGTGAAAGTATTTAGAAAGAAAGGGTCATTGTAAATTTAACTTCCTTTTAAAAGCTTCAGTAATATTTCTGTGAACATTATCAATTTTTAATTTAAGTGGTATACAAGAGTGAATTTTACTCTTCTCTTTATTTTTTGTTTGAAAATTTTCATTATAAAACATTAAGAATAAAAGAAGAGGTTGGCAATATTTCTCTCGCTCTCTATTCTGCCACCTAAAATGCAGATATAATGGCTGGAACTGTAGAAGCTGTCAAAAAGCATGAGGAAAATGACTCTAACCTAGAATGGTAGAACAACAATCTAGAAATCACCTGGATCTTTGGTGATTTCCTGAAGCAGAGCTACCATACCTGTCTATATTTCCCTGACTATGGACTTGTTCTTCCTAATAGGGAAGTAAGCATTGTTTTCTTGAGGCCACAATTATTTAGTTTCTTTTATATGCAAGTAAAGCTAATCATATTTGATAAAGTAAGCATGGATAAAAATATGCAAGAATAAATACTAAGTTACTAAAATAAGTCATCCTCAAGAAAGGTGGGAGTTGACCTAATGTGGGCAAGGAGAGCAGAGGAATCATACTTCTCTATTTATATAAAATTATACGGTATATTTGCATAAAGAAATTGAATATTTATAGAAGAGAGGAAAGGAAATCACATGGTAAAAATATAAGAAATGGAAAATAGGTGATGATTTTTGTTGTTCTTAGAACTTTCTTACTATTACCACTTCTTTTGGCATCTAGTTATCAATGAAACTCTAACTACAGCCATACATCGTTTTATGAAGGGGTTAAGTTCTGAGAAATGCATCATTAGGCGATTTCATCATTGTGTGAACATCATAGAGTGTACTTACACAAACCTAGATGGTATAGCCTACTACACACCTAGGCTATATGGCATAGCCTATTGCTTCTAGGCTACAAACCTGTACAGCATGTTACTGTACTGAATACTGTAGGCAATTGTATCACAATGGTATTTGTGTATCTAAACATAGAAGAAATATAAGGTTTTTTCTATTGTTAATTTTTTTTCTTTTTAAGCTTTGTGATAAAACAAAGACACCAACACACACATTAGCCTAGGCCTATACAGGGTCAGGATCATCAACATCACTGTCTTCCACCTCCACATATTGTCCCACTGGAAGTCTTCAAGGGCAGTAACACCCATGGAGCTGTCATCTCCTATGATAATGTGTTCTCCTAGAAGGCCTCCTGAATGACCTGCCTGAGGCTCTTGTTGAGGAGGCATCACTCTTTTCAGAAATATGTCCACGGTGGTTTGCTTGGTTTGTTATTTTTTTCATCATAGTTATGCCTATAAACAGATAATGAACCATGAAAGTTCCTCTCTATTAATGAAAACCTTTTGGTGTTGGGGGTCCTCGTTTTCAAAATTTTTAAGAAGCTTATTGAGAACTGCAAAAAGCTTCAGGTAAACACTTCACTGTGAATTTTCTTAGGATTTGTTCTTTTTCTTCTCCTACAGTGTCCTTTACACTTGTCTCTTCTTAAGGTATGTGTTCTTGTTCCAGTTCTAGCAACTACTCAGTAGTCAACTCCTTAGGAACCACTTCCAGGAGCCAGGAGCTCCTCAGTGTCATCCTCATCCACACCCAGGTTAAAGTTGCTTGCTGTATCAGCCACAGCCTTGATTTTTGCAACCTCCTCATCCTTGGCAAATACTTTGAAGTCATGGATGAACCTCTTGTGTGTCTTCTTTCAGATGCCATTCATACACTCCTTGGTGACATCATCCCAAGCCCAAGAAAGGTTCTTGATACAATCATAGATGTCTTAATCCTTCCAGAATTGCATCTGTGTCTTCTCAGTGTCTTCCTTAGTTGTAACAACAGCCTGGGCAAAGGTTCTCCTCAGGCGGTAGGCCTCAAAAGTTACTATAACTCTGTGATCCACTAGTTGCATCAAAGAGGTGGTATTTGGAGAGAGAAACACTGCTTTGATATTGGGATGAAGATCAATAACAAAAGGATGTCTGGGATCATTATTAACAATAAGAAAAATCTCAAAATGTATGTTATTCTCCAATCGGTACTTCTCTATTTTGCTGGCATAGGTATTCAGGAGGGCATCTTGGAAGAGAAATTGGGTCATCCATGACTCTTTATTGCTCCTGTATTACACTGGCAATCTGTGCTTATTGATATGCTTGAAGGTTCTCTGGTTCTTACTGTACCAGATCACAAAGGGTTTCGATTTTTTTTCAGTTTGTAGCCTGCAATATTACCCCCAAGCAAGACGATTATCCTGTTGTTAAAAGCCTTGAAATCAACCATTGACTTGGCATCCTTATGGATGAAAGTTCTTTCAGGTATCCATTTCCAGAATAGAGAGGTTTCATTCATATTGAATATTTGCTCTGACAAGTGATTTTCCTCCAACATCAGCTTATCTAGAGTTTCCAAAACTTCTTCAGCTGCTTTAGATCAGCACTCAAAGACTCACCACTCACTTTCACAATATGTGATGAATGATTATTCTTCAATCATTTAAACCACCCAGAGATAGCAGTACATTTAACATAGTCAGGTCCAATCTCTTCTTCCAACATTGCAAAAAAAATTGCTTTCACTGTGATCATCATGGTGCTGAGAAGGATATGTTTCTGTGTCTGGTATTCAATCCAAGTCAGTAGAAATTTCTCCATGTCTGATATAGGCGCTTCCTGAATTTTTGTTAATCTCATTGCCTTCACTGAAGCAGATCTTTCAACAGCTTCCATCATTTTGTTCTTGTTCTTCAAGATCATAGCTATAGTGGAATGAGACATGCCTGACTGGCAAGCAGCAACCATTACTGATTTTCCACCTTTGTAGTCCTTAATCACATATGATTTTATTTCCAGGACAATCACTCAATGTGGCCTCTTACTGGCAACATTAGCAGTGGCTTTTGTACGTTTAGGGCCTACGATGAACAAAACAACACTATATTAAATCAAACACCAGAGAAAATGATGCAATCAAGAGATGCAGTAAACTCGAGATCTATGAGGCTGCTGCCGGTGTAACATGGCATACTGTTTTACAGTAAACTTTTTTTATAATTGAGAAAGAGTACCCTCTAAAATAACAATAAAAATTATAATATAGTAAGTACATAAGTCACTAACATAGTCATTTATTATTATCAAGTGTTATGTGCTGTACATAATTGTATGTGCTACACTTTCATGTGACTGGCAGTGCAGTAGGTTTCTTTACACCAGCATCACCACAAACACATGAGTAATGCATTATGCTCCAATGCTGTAATGGCTACACTGTCACTGGGCAATAGGAATTTTTCAGCTCCATTATAATCCTATGGGAGCACCGTCAAATATATGGTCCGTTGTTGACCAAATGTGGTTATGTAGTGCAGAGTTATACTAGAAGATAAAAGGGTAAGTCCCAGAAATCTTTTAAGACTTAGTGAAGAAGTAATAATAACACCTTTTTAATTTGGATTCAGAGTAACCATAAAAAATCATGAAAGACCACCTCCATTGTACCCTCAAACATGAAAAGAATTACATGAATGTTAGACTCCCACAGTTGTTTCTTCCTGTGTTAGTAGTAGGCTGATAACAGGCTCAGTACAAGCTTGAAACAGTGTTTTATCTACTGTATTACCAGTAAAAGAAGCCACAACATACTTAGACATGAATAACAATCTCCAAGTTATTTTTCTTGGCTAAAACAATGTGATCACCATCAAAGATCCAAAAATGGGTAGAAAAGCTCTCAGAAAATAAATTTTACTTCAAACAGCTGTAATTACTGTATTTTCATTGTATCTTAGAAAGTGTGAGAGTTTTCAGTATCTCCAAAGTTAAGTGCTACTCAAAGGATGGTAGGTAACTGTGTCTTAATTATTTGTTGCTGGCTCACAACAAAATTGTAGGAATTAGAGGCAAATTATAGATACTTTTATAGTAACTGACATTGTTATAACATTCAAGCATGTGATTAGTGGACTTGCCTTCTTGAACAAGATACAGATGATCTTGGGTGCTTATTCACATGGTAAAGTGCATATGGCATGAGGTGTCTACTAATAAGGGGCAACAGGACCAAAAAATTTTGATAATTTAGGATTAGCTTGTCAAATTCACCCAAAAGTATATCTGAGAAAATATAAATATTTATTTTTATAAATTATTTTGAAATTGTTTAAATTTTAACAAAGCCTTTTAAGAAATTTTATAGTTTAACATTATTAGCCAAATTAGGAAAGTAAAATGTGTATTATTTACATTTGAGTGTAATAGACTGATGGTAAAACAAACTTCACTAAACCTTTTTGCTAAGAAAAGGCATATTTTTTCTGAATGTGGCAGCTGCCATAAACTAAATGTTGATGATGGAAGTGCTCTTGGGGAAGAAAAGGGAGATCAGTAGAGTTTGTAGTAGTTTTACTTCAACATGTGCTGCTTCATTTATTGATTTCAATATGTTGGCCATAATTGATGGTGAAGATCTAAACCCACAATTTATACTTACTGAATATAGTGGCTAATTAAGTGATGAAATCATCAAAATTTAAATGACATTTACATACAGAACATCAAAATAATTTTAAAACCAAAGTAATGCTTTTAAAGGAAGAGCATTGTATTAAAAATTGACAGAAACAGTCAATATTTTACAAATAAATATTAGGGCCTTTTGATAACTTAAAGTGGCTAAGACCAAAAAGTATACAGCTTCTGAGATATTATTAAAAGATTACATCAATGATCATTGCTTGAAAACGTTGGGAGAATATGTGGCAAAAACAAAAGTTAGCTCAAAAATACCACTTTCTAATAATACCATAGCTCAAAATATTCAGGAACTCGAAAATCATGCAGAACACTAACACACAATTCATACAGCTAGCTAAGTATTTTACAGGGAATTTGACAAAGATATGTGAGAAATCTTTGTGAAGATGTACAATTTGAACATGACGATATAAAGTAAGAATTATTTTTTCAATTCCTTTTCTTACAAACACAACTACTCTAGATTATATAAAACTAGGAAAAATCAAATTGTCAATGACTGTGATTTGGAGTTTAAGTTTCATCTGAAAGCATGCTTTTGTGGAACAGTTAGAATGGTAGGAATGTAGGCAGATTAGAGTGCTTGCCCGTGAGTGTAAATTTGCTTCCATAACTGAAAAAGTCTTGCTATGAAAAAAGGTCAGCTGAACCAAACAGTTTCCTTAGTGATGTAGTAAAAAATGTGAATTACACACCTACAACATGACTAACAATAATGTACAACTGAAATTTCACAAGATTGTAAACTATCATAATCTTAATAAAAAGTTTAAAAAAATGTGAATTACATAGGTTAATGTGATAAATTCAAGATTACTCTCTTTGTGTGATAATTTATATGCTAGTCATATACAACCTTATTGCATGCTAAAGTATTGTCATTAATGTACAAAATCTTAGTGTTTTTGCAAGATTAAGAAACCAGTTTGGTTCAAAATAGTTGAAGATGTTAATTGGACAGACTTGCTTATTTATCTGATATATTTGATATATTTAATCATTATAATAATTCCATGGAAGGAAAGAAGGGAGCCTGTTTTTTTGATGGCAATTAAGATCAAAGGGCAAAAGAAAAAGAAGCCTGAAAGAGTAGTGTCCAATACTAACAAATCTGAACTTAGATAAGGGAAAACTTCATTCAAAAGGACTATCACAAAGGGAGAACACTCTCAATTTCAAAAATCTGCAAATTTCTCAAAATCAAACAGAAAAAGAAATTACTTTTATAGTGAGGGACAAGCAATGAATAAGGGGAAAATCCAGAGGGAGCCAGTAGACACGATCTGTGAGGTTTCAAAGGAAATTTGTCACACTGTTGTCAGTTGACTTTTGGTATGCTAATAAGGGGAGTACATTTTAGTGCTTATTCAGTCTTGGGGACAAGCAAAAGTTCAGGGGACTTTGTGGGGAGGAGGGGAACCTGATTAACATTTTTGGTCACAATGAAACAGAGGATAAGAAACAGGCAATTATAAACACTTGGTCAAAAGTTTCTACAGGTTATAACGGTGTGCTCCATAATTGAACAATGAATGTAATAAGTAGATCAAACTTGATATTGAATATTTGTAAAAAGTTACCACCAAATACATTACAATTTGGTAGAATGTACTGAATTCTACTTTCTTTCAGAAGAAAATCCGTACATAAGAAATTTATGAATTTGGAATTTATTTCTTTCATTTAATGATAATTTAAACTTATCAAAAACTGTGCAATATAAATTGCTGGTTCTGGCTACTGATGAAGCTTTGAAGATGATCTTCAAAATACAGTCTTGTTTGCTTCATTATGGATAAATGTTAATAGTATCCTGAGTTTGCTGAAATTGCTTTAAAATTTCTTCAATTCCCATCAACATACGTCTATGAGATTGCTTCTCTACCATGAATATTATTAAAATAAAAGATAGACACACTTAGATATACATTATTGCCTGTGAGAAGTGTTGTCAATCCAAACTAGATTAGTTAACAAACAACGTACAAACTAATGTTTCACATTCAAATATTTGAAAATTGATATACATGGTATTCCTTTGAAGTGTGTGTATAGGCAGTGATTATTGGGAATTGCTATTTCAATCATAAATTTTCTTTTAGTGAGGTAACGTTGGTTTATATCATTCCATAAATTTCAGGTGTATATCACTATATTTTGATTTCTGTGTAGATTATATTGTGTTCACCACCCAAAGACTAATTACCATCCATCACCATACACATGTGCCTGGTCATGACTTTCACCTTCCTCCTCCCCCTTTTCTCTCTGGTAACCACCAATCTAATCTCCATATCTATCTGTTTGTTCATTGTTGTTGTTTTTATCTTCTATTTGTTAGTGAAATCATATGGTATTTGACTTTCTGCATCTGACATTTCACTTAACATAATACCCTCAAGGTCTATCCATATTGTTGCTAATGGTTACAATTTCATCTTTTTTATAGCTGAGTGGTATTCCATTGTGTGCATATATCAAATCTTTATCCATTCATCCCTTGATGGACACTTAGGTTGTTTTCAAGTGTTGGCTATTGTGAATAATGCCACAATGAACAGAGGAGTGCCTACATCTTTATGCATTCATGTTTTCATGTTCTTTGGGTAAATACCCAGCAGTGGAATAGCTAGATCGTTTTGTAGTTCTAGTCTTAATTGTTTGAGGAATCTCCATACTGTTTTCCATAGCGGTTGCACCAATTTGCATTCCCCGCAGCAGTGTATGAGAGTTTCCTTTTCTCCATATTAGGGTAGTGTTGGCTTCTTAGAATGAGTTAGGAAGATCCCCTTCCTCTTCAGTTTTTTGGAAGAGTGAGAAGGATAGGTCTTAAGTCTTCTTTGAATGTTTGGTAGAATTCACCAGGTAAGTCGTCTGGTTCTGGACGTTTATTTGGGGGGAGGTTTTTGATTACTGTTTCGATCTCCATACTGGTGATTGGTCTATTCAAATTCTGTATTTCTTCTTGATTCAGTTTTGGAAGGTTGTATGAGTCTAAGAATTTATCTATTTCTTCTAGATTATCCACTTTTTGGCGTATAGCTTTTCATAGTATTCTCTTATGATGTTTTGTATTTCTGAGGTGTCTGTTGCAATTTCTCCTCTTTCATTTCTGATTTTATTGATTTGAGCCTTCTCTCTTCTCTTCTTGATGAGTCTTGCTAAAGGTTTGTCAATTTTGTTTATCTTTTCAAAGAACCAGCTCTTAGTTTCATTGATTTTTCTATTGTTTTTTAGTCTCTATTACATTTATTTCTGCTCTGATTTTATTTCCTTCCTTATATTGATTTTGAACTTTGTTTGCTCTTCTTTTCCCATTTCCTTTAGGTGTGCAGTTAGATTGTTTATTTGAGATTTTTCTTGTTTGTTGAGGTAGTCCTGTATTGTTTTAAACTTCTCTCTTAGAACTGCTTTTGCTCTATTCCATAAAGTTTTGCATGGCATATTTTCATTTGCCCCCTGGTATTTTTTGACTTCTCCTTTGATTTCTTTGTTGACTCAATCATTCATTGGTAGCATTTTGTTTAATCTCCACATATTTGTGGCTTTTCCAATTTTCTTCCTGTAGTTGATTTCTAGTTTCATGCCATCAGAAAAGACACTTGGTATTATTTCAATCTTCTTAAATTTATTGAGACTAGTTTTGTGGCCTAATATGTGACCTATCCTGGAAAATGTTCCATGTTCATTCAAAGAGAATGTATATTCTGCAGTTTTTGGAAGAAATATTCTGTATATATGTACTAAGTTCAGCTGGTCTAATTGTCATTTAAGGTCAATGTTTCCTTACTGATCTTCTGTTTGGATGATCTATCCATTGGTGTAAGTGGAGTGTTAAAGTCTCCTACTATTATTGTATTGCTGTCTGTTTCTCCTTTTATGCCTGTTAATAATTGCTTTATATATTTAGGTGCTCCTATGTTGGGTGCATAGATATTAACAAGTGTTATATTTTCTTGTTGGATTGCTCCCTTTATCATTATGTACTGCCCTTCTTTGTCTCTTGTTACAGTTTTTTTTGTAAAGTCTATTTTGTCTGATTGAGTATTACTACTTCAACTTTCTTTTCATTGTCATTTGCATGAAATATCTTTTTCTATCCCTTCACTTGCAGTTTGTGAGTGTCTTTAGGTCTGAAGTATGTCTCTTGTATGCAGCATATATATGGGTCTTGTGTTTTGTGATTTTCTCCCATGAGCCACCCTGTATCTTTTGATTGGAGCGTTTAGTCAATTGACATTTAAAGTAGCTATTGATAAGTATGCACTTATTGCTGTTTTGTTACTTTTTTTCTGGGTGTTTTACTAATTCTTCTCTGTTTCTTTCTTCTCTTGCTCTTTTCCCTTGTGGTTTAATGGTTTTTCTTTAGTACTGTGGGTTCCTTTCTCTTAATTTTTTGCGTGTTTATTATAGGTTTCTGGTTTGTGATTGCCATGATGTTCATATATAATAACCTATGTATATAGCAATCTATACTAAGTTGATGGCATCTTAAGTCTGACCTCTTCCTAAAAGCTCTACTCTTTTACTCCCCTCCTCCCATATTTTATGTTTTTGATATCATATTTAACCTCATTTTTGTGCATGTGTATACCTCACCCTCTTATAATGGACATAGATAATTTTAGTACTTTTGTATTTGACTTTCATATTAGCTTCATAGGTGGTTGATCTGCTACCTTTACTGCATGTTTGCCTTTACCAGTGATTTTATTGTTTTGTAAGTTTTTTTTTGATAATTTTCTTACTCCTATTTGTGATCTTCTCTTTTCCACTTAAATAAGTCCCCTTAGCATTTCTTTTAAGGTCACTTTATTTGTGACAAATTCCTTTAGTTTTTGCTTGTCTGGGGAACTCTTTATCTCTCCTTCCATTCTGAATGATAACCTCACCAGGTAGAGTATTCTTGGTTGTAGGTTTTTTCCTTTCAGCACATTAAATATATCATACCACACCCTTCTAGCCTATAAGGTTTCTGCTGAGAAGTCTCTTGCAGCTTTTAGGATTCTCTCTTTATCTTTAACTCTTGATGGTTTAATTATGAAGTGTCTTGGTGTGGACCTCTTTGGGTTTATCTTGTTTGGTGCTCTCTGTGCTTCCTGTACTTGGCTGTTTCCTTCCTTAGGTTACGCAGGTTTTCAGCAATTATTTCTTTGAATAGATTCACTGCCCCTTTGTGTCTCTCTTCTTCTGGGACACATAGAATATGGATATTAGTGCACTTGATGCTGTCCTAGAGGTCTGTTAGGCTGCTCTCCTTCTTTTTAATTCTTTTTTCTGTTCAGTGTGGGTAATTTCCTATAGTCTTTCATGCAGCTCACTGATCCATTCTTCTGTATCATCTACTATACCTTGACTCCCTCTAGTGAATTTTTCATTTCCGTTATTGTATTCTTCAGTTCTGATTGGTTCTTTTTTATATTTTCCAATTCTTTGTTGAAGTTCTCACTTAATTCGTCCATTATTCTCAAAAGATTAGCAAGCATCCTTTTTGTACTCTTTATCAGATGGATTGTTTATCTCTGTTTTGTTTATTTTTTTCCTGAGGATTTGTCCTGTTCCCATATTTGGAACATATTCCTTTGTCTCCTCTTTTTGCCTTTTTCTCTGTGTTTATATCTATGTATTGAATAGATCCAATACATCTAAGATCTCCCCATCTTGGAGAAGTGGCCTTATGTAAGTGATGCCTTGTGAGGCCCAGAAGTGTGCTTCCCTCTCATCACCAGTTCCAAATGTTCCAGGAGTGTCCTCTGTGTGGGCTACTGGTCTCCTGTCGTGGCAGGCTTGCTCTTTCTTCAGGTGCATAGGGAGGCTATGGTGTCCCCCTGACTGGCTGGTGGTAATGCTCAGCTGTGTTCAGCTGCTAAGCTCCCTTCAGTCGCTTTATTGGGCATGGGGAGCCCCAGCACATTGGCTGCAAGATCTAATAAAACATTCCTGTTGCGGTTTTTCTGTTAAGTGAGTAGGCTTCCAGAGTGGCTAGTTGCTTTGTTCAGGGGCTTCCAATTGCTGTAGGCCTCTGGCCTGTGAGGCTGTTGCCAGCTCTCTCAGTAGTGCAGCTGGGTGGGGCTGGCGCCAGGTGTGGCAGCACACAATTGTTTCAGGCATTGGAAGGTGTGGCCAATCCCTTAAGTGGCTGTTTGAGAAGCACAAGTCTGTTGCAGGAGACAAGCTCCACGAAGTGCAAGCCCCCACACCCTGTCCATGCAGTCCTCTCTTTGTGCACACACTCCAACCTACTGAAGAAAATCCACTTGCCCTGCTACAGAGGCCCCACACACTCTGCCAATGCAGGCCCATGCCTCACACACACCCTGCCTCTCTTGCACACCCTGCTCCAGAGAGGGGACCCACTCACCCTGCTGCAGAGACCCCACACACATTGCCTATGTGGGCCCAGTATTTGCCCAAGGGCTTGCTAGTGAGTGGGGACAGTCCCTAGGGCAGGCTGCCAGCCCTGGCTGGGCTGGATTAAATTGGTGCTCTAGTGGGTGTTGCAGACCTCTGCACTAACAGGCCAAGGGAAGAACTCCAATGGCATCTGCCAGCATCTGAGTCAGCATGCCTGGACTATGTCACAATAATGGCTGTTGCCAATTTCTCAGTCCCTGGCGAGGTGGTCCCCAACACCTCCTGCCTCACCGAGATGCACCCAAAAGCTATCAATGGAGTCTCTTTTTACCATAGGACTGTACACATTTCTTTCTGGTGATTTTAGATTGCTTTCCAAAACAGGTGAATTTGTGCATAGACCCTTTAAGAGCAAGCTTTTCTTTCTCTTATGTTTGATAGCTTTTCTGTGGGTATTCCTCATTGTTGTTAACTGCCAGCAAAGCCAGATATTATGATGCTCATTTCTGTTGTGCTGGTTTCAAAAGCTGCTTATAGTGGTCATGCTCCCCGACTCAGCTTCCCTGCTTTGCCAGGGAAAGCTTTGTACCTTAAGGTTGCTCCTGACTGTGAAGTGCCACAGCTAGGATGTGGCTTTTTCCTCTTTAGAAGGGAATTTCTTCCTCTTCCACCTCAGTCACCACTGTCCCTTGTTTGGGGGGTTCGTTTTATCCAGTTTCTGGTTCTTGCTCAGAGGTAATTGTTCCAAGAGTAGTTGCAAATTTGTTGTGTCCATTACAGGAGATGAATTCAGAGTCCTCTTATGCCACCATCTTTCCAGCAATTCCCCCATAATTTTTTAATTTAGATATGATTGTAGAATGATAAAAAGTTATGTGTAATGGGGATTCTTTATATTAATTGATCATATGCACATTTTCAAGAAACAGTGTAGGCTTTTGTAGTTCCCTATGCTGTATGTTCTAATTATATTTTTTGAAATGTAATTTTATTTCTGTTTAATATAAAATTTTGAGCTTGTATTTTGTAAAGCTTGTATTTTGTGTTCTGTGCTTTATTTTACAAAAATTAAAATAACAATTCTTTTGCATTTTACAAAAATATTAATCATCAGTGGGTTGGCCTAAAAATAAAAAAGAAGTTAGTCCTTCAGCATCTATGGTTTAAGAACACTGACATACAGCATCTTTACATGAGTTAAGAAAAGTTGCCCTTTCTGGCCAAATGGAGCAGATTACCAGAAGAAAAGGTTTAACAAGTGGAATGAGAACCGGATTTCACTCCCCTCCACTGGCCTCCTTTTAAAAAGCATAGCCTGCACAATTATACTCAGCCCTGTACAATGTGTATGTTCTGTGAGAAACTTGATAATTGCAATAATAAGGGAGTAATATTTCCTGTTGTTGTTATTGTCTTACTCATAATTTCATAGAGTGCAGAGCCTACCCTTGCCAAAAGTATGGCAAAAATACTAGGAAATAACCTTGTAGATCCATCAGTATGAGGTTGCCTATGTGTCATTATCTAGTTGAAAGATAATAATAGAAGTTGATGTCTGACTCCTTTATTACATTGCACCAGGAACAATGGAATCTGAAATAAACTGGGATCAAACTTAAAGGGCAAATTCTAGAATGGAATTATTAGAAGCATAGACTGAGTTACTTAAAAATTTTATGTCTAAACCGTGTTTAGTTTTTGTGTTTCTGAGACTTTGAAGCATGTCGGCTTGAAAATTAACTGCTTAAAAATTAATGAAGAAGAATTATTTTAAAATCTTCACAATCAGCAACATGGAGTTTAACTTAGTGAAAGTGATTCATGGTCTATATATTTTGCATATATAACAAGATATTCTCTCTCTCTGTCACACATATGCATACTCACATTCAGTCAGAAAGCACAAAAAAGCAGTGGATGACATCTTGAAGCTTCAGCTTTAATTTTTTCAAGAAAATAAAGAGGATATTTCCATTTCCAGCTAAGACAGTCTGTTCAAGATATGGATTTGACAAAATCCTTAGAACTTTGAGTGAAAGTGAAAGGGAGAGACTTCGTAAGCACAGAGCATGTGAAAGAAAAAAACAGATGTAAAGAATTTTTGTTTGTTCTTTGAAGGTATGTCCATTTACATTTTTTGAGCAATTGACTACTTCCTAGTCTGCCAAGTTTAGGAACTGCATTTAAAGCTTTTCATCTGTGAATCAATTCTCATAGGCACTCAGAGCTCTATTCCAACAGCATAAAGCAAAACAAAAACTTCTACACATGTCAGACTAAGAAGATTTGTCTCAATCCTTCAAGAAAATAATTAGCATTTAATCTGTAAGAATCTATCAAATTATAACTACTTTCTACATCAATGTTTCTAAAAAATTTTGACTGCCCACAGGGGTGAAGCAGGAGCAGGAAACACCAGGCTTATTTGCGGTTAGTGACAGGAACCTTCAGTAGTAATGAAAGAATTTCAAGGAGGTATGTCTACTTTCAAAAGTCCCCTTCAAATAATTACATCACCCCCACTGTGGAGGTGAGATTATATTCCCCTCACATGATAATTAGAATAATGCTTCCTGATTCCTTATACATTTTGTAATTTCTAAATATTAATCATTTGGTTAAAATCAGTGATCCCTAAAGAAGCACTCAATCCATTTTTTTTTAAAATACTGGCTCTAAATTTGATAAGTAGTTATTAAAATATTAGTTGAATGATAAGGAAATGGAAAAGTTAGGGTAGTTAAATAAAAAATGTATATTATCCAATAATAGGTTATATGTCCAGCATCAATACATCGCACATATGGGAATTCCAAAAATTATGTGTTTAAGATAAGGATCTTGTTTTCAAAAGAATGAAGAATCCAGTGGAGAGGCAAAATGAGTATAGAGAAGAGCTAAGGAGTTAGAGAACAGTTAAATGTTAAACTGTGTCAAACAACTCAATGAAGGTAAAGAGAACTAAATTGTAATGACCGTCTATTTTGCAAGATGCTTTTTGTTTATCATTTCCTTTTTACCTCATACAACAGCTCTAAAAATGTCGTGTTATTCCTTTTTTATTGATTGACTCTAAGTGCCAAAACACAGTGTGTGTGTGTGTTTATGCAATTAATACTCATCTGACAGCACCAGTTGGTAAATCTGCCTCAATTCTACCCCTAAATGACACCTAGCACCTAATGATCCAGCACTCCTTCCTGCAAACTCCTCAGATCTCTTCATAATTCAATGACCATAGGGTCAGTGTAACTGGAACCCCCAGGACTACATTCAAGTGCTAGAACCTGCATCTGTTTACACATAATAGCCAGCTCCCAAGATGCCCTCAATAATTTGTACATTCTGGTATTCACAGCCTTGTTTAATTTTAACCCACATTAAAGCCACACTGTCTGTATGACCAATAAAATATTCAAAGGTAACAATGTGTAATTTTTGAGGCTAGATCATAAAAGGCATTTCAGCTTCTGGATCACTTGCTCTGGGGAAAGACAGCTTGCCACATCATAAGGAAAACTCAATCAGCTCTGTGTAGATGCCCACATGGAAAGGTTACTAAGGCTTCCCACCAAGAGGCAGCACCAACTTGCCTGCCATGTGAGTGAGCCATCTTGGGAGCAGATGCTCCAGCCATGCCTTCAGCTGACAGCTACCCTGGTTGACATTTAACTGCAATCTCATTAGACTTTAAATCAGAACTCCCCTACCAAACCACTCTCAAATTCCTGACTCACAAAATTATGAAAGATAATACTTGTTTGGGTTTTGGATATTTTTCTTTGTTGTTTGTTTGTATGAGGAGGTTTCGCCCTGCGCTAACCTCCAGTTGCCAATCCTCTTTTTTTTTTTTTTTTGCTTGAGGAAGATTAGCACTGAGCTAACAGCTGTGCCAGTCTTCCTCTACTCTTTATGTGGGATGCCTCCACAGCATAGCCAATGAGTGGAGTAGGTCCACACCTGGGATCCAAACCTGCGAACCCAGGCTGCTGAAGAGGAGACTACAGAAACTTAACCACTGGGCCATGAGGCTGGCCCCACATGTTTGTGTTTTAAGCCACTAAGTTTTGGGATAAAAATACAAAATAAAAGCAAACTTTTGTACCTAAAAGTATGGTGCTGCCATAACAAAACCTTAAAATGTTGAGATGGCTTTAGGATTGGGCTAGAGGTATAAGCCAGAAGGACCTTGATGAGAATGCTGGTAAAGGCCTAAAACGCCTTGAAGAGGCTGTTAGCAGTCACCTGATGACCCTCGGGACTGTTTTGGTGAGGATTAAAAAAATGTGAGGAAAATGTTATTGGAAACTAGAGGTAAGGAGTTCCTTGTTTTGTAGCACTGAAAAGTTGAGTAACACTATAACCTGCATTAACATGAAAGTTAGAATATGTACCAAATGAACTGGTCTATTCAAGATCTATTCAAAGAGATTTCTAAGAATATTGTTGATGGTGAATATGCTGCCTGACTCCTCCTATGCTGTACTGCTGGGTTTTTTATATTCATCTTTATTAATTCTATTCTGAATGCATACGCAAGGTATTGTGGATCACAAACACATTAGTTATTGATGTCTACATACTAATAACTATGTTGGTCCTCCACGCCCCTATCCTTACTGCTGGGGCAATGTAATACAAACCAGATGGAAAAAAATCTACACAAGTGGCCAGAGTCTCCGTAGGCAAGGGAAGGAGATGAACATATTTTCCCTGCTTATAAACAGAAGAAAGAGGCAGTTGCATACTCTCCCCTCTCAAGGATGGAGGAGAAAAACACTTTGCTCCTGGAAACAGGACAAAAAGAATCCTGGATTTTCTCTCTAATTGTTTTGAATCTTAATACATCTCTCCAAGGGAACTGGTGTTGATGGCTTTTATAACATAGAGCTATCTCTGCGGTTCCAAGCCTCATCTTCCCTTCAAACATCAATGCATAGTGCCCAAGTTAGCCAAAGCTCTATGGACTTCTCTCACTATCTGTACAGTTATTAATTAACTTCCTAATGCTTGTTCTTAGTGGAGGATCTCAAGTTTTTAACAAAATTGATTTCAGAATTTCCCCTCTGCAGAAACACAAAAATGTTCTTTCTACACTTTACAATTTCACCTCTTGTTTTTCTCTATTGTTGGCCTCTAGCAAATTTATCTATAATATGTCACTCCATTGGTCATTTTGTTTTCATCTTTCCAAGAGGGCTATGATGAAATCCTTTCAGTTTGTCTTAAACAACACTCATCCAGCTATTGCTAGCAGGACTCCAAGGATAGGATAAAGAAAATCTGCAGTCTTGGTCTCAGGTACTCCCTCCAAGGGTTTTTGGTTCACTCAGTTAAATAAACCTACGTTAGATGCATCAATCATGAAGGTCTATCTTAGAAAGGTGGCTTCCTCCTTAAGATTCTGTATTAATTTTATCAAAGCAGCCAGAAGCATACCAGGGTACAAGATATATTAAAAATTTGTGCTGTAAAGGAGGAAAAATATCTTTTCCTTCTACTCTTCTAGGTTCCTGGCTAGGGGTCCTGTAATAAAAGACAGATTAAGAAGAGAAAAATGTACAAATTTACTTAATATAAGTTTTACATGACAGGGGAGTAATGAAGACACAAAGAAATAGACCCAAAGAATTGGTTAAACTTGGGCATTGTTATGCTAGGTTTGATGAAGAGTTGAAAGTTGGATAAAAGTGTAATAGGACAAAGGGTACGAGTTAAGGGTAATAGACTGGGGGAAAGTTGGCAAAGGCTGTTCATTCTCCTTTCAGGTGTTCCTTCCTATGTGGAGCTTGGGATTTCCTCCAGGTATAGGGAGGGCATCTGTTACAAGAGGATCTTATCAACTGCTTCAGGGGAGGGTCACAGAGTCCTTCTAGGACTGCCATTTTTCAAATTCCTTCAGTTTAAAGTATTCAATATGCCAACGTGTGGTAGTTTGGAGTAGCATATCTTGAGCCTTATCAGTACATACTTCACTTTGGCCCACAAGGGTGAAATCCATAAATTTTATTATCTACACAACTCAAGCCAGTGAGGTGAAACTGACTTGAATACCTTCTAGAAGGAGGCAGGGTCATGAATCACTTAAGTTCAAGTCTGAGATAAATTTCATACCACCTTTCTAATGGAATAAGTCCTATCATAGGTAAACATCCCACAGAATACACGTCTCTGAGGAATACTTGATCTCTTAGGAATGTTTGCTTGAACATGTGAATGTTTCTGCTAAGTATAGCTAGAGTGTAAATCAGAGAGAATGAGAGAAAGAAAAGTTCATGTCTGCCTTTCACATATAGGACACAAGAAGCACAATCTCACAGGGCACATATGACACTCCTAGAAACAAGGAATAGAAAACTGTCTGGGACCCCTAAGCAGGGCGTAAATCAGTCAGGCAGCACAAGTGCACAGACTCCATCTCTCAGCTCCCACTGGTTGGTAAGTTTTAGGTCTCTCTTCCCCACATCACCTCATTCAATCCAAATAGCTAAATTCAGTTTAGTGCTTGATTCAGGGGGACAGCCTGAAGGCAATCAATTGCAGGCAATCCCGTTTGCCCAAGACACCAATTTGTATGTCCATGAGATGTGGATGATATCTATAGGTATCTTGTGTGGGAAAGGTAGGAGCTGAGGCCATCTCCAGCTGCCTTGCAGGAGTGGAGGGGGGCAGATACAGTTGTTTCAGCAGTCAGTTTTAATTCAAAGTACACACAGTGGCATGGAAAGCAGTTTGGAAAAACTGCTCCCAAGCAGGGCAGTGAAGAGGAGGGACTACTCCTCTACCCTCTAGGTGCTTCTGGTTGGCCTAAGAATGAGAGACAGAATAACAGGAGAAAACTAAACAAAGTTTAATAACATGTATACATGGGAGAAACCCAGGAAAACTGAGTAACTCACCAATATGTCCAAAGCTACCACCTTAAATACCATCTTCAGCTAAAGACAAAGGATGATGTTAGGGGTAGTGGTTTGAGAATTCAAAGGGGAGGAAGGCAACTTACATGAACATGGAGCAACAAATGTTTGCTGGGCCATCTATAGACAATGTGACCCAAGCAAGAGAACTTTGATAAGAGTGGGCTTGTCAAGGGTCCTCCCAGTCTATTATTCCCAGAACTATCTATGGTGATGGCCCGTCCTGGGGAAAGGCCTTCTATCTTAAATTCTTTTAGGCTGTTAGGAGGAGGGTCAAAGTTTATTTCAGAGTCTTGTCTTAAAAATAATCAAGCCAAAGAGGCACATTTTGGGGAACATGATTGTGATCCCCACAGCAGCAGGGTGGGACAATACATTAGGCCAAGTCTTCAGAATGATTTCTAAAAGATAAAGCCCATTAATGTCCCCCGCCCCAACATTTTCCAGATGTTTAGGATTTCCCTTCCCCAACCATAGTTTTTGCTTTCCCTCTATTTTTACAAAATCTGTATGTCCCATTTCAGTAACTCTAACTTTACATTTTTTCTAGTCTTCCTCTATTTTGAGAACTTTAGTCCAGAATATTCCAGTAGAAGAGAGACAAAAGCCTTTTTACAGAAGGACATGTTTATACAACTTGAAGTTTGAATCTCTCAGCTTCCTTTCCAGCCAAGTTGATCTGGAGTTGCTGTTACAAGAAACAAAGACACATCAGGTCCAGGGGAATGGTCAGGTCAAAATTCTGATTACATTTTCAAAATATATCTACACCATCCAAAAATGTCTAGAAAGATCATCCCTCTCTGGGTACAGTTGCATTTAATAAACTATGTTACTAGTGTGTGGATACCTTGAAGAGGTAAGGGTGTAAAATCAGACTATCAGCTCAATGATGAGATACTTCTGCCACAAAAGGAACAAATCTCTGATTGCCAATAGTTCAAATGCGAAAAGAAGCCAACAGCAGTGAGAGATCCCTGAGAGGTGGTGAAAATCCAACTTCATTCAATCACCCAAGAGATGGGGATGAGGAGATGATAGCTTCACCCTTGAAATTTGGCCCTTCCCCACCTCGTAGATTTTGTCAGGAATCGCAAGCTAGGAATGAGGTAGAATAGGTCAGCAGTGGTTTCATCAGAAAATAGCCCTTTCTGTGGACATTTACATGTGACCAGACAGTTCATTCAATATCCAAGATTCATTTTCATTTTCACTGCTCACAGCCCCAGAGAGGAGTGACTTTCAAGCTTCAGAGTCCTAGTCCTGCCCCCTGAGAGTATGACCACACTTGCTCTTGGCTTAGAGCACTGACAGCAGCAGCAGGCAACATTGCATGAGCCAGATACAGACAATTAAAGGAAATCTCCTATGATTCTAGGGTGCCAAAAAAACCAACTTCCTCCTCTAAAAAACATTAGCTTCTCTCTACTTCTGCAAGAGGAGAGGGTAAATACCCCTTTCTCATGCAAACCCAAGAATATACTGGGTGATCTGGGACTTTCTTGCAAGAATTTTTTGAAGCTCCTTTTTCACCAGTCAATGAGTCTGAGTTGACCCACCCCCAAAATGGGTGCTTCGCTTTTCCACAAGACCTCATTAGCAAGCTTCAAAGGAGCTTTCAAAAAGGCACGTATCCAGTAGCCTAAAATTCCTAATGTATCTTTATCTAGAAATGGTCACCCTCTTTCCAGCTGTTTCCCTTTACATATTGCCTGTCTTTAGGCAAAAATCAGAACAAAAATCCATCAAGGAGACTTGTTCTGTCTCCCATACTTAAAAATAATCTAATAGAGTTTTAGGCCTCCTTTTTGATGGTAAGAAGCCAGTAGTTATTTTCTCGACTGCCAAAACCTGAGGTTAAGGGCATCCGTCCCACCCGCAGGAGGCAAAAACCAATTTGTCCCACTCACATTTCTCTTTGCAACTTTCCCTGATCAGGGATGATCCATCTTGAGTACTTATGACAAGCATATAATATTTAACATCGATTTCCACCGTACACCAAGTTGCAATAGTATAGAAAACAATTCAAAGCCATTAAGGAACAAACAGAAAAACTCCTCCCACCCCCTGCAAGTTTTTCTCAAACTTCTAGCAATTAAATTCAGTATTAATAGGGTTAAAACCATGTCTGGCAAGAGAAGCTGTCATTTCCAACTCCAGGCACAGGAATTCAAATAGGAGGAGGAATGCCGCTGCACTGCTGCTTTTTAAACTGCCTCCTTTTTTTGCTTTCACATCTAGCCTGTGCTGGAACGTTTCTGGATCTAGTCTTTCTGCCATCTCATAGGCCCTTGTAGTTTCACTCTACATGCCTCTCATTCACCCCTACTTCCTGCATCCATTCCCCCATGTGGGCATATATGTGCTAGTGTCCAACAGAGCTATCAAAATTCAAAGTCCCTCCCCTCCTCTATTTTTCCACAACATAATTGGACAAGTGTGGGGCCACTCCTAACACTTAAAGAGGCTGAAGCCAGGGTAGAAATGGGATGAGGGGTCAGAGGGGAGCAGAGAATGTATTCTGAGATAGTAAGTCAGACGTCCTTCACTGTAGTTTCCAGCTGTAAGCTCAGAATAGCTTAGCACTGATGCTTAGCTGACCACATTCTGGATTTGACTTAATGTTATAATGGAATGGGACTTTGGGGGTCTTTGGGGTATGAGAATGTATTTTGTATGTGGAGAGACTTGATTATAAAGAGGAGCAGAATTTGCCACTCTAAAATATGTCTATTTCGCATAAGGATTATCTTAAGCTGTTTACTTTTAAGCAACAGCAGACACAGGAGAATCTCTGAAAACAGAATAGAAGTTGCCCTTTGGCAAGGGAAATTTACATTCATAAAGGAAATCTCCATTTGTAAGGATGTCACCCTTTCTGTGCCAGGAAGAGGAGGATGACTAAATCTCTAGAAACTCTTATCAAAGGAAAAGGCATGGATTTAAATCTGCATGACAACCACACCTTGATTTACTGTCCTTTTCCTGACAACCTCCCATAACTGGCCTTCTTCCTCCCTCCCACATCTTTCTTTTGTCTTTAGCTGGAGATGGTATTTAAGATGCTGGCTGGGGCCATTTCAGGGAATTACTCAGTTTTCCTGGATATCACCTATTAAAAAGAAACCACAGGGCAAAATGGGGTCACTTATGCTAAGCCCCACCAAGACTTAATACCTAAACTAATTGCAGTTTCAACCTCACCCAAGAACAGAATTTTAAACCAATTAGTCTGGAATGTCCTGATCAACACTAGTGAGGTAATCTGCTTTATAAGACCTCCTGCTTTCCCCTAAGGGAAGGTGACCTTGCTTGAAATAATCCTCTCATTTAACTTCTTCGCCCTAGTCTCTTTCTGCTTATAAAAACCTTATATTTTGTACTACACCTGGGACCTCCAATCTATTTGTTGCCTAATTCATGAGTTACTGAATAAAGCCAGTTAGATCTTTAAATTTACTTGGTTGAATTTTTGTTCTTTAACACTCCTATGTATACCGGAGGTATCGTAGGGGAGGAAGAACTATTTCTCTGCCCTCTAGGTCCTTCTGGCTGGCCTAAGAATTAAATTGACATGAGTCAGAATAACAGGAGAAAATCAAACAAAGTCTAATGACACGTATATATGGGAGAAACCCAGGAAAAGAGAGTAACTCACCAAAATTTCCACAGCCACCACCTTAAAATACCATCTTCAGCTAAAGATAAAAGAGGATGTTGGGGTTAGTGGTTTGGGACTTCAGAGGGGAGGAAGGCAATTCACATCGAAATGGAAAAGCAATTGTTTGGTAAACAAATGTTTGCTGGGCCATCTACAGACAATGAAAACTGAGAGAGAACTTTGATAAAAGTTTGGGCTTGCTAGTGCCTTCCTGTCTATCACACCTAGTTTATATTATGCTGTGGTTATCTTATGGTATTGGTGCCTTCCTGGAACAGGCCTTCTGTCTTAAATTCTTTCAGGTATTTAGGGGGAAGCTCAAAGTGTGATTCAGAGTCTTCTGTTCTTAAAAATAATCATGCCAAAGAGACACATTTTGGGGTGGCACATTCTGATCCCGCATAGTATAGATGTCATTAAGCTTCTGTTTGTTTTTCTCCTGTTAATCTATCTTTTATTACATGGAGGTCTCAGTCAAGAACCTAGAAGGATAGAGGGAAAATTACTTTTCTCCTCTACAATTAATTGAGGAAAAAAGGGCCCACAGTGGTAACCAGCTTCTAAGATGGCCTCCAATGAGCCTTACCTCTGGATATTCAGATCTTTGTACAGTTTCTGCCTATATCATTACTTGTTTGTGTGACTGAAAGTATATAACAGAAGTGATGATGTATGATATCCAGTACGAGTTCATAAAGAACATTGAGGCTCTGCCTTGCTCTCTTAGTTAGCTCACTCTGGAGAAAGGCAGTCTTGGGGAGGAAAACTTTCACTCTGCCTTCCTAGGTTTGACAGCTGGGTCTATGAAACAAACTGACAACAGACAGTTTAACAGAAGAAAAAGTATACAAATTTATTAATTTTTAATATTATGTGCATGGAAGCATCACACAAAATAATAATGAATACCCAAAAAGCCACGAGATTTGAGAGCTTATAATACTGTCTTAATAAGGAAAGGAGAGGGGTATGTGGGCCACTTAAGGAAGGGTAAATGTTTTTAAGAAAGATTAATGGACCTGTTAAAGTAACCAGATTGGACCCAAGATGGAGTTGCTCATGCTAAGCCTCATGTCAGCAAAACAAAAACTTAGCTATTTCTGTGTTCAGCTCTCCCAGAAAAGGAAGGCCTAGGTCACTCAACCAGTGCTTGCCTGCTCAGCACAAGTTACCTAACCCAGCTCCCAGACTTCCCTTTGCTCCATATGAGAAAAGTAGCCCTGCTTTAACCTATCAGCAAATGCCCGGTATAACTTCCTTATTCCTGCACATTTCTTGCCTTATAAAATCTCTTGCCTTATACAGCTCTTCAGCACTCCTTTCTATCTGCTAGATTGGATGCTGCTTGATTAATTAATCACTGAATAAAGTCAATAAGATCTTTAAATTTTACTCAGTTGAATTTTGTTCTTTAAAAGGCCCTTAGAAGCACAGATGAGAGGTATGATAGTTTGTGATAAAGTTTGTCTGGCTGTGGTGTTGACTTCTAGTCTGCTATCCTCTATTCATAGTCAATTCTTCCTAGGTGATGAAATTCCCAGGGAGAAGACTGATGACAATTGAGCTCCTTTTGGAGGATCTGTCTTTAGGTAGATAAGGGGAGTTCAGAGAAAGACTTTTGCTTCATTTGCTGTTTTACTAGTGCTTTAAACTCAAAATAATTAGTATTCCAAAATGGCATATTTTGGGGTGGCATGTCCTGAGCTCCTTCATCAACCTACATGCCTAAGGACACAACTTACATGCCTAAGTGACATTGTGGTGATGCCGATATGCAGACGAGCTGAGCTCCTCTGCTAAAGCCAACACTGACTTGTGAGCAGTGTGATTAAGTGACCTTGGAAATGATCTTTTAGCCCCAGGTGAGCCTTCACTTGACTGCAGCCTTGACCAACAAGTGCCTGGAAATTTATGAATGGCCCAAAGCCAGAACTGCTGTGTCAAGCCACTCATGAATTCCTGACCCACAGAAATTATGAGAAAAGTAAGTATCAATTTATTGTTTTAAATCACTAAGTTTTGGAATCATTTTTTATGCAACAATAGATAACTAATACACCATGCAATGCAAGTTTTTAGAAATTTTGAATATTATTCCTGTGTATAAAAGTGTATGTGGTGGGTGTAGGATCTAAGTGAGAAATTGGGGAAATATGAAAAGGAGACAGTGTGCTCTACTAGAAATAGGACTTACTGTAGGGTCAAAGAAACCTGGATTGCACCCCAGTTCTGCTAGGGACCAGTTTTGTGGCTTTGATCAAGTAATTTATCCATCTTAGACCTCAGTTTCATCTATATAACTGAAGACTACCTCTTACACAATCCTATAGAGTTGTTGGATAAGCCTCCAGTTACTATGGCTGTGTAACAAATCATCCTAAAATTCAGTAATTTAAAACAATATATTATCCCTCAGAGTTTCTGTAGGTCAGATATTTAGGAGCAATTTGGTTGGAGAGTCTCTCATAAGTTTGCAGTCAAGCACTGGGGTCATCTTTAAGGCTTATTCACTTATTTATCTGACATCTGGGCTGAAAATACTAAAACAGCTGGAGGATGAAACAACAGAAGCCCCTCCAGTATCTTGAAAAAATAAATCTCAGTTCTTTTCACACATTCTCTTCAGTATGGTGGACTTAGAGTAGTCAGGCATCTTACGTGGCAGCTGAAGCCTCCAAAAACATGAGTCTTGAAAGAAAGTCTTGTAGCTGTAAAATAAAGCTGTATTTCTTTTTATGACCTAGTCTCAAAAGTTGCATATCCTCATTTTTGTTGTAGGCCCGCTGAGGTTCAGGAAAAGGGAATATAGACCCAACTATTGAAGGAAGACATCACATCACATCATAAGAAGACCATGTGGAATAGTCTCTGTATAGATACATATGTGTGTCTGTGTGTGTATACACATAGCCATATTTGCAAAATACAGTTGGCCACAGAGAAATCAGAAAATATATGTAACATGCTTAGTCAGTACTTAAATAATTGTTTAATAAATTGTAGCTACTTTAGTGTAAGGAAAGATAATGGAGAACATTGAAAATCAAGTAAAACAAAAATAAAAAGGAGTCTTACTTATGATTTCCTCAGAAATATTATTAGAAACAAATAGAATACATTTTCAGCCTAACAGTTGCTTCTGCATAATAGCTACCTTTTCAAAACAAGTAGCATCTCTTTTGGCTTCTCCACCCCTATAACTGAAAGGAAGCTTCATATGGTGATTTTTATGCAAAAGCAATCCACATACTAAAGTTTGAGAATACTATTACGGTTCATTCTAAATGGCTTGTAGATTATTGCCTTAGCAGGCTCTCATTCCACATAGCTGTTAGCAATTCTAACCCATGTGTACCAACTATTAATAAGTGGGGATGAAACTATTGGTTAAAAACAAGTAAATAAAATGACTGTTTTTTTCCACATCTCCTATACATACAGAGTTTATCTAACCCAAACTAAGTGCGCATTTTGTTTTCCAATTTTACTTTTCCCTGGTTCTTGACATGAGGTACATTTTTATTTTCAGTAGCCTAATTTCTATCCCAATTCATCTAAACATTTGATGGAACTCCAAAAATTTGTAATGCTGTGATTAATGCTTCTTTATTTAGGAAATAATTAAGCAATTCTCAGCCTCATGTTTCTTCAAGTGCTCCCCTACCTGGGTGGGCAGGGTGACTGAATGGAAGTAAAACTTAGATAATTTGGCTGTGTGCTAGTAACTCTGTTAAAAATGTGCTACATATGGAGATAATGTTCCTTGCTCTACTTTATGTAGAAAACTGAGACTCTCAGGGAAAAATCATTGTGAAGACAGGATCACCTGCCAAATGTGCAGTGACAGCTTCCAGAGGCAACAAAATATAGCTCAAAGAATTCTGTACCACTTCAGTTTTCTCCCTGATATAAATGCTTGCAGTATAATGAGTCCTTAATCATTTCCAACTCAGGCACAAAATATATCTATTGCACATTTATTGTTGAAATGCTCTCATCTGATAACGTAATTATTTCATGCTATGGTATAAAATACAGCTATGGTTAGACAGATATATTGGGGAACCTTGATATGAGCAGACAGACTCTTTAGAATCATTATTATAAACCTTGTTAATTTCTTTGCTTTATAAGATTCGTTGCAAGATAGATTTTTATAATAAATGCAATAAAAATTTTTTCTCTTCATATTTAAGTAAAATGTGCTGTCTTCCTCATGCTCTCTGAAAAGTCTAAATACTGTTATTTTCAAAAGAAATTATTAAATGATATTGAATTTAGGTTTTGAATGCTAATTAAAAATCCGTGAATCTTCATTGCTCTGTGATAAACAAAACACAGTTTTAATATTTGCACTAAATTAATTTTATTGACAAACGCTTGCCATCGTGAAATGCCAAGCTTCAGATTTAGTGAAAAGCTTACAGTGTTTTGATGAATTTTGAAATGTGTCCAAATACTTAATTTTGTAAAGCATCTGTTACAGACCAACTCCTGGAATGCTAAACAATTCTGTATGTGTTCCACTTGGTTTGGTAAAAAGTTCACTTTACTATATTCATCATTTTTTTCAATATGACACACTGACAAGCCAAATTCCCAGCAAGACACTGTGGCAAGTGAAAGCATGTCACATTGTGTTATTTTTAATTTTCTCTAAATCTGAGGGTAGATTATTGTTAAATTAAATATCACTGAGAACTGAGTTACAATTTAACAAATCTCTATTTAATTTTTTAGTAAAATAGTTTCTACTCGTAAATTTGAAACATTTATTTGAGACATTTTAAACTTTCTGTAAGAACAAGTAGACAAAAGGAAGATTCTTCTTCATTACAGTGAGTAAAGAAAATACTCATTTAGTGTTATAGATATTTGTTTAGTGATTTTTTATTTCATCAGTTTCTAAAGGTAAACTAAATAAATGTATATACATTTTTCCCATTCAAAACAACTTTCACAAATACATGGGACAATTACTGTAGTGAATGCATTCCTTTTAGGTGGTTGCAAGAACATTCTCTCTACAATTTTCTTCTCAAGAAGTAGAAATCAGGGGCAATTTGAAGCATTTTGCTAATTTTCATTAAGTTCCAGAATGAAGAAATAGGCAAAGTTGAGGATCTGAGGTCATAATTTGATCCAACATAGTCAATGGCCAGTGCTTGATTTTATGTGTGGGAAAATTATTCAAACTAGTAGCCTCCATGTGTCCTTCAGTCATCAGTTTAAAGCTTTATGCATTGAATGTCAAGATATAATATCCCCTACTTTCATTTATGTTCACTATTTTTTCTTTTTTTTTAAATCTCTGAGGACAGTAATAATAACTTGTTATAATCATTCTCATCAAAATAAGTTCTGACTTTTGAAAGAAATTGCATTTAAACATTAACATCTACTGGCACAAAAAAGGGTCTTACCTTATTTGTAATTTTATATGTAAATAAGCACTATCTTCCTGATGGTGTATTATTCTATAAGTAGTCACAAGGTTTACAAAGAGACCAACTTATAACTTTACAACAAATAAATAGAAATCCACATTAGGTTTTTCTAACTTATCACTATTTTTAAAACAAACAATCCTATCCTTTACTAATATTTTTAAATCTTTTTATTAACTAGGAACTTTTCATTCTATAGCTTCTTAACATTCTGAAGAAAAAGGATATCAATTGTATATGAGAAAGGGAAATTTTACAATGATAATTTGCATACATACCCTCAATAGATGACTATAAACACATTTCAAATTAATTTTTGGATAACCTAGATGTGGCCAATTGTGGATAATAAATTGGTGTTAATAATACAGTAAGTAAAGATAAATATATAGATATTCAGATTCAGATATAGATATAAATGCAAATACAGATACAGATATAGATGTAAATACATCCCTACTTTAAACCTCCAACCAAGTATCAATGCTGGGACTTTCCTTTATGGTCACCTTGGTATCCAGATGATTCTGTTTCTCTATACTCCTTTGTTTAGGGGAGATTAGCAATGTTTTGGCCCATTCATAAATGGGTTTACACAGGGGTTAATTTGGATGAAATTCTGGAAAGGTTCCAGGTCAGGAGAGTTTCTGGGGCTTCACATATGGTACTGCACAGCTCATGGTTGCGAACTGCACAGCTCTAGGCAGTGGCATTTCACATTGTAATCATTGTGAATAAAAACCCTCCTAGACTTGTGAAGGAACCTCACCTACAACCATAGACAATACAGTATAGGACCTTAAGGTCACTATTCATGGAAGACCCATGTAATAGGCAGAAAAAACAAAAGTCATAAGTTAGAGTTTTTCTTCTTACAGTGTATGTGTATATACGCATGTATGTTCAAAAGTGGGTTGAGGTATTTTTGCCAGGTTCTCTTCTATTATCTGCAGGCATTAGCATGGCATCCAAGGCTCCTTCATAGCTCTGAAGCACAGGAAATAAAGTTATGTTGATGAAAATAATCCATAACCAATCTATAAATGAAAATTTGGGAGAGTTTATTCTGAGCTGAATCTGAGGACCATGGCCCAGGGCCTTTCTTCCCAAAGGAAGAAAGGGCACCAAAGAAGTGAGGTATACAGAGTGGTTATATGCCCCCATACAGAACGTTTCACATATGATTGAAATGTCCCTCCCACAATAGCCACAAGATTGCCCTGTTGGCACAGTGCTTGATGGACACAGTAGGTAGTGGGTCTGCTCTCTTGGAGGGCATAGCAGGAGGCAAGTCTATTGTCTTGAGCTGGATGGTCACAGGTGAGCGCAGCAATCAGTTTCTAGTCTAAGGAAAGATGCTTAATCCTTAAAGAAATGTCAACATTGGGAGGGGGAGGGAAGTTGCACCTTTATCTCAAGGGCCTTTGCTCTTGCCATAGGGAATCTCTAAAGCAGATACACAATGCATGCTTAACGGCCTCGGTCAGGCCCTTTTGGAAAGACAGGTCAGGCCGAATTAGGTTTATACCAAATGGCTTCCTCATATTCTCCAATACATGCTATTGCTTGCCATTTTTATTTGTCAGCTAGTTGGAAGTTTTCCCAATGGTAACCCTTGCTTCTCTTCTTTCAGCTTTTCAAGTCTAGTCTATTTTTTCCCAATTCTCTAAATCCTCCTTTGCTCCTCCCTCCCCTCCAGTCTAGTTGACTCCCTAATAATCTCCCAGAGTTCCTGAATTGTGTCTGATTCTTTCATTGTCTTTAAGAGTTTACTGTTGTGGTATAAACACAGTGCCCTTGTTCCCTGGTCTTTCGTTTTGAATTTCTAAGGCCTGCTTTGTAAATAACAAATAAAGAAATAAATTTTCTCTCTTTCATTAAAACCCTATTTCAATTTTAATTTATATGGATGTCCTTAATTAATGGAGAAACAATCACAAACAAACAACATAGAAGTGAGGGAAAGAAATTTAAAAATGAATATATATATATAATATATATTTTATCAAAATTTCATTGTCCCTGAGATATAAGCCAAAGCTGATTCTTTGTATAGGCAGGGGCTGAAGTGAACGATGGAGCAAATCTTTGTTCTCATCTGTTGTGACTTTGTTCAATTAACATTTGTTAAGTGGAGCACAGGGTACAGGATGGTGAGTTTTGTTTCAACAGCAGGCCCCAAGAAAAGTTGAAGTAGAGAACTTTGTTACCACACGTAAGCCACATGAGGAGGTCACAGCAGAGTGCACCAACATGACCTGGGGTACATACCTTTATTAGAGGTCACAGGTGAAATGCTTTATGGTTCCTGGGTTAATGCCAAGTTGATCAATTCAAACCAAAAGAGTGGGGTTTTGGTAAGCACCACAGGGGTCTTATCTAAGAGGTACACAAAGGGAAGTCCCTGGGAGCCAGAGGAGACCGTTGATTGCAAGGGCTATTGGGGAAGTCATATCAGGACTTACATTTGCTTGTGACTCTGCAGACTGCAAGCTAAGGCATCCACTTGCATGAGGGAGCTAGTGTCAGTTCAAGGTCCTTGTAGGCTACCTGGGCAAACAAAATTCTGAGGTGATGATCTCATGGGGGAGCTTAGCTAAACTCTAGACATCATCACATCCCTTTAGTTACATAAATTAATTCAAAAAGGTTTTCATCTATGGGGAAATATATATAATAATATCTTTTGTTTGATTTCACAAAGATGGCTCCATTTCTTGCTGTTGAGAAATGTGGAGAAAGAATCACACCATTTTGCCTAGGGAAATTCAAACACTGTGGAGACAATACTCCGAAATTTTCTTAGTGTTTGGAATAAGTAACATCTGTCAGCGTGGACCAAGGAGAATCTTACCAAGGCCCAGTTAAAGACAATTTTATCAAGGAAGCATAGTATCTCATAGTATTTTACATTTTTTCCTTTCTTTCTCTTTTTTAGTTACTTCTCAGAGTTTTTTCTTTTTCTACTGAGGTTTATTTTTCATTTATTTTAAAAGTTCTATACATATGTATATGTATACACACATACACATACATAGAAGGTATATGTAAAAATAAGAACTCTAAAATATAACAAAAAGATAGAAAGCAAGTAAACAATGGGATACTTTTGGCATTGAATTAAGTGAGAGAGAAAGCAAAAGGTCATTCTAGGTTTGTGAAGCCATTGTTATTGAAAGCTGCACTTACATATTTCTCCTGGGGTAGATTTGCACTTAAGAAAAATGATTTGGGGGCTGGCCCGGTGGCGCAGCGGTTAAGTTCGCACGTTCCGCTTCTCGGTGGCCCAGGGTTCGCTGGTTCGGATCCTGGGTGCGGACATGGCACTGCTTGGCGGCCATGCTGTGGTAGGCGTCCCACGTATAAACTAGAGGAAGATGGGCATGGATGTTAGCTCAGAGCCAGGCTTCCTCAGCAAAAAGAGGAGGACTGGCAGTAGTTAGCTGAGGGCTAATCTTCCTCCAAGAAAAAAAAAAAAGAAAAATGATTTGGTGTCTGTGTCAGGGACAAATATGTCATGTGCTTGTGGGGGACTGGAATTGGCCACCCTAAGATATGTCTCTTTGACATGAGGATTATTTTGGGCTGGTTACTTTAAAAACTGCAGGCAGGAAAGAAGCTCTGAAAAGTAGAATTTACTTACCCTTTGTTAGGAGACATTTACATTTGTAAAGGAAATCCCCATCTGTAAAGGTGTCTCTCTGTACCAGGAAGGAGGGGGGATAACCTTATCTCTACAAACTCTCATCAATATAGAAGGCAAGGACTCAAGTCTGCATAATAACCTGATTCTTGTTTACTGTACTTGTGTGGTAATCTCCTATGATCGACTCCCCCTCCACCCCCAACATCCTCCTTTGCCTTTAGCAGAAGATGATATTTAAGGTGGTGGCTTCAGCCATTTTGGTGAGTTGCTCAGGTTGCCTGAGCCTCTTCCATGTATACATGTAATAAAGCTTTGTTTAATTTTCTCCTGTTATTCTGTCTCAAGTGAATTTAATTTGTTCTCCAGCCAGAAGAACCCAGAGAGGGTAGAGGAAATGCCTTCCTCCCCTAGATGCTCTTCTACATTTCTCAGCCTCCTTGCAGGTACAGAGGGCCATGTGACTAATTCTTGCCAATAATGTGAACAGAAGTAATGCATGTCTCTTCTAGGCTGAAGTATAAAATATAGAATATGAGTTCGCTAATTTCTCTTTCCCCAACACAGTGAATATGGAGGCGTTTTGTTGAAACATGAAGTCATATGATTCAAGATTCAAACATATTGGATTGTTAGTCATATAGAGACCAACTGCCCTGGTAAATCACACAATGCAGTGTACTTTGCTTGAACAAGAAACTTTACCTGTTAATCCACTGCAATTTAAAAGCTTTTGTTTAAGTTAAGGCAGCATAAGGTAGCCTATTCTGACTGATACAGTATATAAGTTGAAATAATGATAATAAAGCTCTTAATAAGACATAGCTAGTAAAGGATTTAACACTTTCAATCAACCCCTTATGGTTGAGGGAGAGAATATTGCCCCAGCTGCCATACTTGCAAATGTCATCAAAAAGCTTCTCCAACATACCAAGCACTCTCCCACAGAGTGACATAAAATTGTTGCTCTGTTATGACCAGGAAAATGAGAGATGATCAAGTAGGAACAAGAATTTAGTAAAGACTTAGAATATTTAAATGGTATAAGCCAGTCTGATCTAATTGATATTCACAGATCACTACATGTAACAATTGCAAAATACACATTAATTTCAAGAGCACATGGGACATTAACAAAGATAAACCATATTCTGGTCCATTAACCAAGTCTCGATACATTTTCGAAGATTTAATTCATACAAAATATATTCTCTAACCACGGTGAAATTAAATTGGAAAGGAATAATGGAAAGACAGCTAGTAAAAACCCAAATATCTGAGAATTGAGCAATGCACTTTTAAATATGTGGATAAGAGAATGAATTTTAAGAGAAAATATTTTGAAGTGAATAATGATGCAAATAGAACAAATGGAGACCTGAGGGATGCAGTTAAAACAATCTTTAGAATAAAATTTATGCCTTTCTGGAGAGTATTATTAAATAATACTGTAAAAAGAAAGTAATGACCTAAGACTTCTCTTTATGAAGTCAGAACAAGAAGAACAAAGTAAACCCAGATTGAGTTGCAGGAAGAAAAAATTATTATAAGAGCAGAAATCAATGAAATAGAAAACAAAAAGATAACAGAGAAAATAAAAAAAGTCAAGAATTAGTTCCTTGAAAAGATCAACAAAATCTTAAGAATGGAAGAGATGTTTCACTCTAGATCTTACAAATATTAAAAGAATAATAAAAGAATATCATGAACAAGTTTATGCCAACCAGTTTGGAAACTAGGTGAGGCCATTAGCATGGGCTCTTTTCCAATCTGACTGGTGTCCTTATAAGAAGAGGAAATGAGGCTACACAGAGTAATGCAAGGAATATGCTTGCACAGACCAGCAACCATGTGAAGATGCAACAGGACAGTGGTCATCTGCAAGCCAAAGAAAGAGGCCTCAGGAGAAACCAAGCCTATAGACACCTTAATCTTGGACGTTTAGACTTCAGAACTGTGAAAAAATAGATTTCAGTTGTTTACGTCACCTAGTCTGTTCTATTTTCTTATGGCTGGCCTAGCAAATTTATACAGAAGAAATTGAAAATGATAGAACTTACCAATAATAATACATAATTAAGTGGAAAATCTGATTACTCTTTCGTCTGTTAAAGAAATTGGATTCATTATCAAAAAGCTTTCCACAAAAAATAACTCCAAGCAAAACTGTTTAAGTAGTAAATTCCATATGTTCAACTTTACACAAACATTTTCAAAAAATAGGTGAGTGAAAACTTTCTAATTTTTGACGCCAGAAAAGACTAGTAACAAAATTTTAAAAATACTTGACAAAAACAAGAATGATAGGCCAGAAGCACTCATGAATACAAACGTGAAAATAGGTAAAAGATTTGAAAGGTTTCACAAGAAATGATATAGTAACAGCTAATTAGCACACAAAAAGAGGTTCAATATCATTAATTCTTGGAGAAATGCAAATTAAAACCACAATGAAGTACTTCTATACACATATTAGAATGGCTAAAATTAAATAGACTAATGACACCAACTCTTGGTTAACTGTAGACCTACTGTAATTCTCATATATTGGTAGTATGAGAAAAAGTTTGGCAGTTTTTAAAAATTTTAAATATGGTTATCATATTACTCAGCCATATCACTATTAGATATTTTCCCAAGAGACATAAGCATATGTGCATATGAACATTTGTGCATTTATGTTTATAGCAGATTTAATTAAAATAGCAAAAATATTGGAAACAACCCAAAAAATCCATCAAGTAGTGAATGGATTAATACGTTTTGGCTCACTCACATAGTGAAATACAATTCAGCAATAAAATATTGAGAGAATTTACACCAAAGAAGTAGAGAAACAACCAAACAATGCAAATCATGGCTTTGAAGAGGTTTTTTCGTGTTTTCTTTTTAGTGTTGGCACACCAACAGACCATTGCCTGAACTTCTGATAAGCTTAAAAGAAAAACCAAGGTTGGAAATAGTAAAAATGCGAGAGAAAGAGAGAGAGAAAGAAAAAGCCTACATCTAATAAGTTCAACATAATTAGATGACAAAGAATTAATCAAGGCCTAGAGTTTTGGCGAGTATGGTGAAAACAACTACAGCTGTGTGCTTGGAATTGTGGGATTTGAAAGGGGACTACGGACTTGCCCCACAAACTGTAGAAACCAAAATCTCACAGAAGGAAAGGCTTCTACTTTGAATGGAAACCTGGATATTTGGATCTGAAAATCAGTGGTAAAACTAGGGAAATATTACATGTACTCCAACTTGCAGATGACTGCAAAAACTGCACACAAATTTGGGAAGAACAAATAGCCAGTGCTCCTTTTCAAAAATACAGAGTCTATTTTGAGGAAAATCTATTGTAACTCAAAATCATATTGAGTATGACAGGAACATTGGGGGTAAGAAAGAAAAAAATTTAGCCAATATAAGGAGGAGAGGCAAAAAATAAGCAGATCCAAGAAAGTACAATAAATGCAATATCTAAGCAGAACATGATAGAATACAACCAAAAGGTCATCTAAAACAAAATACATTAAATAAGAATAAATGCAAGAACTTGGAAGAAAAGGGCTGTAGATGTTTAGGGCTAGAGTTTAAGAATGGAGACAAAAGAAATCTTAACTTGACCGCACTCTGAGAGACAGAAAATTAGCTACCCAGAGGATATGTTGTATGTCCTTCACAAAAACACGAAATGAGAGACTCCTCAAGCTATAAAGCTAGGAAACCTACACTAGCACATTGACCACCCATGGGAACTTTCTCCTAATAGCTCAGGAAAACACACCTCATTTAAACAAGGGAAAAAGAAAAGGAATATTATCTTACAAATATATATATAAGAAAAAATAAAGGAACCTAATGATTTTCCAACAGACAATAAGAAAACACCATAAAATTGTGATCATAAAAAAAATGGAAGTCACAAGCTAACTTTCAAAATTTTAAAAGAAATTGGAAAATGATCAAAGCTTTGAAATAATACTAAGATGTGAAATAACTGGGACCTATTGGGAAAGAAATAGGAGGAAAAAAGATTTTGGAAATAAATACAAAATTAGAATACATATTTGGTCAAATGAAAACCATGGAAAGTATACAGGAAACACAAGATGAAAAGAAAACAAGTAAATATTTAAAAATGACGAGTGGGGCCAGCTGGTGGTGCAGTGGTTAAGTTCGCACCTTTCGCTTTGGCAGCCTGGGGTTCACCGGTTCAGATCCCTGGTGCGGACATGGCACGGCTTGGCAAAAGCCATGCTGTGGTAGGCATCCCATGTATAAAGTAGAGAAAGATGGGCACAGATTTTAGCTAAGGGCCAGTCTTCCTGAGCAAAAAGAGGAGGATTGGCAGTAGTTAGCTCAGAGCTAATCTTCCTCAAAAAAAATGATTAAAAAAAAATTAGCAATAGAAGGGAATTTTCATATCCTAATAAAGGGCTTCTATTGAAACCCCACATTAACAAAATATTCAATGGTGAAAAACTGAAACATTTTACCTAGGACTAGGACTAAGAAAGGGATGTCCACTCTTGCCACTAATCTTTGAAAGCATTCTGGAGATTCTACCCAAGGCAACTGGAGAAAAAAATAAAATAAAATTTTCCACATTGGAAAGGAATAAGTAAAACTATCTCTTTTTACAGACATCTTCTTCAGTATAGACAATCCTAAGTAATCTACAAAACATTTATTAGAAGTAATAAATGAATTCATCAAGTTTGCAGAGTATAAGATAAATATATGAAATATAAAAAAGTTAGTTATATCTCTATACACTAGTAATGAACCTTCCAAAAGTGAAGTTAAGAACAAAATTCCAGTTATAATAGTATCAAAAAGAACAAAATACTTTGGAATAAAGTTAAAAAAGTACAAGACTAGTACACTAATAACAACAAAGTATTGTCAAAAGAAATTAAGGAAGACATAATTAATGCAACAGTATTCCATGTTCATGGATCATGAGAATAATATATTAAGACAAAAATATTCCCTAAATTTATCTACAGATTCAGTTCAATTCTTGTCAAAATCAGAGCTGGTATTTTTGTTTTTTACAGAAATTGAAAAGCTGATCCTAAAGTTTATATGGATAATTGAGTGACTCAAAATAGCCTAGTAATCTTGAAAAAGAACCAAATTGCACGACTCACTTTTCCAGATTTCTAAACTTACTATAAAGTTACTGTAATCAAGACAGTGTAGTACTGATATGAGGATAGACATATAGACAAAAGGAGTAGATTGACAATTCAGAAATAAACCCTCACATTTATTGTCAATTTATTTTTTACAAGGTTGCCAAGACAATTCAATGGAGAAAGAATAGTCTTTTCAAAAAGAATGTTAGGGCAATTAGATATCTGCATGCAAAGGAATGATGTCTGACTCCTACCTCACTTCATATTTAAAAAAGATATTAATCCAAAATGAGTCACGTATCTACATATAAAAACTAAAAGTGTAAAACTCTTAGAAGAGAATATAGGAGTAAATCTTCATGATCTTGCATTAGGCAATGATTTTGTACATGTAACATTAAAATACAAGTAACAAAAGAAAAAGTAGATAAATTGAACTTCATCAAATTAAAAACTTTTCCACTTCAAAAGACAACATCAAGAAAATGGAAAAACAATCCACAAAATGGTGAATGCTATTTGCAAATTATGTATCCAGTAAGGGACTTGTATTCAGAATATATTTGCAACTCAACAATAGAAAGACAATTAAAACAATCAAAAACTGGGCAAAGGCATACAACTGGCCAAAAACATATGAAAATATGCTCCAAATTGATAGTTATTGGGGAATGAAACCACAATGAGATACCTCTTCACCCTCACTAGGATGACCAAAATAAAAAAAGACAGACAATAGCAAGTGTTGAAAAAGATTTAGAAAAATTAGTAATTTCATACATTGCTGGTGTGATTGTAAGATGGTGCAGACACTTAAGAAAATGTTAAATATTAAATCACGTGTTATGGGTTGAATCATATCCTTCCAAAAAGATATGTTGAAGTCTTAACCCCCGCTATCTGTTAAAGTGACATTCTTAGAAAAAGTTTCTTTGCAATGTAACAAATAAATGTGATTTAACATGAGTTTATTAGGGTAGGCCCTAATGCAATATGACTGTGTCTTTATGAGAAGCGGAAATGCCATGTGAAGGCAGAGACATACGTGGAGAAGACTATGTGACAATAGAGGCAGAGATTGGAGTGATACAGCAGCAAGCCAAGGAATGCCAAGCATCCACAGCCACCACCAGAAACTAGGATGAGGCAAGAAAGGATTCTACTTAGTTTCAGAGAAAGCATGGTAGTGCTGATACCTTGATTTTGAACGCTAGCCTCCCTAACAACTATAAGAGAATAAATTTTTGTTGGTTTAAGCCACTCAGCTTGTGATATCTTGTTATGGCAGCCCTAGTAATCTAACGAACCAGCAATTCCACTCCTATATACCCAGGAGAATTGAAAA
This sequence comes from Equus caballus, assembly GCF_041296265.1. Lineage (NCBI taxonomy): Eukaryota > Metazoa > Chordata > Mammalia > Perissodactyla > Equidae > Equus > Equus caballus. Next base: position 83,551,653 of record NC_091715.1, read on the forward strand.
CATATTCCCACACAACAACTTGTACACGAATGTTCATAGTAGCGTTATTCATGAGAGTCAAATAGTGGAAAGTACCCAAATGTTCATTTAATAATGAATTGGATAAACAAAATGTGGTATAATCATAAAATGGATACTATTTTGCAATAAAAAGGAATGTGGTACCGACACATGCTCCAACATAGACGAATCTTTAAAACTTTATGCTAATTTAAAAAGTCAGTCACAAAAGGTCTTCTATTATCTGATTCAATTTATATGAAATATTCAGATTGGGTAAATCTATACAGGCAGAACGTAGATTCACGGTTGCTTAGGGCTGGTGTGAGGGGGCAAGGGGAACAAGGAATGACTGCTAAAGGGGTTGGAATTTCTTTTGGGGATGATAAAATGTCTTCAAATTGATTTTGGTGAAAGTTGCACAACTCTGACTATACTAAAACCACTGAATAGTACCCTTTGAATGGTGAATTTTATGTCATGTGAATGTATCTCAATAAGAAGTATTAAAGCAAAAAAAATTATAATTAAACAAAATAAAAGAGAAGTATGGAGCTTGAAAAAAGTAAAGGCAATAAGCTCCATTCATATTACTTATTTTAATTGTCTTTAAGTAAAGGAAATGCCTCTACAAAATAGTCCCTCCAGTCTCTTTTTCAATTATTAGTGTCTACCCTGTCTTGATCTTCTCGATTATGGCAAAATCATATACTCTTGGGTCCCTTGATGCCTTTCAGAGCATCATCCCTATGGCTCATAGGGGCTGATCTAGATTGAGTGCGATATATCTAGCAATCCTAAATAGCTTTACATTTTGGTAAAACTGGTCAATTGACCCAAATTGTTGCATACAGTCTAAGATTTCATACTGAGGGTTGGTAAAGCAGATCTCAGCTTCTGAGGCAATGATTTTCAGATTCTGTGGTTTGCATTGGGGGTCTAAATTCTGCATCTTATACAAATGCTTTCTTTTCTAAGTCATGATCCTCCTAACTGAATCTGAATACCTCCAAACTAGAATAGGTAGCACACATTTGTCCTAGCACTTTAAAAGGTGAGGTTGGGATAACAATTTTCTCCCACTGTGATATGATTTATAATAAGAAATATATATTTGATCTTTGTCCCAATTTCTGGCACAGAGCCTTTAAAACTCTTGGAATTCCCTAAGAGATGAAAGCCATAAAAGTGTCTTTTCTATGTTAATGAGGTGACTTTTAGGCCACATCTAAGGATGCGGTCCCTGGTTGCCAGGGGAACCAACCATAATTTTAGAGGGTCAGAATTTTCTTTCCCAGCCCCTGACCTTCAAGAAGGGGAGAGAAGCTGGATGTTGAATAGATCAGCAATGGCCAATGATTTAATCAATTATGCCTGTGTAATGAAGCCTCCATAAAGACCCAAAAGAACTGGGTTCAAAGATCTTCTGGGTTAGCAAACACGTGGAGATTCAGGGAGAGTGGTGCACTCAGAGATGACATGGAATTTGAATGTCCTTTCTCCATACCTTACCCTAAGCATCCCTTCCATTAGGCTATGCCTGAGTAATATCCTTTTATAATAAACCAATAATATAGTAAGTAAAATGTTACTCTGAGTTCTATAAGCACTCTAGCAAATTAATCAAATCCGAAGAAAAGGTCATTGGAACTTCCAATCTACAGCCAGTGGGTCAGAAGAACAGAGAATAATTTAGGCTTGCAATTGGAATCTGGAATTGGGGTGTTCTTATAGGATTGAACCCTTCACCTGTGGAATCTGATGCTATCTCTGGGTAGGTAGTGTCAGAATTGAATTGACTTGTAGGACACACAGATGGTGTCCTGAGAATTGCTTGTTGGTGATTTAGAAACCTCCTCCCCCTATGTTGGAATTGGGGTGCAGAACCTATTTACATATCCTAATTTTTTTTAGTTTTATTGAGGTCATAATAGTCTATAAGAGTCTGGAATTTCAATTGTACATTATTACTTGTCAGTCACTGTATATATGTGCCCCTTCAACACTTATGCCCACCTCCCAAACCCCTGCACTTCTGGCAACCACTAGTCTGTTCTCTTTGTCCATGTATTTGTTTATCTTCCACATGTGAGTGAAATCATATGGTGTTTGTCTTTCTCTGGCTTATTTCACTTAACATAATATCCTCAAGTTCCATCCATGTTGTTGCAAATTGGATGAATTTGTCTTTTTTTATGGCCGAGTAGTATTCCATTGTATATATATACGACATCTTCTATATCCATTCATCAGTCAATGGGTTGCTTCCATATCTTGGATATTATGAATAATGCTTCGATGAACATAGGGGTGCATAAGTCTCTTTGAGTTGTTGATTTCAAATTCTTTGGATAAATACCTTGCAGTGGAATAGCTGGGTCATATGGTATTTCTATTTCTAATTTTCTGAGAAATCTCCATACTGCTTTCCCTAGTGACCACACCAGTTTGCATTCCTACCAGCAGTGTATGAAGAATCCCTTTTCTCAATATCCTCTCCAACAATTGTGGGGTTTTTTTGTCATGATAATTACAGCCATTCTAACAGGTGTAAGGTGATGTCTCATTGTTTTGATTTGCATTTCTCTGATGATTAGTGCTGTTAAAAATCTTTTCATGTGCCTGTTGAGCATCTATATAGCTTCTTTGGGAAAATGTCTGTTCACTTCCCTGTCCATTTTTTGTTCAGGTTGCTTGGTTTTTTTGTTGTTGAGTTTTGTGTGTTCTTTATATATTTTGAAGACTAACCCCTTGTCAGATAGATGATTTGCAACTGTTTTCTCCCAGTTGGTGGGTTGTCTTTTCATTTTGTTCCTGGTTTCCTTTAGCTTGCAGAAGCTCTTTAGTCTGAAGAAGTCCCATTGTTTATTTTTTCTTTTGTTTCCCTTGCCTGAGTAGATGTGGTATTCTAAAATATCCTTCTAAGATCAATGTCAAAGAGTGTACTGACTATATTTTCTTCTAGGATTTTTATGGTTTCATGTTTTACCCTCAAGTCTTTAATCCATTTTGAGTTAAGTTTTCTATATGGTGAAAGATAATGATCTACTATCATTCTCCTGCACGTGGCTTTCCACTATTCCCAACACCATTTAAGGAAGAGACTTTCCTTTCTCTGTTTTATGTTCTTGCCTCCTTTGTCAAAGATTAACTGTACGTGGATGTGTGGTTTTATTTCCGGGGTTTCAATTCTGTTCCATGGATCTGTGTGCCTGTTTTTGTACCAATACCATGCTGTTTTGATCACTATAGCTTTGTAGTATATTTTGAAGTCAGGTATTGTGATAGCTCCAACTTTGTTCTTTTTGCTCAGGATTGCTTTAGCTCTTCAGAGTCTTTTCTTGCCCCATATGAATTTTAGGATTCTTTCTTCTATTTCTGTAATGAATGTCATTGGGATTCTGATTGGGATTTCATTGAATCTGTAGATTGTTTTAGGAACAACGGACATTTTAACTATGTTAATTCTTCCAATCCAAGAGCATGGAATATCTTTCCATTTCCTTATGTCATCACTGATTTCTTTCAATAATATCTTATTGATTTCATTATGTAGGTCTTTGACCTCCTTGGTTAAATTTATTCCTGGATATTTTATTCTTTTTGTTGAGATTGTATGTGGCATTATATTGTTGACTTCTCTTTCTGTTAGTTCGTTATTGGAGTATATAAATGCAACTGATTTTTGTAAGTGGATTTTGTACCTTGCAACTTTACTGTAGTTGTTGATTGTTTCTAATAGTTTGCTGATGGATTCTTTATGATTTTCTATATATATAGAATAATGTCATCTGAAAACACTGAGAGTTTTACTTCTTCCTTGCAAACATGGATAGCTTTTATTTCTTTTTCTTGCCTAATTGCTCCAGCCAAAATCTCCAATACCTTGTTGAATAAGAGTGACAATAGTGGGCACCCTTGTCTTGTTCCTGTTCTGAGAGATGACTTTCAGTTTTTCCTCATTGAGAGTGATGTTGGCTGTGTGTTTGTCATATATGGCTTTTATTATGTTGAAGTAATTTCCTTCTATACCATTATATTGAAAGTTTTTATCATAAATTGATGTTGGATCTTGTCAACTTCTTTCACAGCATCTATTGAGATGATCATGTACTTTTTATTGGTCATTTCATTAATGTGGTGTATCACATTAATTGATTTCTGAATGTTGAATCATCCCTGAATCCCTGGTATGAATTCCACTTGCTCATGATGTGTAATCCTTTTGATGTATTACTACATCTGATTTGCCAATATTTTGTTGAGGATTTTTGCATCTATGTTCATCAGTAACATTGGGCTGTAATTTTCCTTCTTTGTGTTGTCCTCATCTGGCTTTGGGATAAGGGTGATGTTGGCCTCATAAAATGTGTTAGGAAGTGTTCCATCTTTTTCAATTTTTTGGAGTAGTTTGAGAAGGATACATACTAAATCTTTGAATTTTTGGTAGAATACTCCAGAAAAGTCATCTGGCCCAGGGCTTTTATTTTGGGGGAGGTTTTTGATTATGGTTTCAATCTCTTTAATTGTAATTGGGCTGTTCAGGTTCTCTATTTCTTCTTGGTTCAGTTTTGGGAGGTTGTATGAGTCTAAGAATTTATCTATTTCTTCTAGATTGTCCAATTTATTGGCATATAGTTTTTCATAATATTCTTTTATAATCCTTTGTATTTCTGTGGTATCTGTTGTAATTACTCCTCTTTCATTTCTAATTTTATTTATTTGAGCCTTCTCTCTTTTTTTCTTAGTGAATCTGGCTAATTCTTTGTCAATCTTGTTCATCTTCTTAAAGAACCAGCTCTTAGTTTCATTGACCCTTTCCACTGCTTTTTGGGTTCAATTTCATTTATTTCTGCTCTTATTTTTATTATTTCCCCACTTTTGCTGACTCTTCACTTTGTTCTTTTTCAAGTTCTGTTAGGTGTAGTTTAAGATTGCTTATTTGAGATCTTTCTTGTTCATTAATGTGGGCCTGTATTGCTATTAATTTCCCTCTTAGCACTGCTTTTGCTGCATCCCATATGAATTTATATGGTGAATTTTCATTTTCATTTGTCTCCAGATATTCTTTGATTTCTCCTTTAATTTATTCAATGACCCATTGGCTTTTCAGAAGCATATTTTTTAGTCTCCACATGTTTATCACTTTCCCAGCTTTTTTCTTGTAGTTTATTTCTGGTTTCACAGCATAATGACCAGAAAATCTGCTGGATATGATTTGAATCTTCTTAAACGTATTGTGGCTTGCCTTGTTTCTCAACATATGTTCTGTCTTTGAGAATGTTCCATGTGCCTGTGAGATGAATGTGTGTTCTGCTGATTTTGGATGGAGTGTTCTATATGTATCTATTACATCCACCTGCTCTAGTTTTTTGTTTAGTTCCTCTATTTCCTTGTTAACTTTCTGTCTGATTGATCTAGCCATTGATGATAGTGGGGTGTTAAGGTCCCCTATTGTTATTGTTTTTCTGTTAATATCTCCTTTTAGGTCAATTATTATGAGAAAGCAATCACATGGGGGCTCAGGGCTGCTGCCACCTACTCTCACAGTCTTGCCAAGAGGCACTCTCCCCTTTTGGGCTGCAGTGATACTATGGGCATTGGCAGCGACCAGGAACTTTTTCACCTGGGCATGCAGATCTGCTGCCACTTCCTTCTAGGTCACACCAGCCATTGTGCTTGATAGGTGGGCCTCCCCACTGAGTCCGAGCCTGGACTGCTCCCTGGCGACTGCAGCAGCACTGTGGGCTCTCCTACCAGATGGGAAAGTGATCATGTGGGGGCTCAGGACTGCCATCACCTGTTCTCCCAGTCATGCCAAGGCATGTCCCCATCCTTGGGGCCACAGTGGTGCTATGGGCGCTAGAGCCAGGAGAGCAGTTGCACACATGTACAGGGGTGCTGGGGGCTGAAGAGTGCTCACTTATCTCCACTACCTCCCAAGGGTAATCCATACCCCTTCAAATGTATAACTGCCTGGGTCTCTCAGGGGTCCATATGTGCTGTGTGGGTATCCTCTGTTATTCTGTGAATGTCTATTTAGTTGTAGTTCAAAGGGGGAGAGACAAAAGGAACAGCTCCCTCCACCATGTTGCTGATGTCACTCCACACTCTCTAAATTTTGATTATATTATCAACTTCTTATTGGAAATTCCATCAATTTCTTCTTTGCTTCATCGAGTTCTTCAGACAAGTTCACCAGTTATGAATTCCAAACCCATTTTTTTTCTTCTTCCTTTCCTGCTCTCTATCTTTTTCCATCATGAAGCCCCAAATGCTAAGTGTACCTGAGGTAAGTTACTGCCTCCTGAATATTCTCCTGACCTTTCAAGAATAGGTTTACAGAAGAAGTGCAAAAGTAAGTTTGCTTACCATGTCCAAGAACAGGAAACTGCATTAATGCAGCACCAATCAAAATCTTCATGAATGGTATTAAATTAAGTATATTTCTATAGTCTTGGTAAAGTCAATCTAGGGTTATTTGCATTGCATTATTCTTTCTGGGTTTTTAAAGTGTACTGCATTTGTGGGTTTGAGAACAGGTGGAGTAATTACCTTTATTATTGTAAACATGACTAACCTCTACCTCTGCTCACTGTAGCAGGTCATTTGCAGTATCTGCTCACAAATTGTAACTATATAAGTATTTATCTCCAACCCAAATGACCCCTTCCATTAAGCATCATATAGAATTAGCAACATATCTGACTGGTTATTAATTCTAAAATGTAAGCCAAAATTAATTCAATAGGTTTTTATTGGTATTTCTCTGTAAATGGCCTAACTCTTAACAAAGCATCTTCAGGATTCCATAGTCACCTTGTTATAGTCTCCAGCTACCTGTTATTCTTGTCATGTAACCATTGGTTTTACTGAGTTACTTTAATCAAGTTAATGCAGCATCTATTTCTTTACATAGATACAGAAACATGAGAAGACTTTCCAGTGACAGGAAAAAAGTAGGGTTATTGTTTTTACTGTTACCATTATTCCCTTTTATATATATATTTGTATATATAGAGAGAATCTAGCTTATACGAGGGTTGCCCACAAGAGCCAGGGCATAGAATTTTGCTTAATTTTCTTTCTGCCTGGCACTCCTTGTCTATTCACTTAGTTATTTTCCCCAGATCTAAGCCGACTTCCTCCAAATTCCATTGATAAGATTTATGCCTCATAAACTGCTACTTCATAACAAGGATGGGTAGGCAGCCATTCTGGCATCAAATTCTCATCATGTTTTTCTATCTTCTCCTTTCTAGTCCTTATGATATATGAGTCTGAATGGCATTGCTTCTTGATGGCACCAATCCAAGAAAATACAAAGGATTAGATTATCAAATCAGATTCATCAGGGTTAAAGATCATACCCACTGTCAAGCTTTACTAATAATTAAATTGTCACAAGTAATAGTTACACAAAAGTGAAGTAGGAAAAAATCCAGAACCAATCATGCAGTTCTCCCAGTCCTTTCATACTGTACAAGACATGCTCCAGATAAGATTAAAATATGAGGTCCCTAAGTGATGTGTGGGGTTATATGACTTACACAGGATGGAATTCTTTCAGTCATGAAATATCTCCATTTTATGTTCTGATGATTACAGAGCAGATACTCCAGCTTTCTTTTTTAATATAAGGAATTTTAGAGAAAGCACCTTCTGCTAAAAGTATTCCTTAGATAAGGACTCTCCTACAAGCAAATGCCAATAGTTTGTTTGCCAGGAAATCTGTCATTAGCATTTGACTTGATCCTCTTCTAAATACCTTCTTTCTTTCCTTGGAGATTTCCCCATAAAAGAGAGAGAGAGAGGATTCCCAGCCTGCTGCACACCATTTATTTTACACACACACACACACACACACAAGTCCTGAAATCAAGAACCCTACTTAATGGTGAAACCTGGAGAAAATGCTAGTAATAAGATAAGGATATCTGCAATCTCAATTATTATTTAATATTGAATTTTACCTATTAGTCAATAACAATCAAATACAAGAAAAATTAATTGGACATATAAGAATATATAAACCCATCTCTCTTAGCATATGGCAAGATTGTGTATATTGAAAACCCAAGAGAAACAATAGAAAAACTAAACACTATAAGAAGACAATTTATTAAAGTGGCAGGATATAATGTTTTGATTGAAGTATAGTTGACATACAAGTATTATATTATATTGTATTAATATTATATTAGTCACAGGGATTCAATATAGTGATTCGACATTTATATACATTATGAAATGACCACCACAGTAAGTCTAGTAACCGTCTATCACCATATAAAGTTTTAAAAATATATTTTACTATATTCCCTATGCTGTGCATTACATCCTTGTGACCTATTCATTTTATAACTGGAAGCTTGTACCTCTTAATGCCCTTCACCTATTTTGCCCATCCTCCCACCACCTCTGCTTTGTCAACCACCAGTTTGTTCTTTGTATCTATAAGTTTGTTTCCATTTTGTTTTGTTTTCTAGCTTCCACGCATAAGTGCAACTTGTATTTGACTTTTTCTAACTTATTTCACTTAGCATAATACCCTCTAGGTCCATCAACATTGTTGCAAGTGGAAAGATTTCATTCTTTCTTTTATTGCTGAATAACATTCCATTGTATATATATATATATATACCGCATCCTTATTCATCTTTTGATGGACATTTAGGTTGCTTTCATATCTTGGCTATTGTAAATAATACTGAAATGAACATAGAGGTGCACATATCTTTTCAAATTAGTGTTTTTGTTTCCTTCAGATAACTGCCTAGAAGTAGATTGGCTGGATCATATGGTAGTCCTATTCTTAATTGTTTGTGGAACTTCCATACTGATTTCCATAGCGACCACACCAATTTACATTCCTACCAACAGTGTGTGAGGGTTTGCTTTTCTCTATATCCTTGCTAGTGTTTGTTATTTTTTGTCTTTTTGATATTAGCTGTTCTGACAGGTGTGAGGCGAAATCTCACAGTGGTTTTGATTTGTATTTCCCTTAGGATTGCTGATGTAGAGCATCGTTTAATGTGCCTGTTTAATAGGCATCTGTATGGAAAAATGTCTATTCAGTTCCTCTGCCTATTTTTTAGTCAGATTTTGTTTTTTATATTGAGCTGTACAAGTTCTTCATATACTTTAGATATTAACTCCTTACTGGATATATCATTTGCAAACATCTTCTCCCATTCAGTAGGTTGCTTTTTTATTTTGTTGATGGTTTCCTTCCATGTGTGAAAGCTTTTTATTTTGATGTAGTCCCATTTGTTTATTTTTGCTTTTGTTGCCCTTGACTAAGGAGACAGATCAAAAAAAATATTGCTAAGACTGATGTCAGAGCTGACTGCCCATGTTTTCTTCTAGAAGGTTTTTTGGTTCAGGTCTTACATTTAAGTCTTTAATCCATTTTGAGATTATTTTTGCATATGGTTTAAGAAAGTGGTACAGTTTCATTCTTTTGTGAATAGCTGTCTAGTTTTCCCAACACCATTTACTGAAAAGACTATCTTTTCCCCATTGTATATTCTTGCCTTGTTATATATTAGCTAAATATATAAGTGTGGGTTTATTTCTATTCTGTTCTATTGATCTGTGTCTGTTTTTTATGCCATACCATACAGTTTTGATTACTATAGCTTTGTAATATTGTTTGAAATCAGGGAGCATAATACCTCCAGCTTTGTTCTTCTTTCTCAAAATTGCTTTAGCTATTCTGGGTTGTTTGTGGTTCCATACAAGTTTCAGGATTATTTGCTCTAGTTCTGTGAAAATGCCATTGGTATTTCAATAGGGATTTCGTTGAATCTATAGGTAGCTTTCGGCAGTACGGACATTTTCACAATATTAGTTCTTCCAATTCATGAACACAGTACATCTTTCATTTATTTGTTTCACTTTTGACTGCTTTCATCAATGTTTTATAGTTTTCAGAGTACAGGTCTTGCACCTTTTTGGTTAGATTTAGGCCTAAATTTATTTTATTCTTTTTGATGAAGTTGTAAATGGAATTGGTTTCTTAATTTCTCTTTCTGATTGTTTGTTATTTGTATATAGAAAAGCAATAGATTTCTGTATGTTGTTTTATATCCTGACCTGAAACTTTACTGAATTCATTTATTAGTTCCAATATTTTTCTGGTGGGGCCTTTAGGGTTTTCTGTATATGGTATTATGTCACCTGTAAATAGTGACAGTGTTACTTCTTCCTTTCCAATTTTGATGCATTTTATTTCTTTTTCTTGTCTGAATGCTATGACTAGAACTTTCGATGCTATGTTGAATAAAAGTGTTAAGACTGTGTATCCTTGTCTTGTTCCTGATCTTCAAGAAATGGTTTTTCATTTTTCACCATTGAGCATGATGTTAGCTGTAGATTTGTCATATATGGCCTTTATTATCTTGAGGTAAGTTTCCTCTATACTCACTTTGTTGAGAGTTGTCATAAATGGATGTTGAATTTGTCAAATGCTTTTTCAGCATTTATTGAGATGATTGTATTTTTTCTTTCATTTTGTCAATGTGGAGTATCACATTGATTGATTTATAGATATTGAACCATCCTTGCATCCCTCAGATAAATACCACTTGATCACGGTGTATTTGAGTTTATTGTTGAGTTCTCATTTGCTAATATTTTGTTCAGGATTTTTTCATCTATGTTCCACAGGAATATTGGCCTGCAATTTTTTTTGTAGTTTCCTTGTCTGTTTTTGGTATCAGGGTAATGCTGGCCTCATAAAATGAGTTTGGAAGCATTCCTTTTCAATTTTCTGGAATATTTTGAGAAGGATATATAATAATTCTTTTTTGAATGTTTGGTAGAATTTGCCTGTGAATTCATCAGGTCCTGGACTTTTGTTTGTTTGGAGTGTTTTGATTACTGATTCAATTTCATTAGAGTAATCAATCTGCTTGGATTTTCTAGTTCTTTCTGAGTCAGTCTTGCAAAATTTTACGTTTCCAGGAATTTATCCATTTCATCTAGGCTATTCAATTTGTTGGTGTATAATTGTTCATAACAATCTCTTATAATCCATTGTATTTTTATAGTGTTGGTTGTAACTTCTCTTTCATTTATGATTTTATTTATTTGAACCCTCTCTCTCTTTTTTTCTTGTTGAGTCTGGCTAAAAGTTCATAAATTTTGTTTATCTTCTCAAAGAAACATCTCTTAGTTTCATTGATTTTTCTATTGCTTAAGTCTCTATTTCATTTATTTCCACTCTGATCAATACTACTGTCATTTTCTACTAACTTTGGGCTTGTTTGTTTTTCTTTTTATAGTTCCTTTAGGTATAAGATTAGATTGTTTATTTGAGATTTGTCTTGTTTCCTCAGGTAGAGCTGTATTACTAAAATTTCCCTCTCATAACTGCTTTTGTTGTGACCTATAGATTTTGGAATATTGTGTTTCAATTTTGATTTGTTTCAAAGTATTTTTTTATTTCCTTTTTAATTTCTTTGTTAATCCACTGGTTGTTTAGTAGCAGGTTGTTTAGCCTGCAGCTATTTTTGTTTTATCCCCTTTTCTTCTGGTAATTGATTTCTAGTTTTGTATCATTATAGGCAGAAAAGATGCTTGACACGATTTCAATCTCCACAAATTTATTGACTTGTTTTGTAGCCTAACATGTGATCTATTTTGGATAATGGTCCATATGCACTAGAAAAGTATGTATATTCTGCTATTTTTAAATAGAATGTGCTCTATATATCTATTAAGTCCATCTGGTCTAATGCATCATTTAAGGCAAAAGTTTTCTTGATTTTCTGTCTGATTATCTATCCATTGATGTATGTGGGATGTAAGTCCCCTACTACTATTGTGTTCCTGTCAATTTCTCCCTTCATGCTTATTAATATTTGCTTTATGTATTTAGGTGCTCCTATGTTGGGTGCATATGTATTTATGAGTGTTATTGCCTCTTGTTGGATTGAGCCCCTTATAGTTATGAAATTTCCTTCTTTTCCTCTTGTTATGTTCTTTGTTTTATAGTCTATTTTGTCTCACTTAAGAGTTGCTAGCACAGATTTATTTTTGTTTCTATTTGCATGGAATATCTTTTTCCTTCACTTCACTTTCAGCCTGTGTTTGTCTCTAGATCTGAAGTGAGTCTCTTGTAGGCAATGTATAGCTGGGTCTTATTTTCTTATTCATTCAACCACCCTATGTCTTTTGATTGGAGCATGTAGTCGATTTACATTTAAAGTAATTTTTGATAGATATATACATTTTTCCATTTTGTTCATTGTTTTCTGATTTTTTTGTAGTTATCCTCTGTTTCTTTCGTCTTCTCTTGCTCTCTTCCATACTGTTTGGATGACCATTTTTAATGTTATGTTTGTATTTTTTCTCTGCTTTTTGTTTATCTATTATAGGTTTTTGGTTTGTGGTTACCATTAAGTTTATAAATAACAACCGATAGCAGTCAATTTTAAGTTGAAGGTCACTTGAGTTTGAGTTCATTCTAAAAGAACTACCTTTTTACTCCACCAATGTTTTATGTTTCTGGTGTCACATTATTTTCATTTTGTCTATCCCTTAACTAATTATTGTAGATATAGATGTTTTTACTGCTTTTGTCTTTTAACCTTCAAACTTGCTATATAACAATTTTTCCCACTACTTTTACTGTTCATTTGCCATTAACAGTGAGATTTTTTCTTTCATGATTTTCTTATTTTAGTTTTGGCCTTTTTTTCCATTTAAAGAAGTCACTTTGACATTTCTTATAAGGACATTTTAGTGGTGATGAACTCCTTTACCTTTAGCTTGTCTGGGAAACTCTTTAACTTTCCTTCAATTCTGGATGATAATCTTACTTGGCAGAGTATTCTTGTTGTAAGTTTTTCTTTTCAGCTCTTTGAATATAGGATTCCACTCTCTTCTGTCTTATAAAGTTTCCACTGAAAAATCAGCTGATAGTCTTATGGAGATTTCCTTGTATGTAACTGGTTGTTTTTCTTTCTCTGGTTTTAAGATTCTTTCTCTTTAATTTGTGACATTTTAATTATAATGTGTTGATATGGATCTCTTTGAGTTTGTTTTATTTGTGACTCTGTGCTTCCTGGACTTGAATGTCTGTTTCTTTCATTAGGTTGGGGAAATTCTCAGCCATTGTTTCTTCAAGTAGGTTTTCTGCCCTTTTTTTCTCTCTTCTCCTTCTGGGACTCCTATAATGCAAATGCTGGTACTTTTATTGTTGTCCCAGAGGCCCCGTATGCTATCCTAAGTTTTTAAATTCTCTCTTCTTTTTGCTGTTCTGGTTGGGTGATTTGTACTACCCTGTCTTCCAGATTGCTGATCCATTCTTCTGCATCATCTGATCTGCTATTGATTCCTTCTAGTGTATTTTTCATTTCAATTGTTTTATTCTTCATCTCTGATTTGTTCATTTTTTGTGTCTCTTTGTCAAATTTATCAGTGTGTTCTTCCTTCTTTCCTTGAGTATCGTGAGCATCCTTATGACCATTATTTTGAACTCTATCTGTTAGATTGAATATCTCTGTTTCATTTAGTTCTTTTTCTGAGGTTTTGTTTTTTTCTTTCTTATGTTTGGAACATATTCCTCTGTCTCCTAATTTTGAGTGACTCTCTATGTTTCTCTGTATTAGGTAGATCAGCTATGTCTCCCTGTCTTGAAGGGTTGGCCTTAAGTAGAAGGTGTCTGTGGGGCCCCATAGTGTAATCCTCCCTGGTCACTACAGCCAGGTGCTCCAGATGTGTCCCCTATGTATACTGCATTCACTCTTCTGTTGTGCCTATGTCACAATTGCTGCAGGCATGCTTACATGTGGGGCAGGCCCAGCAGAGTGGGAGCCACTTTAGGTGGGCTCTGATGGTGGCCAATACTACCCACTGGGTGGGGTTGGTTAAGAGTTGCTTTAGAGGAGTGTCAGCTGATGTGAACAGGTTGAATGTGGTTAATCTTCAGGTGAATGCTAGGGTGAGATGAGTGATGCTGGCAAGATAGATGGGCAGTGTCACTAATAGTGCCTTCTAGGGCTGGGCCAGCTAGGTAGAATGGGAGTAAAAACATGGCATCCACCAGCACTTATATCCCCAGAGAAAGTTCCAACAGATCCTTTCTCCTCCAACATATGCCATTAAATTAGTCAATGAATCTCTTACATGTAACCCAGGCATTTTGAAACTGTTGCTTCTGTTCTGGGACTTGGAACAAGTGAGTTCATGTGCATGCCCTTAAAGAGTGGAGTCTTGGTTTCTGATAGTTCTCCTCAATGTAAGCCCTGCTGGTTTTCAAAGCCAGATGTTTATGGGGATGTTTATGGAAGCTCATCTTCCTGGTACAGGTGCCCTGGGCTGGGGAACCCAATGTGGGGCTTGGGCTTCTTGCTCATCTGGGAGAACCTCTGTGGTTGTGATATTCCTCACATTTGTTGGTCGTTGCACTGGGGATATGGGTTCTGACTTGACTGCATCTCTGCCCTCCTACCCATACCATAGTTGAATTCCTAGTATAGGTGTTTACATTGCATCCCTAAAACTCACATTCTCCAAGTCCCGGTGCAGAGGTAACTGAGATAATTGCTCTGTATGTAGTTGTAGTTTTGTTGTGTCTGTGGAAAGAGGTGAACTCAAGATCTTCCTACTCTGCCATCTTGATCCTTTCCTTCTCCAACAGAATATAAATTTAACATAAGAAATCTATAGCCACTGGAAAGATAATGAAAAATAAAAATTATTTTCTATGGAATGTTGGATGGACCAGATTAGAGGACAAAATATGGATGGGAGAGTTCTATGAATATATATATATATATTTATATAGTATTAAATTTATAAACAAATAAACATTATGCATATTCATAGTAAAATTAATTAAGAAATAGATTTCCTAAAAATAGAAAATATACACAAACAAATGTACTTACTGTGTATATCAAATTAATGAGACCTCAGAGTGAAAGAACTACTTCAAGTTGATGGGATTCTGGACTCACTACTCCAAAATATGGCACCTTGGCATATTGAAAATTTTAAGTTGAAGGAGCATGAGAAAATATGCCATTTGTTAGGTTAGTATGCCTGAAATCTCTCAGAAGGAACCAGGGTTCTTTGAAAGAATAACTGATTCAGGTCTTGAGCAAGAAATATATAAGATGGAACAATCTGAACATTAAAATCATTGATGAATACAATTGGTAGAAAAATACTTAATATATAAAAATCCCATGTAATCTTTTCAGAGTAACCTTTAAATTCTTATTAAATGATTAGAGGTAGTCCCATTCTTGTATATCCTATACTCTTATTGAGGAGTCCACTCTTCTCCAATTTTGTATTTTAATAAGTTTAATAACTCACCAAAAACTTTCAGTCTTGCCTTCAACAGGATGTTTCCCTCGTGTTTTCACTGTAGGCTTATATTTTAAACGGTAAACTAGAGATTAGATCTTCTGGAAGCATCAGAGACTCAGTGTAAAGAAGTATACTAGTGTCGATGAAAATAATCCATAACCAATCTGTAAATGAAAATTTGGGTGAGTTTATTCTGAGCTGAAATCTGAGGATTATAACCCGGGAGAGTCTTTCCACAAAGGAACAGAGCACTCCAAAGAAGTGGGGGTACATAGGGCGGTTATATACCCTCAAAGAGGGTGTTTCACATATGATTGAAATGTCCCTCCCACAATAGTCACAAGATTGCCCTGTCCGCACAGCACTTGATGGACACAGCAGGTAGTGGGTCTGCTATCTTGGTGGGCGTAGCAGGAGGCAAGTCTATTGTCTCCAGCTGGGCGGTCTCACAGGTGAGCGCAGTAATCCGTTTCTAGCCTAAGGAAAGATACTTAATCCTTAAGGAGATGCCAACATTGGGAGGGGGAGGGAAGTTGCACCTTTACCTGAAGGGCCTTTGTTCTTGCCATAGGGAAAATCTAAAGCAGATATACAATGCATGCTCAATAGCCCCAGTCAGGCCCTTTTGGAAAGACAAGGTCAGGCCGAATTAGGTTTATATCAAATGGCTTCCTCATATTCTCCAATATATCCTATTGCTTGCCATTTTTATTTGACACTAGGAACTCTTAGTTACGGCACTAGAGGATATACTCATGGTGACACATTCCTTAGAGAGATAGTATCACTATAAGCAAGTATTTTTTTCTAAAGGAATTAAGATTTGGGATATTCAGGTCTATTTTACCTGGAAAAAAGATGGTTTTCTAAAAGTATACTGCTGATTCAAGAATGGGAGAAGAATCAAATAATACAAGATTGAGTGAAACTCTGGCTATTTATTTGGGATATTTTTTGACATTTTAAGAACATATTCCATTGTCTAATAGGCTTAGGATGAACCCCTTCTTTTTCCTCTTCTTATTCTCTTGCTGTCAATTTAATAAGCCAATTGGAAAAAAATGTTTAAAATCATGTTTGAGGATTATTTACCTAAAATAAACTTTAAATTTTTTCCTTTATTACTATATTGCTCTTGATGGCCTCTCAAAAATTATGAAAATAAAAATATTGTGTATGTGACATCATCCAAATTCAGGGAAGGAGGGATTGAATTATTCAAAGCACTTTTCTGCCTGGGCAGACTCTGGCAAAATTGAGGAACAGTTAATATCTCTGTTACTTTAAGGGAAAGCATTCTCTAAGAAATATTAACATGGAGAACAAATACAAGCTAATAAATCCTCATGGGAATTTAAATATAATGTCTCTAATTGGAATTAAGAATAGTTTTTGTTTTGGCTTGGTTTTTGACATGGTTTGGTTAAATTTTACTTATAATAATAATAAGGTGTAATCAAGAAAAACACGTTTGTAGATAGTGCTTCTGGCAATCTTTGATGATTTTATATACTATTGATATGTAGATAGATAGGTAGATAGATAGATAGACTGCACATTAGTATAAAACTTCTCAGGTTACTAGTTAGATATGTAAATTACCTTTATTGCTCCTTTTATCTTTTGTGCTATTGCAGTTAATTTCATGGGCTCAATAAAAATCAGTCTTTCTATCTACCTGGATGTAATAAGAAAAACCAAATTTGTTATCATGGCCTTGTCAGAAGGATACACTTAATTGATGCCGGCTCAGTGAGTTGAGGAGTTGAAAGAAAGATTTCTTGGACTCTCAAGGTCTAGCAGTAGTGCTTCTTTAATCAGAGAATAGCATGGAGTAGCAAGGGACCAGGACCCATGGGCAGTAAGAGCTGCAATGTGTTGAGGGTTAGCTCTAAATTTATAAGACATAGAAATGTGAGTTATTTCTTTATAAGACAAAGGAAAGATCATGAAAAATCATTAAAATGGTATCAGTGCAGGTGGGATCTGGTTATTGGGTGGTCCTATAACTTTAGATAAGAATCAGATCAGATTAAGTCAGGACATCCTATGCTTCTGGGAGGATGAGGATGACATAGATCAATATGTAGGGCAGGACGCCTTGGGCTTCTCCCTGGGGCAGAGGCAGCCTTGATCCTCAACATTAATGATAAATTTTATTAAATTAAGTATGAAAAGCTTTCTGTTAAGAAGAAAGAGCTGTATTTAACATGTGGAAACAAGGCTATAAATTCTTTCCAGGAAATTAATCTAGTAATTTCTTTCTGAGTTATGATCTCAACCTTACAGGTAGAAAAACATGTCACTTCCTGGAAGGCTGGGAACACTATCAGACACTGAAGAATTTGGAGAACAAAAGATATTTATAGATATTTCATTTGAAAGTCAGAAAAGAGGCACTCAAGCCTTTGTTCATGGCTCCAAGCAGAGGAACTGATATGGGCAGAATATACAAATTAATAAATGAGCATATCTTGCACCATAAGAATATTCTCAGAATGTAGCCCTGGATTTTTTAATGAAAGGCCAGAATAAATTTAGCCTTTGACCTAGACTATAATAGGTTTTCCATAGTTATGCAAGTCTATAGATTTGTTGACTAGAAAGAAGGAAACTTATGTGGCTTCTATTACACCTATGTAAACAAAACAAGCCAAATAAAACAAAACACCACAATATAAAGGCACACATTCATAGACAACATACAGTAACTATCCATAGGTCACTGTAGAAATTTGTTTGGAAATTCTTCCCTAATACAAGAGACTAAATTAAAGAAATAAAATCATCATGTACACAATACTTCTTGCAATTGTGACTATATATGCATTGTATAAATTGAGTCAATGCACAAATTTTCCTGATATACAAGAAAAATAAAATATGATTCATTAAGCTATTAATTAATGATCTTAGTACAAAGCACAATGAAATAGATCATTATCTTAAATGATTACCTTGGTCAAAAGGAGAGACACAGAAAGGCAATTGTCCCAACCTTGATTTGGGACAAAATTTTGTGTCTAGTATGATTAGCTGTTTTTAGGAAGAAATTAACATTCCAGATAAAATGCTTTGCAGACTTTAATGAGCTTAAGACCCCCTTCTGGGAATCCCACAGAGTTGACTATCAACCTCTAGTGGAGCCCAATGAACTTTAACCAGTTTTTCACAGAATCTAATGCTCTGGAAGTGGCTTTCTTTTTATTTTTAAATTCTAGTTTAACCTTTTTTTTCTATATAATTTTCTTACTAGAGGAAATCTTTGAATATGCCTGTTTTGAGACCTCTTTCCTTATGGAATAAACTTTCACATCTGCTTAGACTCTATTTGTCAGGAAAAACTCATACAAGGACTTGTAAGAAGTATTGTATCCTGCAATACTGATGAGGCCCATTATCTACACTTCAAAGTTTTAAAGATGGTCACACAATGGAAGTACAAAATGTGTGCATTAACTTAAGCTCTGGATTTAACCTCCACCATACCCATATCTTCTACAAGATAATAAAATACATCCACAATATCTCTTTTAATCTTTCCAAAGAACTCACAATTGTATTAAAATCCATTAAAATTGTATATTCATATATATATATATATATATATATACACACACATATTCTCAGTAATAAAACAGAAAAAGATCACACACACCACAGGCAACAGAAAAACTAATTATTCACTCAACCCTCATTGGTGCTAGCCTTAAAGGCAAAGTTGTTTGAAATCCCAGAGAAGAGGTAGGTACATATGATATGTAGATATGGTGCAGTGTGTAAGCTAAGCCAATTATCCATTACCCAACTAATTAATCTCCATGTACTTTGTTTGAGAGAAGCATCATTATTCAACATAACTTTGACTCTTCATCCCTCCTTTGATGCATTTAACTATAGCACCCATTTCTCCTAGTCACAGAAATGAGTAGTGATAGCGTGAAAATGAAAGCTAGCCACTGAATTTCTTCCAGGGGGAAAGCAAATAGGATTTTAGACCTAATAATCTCCAGGAAAAAGCATAACCTAAAACCACAAGGAACACTGATACAATGCACTAATAGAAGCAGAAGTAGTGGAAGCATTGATGCTGTAGGGGACTGGAGATGGCCATGCGAACATAAGTCTCTTTGGCATGAGGATTATTTTGGACTGGTTACTTTTAAAAACTGCAGACGTGAGAGAAACTCTGAAAAGCAGAAGTTGCCCTTTGTAAGAGACATTTACATTTGTAAGGAAAATCTTCATCTGTACAGATGTCTTCCTCGCTGTACCAAGAAGAAGGGAAAATGACCTTACTCTAAAAACTCTTATCAATGTGGAAGACAAGGACTTAAATCTGCATAATAATTTTACTCTTGTTTATGGTACTTTTCCGGTAACCTCCCATAACTGACTCCCCCTACCCCCAACATCCTCCTTTGTAACTGAACATGGTATTTAAGATGAGATCATCCCCCATTTTGGCAAGTTGTTCAGTTTTCCTGAGCCTCTGCCATGTATACATGTTATAAAGCTCTGTTTAATTTTCTCCTGTTATTCTGTCTCATGTGAATTTAACTTGTTGTTGGGCCAGAAGGACCTAGAGTGAGTAGAGGAAATGTCTTCCTCCCCTACAATGCCATGGAGAGGTTCTTTCCATAGAGTGCTTTCAGATGCAATGATAACTCTGTTTTGCTGCCCATGAATACATTGCAGATTCAAGATAAAAGTTTTTGGTCTGTGTTGGCGTAAAGAAGAAATTTCAAGAAAACTTTTAGAGTATTTTAGCAATTGAGACAAACTATTATTTTTTTTAATTCAAATAGTATTTGAATAGACAGATGAGACTCTAGCTTGGCATTTGGTTAAATGTTGATGAACACTTTGTTGTGTTTAAAGTATTAACAGATTCTATCCTTTGCCAAACTCTAGTCAGGCTCTTCTGAACACTCTTATCACCTATGCCCTGACTTTTGGGTTTCTATGTTCATCTCTTCATTGTGCAACCTTAATAAAAATTCTGCTAAGTCAGTTTAGCCATAATTCCCCATCCCTGATATCTGATCACCCTCAATGTCTGATTGGGGTCCTCATCTTCCACCATCCCGCATGTGATTTCCGACTTCCCTGGCCTGCCTTCAGCAAGAATCATGTCATGTTGATTCAGCCAGAATACACTCTTATTCCTGATATTTCCTCTTAATAACTTTTCATCCACAGACCCGCCCACTCTGCTCCTTGGCTGTAAAATCCCTACTTTTCTTTATTTTATTTGGAGTTAAGCTCAATATATTTCCTCTCCTGCAAAACTGCATTGTATTAGTCCCTATATCTATTGTGATAGTTTCCCTGAATAAAGTCTGTCATGTCATTCTTTAACAAGTGTTATGAATATATTTACTTTAAAATTATCTTTAGAATCATAAAAGAAAAATAAGTAAAATATGTTTACACAGCCAAACAATTGCAAAATCAGACAAAGTACTAAATGAAAAAATAGTCGGCAATAACCTGGGAAGGTGATTTTGCAAATTCAAATCTAAAGGAACAATTAAATTGAATATTTGGAACACCAACCATGAGCCTGACATCTTTGTATAGTATAAGCTTCTTGCTAAAACAATGATATATTTTAAAAAGTCTCAGGGAGTACCATTTGAGTTATGAATAAGAATCAAGACCTGCATTCCAGCTGAACCCCTCTTATTGATATGCCAACTCAGTGAAATGGAATGGGAACCTCAAATTACTTCGAATGATAAAATTGTTTTTCTGTTTGTTTCCTTGTACATTTCTAGCCCTGGGTTAAATTTCAAATTAAAAATGGGTATATAATGGAATATTATTCAGCCATAAAAAACAAGGAAATTCTACTATTTGCAGCAACATGGATGGACCTTGAGGGCATTATGCTAACTGAAATTAGTCAGACAGAGAAAGATAAATATTGTAAGATTTCACTTATATGTGGAATCTGAAAAAAAAATACTTATAGAAACAGAAATCAGACTTATGGTTACTGGAGGAAGGTGGTCAAAAGGTACAAACTTCCAGTTATAAGATAAAAAATTGTTAGGGATGTGATGTATAACATGATGACTAATATCACAAGAAAATTTTTTTCCTTTTTTTTCTTTCTTTTCTTTTTATTGTACACATGAGAAAATGAATGTTAGTTGAATCCATTGTGGTCGTCATTTCACAATACATTTCATAGTACGTCATTTCACAATACATGTTAATCGAATCATCGTGTTATATGCCTTCAACTTATACAGTGATATATGTCAATTATTTCTCAATAAAACTGGAAAAAAAGAATAGATATATAGAATTAATATTTTGGTCTTATCTTTGATATTTTTGTCTTAAGTTTAGAAAAAATCAGTGTACACTTGTTATTTTATTTGATAAATAAATTCAAATTAAAGTTATGAAATTGAGTACTATAATTAGATTTGCATTTTTTCTTTCAAACATACAAGATCTATTACTACATTTGCATATTAGAATATTTAACAGAACTTTATATTTACCATGTTTATAAGAATTTTGTCACATTTATTTAATTTAATTAAGTAGCTAAGGGTGTTTTTGTATTAAACAATTGAAGCACATAAACATAAAGACAAATTATCTACATGAGGGTAATTGTTTCTTGATAAAACTCCACATAGGACAAATTCTTATAACTTAAAATTTATTTTAGGAAAAAATGAAAAAATTATATTTATATGCATTCCTGGGGAATCAAAGTAACATCCAATTCTGTTAAAAAATCACCACTTTCCATTAATTAAACAGAAATACTTAAATAGTTAATATCAGTTATGAAAACACAAAGAAGTCATTTATTCTTTTATTAATTACTCTGTAATATGGAAGTTTACCTGTTCTCATGAAGTTCTTTTGTAGCTCCTATGACTTATATACCTAAGAATATAATCACTAATAAAACATATATAATAAAATATTTAATCCATGTATAATTCAATATCTAATTAAAAATCACCACCACAGAAGAAAAGGCAAAGAAAAAAGGAAATAGTAGATACAATACTAGGTACAAAATTATAAACTTTTATGATCTAGAAAAATACTAGCACGCTTGGAGGAGAACTTAAAACAATGCGCACTGACCATCTAAATGCAAAGATACCTCAACCATATGGCTTTCTAATCTTGTTGCATTCAGGTGCACTTAAAGCCCAGAAATCTAAGTTGGTCTTTGAAAATATCATGAAAAGCCTTATCTGCTAAGTGTAAGTTATTAAATGAAACTGCTCAATAATTTCTTTGTGACCTTGGCCAAGTCACTTTGAGAAACAGAATGTCTAATAATATGCCCATAGATAATTTAGGCCAACTCTCACATTTTATTTTATTATTTATTTAATTTTTTTAACTTTCTTTTTATTGTGGTAAGAACACTTAACCTGAGATCTACCCTATTAATAAATTTTCAATGCACAGTACAATATTGTAAACTACAGGCACAATATCGTATCAGCGTATCCTTAGAACTTATTTGTCTTACATTATGGAAACTTTATACCTGGAAAACAGCAACTCCCCATTTCCCTTTCCCTCCAGCCCCTGGCAACTACAATTCTACTCTCTTTTTCTATGAGTTTGGCTATTTTAGATACTTCATATAAGTGGAATCCTGCAGTATTTGTCTTTCTGTGATGGGCTTATTTCACTTAGCATAGTGTCTTCCAAGTTTATCCATGTTGTCACATAATGTAGGATTTCATTCTTCTTAATGCTGAATAACATTCCATTGTATGTATTACCAAATTTTCTTTATTCATTCATCCATCAAGGGACATTTAGGTTGTTTCCATATTTTAGCTTTTAAGACTAATGCTGCAATGAACATGGGATTGTAAATGTCTCTTTACAATCCTTATTTGAATTGTTTGGATAAATACCCAGAAGTGGGATTACTGGATCATATGGTAGTTCTATTTTTAACTTTTTGAGAAATCTCACTACTGTTTTTCATAGCAGAGACATTTTTCATTCCCACCAACAATGTGCAAGCTTTCCAATTTCTCTATATCCTCACCAACACTTGTCTTTTGTTTTTATGATAATAGTCATTCTAAGAGGCATGAGATGATATCTCATTGTGATTTTTATTTGCATTTCCCTGGTGATTAGTGACATTTAACATCTTTGCATATATTGTGGGTTATTTGTATGTCTTTGGAGAAATGTCTATTCAAATGTTTAGCCCATGTTTTAAGAGGGTTGCTCGTTTATTTGCTAATGTGTTGTAGGATTTCCTTATATATTTTAGAGATTAATCCTTTATCAATTGCATGGTTTGCAACTATTTTCTGTCATTTCATATGATGTCTTTTCACTCTGTTGATTGTTTCCTTTGCTACACAGAAAGCTTCTTACTTCGACATAGCCCTATTTGTCTAAATTTGCTTTTCTTAACTGTGCTTTTTGTATAGTATCCAAGAAATCATTGCCAAGATCAATGTCATGAAGATTTTTCCCTACATTTGATTCCAGAAGTTTGACAACTTCAGGTTTTACATTTAAATCTTCAATCCATTTTGAGTTGATTTTTATGTAGTGTTTAAGATGAGTCCACTTTCATTGTTTTGTATGTGGATATCCAGTTTTCCCAGCAGTATTTGTTGAGAAGACTATTCTTTCCTTGTATATTTTTGGCACCCTGGTTGAAGATCAGATGACTGTATGTGGATTTATCTCTGGATTCTCTATTCTGTTCTATTTGTCTATATATTTATTTGTATGCCAGTACTATACTGTTCTACTGACTGTAGCTCTGTAATATATTTTGAAATCAGAAAATGTGATTTGTTCCTTAGCTTTCTTCTTTATTATTTCTCAATATTGATTTGGCTATTCAGGGTCTTTTGGAGTTCCATCTGAATTTTTGAATTTTTTCTTTTTCTATAAAAATTGCAAATGAGATTTTGATAGAAAGTGCATTAAATCTGTAGATCGCTTTAGGTAGTATGGACATTTTAACAAGGTTAAGTACTCAAATCCACGAACATGAATACCTTTCCATTTATTTGTGTCAATTTCTTTCATCAATGATTTGTAGTTTTCAGTGTACAAGGTTTTTACCTCCTTAAGTGTGTTCCTAAGTATTCTATTTCTTTTGATGCTATTGTAAATGAGACTGTTTCCTTTAAGATTCCTGAATCTGGATGTCTATTTCCCTCTCCAGATTTGAGAAGTTTTCAGCCATTAATTTTTTGAATAAGCTTTCTGCATCTTTCACTTTCTCTACTTTTTCTGAGATTCTCATAATGCATATGCTATTTGCTTCATGATGTCTCATAATTCCTTTACACTTCCTTCACTTTTCTTCCTTCTTTTTTATTCTTCTCTCAGTAGATAATTTCAAATTTTCTATCTTTGAGTTCACTGATTCTTTTTTCTGCTTGATCAAGCCTGCTGTTGAATCCCTCTAGTGAATTTTTAATTTTAGTTATTGTAGTCTTCAGCTCTAGAAATTCTGTTTGGTTCTTTTTTAATTATTCCTATCTCTTTGTTGATATTCTCATTTTGTTCATGCATCATTTTTCTGATTTTGTTAAGTCATTATTTGTGCTTTCTTAGAACTCATTGAACTTCTTTAAGATGATCATTTTGAATTATTTCACAGCCAATATGCAGGTTTCATTTCTTTAGAATCAGCTGCTAGAGATTTATTTTATTATTTTGATTGTGCCATGTTTTCCTGATTCTTTGTGTTCCTTGTAGCTTTGCTTTGGTTTCTGCACTTTTGCAGTAAAATCCACTCTTTACAGCCTGACTTTGATTGGGAAAGACCTTCACTAATCAGCCTGGCTAGTGATTCTGTGCCTTTGTTCCTAGCTGCCCCTAGCATCCATTCTTTTGTATTGCTTTTAGTAGCTCTTAATCTTGCTCTCTGGGTCTATGACAGTTCTTTTAGTGCTCCCTGTGAGATGAAACTGAAACCAGACCCTCAGGTGGCACACTGAAAGGCCACAAATGCTTAAGGCACACTCCACTATCCTCCTTCACTTCTGGAGGAGAGGCCTCAGTTACGGACATTTTACTAGTTCTCACAGAGCTGTACTGGCCAAAATGATCTCCTACCCCTTTTCCTTTATTGCCAGCTTCCTTAGGCATCTGGGCCATACTGGTTTCTTCAGCACTTCATGTGAGGTGGGGCACAAACTAGACCTTTAGAAAGTGCACTGAAAGGCCAGGAATGTTAGAGCCATACTCCACACCTCTCTCTCTCCTGGAGTAGAAATCTCAGTTCTGTGCCTTCTCCAAATCTTGCAGAGCCATGTCAGCCACAGTTAGCCTCCCAACCCTTTTCCTTTGTTTCTAGCTACTCCAGGCATGTGAACTATGTTGGTTCTTTCAGTGCTGCCTATGAGGTGAGACAGAAGCCAGACCCTCAGGAAACGTACTGAATGGTCAGAGTGTTGGACGTTCGTCTCACTCTCTCCCCACTTCCCTAAAGGGGAAGTCACGCTCCAAGGCAAGCTCTTTTGGTGCTGAGCTGCACAGTCTTGGGGAAGAGGCTGACATCACTAAAGTGAAATTTCTTTTCTTACCCAATTCATTGCAGCTATTTTTGGTTTTGTTTTTTTCTGGGGTATTTTAATTTCTTAACTGGATTCAGAACTTCTCATAAATATATTTTAGTTATTATATCATTGTTAAAGCAGTGATTCTTTAGGAGAATGAGGGCTGTGACGTCCTATTCCACCATCTTGCTGACTCCTACTCTGTCATTTTAAATAGAGAAACTGAGACTCATAAAGAGAGTAACTTGACCAACCCTGTAGCTAATAAATATCATAGAAGGATAGAATCATAATTTCCTAACTGGCAGTTGAATGTTTATTTCATTATCTCACATTCAATCTCTCACGAACTCAGCTATTACAACTCTAGAAATGGAATAGTTAAATCTGCTTCATTTTGTTAATAAGGCTATTGTAACAGTCAAAGGAAATGTGTATGTGAAAGAATTTTGTCAACTAAATAGTGCTATACAAAAGTGAGAAATTACTTTGTAAACTTAGGAGGAAATATTTGTTCATAATTATAAATGTCAGTAATGTCTTAGTGAAATAAAGCAGAAATAAATAATGTTGCTTCTATTATATCATGGATTTCTAGAATGTTGTAGTGTACTAGATATAAATTGCTGTGATCTCCACAACTATAACATTTCTAGCCAGCTATGCCTTATCCATATCTTTGGTGGAAGTAGCCATAGATTTGATTCTTTCATTGCCAATTTAAGATTAGTCACCTAACCAAAGGGCAGGGCAGGTAATCCATTGGTTGGCCTCCCCTCTACCTGCGCACACACCTCAACTGAACTGACCCAATTCAAATTCCTCTTCTGGGAACTGGAATTAAGAAATACAAAGAGCAGAAGGCACTTAACATTAGTAGGTAAGACTGAAAGATCATGATACATACGAGGGCTAGAAAAAACAAAGAAATGAAATGCTTAACTTGTGCCAGGAGAAAGTGAGTTCCCTGATATAATTGTATTACCAAATACATTTCCACTTCCAGTCAATTTGTACCCTTAATCACACTTTTTGTTTTACAGTGGGCCAAGAGAGTGTCTTCTTCTTACATTCAAAAACTCCTTACTAAGACAGGAGTAACTTTTATTCAGATATATATTTTATTCACATATAAATAAGCAGTTTAGCTTCCACCTCCCAACCTATGGCTGTATGAGATTCCATAGACAGCTTCAAATATGTTTTAACTCATTTCATCCATCAAAGAAAGAAAATCATTTTACCGAAAATTGAGGTAGCAATTTTTGAGATCATGAAATAGCAAATACTGACAAAGTAATTCATTGGACTTTCTTCATAAAAATTACTTAGATATGGAAAGGATGTCCAATTTTCTGTATGTCAGAAAACTGACTCAATAACCATTGGAAGTTATTGAGTGAGTAATGAAAACAGTAAATATAAATGAGTTAAAAATCTTCTCTGGTGCATTTCTTATTAAAACTTAATACATTGACATTCTGGCCTTACACATCACTCTGACGACCTTGGACAATATGAATCTATTCCTGAGAGATGGATCTGTGTTTACTGTTCTGACAGAATTATCATTCTAAGTCCCCAAGATTGAGAGCCAGATAATCAGCCTTGGAAATGAGATTGTGGAGGCACTGCCTTGTGCTGCTTCTTGAGATGAATCTTATGTTTTCCTAAGCATAAAGGATGCTTTCTTGTGTTTTCCTTAGCAATCACCATAAGCCTTGTGACATTACATTGATTGATTTTTACAAATGGAGAAAATCAAGTCCTATCACTAACCAGATGAATGATCTTGGCCAATTTATATAACTTCTCTGTACATCATATTTTTCATATGTACAAATGAAAAGGCTAAAGTTAATGATCTGTGTGATGCCTTTCAGGTTAGCATCCTGTGTTCCATACAATATACATATACAGATATAAATATCATCTTGTGAGGCTGCTTGGGTGACAGCTTTCTGGTCTTGTCAAGCAACAAACCACCATCACTGCTTGTTGAACACCTTCTTCTCTGCAGTCCTAAATTCTTCTTGGGAAGTGACAATCTTTTTCCAAGTCAATTACTATCTCCTTTGGTTTCCTTTCCTATCCTTTTATTTCCCCCATGCCCCTTCCTCCTTCTGCATTTATTTTCCTCCTCCACCTTTCTATTTTTTCATTCTTAATCAGTTCATTTCTTACAGTGTTTTCTACATTTAAAAACAGATGATTCAGGAGAGGAAATCATTCTAACTCATTTGGACTTATATTTTTATCATGAAATTCAGAAATCTCCAAGGTTTAGCAAACATAAAATATTTAGATTTAAATTTTCTTGAAATATTTGATTTCTTTGACTGTTTTTATTAAGATTATGATAGTTTACAACCTTGTGAAATTTCAGTTGTACATTATTGTTAGTCATGTTGTGGGTACACCACTTCACCCTTTGTGCCCTCCCCCCACTCCCCCTTTCCCCTGATAACCACTGATCAGTTCTCTTTGTCTATATGTTAACTTCCACCTATGAGTGGAGTCATACAGAGTTCGTCTTTCTCTGTCTGGCTTATTTCGCTTAACATAATACCCTCAAGGTCCATCCATGTTGTTGCAAATGGGATGATTTTGTCTTTTTTATGGCTGAGTAGTATTCCATTGTGTGTATATACCATATCTTCTTTATCCAATCATCAATTGCTGGGCACTTAGGTTGGTTCCACATCTTGGCTATTGTAAATAATGCTGCGATGAACATAGGGGTGCATGGGACTCTTGGAATTGCTGATTTCAGGTTTTTAGGATAGATACCCAGTAGTGGGATGGCTGGGTCATAAGGTACTTCTATTTTTAACTTTTTGAGGAATCTCCATACTGTTTTCCATAGTGGCTGCACCAGTTTGCATTCCCACCAGCAGTGTATGAGGGTTCCTTTTTCTCCACAACCTCTCCAACATTTGTCACTCTTGGTTTTGGATATTTTTGCCAATCTAACAGGTGTAAGGTGATATCTTAGTGTAGTTTTGATTTGCATTTCCTGGATGATTAGTGATGATAAGCATCTTTCCATGTGTCTATTGGCCATCCTTATATCTTCTTTGGAGAAATGTCTGTTCATGTCCCCTGCCCATTTTTTGATTGGGTTGTTTGATTTTTTGTTGTTGAACTGTGTGAGTTCTTTGCATATTATGGAGATTAACCCTTTGTCAGATAAGCAGCTTGTAAATATTTTTTCTCAATTAGTGGATTATAGTCTCTTCTAGAAGACTTATTGTTTCAGGCCTAATCTTTAGGTCTTTGATCCATTTTGAGTTTATTTTTGTGAATGGTGAAAAAGAATGGTCAGTTTTCATTCTGTTACATGTGGCTGTCCAGTTTTCCCAGCACCATTTGTTGAAGAGACTTTCTTTTCTCCATTGTAGGCC
Source organism: Equus caballus (assembly GCF_041296265.1). Taxonomy (NCBI): domain Eukaryota; kingdom Metazoa; phylum Chordata; class Mammalia; order Perissodactyla; family Equidae; genus Equus; species Equus caballus. The sequence goes on from NC_091715.1 coordinate 83,580,928, forward strand.
CTCAGCTCCTTTGTCAAAGATTAGCTGTCCATAGATGTGTGGTTTTATTTCTGGGCTTTCAATTCTGTTCCATTGATCTGTGCACCTGTTTTTGTACCGGTACCATGCTGTTTTGATTACTGTAGCTCTGTAGTATGTTTTGAAACCAGGGATTGTGATGCCTCCGGCTTTGTTCTTCTTACTCAGGATTGCTTTAGCAATTCGAGGTCTTTTGTTGCCCTATATGAATTTTAGGATTCTTTCTTCAATTTCTGTACAGAATGTCACTGGGATTCAGATTGGGATATCGTTGAATCTGTAGATTGCTTTAGGTAGTATGGACATTTTAACTATGTTTGTTCTTCCAATCCATGTGCATGGAATGTCTTTCCATCTCTTTATGTTGTCATCAATTTCTTTCAAGAAAGTCTTGTAGTTTTCATTGTATAAATCTTTCACTTCCTTGGTTAAATTTCTCTCGAGGTATTTTATTCTTTTCATTGCAATTGTGAATGGGATTGAGTTCTTGAGTTCTTTTTCTGTTAGTTCATTGTTAGCATATAGAAATGCTACTGATTTATGTATGTTGATTTTATACCCTGCAACTTTGCTGTAGCTGTTGATTGTTTCTAATAGTTTTTCTATGGGTTCTTTGGGGTTTTCTATATATAAGATCATGTCATCTGCAAACAGTGAGAGTTTTACTTCTACATTGCCTATTTGGATTCCTTTTATTTCTTTTTCCTGATGAATTGCTCTGGCCAACACCTCCAGTACTATGTTGAATAGGAGTGGTGAAAGTGGGCACCCTTGTCTTGTTCCTATTTTCAGAGGGATGACTTTCAGTTTTTGTCCGTTGAGTATGATGTTGGCTGTGGGTTTGTCATATATGGCCTTTATTATGTTGAGGTACTTTTCTTCTATACCCATTTTATTGAGGGTTTTTATCATAAATGGATGTTGGATCTTGTCGAATGCTTTCTCTGCATCTATTGAGATGATCATGTGGTTTTTGTTTCTCATTTTGTTAATGTAGTGTATCACGTTGATTGACTTGAGAATGTTGAACCTTCCCTGTGTCCCTGGTATAAATCCCACTTGATCGTGGTGTATAATCTTTTTGGTATATAGCTGTATTCAGTTTGCCAGAATTTTGTTGAGGATTTTTGCATCTATGTTCATCAGTGATATTGGCCTGTAGTTTTCCTTCTTTGTGTTGTCCTGGTCAGGTTTTGGGATCAGAGTGATGTTGGCTTCATAGGATGTGTCAGGAAGTGCTCCATCTTCCTCAATTTTCTGGAATAGTTTGAGAAGGATAGGTATTAAATCTTCTTTGAATGTTTGGTAGAATTCTCCAGAGAAGCCGTCTGGTCCTGGACTCTTATTTTTGGGGAGGTTTTTGATTACTGTTTCTATTTCTTTACTTGTGATTGGTCTATTCAGATTCTCTATTTCTTCCCGATTCAGTTTGGGGAGGTTGTAAGAGTCTAGGAATTTGTCCATTTCTTCTAGGTTGTTCAATTTGTTGGCATATAGTTTTTCATAGTATTCTCTTATGAGCCCTCCTTTGACTTTTTTACAAATTATGATGTCTGGGTAGTAACTAAGCCATCGGGAGTGTCCCTATTGGCAATTCTATTATCTAGGAGAATTGATTTTAATTAATTGGAAATCTGATTACTCGATTGCTTTTCACCATATGACCACAAAGATATTCATTATGTAAATGCTATTCGAACTATTAGATAATACTTTTAAATTATAATTCATACAATATTTAATACTTTAGTTTTCTTTCAAAACTCAAGACACAATTTATCATCTGATCATTCAGATTACCTATGTACTTCACTGAAGTGTTTACAATACATTAACATGCTCTTATTTAGGCATACTGTATGCTCAGGATTATGTCCAGTACAATGGAAGAACTTAAAAAAAAAATATATATATATATATGCTCCTTTTTTATCTTGCATATATAAAAAAATCTAGAATATATGCTATAAGCTTTGAGGTACTTTAGAATAGAGAGACGTTATGATTATCTACTAACGTAATTGAAGAACATTTTATGGAATTTGTGGGAAATGTCTTCCACTTCATCTATCTCAGCTTTGCCCTCACCCATTGACATCAGGAACTGCTGAAAGGATTTATCTTTTAAAGGTCACTTTCAATTCTATCTCTATCATGAAGTTAGTTCTGATTACTCAACGTTGAACTGTCTTGGCACTTGCCTCAAACACAGGTATTTATAAAATTACTCTGAAAAGGGAAAGGTTATATAAGATATAAGTTGTAATTTATTTGATCTCCCCAAAGATGTGGTCAGTTTATTTATTTATTCAACAGATGTTTATTAGTGGCTATTGTAAGCAAGACACTTTGGAAGGCAAAGAAGACATGGCACTTAGAGCTTATACTCTGTTCTGTTGGTTAACAGAGTACTGAAAACCTGTACTCTGAAAGTATATTTTACTTCTCATTGGGAAAACATTCAACTATGAACACTGAAAATAGTTTAACAGAATATATATTGTTTCTTGATAAGGGCCTGAGGTAACTGAGGAAATATATCCTCTTAGACACCAACAAGACAAGGTTATGTCTTAAATACTGTCTATGTACTGAGTGAAAGACAGCTCTCCTTCAATCACTAAATAGCTGAGAAATTTCCCAGAAGAACACCAAGGATCTCTACCCACTACTCAAATCAAGGAAACTAGTGTGTTTCCAGAGAGGCATAACTCAAATAGAAATTTTGGAAAGTATAATATTAAGGAGTAAGAACAAGAGACAAAGGGAAGTCATAGAAATTGTATGTAAACATTTGAAAAGATGTCACATAGTAAAGGAACAACAGAAACTGTTACCATTTACTTTCTGTTTATTACATATCAGGTACCGTTCTGTGTTCTTTATGCACATTATATTATTAACTTCTCACAAGAACCCTGTGAGGTAGATATCTTTTATCTATTTTGTATGTAAAGAAACAGGGCCTCAAAACGGTTATGTAATTTTTCCAAGGTCGTATCATTAAAGGCAGAATGTAAACCCAAGTTTATCTAACTCTAAAGCATATTCCCTTAACCACTGAACTTCTTGACTTCTTTGATTAAGAAACAATATGTTCTGTAAAACTGCTTTCAGTGTTCATGACTGAATGCTTTCCCAATGAGAAATAAAATATACTTTGAGAGTATAGGTTTTCAGTACTCTGTCAACCAACAGAACAGAGTGAAAGCTCTATGTTTCATATGTTATTTGCCTCCAAAGTGCCTTGTTTATAGTAGACACTAATAAATATCTGTTGAATGTATTGTTCCAAAGGCTAGACAAAGACCGACTGGAAAATTGTGGCTAAATATAAGAAATAAAAACTTTCTCTTAGAATATTCTCTTCCTAAAGGCAGGTACTGTGCTTTTCTTGCAAAGTACCAAGTACATAATACACATTCACAAATTTGTTGACTCAATATGAGAAATAGAAATGTCATTCCTATTTCATTGAGAAAGAAGCTATCAGAATAGCACTTCCAGTGTGTATAGTATGTTTCTATTTTCCAAAGAGGAAGGAGAGGCATATATGTGTGTATGTATGTATAGTTCACATATGATGTGTATATATTTGCTTATACTTAAAGGTGGAAGCTTAAATTAAACATGAATAAAAAGTGGAAAGTTTCCTACAAGGGAAAGAAAGAAGAGAGTGAAAGAAACAGTGGTAGAAGCAATTATATCTCTTTGGATATACCATATTTTGTAGATTTGCTTTAGAATCCTTGTAAATATGCAGACATTTTTAAAATAAAATAGAATTTTAAAATGTCATCACTAAAAATCAAATGCAAAATTAATCTATTGAGATTGTGTAGCAAATTGAAGGCATAACCATACCAGAAATATTTTAATTAACTTTAAAACACAGCAATTGATCAATACACTACTAATGAAATGCATTCTAAGGACACAACATATTGCTAAAAATATCATGAAATATTCACTTTCATCATATTATTGTGTGAGAGTGTTAATATTGTTATTCTGAAAATTGTGTGTGTGCATTATGGAATAAAGCAAGTGGATGGTTTTGTCAAACAAATTGCAAGCAAAAAAAATAGACAAAGTGGAAAACTATAAATCATTGTTCTCAAATTTGAACGAACATTGGAATCACTTGCAGAGATTTCATAATAAAGCTGATGCCTACATCCTATCACCAGGATTCTGACTTAACTAGTCGGGTGTATGGCTTGGACATTAGGATTTTTAAAGTCCCCCAGGTGAATCTGATATACAACTAAGATTGCAAACAACTACTATAGACTAAGAGACTTTAAGACATGTGAATAGACTGCAATGTTGTATGAACGTTAATTGTTCTGATTAAAAAAACCAAAATTTTAATGAGCAATAATAATTAGGGTAATTTGATGACATTAAGAACTTATTAAGATTTTTAATTCTTATAGTAGTATTGTGATGATATTTTAAAAGTCTTTATCTTTTAGTGATTCATACTGAAATATTTATAGATAACAATATAACGTGTCTTTTACTTCAAAATAATCAGTAGGGGGTTTGGAGGGAAGAGAGGAAACAAGTTTGGTCATAATTGATAACTTTTGAAGTTAGGTGATGGTATGTGGATGTTATTATGCTATTTTTTCTACTTTTTAAAATATGAATGTAATTTTCCATTATACAAAGTAATAACAAATATAATGACACTTCCTCATTTTCCTTTCTTCCAAATCAATTAATCTAGCAGTATTTTTGCTCATTCACTATTCCTCTTGTTTACCACGGATGAACTCTGTATAACTCTCCTATTATCCCCTTCTCTAATTTTTCCAGTGACCTAACTCAAGCTAAGGTCTCATTCTTACCACACTACAGAAACAACTCTTGTCAAGACCATTAATGACTTCTACACTGTAAATTTGAACAAGGCATTTCAGTTCTCCTATAACTTGACCTAGCTACATAATTTGATAGTTCATCAAACTCTTGTTCATGAAACATTTTCTCCATTTGGCTTTCAGGACTTCACATTCCCATGGTTGTTCTCTTTTCTCAATGACCTCTCATTCTTAATCTTTTCTGCTGATGCTTCATCACAATCTGACCTTTACATACTGGAGTGTCTCTGTTCTTGAACTGCCTCTCTTCTCTATCTGTACTTAGTCCTTTGAGAAGATCATCTTCTCCTATGTTTCTAAATACAATGTATATACTGGTGTTTTTTTCCAAATTATATATCTCTATTACAGTATGAATAATAGTCTTGTATGCTCTTTAAATATTGCACTCTTTGTAATGGATTGCAAAGACCATTTTAATAACTTTTAAAGAGTAAAAATCTTACGAACCATATTCTTTGACCAAAAAGAGATTACACCAAAAGTAAAAAAAAAAAAAAAATGAATAGATAATCAAAGCTAACCAATGAAACCTTAGCCTCTAGACATTTAATTAAAAAATCAAAGTTGAAAATATAAATTACTTCATAATCCTTAAAAAAATAAATAAATGCCTCATATCAAGCCTAAAACATGAACTATTCAGAGGAAATTTCATAGTATTCAGCATGTTATTATTGATGAAAAAAGGATTGGAAGTTAAGAAACTAAAGAATTTATAAAAAGAAGTAGTTTGGAAAGAAGAAGAAGAAATGCTGAAAGAAATACATTAGAAAATGAGGAAGAATAAATTTGATAAATAAATAAATGTTTATCATTTAGAATGTGTAGCTGAATCATCAAAAACACATGCAGAAGAGATGAATGTTTTTAAATTTTTAAAGAAAGAATTGGATTTCATTCAAACATGAGGATTGAACTAGATTTCAAAAGCCTTTTACAACTCTAATGAAACAAGATTCAATATGTTGCATAGCTTCATGAGCCACCGGAAAGCTGGAACTCCCAGAACCCGTTGCTTCTAGGGCCTACTCAATAGGGAGTGATAATCAGGGCCAATGAGTTTTAAGATCAAATGCCCTGGCTACTAGCTGTTAAATAATTCCCTATAAAATCTCAGAATTCCTTTGAATGATGTTTCTTTCAAATTTTCTTGAAGTGCTCTTTAAAATGAAACAAGAACTCTGGAGAGTGTAAACTAAATCTTGTGCTTTTTTCTGCCTGTACATGGCACTCCTTACTTGTGTACTGTAGAGTTTTGTGTACATTGTAAATCAATACTAATAGTCACCTATTTGACATTTCCTGAAAACTGTGATCTAACCGATTTGTAAGGGACACTGTTTGCTATAAATAAACTATCTTGAGATATACAGTTTGCTTTTTTGGTTGTTCAGGAGAGAAGCGGGTATGAATTTTTCTTATGGCAAACAATTTTATTGAATTTAAAATAATTCTTATGCCTTTTCTTAGCATATGCAATACTTTGTGAATTTACAACTGCTTTACAGGAAAAAGGTCAGTTGATACTTAAAATCATGCAAGAATTATTTCTGTGTCTTTGTATTTTGTACTTACTATATTTTGTATTTATATACATCCACATCCCAAGTATGCTGTGATATTTATTTCAAAATGTCAAATTATTCCATCTCTTTTGATAGTCAACTGAAACTCCCTGTCATTAAGAATAAGTATAGTGCACACACAAAAAATAATTTTTGATATTTTCCAATTAAATTTGAATGATTAAAATATGGAAAAACAGTTCTCAAAATATTGGAAAAATATGGATGCTATAGCTCACTTCCAAAAGCAGCTTTACTTTCCTCTGAGAACAGTTTGCTTTTAACTCAAAGAAAATAGAAAGTGAATTCTTGGTTTGGTTCTCTTTCATAAACTTCTCCCAGATTAAATCTATCTAACTCAGATTGAAACGTAAATCTGTTCACCATGTGAAAAGTAGAGTTTCATCTGTATCTTACAGTCATTTTTACTAAATTTTACTTAAGACTAAACTACATGAGTGGTCTAGACATGCTGAGAAAGTTTTTAATGCTCTTTTGCAAAAAGCTTCTTTAGGACCAAATTTAAAGTAAGCAAATCCCTGAAAATATGGAAAAAATGTAAAAGGAAAAATTCAGATAATATCTGAATTTAAAGGTAAGAATCCATACCATTAAACAAAACTTGCTACCCATCTGTAGAAAACAAAAATACCAATAGTAAAAGTTTATGTTAACACACTATTTTTCCCACCAGTAAAATGTTCCACCTTCATTTCACCCTATTATATGGGACTCTATTTTTTCCAGAAGATGCTATAAATGGGTCTATCATTTTACCTGTGCATTTTATACATACCTCTTTATGAGTCTTTATCTACTACTATACCGTGAACTCCTTATGTGCAAGGTTCACTTCTTGCCCATTGTTTTATCTTCCATGTGTGGATTCTTTTTACAGAAATAATAGTTGGAAACCCCATTGAACTTGGAGTCTTCATTTGATTTTTCATGGTAGAGGCAAAAAGTATGCTCTCTTGCTTTTTAATTTCCCATGTCCAGGAAAGTTTCTATCTCTGTGAGGTTCCCTCTCCAGGAAATTATTTATAGAGTATTTGACCTCAAATTTCAGAAGAATTCTTCTTATTGATGAAAAAAAACATAAGGGAGAGATTCCCAACTAATTGGGCAGTTTCAGGTATGACAAATAGGGATGGCAAGCAATAGGATATATTGGAGTATATGAGAAAGCCATTTGGTGTAAACCTAATTCGGCCTGACTTTGGTTTTTGCAGAAGGGCCTGACCAGGCCATTGAGCATGCATTTTATATCTGCTTTAAGCATTTATTATGTCAAGAACAAACGGCCTTAAGATAAAGGTGCAACTTCCCCCCACATTGGCATTTCCTTAAGGATAAGCATCTTTCCTTAGGCTAGGAACTTATTGCTGCACTTTCCTGTGACCAGCCAGCTCGCCTGTGACCACCCAGCTCGAGACAGCAGACCTGTCACCCTGCCGTGTTCACTGAGACAGCAAACCTATATGCTGTTTCCATCAGTCCCTGTGCCGACAGAGCAGTCTCGTGACTATTGTAAAAGGGACATTTCAATCCTATGTGAAACATCCTCTTTGGGGGTATATAACCACTCTATATACCTCACTTCTTTGGTGCCCTTTCTTCCTTTTGGAAGAAAGACCCCAGGCCATGGTCCTCACAGTTTAGCTCAGAATAAACTCTCGCAAATTTTCATTTATAGATTGGTTATGGATTATTTTCATCAACAGGTACCATGACAAATAAATGTCCCATTCTACGTTAATAAATCGGCCTCATCTGTTATAAATCCCTTTTTTTCAGTTTGTTGCATGTGAAAACAGTTCCCTATATTGCGATCATTCATGTTAAATTTAAAATATTCAAAACTTACAAATCTGAGAATAGCTCTGAACCTAGAGTTAACCACTGACATCGCCCTGTAAGGCTTTGAAGTACATTGGTTTCCTCTTCCATGTGTTTTTAGCTGAGCTAAAGGAGCTAAGAAAAGGGGTAGAGGTCTGAGTGAATGCAAACAAAGGGGAGAGAAGCCATTCACAGGAAGGCAAGAAGAGGTGTTTGGAAAACAAAGGTTGACCTGTTATGCAGATAAGTTTCTTAGTTAAGAAGTTATCTCTGGTAATAGCTATCTTCCTGGTACAGGCACCCTTTCCAACCTCAATTTAGGCAGCTGAAGGGGAGGTAAAGAGCTTTTCCTGAATGTACTGGATTTTGATTGCCCTTAACTGAAAATAACCCTTATGCCAAAGAGACATATTTTGGGGTGACAAAAACTGCTCAGCTTCAGTCCTGCCTTTAAAATTTTAAATAAAATGTTTCATAATCTAGAAGCTAAGTTGATAGATTGCTCCATGTCTTATTGAACCAGTCTGTCTTGAGAATAGGTCAGTTCAGTTTAAAGAGTTGTGTCTCATTTCAGGAGGTGGATGATGTAGGTGGGCTTCCAAAGTTAGGCCTATATTGCATACACAAGCAATCAGGTATTTACTAAAAGGCATTTCTATGGAAACAAAAATAAAAGCAAAGGTTAATAGTTGGAGCAAATTATAAATTATGAGTCTTTAGTGCTGCTAGTTGAAAAGATTTCTAGATCTCAGGCTCCAGGCATCTTCAGATGGAGAGAGGGCAGCTAGTGTCAACCTGACAGGTTATCTGGGTTGCAGTTTGAATGTATCTGATGATGTCATCTGGTGTACTGGTAAACTTTCTGTGTGGCCCACACAGAAACAGGCTTGGAGAAGATTGTCCAAACACGATCTATGGTGGCAATTTCTCTGGTTTATATCAAGTTGCTTAGCTTCAGTTTGCAGAGCTTCAAGAACAAAATAGTTTTTCTTCTCAAAGATTCCAAGTCAAAAGAATGGGAGAGAATTGGAAATCATTAGTTTGGAGAGTTGTAGCTAGATATTTGAGGAAAATAGAACAATTCAGGATCCAGTCCAGTTTTACAGGTAAATAACAAAACCTCAGAGACAATCAACAGAACTAGAATTTTATATCCACAAGTGTGTATTATAGTTTATATTGCAATATAATTTTTCTTCTACAGTCAACCTCATTTCTATCAAAGATAACAATAGTAAGACTAATTTGTTTGCAAATTTGGCCTGATTACTTACATAAGTGCAGCAACAATAGTGATTGATGGGTTCTTTGAAGTCTGTTTTGCTGGAGCTTTTCATAAGGAATCACAGATTAGACTTCTAAAAGCCTCTGGAGACTGGAAAGCCAAACCAAAAACTCACCATCAGAATTTGTCTGCAATTCCTACAGATTTGGGTGAATTCTCTCTTTTTGAGGGCAGCAAAATATCCTAAGGCTCCTGTGCCCACCAGGAAGTGACTTTTCTTACTCACCTTGTAGGGCTGACAGGAATCCTGTAAGCAAGGTACCAGGCTGATTTTTCCAAAGGACTTTATTGGCTTTGTATAGTCAACCTTAGTTCCTTAAAGCTCTCTAGTCATATCTGATTCTATGCACATCATTCTCAAATATGACATTTCAGTCAAAGCCTTGTTAATAAAACCAGATTCCAACTGTTTCCCATTACAAAGTAAACAAATTTTTATTGAACTTATGCAATAACCATATTGCCATGAAAATAAGAATACTCAGTCACCAAGAGTTTTCAAATTCTGGCGGGAGCAGGTAGGGAGAAAAGTTGTTTCATCTTTGTTTACAAAGGTACACTTTACCAAATTGCTGTAAGACATAGGTAACTTAAGAGAAAAACTTTCCTTAAATGTGAAAAAAACAAACATTAAATCACCATCAATGTTTCAGAAAAAGTCATAAAAATTATAATCACCCTCCTTCTTCATTCAGTCCCATGTTATTAATTCTGGTTCTGCTTGAATCAGTTTTCCCATTAGTTCTGGAAATTCTTACCCAGTTCAGTTTTATGACCTGAAAGTTATCAGAAATGTGTGCTTGCCAGACTCCTTTCCATGAATGTCTTTGATGATGAAGCACTTTTTTAAAAACCTCAGAGTAAAACAATAATTGTAAATGACAGAAGACTTAAAAATGCTCATCGTTAAAGATCCGATGAGAGTTAATTATAACGCAATGACTAGGAAATTTGGTTATTTCTGTGACACACAACACTTCAAGATAATAACTAGAGTTACAAGTGATAGCATACCAGGACATATCAGATTTCTAGGAATTTCAAGTAATTTCTAGAACACATATTAATAACACATCCATACAAATAGAATCTAAAAGTTTAGCATTACTTCTTAATTGACAGTGTTTGCCATGTAATTTAACATATTAAATAAGACCAATTTGTTTAATCTAATTAATCTCTAGACAACTAGAGACAGAACTAATCTTTTGAGATGTTCCAGGGACCCTCTGGAAAATCTCAAAGTTAGTTACAGGTGAAAAAGACGTTATTTAGAATTGGTTTTGGGAAGTTTGTCAAAAATATTAAAAGGTTTGAACACTTGACTAAATCAGGATCCCAGATCATTATTAAATCATGCTTAGTTATCTATTTAACCAAAGTGACAATAAAAGAATTCAAAGGCAAATACAGAAGATTACATAGTTGTGAGGAAAACTTAGCTCTTGTAATATTAATAAGACTCTGTTTTCTTAAGTAATCAAAAACCTGATAATAAAGATAACATGAAACATAGGAAATTATTTTGATAAAACACTGATTTTTGCTTTCTAGGCAGATTACTTAAAAGGCAAAGAAAATCATTTCACAATATCTTCTTACCAAGAGCAGACCAATAGTAGAAGAAAGACTGGTCTTTTTGGCAGATGAAATAAAATCAAGTTTCAGTTTTAAATAAATACACTAATGATTTTAAAGCTTCATTTTTTGACCCTTATAATGAATTCATTCAATTTTAGCCAACTTGACCACACAAGGTAAGATTCTCTCTCTCTCTCTCTCTTTCTCTGTCTCTCTCTCTCCCCCACCTTTCTCTCTCTGTTCTTCTCAACTTTTAATTTAATTTGTCTTTTATTCTCTCCTTTCCCATTTTGAAATACGCAGTTTTAATTTAGGAAAAATTTACTTTCTTTTTCCTTAACAAAAATGCATCCTCATATATCATAAATTTTCTTGTCCCAAAACACATCCTGCTTTCCTTGCATAGAGTTGTTGCTCTTATTATTTCTAGTGATTTAATCACATATATTAATTAGATGTTTTAATCCTTGGAAACTTTAATTTCTAGTGGAAACTAGGAAGTAAGCAATTGCATAAATAACTGCTACACCAGTATTCTTTAGATTGGCAAATTTATAAATGCATTTCCTAATTTATAAAAACATATGCTTCTTCATAGTACAATCTTTCAATAAAGCACAAAACACATTTACTTACAGACCAAAATTTATTCTTAGTTCCTCTGTATTAGGAAGTCAAAATTAGATAAACTTATGTCCAGTAATTAATGTTTCAGTATATTATCTTATTTTGGAAATGATCCAGACATTCAATAAATTTTCCATCACTTAATTTTAAGTTTTAAGGTTTCAAGTTACCAAAAAAATTTGGGAAACTGGTTGTGAGTACACATACCATAAAAGATATTATCATCAAAAAGTTCACTTAAAAACTCTTATCCCACTTACATCCATCTAAATCATCTGCTCCTAACAATTATGTTTACTCACAAAAATTTTGTGAGACATTAGACAAAGGCAACATCACCCCAAGCTATTTTTCTTTTGACAGATTTTGTAACAGAGATAATATGAATTTGACTGATAAATCTATGTAGAATAAAAATTGATTCTCTGCATTATTCTTAATGCTAATGACTCTGAAAGAATGCCTCTTTAATTAAATTAACAAAACTCAACTAGCTTTTATTTACCAAAGATTACCCTGGATTCCATGAACTTGAAAAACATTTGGGTTAGTTTCTATGTTTCTGAGAGTTTTGTAATGCTCAATCCTTACAAGTGTTTGACTTTCAATCAAACTGATAGAGCTCTTTTACAAATTAGTTCTGGAAATACTATCCAGAAGTACAAAAATATCACACACCTACAACATACATATGTGGACATGTATAAACATACATAGAGAGACAGAAACTTTATCGCTATTGTTGTAAAATTTAGCCATGAGTCAGACACAAAATTCACTAGTTTATAAAAGAAGATTTGGATCCAAATTTTAGTTTGGCAGTTGAATAAACTCACCTGCGATGATGGCTAAAGCTTTTTACTAATATTTGTGGAGGGGACATTTAAGATTTTCATTTGCCCTGTTTCGAAATAGTCCCTTTTATTTCTTTCTCATCAGAAACTTCACCCTAAAGTTTGCATTTTAAAGGATGGCTCTTGGATACTAGAAAATATGGGAATAAAATCTACATCACAAAGTTAAAGAGAAAGTATCCAAGTTTTCTCCAAGTTAAGTTTTGGGGACATATATGCCTATTTTCAGATATATAAGGTAATTACTAGTTAAATATTTTATCGTTTTCTTAAGTGTAGGACAATTCTGTTTCCAAAGTCCTTATTTTAAAAAGTATCTGCAAATGTCTGAAGGCAAATAGGAAAGGGTCTGGGTGAATTTTGAGTTGCTCTGAGTTGTGCTTTTGTTTCTCTAAAGATTCAGGTTGCAAATAAAGAATTGTTGATTTTTAACTTCTTTTTTCTTCGGCATTCCTTCAAGGTATCTTCAAATTGGGTAGCTGCTTTCATTGTAATACTTAGAAATTCAACAGCCCATTCAATCACATTAGTTTGAATTTGTCTTTTTATATCAGGAAGAAAATTTCCCACTAATGTGGAAATTAAATGATTTCTGTATTCTGGAGCTTCAAAGTTTATTGCATTATACCTCTGTAAAGTCTGTACAAAACATTCAACAAAGGCTTTTAAATACTTTCCTTCTTTCTGAGTGCATAGTTCAACCTTAGACCATTTTACCTTACAGGGAAAGCTTCTACTATTGCTCCCATCAGCCTGTGAATATCAGCTTCCAGCTGAGCCATTTCTTGCTCATTTGTAGGAGGTCCCAGGAGAAATTCTGGCCATTTGTTTTCTCTGTGAGGGGGTTTTCCTATGGGGCTGTCTGGATTGTCTGATAACTAAAGTATAATCAAGGGTGAAAAGAATACCCTTTAACAGTCCATCTAGGTCCCTGTGAATGGGGCTATGAATGGCCATGAATCTTTTCAACTCCTCTCTAAATTTGGTAGGATCTTCTGAAAGTGGAGGTAAAAGGGCTTTATAATTTAGAAGGTCTGCTGCTGTCCAGAAGATAAAACTTTTTGCAGTGGGAGTCCAGGATACATCCACAAAAGAGATTGTATAGGAAGGCCTGAAGTTGACAGAGCCTGATTACAGAGCCCTGGGAAATAGGAAGAGTTATAAGTGACAGCAAATTGAGCCTTGCCGCATTTCTTGGGTGCTTCTCTTAAGTTCAAATTCCTGAGTTTTAGTATTTACTTGAGTAGCCTGTATACCCTGGGCCTGGAGAGTAGGCCAGAGTACTCTGTAAATATTGTAAAGAAAGGGAAATCAAAATAGTCAGCCGAGTATTTAATAGATTTTTCTGTGGAAGTTGGCAATGTTTTGGGATATGAAGGACTTTTCTGAGGCAATGGAGTTGGCTTTTGAGAGGTGGGGTTTAGGCAGATTCCAAAGATCTTCTGGAGGGTCAGGGAGAGGGAGTTTGAAATAAAGAGCAGTGTAAGAGTGGGGAGAAAGGGAATTTATGTTAGATTTGGACTTTGTTCAAAGTCTAGTTTCTGTTCTTCCATCTCATTAAGATGCTTACTAAGCATCTTATCCTAATGCGAGCCATTATACTCCTTTATATTCATTTTTCAACTTGATCTTTCCATAGGTACAAGTAAGACAATTGTTTAGGATGAGAGCCCTCTAATTTTTTTTTCCTTTAAACATAGCCAGTTCAAAGAATCCGTCTCCTGGCCATTGATGAGGAGGATCTTATACTAATCTCAATAGAAACTCAAATCAATAAGCTTTTTTATGGCTTAATCATGGATGCAAGAGGCATCCTAAATGAGACTCCAGTCCTTACAAGATCCAGATTGAGACAATGTAGACTGAGATGACAAAAACTCTTTATAGATTGAGACCCCTTATGACAAACTCATCTGACAGCTGGTACAATTGCACAAAGAAATACCAGTCACAAGCCTGGTTGTTACATGTGCTTCTGACTAACTGGCTACAACTGCTCAGAATCTCAGTCTATTTGATTGGCCACCAAATGCACACTGGTACACACATCTTCTAGGTGGCAAAGACCACAAAGAATATTCTCAATTATCATAAAACTAAGCTCTCTAGATATAAAACAAGATGAGAGGAAAATCTCATTGATTTTTTCTTTTTATTTTCCTGAGGAAGCTTAGCTCTGAGTTAAAAACTATTGCCCATCCTTCTTTTTATTTGCTTGAGGAAGATTAGCCCTGAGCTAACATCTGTGCCAATCTTCCTCCACTTCATATGTGGGTCACTGCCACAGCATGGCTGACAAGTGGCGTAGGTCCACTTCTGGGATCTGAACCTGAAAATCTGGTCACTGAAGCAGAGTATGCCAAACTTAACCATTACATCACAGAGATGGCCCCTTCATCATTTTTTAATGTGCATATTAATGACTTTAGCTAAGGCTTGGGTTTCTTGGAGCCAAATTAATACCTAAGAGGGATATACCACTGAGTTGGGGATTGTGTGGTGTTTTACAGCGTACCTCATTGCTTGAGGTTGACAGCGACCTTAGTGTCAGTTAAGCCCATTCCATGACCAACTTATACCAACTTATCCTAACATCAGGGTATTTGAGTTAGGTGGTGACTGAAATTGGCCACCCCAAGATATGTCTCTTTGGCATGAGGATTATTTTGGGCTGGTTACTGCAGACAAGAAAGAAACTCTGAATGGTATAATTTACTTACCCTTTGTTAAGAGATATTTACATTTGTAAAGGAAATCTCCATCTGTAATGCTGTCTCCCTCTCTGTACCAGGAAGAAGGGGAGATGACATTATCTCTAGAAACTCTTAATGTGGAAGGCAAGGACTCAAGTCTGCATACTAACCTTACTCTTGTTTACTGTACTTGTCTGGTAACCTCCCATAACTGACTTCTCCCACCCCTAACATCCTCCTTTGTCTTTAGCTGAAGGTGGTATTTAAGATGAGAACTTCCACCATTTTGGTGAGTTGCTCAGTTTGCCTGAGCCTCTCCCATGTATACATGTTATAAAGCTTTGTTTAATTTTCTCCTGTTATTCTGTCTCATGTGAATTTAATTTGTTTTCTGGCCAGAAGGACACAGAGCTGGTAAAGGAAATGTCTTCCTCCCCTATGGTGGCAAGCACTCTAACAGCTTTTACCCACACCCACTAATTTTGCAGCTGTTTCTGAGATTCCTATTAGCAATAACCTTTATCTCATATGCACATTAACTCATGGCAAAATTTGTCTAAACAGATACTGGTCTGGTGAGAGTCATGAACTCACCAGTCTGTGAGGCTGGTTCAAACAACAGGCTTTTAGGACCTATGCCTGTGTTATGCCCTATGGTTTTCACTCTTATTACAAATGACACAAAAGACAGAGACAAAGAAAAACTGAAAACAAGAGTACTCATACAAATCTTTACCAGAGACACTATACCCAAGAAACTATCACAAATATTTTTTTCCTGCTTATCTAAAATTACATAAAGAAAAGTACTCTTACAACTCTCATTTCCATCAGACCTTGCAAGCAGAGATCTTGGATACTGATGTGGTAAGAATTTTTACCTTCTGCCAGCTTTTGTCAGAGATCCAAGGATCTCTTAGGTGCAGCAGCCCTGGAGTGAGGAGTGTGCAGCCAGTGAAGGTCACTTCATGGTCATCAACCATAGGGGCAGAAAAATTTTCTTTCTCTAGGTATTTTGACTGGTCTAGTAACTCAATTGATATAAGCTAGATTAACAGGAGATAAACAAATTTAATCAACATACATACAAAAGCCTCATAAAGATATGAAGACTCCAAAGGCAATCATATAACTGAAGTTTATATAGCATCCTGAGCTAAGGAAAGGGTAGGGCTCTGAGGAGATAAAGGGGAGGAAAACCATTCACAGGAAGGTGAAAGGAGATGTTGGGAAAACAAAGATCACCCTGTTATGCAGATAAATTTCTTAGTTAAGAAATTATCTCTGATAATAGCTATCTTCCTGGTATAGGCCACTTTTCCAATCTAAATTTAGTCAGTTGAGAGAGAGGTAAAGAGATTTTCCTGAATTTGCTGGATTTTGATTGCCTTTTGTTCAAAATAATCCTCATGCCAAAGAGACATACTTTGGGATGGCAAAATTTGCTCACCTTCAGTATTTCTTAGCAGTAGTCAACTATGCTAAAATTTGTTTTTATTTATCTTTTACAGAACTTTGGTTTCTACACTAATTCACTATAGTTGATAGTATTATCAATTTAAAACAGTGCTACTTTAATTTCACATGAAAAAGAATTGGTAGGCTTTTAAAAATGAAAATCCTTCAAAATGCTCTTACTGCCCAAGATGAGAGGGTTGTCTGTGTGCCACAAGACATGCCAATAGTCAAGAGGCAAAGTGGTAGAATAAGAAGGACTTTATTACAGCTTGCTAGCAAGAGGGAAGATGGCCAACTAATGTCAAAAAGAACCATCTTACAGAGTAAAGACTACAGGCCAATTACATAGGTGGCTGGCCTGCAGGTGAGGGAGGCATACGATCTCTGGGTGGGGGCAGACATCAGGTCTTATTTCCTGATAGTCCTTTGTTTTACTGGATTTTCATCAGAGACCCCAGAGCAATGCCCTATACCCTCATCTTTCAGTTGGCATTGATGATGGCTATCAGCATAGACTCTCTTCCCGGAGTTCATGACATTCCTAAGGAACTTAAAAGAACAAAGTTATCATCAACTTATAGCAGCTGGGAGGGGCCATAAAATTTACAGAGCATGTCTGGGTTAGTTAATTGGAGGTCATTCAAACTTATAATATGGTTTCTTTTCTACAATATGGCTTCCCCTATGTCAACTTGTATTGAGCCAGTATCAATTCTGTATGACACTAGGTTACTTTTAACATTAGATAGATATATAGATAGATAGATACATAGATCTATATATATGGAAATGGTGTTGAGATTTGACTACAAAAAGTAGATCGGCCAAGTTCATTTAGCTCAATTTCTCTGGAACTGAGCTAAAATGACATTAGATTTATTTTTTAAATGCATAAATCCACAATATAAAAATAATGGGAGAAGAAACAAAATTTTGGAAGCTGCAAAACACATGGAATACTTGTAACTGACTTAGAAACCCCAAAGAACTACATCTGAAGTTGCCAGTAAGGAAATGTGAGAATCATTTCAATTCATATCACCAAATCCCCAAAGGATTCTGCAAAAATGTGGCGTTCAAGAGAATAAAAGGACAAGCCACAGACTGGGAGAAAATATTTGCAAAAGACATAGCTGATAAAGGACTGTTATGCAAAACATACAAGGAACTCTTAAAACTCCTCAGTAAGAAAACAAACAACCTGATTAAAAAGTGAGCCAAGGTATTAACAGAAACCTCGCCAAAGTAGATGTACAGATGGCAAATAAACATACAAAAAGATGCTCCACTTGATATATCATCAGGAAAATGCCAATTAAAACAACAATGAGATGCCACTACACACCTATTAGAATGATCAAATTCCAGAACACTGACAACACCAAATTCCTCTCTAACAGTGAACCTGTGAAATCAAACACTGTGTGCTTCCAAATACAATGGTAGGACAGGCATAAGATAGATACTCCCATTCCAAAAGGGAGAAATAGGAAACAAGAAAGGAGTGATAGGATAAGAGCAAGTCCAAAACCTTAAGGCTTAAGAATCTTTTATGACTCAATGCTCTGCCCTCCAGGCCCACTGGGGTGAGATCCACCCTTCTCGACCCACTAGGGTAGTGTTCCTGCCTTTTGGATCTACTAGGGTGGGGGTCTTGCTTTACAGAGCTTCTGTCCCCAAGGATCCTGGTGGCCCTTCCCCAAAGATAGCTATGTGCCTGGTCTCTGCCCCCATGATGGTTCTCTCTGGTGGCCCACCTCCATGGCAGCTCTGTGCCCGAGTCACACACCTGCCCTAGGGTTCCCAGGGCTGGGATCCTGTGCCAGTGTCTCTAACATTCTGGGGTATGAGTCAGCCCTACTCCCAGGGCTCCACTAGGCATCACCCTAAATGGGGCTCTCTGTTGGGCCCTGCTCTCTGAGGTTCTAGTACTCTGGGCCTGTGATGCATCTCCAATTCACTCAAAACACCAGCAAAAATAAAAGTATAGCGATAACAACGGTAAACTTCCTATGCATATTATTGAATGAAAAAAAGAAAGGTGCAAAATAATACATGCAGTATGATTTCATGTGTATAAATTTCAAAACCGGGAAAAATTGCATTTTATTCTTTAGAGCTCCAAACACTAGCGATAAAATAATAATGAAAAATAAAGAAATGAGTATTAAAAAACTCAGTATAGAAATTAATTTTAAGTGGATAAGAGGACCGTTGGAATCAAAGGGGCAAGTGAGGGTCCTAGGGAGCTAACAATATTCTATTTCTCAAAATTGATAGATTGCTGTGTGTTTAAACATACTGAGAAGATATTTATGCAGCTGAGTGAGAAATTGAAGATGGATTAGGAATAATTATTAAAACCTAAGCAAATGAGAATACAAGACAATTTTTAACTTCAAGGAAAAAGGGGACTTTAAAAATTGAAATACTATGGGGGCTGGCCCCGTGGCCGAGTGGTTGAGTTCGCGCGCTCCGCTGCAGGCGGCCCAGTGTTTCGTTAGTTCGAATCCTGGTTGGGGACATGGCACTGCTCATCAGACCACGCTGAGGCAGCGTCCCACATGCCACAACTAGAAGAACCCACAACAAAGAATACACAACTATGTACCCGGGGGCTTTGGGGAGAAAAAGGAAAAAATAAAATCTTTAAAAAAAAAAATTGAAATACTATGAATAGTATTTCAAAAAAGAGTAATATGAACAATGAAAATTGATTTAAGCAAAATAGAATTAACAAAATTGGAGTTACGGGAAAACAGATAGCTTGTTTACAGGAGGGATTTGAGAAGGAGACAAGGTGATTTTTTTAAAAAGTGTAAATTATTATTTTCTATAAAGGAAAGGCAATAGAAAATCTTGAGGACTGAAAATCCAAGAATGGCCAAAAATAGCACATTCTTGATAAGGAGTAAATATCAAAAGAATCACTTTAAAAAGTCAAAAGATGTTGACTCAGAAGAACAGGAAATGAGGAATGAGGCAGAATCATATTTTTAATAATAAACCTTATAGAACCTTATATAACTATAACTATTTTGTTTCTAAAAATCTTTTTAATGAAGTATAACATGGATATAGAAAAGAACATTAGCAAAATAGTCTGAAAAATGATTATAAAGTGAACACACCACTTAGATCAAGAAGGAGATATCGCCAGTGTCCAGAAGCATCTTGAGTACCTCCTCCCAATTACTAACTCCTTCCTCTCTCCCAGGATATCCCTCACTTTTCTGATTCTGAGACCATAAACTAGGTTTGCCTATATTTTAATTTTATAAGAAAGAAGTTACACAGTGTGCATTCTTTGGCGTCTAGTTTATTTCACTATGTGAGATTTAAGAATGCTATTGAGCAAAGAGTTTACTAATTTTAATGTTATAGTACAACATGTGGTTATTACAAATAAACCATCGTGAAATTTACTGTACATGTCTTTCCACATGTGCATAAAATTTTGTTGGGTATAGACCTAGGAGTGACATTTTTGGAGTCATAGATTGGATGACCACATAATTTGTCACCCGAACTATGAAAGATGTACAACATTGCTCATATTTAAAGTATGCAATTTGATGTATTATGACATAAGTGATCCATTTGAGAATGAAATGAGGTACTACCTATAACTATTCTGGGGCAACAAGTATAAACAGACTATTTGAGATAATTGAGACATATGGTCATGCTAGTTTTAGGGTATAAATATCTTCAAATTTGCTAGACTTTGCCAATTTTTACCAAGTGGCTGTACTAACTTATATACTTGCTAGAAGTCTGAAAAAGTTTCCATTGTTTCACATCTTTGCCAATAGATATTATTGTTAATTTGTTTAGTTTTCTCAATCTTAGTGAGTGTAGTGGTTGCCCTTGTGGTTTAAATGTACATTTACCTGATTAAAGACTTTGAGCACCTTTCATATGTATATTTGCTATTTGTGTATCTATCATCTTTTGTGAACTCTCTGTTCTACTCCCTTGCTCATTTTTCTGTCTTTTTTTCTTACAGATCTATTGGATTTCTTTATATATTGCCTATGCAAGTTCCTTTCCAATTACGTTTACTGCAAATCTCCCATATAATGTTTTATGGTTTTACTTTCGTAATGGTGTCGTTTGAATAAGGGCTCTTAATTTTAATATAATTCAATTCATCAATATAATTCTTTATAGATAATAAATTTAGCATCCAGTTTAAAGAAATCTTTGCCTATCACATGATCATGAAGATGCTATTCTTCATTCTATTCTAGAAGGTTTTTTCTTTTTACCTTTTATATTTACATATGAAATTTTTCATATGGTGTGAGGGAGAGGTAAAGTTTTATTCCATTTTCTTTCATACAAATATCCAGTTGACTCATTACTATTTAGTAAGATGACCGTTCTTTTTCTGTTCCTCTTCAATATCACCTTCATCACAAATCAACTGTCCATTTTTATAGGAATCTGCTTTTGGCCTCTCTTATGGTCCATAGTTTACTAGTTGTTTCATGTGTCATTATCACACTGTCTTAGTTTCTTTAACTCTTGCTTTACCTATACATTTTAGAATTAGTTTGTCAGTTTCTAAGAAAAATCATCTGGTTTAAATTTTAATTGGGATTCTATTGAAACTATAGGGGACTTTTGGAAAAAAATAACATATTTATAACATTGAAATTTCTGATTCATGAACATAGTATATCTTTCCATTTATTTAGGTCTTCTTTGATTTTGGGGCTGTTTATAATTATCTTTTTTCCAAGCTTTACTGACATATAATTGAATAAAATTATAACATTTTTAAAGTGTACAACATGATGATTTGACATAAATATTCACTGTGAAAGAATTCCCCCCATCAAGTTAATTAACACATCAATCATCTCACTATAGTTTTCTCTTTAGAGATATTCCACACCTTTTATTTGATCTGCTCCTAGACACTTGTTTTTTTTTTTCTTTTATAGTAAGTAGTATTATTTTAAGAATTTCAGTTTCTAACTTTATGTTGCCAATCTATAGAAATGCCATTTTTTGTATCTTGACCTTTTATCCATCATCTATGTTAAAGTCATTTATTTATTTAAATTCTCTATGGATTCTTTTCATGTTGTCTGTGAAAATGATAGCTTTATTTCTTCCTTTCCAATTTTTATATAATTAATTCTTTTCTTTGACTTATTACACTGGATAAGATTTCTAGTACAGTGATGAATATATGTAGTGATAGTGTTCTATTCCTTATCTCAGAGGAAAAGCTTTCAACTTTTCACTTTTAGGTATGCTATTTATTGCTGGGATTTTGTAGATATGATTCATCAGAATAAGGAAATTCTCTTCTGTGATATTGAGATACACAATAAAAAATATTTATTTGGTCTTAGTCCCCACACTTGGCTCACAGCTCCCCAAACCCTTGGAATTTCCTGCTATAAGAGCAATGGGAGCATCTTTTTTTATAATATTCCATCTCTTGTCCTCAGTTCCTGAAGTTGCTTCAGAGCCATAAAGATGAAAAGGTCTTTTTTTTGTTATTCATAATGGGCCCACTTCAACCACAACTGAGTTTACATTAATAAGATGACTTTTGGAAATCCTCTAAAGATGGGGGCCTAGAGGAACCAACCATGAATACAGGTTGTAACTTTCAAGCCCACCCCTTGGTTTCTGGGGAGGGGAGAGGTGCTGAAGGATGAATCAATCAACAATGGCTGCTGATTTATTTAATCACGCCTATGTAATGAAGCCTCCATAAAAACACCAAAGGAGGGGTTCCATAGAGTTTCCAGGTTGGGGAACCAGCATGCTTCCACGTGCCACTGTGACAGACTCCAAACTCCATGAGAACAGAAGCCTCTTTGCTCAGGACATCCCCTTATATATCTCCTTTATCTGTCTATTGATTGGTATCCTTTAATATCCTTTGTAATAAACCAGTAACCTAGTGAGTAAACTGGTTTCCTGACTTCTATCAGCCACTTTAACAAATTAATTGAACCTAAGGAGGGGGGTCATGGGAATCTCTGAGTTATAACCAGTCAGTCAGAAGCACATGTAATAGCCAGGACTTGTGATTGGCATCTGAAGAGGGGGCAGTCTTGTGAAACGGAGTGCTTAAACTGTGGAATTTGATGCTATCTCTAAGTAGATAGTATCAGAATTGAATTGAATTATAGGACACCCAGCTGGTATCTGAGAAATGCTTGGTGGTGTGGGGAAAAACACCCCTACACGTTGTCATTGGGTGATCAGAATCATTAGTCTTCTGTTCCAGGATTGTTAATAGTTTTTATAATGAAGAATGTTAAATTTCACAAATGCTGTTTTGTGGGTGTCAGTAGAGATAATTTTTTATTTTTTTCTCCTTTTTACTGTGAAAGTAGTAGATTACTTTTATTGGTTTGGAAGGTTAAATTAACTTGAAATCCTGGAAAAGCAAACTGGATTGTGGCATCGTTTTTATATATTGGTGGATAGAGTTTACTAATACCTTGTTGAGAAGATTTTCTCCTATGTACAGAATTGAATCAAATGTATCAATTTTTTCCTGTTTGATTTATGCTTTTTGTGCTCTTTAAAATATATCTTTCTCTTTTTTGATATTATCAACATACTACCCTTTGCTTTTTTACATAATTTTGAAGCTCATTTTTGGAATATGGTATTAATAAGGATCTAACTTTATATTTAACCACAGGGATAACCTCTTAGAAAAGTAGCATTTATGGATCTTTTCATACTGACTTGAATATCAAACTATGTTATAAATCAACATCATGTGTCTATTTATTTAGGTGATCTTTTATGTCATTCCATAAAATGTTATAATTTTGTTCACAAAGATCATGCAAGTGGTTTGTTAGGGTTCTTTCCACGTAACATATTCCTCATAATTGCAAATGTAATTTTTTAAAAATTATATTTCCATAGATTTTTTTATGGTGTTTAGGGATAAGAACTCTCTTTATCACCTCTTTGGTTAAGTTTATTCCTAGGTATTTTACTCCGTTTGTTGAAATTGTTTCTGTAGACGAAAAACTATAAAACATTGTTGAAATAAATTGAAGAAGACACAAAGAAATGGAAAGATAATCCATGCGGTTGGATTGGAAGAATTAACATAGTTAAAATGTCCATAGGTCCTAAAGCAACTTACAGAACAGATTCAATGCAATCCCTATCAAAATTCCAACAACATTTTCACAGAAATAGAACAAAGAATCCTAAAACTTATATGAAACAAGAAAAGACCCCGAATAGCCAAAGGAATCCTGAGGAAAAAGAACAGAGCTGGAGATATCACACTCCCTGATTTCAAAATGTACTACAAAGCTATAGTAACCAAAACAGCATGGTACTGGCACAAAAACAGACACACAGATCAATGGAACAGAATTGAGAACCCAGAAATAAACCCACACATTTATCGACAGCTAATGTTCGACAAGGGAGCTAACAGCATACAATGGAGAAAAGAGAGTCTCTTCAATAAATGGTGTTGGTAAAACGGGACAGCCACATGCAAAAGAATGAAAGTAGACCATTCTCTTACACCATGCACAAAAATCAACTCAAAATGGATTAAAGACTTTAATGTAAGACCGAAGACCATGAAACTTTTAGAAGAAAACACATTGTTTGACATCAGTTTTAGTAGCATATTTTCAAGTACCATGTCTAACCAGGCATGGGAAACAAAAGAAAAAATGAACAAATGGGACTAGGTCAAACTAAAAAGCTTCTGCACAGCAAAAGAAACCATCAACAAAATGAAAAGACAACCTAACAACTGGGAGAAGATATTTGCAAACCATATATCTGATAAGGAGTTAATATCCAAAATATACAAAGAACTCATACATCTCAACAAAAAAAAACCAATGACCCAATAAAAAATGGGCAAAAGATCTGAACAGAGATTTCTCCAAATAAGATATACAGATGGCCGACAGGCATATGAAAAGATGTTCAACATCATTAGCTATCAGGGAAATGCAAATAAAAACTGCAATGAGATATCACCTCACTCTGGTCAGAATGGGTATAATTAACAAGACAGGAAACAACAAGTGTTGGAGAGGATGTAGAGAGAAAGGAACACTTGTACACTGCTGGTGGGAGTGCAAACTGGTGCAGCCACTATGGCAAGCAGTATGGAGTATCCTCAGATAATTAAGAATAGATCTACCATATGATCCAGCTATCCCACTGATGGGTATTTATCCATAGAACTTGAAAAGACAAAGTCATAAAGATACCTGTACCCCTATGTTCATTGCAGCATTATACACAATAGCCAAGACTTGGAAGCAACCTAGGTGCCCATCAAGGGACGAATGGATAAAGAAGATGTGGCATATATACATAATGGAATACTACTCAGCCATAAGAAATGATGAAATCCTGCCATTTGTGACAGCATAGATGGACCTTGAGGATATTGAGCTGAGTGAAATAAGTCAGAGGGAGAAAGTTAAATATCATATGATCTCACTCATAAGTAGAAGATAAACACAACGACAAACAAACACATAGCAACAGAGATTGGATTGGTGGTTACCAGAGGGGAAGGGTGGTGGAAGTAGAGTGAAAGGCGTGACTAGTCCTACATGTGTGGTGATGGATTATAATTAGTCTTTGAGTGGTGAACATGATGTAATCTACACAGAATTTGAAATGCATTATGATGTACACCTGAAAGTGACATAATGTTATAATCCAATGTTACTGCAATAAAAAATAAATTAAAAAAAGAACTCTCTTTTTGAGGTTGTTAACTTATCTAAATAGTTGCTTGTATTTTCTGTGGACAGTCACATCACTTACAAATGATGTCAACTTTTATTATTTCTTTTTCTTTACACATTGCCTTGAAAACACAAACCCCTTGCTTGCAACCTTCCTCATCCACCTGAGCACACTTGAAAATCAAGAATGTTGAAGGTTGCAGGACTGAGGCAGGCGAGAACAGGGCACCAAACAGGGGGCTCCAAGGCAACAAAAGGCCTAAAAACCTCAGCAGCAGCAAGAATTCAGCACTGTACTGATTCCCTCTGATAGGCAAAATGTTCAACTTACGTCAATATGTGAAGTGAATGGGAGCGGCTTCTTACTTTCTTGTTGATCTTCCATATTGATTGACACCCACAGATAGATGCCTACTAGCCTGTTACTTTGTACTGGCAGTCTCTGGGCCCCAACTCTAGGTACTCAGCAAGGGCTTTCACTTATGGTCTATTTTTGGCCAGCCAACAAAATAAACAAATTTACTTTAATATGTTATCAAAAATATCACCAGATTAATTTCAATTTGATTCTCTAAAATCAAGAACTTTTCAAGAGTGGGAAGTTTGAGTATTGTAGCAGGCTGTTGTGGGAAACAGACCTGGGGCTGTTAGTGACCCTCCGTATCATTGTAAAGTCAACTCTACAACAATGCTAGGGCATGTCTTACAAGTACTGTTTTCTTTTCAATTCCTAATCCATATTATTTGAATTTTAAAATAGCATTCTGTCATTATAATTGAGATAAATAGCCTGTAAGACCCAAGAGCCTAAGCTAATCTTAGCTGAAAGTAGACTTAGGTTTAGAGTATAGGTTTACCTGGAAAATTGTTTTGTGTGATAAAGCTACACACATTTGAATTCTGATTCTGAAGAAATGTTAAAAAGCCTTAAAATAGACTAAAATCACAACTGTAATTTAATATATTATGGATATGCTGAAATATTTCAATTTTAGAAATGGTAACATTCAGTTATATTTTAGGGAGTGATTTAAAACTCCCATATTTGAATCCAGGGGAGCTTTTTGAACACTTCACTCATTTTATTTTCAGTGTTAAGAATTTTTCTCAACATTAAAAGAATACCATCAAATTAAATTTTGGCACCGGTAAACTTCATACAGTGAAATTCCAAAAAAAAAAAAAAAGCAATATAATTATAAACTTGTCCCAGATGTACAAGTAAAATACAATTATGGATTTTATGTCATAGCGTAATATAGTATTCTTCTCTTTCCTTTTCAAAAATAGATTTTCTAATGGCTAAGCTTTATCCAGCAACCTGCTGTTATATTTCCAAAGCCATCTTTTTTAATATGTTATAATCTAGTCTGTGCATTTCAAACACAAAATGGAAACCTTGTAACACCAAAGTTTACAGGGACAAAAACAATAGATCAAAGCTACCATCCCTATAGCTTTCAAACCAATAGAGACAGCGCTAAAATTGACATGTATTTAGTGATCAAACAATTATGCTGAAAACAATGTTGACGTTAAAGTTCTGAATTCTTAAATAGAATTTCAGGATTGATCAGTAACACATTCCTAAAATGAAGCAAACTTTTCATGTTTCCTAAAAGGGACTTTTTGGGAAAACTGTCATTTTTTTTATAGTTGTTATCATTTAAGCAATTACACAATGCAAACTATTAGTCTCCTCTCATACTTCAGTATTGTTACAAACAATTACATGCCTAGATTTCCTCGTTGTACCAGAACAATAGTAGCCTGTGAGCAAAGCTAGAGTTATAACAGTTGGTTGAGGCCAGTTAGAAAGTATGAGATCAATTATTTACAGAAATAGTCATTTCTCCTTGAGAAAGACAATTGGAAATTTCTTTCTTGCTGTGTATGAATTTACTCATGACAACATATATAGCCATTTCTCTAACCACTGACTCCTTCCTAACCCTGGAAATAAGAAGCTACCCCTGGTCAGATCAAGAATATCTGATAATCAATGACTATTTTAAACGAGAGTTATTCCTATACAATATAATGATTTCAATGCTGGTTGAAACTCTCCGAGCAATATGGCATAAATAAAAAATGCTGCTATTAAGAGTAGGAATACAAGAAGAATCCCATTTCTTGTTTCCTATCTTAATCAGAACTTTTCTGAAATTATTCCTAAAGATAGATTTCATCTAATTTGACCATGTAAATGACCTGCTTGGATTGTTGCGGTTGATCTCATAAATTAAACTTAAAAGGATAGTTTCTCACCATTAGTACATCTGTCTAATCTCCTGGAAGAACAGACAGGAGTGACAGGCAGAAAAATATTTTAAGCAAAGTTTATCCAAACAAGAATGAAACACATACTTCCATGTGTGTGCATGCATACACACACACACACAAAATCTGATTTGCACATACACACAGAAGGACACATAGATTTCAAATATTGTAGTTCTTTTGAAAGAAATTATGTCCCATTTTTCTGAAATGAGGAACTCAGAATTTATGTTTAAAAGCATCTAAGAGTTTAGAATTTGGTGGTAGGGTGACATAATGGAAAGAACACTGAAATGGGAGCCAGAAAACCTTGTGAACCCAGACAAGTCAATCTGCCTATGCTTTGCTTTCTCATCTTAAAATAAGGGATTTGAGCTACATTATCATGGTCTCAAAAATGTCTTTGTAGATCTATTATCTACAATTTTGAGGGGTTTTTTTGGAGCTTTTTTTCAGTAGAAACTGTTATTTTTTTAAAAAAAAAGACCTTTAGATTCTTATTGGATTTTAAAGAATATATCAGTATTATTTTAAAACATTTGCACATTATAAAAATTATATATCTGGAAAATGTAGTATTGTTCAAGAAGGGAGGTGAGATGGCTATTTTACATCCCAGACCTCAATGCTGCCATTCTTTGCACTTGAGTCTCTTATTGCACAATCAAATAAAGAGGTGGGTGCTATTAAGGGATGCTGGTGTTCAATGTGAAAGCCTATAATGGATTTCCTTCACTCAAGTCCCTCTTACCTCCCCAAACCTCGCACTCCAGCGGCAATGGGCAGCTTCCTGTTCCTCACTGGTTTGATTTCCCACTTCTCCCTTTGCTTATTGTTATTGCTTCAACTAAAACCTCATCCAGAAGTATGATATATAAGCATGGGGAAAAGAAGCAGAATAAATATGATGAAAGTTAGGCTGAGTGTAGGAAGAAGGGAGGAAAATCCCCTCCTTTCCTCCTCAGAAGCTGTTAAGACAGCTCCAAAGAAGCTCAGCATTCTGTGGTAGTCTTTGTAGTTTGAAAAAGCTGACTGAAGTTTCCCTGAGGCGATTCGATGTAAATAAATTGTTTTACAGGTCTGTAACAATACTCTTCTTATTAACGCGACTTCATAGCAGCATAGGAGCTACTGTGACTCTCTTAAATTTCAGAGGCCCAAATTTTCAGGGACGGCGTTGACCGCTGCCTTCTTACATATATGTAATAAACAATATGACAGCAGAAAAGACACAAGAAAGCAGCTTGCAGTTTCCAGATTGGTCATTAAAGGTTTCACATTCCTTTCCAACCTGCTTTCTCTGGAGAGCAGGCAATTATAAGCAAGTAGGTGTGCATAGCTTTCAACTTTTGCTTTACAAAGGAGTTAAAGCTCAATTTTACACATTTACTGGTGGTAAATCAGGAAATATTTTCAAAGTGGAATGTGGTTGTGTTTCCTTGAATTTCTAAAGAAAGTGTTTGATATCAGGTATCAGGTAGAATTCTGACATAAATCTGGTAGTAAATTAGGTTTGACAACTTGTGATAC
This sequence comes from Equus caballus, assembly GCF_041296265.1. Classification (NCBI taxonomy): domain Eukaryota; kingdom Metazoa; phylum Chordata; class Mammalia; order Perissodactyla; family Equidae; genus Equus; species Equus caballus. The sequence continues at coordinate 83,610,282 of NC_091715.1, forward strand.
GCCTCAATTTAGACAGAATGAGGTCTTCCTGTGCATTTAATTCATTCAGTATTTATATTTCCTGAGACAGCATTCATACAGTACAGCATTAGAATGTCACAATCACTGCAATAAAATGTTAACATCAAAGTAGGCATTTTAAATGAAAGAAGAAAATAACTGAATGAAGTAAACCGGTTGCAAAATCTCACTCTGTGTGATAGACTTGGAAAGATCATCATTTGAGTAAAAAAACAATTTCTTTCTTTAAAATCCTATATTTAACTAACTTTTTTCTTTCATATATTAAACTTCATTAACGTACTTTACTGGTCAAAAACACAGTCATGTGCCACATAAGACCATTTCGGTTAATGATGGATCACATGTACGATGGTGGTCTCATAAGATTAGTATCACATAGCCTAGGTGTGTGGTAGGCTGTACCATCTAGGTCTGTGCAAGTACGCTCTATGGTGTTCGCACAACGACGAAATTGCCTAACGATGCCCTTCTCAGAACGTATCCGGGTCAAGAGACACATGACTACACTTACGCTTGACCAGGATGAATGTTATCTTTGTACTTGTGATGAAGAAAAGTTTTGCTAAGCAAACTCGAGAAAATATTCAGGGAAAATATTTAACTTAGCGAAGTGAATTAGCTGTTCTTTAAGAATTTGGAATGTTAAGTATTTATAGCAAAAGGTCTACCGGTAATTACAAATGGCTTTTATTCTTCCTTCAAAGATAACTGAAAGGATCCCTATTTGATCATACTTTAGTTATTTAGCATTACTCTGTACAATTCAAGGTGACAAAAAGACATTAATTTTCAATTATTCTAAAATCCAACTTGCCAGGCTCCATAATCTCATGAGCCAATTTTTTATAATAAATCTGTCTCTGTATATAACATATATAAGTATTATATTATTTCTATTTCTATGGAGAACTTTGATTAATACGCCTCAGATCACACAGTGAGTAACTCAAGGAGTGGAGCTTTGAACCCAAGCTATCTGTATTCTTTACCTTCTTAGAGTTTGTATTTTATTCTGACCTCTGAAACAATGCAGAAAAACTATGGCCTTCATCTTCATTTGAAAGGTTGTCAAATCCTTGTAAGTATTAATTGTATCCTCCCAAACTTATCCCCACCCCAAACACACTTTTCTCTAAGGTAAAACCCAAGATGTCTTAATTCCTAACTTGACATGTTTTTGAAAACCCACTTTATGTTACTTCGGACAAATTCACCCCCAATGTCCTTATTAACAAGTAGCGTTCAGATCTGGCTGATGTGCCCAAACCAAGAAAAATAAATTGACTACTACGTCCTTCTATTTGATAACTATTTCTTTTAATAGAGTCTAATATTTTATGTGTCTATTTAGCAGGTACATCACATTTTCTACACATATTAACATTTCGTGTTGATTCTGCTCATTTCTACACTTATTAGAATCAACTGAAGATTCTAGTTGCCCTTCGCCATCACCCAAAAATAAATTACTCTCCAATGGTGTCTTTCCCATCTTACATTTACATATTTTTAAAAGATGAAATACCAGGCTTCCATTTATAAATGAGGAAATTGTTTTCTGTCCATGTAACTATTTAGAGGCAGAGTCAAGATTAGAATTCAGGTTTTCTGACTATCTTTTCAATACTTAATAGATTATCCAACACTAGTGCATTATTTTATAACACATCCGTACATATCAGTCTTGTTTTGTTCCTTTAAAGGTAATTTGCCTTTAAAAGAAAAAAAGAAAAACCTATATACTTTAAATAAGTTTTCCTTTTTCTTTGATTTTTATCATTTTTACTATTTGCTTACCCTCTTTGGTGTTTGTAGGACTTCTTAAATCTATGGCTTGATGTCTTTGGCCAGTTTTAGAAAATTGTCAGCCATTATTTCTTCAAATATTCCTTCTGCCCCATCCAATTTCTTCCATCTTTTGTGGAATAAAATTCAATTTGTTAGACCTTCTCACTATATCTTATATGTTATTCGTTCTTTCTTTTCTTTTCTATCTATTTATTTATTTGTTTTAAGATTTTATTTTTTTCCTTTTTCTCCCCAAAGATACATAGTTGTATCTTCTTAGTTGTGGGTCCTTCTAGTTGCGGCATGTGGGACTCAGCCTCAGCATGGCTTGATGAGCAGTGCCATGTCCGTGCCCAGGATCCGAACCAATGAAACACTGGGCTGCCTGCAGCAGAGTGCACGAACTTAACCACTCGGCCACAAGGCTGGCCCCTTTTTCTTTTCTATTTAAATGTTTCATTATCTATTGTGTTTCTCTTTTTCGTTTCTTTTCTTCTTATGTGTCTAATTATGGCATTTGATGCCAAAGATTCTATGTTAAACATTGTCAAAATAATTTTAGACCCTGTGTGATTTGTCTTCATCCAGGAAGGATTTATGTTTTCTTTTGATAAGTGGCTCAATGTATTAACAATTCCAGATGACCTTAATCTAATTTCAAGAAGTAGGAAATTGGAAGCTAAACTTCAGACCTTGTTACACTGATCTATTTCTGGTTCACATTTACATCTGGGAGTTAAGCTTTCAGTAGTAAAATTCAAATCTTGGTTTACCAGGGCCTTAATTTCTTTGCAGCTGCTGAACTTCAGCTACAATTTTTGTCTCTCTAGATCTGAAAGACTGTCAAATTCTACTCAGCTTCTCAATCACTTAGTAGCCCTTTTTGGGAAAACCAGCCATAAATCCTATGATCTCTCCTCTGACTTTTCTTCATCACTGAAATTGTGGTTGATATTTTTTCACTGTCGTGGTAGCACTCAAATGACTTCAAATGACTGTTTATTTATTTATTTATTTTGAGGAAGATTAGCCCTGAGCTAACATCCATCACCAATCCTCCTCATTTTTGCTGAGGAAGATTGGCCCTGAGCTAACATCCATGCCCATCTTCCTCTACTTTATATGTGAGACTCCTGCCACAGCGTGGCTTGATAAGAGGTGTGTAGGTCCATGCCTGGGATCCAAACTGGTGAACCTGGGCCACTGAAAGGGAGTATGCAAATTTAACTGCTACAACACCCTGCTGGCTCCAACTGTTTATTTATTTTTAAAATTTTCTCCTGCCTTTCAAGTTGACCTCAGTGAAAAGTCTGCTGCTCTTAAGAGTACAGATCAATTAATTTTTATATAAGTGCATAATCATATTAATATCACCTGGATCAATATGTAGAATATTTCCACCATAACTGAAGGCTCCTTCATGCCTCCTCCCAATCAATAACCCCTCAATTCTGATCTCTAACACCACAGAGTTTTGTTTATTCTTGAACCTCAAATAAATGGAATCATATGGTATTAACTGTTTTGTGCCTTGCTTCTTTTTACTCAAACCTATTTTTCTTTTTTTAAAGATTGGCCCTGAACTAACATCTGTTGCCAAATCTTCTCCCCAAAGCTCCCCAGCATATTGTTGTATATTCTAGTTGCAGGTCCCTCTGATTCTGCTATGTGGGATGCCGTCTCAGCATGGCTTGACAAGTCGTGCCATGTCCACACCAAGGATCCAAACTGGCGAAACCCTGGGCCGTCGAAGGACAGGGCGTGAACTTAATCACTCAGCCACGGGGCTGGTCCTAGTCAAATGTGTATCATCTATATTGTAGTGTATCACAATAGTTTATTATTTTCCATTATGTCTTCTATTCTATTGTATGAATATATGAAAATTTCTTTATTCATTCTATTTATTGATGACGGTTTGGATTATTTCTAAACCCTTTGGCTGTTTATAAGTAAAGCCTCTATTACATTTTTGTATTTTGTTTTTTGGCAGCTAGAAATACTAATTTCTGTCAGATAATGTGGATTTTTTGTATTTTAGTGTATATGTATGTTGAAATTTAGTGCATGTTGCTGTAGAGTTTTCCAAAGTGATGGTAACACTTTATACAGTGTTTGAATGTCCCTGCATTTTCTCCACAACTTGATAGTACCTGTCCTTTTTTTAAATACTTGCCTTTCTGGTGGGGGTGTAGTGGCATTTTATTATAGTTTTAATTTGTGTTTTCCTGATGACCAAAAAGTTAAGCACCTTTCACATGTTTACTGGTCATTTAGAAATCCTCTTTTGTGAAGTGCTTATTTTAGTGCTTGACCCATTTTTTAAAAAATTGGCTTGTCTTTCTTTGTCTTCCTAATTTGCAGGATTTTTAATATATTCTAATTCTTATTTCTATATAATAAAAATGTATTGCAAATATCTTCTCTCTCTCTGTGGTTCACATTTATAAATTTCTTAATGGCATCTTTTAATATGCAGAAGTCTAATGACATGTAATTATTCAATCTATTTTTGATGGTTAGTGCCTTTTACGTCCTCCTTTAGAAATCTGTGTATCCCAAGTTCATGAAGATATTCTAATTTTCTGAAAGCTTTATTCTTTTACTTTTTGGAAATAGATATGATCTAGTTCAAAATACTTTTTTTGTTCCTCATACCAACATTCAATTGACTTGGTGCTATTTATTGATAAAATCAAACTTTACTCTTGGTTTTCATTCACTTTATCATGGTTTTGTAGATGCATTGTAATTTTTGATTAGATACTGGACATTGTAGAAGAAAAATGTAGAGGATCTGGATAATGCTATCTTCTTTTAAAGAGAGTTAAATTTTCTTTTACTAGGCATATAGAAAATCAGCAGATAATCTTCATCTAATCAAAGATTCAGTTTAGAATTTATTATGTTTGGTCTATTTCTGTTTTAGTCTTAGTTTTAGTGCATGATCTCTGCTCCTAGCGTGTGGTCTTAACTCCTGGGGTATGGCTATTTCTATTAGGATGTTTGCTTATGTTGTCCCAACTGAAAGGAGCTTGGAGTGTTGGCAGTGCTTCAACCTGACTTTGTCAGGGGTTGAACTTTGGCCTCTATTTCCCCAGTACTGAATGGCTGCTGAAACCTCTGTTAATCTCTCTAGTCTCTCTGTTGCAGTTGCTGCTGGGTCTCCTGGAGTCTTGTCCTGCACATGTATAGTCTAAGAGGTTGTCATTAACGAAGGGAGTTTGTAGACATATTTTTGACCTCATTTCTATGCAATTTCCTCTCCCTTGCAATTTGGCCCCTCAAGTTCCAGTCACATCGACACCTCTGAACTCCAGTCTTTCTCCTCAATCCAGTAATACTGCCACTTTTGTCTTGAACTCTTCCTCTGTGCCACAAATTGGAAAATACCCTTAATGGAAAACTTCAGTGTGAATGTGGAGACTGTCTTGTAAGATTCCTCTTTCTCAAGGAAAATAATGGTGCAAATTCTACTTGCTTTGGTGTTTTCCTTTAACTTTAAACAGTTGTTTTATATGTCCCTTTTTTTAGATTTTCTGCTTGTTTTCATGGGAGAATGATTTCCATACAAGTCATTCTCTCATAAACAGAACCAGAATTCCATTTTTTAAATTAAATTCAATCTGAAATTCTTTGTTTTCATTCCTAACAGGAAATATTTATTTGTTTAATTAGTTGTGAATAATATGTCTTATTGCCATAAAGTCATTTTCTTCCTTTGCATTTTTTTCTTTTCTGTACTCTTTTACTTATAGTTTATTATAAACATGCTAACTTCATGCTCTCTTTCATACTATTTTATTATTTCTATTTACTGGGAGACAAATTTTCCTGCTTTTGCTTTTGCTGAACTTCCTTCTTTATGATTTCTTTCCTTGGGGATTTGTAATATTATTTGTGAACTCTTCTTCAATGAAAGTAACTCTTTCTGACCCCTCCACCCATAAAAAAAAAAAACCTATATATTGCAGTAGTTTCACTAGAGAAAATTTCTCATTGCTGTTATGTTTCCAGTGGTGTTAGAAATATGAGACCAGTTTTTATGTTTCTCATTGTTAATGTACAAGTTTGAAATTTTTGCACTAAATAGGTAGTGCAAATTTGGAGCTTGTACCTATTTTAGCACAGCCTTGTGGTTTCAATTTCTTATAAGATTTTTTTTTTCTATCTAGAAACCCAAGAGCTACATATAGGCAGAAATTTTCTAGGCTTCCTTCAAAGACTGAATGACAAATCAAAGGACTCTGTGTTAGTCAAGTTCTTAGGACTAACATTCCACTTAAAGCAGGACTGAAACCAGGTATCTTCTGTCTTTTTGGACATTAAAACCTAAGCCCTCAACCCCAGTTCTAATAGTCACCAGGACAGCTACAGTATTTGCCTTAATTTTTTCTTCTGGCTTTGAGTTTATGCTTTGTTTCTAGAACTTAGGAATTTCTTTTCCTTTTAAACTTAGCTATTAATTTTATAAAATCATCTATCATAGCCTGTTTGTTTATTTTTATCAGGAGAGGAATCCACAACACCTCATTTAATCATGTGTTAGAAGTCAATTTTTGTACTTTATACAGAAATAGTATATCTTCCAAAACTGTGTTACAGCTCTTACAAGAATAACCAGCCATTTCTCACCTAAAATTCAGCTAATAATTAAGAAACTAGGTGTGATGAATACTTGTATCTTAGTCAAATAACACCTCATTAGAAGCTTTTAAAATCATGCTCCCTCATATCTACATGGGACGCTTATAAGTACAAAAAGGTTCTGTGGAACCTGTCCAACAATAGGGAAACAGAAAGACTAATAAAAGTAAGATTCTCCAAGAGCAGCATGATCTACTACCAACTGCAAAAGTGTCTGCTTTGCATCTATTGATAAAAGTGCATCTGCAAATGGTGGCACAGGCAGCTCTGTGTTAAATATTGTTAATTACTTCATTCATTTAAAACTACATGAAAGGTCACAGTAATCTAATTAAGGTTAATTGCACATTCTGACAACAAGAATCTGGAGACCTCAGCAGGGGTGCCATGTGAGTGGTTTTCTTCTAATAGGCCACATTTTTATTATCATGTATTAAGAAAAACACTGCGTATCTTTTTCTCAAATTTTCATTCCAAGTACTTCTCTCAAGTTGAATCAAACATCCAGATATGATCATTGTGTTTTAGTTAATCCATCTGCAAGGAAGAAATATCAGTCTGTAGTTCTGCAGTGCCCAGACAAACTCTTCAACTGAGTGCTGGTCAGTTTTTCTAATTATCAATTACATGTCAAGGAAGAAGAAGTACTCTTGCATCTGGTAAGCTGAACAGAAACACATTTGTTAGTTTAATTTTCTTTTATAGTAAACTACTACATTTTAGGAAAATTTAAGATAACCCTTAATATATATTGATCTTTATATTAATATGTTCATGAATTCTTTAATCCATTTGAGATGATGAGAAAATATGTTTTAAGGGCATTTTCTCCTGTCATATTTGCTATTTTAAAAACCTTAACTGAACCGACTTGGGCCTCAAGTGAGTGAAAGTTGTCCCAAAGCTGCCTTAACTATGTTTGTGTCATGTTCAACCAAAGAGTCATCCACTGTTCTCTGATCTCAAGTTATCTAAAAAAACAGCTTGGCCTTTCTTTTCCTTAGGATTAAGAAAGAATGGCAAAAGATACATGGAATCGACATAAGTGGCTTTAAAGTTAAAATTCATTTTAATGAGTGTTTCATTTTTCTTCTACAATATCAATGTGACAGTTGGAAGAGTGAAAAAGTGATATTTAAAAACGTGACCAATCCATTGAATGAATAAAGTGCCCTCTTTTTATTCATGACAAGTTTTCCTTTATTTTCCTCCCATTGTACTTTATATTTTATTTTCACTTTGTTAAATTTTTATTAATTACCCCTAGATACCTTATCTATGTGTCTTCTGGTCACACTGCATTGTATGCTGCTGGATGATAAAGATTCTGTCTGACATGTCTTTGGATTCTTCATGTATAGGATGTGAAAATTCTCTCTCTCTCCCTATCTATCTATCTATCTATCTATCTATCTATCTATCTATCTATCTATCTATTATATTAGTTAAGCTACCTGAAAGATTGGAAACGGAAGAGACATAGCATATTCTTGGTAATCTTTCATTATAAAGCTTTTCCACCGTGAATATCCATGGATGTTTGAAAGAGGAGGAAAAAACTTCATTAGTGGAAATAAGGCTAGGGTTGTCATTTGACAGTCCAGAAAAAATATATAGACACCAATTATATTAACTTCTCTTGTTTAGGTTTTTGTTCTTTTCCTTTATTTTGCAGGAACCCAATGATGGAGAAGAACAAAAATAATAAATGAGTAGTAAACAAATCTGGTTCCTAGTCCTTATTCTACTATTTCTTATATACATAGTATTAAGAAAGTGTTTAAGTCATTTTTGACTTCAAATTCATCTTTAAAATAGGAAGATTTGATTAAATAATTTCTAAGATTCCCTCTATCCTTAAAATTATAAATACTTCATATTAGAGGCCTAGAAATTTTGAAAATTTATCACAATCACAACCAGAATTAAAATTCAATGACGGTTTTTCATGAGTGACAGCTATAATTATTTTATGAAAGCAAAAATTAAATGCTTTCTACTATAGTGCATATATGCAAAGAAAAATACTCTTATATATTACTTTTTGGAACACAACTGTGGCACTGTGTAAGTTAGATTTTTAAAAACAAAGATATAATATAGTGGACAACTTTTATTGTGAACATTAGATCTTTAAGAATTGGATATTTCAGAACTCTTTGTAGTTACTATTTAGAATACATGACAGATACAATATGCTAAGTGTATTTATTACTAAATGTAAAAATTTATATGCTAAATTATAAAGGCTTGATAAGATGTTTCTGGAGCTTTAGTAGGACAAAATAAGTAACTATAATATTGATTGGTGATTTATGTTTTCCAATCCTTCAAAATCAATGACTACAAAATTAACACTCTTTCCTATAGAAGCTTAGTTCATTTTATGATAAACGGGTAAATTCAAAGTCCTAGAAAAGGACACACCACCAAAAATGAGCATTAAAAACAGTAACTTTTAGAAAATCTAATTGAAAACTCAATTAAACACATTTCTTTCTAGCATGTAGTCCACGTTTTCTACTCTGTAGCATTCTTTCATGCTGCCTGTTCTGATATCTTTCTGGAGAATGATAGGCTACTGATAGATTTTCTTAATCCCAACAACAAGATTGCTTTGAATCATTTGCAAAAGTTAGTTTTGCAGCCAATTTCTCCTCTTTTCTCCCCACAGAGTGGGAAGCTGGAAGTAGTCTGCTATGAAGTCATGATGGGGTGCTCATGGCTCTTAGAAATCTCAGGCAAAGAGACTTTATGGTTGATCACTGCCCATACATAATCCTAAACACACTGGCCCCTAAAGAAAGTGTATCTGGAGACTAAATTGCCAACTGCTCTGAACACGCAGAGCAGTTCCTAGTTCACTGGCCAAGAAGAGTTTAGTTCTGCTAGCTTTCGGTTGGTGTGATAGTGCTCCAGCTGGCACATGGAGTGAAAAAGCAATGAGAGTTCATTTTCTTTTGGCTCTAGGACAGAATATGCGAGAAAATGAAAGGCAATTTTTTAAACTCTATTGTGTGCATGTATATGCATGTGTATGTGTGTGGAATCTTCTTTATTGTTGTGCCCTATATCTGAAGAGATAATTTCATTGGATCTTTATCCATAAATGTCCAAATTAATTCTTACATAGGGGAATTAAAGAAATCCCTAGCTTTATTTTTTGGTTGATTTTAAATCAAGTATTGATCATTTATTAGGTTAAAAATTATTCAATACACTTAATGTTAAAAACAACAAGGGGGATTACTCTGGCTAATCATCTTCAGACATAGAAAATTCTTAAACTTGTCATGGTCTCTTTTCCTTTGTTCTCATAACTAAAACCCCTTTTTCTCACACATCCTGTATTTTTTTTTTCATTGTACAAAACGTCTTCTGAAAACCAGTTTCTAAAAAAAGGTTTGTTAATAAATCTGGCTTAATATTAATTAGGGTATAGAAACACAGAGATCTCATTTTCCCTTATCCAAATGTTTTTGTAAACACGTATGTCTCTTCTACTACTCTACGAATTTCTGGAGGGAAAGCCTGGGTATCAATCATCTTTGTAGTTCCATTGTCAACACAACTTTTAGCATATAGCATGTATTACATTTATGAAGAAATGATGAATGAATTAATGAATACATTAACATTCATAAGAAGTTACATAGGAGTTTCTATAAATAAGGCAGAAATGAAACAATCAGCACCATAATTAGCTGCTTATTTAAGACACTTACTGCTTTCCCTGATAATTTTAAATAATATTTCCATTGAATGACAGATATTTCTAATTAGTGAATTTTTTTAAATGCTTGAATCAGAAGTTTTACTCTGAAAGGTCATTTTTAAGTATGTTATCATTCTACTCAATTCTATGAGGCAGGATTTAGAGTATAGGAATGACTGACCTTAATAGGTAATCTAAAACTTTTCTTAGTCAAATAAATTGATATCTTCCCCCAGAAACCCTTTCAACAGGTTGCTAACAAAGATAGATGACTAGTTTTAATTTCAAATCCTTTCCTTTTTCCTACCTACCCTGCAATGGGAAGCAAATGAGTAAAGCAATGTCCTAATGGCTGCAACCATAGGCCAGCATTATCCAACTCTTATAATCTGAAAAAGCTTTGCTATATATACATATTTATACATAGTTTTTACTATAGTTCAAAATATCTCCTTTTCACTGAGGAGAATGTGAGGTTTTCTGGGGAATAGATTGCAAGTGACCATGACTGAGAAGATCATGAGAGGAGATGCATATTCTTATGAGCAGTTTATAGGCATTTTCTCCTTTTCCAGAACGCAAACATCAGACATTTAGATATGGGAAAATAAACACTCATATTATTATTTAAAATATAAGCATTAATAAATTAGTAAATCAATAGGATGCTTTATCTTAACATAACTTTAGAGAAAAATGTAGAAAATATATATTATTTAAACTGTGTTTCAATTGACTTTTCAGGAATCTTAAATAATTTTTGTACATAAACAAAAGTTATCTTCAATGTCTATATAATAAAAATGCAATCAAGAAATTTGTGATAACAAACAGAAATTATTAATATTGGTTCATTTCAAATGGATTAGCCATGAATACCTCTGCTTGAGTTGAATTTGATGTACAATAATTTAAAAACTGTAAATATTCATCACTCATTAGTCTATGGATGTTATTGCTGTGAGTGGCATGTATGATAGAGTGTTTGTTGATATACAATTAGAGAAATATCTTAGAGCATATTTGAAAACTTATAATTTATGAAGCTTTTACTTTGATGGAATTTTAATATATTTAAAAATTTTAACTTTCTGAAATCCATTTTTAAAGAATCTTTATATATTATTGGTGATAACAAAAGCAATTCAGAAAGCATTTTCCCCCTTTTGGTATTGACAAAAATCTGTATAAACTCCTATCTGAATTGTGTTAATATGTCTTATATTTGTACATTTATCCAATTATCTACCTGTTAATTAATTCAGTCAATCAGCATCCCTCTTCTAACTATTTACAATGTGCCAGGTACTGTGTGAGGTGCTAGGGATACAAAGATTATTAATAATTTGTCTTTTCAGAGCCTTTCTCCTTAAGATAAGTGATGTGGAAATAAATAAAATACAAATTGTAAGTGCTATGGAAATTCTGTGAAAGCTCAGAAGAAGGAACATTAAAGAAAGTTCTCACACAAATGGTACTTGAGCTGGTTCTTGAAGAATAAGTAGGAACTTTTCAGGTTACAAAAAAAGAGTGGGTTAAAAAAACAAGGGCAGTAAAATGTAGGATAAAGAAAGTGTGTATGCGAAGGCCCTAAATATTCAAAGGAAAGATGTTCAGAGAGCAATGAAAATTTCATTATGGTTGCATTAGAGAGTGACCGATTTTATTAGCTTATTAAATGTGTTGCTCCAGGGGTGAGGAAAATTCAAATTTCATCCTCAAGTTTTTAATTTACAAAACCAAGGAGATGATACAGTTAATTGTATTAATAATACATAAAGTATTGGGGGGAAAGTAATGATTTTTGGTTTGGAAAACTTGGAAACAGCCAAAAGGAGAGGTTCAGAAAGTCATTGTAAATAGTTTTTGTTTATCACAGAAAACAAGGAGAAGTATTGTGCTAGTAACCAGAGTAAAGTTTCTCAACCTTGGCATTGTTGAAATTTTGGGTCAGATAATTCTTTGTTGTGGGGGCTGTCCTACACATTGTAGGACATTTAGCAGCCTTCATGCCCTCTATCCGCTAGATGCCAGTAGTACTGGTTCTCAAGGTGTGACAACCAAAAATGTCTCCAGACATTGCCAAATATCTCTTGAGGGGAGTGCAAAGTCACTCCAGTTGAGAACCACTGCTCTAGAGAGATGAACGTTTTTAAGGATAAAGGAGATTAGATTAACACATACAAGATAGACTATAATTAAATTTTTAGCTATTGAAAGGAGATGGCAATCCATGCGACTAGGTCAGTCATGGACAACTTCCCAAAAAGAAGCAGGATTTGAACTTGACCAAAATATAATAAGAACAAATACAGGTTAATAAATGAATGGGCAAAGGAAAGGCAAAAAAAAAAAGGATCGTGACAAGAATAATATACAGATAAATGCCAAAACAAAAGTTACCAGAACTATATTTTTTTTAGGATGCCCAATGAAAATCCATTATAAATTTGGAATGAGGTACTAGTCTCGGGAATACTATCATACTAATGAAGACTGAATAAAAAATAGAGTGCTCCAAGTCTTATTCCTTAGAATTTCTAAATATTCTTAGCCTTGACAATTTACCAACTCAAAAAATTACATAACAATCAAATAGTTTATTTTGAGAAAACCATGATTCATATTCACTTGTAAGAAATAATGCCAAGATCTTATGTACCCTTTACCCAGTTTCCCCAAAGGTAACACCTTGTAATTCTATTGTACAATCACAACCAAGACACTAACTTTATACTCAAGATACAGAACATTTCCATCACAAGAACCCCTCCCGTTGCCCTTTTAGCACCATAACTTATGTCCCTTCTTATCTATCTCTAACTCTTGTCAACCACTAATCTATTTTCCATTTCTACAATTTATCCTTTCAAAAATGTTGTATAAATGGCATCATACAGTATGCAACAGTTTGGAATTTTTTTTCCGCTCGGCTTAATTCCCGTGAGTCATCCAAGCTGTCTCATGAATCAAGTGGTAGTTTTATTGCTAAGTATTATTCCATAGTATGGATGTACCACAGTTTGTCTGTTCTTTTTTTGAGCCAATTTTTAACCAATTTTTGACTATTTTGAATAACACTGCTATGAATATGCATGTACAGGTTTTTGTGTGGACATATATTTTTATTTCTCTGTGATAAATACCCAAGAGTGCAATTGCTGAGTTGTATGGCAGTTGTGTGTTTAGTTTAATAAGAGACTGCCAGACTATTTTCCAGAATAGCTGTGTCTTTTACATTCCCACCAGCAAATGTTTAAGTTATCTGGTTTCTCCATATCCCCATCTACACTGGGTGTTGTCACCGTATTTTACGCAGTCAGATAGGTGGATAGTGATCTTTCGTCGTGGTTTTAATTTGCATGTCCCTGATGGTTAACTATGTTGAACATCTTTTCATGTGCTTGTCTTCTGTGTATCCTTTTTGGTGAAATATCTGTTCATATTTTTTGTCTTGTTCTAATTGGATTGTTTGGCCTACTCCTGTGGGTGTGGTTCTATTGGCATTTTAATTTTTAGAGCCTTTGTGGTGTTACTTTAACCTGTTTGGATTGTCTGGTGCTGCTTAGGCTCCCACTAGTCTCTGCCAGGTGGCAGAGTCTGATACCTGTAGATAGAGGAAGAGAGCCTCCAGCATGCATTGTGGAAGAGTGCTTCCCAGGCTGGGTGCTAGTTGTTTTGAGATTCCCTCTTCCTGTGTGAGACTGAAACCGCTTCTGGGCTGGGGCTGCTTCTTGAGCCAGGATTCCCTTTGCCAGTTCCAACAGCCATAGTCTACCTCCGGATCTCACAGCAGGGGCAGGGTGTCTCCACTACGATGGAGATGACCTGAAATGAGAGTGTTCCCCTAGCCGCAACTGTCAGTGGTGTCCTTATTGATCCTCCTTGCAGGTGCTGGCTTGGTATTGTTGGCAGGACTCTTATTCCTTCCAGGGGAGTAATAAGCCTACCTGGTCTGTCAACTGTTGCTTAGTTTGGGTTCTGGAAATGCTGGTCTGGGTGGCTTTCTTCTGTTGGTTACATGGGGGGAACATAAGAAGTCCTGCCACCGTTTTGTTCCTCCGGTCTCTGGGTCCCAAACCAGCTCCTCTTTCTCTTATCACCTTTCAGAGTTCTTCTTCGGTTGTCTCTTCCGTTATTTCCAGGGTGTATGGTTGTACTCAGCAGGAAGGAGCAGGGAAAGAGAAATCTATATCATCTTGTCCAGACTAGAAGTCTTACATAATATTTTACTTCTCAAACAATGTTTGGAAAACAACAAAAATGTAACTTGGTAGGTAATACAAATCAATTGGTAGAATCAAGTGGATTATTTATTCAGTGAACACTTTGGAAACAGTATTTCTATCTTAACTGTCAAGGCGTGGTGACAGAGTAGAAAGAGATATGGATAAAGAGTCAGGAGACCCAGGTTTTGTTCCCAGATTTATCATGTGTTAGTTGTATGATTTGGGTGTTCAATAAACGTTTGTTAAAATGAATGAGGGAAAGTCACCTTTTTTTTTTTTGGCCTCAATTTCTTTATTGGTAAAATGAGTGCAGTGGAGTAATACAAGTTTCTCTAGTTAAAACTGAATCACACATTTGTTTGAAATGTTAACTGTGAGCAGGAAGGAAAGACTGCCATTGTAAAAATGCCTGCAAATATTGTTTCTCTGGATGTAAGGACTTAAATTCCCCTTGAGGAAACACTGTTGCCCCTTGTAATGGAGAAATCACTTAATGGGTCTTTTGTTTATGACAAACTAAATCTAAGATTCTAATAGAGCCTGAATTGCCTTGCATAATAATGTTGCAATTTTGCAAATTAAGCTAACTTTCTTTGGAATTTAGAGTTGTAGGCAGCAGGACTTGGAGAGAGGAGATATACTCAAGAGTATTCCCAAGGGATGACAGACGGTGAGTTAGTTAAGCTTGTTAGATCCGTACATTCTCAGAAAAGCTCCATCCGGTTTGAAGTTTTTTTATATGGTAATTTCATTCCCTTACAACCAAATCTTTAGTAAGATATTATTAAAGTTTACAGCTGGATCTTGATCTTTGCTGTGGGGAGTTGAGAGGAGAGTGTCAGCCCATCTTTGAGGCCAAGATAAAGAAAAGCCCCAGCATCTTGTGGGCATCAGTTTTCAATGGATAAGTATGACCTGCACAAGTGTAGAGGCTAGTGAAGGCGGCAAGGGCCACCCCAAACGGATTTGTAGACTAAGTAAAAATTCTACGGAGAGTCCCATAAATGTTTCTGGACCAGAATATGGTAAAACAAACAAATAAACAAAATAAAACTCTTGAAATCAAACAGGATAAGTGCTTGGCCTACTGTTTTTGACATGAAAGGGAAGAGTGGTCTCTAAAGTATTGGGCATTTATACCACTTGAGTATAATAAGACTCCTACAGCCCCTAATTCACAAGGTTGGTGTAAGGGTCGAAAGAGAGAATGTATGTACAAAAGTACATTGCACATTGTAGATTGTTGTGCAAATGTAAGAAATCAATGAACACACTATAGCTATAGACAATCAAGTGGTTTGGATGGTGATTCCTAAAATGCTTTTTAGTGAAATATTTTGTTTTAAAGGGGCAAAGAAAGATAGAAGGGTCATTTTATGCTAAATTTCCCTCATATTATAAATTAGCAAGAAGTGCTGGTTGGAGGACGATAAAGGAATATGCTTGATTACAGGTAGTTTTGTCTTTGACACCTTTTCTCTTCCTTTTCTAACAGTTTTAGCCCATAGTCATAGTGCTTTTTAAAGGTGATTTGCCCTTTACCATCCCTGTACACACACCCTTCTCTTCCTTCTTTTCTCTGCTCTTCAGGTCTCGAGTCCTCTTTACCTACTCAGAACTTTTCATTGGCCAGAGGCCACTCAGCCAAACCAGGCTTGTCATCTCCAGGCTCCTCCTTCTCCCACCTTCCGGAAAAATCCAAGCAACTTGTTGTTTCAATCTACTGATTTTGTTGCTTGATAATTGGTCTGATTCAATAAATGCATAAATATTCATAGGCTCTATAGCTGAAGGAAACCATATGTGGATTACTTTACATTTGAAGGGGCAGGAGAACTAACATTTATTGAAAATCTATTTTTTCCCAAATACTGAGCTGAGTTCTTCTTTACCATTTTTCAATTAACCTTTAAAATAGCTCCTAGATTTAGGCAAATTAACATTTGATGGAATTTGCCTTCTCATAAAAGAATGTCTCAGTCTAAATGATTGGGTATCTTTTGGGAAATTTTCAAAGTTTTGGGGGGCAGAGGGTGACATGAATGCCTCCTTCAAATTATGTCACAAACACATCAACCCTGGCTCCTTGTAAGTCCTAGTTTTCATCTTTAAAGCTTGGGTTTGTCAATTTTTTCCTACTTTCATGCCTGTCTCCATCCTTTTGTCATGATCCCCACACATTCCTCCCTTCTGCTACTCCCTACCCAGCTCTGTACCATAAGCTGTAGGAGAATAAGTAAAAACTAATGATGAAATTGGTAATCATTGCCTGCTAAATCTTAGAAGGATAACCTCATTGCCTTATTCTTCATATAACCTTTCTCATTGTTTCTCATGACAAAATTAAAGCCGAATTTACTCCTGTGGATTTATATGTACTTAGCATTTTCACCATTAAGAAGGCACTTGCATCTATTACTGACTACGTGCATTCCCAGATCCCCTTGAAGCTTGTCAGATATGCAAATATAATTAGACAATGTTAACATTAAAGAGCTTTGTACCCAGGGCTCTTATAGACCTCGATATACACAGTAGAGACTATTCTTTTGCCATTTTGATTCATGGACCTTGTTTTTCTTTAGAGAATCTCCTCTAAGTGTCTTCAAAGCACTATGCTCTGTAACTTTATTAACTTGGATCCTCAGGGTACCTGGTAACTGAAGGTAAATCTAGAACCTCTTTTTGTTCCTCTGAATGGTTGAAGAGCTTTTAAGAAAATCTCTGTTATAAATGAGGAAATTGTGTTCAGAGAGGTTAAATAACTTGCCTAAGTTTACACAAAGAGACAATAGCTGAATGATATTTGAATTCAGTGGACCAGTAATTTTGAAATTGTGGTTTTGCGGAGCTCCCACAAACCCTCTTAGGTGTATTTATAATTCTGTGTGTGTGTATGTTGGGGGAGAGGGGATGTTGGTAATTACTCCTCTCAATAAATAAAATTATCACAAACCTAGTATAGAAAAGACCATTTTTGTATGGTGTGACTTATAAACTCTGAAAAAGTAATACGTATTTTTAATAAAATGCATAGGCAATTTTTGGATAAACTTTGATGTGACTAAGAACTCTTCTGGGAAACTAGTTACGAGGTACCTCCTTTAGACCCCTGCAAGAAGGGACCTAACCTGGGGCTCCTTTGTTCTAGAGGACCCCACTCTGGTCCTCCTATGACCATGTCACTCTCCACAGTGTGAGGAATACACAGGCCAAGAGTGCATGCCCATGGGTACCTAGCCACCACCTCCTTTCTAGGCTATGCTATATCTACTATAATCTGTGTATTCTCTGCCCAAATGGCTTTTAGCTTGCTTCCAAGGCTGTTGTGAGCTTCTTCCCTGTGCCCATCCAAATAAGGGAGGACCGTCTTCTGGTGTACACATCCCTAGGCCTGAGGTAGCTGAAGGCCAGGGTAGAGGTATGGACAGAACTTAGATATGCGAGCTGGGGTGTCCATACATCTGCATGAAAGATTCCTTAAGATGCAATTCAGAGAAGCTGGGGGTGGGAAAAGATAAGGGACAAGTTAAGGACCAGCTCTCCTGGAACTGCCACCTTTCAGTACAGAAATCCAATGATTCTGAAAATTCTGAGTTAGAATCTGATCTTCTAGGTTTTTATGAAAGTTATTTTGTCAAGGAGAATATATTTTGTTAAACAGTTTGTTAGCTTGGTTTGTACCTTTTAAATATTAAGACATAAGATATATGGACTTGCATGTGTACTCTTGCCTCAGGCCCTGCTAATGGTAGAAGTGAGATTCCTGGTTCCTGCCTCATCTGGATGACTATCAGCTTGAGATCAGACATTCTTTTCCTGGTATCCAATTTAACAATAATTATCTAACTATTCTCTTTTCCCACAAAACATCCTTACAATGAGGTTTCTTTTGAATTGACCTGTTTTAGGTCTCTCTCCTTGTAAGTTTGAAATAAAACTTTGACACCTACTTATAATTATATTAAGTAAAAAATGTTAAACAATCCAAATCTCAATTTCAACTAGGTGCATTCTGTTTTTAATCTATATTAAAATTTTTAAATTTTTAAACTTTCGGTAAATAATTTTTTCACCAAATGTTTTTCTAGCCAAACAAAATGATTGAAATCCTCCACATCAGAGCATACTATGCCTATGAAATAAATAGATAGATAGACAAATAGATGAAAGGAAGGAAACATGGGTGGATGGATGGATAGATAGATGGGTAAATAGGTAGAGAGACAGACAGATAGATTTTTTTAAAGTAATTTTTGTTGATTGTAAGTATTTTGTCCTACGCAAGGGTCAAATCTACAACCCACAGACAATGAAGCTAATGCAGCATGTCTTGTGCTATGATAATGTAGTACAGTAGATAGAGACTAGGTTTTAGGTTCATGTAGGCCTAAGTTAGCATCTTTGCTCTGTCACTAACTGGTTATATAATTTTAACAATTTACAAGAGCTCTAAAATTCAGGTTTTCTCACCATCAGATAGAGAAAATATACTCGTTTCTCTCTATAGGAGAGCAACTGGTTCTAAAAGTATTGTTTATAAGTATTAGAAATTTTATTGTTCATTGTAATTTATGTAACATCTACAAGATTTTAATTAATTAAAAAGTGGACTCAAGCATTAAGCTCATAATAGGCTGTAATATGCATTCATAATTGGATTGTGTATAAAACTGTAGTATCAGTCCTTATACCAATAAACAGTATTTATATTTTACAACTTGTTTAGAGGCTAGGTAAATTATCATAAAATGGTAGCAATCTTCTGAAAGGTTTGAGTGTCATTCTTGGACAAAATAAGATTGACTTGGTTTTAGAAAGGAAAACTCACTATATTTTAATATATGAACATAGGATATGAAAGCCCACAAAGAAGAGATTAAATCAAATGTTTGTTTTGTGAGGCTTAGGCAGACTAACATATGTCAATCATTTACTACAGCGCACATTTCATAGTAGGTGATCAATAACTATTATTTCTCTCTCTTTTTTTAAAGATTGGCACCTGAGCTAACAACAGTTGCCAATCGTCTTTGTTTTCCTTCTTCTTCTTCTTCTCCCCAAAGCCCCCCAGTACATAGCTGTGTATTCCAGTTGTGAGTGCCTCTGGTTGTGCTATGTGGGAGGCTGCCTCAGCATGGCCTGATGAGCAGTGCCATGTGCATGCCCAGGATCCGAACAGGCGAAACCCTGGGCCATCAAAGCCAAGTGCAGGAACTTAACCACTTGGTCACGGGGCCGGCACCTCTCTTTTATCTGCAGAGACTTAGTGTTCTCTGTATGAACATGATGTCTCATCATTTAACATGCTACCTGATATGCCCCTACATTTTCAAAAATCTCCTCATGAAATGTCTATCTTCCTAGGAGGTCTGACATTTTAAGTAGTTTTAAGTTAATATCTTTTTGGTAAGGAATTTGCTGATAAAAGACAGGAAATTCCAGGGGGGTATTTTTGTTTTTTTGTGTTTCTTTGGCAGCTAAGAGCAGAATATATTTCAAGGAGAGGGATTAATAAACTCATAGATACTGACAGAAGAGGAACCATGAAAGCCGTGCTAATGAATTTGAAAATTATCCTGTAGTCAGTGGGGATTGAACACTATAATCTGCAGAATGACATGATCAGTCTTAATTTCGGGGGCATTGAAAAAGAGAAGAAAAGCAAAGAAATTGAAGACAGAGGATCAGCGAGGTGCTCATCGGCTAATTCAGGCCAGAGGGCATGAGAACCTTAAATAAGAGTTTCTGGAGGGATGAAAGGGCAGATTTGAGAAGCATTTTAGAGTGAAAACTTATAGAACTTGGTAATGACTTAGTTAAAAAGATTAGGCTAATTTTGGCATTTCTTGCTTGGGCAAATAAGTGAAAGTTAAGTGATTTATTAAGATAAGGAATATGGGAAGTAGAGAAAATTTGGAGGTTAGGTGAAGAGGCAATGATGAGTTGATTTCTTTGAAAGTTTTTATTTTATGCTGAAACTACCCAGAAAATACATTGACAATTTAAGATGATACCAACACATAAAGGCGGGCTGAAGAAGAAATGTAACAACCTGATAAAGAACAGTAGAAGAAAAAGATATAAGTTACAACAGCCAAAAACGAAGAGAATTTTAAGAATGAAGAAGTGATCAAGAATGTCATATTCCTGTCAGAGACAAAACAGTTTAGATTACTATAAGAAAATATAATTAAGTTTGAGAGGATGTATTCCTGAACCAAATTAAGAGATGGTCACTATGTTGGTGAGATCCAATGTGGGTTAACGTGGTCTGAGAATCCACTGAAGGAAGACAAAATAGTTAGAAAATGTAAAAGGTTTTCATAAAGTTGATGATGAAGAAAAAGAGAAATATTGACTGATACCTTGAAATTGAGAAATAACTGGAAAAATTTTTCTAAGGCAAATTAATTCTGCTGCAGAGTAATTGGGTAAGAATTCAAAATCTCTGAGGTTTTTATTAATTTGAAATATCTTGCTCATGTGATCCAAGCCAAATTTCTAATTCTAATAATGTCATGATATTTTTGCATTATGAATATTCCTTAACCAAGTTTCTTCTTCTGCATGTGCCCTTTTCAAGTGAGTGGCAATATGACTTTCAGACGGTATCTGTCTAGCTCTCTACTATTTTTTTCAATGTTCCTGTGTTAAGTTCATATTTACTATAAAAGAATTATACTATGTCATTATAGTAACAATTATAGTGATTCTGCCAGATGTCGGAAACAAAAGAAAATTACAAATTCCTTCACCGCTCTATAATCCCACTTTACCTCCCTGCTACCTCTCAGAACAATATTGCTGATCGTTCCTCCACAACTTTGTTTATGCTTTTCTTGCCCTATATGCTATCTCTTTTCTTTTCTCCTATTCAAATTTCACTCATTCTTGAAGGTTGGGCTAAAACTCTGACTCTTCTGTAAAGCTTCCTACGACAACCCCAGCCTACCTGGCTGGCCCCTTCTCTGATATCCTATAGTACTTAAGCATACTATAAAAAGTGACATTATCATATGGTATCGTCTATTTTTCTCTCTTTGGTTTATATTCACGAGTCTCTTCTCACCGACTTGATTGTGAGAACAGTGAGCTAATCTTATGCTTCTTTAGTCCTGGGCTCCAATCCCTACTCCAAATCTTCCTTCAATTGCTACAAGTGTATAAGGAAGGGTTGGGCACAAAAAAAACTTTAATCAATACTTTTTTTAACACCTTGAAGTAGATAGATTATCATGTATAGAGGCATAATGTACCTAAAACAGACACTTTTCCTTATCGGTGCTTCTAAATTTCGAGACATGATAACTTTGGGGAAGAAAAATAATCGTGTATACATGTGCTTAAGCTGAGATTTCCAAGAGGATATAGTGCTTTATGAGTTATTTCAGAAATTTTATCAGCAAGAAGCATATTACATTTCTGGCAGGGAAAGTGCAATTGAGAGTTCTCAAAGTCTGTTTAAATAAGTTTGATATTTTTCCCCATAAAGAAAGAAATACCAAGTTTTTCTGAACATCTTGAAAAGAACAGATTGTAATGGCATACAAACCTTAGTGCCTAATTATATCTGCCATTCAACTGAACTACCCTATAAACACATTCTAATCTAATCTAAAACAGCAATGGTCAGCATTTACAAAGGTTAATTTGAATGATTTCATGTGGCTCTGAACATAACAGATCATTTTTGTACATTATCTTAGTTTCCTCTTCCAACCTCGCATTTGAAATTGTCAAGTTTAAATTACAAATGCACGGAACTATCCAAAACACTTTAAATAGCTAGAAAACTTGTCTAGCTTCCAAATGAAAAGAATATGTAGGGCTACATGAGACAGAGTGGGCATTTTGAATAAGTATGGTGGGGTCCTTAGTGATATCTCACAACTTTGAATGAGTAAAATTTTGTTTCATTTTCATCCTTTTTGTGGTTTTAACTCTCATATTTCCTTGGCTTTTTGGTACTTCTTCCCTTACCACAAATATAACCATACGTGGCTATTATGTGATCTCATGATTCTCTGGCTTTCCACATAAAGTAGCACAACGTTTTAGATCTTAACCTTCCTTCCCTTCTTCTCCCATCAAAATTTACCTGTGTCTCACATCCTCAGGTCTTTCTCTCTGAAAATTAGCAGTAAGACATTACACAAATAAATCAACTCTGATGCAATACTGTACCTTAATACAATCAAAATGCAAACACCAGGAAATCCTTAAGGAATTAATCTAATAGATATATTTGTAGTCCCCAGCAGAGGCTTCAGTTGGTGGGAGAGCCGTGTGTTTTTCTGTAGAAGAGATATGTGGCATTTCCTAAACTTTGGGCTAATATAGATGAAAGGCTGTCACTAAAGCTTCCTTTGATAACTATAGTTATAACGAGCCAGAGTGAGAACCCTCCTAAGTTAAGGACCCATTAAAGATAAGACACAAAGTAAATCATAGCAAAAAGAAGAAAAGGAGAACTTTCAAAATCAAGGGCTAATTTTCAACACTTGACTACTCTCTATAATTACGGTTCTTAAACTTAGATGTACATTCATCACTTGGGCAGCTTGTTAAACATCACCATTTCTGGCCTCTACCCTCGGAGAGTTTAATTCAGTGTGTCTGGTGTATAGACCAAGAATCTGTATATTTTTAATGATGCCCCAGATGATTCTAATATAGGTCCTCTGAGGAATGTACTCATACAACCGCTTCAGTAAAATTGTAACTGTATATGGATCCGTCTTAGTATGTTTTCTGTCATTTCCTTGTCAAATGTAACCTCCTCTCACAATTATCTTACTTTTTGATCCAATTTAGTCTTAAGGAATGTCCTCAAAAAGTTTGATTAATCATTTTTGACCAAGTTTTATATATATACTTCTATATATAATTTATATGTATCTTTTTATATTTTATATATATTTTTATATATATTATATATATATATATATACATACACACACACACCCCCCCCCGATATAATGACAATATAGAATCCCAGAACCTCGACTCCTTTTGGAAAAGAAAATTAGATATGTTTGTGAATTATTCCTCCAAATAATATGAAGGAAGACTATGGAAATGGAAGCAAATCAAATATATACTTTATGATATGTAATTTTCTTTCATTTACTTCAGCACTCTTAATGTGGTATACTTCTGGGCATTAATTTTAAACAATACCCTTAGGTGATCCAATTGCCCTATTCAAGAATGCATACTCCAGGAGTGGTTAGCTAGCTTTTTCATAAAAGCCCACACTATAGAGGTAGCTACTGTAAGTCATTCCGTTATCATTATCTCTGATCAACACAGGAGGTTTTGTTAATTAGCATATTGGGTGTTGTAAATAATTTTTAATTGGTGAAATTTTGAGTGTTCCAGCTATCTGGATTGGCTAGATAGATTTTAGAGTCAGTATCACTGTTTTATCTTGAGTTCCCACAAAAAGCAGTGACTAACAATATGTGTCCAGGTTGATTATTCTTGTAAATGATCCCAGGGAATTGGAGCAGAAGACAAGGAAGAGTGAACTAGGAAGGAGAGATGGCCAATGGCGGGGTTGAGTCAATGAGTTTATGACTGCTGTGGGCAACCAGGAACAAATCATGCCGGGGCCCTTTGAGGAGCTGGGCAGATTATGCCTGAGAATCACCCCCCTGAGGGATGGAAGAGAGGAGTATTTATCTTCCAGCTCGCATCCTCTGTAGGGTGCTGCTACCCTCTTCCAGGTTTGATCATGTGAAAGTGCTGAGCAGACTTCTGCAACCATAGATTTAGTGAAGCCTTGGAGCAGAAGATGAAAGAGACATGGTTCAGCCAAAAGGTGACCCTGTCAGTTTACACCCTCGTGAAGCTGGTTGCCTAAGTAGCCGGTGGAGTAAAAGTTGAGCTGAGAAGATATGAGCTGAGGAATAAGCGGTATCTGATATGCCCATCCACACATGGACCACGTAGTGACTTTGTTAAATAGCATAGTGGTTGTTACAAATGGATTTTCATTGGTGAAACTTCTAGAGCTCAAAATATGTGCATTGTGTAGAAGTATTTTAAGATCATTATCATACTTCCACACACAGGGTATAAAAATATAGTGACCTCAAGGGCCTGGACCATTAAAGATGGCCTGTTAGGTTTGATTTGTAAACGGTTCTGTGTCTAGCTACTGACTTTTGAGGAGTCTTGGTTTCCAGGCTTTGAATAGACATAAGTGAATTGCTTTATGCAAGATGACATTAGAGCACCTAAAAGGAAAATCATCTGAGATTAACTTATCTTACATTTTAGGTCTGCTTGTTAACAAATGTCTGTCCACGTGGCAGAATTTAGCCTGATACTTGCTTTCATTTTATAACATTCAGGTGACAAGATTGTGGGGAAGCAACCTTTTGCTCTTACCAACTTCTAATTCTTGGAAGCTATTGCTATATATGCAAAATAATCTAATAATTGTACATGGCCATATTATCTTAACTCAGTGTACAATAGAATACAAACATCTTATATCTTTGAAATATGTTTCGAGAAGTTATTTATTATTCATTTAAAGTATCTGGAATAAATATGTAAAAAAATTGCCCATAGCTTTCAAAAATTTGAAAGATGATACCCCGTGAGAGCCTTGTACTTCTGGCCTTCTTGTATATATACAGTGAAAGGTTTTTAGAAAATTCTCAACTCAGAAAATTAATTATATGTGGTACTGTAGCCATGATGTAAAAGGAAAGAGTGAAATTATTTTTAGAAATACAAATATGCCTAATCAAAAACTTTCCCAATAATAACGACCATTTATTGTGGGATTAAATATCACGTGTTAGAACTCAAAGTGAGGTTTTGAAAATATTTTATTATTTTGGCTAGAATAAGAATAGCCCAAATCTTGCCCCAGCAATCATCCTTCCTTACCATGAAGCTCCAACTAAAGCTTTAAAACCAAGAGAAAAATAGCAAAATTATAATGAAAGTACAGCTTTATTATTAGTTGGTGCTGTGCCCAATATTCTCAGTAAATAGAAAAGGCAAAGCTTGTTTGGGGCATTCTATTTAATCTTGAGAACTGAATGGGACAATGATTTCCCTTTAAGCCAAATCTTGGAATACTATCACCTTCGGGTGATCTGATATATCTAAAAATTAACCTAGTCCTATATCCAGAAAGAGAAAAAGTTACAGATATGGAAGAACACGTAATTGGAGAGGGAGTGTGCAAAGAGGATTAGAGTCAGATGAGGGAGTAGAAACATCCTTTTTCTATGAAGCTATGCATGTGTAAAGCTTACTCATGGTTCATTGCTAAGTGCTATATGTAGAATATGTCATTTTATTACTCCCAGAAGTTTTGGTAGGTAGTTATTATTATCCCCTAGAATAGATGAGGAAACTGAGACATAGATAGTTTAAATGACTTGCTCAAAGTTGCACAGTTAATAATTAGGTCTTGGTGATTCTAAAATACATAGCCTGTCCACTATGTAATCCAAGTTTGAGGGATCTATTACATCACCATTTCCCAAAGTTTCTCTTTAAAATATTAGTACTATCAGGTGTTCCTTTAAATAAACGATTCTACATAAGGTGAAGATTTATTCCGCCCTTTTGAAGATGTATAAAATAGTCATATATTAAAGGTTCAGTGAATTCCTGTAGTCAAATGTCATATTTAATATTTTTAAAGGTGGCATTACTTAGACATGTTTGACCATGAAACACTTTTCCATGTAGCACATATTAATATACTTATGAAAAGAGGAGCCTTATATTTTATTTTCAGTTGAAATCAGATCCCCAGCATTGAGCTTAAATAAGCTATTAATGATAGGTGCAATCAGAGAAGGCATTCTTTCATTTATCGTCATGCATTTATTTTTCATGACTTATTGTTAGAATCTATGCTAACTGATAGAGAGAAAGATATGAATAGGCCAGAGTCACTGTCTTTAAGGGACTCTCAGTCCAGTAGCAAACTATAAGAACTGGGAATTTCTCTCTGTTGGTTAGCTGCAGATTAGTTTCATGCAGAGTAATTCTATGTCAGGTGCTTGATCTCTGAGGAGATTGCTGGCTAAGCTAAGTTTTAGTCTGAATTTAGATGATTACCAAAAGCATGTATAATTTTACTCCAGATGGCATCTTTTTCTTCTCTCTAATCCCAATCCTAGCCCAAGCAAATTATTAAAAAAACAAAACAAAAGCCAGCAACCACAATGACAGTCATGTTTAAAACAAAATAAGAATGACGTTGGTCCAGAAATGGAAGAGATACATGGAGTGACTACAATTAAAATATAGTGTTTGAAATAAAATACTCAATAGATTATTTTCTCTACCAAAGAGAGTAAGAGAATTAACAAATGGAGGTATAATAGTGTACTGAGAAATTTACCCTGGATACGGTAGAGAACAAAAGAGATTTAAAATATGAAAGCGAGGTTAACAGACTTGGAGAATAGATTAAGAGGCTTCAACTATATTTTGATTAGAATTTAAAGAAATAGAGCAAAGTAACTATACTTTGACTAGTTGAAAAATACAAATTAAAGTTATATTAGCTGAGACTATTTCTCTTTCTAAATGTTTAGCCCATTACTTTTTAGTCTTCCTTCTTCTATTACAGGGGTCAGCAAGTACAGCCCTGGGGCCAAATACAGTCCCCCACTTGTTTTTCTATGGCCTGTGATCTAAGGATAATTTTTACTTTTTAAAATAGTTGAAAAAATAATAATAACGTTTTGTAACCAATCACAGGAGAAATTGAAATAGAGAACTTTATTACTCACAGGTCCTGGAGGAAGTACATGGCTTGCCTTGAGGGGCCACATGGAGATGTCAAGGCACAAGAGCCATAGGATGTGAAGTACATGCCTTTATTAGGATCTGTGGGTGGAGTCCTTTGGAGTTCCCAGGCTAAGGCTCCGTTACTTAATTCCACCCAAAAGAGTGCCATTCTGGTAAGTTCCACAGGGGTCTTATCTAAGGGGCACACATGAGAAAGGCCCTGGGAGGCAAAGGAGACTGTTGATCACAAGGGCTGTTGGGGAAGTCATATGAGTCATATTCTTGCATTTGCTTGTCACTCTGAAGTCTGTTATTTAGGGGATGTGCTTGCCTGAGGGAGCTAGTGTCAGTTTAAGGTCCCTGCAGGCTGCTTGGCCAAACAAAATGGATGCCAAGGCAGCAATAAGATGGAGTAGTTTAGCTAAACTCTCAACATCCCATCATTTTTATACTTAAGAGTTATTCATCTTTACTAGGTACTCTGGCTGAGGAAAAATGCAAACAAATAAATTACAAAACTAGCAACGAACATTTCCCGCTTAATCTTCCAGTTAATTTCTAAATTAGGCTGCTAACTACCTAAGACCATCAAGCACCCGCTGCTCTTTAAATTTCCTTCATTACTTCCCTGTCCCTACCCCCTGATAGACTCAGAATATCACTGGATATTAACTCCAAAATGAACTAAATATTTCAAACATGTTTCTTTCTTAATACCAATAGTTGTGAAGTATGCAGAGCATTAAACCATCCTAGCAGGCAGGAATACTATAAAAGCAGGTAGCTTTTTTTCATCTTCTGTGCTGGGTAGGTTTTTGAAAAATCAAATTCTTTTCCCTCCAGGGTACTTTCATTGGGACAGTTAATGTAATTTCTTGCTGCTCTATACTTTTCTCCTTTCATTTTTTTTCCTCTGACTACAAAGTTTAAAGGATTTCAAAAAATATTTTATGCTGCTGACTATAGATAGATTTATTGTGGAAGTTACACTCACTAAATTCTCATCTTATCCCTGTTCTCCTCCACATCAAAGGATGAGGCAAAGGAGTGCTCTTGCTGAAAATCCTCTTTAGTTTATCCAACTGCTAAATTATTTACCACTTTGGTTTCTGTATAAAATCTTCTGATATAAATGAAGGCCTCAGCAATAAAGTGTGATTACTCTTTAGAGCTCAAATGATCACTGGTCAGAGATGTATTATGAGAATGATTTTGTGTAAATTACCTTTTGTAGAAAAAATATATAGTGTCTTAAGAATCCTGTTCAAAATGATTTGCTGTGAGACATCCAAGTATACTGTGGGTCGTATTATGACCCCTAACAATTTACTAGACATAGTCAAATATGACAGAATACAGCTAGTTTCTTTGTTCAACATCAACATTAGAAATAATTCTATGTTACACCTTTAATCCTGTATGGCATGAGGCATTTACAGATTTAAATACAACATTAACTTCTCATTCATGGTCAGACTCTGTCCCTATATAATCTATTTCTTTTCTTCAAACTGATTTGTTAGTTGTTTTAGCTATACTCTCGATAAAGTCCTGATCACAGAGCTAACCTGTTTTTAGAGACCTGTTTTTAGCTTTGTTTTCTTTTCCGTTGAAGATGTAGCATCATTGACTTGGTGTGTAAAAGTGAAAGGAAAGCAAAGAAGATATGAAGAACCAGATTTCTAAGTGCAGCTCTGCCACCAATGAAAGGAAGTAACTTGGTTTTTCTGAGTTTCAATGCCTTCAATTGAATACTGTAGATTTTGAACTGCTAGCTCTCTAAGAATTTCTGAATATCCACAATTATCATTAACTGATGTAAAGTAGAAATAGTTTATATTGAAATAAATATATACAAGGATAAATGACAATTAGTATTAAAATATATAGAAAATAGCAACATCTATGAGCGAGGTGGAAAAAGGAAGCATAGCTTTTGGAAGCAGGATTACATAAGGGTTAGAAACGTAAGCTTTGGTCTCAAACTCAACTGAATTTTTATCGGTAAATGGTAGTGGGAGCAGCAGAATACAAATCATGTAAGATACTGTAATTAATGTAAAGATTTTGACTTTTCCTGTGAGTAAGATGGGAAACCACTGAAGGATTTTGAGCATAGTAATGACATGATTTGACCTATAATTTTTAAAGACCATTCTTGCTGCAGTGTCTAGAATAGACTTGGGGCAGAGGGAGCAAGTAGAAATAGATAGACAATTTTGGAGGCTCTATTCATTTTGAGAGATTACCAAATTTTATGACGAACTGGATATGCAGTGTGAATGAGAAGAATCAAAATTGATGCCAGAGTTTTAGCTTGAGCAACTGAGTGGTTGGCGCTATAATATTAATGATACAGAGGGTGATGTGGATGGAATAACTTTGGAGAGAAGCTGCATAGAGTTGTTTCACATATTTTAATTTGATATATATGTTAGACATTCAAACAAGCATGAAAGTAGGCAATTAGATATATGAGTCTGGAGGTAAGGAGCGAATTCCAGGTTAGAGATGTAGATTTGGGAGTCACCCATGGGACTGGTCAAGATCACAAAGGGACTAGGTAAAGACAGAAAATGGAAAAGGTCATCCCAAGAATAGTTGATGTTTTTGATGTTCTGCACATATCTCCTTGGCACTTATCATTTTGGGCAAAATAGCTCAACTTCCAAGGGTCAGCACCTATGTACCTTTTTTTAGGATTATCTCTGGACACTAGAGGGCACTCTGTCCTTACACATAGAAACATGATAGTTGTGAATTTTTAATGCCACTTACCCGGGAGTAGCTGATAACCTGTAAGAGCTGATAGAGAAATATGTTCATTTCCTTCACCCCTTATGTGAGATAACTACAAGGCATGCGTTCTACACTGCCTCTCATAGATCCCCAGTGGAATTAAGCTCCTCTAGCACACAATGGAAACTTGCTTGATAAATCACCCTACATTTTTCTTCTTTCCTTGTTTTATTTATTTACTGATATTTATTCAGGATCTGCTCCAGGGGAAAAAACGATGACACTGAAATACTGCAATATTTGGATGAGGAACAAATGAGGAGTAACCATCAAGATGGCTGAAAAGAAGTGGTTAGTGAGATAGAAGAATACTTTATCACCTGTGTTAGATGATACTGATAGGTCATGTAAGATGAGGACTGAGAGTGGCTGTTAGATTTATCATTATATAAGCCATTGATGAACTTGGAAATAATGGTGGGGCAAAATTTTGATTGAAATGTGTTCAAGAGAATGAAAGAAGGAAATTTGAAGAAAGCAAGTCATCAACCACTTGTTCAAGTAGTTTTGCTGTAAGGAGGATGGGTAGAGAAATGGGTAGTAGCTACAGAAAGATGTGGAATCAAAAACATTTGTTTTACTTTACTTTATTGAGGTCATATTGGCTTATAGCATTGTGTAAATTTCAGGTGTACATTATTATATCTCATTTTCTGTATAGACTGCATCGTGTTCACCACCAATAGTCTAACTTTAATCTGTCACCATATGTAGGTGTCTCTCTATCCTTTTCACCCCCCGCCCCCATCTCTTTCTCCTCGGTAACCACTAATCAGTTCTCCTTATCTGTGTGTTTGTTTATCTTCCACACATGAGTGAAATCATACTCATGATTTCTTGTCTTTCTTTGTATGACTTATTTTGCTTAGCATAATATCCTCAGGTATTTTGATGGACCCAAGGTCCATCAATGTTGTTGCAAATGGTGCAATTCTGTCTTTTTTATGGCTGAGTAGTATTCAGTTGTATATATACCATTTCTTCTTTATCCATTCATCTGTTGATGGACACTTGGGTTGCTTCCACATCTTGGCTATTGTGAATAATGCTGCAATGAACATAGGGATGCATAAATCTCTTTGAATTGTTGATTTCCTGTTCTTTGGATGAATGCCCAGTGCTGGGATAGTTGGATCATATGGTATTTCAATTTTTAATTTTTTGAGAAATCTCCATACTGTTTTTAATACAGGTTGCACCAGTTTGCATTCCTACCAGCAATGTACAAGTGTTCCCTTTTCTCCACATCCTCTCCAACACTTGTTATTGCTTATCTTATTAATTATAACCATTCTGATGGATGTGAGGTGATATCTCATTGTAGTTTTGATTTGCATTTATCTGATAATTAATGATGTCAAACATCTTTTCATGTTCCTGATGGCCATCTGCATATCTTCTTTGAAAAAATGTCTGTTCACATCTTCTGTCTGTTTTTTGATCAGGTTTTTCATTTTTTGTTGTTGTTGAGTTCTTTATATAGTTTGGAAATTAACCCCTTGTTGGATGAATGATTCTCAAATATTTTCTCCCAGTTGGTGAACTGTCTTTTCTTTTTTTTTTTCCTTTGGCTGTGCAGAAGGTTTTTAATCTGATGTAGTCCCATTTGTTTGTTTTTTCTTTTGTTTCCTTTGCCTGAAAAGACATGGTGTTTAAAAAGATACTGCTAAGACTGATCTCAAAGAATGTACTGCCTATATTTTCTTCTAAGAGTTTTATGGTTTCAGGTCTTACATTCAAGTCTTTAATCCAATTTGAGCTAATTTTTGTGTATGGTGCAAGATGACGGTCTGCTTTCATTCTTTTTCATGTGGCTGTCCAGTTTTCCCAATGCTATTTATTGAAGAGACTTTCCTTTCTCCATTGTATGTTCTTGGCTCTTTTGTCAAAGATTAGGGGTCCATAAATGTGTGGTTTTATTTCTGGGCTCTCAATTCTGTTCCATTGTTATGTGTGTCTATTTTTCTGCAAGAAACATGCTGTTTTGATTACTATAGCCTTGTAGTAGTTTTAGATCACAGAATTAAAATGATGTTTTCATAGTAACAAGAATGATCCAGTAGAGAGGGAAGTTTTGATGACTAAAGAAAGTGGAAAAATTGTTAGAGTGATATTCTCAGGTAGTTTAGTCTAGATGAGCTAGAGGGCACAGAGTAGTTGGCCTTAGAAAGGAGCACAGAAAAGTTACTCATAGTAATGTAAGAGAAAGCAGAGTATATTGGAATAGATGCAGGTAAGTTGTGTGGTGACACAAGCATAAAAGTCTGAAAATTATCTTCAGAGTGCAAGATGGGTTGCCTGGAAAATGATGCAGTTGGCTCTAGTGATCACTTCCATCTCCCAGGAGGTTGGGCTGCATCTGAACTCAGCTTCATAAGTGAGTGTGGCTTTCTTTCCCATTTTCCAATCAAGTAGGAAAGGCTGCATCTTTTCTCTGGTCCTCAAGATACCAGGCAATTCACTTTCCAAGATAGCTCTTCCAAACAGCTTTCACCTAAGCTCAGACATCCTGACACTCAAATAGTCTGATTATCCTCCCCAAAATAAAATTGCTCTCATGCGTGCTGCTGTATAACATATTACCACTAACTGAGCAGCTTAAAAGAACACTATTTATTATCTCACAGTCCTTTAGGTTGAAAGTCTGTGTGAGAGCAGATGGGTTGATGGGTTTTCTGCTTAGGGTCTTACAAGGCCAAAAGCAAGGTGTCAGTTTATCTGAAGGCGCTGGGGAAGAATTCCCTTCCACGCTCATTCAGGTTGTTGGAAGAATTCAGTTAGTTTTAGCTGTAAGACTGAGATCCTTGTTTGCTTGCTGGGGGCTAGACTTGGCTCTTAGAGGTTGTTCTCAGGTATGTTCTGTGTGACGCTCTCCATCATCAGTACTAGCAATAGAATATCTCTCTTGAGTTAAGTCTT
The DNA here is from genome assembly GCF_041296265.1 of Equus caballus. Taxonomy (NCBI): domain Eukaryota; kingdom Metazoa; phylum Chordata; class Mammalia; order Perissodactyla; family Equidae; genus Equus; species Equus caballus. Next base: position 83,643,180 of record NC_091715.1, read on the forward strand.
TCTCAGGCTGCTTCCAATCTCTCTGCAGCTTCTCCTCGCTTTTGAAAATGGCCAGAAAGCTCTTGGCTTTTAAAGAGCTCACGTGATTATGTTAGGCCCACCTAGATACTCTTTCTTAAAGTCAGATGATTAGTGAACTTAATTACATCTGCAAAATCTTTTTTGCCATGTAACATAACATAATCACGGGACTGACATCAGGGAACAAATGTCATTCTACCTATCACAGTCCATTTTCTGCTTCCTATGCTTTATGTCGCTTTTATGTGAAAAATATATCTGATCCATCCAAAATTCCCCAAATTTTCGTTTCATTATAGTATCAACTCAAGTCCAAAATTTCATCATTTACATCTAAGTCTTACTATCTCATCAACTGAAGTTGAAAATCTCGTATAGCTTCTCTTAGCTATAAAGAGAAGCAGAATACACTACCCCAAAATATCTCACTTTGGCATAAGGATTATTTTGACCTGAAGGCAATTGAGAAGAAGGAGCTACAAAAGCACTCACCCTCTCCTCCTAAAGCAGGACATAAATTAAAAAACGTGTCCCTCTCCCCCTCTCTACCGGGAAGGACAAAGGTTAACCCCCAATATAATTTTAGACTCATTAATGGAGAAGATACAGACTTATATCTGCCTAACAAACTTTACTTTTACTTGCATGGCTTTTTCTGGTTACTTCCCCATAACTGGCCTCCCCATGTTACTGAGCCAGGTTCATTTTGCCCACCGCATGAAACATCAACCACTGAGACAACAAGTTTGAAGCAGAGAAAGGATTTATTCACAAGGCAGCCAAGCAAGGAGACAGGACAAATCTCAAATACACCTCCCCAAAAATGAGGATTAGGGATACTTATGGAATAAAGGGGGCAGGGTGGTCTGAATTGTGGGGTAGACGATTGGAGGTAAGGAAAAGTGAGGTAATTGATCATCTGTGTAAGTGTAGTCAAGCTTCATGGCTCTTCATAGGACACGTGTTCAGAAAATGGTTTCATTAGCATGATCTGAGGATGGAGATTTTGGCTCCCTGACATCAGGAGGTCACCTTTCCCACACCCATGCAGGCCCAGTTGTTGGGTTGATGATCGCAACCAGTTTGAACCAGGGGTCAACTCTTAGTTCCTGAGAAACAACTCAAGCATCTGTTACCATGGTGACCCAAGTATTAGAAACCTTGTGGGCTTTGCATGAATTGCACTAGCTTTCACTCCATTAGACAAAAGGTTGGTCCTATATCTTTCTGAGATAATTCTTTCTCTATTTTTAGCTTTTGCTAAAATGCCTGAGGGACAATGCTCTTAAACTTCCTAGAGGCCCTCTGGTTTGATTGAGAGAACGTATGAGTCACACCCTTAATCTATTCCAAGAACCTTTGTGTGATGACTGAATATTTTGATCTTTTACTCTTTCTAAGGTTTTAGTAAAAGGAGACAGAGCTTTTCCTTTACTCAATGCTCTCAGCAACCATTTCTTCCTTTTAGCATCTTACGTCATCTTGAGAGGCTGATAATTTTCAAAATCATCAGATGCTGATTCATTTTTGTTTAACAGTTCTTCTATCAATTTATCTCTCTCCTTTCTCATGTTATTTTAAGCAGCCAGGAGAAACCAGGCAGAACCTTCAACACCTTGCTCAAAAATCTCTTTAGCTATTTATCCAGGTTCATCACTCACAAGTTCTGCTTTCCACATAACTACAGGAAACCATTTTGTTAAACATTCTGCCACAATACAACGATCGTCTTCCTCCCTCCAGTTTCCAATTGGTTCCTCATTTCTTTCTGAACCTTCACCAGCAGTCTTTAATGTCATATTTGTATTAACAGTTTAGGACAATATAAACATTCTCTCTTATGCCCATGAAAATTTTTCTAACTTTCTCCATGTCCCAATTCCAAAACAACTCTCACATTTTTAACTGTTTTTTTATGACAGCAGCCCACTTCCAAATGCCAAAATCTGTATTAGTTTTTTATTGCTGCATTAATGAATGGCGACAAAATTCGTGGTTTAAAGCAATAACAATCTATTATCCTGGAATTTCTGTAAGTCAGAAATAAGAGCATTTACATCACTGGATTTTCTGATCAGGGCGTCCCCAGGCTGAAATCAAGCTGTTTGCTAGGATGTGGTTCTCATCTGGGACGTGGTGCTTTCTTCTAATCTCCCTGTTTGTTGCTAGAATTCATTCTCTTGTGGTTGTAGAACCGTAGACCCCATTTTCTTGCTGTCTGTTGTTCAGGGCCCATTCTCTCCTCCTAGAGGCTTTTGCCAGTTCCTTGTCAGGTGAAATCCATAGGCAGTTCACAATATGAATACTTACTTTTTTTCAGGCCAGTTGAAGAATGTTTCTTTGAGTTTCTTTTCTGTGAACAGCCAGAGAAAACTCTACTTTTAAAGGGCTCACTTGCTTAGGTTAGGCGTACATAGGATAATCTCAACATATAACTTAACATAATTACAAGACATATGTCTCGTCATATTTACAGATTTCATTCATACTGGAAGAGGAGGGGCTTACATAAGGGTAATGATTACGAGGGGACGTTTTAGAATTCTGCCTACCACACCCTATAAAACTGAAGAGCAGCCGTGAGGCAGGGTAACTACACTGGAATATAAATCCACTGTGTGTCTAATAGATTAGTTGGGCCTCAGCTTGCCTCTCCAGGAGGTGATGAAAGGACTGGGTAGGTCATATATTTCTTCTAATATTCTTTTTGCTGAACATCATTTTTAAATTTCATCAAGAAAGCTTATTTCTTAACTCGTTTTGTGTGACATTGTTGGATTCAAAAGAAATTTAATAATATTTTATTTAGCATGATATATCCATAATATTGTCATTTCAACAGGCAATCAATGGAAATAATTATTAATGAGATATTTTATGTTCTGTTCTTCTTACTCAGTGTATATTTAGTGTGTATTGTGCACCTATTGAAGATCTTAATTTGAAATAACCACATTTTTAAAAAAGCAATTTTTCATGCTTGCTGGAGATATAATTGACATATAATATTGTGTAAGTTGAAGATGTACAATGTCATGATTTGATAAACATATATTGTGAGATGATAACCACAATAGGGTTAGTTAATATCTCCATTACCTTACATAAGTACCACATTTTTTGTGTGTGTGTGTGGTGGGAACAGTTAAGATTTACTCTCTTAGCAACTTTCCAGTACATAATACAATATGTTAATTGTAATCACCAGGCTGTCCATCAGATCCCCAGAACTTATTCATCTTATAACTGGAAGTTTGTAACATTTGACCAATATCTCCCCATTTCTCCCAACCACCACCACTCTTGACAACCACCTCTCTACTATCTGTTTCCATGAGTTTGGCTTTTTTAAGATTCTACACTTAAGTAAGATCATAAAGTATTTGTCTTTCTCTGCCTGACTTGTTTCACTTAGCAAAATGCCTTCAGGGTCCATCCATGTTGTCCCACATGATAGGATTTCCTTCTTTTTTATGGCAGAATAATATTCCATCGTGTATGTATACTACATCTTCTTTGTCCATTCATCTGTTAATGGACATTTAGGTTGTTTTCAAGTATTGTCTATTGTAAATAATGCTACAATGAGCATGAGGTTGCAAATTTCTCTTTGAAATAGTGATTTCATTTTCTTTGGATATATCCAGAAGTGGGATTATTGGATCATATGATAGCTCTATTTTTAATTTTTTAAGAAACCTCCATATTATTTTCCTTAGTGTCTATACTGATTTACATTCCCACCAACAGTCCACAAGGGTTCCCTTTTCTCCACATTCTCACCAGCATTTATCTCTTGTCTTTTTGATAATAGGCATCTTAGGTGTGAGGTGATATCTTATTGTAGTTTTGATTTGAATTTTCATGATGGCTGGTGATATTGAGCATCTTTTTATGACCTATTAGGCATTTGTATGCCTTTAGAAAAATGTCTATTTACTTCCTTGGCTTGTTTTTCAATCACATTGTTTGATTTTTTTGCTATTGAGCTGTATGAGTTCCTTATATATTGTGAATATTAATCTCTTATCAGATAGATGGTTCCCAAATATTTTCTTCCATTCCATAGGTTACTTCTACATTTTGTTGGTTGTTCTTTTGTTGTGCAGAAGATATTTAGTTTGATGTTGTCCCACTTGTTTATTTTTGCTTTTGTTTGTGATTGTGCTTTTTGTGCCATATCCAAAAAATCGTTGTCAAGAGCAATGTCAAGGAGCTTTTTCTCTATGTTTTCTTCTAGAAGTATCATGGTTTCAGGTTTTACATTGCCTTTAATCCATTTTAGGTTAACTTTTGTGAGTGGTGTAAGATAAAAATCCAATTTCATTCTTTTTCATGTGATTATCCATTTCTTCCAACACCATTTTTTGAAGAGACTATCTTTTTCTCACTGAGTATTCCTGGCTGCATTGTCAATTAGTAGTTGACCCTATGTGCATGGATCTTTTCTGGGCTCTCAGTTCTGTTTCAGTGGTGTATGTGTCTATTTTTGTGCCAGTACCATACTGTTTTGATTACTACAGCTTTGTAATATAGTTGAGATCAGTAAGTGTGATGCCTCCTGCTTTATTTTTCTTTGTCAGGCTTGCTTTGGCTATTTGGGGTGTTTTGAGGTTCCATATGAATTTTAAATTGTTTTTTTCTATTTTAGTAAGAAATGCCATTGGAATTTAGATAGGGATTGCATTGAATCTCTACATGGCTTAGAGTAGTATGGACGTTTTAATGATATTAATTCTTCTAATCCATAAATATGAGGTATCTTTCCATTTACTTATGTCTCTTTTAATTCCTTTCACCAAAGTCTTATAGTTATCAATGAACAAAGATTTCATTTGCTTGGTTAAATTTATGCCTATTTTATTGTTTTTGATGCTATTGTGAATGAGATATTTTTCTTTATTTCTTTTTCATATATTTGGTTGTCAGTGTGTAGAAACACAACTGATTTCTGTACACTGATTTTGTATCCTGCCACTTTACTGAAATTGTTGATTAGCACTAAAACTTTATTGGTGGCATCTTTAGGATTTTCTACATATAAGATCATATCATCTGCAAAAAGAGATAATTTTACTTCCTCCTTTCCAATTTGGGTGTCTTTTATTGATTTGTCTTGCTTAATTGCTCTAGCTAGGGTTTACCATACTATGTTGAATAGGAGTGGTGAAAGTGGGCACCTTTGTTTTGCTCCTGACCTTAGAGGAAAAGCTGTCCACTTTTCACAGTAGGGCATGTTAGCCCTGGGTTTGTCATATATACCATTTATTATGTTAAAGTAAGTTCCTTCTATACTCAATTTGTTTAGGGTTTTTATTACGAAAGAATGTTGAATTTTGTCAAATGTTTTTTCTGCATCTATTGAGATGATCATATTTTTATCTTTCATTCTATTAATATAGTATATTACATTTATCGATTTTCATATGTTGAACCGTCCTTGCAGTACAAGGGAAAATATCATTTGATCATGGTCTATGATCATTTTACTGTACTGTTGAACTTGGTTTGCTGGTATTTTGTTGAGAAGTTTTGCTTTAATATTCAACACTGATATTGGCCTGTATTTTTTTTTCTTGTAGTATACTTATCTGGCCTTGGTATCAGGGTAATTCTGGCTTCATAAAATTAGTTTGGAAGTTTTCCCACCTTTTCAAATTGTGAAAGAGTTTGAGAAGCATTGGTAGTAATTCTTTAAATGTTTGGTAAAATTCACCAGTGATTCTGGGCTTTTCTTTGTTGGGAGTTTTTTTTTTTTTTTGTTACTGATTTAATCTCCTTACTAATAATTAGTTTGCTCAGATTTTCTATTTACTTATAATTCAGTCTTGATAGGTTGCATGTTTCTAAAAATTATTTTTTTCTAGGATGTCAAATTTGTTGATATATACATGTTCGTAGTATTCTCTTATGATTCTTTGTATTTCTGTGGTATCAGTTCTAATGTTTACTTTCATTCTGATTGTATTTATTTGTCTTCTCTACTTTTTTCTTAGCCTAAATAAAGCTTTTCAATTTTGTTTCTTTTCAAAAAGATGAGCTCTTAGTTTCGTTAAGTTTTCTATTGTTTTTCTGGTCTCAATTTCATTTATTTCTGCTCTGATCTCTATTTCCTCCCTTCTGCTAACTTTGGGCTTAGTTTGTTCTTCTTTTTGTATTTCCTGTAGTGTAAAGTTAGGGTGTTGATTTGAGATTTTTTTCTTAGTGTAGGTCCTTTATCTCTATCTGCAAACTTCCCTCAGAACTGCTTTTGCTGCTTCCCATTAGTTTTGTTATATTTTATTTCCATTTTCATTTGTTTCAGCATATTTTTTTGATTTCTCTTTTGATTTCTTCCTTTACTCATTGGTTGTTCAAATGTTTATTGTTTAATTTCCACATATTTGTGAATTTTTCAATTTTCACCCTGTTATTTATTGTTTCATACCATTGTGGTTGCAAAAAATACTTGATATAATTTCAATTTCTTAAATTTGCTAAGCTTTGTTTTGTATGAGCTAACATATTATCTATCCTGGAGAATATTCTGTGTGCACTTGAGAAGAATATATATTCTGCTTCTGTTGGATGGAATGTTCTTATATGTCTGTTAGGTCTATATGGTCTAAAGTATAGTTGAAATGCAATATTTCCTTATTGATTTTATGTCTGGGTGATTTATCCATTGCTGAAAGTTGGGTATTGGAGTCCCCTACTATCATCGTATTATGTATTTATCACTTTAGATCTGTTAATATTTGCTTAATATATTTAGGTACTCCAATGTTGGTTGCATATATATTTATGATAGTTATACCTTTTTGATGAATTGATGACTTTATCATTGTATAATAGCCTTCTTTTCCCTTACTACAGCTTTTTGACTTCAAATCTATTTTGTCTGATATAAGTATGACTATCCCCGCTCTCTTTTGGTTTTCATTTGCATGGCATAATTTTTTCTATCCCTTCACTTTGAACTGTGTGTCCATAAATATGAATTGAGTCTCTTGTAGACAGCATATAGTTGAGTCTTGTTTTTGTTATCCATTCAGCTAATCTATATCTTTTGTTTTGATAATTTAATTAAGTAATATTTAAAGTAATCATTGATAGGTAAGGACTTACTAACTTCATCTTTTTTCCAGATCTTTGTAGTTCTCTTATTCCTTTCTTCCTCTCTTGTTATCTTCCTTTGTGAATTGATGATTTCCTGTAGTTGTATGCTTGATTCCCACTCCTTATCCTGTGTGTATCTACTGTAGGTTCTTGTTTTGTGGATACCCTGAGGCTTACATAAAACATCTTATAGATATAACAGTCTGTTTTATGCTTATAACAATTTGTCATACAAAAACTCTACTTTTTTACTCTCCCTCCAACCTTTTATGTTTTTTAATGTTACAATTTACCTCTTTTTATATTGTGTGTCCAGTAACAAATTATTGTAGCTATAGTTATTTATAATACTAAGTTTGTTAACATACATATTAAAAGGTTAACACAGCATCATATTACAGTATTATTGTAGTCTACATTTGACTGTATACTTTTTCCAATGTATTTCGATGGTATGCCTACTCCATACTTCCCACTTTCTTCCTGCTAATGTTGCTTATTAGCATCCTTTCATTTTAGTGTGAAGATCTCCTTTTAGCATTTCTTTTAAGGCAGGTCTAGTTTTGATGAACTCCCAAAGCTTTTGTTTCTCATGTAAAGTCTTTATCTCTGCTTCATTTTTGAAGGATAATTTTACTGGGTAAAGTATTGTTGGTTGGCAGGTTTTTCTCTTTCAATACTCTAAATATACTATTCCACTCTCTACCAGTCTTCAAGGTGTCTGCTGAAAAATCCACTGATAGCCTTAAGGGGGTACCCATGTATGAGAGAATTTTTTTCTCTTGCTTCTTTTAAAATTCTCTCTTTTTCTTTGATTCTAGACACTTTTATTAAAATGTTTCTTGGAGAAGATCATTTTGGATTGAAATTTTCGGGCAACCTACTACCTAAATGAACTTGGATACCTAAATGTCTTCCCAGGTTTGGGAAGTTCTCAGCCATTATTTCTTTAAATAAAATTTTCACTCCCTTCTCCCTCTCTTCTCCTTCTGGGACTTCAATAATCAAAGATTGTTTCTCTTAAGTCATAGTTCACATAGGCTTTTTTCATTCTTTTTCCTTTGTTCTCCTCTGACTGGGTAATTTCAAAGGTCTTGTCTTCTACTTCCCAGATTTTTCTGCGTGATCTATTTTGATGTTGATGTTCTCTGTTGCATTTTTCATTTTGTTCGTTGCATTCTTCAGCTCCAGAATTTTTGTTTTATTATTTTTTATAATTTATAATTCTCTCTTAAACTTCTTATTTTGTTTATGTATTATTTCACTTATTTTATTAAATAGTCCTTTTGTGTTTTCTTGTAACTCACAGAACTTCCTTAAAACAGCTATTTTGAATTCTTTATCAGGTAAATCACAGATCTCAGTTTTGGGGTATTAGGTACTAGAAAATTATTGTGATGGTGTCATGTTTCTTTGATTTTTTGTTCTTCTAAATCTTGTGTTGCTGTCTACACATTTGAATTAGGAGTCACCTCTTCCAGTCTTTATTGACTCTCTTCAGGAGAGAAATACCTTCTGTCAGTCCTACTATGGATTATGATGCTATCTCAGACCTTTATGATGGGTATGCCTACTCCATACTTTCTACTTTCTCTTATGGAAGAATTCTTAAGCTTTTGTGCCTTCCCTTAATCCTGTAAAACAAGACTAGGCGCTGATGGTATCCCTTATGCTTTCTCTAGGGTGGTGCTGAATGCTCTAATTTGTAGTTTCTCCCAGGACTGCAGGTTCACTCCAGCTTTATGCACCTGCTCATTAGCCATCTGCCAAAGCTCTCTTTGCCACTGTTGGGAACAAATACAGAACATTTCACATGGTCAGAGTGTGTGTAGGTTGAAGTCTGTGGAGCACTGAGGTGCCCATGGACAGTTGGGGGGATCTGCAGGTGAGATATCCCTGGTAGCTCATGTTTAGGCTCTTCAGTGGAGCCTGTGTTGCAATCGATAGGATCCACATCTCTTTGACATGTTCCATCCTGAGCCCTGGCTACTGTTCTCCCAGCAGCTCACTGCCTCTGAATCATGAAGCTCAAAACTCAGTACTCTGGATGGTGTGAAAGGAATGGGCCTCATTGACAGCATCTTGCACAGCTGGGGAAGCTGGGCACTCACACACTCTTACTTTCTACTGCAAAAGAAATCATGGGCTGAGAAAGGCTCTCTTGGCACTGAGCTGTGCTGCCTTGGGGAAGAGGTGAAGCATGTAAAGTCAAACTATTCCTCTTACCCTCTTCAATGATCCAATCTCAGGATTTTTTGCTCCAACAGTGTGCTAGAACTTCTCCACTGAACTCCTGGAATTCCACACTGTTTTTTTCATCTATGAGTGGTTGTGAAAATAAGTATTCTTTGAGGGAAAGATGGTAAAAAACTTCTGTTCTGCCATTTTGATGACATCACTCTTTGATATCGTTGAATTAATTCTGAGCCTATAAGTGACAACTGTGAAGAGTTGCAGACCAGTTTGGTAGATATGATGGAAGGGACTGAAAGTTTCTTCTTTTTTTTTCTTGAGATATAATTGACATGTAACATTATGTTAGTTTAAGTGTACAATATAATGATTCAATATTTGTATATGTTGCATAGTGATCACCACAATAAGCCAAGTTAACATCCATCACCACACATAGTTACCACTTTTTTCTTGTGATTAGAACTTTTAACATTTACTCTCTTAGCAACTTTCAAATATAAAATAGAGTATTATGAACTATAGTCACCATGTAGAACATTACATCCCCATGGTTTATTTATTTTATAACCCAAAGTTTCTACCGTTTGACCACTTTCATTTATTTTGCCCAACTCCCACCCCATGAAAGTTCTCTTCTTAGTGCTTCTGCTTTCTATTGAAATAAGAGGCAAGAGAGTTAACTGAGAGTGAGAACAAGGTCAGGTGTTGAAGATATGAGGTGAGAGAAGAGACTGTGAAATAGTCCCTAGCAAGTAAGAGAGAGTATCGGTCTGGAAAGTGTAATCATATGGCTGGGCAGTAGTAGGAGCACACTCGAGGTCATCAGTGGTTGTGTATTTAAAGCAAATCCAGTCAGCTCAGTGTGTTTCTCCTCATAGCGGGCCAACCAGGGGATAAGAAGGACATTCCTGTCATTGATCCTCTGAATAGGTACAAATATAATAATGCTTTTCAATGGCTTCCCATGGCTTTTAGAAGGAAGGCAGAATCTTATAATGTGACACAAAAAAGCCTTCATGTTCTAACTCTTGCCCACTGTTCTTGTTTCATCTCATACCACATTCATCTTTGTTCCTATAAGCTAAACTCATGTGGAGGTTATTTCTTATCTTCAAACTTAGTCCACTGCATCCCTCTTCAGAACTTTTGCGTATGTTTCTTCTCCATGGAATGTTCATGCTTCTACCCTTATCCTAATAAATGCATAGTCATCCTTCAGAATGGAGCTAAAATAGAACTTTCTCTCTAAAGCCTTTTCTGACCATTCCTAGGTTAGATAAAGCCTTCCTGTTATAAGTTTTTATGGCATATTTTTTTACAATGTAAGCTCAACGTAGTCAGGGATCCTGATTGCCACATTCCTATACCAAATACTTAATAAATGTTATTTGAATGAACTCTTTTTCTGAGTTCTGTTTCATATATGATCTGTGATCCGTGAGACTAATTGAATATTTTGTAGCAACTTTTTAAATTACAAGTAGATTCAATTCTAACCACAGAATTTCTAAAAAGTAAAAAAAAAAAAAAAGTGGAGAGTTTGCATTTGGAACAAAACTGTCTACAATCTGGAGTGAGTGGGTGTGGAAAAAGGAAAATATATGCTGGATTTTGGGCTAAAATATAAAATTAGCTCCAATAACAAAGCTATTTTAATCAAATTAGGAACATAAGAAAATTATATTTTGGGTTTTGCAAACCATTGTGAATTATATAATCATACCTGCATTATCGGAAAGTGTCACATCCATTGATGTTAATTCTAGGACGGAAACAAATATTGATCATTGTAGCATATATTTATAGCCTTTCATTTTTCAGAAAATAGAAGTTGAATTTAATTATCTCAGAATTTGCGTGATTTTGCTGACTTTATATGACGTTGTGTAAAATAAAGTTTACAAAAAATTATACTTTACTGTCACATAAAGTTAACTAGAATTTTCAAGTTCTATCTCCTAGTTTCAGGCAAAATCAGTTCACAATCATAATAACACATTAGTTTAATATTTTATTTAGAAGAATATATGCTATTAATGACAATTTTTAAGTACCAAGAAAAATATGTGCATAGCTTCTGGAAAACTATACGTTCCTTTCTGAGATAGTAACTGATAAACTAAGAAGGAGAGTTGACTATCTTAAAGTTCATTCTCTGTCTTAAAGGTTAAAGTATATAAAGCACAAAACATTCATATTGTTAATTGTAAAAATAACTACGACTGAGTACAGAAATAATCATTCACCTTCTCACTGTTATTGAAGTGTTGGGAAGTTGGAAAGGAAATATTTGCTGATGGAAATAAATTTAAAAAGATAGAGGATGACAAACTTTAAAGGGAAGATAGAGTCAATAGTATTCACAAGTGAATTCTCTTTCTATCACTGATTTGTCCATCTGTCACTTCCACTGAACTGTGAGCTGCTTAACAATTTCTCTGCATCTGACAATCCTTGGTGTATAGTAGCTTCTAAATATTTCTTGCAGTGACCTTTCCCAAGTTTCCATATAATCAGAAGCAGAGATTCTTGTGTTTCCTCACCACTTCTGTCCCTTCTCAATCAAAATTCTTATACCCCTTTCTTTGGCTTCCAGGAACTTTTTTTTATACAATCTCTGGGAATCATGAGTGTGCTTTTCTAATGTTCCTAATATTCAAACAGGCTATGTTCTGTTTTAATAAGATTTAAATGTGTTTTTAGTAAATGGTCTCAATAATCCTATGTTGTGAACAAATGCTTGTATTTGCCTTAGTTTTGATTTTTTTTTAAGATTTTATTTATTTCCTTTTTCTCCCCAAAGCCCCCTGGGACATAGTTATATATTCTTAGTTGTGGGTCCTTATAGTTGTGGCATGTGGGATGCCACCTCAGCATGGCTTGATGAACAGTGCCATATCCGCGCCCAGGATTCAAAACAAGGAAATCCTGGACTTCCCCAGCAGAGCGTCCAAACTTAACCACTTGGCCACGGGGCCAGCCCCTTGAGTATTTTTGAAGTACTTTTACATCATTATTATGAGCTTCACAATAGCCCTTTGGAATAAAAAGAGAGTATATTTCATCTTTAGCTCCCATTTAAAAATATGAAAACGAAGGCTCAGAAAGATTAAGCAGTTTGCCAAACCTTGCGTCTTACCCATCCCCTCTGCATCCCCCAGGAAGTAGAAGAGGTGAAACTTCATCCCATGTTCTATCCTTACTTCAGTGCTCTTCCTCTGCAGTCATTCATAGTAAGTGATGGAGTTTTTCCCAATACAATTTTTAGATGAAATGAAAATAATTGAAAATTATCTTATGCTGTGGCTTAAAATTAATAAGCAATCCAAATATTTCATTATGTTGTTTTTAACTTTAAGGTCATACTAATATCCTCTTCATCCAACTTTTACTTACTGAATATTTATTTAATTGTATTGCAGACATTTTTTTTAAGCACTAATGATATAGTAGTAAATGAATCATCATGATCTTTCTCTTCATGGAATGTAAAGTCTAGTGAGAAGTATAAGGAATTGTCTAGGCATTTAAAATAAAGTGAGCTAAGAGTGCAATGAAAGAGAAGTATAGAATGCTATAGAAGTACAGAGGAGGAGCTTCTAACCCAGATACATTGGATCAAGAATGGCTTCCTAGATAAAGTGCTTCAAAACTGAGACCACAGGTTAAATAGGGGAAAGAAAGCATTTTTGAAGATATTCCAAGTAAACCATATACTCTAGAAGCATATTCATGGTCCTCAGATTGTACTAACTAATTCCCTATAGTGCCTTTCATTGCAAGCAATGGCACCATGTTAATGATGCCAGTTTGAGTGTGCAGAGAAGTCTGGCAGTCAATTAATTTCTATTAGTGCTGCAATGAGCTGTACACAAGAGTCAATTCCTTGCTTTTATAAGCTCAATGAAAAATACTTCTTTGACTTAGGTCCCAAGGAAGTATTATCTTGAAAAATATCCTCAGTTGTCAGATGTGTCCATCTTTATTATTGATCTAAAGTATAGTATGTAATTGACATCTATATGGTTGTTATCATCATATCATTTCAAGAAAAAAGAAACCTAGAATAATAAAAGATAATGAAATAAAGAAAACAAATAATATTGTACTACTTTATACCACTAACTTTACATATGTTACCTAATGAAATATAATCTTAACAATTCCAAGAGTTAGATAATATTAGTCTCATTTTAGAGAGGAGAAGAGACTGAGGATCAAAGAAATTAAGAATTAGTCTAGGGTGATTTCTAATAAGGTGTAGAGTCAGAATTAAAACCTGGATTTGTCAGAAATCCATTTTTTTTCACCACAGAGAGCAGAAAGAATCTTTTTAGAAATCAGAGTCAACAACATATTTTATTGATATGGAAACTGAGGTTCAAATTAAGTAATTTGCCTAAAGGCATAAGCCATAGGGGAATGATAAAGATGAAAATGTGGATCTATCAACTTCAATTCAAAGTCTTTCCAAGAAAAGTACAGTGGTTTATTTCACAATGGATCACCTTTCAGATTTGAAATAAAACTCAGGAAAAAGTAATTTTACCATGAGTCTCTAAACACACGCATCTTGAGCTTATGATTTTCCTATATTAAATGACATGTGTCTTTCATATTTCTATAAAAAGTGTGTTGGGGGTTGACTAAACGTCCATGTGTGAAGTTCTCATGGAAGCTGGTATTTGAGTCCTGCCTGAGGTAATCGCTGAGGAAAATATGCAGAGACAGGCTCTGCCCACCAGGACCATTAAGCACAGAAACTTCGGAACTCCTTAATGGAAGAAAGAGCTATAGTGCTGAAAGCAAAAACCAAAGAGTTATCTCTGCTTAAAAGGGACAAAAAAAGAGAAGTTTTTAAAAAATCACTCTAAGCTAGAGCCTTTGTGTGGTGGGTGTTAGTGATGCAATAGAAACAGTATCATGAAATAGAGACCTCAAAGGGCCCTAGTGCCCTCTGCCTCACCAATCCCACCTCCTAGACAACGTTTGCCTGCCAGTTTTGCAGTCATTTGGCTCATGTTACAAATAAGTTGGATGTCATTGTCACACTCCCAAATGCTCTTTCAGGCTACGTTACGTTTTTTCAGGACTAGAGCTGAAAATAAATAAATAACCTCCACTGTGGTCTCTTGTCCCTTCTTGAACTCATAGTTCACCTCTCTTCAGAGCCGTATCTTGTTCCAGCAGTTATAAACTAGGATTTAATTGTATTTTTTTTTTCAGAAATAATTCAACATGATATCATTCATATGGTTATTTTGGTTTGATACTCTTTGTTTCCAAATGTTTAAGTCAAATCTTTGTTGCATGCATTAAATGTTAAAATTTACAATCTTAGTTATATAAATTTAGTATATATTTATGGATGTATATAAGCAGATTGTGAAATTCCTGATCGTGTAATCCAATGCCAACTAATGGCTCACAGTACTAGCTTGGCGTATATTGTTGCAGAACCATCTCATAATTATAGACACATAAGCATAAAATATACACTGAATCAATGAAAAAGAGTATATAGGAAACAAGTTGCCAGGTGGAACAGGTGTAATTATGCTGATGGGAAAGGAAAGGATGCTAATATATTTGTTGAAAAGTATTATTTCTTCTCCCATCAACATCATACGTTATCATGATACACCCTCTTTTTAAGTGAGGATACTTTTGCCCTTCCATTCTCCTTCAGCTATTCCCTCCCTTTTTCAATGTCTCACTAGTAATCTGTATTTTAAACTTAATACTTTCTGTTCTGTAATCATAATCAAATATTTCTTACTTTATGAATTATTTTAATAGTTTAAAGCCAACACAGAGTGTTTATATTACTGTGACCATATAAATATCATATGCTGCAGAGCCACTATTATCTAGAAGTTATTATTTTTAAGGATATTTTGCAACTTCTGTTTTAATATAATCTTTGTTCAAAGTACTTTTCAGATGGAAAAGGATATTTTATTTCCACTTTTTTTTGTTTTTACATATTTGTTTCACTTTTGTTACTTATTTGTAGTTATAGTGTTTTATGATCAGAGAATATATTTTTTTCTAATTCTACTTTTTGGAATCTTTTTTCAGTTTTATTGAGGTATAATTGAAACCAATATTTGTGAACATTAGTAATGGGCTAATGTCTACCAAAGGTTTATTTTTGTTTTTATTTTTTTGATGAGGAAGATTGTCCCTGAGCTAACATCTGTTGCCAATCTTCCTCTGTTTTATATGTGGGATGCTTCCAAAGCATGGTTTGATAAGTGGTATGTAGGTCCATGCCCAGGAGCCGAACCCATGATCCCTGGGCCGCCAAAGGGGAGCACACAAATGTAACCACTATACCACTGGGCCGGCCCTCGAAGATTTACTTTTAAATGCATGGTCATGAAGGCCTCTGCAAGGAGGTGATTTTTGAGCAACGTCAGAAATGAAATGATAAGTCACACAGAAATCCTGCAGGAGAGTATTTCAACCTGAGAAAACAGCCGATACTGAGGACCTGAAGCTGGATATGCTTGGCACATTCCAGAACAGCAAACCTGTCAAAGTGGCAGAATGTTGGGAAGTTCGAAAGCCTCAAACAGAGGATATTTGATCGAAGTCTTAGAGGATGAATAGGAGATTGCCAGACCTAAAAGGGATAGAGTGTTCCAGATAGAAGGCACAGCAGAGACAATGACAGTATGGAGACAAATGAGATTACATAGTTGAAAGTACTTTATAAAGTATAAAGGGCTCCATTTGCACTAGTTATTATTACCCACCAAGAATGCATATGGAAGAGACAGCAGAGGTAGTACGACAAATGGTAAAGAAAGTTGAGGAATCTGGGAGGGAGCTTTGTCAGGGAAAATAAACTTATAAAAAATGAAAAGAAATCAGCAACAAAATATTGGCATTAATAACATGAATGCGAACTTCAACTAATAAGACCTTTGGTGTTCTGGAAGCATTGGATAAAGTTGTAGGAACTATAAATACTTGATCAAAACCTTTTGTTGCTGGTTCTGCTGTCATTGCTACTGCTGCCACTTAGGAAAGTCACAATAAAACTCAGGGAAAATCATGAGAGATTAAGCATTGTACTAGAAATTAGCCTAGTTTTTTTAGATATTAATGACAATATCCAGTCAGTTATCATGTATGTTCATATTATATGTGTATGAAGAGAGGTTGTGGTATTATATGATTATAGGATGTAGAGTTCTAAATATACCTGTTAGAACAAACATTTTAAAATATCACTATGAAAATTGACTTTAGTGGAGCCATTTGAAAACGGAGTTGGAGCAGCCTTTCCAGAAAACTGCCTTGTGGTCTTAAACTTTAGATTGGACTAAATCTTTGGACTGGGCCGAAATGGCCATTGTCTTACAAGCAATTATTTGAGAAGTCAGCAGGAGGACAGACATCCTGATCACAAAGACTGATGATTTTGAACTTTCTGAAGATAGAATCAATAGCCAATCAATGTATAACCAAGAGTAGCTTAGATTAACAGCAATAGAAATTTTTTCTTCTTTCCTCTTTCAACTCATGTAATTATCCCCTTCCCTTTCTCATAAAAACTCTTTGCTTCCAATCTGTAGTTGGGATACTACTTAGGTTTCTACCTGAATCTGTGCTCCCCGAATTGCAATTATTTGATCCTAAATAAATGCATTGCCTCTTAAACTGGTTTCTGTTTTTGAAGATTGACATCATCAAAAACTCTGTAGACAAAATTATTGTTAGTCCACTGGGTCAGATAAGAACTGAGAGTGAGTGTTAGAGCTCCACACTCATTATTGTTTTTTTAAAAATTTCTTCTTACAGTATTTGTCTTTTTCTGTTTCACTTATTTCCCTCAGCATAACACCCTCAAGGTCCATCCATTTTGTCACAAATGGTATGATTTCACTTTTTTATGGCTGAGTAGTATTCCATTGTATATATATGCCACATCTTTATGCATTCATCCATTGATGGGGACTTGGGTTGCTTCCAAGTCTTGCTTATTGTGAATAGTGCTGCAATGAACATAAGGGTGCATACATCTTTCCAAATTAGTGTTTTCATGTTCTTCAGATAGATACCCAGAAGTGGAATAGCCGGATTGTATGGTATTTCTATTTTTAATTTTTTGAGCAATCTTTGTACTGTTTTCCATAGTGGCTGAAACCAGTTTGCATTCCCACCAGCAGTCTATGAGGGTTCCATTTTCTCCTCATCCTCTCTGTAGAAGATAAACAAACAAACACATAGTTAACAGAATAGATTGATGGTTACCAGAGGGAAAGGAGGTGAGGGTAGGGAGAAAGGGGTAAAGGGGCACATATGTATGATGCCGGATAAAAATTAGACTATTGGTGGTGAACACAACGCATTCTATACAGAAGCCGAAATATAATGACATACGCCTGAAATTTGCACAATGTTATAAACCAATGTGACCTCAATAAAGTAATTAAAAGAAAATTTATTCTTGAACTTCCACCAATTTAGTTAATACATATAAAATCTTTAGCAAGCAGCTTGGCTTAGAGTAACATTTAATAAATGCTGATTGTGGTTATCATAATTATAAATTTGATGCTTAATAATTTTTACATATAGAATCTTGATTTTATATCATTAGGAATGGCACATATTAAAAAGCAACCTACTTTTATTTTAAAATACTTTTGTCTATGAATTCACTTTTGTCTGATATTAGTCTTCCTTCAACTATTTTTTTTGCATTTAAATTTCAAACTTTTAGAAGCACATTGTTTTATACATTCTTTTAGATATCAAAAAACTGAACTTTTTTAAAATATGATACTGAGTAGTTTTTGATAATTGTGTTATTTTACTTTATAGTGATTGTTATAATGCTCATGGCCTCATTTCTCTCACCTAATTATATACATATTTGAGATTTCTTTGTTTCTATATTCTGGTATATTAATACTCCCCCATCCCATAAATTTGAAAGTATATACTCTGTTTTCATTTCTTTTAGTAATACAGTTTACCACTTAGATGTACAGATTTACACTTGTATTTTATTTTACCAGCTTCAGGAACAAAATGGCAGCAATAGGTTTTCTGCTATGAGATATATGAAAACTAATTTACACTAATTTCCTCCTGTCTCTACTCACATATCCAGATTTTTACCTTGATACACTGTGATATTGTGCAATATTTGACATTGTCTGTCTGGCTTATTTCATTTAGTATAACGCCTTCCAGGTTCATCATGTTGCTGCAAATGGCAGGATTTCCTTCTTTTTTATAGCTGAATAATATTCCATTGTATGTATGTACTACAACTTCTTTATCTATTCATCTGTTGAAGGACACGTAGGTTGTTTCCCAACCTTGGCTATTATGAGTAATGTCGCAATGAACATGAGAGTGCAGATATCTCTTAGAGATAACGGCTTCATTTCCTTTGGATATGTACCTGAAAGTGGGATTTCTGGATCATATGGTAGTTCTATTTTGAATTACTCGAGGAACCCCCATACTGTTTTCCATAGTGGCTGTGCCAGTTTACATTCCTATCAACAATGTGCAAGGTTTCCCTTTTCTCTACATCCTCACTATTGTTTATCATCTCTTGTCTTTTGCATACTAGACATCCTAACAGGTATGAGGTGATATCTCATTATGGTTTTGATTTGTATTTTCCTGATGATTAGTGATGTCAAGCAGTTTTTCATGTAACTGTTGGCCATTTGTATGTCTTCTTTGGAAAAATGTCTATTTAAGTCTTTTGCCTAGTTTATAATTGGGTTATTAGTTTTTTGTTTTTGTTTGTTTTTTTTTAACCATTGAGTGGTATGTATTCTGTGAAGATTTGGGGGGTTAACTTCTTATCAGGTATGTGGTTTGCGAATATTTTCTCCCAGTTCATAGGTTGCTTTTTCATAATGTTGATGGTTTCCCTTGCTATGCGAAAGTTCTTTAGTTCAATAAGATCTCACTTGTTCATTTTTGCTTTTATTGCTTTTGCTTTTAGTGTCAAATCTAAAAAAGTCTTTGATGAGACCTATGTGAAGGAGAATACCCCTCGTGTTTTCTTCTAGGAGTGTTAGGTTTTCAGGTCTTACATTCAAGCATTAATCCATTTTGAATTGATTTTTGTGTATGTTGTAAGATAGTAGCCCAGTTTCATTCACTTGCATGTGGCCATCCAGTTTTCCTAACACTATTCAAGAGAATATTCTTTCCCCATTGTATTTTCTTGAGTCCTGATTGACCATATAAGCATGGGTTTATTTCAGGGCTCTCTATTTTGTTCCGTTGATCTATGTGTCTTTTTTTATGCCAATACCATGCTGTTTCAATTGCTGTAGCTTTGAAATATAGCTTGAAATCAGGAAGTGTGATGGCTTCAAGTTTGTACAAGATTGATTTGGCTATTCAGGGTCCTCCAAGTTTCCATACAAATTCAAGCATTGTTTTATTTATTTCTGTGAAAAATACTATGAAATTTTGTTAGAGATCGTATGGAATATTTAGACAGCTTTGGATAGTATGGACATTTTAACAACATTAATTCTAATCCATGAGCACAGAATATTGTTCCATTTATTTATGTCTTTTTTAATTTCTTCAATCAATATCTTTTACTTTTCAGTGTGCAGAACTTTTACCTCCTTGGTTAAATGTATCCCTAAGTATTTTATTTTTTTTAATGTTATTATAAATGAAATCATTTTCTTAGTTTCTCTTACTGATAGTTCCTCATTAGTGCATAGAAATGCAACAGATTTTTATATATTGATTTTGTACCCTACAACTTTGCTACACAATTTTTTGGTCAAGTCTTTAGGGTATTCTATATATAGTATCATGTCATGTGCAAATAATGACAATTTTATCCTTCTTTTCTAACTTGGATGCTTTTATTTCTTTGTCTTGCCCAATTCCTCTGGCTAGGTAGGATTTCCTGTACTATGATTAATAAAAGTGGCAAGAGTGGACACTATTATCTTGTTCCTGATCTTAGAAGAAAAGCTTTCAGCTTTTCACCCTGGAGGATGAAAGCTGTGGGCTTGTCATATATAGAGTTCATTATGTTGATTTTCCATCTATATATCCACTTTGTTGGGAGTTTTTATTGTGAAATTATGTCAAATTTTGTCAAATATTTTTAGGCATGAGTTGAGATGATCTTCTGATTTTTATTGTTCATTTTGTTAAGGTGGTGTATCACACTGATTTGCAGATGTTGAAGCATCGTTACACCCCGGGAATAAATAACACTTGGTCATAGTGTATAATCCTTTTAATGTATTGTTGAATTTGGTTTGCTAATATGTTGTTGAGGATTTTTGCATCTGTGTTCATCAAGAGCATTAGCCTGTAGTTTTCTCTTATAGTGTCCTTATCTGGCATTGGTATCATGATAATGCTAGCCTTATAAAACAAGTTTGGAAAGGTTCCTCTTCTTCTATTTTTTGGAAGAGTTTGAGAAGGATAGCTATCAATTATTCTTTGAATATTTGATAGAATTCACCAGTGTGACCATCTGGTCCTGAAATTTTCTGTGTTGAGAGAATGTTGATTATTGATTCAATCTCCTTGATAGTAATTGGCCTGTTCAATTTTTTTTAATTCAGTCTTGATAGGTTGTATGTTCCTAAGAATCTATCAATTTCTTTACATTGTTCAATTTATTGGCCTATAATTGTTCAAAATAGTCTCTTAGGATACTTTGTATTTCTGTGGTATTGCTTGTAATGTCTCTTCTTTCATTTGTAATTTTATTTGAGTCCTCTGTTTTTTTCTCAGGAGTCTAAAGTTCTGTCTATTTTGTTTATTTTTTCAAAAAAAAAAAAACACAGCTCTTAGTTTCATCGATCTATTATATTGTCTTTTTAGTCTCTATTTTGTTTATTTTTTGCTCTGATATTTGTTCTTTCTTTTGTAAACTTTGAGCTTAATTTGTTCTTTTTCTAGTTCCTTGAGATGTATGGTTAGGTTGTTTATTTGAGGTCTTTCTTTTTCTCAATATTGCTGTTTATCACTATAAGCTTCACTTTGGAACTGCTTTTGCTGCATCACATAAGTATTGGTATGTTATGTTTCCATTTTCATATTTCTCAAGTTATTTTTTGACTTCTCTTTTGATTTGTTCTCTGATTTCTTGGTTGTTCAAGAGCATGTGATTTAATCTCCATATATGTGTGAATTTCAGTTTTTGTCTTGTAATTGATTTTTAATTTCATACCATATGGTCAGAAATGATGCTTGATATGATTTCAACTTTCTTAAATTTACTAAGACTTGTGTTTTCCCTAATTTATTATCTGTTCTGGAGAATATTCCATGTTTACTTGAGGAGAATGTTTATTTTGCTTCTTTTGGATGGAATGTTCGGTATATATCAGTTGGGCCCATCTAGTCTAGCTTGTAGTTTTAAGTGAAATGTTTTCTTACTGATTTTCTATCTGAGTTGTCTATTCATTGTTGAAATTGGGGTATTGAAGTTCCTTACTATTATTATATTGTGGTCTATTTCTCTCTTCAGATATATTAATTTTGCTTTATATATTTGTGTTCCTATATTGGGTGCATGCATATTTACAAACATTATATCCTCTTGATGAATTGACCTCTTTATCATTTTATAATGACTTTCTTTGTCTCTGTTGTGTGCTTTGGCTTAGAGTCTATTTTATCTGATATCTATTCCTGCTTTTTATTTTGTCCATTTGCATGGAACTTTTTTCCATCCCTTTGTTCTCAGTTTATGTATGTCCTTAAAGCTGAAGTGATTCTCTTGTAGGCAGCATGCAGTTGAGTTTTTCCTTTTAATCCTTTCAGTCATTCTATGTCTTTTGTTTGAAGTATTCAGTCCATTTACATGTAAAGGAAATATTGATATGCATGGAGTTACTATTTCCATTTTGTTGTTTTCTTATTGTTTTGATAGTTCTTTATTCCTATCTTACTCTCTTTCTTTGTGATTTGATAGCTTTTCTGTGTTAGTATGCTTTGAAGCCTTTCTCTTTACCTTTTGTGTATCTACTGTAGGTTTTTGCTTTGTGGATGCCCTGAGGCTTACTACATAAAACATCTTATATCTGTAACATGTTATTTTAACCTAATAACAACTTAACCTTGATCATATACAAAAGCTTTATATTTTACATTGCATTCCTAGATTTTATATATTTTATGTCAAAATTTACATCTTTTTACATTGTGTGTCCATTAACAAATTATTGTAGTTATAGTAACTTTTAATGCTTTTATCTTTTGATATTCATAATAGAGTTATAAATTATTTGCCCACCATTATTATATTATTCTAAATTTAACTATATATTTACCTTTACCAATGAGTTTTGTACTTTCATAAGTTTTCCTGTTACTAATTAGCATCCTATTGTTTCAGCTTGAGGAACTCCCTTTAACATTTCTGGTAAGGCTGGTCTAGTGGTGATCAACTTCCTTAGATTTTGTTTGTCTGGAAGAATCTTCATCTGTCCTTCAATTTTGAGAAAAATTTTGCCAGGTATTCTTGGTTGGCAGTTTTTCTTTTTCAGCCTATTGAATGTATTATCCCACTCCATTCTGGCCTGCAAAATTTCTGCTGAACAATTTGCTGATTGTGTTATGAGCATTCCCTTGTATGTAAAAAATTGTTTTTCTCTTGCTGATTTTAAGATTCTTGGCATACGTTTAACTTTTAACAATTTAATTGCAACGTATCTCAATGTGTGTTTTTGTACTCATCTTCTTTGGAACCCTCTGGCTTCCTATATTTGGATGTCTGTTTATTTCCCCAGGTTAGGGATGTTTTCAGCCATTATTTCTTTGAATAAACATTCTGCCTCTTTCTTCTCATTCTGGGACCCCTGTAATGCATATATTGGTCTCTTGGTGGTGTCTTATAAGTCCCTTAAGCTATGTTCACTCTTTTTATTCTTTTTTCTTTTTTTCCCCTCTAATTGGATAAATTCTTTTACTTTGTGAGTTTACTGATCCTTTCCTTCACGTGATCAAGTCTGCTGTTGAACCCCTCTAGTGAATATTTCACCTCGGTTATTATATTCTTCAGCTTTGTGATTTCTATTTGGTACTTTTGTATATTTTCTATCTCTTTGTTGAAATTCTCACTTTGTTCATGCATTTATCTCCTAACGTGGATGAGCATCTTTATGATCATTATTTTGAATTCTTTTTTTTTTTTTTTTTTTTTTTTTTTTTTTTTTTAAGATTTTATTTTTTCCTTTTTCTCCCCAAAGCCCCCCGGTACATAGTTGTGTATTCTTCGTTGTGGGTTCCTCCAGCTGTGGCATGTGGGACGCCGCCTCAGCGTGGTCCGACGAGCAGTGCCACGTCCGCGCCCAGGACTCGAACCAACGAAACAGTGGGCCGCCTGCAGCGGAGCGCGCGAACCCAACCACTCGGCCACGGGGCCAGCCCCCCTATTTTGAATTCTTTATCAGGTAGGTCACTTACCCTCATTTCATTAAGAACTATTTCTGGAGACTTAATTTGTTCTTTTGTTTGGAACATACTCCTGTGTTTCCTCATTTTCCTTGACTCTCTGTTTTGGTTTTTGCTCATTAGATAAAACAGTCCCCTATCCCAGTTTTGACAAAGTGATCTTTTATAGCAGATGAACTTCTGAACTTCATCATTAGCTCAACCTGAGTTCCTCATTTTCTCTCAAACCTTTGTGATTGTCCAAGCTGCCAACTTTTCCTTAGTGGTTCCCAGTAGTTGAGGGTGTTCCAAGGCCTGTTAGTGTCCCAAAGGAGTGGATTAGTCAGCACCTATGTACAAGCTGATTAGAAGCTGGATCCTCAGGCACCATCTGGGAAAGTGTGTATTTAAGTCCTTTCCAGGGAAAAACTGGGAGATAGGCATTTTTGCCTACTCCCACTGTGCTCATTGTGGGAGTGTAGCTGCCAGGGGATGCTTCTGCACCTGTTTAAAAATTGCTTCTTTGTTTGCTATAGCCCTGTGGTACTCACAAGTGCAAGTCTTGTTGGCTATCAGAGTCGGGTGATCTGAGGGCCTGTCGCTCAGCCAGTAGCCACACTGTATATTAGTATATACACCAAATGTGTATACAAGATCCTTCCAAGATGGTACCGGTGACTTGGTTTTATTCTTGTAGAAAGCCAGAGGGATAAGGCAGGGGAGTGTCCACTGGCTTCTACATTCTCTGTGAAGAATTGCAGTCAGCCTCTAGATGTGTGCTAAATCAGAACCTGGACTCTCAGGCAGCAACTTGTAAAGTATGCAGTTAGAACCCTTTCAGGGAAAGATGGAAATAGACATTTTTGCCTACTCCTTCTGTGTGGAGCCCTTGGGAGATAGCCTCAGCAAGTGCTTACATGCTCGCACCTATTAAAAACTGCTTCTTTGTTTTCTATGGTGCTGTGGGAGTTAAGAATTCAACCCCTTTGGCTTCCAGAGCCAGGCGATCTGAGTGCCCCTCACTCAGGTGGCAGCTCCAAAAGCTGGGAAGCAGGGCAGGTGTATAGGCTACTTCCAGGAAGATGCTGGTGACTTGGTTTTGTTATAGCAAGCCAGAGGGAGAAGGTTAGGGAAGTGTCCACTGGCTTTCTCAGACTCTGGGGAGGTTTGCAGCCAGCCCCTAAATATGTGCTAAATTAGAATCCAGACCCTCAGGCAGCAACTAGAAAAGTATGCAGTTAGACTCTTTTCACAGAAAGACTAGGAGATGGGAATTTTTGCCTGCTCCCTCTGCACTGGGCCCTGAGGGGATAGCTGTGGCCAGTGCCCCTGTGCCTTTGAAGAATTACTTCTTTGTTTGCTATAGCCGCCTTGGTCTTATGGATGCAAGCATTGTTAATTTCCAGAACTAGATGTTTTGGGAGCCTGTCTCTTGGATAGGAGTCTTAAATGTTGGGACACTGGATGTGTGGTCCAAAGCCTCCACTCTTCAGGGAAAAGTTGGGAGTTGGAAGTTTCCTCTCAATTGTATGGTGCCATGCCAAGGGTAGGGTTTGTGATGAGAGTGAGTCTCATTGTTTTCTCCCTGTTTCAATGTGAGTATTTTCTCATTCACTTGACGTGTAGGAGTCACCCAGCTAATTTCTGGATTTTTTACCAGAGTGAACTGCTCTGTGTGTAGTAGTATATTCAGTGTATCCATGGGAGGAGGGAAGTTTAGGAGCCTACTATGTTGCCATCTTGGTTGACTATGATCTGCTTTATTAGTGAACTCTGTTACAGAGCAGACATCTGGATTTTATTTGCTGGTTGAAATATAACGTATTATATTAAATGCACATTTGTATTCATATGTTTATCAATTAAGATAAATTATTTACTCAACTTGTATAAAATGAATCTCATCATTTTCCCTCATAAATTATCTTTATTTCTAGTATCCTATTATTCTTGTTTCTAAAATTTTTATGCTCATCCATCTAAACATCCATCTTGTGTTTCACCTCTTCCCACTCTTCATCAGATATATCATAGATCATCAAGTCATGCTTTTTGTCTTTCCCTCCTCCCTTCTTTCTTTCTCTCCCTTCTTCCCTTCCTCCCTTCCTTTCTTTCTTCATTCTATCCTGCCTGCTTCCTTGTCTGAAACAAGTATCTGAAATGCCTTATCCCCAGTACTGGGAATACTCTTGTGAACAAAAATTTGAGCAAGAATGGATTGATTTGAGGAGATTATGGCAAAGGCCTTTACAACAACACACTCAAGCTCTAATGGAATCACAGAGCAATCTAAATTTGGAATGTCTCAAAAGTTCTTTTGAAAGAAGGCCCATCCACAGCAAGATTGAAAACTGAAAAAAATGAAAGAAGCTAGTCCGTTTGGATGTGTACACTAGAGCAAATATAGAAACAAATTGGTTGTCATTTAAAAGACTGTCAAACAGACAGAAATAAGACATAGCATCTGTTCTTCTCAAAAATATAGATAAAACTAATACCTAAGCAGGCCATATGCATTCTAGGGATGATGAACTGAACCAAAAAACCCCAAAGAACAGTATAGAGAAACTGTGTTGGAAATCAGGAGAATGAAAGATATTAAGAGAATCTTCCAAAGGATATTTTATAAATCACAAATAACTATACTTTTGACTACCCACTTCAGCTAAATAATATGAATTATGTACTTGACCAAGGTCATTGTCTTGTCTTGTAGAGGATTAATTATTTTCTTGACTCCATTTCACTTGGGGAAAGTATAAGAACAATTAAAACCAAGCTGGTTTCAAAGCAATAAAAAGAAGTCTAATTTCAGCTACATTTGTCTTCTCAATGTAATTAAATATTATAACCACATTCTACTTCTCATAGATTTGGGGAATGAAGAAGAGGAAAAAATAAGGAAATGAGTTAACTAGAGGGGAACATTTTCTCCTGGAGAACTCCATTTAGGAATTCCTATTGAAAGATTAATCTGGAGAATGAGATGCTCATTGTTTGTCACTGTTTCAACTGGCGACACCTCAATTTCATGAGATAAAATCAAAGTGACCCTTCTCTTCTCTACACATCCTCATACTTTCATCTCAGTTAAATAAAATTTTTTTAATTTATTCATTTCTGCTGTTTTGTCACTCAATACCTGACAGGATTTGAATACACACATTTGTAAGCATCATTTCCAATAATAAAAGCCTACGAAAATGGGACTCCAATTCCCATATAAGAGAAATACTTCCTAGGACAAAGGGAATAAGAGTAAATTAAAATTCTCATATGGATAAATTACAGTTTGCAATCTTTGAGCCCAACTGCTTCAAATGAAGAGCACATAAAATTAACAGTTATGTAAGTGCCTCATTTCAAGAAAAATTAAATTATGCCAGATATTAACACAATAATTTTTCACAGTGTAATTTATTTGCGATGTAACTAAGGAGGATAGCAGGACATTAATAACTCTCTGTAGGAATCTCCTTTAATAGAGGGTGGCAAAAACATGAAAATGAAGAATGTAAACTGGTTTCTATCTAATTTCAACCACTGCTGGCTGTGGGTCTGGGGTAAGTGAGGCTTGGAGGCACAATAAATTGCTTTCTATACAGAATAAATATTTAATACCAAAAAAATGTATAAGCATTCTGTACAGGTCTCACGATATCTGTTGAAGCTGTCCCCCAGATGCCAGTCAAAAATGTTTTTCTTTGAAATTTGAGACTTGATGCTTCTCTTTTAATTAAGGAAGGTACAGAACAGACTTTCAGAGGTAAGCAACAGAGTCAACCTTCCTTTCCCCTACTACAAAAATGTTTGTATCAGCATCATTTTTACGGTTGGTCTGTATTCAAGATATCAATCATTTCATCTTGATCCCACACAGCATTCTTAGAGAGCCTTCCCCTGCGCACATTTCAGGAAGGATGCATTTGCAGCTCTTGCTGAAAGGGCAGTGGTTCCCATGGTCCCCAACTTCTGATAGAAGACAGACCAGTCAGACACTGGTAATTGAGAGGTGGAACATAGAGAATCCAGGCAATCTCTGTTGGGTGCTCTGTGGCAGCTGTGTTTGCCCAATATACATTGAAAATCAATGAAATCTAGGGTTAGTCTGTTAGGGCTGCTATAGCAAAATGCCACAGACCAGGTAGCTTATAAACAACAGAAATTTATTTCTCAAAGTTCTGGAGGCCGTAAGCCTGAGATCAGCATGGTCTGGTAGGGCCCTTTTCCAGGTCACATACTTCTCATTGCATCCTCACATGGCAGAGGGGGCTGGGGAGCTCTGTGGGGCCTCATTTATAAGGTCATTAATCCCAATCATGAGGGCAGAACCCTCATGATCTAATCACCTACCAAAGGCCCTAACTCCTAATATATTTGGAATTGGGATTTCAACGTAGGAATTTCAGGGGAAAATAAACATTCAGGCCATAGCATTCCACCTCTGGCCCCCCCAAAATTCATGTCCCTCTCACACGCGAAATACATTCATTCCATCTCAGTAGCCCCAAACACTGGAATAGGTAAATCCAAAACTGCTTCCACATTTTTAAGTATTTGTTACGGCAGCAACCCCACTTCTCAGTACCGATTTTCTATCTTAGTCCGTTTGAACTACTATAATAAAATACCACAGTGTTGGTAGATTATAAAAAATAGGAATTTATTTCTCACCATTCTGGAGGCTGGAAAGCCTTCTTCCAAGTCACAGACCTCTCATTGCACTTTTGTATGGCAGAAAGGGCTAGGGAGCTCTGTATGGCCTCTTTTATAATAGTGCTAATTCCAATCGTAAGGGCTCCTTACTTATAACCTAATCACCTCCCAAAGGTCTTACCTCCTAATATCATCAACATGGGGATTAGGGTTTCAAAATATGAATTTTGCAGGGACACAAACATCCAGACCATAACACCTAGTCTTCAGAGAGAGAGAGAGAGAAATTATAAACTTCTGCAGAGAGGAGTAGAATTGAGAGCCTCCTATGCCTCCAGCAATATGCAGGGAGGGGAAGCTCAGTTCTCTAATTTCCAATTTTAGTATTCAGCCCCCTGTTAGGCCATCATTGGCTCCTTGCAATACCTCTGTATACTTAAACACAAATGCATCTCATATTTAGTTCAGATGGATTCTGCTACTTGCTACTTGCATCTAAATTATTTCTACCTAAGTCATGATCCAGAATCAAATATACCTGCCAGCAGACCAAGGCTGGCAACAAAGCCAGAACAAATACTGCACATTTGTTTGATACTTAATAAATATTTATTGATTTGAATTGAGCAGATTTTTAAAAGCTATTTAACCATTCAGAAAATTATCCAAGCTGAACTTTATGAGCAGTGATTTTCTTTAAAAAAATAGCAATTTGGGGGAAAAGCCAATTATTACATATGATTTATGGCTATCTACCAAAGGGTTATTTTAAAGAGAAGCAGCCTAATCTTTTTAAATGAAAGTTTATAGATCATTAGTTACTTTACAGAGAATTTAGATGGAGAGGGAAGTGTAGTGAAGCTCAAGTCAATGATGATTAAAGATAATTGGAAAGAAACTTAAAACAATTCATTGGAAAGCTAGAGTTACTGAAATGATACCAATGTTTCTATATTTCCTGATCAAATGTTATTGTCTGCTCAGGCTAACACTCTTCAAAATGGCAGCACCAAATGCCACTGGAATTCCTCCACCTCTAGTAATGGTTGTTTGGACCAGGGATGGGCACATAACCCAAGATCAGCTGATCAACTGACCAGTAATCAAGTAGATTCTCTGTTTCAAGAATTTGAACATAGAATCTAGTCAGTTTGTTGTATATGTTTGAGCTAAAAGATCGTGGAGTATCAGAATTCGGGGTGTCTTCATGACATATCAAAGCCATATTCAAACAGAGATTATTAAAGAAAGCGCAAATGCTAGGATGGAAGAGAATAATCCAGATGGCAAAAAGAATGGCAGATGTAGACTAAACACAGGAAGATATGTGGCCTTGCCAACAGAGTAACACCAAAAGTAGCTGCCTTCTCTTCCAGTTCTCTTCTTTTAACTTTCCATGACTAAGCTGTAACTCCTGGTGTTGAATTTTATGAGATTACTCACTTTTTACTTGGCCTGGTTTGAGTGAGTTTCTAAACTTTTAAATAAAAGAAAAACAGACTAGAACCTTAGCACAATCTCTATTATATACAAATCTTCAATTGCAATACACAGTGTCGAGGCTTTATAATAACAGACGTGCTAAGAGAAGAGTAATTTTACTTCATTAACTTCTTAAGTCACTTATCAGCTATCCATTCGTTCTTAAATACACTCCACTATATTATACATAAACACATGTCAGCAATCTTCCAACTCCTTATACCTTGACCAAAAGAGAGTTATTAACATTGTGGTGGATACGGTTAGTTTCAAACCCAGGCTCATTACCCTTACCTTCTTCTTAATCATGAACTAGCTTCCTTCCCCCATGCATCCATTTATATGAAGGGAATCCAACTACACCATTAAGCTGAATGTTGGCTCTAGTAGATTTTTTTTTTTTTAATTATGTTAGTTTTTTTTTTTAAAGATTTTTTTTCCTTTTTCTCCCCAAAGCCCCCCAGTGCATAGTTGTATATTCTTTGTTGTGGGTCCTTCTAGTTGTGGCATGTGGGATGCTGCCTCAGCATGGTTTGATGAGCAGTGCCATGTCCACGCCCAGGATTCGAACCAACGAAACACTGGACCGCCTACAGCGGAGCGCGTGAACTTAACCACTCAGCCACAGGGCCAGCCCCGGCTCTAGTTGATTTAAAGATAATCCATTCTGTTTCCAGTTTTTGATTCAGGATGGAGTGTGTGAAACAATCTGACCAAAGAAATATAAAAACCTTCAGTTTTGCTTCTGAAGAAAGTTTCTCTCTCCTAAGAAAGAGACAGTGAAGAGCTAGTCTCTAATACAATGCCATAGCTGTGTGACCTGTAGAGTTTGATTGGATCCCACACTCAGAAGGGTCCTACACTTGTTTTAACACTCTGGTGTAGCTACTTGAGATCCTTAATAATACTTGAACAAGGGGCCCTGTATTTCAATTTTGCACTTGAGCCCCATAAATTATGTAGCTGATCCTCTCTACATTTCCACGCCCTAGATTAAAGCATGTCCTGATATCCTCAACAATCTTATTTATTTCCACTGCAGTGTAAAACAAAAATAACAACTAAAGACATTATCTGCCTCAAGAGCTAATCATCACCTAGAATGGCAGACTTGAGAAAAAGAAAGAACTTGGTTCCTTGAAGCTATCATTGAATCACTAAATCAATCTACTCTATGGTCTTGATCTACCTCTGGACTCTAGATTTTCTCTTTTATGAGAGAATAAATATTCCTATCATTAAAGTCAGTTTGAACCAGACCTTCTATCCCTTAAAGATGAATGATACTATGAGGTTTCAGTATAGCAGGTAGAGACATACAGGGTAAAATAAAATATGAAACATAAAGATTGTCTTGATATCCTAGTAAGAATCATGAGAAATAAAGGGAGCACTGGGCATCTGGCAATAGAATATAAGTAAGCAGGAATGAGGGCATAAAATGATTGGTGAGTGTGATGGTTAAATTTGTGTCAATTTGGTTAGGCTATGGTGCCCAGTTGTCTGGTAAAAGACCAGTCTAGATGTTGTTGTGAAGGTATTTTTTAGATGTTATTAACATTTAAATCAGTAGACTTTGAGTAAAGTAGATTACTTTTTATATGTGGAGTTCATCCAACAAGTTGAAGGTCTTAAAAGCAAAGACAGAGTTTTCTCAAAGAAGAAGGAAGTCTCCTTTAGAATACAACATCGAATGTTGCTTGAGTTTCTAGCTTGCAGCTCTGAGGAATTTGGCTTCAAGGCCACATCAACTCTTACCTGTCTGCCAGCCATCCCTAAGAATTTCAGACGTGCCTGCCTCCAAAATTCCTTCGACTCACTCTCTCTCTCTCTCTCCATTTCTAAATATATATCAATTCTGATTCTCTGCTTTGATAGCAAGAGTGGTTCTAGAGGAACAGAATCTTAAAGATAAATTTTCTGAATTGATTCTGGGGTTTCTGATTTTGGCTATCTAATCTGATTAAATTTGAAGACACTAGTGTCTCTACTTCCAGGAGTAAGGAGCTCATTGATAGACCACGGTGTGATGTGGCAATAGAGATATTCAAAATATCGCCATTGCATATGCATAACATCTTTATAAGAGATGAGGCTCTGTGTAAACATGTATTTGATAATTTAGAACATTTTTGTCAAATTAATGAATGTTGTGAGATTGGCTGATTTCTCCTAATTGCTCTGGACAAAGTGGGGAAGGAAAAGTGTAACTTCAGGGATTCAAACTTCCAGGTCAAGTGCTGAATAAATTATCTGAAAGTTTCCATGTCTGTCCTGAAGGAAATTCTCACCTCCTATAGCTGCAGAGATGAGACTGTTGAGAAGAAACCCAGGGTCTGTGAGCTGCTAAATCACAATGAAAGTTGAATTCTCAACCTCACATGTTGTTAAAGTGAGAACATTGATTGGGAAGGAATGGCATCCTGAATATTGAAATGCAAACATATAGGCAGATCCAGATAAAGCTGGGAATATTGAACCCATAAATTCTGCTGAGTCTTCTTTGCCAGTAGAAGGATCCCTTCCACCTCCATCTGAGATTAATCATGCTTTGCTTGAGAAAACTATAAAGGCTTCTCCTTAGGGGTTGTCTTGTAAGAAATACTTTATTCTACTCAGGGTTGACCCAACCACCCCTATTATCTCCTAAACCTATAACTAGACTCAAATTCCAGTCCTTCCCAAAAGATGAGGTTCAAAGTGTGACACATGAAGAGATGTGCTACAATCCAAAAGAACTGCTTGATTTTTCCAATTTACACAGATATAAATCTGAGGAATATGTGTGGGAATAGATATTAAGGGTGTGAAATAATGGTGAAAGAAACTTAAAGTTGGGTCAGGCTAAATTTATTGATATGAACCCACCAAGCAAAGATTCTGGATTTAATGTTGTGACTTGAGGGGTTAGAAAGGGCTCTAAAAGTTTTGTTGGTTGGCTGAAATAGGGATCAAAATGTGGTCTACCCAAAATTAAGCTGAAAGGCAGACCTGCCTTGATATACTGTAGAGGAAGGATTAAAAGGCTTAGAAAGAATGTTAAGAGTGAATTTGTTGCTTAAGATCTGCTTCCTTATCCTGGCAGGGTCCAGAGGAGATGCCTTTCACCACGACTGGGAGAAATGAATTTGCGAGAGGAGCCCCAGCATGCTTGAAGAGCTCTGATTGCTCTTCTTTGTAGGTCAGAAATTACAGAGGGAACTATTGCTAGTGAATTGGAAAACCTACATCCAATGAGGATAATTGGATCCCAAGATAGCAAGGGCCAAGTAGTGGTACTTAATTACTCAAGGCAAGGAGGGCATGGTTACTGTAATGAACAGCAGAATCAAAGCAGTAATCAGAATAATCTGACTCACAGAGACCTACAGTGTTGGCTAGTTCATCATTGTGTTCTCAGGAATTGAATAGGTGGAAAGTATAATAAATTCTTATTGGATCTGTATAAGCGGAAGAGTTCTTGGTCAAGTGACTAGAATTCTAAACTGAATCATAAAAAGAGGTCATCATGGCTCCTTAATCAATTCCCAGACTTTAGCTAGGTTAGACATCTAGAACCCCCTTTGAATGAAGGAGAGACGGGGTTCCCATGAGGAAAGAACCCATTGCACAGTCAAAAATTAATACTGTTAATCTAAAGACTAACAAGCTTCCACAAAGAGACTTATGGTCTTTCATCAGGGACTGTGCTTTGGGGAAAATAAAATAATCAGGTATTTGAGGGATGACTGAACACTGGCACTAAACACTAATTCCAAGAGAGTAAAAACACCACTGTGGTCTACCATTCAGAGTAGAGGCTTATTGAGGTGAGGTGATCAATGGAGTGTTAGCTCAGGTTCATCTTACAGTGGGCCCAGTGGATCTATAAACCCATCTTGTGGTTATTTACCCAGTTCTGGGGTGGATTATCAGAATAGACATACTCAGAAACTGGAAGAATTTCCACAATGATTCCCTGAACTGTGAAGTGAGGGTTTCTGTGGTAGAAAAAGCCAAGTGAAAGCCACTAGAACTGTCATAGTCTACCTAGGAGAATAGTAAATCACAAGCAATACCAAATTCCTGGAGGGATTGCAAAGATTGCTGCCACCATGAAGGACTTGAAGGTTTCAGGGGTGCCAGTTCCCACAGCATCCTCCATTCAACTTGTTTATTTAGCTTATGCAGAAAACAGATGAATCTCTGAGAATGACAGTGGATTATCATAAGCTTAACCAAGTTGTGACTTTGGTTTTAGCTGCTGTACCAGATGTAGTTTCACTGCTTGAGCAAACTAACATATCCCCTGCTACTTGATATACTGTCCTAACTCAAGGCTATATCAACTCTCCAGTCCTATGTTATAATTTAGTATGTAGGAAACTTGATAACCTTTCCTTTCCACAAGACATCATACTTGTCCATTACATTGATGATATTATGCTGATGAGATCTTGTGAGCAGGAAATAGCAATGACACCAGACTTATTGGTAAGACATTTTCATGCCAGAGAGTGGGATATAAATCTAACAAAAATGCAGGGACCATCTACCTCAGCGAAATTTCTAGGGTCCAGTGGTATTGAGTATGGTGACATATCTCTTCTAAGGTGAAAGGTAAGTTGTTGCATCTGTCCACTTATACAACCAAAAAAGAAAAATGCCTACTGAACTTCTTGGGATTTTAAGGGCAACATATTCCTCATTTGGGTATGCCACTCTGTCCCAGTTGCCAAGTGACCTGTAACGCTGCTAGTTTTGAGTCAAGCCTAGAAGAAAAGGCTTTGCAACAAGTCCAGGCTATCATGAAAGCTTCTTTGCCAATTGGGCCATGTGATCCGGCAGATCCAGTGGCGTTCAAAGTATCAATACCACATAGGCATGCTGTTTGGTGCCTTGGGCAGGCCCTATAGGTAAATAACAGCATAGATCCTTAGGATAATGGAGCAAAGTCCTGCCATCCTCTGTGAATAACTACTCTCCTTTTGAAAAACAGCTTTTGGCTTGCTATTGGTTCTTAGTAGAGACTGCATGCTTAACCAAGGGCTACTGAGTTCCTATACAACCTGAGCTGCCATCATGAGCTGGATGTTGTCTGACCCACTAAGGCATAAGTTGGACATGCACAGCATGGAATGAAAGTGTTATATATGAGATTGGGTTTGAGCAGGCTCTGAAGGCACAAGTAAGGTACATGAGCAAGTGGCCCAAATGGCCATGGTCCCCACTCTTACTACATTACCTTCTCTCTCCCAGCCCATGTCTATATCCTCATGAGGAATCACTCTGATCAGTTGACTGAGGAAGGGAAGACTACGGTTAGTTTACAGAAGGTTCCATGTAAATGCAGGGATCAGCTAAAAATGGACAGTGAGATTACTACAGCCCCTCTCTGTGACACTTTTGAAAGACAATGGTGAAGGGAAATCCTTAGAGTGGGCAGAACTTTGAGCATTGTACATTGTCGTTCATTTTATTTGGAGAGGGAAATAGCTAGATGAGATTATATACTGATTCATGGGCTATGGCCAATAGTTTGGCTGGATTGTCAGGAACTTGGCAGGAACACGATTGGAAAATTGGTGACAAGGAGATCTGAGGATGAGGTATGTGGATAGACTTGTGTGAATGAGTAAAAAGGGTGAAGATACTTGCATACCACGTGAATGCTCAGTAAATGTGATCTCAAATGATGAGAATTTTAATAATCAATTGGACACAATGACCTGTTCTGTGGATGCCATTGGCCTCTTTCCCCAGTCATCCTTGTCATTATCCAATGAGCTCATAAAAAAGTGGCCATCGTGGTAGGAATAGAGGGTATGCATGGGCTCAGTAATGTAGACTTCCAATCACCAAAGCCAACCTGGCTGCTGAATGACCAATTTGGTCATTGCTGAATGTCAAGTCTACCAGCAGCAGAGACCAAAACTGAGTCCCCAGTATGGCACCATTCTCTAGAGTGATCGTCCAGCTACCTGGTGGCAGGTTGATTACGCTGGACTATTTCTATCATTGAAGAGGCAGTATTTTGTTCTTACTGGAATAGGTACTCTGGATACAAATTTGTCTTCCTTGTGTGCAATGCTTCTGTCTAAACTACCATCTACAGACTTACAAAAATCTTATCCACTATCATGGTACTATGTACAGCATTATTTCTGACCAAGAAACTCAATTTGCAGCAAATGAAATGTGACAATGGGCCTAGGCTCATGGGCTTCACTGGTGTTACCATGTTCCCTGCCATCTTGAAACAACTGGCTTGCTAGAATGACGAAATGGCTTATTGAAGTTTCAGGTTCAGTGCCAGTGGGGTGGCCATATCTTGCAGGGCTGGGACAAGGTTCTCTAGGAGGGTGTATATTCTCTATAACAGCATCCAGCATATGGTGCTGGTTCTCCCTTGGGGTTCATGGGTCCAGGAAACAAAGGGTGGAAATGGGAGTGACATCACTCACTATTACTCCTACAATTCCACAGGTAAAATTTTTGCTTCCTGGCTCTATAACAGTATGCTCTTCTAGTCTAGAGGCATTAGTTCCAAAGGGAGGAATGCTTCCACCAGGAGACACAACAGAGATTTTTTTGAATTGGAAGTTAATACTGCCGCCCAGCCTCTTTTGGCTACTCAGGCCTCTGAATCAACAGGAAAATAATGTAATTACTGTACTTTCTATGTGATTGACACAAATGAAAAGGGGAAATTGGACTGGAATTACACAATGAAGGTAATGAAGGGTATGTCTAGAATACAGGAGATCCCTTAGGGCATCTCTCAGTACTACCATGCCCTGTAATTAAAGGCAATGGAAAACTCTAACAACCCAATCCAGGCAGAACTACTAATTGGTTTAGACCTTCAGGAATAAATATTTGGCTCACTCCACCAGGTAAAGAACCACAATTGAGCTGAGGTGCTTGCTGAAGGCAAAGGGAGTAAGTCATGGATAATAAAAGTAGTTATAAATACTAGCCCTGACCACATGACCATTTGTGGAAATGAGTGCTGTAATTTTTATGAATTTTGTTTCTTATTTTTTATAAACATGTTTGTGTGTGTGCAGTATGTGTATGTTTGTGTGTATGATTTTTGTTTTCTTCCCTTTATTACCCCCTTCTATAAGCTTTATTATCTTTTTAAAGATGTATTTTCTTTACATTATAGTGTGGAAGTCACAAGATATGAAGTAGAAGCATGAACATCATCCAAGGACTTTCCATCCTCTTCTGGGGAAAGAGCACATTTTTTATTGTATGTAGGAGGTAATAATATCATGTTATCCAAGAGTGTGACTTTGTTATCATGTTTATTTGAAGACTAAATATGGTTTAAAGAGATATGTATGGATGCCAAGTTGACAGGGTTAATTTTATGTGTCAGCTTGGCTAGATCATAGTACCCAGATATTTGGTCAAACATTATTGTAGATATTTCTGTGAAGGTACTTTTTAGATGGTATTAACATTTGAATCAGTAGACATTGAGTAAAGCAGATCACCCTCAAGACATATGTGGGCCTCATCAAAAGGCCTTAAGAGCAAAGACTGAGCTTTCTCAAACAAGAAGGAATCTTACCCTTAAGGCTTAAGGAAGTACTATTGTTAAAACTACAACACAGAAACTCTGCCTGAATGTCCAACCTGCTGCCCTGTTGAATTCAGCTTCAAGACTACAGCATCAGCTCTTTCAGAAATTTCCATCTGCCATTCTGCCCTACGAATTTCAGGCTTGCCAGCCCCCACAGTCACATGAGACAGTTCCTTTAAAATAAATTTAAACCTACATGCCACAACTAGAAGGACCTGCAACTAAGATGTACAACTATGTACCGGGGGATTTGGGGAGACAAAGCAGAAAAACAAAAAAAAGCAGATGGGCAACAGTTGTTAATAAATTTAAATTTAAATAAATAAATAAATTTAAACCTAAATCTCTGATCAGTTTTTCTCCTTCTTACTCTCACTCTTGTTCTCTTGAAATAGATAGATAGATAGATAGATAGATAGATAGATAGATAGATAGATATAGCTAGATATAGATGCAATCATATCCTGTTGGTTCTGTTTCTCTGGAGAACCCTTACTAACACAAGACAACGACCAAGTTAACCTTGTCCAAACACAAATTTAGCCTGGCCTTGACCTTGGTGTGGAAAGCATATTCTTATATTCTTCTGTCACAATTTTCAGATTTGTTCATTTGCCCAATTTCAGTTATTCTCATATTCTTTACCTAGAATATGAAACTCCTTGCTCTTCAACTTGAGATATAAGGGCTATATTTTAGTGAGGTATTTGTTTAAATATTTTGCCCATTTTTGTAATTGGGTTGTTTCCTTAATATTGAGTTTTGAGAGTTAGTCAGGCTAAAGTCTATCTTTTCTTTTCTCTTTGTTTTCTATTTCTCCAATATGTTGTTTTTATCCCTCGTTTTCTTTTTCTGCTTTCTTTTGGATTGAGTACTTTTTATGATTTCATTTTATCTCCTTCATTGGTGTGTTAGCTATAACTCTGGTTATTTTAGGGGTTGCTTTAGGGTTTATAGTTTGACAATACACATTTTTTAACTTACCATAGCTTACCTTCACGTGATACATCACTTCTCTTATAGTATAAGAAACTTAAAATTATATGCATCTATTTCTCTTATTGCAGATACCATGCTAACGTTGTCATACGCTTTGCTCATACTTATATAACAAACCCTACATTATATATTACTATCGTTTAAACAATTTTTTTTTTTTAAAGATTTTATTTTATTTTTTTTCCTTTTTCTCCCCAAAGCCCCCCGGTACATAGTTGTATATTCTTCGTTGTGGGTCCTTCTAGTTGTGGCATGTGGGACGCTGCCTCAGCGTGGTTTGATGAGCAGTGCCATGTCCACGCCCAGGATTCGAACCAACGAAACACTGGGCCGCCTGCAGCGGAGCGCGCGAACTTAACCACTCGGCCACGGGGCCAGCCCCAAAACAATTAATTTTTAAACAACTAATTTTCCCTTTAAACAGTTAACTTTCCTTTAAAGAAACATAAATAATAAGAAAAAAATCTCATATTAACCCATGTAGCTGCCATGTCTAGTATTTTTTATTCTTTTGTATAGGTCTATATTTTAGTCTGATTGCATTTTCCTTCTACTGGAAGGACTTTCTATAACTTTTTTTTTTTTACAGTGCAAGTCTGCTGTTGATGAATTCTTTCAACTTTGGTATGTCCGAGAAAGTCTTTACCTATGTTTTTGAAAAATATTGTCCCTGGATACAAAATTCTAGGTTTACATTTTTTTCTTTCAATCCTTTAAATATGTTGCTCCACTCTTTTCTCGTTTGTATGGTTTCTGATTTAAAAAATCTGTCTTCTTTAACTTTGTTCCTCTGTACATAATGTTTCTTTTTTTTCCTGTGACTGCTTTTAAGATTTTCTTTTTTTCACTGGTTTTGAGCTATTGATTATGATGTGTCTTGTTTGGTTTTCACCATGATTTTGTGTTTGGGTTTTATTGAACATCTTAAATCTGTAGGTTTATAATTTTCATGAAATTTAGAAAAAATTTTGTCACTTTTTCTTTAAATCTGTTTGTGTTCCCCCT
The DNA here is from genome assembly GCF_041296265.1 of Equus caballus. Lineage (NCBI taxonomy): Eukaryota > Metazoa > Chordata > Mammalia > Perissodactyla > Equidae > Equus > Equus caballus. The sequence continues at coordinate 83,682,619 of NC_091715.1, forward strand.
CTTCTTCAGGGATTCCAATTGCACATATATTATGCTGCTTGAAGTTGCCCCACAGCTCAGTGATATTCTTCTACTTTTAAATTCTTTTTTCTCTTTGAACTTCACTTAGCATGGTTTATATTGTTAGATCTTCAAATTCATAAATATTTTCCTCTGCAAGGTCTAATCTGCTGTTAATTCCATCCACTGTATTTTTCATCACAGGCATTATAATTTTAATCTCTTGAGGATCAATTTGAGTCATTTTTTTTTTCTTGCTGAGGAAGATTTACCCTGAGCTAACATGTGTGCCAATCTTCCTCTATTTTCTATATGGGCCACCACAGCAGCATGGCCACTGACAGACAAGTGGTGTAGGGCTGTGCCTGGGAACGGAATCTGGGCTGCCCAAGCAGAGCATGCCAAACTTAACCACTAGGCCATGGGGCCAACCTTAAGTCTTTTTAAAATATCTTGCATGTCTCTACTTAACTTTTAAAAACCTAGAATAGAATTAAAATAACTTTTTTAATGTCCTTGTCTACTAATTCTAACGTATGTATTAGTTCTGTGTCAGTTTTGATTGCTTGGTTTTTCCTCCTGATATGGGTGAAATATTCCCACTTCTTTGCATGCATAGTAATCATTGATAAGATATCAGACATTGTAAATTTTGCCATTACATGCTGGATATTTTTGCATCCCTATAAATATTCTTAAGCTTTGTTCTGGGACGCACTTAAGTTACTTGGACACAGTTCAATCCTTTTGGGTCTGCTTTTACAATTTGCTAGGCAGTACCACAGCAGCATTGAATCTTGTACTAATTATTTCCCACTAATAATGAAAGATCACTTTGCGTACTCTACCCAGTGTCCCATGAATCGTGATGTTTTCTAGTCTGACTAGAGTGAACAGGCATTATTATCAGCCCTGAGTGAGCACTTGGCTCTTTGCCCTCTAATACTCTGCTGATTCTTTTTCCAGCCCCTGGTAATTTCCTCAACATGGACATGCTGATCAGTACTCTGCTGAATATTCAAGGAGAGCTCTCTATAAATCACTGGACTTATCTCTCCATGCAGCTCTCTCCTTTCTAGTACTCTGTCCTATGAATTCTAGCCACTTGGGTCTTTCCAAACTTTCAGTTCTGTCTCCTCAAATCAGGGAGTCTTTCAAGCTCACTTGCGTTTTCCCTCCATGCACTGTGGCCTTGAAATTCTCCCAAGGCAGTAAGCTGGAGCAATCATAAGGCTCACATCATTTGTTTCACATCTCTCAAGGATCACTCTCCTTCATTGCCTGATGTCCAGTGTCTTAACCATTTCTCATATGTTATGTATGGATTTTTTTGTTTTGTTTTGTTTTTATTTGAAGCAGGAGAGTAATTCAGTCCCTTTTATTCCATCCTGTCTGGAAGCAGAAGTAATGCCTGTATTTTAGGAGATAAACCTTATACAGAAGGCAGAGTTCCAATCTGTCAATTAAAGAGTTCTGTTTTTACACATTGATGAAAATGATCCTTTTTAATGGAAGGGCTATCTATTTATTACAATAATCTCTTTACTTTGCTTACCTGAAAAACAAATAGTAGACTTATTTTTTCTTCTTATTTTAAATCAACATTTATTGATTACCCTCCATGTGGAAGAAACCAAACATTTTGTTGCTTTGAGAATTGTCCTGACACTCGCTTTCACAAAGAGGTAATTTCTGATTGGTATTTAAAAGTGATTGCCTTTGGAGATGACGTTTTGGAGAGGAGATTTTATAATCTTTGTACTATAGATGCAAATTAATTATCTTCAAAAATACCTAATATGTGTATTTAGATAAGTATGTGTTTAGTGGTCATGTGAGAAGGGCTGAGATTGTACTTTAGCAAGACTTAAAGATACATACTTACTAAGGTTGTATGGAAAAAATGTCTGAGTTTGGAAGGATATAGTATAGAAGAATTCTAGAGGAGTTGGAGGATCATGGACTAGGTCAGGATTCTGGGGTTGGTTACCAGTCTTGCCCTTAAATAACCATATGACCTTGAACAAATTACTTATTTCTGAGCCTCAGATATTTGTTGTTGGTAAAAGGTGGGAAAATTAGAGAAAGTTTGTCTAAATATATACACAATCATGTATCTAGTTATGCTTCTTCAGATTTATTACCCCGCTTCCCATTTTGGCACAAGGCCATCTTACATGGTAATGTCTCTCACGCCAGGGATCAAACCAAGGATCAGAGCAACAGAGCCCTTCTGCTTTTAATGTTTTCCTCACTTTAATGTTTCTGCTTCTCTGGGAGTTTGGTCAAGAGAGGAGAAGTCAGGACACATGTACTTGATGAGCTGTTTCTCCTATCTGCCCACGACTCCAAATGGTCAGTTAAAGCTGGATTTTCTCTTCCTCCATCTAGCAGATACTTCTCACATATACTATCTTCCACCATTCAGAGGTGACGTTTTCCCAATCTCCTTCTCTGGAGAACATAATGGTGCAAAGAGAGCAAAGACAGAAACCAGCTACATAATAAGATAAGATCCAAAATTATCATCAGTGACATTTACTCCCCAGATAAGCATTTGTGCTTCCATAAAGGGAATTCAAGCTCATCTTGGTTCCCCTTTTCCCAAGAATCTATTTCTGTATCTATTTGCTTGTTCTCTAAGTTTCACCAGGCATCCAGGGTACTGACTCAAAATCTTAACACTTAGCTTTGGAGTTTTATATTTCTTGTAGGCTTAACTTCCTTCTAACAGCAGTACTGATCCTCCAAATAGTTGAACCATATCATCAGGCAAAACTAAAATTGCCTTAAAATTCTGTGTAGGTGATTTGACATCATTATGATATGGGAAAATGTCTCCAAGTAAAGTGAACAAAGTCAACAGAAAGTAGATTAGGCATGAACTCCAATCTCTCTCCTTTTTGAAATAATCGTTGTTCTGTCTTTGTAGATTAAAAAGGAAAACTATGCGGACTCAGTTTTCTCTCCTGAAACCAGTGTGTCTACATTCTCTGTCTTCCCATTTGCCAAAATAACTTTAGTTTCTACATTACTGAGTTCTCTTTCATGCTTCATTGAGGCAACTAGTTTTTTCCCCAAAATAAATTCTCTCTAGATTTGTCCTGGTCCATTACACATAGTGCCTGAGTTACTACTTTCCTAGAATTAGATTCTCTCCTCTGAAAAATTCAATGTCCATGCAAGTAGACCTGTTAGGTAACTTCCATGTCCTTCTATTTCCTTACATTGATTATAATGAATCAATCTCTGCAAACATTTCTCTTGCAAATTCTGGCCTCAAGGTGACTTTGTTCTCTAGCTGAGGGTATATAATCAGCACATAATGAAGTTGTACTTTGCAAATGTGTTCCTGAGAAGGCTAGACAGCCACCTGAATTTTATATAGTCAACATTTACACACTCACACACATACACAACCGATTCTGATATGAAAATAAAATATGACTTTATTGGTTGCTGTGTTTCTATAGCCAATCTAGTCTTCCTCCTGAATTCCATCTATTAGGTTGTGATGAAGTACTTGGGAGGGCACTTACCAAACAAAAGCATCTCAATCTGATTCTGTTTAAATATTTTTTGAATTACATAAAGAATTACTGAGAATTTCATGTATGACAGACACTATTCTAAGTGATACAGACACATCAGTAAATAAAACAAGCAAAAACACTGAGCTCACGAAGCTCATATTCTGGTATGGGGAGGAACCAATTAACAGTGTATATAGTAAACAATTATATAATATGTTAAAATGCAGTGAATACTATGGGAAAAATCCAAGAGATAAAGGAGAATAGGAGTACATTTTAACTAGAGAAGTCTGGGTAGATTCTAGTCACAAGATTAGATTGGAGCAAAAATTTGAAGTAGATGAGCAGTGAGCAATCAGATATTGGAAGAAGAATGTTACAAAGGGGGAAACAGCTGGGGCTTGGCCTTGAGAAGAGAATATATGTGGCAGGTGCGAGGAACACATAGGAAGCCACTGTGAGTCAAGAAAGACAGTAAATGGCAAAGTAGTAGGAGCTGAGGTCAGAGAGGAAAGGTAAAAGAAGGGGCAGATCGTGTAGTCTTGGACGCCACAGTAAAGATTTTGACTTATACTCTGAGATACGAAGAGACAGTGAAGGTTTTTGAGCAGAGTAGTGACATAATATGTCTTTATTTTTTTTTTAAAGGCTTCCTCTGGCTGTTGAAACAAAATTAGATAATAGGAGACAAGGAAGGAAGCAGGAAAACCAGATAGAAGGTTACTGCAATAATCCAAGTGAGACATGGCGGTGTCTAGACTGGGTGGAGGCAGTGGAAATGGTGAGGAATAGTCATATGCCGGATATATCTTGAAAGGAAAGTTAATAGGATGTCCTGATGGCTAGGATATGAGTTATGAAACAAAGAGAGGAGTCAAGAAACGCTCCAACATTTTCGATCTCATAACCTGGAATGCTTAAATGAGTTAAGGAAAAATGTGAGTCTCCATAGTTTTAGATCAGGAGAACCTCATGGGTTCAGATTAAGGCATGTTAAGTTTGAGATGCCTTTTTCTATTTAAATACAGATGTTCACTAGGCAGTCAAATATTGGAGTCTGAACTTTAGGGTTAAGATCAGATTAGACATATAAATTTTAGAGTTATCACCATCTAAACACTTTTTGAAGCCAGGAGACTATATGAAATCACCATGGAAATGAGAATGGCCAGAGAATAGAAGAGGTAAAATAAATGAGTCCAGTAGAAAATGAACATTAAGGGAAAAGAGCCTGCAGCTAGTTGAGTAGGAAGAATATCACGAGTATTTCATGTTGTGGAAGTCAAGTGAAGAAAGTATTTCAAGATTTCTGCTAAGAGGTCAAGTAAGTCAGGGATTGAGAATTAACATGGTGTTCAGCAATGTGAATGCCAGAAATGACACTGTCAAGAGGGGTTTGAGTGGAGAAATGGAAGTAAAAGCTGATTAGACTCGGTTTACGAGAGCATAGGAAAAGAAAAAATGAACATAGGATAGTCAACTATTCAGAGGAGTCTTACTAAAATGAAGAACAGAGAAATAGGTGGTAGAGGATGAGGAGATAAGGTCTAAAGAAGTTTAATTTGTTTGTTTTTGTTTTAAGATGGGAAGTATATCTGTGTGTTGGTAGAAATGATCTAATAAAGAGGGTAATGTTATTATAGGGAGAAGAGATGAAAGAATTTGCAGACTGTTGTTCTAAGCAGGTGACTAGAGATGGGATCTAGTGTACAAGTAGAGGGATTACCTTTAAGCAGGAGCACAGAAAAGTTTATTTCTAGCAGTAGAATGAAAGGAAGAATATATTAGTGAAAATCTAGGTTGTGGAAGTTTGTGGATGTTTTCTCCAGCTTATTTCAATTTTCTCAGTCTGAGAATGAGGAGGGGGAGGAAGTGCCTGAGATTTCAGATGAGAAGAAAAGGCATAAAGTTGTCAACAGAGAGAGTAGGAGAGTGAATGCATCGGGGAAAAATAGTGCAGTTGCCAGGCAGCATTAAGAACTCAACTGAGTTGTTTATTCATGAATGTAAAGTGCATGACTGTTTTTTTCTTCAGCTATGTTCACCTGCACAATGCCGCCATAAAATAAGCCCTGAATTTTATTTAACTATAGTTCTTGCTCACGCAGTATGACAGAAAGTGAAAAGAATGAAAAACAGTTGATCTGTCTAAAAACGTAGTGATGATTGTAAAAGACCATGTAATTTAAACTGATTAAGAAGGGAAAAGAGGACATCAGAAGTAGGTAAATAAAGCTGACAAAGTACTGCCTTCAATAGATTATAGGCCCTGATATGGTTAATTTAATGCTGGAATCAGAGTGCCAGCAGAAGTGAGATGGGAAAACAAGATGTTGTCACCAGAAAGTGGGATGCAACAAAGTGAGATTATTAGTAATGATAAAGTCTAAGTTATGATCATGGGTGTAGGCAGCTGAAGTAAGTGGTGCAAAAGGTTATTGGAGGGGAAGAAATCAAGGAATTGAGAAGCCAGGCTGTTGGAAGGATCATCAAATTAAATACAAAAATTACAAAGAATTAAGACCTGAGTGTTATCACAGAAAGTGACACATAAATTAGGAGAAAAAAAATGTGAAAAAATGAGGGAGCATAAAATAAGGGCAGCATGCGGCTCAAAAAAAGGAGGATAAATAGCCGATGCATCCTGATAACATGGGATTCAAAGCTAGCAGAATCTAGGGAGGAGAGAGGGAGAAAAGTTTAGAAGCAGCAATGAAAAACAAAAATAATTCCTACCTCAACTTCGGTTCTAGTGTATAAAGGCTAAGGGTGACAAAACAACTGCTATTTTAAAGGGCTGCAAGAGAAACCATTTTAACATGTCATCCTAATGCCTTCTGGCTTCCATTATTTCTGATGAGAAGTCTCTTGTTAATCTTATTGGAGTTCCTTCTACCTGAATCATTTTCTCTTGCTGTATTCAAAATTTTCCTTCTGTCTTTGTCTTTCAGTATTTTTATTATGATGTGTCTGGGTATAGATTTCCTTGCTTATATCCACCTTTGACTTCATTGAACTTCTTGGATATGTATATTAATGTTTTTGATTAAATTTTGGAATTTTTACTAATTATTAATTTAATTATTTTTCTATCCCTTTCTCTCTCTCTCCTCTCCTTCTGATACTGTCATTATATGTATCTTAGTATTCTTAATGGAGTCCCACATTTCTGTGAGGCTCTCTTCATTCTTTTTTTCCCCTCTGTTCTCAGGATTGCATAATCTCTGTCAATCTCTGTTTAAGTTTGCTGACTCTCTCTTGCTAGTTCAAATCTACTGTTAAGCCTCTCTATAAATTTTTTATTTCACTTAACATACTTTTCAACTCTAGAGCTTCCATCTTTTGAATAATTTCTATCTTTTTATTTATATTATTTATTTGATGATACATGATATCTTCCTTTCCTTCTTTAAAAATGGTTTTATTTAGTTCTTTTAACATATTTATAATGATTACTTTGAGGTTTTTGTTAGCTAAATTTGAAATATGAACCTTCTCACAGGCAGTTTCTGCTGTCTATTTTTTTCCCCCAGGTATGTGTCACACTTTCCTGGGTTTTTTTCATGCCTCGTGACATTTTATGGAAAAATTGACATTTTGTGCAATATATTGTACTGACTCTGGATTCTGATCCCCTCACTCCCAGGCTTGTTTTAGTTGATGTTTGATTTTTTATTTGTTTAATGATTTGGCTGGACTATTTTAGTGAATTCTAGTTTTCCTTCATGTGAAGGTTCTAATGTTACCCTTAAGAGGGTTCAGCCTTGGGCATGCACACAATCATCCTTGGATGATAGTGGTTTTAGCAGAAATTTCCTCGTTTGATCTCTCTCTTAAGCTTCTTTCCTCTGCCCTTATTACACTCAGCTTTAAGGTTCTATTAATTACCACCTGATAGCTCTATTGATTTTGAAAATTTACTGGGGCACAAACTGCTCCAAAATCAAATGCAAATAAATTCCTACTCCTTTTCAGAGTAGTTTTTGAGGTAAGTTATCAAAGCTTGCTCTAACCCCAAGAGGGCTTTTCTTAGCTATCTCATTTCTCTGGCTCTCTCTCTGTGCTAAACTGTCTGGACTGTGATTTATCTTGTTGCTCTAATGTAGATAGCAGTCCTCTCTTAATTGCTTACCACCAAAATCTTCATTGTTTTTGAGAGAATCCTTTATCTTGAATTTCCTCACACTTTGTTTCAAATAAAGTCAGTTCATTCATGGAGAACATGAGGCTTTGTGTTCTTATGGCCTATATCTCTCCTTGCAAAAATCTCTATACCACTGCACTAGAGTTAGGTTAAAGGCAATGGGCCAATTATCCCAAATTGATCACTTCCTCTGCTTTATGAGCAGGACGATTAACTGGGACAGCAGTTTGAGACCAGACTGCTCTTCTCAGCTGCCTTTTCTATTGTTGAACCTGTTCTCTATGAGTGAGCTGGGGCAAGAAAAATCAAGACTCCAGTATTGTTAGCCTGTTTTCATCTGGGATTGTGCCTTTGTCCCCTGAGTGGTGGTTGGGTGGAGCAAAGGAGCCCCTGACCTGTACATCAAACTTACCTGGAATTTAGCCTCTGTAACTTGAAGCTTTATAGGATGAGAAATGCTGGTAGCCTACACTTCCCAGTGAGACACAGTATCCCATAACTAAAGAACTCACCACTGGCCCATTCTGGAGAGTATTGAGACTTGCCTCAAGCATGGGTAATTCTCTCTTGACTTCTGTTGATGGAAGCAAGAAGGTCATAAGAGGTCAGATATTTCTTCAAGTGAGAACCATTTCCTCTTGACCCCTGTTGGTGGAGTACATTGGGGAATCTGCATCTTATTTGTACCAACAGGCTCCACTTTAGTCCCATTCTCAGAAAATAGCCCTAGGAGATGTATTTTTAATGTCATTTCCTAGCGTTCCCTCTTGAACAGGTTTTGTTTGGTCTAAAATTTATGCAATTTGGGGATCCCTTTTTTAAGAAAAATAAAATAATTAAAATTATTGTTTTATGTGTACACATTTATTAAAATTATTCTGAATATCAACATGAGGTTTCTGGTATAACATGAGAGAGAGGCGAGAGAGGCAACTGTTCCCCACCGTTTTCTGATACTTTCTCCTTGGAAATGTAATAGACTGACTCCGTGCAAGTGAAGGACCTTAGAACCTAAGCTTCATTATTGTCACTGTAAATCTGACTCTGCTCTTAACTCCTATTGAAAGAACTGAGACAGATTTGGGAAGCTGAATATTCAGGCTGAGCAATTGAGCTTCCTCTCCATTTTATTTATATAGTTTGCTATTTGGTAAACAATTCAGTTAATTAAGATTCTGATTTCCTATCACGATTGTTTTTCTCTTCCCCTTCTTTCTTACATTGGTGTCTGGGTGAACATAAAAGCTTAGCGAATCCTCATATCATTGTAGATGAGGGTATCCATGTTCTGGTCCTGATTCCTATGCTGCTCTACTCTTCAGAGTAGCTAGTTGGAGTCTTGGTGTGAATGGCATATTGTTGATCTGGATCCATCTCTGGGCAGCTGACTGGCACTGCTGCTTTTTCAACTTAGGCTCAGATCTCTTAGCATCGTCAGTGCTCCTGGGAAATTCAAGCATCTCCATTTTCTCCTTCTGATTGGATCCACCTGGTACTTTAGCACCCCTATGATCAGGCTTTTATCCCATTCAGTCTTTGACCTAAGTAGTCTTATTGCACCAATCCTTCTGGACAACTATCTATTCAGTCTCAAAAGTACTGTGTATATTCCTCTTTGAGGCTTAAATAAGGCATAATACCTAAAATGTCCTTTAATTTTGGCTTTATATTCAACCTATCTAGCACATCTCTCCTGTTTGTTTTTTTGGTCCAGAGAAGGGAAGCTTGAATATGCATATATAATTAACCATCTACTTCCCCCTCTCTCTATTTCCCTTCTCCATTCCAAAATTTTCTGGGAACAGAAGACATAGACACTTTCACTTTCTCTACCTTTTTACTAAATCTTATTTTCTTTTCATTAGAAAAGGCAATCAACTTGCCCCTTCTCTGCCACTGTGTCAGGAGATAAGTTCACTGAGGAGAAGATCAAAACCATTAAGATTGCTTATTTCAAATCAATCTTAGGGGCTTTCTAAAAGACTTTTGAATTCTAACGCTGATAAATGTATTGATGAGTTAGACATTTCCCAGATAATTTTACCCCACACGTGCAATTACTTCCTGCCCCTTTGTTTAACCTACGTTCTGGGCTGATTTGTGATTACTCACATGTTGCAACCTAGACAAACTGAGGGTACAGGTTGAAAACACACTTCTACTATAGGTACTATACAACATGATGTCCACCAATACTTCTTTTTCCAAATTATATATATTTTTGAATAAAGGCAATATTTTAATCAGAAACATGCTTCTAAATTTTGAGTTATGAACATTTTAAATACATATATTGGACAGCCTTCTCTCTCTCTCCTCCAAATTTTAGAAATCCTCAAGGTACTTCTATTTAAAAAGCAAATAATGAATACAGATTACCAAGCCTGCTGTCCAACTTTCTGAATATAGGGGGCTACATATTCTGCAAAAGGGGTGTGTTAAACCCTGAGGTGAGGAAGGCCTGATTCAGTAACTGCTATAGACAATTAGGAATAAGATTGACAGTCTTCTAGATAAGTCTTCCCCAGTCTTCAGCAGTGATGTAACCTTAAGGCAACATCCAAATAGTAGCACAAAGTAGGAGAAAATTAAGAAGGTGGGAAGGGAAGAAACATGACTTTATTTTTAAAGTGCTGCTTACTTTCTTTATGTGACAATGACAAAGAATCTAGGTAAAGCTCTGGCTCCATCATTGTCAATTAGTATGTTAATGACTCAATTTACACCTAGTATTAAGGTGATTATAATTTCGGTATTCTAATCATATGAACTAGAGACTGGACCATTTGTTTGAATATAATTTTGTTTTGAATTGAAATATTAGGCTTTCTGCTATTTCTTAACAATCTCCCAGTCAACAATAAAGCAGATGGAAAAAAAATCATCAAAAGACTAAAATAGATATCCCTACTGAAAAAATACTGTCAACCCAAATGATTATATATATATATATAATATCCCTTTTATGTCTCTCATTATTTATTAGTCACACTATAATTTATATAAATAAAAATGTGTGTGTGTATATATGTATATATATAATGTTTGTGTGTATCTCCCTTGGTTTACTTTGCTATAAAATCTTTATCAATAGTCACCCATTATAAAAAGATAGTTTTCACATTTTCCTCTTAAGTTTATTGCTTATCTTAGGGATAAGGTTTATTCAGATCTTGTCAAGATGGCGCTGTGAGCAGATGTTGAACTCGCCTCCTCCCACGAAGACAACCACGTTACAACAATTTTGGGAAGACTCATCCTGGATTGAAAACTGAAAACTGGATAAAAAGAACCCTCATGACAAGGGACAGTCCTGACGAACGCAGAAGAGGCAGTAACTCCGGCCAGAGAGGAAAAAAGCCATCTTTGGGAGCAGCGGAGCTTTTCAGCTGGCCAGGCAGGAGCCACCCTAAGGTATGAGCCCTCCCTGGAGGAGTGAAGTCCGGAGTGAAGTCCGGAGCGGGGGTGATACTGCTATAACCATCCTTCAGACTCAGCCCAACTGAGAGGGGGGGTCTCACTGTCTGGCTTTGCTGGCTATTAACTGCAGCTAGGACACCCCAGAAAAGCTATGGGCCAAAAGCCGAAAAGATCTGGGTCTTAAAGGGCCCACACACACAAACTCACTCATTGCAGCAACCTAAAATCACCAGAGAGAAGGCTGACTGTCCTTTGGTGAAACGAGACTCACCTGGTGGGCTCTGGGGGCATCTTGGTGAGAGGAGGGTCCTCTCCAGAGACTGAGACTTTGGTGCGGGCCATTGTTCTGAGCTGGTCCAGGCATGCTGATCCGGACACCAGTGGGGGCCATTGAGGTGCATCCCTTGGGCTGTTAGCCCAGGGGTCTGCCACACCCACTAGAACACAGATTTAATCCAGTTCAGCCAGGGCAGGCAACCCACCCTAGGGACTGGCCCCACCTAACAGCAAGCCCTCAGGCTACTTTTTAGCCTACATTGACTGAGTGCCTTGATCCTCTACAGGCAAGCAAGGGTGTCTGCCCCTGTGGGGCAGCGCCTGTGTGAGGACCAGGTGAACTGTGGGGACATTGGGGGAGAGGCAGGGGCCTCTGCAGTGTGGCATTGGAGTATGCTCCAGGGGGTTGAGAAGTGTGCATGGACCAGGACTGTGTTGACAGTGTATGTGGTCTGGTGGGGGGTGAGGCTTATCAGCAGCAGAAGACTTGTGCTTCACAAATAGCCATAAAAAGGATCAGCTCCACCTTCCAAAGCCTGAAACATTTGAGTACCCCCATGCCAAGGGCTAGCCCCATTCAGTTGCACTTCTAATAGAAGTGACAACAGCCTTGTTGTCCTGAGGCCTATCACAACTGTATGCCCCTCAGCATGCAACCAGCTACACTGGGTACCAACCCAATTAAGAGGACAATTGCAATAAGTGTGTGCTGATAAACTTTGTAGCCAACAGTGCTGAGGCTCCCCCAAACCGGATTTACAAACAGCTGGCCAGGGAAGGAAAGATCAGACTCCCTGGGTACCTTCAGTGGGACCAACCCTGCCACAGCAGAAGAACACGAGTAGCCCACAAAGGGGTCACTCCTAGTTCTTATGGACTGGTGACAAGAGGGAAGCACACTGCTGGGCCTCATAAGGCATCTCATATATAAGGCCACTTCTCCAAGATCAGGAGACATAGCCAACTCACCTAGTACAAAGAAAATAGCACAGAGAAAGAGGCATACTGATGAGGCAAAGGAATACTTTCCAAGCAAGGGAACAGTACAAAACCCCAGAAAAAGAGCTAAGGGAAACAGAAACTAGCAACCTACTCAACAAAGAATTCAAACAAAATATAACGCGGATGCTCACAGATATGCAGAGAAGAATGGATGAACACAGTGAGCACATCAGCAAAAAACTGGAAGATATAAAAAAAACAATCAGAAATGAAGAATACAATACTCGAAATTAGAAATTCACTAGAGGGACTCAATAGCAGAGTAGAGGAAGCAGAAGAACGGATCAGCAAGCTAGATGAAAGATTAGAGGAAATCACCCAAACAGAACAGAAAAGAGAAAAAAGAATTAGACAGAATGAGACCAGTGTAAGGGAAATCTGGGACAATAACAAGCGTGCTAACATTCGGATTATAGGGGTCCCAGAAGGAGAAGAGAGAGACGATGGGGCAGAAAATTTATTTGTCAAAATAATAGAGGAATATTTTCCTAACCTGAGGAAGGAAACAGACATCCAAGTTCAGGAAGCACAGAGAGCTCCAAACAAGAGAAGCCCAAAGAGGCTCACACCAAGACATATTATAATCAAAATGTCTAAAATTAAAGACAAAGAGAGAATCCTAAAAGAGACAAGAGAAAGGCCACAAGTGACATATAAAGGGAAGCCCATCAGGCTATCAGCGGATTTCTCAGTTGAGCCCTACAGGCGAGAAGAGAATGGCATGACATATTTAAAGTGCTAAAAGGAAAAAAACTACAACCAAGAATACTGTATCCATCAAGGGTGTCATTCAGAATGGAAGGAAAGATAAAGAGCTTCCCAGGCAAGGAATAATTAAAGGAGTTTAGCACCAAGAAACCAGTTCTGCAAGAAATGCTGAAGGGACTTATTTAAGTGGGAAAGCAATGACCACAAATAGAGATAAAAAAATTATCAAAAAACCCCAAAACAACAACAACAACAACAAAACAGGCAATAAAATCACTTGTAAGGTAAAAGTATAGTAAAGGCAGCAGATCAACTACCTGTGAAGCTAATATGAAGATTAAAAGACAAATGTACTAAAATCACCTATTTCAATGATAAGAGGGTAATAGATAGACACACATAAAGCAAAAGACTATACATGATGGGAAAAACATATAATGTGGGTGGAGGGGAGTGAAAAAGAGGAGGTTTTAGAAAGAGGTCAAGCTAGAGTCTATCTACTCAATATAGACTGTTATATGCATAGTATATTAAATAGGATCCTCTTGGTAACCACAAACCAGAAACCTATAACAAGCAGGAAAAAAAGTAAGACAAAAGAAATCAAGCGTATTACTAAAGATAGCCATCAAACCACAAGGGAAGAGAGCAAGAGAAAAAGAAAGGAACTGAGAAGAGCTACTAAAAGACCCACCAAAAAAGAAAATGTGACAAAATGGCAATAAATACATATTTATCAATAGCTACTTTAAATGTCAATGGACTAAATGGTCCAATCAAATGCCATAGGGTGGCCAACTGGATAAAAAAACAAGATCCATGTATATGCTGCATACAAGAGATACACTTCAGAGCTACGGACACTCACAAACTGAAAGTGAAAGGATGGAAAAAGACATTCCATGCAAATGGCAAAGAAAAGAAAGTGGGGGTAGGAATACTTATCTCAGACAAAATAGACTTCAAATCAAAAACTGTAATAAGAGACAAAGACGGGCACTACATAATGATAAAGGGAACAATCCAACAAGAAAATATAACACTTTAAATATCTATGCACCCAACATAGGAGCACCTAAATATATAAAGCAATTACTAACAGACATAAGAGGAGAAATAGACAGTAAAACAATAATAGTAGGGGACTTTAACACTCCACTTACACCAATGGATAGATCATCCAAACAGAACATCAATAAGAAAACACTTGCCTTAAAGGACACATTAGACCAGATGGACTTAGTAGATATATACAGAACATTCCATCCAAAATCCACAGAATACACATTCTTTTCAAATGCCCATGGAACATTCTCCAGGATTGATCACATACTAGGCCACAAAACAAGTCTCAATAAATTTAAGAAGATCGAAATAATACCATGCATCTGTTCTGACCACAAAGGTATGAAACTGGAAATCAACTACAGAAAGAAAACCAGAAAAGCCACAGAAATGTGGAGATTGAACAAAATGCTACTGAACAATGATTGGGTCAATGAAGAAATCAAAGAAGAAATAAAAAAATTCCTGGAGACAAATGAAAATGAAAACACGACATGCCAAAATCTGTGGGATACAGCAAAAGCAGTTCTATGAGGGAAGTTTATAGCAAATCAGGCCTACCTCAACAAAGAAGAACAATCCCAAATAGACAATCTAAAAGTGCACCTAAAGGTATTGGAAAAAGAACAACAAACACAGCCTAAAATCAGCAGAAGGAAGGAAATAATAAAAATCAGAACAGAAATAAATGAAATTGAGACTAAAAAACAATAGAAAAAATTAATGAAACCAACAGCTGGTTCCTCAAAAAGATAAACAAAATTGACAAATGCCTAGCTAGACTCACCAGGAAAAAAAGAGAGAAGCCTCAAATAAATAAAATCAGAAATGAAAGAGGAGAGATTACAATGGACACTTCAGAAATAGAAAAGATAATAAGAGAATACTATGAAAAGCTATATGCCAACTAATTGGATAATCTAGATGAAATGGATAAATTCTTAGAAACATACAACCTTCCAAAACCGGACCAAGAAGATGTAGAAAATTTGAATAGAACAATCAACAGTAAGGAGATCAAAACAGCAATCAAAAACCTCCCAAAAAATGAAAGTCCAGGACCAGATGGCTTCCCTGGTGAATTCTACCAAACATTCAAAGAAGACTTAATACCTATCCTTGTCAAACTCTTCCAAAAAATTGAAGAGGAGGGGAGGTTTCCTAACTCATTCTATGAAGCAAACATTATCCTGATACCAAAACCAGACAAGGACAACACAAAAAAGAAAATTACAGGCCAATATCACTGATGAACATCGATGCAAAAATCCTCAACAAAATACTAGCAAATCAAATACAACAATATATTAAAAAGATCATACATCATGATCAAGTGGGTTTCATTCCAGGGATTCAGGGATGGTTCAACATCTGCAAATCTATCAACATGATATACCACATTAACAAAATGAAGAATAAAAATCACATGATCATCTCAATAGATGCAGAGAAAGCATTTGATAATAGACAGCATGCATTTATGATAAAAACTCTAAATAAAATGGGTATAGAAGGAAAATACCTCAACATAATAAAGGCCATATATGACAAACCAACAGCAAAGATCATTCTCAATAGAGAAAAACTGAAAGCTATCCCTCTAAGAACAGGAACCAGACAAGGATGCCCACTGTCACCACTCTTATTTAACATAGTATTGGGAGTCTTAGCCAGAGCAATCAGGCAAGAAAAAGAAATAAAAGGGATCCACATTGGATAAGAAGAAGTGAAACTGTCACTATATGCAGATGACATGATTTTATATCTAGAAAACCCTAAAGAGTCCACTAAAAAACTTTTAGAAATAATAAAGGAGTACAGTCAAATTGCGGGATACAAAATCAATGTACAAAAATCGGTTGCATTTCTATACACTAACAACGAAGTAGTAGAAAGAGAAATTAAGAATACAATCCCACTTACAATTGCAACAAAAAGAATAAAATACCTAGGAATAAGCTTAACCAAAGAGGTGAAAGATCTGTACACCGAAAACTGTAAAACACTGTTGAAAGAAATCGAAGAAGACACAAAGAAATGGAAAGATATTCCATGCTCTTGGATTGGAAGAATTAACATCGTTAAAATGTCCATACTTCCTAAAGCAATCTATAGATTCAACGCAATCCCTATCAAAGTTCCAACAACATTTTTACAGAAATAGAACAAAGAATCCTAAAATTTATATGGAACAACAAAGACCCTGAATAGCCAAAGGATTCCTGAGAAAAAAGAACAAAGCTGGAGGTATCACACTCCCTGATTTCAAATTATACTACAAAGCCATTGTAACCAAAACAGCATGGTACTGGCACAAAAACAGACACACAGATCAATGGAACAAAATTGAGAGCCCAGAAGTAAACCCACACGTTTATGGACAGCTAATATTCGACAAGGGAGCCAAGAGCATACGATGGAGAAAGGAGAGTCTCTTTGATAAATGGTGTTGGGAAAACTGGACAGCCACATGCAAAAGAATGAAAGTAGACCATTCCCTTACACCATACACAAAAATCAACTCAAAATGGATTAAAGACTTGAATGTAAGACCCAAAACCATGAGACTTCTAGAAGAAAACATAGGCAGTACGCTCTATGACATTGGTCTGAGCAGCATATTTTCAAGTCCCATGTCTGACCCGGCAAGGGAAACAAAAGAAAAAATGAACAAATTGGACTACATCAAACTAAAAAGTTTCTGCACAGCAAAGGAAACCATCAACAAAACGAAAAGACAGCCTAACAACTGGGAGAAGAGATTTGCAAACCATATATCAGATAAGGGGTTAATATCCAAAATGTACAAAGAACTCATACAGCTCAACAACAAAAAAACCAACAACCCAATTAGAAAATGGGCAAAAGATCTGAACAGAGATTTCTCCAAAGAAGAGATACAAATGGCCAACAGGTATATGAAAAGATGCTCAACATCATTAGCTATCAGGGAAATGCAAATCAAAACTACAATGAGGTATCACCTCATTCTGGTCAGAGTGGCTATAATTAACAAGACATGAAACAACAAGTGTTGGAGAGGGTGTGGAGAGAAGGGAACCCTTGTTCACTGCTGGTGGCAGTGAAAACTGGTGCAGCCACTATGGAAAGCAGTATGGAGTATCCTCAGAAAACTAAGGTAAATCTACCATAGGATCCAGCTATTCCAATGCTGGGTATTTATCCAATGAACTTGAAAACACAAAGGCATAAAGATACTTGCACCCCTATGTTCACTGCAGCATTACACACAATAGCCAAGACATGGAAGCAACCTAGGTGCCCATCAAGGGACGAATGGATAAAGAAGATGTGGTATTTATACACGATGGACTACTACTCAGCCATAAAGAATGACGAAATCCAGTCATTTGTGACATCATGGATGGACCTTGAGGGTATTATGCTGAGTGAAATAAGTCAGAGGGAGAAAGTCAAATACCATATGATCGCACTCATAAGTAGAAGATAAAAATGACAAAAAAAAAAAAACCACATAGCATTGGAGATTGGACTGGTGGTTACCATTGGGGAAGGGGGGTGGGGGAAGGGCAAAAGGGTTGATTAGGCTAACATGTGAGGGGATGCACTGTAATTAGTGTTCGAGTGGTGAACATGATATAATGTATACAGAACTCGAAATATGATGTACATCCAAAAACAATAAAAATTAAAAAAAAATTTAATCTGGAATATAAACAAAAGGATAAGGTTTATTCACATTAAGATGGAGACTAGATCCATATTTAGGAACACATTAAATATTATCTCAATATTACAATTTTTTTTTTGCATGGAGTGCTCTATAGAACTCAAATACAATAATTCAATTTATGGAAAAAGACAAAACAAGTTTTTATGAACTACTGTGACAGAAAAGCTTGGACTACTTTTGTTATTTTTAAATTTGACGTCATAACATAACATAGATACAACCAGGTATAAGCATGAACCCATAAAATTATGGCACTTAATGATGAAGTATTATGTTGTTTTGATGCATGTAGCCTGATATACAATTTGTCAATTTATTTTGACATAGTGGAGTTTATCAAGAGTTAGTAGTTCGTGTTCTTAAGTAGCTTTCTGCTTTTGAATGTATGCAAAGAAATCCATGTCTCATTTTTGCCAGAATTAATGGTATTAATTAAAACAGTAACATCAGAAATCAGAGATATAAGAAATTTGTGTTTGCGTGTGGATGGAGGTAGAGCAAGAAATTGGAATTTATAAATACCAATGATCTATAAAATTAATATAATTTGGTTAATGAATAATAAAATGCACTTCAAATACTTCTAATGACATCTCTTAATGATAACTTTGTAGAACACTCAAGTTTTGCTATCTAAAACAATCCAATGTGAAAGTGAATTTATAAAATATTTTGGTGAATTATAATGTATTAAAAACAAACAGAAATGCCCTATAATTTAGATAATGGAATCATAAATTCTAAAACTTACAAAGATCAGTAACTTCAAAAAAATAAATATTCAAGAATATCAGAAAGGAAACTGTGCATCCTATATTTAGGGGTTTTTTTCCAATGAAATAATATATTTTAGGTAAAAACAACGTTAGACTGGTCCAATTTATACAAAATACAGGATTAAGTATTTAAAGAATATGTTTACAAGACTTTAATTTGTATTAATGTACCTTTTTAAACTCTATGACAGAATCCTATTCATAGTAAAATGTTCTCAGGTAGTTATATTCCTCTTCTATTGATAGAATTAGGAGAATTAGTTATACATTCAGTTGTAATATTAGCGCTTCATTGGCTAACAGGGAAAAGTCCACAGGATATGAATTATCCTGAGAAAGGATTAAAATCTTTTCTTCTGTTTTAAATACAAAAAGATGAAAAGATCTCTAACGACACATAAAAATCTACCTTACTTCAGGCTCAGTTTGCAAACCACAACCATTCCTGTGTAACTGAAAGCTACTGGTTAATGATGAGGATTTTTAGGCTGGTTACTTTTAAAACTACAGATAAGAAGCAGGCCCCGAGGAGTGGAATTTGCTTGCCCTTTGATCAGAGACAGTTGCATTTGTGAAGGAAATCTCCATGCCTCCCTCTCTGCACCAGGAGGAAGGGGGGATGGCCTTATCTCTGGAAACTCTTAATGGGGAAGGCAAGAACTTAAGTTCTTTACTGTCTGGCAACCTCATGGAACTGACCCCCTACCCCAAAATCCTCCTTTGTCTTTAGTTGAAGATAATATTTCAGCGGTGACTTCTGCCATTTACTCAATCCGGTTTGATTCTTATCTAAAAGTTGTGGGACTGCCCAATGGCCGGACCCTACCGGCACTGGTACCATTTTAACTTTTTTTCCTTTGTCTTGTAAAGAGATGACTCACATACCCATGCCTTAAATTTAGCCCTAACCCTCAACTCAGGGCAGCAGCAGGAGCTCTGACTGCCCGTGGGTCTTGTCCCCATGCCAGCGTGGGCAGCAGCAGCGGCTCTGCCTGCCCGTGGCTCCTGTCCCCATGCCAGCGAGGGCAGCAGAAGCAGCAGCAGAAGCTCTGACTGCCCATGGGTCCTGTCCCCATGCTATTCTATACTATTCTCTAAATAAAAGAGCACTACTGCCAGATCTTGAGAGTCTAAGAAATCTTTCTTTCGACTCCTCGGCTCACCGACCCCGCATCAGTTAATACTTCTATTTTCCTTGCCTGTAAAGCTATAAACACCAATGCTGCAATGATTCCTTAATGAAATAGATGAGTGATAACGAGATCATTAGAAATGTAAGTTAAATTACTAATTTAAAAAGGTAAAGAAAAAGTAATGAAAGTTGCAAGGGACATACCCCATATTTTAAAATCTGTCTGAGAGATATAAACCCAGAAGCAGTTTAACACCTAGATTTTAGCCTCCAGTTATGTGGTAATGAAACTCCTGACATTACAAATAGATTTATTTGACAGCTGTTCTCACTCATAAAATAATGAGTCCTCCAAAAAGCTCATAATGAATTGCAAATAAGCTTTAAAACCCATAAAAATTTCCTCTGATATTCCCATTTATTTCCAAAAAGTAGCTTGAGGATGTTGATACATATTGATATCTGTTTTGTGTCATTGGAAAATTTTATCCATAATTAATTCACAGAATTTAAGAAAATCACAGAGAAATTCTTGGTTGGACTATGTCATGGGCTGGCAAGCAAGGCTCCAATTGCCTGTGGGCCAACTAGAAAACCCTGAGATTTATTTTGCAGGGATATGAAAGGAAGCAAGTCATATCTCATTCCTGAACATTTTCCACTGGCTATCACTCTGTGACTCCACCCAAGTTCTTTTTGATATCACTCAATTTTATATGGAGGTTATTTTATTACCTTTTAAAAATATGATTCATTCAGTATTATTATTATGACTTTGTATTATATATTTTTAAGTGCTTGCTTATGCTACTTGATTGGCAGTTAATATTGTTAGAATTATAGAAATGGATTTTTATTATAGATAGCTATAACCATAATTTTTCATAATTATTGTCTTACTAGATGATATTAGTCCAGACTGGTATAGCACTTTCTGGCTAGATTATATTTGCAGTCTTTCTTGTATGGGATTTTATCATTTACAGAATGAGATCTTGACAAAAAATTTACAGATCACCTTCTTGAGCAAGGTCCAAGAAGGATATTCTGGGGCACTGAGTGAACTTGAAAGATAAAAAGGCAAACGCACACACACTCGTCCATTCACAGACGAAAGGAGCTAAGACAGAATGAAGTAACATTCAAGCCTCAAGAGGTGGACACTTGTTTCCAAAATGAGGGCTCGATACACATCAACAGAACAATAAAGCAAAATCACATGATCATATCAATAGATGTTGAGAACAGTTTGACAAGGTCTAACACCCATTCATGATAAGAATTCTCAGTATGCTAGGAAGAAAAAGGAGTTTTCTTAGCTTGGTAAAAACTATCTGCAAAAAACCTACAGGTGACATCATACATAATTGCAAGTAAGTTGAAGCTTTCCCACTAAGATCAGGTACAAGGCAAGGATGTCCCCTCTCATCACTCCTCTCAACATCATGCTGGAAGTTCTTGCTAATGCAATAAGGCAAGAAAGGAAATAAAAGTTATGCAGACTGGGAAGAAAAATAAAATACTGCCCTTGTTTGCAGATGACATAATGAACTACGTAGAAAATTTGAAATAATTGAGAGAAAATTTCTTGAACTAATAAGTGATTATACCAAGGTTGCAGGACACAAAGTTAATACACAAAAGTCAATTGTCTTCCTACATACCAACAACGAGCAAGTGGAATTTGAAATTAAAAACACAATACCATTTATATTGGCACACCCCCAAAAATGAAATATTTAGGTGTAAATCTAGTAAAATATGTACAATATCAATATGAAGGAAACTATAAAATTCTAATGAATGAAATCAAAGAACTAAATAAATGGGGAGTTATTCCATGCTCATGGATACAAAGACTCAATATTGTCAAGATGACAATTCTTCCCAATCTGATCTATAGTTTCAATGCTATCCCCATCAAAAGTCTAGCAAATTATTTTATGGACATCAACAAAATGACTCTAATGTTTATGTGGAGAAGCAAAAGACCCAGAATAACCAATACAATATTGAAGAAGAACAAAGTTGGAGGATTGACATCACTCAACTTCAAGACTTAAGATACAGTGTGGTACTGGTCAAAGAATAGACAAATAGATCAATGATACAGAATGGAGAACCATGAAATAGACCCACATAAATATAGTCAACTTAACTTTGATAAAAATGCAAAGGCAATACAATAGAACAAAAAATGTTTCTTCAACAAATGATGCTGAAACAACACGGTATTCATATGCAAAAAAATAAATCTAGACAGACTTTACACTGTTCATAAAAATTAACTCAAAATCAATCATAGACCTAAATGTAAAATAAAAAAATATAAAACACTAGGAGATAACACAGGAGAAAACCTACATGTTGGGTATGGTGATGCCTTTTTAGATATAACACTAAGGAATAATCCATGAAAAACATAATAAGCTAGATTTCATTAAAATTAAAAACTTCTGCTCTGCAAAAGACAATGTCAGGAGAACTAGAACATAAGCCACAGACTGAGAGAAAGTATTTGAAAAAGACATATCTGATAGAGAGCTATTAGATACACAAAGAACTCTTAGAATTCGACAATAAGAAAACAAACAACCTGATTTAAAAACGGGCCACAGATCTGAATAGACACCTCACCAAAAAGGATAGACCAATAACAAAAAGACATATGAAAAGATCCTCCACATCATATGTTACTAGGGAAATATAAACTAAAACAATAATGAGATATCACTGCACAGCTATTAGAATGGCCAAAATCCAGAACACAGACAAAGCCAAATGCCGACTTACAATGATGTGGAGCAAAAGAAACTCTCGAACATTGCTGGTGGGAAAGCAAAATTGTGCAGCCAGTTTGGAAGATAGTTTCACAGTTTCTTACAAGACTAAACATACTCTTAGCACATAATCTAGCAATTGTGCTTCTTGGTATTTACTCAAATGAGTTGGAAACTTATGTCCATACAAAACTCTGCACATAGACGTTTATAGCAGCTTTATTCATAATTGCCAAAGCTTGGAAGCAACCAAGATGTCCTTCCGTAGGTGAAGGGGTAAACTGGTACATCCAGACAATGGAACATTACTTACTGCTAAAAAGAAATGAGATATCAAGCTGGGAAAAGACAGAGAGGAACTTTAAATGCTGATCTGAAAAGTCTACATAATGTATGATTTCATCTATATGACATTCTGGAAAAGGCAAAACTATGGAGAGAGTAAAAAGATCAGTGATGTTAATGGGGTGGGATGTGGAAGAGGAACAAATAGGACAGAGCATTTTTAGGGCTGTGAAAATAGTCTGAGATTATAATGATTGATATATGTCATTATACAATTGTTCAAACTCATAGAATGTACAGCACCAAGAGTGAACTCTATGATAAATTATGGATTTTAGGTGATGATGGCGTGACAGTGTAGGTTCGTCCAAGGTAGCAGATGTACCATTCTGCTTAGTGATGTTGATAGTGGGGGAAGCTATGCATGTTTGGGGGCAGTGGATATATAGAAAATCTCTATGCCTTCTTCTCAGATTTGTTGGGAATCTAAAACTGTGCTAAAACACTCTTTAAAAAAAGTAAATTCTGGGGCTGGCCCCGTGGCCGAGTGGTTAAGTTCTTGCGCTCTGCTTCAGTGGCCCAGGTTTTTGCCGGCCCGGATCCTGGGCACGGACATGGCACCACTCATCAAGCCATGCTGAGGGGCATCCCACATGCCACAACTAGAAGGACCCACAACTCAAAATACGCAACTATGTACCAGGGGGCTTGGGGGAGAAAAAGAAAAAAGTAAAATCTTAAAAAAAAAAAAAAAAAGAGTAAGTTCTATAAACAAGGACGGATTTTCTGAGTATAAGCTATTCTTTCCTTGGTCCTTTAGAGATAGGCTTGCAAAGTCTTTTCTGGTAGAAATGACCAATAAACCTTGTGTCTTTGTCATTCTGTGGTATTTCTGAACCGTATGATCTCTATCTTTTCTAAAACTTCAGCCCTTTAGGAACTTGAGGCAAATTTACCATATTTGGTACCGTGCCTCTTTCCATCAGAGATAGACATCTTCTGCATATACACTACAGACAGTTCCTGACTGACAATGGTTCAACTTAATGATTTTGTGACTTTACAATGGTGTAAAAATGACGCGCATTCAGTAGAAATTGTACTTCAAATTTTAAATTTTGGTCTTTTCCCCAGGCTAGCGATATACAGTACAACACCCTCTTGTGATGCTGGTCAATGGCAGTGAGCTGCAGCCCCCAGCCAGCCCTGCGATCATGAGGGCAAACAACTGATACACTTACAACAATTCTGTACCCATACAACTATTCTGGTTTTTACTTTTAGTAGAGTATTCAATAAATTACATGGTATTCAACACTTTATTATAAAATACGCTTTGTGTTAGATGATTTTGCTGAACTGTAAGTGATTGTAAGTGTTCTGAGTAGATTTAAGGTAGGTTAGGCTAAGCTATAACATTTGGTAGGTTAGGTGTATTAAACCCATTTTGATATGATATATTCAACTTACAACGAGTTTATCCAGACATAACTCCATCATTAAGTCAAAGAAGATCTGTATTCCCATTCAAATTGATGGTGTTACATATTTACCTCTATACTTTGCACTAGATGGTACTCAGCCTGTGGTTGATGCTAAATTGATGCTCCAAATGACCTGTTAGCATAAGTGTTGTGGATGTGGAAACTGAAGCCAGAGAAACTAAGAGACTTACACCAGATTGCTCAATATTTGACTATTCTAGATCAGTAACTAGGTGTGAGTTTGACACTTATTTTGAAATCTTCATTTAGTCTTTCAAGGTACCATGAAGGTACCATGAAGGTATCATGGTATAGTAAAATTACTGGAGCTTTTGAATAGGCCAAATTGAATTTGTGACAATGGAAGTTGAATTGATTTTTATGACTTTCATTTTCATTACCTGCAAAATGAAGATAATAATAATCACCTTGCAGGTTTATTGTAGAGATTCAAGTTAATGTATGTAAAAGTTCTAGCATACTTTCTGGGACATTGTAGATGCTTAGTACTGGCAGATATTATCATTTTACTATTGTATGGTATAAAAATAAATCAAGCTTCTTAGCTGCATAAAAACCTCTCTAACAAGGTAAGCACCAAAATAATATAGTTAAAAACATTAGGTAGCTCTCTGAGTCTGTGAGAGGGCTAAAAAACAAGGGTTGGAAGTAGCATGGTTAGGGACAAACCCAGCTTACTTCACAGGACTGCTCCTTCGGAGGACTGTCCTGCTACCACTTCTGAGTCAGACACTACAGCTTGTACAGGTGATGGTGGGCACTAGAACTCTGTCACCAACGTCTCTGAGAACTGAATACCTCTGCTACCACCTTTACCAGAATGAATGCCTGCTTCTTAATGTCACAAACTTCCAAATCAGAGTGTCTCGCAGGTTTCTTTAATTATGAGAGTTTAGGTTCCATACCTCTGGCATAGTTGCAAGGCAGGCTGGGAAAGCAAGTTCTGGCTTCTACTTTGGGGACGCAGCATTATAATGTGGGAAATAGCTGATTCATTAGAAGTAGCAGTTGCATAAATTATACAAATTTGTGATTATACTAGTATCCACTACAGTTGGTGCCCGAAAGAGCCAGAAAACTGATCAGCTGCAATTATCAGGCATTGCCTACATCCTTGACCCTAGTAAGACAACCTAAATTTGCTACTTCTTCCTACACATTCATTATCTGTGTCATTCCACAATAAAGGACTTGTCAACCTGATTCACCTATATCAAGAGCCCCCAAACGTTGCATATCAAAGTGAAATCTTTGCCAGAGAGGTACAAAACAAATGGGTGTCACTGTAGACTGACTGCACAAAAGGTAAATTAGTCCCATGGGTGTTTAAAATTTAAATTTAAATAAAAAAGTTCACTCAGGCTTAAGACCTAGAGGTAAATTTGTACATTGTTTCTTCCCAACTTATGCTCACTTTGCTTTATTGTGATGGCCTTGTAGAGGTGAGTGTATACGGGTATGTTTTGAGATGGGGGATGGGCATAATTTCAAAAGTAATGCATTATTTATTGTTGGAAAGAGCAGAGCAAGGACTCAATTTTCTTATAGATAGAAAATATGACCAAGAAGACTGATCTAACTTTGGGTTGCCAGATTTAACAAATAAATATACAGGATGCCCTGTTAAATTTGAATTGTATTTGTTTATCTGAAATTCAACTTTAACTGGTCATCCTGTATTTTATCTGGTGACCATAGTCTAAGAACAATTTGGATACTTTGTTTCCTAGCACGCACATGCCTATATTATATTTTTTCTCTCACCATTAAAAACATGCTATTCTGGCACTACTGAGATGATTATCCATCTTAATGTGATGATGCAAATGTACATACTTGATATTTATTTT
The DNA here is from genome assembly GCF_041296265.1 of Equus caballus. Lineage (NCBI taxonomy): Eukaryota > Metazoa > Chordata > Mammalia > Perissodactyla > Equidae > Equus > Equus caballus. The sequence goes on from NC_091715.1 coordinate 83,708,810, forward strand.
CAGCAGACACAACACTAAACCCAAGAGGAAAATTCACTACTGGTGGGACATTCAAGTCCTGTGGAAGGATAATATTGGTGATATAGCTGGAAATTAGCCTTTTTTTAAGTTCTGAGATATTCTCTGATTCAGAACATTGGGCAGATGTCTGTCTTGCTTCATAAAAATATATCATTGATAATATTTATAGCAGTTTGCATTTACATTACCATTTTTTTAAATTTATTGTCATAAGAACATTTAACATGAGATTTACCTTTTAAACAGATTTTTAGGTGTACTATACAAGACTATTACATACAGGCACAGTGTTCTACAGCAGATCTTGAGAACTTATTCAACTTACATAATATAATTGAAACTTTATAGCCATTGATTAACAACTCCCCATTTTCCCCTCCACCTCTCCCTTGGAAACCACCATTATACTCTCTGCTTCTATGAGTTTGACTATTTTAGATACTTCATATAAGTGAAATCATTCAGTATTTGTCCTTCTGTAACATGACGTCCTCAAGGTTCATCCATGTTGTTGCATATTGCAGAATATCCTTCTTTTTTAAGGCTGTATAGTATTCCACTGTATGTGTATATCACATTTTCTATATCAATTCATCTCTTGATGGACATTTAGATTGTTTCCATATCTTGGCTAATGTGACTTTGTGCTGCAATTAACATGGGAGTGCTAATATGTCTTTGAGATCCTGATTTCAATTCTTTTGGATAAATATCAAGAACTAAGATGGACGCTGAATCATGTGGTCGATCTATTTTTAACTTTTTGAGGAACCTCCATACTGTTTTACCTAGTGGCTGCACCATTTTGCACTCCCACCGACAATGTGGAACAGTTCCAGTTTCTTCACATCCTCACCAATACTTTTTGTCACTGTTTTTTAATAATAGATTTCTAACAGGTGTGAGGTGATATTGTGATTTTGATGTGCATTTCTTTGATGATTGTGATGTTGAACACATTTTTATATACCTTTTGGCTATTTGTATGTCTTCTTTGGAGAAATGTCCTTTGCCCGTTTTTTAATCAAATTTTTAATTTTTTGCTATTGAATTTTAGAAATTCCTTAGATATAGTTTGGCGATTAACCCCTTATCAGACATATGGTGTAAGTATTTTCTCTCATTCTATAGGTTACCTTTTCACTGTGTTGGTTATTTCCTTTGCTGTGCAGGAGTTCTCATTAATGTTTTCTAGTTTTCAGTATACGAGTCTTTCATTTTCTTAGTCTTTTCCTAAGTATTTTATTATTTTTGATGTCACTGTAAATGGTATTATTTTCTTAATTTCTCTTTATGATAGTTTGTTGTTGGCATATAGAAACAGTACTAATTTTTTTTTTTGACTTTTGAATCCTAAAACTTTACTGAATTTGTTTATTAGTTCTAACTATTTTTGTAAAGTCTTCAAGGTTTTGTACATGTAGAATCATGACATCTGCAAAAGGAAGAATTTCTCTTCTTTTTACAATTTGGGTACCTTTTATTCATTTTTCTTTTCTAACTGCTCAGCTAGCACTTTCATTTCTGTGTTGAATAGAAGTGGCAAGAGTAGGCATCCTTGCCTTCTTCCTGATATTGGAGAAAAAGCTTTCAGGTTTTCCACATTGGTTATAGCATCTCATTTTAAAGATTACAAGAGATTTTAATGGACCATATTCTCTTGGTCCTCACAATGATAGTATAATAATCACTTTAAACTTGAAGAAAACTAGTTCAGAGAGTTTAAATGACTTGTCAAAGTAAATGGTAAATCCACAACTGAAATCATGGCCTTCCAATTGTTATTACAGCTTTCCATCTTCTTAGATGAAATAAGTGACTGAAAACTGGAAGAAATTTAAGAATTTGAGACAAATACAATGAAGATAGAGGAAGGTAAAATGGAACTATGATGTTTTTCTTAATATCTCTCTTCTGGACAACACATTGTACAATATTTCTAACCTCTGTTAGGTACATGCACAATCTCTCCAAAGTACTGTTCCTTTGAATATGAACACATTTTCATTAAGGATGTGATGACAAAGGACTACTATAAATCTATCAATCATGTTAAAAAGGAATAATTACTGTTGTTCTAGTATAGGACTAAAAAAGAGAGACAAAAGTGAGAAAGTACAGGAGACAAAACATCTTCATAATGTTCTTTAATTTTCTGAGAGCAACAAAAAGTATCTGATATAATAACATACTTCTTTTAGTGCTGTGTCCACACTCATATGTGTAATACTCTAATGCAAATGTTTCATAATGTATTACACTATTTTAAATAGTTACAAGTGTTGTGATTTATATATGCAATATAGGTTGTAAAAAAAATTCATATAGAAGAGAGGCAGATAACTTAAGTAAAAGACTTCCATTTACCCCTCCAACTCCCTTCCCCAGAAGTAACCAATAATAAAGTCTGATTTGTATCTTTGCACTTATTTTTAATACATAAAGAAATGAATAGAAAGATAACCAGGTCTAAATGCATGCATATATTTCAATATATCTATATATATTTTTATTAATGTATCTATATGCTTTTTACACAAGTGGTATCATATTATGTGTTTTATTTTGCAATGTTTTCATTCAACAATACGTATTTAAGTTATTTCCATCTCAGTATAGATGTCTACCTCTTTCATTTTAATGTCTGTACATTATTTCACTGAATATTTGTATAAATATCTATATATCATATATCTGATAAACTAGATTTATTCATTATACAAGAAAGGCATGTAAACATTAAAATTATAAACAATATAGAAAAGCCTAACATGAAAAGTAAAATACTTACTTTGCAACCCCACCTTTACCAACAGTTCCACTCTGTAAAGTTGACCACCATTAACAATTTCCATAATTAGTTCTACTGGTGGGCTTGATTCTAATAGTAAATAAATACCTGTATATCTTTTATCAAACCAGTATAGGCTAGGTTACACTACAGTAACAAATAACCCCAGAATCTCAGTGACTTAAAATAACGTGTTTATTTCTCACTAAACTACATGTCCACTCAAGGTCAGCAGAAAGGCTATGCTCATCACAGTTACTCAGGGACCTCTCCTGTCATAGACTCTACAAGTTTATGATTCCGCTACTTTGATACAAAGCCTCAGGGTTTTTAGTTGAAGGGAAAGAGAACATGGAGAATTGCTCATTGGCTCTTAAATGCACCTATCCAGCATTGACATATGTCACTCCTATTCATCTACAATTTGCTATGTATAACTGCAAGGAGTCAGGGACACAGAGTTGACTGTGTGATGAAGAATAGGAGGAGAGCCAGAAATGTTGCTGAGCGTTAGTAATGTCTATTGTAACTCTATGTCTTGACTCATTTTCTTTCACACAGTGCCAATTGACTCCATGCGATGAAAATTTAGGATATAAGCACACATACACTTCTTCCCATCTCTTCATGTTCCCATCTTCATTTTCATTAGTCATGTTTATATTCTGCTCTATAATTATAATTGTTTCACATACTTTATGTAATAGATTGATTTTAAAAATAAAAAAACTATTATTAATATGTACTCTATGATTATATAGATATCATATACTATAGAAACAAGTAATGAGATGGACAGTCCACCAGAAATAAATATTTAGTATTATATATTTAAGCATTTTTACTTGAAGTAGAATCTTTGAGCTATCAAAATCTAATTTATATTGTTTAATTATTTTTATGAAAATGTTAAAATATAAAAACAGTGGAGATGGTAGTGTAATGAATTCCATGTGCCCATCGCTTAGTTAGGGTCTAAGTAATCACTACATGACCCATCCCCCCACCCTGCTGAATTATTTTCAAATAAATCCTAGTCAATATAGCCCTTCATTCACACATAATTCAGAATGTAGCTCTAAAAGATAGACTCTTGATTTGTTTATCTAACCACAAATCCATTATAAAAAGCAAAGTTAATAACAATCATTTCTTAATATTAATCGGCAAATACCCAGGCAGAATTCTGTTAGTTTCTCAGGACTGTGGTAACAAAGTAACACAAACTATGTGGCTTTAACAACAGAAATGTATTGTCTCACAGCAAAAGTAAAAATTCAAGGTTTTGACAGGGCAAAACTCCCTCTAAGGGTATTAGGGAAACATCTGTTCCTGGCCTCTTTCCTAGCTTCTGGTTGTTTCTTCACTTGTGGCACCATAACTCCAACCTTCACATGGCGTTCCTCCTGTATGAATGTCTCTGTGCCCAAATTTCCCTTTTTTATAAGAACGCAGTCATACTGGATTAGGGACTACATTAATGACCTCATCTTAATTTGATCATCTGCAAAGACCCTATTTCCAAATAAAGTCACATCCGCAGGTCCTGGCGGTTAGTACTTTAACATCTTTTCTGAGTATGCAAGTCAACTCGAAACAATATTTACATTTTTTTACTTGTCTCATTTTCTTTTTATGGTTTATTTTTTTGCCATAATCCAAAGTCCACACACTGCATTTTGTTGATGTGTCTCTGAACTCAGTGAGTTTCCTCTCCTTATTTTGTTTTTTGAGGTTTATTTTCTGAAGAAAGCACATAGCTTGTCCTATAGTTTTTCTCTACATTTGTAGATTTTGTGTGTGTGTGTGTGTGTGTGTGTGTGTGTGAGGAAGATTAGCTCTGAGCTAACATCTGTTGCCAATCTTCCTCTTTTTGCTTTAGGAAGATTGTCCCTGAGCTAACATCTGGGCCCATCTTCTTCTATTTTGTATGTGGGATGCCACCAAAGCATGGCTTAATGAGCAGTGCACAGGTCCATGCCCAGGATCCGAATCTCACCACCTCGGGCCGCAGAAGCGGAGCGTGCTTAACTTAACTGCTAAACTTAACAAACTTAACTGCTGTGCCATGGGGCCAGCCTCTACATTTGTAGATTTTGATGATTGCTTCCTTTTAGTGTCATTTAACACTTTGCTCCATACCCAGATTCTTGTAAAACAGTAATCTGATCATGAGGCTTAATCAGATTCTAGTTCAGATTTTGGCAAGACTGCTTGACACATCATGTAATGAACTTCCTATTCGATCCCATCAGGAGGCATACAGTGTCTGATTTCTTCTAATTTTGTGATGTTTAATTCATCAGTGAGTTTATTACCAACTTGATCCACCCATTATGATGTTTTTCATCAGCTTTTCACTTAATTTAAGCAACCATTGACTATTATTCCCAGACGCATTATTTTAAAGTTGAAATCTAGTTTCTATTACTTCTTTCTAGTTTATATTTAGCTGCTATTTCTTACATTAGACATCATCCTCTTTCTTATAATACTTTTATATTTTGTTACAATAACCTCTTGAATAATTGGTTTTTGCTATGATAAGACAAGTATAAAATGTCTGAGTACTGGAATGTTTGAAAAATGTCTTTATTCTGACCTCATTCTTGACTGTTAATTTGACTGGGTATAGAATTCTAGGTGAAAATATTTCCCCTCAGAACTTTGCCATAATACATATTGCCTATTGTTTGCTGTTGATGAGGATTCTAGAGACAAGTCTATTCCTAATAACTTTGGGATATTGCTTTTTTAATTTTTCTCTCAGAGAAGCTTTTATAATTTTCTCTTTACCTTTGATGCTTTGAAATTTCTCCATTATGTAGGTATCTTTCTCATAAATAATTTTGTTTCTAAGTGGATAATTTCAATTGGAAGACCTATTTCCTGTCAATGCTTGACATTTGATCTACTTTTCCCCTAAATATTTTCTCCTTTCTACTCTGTCTCTCTTACTTTTGGAACTCATAAAATGGATGATAGCCTTCTATACCTATGTTTTTCATGACTTTTAATGTTTTATATCTCCTGGAATATTTCTTTGAATTTATCATTCAGATCAACAGCTTGCAATTCAGTCAATTATATTTCTTTTTTCCAGGCCATGAATTTTTTCCTTTTAAACAATCACAATTTGAATTTTAAATTACTCTTTCTTGTTTTCTGAATATCATTTTTTCCCAGAAATCTGCACACATTTTATTTTTATGACTTATTTTCCAAGTCTGAGCACAATAAGCTAAAATCAATTGAAACTGTACTTTGTTCCTTTTTTATGCTATTGACTTCTATCAAATGTTGCTAAGAGTCCATATTCATCGATACTGTTACGTCATTTAGAATAAGTTGTTAGCCTAGGATTGTATAAGTCTTTTTCTTCTACAGTCCTCTGCCTGTGGGTTATATCTGTGAGTGGGCAGAGCATTTAAATGGGTGCATGAATAGAGAGCAGGCAAGCAGAAGAGGAGTTTTCACAATTCTTAAAGTAAGAAGTGTTTTTACTCTGGAGTAGAGCACTTTGAATATTTCACTTCCGGACACAGTTGCTATTCCTGTTTTATTTTTTAATTTTTTATTATGTTCTCAAGTTTATTGTAGAGGTCTGGAAGTAGGTCAGTATCTACTTTTTTCAGGCCTCAAACCCTTAATAAGAGTTTTCTTTAAAAAACAGTTCTTTACGTTTAGTTGGAAGGCAAAATCATTGCTTCTAGCTACCCCATTTGTATGGTGTGGCGAGCAAATCTGTGCATATTATTCACTGACCAATTGCAGGGAGTGCCACTTATATAGGCTATACAGGGTTACCTTAGTAGCAGAGATCTCTGCTGTTTGGAATTTAGTTCTTCAATAAATAGCACTAATGATTATCTCTTAGCCAACACTCTTTCCCCGTGTCTCATTTATAACCTTAGAATTTCTAGTTTCTGATTATCATTGCCAAACATCTTCCATTGTCTTTATTTCTCAAAATTTCCACGATCTCTGCTAAATATTCTGATACATCTTCCTATCTTGATCTCAAATGTTAATACGGAAAGTACAGTGTATAGCCCAGGATTTGTTTGTTTGTATTTTCAGTGAACAGCGTATTGAAAACTACTTCTCTCTAGCGTCCTCGATATACGTAATCAGCCTCTACTTAAATATTTCTAGTGACAGAGGGTATACTATTTTATTAAGCAACTTGTTTTCTTTGCTATACAGCTTTAACTGGAAGAAAAATTTTCTTTATTAATGCAGCCAAATTTGTCTCACTAAAACTTCTACCCATTCATCTCATGTGTCTTCTGGAGCTGTAGAACATGTCTATGTACTCTTGCTTATAAAAATAGTCTAAATATTTAGAGGCATCTGTTATGTTTCTCCCCATCCCCTTATTTTCCTTCTCTAAAGGCTACTCATCCTTAATTGCTTTAACTAGTTGACATTTGGCACAGTTTTCCAAATAATCTCACCATCTTGGTCACATTCCTCTAACGTAGTGGTTGGCAAATATTTTCTGTAAAGGGCTAGATCGCAAACATTTTGGGTTTTGTGGGCCATATGGTCTTTGTCTCCACTATTTAACTCGGCCATTATTATGCAAAAGCAGCTGTAGGCAACACAAAAATGCTTGTGGCTGCATTCCAATAAAACTTTATTTGCAAAAATAGATCCTGTGCCAAATTTGACCTTTAGGCCATAGATTGCCAAGCTCTACTCTACATAATAGTCTAATTTGACCATTCTCTTTGCTATTTCAGCACCTGGAATTGAATACAATCTAGCAGCTTACCAGAAACCACAACATAAAAATCACTTCTAGTGACGTAGTCATAGACTTCATTTCTATCTTCGTAGTTCTATTACTTTTGTTTTGTTTGTATATTATTTATAGGCAAGTGAAACCTTGTTCACCACCATTTCCCCTGAGAGATTTTTCACATTAACTACAGCATGGTAAGATATCCTTCATTCTTTAACTTTCATTAAAATCTTAAAATTACATTTTAATTTCTACAAGTTAAATTTCATTTTATCAGTTGGATCAGTGTGAGCTAATGTTCTGCTATGCCAAAATAATTTCGAATCTGCATTCTGTCATCTGCCTTATTAGTTAAATCTTCTTGTTTTATGCCATCTGATATTTTATGAAGCCTAACCGTTAAAGGCAACAACTTTGTGATTAGACAGCTAAGCGTTAGTATCTGTGTGACTGGAAAAAGTAATTTAACCTAAGTCTTAATGTCCTTATCTGTAAAACAGGTGTGTTGTAAAGATAAAATGAGATAAGAAGTGTAAAGGATTGAGCACAACACCTAACACATCTTAATATTTTTTAGTTGTTCAGTGCTAGCAGTGTCATTATCATTATCATTATTAAATGTTGAATGGGCTAGGGTCAAGCCAGAGAGATGGAACTTTTTTAATGTCTTCATCTTAAAAGATTATTTTCCGGTAATAAAGCATAAATTACTAAAATAATATCCTTAGATTAATGACACAGCCTGAATCTTTGTTAGAGTATTCTTCTCATTGCTATAGGACAAGTAAAGTGATAACCTACTCAGTCAGGGGCAATGTCATTCCCTTTCCATCACGTGTGCTCTGAGTGGCAAGCTGGAACAGTTAATACCAAATCCTGATTCATATTTGACTTGGAAAGTGTTCAACAGACAAAATCTTGACATGATGGCTTTGCCATCTTAGGGTTAAAATAATTAGCATATTGTCCAGGAAAAGTTCACTATTTTCCTTTACTCACATTCACAATACTTCACTTCACTTCTGATAGCAGATGTGTGGATTTTTTCCTCATGCTGAAAAATTCTCTGTAGGACATACTAACTGGGTGTCCTACAACTCAATTCAATTCTGACACTAACTGGAGTTACTAAAACCCAGCAGGTTAAGGGCTCAGTGTCCCACCAACCTCAGACACCAGTAGGAAGTCCAGGTTATCACCTGTGCTTTTGACTGACCAGCTATAAATCAAAGCCTACCATGGCCCCCTCCTCAGATTTGATCATTTGCTAGAACAGCTCACAGAACTCAGGGAAACACTCACTTATTTTTCCCAGTTTATTATATAATAAAAGATATGATAGAGGATACATATGAATAGCCATATGAAGAGATATATAGGGCAAGATCTGGAAGGGTCCTAAGTGCAGAGAGTTCTGTCTCTATGGAGTTGGCGTGTGCCACCCTTCTTTCACATGGATGTGTTTACTAACCCAGAAGCTCTCCAAACTTCACACTCTTGGGAATTTTATGGAGGCTTCCTCATGTAGGCATGATTGATCATTAACTCAGTCTCCAGCTCCTCTCCCCTTCATGGAGAATGTGGAGTAGGGCTGAAAGTTCCAAGTTTCTAACCATGGCTTGCATCCTGAAGCTTTCCAGGAGCCCACCAGGAGTCACTTTACTACAACGAAAGGCACTCCTATGACCCAGGAAATCCCAAGGGATTTAGGAACTCTGTGTCAGGAACCAGAGAGTCAAAGACCACATATTAGAGTAAAAAGTGCTTGTAGTATACTTATCACTTAGGAAATTACAAGGGTTTGTGGAGTCCTGTGCCAGGAACTGGGGTCAAAGACCAAAAATATATAGTTTCTATTATTTCATTCATGTAGTCTTTTTCTTGAGATAATGTTTCTAACTATAATATTTTTTCAAAGGCACAACTTCTCCAATGGTAAGAAAAATGAACAAAACTTGATCATCCTAAACCAGATTACTATATTTAACAGAAAGTTATTTTATTAATGAGACTTATGAAATCTCTCCCATGTGAGATAGCAATGATAGCAATTAACACTTTGAGTTCCGGAGTCATATAGCTTGAATTGAAGTCCTGAGTTCACTCCTTACATGCTGTGAAGCTATAAGTTACTTGTTCTTTCAGTACTTGAGTCTTATTATCTCTAAAATGAGGATAATAATAGTTTCTACTTCACAGGATTGTTGGTAATAATTAAATGAGCTAACACATGTTGAACAATTAGAGCAATACCTTACATAGTAAATTTTCCACAAATATTAGCTGCTATTTGAGAAGACAAGATGATGATTTAAATTGCAGGACTGTTAAGATATGTTCTGCTGAGAAGTTTTGAAGGGAGAAAAAATTATACTGACCACCCTCCTGTCTTTTCTCCCTATCATATAGATATGTATTTTCCCTCTTGGGAAGAATGTGGCTTGCAATGGGTGTAGTCATCAAATTATGCTTCACTTTATCTGCAAGAGTATCTATATGTCCTGTTTTGGGGAATGCTAAAGATATAGGCATGAATTTCAGAATGAACAAAATATAATTCACTTAATACTACCAAAGAAGGCCCAGGCTAATACTAGAGCCCCAGACACTTACAGTTCTACTTTTACAGGGTCAGCCTTTCACTCGTCCTACTTTCAAAAAACTATTAAATCAGAATTTGGAGATTATTTCTCATTAGCTTAACCCCCCCCCCCCCCCTTAAAGTACATGCTATGGGATAAGCCCTGCTATCTCTCCTTGCTATCGTTATCCACCATCTTCATAGCAACTCTCCTTCACTCATTGAGTATTTCAACATCTGGCTTGCCATCATCTCTCTTGGCACCACTACTCATGTCACGATTCTTAGTGATTTTAGCATTCATAGAAATGATCGATCCGACATTATGAATTGTGAATTTCTTTCCTTCCCCCACTTCAATTGCTGTTTCCTCCATCCATTTCAGTCTCATGTGTCATAGCCTTGTCCTTACCAATAATTACCACCTCTGAAGTCTCAAGTTCAAATCTTCCACTCTCTGACACATAACCGCTATTTTTTCAGCTCAATCTCTCTCTATTATTTCACTCCTATAATTATCCAGCCCTGCTGGGACCTTTAATCTACTGCCCTTACCGCCTCTTCACTCTCTCTCAATCCCATCATTTCTTTATACCCCTCTTTACCCAGCATTGCTCCATGGCTCATTGTTATAGTAACTCTTTTGTCCTTCTCAATCTTCTGGTCCCTCTCTTTATCTCTGAAAACATTCCTGAAAAAACAACCCTGATTATATCCAATATACCATCTACTGCACATTTGTACCCAAGCTGCTGAACAAGGCTGGAAAAAACACAAAAACTTGTTAATTTGTCTTACTTTAAATATTTGACCGCAAATATTCAGTAAGTCTTCAGCAGTTCCTGATAACTTTACTAATCCTGCTATTCAATTTACACTCTCAATATCTGAAATAGCTTCATATCTTATCCTCTATCTTGAAACTTCCAATTTGCTTCCATATCCTCAGTTTCAGCTGATGAAATTGCTTTTTATTTCACTGAGAAAAACAATTCTCAGAAAGAAACTTATTTTCCACCATGAAAACTAACAACTTACAAACAATTATAAAAAACACTCTATTCTCCTTCTTGCTGTAAGGAAAGAATTATCCTTGCTTCTATTTTATTACCTCCATTGCATCCATCTCCTCTTTCCTACTCAAGGACTCTGCTTCTGTAATTACTTCTCTCTCTTTTGCATCATTAATTTCTCCACTATTTTGGCTCATTTCCAAATGCAGAGTTGCTATGTATATCCACATAAAATATAAAATCTTCACACAACCACTCTGCCACTCTCTACAATTCCATTTCTCTGTTCCTCTTTAGGGTAAAAAGATACTCAGATAAATTGCTCAACTTGCTGTCATCTTCATATCACAATTTTTCCTGGAACCACTTCAATCAGACTTTTGTCTGCTCTTTCTTCTGACACTGAACTTGCTAGCACTTCTCTTAATAAGGATCTCCAATGCTGCCAAATCAAATGGCTAAATCTTAGTCTTCATCTTACAAGGTGTCTCAAAAGTGCTGAATTTGATCACTCTCTGCCTCTTAGAAACCCTTTCTTCACATCATGCTTACCTATTTTTTCTTCTATCATATTGTTGTAACAACGTGAAATAGTTTTTCATGCTAACATTATTTATTTATTTATTTATTTTAATTTTTTCTCCCAAAAGTCTAATTGTAGGAAATCCCCAGGGCTCAGTCTTCCTAAATCTTTAAGTGGCTATATCTACTCTCATGTCTGTGAATATCAATTATATGCTAAAGACCCCTAAACTGATATCTCCAGTTCAAGCCTCAATTCTGAACAGATCCACGTATCTGTTTAATTCTCATCTCCACTAGGATTTCTAACAGTCATCTCTATTCTAATACATGAAAAAATAAACTCCAGATTACCACCACCTGTGAAACTTGCTTCTTCCTAAGTTTCCCCATCTCAATAAATAGCATCCAGTTGCGTTGGGAGTCATCTTTAATTCCTCTCTTTTTCTCATACTTCATATGAGCCTATAACAAATCTTATTAGTCTTGCCTTCAAATATATCCAAAGTATGACCTCTTCTCAAACAATTGTAGACATGACTTCAGGATGAGCCACTCTAACAATTGTCTCCTAACTGAACCGTTTGCTTATATTCTTGTCCTCCACAGTCTGTATCCATGTAACAATCACAGTAGATTTTTATAAACATATTTATTATTAGGAGACATCATCAGTATGGCAGCATGAGAGGATCCCTTTGACCCTCTTCTTCAATCTACAGTGAGTAAAACATCCATAGCACAACAAAGTACATTGCCCGACATACCAGAATGCCACACATCCACAAAGGTAGATGGACTGGAAAACATAGAGGAAGCCAATTGGGGGAACAGCAGAGGCAGTGCACAGGATCCTGGCCCTCTGACCATGGCTGCTACAGCAGCCACACTCAGCCCCAGAGAACCAAGTGGGAAGCTGCAGAGGTTTATGTTTGTGCTTCTGGCCTAGCAGTTGCAGTGGCACCTGTAATCATAGGGAGTGGAGAGCAGGAAACGTAGAGCCCCTCAATTCCAGGCTCTCAGTTGTGGCTTAGAGCCTGATAGCAGCAATGAAGTTGTGCACATGTCTCCAACCTCCTATCTGCAGCAGTGCCAGGGCCGGCCACAAGGAAACAGCCAATAGTAAAATCAGAGCCCCATGAATTCAACATCTTCCTTACTCTCCCCCTCCCCCTACTGTAGCAACAGAGCTTCTGACCCAGGTGATTCTGGATACAGCAGAGGTGTCAGCCATCCCTGTACCCCTGGTGATGAAGCCAGTAACTGTAGTGACACCAGAAACAGCAAGGCATCAGTGACTTATGGAGGCACAGGCAGTGACAACAAAAGTACCAGCGATACCCCTAATAGAGGTGGCGGAGGGTGGAATGTGCTGATCCTCAAATATAGCCAGTGGCAACTGAGGCAAGAGAAACCAACAATGAGTGCTATAGTAGCACCTACTGAAAAGCAAAAAAAAAGCCTTTAATCTCTAAACAGTTGAATAGTTAGAGTCAAAATAAACAAAGCTATACCTAAACGAGAAAAGTGTTCCTTATGACACGTGCTGGTAGAAGAATTACTCAGCATGCACCATGAAAAGCTACAGTAACAAGCCATCACAAAAATAAAATAACAATTATCTGGAAACCAAACATAAAGTCACAGAAGAGTGTGATCTAACTGATAAAGAATTCAAAATGGCTGCCATGAAAAACTCAACAAGCTACAAGAAAACTACTCAGAAGTAAAATCAATAAACAGAAGGAATACTTTACCAAAGAGATTGGAACTTTTAAAAAGAACCAAACAGAAATTTTGGAGCTGAAGAACTCAATAGATGAGATGAGGAATGCATTAGAAAGCACTGGAAATAGATCAGAGTATATAGAAGAGGGAATTAGTGAGCTTGAAGACAGAAATCTAGCAATGGTGCAGGTAAAAGAGGAAAGAGACCCAAGATTTTCTTAAAATGTAGAAATTCTACAAGAATTATCCAACTCCCTTAGAAAGGGTAACACAAGGATAATGAGCATCCCAGATGGAGAAGGGAGAGAAAAGGGGCAGAGAGCTTATCTTAAAAAATATAGCTGGAAACTTTTTACATCTTGAGAAGAAACTGAATATACAAATCCATGAAGCTAATAGAACACCCAATTATTTCAATGCAAAAAGACCTTCTCCAAAACATCTGATAATAAAACTGACAAAAGCCAATGACAAAGAAAGAATAGTAAAGGCAGCCAGGGGGAAAAAATAACCTACAAAGGAACCTCCATTAAACTATCAACAAATTTCTTGACAGAAACTCTATAGGCCAGGAGAGAGTAAGAATGATAGATTCAAAATACTGAATGATAAAAACTGCCAGCCAAGAATTCTCTATTCATCAGTGTTATCCTTCATATACAAAGGAGAAATAAAAGCTTTCCCAGACAAACAAAAGCTGAGGGAGTTATTGCCACTAGACCTTCCTTACAAGATATATTGAAAGGAGCTCTCTTACCTGAAACAAAAAGCAAATGTATACAATATAATACTTTGAGCAAGATGACAAATAGACAGAATCAGAAAATTGAAACTCCTTATCAGAATAAGTTAGTAAACACTTTACTATTACAAAAGGTTAAAGGTAAAGGAAGCATTAAAAAATAAGTATAACCACTTCAATTTGATAACAAACTAACTATAAAAAATGGGATAATTTGTGTCTGTGAAAACATAGGAAGGAACGAGGAAAAGGATAGAACTTGCAAAGGGAAATTAAAATAAGATTCTATCAGAAGAAAAAGGATTATGTTATCTATGAGACATTTTAGACAAAACTCATGGTAACTGAAAAACAAAAATGTAGGGCAGAAACATGAAACATGGAAAAGGGAAACTAAGAAAAACGTCACAGAAAACAATCAAATTGAAATGGCCAGCAGAAAAACAAGGAAAAAGAAACAATGGAAATATAGAACAACCAGAAAAAAAAAGATAAAATGACAGTATTAAGTCCTCATATATAAATACCCTAAATGTAAATAGGTTGAATTCACCAATCAAAAGACACAGAGAGGCTGAATGGATTAAAAAACAAGACTCAACAGAATGCTGCCTCCAGGAGACCCATCTCAACTTTAAGGAAAGACACAAAGTGAAGGGTTGGAGGATGAAAGTTCAAGCAAGTGGCAAACAAAAGAAAGTGGATGTAACCATACTTATAGCAGACAAAATAGACTTTAAGCCAAAAAAGATAACAAGAGATAAAGAAGGACATTATATAATTCATCAAGAAGACATAACATCTATTAATATATATGCACCTAACATAAGAACACCAAAATATTTTAAGCAATTATTAACCGACCTCAAGGGAGAAATTGATAACACAGTAATAATAGGGGACTTTAATATCTCATGTATATCAATGAATGAGTAGATCAGATAGAAAGTCAACAAGAAAACATCCGCCTTAAATGAAACATTAGACCAAATAAGCATAATAGATATTTACATACCTTTCATCCAAAAGCAGCAGAACACACATTTTTCTCAAGTGCACATGGAGAAGTCTCAAGAATATACCATATATTGGGAAATCAAACAAGTTTCAATAAATTTAAGAATATTGAAATTATATAAAGCATTTTTTCCAATCACAACATTATGAAACTAGAAGTCAACTATAAGAAGAAAGCTGGAAAAGTAACAAATATGTGGAGACTAAACAACATGCTAGTGAACAACTACTCGATCAACAAATAAGTCAAATGAAAAATCAAAAAATACCTAGAGAATAATGAAAATGAAAACATGACATATCAAAATCTATGAATGCAGCAAAAGCAGTACCAAGAGAGAAGTATATAGTAATACAGGCCTACCCCAAGAAACAAGAAAAATCTCAAACAAAAAATCTAACATTACATCTAAATGAACTAGAAAAAGAAGAACAAAAAAAGGCCAAAGTTAGCAGAAAAAAAGAAATAATAAAAAGTCAGAATGTAAATAAATGAAATAGAGGCTAAAATGACAATAGAGAAAAATCAATGAAAATAAGAGCTGGTTCTTTGAAGAGATAAAATTGACAAACCTTTATCTAGACTCACTAAGACAAAAGAGAAGGCTCAAATAAAATCAGAAATAAATGAGGATAAATTACAATGGATAACACATTAATACAAAGAATTGTAAGAGAATACTATGCAAAGCTATATGCCAACAATTGTATGACTTATAAGAAATGAATAAATTCTTAGAACCATACAATCTTCCAAAAGTGAGTCAAAAAAAAAAAAAATAGAGAATCTGAATAGACCAATCACAAGTAAAGAGATTGAAATAGTAATAAAAAAATTCCCCCAAACCAAATGTCAAGGACCAGGTGACTCCTCTGGTGACTTCTACCAAACATTCAAAGAATATTTAATACCTACTATTCTCAAACTCTTCCAAAAAATTGAAGAGGATGGGACACTTCTTAACTTATTTCATGAGGACAACATTACTCTAATACCAAATCCAGACAAGGACAACACACAAAAAAGAAAATTACAGGCCAATATCAGTGATGAATATAGATACAAAAAATCCTCAAAAGAATATTAGCAAACTGAATACAACAATACATTAAAAAGATCATACATCATGATCAAGTGGGATTTATTCCAGGGATGCAAGTATGGCTCAACATCTGAAAATCAATGAAGTATACCACATTAACATACGGTTTAACAAAAAATTAAAACCATATGATCATGACTGGTACTGTGGCATAGTGGATAAGTTCATGTGCTCTGCTTTGGCAGCCCAGGGTTCTCAGGTTCACATCCCAGGTGCAGACCTACACATTGCTCATCAAGACTTGCTGTGGCGGCATCCCATATACAAAGTAGAGGAAGATTGGCATGGATGTCAGCTAAGGCACCATCTTCCTCAAGAAAAAGGAGGAAGATTGGCAACAGATATTAGCTCAGGGCAAAGCTTTCTCACACACAAAAAAGAGAGTTACATATGTTCATGCATCAGAAACTCAATATAGTTAAGATGTCTCCCAATTTGATCTTTAAAAAGAAAAAACATGATCATCGCAATAGGTGCAGAGAAAGTATTTGAAAAGATTTAACATTTATTTATGATAAAACCTCCCAATAAAATGGATATAGAAGAGAAGTACATCAACATAATAAAGGCCATAAATGACAAACACAGTCAACATCATGCTCAGTGGTAAAAAATGGAAAGCTATTTTTCTTTTTCCTTTTTTTTTAAAGATTGACCCTGAGCTAACATCTGTTGCCAATCTTTCTCTTTTTTCTTCTTCTTCTCCCCAAAACCCCCCAGTACACAGCTGTATATTCTAGTTATAGATCCTACTAGTTCTTCTATGTGGGATGCCACCTCAGCATGGCTTGATGAACAGTGCTAGGTCCATGCCCAGGATCTGAACAAGTGAAACCCTGGATGGAGCACACGAACCTAGCCACTCAGCTACAGGGCCAGCCCCTGGAAAGCTATTTTTCTGAGAACAGGAGCCAGACAAAGATGCCCACTCTCAGCACTGTTATTTAATATAGTATTAGAAGTCCTAACCAGAAAAATCAGGAAGAAAAAGAAATAAATGTATCTAAATTGGGAAGGAAAAAGTGTCACTGTCACTGTTTGCAGATGATATGATTTTATATAGAAAAACCCTAAAGAATCTACCAAAAAACTATCAGAAATAATAAATAAATACAATAAAGTTCAGGGTATAAAATCAACATACAAAAATCAATTGCATTTCTATACACAACAAACTAGCAGTAAGAGAAATCAAGAAAACAATCCTATTTATAATCATGATAAAAAGAATAAAATATATGAAATAAATTTAACCAAGGAGGTGAAAAGCCTGTACACTAAAAACTATAAGACATTGTTGAAAGAAATTGAAGAAGACACAAAGAAATGAGAAGATATCCCTTGCTCATGAATTGGAAGAATTAACATAGCTAAAATGTCCTCACTTCCTAAGGCAATCTGCAGATTTAATGCAATCCCCGTCAAAATCACAATGACAATTTTATGGAAATAGAACAAAGAATACTAAAATTTATATGGAACAAAAAATACCTGAACAGCCAAGGTTATCCTGACAAAAAAGGAACAGAGCTGGAGGTATCACATGCCCTAATTTCAAAGCATACTACAAAACTACAGTAATCAAAGCAGCATGGTATTGGCAAAAAAACAGACGCACGGATCAATGGAAAAGAACTAAGAGCCCAGAAATAAACCCACACATATACAGACAGCTATGTTTGACAAAAGGGCCAAGAAAATACAATGGAGAAAAGAAAGTCCCATAAACGGTGTTGGGAAAACTGGACAGTCACATGAAAAGAATAAAAGTGGACCACTATCTTACACTACATGCAAAAATTAACTAAACAATGATTAAGGATTGAATATAAGACATGAAACCATAAAACTCCTAGAATAAAACATAGACAGTAAACTTTTTTTTTTTTTTTTGGTGAGGAAGATTGTCCCTGAGCTAACATCTGTGCCAATCTTGCTCTATTTTGTATATGAGATGCCACCACAATGTGGCTTGATGAGTGATGTGTAGGTCCACACCTGGGATCCGAACCTGTGAACCCCAGGCTGCCAAAGGGGAGCACATGGACTTCACCACCACACCACTGGGCTGACCTCAAGTAGTATCCTTTTGGGCATCAGTCTTAGCAATACCTTTTTCAATATGTCTCATCAGGCAAGGGAAACAAAAGAAAACGTAAACAAGTGGGACTACATCAAACTAAACAGCTTGTGTACAGCAAAGGAAACTATCAAAAAAACAAAAAGACAACCTAACAACCGGGAGAAGATACTTGTAAATCATACATCTGATAAATGGGTTTGTGTACAAAATATGTGAAGAACTCTTACAAGTCAGTGACAAAAATCAAACAACCTGATTAAAAAATGGACAGAGGATCAGAACAAAAATTTTTCTAAGGAAGATATACAGATGGCCAAGAGGCATATAAAAGATGTTCAACATCAATGTAGGACTGAATCCATATCTTTGCATCTCATTGGTGTCTAGTATTACCACTATTTTTTATTATAGCCATTCTGATAGGTTTCTAATGATAGCTCATTTTGATTTTAATTAGCACTTCCCTGAGTATAATGATGTTGAACATCTTTTCATGTGATTATTTGCCATCTCTTCAGTAAAATATTTGTTCAGATTGCCCATTTTCCAATTAGATAATTTTTTGCTATTGTATTTTGAGAGTTATTTATATATTCTAGACTGCAGTCCTTTTTCAGATATGTCTTTACGGTCATTTTCTACCTGCCTATAGCTTGTGTTTTCATTCTTTTTACAGAGTCTTTCACAAAAAGTTTTCAGTTTTAATGAGGTTCAATTTATGCACTTTTCTTTTTATGGATCATATTTTTTGTGTAACGTCTAAGAATTTTTTCTCTAGCCCTAGATCCCAAAGATTTTCTCCAGTTTTATTTTTATAAATTTATTTCTATTGTAGTAAAATATACTTAAAATAAAATTTACCATTTTAACCATTTTTAAGTGTATGATTCAGTGGCATTAAATACAGATACCTTGTTTGCAACTAAAACCCTCATCTGTCTCCAGAACTTTTTTCATCTTTCCAAACTGAAACTCTGTACCATTTGAATAATAACTCTCCAATTTCCCATCAACCTTAGCCCTGGTAAATACTATTTTACTTTCTGTTTTGAAGAATTTGGCTACTCTAGGTACCTCGTATAAGTTGAATTATGTAGTATTTGAGCTTTTTTGAATGACTTATTTCACTACACATAATGTCTTTAGGTTTCATTCATGTTGTAGAATGTGTCAGAATTTCCTTCCATTTTAAGTATGAATAATATTGCATTGTCTGTATAGACCACATTTTCTTTACCCATTCATTGTCAATGGACACTTAGGTTGCTTCCACATTTTGACTATTGTAAATAATGCTGCTATGAACATGGATATACAAACATCTCTTTGAGTCTCTGTTTTCAAATATTTTGAGTTTATACCCCAAAGTAAAATACCTGGATCACTAATTAATTATATTTTTAATTTTTTTGAAACTTCTAGAGAGTTTTTCATAGCACCTATATCATTTTATGTTATTGCCAGCAGTGTACAAGGATTCTAACTTTGCTACATTTTCAATAACTTTCATTACTTTCTTAATTTTTTATTGTAGCCATCATAATGTGTGCGTTGTGGTTTGTCATTGTGGTTTTGATTTCCGTTTCCCTAACAATTAGTGATGTTGAACATCTTTTCATGTGCTTATTGGCCATTTGTATATCTTTTTGGGAAATGTTTATTCAAGTCCTTTGCCCATTTTTAAAATGAGGTTGTTTGATTTTTTGTTGTTGAGTTGTGGGAGTTCTTTATATATGCTTAATATTAACTCTTATTAGTTATATGATTTGGAAATATTTTAACCCATTCTATAAGTTTGCCTTTTCACTCTGTAGCTTGTCTCTTTTGAAGCACAGAAGTTTTAAATTTTGATATAGTCCAAGTTATCTATTTTTACTTTTGTTGCTGTATCCGTTTTTGCTTCATGTATTTTCAGACTCTGTTTTTGGTGCATACACATTTAAGGTTTTGTTCTTTCTAGTGGATTGACTGGTTTATCATTATATAATACATTTGTCTCACTCTAGAAGTTTTCTTTGGTCTGGGGACTAATCTTCTGATATTAATATAGACACTCCTTGCTGAGACCTGCTGAAATCCTGGGGTTTGGTTGCAGTTTTTACTTTGATGTTTATATGGAGTAGGATGTGTACTGTGAAAACTAGGTTTTCTGTTGTTATACCAGCTTGTTCCACGTCTTACGGCTGTGGGGACAGGCTTTTCTTAGAGCTTCTCTTGTCTGCCTTCTTGGCAGTTCTGGGTTGGATGCTTCTGAAGTGCCCTGTTGAGATATATTGCCAGAAATGAGAAATCCATTGGAACTCAACACCATGTCATTCCTCAAATCCTGAGGTCCCTAGGTTGTTCATCTTTGTTCCACTTTTCAGAGACTTCCTGTGCTTGTTTATTGTGTTTTTTCTATGGTTTTCATTGAAATACGGAAGACCATGGATGAATTGGGTTATTCCATCTTCGCAGAACCTGAAGTGCTTTCATTTATGTTTTTAAAATATAAATGAGAGAAATTCAATTCTCTGTTCAAATTCAGGGAAGGGATTCTCTGTAGAATTAGAACAAAATCCCAAATCCTTATAATGGCCTAAAGGCATACCATGGCCTTCAAGCATCTGCACAATTTTACTGACTTATTTGTCTTCATAGCACTAATCACTACCTGTGATTATACTATATGTTTAATACCCTTACCCTTCACTATAATTTAACTTCATGAAAGTAACGACTTTGTTATGTTCATAACTGTGCTTACAGAATTTAGAACACAATCAACAATAATAAATATGTTTACATGAATGAATAAATCAGCTAATTTATTTTTTTCTTAGAAAGTGTCAGAGAAGTGGTAGTTTAATTACTATCAGTTCAACTGCTTTATCTTACTTTGAGAGAGAAATTTAGTAATCAAGCCTTTCTTCTGCTCTCTATAATTGGTACAAATTTATCTTTGATTCCTGGTATATTGTGAGTCAAAAATGATCACTAACCAAATATTAACCATGGTCACTAAGATTTTTACCTTACATTTCTGTAATGAGAAAGGATATTAATGTTTTCAAGGGAAATTCCTAATACATAGGGTATACAAAGGAAGTATTTTTATCTCTCCCCCCAATTTTCCAAGATTACATAACATAATATAATTTTTGTCTGAATTCTTTTATATGTTTACACATCTATCCAAACATAGCACTTCTCTATAGCAGTTGTATGTTTTTTTTCTCCTTTGCTTATTGTCTCTATTTTTATCCAGGCTTGTCTGATAGCTTCTGAAATCTTCTGTGTATTTATGTATAAATAAGAATTTATTGGAAGAAATAGATAACAGGAACTTCTGTAGGTGAATCTTAATTCTGTGTGGATACCATTTTAAAAATAGTGGTTGCCAACAGAGAGGAGAAATATAGTCACCAGAGATATACATTTGTAATCACCTGCAAACGGCACATAGCTAATCTTTCGGAATTATTGTATTATTACTTTTTATTGTAAAATACCTTAAAGTGGGTATTTCCTGTGGTAGTGATTCTTTGGATAATAGGTATTATCCAGTGGTAATAATAAATGATCTCTTAGAAGAAGTATAGAATAAAAGTACTAAGACGGGGCTACCATTTATTATTAAACCATATGCTAGAACATCACAGCAATCGTAACGTTTAACTTATGTTGCTCGAAGAAGTCATCATCTTATATCACCAATGGCACTTGACTCATATACCTGATGACTGATTTTATAAGACAGATGTTCTTGCTTCTGTGAAACCAAAAAGTCCATGTGCAAACTTTGGTCTTAAGTGAAAAAAACCTCTTTATGAAAAGCCAGAGCTTTGCTTAAACTTAAAAAAATAGAAGTCACGGAGGTGTAAAAGGTTTCTGATGAACATTCTTTAGTTGTTTTTACATACTAATCTCATTCTATAGCTGCCCGTCTATCTATTTTAATGTACCAACAAATTCTGTACTTTATTTTCCCTCCAAATTGCTTAGCAGAATTCACATATGTTTAGCATATGATGGCTTTAAACAGCCTAGAGAAAAATCTGGTGTGGAAGATTGGAGTTCATAATACCATCTTTATTTGTTTTAGCGCCTAAGGTATCATAATGAATTAAAAGGAAACAGTTTAGGCACAGCTGCTTTGAACTGCAGATGCAGAAAGAAGAACTGGAGAACTTGCTAGAGTACCTTTAAATCTGCCAACTTGCTGAAGGCATTCTTTAGGTAAAGAAAAAACATACATTTAAGTGCTGTCGAAATTCCCTTTCTAAAATCACAGTCTCAAAGACTAGAGAAATCTGACACAAAGGCAATGGTAAGTGGAATGACATCATGCTAAGGATTTTTGCAAAGCCAGTCTTATATATTTAGCATATGAGAAATCTTCAGGAAGGTGGAATGAATTAAAACATATGGAAGAAAATATTCATATCTCTCATTCAAGTGGAATTCAGGTGTGACTTGCATTAGGGAAACAAGATTATGAGATGCTAAAACAAACAGCAATAAAACTTCATGTTGATTCAGTTAGATATCTTTTCTTTTTCAGAAGCTTAGGCTGAAGCATGTAATTCCAAAAGAACCACTTAAGTAATGCTTTTATTCTTTGTAATGTGGAAAAATATCAGAAAAAAGTTACACTTTTTAAAATCAATGATATAAATTTAAAACTCAATATAAATATTGAAGATATGAAATAGGAACATAGACATATCATATTTATAGTTATGTATAATTTCTTGCCTCAAAGCATACAACTAATTTTTCTTTATTTTCTTCAGTTACACAATTCAATAATGTAGCATATCACGTTTCACACAAAACATAATGGAACTGTCACAAGGAAATTTTCTGCTGCTATTTAAGTTCTTGAAAGAAAACAAAATTATTCACTAACTAATAAAGGTATGATTTAGTTTGAATTAAAGCCCATAAAAGTCTACTTTATAAAGTTTATATATACACAGAGAACAAAAATACTGAAAAGAAATACATTAAAATATTAATAACTTACCTGTAGTGCATTTTGTGATGTGTCAGCAGATCTCATCTCCAAGATTAAAAGACCTTTTCCCAGGTCCTGACTATGCTGCCAACTGCCAGCTCTCTTCCAGGAACTACTCTTGACTTATAGAATTATCTTTCCCAAGAGCATGCTCACTTCCCAGGGAAGTCTGCATCCAACGATCAACAAGGATGTACAAAAAACTGATTGCCTCACTCCAACTTTTCACAACTCTGCTGGGCCATTCCAGCTTCAGAGCTCCCTACGGCATAATTTGAGACCTTTGTTGTGATTCCATCATAGCCCAACTTTTTCCTCTTCCTAATCCTATTTCCTTCCCCTTTCCTCTCAAGTACTAAATCTGAAAACATTCCCTCATGCATTTCTGCACATTAATCTTCATCTCAAAGTCTGCTTCTCAAGGAACCCAACCAGCAACAAATGCTACCAGAATTGATCTGAAAAAGCAAATGCTAAGATGAGATCTTGGAACTGGATCATTCACCAGCTAGATCAGGGATAGACAGACTTTTTCTTAAAGGCAAAGATAGTAAATATGGCTTTGTAGGCCATATAGACATTGGAATAAGTACTTAGTATGCCATTGTAGCTTGAAAGCAGTCATAGACGATGCATAAATGAATGGGAGTGGCCATGTTCTAATTAAATTGTATTTATCAAAACATGCAACCAGTTCATGGATCATAGTTTGCTGGCCCCTGAGATAAATGGAAATGAGGAACAAATCACTAGTTGTAGGTAGAGAATGGATAGCTACTGATATAAGGTAATAAAGATATTGTTACACTTTTACCAGGTTGAAGTGGGTAGTATACTAGTGGAAGGACCTATAGCAAATGAAAAAAATTGTGTCAGGCATTTGGGAAATATAGGGAAAATAAAAAGTATAATGACAATGTAATTGTATGACTGTTACTAGGGAAAATTAGTGCCTTTTAAGAGATAATGAGAGTAAAATGGCATGCTGGGAAGCTCCAAGCCCTTGTTCCCTCCATGGCAACATTTAAAAATAATCAGAAACTGTCTGAAATAACTTTCTAAAGTTCTGCAAAACAGTCAAAGTCTACAGCAACAAAACAAATGGTCAAGAAAAAGCCACATTACAAATGGTAGGAAATGTCATGGTGTGTTTACTCGTCCTTGACTCACTGCTTCCCTGGCACAGCTTGATCCTGGTCTGCAGAAGGTGTCAACCCAGTTCCCAATTTCCTCCCTTCAACCAGAAGAAGCAGAACCATTCTTATCTGCAACAGTCTAACCTTTCTAGTGGTTGCCTGAAGGACTGGTCTTTGTCTTGCTTGAGTCAGACCTCAAGTGGGGAAAAGTGGTGGCCACAGCTGGCAAAAGTGGGAGCTTGTGAGACTACAGACCTGCAGACATCTAGGGAAAGATATTATGGGTGGTAATGTACAAGAAATCATCTAAGACCACAAGGAGAAGTTAAATAAATCTCTTAGAGAAATAAGGGCATTCAAAATAGCTGTACATATAGGAGAATTGAGAAAGACACACATGGGCCCAGGCAAGATGCATGCTGAGAAAAGACTTGAGAAGACCATAAGGTTTCACGTCAGGCTAATCCCTAGGCTCAAAGAATTCCCAATTAATCAATGAAGGACTACTCCTGCCCAAAGCCAGTCTGCAAAAACTGGGAAAGCTAGCTGTCTTTTCAAATGCCCAATTAAAAGAAAAATGAAAAGGTGTGCAAAGAAACAGGAAAACATGGTCAATACAAAGGAAGAAAATGAACTGGCAAAAACTGTCCCTGAGGAAGCACAGATACTGCACTTATTAGAAAAAGATTTTAAAAGAAGTGTCTTAAACATGCTCAAAGAGCTAAAGAAAAACAGACAAATAGCTAATCAAGAAAATAAATCCTGAAGAAAATTATACTATAAACAGAGACAGAAATTATAAAAAGAAACAAAACAGAAATTCTAGAGCTAAAAACACAATAAATGAATTGATAAATTCACTAGAGGGTCTGAGCATCAAATTTGAGCAGACGAAAGAAGAAGTAAGTGAATTTGAAGACAAGGTATTTGAAATTATTGAGTCTGAGGAGCAGAAAAAAATGAACAGTGCTTTTGAGACTTATGGAACATGATCATGCAGACAAATATATGTATCCTGGGAGTCCCAGAAGAAAAGAGAAAGAAACGGACAGAAAGATTATTTGAAGAAATAATGGCAAAAAGCTTTCCAAATTTAATGAAAGACATACGAATCTACATTTTCAAGAAGCTCAACAAACTCCAAGTAGGATATACCCAAAGAGACAATTCAACATAGTATTGGAAGCTATAGCCAGAGAAATTATGCAAGAAAAAGAAATTAAAAGTACCCAAAATGGAAAGGAAGAAATAAAATTGTCTCTATTCACACATAACATGATCTTATGTGTAAAAACCCTAGATAATTCACACAAAACACCCTGTTTTAACTAATATACAAATTCATCACAGTTGTAGGATACAAAATCAACGTGCAAAAGTTAGTTGTGTTTCTATACACTAACGATGAAGAATATGAAAAGGAAATTAAGAAATAAAATGATTTCATTTACAATAGTATCAAAAAGAATAAAATTCTTAGGGCCAGCCTGGTGGCTTAGTGGTTGTGTTCACATTTTATAAATAAAATAAAAGTATAAAATAGCAAGTGTTGGTAAGGATGTAGAGCAGTTCAAACACTGGTCCATTGCTGGTGGGAATATAAATGCTGCAGCTGCTGTGGAGAACAGTACAGTGATTCCTCGAATTTTAAACATAAAATTACCATATGATCTAGCAATTCCACTTTTAGGTACATGCACAAAATACTGAAAACAAAGACTCACAGTGATATTTGTACACCAGTGTCCATAGCCACTTTATTCACAATGGGCGAAAGGTGACAATACCCAAATTTCCATTGATGGGTGAGTGAATACACAAAATGTGGTATATACCTACAGGAATATTTTTCAGCCTTAAAAAGGGAATGATGTACTGATACGTGCTGCAACATGGATGAATCTTGAAAATATTATACTAAGTGAAATAAATCAGACATAAAAGGACAAATATTGTATTATTCCACTTATATGAGGTAACTAGAATGGGCAAATTCATAGAGGCAGAGAGGAAAATAGTGGTTAATGGGGGAAGGAGGAGGGGAAATGGGGAGTTAGTTTAATGAGTACAGGGTTTCAGTATGGGCTGATGAAAATGTTCTGGCAATGGATAGTGAGGATGGCTAGAGCACACTGTGAATGCACTTAACGACAGTGAATTGCACAATTAAAAATGGTTTAATATCATAAACAGTGAAAGGTTAATAGTAATTTATAAATAATTGAAAGCTAGGAGTGAAAGCCGGAATACACATTTGGTACCTATAAAGATGCTCTCACCTCCCACAGCTGGAGAGTAGAAACCACTGAGGATCAAATACAGAATTTAGTTACAAGATTAGGAGATCTTAACAGAAGGTTAAACTCTTAACAGAGGGAAATCTACTAAACAAAAACCAGGATTCTAACTGGAGAAGAACGGAACGTTAACAGATGATAAGTGACATCTGGCCCACTGCACTTGAAAATCATGACTTCCTACATGGCCCTGGGCTCTGGAATTTCAGAATTGGCTCATTTTTTCCCCATATTCCTTGGCCTGTAGGATTGGAGCTAACATAACAGGGAAGCCAAGTAGAAACCTCTGAAACTACACACTTCCCCTCTTGGCTAAGATATTAAATCAAAAACAATGTTCCCATTCCAGTGAGACTGGCACAGATTAGTTCTACCCTTAGAAGCCTACAGGGTGTAGGGGCACGGTTAGTGGTCCCTATCATATGCCAATTTAATTCATGACTTCTGCCCTACAAAAGCCAGACAGACACTAGAGGGTGGTGATAAGACTATTACACACTTGACCACGTAGTAGTACTAATTGCAGCTATGATGCCACATATGATAATTTTGTTAGAGTGGATGGGTTTGCACTTGGGTACATGGTATGTGGTCATTAATCTAGTGAATATGTTTTGTTCCATTCTTGTGAGAAAAGAGGATCAAAAATATTCTGTATTCACTTGGAACAGATTAAAGTATATATTTGTAATCTTGCCCTGTGGCTATGTTAACTCTTTTGCCTTGTCATAATGCAATCTGAAAAGATCTGGACCAGCTGAATATCTTTGGAATAATATAATCCAAAAGCGCTCTGATGATATGGACATTCTGCCGAAGATCATATTGGTCCAATATATTGACAATATCATACTAATCAGACTAGATAATCAAAAAGTGGCAAATGCATTAGAAACAGTTGTGTGTTAGATCTTGTTCATACCAGTTCCTAAAAGTGAATTATTAAATTTTCAGGAATTTTACAAGCCAGTTGCTAAACAGAGGCATTAATAAAATTACATAAATTTATTTAAAAGAAAGTTAATCAATATTCAAAACTCATCAATTTCTAATAATTTTGCAATTGAATTCTGGTAACCCTGAGTGGATTTGTTTTAGATGTTTTTCCAAAGATGCCGACAACAATATCTCCATTTGTATGTTCTTTTGCGATGTAACATTGCCATTTCCCCTGTCCTTGGATTGGAGATGGCCCTTTAACCTGTTTTGAGCAATAGAA
This sequence comes from Equus caballus, assembly GCF_041296265.1. Taxonomy (NCBI): domain Eukaryota; kingdom Metazoa; phylum Chordata; class Mammalia; order Perissodactyla; family Equidae; genus Equus; species Equus caballus. The sequence goes on from NC_091715.1 coordinate 83,736,809, forward strand.
ATGCCTCTGAATTGACTCTGTCTAACTTCTGAGGTGTACGTTAAGAGTTCTTCAGCTTCCACCACTGCCTCCTGGAATACTCCTTGAAAATTGTCTGACGTGCTATGAGAAAGCCCAAGTCACTACACAGAAAGGCCCACTTGGAGGGGAACCAAGGCCCCTGACTGACAGACCTACCTGGCAGCCATGCGACTGTGGACATTTTGGAATGCCCAGCTCTACCACCAACCCAGTTGACACCTCGTGAAGCAGAAGAACTGCTGTTTCCACCCACAGAATCACGCAAAACCACAAATTGGTGGTTGTTTTAAGCCACTAAGTTTTGGGATATTTTGCTGCACCAAAATAGATAACTAGAGTTGTAATTAAAAACACATTTCTCATGGAAGGGCTCCCACATTTTCTGACTCCAGCAGACACAAGGAAAGACAAGAAGCTAGCTAAAAGACAGGGTAGACTATAATTCTACATTTTTTAGAAGAGTGATGATGCTCCAGACTTAGATGATACTCCTGTAGTTTTGCTGTAATTTAAATTGTCAAAATCACCTGCAGTGATTCTCAGTAACTGCAAAAATAAAGTCACCACACATCATCCTTATTGATGTACTTGAAAGCTATGGTAAAAACCGAACATTGAACCCAAGGATTCACAAGCCAAGTAAAAACCTGGGCAAAACCCTTTTCTTAAAGTTCTGCCAACAGTTTCAATCGGAAATTTAGAGCTGTTAGAGGTGGTTCATTCTCTAGTTTAGTATACATCAAGGAGTCTTCACTACAGCCTGCTGAAGCCAATAGAAGTTGTTTGATGTAGTTTAATAACATTTACTAACACTAAAGATTAAACTTAAACAGTCAAATCATTTAATTTATGAGTGCAGAATGAACTTAAGTGAAAAGATGTTGTTCATGTTTTGACAGACCTGGGATTTGCCTTTCAAAATATAGTGGTAAAACATTCTCTCTAATATGCACACCACAAGGAACCTGGAAAAAAGTCAGTGAGTGCAGATTCTGAGGCTGTAGATTAGGCCTTTGTCTTCATACTTCTATCAGCTCTAGGGTTTCTGAACGGACAGCAGTGCCAATGCTTTGGGGGGGCTGAGTAGCAGTCAAAATGTGTTTACACTTAGAAAGACCATTTCACCTGGGGACCTCCATATTCTTCCTAATAATAGGGTTCAGGGACCTTAAAAATGTCTTTCTACTTCCTGCTATATGTTGAATATAATTAGTAGTTAATAGAGCCTCTAGCTGGCACAGAGCCTCTACCTTACAGGCTCAGGAAATAGCAAAAAATTATCTTTCGTATAGATCCATCTTGTCCATTCTTTGTACTTGTTCCTTTATTTAATTCCTACTGCTACTAATTTAGTTTGTCATATTGACCTCATTCCTAGTCTATTGTAGTAGCCTAACTGGTTTCTTTCTGTGTCGTCTTACCTTCATCCAATTACTTCTGAAAACTACTGCCAAAGTGCTTTTCCTAAGACTTCTTTTCATTTTATGCCTCTGCTCAAAGACTCCTCATTGTTGCTATAGAATATAGCTAAAATGCCCTGGTTTGGTATTCAAGATCCTCCAGTATCTTGCTGAAACCTACCTACTCAAATTTATTTAGCTTTACATATGTCTTTTATAATTTACAAGTGTGTTTTATGCTTCTTTAATGAGCTCAGATTCAACTAAATTAATATCAGCTTTCTGCAATAATAATGATTACTTTACACAGAAAACATTTCATTTCTCTCCTACTTATAACATTTTGCCTAGTCTTCAAATAATCAACATTATACTCAATATTTTTTATGATCCACTCAAATCTAGGTGCCTATTCCTCAGAACAATGCAATCTCTCCTTCCTCTGAACTTCTCTAGTACTTGTTATCACTATTGTACCTATAGCTCTTTTTCGAAACATGAACATTTCCAACATCTCTATTAGATTTCAAGGATGTCAGCTGGATCTGTTCCTCATTGCCCACCATAATGTTTTACATGCAGTAAGAAATTAATAAAATGTGTTGGGCATTCTATGAAAGTTTTCTTCTTCTTCCCATACCCAGCCTACCCTAACAGATAACGCTTTTTCTAAGGTCCTTCCTACCCTAGATTTTAGGGCTAAAGAAAGGCACATAGTATAGATTTGAAAAGTGAAATTATGTTGTTTGACTTTTTTCTCTCTGGATTAAAGTATAAATTTCTATCTGAGGCTTTCTGTAATTCCTTTCAATCTTAAATTTAAAAAAATCATTTGTTTGTGAACATTAGTGTATGATTAACATTTTGAGAACAAATGTGCAACTTTCTGGATTCCCTGAGGAAAAATGTCAACAAAAGTTTAAGAAAAGGTAACATATAGAAATATAGTATTTGTTTTTGTCCTGGCTTTGCTTCTGCTTATAATGTCTTTTTTACAAAAGAATACAGTAACAAAGATTTCAAAGACAGGCAAAAAGGATGCTCAGACACAAAGATGAGCAAACACTCAACAATTAGCAGACTATTGTATAAGACAGGCATCAGACACAACAAACAGGATGACCAGAATAATTTATATAGAATCAAGAGACTCAAGGAAATGCAATCAAACTTTAAGAATAAATGTTACTAATATTTTCAGAGATAAGTGAGTCATGGTAGAATTTATAGCAGCATGTATTTTTAGGGAGATAACTATTGATTAAGAAGGGGCATCAGGGAAAATTCTAGATTACTGGAAATGTTATACTCCTTCACCTAGGTTGTGAGTAGATTTTTATATATTAAATATATAAGTATATATTATATATATTATTAATGTATTATTAATGTATATTAAACAAGCTGTTCAGTTAAGATGTATTTCTTTGCACATTTTACTGTACATGTGTTTTACTTCACTAAAAAGTAAAGAGAAAGAAATTTCCTCCAGATATATTTATAGTATTTATTTATTTATTTATTTTGAGGAAGATTAGCCCTGAGCTAACATCTGCTGCCAATCCTCCTCTTTTTGCTGAGGAAGACTGGCCCTGAGCTAACATCCGTGCCCATCTTCCTCTACTTTATATGTGGGATGCCTATCACAGCATGGCTTGCCAAGCGGTGCCATGTCTGCACCTGGGATCTGAACTGGAGAACCCTGGGCTGCCAAAGTGGAACGTGTGAACTTAGCCTCTGCAGCACCCGGCCAGCCCCTACTGCAGATCTTGAAAATGACACGTAATAGCTAATGTAAAGATTTTACTAGAAGGGATAAATAACATAATGCATATGGCTGTAAAATAATTATTTTGCTGGATATCTGAACCAAGAGATTTCTCTGATTGCAATTTCAAAGAAAAAAAGAAATATTTTAAAAGCAAGGTTGAAGAATATTAAGGTACTCAAACATTATTTTTCTAACATAAAGTTACCTTTCATTTGAGAAAATTCCTCTCTGATATCACGTTTAAACTTTCTTAATATACCTCCTTTGACTCAGGTATAATACTCAGGGGTTATGAAAACAAACCTAATCTGTACTTGGGGAAGATTGACAAGTATATAAATAAGTATAATTAAGTGTGACAGGTGCTATGATAAAAGGATTCTATTTAGGATTCAGTGCGGACATAAATGATGGTGATCAATTCTGCCCAGGTGAGTCAAGAAGGAGTTCTATAGAGAGACTGACCACTGTTTTTGCTTATACACTGTCCCCTGTTTCAAATGATACCTCTTTCTTTTCTATCTAGCTCAGGCCTTATCTCTTTCATGAAATCTTTTATGATGAAGTGGTTAAATTGGAATTCATGCTGAGATCATATAAAAAAATTATGATATAAACTGAAAAATCTTGTTTCTAGGTAATCAAAAGAAATAGATCTTGAATCAAGTTTGATCACAAAAATAAATAATAGCATAAGTACAGAAATTGATTCTCTGAAGACTGGTCATTCACCACAGGGAAAAACAATCAAAAAGAACATTTTTATCTCAAACCATTTGTGACAGTACTTTTTGTGTGTCCCTTTCTTGAAATACAAAGTTCTTAGGTTAAATGAAAAAGTGGAAACTGATAGGGAGACAAGTCTCTTTGCCTTCCTTGTAGTTAGGGAATGACTTCTCTACGTCAAAGCTTCTTTGATATGGCTCTATACACCTGTGGCTAAATGAACACTAACCCCTGCCTGGAGCTATTGATGTTTTGATTCTTTACAAATACTGAAGCCCCTTGGTATTTTAGCCACTATTAGGTTAGAAGACATTTTATCACTCCTAGCATGAGACATCTAACCTTTACTCCTAAATCATAATTCACTTTTCCATCTGCCAAAACTATTTCCATTATTTTTATAATTCCTAGAAGTATCTTTTAAAATAATTGCAACACGAATAAACAAAATTAGAATATTTTATATTTAGAAAGGTGTGTGCCGGTGTGTGTGTATGCACTCATGCAGTATATGTTTGTGAAGTCAAATATCGCTTAAAATATTAGTTTCAGCTCAGCCACAACCTCTCCTATAAAATGAAGAAATTGGGCAATGTAATTAATCTTTAAAGTTTTTCGTGCCTCATATAGTTTATGATCTTCTAATTTTTATTTCAAAAAGCATATCTGGAGGAGAGAAGTCACCAAAATGGCAGACTAGGAAACTCAAAGCTCTCATTCCCCCATAGAAACCTCAGGAAAACAATCATCCACTGTTTGAACCAATTTTGTAGGAGCTCTGGAAAATAATCAAAGGTTGACAGCAACCAAGGAAAGACTCACATAAGAAAAAATATCTTCAAAAGAGCAGGAAAGCGTTCGGACATTTTTACTTGTCCTTTACCCACCCCCTCCTCACTGTGTTGGTAGTTTGGATCTTGAGCAGCAGCAGTCTGATACCTATGTTATTTCCTTGCACGAGAAATAACAGAGCAGATATTATTTGCAAATTATTGTGTGAGTCTGTGCTAACCTGTCTGTGAGATACCTGAAGAACTGACTCACTCATCTCTGTCCTACATAGCTTTCAGTGCAGGCAGAAAAAGTGTGGACACTGCTTATAAAGCTAGAAGGGTACTACAAACCCACAGACTCCTGAGAGAAGAAAGTTCAGGGCCTGGACCATCTAAGAGCTGGAGGAATAGCTGGAGAGAAAGACTGGAAAATTAGGACATTCAAAAGGAGCCATGCATACAGAGGAATTTAGCCATGCACATGCCCAGACAAGATGCATGTTCACAAAAGATCTGAAAAGACCTTACGCTTTCACCTTGGAATGATCACTAGTCTTAGACCAGACCTAGCTAATCATTGAAGGAATGATTTAGCACAGAGCCTGTATGCAAAGACTGGAAGAAGTGGCTATTTTCTCTTTTTGTTGTTGTGGGCTTTTTCTTTGTTTGTTTCAGCTCCTGCCATTCAAGGAAATCTCTGTCAAAACAGCTGAAGACCAGCTAAAGAAACAGAGACTTCAGTGAAAACCTATGACAAGTAATGTTGTCTACAAAAATAATTTGGGACAGTCTCTAAACACGTGGACTACTACAGTTTTTAACAATAAAAAAAAGTAACCCTGGGGAAGAGGAGAATCTGATTTCCAGTTACTACACTATAATAATCAATAGCCCAATTTTCAACAGCAGCAAAAATACAAGGAATACAAAAAAAAACAGGAAAATATAGCTTACTCAAGGGTACAAAAAATTAGAAACCATCCCTGAGGAAGGCCAGGCATCAGAATTACTAGATAAAAACATTAAAAGTACTGTCCTAAACATGCTCAGAATGCTACGGAAAAATACAAAAAAGAAATTAAAGGAAATAAGAAACATGATTTATGAACCAAAGGAGACTATCCAAAAAGAGATAGAAATTATAAAAAAAGACAAAAAGAAATTCTTGAGCTGAAAATTGCAACAACTAAATTGAAACAAAAATTGAAACGTGGAGGAGAAAGAATAAATAAATTTGATTACACGATAATTGAAATTATTAAGTCTGAGGAACAGAAAGAAAAAGAATGAAGGAAAGTGAATAGAGCCTGAGGAACTTGTGGGACACATTCAAGCAGGCTGACAAACACATTCTGTGAGTGCCAAATGGAGAAGAGAGAGGTAAGAGCCAGAAACATTACTTGAAGAAATAATGGCCAAAAATGTTCCAAATTTGAGAAAAAGCATGAAATTACAAAGCCCAGAAGGTCAGTGAATTCTACACCCACACCAAAACACAGTACGTTCAAACTGTTGAAGAACAAAGACAAAAGAAAGAATCTTGAAAGCAGCAAAGGAGAAGAAAATTGTCAGATATAAGGGATCCTCAATAAGATTATTAACTGATTTCTCATCAGAAACTTTAGAGGCCAGAAAGCAATGTGATGAAATATTTGAAGTGCTGAAACAGGAAAAACTATCAACTGATAATTCTTTACCTGGCAAAACTGTCCTTAAAAATGAAGGTGAAATTAAGAAATTCCCAGCTAAACAAAAGCAGAGGGAATTCATTATCATTAAACCTGACCTAAAAGAAAAGCTGAAGAAAATCCTTCAAAGTGAAATGAAAGGCTGCTAGTAAGTAGTTCAAAGATATACGTAATTTAAGAAATATAAGTAATTCAAAGATACATGAAGTTATAACTATTTCCAGTAAAGATAAATACATGGGCAAAAATAAAAGTCAGTGTTATTGTAATCTGGGTTTGTAACTCTAGTTTTTGTTTTCTACAGGATTCAAAAGGCAAAAGCATGAAAAGTAACTAAGTTTGGAGTACCAGTACACAAAGCAAAAATAGTCAGGCTGTGGCTCTCTCCCTTGGCTGGCTGGATCTTCAGGTTGATAGAAATTTGGCTTTTCGGAACAGTCTCCATGTTAGACGTTATACAAGGGGTTCTGTGGCACGATTGATGTAGATGAAACTATTGTAGGGGAGGAAGACATTTCCTCTTCCCAAATGTGGGTTCGTCTGGCCGGAGAACGAATTAAATTCACATGAGACAGAATAGCAAGAGAAAATTAAACAAAGCTTTATGAGGAACCATGGCCCGGGGCCTTTCTTCTGGCACCCAAGAAGTGGGGTGCACATAGTGGTTATATACCCCCAAACAGGGTGTTTCACATGTGATTGAAATGTCCCTCCCACAATAGTCACAAAATTGCCCTGTCGGCACAGCAGTTGATGGACACAGCAGGTAGTAGGTCTGCTATCTCGGTGGGAGTAGCAGGAGGCAAGTCTATTGTCTCCAGCTGGGCGGTCACAGGTGAGCGCAGCAATCAGTTCCTTTCCTAAGGAAAGATGCTTAATCCTGAAGGAAATGCAAATGTTGGGAGGGGGAGGGAAGTCAGTTACAGGAAGTTACCAGATAAGCACAATAAACAAATGCAGATTTAAGTGCTTGCCTTTCCCATTGATTAAGAGTTTCTAGAGACAAGGTCATCTCCTTTCTTCTTCCTGGTACAGAGAGGGATATATTTACAGATGGAGATTTCTTTTACAATGTAAATGTTTCTTACAAAGGGTAGGTAAATTCTACTTTTCAGTTGCTTTCCTGTCTGCAAAGGAACCAGCCTCAAACAATCCTCATGCCAAAGAGACATATCTTGGGGTGGCCGATTCCAGTCCTCACAATAGTGATCAGGTTCCAACTCCTAACAAAAATGATTTTGACTCAACGACAGCTCACATTTGCCACTGCACAATATACATATTCTAAAAAATACGTCATACTGATGTGGTTAAAAAAAGGGGATTTCTCTAATGACACTGTCATGTATCCTTACGAGGTTGCCTAAGCTCTCTCTATTACACCCCCATACGTAGTTGGTGCATGTAGCATAGTAAAGACAATACTGAAAAGGAATTCAGAAAACTAGAGTTTGACTGAGACTTTATGACTGTGTATCACCCAAAGTTCACATACTTTCTCTGACCCAGAATCTTTTCAATTGTAATATCATGGCACGAAGCTGATAGGTGCCTAGATTTCTCTGAACTTTATTGTTTAAAGTTTTATAATTTGAGAAACTGTTCTGGGGCAATCTTTATTATTGGCCAATGATACATGTTAGGAGAGTATCTGCTTGCTTTCTACAAAAGTTAAATTTGGAAAAAACAATTTCTTCCTCATTCCCTTGAGAACGCTGGTGACATGGCATCAGAGAAGAGTGAGCATCAGCTACCTGTGTGCACTAAGACATCCACTGGGATGCTTTCGGTCTCAGAAACAGCTTATTAAAGAAGCAGATTACACTTTGATAAAAATGTTGTCGATGGTATTTCTAGCTGTAAAGAATGTTTCCAAGTGTTGGTCACCCCTTTGTTCTTACTAAATCCATATAGGAAGTTTACGTCATATCTAATGCAAGTTGCCTGTGGAGTGAACGTCAGAAATGTTGGCCTACATAGTATTGCTCTTCTAAGCTGCTTTTTCACTACAGTTTTGGTTCTACTGCTGTCTAACCCCGTTATTTCTCCTCTCCTGGTATTCCTCTTGTGCTTTTTCTGCCTTTGACTTTTTTTGATGTGTTTTATTTTTCACATGTTTTTGTTTCAATTGGGGAGGTCAGAATGCCAAACAGCATTCTAGGATAGCAACTGATAGCATGTTATTAAAGAAGAAACAGAAATAAACACTAAGCGCAAGATTTATGGACGTTACAACCTACCACAGACTCTAGAAACAATATACAGATCGCTGCCGCCAACTCATAAATAAGTCAACCTCAGGTGTTCACCACTTATTATACCACCTGATACTGCATATTTGGAAAATGAATGCCTTTGTGTGGTAGGTTCTTCACATTTTGAACTAAAATAAAATGTTCCCGGAAGTAGAAATATTTTGATTCTTTATTGCCCTGCACAGTAGCATGAATTACTAAACCATGCATTTGAAAGCAAAACTTTTTAGAAATAGAACATAATATTAGCACTTAGAGATGAGATAGAGGTTATCACAGAAGAGTTGCTTCTGGGTGATCCTAATTTCGTGGGTCTCATTTCTGTAAAATAGTTCTAAATTTCTTTTATGCCCATAAATATGAGTTAGAATTTTCTATCACCTAACAGGCAATATTTTCTAATCCTTGATGTTGAAAATCAGATAAGAAGTGCATCTACAGAAAAGGTCTGAGGTCACATAATTACTGTGGTGCTGCCTAAATAATACATCTTGTGCCAATAAATCAGTGACGTGCCATAATTACTTTGTGTTGGGGGCAAGTTTACTCATAATAATATCTGATAATACAATCTCTTATAACGGCTGTCATTGTGCTTCAATTTGCTGTGGTGAGCAGGTGAGAGGGATGAACATGCATCCATTCGGCATTTATTCAACATTTATTGAGAGTTTATGATACACTGATATAAAAATGAGTTACTGAGGTGAATAAGATGACCTACAGTTGATTTGAACTGCCTTTTGGAGCTTACAATTTAGCAAAGAAAAATATTGGGCAAGTAGAAATGCTACTGATACTGTGAAGGAGAATTTGTCATCCATTCACTTATACATCCATTCACTAAACACTTACTGAGCATCTATATGTACATGTACTATATTTGGTGCTTAGGATGCAAATACTAATAAAATGCAGTTCTTTTTCTTAAGAACTTCATATTCTCCTCTAGAAGTGGTATAGACAAGTAAAGAAACTATTGCAATACAGTGCACTGTACCTATTGCTATAGAAGCACATGGAGCGTCATACATGTAACTCATCCTGATGAAAGTGGGCAGATTGTGAAGGGAAGCTTCATGGAAGAGGCAACATCTAAGTTGAGTATTAGGAAAGGAGCGGAAGTAAATAATGGAAAGAAGTGGAGACAGCTCAACAACCTGACAGAAAGAGGATAACCACTTGTAAGTTAACGCAAGGTAATAAGAAAAACAGCTTAGCTACTAGCTATTAGTGGAAAGGTATAATGATGAAACAAATAGGTAAATGACAATCTTGTATAGCTCTAAACCATCTACAATCTGGGCCGGCCCCGTGGCCAAGTGATTAAGTTCACGCGCTCCACTGCAGGCGGCCTGGTGTTTCGTCGGTTCGAATCCTGGGCGCAGACATGGCACCGCTCATCGAGCCACACTGAGGTGGCATCCCACATGCCACAACTAGAAGGACCTACAACTGGAAATATACAACTATGTACTGGGGGGCTTTGGGGAGAAAAAGAAAAAAATAAAATCTTTAAACCGTATACAATCCATTGACCTAAGATGTATCACTGTAAGAAACACAAAACAAAACCAAATATCAGAATTACAACATGAGCAATGCAAATAGTACCTAGATTTCATGATAGGCTAAAGTGAGAAAGCATTCACATTCTCAACTAGTCTCTTCAATCATATATGTGCAAAATCAATCCTATTAGCACTAAAGTGTACACGCAAAAATGGTTAAGATGGTAAATTTTATGTTATGATCATTATTCCAGAAAAAGGGGGACAAAAAAGAAAAATAAATCAGTCCCACCAGGGTTTATATCTGGGCCCTAACTAGGCTTTGTTTTGTAACTTCAACCAAGTCATTTAACCTTTCTAAACTTCATAAAATAAAGTTAACTGCTCTACCTCATCTAACTGTGACTGATGTGAAAATGCTTTGTGATTTTTGCAAGAAAGACACTATGCAAATTCAAGGCCGTGTTATCATCTAAGATATAAAAATCTATCATGCTTAACATTGTATAATGCATTTAGGTTAATGATTATATTATATTTGATCTATTCTTATTTTCACAATGAATAGTTTACTGATACGTTATAATCTTATACATTATAAAATAAAAATCCAAACCTCTAATAAATAAACAAACAAAACATAAAGTTAAAATATCTTAGGCATATGTGAAACTTTACTCAGGTAGAGTTTCTATGTTTGAACAATTGCTTTCACATTTGTTATCTCCATGTCATCAAGCGTACCAATAATTAAATTGGATTCACTTTTCATAGGCTCATTATTTAGTAAGCATGGACATTACATTTCTAGTTTATACATTCTTAAACCCCAGGAGTGCTATCCTTAAAAGTATTCAGTTTATTCTCCTACACTTCACAATTTTTTCTAGTTTTCCTACATAACAATCTCAATTCTATATCACTGTGGGGAATTAAATAAATATGAGCATACAAAATGCATGACCTATTTATTAGAATAATGACCTATTGATATCATATCTGTGTCCATTGTCTTAAGAGAAATCAAAGATAAGAAGTTAGTTGCTACAATGTAATGACAAATGGTCATTATGTACTTATAATTAAAAAACATAGGGGCCAGCCCTGTAGCCAAGTGGCTAAGTTTGTGTGCTCCACTTTGGCAGCCCAGGGTTTTGTCTGTTCGGATGCTGGGTGGAGACATGGCATTGTCCCACATAGCACGACCAGAAGGACCTACAACTAGAATATACAACTATGTACTGGGGGGCTTTGGGGAAAAGAAGGAGAAAAAAAAAAAGAAGATTGGCAACAGATGTTAGCTCAGGTGTCAATCTTAAAAAACCCAAAAAACATAAATCTAAATTTTACTAACATTTCAATTTTTATGTATTTTACTTTGAAACTAATATATTCAATTGGAAGCAGCCACACAACTTCTCAGGGGTTTGAGGTTTCTAGGAATGATTGCCTAGGTCAACAAATCGTGATGTCTGAGGATCCTAAGTATGTCAGGATGTTGAAGTCCACTCAATCTACCCGAGATACTCCAAGCATTTCCTACAAACCAACACCAAGTAAAGAAAATCAATAAAAGAAAAAGAAAAATATGAGAACAAAGTCAAAGATGAATGGAAAATGTGTAAATCAGAGAACAAAGAGACCAAAAGAAATGAGGAATACTCAAGAGAAGACACAAAACTAACCTGGAAAACAGGCTCAAATTCAGTGTTCTAATGTTTCAGTGTTATTTACTCAAGTAATGATCACTCTCTTTTAATAGAGCTTTTGATTTTTAGTACATAAAGACTTGCATCCATGACAACCATAACCATAAAGCCAATGAAAGCAGTGTCATTATTTTAATATCAAGAGATTATATAAATATATCAGGAACTGTTTTTCAAATATTCCTGAGAGTCTTATTATTAGGGACCAAAAGAAGTCTTGGAAGGAAAGATTAGCTTCAAATTGATGGCATTTTTATATGCACTTACACTTTACTAAACACAATTGCCTAAACCTCCGTTAACTGGTTACCAAGTTAATTTATCAAATTTCACACTTTTATTCTCAGTGTTAAGTTACACATAAAAGGTATTTTGCATTTTAGCTGTAAAAGTATGCAAATTAGGAATGTAACAGTCTGATTTTGCTTGATACACATATAGTGCTCAACCTTTTGCTTTCAGTGTCACCTTAGTCTGCCAGATCTCTTTACTGTAAGGAAATGGGACAACAGGATATATTGCGCATTCACTCAATCACTAGACTTCTTAGTCCCTGTAAATAGCTGTTGATATGTATGTCAGGGTTGGCAGATTGAGGCAGCAGATGGGGATTCTGTTGGCAGTCACAATTTTTCCCATTAGGATTGGTATTATACGAGATTTAGCCCATACAGTTTTCTCTTTGACCAAAGTGAACACATTTTGACATTAATAAGGGAATGCCTTTACTAAGGATCAATATTTAGATTCAAAATGCCTCATATAATTGTAATGAATTGTTTCTTTCCTTGTTAAACTAGCTATCCTGTACTAAGACGAGTATTTTTAAAACATGGCTATTTTATTTTTTTTATTGTGACAACGTATTCATAACATAAAATTTACTCTTTTAACCATTTTTAAGTATCGAGTTCAGCAGCATGAAATATACTTACATTGTTATGTAACCACCACCACTATCCATCTCCAGAACTTTTTCATCTTCTCAAATTGAAATTCTCTACATTATACCAGTAGCTTGCCATTCCCCCTCCTTCTAGTCCCTGGCAACCACCACTCTACTTTCTGTCTCTATGAATTTGACTACTCTGCATACCTCATAATAAGTAGAATTATACAATATTTGTCCTTTTGTGACTGGCTTATTCACTTAGGATAATGTTATCAAGGATTATCCATGTTGCCACGTGTCAGAATTTCCTTTCTTTTTAAGGTTCACTAGTATTCCATTGTATGTGTATACCATTTTGTTTATCCATTCATCCAACTGTGGATGATTGGGTTGCTTCTACCTTTTGGCTATTTTGAATAGTGCTGCTATTAACATGGGCGTATCGAGATCTGTTTGAATCCCTGCTTTCAAACCTTCTGGGTGCATACTAAGAAGCGGAATTGCTGGATCATATGGTAATTCTCTTTTAATTTTTTGAGGAACTGCCATGCCATTTTCCATAGCAGCTGAACTGTTTTACATTCTCATCAACAATGCACAAGAGTTCCAATTCAAAACCTAGCCTTTTATTTAAAAACATGTTTATGAGTATTTATAAGATGGTTAAGACAAGAAAATGACTTGCTTGTCTCCCTGTTCCCATATCCCTTCTAACATTCACAGTTTGAGCCTTTGAGTCCACAAACATAAATTTGAATTTTAATAGTGTCTCTAAGCCAGCAAATCCTAATAATACTTATGTCAATAATTCAGCACCAACTCAAGCTAGTCATTTGATAATGCTACGATTTTGTATCCCAGTTTTATTCACTTTATCATTTCATTTGTGCTTTGGTTCCACTTTTTTTCAACCACTAAATTTCTGTCTTCCTTCAATTAATACCTTATGTAGTACTCCAGTGCCTGAATACTGACCATATATTACTTTGGTCTATCTTACTGTCAACTGGGTTTAATCCCTATAATACAGACCCTCCATTTATTCCCACCTCAGCATAGTCTTAGGACATACAATTGGCTATTAAGAATGCTGACTCTGTGTTTTCCTTTGTGGAGCAAGTATTCAAATTAACCCTTAAACCAAGGGCTTTGATAAGATCCACCATTGTTATTTAATTTCAACTCAATTTGGCAGTCCTCAGTGGAATCAAATCAAGACCATCAATCAAGCCCTTTCTTGACACTCTTGAAAAAGAGACAGACTGTTCCACTGGCCATGTCCTTCCTTGACCCTGGAAAATTTGTCTTTAAGACTCAGATAAGCCTTTGGGAACCACCACCATCAAGAGGATAGTCCAGTGGGAACACCAAATATTAACTTAGTTAAGTTCCATGACCTAGTCTCACGGTCCATAAATTATCATATACAGAACCCCGGGGGGTGCATGAAGGCTCTCCAAGAAGTGTACATGCACAGATAGTTTTAAATGGATCAGTTTCCAGAATCACATCTTCAAAATGTAATATTTCCTAATGTTGATCTCCCTGAGAACGGACCCATAATGAAGGAGAAATTTCTCCCTCCCCACGTCTTATTTCACAATTGTCCTTCCTCCATTTTATAAAAGATAGCATCATCCCCATATCTTATCATACCCATATCTTACTATGGTGCATTGTTGCCTCAGTGGAGAAATTTCTAGGAAGCCAAAAAAGAGGGAAATCAAAAATTCCCTCTCTGTGATGTTGAGAATGTAAATGACACTAATAATGGGTTAACAAAGTTTTGTTGGTCAGATTGTTTTCAGTTCCTTTTACTAAATAAATAAATTAATTAATAAATGAATAAGTAAATAAGTTGTCAGCTTATATATATTTAAAAATGAATTTTGATGACATATCACTATAAGATTTTTGACATATAGGTCAAAAGGTTATCAAAGAAAAGCCAAACATTGCTATTCCTTTTTTTATATAAAGTTTTTCTCAGTGCTTCGATCTATAAAAATAAAAATTAGAAATAAAGATGATGTTTAAGTCAGTCGCATTCTAGCAATAAGTAGTATTCACAGACAGACACATGAAGTAATTGAAAATAAGTTTACCCATTTCATTAAGAAGTGTATTTCCAATAAAGGCTTACTTAGATATTTAATACTACATGTCACAGTGTACAACATATTTACATTGATCTAACAAACTATTTACTACTAATAATGGTAATGATAACTTAATCTAAAGTAAAATATTTTAATCCTTAGAGATTTATTGTTTACAGGATTTTTTTTTAGTCCAGCTTACATACAAATTCTAGTTCCAGAGAGTATAATAGGGTCATCTATAAAAGACTCTTTGCCATAAAATATATTATATTACAATAAAATTTTGTGGGGGAAATGAAATGCAAATACTTTTCTAGGAGAACGATGAAATATATAGAATACCCATCTGTTAAAGATGAAATCCCATATTTTTCAAATGGAAAATGATGTGTATCACATCAATGCAGCCTTTCTATTTCATTTGATCCATTTAAAAGAATAGTGTAACATTTTATTTTAAAATGTAATATTTACAATATGCTAATAATTACAGTTTTTACAATCACATAAACTAATGATTCAAAATTTTTGATGTCAATTTATAAATATGTGTGGGGGGAAACAGTTTTACAAAATTCTTTTAGAGACTACTGCAGTGGTTTGAAGACCATTGATTTTGCCAAGCTTTCAAAATTGGGTATCTATATACACACACACACACATTACACACATTGAAATTTCAATCACTGTCTTTCAGTCTACTCACGTCTGCCCCTACCTTTTACAAGCGCACAAAGATGACTGCTGCAGCCCCAAGTAGTTCCCTAGGCTCCTGGAGTTATACTAATACATCTTCATTACACTGTAATAAATTTGGTAAAATTTGGTACAAAAACAGACCCTGCTCACCTGGGTTACTGTGCACAGCTACATAGAATATACACTGAACAGTTCAAGGGGACTGTTTTCATAGACTACTATGTGAGTGGCACCTCTTGGAGTTGTGCAACTCGACAGCTCTATCCTACAAAGAGGAAAATTTAAAAACAAAAGATCAGAGCCCAGAGAAATTCAATAAAATTCTCAAGCTCAGCTGCCTGATCCCCACCAAAGTGAAGAAGTTGTCTAATGCATTCTCTTGGAGTATAAGCCATAATTTCTCCTGTAACTTAGAGCAGATGCAGCTAACTCATTTACTGTCGAGCAGTAATACCTAATGAAACTGTGCTAGTCATTGAGGAGGAAATTTGTGTTGTAACTCTAAAATTCCACTCTTTAACTTCTGAGAGGCCTTTCCTTTCTCTGGAAAACTCATTATTGGTGGCTAAATCTCCCAAGTGTTCCAACCTAGTTGTCTTAATCCTTTTGAAGTGTACCTGTCTATAATGACTGCCAAAGCTAGGGAATACACGAAGAAAAAATTTGTCACAAACTAGGGTATTAATCACTTAACATATCCAATTAAACATGGTTCTTCCAGCAGAGCCAGTGCAGTAATAGCTGTAAGTTCTAAAGAAATTGAGGAGAGATGGAAAGTGCTTAAACTTGGATCGGATATGTAGTTCAGTTTGCCTTATGGCATGCATTCGCAAAGGAGGCAATTTTGAACATTAGTCTTTCAGAGATGAA
This sequence comes from Equus caballus, assembly GCF_041296265.1. NCBI lineage: Eukaryota > Metazoa > Chordata > Mammalia > Perissodactyla > Equidae > Equus > Equus caballus. The sequence continues at coordinate 83,753,226 of NC_091715.1, forward strand.
AAAATTGTATACGTTACAATGGTTTGTGGTCCTCTGAAGGGCTACAGATCTTAAAGAGATATACAATAAATCTATGACATTAACATTTTATAAGGGTAGGGGGTAATTAGGAAAAAAAGTCTAAAAAGTCTCCTTAAGGGGCAATAATGTAAAAAAAGGTTGACAAAAACTGATTTAGAGCCTTTTGCTGCTACCTCTCCTTCCAAAATAATGCAGTGTCTTTTTGGGAAACCAGCATCTGGATTAGAAGTACAAAATAAGATGTGATTACTTCTCCCCTACCTGAAAGCTTTTCATGGTACAGTTCCATGGTACTCTGGAGTCAGTAAGTCAATAGATTCACCTTCTACCTCCAACCAATTGGATTTAAGAGGACCAGCCTTGACAAAGGAGTGATAGAGTTCTAAGTTTGTCAGCCAAAAGGTTTTCAGGGAACTTTCCTCTGTTACATCTAACTTCTTTTAGAAGTGCTCACATAGTCTCATGATAAGCAAGAAAAAAAATTTATCTAGGCAAGGGACTTACTTCTTCAGTTATGATACAGATGCTACTGAGTAAAGGGAAGGACAATAATGTTAACTGACAGAGGGAAAGGTGCTCTACGCAATACTGGAGAGGCCATTTTTCACACACGCACAAAAAACGATCACAGGCTTTGGAGTCTGCTAGCAATCCCCCAGTATCCATTCTCCTGTTTTTCCTTTGGTAATACAATCTTCAAATTTTAACTGGGCTCCTGCCCACGAGCTAAAATTACATTTTTGAACTTCTATTGTAGATAGATGTGTTCAAGTAAATGGAAGTGATATGTGCAACTTCTGAGTAGTGTTCTTAAAGAGAAGGGGATTGCCCTCCATTTCCTGTTTTCTCCTTCCTGCTGGCTGGAATACAGACAGAAAAGATGGAGCTAAAGGAGAAATATTAACCCATCAATTGGATTTAGGTTGCATTTGAGGATGGCAGAGCATAGCCTAGAAGCATCCATGACAAACTGGGGCAACCATATTTAGCTCTGTACTGTTTACATTCAGACCATTATATATAAACTATCATATTGCTTGAAGTTGTGATTATTTTGGTATTTGTTATAGTATCTGAACTTGGACCCTAGTTAATATATACTCATATCTAGATTTGAATATTCTTACCACCACATTAATTATGAAGGGTTGGACTTATTACTTAATGTCCTTGAAACTTAGAGTTATTTTTTGTAAAATGGGATGATAATACTTGCTTCACAGGAATAGTTAGAGTATTAAAGAGGTAATCCATATAATGTACCTAACACAATATCTGGCACAAGAACGAGTAAATGTTTCTTTGTCCTTTTCTTGTTTAGCAAAGACTAGGCACTCAGTTTAAAAGCCAGATTTAGTATTCAATTTTGCAGTTGTTCTCAAGTGAATAAATAATTCAGGTTTGAAGACCCATCTACACCCAAATCCTCCAAAGGCCTAAAGTCCTATTTACAATAATTTTAATAGTGTGTTCCTAGTCCTGCTTATTTTCCCACTGTCCCAGACCTCTCACTTTTGCCTAAGACTGAAACCACCCTTTATTTTTCTGCCCCACCCCTGTGGGTTTGACAATCACCCAGATATGAGGCAATCTTAGTCTGGTCCTTCCTAAAGCCCACAGATACACATGCATGCAACACACATACAGAGTCATATACCGATATTAGAGAGCATTATTAGGTCAACCAACCATCACTTTTAATTTCAAATGACACGGAAATGAATTAGGATTCAATTATGTAATTTAATCAGCAATAAATTCTGCAGATCAGACTATCAGTAAGGGGTTAACTTTCTGACCTTAAAGACATTGGGACATATACTAATATCAGAACTCTTTCCATACAATGGAAATAAATGGCATCGGTCACCTGTGGAGTCGTAGGCCCTTTAATCTTAACTTATAAGCAAAAATGGAGTATCAGACTTGAATTGAATATGGATAGAATTCTACAGGAATTGCTCTTCTAATATTATAATGGCACATTTTTCAGGCTTGCAATAATCTTTGTGTGTGTACATATGTTACCCCCCCAAATTTTAGGAAGCCAGATTTTAGCAAAATCTTTCCAATTAATTTTAACCATTAATACCAGCATTTATCCCATTCTCTAAACAGAAGGCTGAATTGACACATGTATAGCATAATTAAATAAATTTAATTTTAGTTTATTTCTTCAAGTCAATTATAAGAAATAAATCTGTGTCTGTGATGCACTGTACTATTTTTGCAGTGGTTTTATTTTCAGTACACTGCTATATCAAAAAGAACTGTTTGAATAATGAACTGTCTGTTGTACTAACATCTCTTCAGGAGAATATAGCTTTTGGAGATAAAATTCATTCCTGTAAAATACATGCCAGATATTGTTCAGAAAAAACTAAGTACTATTGAAAGCCTCTCTGTATTTCATCATTTTCTTGCAGAGAGTCTACTGGAGCACCATTTGTTCTGTAATTGTAAATCTACACAACATAGAAACACAACAATGAAAGACAAATAAATTCAGGTTGCTAAATGACAATATCAAGATAAAATATCTTGTATCAATGATAAGTTTCAGCAAAGGAGTAAAGAAAATTTCAAAGAAATATTATTGGTTCTGAAAACATGAGGATTCCTATTCAAGAAGTTATACTAACAACCAGGAGTGCTATTATCAGCAACAGTAATAAGAAACATATTGAAGACACTCATGAGTGCAGTGCAATAAGGTGATTTTATTCTCTGCACCCCTTACACACACACACACACACACACACACACACATACACACACAAGTACTGCTTTGAAAATAGTAAGAAATGACAGTGTCATTGTTTTAATTCTTGTCATTTTTAAAGGTAACAAAACAACTTTCTTATTTTAATGGAAAATTATTTAAAGGAATTTTTTGAATTTATGGCAATTACTATACAGGTGGGTGCTATGGATTTAATTTTGTTTCCCCAAAATGTTTTATGCTGAAGTCCTAAACCCCAGTAGAGAATGTGACCTTATTTGGAGATAGGGTCTTCACAGAGGTAATCAAGTTTAAGTGAGGTCATTAGGGTGAGACCTATTCCAATAGGACTGGTGTCCTCATAAAAAGGAGCAATTTGGACACTGAGGCATGTGTTAGAGGGAAGGTGATATGAAGAGACACAAAGAGAAGATGGCCAGCTATGAGCCAAGGAGAGAGGCTGAAACAGATCTTTCCCTCAGAACCCAAGAAGGAATGAACCCTGCAGACATCTTGATTTTGTATTTCTAGCCTCCAGAACAGTGAGACAATCCATTTCTATTGTTTATGCTGCCTAGTCTGTGGCACTTTGTTATGGCAGCCCCACAAGCTGACTAATACAGGGTAAAGATAATTGCAGTGTATGTGTGTATATATAAGCAGTGATGTGCTAGTCAAACAAATGTTCTTTCAAGCCACAGCCATTCTGTCACTGGAGAATTAATAAGGTCATCAACCTAAAAAAAAAGTCCTATGAAAAGTTATCATAGGGGGAGGGAATATGGAGTGATATAGGTCAAAGTGTACAAATTTTCAGTTATAAGAAGAATAAGTTCTGAAGATCTAAAGTCCAGCATGGTGACTATAGCTAATAGCATGGTATCGTAGACTTGAAAGATGATGAGAGTAAGCGTTCTCACCACACACACACACAAAAGAGTTAACTATGTGAGGTGATGGATGGGTTAACTATCTTGATCTTGGTAATGGTTCCACAATTTATATGTATATCAAATCACTCATTGTACACTTTAAACATATACAACTATATTTGTAAATTATTCCTCAATAAATTAAAAAATAGTTTTTTAAAATAAAGTTATGATTACATCACCTCTTAATTCATCTAAAACTTTCTTGAATATAGTTATAGCTCCCCTTCTCATTTTGTGGTAATGAATTGCATAAGTTTATTACCCTGATTTCAAAATAAAAATTTCATTTATTTGTTCCTCATTTGTGTTAAATTTCAAGATTTGCTCTGCTATTTTGAGGACAATATAGAGATTTTGCCTATTCTATGTCTATATGACTATAGATTTTGTTCTTCTCTACCTTCAAACTTTCTCTTTTCAACTGGTATTTTCAGTTTTTTATCTATGAAGCCCTGCTATACACATGATTATTCTTGTTGAATTGTTTTTATCAACTACAGGTTTGGTTTCTGCTACATTTTCCTTTTGGAGAAGCACTTCCATTTGGAGTTCCATTTGTGTTTCACTCATGCTTCAAGCAAAAGCATGGACTTCTTTTCCTCTGTCTAGCTGGCTATTTTGCTTTGTCCAAAATAACTTGATAAGATTTTTACTTTTCCCCTTGGCTCTTCTCACTTCCCTTCTGCTGCAGGATATCACTTGTACTTGCCTCATCTTCTCCGCATCCATATCATAAGTGACAAGTACTTAATGAATGTTTTCTTTCCTTTCGTAGGCATCACTACTAAATCAAACATTTGCTTTTTTGCTGCTATTGAGATTCTTTATCCTCAGATAATAGATATTTGGAAATTTTTCATGGTGACTGTCATCAAAAATAAACAAAACTGGACCTTAGTTAAAGAAGTGAAAACAGGTTTTATTCAGTAACTACTGACAGCAGAGAAAGAACAGAGCTCAGTTCCAATTTGTGCTGAGATGACTGGGTGGTTTAAAGGAAGAAAGGGAGAGTGGGGAGGGAGAAGTGGGTGCTCAAGTGAAGAATTACAAAAGATTGTTCCTTCTAAATGTGATTAGGCCAGCTGTGCCTAACAGTTGGCAATTATGGAGGGTAAGATTCTATCCTGCTACAGAAACTGGGAGACAGAGGCCCTATCCTTTCTGATGGTTACATTTCAAAGGAATGGCTTTCAGATCCTTGAGAAAGACATTCACAAGTTGTAGGTATCATTCTCGAAAATAGTCATTTTACCAGTAAAATAAGTTTATTTCGAAATAGCAGAGAATTGAAATTTGGGACAAGCAAGCTATGGTGAAACAGAGGCAAGTCTGAAGAATGAAGGAGAGAGGTCTGCTTTTATAGAGGAATGGAGGAAGTTGGGAGGGGCTGTTTTAAACAAAAGTATATTGGAGAAGAGCAAGAGTTCAGAGTTGTGGTTTCTCATTGACTGGTCTGTTGCTGGGCAAGGAGAAAATTTTCCTTCCTCCTGCTAGAGTCTTGAAAGGGCCGTGAGTGATAGTGTATGAGACTTCCCCCTTCAGGTTTTCTTGACTCCATTTTAAATGAAGTTTTCTTTGTTTGTTTTCACATTTTCTCCTTTTAATCAAGATCTTTCTTTGAAAGTATCACTGATCAAGAGTCAAATTTTAGCGATTTTTGTCCCTTGGTGCCAGGAAGGACCTTTCCTTGTTGTCAAGTCCCACGTTGGAGGGAAAGTGCACAAGTTGGAAACCAATGACACCACAATTGAGTAACAAGGAGAGGTGGAAGGGAGAACTCTCAGGTACTTCTAATTTAAAGTCTGTATCTTCTGCAATGCACAAGCCAAGGGGATCATCTTGAAGTGCTGAGTCAGTATCACCCTATTGGGTATGTCATTTCTACAAAGACTTGACAGGCAACAGGTACAGAGCTTAAAAACGATTATGTAAAGCAGTGTTAAAAGTAAGATGGCAAATTTGGTTTGCATGATGGTTCTAAACCAGGAACCCAAACCTGAAGGTAGCCAGCTAAATAGATCTAAAAACCATGAAGTGTCAGCAGAAATTTATTGTAACCAGTGCACATGTCCTGTGATCTTGTGTAATTAAATATCTATCTCTTCAGAGGCATTTGGGACAAAAGAGAAATTGGCTACAGATAAGACCAAGGGATCTCCAACATCATGAACATATCAAAGTTTCTAGAGACAGATTCAATAGTCAGAAAGGTTCCCCCTTTTGCAATAGATTGGGAAATGCATCTAAGAGCGTTGTCTTTTGAAGAAAGACAGGAAGAAGAAAAAGTGAGAATGAGCAAGGGAAAGAAGGTATGCAGGCCTGGTCTGGTCATCTTTGGAAAGCTGTCTCCTTCAGCTGTCACCTGCTTCAATTCCTGGAAATCTTTCCTTTCAGGTCACCAGTGGGTGTGCAGGTCCAGTCAGGTTTTGGTGTTTTCTTCAGCTGTGACACATGAATCCAGGAGTCTATTCCTTGCAGTTTTGTGATGTAAGGCTTGGTTAACAGTCCATGATAATCTCACTTTCAGTGAGGCTGGGCTGAGTCTTTCTGAAGGTATTTTTTCCAGTAGATAAAAGCTCCAGGTTGCAGATTATGATGTCTAATATTTTTGTCTCCCAGGAGTGAGCTGTGGAAAGATTGTTCTACCAAACTATGATTATTCTCTGTGGATTTGATTAGGCCTTTGTAAAACTGAAGTGTATCCCCTTTTATCAGCTGTGGGTTAATGGAAGAAGGGGCTAGGTACGTTGGGTGCCCTATAAGGAAAACAGATTCTTATTGAACTTATGTAAATACATATATATATATTGTCATAAAAAAGGAATATTTAATAAGAGTTTCAGAATTCTGGAGAGATTGGGTACGGGAAAAAAAGATAGATGCTTCAATCTTTGTTGTAATGATACATTTGACCCGAATTGCTGTAAGTTATAGCTTAAAAGAGAGGAGAAAAGGGGGTCTTTTAAACCTAGAAAACAAAACATCAAAGCAATTAGTTTCTCATCGGAGTTTTAGAAATTCCCACCCAATTCAGTGTTATAACCTTAAAGTGAACAACAAACCGCATTCTAGAGTACTTATCATAATCTTTTCCATAGATCTCTTTGAAGATGAAGCACTATTGCAGTAACTTTTTTATTAACGTGACAGATTTCTTTCCTTTTATCATGATAACATTGGTTTAAAATATTATATAAATTTTAGGTGTGCCTCATTGTATTTTGATTTTTTTGTAGATTACATCGTGGTCACCCCCCAAAGACTAATTACAATCCATCACCATACACATGTGCCTAGTCACCCCTTTCACCCTCCTCCCTTCCCCCGTCTCTTCTGGAAACCACCAATCCAATCTCTGTCTCTATGTGTTCATTTCTTGTTGTTTTTATCTTCTATTTACTACTGAAATCATACAGTATTTGACTTTCTCCCTCTGATTTATATTACTTAGCATAATACCTTCAGCATCCATCCATGTTGTCACAAATGGCCAGATTTAACCTTTTTAAAGCTAAATAGTATTCCATTGTGTATATATACCACATCTTCATTATCCATTCATCCCTTGATGGGGATCTAGGTTGCTTCGAAGTCTTGGTTGTTGTGAATGAACATAGGGGTACATATATCTTTATGTGAAGGAGATCTGGCCTAAGAACATGAATGTGCTTGCATACAGGACATTTCATGGAGCTGACTTGTGGCTGAGCTTGCTTGCAAACAGGATGTTCTGCCCAGTCCTCTTATGGCCCTTCCAGGGAGAACATTGCCTGCAAACAGGAATGTTCTCAGATCCTGGAATTCAGCCTAGGGATAAAAAGCAAACGCAGCAGTGTAAGCACGTGAGGGCGCTTGCGTAGAAGCATGTATGCTGTCACTGCCTTTGGCTAGTTGCTGGCTTTGTCTAGGGGGATATAAAAATAAACAGCCCGTGGAAGGCGGGGCTTTTTTTCTCCACTGTCGACACCGGTGTCTGTTTCCTTCTTTTGGGCCCCAACTTTCTTCATTTCGTCAGCAACATCTGGCGCCCAACGTGGGGCTCGACCAGACTGAAAGGGTAAGCACCCCGGGCATTGCGAAAGGGGGACTTTCAGGATCTGACGAAACCGAAAGGGACTTCACCCCGAGCGGTATAAAGGGGGACTTTCGGGAGTCTTGGTTGCAATGGGGAATTCTAATTCTCTTCGCTCACAGTATTTAGACCTTATTAAAGGGCTTTCAGAGTCCGTAGGGGTTAAGGCGTCCTCTCGACGCCTGAATGAACTTTTTTGCTATATTGAATGCCATTGTTATTGGTTTAGACACCAAACTAAAGTGCAGCTAAACTTGGGGGAATAAAAGCAAGTTCAAAAGGAATTGCAAAAACAACATCAGCGAAAAAATGTGATGTCTCTTAAACTGTGGACTCTCTGAAGTGCTATTACGCAAGCTTTAAAATTGTTTGATACCGACAGCGACACCAAGTCTCGCCGTAGTGAGCCTCACAGTGAAATTCATTATGAGGATGTCCCCATTGAGGAGGGGGAGGCTAAAGATTTACCTCCTCCTCCCCCTCCAGAGCCTCCAGATCATGATTCGAGTAATAGCGAAAGCGAGAGTGATGGGGAGGACGATAATCCTCGTTTAGTGGATAGGATTATTGATAAGATGACGGAGACATTTGTTAAGCTCTTTTCAAAGCAACAAGGGGCAAAGAGTCAGCCATGTACTCCTCCCGCTCCCCCTTATGCCTCTTTGTATCCAATGGCAAAGGAGGAGCCTAATGTAGGGCTTGAGAATCGCCCTTTCTTTTTTCCCCCTCCGCTTGGCCTACCCTATAATGGAGATGATGACGATGACCTTCCTGCGCCACCGGGTGGGTTTATAGACACCCCCGCTTATGTTGCCGATTACTCGGCAAAGGCTTGCAGGGGGAGGAATGCAGGTGAATTATAGTCCTTTGGAGTATAAATTTTTTAAAGATCTTAAATTGGCTGTGTCTCAATATGGCCCTCAATCTCCTTTTGTTATGGCTATGATGGAAAATGTGGGCACGGCTAAGCTCCTGCTTCCTGTTGATTGATCCAGTATCGGACAGGCAGTACTTGAGGGCTCCCAGTGGTTACAATTGCGGAGCTGGTGGGAGGAGGCGGCTCGAAAGCAAGCTCGCGAAAATCAAACCCAGAATCCGCCAGGGCCTACAGAGGACAAGCTAACTGGCAGTGGCTTATACAGTGCTCTTCAGCAGCAAGCCCAATATACTGACCAAGACCTTCAGCAGGTCCGTCAAGTATTCTTGCGGGCCTGGCGACAGGTGGTTCCCACCGGTCAGTCCCAGCCCTCCTTTGTTAAAACTTTACGGGGTGCCACAGAGCCGTATACTGATTTTCTAGCTCGGTTAAGGATTGCCGGCGAAACAGTCATCAGAAAAGGGGTTCTCCTTCCAAACAACAATCCAGGGCTTCTTTTAAATCTCAGCCCCCCGGGAATTGTCGACGGTGCGGTAAAGGAAAGCACTGAACCAATGAATGTCGATCTAAAACTGACAAGAATGGAAACCCCCTTTTTAATAACATGCCACTTCCTAATCCGTCGGGAAACTCGATGTGGGGCCCTCGTCCCTGGGGCCCTACAACAACAATACCGGGGACCAATTCGCGGGCGGGCCCGTTTTTCCATCCAGCTCCCTAGGAGCCAGTTTTCAGGGTCCCCCCTTACTAGTGTCCAATCTAAAAGCCGCTACTCATGGCAGTGCTGCGGCTGATTTGCCCATCGCCGAGATTATCACTCTCTCCCCAGGAGGCGGTCCCTACAAACTAAGAACTAATGTCTTTGGCCCACTGCCCCAGGGGACCTTTGCCCTCCTCTTAGGACGAAGCAGTGCAGCCCTTCGAGGGATAACTGTTTTTCCGGGGGTAATTGACCCTGATTATCGGGGAGAAATTTGCATTGTGGCCCAAGTTTCTAAGGTCATCTCGTTACTAGCTGGGGAACATATAGCCCAGCTTTTGTTACTGTGTTCCTTTTCCTGCAATAAATAGAGAAAGAATTGGAGGTTTTGGCAGTACAGGTAAAGACATATACTGGGAAATGTTCATCAATGATTCTCACCCATCTCTGACCTTAATAATCAATCAACAGCCTTTTGAAGGCCTCATAGATACTGGGGCCGATGTCTCTGTCATCTCCCTACTCCAATGGCCAGCTACTTGGGAGAAACGGAAATACTCTTTGATGTTGTCTGGTATAGGTGCCACTTCTGCCGTGTGGCAAAGTGCCCAACCTCTATTGTGCTGTTCATCTGGAGGAAAAGAGATGTTCATAACATTTTACGTAGTCAACATACCCATTAATATATGGGGTACAGATGTTTTAACTAAACTAGGAGTATCTTTGTCTTTCCCTCTGGGAAACTAACAGCCACTGCTCAGCCTCCTCGAGCGCTCTCTCTTAAATGGCTCACCAATACGCCAAAATGGATTGAGCAGTGGCCTCTACCCATAGTAAAGCTCGAGGCCTTAGAGTCATTAGTTAAAGAGCAGCTTACTGCTGGCCACATCGAGGCTTCGACCTCCCCATGGAACTCTCCGGTGTTTGTCATTAAGAAAAAATCAGGAAAATGGAGACTCTTAATAGATCTGAGGGAGGTTAACAAATGTATTGAACCCATGGGAGGGTTACAACTCGGATTACCCTCTCCTGCCTTGATCCCCTGTGGATGGTCTATTACTGTGATCGATTTAAAAGATTGTTTTTTCTCAATCCCCTTGCAGTGGCAAGACCAAGCTAAATTCGCTTTTACTGTACCTACTTACAATCATTGTCAGCCTGTCAAGCGATATCAATGGACTGTTCTTCCTCAAGGTATGATTAATAGCCCGACCTTGTGTCAAGAGTTTGTAGCATGAGCCTTATCTCCGGTGAGACAACTGTTTCCTCAATTTATTTTATATCATTACATGGATGATTTACTTCTTGCCGCTCCTAACAAGGAGCAAAAGGCTCCATTTTATCAAAAGGTTTTGGAGGCCTTAAAGGCTTTCGGATTGCAAGTTGCTCCTCAAAAAATACAGGAAGAATTTCCCTACTCTTATTTAGGATCAATCCTTGAGCCAACCTGCATCAAACCTCAAAAGATCCAAATCCAAAGAGATCATCTGAATACCCTTAATAATTTCCAAATATTACTCGGAGATATTAATTGGCTTAGACCTTCCATTGGTATCCCCACTTGTAAACTGCGTCATTTATTTGGCACTCTAGAGGGAGACAGGGCGCTAAATAGCCCTAGGCGATTGTCTCCTCAAGCTGAGAAAGAGCTCTCCTATGTAGAGCAGCGCATTTCACATGGATTTCTTTCTTATATAGATCCTAAGAAACTCATTCAACTAGTGCTCTTTCATACATCTCATTCGCCTACTGGAGTGATAGCTCAAAATACAGCCATCTTGGAATGGCTTTTCTTTTCTAACCAAACTAATAAGAAGCTACAAACATATATTGACAAAATAGCTCTTATTGCTAAAGGAAGAACAAGAATCCTCCAGCTAACTGGCCTGGAGCCCCAAGAAATTATTACCCAATTAACTAACGCTCAGGTCTCCGGAAGTCCATTTCCGGAGGACTATATAGAGAATCAAACAAACAATCAAGATTGGTACCAAATTGCCCAAGGAGGCAGATAGTAGCGTATTTACATGCCCTAAAGGGTTTAAGTGATTTAACCCCTCCTGCAACCCCCTTAGAATATCATCCCCTGTCAATTTAGGTAATTCTTTACTGAAGGTATCTGCAATAGATTGTTCCAACTGCATTATTTCTGTAGTTAGATTTTGATGACCCCACAAGGAACGTTTAATTTTTTTCCATCCCTCAGACATGTTGAACCGTAATGGGTAACACACATTTGGGTTGAATTTTAATTTTAATCACATTTCAATATGCTGTGGGTAGCAAGAACCGTCAATTGATCACCCAGCCAAGATACAGTATGTTGTAAATTAATTACATCAGTAGCTAATTGAGCATCTAAGTCCTTTTGTTGTTGCCATAAGGCATGGGAGTCCTTATGCCATTCCCTGATGAAGTCTGCAGTTTGGATCTCTTGTTGCAGCGCCAGGCTGGCCACAGCGGCTGTCGCCGTAACAGACGCAACCGCAAGGACAGTTGTTGTGATGATGAGTCCTACTAGCCGACAGGACTGATGTAGGACAACTTGAAGGGCATCATACATGTGTGAAGTGGCAATTGAGTCAGACCGGGGGTGTGTCAGATTAACAGACATCCAGAGTTCGGAACGAGCTTTTACAATTATTACAGATTTGTTGGAATCTTCAATTGCTTTCCACCAAGTCTTATTTACACATTGAGTAAAGACACAATCAGCAGTACAATTTATATATCCCTTTGTAACATTTAACATAATTTTCCCTGATAATAAGGAATAGGGAAATTTGACACAAGCAGTTGCAGTGTAGGTGTTATTCCTATGCAGATGAACCTGAAAAGGTCCAGAATCTTGAGATATATTTAAGGTAAAATTCCTAGTCCACACAGTCAAATGTCCAGAAACTGCCCACAATTTCCATATATCCCCCTGAATTTGAGGATAAGGAGGATGTTGTAGAAGTGGGGGAACAAGAGCAAAATGTTGCATAGTCACAGTCTCATTTCTGTAACCATTCAAAGTTCCATTGTGGCGATGCCACTTTAAGGTATGTTTAGACCATTTCTCCAAAAATTGAGAATGATCTGGACTCCAGTCAACTACCATATTCGGAATTGAAGAGGAAGCACCAGTTACATTATATACAAGTTCAGGTTTATGATCCTGACACTTTTCCCACTCTAAGTGGGTTAGATCCTTTTCTGTAGAGATAAAAGCAAATCCTTCTCCTAAATATCACAATTTAACCGGGATCCATCCTTGTGTTGGATCCTTGTACCAAGCTTGTTACCCCTGAGAGGGGGTCATATCACAGGATTCACTAGATTCCAGATGTGTCACTGCCGGAGGCTGACTATTAGTAGGCCAAATGTTCAAAAAGTTCAAAGTTCAAAGAGTCTGATGCAAAAGGTTTCGGGGGTTATCACTGTACTCTCTACTCATATTCCCCTTTCTTATGGAGATATTCACGAAGAGTTCTGTTAGCGTGTTCAACAATTGCTTGACCTTGGCTGTTATAAGGGATGCCAAAAATATGTTGAACATGTGTATTCTCCAGTTTTTGGATGGAATGTTCTCTACAATTCTATGTCCATCTGGTCTAATGTCTCATTTAAGGCCAATGTTTCCTTATTGATCTTCTATTTATTTTATTTTATTTTTTTTAATTTTTTTAAAAGATTTTATTTGTTCCTTTTTCTCCCCAAAGCCCCCCGGTACATAGTTGTGTATTCTTCGTTGTGGGTTCTTCTAGTTGTGGCATGTGGGACGCTGCCTCAGCGTGGTCTGATGAGCAGTGCCATGCCCGCGCCCAGGATTCGAACTAACGAAACACTGGGCCGCCTGCTGCGGAGTGCGCGAACTTAACCACTCGGCCATGGGGCCAGCCCCCAATTGATCTTCTATTTTGATGAGCTACCCATTGGTGTAAGTGGAGTGTTAAATTCTCCTACTATTATTGTGTTGCTGTCTATTTCTCCTTTTATGTCCATTTACAATTGCTTCATATATTTAGGTCCTCCCATGTTTGTTGCATAGGTATTTACAAGTGTTATATCCTCTTATTCGATTATTCTCTTTAGCATTTTGCAGTGCCCTTGTTTGTCTCTTGTTACAGTTTTTGTTTTAAAGTCTGTTTTGTCTAAGTATTGCTACCACAGCTTTCTTTTCATTGTCATTTGCATGGAGTATCTTTTTCCATCCCTTCACTTTCAGTTTGTGAGTGTCTTTAGGTCTGAAGTGTGTCTCTTGTATGCAGCACATATATAGCTCTTCTTTTTTAATCCAATTTGCTACACTATGTCTTTTGATAGCAGCATTTAGTCCTTTGATATTTAAAATAGATATTGACAAGAATGTACTTATTTCCATTGTGTTACTTTTATTCTGGGTGTTTTAGTAGTTCCTTGGTTCCTTTTTTGTTCTCTTGCTCTCTTCCCTTGTGGTTTCATGGCTTTCTTTGGTATTATATTTGGGTTCCTTTCTCTTAATTTTTTGTGTATTTATTATAGGTTTCTGGTTTATGATTACCATGAGGTTCATAGATAACAACCTATAAATATAGGAATCTATATTAAGTTGATGAGCTCTTTAGTTTGACCTCTTACTAAAAGCTCTACTCTTTTACTTCCTTCTTCTCACATTTTATGCTTTTGATATCATATCTAATCTCTTTTTTTGTGTGTTTTGTGTGTGTGTATTCATTACCCTCTTATCATGGAAATATATAATTTTAGTACTTTTGCCTTTTGACTTTCCATTCTGAATGATAACTTTGCTGGGTACAGGGTTCTCAGCTGTATGTTTTTTCCTTTCAGCACTTTAAATATATCATGCCATTCCCTTCTAGCCTGTAAGGATTTTACTGAGAAGCCAGCTGATAGCCTTATGGAGTTTCCTTTGTATGTAACTTGTTGCCTTTCTCTTACGCCTTTTAGGATTCTCTATCTTTAACTCAACATTTTAATTATAATGTGCCTTGGTGTGGGCCTCTCTGGGTTCATCTTGTTTGGTACTCTCTGTGTTTTCTGTACCTAGATGTCTGATTCCTTCCTTAGGTTAGGAAAGTTTCCAGCTATTATTTCTTCAAATAGATTCTCTGCCCCTTTGTCACCCTCTTCTCCTTCTGGAACACCTATAATATGGACATTAGTGTGCTTGATATTGTCCCAGACGTCTCAGATTGTTCTCGCTCTTTTTAATTCTTTTTTCTTTTTTCTGTTCAGCTTGGGTGATTTCATTTAGTCTTTCACCCATTTAGCTGATCCATTCTTCTGTTTAATCTAGTCTGCTATTGAGTCCTCTAGTGAATTTTTCATTTCCAGTATTGTGTTCCTCTTTTATGATTGGTTATTTCTTATATTTTCCAATTCTTTGTTGAAGTTCTCACTGAGTTCATCCATTCTTCTCCCATGATCAGTAAGCATCTTCATGACTATTAGTTTGTACTCTTTGTCAGGTAGATTGTTTATCTCTGTTTTGTTTAGTTCTTTTTCTGGGGTTTTGTCCTGTTCCAATTCTTGGAATGTATTCCTTTCTCTCCTCATTTTGCCTCTTTCTCTGTGCTTGTATTTAGGTAGGTCATCTACATCTGCTGATCTTAGAGAGGTAGGCTTATGTAAGAGATGCCTTATGAGGCCCAGCAGTGTGCTTCCCTCTCAGCACTGGTTCCAAATGTTCCAGGCTGTCCCCTTTGTGTCTCCCTGGCTGACTGATTGTAATGCTCAGGTTCCTGTAAGCTATGCACACTTCAGTCACTTTGTCAGGTGTGGGGAGCCCCAGCACAGCTTGCTGAAAGGTCTAATAGCACATACCTGTTGCAGTTTTTCTGTTAAGTGAATAAGCCCACAGAATGGCTGGTTGCTAGGCTGAGGGCCTCCTTTCTACAAGGCTTTTGTCAGGAGTGCAGCTGAGTGGGGCTTGCTGCAGGCATGGGAGCACCTATTTGTTTCAGGATTTGGTAGGTGTGGCTGATCCCCTCTGTGACTGTTTGAGAAGCACAAGCCTGCTGCAGCTGACAAGTACCCCTGCTTGCAGGGGCACACACCTTGTCAACATAGTCCTGGCCCTTGTGTGTGCCCTGACTCACTGATGTGGACCAAGGCCCCCCACTGCAGAGGTCCCACATACTCCACCAATGAAGGCCTGCTCCTCATCCATGCCCTGCCCTACAGAGGTGTCCCCACTTTCCTGGCTGCAGAGGTTACAGATACCCAGGCTATAAAGCCCCACAAGTTGCCTGAGGGCTTGTTGTTGAGTGGGGAAAGTCCCTAGGGTGGGCTCCCTGCCCTGACTGAGTTGGATTAAATTGGTGCTCTAGTTGGTGGGGCAGACTCTTGCACTAACAGAACAGGAGAAGAAGCCCAATGGCATCTGCCAGTGTGACTGTCAGTAAGCCTGTACTAGGTCACAATAATGGCTGCCACCAATGTCTCAGTTCCTGGGGAGTTCTCACCTCTCACTAAGATGCATCCAATGCCTCTCAAGTGAGTTTCTTTCTGCCAAAAGACTGTGCACTTTTCTTTCTGGTGATTTTAGGTTACTTTCCAAAACAGGTGAATTTGTTCATGGCCCCTTTAAGAGCAGACTTTTTTTGCCCTTATGTCTGATAGCTTTTCTTGGGGTATTCCCCATTGTTGTTAATAGCCAGAAAAGCCAGATGTTATAACACTTGTCTTGGTTGTGCTGACTCCAAAAGCTGCTTATTGTGGTAACACTCCCATGCTCAGATCCCTCACTCCTCCAGAGAAAGTTTCATACCTTAAAATTGCTCCCAGCTGGACATGAAGCGCTGTGGCTTGAAAGTGGTGTTTTCCTCTCCAGAAAGGAATTTCTGCCTCTTTCACCTCAGTCAGCACTGTCCCTTGTTGTGGGGGTTATTTTTATCCAGTTTTCAGTTCTGTCTCAGCGGTAATTGTCCCAAGAGTAAATTTATTGTGTCCATGGGAGGATTGAGTTCAGAGTCCATCTGTGCTGCCATCTTGACACCATCCTCTGCAGGAACAGTCTTGCCCTAGCATCAGAACAAAACAATAAGTGTCTGTGGATGACAAAAGACTTAAAAATAGCCATGGTTAAAGGTCTGATGAAAGTTCAGTACAATGCAATTGACAAGGAAATTTTGTTATTTTTGTGGCATACATTTTAGAACAGAAACTAAAATGACAATTGATAGCATTATATCAGGAGATATCAGATTTTAGGAATTTATATAATTTCTAGAACACTTACATTAATAACATTTATCCATACAAGAAGGTTTATCATCATTTATTTGGCAATGCTTTCCATGTAATTTAATATAACAATAAGCCTAATTAGTGTAATGTTTCTGTTTTTATAAGGAGGGAGAACAAATCTATTGAGATGTTTAAGGGGCCCTATGAAAAAAACCCCAAAATTAGCCAGAGGTCAAAAGGGCTTCATTTAGAATTTCATTTTGGGAAGTTTGTCAAAAAAATCAAAAGGTTTTAAAAGATATGATTAAATAAAATCACAGGCCATTGTAAAGCAATACTTACCCATCCATTTAACCAAAGTGACAAATAAAAGACTTCAAAGGCAAATGTAGAAAATTACATAGTTCTAAAATGTTTTAGTTCTTTAATATTGAAGAGACTTTTCTAAGTAACCAAAGACCTGATAAAAGCAACCTGGAGGACAAGAAACATTCTCATAAAACACAGAATCTTTTTTTCTCAGGCAGGTTACATTCAAAGTAAAGAAAAGCCTTTTTTTACAATTTCTTATTAAGAGTTGGTTAAAAATCTAAGAAAGTTTTGTCCTTTTAATGTACGGGAAACCAAATTCTAATTTTGTATCAGTGTACTTTTCATATTAAAAATTTTTTATTGTTTAAATTTTTAAAAAGTTAAATAAACCCACTCCAATCTTAGTCAGCTTGACCACACATAAAATTCTTTTCTCAAAATTCCTTTTCCATAACTTTTTTCTAAATTTTTTATACCCTACTAGGTTTTGTCCTATCTTTTCCTTTCTTATGTTGAAATAATCATTTTATTCTTGGGCAAAATTATTTTCTCTTTTTCTTCAACAAAAATGCATAAAAATCCATTTTTATATCTTTCTTATTGAAAATATACATCCTATTTTTGTATATATTTCTTCTTTTTTTGCTAACAATTTCAACTTTATTAGTTCAAATGTTATTTTCTCAATTTCAACAACTTATAAAGCTTATGTAGAAAAGAAATTATGCAAGGCACTTGTTATAGAATAATTACAGACTTACTCTTAAATGATAGTATAATCGCCTATGCCTTACATTAAATGAATATAAACTTCTTTTGCATAATACTGTTAAAATATTTGGAAATTACAGTATGAGAGTCTCTCTATTTCTGTAGGTCATCCTGATGTTACTCTTCTGGACTCAGAATGATAGAACAACCAGGGACGACAGGATTTCCACATCATTACTGAACAGTGTTACTCTAAGTTGAGTAGGTAAAATAAATATTTGAAAGATGGGACAACAACTTTTAAATTTATGGCAGAGTTATAAATATCTGGGAAGCCACCACAAGAATTCTTAACCTTGGAAGTAGTGATTAGAAATGGGGGAAGTTCTGGTAAAGATTTTTGCCTGGCTGCAAATCTGAAAAGACAAAGCAACAAAATATGAGCCTATCAAAGAGTAATTACAGCCTGGCCTTGAGAAATTAACTGTGTGAGTACAGGACAAAAAGGGTGGTTGTTCTTGCATTGGCCTTTCCAGTTGGCCACACAGACTCTTTTGTAGCTCAATTTACTGTGGTATAAGGGCAGTGGCTTTCAAATATGTTAGATCATTTTACACTAAGAAATGTGGTGTATATTATAGCCCAGAACACACCTATACATATAACCATATAAGTAACTGAAATAAAAGTTTAATAAACTCACATGTATTTCCTCTTTTCACTAAATGTCATGCATACACTCTATTTTGCACTTTATGAAACTATTCTTTTTTATTTATATACAGACAATAAACAAATCTATCAGTAAATTATATATAAAATTGGAGATATATATTATCCATTTATCTATATAGATGCATATAGATAATATGTATGATTTCTATTTAAATAAATGTTAATCATAATTCACCAATGGTCTGTGACCATAGTTTGAAATACAAGAAGTAATAGTAAATCCTTCCATAGAAGGAGAAAACTCACATGGGAGCTCATTGCTTCTTACCTTCCAAAGGAGCATCTGCTGCTTTGCTGGAATTCTCTCAGTCCCAATGCACACAGTTTGCACAGTGTTAATTTATGCTTTTTACTCTAAGTGTTTTGATGTTTTTTCTTTGGTTCATTTTCTATTCTCAGCTCTTCTATCAAGTGTTTTTAAAAAATAGTTGTAATCTCTGCTTTCCAGTGAAAACTAGGAAGCAGGAAATTGTGAACTGCCTATTGCATATTAACATCCTGTAGTAGATTAGCAATTTATAAATATAATTCATAATTTTTAGAAGTTGTTTCTTAAATGTTTGTAACTTTTTTAATGTGACACAAAACATGTTTATTAATAGACTCAAATATCTTTTGTCTCTCTATAAAAACTAAAAAGCCAAAAGTAGCCAGTAGATAAATTTATGTTTAGTATTTAATGTTTATCTTATTTGGAAATGATTTAGATATTCAATGAATATTAATCATTTAGGTTAACTTAGTATAGACTTTTACTTACAGTTATTTAAAACACTTGTTTTTAACAATTATGTTTGGAATAGACATTAAACAGCTAATCATCATCTTGTTTATTTCTTGGTGACAAATTCTGTAACAGAAAAAGCATGAGCTTATTTGACTAGTAAACATAGGTAGAAAAAGTTGTATGCTTGCATTGCGTTCAGTACTGATAACTCTCATGACATTGCCTATTTTATGAAACCAACAAACTTAAATTAGCTTTTATTTCTCAAAGATTATCCCAGATCATGTGAACTTGAAAAACATTTGGATTAGTTTGTACATTTCTGAGAGTTTTAGGAATACTTAATTCATATAAATGTTTAATTTTCTTTAAGCCAATTAAATAGAGTTCTTTACAAATTAATTTTGGCAATACCATCTGGAGGTAGAAAAATATCACATACGTATATAAACATACATACATGTACATACAGAGAGACACAGAGATTTAAAAAGAAATAGTTTTAGCCATGCCTCAGGTATGACACGAAAAGAATAGTTGGATCCAAATTGTGTTTCTGGCAGATGGACTAAGTTAGGGTTACCTGATCAGACAGCCAAAGTTTTTTGTTTGTTTGTGTTTTACTCAAGGTTTTTATTTGCATGTTGTAAGGATCCTTTTAGAGCTACTTTTGGAGTCATTTTGTCTTTTAGAAGCTTCTGAATACCAATAAAAGAACGCATTCTGGTGTTTTTGAGAGGTTTAGAATCCTCTTTTTTAAAGATGTCTCTTAAAGTGAACTCATCTGATACCAGACGGCAGAGTACCCTCAAAAGACCTAATTTTAAAAGGGAGAATTTTAACAGGCTCAATTGGTAAAGTTTCAGCACTAGAAAAGAGGTGGTGCACAAGGGAGAGAGGAAGATAGTATTGGGGGTGAGGCCTGAGCACAAGATGGCTGTTGAGTATCCAGAGACAAAGACAATGGGGGAAGGCAAGAAGAGGCCTCAGAAACCATTTTGAATTTTTAAAAACTTATTTGTTCACTTCAGTTAATTTATGAATGATATTTTGCAAAGAGACAATTTTAGGGTTTTGAATAACTTTGGAAGCTTCCAGGTACCAATCAAAATAGGCATCCCATACGTCTATTCAGCTTTAGAGCTGTGTTTTTTCAATTTGGTTCTGTGAAAAACAATTTTGGGGACATCAAAAGTTCCTCATAGTGGCCATTGAAAGTCTACATTTCATTTGTTCTATTTGGTTAAAAATATACATAAAGAGGGACCATAGTTTTTAAATATACAACTAGCTGAATTCCCAGAGAAAGGACTGTCACAAGGGTCCTCCTTGCTATTCTAAGAGAATTTAGCATATTGTAATCCCATTATACAAAATCAGAGGTTTGGAATAAAACAAATAAGTATTCATAAAATGGATAAAGCCTTTAAACAGAAAGAACCGTCTTTAAACAGAAAGATGAAGATTTTAAACACATCCCAAAGAAAATCAGAGAGTTCAACCAAAGGGAGCAAATGCAACATAAGAGGAGACTTACTAAACTGAGAGGAAAAAGATGACTCACTGAAGTAGAGAGCACAAAAGTCCCAAGTGGGTACTGCACAAGATTCTGGGGGTCCTTAGTTCCTCAGAGGTTTGTCTCCTTCAGATCTCACTTCTGATCACCATGTAATATCATCCTCAAAATATAATAGCCAGTTATTTTACTAGCAAAATGAGTGTATTCAAGAATAGTGGAGAATAGAAATGGGATTAGCAAGTTATGGTAAAACATAGGCAACTCTGGAGAACAAAGGATAGGGGCTTGCTTTTATAGAAGAAAGGAGGAAGTTGGGAAGGGCAACTTTAAATGAAAATTTATTGGAGGA
Organism: Equus caballus; assembly: GCF_041296265.1. Lineage (NCBI taxonomy): Eukaryota > Metazoa > Chordata > Mammalia > Perissodactyla > Equidae > Equus > Equus caballus. The sequence goes on from NC_091715.1 coordinate 83,774,079, forward strand.
AAGCAAGAGTTTGGGGTGATGGTTTCTCATTGGTTGGGCTGTTGCTGGGCAAGGAGAAAATTTTCCTTCCTCCTTCCTCTGGGGTCCCCAAAGGGCCATGAGTAATAATGTGTGAGAGCTCCCCGTTCAGGTCTTGCTAACTATTTTAAATGAGGTTTCCTTTAGTTATTTTCATGTAGGAGATATGTATACATCTAAAGGGATGGAGAAAGCATTTATAATTGTAAACCCTTTGCAGTAAATGCTCTAAGAAAGGGGAAATTGGGGCCTATCATGACGCATTGGCTAGAGCAAACAATAAGATCTCCTGGTGGCATTTGGCTTCTTAGGTAGGCATTTTAAGGGAGGGCTGAAGTCATCACAGGGACAGAGCCTTCTGCTGCTAGAAGCCATGCTGTAGTTTGGTTTTCTCTCAGTGCAGAGGTTTGGATTGAGTCATTATGTGCTGAGAGCTCAGCAGTTCTCATTGTATCTACTTTCATGTGTTTATAGCTTATGTTTAATAGCTGAAAAATATCTACATCCTGTAGATATTGTTAACATAAGTGGTAGGATTTTGAAATGTCTGATTAAAAGTGACTGGTTTTGAAGCTGCACTTAACCTCAGTCTGTAGAACACATGTAGAAATTTAATTTCAAGATTAGTTTTATGTTTAATTTTTAGTTTCAACCAAGTAGAGGTGAAAAGTCAACATATATTTGTTAATCACCTACTTACTAAACTGATTGTAGAGTGTTAGACATTCATCGAGTGCCTACTATATGTCAGAAGTTATTAATCATTTCACTACATCAGTTTATTTAATTCTTACAGCACAGTTAGACAACTATTATGCTTTCGCTTTACAAGCAAATAAACTGACACTGAGGAAAATAATTTATTCAACAGTATTCAGAGGGTAAGAAGCAGAGATTGGAATTTGGAATAGTTCTTTTTTGCTCCAGAGCAGGTAGCAAAAATATTATAAAAGGAATAAAAAAGGTGGTCTCTTTCTTCAAATTATATTTAATCTAATTGAAGTAATTCAGATTAAATTGACATATATTGAGTTACTTCCACATCACCAAATCCGGTTGTCAGCTCTCCGTTGTCATTGTACTCTTTCAGTAGCATTTGGCCCAGTTCATTGCTTCCTCTTTCATAAAAAAGTGGAAAAAATAAATTTTGGAATAGCACATATATATAAATCTGTCAATACCGTTAATTTCCCAGAGGTAACTCAGCTTTTTCCCAGAGTCCTGGCTTTTATGATACTGTTTATCCTCATTTCTCTTTATAGTTTTTCCAACTATATTTGCGTTCTTATATAGCAGTTTTGGGTTTTCCTGTTGTTTAACTTTAAATAAATGGAATCAGATGGCATGCATTCTTTTGTGTCTTGATTTTTCACTTGATACTATTTTTGTAAGATTATCCATGTTGTTTGCAAAGCCATAGTGCATTCATTTTCACTGTTATATAATACTTCTGACTCATTATATACCAAAATTTAGAGTGTCACTATGATAAACATTTATTTTACTTACAGTTTCTGATAGTTATGAATAATGTTTATAAACCAGCTTTGCACATGTAGCCTCAAATAAATGTGCATGAGCTTTTTGAGGTATGTAACTTGGAGTGATACTGATTGGTAATAGGATATGCATATTTCAACTTTACTGGGAAATGCAATTGGTTTCCAGAGTGGTCATAGAAATGTCCATTTTTCCCAGCAGTCTATAAGGAGTTATGTTGATCTACAGCCTCAACAAAACTTCACAGTGTTACTTTTATTTATTTTTCTTCTTCTTCTTTTATTTATCTAGCTAGCTAACTTATCTGATGGGTGTGTAGAGCTATCGAATTTTTGTTTTAATTTTCATTTCTCTGAGTACTAGTGGGTTTAAGAATCATTTTATATTTTTGTTTTATTCATCATTTGGGTTTCTTCTTTTGTGAATTATATCAAATCTTTTGTCCATTTTCTTATTAGGTTCTCTCTCTCTGGTATATTTGAAAAATTATTTATATATTTTTGATACTAGTCTTTTTTTTGGTTCTAACTTTTTCAAATATATTCTCTCAGTCGGTGGCTTTTCTTTAGTCTCTTTTTTGATGTCTTTTCATGAACAGAAGTTCTTCATTTTACTGAAGTCAGAGTGAACAATATTTTCTTTTATGGTTAATGTGTTGCATGTTTTGTTTGGGAAATCTCCCCTACTCTTTCTTCATTTTGACATTCTCCTGTACTCTCTCATAAAGCTTTACTGTTTTGACTTTCACTATTGCTTTTTATTTGAATTGGAATCAATATTTATGTATGGTGTGATATTGAGATACAATTTCATTTTCTTCCATATGTTTAACCAAATTTCTCAGCACAATTCATTGAAGAGACTAATCTTTTCCCCACTACTTTATAGTGATATATAAATCTGCTCATAAATCAAGTTCTATATATGGGTAGATCTATAGTCTCTTCACCTATTTTTGTGCCCTTTAAAAAATAGTGAATCCACCATTCTTTGGCTTTTTTTTAAAGATTGGCTCCTGAGCTAGCATTCGTTACCAATATTTTTTTTTTCTTTTTCTTCTCCCCAAAGCCTCCCCAGTATATAGTTGTATATTCTGGTTATCGATCCTTCTAGTTGTGCTATGTGGGACACCACCTCAGTATGGCTTGATGAGCGGTGCCATGTCCACATCCAGGATCCGAACTGGCAAAACCCTAGGCCACTGAAGCACAGCACATGAACCCAACCACTTGGCCACGGGGCCAGCCCCATTAGTCTATTATTCTTGATTTCAGTCTTAGATGTACATTATTTAGGTAAAGTTCTCTAACTCTTGTTTAAGTATTCTGTATCTTTACTACTTGTTCTATAAATTGTCGAGAAAAGTGCATTAAAATATCCTGTATTTTGAAAAATTTCTCTATTAGTTCTGCCATTTTTCTCTTTATTTTGAGACTATATTGATGAATTCAAATTTTGAATTAATATGTTCCTGGTGAATTGAACATTTCAATGTTATTAAGAAACTCTCCTTAATCCTAGCAATGACTTTTGTCCTAAAGAATATTTTGTATGATCTTAGTATAGCTACACCAACTTTCATGTCACTAGATATTCGTGGCATATCTTTTCTATTATTTATCCTTTCAATCTTTCTGTACTCTTATGCTGTAATTTGTTAACCATGCCATACAATCTTTATCATTTAATTTGAGAATTTGTCCATTTTCATTTAATGCAATTGATAAAATATTTGAAAGTAAGAAATACAAATTATTTTTGCTTTGTATTTGTCTCACACATTCTATTTCTTTTACTCATCTTTTTTTAAAAAATTTATTAGCTATATTTATTTTACCAATATTGTTTTCCTTCTTTTATTTTTTGTTATACATTGTTCGTATCATTTTATGTTACCCTCAAAATTAAAATATACATAATTGCCTTAATTTTCTATTGCTTCTGTAACAAACTAGCATAAATTTAGTGGCTTAAAGTAACACAAACTTATCATCTTACAATTCAGTAGATCGTAAACTGAACTTGGGTCTCATAGGGCTGAAACCAAGATGTCAAAATGGCTGGAGTCCTTTGTGGAGGATCCAGGGGAGAATCTAGTTATTTTTTCCAGTTTATAGAGATCCTTAGCTCATGGTTTCCTTCCTTCATCTTCAAAGTCTGCAAGGGCAGTCAGAGTTGTTTTCATGCTGCATTCCTCTGAACTTCTTCAGTCTTCAGATCTCTCCCTCTAATCACAGCTGGAAATGCCCTCCATTTTAAAGATACATGTGATTAAGTTGGGTCCAATAGACTAATCCAGGATAATCTCTCCATCTCAAGATTCTTAATCTTAATCACATCTGCAAAGACCCTTTTGCCATGTAAGGTAACATTTATAGGTTATGGGGTCTCAAATGTTGATATCTTTGTGGGGGGAGGGGAGTTATTCAGTTTATCATAGTCTGTCCTCTGACTCACCAAGATTCATGCCTGTTCCATTTGCACAATATACTCATTCCATCGTAATTTAGGGGGGTCCCCCAAATCCCCAATAGCATCAACTCAAAGTCTAAAATGTTATCAGTTCAAAAGTCCCGAGTCATATCATTAAAATAATCTCGATTAGGTGTGGGTGAGACTCTGTGTATGATCTATTCTAGGGCACAATTCTTCTCCATCTGTGGACTGTGAAACTAAAGAAACAGGTTGTCTACTCCCATAATACAGTAGTGGGACAGGCATAGAATAACGGTTTTAGTCATTTCTGTTCAAAAAACAGAAAATAAAGGAAATAAGGAGTCACTGGTCCCAAGCAATTTCAAAATCCAGCCTGTTAAGCTCCATTAGGTTTCAAGACTTAGGAATAATCCTCTGTGGTTTACAGCTCCACTCTCTGGGCTCAGAGTCACTCTTTCCATTGCATGAAAGGTGGCATGGATGTGTTTGCAGCTGAGTAGTTTTATCATCCTGTTTCTTGCCTGTAGAATTTTACCAGTAAGATAATAAATTTACAGGGTCTGGGGGTTAGGACATGAACACCCTTAAAGGATGCCATTATTCTGCCTACTACAATAATTAACTTATCAAACTTTACAGTTAATAAAAATTTGCTTTTACATCTTCTTGGATATTGCAAGACCTTAGAATGCTTTATACTCTTCCTAAATTAAATTTTAGTCTGGTGGTTTAAGCTATGTTTTTTGTTTGACTTTTAAGCCTGATAGACATAATTATACAATCAAGATGCATTTACATTTGTCCACATATCAACCTCTTTATTTGCTCTTTATTTCTTCCCTTTAATCATTTCATCTGAGACTATTTTCTTTCTGTCTAATATATGTCATTAACACTTCTTTATTGACCTTCTGCTAATGGAAAACTCTCCTAGTTTCTGTTTGTCTGAAAATATCTTTAGTTCATGTTCATTATGAAGGGTATTTTTATTGGATTTACTTAGAATCTTAGATAGATTGTCATTTATTTTCTTTTAATACACTGGTATTTGTGACAATAATTGACACAGCTGAAAAACTGGTTGGTGTATGGGCTGTTATTTTCAAAGTAATCTTTCCTTTTTGTCTGGTTGCTTTTAAGATTTTCTCTTTGCCTTTGTGTTTTTTTTTTTTTCCATTTTCACTAAGATTTGCTATGTGTAGACTTATTTTTGTTTTTATTCTTAGTATTCTCTATGCATCTTTAGCATGTAGCTTCTTTCCTTCATCATTTCTAAAAACTGAAAAAAAAACTCAGTCATTATCTTTTCATTTATTACTTCGGCCTCATTATTCTTTTTTGTTTCTGACAGTTTGTGCCCTTTTTTGGTATTTTTTATCTTTTTCTTTTTCCATACTGCATGCTATAAAATTGTTTCAGATCTACCATTCAGTTCACTAGTTTTTTTCTGCTGTGTTCAATTTCTAGTCAAATACTTCAATGCTGCCAAATTGATAGGTTGTTTTTAATTTCAAAAAGTTCATTTGCTTCTTTTATTGTATGATTTTTTTTCATTTCTTAATACTTTGCTATTTCCTGTAAATATTCTCTCTTTAAACGTTGTAGGTATAGTTGTTTTAAAATATGTGTCTGCTGATTGCATTATCTGAAGTGTGTGCATGTCTGCTTATCCTGGTCGTGCTCATCTACACTGCCATATTGAATTCTGTGCTTGGCTATTGTTGACTGGTGGCTGACTTTCCAATATTCTTTAGTTGCAATAAATTCTTCATGAGCAAAGTCTTTGCATAAGTGAGTGGGAATGTTTCAACCAGAGGTGAGAACCCATATCCTTGAAATAAGACCAAGTTTTTATCTAAATCTCCAAATACCTGACAACCCTTTCCACTGAGCTGATCAGTTTGGACAATTGGACTTCCTTAATTAGTCCTTTGGTTTACAAATTCTTTTTTTCCACACATTCTGGCTATGTTCACAATTACTTTGTCCAGTTAGTATAATGCACCGTTTCTTTAGCTAAGGAAAGTAAAGCATCAGTGTCATTGATATAATTTGCACTAGATCTCACAGTAATTGGTAGAACCAGATTTATCTTATTATCTACACAGAGGAGGAATAAAACTTAAATTCGATAGTCATCTTTTTTTGTTTTTGAGGAAGATTAGCCCTGAGCTAACATCCGTGCCCTTCTTCCTCTATTTTATGTGTGGGACGCCTGCCACAGCATGGCTTGATAAGTGATGCATAGGTCCGTGCCTGGGATCTAAACCAGTGAACTTAACTGCTGCGCCACTGGGCCAGCTCCTGGATAATCATCTTTTAAATTGACACCAACTTATATACTACAGCATTTATATAGCATGAATCCTTTAAGACTACTTTCAGTTTTCTACTCTTGTTTCACCATAACAACACTATAGAGTAGAGAGCTCAACCAGTCTCTCATTTTTGAGGAAAATCAGATTTCAAATATAAGTGGCATGCCCATGATTAGAGATAGCTGTTGATGGGCTAATGGTGGCTACGTGTAAAGTTTGAATACAATATAAGAGAACAAAGAGGCTTTAATTTTTAATCTGAAAGATGCATTATTTAAAAATATGTTTTGCATGTTGTTCTATCAGATTATTTCATAGTACATCTAAACCTTGAAAATGAAGGACAAACTCCACCTAAAACATCATCAAGGAGTGATCTTTTGATTTTAATTTTCTATTTCAGAGTATTTTCAAGAATAAAGGTTGAGATTTCTTTATAAAAATAACTGCCAACAAGTTCATTTTGTTTGGCCTATGCAGGTTTTTTTTTTTTTAAGGAAGGTTAGCCCTGAGCTAACTGTTGCCAATCCTCCTCTTTTTGCCAAGGAAGACTGGCCCTGAGCTAACATCCAAGTCCCTCTTCCTCTATTTTATATGTGGGCTGTCTACCACAGCATGGCATGCCAAGCGGTGCCATGTCCGCCCCCGGGATCTGAACCAGCAAACCCCGGGCCGCTGAAGCAGAACGTGTGAACTTAACCGCTGCACCACCGGGCCGGCCCCTGCAGTATTGGCCTGGTTAGTATTTTAAAGATAAATTAGCTGCCAACATTTCAAAAGTAGTCTATTGTAAATAAAAATCTTGACTATCTGGCAAAAATCAGAATATCTGAAAACTATGAACCTGCATTATTTCATTACCAACAATCAACTGGACCTGAGGAATGACTATACTTTTTAGGTTTAGTGTATGCTGTCTACTAGTTTTCCATAGTCTTCATTACTCCATATTATTTCCTCCAAAACTGAGTCTAACTCCTTACTTCCGTGCTATTGCAGCCTCTTTGGACATTCTGAGTACGTGACTTCCTGACCGAGAAGTTGGGAATACAAAGAAGGAAGAATCAGGAACGTTGCTATCCTTCTTTTTACTTCCTCATATAAGACCAGTGAAAACAGTTCTACTTTGGTTCCCTTGCTAGAATCTTAGTAATTTAAGCTAGAAAGTGTGCAAGTCACTGTCTCTGGATCAGTTAGACTGGACCCAGTGGTGATCTATAATGGATTTGGAAGGAAATTGCCTGCTTGGAATGACAGCAATTTATGAAATCCTTCTATCTGCTGAGCCCAGTGCTAAGAGTGCTAAGTGCTTGGGAACCAGAAATGAATAAAACATACTTCCATCCTCATGGTGTTACAATTATTTTCTACATTAACTGCTGAGAAACTGTAGTCCATGGTATCTATTAGGGAAGCTGTTTGTTTAAAAAAATATTCTTGAATTGCAGAGATTACCACTAGGGAAAACAAGGTATAAAACAAAAAAATGAGCTGTTCATACTTCTATTGAGCAGAATTCAATGAAAAGAATTGAAGTCAGATTCTCAGAGTCAGTACCTTAAGTAGTGCCTGGATTTGTCATTGAGAACAAAGACTTTATTGTAAAAATGATGGCCTATTCACACTCACTATAAAGATGATTAAAAAATCATAATAGGAAATCTAGTTAAGATGCTTTATAAGTTATTCTAAGCCCCACTGTGCTCTAAAAAGTAGAGCACTTTTAGATAAAATATTAATAGAAAAAAATTTAACAGCTATATCAGTGCTTATAAAATAGACAAGTTTATTTATGGATCAGAAGCCAAACAGAAATATAAAGTGATGTGTACCATCTTGAAGTAATAAGCCCTCTGTGATTAACATATGGAGAAAGTAAAGGAAGGCAAGGAGTACGTTTTTATTGAGTAATGAGGACTAAAAAGTGTTTCAGAGAAAGCATGAGACTAGATCTGTGTTCAATGCCTAAAGCTAATGGCTGGTTAAGCCTCCCAAACTCATGAATTAAGGTTGAAAGATACAGGGTACTGACAATTCTTTGAGACTATAATTTATTTGGAACTAGGTGCTTAAAGGGCAGGAACATAGAGATGTATCATCACGGCCAGGATTGAGTCAAGTTCCTCAATGACACAGCAACCAGTTATATGAAAACCTTAATACCACTGAACTGCGGGAGCCTCAGGACACTAATATCACATCTAATTCTAGACTAGCCTCTCTGGGGGCAGGTGAATGTAATCGTAAAACTCTTAGAACAGTGAGTGGAGTGAGAGAGAAAAAGAAAAAACAAAACAAACGTAAATAATTCTCTCGCCAAGTTGAACCTTCACACCAATATTTTAAAATGCGTGAATAAATCTAATACTAGGAGAGGTATACAACAAAGTATACTATGGGGACATGAAGTGGCACCAGACAAATACAATAATATAATGAAATCAAGAAAATTTAAAAATAATATCTTTAGGATTCACTCAAAGTAATAAGTATGAGAATAAAAAATTATAATATTTAAAAAGATAGAAAATACTTTGCATTGTCTTTAATCCTCTCATATAACTTCTTGAGGTAGATATTTTCCTCTACATTTTACAGATGAGCAGCTATGGCTTAAAGAAGCACTTGCCCAAGAGGTACAAAAGCCAGGATTGAACTTCCCTCTGTCTGATGCCGTACAGATGGTGCACATTTTCTTCAATGACTCTCCAGTGTGCTATTTATAGAGAAATACAAACAAATACAGAAGCAATTTTATCATTCATATTTAGCACTTTGCATCTTGAATCAAATAAATCTGCTACCTTAACTCACTGATGACAAAATTCTTGCAATTTATCAATGAAACTTTCAATCTATTTTCCCACTACATTTATAAGCAGAAAGACACTTCTGTTTTCAAATGTATTTGATTTTATTTGGCATATTTCATGAGACAAACAATCCTGGCAAACATTCACAGGACCCAAAAAAGCAAATAGAAAACAAGCACAGATAACCATGAAAAAGAACCATTCAGGTAATGGAGGCAATCGTTATGCCTCAGTTGTGAGGAGTCACTGGGGCCTGCATGAGGGCACAGCTGTACCACATGGTACAGCACAGCAACCAGCTGCAGGCTGACAAGGTATTGATGGAACAGGAGATGCTATCAATGGCTAAACAACTGAAGAAGCATCCTGGATCATCTCTGTTCCATGGCTAGAACTAGGGAGTACGTCTGGGAAACCGAAAGCTTTAGCAATTTGGTTATCATTGATACAGTTGAAGGCATCACTATCATCATCATCATTATTATGTTACTGTCATCATCACTTACATCATCTTACTAAGAGCTAAGATTTGAGTAATTACACTGTGCCACAAACTGCATTAAGTCATTTACATGGATTATCTAATTTAATCCTACAGCTGATCATGAGAGCGGAGACTTTCAGGCTTGGAATTGAGAGCCTAAGGAGTTACTGAAGAGAAACACTTGAAGAAGTGCTATCATTTAACTTCTGTACTCCCAGCAAATGAGATTTTTCCTTATGATTTGTGTCAAAATCAAAAAAAAAATAAGGAACTCAACACACAGAAAACACTTCCTCCAGTCAAGAAACCCTTAAAAGTTTTGCAATGGATATAGAAAATGAAGAAAATATGAATTTTAGTGGAAGCTGTTGCACATTTGGTTCTAGATAAATTCAATGATTTGACTAACATTTTCTTTTCTCTCATGCACATAGAAAAGATCTTGCTAGAATTGTCATGACACCAAGCACAGATGTTAAAGCTGTCAAGCTGATAAATGTTTATAGAAGAAAAAAATACATTAATGGAGGATGTATAGATGGTCATGAATTAAATGAATGTATAATGAATGGAGAAATAATATCTCAAAAATTCTTGCTTAGATTTCTGAATATACAACTTTATTTTAAATAGCAAAGATAATTAAAATGGATCCATCTTCCATAAATCAGGATGAGGACAGTTTAAACTTAAGGACAATGTCCAGATTCATCTGCATATAGTTACTTCTCCCTGTGGAGATGCCAGGAATTTCTCACTATGTAAACAAATATGGGAAACACTAACAGACAGATAAATCACAGTAAAGGGGAAGCTTGAGACTACGGTTCACTTGCTAAACCTGACAACCCTTCTTGGGACAAAAATAGACTGTGGCGAAGAGACAATCTCATCCTATCAAATCCAAGGATCTCCAGACACGTGGTAGAGCATTTCAAAGAGAAAGATGACTTAAATTATCACTCAGGGACAAGATTTTCCAATGGAAAGTGATTAACCATTTTCTAAGGATGTTTGCCAATAAATGGGTTTTAATATTAAAGTCCTTTCAAGTAAGAAAACAGCATTATAAACTTTTATATATTGACAATAAATAAGAGATGAAATCCAGTATTTCTAGGATCTTTAATGAATAGAGAGAGGCCCTAACTATAAAGACTTTTAAATGAGTCACTCTGAAAGATTAATTTATTTTACAGATTAAAACCCTTGCTATTGAGAAAAGAAGAAAGAATTGCCTAGGTTAGGCAAATCATGTTTTTCTTTCAGTCACGCTCAATGCAGTCTTTCCATTAATTGTCTCAGTGCTTTATAAACTGATGCTTTATAAAAAGAAATGTATGCAAGCTTGACAAGATTAATTTTGGATTGGGGTTTGCTAGACAGTTGTTAGTTCCTTTGTAAAGTACCCAGTCTGTGTTGTTCCATATGATAACCGGCTACTCCCTGGGTGAGTATTTCTGCAGCTGCTCTCATAGCTTCCCCAGAGATCTATGGAGGTTATACAGTCTTACTCTTATGAGACTATGACATAGATGTAATTAAAATATCCATGTAACTAATATTTCCATTAGGTCTTGCACTTTGTTACTGTATATTTAGAATTTCAGTTGTCAGTAAGACCGACAAGAGCATTGAAATTCACAGGCCCTAACTTACGCTTATTTAGAATGATGCAGTTAAGATAGTTCTATCCTTTTAAAAATATTTAACTTGCTTTTATAAACACACCCTTCTCTGTCTCTGTTCTCTGCTTTGTTTTATAGTGCTTGGCTGCCAGCATGTCTTTAATTTTAGGAAAAGTAATGTTGAATTTTGTTAGGAAGTGTGTGTAATAAAATACATAAATTAAGCTTGGATGGGGAAAAACAAAAGTCTTCAAAGATAAAATTTTACTACTCCACGATTTTAATCATAATCTTTTTAGAAGAAACAAAAAATAATGTCATAAAACTTGATGGTAGTTAACTTGAATTTGTAACATCAGTGTCAAACTTACACTTGTATATCTAAAACAGAGAATTTAATTATCATGTTGTATGCTTCATGTAAGAATTTCTCACTAGTCAGAAAATAATTGCCCTTTTTTATTTACTGTATTTTACATTTGAGGGAAGAGTATTCTATTTAATTTCAGTTGTCACTTATTGTTTCTTTATAGCTCTGAATTTTTAAAGCACCATATATAATATATATAAAACATAGGAGGTGCTCAGTAAATAGGTGTCAATAGTGACTTGGTAAATAGCTTTCTTTTTAAGCAGTTATGCAGCCATAATTAAAATCTGAAAGGACAAGATAATTTTTTTAAAGGAAGATTCTAATATATTGAAAACAGAGCTTTCAAATACATTTTATGAAATCATATGTATAGGTATATTAAATATATATCTCTTTATACCTAGTAAAATAGCAAGAAACAATGTTTGTAAGATAAAAACATTAAAGTTTTCAACATATACTCTACAGTTTTTTGGAAAATATAATATAATGAATTAAAAGGATATTTTTCCCAGAAAAATTGCCTGTAATCCCAAAGACTTAAAGCAACCGATTTTTTGGTTTTGTGTAAAGGATCTTTCATATGTATGTGTTTTAGTTTCTGTGGCTTCAGTTTTACTGTATATATGTGTTAAATGTTCTGAACTAAATCAGTAGAGAGGAAAAAAACATCCCTAGATCTTCTGGCCTCAGTTCTGCCACCAATACTACAATCTTGATAATGTTATTTTGCCCCTGATAGCTCATCTGTACAATGATGTTGTTGGCCTAGATGCTGTCTAAGACATTGTTCAATCTCAATATTTTATTATTTTATGAAAATAAATGGACACACCTAAAATTTATTCTTTAAAAAATCAAAAATCTTAAAACAGCAAGCCATTAAAAAATATATGTATATATGTACACACATATACATATACTCAAAAGAAGAAATAGACTGTAGACTGAAAAGTCATGAACAGAATTAGAAAATAAGAATTTATCTTTTAGGGATTTGGCAAGAATGTTGCACAAAAAGATGGAACTAAGAGCAATTGACAAAGAGAGTAGTTGGGAGGTTCCAACATATGTCTAGTAGAAATTGCAAAAAAGACATTAGAAGGAACATTGGAGGAGCAATGGGTGAAGAGATAATAGTTGAGAATTTTATAATTGAAGAACTTTATAAATCCTCAAATTTAAAGAGTGTGGAGCAAAAAGAATACAAATAATAAAGAAAAATAAATAAATAAGTTCCACACCTAGAAATATCATCATGAAACTGCAACCTTAACAAGGAGAAAAAAGTTTTCACAGCTCCTGCACAAAAAGTCTACCTGCAAGACTTTTGACAGCATACTTTTAAATCAATAAAAATAGGTTCCAGATGACAGTGGATAAATATCTTAGAAGTTCTGAAGGTAGATAATTGTCAAAATAGAAATCAATATTCAGCTAGTTTCCTTTAAAAATTAGAGCAAATTTGAAAGATTCAATACAATGTAGATTACATGTTCTTACCACAATGCAAATTTGAAAGTTCCAACATGTGCACACAGACACACATGTATGTGCATATTATTAAGGACTAAAAATACATTCCAAAATGTAAAGTGTGCATTAAATCAGAAACCACACAGAAAATTACAAAGCATTTAGAAACGGATGTCAATGAAAGAGCTATATATCAAACTTATGGGATGTAGCTAAAGTGGTACTTAGAGACAAATTTATTGCTTCAAATATATCTATTTTTTAATGGAAATGTAAGCACTTAATTGAAAGAGTTAGAAAAAAATAGAGTGGAACCAAAAGAAGAAGACAGAAAGAAGTAATAAATTGAAGAAGATAATGGCAGATTATAAGGACAACAAAACCAAAAGCCAGTTCTTTGAAAAGAAAAAAAAATAATGATTAAATAGAAAATTGCCTAGCAAAATTGATCAAAATAGAAAAATCAATTGCAGTCTTTTTTCCTCTCTTCCCATTCTGCCTTAAATCTGATCCTATCAGGCATTTGCCTTTAGCACTCCACCAAAACTGCTATAGTCAAGATCACCAGTGATCTCTTTATTGTAGATTCTAAGGGTCAACTTTCAGCTGGTCCTGTTTCTCTGGAGAACTCTGACCAGTGTACTCATATCTAAAACTGAATTTCTGATTTTCCCCTAAAAACTGATCCACAGGAAGCCTTTTACATTTCAATTGATGTCAATTCCATTCTTAAGTTTACTCAAGCTAAAAAATTTTGAATCATTTTTAACTCATTTTTTCCCTCTCAGATCCAACATCCAATTTGTCAGAAGATCCTTTTGACTCTACTTTTTAAATATTTTTGTTTGTTTGTTTTTGTTTTGAGGAAGATTATCCCTGAGCTAACATCTGCTGCCAATCTTCCTCTTTTTGCTGAGGAAGACTGGCCCTAAGCTAACATCCGTGCCCATATCCTCTATTTTATATGTGGGATGCCTGGCACAGCGTGGCTTGCCAGGAGGTGCCATGTCCACACCCAGGATCTGAACTGGTGAACCCCGGGCTGCTGAAGTGGAACGTGTGCACTTAACCGCTGTGCCACCAGGCCGGCACCCCTGACTCTATTTTTAAAACGCATCCACAATCTAACAACTTATCACCACTTCGTCTCTTACCTGGATTACCGCACTAGTCTCCCAATAGATTTCCCTGTTTCTTCCCTTTCTTCAAAAGGACTAATCTCAACAGAGCCATCGGTGTACCTTCTAAAAAACATGTCAAATCATGTTGCTCTTTTACTCAAAACCCTTCAGTGTCCCTCCATTTTACTCAGAGCGAAACATAAAATTTTTATTAAAGCTTGCAAGACTCTATGATCGTGTTGCCCATTATCGTTCTGACATTCTTTTAGATTCATCATCCTTCATTCTCTTTGCTCCGACTACCATGGCCTCATTGTTCTCCTAGTATATCAGGCACATGCTTCCCTTAGAGATATACTCTACTTGTTCCCTATGCCTAGAGTTCTCTGCAGTTGTCCATCTGCCTCACTCTCTAATCTTCAGTCATTGCTTAAGTCTCATCTTCTCAGCGAGGCCCACCCAGGTCACCCCATTTCATACTGCAAACTGCCCCTTGTCTTGGGCCTCTCAAACTCCCTTCTCCTATTCTACTTTTATTTCCATAATACTTAACCACCCTCTAATGTGCTACATTACTTATTTACTTATTTTTTTATTTATTTATATATAGTTATATGTCTGTCTTCCCCCACCCCAAACCCCACTGGAGTGCAAACTCTACAACGTTGGGATCATCGCCTGTTTTATCCCCTGATGCATCCCCAGTACGGAGAACATTCCCTGGCACATAGAAACACTCAGTAAATATTGGTTGAAATAATTAATTAGAATGATGGATGTGGAATACAGATTGTGGTAAATTGGATAGAAAACAAGAGGGAGTGATATAAAGACTGTAAAAGTAGACTATTTTTGTCTTTAAACTTGGCTATAAATGGAAAGATACCTAACGTAATGGTATAGACAACAGATTCACTACATTATTTTTCCTTTGATTTTTCTTCTACTTGGCTTTTTTTTGAGATATAAGATGCTGAATACTTTATTGGAGGGAGAGAAATTTAAAATATAAAAGAGAAAATGGGTAGTTGATGGAGTCAGGTCCATGAGAATGAGAGAGAAGATCAGATTCTGCAAAAATGAAAAGATTAGCCTTAGTCTAGAGGAAGGATATTTAATTTACTGTAAGGTCATGGGAAAATGTAAGAATGGATTTGTATAAAGACATCTTTACTTGTAGAAGTCCAATATTTTGAATGAATTTCCACTACTTTCTATTACATATACTTTCTCTATGAAATAAGAGGCATTCGTGCTCAAAGTATTTAAGGGTTTGGAGAGTGATAGCTTTGAAAGAATTACAAGCTTAGAAGAAAAACTAGACAACAGAGGACAAAAGCAAAAAATTGTAATCAGGAAATATCAGCTACACGCTATGTTAGTATCACCACTATTGGATATTGACATAAGGAAACCTAAATGAGTAACTTAGGAATTTACAAGTAGGATCAAATGTATGATAATCTTAGTGTTCATTAAACATTGGGAATCTTCAAAAAGGGAGACTGTCATTTTAGCTACAAATTTAGAGGTGAAAATGGAAACTCTCAGGAAATATGAAAAATAGAAAATTTCATTCAAAATAGATTTTAATTGCTAGGTAGTCACAACTGTAAATCTAAGTGGAGATTTTTGGCAGTTTCTACAAGTAAAAGGATAAAACTAGATCTTGGATTGTTTTCTCTGGGAAAAACCAGCGCCATGTTTTGAGGACATCGAAACCATCCATATGGAAAAGAACTAAGTCCTCCTGCCAACAACTAGCAGCAATTTGCCAGTCATGGGGGTGAACCCCTTGGAAACAGATCCTCTTGCCCCATTGCAGCCTTCAGATGACTGCAACTCCAGCCAACATCCCACAGCCTCCTAAGAGACCCCAAACCAGCTAAGCTGCTCACAAATTTCTGACTCACCAAAAGTGTGAAGGATAATGATAACAATAGTAAAAAGTCTGAATCTGTCTTTTAAACTACCTCTTATGATAAAATTAGGTAACCTACTGTAGCTTCAGTTTCTCACTATTATATCCCTTCCTCACCAAACTATTCTTATATTCACCCAGAGAAGTAAACAAAGAAGTAAAGTATTAGGAGTGTTACTTGTTTTTATCTGTATTGGGCCAAAAAAGACTGTTTCTTGTTTTCTTTCCTCAAGAAATGAAAGACATTGAACACCAGCTCCTGAAAGAGTAAGAAAGCATTCTTAATATTCCGCTTCATTCACTAGGGTTTTATCCTATCCTCCCTCGTGTTTCCTTTTAAATCACTATTTTTTTTGTCTTCAAAAATTGGGCACTTCTTTTAAGTTCATAAATTTTGTGTTCAGGGACCGGCCCGGTCACGCAGTGGTTAAGTGCACACATTCCGCTTCGGGGCCTGGGGTTCGCCGGTTCGGATCCTGGGTGCAGACATGGCACCACTTGGCAAGCCACGCTGTGGTAGGTGTCTCACATATAAAGTAGAGGAAGATGGGCATGAATGTTAGCTCAGGGCCGGTCTTCCACAGCAAAAAGAGGAGGATTGGCAGCAGATGTTAGCTCAGGGCTGATCTTCCTCAAAAAAATATATATAGATATATTAATAAAAAATAAATAAATAAATTTGTGTTTAGAAATCTAAACAAAGAAAACAGAAAATCAGTAAACTATTTCCTATTTTTTTATTAATCTCCTTTTGGTCACCAATTGAATCATTTCTCTAAGAATTATGTGAAGTTAAGTTGTCTTCATATTATATTTGATTCATTATAATTATCTCCTCCTTTAATGCTGCATTAAATAGCTTAAACTTGGAACATTACTATAATCTGGAAATAGGGCATCTTAATTTGTGAAATAGTGCACACAAAAAAGTTATATATTGAGGAACATAAAATTATTTATGTATAAAACATATATATACAACATATTTGTTAGAAATGTATGATTTAATTTTATAGTGAATATTGAACAAAAGTTCTATTTGAATCAGTATTTTAAATGTGAGTTACCTGAAAGATAAATCTTTGATCTTCTGTATAGGATTTTTTTAAACTTTAGTATCCCAAGAAGCTTTTGGCAGATTAATCCATTCTATCATAATTTTTTAATCTACATTTCATAAAAGGACATCAGTAAGTGAAAAGTCAGCTTCTTATGCTCAGAATGTATTTGCACATACTTATAATAAGGAATGATAACTAGTTTGCAAGTTAGGCTGTTTTGAGCAGACCCAGGCTGTTTGTGAATCTCTTTCCACAATTTACTTCCTTCAATATTGTTGCTTGGGAAGAATTATCCATTTGATTACAATACTTTTATTCTCAGATTTCCACAATCATAAAGAGTATCTTAAAATTGTGCTTGAGAGTGTCTTTGAAATAATACTTCCGTGCACCTTAGTTATAGCTGTAATTAAAATGCCATACTGAGAAGAATTAGAGTCTTCTTGAAAACTAGAAAGAAATATCAATATAATTCTATGAATAGGTGGTGACATTTCTTTCCTTTAACTTAGTGGTTACTATAATCTGTAAACATGGAAAAGGACAAAATATTGGCAAAAAATACTATTTTTGCTTAGCTCACTTTTATCGTTTAAAAAATGTGCCTTTTTAGTAGGTCTGTACAGTGGAATACTTCTCAAGAATAAGAATGACTACTGAAACATGCAGTAACGTGGATGAATCGCAAAAGCCTTGCTAAGTTGAAAAAGCTGGACACAAAAGGCAACATACTATAAAGTTCCACTTGTATGAAATCCTAGAAAGGACAAAACTATACTGATGGGAAGCGCATCAGTAGATGCCAAGAGCCAGCATTAGGAGGAGGGGATTGATGACAAAAGAGAACAAGGGAGCTTCTGCGAGTGGTGGAAATATTCCATATGTCGTGATCATCGCCCTGGTTACATGACAGCACATTTGTCGAAATTCTTTGAATTATCCACCTAAAATTCATTAATTCTTTTATATGTCAATTATGTCTCAATAAAACTAATTTTTAAAAATGTGTCTTTGGACAAATAACTAAGTCTCTAGAAATAAACTGCAAAGAGGGAAATCTAAACTTTAAAAGAGAATTAAACGACATTGACCAACTGCAATGTATGGAACTTTGTTGGAAACAGATTCAACCAAATCAATAATTAGTAGGAAAAAATGATATTTATGAAGCAATTGGAAATTTTATCCCGACTGTATATTTGATAATATGAAGGAATTGTTAATTTTACTTTTAAGGTGTAAAAATAATACTGTGACTATGTTATATAAAAGAGTCCTAATCTCTTAAAGCTACATACTTAATATTTACAATATTTCGAACTTGCTTCAAAATAACAAGGAAAGGAGTGAAGTGAGTAGTTTACAAATGAAGGAAGACTAGTCATGAGTTGAAAATTTTTGAAGCTAAGTAATGGGTATATAGAGTTCCATTAGACTGTTCTCGCTACTTTCTGATTTCAAAATATCACAATTATTGCATCACATATGCGCTTTTCTAAAGTGACTATTTGGAGCACTTAATATTTAGATGATTTACTGTTAATACGATCTTGTTTCACTTAAGAATTATGAAACAGAGCTCACACAGAAAATTTTATTAATTTATTATTTATTAAATAATTTTATATATAGTTATATGATTAATTTAAAAATTAGCACCTATGTAGCTACCATCTAGATAAAAAAAAAATTGAATAATGTCAGCACCTCACAACCATTCCTTGTGCTTCTCACCAATCACAACTCCAACTTCCCATCACCACTACCTTGATTTTCGGAATAATGTTTTTTTCTTTTCTTTATAGTTTTATCACCTATCTGTATATTCCTAAAGAGTATGGTTTGAATTTTCCTGTTTAAAAATTACAAGAATGTGTCTTTCATTTTTAATCACTATAAGTATAAACAGAGTTATATTTTTACGTTCTTTTGTCATTTTGATTGAGCCAACACATTGAGGCACCTAGAATTCAGATTGAAGTTTAGAAAATAGCATGTAAAGCTAGCCTATGTTAATGTTAATAAAGACAAATAACCAGGATTATTAATTTTACCTTCAAAACAATAAGACCAAAGGTCATCAATGAAGCCATGAAAATTAAATAAAACAAATTTAAGCAATCCAAGTTAAAAATCGCTTTTCCAATTTAGAAAACATGAACAAGAGTAATGACATGCGGAAACCATCAGGCTCCCCATCTACAGAAAGGCAATTTTAGAAAGCATCGCAATGACATCACAGAAGTAAAAAAAATAAAAAGCAGAGATTCATTAAAATAAACTATGCTTAGAATATTAACTAATCATTATCAATGGTTTTAATAGTCTTATTATCATTGTATTAAGACTGATAAACTTTTTATATAGATACACACACACATATATATATATATTTGTTTGTTCTTTCTCCCCACAACCAGACTTCATCTGTTATAAATATAAAATAGTTTCTACCCAGAGGAGATTCTAATTTTTACTTTTTTCCTTAG
The DNA here is from genome assembly GCF_041296265.1 of Equus caballus. NCBI lineage: Eukaryota > Metazoa > Chordata > Mammalia > Perissodactyla > Equidae > Equus > Equus caballus. Next base: position 83,793,717 of record NC_091715.1, read on the forward strand.
ACCCCTATAGAGACTGTTTTGTTGTTTTCTCCTTAAAGAAGCCATATCATACTACCTTAGACTATTCTCTCTCCAGAAGCTGAGCATTCATGAATAAGAAGACAGAAAATAAAAGTGATATATTTTCAAACATACATTGGCATTTGATTTGATAACATTTAAACTTCCTGAATTTTAGGTTCAACAGTAAATGTTTGTTCTTTTTTTTAAAATAAATGTAAGCAGACGGTAAGCTACAATGATCACAGCAAAGGAGATAATCATTTTTAGGCACCTGTGACTGGTTCATTTTCCTATTTATTCTGATTTGTTTTGATTTGATTTTTGACAAAGCTGGAGAGCTACTCACAGAACTTTTAAATGTTATTTTCTGTTTTTTCAAAAACTCACACAGGCTGTCGAAGCTATCTGCTGGCAAGTGGCATCCTTGAACAACTGGGTCTTATTATTTCATTATTCTTTCACTCACTTATTATTCAAGTTGTAGTATCTAAAATACTACACCCTGCATTATATCTTTTAATTCAGAAATAAATTAAATAAACAAATAAATTGACATCAAGTAGCTTAGGTCATATGGAGTGTACGTGGTCCCATTCACTTGTCAACCATTATAATGAAACTTCAAAACTTCAAAAACTTGTAAAGGTCTATTTGGTTATGCAGTAAAGACAAGATCCCAGGTACAGAGAGGCATAACAATGTTTACAGTTATTGAACTGTAATTAAATGGCAAGCACTAGGCTAAGTGGTTTGCATATATTTTATTTAAATCTAACAATTATATGAGGCAGGTAAGTTAATTATCTGCATTTTACTGATGGGAAAACAGAGGATCAGAAAGGGTGAGCAACTGCTTCAAAATTGTACAGATCATAGTAGTGAACCAAGATTCTAATCCAATGTTTGGATACAGAACCTGTCATAACTCAGTTTGATGCATTGCCTCAAAAACCCCACTTGGCAGCTATATTTAGAAAATCATAAAGAGGTGGTTGAAATAGTAAGTTGAATGTCAGAAAATTGAACTATTTTTGTTTTGCTTTTTTTTTTGAGGAAGCTTGGCCCTGAGCTCACATCTGTTGCCAATCTTCCTCTTTTTGCTTGAGGAAGATTATCTCTGAGCTAACATCTGTGCCAATCTTCCTGTATTTTATATGGGATGTTACCACAGTGTAGCTTGATGAGTGGTGCTAGGTCTGTGCCCAGGATCCAAACCTGCGAACCCTGGGCCACCTAAGTGGAATGCACAAACTTAACCACTATGCCATGCGGTTGGCCCCCAAACTTGCACTATTTTGAAAGCCAAAAGTTTATTTAAGGACTGATACATCCCAAGTAGATTCAAATCCTGGCTTTCACATTTTATTGGCTGTGTAACAAATTATTTCTCTGAACTTTAGTTTTGCTATATATCAAATGCCTATAAGAACCTCTCTCTATGGTTTTTGTGAAGATTAAATGAAATATTACATTCAGGGATAATATTCAATAGGTTTGCACCAAAAGAAAAAAACAAACAAAAACTTAATGGTTGATGAATACGTGCTTTTAGGCCCCTCATCCTTCCACAAATGTACCCTTTTCCTCTTCCCTCTACCTCCTCACAATTAAGCATCAAATGGAGTCATGTCTGCCGGGGCAGAGAGCCCCCAGGACCATGCTATAACACTGTAGCCAGCCTCATTCCTGATTAATATTTGCTCATCCTCTACTGATAAATATTTTGAATGTTAAACTGTATATATATGTAGAGAATCCAATGCAGAACTAGGAACATCGTGGATACTTAATAAATCTTGGTTACTATGGCATTATTATCATGTATTAATCTCTAAATTTTACAGAGGAGAAAACTAAGTCTCAGAAAGATTACTCAGTTTTCCCAAAGTGACATAGTTTATGAGTGGTAGAGCTAAGATTTGAACCTAGGACTGTCTGATACCAAAGGCTGGTCTTTTCACCACACTACAATGTCACTTGATTTAAAAAAAAAAAAAAAAAGAAGAACTTCACACAGAAAACAAAGGAAAACAAACCATGCTATCTAAATCCTCCCAATGATCGCACATTTTAATTATTCCCGTGTGTTTTTTAACTTAAACAACCAAATAAATTGCATAAAGTATGCAGCATGTTGAAAGATAGTTAGAGAGAGCACTTAGCACTAGGTCTTCAATAGAGAAATGTCACATTTTTGACATAAATATTTTTTTCTGTATTGGTTGTCTTCAAGTTGGAAGTGGCAATAAAATTGAGGCAAGTGTGAACATTATTCAGAAATAAACAAATGTCATTGGGGACTTTAATGTGTCCCTGAAATGGTTTTATATGTCCCTTCATTCTCTTCCATTACCATAGAAAATAAAATTGTGAAATCAGGAAAAATTGTTAAACACTTGAATGAATATGTTTCATTTTAAAGGCCTGACATTGTAAGATTCCTTGTGCTTTGTTTACAAATGTCTATGAAAAAATAGTTATATTTGTATGGCTTACATGCATTAAAATGTAGAATAATTTTAACATTTGTCTGCAATAATTTGCTAAAATATATGTTGTCATTCCCTCGGCTTTTTTCCTCACCGACTATTTTCACCAACTCTTTCTCCCTTTATCATTTCCTTTGCACTTAGCCATACAAATGGCCCTAGATGATCCAAGTAAAATAGATCCAGAAGTAGAAATCCATCATTTGTTAGCATTGCAAATACTCTTAAACGTCATATTACTATTATTATCAGCTCTTTTGAAATATAACTTATAAAATTCACCCTTCTAATGTGTACCAGTCACTTTTAGTTTTTAATATATTCACAAAACTGGGCAGCAAACCATTAATTCCCCATAATTTTCATCACCCCAAGAGAAAGCTCATATTCATTAGCAGGCACTCCCCATTCTCTCAAGAATAGTGCTGCTAGGGGCTGGCCCAGCGGTCTAGTGGTTAAGTAGTTCACATGCTCCTCTTTGGTGGCTCAAGGTTCATGGGTTCAGATTCCAGGCATGAACCTACACACCACTCATCCAGCTATGCTGGGTGGCACCCCACATACCAAATAGAGGAAGATTGACAGAGATGTTGGCTCAGGAACAATCTTCCTCAAGCAAAAGGGGGAAGATTGCCAATAGATGTTAGCTCAGAGCCAATCTTCCTCACCTAAATAAATAAATAAATAATGCTGCTATGAACATTCATGTAAAGTTTTTCTGGGGACCAAGCTTTTATTTCTTTTGAGTACATGAGGGATAAGAATTTGCCACCTAGAAATGCATCTCTCTGGCATGATTATTTTTAAGAACAAAATACTTGGAAAGAAATTTTGACCTTCCCCCTAACTGCCTAAAAGAACTTAAGATAGAAGACCTGTCTGAGGAAGGAGCTATCACCATAGACAACTCTAGGTTTGGTAGACTGGGAGGACCCTTGCTAAGCCCATTCTTATCAAAGTTTTCTCTCAGGTCACATTGACTACAGATGGTCCAGCAAAAATTTTTTTTACCAAAAATTTGCTTTTCCATCTCTGTGTAAATTGCTTTCCTCTACTTTGAAGTCCCAAACCATTATCCCCAGCGTGATCCTTTGTCTGTAGATGAAGATAGTATTTAAGGTGGTGGCTTCAGTCATTTTTGGAGTTACTCAGTTTTCCTGGGTTTCTCCTATGTATACATGTTATTGACCTTTGTTTGATTTTCTCCTCTTATTCTGTTTCATGTCAATTTAATTCTTACACTAGCCAGAAGAGCCGAGAGAGTAGAAGAATAGTTCTTCCTCCCCTACAAGTACATGAAAAGAAGTAGAATTACTTGGCCATAAGAAAATTCCAGATTTAACATTTTTAGAAACCACCAAACTGTTTTCTAAAGTGTCTGCAACATCTTACATTCCCACCAGCAGTATATGAGGGTTCCAATTTCTCCACATCCTCACCAATACTTCTTACTATCTGTCTTCTTTTTAAAGGCTTCCTATTGGTCGTGAACTGATATCTCATTGTGGTTTTGATTTGTATTTCCCTAGTGACTAATGGTGTTGAGAATCTTTTCATATACTTATTCCTTTAATTCTTTAGAGCGTTTTTTTTTTAGTATTTTGAACACATTTATAACAGCAGATTTAAAGTCTTTGTCTAGTAAATCCAATATAAACACTTCCTAAAGGACAGTTCCTATTGACTTTTTTGTTTGTTTGGCCTATGTGTGAGCCATACTTCCCTGTTTCCCTGTGTCTCTTCTAATATTTTTTGAAAATGGGGCATTTTACTTAATAAAATGTAGAAACTTGGGAAATTAGGTTCTCCTCCTGTCTAGAGTTTGTTGTTCCTGTTAGTTTGTATGGTGACTTACCTGGCTTGTTTCTATAAAGTCTATATTCCCTATTATGTGTGGCCACTAAAATCTCTGTTCAGTTAGCTTGGTGGTCTGTTGGTGACTGGGCAGAGATTTGCTAAAGTGCCATGGACTGATGTATCTCCCACCTCTGGCCAGGGGGCTCTGTAGATGTGTTGAGACATGCCTTCAATGCTCAGGTAGTTTATAATTCTACCTTTTCACTCCCTTTCTGGTTGCACCAAGCCTCAAGGTCATATATAATTAAGAGATTAGGGCCTTCTCAGATCTTTACTGGGCATGTGCACAGGCTTGCCCACAAACATGTCAGAGCTTTTCAAAGTCCCCCATACATATCACTCCTCAGATCTTTCTTTTAATTTTTGGCCAAGCTCTTGTTTGCTTCAAGTGGCTTCACCATGTAAGGCAGCTGAAATGTTAAACACATGCCACTAATTGTTTTTTCTGAAAAATATCCTGGAGATGAGGCTTTTCCCACGGAGTGAGCTCTGAGTTAGGTTAAATACAATGATCTCTGTTTATGGGACTTTTTCAGGGTTCTGCCAAACAGATCAGATAGTGACAATTCTTTGAGGATAAGGCCTTCTGATGAGCTCCAAACCCATTCTTTCCCCTCCACTGGCAACTAGTTTGTTGTTTTAACAGCAGTACTGAGGCTGCTGGTTTGCCAGGCTGTGGAAGAACTGGGGAAAAGGACATGAGAGTAGGACAAGTTCCATTGCAACATAGCTTGTTGTTCTTTACAAGATTCTGCCATTTTTCTTGAATAAATTCTTCTCAGATTGCTGCCAACTTTTGGCAAATTCCAGAGTTCTGTAAAAGTTGATTTTGACAATGTTGGCCAGTGTTCTCACTGCTTTATGGAAGAGTGAATTTTCAGAGCTCCATACTCCAACATTCTGGAAATCTCATCTTAAAGACATATTATTTTGTGACAGTAGACAAGAGATAATTATTTTTCAATATTGAATGTTACTTTTATTTCTAATCTAAACTAAAATACATTCTAATATTTATTTTCAACATCCGTTTTTGAGTTCTAATGCAATTTTGAAATAAATGATTCTTTCCTGACAAGCCCTCAGCTTATCATTCAATAGCCCTATATTGAATATAATTCATCAAGCTTTCTGAGATTTCACATTTGTTTCCATTTCAAAATTACCTTTTCAAATGTCAAATGTCAAATTAGTTGACATTTAGCTTCTTGGAAACTAGTGTGCTATGTTAGATTTATTAAGAATATATTTTGATTTCCACCCTAAACATTAAAACTTAAGTTTACAATGTAGGCATGCATATAAAGCAATTTTAAAATACATTTATTTTTGTGTAGACTCATTATTTTACAGTGCTGTTTACAAGTGAATCTCACTTTTCAATACTGTGATATGTCTAATTAGATTCATAAAAACTTACAGCTTTCATGTCATTTCTCTCATATAATTATTGCCAAATACTTCAAAAATCTTTTAGAGAAGAGTGATATGTGTGTGTTTACTGTTATATGTACTCACTCTATTCATATACGAACATATTTTGAATTGAAAAAGGCAAGATGAATCAATGATGGACTAAAAGTAATCTCTCTTTTATTTTTCCTTTTGTGGATTTACCTAAATCATTAGTTTTGACCAATTTTCTTCACTGTCTATTGTAGCAGTTAAGCATTTTTAGTGATGTTTCTCAACATTATCCTTCTTTTTGGTTAGAAAATTTCTTTGAGGCTAAAAAAAATCTGTTATAATATAATTTATAGAAACATTTGAAAGAGTCTCCAATGTTTGGACAGTTCAAAGGAAGCCTGAATAATGGGAACTAGTTGAACTAGAGAACGGGAAAAAGTGTCTATCTTGGCGTTCTGTGATGCTAGATATCCAATTATAATTATTTTATATATGAATGATCAGAAAAGAAAGATAGAAAGTTTTTCTGGTATAATCACATAAATTTTAAAGGAACCTCTGCAGCTATCTATACTTTTTCTGCTCATCATATTTATGCCCATCTTCATGCTTGCCAGAGTTCACACAGTGCTTTATCTGCTGTCTGTGAAAACAAGTGCTGTCAAGAGTATAAAATCCACAGCATGCTTTGCATTTTATCTTTTTCTTCCAATTGTTAAGGATTACTGTATGACTTTGTTTTATTTTGGCATATTAGTTTTCAGCATCCAGAATGATTCAGTCCACACTCTTTTACCTGGCTATGTGAGCTACTGTAAGATAATGATTACTCTATCTTTTCAGTACTAACTTGCTACAGAGGGTGGTTGCCACAATTAAATAAGTTTATGTGTGTATAGTATTTAGAAAAGTACCCTATAGTAATTGCTATAGTAACAACAACAATAATAATGATCCTTTCCCTGAAGTTTGGTTGGTTTCCTAGATTTTTCTCTTAGACAAACATGTTATTTTAGGATGTTTATTTTTACTCAGAAAAAGGAAACCAATTCAAGATGCAGTACACAGAATACTGAAATGTATAAACATTTTAAATTATCTGAATATATTATTCCAAATACGTTTCTTCTTGCACCCCTGGCTGGTTAATTTCTCTGCTACAACCCAAGGTTGAGGAGAGCCCAAAGCCTCTGGCTTCAGAAACATAGCACTTGCTATCGCCCACTGTCACAATTGACAGCACTGCCCCTTGTTAGGCATAAACCAATCAACCAGAAATCTCAACTACCTATTGATCTGGGTGAGTTCCATTTTACGACACTGCCCTCAGATAGAAGTAACAGTTATCTTCTGTATTTATTTAGGAGTGTCAAATCCAGTATTCTGGAACATGTCAGTCCTTATCACTGCTTCTCTAGAGTGGCTTAGAACCTACTTATGCTAATCATGTCCTGCTGACCTGTTCTAACAGCCCAGTATTGTAGATACTGTTTTGTCTCATGCAGATCCCCCATTCAGAAATAAGGCACTTAACCACCCTCACCCTCAATCTGTGCCAGGTATACTGTATGCTGGTTGCTCATAGCTGAACTCCACTATAGGCGTTGCTCTCAGTGGAGGAAAGCAGATTCACTTCAATTTATGTACCTACCCTGAGGAGGTCAGCTTCCAATGACTGATACAAAGAACCTGCCTCTTTCCCTCAATTCGATGTGTCTCTACCATAAATCTTTTTCAGTCATAACAAAGTATCTGATAGTCACACTCTAGATTTGATCTTTGTCATGAAGCCACTGTTTACTTGGAGTTCTTTTGCTTTCTAAAGTGAATGGGGTTGAGAAATGGTTTATTTTATTATATTTTTTCAAATTTAATTTAATTTTTTTAATTGCAGTAACATTGGATTATAACATTATATAGTTTTTGGATGTACATCGTAATATATTTCGAATTCTGTGTAGATTACATCATGTTCACCACCCAAAACTAATTATAGTCCATCCCCTCACATGTGAACCTAATCACCCCTCTTGCCCTCCCCCCTTCCTCCATGGTAACCACCAATCCTATCTCCATTGCTATGTGTTTGTTTGTTGTTGTTTTTATCTTCTACTTATGAGTGAGATCATACAGTATTTGACTTTCTCCCTCTGACTTATTTCACTCAGCATAATACCCTCAAGGTCCATCCATGTTGTCACAAATGGCCAGATTTCGTCATTTCTTATGGCTGAGTAGTAGTCCCTCTTCTATAAATACCACATCTTCTTTATCCATTCATCCCTTGATGGGCACCCAGGTTGCTTCCAAGTCTTGGTTATTGTGTATAATGCTGCAATCAACATAAGAGTGCAGGTATCTTTATGCCTTTGTATTATCAAGTTCTTTGGATAAATACTCAGCAGTGGGATAGCTGGATCATATGGTAGATCTATTCTTAATTTTCTGAGGATACTCCATACTGCTTTCCATAATGACATCATTAGCTATCAGGCAAATGCAAATCAAAACTACAATGAGGTATCACCTCACTCCCGTCAGAATGGCTATAATTAACAAGACAGGAAACAACAAATGTTGAAGAGGATGTGGAGAGATGGGAACCCTTGTTCACTGCTGGTGGGAGAAATGGGTTATTTTAGAACATGGCTTATTTATATTTTCTCTCAACTTTACCTAAAAACAGAATTGTTCTTTTTGTAGTTTATTTGTTTCTACCCATAATTTGTCATAAGCAGCTAAGAGAAACCAGTTAATACTTCCCTCCCACATTCAGCCTGGAATTTTTTTTTAGCCCAACTCACCAAATCATTAGGTATAGTTTAGATTTCCATGTAAACACAAGCAACACTAAGGCCAAAATTTCTGCCACTAAATAATAAGGGTTGTCTTTTTACAAGCATCAAATAATAATTTCATCGTATTCTTTAAGCTTTCATCAACAGTCAACTTGAAGCTTTTCCTGATTTCACTAAGAGTGTTCTCAAGGTCTTGTTCCATCTCACTATGTGGTCTCAAAACAAACTAATTCCACATGTTTTAGAATTTGTTATGGTGAAACCTCACTTTCACTTTCAGTTCTGGTTATCAATTGTTGAGCAAAAAACCCACTCCAAATTGTTTTAAAACAGCATAATCATTTATGTTGCCAATTAATGTAATATTTTACTATAGTTTGGAGGGGATGGCTTGTCTCTGTTGATATGGAATGAGCTGAGGTGCCTTGAATGGGACTAGAGAATTCACTTCAAGATGGCTCACATGGGTGCTCTCTTAAAGCTGACTGTTGATTGAGAACTCAACTGGAACAGTTGACTCAAGGCTGGCTATATTCTGTGGGAGGGCTTGAATTATGCTCTGTGTACCAAAAATATAAAGAAATAAGCTTGCAAGTGAAACACTAGAACTTTTCATAGGCTCAGGGGGCGACCGTTTTCCATAGCATGGGTCAGAAAATGGACACATAGGCCAAATTCAGCCCGTGGTCTCATAGTCTGCTTTTGTAAATAGAATTTTATTTGAACATAACCATTTCCATTTGTTTACATATTTTCTATAACTACTTCTGGACTACAAAGACAATGTTGAGAAGTTGTATGTGACTAACAAACTGCTGTTGATCTCATCCGTCCAGTGTTGAGTGTATGGCCAACCTCATTATCCTAGGGCAATGGGATGAATAAGAGGTGATTGCAACATTATTTTACTGGAAAAAGGTAAATGGAAACCTCTGCAATTGCCCTTAGCCCCCAGACCAAGATGATAAATCAAAAATAATTTCAGACTGGGGCCACTAAGCATACTGGGTTGAATAATGTCATCCTAAAATTCATGTTCACCTAGAAACTATGAATGTGACATTATTTAAAAATAAGTTCTTTGCATATGTAGTCAAGTTAAGATGAGGCCACGCTAGATTAGAGTGGGCTCTAATCCAATGTCTGATGTCCTTGTAAGAAGAGGAAAATTTGGACACAGGACACAGAAGTAAGAACATAATATGACTACAGAGCCAAAGATCGGAGTAATGTATCTACAAGCTAAAGCATGCCAAGGAATGCCAGCAACCACCAGAAGCTAAGAAAAGCAAGGAAGGATCTTCCCCTATATTCTTCAGAGAGAACATGGCCCTGCCTGAGGAGTCTAGCCCCTGGCTAAAAACCTATGTATGATTTTTAGGGCCTGACCATGGGCAATTACAAAGGCTTTAACTGGAAGGTCTCATAGGGGGAAGCTACCCTTCCCACAGCAGAGTTGGCACAAAGTCAATACATTGCCATCTCTAAAGGGGGATGCAATAACGGACTCAGGTCCCTCTCTCCAGCTATGCCCTTACACATATCTGCATTCCCAGCCTTGGCATCTCCATTCAGAGGCACCTTTATCTGGGGCCTCAGCTGAGGACTTCCTCAGGTGCCTCTGCAGAGACTTCCATATTGGAAGGAAGAAAGGAGAAGCTTGAAGACATGTATCTTCACTCTGATTCTGTACTCGGTACTTTTTCACTCCTAGCACATTCTTTTCTCCTTCCCTCTAGCTCTTGGGTCCATAAAACTGTAGGAACCTTTTGTTCTAAGTCACCTCAGTAGTGAGACAGCCACTATGTCAGTGCTAATGCCTCTGATCTTCAACTGGCACTATTCTATAGGAAAAAACTGGAATGGAGGGAGTTGGTGTTTTCTCCAGTTTAGCCTTTTGCTTGTACTGTCACATAAATGATTAATGTCTTGACTGTTATTTTCATTTTGGTTTGTTGTTTTAATTGGCTATGCCAGCATCTAGCAGCTTGGTTCTCTTCAGCTCAACTAAACCCTTGATTTTGCTGACACCTTGATTTCATACTTCTAGCCTCCAGAACTGTGAGGCAATAAATTTCTGTTTATTTAAACCACCAAGTTTGTGGTAATTTTTTATGGCAGCCCTAGGAAACTAATACACTAAGTATATTTTTTAAGTGATTCCATTAACTGAGGAATGGATTTAAAAAATATGTTACATCCATACAATTGAGTATTAGTCCATAATAAAAATTAAGAATGCATTATTGATACATGCAATAACAAAAATGAATCTCAAAAACATCATGCTAAATGAAAGAAGCCAGACACAAAAATTTCCATCTGTGTGATTTCATTTATGTGTGATTTTCGTTATATGAAATCATACAAAAGGCAAAGCTACATAATGACAGAAATAGATCAGTAGGTACCTAGCACCAGGGGTAGCAGGAATGGATTCATTTCAAAGATGCATGAGGGGCGTTTTGGAGTCATGGCTACATAACTATACAGATTTGGAAAACTCATTGAACTGTGTATTTAAAGTGGTTAATTCCTACTGTATATAAATTATACCTCAATGATGGGCAAAGAATTTGAACAGACATTTCTCCATAAAAAGGTATACAAATGGCCAGCAAAGACATGAAAAGGTGATTGACATCATTAGTCATCAGGAAAATACAAATTAAAGATGAAAGGATATTGCTATACACCTATTAAAACAGTTTAACAAGACTAATATTACTAAATGTTGGTGAGGACGTACAATTGGAACTATCATTCATTGCTGATGGGAATGTAAAATGCTACAATTAATTTGGAAAATATTTTTTTCTGGTGCTAAACATGTGCTTACACTATGATCCAACAATTTTACTACTAGGAATTTTCCCAAGAGAAATGGAAATATATGTGAACACAAATCTTTTACAATAGGATTCATTGTAGCTCCATTCATAATCACTTTAAACTAGAAACAACTCAAATGTTCATCAACACACAAATGGATAAAAAATGCTAGTAAAAGAGTTAGCCAAGTGTTAAGTTATAGAGAACACAGTCTACACAAATCCACCCTCTCTCCTGACACCGATTGTAAGTTCATAGAGCAGAGTCCAGGAAGGTTCTAAACATAGAGCTTCTTGTTCTCCTCTCCCCGTGGAATCATGGACAGCGTTACACTCCCAGCATTGATGTATGAAGATGTGTGTATAGTATTTCCACCTAAAGAAGCTTACCTGAAACTTGGTGCCCAGAGTTTTTTTTGAGGCTAGATAACATACTCCCCAGATGGCTGAACTTTACTATCCAGTCCCTATGGATGTAGAATCAATACTGTGTGCTCCAAAGCCTCCATCATAAATCACATTGTTAGACTCTTCAGTGGCCGTGACCCTCAAGCAAACAAAGATGCTTCTATTCAGAAATGCCATTCCACAGATTTAGAGATCACCTCCCAGTAGCTAAGGGCAAAGGTCACATATCTTTTTGGGTAAGGTTAATTCTTTACTACACAGATGGTATAGCCATATAATAAAATATTACTTAGCAATGAGAAGAAAAAACTACTGATATATGCAATAACGTATATTTGCCTAAAGAATGTAATGCTGAACAAAAGAAGCCAAGCCCAAAAGGCATTTATATGAGACTCAAAAGACAAATCTAAACTATAATGGTAGGAAGCATATCAGTGATTGCCTGAGCTAGATAGAAGTGGAAGTGGGGATTGACTGGGAATACTCACAAATAGATTTTTAAAGTTCTAGAAATGTTTACAACTTGACTTTTTGGGTGATAAGTATATGCATTTGTCAAAATTCATCAAACTGTATTCTAACAATGTGTGTAGTTTATAGTATGAAAATTATAGGTAAACAAAATTTATTTAAAAAAAACAATTCTTTTTGTGCTGTGTTTACAAACAGGATCCTTGACCCTGGAACATCAAGTGACCTCACAACCAGAAAAACCCGTCATGATCTGGGTCCCATCAGACTCACTCCTATAAGGCAGGCCAGGCAGCAAACCATCCTAAGATGGAAATGGTACATGAGGACTCAGCATGAACAGAATAAAGATAAAAGTAAGCTGTAAAAGCAGGTGGCACAGACTAACATAGTCATCCACCACTGTTGCACCAGTCACTCTCCTTCAGTTTCTGTCTACAATCATGTATGAGTTTCCTTTATGACCATCTTACCAAAGAGGAAAAGACCAGGTTTCCTTCACAGATGGGTCAGCCTAGTTTGTGGGCACAAGTGGAAAATGAAGTGCCAATGCACTACAACCCCAATCAAGGGTAGGCCTGAAAGACATTGGTGAAGAGAAATTGGCAGCACACCACTTTTGTGGAGAGTAAATGTCCCTAGTTAAGAATGACTATATATATAGTTTGTGGAGTGTATACCATTGCTCAATGGCCTTGAAGGGGAGAGAGTAGAAGAAGTTCACGAACAAGGAATTCTAGGAAAGAGGTATGTGGATGTTTCTATGGGAATTGGCACAAAGTATAATGATTTTTGTATTACACATTAACATCTGCCAGAGAGCATCCTCAAAGGAAAAGGCACTAAACAACGAAGTAGGTAGAATGACTCAGCCAACTGATATAAGCCAGCCCCTGTCATTATCAATTCCAGGGCCAATACAGTGGACATATGAACAGAGTAGCCATGGTGGCAGAAAAGAGGGATAGACATGAGCATGGACTACCGCTTATCAAGACTGATCTAGTTATTGCCACTGCCAAAAGTCCCACTTGTATGCTTAAAGACTAATGATGAGCTTCCATACAGCTCTGTCAACCAGCCACTTTATGGCAAATTTCTTACATTGAACTCTACAAAGAACTGAAATTAATCTTGACTGAAATCAGCACATATTTCAGGTATAGGTTTGTTTTTCACTCCCACAGGGTCTCAGGCAGCACCACTATTTGAGGGCTTACAGAAAGTCTTATCCGCTGGCATGGGATCCCACATAGCCTTGTATGTGAAACAGAGATCCTATTCAGGAAAGGATATGAGGTAAAGGGCACACAATCATGGGATCCACTGGTCATATCATATATCGCACCACTCAGAAAATGCTGGCCTAATAGAACAACAGAATGATCTTTAGAAGGCACAGCTAGAGTGTGAGAGTAAAAAGTAATACCCTTAAAATATGGGGCACCATCCTCCATGATGGAGAATACACACTGAAGCAATGACCACTGTGTAGTACTTGTCCACAATAGGTAGAACATAGGAATCTGAGAACAAAGGAATAGAAGTAAGAGTGACTCGACTAACCATTACTTCCAGTGACCTAATTGTATAATTTGTACTTCTAATCTCCACCACTCTAAGTTTTGTAGGTCAAAGGTTTAGTTCCACTAGAGTCCTCGGGAAGGGTCTATACTGTCACCCATATACATCTCTGGTGCACCGACGAGTATTCCTAACAGAAAAACTTAGCTTTGGCCAACGTCTGTCTTCCTTTGAGATGTTTTTCAGCTGAGCTAGACTTCTGCCTCAGAGAAACCACAACTGCAAACTGTTCTAAACTAGCTATAACCCAACCACAGGGGCAGCATCTGTGCAGAGGGACTTAGAGGTGACCTTAATTTGCCTCTCCTTCATTACCATAGAAAAATATACTCCCCTGCATACCTTGCTAACCACATTTGGTGCCATGTGTAAAAGAATTCAGAGGACTGTGCCTGCACCACCTGTTCCTTGAAATCTCTGCCTCTTTCCCAGAACCTTGATGACACCATGACCCCTTGCCCTTTAAAATTTCCCCGTTTCCCTTTCTTTGGGGAGAAGGTGTTTTAGAACATGAGATATCCCTTCTCCATTCCTTCGTCAATGAAGGAAGTTTCTGGTCTGCTATTCCAAACCTGGTCTTGTTTTATTGGCATGAGCAACTCTGGGAAAAAGGACCCACTTGCAGGTCACTGGTCCCTTAAGGCTTGATAACAAAATTTGGCAACCACAAAGGGAATGGAATGGTAACTGGCTCTCCTCCTTATTCTTGCCTTTCAGCTCCCAACAGGTGAAACAATGGGCTGCATCAGCACATCCCAGGCTAACTCACCAATGTTGTCATAGGCTTGCAAACGGGAGGGAAGCTAGGACTGTCTTGCCCAGCATTTGACCACTGGGCTCTCTCCACTGACTCTTACTGAACCAGCACTTGTGGCCACACTTAGACTTTTGTCTTCCAACACTCTGCTGAAGTCAAGGAGGATCTCCTGTGAGTCAATATTAAGCCTACCTTCAGTTTATCATCAGAGCAAGTATGTGTGAACATGCGGGACTGAGGAAAAGGAGAGGCCTTTTCCCAGGAATGGACTGAGGGAGACTCTCAGTCCCATCTCTCCCCAGGAATGGTTTTGTAGGACCCTTAAGGGAGCCCTTCTCCCAAGGACCAGTACCAGTCCTTGAGGGACAGACTGGATGAGGAATCTTGGATGCCTGATTATCCCAGGTCACAGTTTTGGGTGCCTGACCCTTGCAGGTACCATGCCTCAGCAGGAAGTTTTGAGGTGGTGATGGAAGTAGGCAAGAACAGCTGTTCAGGATTTTTGTTTTGTTTTTGTCTTTGCACTAATCTTCTTCCAAGAGGACTGGCTGGGAATGATGGGTTTTGTATCAAAGTAATTACATCTCTTGTGACTGATTGTATTTTAAATTATATTGTGGGAATAAATATCATGTCTCACTTGGAAATGTTTCCCTTGCCTGATATTGTGAGAACATATAAGTCCACCATTCAGGCAATGTTAATTAAGCATGGTAAAGGACACGGTAAATTGGCTGAAATTACTTCAAAAACAGCTATGAAAAGGATCCTTACTGCAAAAAGAAAAGAATCTTTGGCATGAGAAAACATATCTTTAAGCTCCTGAGCAGGTAACAATTTGGATCCAGCATTCTTTGGACTTTTGTGACTGTCATGACTAAAATTCGAAAGATCTCCGTTTGTGTTTTTCTATACATCTGTGTGTGTGTGTCCATATGTATGTTATAAATGTGAGATATTTTTCCACTTCCATATGGTATGGGCAAAATTAAGAGCACCTTCTAATTGGCTTAAAATAAGTGCTTACATAAAATATTTCTAAATGTAATAGAAATTAACCCAAATGTCTTTCAGGTTAACATGATATGAAATAATATTTGGTAAATAAAAGCTTATTTGAGTTTGTTGTTTTGATTGAAATAGGCATGTCCTCAAAGTCATCAGCTGGATATAATGCAGACATGCAGTCTGGATTTACTAGTCAAATAAGCTAGTGTTATCTCTATTACAAATTTGTCAGCAGAAGAATAGGTTAGGATGATAGCTGATTTTATCTAATGTCTCATGAAGTTTTTGAACCGAATTATTGGAAAGAAGTAAACTAAATAGATGTCAGTAAGATAAAATTTTTTAGGAGAACTTTTGAACAATAATTATATGTTATGGTATATGTACTAAGAATAACTTCAAAACATTTTGATGACTTGAAACCTTAGAGTTTTGTTAAATTAAGTTAAATGATAAACATTTATAGAATATTTAGATCAATTCTAAATAAGATAAAATATTAGATGTCAATTATTAAATATAGCTTTATTTACTTTTGGCTTATTATTATAGAGAAACTAAAAGATATTTGGGTCTATTAGGAATCATGTCTTGTGTTTTATTAAAAGATTGTACTATGAAGTAGCATATTTCTAGAAATTATAAGAAAGTATTTATATATAAAAAAGTATATATAAATTTTAGAAATTTATAAAAATCACAGAATGTGAATGTAAAAGACAGTTTATAATTGCTTACTTCTTAGTTTCCTCTAAAAAATAAGGTTGTAAGTGTTAAGAGTTCTCATTAATATATGTGATTAAAGCTACTAAAATTAATAAGGAAAACATATTTGTATTCAAGGAAAGTAAGATGTATGTCTTTAGTAAAGAAGATATAAAAAACAGGAATAATTTTCTTTGTTTTGATAATAAAGTTAAAATTATCCTAAATTACTAGGGGAAGAAAAAGAAGGCATGGGACAAATTCTGAATGTAAAAACAAAATTCTATAAGGTTTATGAAAAAGAAACCTTTAGAAAAGAATTTTATGCATTGTCAAGCTGGCTAAGATTGAAATCAATGTAAGTACATGAGCTTTAATATCAAAAGAATGCTGGTACAAAAACTAGAATTTGGTTTTCTTTCTCCTTAAAAGGATAATTTTCATGGACTTTTACTCAGCTTTTGATAATGAGATTATAAAAGGTTTTTCTGTATTTTTGAATAAATCTCTTTATAATAAGGCAAATGATAGGCCAGAATACTGGCAATCCTCTATTCAGGAGTAGATGTAAGGGGTACTCAGCTCCCCTGTTTCACCAAGTACTTGGAAGTTTGGCACCATTTCCAACTTGGACCTGTGAGATGCACTTTAAGTCGGTTGACTCACCTGGCTACTTAAACAGCCATTATTTCATCAGGTTTTGCTCCAAGTTATGCCACAGAGTTAGTGCTCCTCCCAGCACGTGGGCCTTGATCTCCCTCCACTGCAAAGGTAATGGACAATAGAGCATATGGTCAGATCAGATCTGCCCCTACTGGGCTCTTAGCAGAACAGTGTTCATAAAAACCCAAAGATTTCACTTTCCAGTGAGATCCTCTCTCTTCAATATATCTAGGAATTAAGCACTTTTTAAAATAATACTTTTATATTTGTGTTAATTAGGTGGTTGAGTAAGAACAACTTAAGGGTTTGTGTCTAAACCATAGTTTTCCAGGATCTTGTACCTTTTTTTGGATATAATTAATTCTGAATTTCTACAATTTGGTTTTACTGAACCAAAGTATCTTTCTAATATGAGTGGAGTACTTCTAGAAAATTCTGACAGTCTCAAATCCCAATAGACAGCCACAGACTTCTTTCCTAATTATCTTCAACTACTGTACCAGAAGATTGAATATGGTATATATGTAAGAGTCTGCTCCCATTAGCCTGAGAGATTATTGAGGACAGGTAATATGATATGTTTATTTTTGTGTCCTTTGCAGCAGCTGGTACATCTTGAGAGCTCTATAAAAGTTTCTCAATTAGGAAGGAGAACTTCATTTCACCCTTCAAATACTTCCTGCGTATTCCTTTATTTCTGGGTACTTGAGCTCATTAATAAAGACCATTTGGGCACTTTTCTACTAGCCTTTCTTTAAATGAAAGGCATTCCCTCCCCCTGGCCTCCACATCTATATCAGCAGGAGGAAATGGGTGGATTCCAGAGCTTTGCTTATATCACCCCTTTTCCCTTCACAAACCTGAGTCTGTTTATAACTTTTTGTCTCGAGACCATCAGTGATCTCATTAGGTTTTTTATAGCTGTTCGTCAATCACAAAATGATATCCAAATCATTTTTAATACCTAGAAAAATGACAGTGGCAGGTATAGAGTAGGCACTCAAAAATATTTGTTGAGTGAATGTTGACTACATGGAATATACTACTGAACAGAATCCAAGCTTACTAATGAATAGGTTCATGAAATCAATGTAAAGAGTGCAGCACTTTTAATACTTATTTTTTCTCCACCTTCTACTTTTATCTGATATAAAAAGAGATTACAAGAAAATCTAAAGGCTTTGTGAATTTGAGAGTTAAGAGTTGATGCTGCTGAGCAGTTATCAATGGAGAACACTTGTGAGTATCTTGGAAGCACAGGAGAGCAGAAAGCCAAGACTTTGGATGTTGTTTTCTTCTTTTTTATTCGGTGTGATGATAGTGGCATTAGGAAACTTTGCATCCTTTTGAAATGATACACATTAAGGAAACAACTCTGTAGGCTTCCAAGTGTTGTTGTCCCATGAAAAGCTCAACATTTTATACACATTCTATGCTTATACACTTGATCTCACCAAGGCCCATTCTGACCCCAATCAGCTCCCACCCTGCTGTCAGTCATTTTTCTATCAGATCCTCACTGTTCCCAGTCCTGACCTCCCATGCTTTTCCTACATGGCTTTCTTTATTGGTCACAACTACCTTACAACTTCTTCCCTCCTTTGCTTAGCCTATCTCACTCTTCCTTGCCTCTCCCTATCTAACACTATTTTACTCAATTGATAAGACTAAATGATGAAGTGAATGGTGGACTTGAGAATAAAGGATGACTCCTGACTTTTTGGCTAGAACAAAAATGTTTGGCTGAATGGATGGTGAGGCCATTTACTAAATTGTGGAAACCAAGGAGAAGAACAGGTTAATGATGCATGATTTCGGCAAGATACTTAGGTTCTCTAAGCCTCAGTTTTTTTTTACATTATGATTGTTAGAGGGATTATGAGAGATGATGCATGTAGAGCCTAGCAATACAACTGAAACAAAATAAGTCATTATGAATCTCAATCTCAACTATATTTTTGGATAATTAAATAGTAACTTTTTTACCTTTTTGCAATTAAAGTTTTTAATTTTTAAATTTAAAGAGTAAACTTAACCGTTTGTGTGTACAGGCCTATTAATTTTAACACATGCATATACAATAGTCCTCTCTTATCTGTTAGAGATACATTCCAAGACCTTCAGTGGATGCCTGAATGATGGATAGTACCCAACTCTCTATATATTGTGTTTTTTTCTATACATATGTGCATACGATAAAGTTTAATTTATAAATTAGGCATAGTAAGAGGTTAACAACAATAACCAATAATAAAATAGAACAATTATAACAACATACTGTAATAAAAGTTACCACAGATCTTAGCAACCTCAGCATAAGATTTATTTTTTTCTTACTAAGTTGAGAACTCTCACATTTTCACCTAGAGGAAGCACTTTACAGCTTCTCTTTGGCATATTGAAATTCCCAGCATCACTACTCTTAGGCTTTGCAGCCATTATTAAGTAAAATAAGAGTTACTGGAACACAAGCACTGTGGCACTGTGACAGTTGATCTGATAACTGGGATGGCTACTGAGTGATTAATGGGCAGGTAGCATATACAGTACTGATCCCCTGGACAAAGGGATGATTCATGTCCCAGGCAGGACAGGGTGATATGGTGTGAGATTTCAACACACTAATAGGAAGGACATGCAATTTAAAACTTATGAATTGTTTATTTCTGTAATTTTCCATTTAATATTTTCAGACTATGATTGAACTGAAACTGTGGAAAGCAAAACCAGGATAAGGGAGGACTACTGTATTCACGTAACTATCACCACTGTTAGGATCCAAAAGATCTCCATTGGCCCAGAAACTCCCTTGTTTCGCCCCATTTGTAGTAACACTCTCCCCCTACCTCTAGCCCCTGGCAACCACTGATGTATTCTCTATCAGTATAAATTTGTCTTTTCAAAAATGTCCCAAATATTCACTTTTGCAAATCCATGTAGAAAGGAAAGCCATATGAGAAAAAAATGTGGTGTTTATTTACAGTGGCATGTTGTCTACCATCTGTTCTCCCATTCTTATTTTTAGTAGTAGAATCTCTCACATTTTAATTGGGCACAATTTTCCCAAAGTAGAGACTACATATCCTAGATTTGCAGTTAGAGATTGTCCAGAACTAAATTTTGGCCATTGGAATGTAAACTCAAGTGTTACACTGGAGTTTTTAGTTATATCCTTTAAAAAAGAAGCAGTGTTTCCTCCATTGTACTTTTCACATTTTCCTGGCTCTTATAGTGATGAGTCAGTTACAACCTTGGTGATGAGAGCTATCCCATGGAAAAAGATGGAGCATTTGGAACCTGAATCTCTGCGTCATTGTGAGACAGAGTTGTTCTATCCCCTAAACCTTCTACTAGCTTAGATTTTTACATGAGAAAGAAATAAACCAGGTTATATATACCCTTGTTGGCCCACGGACCAGTAGCAGTACAGGAATCACATGAGAGCTAGTTAGAAACATAGAATCTGATGCCTCCTCACACAGCTACTGAATTAAAATCTGCAATTTATTGCAGATCACCAGGTGACTCATATGCATATTAAGATGCACAGTAAAGTTTGAGAAGCACATGGTTAAGATATTATTTGGACTCTGTTAAAGCAGAGAAACCAATATTCTAACATTATATATATACATATACTAATAAAAAGAAAGAAAGGATATATGTGAAAGAAGGAAAGTGACTAAAGGTAAACCAACAAATACTTGGGTAAATAATAAAACAGGGGAGTTGTAAATATTTATGGTCTGTTGAAAAAAGGACTAACACAATTCTCGTTTCAAACTTGAACTTCATAAAATTTGATGAGTTTGTTTCAAACATGTTGTCAATTTATGTTGAGCAGTTAAACCCAAGACAAGCTACAAATGAGATTTCCCATTTTTCTTTCTGTGAAAGACATGACATAAAAAAGGTGATCAGATGCCAGCCCTGTGGCCAAGTGGTTAAGTTCCCGCGCTCCGCTGCAACAGTCCAGGGTTTCTCGGGTTCGGATCCTGGGTGCGGACATGGCACCGCTCATCAAACCACATGGAGGCGGCGTCCAGCATGCCACAACTACAAGGACCTGCAACTAAGATACACAACTATGTGTGGGGGGGTTTGGGGAGATAAAGCAGAAAAAAAAAGGTGATCAAATTGTTCTTTACTAGGTCAGGAAGTTGTGTAAATTTAGTTCAGTGGTATGATTTAAGGGCAGGAGCAGTAATTCTCTTGGACAAGTGGTATTGAATCAGAGGAGGTAACATTTTCAAACCACAAACATATAGCCACTTCCCATTCAGATGTATCCAAGGGTTGGGTAATGCTCTCTGATGTGGCTTAAAACTCAAATTTTAGTAGCCACAACATCATCTGGGACCTTGTCAGAAATGCTGATTATAGAGCTCCAACCCAGATCTCAGAAATTCTGGGTGTGGGATCCAGCCATATGCATTTTAACAAGCCCTACTTTTGATTCTGGTTGGTTTGTGTGTGTAAGGGGAGTTCTTAGGGGAGGATGGATGGAGTGGGACTATCTGATTCTTCAGTCAAGGAACTTCAATTTTATCTTCTCAGGAAAGAAATAGTTGAGTAGGTCCTTTGAAAATACTGTTTCAGGTCACAATAAAAATCATTTAAAATAAATTTCTATTTCAATTTTATGTATATTTCTTAAATTCTAAATAAATCATATATCTGATGTAATAAATGACATTTTATATATATATATATATATATGTTTGTTTCATGGATCTCCTTACTTCTACATTTGCCTCTCTACATTTATTTTCTAAAAAAGCTAATCATTTGAAAACATAAATCTCCTGTTCTAACCTATCCAAAAGGTTCATATTATCTTCAGAAGAAAACACAAACTCTTACCATGATCTACAGGGCTCTACATAATCTAGCCTAAGGAACCTACTTCTTATATTGCCTTTCCCTTCCTTAGTCTACTCTTCCCACAGTGAATTCTGTTCTATTTTTTTCTCTTGAGGACATTTACACGTGCTTTTCCCTCTGCCTGGAAGGCAAAGCCATAGTAAAGATTCACAGAAAATAAACCTGAATGTTTAGCATTCCTTGTGAAAGGAGAAATAAATGACATAAATAGGAAAAATAAATCTGTCAATGATAACTCCATATACATAAAAAGTAGCTGCCTTGTTTGTTTCTACATAAATGCGTACACATGGAAGGAGACAGGGAGAGAGACGAGGAAAGAATCCCCCACGGCAAACATGCCTCCTCCTATAAAGACCATGAGAACAGTTAGATGACAAAAAGGCACCTCAACAACCCCCGCTTTTTCTGGGGAATGGCTGGCCACACAAAAACGTACACCTCTAAAATTGAACAATCCATCCTCTTTTGAAATGTCCCCACGTTGCTCACTTTCCCCCTTGCAGCCAATCAAGGAATGTCAAAAGTATCTGAAGACCATTGAGAAAGTCTTCCCCACTTAAAAAATTTCCACCTTAATAGAATGCTTATAAATCAGAGATGATCCCAGTATTTTCTCTTTTTATTGTTTAAAGTGTATCCCCCTTTCTAATATCCTTGAACTTCTGCTTAAATAAAAGTAAAGGCAGATAAGTTCCCTTGCAACAACTTTATGAATAAACAGCCATTGTTAGTTTTGTCTCAGATTTAGTTTTGTGTTTCAGATGGAGTATAAATTAATAAATGAAATATACATTCAATTTGACTAAAGCTAGTACTAGAATTCTGTCAACCCTTTGTAACAGAATGGCATTGCCATTGTTCAGCTTGATTTCTCAAAATTTCCTCAGAATGTTTTGATGTCATGGAGATAGTCACATAAAAATTGCTTATATACACAAACAAATGTTGTGTGTATGCATGTGTACACACATGTGCATGTGTCCACATATGTATTTGAGTGTATAGTTGAGAATGTTATAAACAGATAGTTAAAATCAAACAATTGAAAATTAAACCTAATTATTTGTATAAAACTAACTTAAAAAAAGTCAATGAGTGCACCAAATTCAAAAGAGGTAAATATCCAGGTATCTTAACTCTTGCTACCTATATCAGTCCATGACTACAGAATAAGATTACACTTTTTTATGTAAAGGAAATGTCATGAGTCACCACCACCATCTTTTACTGGGGATCCCAGTTATTTTTGAAACTTTTTCAGATTATAGATTCATGATTCTCCTCCAGTCTCTCCTTTCTTGCCATTCTACTTGTTCCCTGTCAATGACTCTCAGAGTTTCGGTGCTTGGCTGAGTACATCTGTCTTGAGCTGATAATCTCTACTCTATAACCTCAATCTATTCTCAGGTATGAAGTAATACTCATCACTGGGCTATTTCTCCCAAAATGTAAAACAAGCCTACTTATTTAAATTTTCTTTTAAGTCATGAAATTTAGTTATGAGCACGTATTAAGGTTTTATTTCAAACTTGCTGCAAAGGAAGAGGCCAAATCCAGCCCAATGCAAAGATTGTTATTTTGTTAGAGACCTTGATGAAAAAAAAGAGTGGAAGAACAAAATAACTGATAAAACACTGTTAGACTTTTCATGGAGAGTAAGATGGCAATTAGTCGGGTGAACAGAGAACTAACTTATCTGAAATTTTTAATATTATGTAGTTTCAGTGCTACACTGGTAAATTTTAACAACCATCTTTGAAAAAGAAGGGATGTGGCTACTGGGAAGCCCTGGTTTGTGGAGTTTGCTGATTTTGGTTATGTAAATTCTCCCACCATGCCTGATTTCAAGCTACCAACATAAAGTCACCGAATACGGAACTGAGACGAGGTGATAACAGTCAGCTCTCTGGTATCAGCGATGTCTAGCACAACAGTCTATCAATAAATTACTTAAGCATCTCATTAGGAAACTTTTTTTTTCGTGAGAGAGGTTATTAGTTACATCACACAAAAATGTTCTGTTCCAGATCTGATTTGGGGCAATATTTTCTTAACAGCTCTAATTTCCTATTATCCTGCTGAGACCATGCTATAATGTTAACAACATGGGATAATGAAATCGTTGGAAAGAAGAAGTTTTCCTCTAACAACTTAAGTCCAAAATGGTTGGGGGCCTGTGAATTAACTGACAATAATATTAGCAGAAAAAAGAAAAACTTTATTTTTATGTATGTGTGTACACACAAGAGTACTCAGTGACAATCAGCCTCAGTGACCTCTGTGGAAAGACTAAAGCTCTTTTTATTAATTTCTCCTTTTATCTATATTATTTGTTTCCTTCTACTTTCCTTGGTTTTGCAGAAGTGTTCTTTTTTTGGCTTTTGGAATTAAACATTTAATTCACTTAGTTTCAATATTGCTTAATCTTTACTTTTTCCCCCTTTTGCAGCTGTGACAAAATAAACATAAACTTTACTGTCAACCGTTTTTAAGTATACAGTTCAGTGGCATGAAGTACCTTCACATTTATGAGCAATCATCACCACTATCCATCTCCAGACTCTCTTCATTTTGAAAACTGAAATTCCGTACCCATTAATTTCCCATTCAGCTATACTAGGTACCTCAAATAAGTCAAGTCGTACAGTATTTCTCCTTTTATCTGGCTTGCTTCACTTAGTACACTGTTCTCAAAGTTCAACCGTGTTGAAGTAGTAGGAGTAGGTAGTAGGAGTCAGAATTCTCTTCATTTTCAAGGCTGAATAATCTTCCATTGTTTGTATATACTACATTTTGTTTAGCAGTTCACCTCTCAATAGACACGTGGATTGGTTCTGCCTTTTGGTCATTATGAATAGTGCTGCTATGAACATGGGTGTACAAATATTTCTAAGTCCTTGCTTTCAATTCTCTTGGGTATATTCCCAGAAAGGAAATTGCTGGATCATATGGTAATTCTATTCTTAATTTTTTTGAGTAACTGCCAAACTGCTTTCCATAGCAGCTGCACATTTTACATTCCCACCAACAGTGCACAAGGTTTCCAATTTTTATTCTCTTAGCCGATAAATGAATTGAAAAAATTTTCTCCCACTCGATGGATTGCCTTTTCACTCTGTTGAGTATTTTCTTTCATGCACAGAATTTTTTTTGTTTTTTTAAATTTTGATATAGTTCAATTTACCTATTTTTTTTCCTTTTGTTGCCTGTGCTTTTGGTGTCATATCAAAGAAATCATTGCCTAACCCAATGTCATGAGGTTTTTCCCCTATGTTTCCTTCCGAGTTTCATAGTTTTAGATCCCATGTTAAATAAGTCTTTAATCCACTTTGAGCTAACAATTGTATGTAGTATAAGAAAGGGTCCAACTTCATTCTTTTGCATGTGGATATTTAGTTTTCCCATTTGTTGAAAAGACCCTCATTTCCCCTTTGAATGGTCTTGGCACCTAAGTTGAAAATACCGTAAGTGACAGGGTTTATTGCTGTGCTCTATATTCTATTTCATTGTTCTATATGCCTGTCTTTATGCCAGTACCACACTGCTTTGATTATTGTAGCTTTGTAGTAAGCTTTGAAGCCAGGAAGTGTGAGATCTCTATGTTTTTCTTTTACAAGATCATTTTGGATATTTATGGTCCCTTCAGTTTCCATATGAATTTTAGGATGAATTTTTTGACTTCTGCAGAAATGTTGTTGGGATTTTGATAGGAATTGCATTGAATCTGCAGATCATATTAAGTCTTGCAATCCATGAACACAGAATGTCTTTCAATTTATTGGTGTCTTCTTTAATTTCTTCCATCAAAGTTTTATAGTTTTCAGTGCAATAGTCTTTCACCTCCTTGGTTAAATGTCTCCAAAATATTTTATTCTTTTTCATTTTATTGTAAATTTAATTGTTTTCTTAATTTCCTTTTTCTGATCATTCACTTTTGGAGTATAGTAATGCAAATGGTTTTTGCGTGTTGATTTTGTATCCTGTAACTCTGCTGAATTTGTTTATTCTGGCAGGTTTTTTTTTTTTATTTTGGTGAAATCTCTAGGATGTTATACATATGAGATCATCATCTGTGAACAGAAATAATTTTGCTTCTTCCTTTTTAATATGGATGACTTCTATTTCTTTTTCTTGCCTTATTTCTTTGCCTAGGATTTCTGGTACTATGTTGAATAGAAATGGTGAAAGTGGCCATTCTTGGCTTGTTTCTGATCTTAGAGGAAAAGCTTTTAGTATTTCACTGTTGATTATGATGTTAGCTGTGGGCTTTTAATATGGTCTTTTTTAATGTCAATGTAGTTTCCTAGTTTGTTAAGTGCTTTTCATCATGAAAGCATGTTGAATTTTGCCAAATCCTTTTTCTGAAGCTATTGGATGATTACACGTTTTGTTTTCCTTATTCTGCTAATGTCATGTATTACAGTTGTATTACAATTGATTGATTTCTGTATATTGAACCATCCTAGCATTCAGAAACTAGTTCCACTTGATCATGCTTTTTAATTCTTTTAATTTGCTGATGAATTCTGTTTGTTAGTATTTTGTTGAGGACTTTTACACTAATACTCATCAGGGATATTTTTCTGTAGCTTCCTTTTCTTGTACTATTATTGTCTGGCTTTGGTATATAGATAATGCTGGCTACATAGAATAAGTTTGGAAGTGTTCCATTCTCTTAAATTTTTGGAAGAGTTTGAGGAAGAGAGGTGTCAATTTTTCTTTAAATGTTTGGTAGAATTCACCAGTTATGTCATCTTTTCCTGGGTTTTCCTTTATTGGGAGATTTTTGA
Organism: Equus caballus; assembly: GCF_041296265.1. Classification (NCBI taxonomy): domain Eukaryota; kingdom Metazoa; phylum Chordata; class Mammalia; order Perissodactyla; family Equidae; genus Equus; species Equus caballus. Next base: position 83,820,378 of record NC_091715.1, read on the forward strand.
TTACTGATTTTAATCTCCTTATAAGTTTTATATCTCTGTACCAATTTTTGATTCTTCATGATTAAGTCTAGGTAGGTTATATGTTTTTAGGAAGTTGTCCATTTCATCTAGGTTATTAAATTTATCATACATTTGATCACAGTACTCTCTTGTAAAAATTTTATATCTGTACAATTGGTAGTAAAGTTCCATCTTGTATTTCTACTTTCTTGTTGTTGTTATTTGAGTTTTTCTCTCTTTGTTTCTTAGTCACTCTAGCTAAAGGTTTATCAATTTTCTTGATCTTTCCAAATAACCATGTCTTAGATTTGTTGATTTTCTCTGTTATTCTATTATCTATTTTGTTTATCTCTGTTCTAATCTTTTTTTTTCTTAATTCTTCTAGCTTTCATAGATTTCAGTTTAGTTGAGTATTACTTTTTTTTTTAAGTGAAGAAGATTGGCCCTGAGCTGACTTCTGTTGCCAATCTTCCCCTTTTTGCTTGAATAAGATTGTTGCTGAGCTAACATCTATGCCAGTCTTCGTCTACTTTTTATATATAGGATGCTGCCACAGCATGGCTTGATGAGTGTTGTGCAGATCTGCATCTGGGATCCAAACCTGCAAACCCCAGGTCACCAAAGTGGAGCACGTGAACTTAACCACTACACCACTGGGCCAGCCTTCATCTTCTTGGTTCTTTTTTAAGTCTTTTCATTTTCATGTCTGTTATCAATGCTTCAATATATAACATTCTGTAATGATTTGTGACAGGTGAATACCAACAACTTTTTAAAATATCCAGTGTCAATATCTTCTTGTAAATATAGATTTTCCCTAAACAAAAACAAAACAGGCAAACAATTTCAGGAGATAGTGATACCATCAGCATGATTCATCCAAATTGCAAAAATGACAATATTTAAAATCAGGCACATTATTTTGCTGCTTCGTAACACTTCTTTTTTAAACTTCTACAAATTTGTCAATGTAAAAAGAGTCCTAAAAAACTTCTTGATGACATTAAATTACAAAATTCACTTTGTAAAGTAGGGAATTATTTCTCCAATTTTGCTTTTAAGCTTTTTTTTCATCTGTTAAAAATATGATAAAAAGTGTGTTGAGAGAGGTGGAGAAAAAGGAGCTTGCATTTGATGGATACGACATGTCTGAAAATACTTCCAGAATGTAAAGGAAAAACTTAAAGAGCAAGAGTATGTTGTAAATAAGAGTCTTTCAGCAAGATAAATAAATGAGCAGTTCTTGCATCAGTTGGACCCACAGGACAGTGGTCTTCTTGGAGAATGCTTGTTTATATACTATTCTGTGAGATAGAGTTGGCTACCTCCAATGACTCATGTTTTACTAAAACCATAACAATCCATGTACTCTTCTAAAAGCTCATCCACTCTATCATTTAGATATCCAAACTTCAGTATGTGTTTATTCTGGAGTGTCTAGATGGAACACTATCTGCCAATCTTAAGTTTCCTTGGGAGTCTCCCAGCAGAATTATGTTAGTATTATCTTTTATTTGATTGAAATATCCTATTTTTTCATGGCACCATCATCATTTTGTTAATTATATGAAATAGTTCTTTAAATCCTTTGAGAATCCCATTTTCATAAAAATCCATGAAGTTGAGGCTACTTTGACATCTGGATGATAAATACCACCTTGATGGATACCATCTATAACATATCACCAATACCAGCTGAAAATATAAATATAGGGATACTGTTTTCTTAGAACTTATCAAAGAAAATTTCACATCTTTCTTTGAGCATAATGTCAGATTCTGCTGTCATTTCTTTAAGCTTAGATTTTGGTAAAGTCTTTTCAAAAAGAAAATCATGTGATTTAGTATACCCTTCTATCATACAAGGGTACTTCCCTTCTAAAGTTAGATTAAGATCAATTTTAATAGCATAATGTTTTTTTATTTAGCTTCAGTAACATTTTTTGACATTCATTTGTAACCAGCTTACAGTTGTCAATGATATTGTGTCATGTTGAGCATCTTTTTCCTAAGGAAAATCTACATAGTATCATATAAAAGTCTGTTAGTATCTGAAATTTGGCAGCTCCTCCTTTGATAAGACCACAGAGATTTTCTTCTAGTCTTGTAGGGTTCTTGGTGAGAACTAAACTTTGTGGGATTCTGTCATCAATATCACATGTACAGTAGAATCTTGATTAGTCATTTTTTTGGTTATCCAACCTTCATTAAGACACTCTGAGTTTTGTCCTTGAATTTGTGCCAGAACCTAGGCCACCAAAGTGGAGTGCACCAAACTTAACCACTAGCCTACAGGACTGCCCCTTCCCTCAGCTTTTGTTTATCTGGAAATGTCTTAATTTCTCCCTCATTTTTGAAGGATACTTTTCTGGATATAGGAGTCTTATTTAACAGGTTTTTCTTTCAACACTTTAAATATATCATCACAGTGCCTTCTTGTGTGCAAGGTTTCTGGTGAGAAATCTGCTTATATTCTTACACAGGACCTCTTGTACATGATGTTAGTTTTCTCTTGCTGCTTTGAAGATTCTCTCTTTGTCTTTGACTTTCCACAGTTTGATTATAGTGTGTCTCAGTGAGAGTCCCTTTGGGTTTATCCCACCTCAAGTTTGTTGAGCTTCTAGTATTTGTATGATCTCCAGCACCTAGTCTAAGACTTGACACACAGTAGACATACAATTAATATTTGTGAGATTAATAAATCACTTAGTGGCCTTTGTGCACAGGAAATACACAAAACCATGCCAGCTAGTATTTTTCCTTTTGGTATGGTTTCCAGGAAGCTAAAATATCACCTTTAAAGCTTAATCACAGGAATTATATCACCCTCCTAGAAATAGTATATTTGAATTCTCTCTTTTGATCCTGATGTTATGTTCCTAACTTATTGACCCACAAAACCTGTTTTGGAATGAGATGGTTAGGTGTATGCATGTGTGTGTTTGTGCATGCATGCATGTATGTGTGCACATATGTATGGGTACAAAGACAAATCAGTATAAAAATGCAATGTGTTGAGAGATCAGCAAGAATCAGAGACGTCATCCTAGTCAATCCATGACTGATGGTGGTGATGATTAAGCTAGTATCTCACCAAGATGACATTACCCTCTTTTTCATCTCTGTATCTTCTTATTTTAACCCTCTCATAGTCCTTGTGACTCATCTGTGGAGGACTGCAAAGCGATTGTGTAAAGAACTTTGTCTTTTGATTCTGTGTCATGTCTGTGGGCTGTTGATTAATGCCACTCAACACATAGAACTTATTGTCTTTTTTAGCATTCTTTTCTTGTGAAATATAAAAATTCAAACAAGTTCTAAAAAACAAAAGGATACAGCAAAATCAATATTTAGAAAGCAAGCATAAACACTACCAGGTTAAGAAGTAGAACATTAGTATTTGTTGTGTATACCACACATTGGATACTGTCTAATGATGTATTTTTGGTATTTGGTATTTGACTTTTAATGTATATGTGTGTGTGTGCATATATATATATATATATATATATTATACTGTCTGTAGACTATGTACCAAAAACCTACAGCAAACATTATACTTAATGATAAGAAACTCAAAACATCTCCACTAAGATCAGGCACAAGGAAAGGACGTATCCTCTTACTACTTTTCAACATCTTACTGGATGTCCTTGCTAATACAACAAGGCAAAAAAAGGAAATATATATATATATATATATATATAGTCTCCTCAGTTAGTAAGTTCCTTGAGAACAGAAGTCATACCTTATATTTCTTTTTACCTCTCACAATCCTAGTGCAGTGTCCTAGATATGTAGGTGTTAAATGTACTTTACATGATTAAGCATTTTATATTAACTCTGTGACTCTGAGAAGACCACTGAGGACTAATTTTAAAAAACAATAATTAGTTGAGGAAATAGAAAATTATATCACTTGTCTAAATTTGCATGTCCAAATCAGGCTATAAGGACAACTAGTATGTCATGATGCGGACTGTAAGTCCAGCCCTCTCTTGAGTTTTGGCTCTTGCCCAATGTATAAAATCAGTCTAAGACTATTTCAGTAGCCTTCTAACTAATCTTCCTGTCTTTAGTCTTGCCCTCATTCAATCAGTTCTTTATATGATGACTCAAGTGATCTGTGTAAACAGATTACACTGTGTCATGCCACTGCTCAGTAACTATTCATACAATGGTTCTCAGGTTTTGATGTGCCTCAGAACCACATGGAAAGTTTGTTACAAACCCATATTTCTTCTGTCATACAGAGATTCTGATTCAGCAGTTATGAGAGGGGATCTAGGATTTTACGTTCGTAAGAAGCACTACAGGTGACACTGATGCAGCTGAATAAGGTACTACCAATTAAGAAACACAGCTTCAAAGACTTTATTCTCTATGGATTGCAATTCAGCGTCCTTAGCAAGGCACACAAAGCTCCTACTGGGTAACCTTTTTTAACATGGACTCTATTCCCTCTGTGCCATTCTACTCCCATGTCACTCACACTATCATTTCTTGCTTGAACTGCTGCAACAGTGTGATGACTCCCAAATGCAAATTGCATTAATTGCCCTCCACTCCAATTTTTTTCCCAAGGTGGATCCAGAAAAATCTTTCAAAAGTGAAAATACGTTCATGTCATTCTCCTACTTAAATCCTTTCCATAGCCCTTCATGTCCTGAGAAATAGTTTCTCCAACTGGTTCAGGTATCACAGAATCTGGATGTCATGGTGGTCTTTCCAGAATGCCATGAAATAATTGATATATTAAATTGCACCATAGGAAATAAAACATTTTTCAAAAGAACTCTTATTCCAAGATCCATTCATGATAAAAATTCTCAATAAACTAGGGTTAGAGGGAAAATTTCTAAACTTGATAAAGACTATCTACAAAAAACCTACAGCAAACATTATACTTACTGATAAGAAACTCTAAGCATTGCCACTAAGATCAGGTACAAAAAAAGGATGTGCCCTCTTACTACTACTTTACAACATCTTGCTGGATGTCCCTGATAATGTAATAAGGCAAAGAAAGGATATATAGATTTGGAACGAAGACATAAAACTGTCTTTTTTTGCATATGACCTGATTGTCAATGTACAAAATATGAAAGAATCAAGGGAAAAAAAACCTCTCAGAACCAAGAAGCTATTAAAGCAAGGTTGCAGGATAAAATGTTAATATATAAAAGCCAATCGCTTTCCTATATATCAGCAATAAATAAGTGGAATTTAAAATAAAAAGCACAGTGCTATTTACATTAGCACCCAAAAAAATGAAATACTTAAGTATAAATCTAGCAAAATATGAACAAAATCTATATAAGGAAAACGAAAAACTCTGATGAGAGAAATCAAATAAGAACTAAGTAAATGAAGAGATATTCTATGTTCATGGACGGGAAAACTCAATTTTCTCAAGATGTCAGTTCTTCTCAACTTGATCTATATAATCAATGCAATTCCAATCAAAATCCCATAAAATTATTTTATGCTTATAGCCAAATTGATTCTAGTCTTTATAGGGAGAAGCAAAAGACCCAGAATAGCCAAGAAAATATTGAAGGCGAAGAACAACATTGGATGACTGACACAACCTGACTTTGAGACTCACTATAAAGCTACAGTCATCAAGACAGTGTGCTATTGGTGAAAGAAAAGACAAATAGATCAAAGAAACAGAATAGAGAGCCCAGAAGTAGACCCAAATAAATATAGTCAACTGATCTTTGACAAAAGAGCAAAGGCAATACAGTGGAGCAAAGATAGTCTTTTCAACAAAATGGTGATGGAACAACTGGACATTCACATGCAAAAAAAATGAATCCAGACACAGACTTTATACTTTTTACAACAATTGACTTAAAATGTATCACACTCCTGGATGTAAAGTGCAAAATTTAAAACTCTTAGCATAGAACATAAGAGAAAACCTAGATGACCTTGGGTATGGTGGTAAATTTTTAGACAAAACATCAAAGGTACAATGCATGAAAAAATAACTGATAATCTGGACTTCATTAAAAATGTCTGCTTTGTGAAAGAAAATGTGAAAATACTGAGAAGACGAGCCACACACTAGGAGAAAATCTCTGCAAAAGACACATCTAATCATGAACTGTTAGTAAAAACATACAAGGAACTCTTAAAACTCAACATGAAGAAAACAAATAACTCGATGTAAAAATTAGGTCATATACCTTAGAAGACAACTCACCAAAGAAAATATAAATGTGTCAAATAAGCATATGGAGAGATGCACCACATCAACATCAGGGAAATTCAAATTAAAACAATGAGATACCACCATATGTCTATTAGAATGGTCAAAACACAAAACACTGGCAACACCAAATCCTGGTGAGAATGTGGAACAAGAAGAACTCTCATTCATTGCTGGTGGGAGTGGAAAATGATCCAGTCATATTGGATGAGTTTAATACTTTCTTACAAAGCTAAACATACTCTTACCTCACGACCTAGCAATCACACTCTTTGATATTTACCCAATGGAATTGAAAGTATGTTCACACAAAATTCTGCACACAATGTTTATAGAAACTTTATTCATAATTGCCAAAGCATGGACACAACCAAATTGTCCTTCAGTAAGTGAATGGATAAATAAAGAGTGGTACATTCAGATGATGGAATATTATTCAATGCTGAAAATAAATGAGCTATCAAGCCATGAAAAGACACAGAGGAACTTTAAATGAATATTACTAAGTGAAAGAAGCCAATTTGAAAAGGCTACATGCTATGTGATTCCAGCTTTATGACATTTGGGAAAAGCAAAACTATGGAGACAGTAAAAAGATCAGTGTCTGCTGGGAGTTGTGGGGAAAAGAGGGAGAAAGACGAATAGGCAGAGCACAGACATTTTTTAGGTCAGTGAATACTCTGTATGATACTATAATGATCAATACGTGTCATTATATATTTGTCCAAACCCATAGCACGTACACCGGGAGTGAACGCTAAGGTAAACTACAGACTTTGGATGATATGATCTTTCAATGTCGGCTCATCAAGTTTAAAAAACGTACCCTCTGATGACAGGTGTTAATGGAAGGGGCTATGCATATGTGGGAACAAGGAGCATAGGGAAAATCGAAGTACCTTTCTCTCAATTTTGTTGTGAATTTAAAATTGCTCTAAAAAATAGTCTCAAATTTTAAAAATCTGATGGCAAAAGAAAAAATGAACACTTATGCTAGCAGAAAATATGTCTGCATTATGTGTGCAACATAAAATCATAGCCACAAACACAAATATTCATGAAAAAATAATTTAATTAAGAAGAAATAATAAAATTTAGTTTAAATACAGAACATGTAATATTACATGAGTCTGCATATGTAACAGGCCACCAGTGTAACCATGAGATCTCTGAATTCACTTCCATGTAGAGTACACTAAACCTGTATCCCAGTTCAACCTTTCCAACTACTCTTGGTGTGCCATTATTTTGTGCACATTTTTCTGGCAGCTTTTAAGGAGTGTGCAACAAAACTTTTTTCTTTCTTTATTTCCTTCTCTTTCTTTCTTCCTTCCCTCCTCCTTTCCTTTCTTCCTTCTTTCCTTCCTTCCTTTCTCTTCCTATGGATATTCTTTACCATATTAAAACCCCTAATAAGTCCAACAGTAAGTAAAACTATTTAATGTTATACAACAAGGCTAGTTAACACTTATTCATATACTAAGCACTTGTCATGCAATATAATATTTGATGTTTATGAATCACAAATTTCATTCTAAATGCTATCAAGTAAGTATATTGAAATGAGTATCTTATCTAATGAGTGAACATAAAGCTTGCTTTGGCATCTACGCTTCAATAATGTTTGGTTTTACTTTGCTTGACATTTACATTTTCTTTCTGGATCTGTTGGAAATTTTGTTGCTTGGAGAAAAATACTGAAATGAAAGCCTAATATTAGTACTTATCATTTAAACAGACAAATTATTACAGTGTAAAAACAGTCATTTTTTGTACATGAAATAAGATTCATGGAGAGAATATGTCTAAAATTAAATTATGTACAGAATGAAAATATGTCTACAGTGAAGAGCTCAAGGAGAAATAATCAGGTTTGTTCTGCTCATAATAGAAGAACTGAGTAAAAATGATCTGCAAGTAATGTCCAAACTTTTCAATAATTATTTTATTTTATGGGAGATCTTATAGGCTACAATAATATTTGTTTTTTAATAACTTTTATTTTTTTTGGATGTGCATCATATTTCAAATTCTGGATACATTACATCATGTTCACCACCCGAACACTAATTATAGTGCATCCCCTCACATGTGACCCTAATCACCCCTTTTGCCTTCCCCCCTCCCCCCTTCTCCAACGGTAACCACCAGTCCAATCTCCAATGCTATGTGGGTTTTTTTTGTCGTTTTTATCTTCTACTTATGAGTGAGATCATATGGTATTTGACTTTCTCCCTCTGACTTATTTCACTCAGCATAATACCCTCAAGGTCCATCCATGTTGTCACAAATGGCTAGATTTCGTCATTTCTTATGGCTGAGTAGTAGTCCATCATGTATAAATACCACATCTTCTTTATCCATTCGTCCCTTGACGGGCACCTATGTTGCTTCCAAGTTTTGGCTATGGTGTATAATGCCGCAATGAACATAGGGGTGCAAGTATCTTTACGCCTTTGTGTTTTCAAGTTCTTTGGATAAATACCCAGCAGTGGAATAGCTGGACCATATGGTAGATCTATCCTTAATTTTCTGAGGATACTCCAAACTGCTTTCCATAGTGGCTGCACCAGTTTGCACTCCACCAGCAGTGAACAAGGGTTCCCTTCTCTCCACACCCTCTCCAGCATTTGTTGTTTCCTGTCTTGTTAATTATAGCCATTCTGACAGGAGTGAGGTGATACCTCATTGTAGTTTTGATTTGCATTTCCCTGATAGCTAATGATGTTGAGCATCTTTTCATATGCCTGTTGGCCACCTGTATTTCTTCTTTGGAGAAATCTCTGTTCAGATCTTTTGCCCATTTTCTAATTGGATTGTTGGTTTTTTTGTTGTTGAGCTGTATGAGTTCTTTGTACATTTTGGATATTAACCCCTTATCTGATATGTGGTTTGCAAATATCTTCTCCCAGTTGTTAGGTTGTCTTTTCATTTTGTTGATGTTTCCTTTGCTGTGCAGAAACTTTTTAGTTTGATGTAGTCCCATTTGTTCACTTTTTCTTTTGTTTCCCTTGCCCAGTCAGACATGGGACTTGAAAATATGCTGCTCAGACCAATGTCATAGAGCATACTGCCTATGTTTTCTTCTAGAACTCTCATGGTTTCGGGTCTTACATTCTATGCTACAATAATATTAATGAACTGGAATACTCACAAAAGTCTCCAAACTTATTGGACACAAATATCAAAGGTCTGCTGAAATTACCATTTCCTTATTTCAAATATGAAGGAGCTACATAGAGAGTTATAAATATCTAAAATAAGAACAGAACAAAATTCTATGGAAAAACACATGAAAAGAATTACTATTTCCTAAGTTCATATTTAAATAGAATATTTTTCTGTTTTCTCAGCATAATTAATTTTATATTGTTCCTGTGTAGAATGCTACCTTATCTAAATATTTATGATGCTGCAATAATTTCCAATTGATAAAAATTGATATCATATACTAAGAAATATGCCTGTGCAATTTGAAATTGAAGAGAATACATGATATAAAGATATATATTTTCAAAACTTTCTTATACATATTAATAGCATCAGAAATAACGTATTAAAGTTTCACATCAGGGAAATATAAGTTTAAATGGTATACACAAAAAGTACGCTCTAAAAAACACAATGAAAATTTAATATGTTCCACAAAATGACATCTCACATTCGTTCAGGCAACAAAGCGTTCCCCTACCATTTTTGCACCTGTCATTTCAAATAACACCATAATTTTGAATTAAAATACAATGTGTCTTTCTTCAAGTCAGAAAATAAATCAGTCACTTTCAGTTGACACACGGTAGGGGTATTTTTACAAAAGAAAGAATGATGAATCATGAGTCTAGAAACATAAACAGCATGGGGGCTTCAGGTGGTGATAAGAAAGAGAGAGTGAGATATCAATGTCCTGAATTTATTTCCATTTCCTTTATAGATAGTATTGTAAGGAAAGGAAAAGTTATTCACAGAAAGCACTAAATGGAATGACGCTTTTGCAACTCTGAGTTGATTACTACAAAGAGAAGAACTATTATATGTGTTAAAGATGAAAAACTTCTATGGAACAAAGTGCTCACCGTTTCTCTTCTCATATTTAGTGAACATCAGCATCCTGCACAGAGCTTTGTTACAGCTGCCACTTTAAGCCAATGCAAAATACCGTATTATTTATATAATATAACAGAGCTTGCCATATGTATGCCTATGATCAGACTTTGGATTTCTGGAATTTTATTAAAAATTCCTAGCCGAATAAAATTTCAGCATCTATTTATATCACATCATTTCACTACAGTTCAATTAGCAAGCATTTTTCAAACCTTTCCAGCAGATAGGAATTGTTTGTGTCTGTGTGTGCAAGTGTGTATTCTCTTTTCAATAATATGAAAATTTTTTAAATAAGAAAAGAGTTTTACATCTCAAAGAACTATAAAAAGAACAAACTAAGCCCAAAACTAGCAGAAAAAAGGAAGCAGCAAAGAACAGAGCAGAAATAAATGAAATTGACATCAGAAAAACAATGAAAAAAATCAACGAAACTAAGAGATGGTTTTTCATAAAGATAAACAAAACTAACAAACCTTTACCTAGACTAAGAAGAAAAGAGAGGAGGATCACGCAAACAAAAAATGAAAGAGAAGACATTACAACTGATACAATTCAAGTACATAGGATCATGAGAGATTGTGAACAATTATATTTCAACAAATTGGATAACCTAGAAGAAATGGATAAGTACTGAGAAAAATACAACCTACCAAGACTCACTCAGGAAGAAATAGAAAATCTGAACAGACCAATAATGAGAAAGAAGACTGGATAAGTAATCAAAAAACTGAACACAGAAAAACTCAGGACCAGATGATTTCACCGGTAAATTCTACCAAACATTTAAAGAAGAATTAATGCCAATCATTCTCAAAATCTTTCAAAAAATTGAAGATGAGGGAACACTTCCAAACTCATTTTATGAGGCCAGCATTACCTTAATACCAAAGCCAGATAAAGACACTACAAGTAAAGAAAATTATAGGTCAATATTTCTGGTGAATATAAATGCAAAAGTTCTAAACAAAATATTAGCAAAACAAATTCAACAACATATTAAAAGGATTATACACCAAGATCAAGTGGAATTTATCCCTGGGGTGCAAGGAGGGTTCAACATATGCAAATCAATAAATGCAATGTACTACGTTAATAAGATGAAACAAAAATTACATGATCATCTCAATAGATGCATAAAAAGCATTTGACAAAATATAAAATCTTTTCATGATAAAAATCCTCAACAAATTGCTTATAGAAGGAACATAGTTCGACTTAATAAGGGCCATATAAGACAAACCCATAGCTAAGAGACCCAATGGTGAAAAACTAAGTTATTCCTCTAAAATCAGTAAGAAAACAGCTGTGTCCATTCTCATCACCCTTATTCAACATAGTACTGGAAGTCCTAGTCAGAGCAATTAGGCATAACAAAGATATAAAAGGCATCCAAACAAAAAGGGACGAAGTGAATTTTCCATTATTTGCAGATTATATGATCTTATATATAGAAAATCCTGAAGATTCAATCTAAAAACTGTTTTTGATCAAATCAAACTGGATTTGAATCAATAAATCCAGTAAGTTGCAGGATATAAAATTAGCATACAGAATATCAGTTGTGTTTCTATATGTTAACAACAAAACATCTGAAAAAGAAATAAGGAAAACTATCCCATTTACAATATCACCAAAAACAATTAAATACTTAGAAATGAATTTAATCAAGGAAGTGAAAGATCTATACAATGAAAACTACAAGACTTTGATGAAAGAAATCGAAGGTAAGCAAATGGAAAGGTATCCTTGTGCTCATGGATCAGAAAAATTAATATTTTTAAAATGTCCGTATTACCCAAAACCATCTATAGATTCATTGCAATCCTTATCATTTTCCAGTGGCATTTTTTACGGAAATAGAAAAGCAGTCCTAAAATTATTATGGAAGCAAAATAGACCCTGAATAGCCAAAGCAATCTTGAAAAAGAAGAGCAAAGCTGGAGGCATAACACTTTCTGATTTCAAACTATGTATACTACAAAGCTACAATAACTAAAACAGTATGATACTGGAAGGAAAATAGACACATGCACCAATGAAATAGAATAGAGAGCTCAGAAATAAACCTCTGCATATACAGTCAACTAGTATTTGACAAGGAAGCCAAGAATGCTCAATGGGAAAAGGACAGTGTCTTCCACAAAAGATAAGGGGAAAACTGGATAACCACATGCAGAAAAATGAAACTGGACTCCTATCTTACACTCATCACAAAAATTGACTCAAAATGGATTAAATACTTAAACTTAAGACCTAATACCATCAAACTCCTGGATGAAACATAGGGAAAAATTTCCTTGACATTTGAGTTAAAAAAATTCATTTCAATCTGCCTCCTGTGTTTCTCCTTTACTTTCACACTACTATCATATTCACAGCCATTCTGACACCAGATGTATGGGTTTATTTCTCTATGCCAAACAATTTTGTGACACCAGGGGGCTATCCTACAACTTAACTCAACTCTGATACTGTCTACCTGGAGACAGCATCAGATCCCACAGGTTGTAGACTCAGTCCCATGAGACTGCCCCCCACTTCAGATGTCAATCACAAGTAGGATGTCCCCAAGTTACCCACAATTTTTGTCCAACTTGGCTATAAATGACCTCCTCCTCCTTGGGTTTGATTATTTGCTAGAATGGCTCACAGGACTCGGAGAAACACTTTTTACATTTACCAGTTTATTTAAGGATATGATAAAGGATACAGATGAACAGCCAAAAGAAGAGATACATGGGGCAAGGTCTGGGAGGGTCCTGGGAGGCGTGATCAATCATTAACTCCTTTTCCGGCCCCTCTCCTCTCTCTGGAGAAGGTGGAGTGGGGCTGAAATTCCAAACTGATAATCATGGCATGGTCTTTCTGGTGACCAGCCCCCATCAAAGGGCCATCCAAGAGCCCACCGAAAGTTGCCTCTTTAGAACAAAAGATGCTGCTATCGCCCACAAAATTACAAGGGTTTCAGAATCCCTGTGTCAGGAACTGGGGTCAAAGAACAAATATTAGAAAAAAAGATCCTCCTAGTCCTCTTATTTTGTCGGAAATTACAAGGGTGTCAGGAGCTCTGTGCCCGGAACCAGGGGTAGAGAATTAGATACTTTCTATTGTCTCACAACATAGTTCTTGACAATGACTTTTTCAGATATGACACCAAAAGCACAAACAACAATGCAAAAATCAGTAAGTGGGGCTACATCAAACAAAAAACTTCTGCACAGCAAAGGAAACCAACAAAGAAATGAAAAGGCAGCCTATGGAATGGGAAAAAATATTAGTAAACCACCAATCACATAAGGAGCAAATACCAAAATATGCAAGGAACTCATACAACTCAATACAGAAAAACCAATTTGATTTAAAAATGGGCCTTTTTCCAAAGAAAGTATCCAAATGGCCAACAGTATATGAAAAGATGCTCAACATAACTAATTATCAAGGAAATGCAAATCCAAACCACAATGAAATTTTACTTCACACCTGTTAGAATGACTGTTAACAAGAAGATAATAGATAAGTATTGGTCAGGATGTGGAGAAAATGGAAAACATTTTCACTGTTGATGGAATGCAAATTGGTTTAACCTCTATGGAAAACAGCCTGGAGATTCCTTAAAAAATTAAAAGTAGAAGTATCATATGATCCAACATTTCCACTTCTGGTATATATCTAAAGGAAATAGAATATCAAAGAGATATCCACATTCCCATATTTATTGTAGCATTATTCACAGCAGCCAAGATATGGAACCAACCAAAGTATTCAAGAGATGAATGAATAAAGAAGATGAATAAAGTATATATATATATATATACTCAATGGAATAATATTTAGCCATGAGAAGGAAAGACATCTTGCCATTTGCAAGAACATGGATGGACCTCAAGGACATTATGCTAAGTTAGAAGAGTCAGACAGAAAAAGACAGGTACTGTATATTACTTATATGGGGAATATAAAAACATCCAAATCCATAAAAACAGAGAGTAGAATGGTGGTTACTAGGGTCTGTGCCTTGCTGGAATTGGGGAGATGCTGTTTAAGTGGACAAGCTTGCAACTGGTGGATAAAGAAGTCCTGGAGACCTAATGCAAAACATAGTGATTATAACTAACAATACTGTATTATAATCTTTAAAGTTACCAAGAGACTAGATCTTAATTGTTCTCACAACAAAAAAGAAATGATAACTATGTGATATGATAGATGTGTGAGCTAATGCTATGATGATAATCATATTGCAGTATATAAATGTATCAAATCAACACTTTAAACTTACACAATTCTATATGTCAATTATATCTCAGTAAAGAAATAAAGCACACGTAATAATGATAGTTATGCGTGCTACCCACTATTTTAAAGAAGGCAAACAAAGGGAAATGACCCATATTTGAAAATTAATTAATTATCATGAAAGTGATATTAAGATAACGAATCAGTTAGTAAGCATGCTGAAGGAATAAAGAAAATGTTAAGGATAAGTTCATCAGAGATGTTTTGAAGGAGGCATCACTATGTCCATTATTTTGGAGGTAGTAAATTGGTATCTAAAGAACAGGTGGTAGTAATTTTAATTTCAACTTGCGATGCCAGATTATTCATGGCCTGAGACTTAATGTTGTGTGAGTTTGTCTGGGGAACTGTTAGCAAAATGGTGAATAGAAGTCCATTTGAGTAGAGGTGCTAAGGGTTATCCTAGGATATATATATATTTTATGGAAGAACAACTATGTGTGACTATCCTGATCAAATAACGAGCTTTTATTATCATTATTAGGGGGACATTATGAATATCTCATATTATTTACCACTTGACTTAATTTCTCAGCCTAAGTCCCTGTTAGACTTAGGTACAAATTCTCTAGAGTATAAGAATACTCTAAGCCTAAACTGGTAGTCATCTAACACTAAAAGTTCTATGAAATACTGGGATACAAGCAGAAATACGATGGTGTCACTCTGATACTTTGCATGCAAAAAAGAGGAACAGAGGCACTGTTCCTTAGTGCAACATGGGACACTGTGGGTTTTTCATCTTGAAGACTCCATTGCTTTAGGGCAGCAAGAGATAATGATGACCAACAGGTAGATGTTCATCAAAGAATTGAACAGAATCAATACACTGTAGAAATAGAGTTTCTTGTATTCATATTAGACAATTTTGTACACTCCAGAAGTATTTGTGGGACAATTCATAGGTTAATACTATACTGTGTGAATAGGTAGGATCAAAAGCCAGTGACATTTGGCTTCTTAATTTTCCTGTGGCCCTTATCTGTATATATAGGTTAATGAGGTCTGGATAAGATTTGATTGCACAAGAATAAAATACAATTTAGCTACCACAATTTTGTGTGTGTGTATGAGAGAGACTGAGTACATGCATGCACGAGAGTAAATTTTAGGAATTCATCTATGTTATCCCCAGAAGACATTAAAAAAGAAAAAGAGTCTGGAATCAGTTCTCAAATACTTTGCTACCCAAAGTGTGGTTCTCCAGCCAGCAACATTAACAGTACACGGAAGCTTGTTAAAAACAAAAAAAACTCAAGTTTTATCTCAAACTCCTGAATCAGGTTCTGTAATTTATCAAGATTTCCAAGTGATTTGTGTGTACATTAAATTTTGAGAAGCACTGCAAACACAATATAACTAGTCAAAAGTTTGTGTTTAATATAATAACCATGAACTCAACCTCCAGATTAGGAAAGGTTTAGTCATCACGTCAAAGGAGTGAAGAATAAGTGGAATAATTCAGAGAGACTTTGAAAGAGACAGCAGTCGGCCAATTATTAACGAAGAAATATGTGGTATATATAAAACATCAGATGAATCTTAATATAGTAATGCTTATTTTCTATTTAGTCAATTCATAATAATCTGAAATGTATGTGTCAGAATTACTACGGGTAGTTTTTGTGACTAGCTTTGATAAAATTATAAAAGATTGGTGGAAATATGAGTAAGCTTAATTAGGGACCACCATTTGAATCACTGACAATAAATGACTTATCTGGGTAAGGAGAGTGTGTCCTAACAGGGAACCTGACTCAGCCTGAATTAATTCTTTAGATTCTTCAGTACGATTGGTTCCATATGACATTTTAGCCTTCAGGGCATAAAAGTTATTTTCATTTACACTTCTCAGAAGAGTTGTTTTCACAAAATCTTACCAACTTACTTTCAGTTATTTTTATTATCTTTTTTTCTTCCAGGAAACTATATTCGCTGTCTTTAGAGTAAAAAAGGGGTACACACACAGAGCACACAGGTATGACATTTTGCTCATCCCTTAAAAACCTTCCAAATACCATTTGAATTCTGAACTTACTTGAAGAGTCAAACATCTTTTATAAAATGACAGAAGAGACTATTTCAATTATCTCTAAAGCCTGTCAGGAAATTATGGCATGGCCACAGTTCTGTCTTACTTCTTTTCCACAGGAATATGACAGTTTTAGATAGCTAAATCTCTTGAATTGTACAGCTGTTAAATGTAATTTAGTTATTTACTGCCTTTTCCAGAGAATTTGGTTGATGTTTTATTGAATTCACCAATTAGCATCTGCTTTATGGCTACTAGAATATAGTCATAAATAATCAGAGAATAGCTCTAAAATCGTAATAAAACATACCTGTGCCATCTTCAGCATTTTGTAATTATTTGTCATACCAATGACTAGCACCAAGAGAAAAGGAAGGGTTCACATTTTTTCTTGTCGTTTTAAAACGAAAAAATGTTTTATTTACAATAAAGGCAACACATTCATTTCATTTAATTCAGAAGCATAATTTTACCGCCATCATAATTGAGCGGAGAAGGATTTCCTCATAAAAGATTTACCCAAGGTCATTCCAAAAACTAGAAGACAGAGGCTTCATGTGAAAGAAAATATTTTCCTGTTTATTATAAGTTCCTGTTTATCATAACCACAGTGCAGGCTTGCAGCCTTTAGGATTTATGGTACCCCAAATTCAAGGGTGCCCTAATCCCCTATATTTATTGTGCTCTGATAATGAACTCAGGCTTGGGTTTGGAATCAGGATAATGACCTCAGCAGAGGGCAGTGGTAAAGCGTATAGTACTTTAAAAAAATATGAAAGAGTATCTATAACAATTTGCACTAAATTTTAAATTTGAATTTTAATAACAAGCTATTCTTTCAATCTCAGGAGTTAGCACTTCCGCAAACAAAGTAATTACTTTTCATTTCCATTACTTGTTGTGGTAGACACTTAAAAATGAAAGTCTGATAACTTTTAAGTTATAATCGAAATAAATATGTTGTGGTTTTGAGTCAGAAGGAAAGATTATTAAAATGCCATCTCTCAGTTTCAAATCCACCCGGCTATATTGTGTGTTCTGATGCTGTGGCTGACTCTGCAAATCCATTGCTTCATTGCCAGCGTGTTCCTTTATATTCACTGCTAATAAGGAGTGAGAGAGAGGGAGAGAGACAAAGAGAGAGACAGAGAGAGAGAGATTCTGAAGAGCTGCAGAAGGAAGAAGAGTAACACTTGTTTTGTTTCCAAATACCACAGCAATGTTTTCCACCCTGGCAGTGGCGTTGATTGTAGTAACATCAAATTGGCTCCAAGTTGCTGTTTTCACATTTCTGTAACCAGGCTTATTCCGCTCTTTCAGAGGTACCAGCACCAGCTAAGTATCAACCCATCCTCCACAGTCTAACCCCAGCTTCATGGGGACACTCCTCCAAGTTTCTAGGTTTTCATCATTTCAAACACTTCATTTCTGTTTCCTGAGCTGTGGGGATGGTAGCTACTCCCTGCAGTTGCTATCTTTATGACACCTCAGAGCCTTCTTTTACCTTTACTGTTTAATACCTGCTAGGATTTCTTTATATTATATTCTCTCTTAAAGGAATCAATATAGTATGTGTCTGCTAATTGGATGCTGACCAATATACAGAGCCTGTATTCCGGTATCTAGTTGCTTTCAGTGGTTCAAACAGAATTTAAAGCTACCAACAAACATTGGTTATGTTAATTCTTTCTGCAAGATATTATGCTAGTTATTAAAGAAGTTAAAACTTTCAATGAGTTTATGATTTGCTGACAAAAGTGACACTATGTCATAGTAGTTATGATAATCAACTTTGGAACCAGAGATTTTAATTTATTCTCATTTCTGCCACACATTTGCTGAGGTATTACCTTGAATGTCTATTATTATTTTTTAAAAGATAAGTGAGAACGTTAGGCATCATAGAACTAAAACAAATAAAGATTATAGGATCTTTAAAAAAGAAAAAGATCTGTGGTAAAGTGGATTACTGATTCCAAGCTTTTATTTCTCTGTAATGGGATTATATAATTGTACAATGTGACATGTAACTTTGCTCTCTCACTGGGGTTGGAGAATACTTCCCCAGCACATTGATATTGGGCTTAGCCAAGGGATTTGTATTGGCTAATGAGCTGTTAGCATATGAGATATGAGCAAAATCCTTAAATATGCTTACACAGTTTGGCTTGACTTCTTGCCTTCTTTCCTTTCACCATGACAAGAACATGTCCTTGGTAGTTGCTGGCCCAAGGAAGCTAAGAGACATATCAAGCAGATCTGAATTCAGTCTACAACCTGATTCCAAACCCAAAACTGAGTTCACTCCACAACCTGAATCCAGTACCACAACCTGAAACAGGGCTGGCTAGTCTGAAGAATAGCTACCCAGCTGAGCCCGCCCTATATCAGACAAGCAACAGACCTATGATTATGAGAATAAACATTTATTTTGGCAAGCCACTGAGTTTGGGAGTAGCTTGTTGCATAGCACTATATCTGTAATAGCTGAGTCACAAAGTCACTGTGCACTGGGGTTCTTGGAAATGTCACAAGTGGTAGAACTTAAATTAGCCAATGAATTTCAGGCAGGATCCACACTATATTTAACTCATTTTTTTTGCCTATGTATTTTCCATCTCCCCAGTTGCCAATAATCCTCTTATCAGTCAAGGAACTATTCTTATTCTTGGATATTGGAATAAGCTGTTAAATAAGAATAAAGAGAACAGATTATAAGTCCCCATTTTCCATCTGATTAAGTGAATGACTTTCTTCCTTCAGGCAAGTTACCTACTCACTCTGGACTTATATGACCAAAGAGTCTATACATGTTCTTTTCTCGTACAAGTTTCTTTTCCTTTAAAAAAATATTAGAAGTGGAAATTTATTCAAAATAAAGCTTACTTGAAAATTTAATGTATAACAGATTTTAAAAAGTAGTGTTCTGTTTGAAGCAGATGTGGGGGCCAGTTCCAACTGAAACATAGATTTCAGGAATGATACATAGACTTTTTTATCTATAAGCACGAAGAGACATAGGGAAGATGAAAAAAGACAGTGTAGGCAATCCACATCCACATATTGGAGTTTGAGGGATACTACAAATCCCTGATTACACTCAAGAAGACCTCTCCAATCCTTATTCTTGGTCTTAAATTTCCATTACCAGTATAACAAGGTAAGCTTTCCAGGAGAGCCATGTTAAAAATAGAGTCATTTTCTTAACTGTGGTACTAATAGCTAAGTTACAATATTAAGCTAAATCTTATGAAATTGCTTGGTTTTGCCATTTTTGGCCTACAAATACAGCCACTTCACATGGTTCAAATTAATACTAGACAAAATTAATAGGGTAGGATAATATTCTTACACACGATAAAGATATTCCTTGTTTCTGGATAACGTTATTTGGGTAATAGCACAGGTAACCAATTGTCACCTATATTAATGTATGTTTTTACATTAGGACTGCAAAGAGAAATAAATAAGATTTGGGACATGAATAATAGTTTCTGAAAAACATACTTCAAAATATCAAAGTCTGTGATTTTGAGTATCAAAAACCAAGGCTCTGGAGGACTGCGTATAAAATTTTGGCTTGAACAATAGATTTTGAAGAAATCATTATCATATAAGTTAGTTTTATTGCTTCAGAAGAGATGAAATTTCTCTGGATAAGGGAAATAAGAAGAGTAGAAGGTTGTTAGTATGTGTCCTTGCTAGAAGATACTATGCTCTCCCACTCTCCAGATGAAGACTTGGTAAAGGAGCATTAGAAACCACAACTGGCTGAGTGGTTAAGTTCACATGCTCTGCTCTGGCGGCCTGGGCTTCACTGGTTCGGATCTTGGGTATGGACCTAGTACCACTCATCGAGCCATGCTGAAGTGGTGTCCCACATAAAAGAACTAGAAGAACCTACAACTAGGATATACAACTATGAACTGAGGGGCTCTGGGGAGAAGAAGAAGAAGGAAAAGAAAAAAGATAAGTGACAGATGTTAGCTCAGGGCCTATCTACCCCACCAAAAAAAAAAAAAAAAGAAAAGAAAAGAAACTACCACTCTGTCTGTGGGATTCTAGAGTAAAGGATATCTGTGTCTAATTTTTGAGTAAAGCCTGCAAGAGGTTCCAAGTCTTGTGGCATCCCCTGATGCAAAGTAGGACAAGAAATAGAGAAGAAATATAATTTTTGGCTTGTTTAAGATAAAATGACTTGAGAAAAAATATAGCATTTCCCCAGAATCTACAGGATGAATATCCAAACATTTTGCGTTTCCTCCAAGAGCGATATTAAAGTTACTTCAAAGAGGAGAAAGAAAGAGAACATAGTTGCAGATACTTTAAAGTGTTTTATTAGAGACATGAGGAAACTACGGGGTTCCAGGCAGCTTTGCCATGAAAAATAGTTGACTATATAATTATTCCGTCAAATCTAGTCACCACCACCATGGATCTTGATATTGTATTAGACGTCTTACAATTTTTGTAGATTCTAAGATGCAATTTTCTCACATTTTTACATATCAAAAATTAAGATGTAGCTTGTAATCAAAGGCATATTACAATCGGTGTTGTCCAGGTGGCAATCATAACACAGTAGTCATTGCCTGAACTGTGCTTATATCAAAAGCATCAGCATCACCAACACATGTGGAATGGATGTCAAAGGCTTGCGACCATACTGAAGTGTTTTTACCTCATAGTGAAGTGTTTTACCCTTAGAAACCGAATATTAGTGGGGAGGGAATGAGAGACGTGTTATACCAAATTATCCAGCAACATTCCTAAAGTGGAAATCAAAGTGATCCAGCTCTATGTAATTTTAAAGCTGGCATAAGAGCCCCAAACTGATGCTCATAGCTTTTTTATGGATTCTTCTGTGAAATTCTGCATCAACAAAGCTCTTGATGGCAAGGAAAATATCACATGAAAAAAATAAATTTTGATAATTCTGAGGTAAAATGTAAACAAGAAGATTGGGACTGTAAAATAGAAAGTAGGTTTTGAATTACCATAACTAACTTATTTTCCTTGTATTTGCCTTGTTAATGTATCCGTAAGAGTGATATATGATAAAAATTATGTCTAATTAGGTCTAAAAACGTTTTAAAATAAGTGTAAAAAAGTCATAAGTGATAGAATAGCATTGTGTTTAATTTTCAGCATTTTTCCCCTAGAGATACATAAAATAATGGTGCATCTTGCAATTGTTGGTGTTTTTAATCTGATATATGACAGATGCAACTCTGGGAGGAAGATGTTAAATCGACTTCAAAAAAGTCTGAATTGTCTGAATTTACTCTGAATTGACTAAAAATAAATGTCTGCTATCAGATGTTTTATATACTTGAATTTGTAATCTGAAAATTAAAAACCATTACATTAGTTAATTAGTTAACTAGAGTATTTGTTTCATATTAGCTAGTGTTTGGTTTTCTAAACAATCAAGTCTCCAGTTCTTTGACACCAACTGGATATACAACAATTCAATTACATCTGACAATAACTAACTGGAGTAAGCATCAAACTCTACAGGTTTAAGGACTCAGCATCACAAGACTGATCACACTTCAGACACTAGTCACAAGTTGCAGGGGCTGCCTGTACTTCTGACCTACCAGCTATAAATTTGAGTGCTCCCGTGACTCCTCATTAGATTTTCTAATTCCTTATAATGACTCACAGAACTGAAGAAAGTTCTGTACTTAGTGATTATAGTTTTATTATAAAGAATACGATCAGGAACAACCAAATGGAAGAGATGTATACAGCAAGGTATGAGAGTGGGCACACAGTTTTCAGGTCCTCTCCACTAACCTGGAAGCTTACTAAATTTGTTATTGAAGAGATTTTATCAAATTGTGATTACATAGGCATGATTGAATAAATAATTAGCCATTGGTGATTGAACACAATTTCTAGTCCCTCTCCTCTCCCCAAGATTAGGAGGTGGGGCTGAAATTTCCAGGTCTCAAATCATGTGATTTATTTCTCTGACAACCAGTCCCTATCAAGGAGATATTTCATTAGCATAAACTCAGATATGAGAGAAAAGGGTTTATTATGAATCACAAAAGAAACTTTTGCCACCCAGAAAATTCCAAAGATTTTAGAAGCTCTATGCCAGGAAACTGGGACTATGGCCAAATACAAACATTTTATTATATTACAACTAACATCACCATGGGATATAAAATATATATGTATATATTAAAGGCCAAGAATAAGGAGAGTTCTAGAGTATTAGATATTCCTAGGAGAGGATGTCTCAGCAGGTCCTATGGTAGAGAAAGCAAGAGTTCATGAGGGATCATGAAGGCAAATGATAACTAGAAGGGAGCATCAAGAAGGAGAAAGAGACTGCTGAATATAAGCTGGTTTCTGAAAATAAATTTGACAAATTTATTCTTTTTCCTAACTTATACTAATTATTCATGTTAAAGAGACAAATTTTTGAATGGTGTTCTAAAGAATAATACCCATGTTCTTCAGTTTCCTCCTCATTAATTCAGCATAGTATCTAAGATTTCCCATTACACTCATTCTTTTAGATTCTGGGAATATTTTCAGAGAACAGAAGAGGGCTACTGGGAGGTATGAGAAGAAATCATCAGGATTTCAGAATATTGTCTAGAGTCTGCCTAGAAAACAACTAATCAAGTTCGTGATTTGCCCACACACTCTCTTCAATAAAAAATTAAATGCAGAATTCTGCTGGGTTAAATTTCACATTGTGAACATATCCCACCATTGCTTTGATTTCTGTCATAATATGCATTCAAGATGAGTGAGACTCAATCTATGACTTAAAGTTTAAAAAATGAAAAAGGTTATTGGAATAGCTACAGGTTTTACTCACTTTATTTTCATTATTTCCTTTTAAAGTAAAAACCCTGCACAGTATCTTCAAGATTTGATTTCCTTTTAAAACCTGTAAGAATATTTTCTCCAGTATCATGACACTGTGAATTGTTCCCTTTGCCTCTTCAATTTACAACCAGTTGGACATCCATAACCAAACAAAGGTTCCACTGCCCAGCAGATTGGGACACCTGAGAGATCCATCCATCTATGCAGCTGAGGGTGAGTGGATTGGATCTCATGGAGGCTGTGGAGTCAGGGGACTTGCAGTGGCAGCAGTGAGGGGGTAGCAGCACTGGCATTGGCAGCAACAGCAGCAGCAGCATTGGCAGCAGCACTGGCACTGGCAGCAGTGGAATGGGCAGCAGTGGCCATCCCCTTGGCAAAATGGTAGAGGGTGAAAGTATTGAGTGGGAGTTTGGCATTGGGCTGCAGCTGGAGGATCCAATTGCGTTTCAGTGGTGCCCAGATTTCTGAGGAAAGACGTCTGTGACTGGGAGGAGGGAAATTAAAAGGAAGAGGGCAGATAAAGAGATCTTAAGGAACCTATTTCCTGCTGTCTGCCCCATGAGTTCAGCAAGAAGTCCAACCAGGACCTCTGGGATCTCCCCATTCAAAGATTCCCCTACTGGGCTATGAACACACCCAAAGCCACAAATGCTGAGAACATACCCCTTCTACCAGCTTTTCTTTTTGTTTTGTTTTGTTACCACTGTTCCCAAATATAGTGGCAAGACAGCTCCAATAAGAGAAACCAAAAACTTGTGCTGTAGTGCAACTTACTGGAAAACAAAAGAAAGGCTTCCAATTGTCAACCTGTTGAACTGCGAGAATCAAAGTAAACAAAGCCTTACTTGATAAGAAAGTTGCTCACTACTTAAAATGCAGTGGCAGAGGCACATTTAATCAGAAAATATGAAAAATTATGGTAATAAGTTTTCACAAAGAAAAGACAACTCTCCAGCAACTGAACTCTGAGACATGAAATATTGTGATCTAACAGATAGAGAATTCAAAATAAATGTTATGAAGAAATTTAACAAGCTATAAGAAAACTTAGAAAGGTGATTCAATTAACTTAGGACTAAAATTCATGAACAGAAGGAATACTTTACCAAGGAGATTGAAATTTTGAAAAGAACTAAACAGAAATATGTAGCTGAAAAATTCAATAAATGAGAAGAAGAATGAATTAAAAGCATTAGAAATAGAGCAGATCATATAGCAGAGAGAATAAGTGATCAGGAAGATAGGAATTTAGAAATGATTCAACTGAAGGTAGAAAGCAAACTAAGATTTTTTAAAAAGTGAAGAAAAGCAAACATAAGAAAAATGGATATTCCAAAAGGAGAAGAGAGGGAGAAGTGGGTA
This sequence comes from Equus caballus, assembly GCF_041296265.1. Classification (NCBI taxonomy): domain Eukaryota; kingdom Metazoa; phylum Chordata; class Mammalia; order Perissodactyla; family Equidae; genus Equus; species Equus caballus. The sequence goes on from NC_091715.1 coordinate 83,845,244, forward strand.
CAGAGTTTAAAGAAATAATAGCTGAGAACTTCCCAGACCTGGGGCAAGAACTTGATATACAAATCCATGAAGCTAATAGAACACATTATCTCAATGCAAAAAGACCTTCTCCAAGAAACATTATAATGAAGCTGTCAAAAGTCAATGATAAAGACAGAATTTTAAATGCAATCAGGGGAAAAAAGAAAGCAACCTGCAAAGGATCCCCATTAGGCTATCAACATATTTCTCAGCACAAACTCTACAGGCCAGGAGAGAATGAAATGGCATATTCAAAGTATTAAAACATGAAAACTGTCTGCCAAGAATATTCTATCCAGTAAAGTTATGCTTCAAATACAAAGGAGAAATAAAGGTTTTCCCAGAGAAAGAAAAGCTGAGAGAGTTCATCACCACTAGATCTTCCTTATAAGAAATGTTGAAAGAATCTCTTCAAGTTGAAACAAGGAAATAAAAAGCAACCCCAAAGTACCCAAAACTCTGATTAAGGTGATAATTAGTCAGAATTAGAACAATGTAACTCTATCTTGGAATAGGGTGTAAATCAATTACAGCATAAATTTTAATGGAAAACAGCATTAAAGAGATACTACATTTTGGTAACAAATTCACAGCATAAAAGGAGATAATTTGTGACATCAAAAATACAAAAGGAAAGGAATAAAACAATGAAAGCTGCATAGGTGAATGAAGATAAGTTGATATCAGTAGAAAAAGGACTATTTTATCCGTGAAATGATTTATCCAAACCACATGGTAACCACAAAACAAAAATCTAGAGCAAAGACACAAAACATGGAAAAAGGGGAGACTGAGCAAATCACTATGGAAAACCACCAACTTACAAAGGTAGAAAGAAACAGAAAAAAAAATAAACAATGGATGTACAAAATAACCAGAAGGCAAAAGATAAAATGGCATTAGTAAGTCCGTACATATCAACAATCACCCTAAGTATAAATGGATTGAACTCACCAATAAAAAGGCACAGAGTGGCTGGATGGATAAAAAAAGAAGACCCAACTATATGCTGCCTACAGGATACTTATTCCAGCTCTAAATACATAGGCTCAAATTGAAGGGATGGAAGTTGATAATCCAAGCAAGTAGAAACCAAAAGAAAACAGGCGTATCCATATTTATATCAGACAAAATAGACTTCAAGCCAAAATTCTTAATAAGAGATAAAGAAGGTCGTTAAATAATAATAAAGGTGTCAGTCAATACATCAAGAAGGTATAACAATAGGAAATATATATGCACCCAACACTCAAGAACTTAACTATGTTAAGCAAATACTAACAGATCTTAAGGAAGAAATAGACAACAATTCTATAATAATAGGGGACTTCAATGCTCCACTATCAGCAAGAGATAGATTGTCTAGACAAAAAATCAACAAACAAATATTGGAATTGAAACATAGCTTAGAATAAGTGGACTTCACAGATATATAAAGAACATTCCATCCAACAGCAGTAGAATACACATTCTTCTAAAGTGCACAAAAATCATTCTCCAGAATACATCACATGATGGAACACAAAACAAATATTAGCAAATTTAAGAAGACTGAAATAGTATCTATTCTGACCACAGTTATATGGAAGTAGAAATCAACAACAAGAGGAAACCGAGAAGATATACAAATATGGAAACTAAATAGCATACTCCTAAGCAAACAATGGTTCAAAGAAGAAAGCAAAAGTGAAATAAAAAGTTATCTTGAAATAAATTAAAATGGAAACAACACATAAATCTTCTGGAATGCAGAAAAGGCAGTTTTGAAAGAAAAGTTCATGGCAATAAACATATATATTAAGAATTTAGAAAACTTTCAAATAAACAACCTAAGCTTACACCTCAAGGAACTAAAAATAGAAAAACAATTTAAGCCCAAAGTTAGGAGAGGGAAGAAAATTAATAGAGATAAGCACAAAAATAAATGAAATAGAGACCAGAAAATCAATAGAAAGGATCAGCAAAGCTAAAATCTTGTTCTCTGAAAAGATAAGCAAAATTGATATACCTTTAGCTAGACTAAATAAGAAAAAAGACAGAAGACTCAAATTAATAAAATTAGAAACAGAAGAGGCATTACAACTGATACCATGAAAACACATAGGATCATAAGAGACCACTATGAAAAATCATATGCCAACAAATTACATAACCTACAAGAAATTGATACATTTCTAGAAACACACAACCTACCAAGACTAAACCAGGTATAAATAGAAAATCTGAACAAATCAATAACAAGTAAAGAGATTGAATAAGGAATGAAAAACCTCCCAACAGAGAAAATCCCAGGACTAGACAGCTTCACTGGTGAATTCTACCAAACATTTAAAGAAGTAACATCAACCCTCCTCAAACTCTCCCAAAATATTGAGGAGGAGGGAGTACTTCCAAACTCATTCTATAAGGTTAGCGTTACCTTGACACCAAAACCAGATAAGAATACCACAGGAAAGCTATAGACCAATATCCTTGGTGAATATAGATGCAAAAATTCTCAAAAAATATTAGCAAACCAAATTCAAGAACACATTAAAAAGATTATACACCATGAGCGAGTGGGATTTAGTCCTGGAATGCAAGGATAGCTCAACATACACAAATCAATAAATGTAATACATCACATTAATAAAATGAAAGATAAAAATAACACAATCATCTCAATAGATGCAGAAAAAGCATTTGACAAAATACATTTTTCATGACAAAAACCCTTAAAGCCTGGCTATAGAAGGACTATACCTTGACACAATAAAGGTGATATATGGCAAACTCATAGGTGACATTGTACTCAACGGATAAAAATTGAAAACTTTTCCTACAAAATCAGGAATAAGACAAGGATGCCCACTCTCACCACACCTGTTGAATATAGTACTGGAAGTCCCAGCTAGAGCAATTAGACAGGACATGAAAATAAAAAGCATCCAAATCAGAAAGGAAGAATCAAAACTGTCACTATTTGCTGATGACACAATTTTATATGTAGAAAAACGCAAAGAATCAACTAAAAAACTGTTGAAACTAATCAACAATTTCAGTAAAGTTACAGGATAAAAAACCTACATAAAGAAATCAGTTGCATTCTTTTATGTGAATGATGAAACATCTGAAAAAGAAATCAAGAAAATTATCCCATTCACAATAGCATCAAAAAAACAGTAAAATAATTAGGAATAAAGTTTAAAAAGGAAGTGAAAGAACTGCGCAATCAAAACTACAAGACTCTGCTGAAAGAAGGTGAAGAAGACAGAAACAAATGGAACGACATCCTGTGTTCATAGATTGGAAGAATTAATATTGTTAAAATATCCATTCTACTCAAAGCTGCCTACAGATTCAATGTATTTCCCATCAAAATACGAAAGGCATTCTTCACAGAAATAGGACAAACAGTCCTAAAATTTGTGTGGAACTACAAAAGACTTGGAATAATCAAAGCAATCGAAAAAGGACAAAGTTGGAGGTATCACACTTTCTGATTTCAAAAGATACTACAAAGCCATAATAATAAAAACAGTATGGTACTGGAACAAAAATAGACACATAGACCAATGGAACAGAATGGAGAGTTCAGAATTAAATCCTGGCATATACAGTCAGCTAATATTCAACAAGGAGGTCAAGAACACTCAGTGGGGGAAAGGATAGTCTTGTCAACAAATAGTGCAGGGAAAACTGGAGAAACATATGCAGAGCAATGAAATTGGACCCCTCCCTCTCATCATTCACAAAAATTAACTCAAAATGGATTAAAGACTTAAACATAAGACCTGATATCATAAATTCTTAGAAGAAAATGTAGGAAAGACGCTCCTTGATATTGTCTTGGCAGTGATGTTTTGGAGAGGTTGCCAATAACATAAACAACAAAAGCAAAAGTCAACAAATGAGACTACATTGAACTCAAAAGCATCTTCACAGCGAAATTAGCAGTTAACCAAATGAAAAGACAACCTACAGAATAAGTAAAAAAATTTTGCTATCCATATATTAAAGGTTAATATTCAAAATATATAAACAATTCATACATAAAATGGGCAGAAGAGCTAAGTAGATATTTTTCCAAAGAGGACATTAACATGGGCAACAGACACCTGAAAAGATGCTCAAAATCATTAAGTGTCAGGGAAATGCAAATCAAACCACAGTGTGATATCACCTCCCACCCATTAGAATCACTATCATCAAGAAGACAAAAGAAAACAGGTACTGCCAAGGATGTGGTGAAAAGGGAACCCTTATACACTGTTGGTGGGAATGTACATTGAGGCAACCATTATGAAAAACAATATAGAGTCTCCTCATAAGATTAAAAAGAGATCTACCATATGATCCAGCAATTCTACTTACTGGTTATATACCCAAAGGAAATGAAAGCAATACTCAAAGAGATACAAGCACTCCAATTTTTATTGCAGCATCATTAACAATAGCGAAGTATGGAAACAACATAAATGCCTATCAGTGGATGAATGGATAAAAAAGATATGGTATATGTACACAATGTAGCATTATTCAAGCATGAGAAAGGAAGATAACTTGCCACTTGTGACACCATGGATGGACCTTCAGAACATTATGCTAAGTAAGATAAGGCAAAGACAAGTACTGCAAGATATCACTTCTATGTGGAATCTAAAAAAGTCAAAGTCTTTAAAATAGAGAGTAAAATGGTATTTACAAGGGGATGGGAGATAAAATTGGTGTTGTTTAAGGGTACAAACTTGCAATGAGTAGTAAGTAAGCCAGGGTGATCTAGTGCACAGAATAATAAATACAGAAAACAATATTGTACTGTATTTATATAATGTGATAAATACAACAGCAATCATATTATAATATATAAATGTATCAAAATTAAAAAAAGGAAATATTTTCTCTTCCGGAATCCTAGGTAGTTAAGCTGACCAGTAAGCTAACTAATGCAATGCAACTGCCACCAAAAATCACGGGAAACCAGATTTTCCTCTCTTGGTCTCTTCTCCTCAACGTCAGACGGCTGCACAAGCCCAACTGACAAAAATAGCTCTGTCATTAAGATGTACAATGTTTGCCTAGCTGATGACACACACTCACAAAAGGAGGTATAGCATCTAAGAACTAAAGTCCTTAAAAGGATTAACCAGAATGCAAAGAAAATATCAATGAAATTCTTTTTCTCCCCTCAAAAATCTAGCAAGACTCAATTCACAACAACTTTCCTAATAAGACTAAATGTGAATTCCTAGTTGTACATTGATTGTAGTTCTGAATTATGATTTCTTGGACAATGTGATTTTTAACATCAAGAGAAAGAAAACTAGAATGGAAGGAATTGAATAAAAAAAGCGTACGTTAGTTCACGTCCTTCAGTCAACAGATGCCAAAATGGAATTGCCAAAATGAAATTATATGTGGAAATGATTCATTGGGGAAAACATTCATGAGGGAAAATGGGGAGAGTGCCTAAGAAAGTTGGGAGAGCTGTCAGGCCACTGTGCGGGTCTTACTCCTGTAGAGAGGAAAGGAAGGAAGATTAAGTAGGAAGATTCTTAGACTATAGTGCACTTCTAAGAAGAGTTTCATTCAGGTCCATGGGAAGTCCTCCAGCAAAAGTCACCCACCAGAAAAATCCCATCAAGTATGGCCTTTTTCTCAAGTTTGGTTGTGGATTTATAACAAAGCAACTACACTGTTAGTAATTTATGTTCCTCACAGTAGAAGATCTGAGACATGCATTTTCATAGCTGCTCCGAAGGGCTACTTTCATTTGTTTCAATGTGCTCAAATTTACTAAACTACTTTCACATTTACTGGGTTTAATTTGTGAAGTTTCAAACTTTTTCAAAGAGTTTTAAATTAGGAATAATTTTTAACTTTATCCATTGGATTCTTCACTAATGCAAGAAAGAACTTAAGGTTTGCTTTGGACAAAATTCTTGGATCACAAAGAAGGCAAGATAACTTACAAAATTTCCCCTACTGACATGAGGTAGGTATACAGCCAGTTTTTAGCTACATAAGAATGAGGAGAAAGTGTTAAATTTTCTCCATAAAACTACATTAATAAAATCTAGAAAATATTTCCTCTTTCTTTCTTCCTTTCTTCTCTTTCCTTCTTTCTTTCTTCCTCCCTTTCTTTCTTTCTCTCTCTCTCTTTCTCTCTTCCTCTCTTCCTTTCTTTCTTCCAAGTATTGTTGATGTTTCACAGAGGGATGTGCCTCAAACTCAGCCAGAATTAGTTACATCAGCATTTATTGGTCTGAAGCTAAGAGAAAGGGGTAGAACAGTGCTACAAGCTAGCATCAAGGTCATCAGTAGCTACAAGTCTGTGCAGTGTGGGAGAAAAACCCCTCTCAAAGTACTCATCTAACCGAATAAAAAGGCAAAGTGGATGTTGCTGCTTTACACTTATGAGAAAAGTAAAACTCTGGAAATAATTCGAAGGAAGTGATAAAATACTACATGAAAATTGATAGAAAGAAATAAGATTTACTCCTAACATTCATACAACAAAAGTAACTTTCATATGGCGTATGAACATATGAAGGTAATTTCTTCACATTCATATGAACACAAATGTATATCTCAGATTTTTTTCTTTTCAAGTCAAAGAATTAAAAGATTTATTATAAATATTGCAAAATATATTCAAACAAAGTATATGTTTTAATTCATATTCATAGGTTATATCTAAAGGCTAAATAATTCAGAGTTGAATATAGGGATGTAAATGTTTCTTTGGATAGCTAACTCTCCCCATTGGGGAAACATTTTATATTGATTTGCATCAAAAGAATAATAATTTGAATCTTTGAGGTCCAAATCTTGCCACATATCCTCTAGATCTAGCTGTAGAAAGAGAAGTAGGATTGTGGTATTTTTGTCGAAGGATTTAAAATAAAGGATAATTTTATTACAAGCGAAACATAATTTTCTATCTAATTGGAATAGTATGGTAGTTGACTTAAAATTATTCTATAAAATAGGACCTGCCTCTACATACTAGTTGGTTAAAGTTTTAGTTTGTTAATCTTATATCTAGTTGCTATGATTTTAGCTTTTGTTTTCATTTTAGGCGAAATATAACTTTCTTATAGAACTATACCATTTTTTAAACAAGGCTTAGATAGAAGTAAAAAGATTTTTTAATTCAAATCAGTGTAGTAAATCAAATGCATATTTACTTTCATTTATTTTCTCCCAAATTAACACATTTGCTGAAAAAAAAAGAACAAAAATCCTGCAAACACAATATGTTAAATCTTAGTCTTAAACAAATGACAAATATTTTGAAATTTGAATTGACAGATCAGCTTTTTAGTTCAACATGACTTGTTTTAATACATTGATGTCTTAAATTTCAAATAGCTATTGATTCTCCTTTAATTTTAAAAATTCTATGCTACAACATTCCCATCTCAAGGCATTCTAAATTCCTTCCTTCTATATACTCATTTGATCACCCACTCATGGCTAAACAATCTGCGCTTTGTAGAAAATCTTCTACTTAAAAAATATGACACAACTTTCAGATTCTGGTTTGGCATGTAAGGAGCTTAGAAGTCACAACTCCATCCTAGCAAGTAAACAGCTGAATAAACTGAAAAATCACAACTCTTCTTAAATCCATTAGAGAAATGAGGTCACAAGATGAACTGCTGACCTCAAAATTGGAGAGACTGGCAGGTAGATACAGAGAATCACACTTACTGGATCACAAACCCATGAGAAGACCCCTCCATGGCAAGCAGTACCGGGGTAGGAAAACTTGAACTGTAATTGATGACTTGTTGAAAGCTTAGTGTGGACAAGTCTGAGAGCCAGAAACTCTAGGGTGACCAAGTCACTGAAAGGCCCTGATACTTTTGTTAGTTTTACCTCCAGGAGCGCTACCAGGTTCTCATGATGAATATTGGAGAAAAATCTCCTTATTCATATATAGACAATCTGAACAATATAGTTAAACTACTAGACAAATTGACATTTATAGACCATTACATCTTACTACATCAATTACATGTTCTTTTCAAGACCACATGGAACATTAACGTAAATAGACCAAGATATCCTTGGTCATAAAATAAACTCAAAAAAATTCAAGAGAACTGAAATCATACACAGTTTGTCCTCTGGTGATAATCGAATTAAACTAGAAATCAATAACAGAAGGATAACAAGACTATTTCAAAATACTTGGAAATTAAGTGAAATGACCCATTTATAAATTAGCCATGGATCAAAGAAGAAGGTAATTTATGAAATATTTTTAGTTGAATGAAAATGAAATTACAACATCAACGATTGTGGTATGCAGCTAAAGTAATGTTTAGGGGAAAATTTATATGAAACAAAAATGAAGTTCTCAAATTAATAATTTAATTTTCCTCCTTAACAAACAAGAAGAAGAAGAGTGTAATACAAAGAAAGCGAGTTGAGGGAAGAAAATAATACAATTAGGAGAATAAATAAATGAAAATGAGGGGACCAGCCCTGTGGTTGAGTGGTTAAGTTCATGCACTCTGCTTCAGTGCCCCAGGGTTTCACCAGTTTGGATCCTGGGCACAGACATGGCACCGCTCATCAGGCCATGCTAAGATGGCATCCCTTATAGCACAACCAGAAGGACCTACAACTAGAATATACAACTATGTACTGGGGTCTTTGAGCAGAAGACAAAGAAAAGGAATAAAAAGATTGGCAACAGATGTTAGCTCAGGAGCCAATCTTTAAAAAAAAAAGAAAACAAAAACAAAAGTGATAGAGAAAATCACTGAAAATAAAGCTAGATTTTTAAAAAGATTAATAAAACTGATAAATTTCTAGTTAGCCTAACCATGAAAAGAGAGAGATGACACAAATTATCAATATCAGTAATGAAAGAGAGTATAATACTACAGTCCCCATAGACATTAAAAGGATAATGGAATATTATGAAAAACTCTAAGCACATAAATTTGATAGCTTATATGAAGTGTTCCACTTCTGAAAAAAAAAAAAAAAAAAACCCACCAACTACCACACCTCACTCAAGATGAAACAGAAAACCTGAATAGTCCTAAAATTATTAAGAAAATTAAATTCATAATAAAATTATTCCAAAAAATAAATATCTAACCTCTGATGATTTGACTAACAAATTATTCCAAATATTTAATGAAGAAATATTAAATCTGTACAATCTATTTCAGAGAAATAGAAGAGTGGACCCTTCTTAACTCATTTTATGAAGCCAACATTGACTTTACACCAAAATCAGGAAAATAAAGTACAAATAAGGAAAACTGTAGACTAAAATCCACCATGAACATAGACAAAAATATCCTCAAAAAAAAATCTTGGCAATTTGATGGAGCCAGCCCAGTGGCGTAGCAGTTAAATTCATGCGCTCTGCTTCAGCAGCCCAGGGTTTGCCAGTTTGGATCCCAGGCCTGGACCTATGCACTGCTTATAGAGCCATGGTGTGGCAGGTGTGCCACATATAAATAGAGGAAGATGGGCACAGATGTTAGCTCAGGGCCAATCTTCCTCAGTACAATGAGGAGAATTAACTGTGGATGTTAGCTCAGGGCTAATCTTCCTCAAAAATAAAATTGGCAATTTAAATCGAGCAATATGTAAAAAGAATTATACATCAAACCAATGTGTTCAAACCTAGTTCAATATTTGAAAATCAATTAATGAAATCCATCATGCTAGGGCTGGCCCTGTGTTGAAGTGGTTGAGTTTGCACACTCTGTTTTTGTGGCCCGGGATTCACAGGTTCAGATCCTGGATGCAGACCTAGCATCACTTGTCAAGCCATGCTGTGGCAGCATCCCACATAAAATAGAGGAAGATTGGCACAGATGTTAGCTCAGGGCCAATCATCCTCACACACACACAAAAAGAAATCCATCATGTTAATAATGTGACAGGAAAAGAATACTTGCTAATTTAATTGCAGAAAAAGTATTTTACAATATTTAATATCCATTCATGATCAAAAAAACTTCAACAAACTAAAAAAAAGGTAACTTAATTAATGTGATAGAAAGCATCTACAGAAGACCTACCACTACCATCATACATGAGTGTAAAACAATCTTTTTTCTCTAACATCAGGAACAAAACAAGGATATTTGCTCCTTCCACTCCAATTCAATCTTATACTAGAAACCCTAGTAAAACAAGGCAAGTAAAAGATATAAAATTCATAGACTGGAAAAGAAAAGAACTCTTCAGAGATGACATAATATTCTACATAAAAATCCCAAGTAATCTACAACAAAACACAAATAAATCTAGAATTAGGAAGTTGAGCAAGGTTATAGGATGGAAGGTGGAAACACAATATCAATCATTTTTCCATACTAGCGTTGCATAATTGAAACCCAAAGTAAAAGTGTAATACCATTTACAATGATTGCCCAAACATGAGATACTTATGTCTAAATCTATTAAAACTTGTACATCATCTATATACTGAAAAGTACAAAACACTGAAGTTAGACATCAAAGATCTCAATAAAAAAATCATACCATGTTTGTATATTAGAAAATTTAAAATATGAGTCATGTCATTTTCCCCAAATTGATCTATTCTTTTAATGCAAATCCAATCAAAATAACAACAGGACTTTTTTTTTAGATATTGATAAGCTGAATTTAAAATATATGGTAAGCAAAGAAACTGTACTAGCTAAAACTATTTTGAAAAATGAGAGTGTAGTAGGAGGAATCACACTACTCAATTTTAAGGCTTTTTATAAAGTTACAGTAATTGATACAATGTGTTATTTGCAAAGAGATAGACACATATATCAATGGAACAGAATAAAGAATCTACAAATAGATTCATACAAGTACAGTCAACTGGTTTTTAACAAGGATGCAAAAGTAATTCAATGGACAAATAACAGTGTTTTGAAAAAATGGCTTTGGAACAATTGGACACCTGTTTTCAAAATAATGAATCTTGATATAAACTTTTCACCTTACACAAAAAATTAACTCATAATTGATTATAGATCTAAACATAAAACATAACTGTCAAAATTTAATAGTTTTCTCAAAAACATTCTAGTAAACATAAGAGAAAATTTTTGTGATGTGGAATTAATCAGACCTCTTATACATGGAACCATAGGCAAAATATTTAAAGAAAAAAATCAATAACTTGGATTTCATCAAAATTAAAGTATTTTTTTCTCTATGAAAGACATTCTAAAAAGAATGCAAAGAGAAGCCACAAATTGTGAGAAAATATTTACAAAAAAACTATTTGAAAATGGCTCATATCCAGAAAACAGAAAGAATTCCTAAAACTCAGTAGGAAGAAAACAAACAACCCAATAAAAAATGAGCAAAATACATGAATAGAAATTTAATCCAATAAGATACATGGAGCATAAGCATATGAAAAAAATGTTCAATATCACTATCCTTTAGGAAAGTGCAAATTAAAACAAAACCATGAGATAACATTACACACTTACTAGAATGGCTAAAATTAAAAATAATAATCATAATCATAATCAACTGCTATGGTGGATGAGAATCAACTGGATCACTCACACATTGCTGATAGGAATGTAATATAGTATATCTATTCTGATAAATAGTATGGAATTTTCTTTAAAAAATTAAACCTACACCTACCATCCAATCCAGGAAATTCACCAATATGCATCTACCCAAGAAAAAGAAAACATATGTCCACTCAAATGCTTATATGTGAATGTTCATAGAAGCTCTATTGATTATAGGAAAAACTGGAAATTACCCAAAAGTCCTTCATTAGGTGAATGGATAAAGAGACTGTGGAAGATCCACACAATTGAACACTGTTTCACAATAAAAGTAATGAATTTCTATTAAGCACAAAAGCTTGGATGAACCCCGAAGGAATTATGCTGAGTTAAAGAAGCCAGCTTCAAAAGTCACATATTCTATTATCTATGTATACGAAGTTATTGAAAAGACAAAACTGTAGTTATAGAGATCAGATCAATGGTTGACGTGGTTGACAGATGGTAGGCTTTGAAGAGGGGTGTGACTATAAGAAATACTGCAGAGAGTTTTGGGGGGTGAGGTGGTACTCTTTTGTATCCTGATTGTGACAGTGGTAACACAAATCGATACATGTGCTAAAATTCAAAGAACTGTATAACAAAAAATCAATTTCACTCTATGATAATTTTAAAAATTAAATTAAAGAACTTATGTTTATGAGACAAAATAGTACTAAACCTGCCTATCCTGCTATTTGTATTTCTGAGGAAGAATAATGTTATCAACTGTACTGAGACAGCTTCTTGGCAACTCATCAGTTTAATACTGAAAATGCTTATTTCGGTGACTGAATTAATAACGTGAATATTCAAAATACAAGAAACATGAACAAGACTATAGTATCTAAAAAAGAACTTTCCAGAAAAATGAGCAATATTTAGACCATAAAAGGAATGACTTTTTCCACTCCAAAACTGTTTGCTGTTGCAGATTATTTCTATGAATGTTAAATTGTTAGTGTTATTGACACCCTCTAATCTTAGTGAATAATTAAGTGCAATTGACCTGAAAAATAACCTTTACCACATCATCATTTCTCAACACTAGATTTTTCAAGGCAGTATAAATAGCTGTTATCCTTAGTCTTAAAAAAAGTTAAAATACATTTATCTTTAAAATAATTAAAATGTTATAATTACATTTACTAACTCAGATTTTGCTGTTTAGCTGATCTTTTAGCCTATATTGTAAATTAAAAACAAAGCTCGCTGATTGGAAGGATCAGAAAATGTCACCCCAAAGTATGCCGCTTTGGTATATTGTTCATTTTGAGTTGGAGGCACCCAAACAACAGCAGGTGCAAGGAGGGTCTCACATCCAGAAAATAGAAAGAATTCCTAAAACTCAGTAGGAAGAAAACAAACAATCCAATAAAAAATGAGCAAAATACATGAATAGAAATTGAATCCAATAAGATAGATGGATGGCAAATAAGCATATGAAAAAATTCTGATCTCTCCCTTTCTACCTAAAAGGAGGGCATAAAATTTCCCATGAGAAAGATCCCTTCCCTGTACCAGGAAAAGGAGAACATTCTTTTTATTTATTTATTTATTTTGAGGAAGATTAGCCCTGAGCTAATTACTGCCAATCTTCCTCTTTTTGCTGAGGAAGCCTGGCCCTGAGCTAACATCCGTGCCCATCTTCCTCTACTTTGTACATGGGACGCCTACCACAGCACGGCATTTTGCCAAGCGGTGCCATGTCCGCACCTGGGATCCGAACCTGCGAACCCCCAGGCTGCTGAGAAGCGGAATGGCCCAACTTAACCGCTGTGCCACTGGGCTGGCCCCAAGGAGGACATTCTTATCACAGCAGATGGGGAGTTGATTTCAAAATGAATGTGTACAAACAAGCCTACTAAATAATCTTCATCTTCCATTGGAGTCCCCCACATATTTCCTAGTTACTTGCCCACAATTCACCACCCCTAGCCCAAATCCCTTTCTTTTTGGTCTTGTCACAGCTCAACAGTTTTTCATTCTTTGTTGAATTATATATGTTGCCTGTCCACTTCTTCAGGTCTCCATTTATTTTCTATGAAGGCTCTCATGCCACATAAATATATTAATATCAAATAAAGTTTGTATGCTCTTTGCCTATAATTGCGTCTTTTGTCAGTTTACTTCTCCAGCCCAGTCACAGAATCTAAGAGGATAAAGGACAAGTCTTTCCTCCCCTATAGTTCTAGAGATGAGGATGAGACATGATTGACTGGCACACCCTGCTTACTCCAGAAGCTGTAGCTGAGATCTTGAGATGTCTGAAAAAGCTGGGAAAAGGTAGGAATTCTTACGAAGTCAGCCTCCTAGAATTTTTTTAAAGACTTTTTTGTTTTTTTGGTAAATATTGGCACCTGAGCTAACATCTCTTGCTAATAATTTTTTTCTTCTTCTCCCCAAAGGCCCCCAGTACATAGTTGTATATTCTAGTTGTAGGTCCTTCTGCCTTTGCCACCTCAGTATGGCTTCATGAGCGGTGCCATGTCCGTGCCCAGGATCCGAACCAGGGAAACCCTGGGCTGCCATAGCAGAGCGCACAAACTTAACCATTTGGCCACGGGGCCGGCCCCAAAGTCAGCCTCCTAGATTCTCCAGTCAAGTGAAGGTGGGGTGAGAATCTCTCCTTGTCTTTTCCTTTCTAAGTTTAGATTAGCAGGAGAAACATTTATGTGAACAAGATTTTTGGGTATTGTGACTCTCGTGGGTATTGTTTTGAGTACTCTTGGATTTAATTGATCCTTTCTTTTCTAGAGATAGTCATTGTTTTCCTTTGTCTTTTGTCCTGTTTGTCTTAAGATGGAGAATTATATGATAGAATTTAGACATAAGTCCTATAAGCCTCTTGTTGGAGCCAGCCTCACAGACCAGTGTGTTTATAGTTCTCACCAAACTGGTATCTGTTTGGAGAAACTTTGCTGTGAGGCACCAGTAAAAAACTAGATGGAATTCTTTTTCCATCCAATTTTATGTCCTGATAGCTTGGCTTATAACCAATGGGACATTTTCTTTCTGGTTTCTGCCTGCTGGGGAGTGCAGATTGTCAGGTCTGTGCGGTGGCTAGCCATCAGGATAGGAACCTGAGGCACAAAGTGCACAAGCAACATTATTTTTCCCACTGTGCCAACTCTCAGGGGTGTTTCTCTTAATAAACAAAAATGACTTATGATGGAGTTGGCCTCAAGGCTAAATGTTTAAAATTCCATGCACTCCACTGATTTGCGGGTTCCGATCCTGATGCAGACCTATACAACTCATCAGCCATGCTATGGAGGCATCCCACATACAAAATACAGTAAAACTGGCATGGATTTTAGGTCAGGGCTAATCTTCCTCAAGAGAAAAAAAAAAAGAGGAAGATTAGCAATGGATGTTAGCTCAGGGCAAATCTTCCTCATCAAAAAAAAAAAAATGATTTATGGTCACTTACAGCCTCAGGCCATAAGGGGTTTGTATTGTCTTTCTTCTCACTGCCTTGTGAGTGCTGAGAAAGTTCCAGCCCAGTATCTCATGCCCAGTGTAACAAATTAGTAGGCCTGTAATTGGAGGCATCTCGCTTTTGTAGACCATTGACATGAGTTTTCATAATATTATTCTTGCTGCCTATAGCAGCGAGGGTCTTTTTTTAGGCCGTCTTTAGGAGTGACTTTTGGGATCATGAGCACTTGCATCTTCTGTACCAAGTTTGGGGATGCCTCTTGTGTTTATGGTAAAAATTTACTCTCAGCCTCAAAGGTACCTCCAGGTCTTCCCATAACAAGATTTATTGGGTTGAGTGGCTATTGGAATGGATATAGTCTTGGATATCCTATTTGTCAAAGTCCAGATGATGGATCCTTTGATTTAGAAAAAAATTATGTTTGAACGCATTTTTAGAAAGCTCTCAACCTAAACCAATATTCTATCGGCACCTGTGGGAAGATCAAACTGAAAGAAGGATACAAAAGAGCATCATGGCTAGCCTTAGGGACTCCCTTAACAAAATTAAAGAATGTAACTCAGAACAAAAGATAAAATCCACATCCACCATCAATTCCCCTTCTGCACTCTCCTGCATCTCCTTCTACCCCCAATGCCCTCGCCATGACCCCCTAGAAGATTTTTGGGATCTCTGGAGCCCTGCCTCAAATCACTTTCCCCAAAATCCAGCCCCACCTCCTCTGAAAATTTCTTTAATACCTGAAATGCCTCCAACTTCCCCAGAAACTTCCTTAAACACCTAGCCACCTGCCTCAATGTCCCTTTCTTTGCAAGAATTACAAAGAGTACTCTGACAGGGCTTGCAGCATCCAGGTTATGTAGGTAACATAAAATAAACATGTGCTTCTCTCCTGTTAATCTACCTTTAGTCGGTTTCATTCTCAAGTCCAGCCACAGAATCTAAGATAGCAAAGGAAAAGTCTTTCTTCCCCTATATGATAAAAGATATGACTAAGGCCGTTCATTGATTTGAATATCCATTTCAGTTACTACAGTATGAACTTTACACAGTTATAATTAAATGCTATTTAAATTGCATAGGAGATTGTGTGGTCTTCATGTATGAATTTTTCCTTTATTTCGTTGCTACCTCTGTTGTCATATGGTTGAAGAACTACAGTCTGTCAGTCTTTTCTAATCGTTTATAACACTGTGCTTAGAAAGTTAGTGAGAATACTCAATTTAACAAATGATGGCTCTGCTGACTTCTCTCTTGTGGCCAAGAAGGTTGTCTTTTTTTTCAAATCACTTTTGCTGAAATTTTCTGTGTTTAAGCTGCTGTAACGGATTTCTTCTCTCCAACGAGAATGTCTTTGTGGCTTGATATTTTGGGCATTATACAATACCACTTTTTAAACTCCATATATCTTTTTTTTAACAAAACTAAACACACAAACATGAAAAATAGATTTTTTTTAAAAAGATCCTTAATTGAAAGATGTTATTTATGGTCTCAAATGTGTTGCTATTAACAAGAAACAATTTTCTCTCATTCCTGCCTAATATCCATAATATTCATAATAGATAAAATATGTTTTTGCCAACCTTTTGTAATTAAAATATATTTATTTAAATATAGAGGCTCTGAAAAGGTGATTGCAATCCTCACATTTTTCACTTACATCCAGATCCAAAAAAAAATCTATTTTACTTTTACACATTCCATATAGTCACTTAATCAAGTAATAAGTACTCTATATATTGTTTCCAAAATACTTGCTAGTTAGTGCTTTCAAAAAGGAATTCTTCACAGTCAGTTCTCATTTAAACCATGTCTTAAAAGGTAATAAAGGAAAACAAATTCCTCAAAGCAAAATTATTTATAGTTTTAGAAAATTTGTGGTATAAAATCAAAATTTATATGACTATCTCACACATTGATATATCTAAAAGTAGACAGGAATTTAAATTTCCCCCACCATAATCCTTTGGAAATATAGTTATATTTTCAAGCCAAAAAGAAGTTAAGTTTATTCAGGCACTTTTTTCTGGAAATTCAAAATCAGATATAAGTCTTTTTCTCAAGGGCCATCTTTATTTTTTTTTTTTTTTTTGAGGAAGATTAGCCATGAGCTAACTGCTACCAATCCTCCTCTTTTTGCTGAGGAAGCCTGGCCCTGAGCTAACATCTGTGCCCATCTTCCTCTACTTTATATGTGGGACGCCTACCACAGCATGGCTTGCCAAGCAGTGCCATGTCTGCACCCAGGATCCAAACCAGCGATTCCCCGCCCCTGAAAAGGGGAACGTGCGCACTTAACCACTGCGCCACTGGGCCGGCCCCACAAAGGCCATCTTTATTGACAAGTAGTAAACAAAATTGCACTTTGGCTATGTAGATAGATGTACAGATAAAGCATGGACAAACTCCTCAAGCAGGCAAGAGGGACAAGTTTCTGTGGTATAAATAGCAAACTAATATGGTTTCCAAGTAGAGTGCTATAGACTGACTTGAATCAAACTGCAGATGTGAAGTGTCAATTTTTACAAGAAGGTCTTGGATTGTGTGTATTTTAATATTTTAAAATAGATTCTCGCACGAAATGTGTAAATGCTTTGACCCTATTTTTACAAGTAAACTCTTATGACTTGGGTAACTTTAGCCTTATTTTCCCCCTATATGGGCCAATAGCTAATCACTTTTATAGTTTCATGCAACGTTTTTTGAGAAAAAGTAATTTAGATTATATTACCACTGAAAGCACTGCCCATTCTTTTAATAGCAATGTTGGGCTTAGATATTGAAGAGGTGAGTTGATACAAAAGCTATTTGTTAAGTAGATTTCTTTTCTTCTTCTCCCCAAAGCCCCCCAGTACATAGTTGTATATTCTAGTGGTAGGTCTTTCTAGTTCTACTATGTGGGACACCACCTCATCATGGCTTGCTGAGTGGTGCTAAGTCCGTGCCCAGGATCCAAACCGGTGAAACCCTGGGCCACCAAAGCAGAGTGTGCAAACTTAACCACTTAGCCACTGGGCTAGCCCCTGTTAAGTAGATTTTAAAAGTTAATTTGATCATTTATAAAATGTAAAGCTTAAATTTGTTATGAGTCATATTAAGAAAATTAGTTACCTTCTGAAAGAAGATAAAAATTCGGAGGGAAATTTCTTAAAATCATATAAATCATTTATTCATATCTTTTTAATGATAATAGCAAATGTGAAACACTAAATGTAGAAAGTCAAAATGGCTTTGAAAGGTGATTTGGTCCCATCTACCTATAGTACAGGGTAGTTAATCCTACTTGTACAGAAATACATTCTGTTGCTAAAAGTTTCACATAGTTTTATCATTTTCCTCAGTAATCTATATAAATATTTAACAACCATTAATATAATAACCTATGAAACATCAAGTTTGAAAGTAAAATTTACCTCACATGTGCCAAGGTAAAGGAAATAGTGTTGGAATGTCAAATAAGAGGTAAGAGTCTTAGTTCCATCTTGGCCATGTCCTTACCATGTTAGATAAGGGGTAGGAATAAGAACACAAATACACATACATGTGTACACACACACACACATGAAAAATTCAAATACGGAGAAATGAGAATGCCCAAAGAAGACCATTAAAATAATGTCTGCTTACTTGTGAATAAATGAATGCATTTTTTAATTGCAATTTCTTATTCCCATAATGAATAGGCCATTTTTGATAGGATTTGGTAAATACAAAATCTGGTAGCATTTAGATAACATAAAAGGAGGAAAGGAGGAAGAGATGAATTGGTATGCTGGGTGCCTTAAAGCTGTGGAGAAGCCAAAAGTCACTATGAAGATTGATGTGTATGTGTACTTCATTAAATCACTCATGTATGCTTCATGGAGTGCTTACATTTTTTAGTTCTTATTCATTTCCCACCTTGAGATATGTAAAGCTGACTTTTGTATCCTCCATAATGTTCAACCATTATTCCTCCCACTGCCCTTCATAAAGATGAATTGTGAACCTCTTCATGAGAGGAAGTCTTTGTTTACACTGGCCTTTCCACCCTTTCCAAAGACCAGGGTTGGATTTGTATGAATCTCTGTAACTCCCACAGAACCTTGCATATAGTAAAACTCAAGAAATATTTGTTGAATGGTAAATGGTAATTTTAAACCAAGTTTGTTTTGTGGAGTTGCCTTTTTTGGATAGTTCTTTCAATTTTTCATTTCGCTTTGAATGTAGGACTTTCATAATCTTCTGTGTCCATGACCTAATATGCTGTAATCATACATGGATTATGGCTATCCTTATTCATGATTTCATATGTCTGAAATGTCATTACCACAATAAGGCAGACTCACTACCTGATTTTGGAGAGCTAGGATTTTCTTAATTTTTTATCTTAATGAAAACTTTCTTTTGCTCTTTACTCAGAGAATATTTTCCTGAGACAGATACTTTATTATTTCTTTGGTAACATTTAAATTACATTTATTTATTACTATGTAAATATTAATAAAACTTCAGCAGTGTTTGGTCTGAATTGAATAAGTGGATATTAATATAATAATTGGTATTTATAAGATAACTCAAAAAACTTTTTATGTAATTGCACCATCTAGAAACACCACCAAAACATTCTGAGGGATTGGTTCCAGATTGAGAACATAAAAATCAGACCACTGTTGTCAATGCTTTGGGGAATCAAAGGATTAAACATTTGATGAACATGTTTTACAGCTTGTAAGTTTTAAATTATTGCACTTATTTCCATAAGGAACAAAAACTAGTACTGAATCTTGACCTTGATTTTATTAGTTAACAGTAAAATGGCGTTTAATGGGCAGAGTAATATTACTAATAGGTCATATAGTTATTGTGGCTTTGGTGTGGGAAGCTTAGGTAATATTTCCTGTTAGGTGCTGGTGAAATATCCATAGCTATGCAGTGCATTTTAGAGTTCATTTTACCTAAGCTCTTACTAATTTGCCATCCTTGTCAAGGATCCCCCAAATGTCATACACCACAATCTGTGCACTTAGATAGTAAAGCTTGTCTTAGGATACAGGTGACCTTTCAGTTTCAGGACTCTCAAGTATTGGAGAGGATATCTAGAAAATGACACCTCTATGTTTAAGGAATAGCATAGGAAAACTGGCAGACCAAAAACTTAAGGGCATTATGGGACCATTTTCACATAATTAGTTCTTTAGAACAAAAATATTCATTGTTGAAAATATAGATTAGGAAAAAAAGAAAATAAAAATTAGCCATTTAATGCTTCAGATACTGCCATATTAATTTAAAGAGCTAATGAAAGAATCAAAGATATGCAAATAAAATAGAAAAGATGAAAATAACTTATGTTCAATCTTGGGTTGCATATATATAATGCCAACCGAACATATTGTAAAAATCAGAGGCAGGAGGAGGATAAAAATAGTTAAACAGTTAGAGCTGACATTTGGCAAAATGATGATGACTACTTTTCTTTCTTTTACTCTAATGAACTACTATTCTAATCTGTCCAGGCATGGTCTGAGACTTAGTTCAATGCTGAATGAGTAAAGGGAAATGGAAAAAGTGAGAATGATTTGGTAAAGGGGCAAAAAGTTACATTAGAGGAAATAATAAAATCAGTAGCAGTACAGGCATGTACAGAAAATGTGACAGCTCATTGTAAACAAGCTTTACAAGTCATGCTGCTATATATTTGTGTGCATATTTACTTATCTCACATAATGTAACAAGAACCAAAGTGCGGAAGCAACAGGAAAGTAAATGCAACTTTAATGTCTATTAATTAGGAATTGCATTTAGTAGTTGGTAATGAAGACCAAAATACAGGAGTTATTCTTTTTGTAAAAGACGTTTTGAAATAAGCAGTCCAAGGCTAGTATGGAGGCTGCATAAAATCTGTAAAGAACCAGTTAATTTCTGCTCCAACATAGCACACAGCTTTCATCCTTTGGCATAGGGCAAAGTGTCCAACCAGGGCAGTTGCACAGGACCGTAAACTCAGAAGGATCCTATGCTTGAGGTTTAATGCTCCAAAGTTGCTGGCTTGGATTTCTTAGTATTATTATCTTTGAATTTATTTTTATAAGTGAAGTCAGGTGGAACAATGCAGCATGTACCCAGGGCTTGGAGCATTGATACACAAGTGGTCATGCCTCTTGCCTCCTCTCTAGCTTCTGAGGATGATTTCTTTTGCTCCATCTCTGTGTCCCTGCCCCATTACTGTTATTGCTCTCTGCCCTAGGTGCTATCTGGGAAGTGTTGGTAGGGGGAGGTCCCCATTCCATCACTTCCCGCACCTCCAGGTGGGCGCCTAGGTAAGACTGTGGGGAAGGTTAGAGTTGAGCGTGCACCCTGCAGCTTCTCAGGGTGGGGCAAAGCAATGACCATCCGGACTCTAACCCAAGAACTCAGCAGACAACCCAGTAAGAGTCTCTTGCCCACCCTAATCTATGTTCCAAGCACATTGGGTAGGGAGGTTGCAATCTCTTGGGATTTGCCTGTTTCTCATGGGTTGGGAGAATGATGGATCCATGAGAAGGGAAGATTGACTTCTCCATCCTCAGTAAAGGCCCTGCATTTTCACTTTACACTCAGCTCTGAAAGTTATGCAGCTCTGCTTTATTTAGTCATTTTGTTAATAAAGAAGAGGAAAAGTAGTCTGAAAAGTAGTGAGATTCCTGAGAAAGTAGTACTGAGTTCTGTGTTACCAGAAGCACGAAAACAGAGGGTCTGTGACTTACACGGTTGTTACAGAGACAAGATAAGCACTAATGGGAGATTATATTAGTTTACTTCTAGTATCCCTTTTATTCCTGAGTTTCTATCATTTTAGGTGACAAATATAAGATTGGCAGATATGACTAATTCTATCTCAGTTTATCTTTTAAATGTTGGAGTTGGATGTTATAGACTTTTGCATATTAGCACATGGTCTGTTAAATAGTGACATATTTGTCAGTACAATGTTAATCTCTTAATTCCAAGAAAATTTCTTTAATGAAAAGACTCCTACTGTTTTTCACATGTGAACAAACATATACAGATTTGAACTTCTAATGCAAGAGTTAGGAAACCATTGAGAGGTATTAACCAAGCTATAATATATATCATCTATAAATTCTAGTACAAAGTCCTACATGACCCAGTTTCTCTTCCAAGATGCCCTCCTGAATTACTGTGTCAGAATGACGGAGAAGTACTGTTTTGAGAATAACATATCTCTCAAGATTTTGCTTATTGTTGATAATGCTCCCGGACATCCTCCTTTTATTGGTAATTTTCATCACAGTATCAAAGGAGTGGTTCTCTCTTGTAACACCACCTCTTTGATTCAACCAGCAGATCAAGGAGTTATAGCAGCTTTTAAGGCCCACTACCTGAAGAGAACCTTTGCCCAAGCTATTGCTGCAACTGAGAAAGATACTGAGAAGACACTGATGCAATTCTGGAAGGATTATAACATCTATGACTGCATCAAGATTATTGCTTGGGCTTGGGGTGATGTCACCAAGGAGTGTATGAATGACATCTGGAAGAAGACACTCAAGAGATTTGTCCATGACTTCAAAGGATTTAGCAAGGATGAGGAGATTGCAAAAATCAAGAAGGCTGTGGTTGAGATGGCAAACAACTTGAACCTGAGTGTGGATGAGGATCACACTGAAGAGCTCCTAGAGGTGGTTTCTGAGAAATTGACTAATGAGGAGTTGTTAGAACTGGAACAGGAATGGATAGCTGAAGAAGAAGCCAGAGGAAAGGGAAAAGTAGTGGAAGAAAAGGATGAAGAACCTCCAAGAAAATTCACAGTGAAGGGCTTAACATCAGCTTTTGCAGACCTCAACAAGCACCTTAGGAAGTCCGAAAACATGGACCTCGACACCGGAAGGTTTTCATTAACAGAGAGAAATGTTTGTGATGCGTTATCTGCTTACAAACAAATCTGTGATGAAGAGAATAAATAAACCAAGCAAACCACCATGGATAATTTCTGAAAAGAGTGACACCTCCTCAAGGAGAGCCTCAAGCAGGCCCTTCAGAAGGTATTATAGAAGAAGGCATTGTTATCATAGAAGATGACAGTTCCATGCATGTTGTTTTCCCCTAAGACTTTCTAATTGGACAGGATGTGGAGGTGGAAGAGAGTGATATTGATAATCCTGACTCTCTCTAGGCCTAGGATAGTGTGTGCTCTTGTGACTTAGGTTTTAATAAGAAAGTTTAAAAAGTAAAAAAAAATTAAAAATAGAAAGCAGTTTATAGAATAAGGATATGAAGAATGGAGAGATTTTGTATAGCTATACAATATGTTTGTATTTTAAGCTAAGTGTTACAAAAAGAGTCAAAAAGCTAAAAAGAATTTTATAAAGTAAAAAGTTCCCATAAGCTGAGATTAATTTATTATTGAAGAAAGAAAAGCACTTTTTAATAAATTTAGTGTAGCCTAAGTGTACAGTGTATAAAGTCTACAGTGGTGTAGTCATGTCCTAGGACTTCACGTTCACTCCCCACTCACTCACTGACTCACCCAGAGCAACTTCCACTCCTGCAAGATCCGTTCTCATTAAGTGCCCTAGACAGGTCTACCATTTTTCATTTTTTTATAAGATTTTATTTTTTCCTTTTTCTCCCCAAAGCCCCCCAGTACATAGTTGTATATTCTTCGTTGTGGGTCCTTCTAGTTGTGGCATGTGGGACTCTGCCTCAGCGTGGTTTGATGAGCAGTGCCATGTCTGCACCCAGGATTCGAACCAACGAAACACTGGGCCACCTGGAGCGGAGCCCGCAAACTTAACCACTCGGCCATGGAGCCAGCCCCCCACTTTTCATTTTTTATACCATATTTGTACTGTACCTTCTCTATGTTTAGATATGTTTAGATATACATACATTTACCATTGTGTTACAATCACCTACGTATTCAGTGCATTAACATGCTGTCCAGGTTTGTAGCCTAGGAACAATAGGCTATACCATATAGCCGTGGTGTGGAGTAGGCTATACCATCTAGGTTTGTGTAAGCACACTCTATGATGTTTACACACCAACAAAATGCCTAAAGACACATTTCTCAGGCTGTGTCCTCGTTGTTAAGCAACACGTGACTGTTGATCCGTATAATCAGAATGAGTCACATCTCTCACATCCTTCCAATCCAATTAATTTAGTTGTCTCAAAAGTGAGTATACTTCGTATAATTCTCATTCATCTCTTACCTATCAGTAGAATCTAAATTCTGTTTAAATATATGAAGTAAAAGTACGTGTTACTTATCAATTAATTTTCAAGTCTACAGTCTTAAGGGTGAAGAGAGTTTGAATGTGTGAAGTTCTTTAAAAGTATTCTCTCATTAAACTTTTCAGTTGTCAAAATAAAGTAAAAGGAAGTTTAAAACTACTAGTTATGCATCACTTGGCATACAATTATACACTGGGCAGTGTCTTTCTCTGGACTAGAAAGTTTAACAGCACCTGCTCCCTGCTTGTTGATGTACTCTTTGTCAAAAGCAGAGAATAGTTTGTTTTTTGTTTTTGTATAATAGGAGAAAAGAAATCTCTCTGCATTGGTCTTTGCAAACTATAATCGACATAAAATAGTTATAAAGATAAGATTCATCTTCCAAACTTTCATATAAATACTTTTTAGTGGCACACATCTTAGCAAAGCATAGAAATCTTTTCATTTTCATAAAGACCTTACCAAACAGTTGAATTACATATGGTTATCAGATATCATTTCTATGATTGCTAGCTTATAATATGATTATATATCAGAACAACTGAGTCCTAGGACAATTTCACATCTATTACCTAGCTTGATGTGATGGAAGTGTGCAGAAATGTGGCTAAAATCCTGCATAATTTTTGTATTGTTTTTGCTGCTACACAAAACATTGAATTCAATAGACTAGTTCCACACAACAGCAACTGACTGAAAAATTGCCCTAGTGTAAGTCCGTCCTGACTCCCATGGACAATTTCAGGCTTTTTCAATAATATCCTGATAGTAGCTATCATATACTTGAAAGACAGATTTACAGTATCTGCATATAAATGTTGGTGACCTTATAAAGACAACTGTAACTATCGTTTTGCGATCTTCACAATCTGTTCTTTATGTTCTCTGATCCTTCCTGTGAACTTTTCTTGTTCTCAAAATTTTTGTTTGAAGTGAAACATACGTTCAGAAAAGTACACATGATGAGCCTACAGCTCAATGAATGTTTATAATGTGAACACACCTATGAAACCACCATCCCTATGAAGATATATGCAACACCCTAGAAGGCCCCCTCATGTCCTCTTTAATCTTTCTCCCCCTCCACACAAAGTTAAGAACTATCCTGCCTTCAATATCTGCCATTTAATTTTTTTCAATTTTTAAACTTTAATTACAAAATCATGTGGTATATACTCTTTTGTTTTTGCCTTCTTTTATTCAAAATTATGTTGTTGAGATTCATCCATGTTGTTGTAAATAGCAGTCATTAATTTATTTTAATTATTGTACATCATGCCATTGTATCCCATATTATCATTTATGTATCCACTTGATGAAAATTAGGATTGTTTCCAATTTTTGCCAACTGCAACTAGTGCTGGTGTAAACTCTTGTACATAACTTTTGGTGTACATATACATGTGTATCTACTGATACACATTGATTTATTGAGTTGTAACCTAGGAGTGGATTTCTTGGATCATAAAATGTGCATGTGCTCAACTTTAGTAGGCCTTGCTGAACAGTTTTCCAAAGTGGTTGTGTCACTTTACACTTCAAGCCAGTGGTATATGAGTGGTTCAGTTACTTCACATCCTCATCAACACTTGGTATTATCTTTGTTTTTCATTTAAATCATTCTGGTGATTGTGTAATAGTATCTCATTGTAAATTTTATTTTCTCGTTTTAATTTCTCTGATGAGGTCCATTATGTTTTCATATGTTTGCTGGCCATTTTGAGACTTTCTTCTGCGAATTGTCTTACTTTTGCCTCCTTTTTAAAAATACATTGCTGTTTTGTCATTTTCTTATTGGTTCGTCTAAGCTATTGGTTTCCTATTGGTTATGTATTTTGGATAAATCCTTTGTCATATATATGTATTGTAAATATATACTCCACTCTGTGATTATCTTCGTCAGTACTTTTATGGTGTTTTTGATTAACAGAAATTCTTAAGAAGAATTGTAAAGCACTTCTATGTGTTGTAAAATCATATCATAATTTCTTCCACAGAAAAGTCTTGTTGTCCAGAATTAGCTTTCTCTCACTGGAAAACTTTAATCTGTCAAAGTTTTTATTTTTAACAGCTTCTGGTTTTATTTTATCACAAACGTTATTTTACTTCTTCCCTAGGGAAGATAAATTGAAAATAAGTACATGATATAAATACCAAGATAAGCATTTTTGTTTTCATTTTGGATTAAATGTCAATTTCTCTAAGGCTCCTAATTGTTTACCAGTGAAATTAATCTTGTTGGTGGATAGAGAGATTCCTTTTCTTTTCTTCACTGACGGAGGATATATTTATGCAGCAGCAATTGGCAAGAAATATCCCAAGTTTTATCTTCTGAGAACATATTTTAGATGCTACGACCATGTATGTATGCCCTGGAGACAGTTTTATGGTAGTTTTTTTTAAAAAGAGAAGTCCTTGAAAAGATTACTATAGTAGGTATCTCCATGTAAAATTATTAATATTATTCATTAAAATAAACTTAAAAAATAAATAGAAGTTGGGTTTCTAGTTGCAATGTAATCACTGACCCCTTGACTCTAATAAATCCTCATTCTACAAAAACTAGCAGACAAAGGAAGTGTTAATATGAACAATACAGCTCAATAACCAGGTTTATTTTTATAAGGTTTATTTGACCTTTTTGACTAATTTACCTAACTGAGCTAAAAAAGAAAAAAGACACATGAATTATTCAACTGTCATACAGAAATAATCTAAAAGAACATTAAAGAATCTGGGCAGTATAACACGACTAAAGACATCGATACAATTAATAATGATGGTGGGTTCAGTGATATAATAAATATGTCAGGGCCTAGGTCATGGACCAGTTGTCTGGCCCATGACCTAGAAGAGAAAAGAACTCCAGAGGTTGAGACATCCAGTATAAAGTAGCAAAAGGTAACCCTAAAAGACAGGCCAGATTGCCTGTCCAAAGACATTAAAATCCCTATAGAAGGCCAAGTCTGTCTCTCTCGAAGGCACAAATAAAAACTGCCACACAAATCTGACCTCTTTCTCATAAATGGTGGTTTTCTAACTCACACAGTATTGTCTTTCCTGATTCTGAATGTAAGCAAAAACATCACACATTCCTCAAAATTAAGCCTAACACAAGTGGGAAATATGTTAACCTTTTAGCAATGAGTGTCAAACAAAAGCTTTAATTAATGTAAATGCCACTTTGAGAGAAATGCATTAGAATTTCTTTTTATTTTTTTGGTAATTCAAATTGATACAATAAATCACTATTGTGAAATATAGTCTAAGGGCTTAGTCAGATACAGAAAATTGGACAATTACTCAGCAAATGTGATCAATATGGGCAGCCGGATCCTACAGTTCAAACTGAAAATGAAAAATAAACATGGCAAATCGAATCTTTGCTTAATGTTATTACCATGTAAACACAGCCAGCGTCTTTATGGTAATGTGGAAAGATTATTAAGTGTTTTGGATAATTCCGCAATCTGCAATTGGGAGTGAGGATAATAAAGTTTGGTTAGTGTTTGCTTTTTCCGATTGGCTGCCTACAGTGACAAAAGCGTTCACATAAATTCTACCTCTCATTTACGAGTGGCTGCTTATATTTGATTGCAAAGAAGTGTTTGATCATGACTAAAAACATCCTTATGGTTGTAGGCTTGGATTGTAAGATAAAATACAAGATTCTCATTTAAATTTGAATTTCGATAAACAACAAATAATCTTTTAGTGTAAGTATGTCCTATGCAGTGTTTGGAACTGAGTGTCCTGTGTTTTTATTTGCTAAATCTGGCAGCCCTAATTGTAGGTGCCACTTCCTGTTGGTCTGCTTCTGGGGATGGCATGTTGTGATAGTAAGCAGCAATAAAGGATAGGCAGGAGAAAACACAGACCTAGGATTTAAACAGTCATAAGTTTGTATCCAGTCTTCAGAACTGTGATACTGTGTAATTATCTAACCTCCCAAACCTCAGCTCCTAATATGTAAAATGAGATTAATAATCCTTGCAATACCTATTCCTACTTGGTTTCCAGGCATGGACCTATACCAGTCATCAGTGGTCATGCTGAGGTGGCACCCCACATACAAAATAGAGGAAGATTGGCACCAATGTTAGCTCAGGGTGAATCTTCCTAAAGTGAAAAAAAAAAACCCAGAAAGAAAAGTATATTAAAGAGCTAACTTCAGTTGGGTTCCTGAATGGCTGACTGAAGCAGAATGGTCTCCTATCTTGGAATACTCATCTTTGATTTCTGTGTAAGAGATAAATAGACTTCTTGTTCCTGAGCCACTGAATTGTTGGTGTGTATTTGTTATAGTATCTTAGTCTATCCAGCTAATAAACTATATATAGTGTTCTTTATTCTACCATTTCTTGATTTATCAGTTTTAGACATCATTTATTGATTTCCTGCTATAAGAGATAAAAAATTAGCTCAGTGTGTGGAGGTATTTTTCTTTCAGGGTTGTGTCTGTTTTATCTGGAGAAGAGTTCTTTGATTTCCTGGGGTGCATTGCTGGGGGAAGGATGGTTCTGATAGGTAACTGCTGCATTGTCAGCATTCTGCAAGGTCAGAGTACAAAGGCTGGGACTACAAGACTACTCTGTATTGAGAGTCTCAATTAATCCTCTTGTTTTCTGGCTTATGTCCTACTCCTGTCCTTTGCAGCTCTGAGGTTCTTCTATTCACCTTCTCCAGAGAACAAACCTCTGACCCCTACTGATGGTTTAGCAACCGACTACGGGCGTTGTGAGAGTGGGAGTTGGAGATTTTCAACTCATCTCTGCTTTTTTCAGTCCTTTAACTCATATTCACTCTCCTCTGTTCCAAAGCCTCCCAGTCTTGAGCTTTTCAGGGTTCTACTGGGCAAATATTAGCTTCATTCTAATTAGCCTTTGGGTTGTAGCTTTCTCTGCTGTTCCACTGAAGCAGTTAACACTTTACCAACAATTTTCTAAAAATTTACTATCCCCTCTCTTACTCTCTCTTTGTCATATGTGTAATTGCATCTTTTTATTTTTAAATTTTCACTTTATTGATGTATAAGCAATGAGAGGAGGTAAATATCTGTGTGTTTTCACTTTTTAACTGGAAGCCTATTCTCTATCTTTTGTTCTTAGATTTTAACAGAGATGGGTGTTATAACGTAGCATTATTTTTTCTTTTCAAGTTGGCTCTTGCATTTATTTTATCTCCTTATTTGTATATAATTCAAATACTAAACCTGGCATTCATTCAGTGTAGATACTCAAAAAGCACATTTTGAATGAAAGGATAGGCAGGAAAGACCAAGGCTTTTTGTAAGCTACTAAGTCCGGAATAAGGAAAACTGTTTAAGTGAATGGGAAGTCTCATATAAACACTACAATCACCTTCATCTGAGGCTCATAAAAGATGCTTTGGAGTTTGGCAGCACAAGAAATTTTGTAACACTTCTCAAATATTCAGCTAAGTGTGCGACTGAGAAAGATGATACCACATACTAGGTAAAAATACAAAATCAGCATTTCTGTTACTCATTTTTATTTTATAAATCATATACAGGGAAGGGGATTACAATAGCAGCCCTCAGCACAGGGATTAAAGTATAACAGGTTTTCAGTAAATGTTTCCTCAATGAATAAATAAAACCCAGAATAAAAGGAAAAGGCTACATAAATCCTTTCATGATTACCACTTTTCAATAATCTACTCATTTTCAGTTGGCATGCATTCATCCTTAATAATCATCTAATACTATGCTATTATTATAAATTATATTCTGAGTTATAAAACGGAAAATGCCAAACTGCCTATTTTATTTTATTCTGAATCTAAGGTACATTCTAACTCATTAGCATGGACTCTAAAAGGTTTATTTCATCATTCTAATTCATTTTAGTACGGAGTTGTATTGCCTTTTGTCACTTTACATCAGCACCATAACTTGTCTTGCTCTGATCTTTGTTACTTTGGGATGTCATTTTGTAGCTCACATTTGGTTACTCTGATACACATGACTAGCTAAGAGACAGATATAGCAGTTTAAATAGAAGAATATGCAGTTTTCAACATTTATATTATTTCAATTATAATTGTACTTTAATCAGTTTATAAGTTTAAGTTGGAAAATTCAGCTTTCAAAGCTGTTATGGCCACTTCCCCCCAATTCAGTGATAATAGGGTATATGGAATTTACAATAAGAGTTTTGTATATTTTATTGTTATTTTAAATTGTGTGCTACATATCCTTTATGTTAGTAAAATTTATAATAAACAAATATACATATTTTTCCAGAAACTGGTTGTTAAACATTTACCAGAAAACAATTGCATATAACTGTGTATCTAATCATATCATGGGTGTGGTTGATCTGATAAGACTGTTTTTAGTTAGTATAACTGTGTTTAATGCAAATATAAAGTGAAGTGTACCAAAATATGCTGCCCCAAAATACGCCTGTTTGGCATAAGGATTATTTTGAACTAAAAGCCATTGAGAATCAGCAGACTCAGGAAAAGCTTTAGGGCACATGTTTTCCATCTGTAGAAGATATTTACATTTATAAAGGGAAATTTCCATTTTTAAAGGTGTCTCCTTTTACCATACCTGGAAGAGGACTCTTAACACATCAATGGAGAAGGCACAGGGACTTAAATCTGTATAACAAACCTTACTAAACAACCTTTGCTTACCATACTTTTTCCTGGTCACCTTCCCATAACTTGCACCACTTGCTCAGAAGCTTAAAACCCCTTTTTATTTGTTTAACCTAAGATGGTATATAAGCCCAAGTTCTAGCTTTCCCTTTGAGCTACTTATCACTGGATGCTCCTCTGTGTATGAATGATGTGCATGTTAATAAACTTCTGTTTGCTTTTCTTTTGTTAATCTGTCTTTTGCCAATCTAATTTACAGGGCCCAGCTGGAAAACCTAAGATAGGTAGAGAATAAAAATTTAAATAGCTTCACTTAGAAATTAAACCAAATAGTAAATACACTTGTAGAGTATTCTTTTAAAGACTACTACTCACAGAGAGCTTGAATCTATTACTATTACTAACTCCAATTCATTCTAATGCTGGTCTTATAGCTAGACTTGATTATTAGACTTCTGTAATTAATAAACCCGTGTAAACTGTTTGAGATAATTCAGTGGATAATGTTAGTTTACACTTCTAGCATTGGAACAAAACCACCTGTATGTGTGTTGGTAAACGGAGGGGGTGGTTTGGAGAGAGAGGGAAGAAATGATAGAAAGATAAAAAACTAAAAACAAACAAAATATTACTGTATTTTCATGTACCAAAGATAAATTGTTTATGACCGTTCCCTAATCTGAGGGGAACAATTCCCCATTCTTCTTAAAGGCTAAGCATTTTCTTTCCTACTCATATCATTAGTTGTTAACTCCTCTTCTAAATGGTTCTTGAAACATATTTAATAGTGTCTTTGTTAGCAATAGAAATTACTGTTGGAACAAGTTTCTTTTTGCAAACTGCTTTCTTAGAAGTTATCGACTCATTCATTTTCAGAGAACACTGCTTTAAAATAAGCTTAAGTAGAAAACCTAACAAGGTCTTTAAAAATTATTTGAAGAGGCTTCATCCATCACAAAATCTTATGATTGCTTTACTTATTCTTTGTAGAGGGCTCTTCATGTAGGTGTGAGAAAGATGAATTATACCTCTGTACACATGGGACATATCATGATCCACTAAATCTATATTATATAGGGAAGCAATTTATAAAAGAGTTTTACTGCACTGGTTTTCTATTATCATCAGTACATTGTAATCAGCCTAAAGTGTCTCTGGCCTTATTCATGAGCTATTTCTTAATCTACCATCACAGTGCCCTTCCTTGTCTTCCTTTTATTTAAAAAGCATTTAAAAACAACTAATTGTTTTTAATTAATCCAATCAATGATGTAAAGCACTTCATTTATTTTTCAATCTACATAAAATTCCACCCACTGCATCTTTTGCTTTCATGTGCTTCCAGATATTATTTTTATAATAAAGTCTCCCTACAGGCTTTAGATGGATCAAACTTCTATTCTGCTTGATTTCCAATGCACTTTATGGTTCCCTAAAGATGAATAAAAAGATGTGGAGAGAAACATTGGTTTTATGTGCAGTCTGTAGAAAGTCTCAAGATCAGGTGACAGAAAGGAATTAAAGGAAAGCACTCAAATCTAACTGATCGTCAGAATCATGAGAGGAATGTTTTAAAAATATAGAATTCTGGAATACACTGCAGACATACTAAATCAGTCTCTCCTAAATGTGGGGATTAGGAATCTATTTTTCCCAAGCTCTTGAATAATTCTGAATTAAACAAACTTAGTCCTATATTTGCAAACTCGTATCCTAGATGAGTAGTTGTGAAACTGCAATCCCCAAACCAGTAGCATCAAAATCGCCTAGAAAACTGAGAGAAATGCAAAGTCTTGAGCCCTACCTCAATCTTAC
The DNA here is from genome assembly GCF_041296265.1 of Equus caballus. Classification (NCBI taxonomy): domain Eukaryota; kingdom Metazoa; phylum Chordata; class Mammalia; order Perissodactyla; family Equidae; genus Equus; species Equus caballus. The sequence continues at coordinate 83,877,905 of NC_091715.1, forward strand.
ATAATCAGAAACTCAGAAAGTTGGGGTCAGATGATTCTGATGCATGCTAATGAGTAAGAACCACTGTCTAAAATGTGACATAGAGAATAATCAGCTTCTGGTTAGTATAAAATCCCTTATAAATCTGGGAACTTATTTATAATTTTAATATTCATGCATAATTAATAGTCACAGAAAATTACTATTATCTTTCCTCTCCAAAGTGTAGTCTACGTTTATCTGTTGCTCTATAAAATCTTTGTGTGCATATACTTTTCAAGAGAATTTTGCTGTATGGAGTATAGGTAAAATAACAAGCTTAGTAATTAATTCTTAAGAAAAATAAATCCTGATCTGTGCATAACCCTAATTTGAATCTAACAAACTTTTCTCACTAGGCTTTCCCTTGACCTCACTACAGCTTGCTGGTTCTTCCCAGAAAGAGCTTATACACTCATCTGGAGCCCAAGATTTTGGAACTGTTTTTAAGAGGACACATCTAGATTGCTTGGTGTGGAGGTCAGCAGGATCTACAATTGCAGTCCCACAGGATTCTCTATATATGCATATCTTAAAGGTTTCTGCCTGAGGGTCTATCTTCCAATCAGTCGGAAACTAGGAGCTTAATGAGATTCCTCCTTCTGGAGCATTCATGGTTCTTGGTACACCCTCAACAACTGAGACTTACTACGAAAAAGTGAAGGTATTTAGATAATTACAAGGGTTTGAGAGACAGCCAAGAACTCAAAAAAAGTTAAATGATAATGTTGATCTCCTACAAAAGGCCACTTCTGGAAGACTTAGAGAGATAGCCATTTTGCCTAATACATAAAAAGAAACACAGAGTCAAGCAAAATGAAGAGACAGGAATAACTTCTACGCAAAAGAACAAGACAGAACCCAGAGAAAATTCCTAAGGAAATGGAGATAATTGATTTGCCTGTTAAAGTGTTCAAAGTAATGGTCATAAAGATGCTTACTGAACTTGGGAGAAGAATGGATGCAAACAGCAAGAACTCCAATAAAGTGATAGAAAATGTAAGAAAGTACCAAACAAAAGTCACAGAGCTAAAGAATACAACTGAACTGAAAAAATACACTAGAGGGGTTCTCCAGCAGATTAGATGAAGCAGGAGAAAGAATCAGTAAGCTGGAAGACAGACCAATGGAACTTATCACGACAGAGAAGCAAAAAGAAAAAGCAATTTTAAAAAGTGAAGCTAGCATAAGGGACACATGAGACATCAAGCAGAATAACATTTGCATTATAAGGGTCCCAGAAGAAGAAGAGAGAAAGGAGCAGAAAACTTAATTGAAGAAATAATCGTTGAAAACTTCCCCAACCTGGAAAAGGAAATAAACATGCAGATCCAAGAAGCCCAGAAAATTTCAAAAAGATGAACCCAAAGAAACCAACACCAAAATACATTATAACTAAAATATCAAAAGTTAAAGATACAGAGAGAATCTTAAAAGCAGCAAAACAAAAACAACTTGTTACACACAAGGAAATCGTCATAAGACTATCAGCAGATTTCTCAGCAGCAACTTTGCAGGCCAGATGTAATGGCATAATTTATTCAAAAGACTAAAAGGGAAAAAACTTCCAACTAAGAATACTTTACATGGCAAGTTTAGCATTCAGAATTAAAGGAGAGATGACCTTTCCAGAAAAATAAAAGCTAAAGGAGTTTATCAACACTAAACTGGCTTTACAAGAAATGTTAAACAGATTTTTTTAAGCTAACATAAAGGGCACTAATTAATAAGAAGAAAACACATGAAAGGGAAAATCTTACTGGTATAGGCAAATGTATAATAAAGGCAGCAGACTAATCACTTATAAAGCTAGTATGAAGGTTAAAATGCAAAAGTAGTAAAAAAATAACTATAATTACAATACTTAGTAAAGATATACACAAAAATAAATAGTTGTGAAATGTGATACCGAAAACATAAATGAGGAGGGGGGATAAATTGTACAGTTTTAGGATGTGTTCAAACTTAATTTCCTATCACCTTGAAATAGGTTATTATATATAGACTGTCATATGTGAACTTCATGTTAACCACAAAGCAAAACCTATAGTTGATACACAAAACATAATGAGAAAGAAATATAAGCATAACATTATAGAGAGTCATCAAACCACAGTGGAAGAAATCAAGAAAAGAAGAAATGAACAGAGAGGAATTATAAAGCAGACAAAATGCAATTAACAAAATGGCAATAAGTACATACCTATCAATATTACCTTAAATGTAAATAGACTGAATTATCAAATTAAAAGACAGAGTGTCTGCCCCTGGGCAGGCTCCCCAGGTGGACCCTGGGTTTGGGCTTTGTGGCAGGTGGACTTGTTAGGTGACCTCAGGGATGTGCTCCTCCCCTTTTAGCATGTTGGCTGCCCCAAGGGTTGAGGGACTGGGTGCTGTGGGCATATCAAGTCCTGCAGAAGCAGAAGAAGGAGTTTGGGGTCCAGGTGGAGTCAGTGAGCCCAGTGTCAACACGTCCACTTGCACAAGTTCAGGGACTGTACAGTTGGTGTGAGTGACCCTGAGTGCAGAGAGATGGGTAAAGAACAACGTAAGCTTAAAAGTTTTCAGTGATGTCAGCATCATGGCAGAATGAGCTCTTCCCTTAGTCTCTCCCCTTAAGATACAATGAAAAGGACATTCATAAACCAATAGAGAACATTCACAGAACACAATAGACATTTGAGATTCACACAGCCATATGTCTGAAGGTGAGCTGGATCCACCAGGATGCAGTGGTAGGAGGTAAGCAGATCTCCTCTCCTTCCTCAGTGGCAGTGATCTACGGTTCAGGACTTCATATGGTGGTTGGTGCATGAATCTGATAAAAGGGGGAAAAGGCAGCCCTCCAGTGGAATGTTTTTGGTATTGGAGTTGACTCTCAACCTGCAAGAATACTCCACACCAAGGCAACTAAGTAACCATGGGGGCTCTCTCAATGAGATGAGTAGCCCAGGCAGGCAGCCAGTAAGTGAAGAGTGGGAGGGCAGGTGGGAAAGAGGTGCCTCCTCCTCAATCCCACCTAGTGCTTCAGTTTAGCTGGTCAGTCAGGGCAGGGGAACCCCACCAGAGCAGCTGTGCCTACATGTGTAAAGCATTGGTGGCCAGAAACAGAAAGCCCTATGGGCAGAGCTTCCAAAGGATGGGCAAAACTGCCAGGCTTTGCAGTGGGCTCAGAAAACAGCTCCTACCCTCCTAGTGGTGGCAGGTGGAATCTGTGATCAGATACTACCACTATGAAATGGCAAAGGTCTGCCCAATCAAACACCATGAAGAAATATATTAACATTCCACCCTAGAAGGAAAATGACAAGTTCCCAGAAACCAATCCTGAAGTCACACAAATTTACAATCTAAATGATAGACAATTCAAGAGAGTTATCATAAACTTAAGTTGCAGGAAAACTCGGAAAGACAGTTCAATTAAATTAATGAGCAGAGGGAATTCTTCACAAAAAAATTTGAAAGTATAAAAACAAACAAACAAAAATGTTGGAGATGAAGAACACAATGAATGAGATGATAAAAAAAAAAAAAACCTCGAATCCTTAAAAAGCAGAGCTGATATTATGGAGGACAGATTTAGTAATTTAGAGGATAGAAATATAGAAAAGCTTCAGATGAAGGAGAAGAGAGAACTAAGACTAAAAGGAAATGAAGAAATCATCTAGAAATATCTGATGCAACTAGGAAATGTAGGATAAGGATTATAGGTATTCAAGAGGGGGATGAGAGGCAGAAAGCTTGTTGAAAGAAATAATAAGATAGAACTTACCAAACCTTGGGAAGGAGCTGGAATTACATGTAAATGAAGCTAATAGAATATGCAATTATATCAATGTAAAAAGTACTTCTCCAAGGCATATATTAGTAAAACTGGCAAAAGTGAATGACAAAGAAAATATATTAATGGCAGCAAGGAAGAAGAAAATAATCTAGAAAGGATCCCTATCAGGCTTTCAGCAGATTTCTCAGCAGAAACCTTACAGGCTAGGAGAGAGTGGAATGATATATTCAAAATTCTGAAAGATGAAAACTTTCAGCCAAGATTACTGTATCCAGTGAAACTATCCTTTAGATGTGATGGAGAAATAAAAACTTTCCACAATAAACAAAAGCTGAGGGAGTTCATCACCACAAGACACCCACCTAGAAGAAGTGATCAAGAAGACCCTCACATATGGAAAAAAAAATAAATAAAAGGTTTACAAAGCCTTGAGCAAGGAGATAAACAGACAGACAAAATCAGAAAATAGCAAACACTTAATTATAACCTTAAAGATAAAGGGAAGGAAAGCATCAAAAATAACTATAATCACTTCATTTTAATGACAAACTCACAACACAAAACAGAATAAGTTGTGCCAAAAATAACTTAGATGGAAAAGTAGAAACAGATGGACTCTGCTTAGACTAAGGAAATAGGCTATAAGAAAATGGACTATCTCATCTACAAGATCTTTTATACAAACTTCACATAACCACTAAACAAAAAGTCAAAACAGAAACACAAATAATAAATAAAGAGAAACTATCACAGAGAATCACCAAACTGAATTGGCAGTTGGAAATATATGGGAAGAGAAACAAGGGGAACATAGAACAACTGGAAAACAAGTGATAAAATGGCAGTATTAAGCCCTCATATATCAAATCACTCTAAATGTAAATGGATTGAATTCTCTAATCAAAAGACACAGAGTGGCTGGATGGATTAAAAAACAACACCCAACAATATGCTGCCTCCAGGAAACACATCTTAGGCCTGAAGAAAAACACAGGCTCAGAGTGAAGGGATGTAAGACAATACTCCAAGCTAATGGTCAAAAAAGAAAGCAGGTGTTGCCATACTTATATCAGACAAAGTAGACTTTAAGATAAAAAAGGCAATGAGAGACAAAGAGTGACACTACATAATGATAAAAGAGGTTCCATCAAGAGGACATAACACTTATAAATATACATGAACCTAACACAAGAGCACTAAACTACATAAAGCAACTATTAACAGACTGAAAAAGGAGAAATTAACAGCAACACAATAATAGTAGGGGACCTCAACACTCCACTTGAATCAATGAATAGATCATCTAAACAGAAAGTCACTAATGAAAAAGTGGAATTAAATGAAAACCTAGACCAGATGGACTTAATAGATATGTAGAGAAAACTCCATCTAAAAACAGCAGACTACACACTCTTCTCAAGTGCACATGAAACATTCTCAAAGATATGTTGGGGGAAAAGGCAAGACTCAATAAATTTAAGAAGATCGAAATCTTATGAAACATCATTTCTGATCATAATGCTATGAAACTAGAAATCAATTACAAGAAAAAAGATGGGAAAGTGACACATATGTGGAGACTACACAACATGCTACTGAAAACCAATGGATCAATTAAAGGAATTAAAGGAGAAATCAAAAAATATCTGGAGACAAATGAAAATGAAAATACATCATACCAACCCATACAGCATGCAGCAAAGCAGTCCTACAAGGGAAATTCATAGCAATACAGGCCCACTTTAACAAACGAGAAAAATCTCAAATAAGTAATTTTAAACTACACTTAACAGAGCTTTAAAAAGAGGAACAAAGACCAAAGTCAGAAGGAGGAGAGAAACAATAAAAATTAGAACAGAAATAAATGAAATAAAACCCAAAAGATCATGAGAAGGAATCAATGAAACTAAGAGTTGGTTCTTTGCGAAGATAAACAAAATTGACAAACCCTTAGCTAAACTCACTAAGATAAAAAAGAGAGAAGCCTCAAATAAATAAAATTAGAAATGAAAGAGGAGTGATTACAACACATACCACAGAAATGCAAAAGATCATAAGAGAATACTATCAAAAACTATATGCCAACAAATTGGACAATCTAGAAGAAATTGATAAATTCTTAGACTCAAACGACCTTCCAAAACTGAATCAAGAAGAAATAGAGAATCTGAATAGACCAATCACAAGTAAAGAGATCGAAACAGTAATCAAAAACCTCCCAAAAAATAAAAGTCCAGGACCAGATGGCTTCTCTGGAGAATTCTACCAAAGATTCAAAGATTTAATACCTATCCTTCTCAAACTATTCCAAAAAACCAAAGAAGTGTAACACTTCCTAATACACTCTACATAGCCAACATCACTCTGATTCAAAGCCAGACAAGGAAAACACAAAGAAGGAAAATTACAGGACAATATCACTGATGAACATAGATGCAAAAATTCTCAACAAAATATTGCTAAACTGAGTACAGCAATACATTAGAAGGATCATACACCTTAATCAAATGGGTTTTATACCAGGGATTCATAGATTTTTCAACATCTGCAAACCAATCAGTGTGGCACAGCGCATTAACAAAATGAGGAATAAAAAACCACATGATCATCTCAATAGATGCAGAGAAAGCATTTGGCAAGATCCAACATCCATTTATGATAAAAACTCTCAATAAAATGGGTATAGAAGGAAAGTACCGCAATATAATAAAGACCGTATATGACAAACCCACAATCAACATCATACTCAATGGTGAAAAAGTAAAAGCCATCCCTTTGAGAACAGGAACAAGACGAAAGTGCCCACTCTTGCCACTCCTATTCAACATAGTACTGGCGGTTTTGACCAAAGCAATTAGGCAAGAAAAAGAAAAGTTATCCAAATTAGCAAGGAAGAAGTGAAACTCTCACTGTTTGCAGATGACATGATTCTAAATATAGAAAACATTAAAGAATCAATCAGAAAACTGTTAGAAATAATCAACAACTACAGTAAACTTACAGGGTATAAAATCAACTTCCCAAAACAATTGCATTTCTGTACAGTAATAACAAACTAACAGAAAGAGAACTCAATAATACAATCCTGCTTACAATCACAACAAAAAGAATAAAATATCTACAATAATTTAACCAAGGAGGGGAAAGTCCTATACAATGAACACTATAAGACATTATCGGAAAAAATCGATGATGATATAAAAAAGTGGAGAGATATTCAATGCACATATATCGGAAGAATGAACATAGTTTAAAATGCCCATATTATCTAAAGCAATCTACAGATTCAATGCAATCCCAATCAGAATCCCAATGACATTCTTCACGTAAATAGAACAAAGACTCCTAAAATTCACAGGGGGCAACAAAAGACCCCAAATAGCTAAAGCAATCCTGAGTAAAAAGAACAAAGCTGGAGGCATCACAATCCCATCAAAATCTACTACAAAGCTATAGTAATCAAAACAGCATGGTACTTGTACAAAAACAGGCACACAGATCAATGGAACAGAATTGAAAGCCCAGAAATAAAACCACACTTCTATTGGCAGGTATCTTCAACAAAGGAGCCAAGAACATACATGGGAGAAAGGAAAATCTTTTCAATAAGTGCTGTTGGGAAAGCTGGACAGCCACATGCAAAAGAATGAAAGTAGACCACTATCTTATGCCATACACAAAAATTAATTCAAAATGGATTAAAGACTTGAAGGTACGACATGAAACCATAAAACTCCTAAAAGAAAATACAGGCAGTACACTCTTTGACATCAGTCTTAGCAGCACCTTTTCAAATACCATGTCTACTCAAGCAAGAGAAACAAAAGAAAAAATAAACACAAAGGAGTACTTCAGACAAGAGCTTCTACAAGGCAAAGGAAACCAGGAACAAAATGAAAAGATAACCCACCACCTGAGAGAAAATATTTGCAAATCATGTATCTGACAAGAGGTTAATCTCAAAAATATATAAAGAATTCATACAATTCAACAACAACCAAAAAACAGTCTGGTGCCGGCCTGGTGGTGCAGTGGTTAAGTTTGCACATTCTGCTTCAGTGGCCTGGGGTTTGCCGGTTCAGATCCTTGGTGTGGACATGGCACCGCTTGGCAAGCCATGCTGTGGCAGCCTTCCCACATGTAAAGTAGAGGAAGATGGCCACGGATGTTAGCTCAGAGCCAGTCTTCCTCAGCACAAAGAGAAGGATTGGCAGGAGATGTTAGCTCAGGGCTAATCTTCCTCAAAAATAAAAACCCAAAAAACAAAAAATCCCAATCTGATCAAAAATTAGGCAGAGGATATGAACATTTTTCCAAAGAAGATATACAGATGGCCAAGAGGCACATGAGAAGATGCTCTACATCGTTAATCATCAGGGAAATGCAAATTAAAACCACAATGTGATATCACCCTGCAGCTTGTAGAATGGCTTTTATCAAAAAGGACAAGAAATTATAAGTGTTGACAAGGATGTGGAGAAAAGAGAACCCTCGTGTACTCCTGGTGGGAATGTAAAGTGGCGCAGCCACTATGGAAAGCAGTATGGAGGCTCCTCAAAAAATTAATAGAACTATGATACTATCCAGCAATTCTCATCTGGATATTTATCCACAGAAAACAAAAACACTAATTCAAAAATATATATGAACAACTATGTTCATTACAGCATTATTTACAATAGCCGAGATACGGAAACAATCTAAGTGTCCATTGTTGGATTAATGGATAAAAAAGATGTGGTAAATATATATACAATGGACTATGTCTCAGCCATAAAAAAGAATGAAATCTTACCATTTGTGACAACACAGATGGACCTTAAGAATATTATGCTAAGTGAAATAAGGCAGACAGAGAAAGACAAACACTGTATGATTTCATTTATGTATGCAATCTAAAAACCAGACCAAATTCATAGACACAGAGAATAGATTGGGAGAGGAAGAGGAGGGGAATTGGGGGGTGGGAAAAATGAGTGAAGACCATCAAGAGATACAAACTTCCAGTTATAAAATAAATAAGTTATGGAGATGTAATGTACAGCCTGGGTACTATAGTAAATAATATTATATTTCAAATTTGAAAGGTGCTAAGAAGGTAAATCTTAAAATTTCTCATCACAAGACAATAAATGTTTCTTTGTGTGGTGATAGATGGTAAATATAATTAATGTGTTGATCACTTCACAATGTACACAAATGTCAAATCATTATGTGATAAATCTGAAACTAATACACTCATGCATCACTTAAAGATAGGGATATGTTCTGAGAAATGTGTCATTAGGTGGTTTCGTCATTGGATAAACATGATAGAGTGTACTGACACAAACCTAGATGTTATACCCTACTACACACCTAGGCTATATGGTACTAATCTTATGGGACCACCATCATATATACAGTTTGCTGTTGACCAAAACTCCTCTATGTGGCACATAACTGTATCATGTTGTGACTCAATTATATTTCAATAATATAATGCTAGGAGTAAAAATAAACTGAGGACATCAGTGAAGCGTAGAACAAAGGTGAATCCACTGACCTCTAGAAAGTTCCTGGGAATAATTTTAGTAAAATTTTCGGTTTGCATTCAAATATAACAAAACAGCTTTCTTTCACATCATATCACTGAAGCCACATTAATAGAGAGCAAAATAAATCATTAAAAACTCAAATCTGAAATCATAGAATATGTCAAAGATACTTGGTAAATGGAACTCTTTCAAAGTGAATGCTTTTCCTATCTTTCCAATTTAATTAAATTCATTTTGTGCTTAGGAAATATATTGTAGAAAATTTCAGACAGAAAACCTTCCTAAGATCAATCTTTTCTTTTTGTTCCAATATCAAATGAAAAGCAATTTTCTTCTCATAGTTTTCATTTATTGCTTTCCTTTGTTTTCTGCCCTTTAGTCACTTTTCAATTCAATAGTTAATTTCTCTTCCATATCATGATTCCACACCCTTTACTTAACTTCTGATGTGTGAGCCTGATAAAAGCTTTTGAAAATTATGTAATGTCACTTTAAAGTGTGTCTACTGTTGCAATAGTATCTTCAAATGTGTCCAATGTGTTTTAGGCACGATCTTCACTTGTGAAAGCATTTTGAATGTTGATAAAGCTATGCTTTTTCCCCCAAAGCGTTCCTCAATTAATGTTTTCTTTAAGGACTGAGAATTTTCCTGTTAGTCATGTCAAGCTGATTGAGCTATGACCAAAATGAGATCTTTTTAGAGTAAGCAAAATCAAGGTTTGTGGCTTAACTTCAAAGTATGATACATATATTTAAAAAAATGTATTGTGCCATTTAGGTTAATAAAGCATATATTCACAAATAATTAGGTATTCATAAATATTTATTTATATTTATATACATTTGAAAAAGTATATAAATTTTCTCACATATCTCACAAAAACATTCACCTTTTTTAATATACAATCTCCTACAATACTAAAATAAATGGTCAATAACTTGAAAAATATTAAGTGGTGGCAAGTCAGCTTTAAATTTTACTGACATAAATGAGCATAGATAGGAAATGGATTTCACTGCATAATGACCAACAATCTTCTGTACTTGAACTATTTCCTTAGTGTAAATTAGGTTTTAAACAAGAAACCTTTAGAAGCAGGAGTAACTATTTTTTGACCACATTAAAGCAGAGGTTTTTCAAACTGGATCCCTTAGAACTATACCATTCTACAAGAGCCTGTTAGGCTTTCAAAAGCTTTTTATAAGTAGCATATACATTTCAGTTTTGAAATTTGAGTGAAAACAAAATTATTTAATTTTTTCCCTAGCCACACACTGCCACAGGTAAAAACAAAGAATTTACCATGTGTACGTTTATTTCTGCACAATATTTGAACTAATGAGACTAAGGCTTGGCAGTGTATTAAGATTTCTTTCCTGATTGGTATGTAAGAATCTTGAATGAGATCAAGCCTTCTATTACAGGGCATCTGAAGTCATACCTTGTGCATCTGTCTGTGGATGGTCTTCTCCTTCATCTCTACTGGCTACATCAAGTTTAACTGACTGACCTTCTACCCCAATTCCTACTTTCCAGTCCACAAAATTGCTACTTCTCTCCCAATTGGCATTGACCTCTTTTCCCTACAATTGAGGTCTTTTTCCTATATTATCTGTGACAGATCTTCCTGGAAATAAGTATGACATTTTTGTACACTTGACACTGAAGAACCAAGACAACTCAGAGAAGCCTAGAGTCTTTCCGTCTTATCCTTCAATCCCTAATTACTATCATTTTCATTATTTCTCCCACACACACTCTTTTCAGGCCCTTTGTATGTTGATATTAAACTGGATAGGAATTCATTCTCTACAGCCTCTGGAGACTGAAATTTGCATTTTTGGCCACCCCCAGTGGGAATACTGTTCCATGTCACTAACAGTTCTAATGACAGTAAAAATGATCCTGGGTTAATCTAAATTTTAAGGGCCTATTGGTATATATAATGTCCAAATTTCAAGCAGAAGTAACTGGGCCACAATGGCTTACATTTTACATGCAATATGTCATTTAAATGTACAATAATGCTATGTAGGAAGAAGTGTTTGTCAGTTACATTATTATTATTATTGTTTTTTGATGAGGAAGATTGGCACAGATGTTAGCTCAGGGCCAATCTTCCTCTATTTTGTATGTGGGATGCCACCACAGCATGGCTGGATGAGCACTGTGTAGGTCCATGCCTTAGATTGGAACCTGCAAACTTAGGGCCAATGAAGCGGAGTGGATGAACTTAACTACTACACCACTGGGCCAGCTGTGTCTGTTACATTTTTGAGATAAGGAAACCAAGATCCAGACAGATGAGGTAATTTGCCCAAAGTCTACAAAGAATAAGTGGAAGATACTGGATTGAAATTCTTATTTGAGGTCCAAAACTGATGCGCCTTTTCTACAACATCCAGTTTCACAGGTTATAACAATCTGGATACAGAAAATATAAAGTGATCAAGGTTTTTTTCATAGCCCTCCTCCTCAATCTATTCAATATTACAAATTACACTAAGACTTATTTGGAACTGCTGCTGTTGTTATTGCTGTTGTTGTTTGAGGAAAGAAAAAGGGAGATTGGGTTCAATTCTTTTGGGATGTTAGCTACGTACCAAGAGAGCCAAACCTGAGGACAGAAAGCAAAGAAGGAAACCATATGCAAATAATCTAGACAGAGCAATCATAATATTACTTGCTGTTATCACATGTGCCATTACATACCCCTTACCTCTTGAAAACAAAGAACACCCATACCTAAAGGTCTCTTGGTGTTGCTAAGAAGTATGTTGATGCTGTTAACTCTTTCTGGGACCTAGAGTTTTGATTTCTTAATCTCTCTTATGCCAGGGATTCTGCAACTGCAAGCATCTCTTCATTTTATGGTTACTGAGCTTTATTTTCTATTTTGTTAGTAGTTTAGCATATTTTTTACACAACACAAATAACTTGTCACCTTTCAGAGATTCAGGCACATAAAAAGTGTATAATATTATGTCTGAGTATTCGTCTTAAGTTGTTAATTTGGTCACAGTTGCAAGGAGCTTTCTATATAAACCAGCAATCAGTCTACAGCTTCAGTCATACCAAGTTCATAATTTTGACTGGGCTCCTGAGTTATTATTTGCTTGAATTCAACAGGTTGTACTCAAACTGGTTTGTGAGTGTATACACAAGTTTTAAAAATAGGTTAATATTGAATTTACTAAAAATGATAATTGTTATGTTTGTGTAGATGTAACATTAAAGAAAAATAATAGCATCTATCATAGAATAAGATTGAGTGCTGTGAAAAAAGTTTTACTCTCAAGAAGGAGACCGAATCCAGCATAATCTGAATAAACTCTAGGGCTGTGAGATAAAATTCAAGGAGTAGGAATAGGACAGGTCTTTAAAAGGCAAAAGATCATCTGCCTTTTTTCCTTAATAAACAGTTTGAGACATTAGTTGAGGCAAAGTCAGATTGGCATCTGTGCAATTTTAAGAGTGGAAGAGTAGTCATGGTAACCTGACATAGAGTGTTGAGATCTATTCCTGGTGATGAAGGCATCAGAATGGCCCAGCATGGGGCATCAGTGCCCAGGTAGGCAAGGAGGCATGCATATGCATAGTGGGGATGGCAGATAGGGGAGAGATTAGGAGTAGTTATTGGAGATTGCTTACACAGAGGGTGGATTAAGTCAGTAAGTAATTATATTTAGGATGACAAGAGCCAAATTTCTCACAATCAGAAAAGTGAGTTACAGATATGAAAGGACAGAACATTAGAATAAAAACTGTGGTTTTGTATTGGAATTGAAGTTATTGGTGTGAATTCACGGCTTTCAGTATATGTAGTAATAGATTAGAGGTAGATGTAAATTTAGATATGTGTGTGTATGTTTGTGTACACACACACATACATATATTTCCTTATTCTGTATGGGAACAGTGCTACCTAATATCAATGAGCATAAGCACATTCAGATCTTGGTTTCTACATATCATTGTCCACTAAAAGAAACTAGAGTTCCTTACAAAACTGGCTGATTCCAAGACTGAGAGAGGGTAAAAACAGGAAGAATCTGGAACATTTTTTTGCGTGTCAAAAAGCAAGGAAGTATTCAAGGGTGATGGGAACATGACAGAAATAGCCAGTTTGAAAGGGATCCATTGGCCAAATTAGGGAAAATTTGAGCATTGAAATAAACAATGATAATATGAATTATAATCCATTGAATAGAATGGGACTACATGAACCTATACTGATATTAATTAATTAATTAAGTAAGCAGAGAAGGAAAATCTTGTCCTTATAGTAGCAGGCCAACTAGTGAAAATGTAGAAGGAAAATTGGAAGTGAGAATCACTTTTCCATAGCCACCATATTAATAATTATTTAAACCAAAAATTTGTTAAACTTAGGAAAATTTTGATGAGGAATGAAATATTTTCATAGTCTCAATGCATTTATGCACAAAATATATTACAACCTGAAAAAGTAACTTTGCAATGGAGAAACCTGGCAGACATCATTTCAATCAAGTAAGTAAAGTGAACATCATCAGGAATGGGACAAATCGAAATCCTGTGCATTGTGGATGAACAGAGGAAAATATGACTTCAGTGATTACCCAGCTAAAAAGGCATAACCTGAATCACATAGACCCAAAGTGAGGGACTATATTAGTGTCCTAGGGCTGCCATCAGAAACTACCACAAACTTGATGGCTTAAAATAGCAGAACTTTATTCTCTTACAGTTCTAGAGGTGAGAAGTCTGAAATCAAGGTTTCAGCAAGGCCATATGCCCTCTGAGGCCTCTAGGTAAGAATTCTTCCTTGCCTCTTCCAGTTTTCAGTGGCCCTGGACAGTTCTTGGTGTTCCTTAGCTTATAGATACATCATTCCAAACTCTGCCTCCATCTTCACAAAGGCTGCTTCTCTGTGTCTCTGTGTTTCCTCTCCTTTTCTTATAAGGACACCAGTCATTGGGTTTAGCACCCATCCTAACCCAGTTTGAGACTGAGATGATCTCATCTCAATCCTTAACTAATTACATCTGCAAAGATCTTATTTCCAAATAAGGTCACATGCTGAGGTTGCAGGTGGACATGAATTTGGAGAGGGGTCACTATTCAACCCACTATAGGGACTTTCTACAAAATGTCTGGCTTATCATCTTCAAATATGTCAAGGTCGTTAAAGTCAAGGAAAGATTTAAGAACTGTTCCAGATTAAAGGAGACTAAAGAGACATAATGACTACATGTAATTTATGAATCCAAACGGGATCTTTCTACTATAAAGGGCATTACTGAGACAACTGATGAAGCTTGAATGTGGTCTGAGTATTAGATGGTAGTAAAGTGTCAGTGTTAATTCCCTGATTTTGATGATTGTATTGTGGTTATGTAGAAAAAGGTCCTTGTTTGTAGAAATTTCACACTAATACATATGGGAATAATGAGGCATTATGTTGTACTACACTTGCAACTTTTTTATAACTTTAAAAGCATTTTTTTTTAAGAAAAGCTAAAACCGGAAACTTCCTCTTTCCCATATTAGGGAAGCAGTTTCTGAGTGTTGTTGATTGGCTGGCAATAAAATTTGTTATTAAGCTAAGTGAAATAAGTTAGACAGAGAAAGACAAATAGCACACGATTTCAATCATATGTGGAATATATACAAAAACAGAATAAATAAAACAAAACAGAGGGGCAGGGAGTGGGGGGAGGGAAAATTGGGTAAAGGGGTCAATTGTACCGTGATGGATGGAAATTAGATTTTTGTGGTGAGCACACTGTAGTGTAGCTAAAAGTCCAATTATCATGTTGTACACCTGAAACATGTAAGGTTATAAATCAAAATGAACTCAATAAAAAATTACTCTGAAAGAAAATACAAAGTGCTTTAATAGAAAATTTGAAGTTACGTAATTATCTTGAGGATGAGAGTGGAGCTAAGGAACTCAGATTTAAGCAATGACCTAAAAAATAAGTAGTAGTTTGTTAGGTAAAGCATTCTGGAAAAAAACATCGCAGTCAGAGTGGAACTTATTTTTGTAATCTGGTGAATAGCATCAGATCCCAAACTATTGGGAGTCTAGACCTAAAAACACGCTTAGAAACTCATACACTTTTGCTTATCACACATTGGTCATTAGTAAAATATTGGTTCACTGAATTACATCTATTTATATTTGCCTTATTAGAAATGAAACAGAAATTTAAAGCACATATTTATGTAATAATTTATTTAAATATAACAATGATCCCATTTTGTGTTAGCATAGATATTTTTGTGAAAAATAACTACATTTTCTAAAGGAAAAAAAATAGAAGAGTATCAATTTTTTTCCAGTTTTGCAAATCCTTTTAACATTTGGCTTAATATAATAAACAAATTCTCATAGCTGCTTCTGCATTCAATTTGTTGCGATATACTGTTTTGGTTGAAGTATAATGAAAAACTAACTCATACAGATGTGGTTGGAAAAGAGACAAGTGGTAATTTGTTAAAGGCTAGTTGTAATATGGAATCTTTAATCAATGAACTTTTCATACTCTGTTATATAAGAACTTATTGGTCCATTTTGCCCTCGAGTGTGTCTTTTGCACATGCATGATCTTATAACATCACACATTGGTCATTAGTAAAATATTGGTTCACTGAATTATGCAGATCTTTCAAAATTTGACACACTTTACTATGTTATATCATAAAAAATCACATTTGCTAATATCACCAACAAACAAATCAAAAAGGTCTTGAAGTATTGGGAAGCAATCAAATTTAGGATGGCAGATATAAACTTTCCAAAATTCAAATTTTTACTTAAAATTTGAAATTTTATCATTTCAACCAATATTTTTAGATTCTTTTTTCCTTGATGTGACAGACCTACGTTGATTAGACTAAGGTGGTGATATTGACTTTGATTTTGGACTTGTCAAATTTACAGTGTCTAGGAAATATCCAGGAGAATATATCAAATAAATGGTTGGATTCATGTAACTGGATAAGTGAGGGCATATAGACAGGGTATGGCCAAAGATATAAATTAGAAGTTCTCAGCAATTGTCAACTTGTAAATGCTATTTAGAGCCTTAGGAAGGAGTTGGTAAAAGAGACAAAAAGAGTACACAATGAAGAAGGAGTAAAATCAGGAATACATGTTTTGTGTGGAAGCAAAAAGAAGTTTTTTGGTTTGTTGGTTGGTGTTTGAAAAGTAAGATCCAAAATAATGTCCAGATTGGAATGGACTAAGAAAAAATGGAAGGAAGATTGAGAATGTAGACAACTGTGGAAAAGCTTGAGTATGAAGGCTAGAAGAAAGCACTTAATAATCTAAACATTTTTAAGGCTGCTGTCATTTTTTAATTTGGCTTGATTTGATCAGTATTAAATCTATTTTCTTCTGAAGTAGTAGAATATTAAGGATAGCCCTGGTGTTCTCAATTGTGTATCTGAGTAACTTGGAAGATGAGCTTTTCTTTCTGAGAATTTATTTGTTGTTTATAAAAATGTGAGATTAAGTGGACCTCTATCATATATAGTAATATTTTATAAACTGAAAGCCAGCAAGAAAGATGTAGTGAAAAGAAGAGGGATGCCAAAAGTATCAGAAAAGAAGTGTTCCAGGTCTGATACACATTTACTGTAAACTTGGACAAATCAACCTTTCTGTAAAATGAGACTGTCCTGAGACACACTTTATAAGATTGTTGTAGGTTACAAATAAAATATTTTAAAGTGCTTGAAAGTTAACAGCATTAATCGAATATAAAATTTTGTTGTGGAGGATCTACATTATATAACATATCTTGACCACTCTAACGTCTGTGACGAAAGCTTTCATTCTTTTTCATAGAACATCATTTATCATATATACGCAGAGAAATTAAATGTTCAACAAAGCTATGAAGAGAAATTATGGAATTTCCAGCCCAGAATGACTTAGGAAAAAAATTGACTCAGAGCCTCATTTCAGGAGTCAGAGAACTAAAACAGACATGCTCTTTAGAACTCTTACATAGCTCATGAGAAGAGTGCAGGCTGGTTAAAAACATATGGCATATTTTAGAATTTGTTTGCAGGGATGATTTTAAAAATATTTGTCATTAAATGTTGAAATAACAAGATGGAGTCAGTATAACACCAACCAATTTAAAAGGCAAATTAGTAAACATTCAGACTAATTTTAGATGAATGCAAATGTGTTCATTTTTTAACATATTGACTGTAGATGAAAATAACACTTTCTTATGGAGTTATGGAAAAAATTCAAGATTGCAGTACACAGAGATTTTCTCTTACTGACTACAACCCAACAAGAAAGCCAAAAGTAGTTACTATTAAGTAGTTAAATTAAAGGACTTCTACAAAATGTCTAACTAATAATCCAAACAACTGCAAGACTGATCAAAAACAAGGAAATTCTGAGAAAATGTCACAGCCAAGAGGAACCTAAGGAGACGTGAGAATGTAACATGGAACCCCGGGATGGGATCCCATGTTAAAGTAATTAAACAATGATGTCAGACTGAGGTGGCTCTCATGCCTTGGTAGCCTACATAAGCAAACTAAAACCTAAGACAGTGTCAATGCACTTGAATCTGAGAAGATGAAACTTACGAACAACCAATCACAAACACCAATTAGCCTTTTCCAAATAAGGCAACTGCCTAAGCTATAGCCAATCAAATAATTTCATTGTTTTGCTTCTGCATCTTCTCTATAAAATCCTTTCCCCTAGCTCCTCTTAGTAGAGCACTCCTAACCACTTTTGGTTTGGCACTGCCGAATTCAAATCAATGTTTGTTCAAATAGCCTCTTGGAAAAATGTTAATTGCCTCAGTTTACCTTTTAGCATTGTAACACACAAAAAAGATATTCAGTAAAAACTAAGGAAATCTAAATAAATAAAAAACTTTACTTAACAATAAGGAATCATATTGGTTCATTAATTTTAACCAATGTATCATACTAATGTGAGGTGTTAATAATAGGGGAAACTAGGTGTAGAGTATATGGTAATTCTATGCACTATCTGCTCAATTTTTCTGTAAACCTAAAACTTCTACAAATAAAATGTATTAAAAAGAGAAAAATACAGAGATTGGCAGAGTAAATTAAAAGTGAAACAAAACAAAACAAAAAAAATACTCAACACATTTCTCATCTTATAGTTCTGGAGGTCAGAAGTATAAAATGAGTTTCACAGGGTTGAAATCAAGATGTCAGCACCACACCACTCTGTTCAGAGGCTCGAGGGGATACATTCTTTCCTTATCTTTTCCACTATTTAGATCTGCACTTATCATTCCATGGTTCATGGCTCCTTCTTCCATTTTTAAAACCAGTAATAGAGCATCTTGAAATCTCTCTCTGCTTCTGTCTTCGTACTGCCTTCTTTTTTATGAGAGTCCTTGTGATTTCATTGGGCCCACGCAGATAGACTAGAATTATCTTCCTATAACAAGATCCTTCATTAATCAAATCCTGTTGCCACATACACAGGTTATGGGGATTTGGACATGAACATTCTCGGGGCATCATTATTCAGCCTACCGCAGCATCTGAAGAGTTTCACTGTCCTAAAACAGCCCCTGTGCTTCACCTATTCATCTCTACTCCTCCTCCTACCAAACACCTGAGAACAACTGATCTGTTTCCTGTCTCTAGTTTTATCTTTTCTAGATTGTGATAGAATCAGAATTATGTAGCTTTTTTAGACTGCACTTTTCATTTAGAAATATGCATTTAAGATTCATCCATGTGTTTATGTGGCTTGATGGCTTATTTATTTTTACCACTGAATGACATTCTATTGTATAGGTGTACCCCAGTTTATCTATCACTTATTGCAGGACATCTTAATGTTTCTATGATTATTTTGTTTTGTTTTGTCTTTGCAATTATAAATAAATCTGCTATAAATATTCATATGCTGGTTTTGGTGCAAGCATACATTTTCATATCAGTTGGGTAAATACCTGGAAGCATGACTGTCAGATCATATGGTAAGGCTATGCTTAGTTTTGTGAGAAAGTGCCAACCTGCGACCCAAAGTGGCTTTACAATTTTGCATTCCCACCAGCGATGATCGACAGCACCTGTTGCTCCACATCCTCTCCAGCAGTTGGTATTGTCAGTTCTTTTTTTTCCAATTTTAGCCATTCAAGTAGGGTTGTAGTGGTATCTTACTATTTTAATTTTAAATTATCTAATAAGGCATTATGTTGAGCAAATTTACATATGCTTATTTTCCATCTGTATTTTTTTTGTTGAGGTTCCTGTTCAGATCTTTACCACATTTTTTAAAATTGTATTGCTTGTTTTCTTGTTGAGTTTAAGAGTTCTTTGTATATTTTCAATAACAGTCCTTTGTCAGATATGTGTTTTGCAAATACTTTCTCCCAGTCTGTGGCTTTCCTTTCACAAAGCTGAAGTTTTTAATTGTAATAAAGTCCAACTATATAATATTTTCTTTCATGGATCATGCTTTTGGTGTGATACCTAAAAACTCTTTGCCAAACCCAAGGTTGTGTAAACTTTCTTCCATGTTACCTTCTGAAACTTTTACAGGTTTGTGTTTTACCTGAAGTTCTGTGATACATTTTGAATTAAGTTTTGTGAAAAGCGTAAGGTCTGTGTCTAAGTTAATTTGTTTTTTTTTTTTGCATACGGCCATCCAATTGTTCCAGCAACATTTCTTTTTTTTCTTTTTTTTTTCTTTTGAGGAAGATTAGCCCTAAGCTAACATCTGTTGCCAATCCTCCTCTTTGTGCTGAGGAAGACTGGCCCTGAGCTAACATCCATGCCCACCTTCCTCCATTCTATATGTGGGACGCCTGCCACAGCCATGTCCGCACCCAGGATCCGAACTGGCGAACCCTGGGCCGCCAAATCAGAACATTCGCACATAACTGCTGTGCACCGGGCTGGCCCCTCCAGCAACATTCCTTGAAAAGATTGTCCTTTCTTCATTGAATTGTCTTTGCTCTTTTGTCAAAGAGTAGTCAAGTATATTTTTGTGGGTCTGTTCTTGGGCTCTGTATTCTGTTTCGGCGATATATATGTCTGTTTTTTGTCAATACCATGCTGAGTGGATTACCATAGCCTTACAATAAGTCTTGAAATTAAGTGGTATGAATCCACCAATTTGTTGTTGTTCTTCTTCAGTATTTTGCTGGCTAAGTCTTTAGCACTTCCATATAAACTTTGGAATCAATGTGTTGATACCTACAAAATACCCTGCTGGGATTTTGATTGGAATTGCATTGAGTCTATCGATCAAATTGGGAAGAACTGACATCTTAACATATTGAGTCTTCCAATCCATGATGATGGACTGTCTCTCTACTGATTTAGATAGTCTGTGATTGTTTTCATAAGTGTTTTGTAGTTTTCCATATATAGATGCTATATATATAATCTTACATTTATGCATAAGTATTACATTTACTGGGTTCTATTGTAAGTGATATTATTTTCCTGTATTTCAAATTTGAATTGTTCATTGCTGGTATATACAAAATTAATTGACTTTTAGATATTAACCTTATAATCTGTGACCGTCCTATACATGCTTATTAATTCCAGGAGTTATTTTGTTGTTTCCTTGAGGTTTTCTGTGTCATGTAACCTGAGAATCACGTAATATAAGAAGAGGCAGTTTTATTTCTTCCTTTCCAGTCCATGTATATTTTATCATCTTTTCTTTCCTTATTTCACTGACTAAAACTTCTAGTACAATATTGAATAGAAGTGTTGGAAGATGACATTCTTGTTTTGTTCCTAATCTTAGGGAGAAAGTGAGCAGTTTCTCACAATTAAGTAAACTGTTAGCTGTAGAATTTTTGCAATTGTTCTTCATCAAATTGAAGAAGTTTCCTTCTATTGCTAGTTTGCAGAAGTTTTTATCATGAATGGGTGTCGGATATTTGTAAAATACTTTTCCTGTCTCAATTGATATGATCATATGGTTTTTCTTCTTTAGCCCAATGATAAGATGAGTTATGTTGATTGATTTTGGAATGTTGAATCAGTCTTGCATACTTTGAATAAATCTCGCTTGGTTCTAGTGTATAATTCTTTTTATACATTGTTGGATTTGATTTGCTAATATGTTGTTGAGTGTTTCCACATATATGTTTATGAAAGATATTGGTCTGTAGTTTTGCTTTCTTGTAGTGTCTTTATACAGATTTGGCACTAGGGTAATACTGCCTTCATAGAATGAGTGGGAAGTGTTCCCTCTGCTTCTACTTTCTTGAATAGCCTGCAGAAAATTTGTATCATTTTTTCCTTAAAGGTTTGGTAGAGTTTACCGGTAAAACCATCTATCCCTGGTAATATCTTGTTTGAAATGTTGCCAATTAAAGATTCATTTTTTAAATCATTATAGGAATATTAGGTTATCTATTTCTTCTTGTATGAATTTTGCAGTTTGTGTCTTTTAAGGAATTGACCCATTTCATCTAAATTATCAAATTTGTGGGCATAGAATTAGTGAAGAATACTTTATTGTGTCATCTTAGCTAGTCCACAGTACTCAGATATTTGGCTAAACATTATTCTAGATGTTTCCGTGAAGGTATTTTTTGATGAGACTAACATTTAAATCAGTAGACTTTGAGGAAAGCAGATTCCCCTCCATAATGTGGGTGGGCTTCATCCAATCACTTGAAGGTCTTATTAGAAAACGACTGACCTCCACAGAAGGAGAGAATTCTGCCAGCAGGTAGCCATTGGTCTCCAACTGCAAGTCTTCCCTGGGTCTCCAGCCTGCTGGCCTACCCTGCGTATTTTGGACTTGCCAAGCCTCCACAACCATGAGCGAGTTGAACCAGTTCCTTGAAATAAATACATAAATCTCTCTCTCTCCCCATTGGCTAAAAGTACATCAACTTTATTGATCTTTTCACAGAAGTAGCCTTTGTTTTCATTGTTTTTCTCTATTGATTTCCTATTTTCAATTTAACTGGTTTCTGCTTTAATTTTTTATTTTCTTCTGCTTGCTTTCATCTTAAGTTCATCTTCCCTCTTTGGTTTACTAAAGTCGAAGCTTAAATTATTGCTTTTAGTTCTTTCTTCTTTTCTAATATACGCATTCAATACTATAACTCTTCCTCTATTCACTGCTTTCACTGCTTCCCACAAGTTTTGATACATTCTACTTTCATTTAATTAAAAATGTATTTTTAATTTATGGCCCAGAATGTTGGTGAATACTTCATGGGAGATTGAGAAAAATGTGTATTCTACTATTGTTTGGTGAATTATTTTAAACCAGTTGACTGATGATGTAATGAAATTCAACTGCATCCTTGCAGATATTCTGCTTGCTTTATCAACCAATTATTAAAAGACAGCTGTTGAAATCTCCAATTATATTGTGTTTGTCTATTTCTCCTTGCAGTTTTATCAGCTTTTGCCTCACATATTTTGATGCTTTATTTATTAGGTGTACGCATGTTAATATTGTTATGTCTCTTTGGAGAATTGGTCATTTTATCACTATATACTCTTTCTTTCTTCCTGGTAATTTTTCTTGTTTCCTTGTTTTTTTGTTCATTTGTTCAGACAAAGTCTGCTTTGTCTGAAATGAATATAGCTACTCCAGCTTCTTTTGATTAGTGGTAGCATAGCGTATCTTCTTTAACCTACCTGAGAATTTATATTTAAGGTGAATTTCTTATAGACCACATAGAGTTAACATTTACTTTTTTTATGAACTTTGTCAATTTCTCTTTTAATTAGTATATTTAGACTATTCACATTTAAAGTGATTATTAATATAGTTGGATTAATACCAACCACATTTGTAACTGTTTTCTATGCATTTCCAGAGGCTTCTTTTTCTGGTTTCTCTGGATTTCATTGGAAATTTAAAATTATTCCATGAATGTAAACAAACATATGGATGGACAAAGAAAACAGTTCAGTGGTTACCAGGGGAAGGGGCATGGCAAGCGGGCACAGGGGGTAGGAGGAGCACTTATGTGGTGACAGACAAGAAATAATGGATAACTGAAATTTCACAATGATGTAAACTATTATGAACTGAATAAAAAAAAGTAAAAGAAAGGGAAAAAATATTCCATGATATTTCCTCTCTTACAGTATCAAATGCACTTTTTAAGAAAACTTTTTAGTGTTTTCCCTAGAGTTTACCGTATCCATTTTGATTAATCTAAGTCCATCTTCAAAGAACACTATTTACTTTCACATATAGTGCAGGTACCTTACAACAGTGCATTTCCATGATCTCCCTCCCATCCCTTGGGCCATTTCTGTCATTCACTCATCCATATTCTATAATCACCCAATTCATTGTTACTATTATAGCTTTAAGCAGTTATCTTTTAGATAAATTGAAAGCAATAGCAAACATTTTATTTTGCCTTTAGTTATTCTTTTTCTGTTGTATTTCCTTTCTTTATGTATATCCAATTTTGTGACATATTTTCCTCCTGCATAAAGAAACTTTTTTTTAACATTTTCCAGCAGAGTACATCTGTTGGGAATGAATTCCTTCAGTTTCTGATCTTCTGAGGAAGTCTTTCTTTTTCCTTCACTTTTGAATGATAATCTTGCTGGATATCAAATTCCAGGGCTGAAGTTTTTGTTGTTATTGTCAACACTTTAAATATACCACTCAACTCTTCTTGCTGGTACGGTTTCCGTAAAGAAGTCTGATATAATTATTCTTATTTTGTGTCTCTTTACATGTTTTCTCTCTCATCCTCCACTGGCTTCTTTCAAGATTTTTCTTCGTCTCTCGTTTTTTGTTGTTTGAATATGATATGCCTAGGTATAGATCTTTTGGTATTTATCCTTCTTGCAATTCTTCTCTGAGATTCTTGAATCTGTGATTTGATGTCTGTCAAGAATTTTGGAAAATTCTCAGTCATTATTACCTCAAATATCTCTTCTGCTTCATTCTTTGTTCTCCTTCTGATATTCCAATTATGCAAATACTAAATCTTTTGAAATAAACCTACAGTTCTTGAATATTCTGTTCTGATTTTATCACTTTTTTAAAATTTTGCTTTGTATATTGGTAAATTCTTATTGACCTATTTTTGGTCTCATTCATTCCTTTCTCATCCATATCCAGGCTACTCATGAAACTGTTGAAGGCATTTTTTATTACTGTTTCTGTGTTTTTCTTTTTTTAGAAATTCTATTTGATTTTTTATTGCAGTTTCCAAGTCTCTGCTGACATTATCCATCTGTATTTGTATGTTGTTTACTTTTTTTTTTATTATAGTCCTTAACATATTTAAACAGTTACTTTAAATTCTCTGTTTGATAATTGCAATATATGTGTCATAGCTGACTCTGGCTCTGATTCCTGCTTTGTCTGTTCAGACTGTATTTTTTCTTGCCTTTTGTTGTCCTTTGTAATTTTTTTTTAACTGGCTATAATATATCAATTAATAAAAACTGAGGCAGGGGGGCTGGCCCTGTGGCCGAGTGGTTAAGTTCACGCACTCTGCTCAGGAGGCCCAGGGTTTCCTGGGTTCCGATCCTTGGCACGGACATGGCCCCGCTCGTCAGGCCACGTTGAGGAGGCATCCCACATGCTACAACTGGAAGGACCCACAAATAAGATATACAACTATGTACTGGGGGCGTTTGGGGAGATAAAGCAGAAAAAAAAAAAAAGAAGATTGGCAACAGTTGTTAGCTCAGGCGCCAATTTAAAAAAAAAAAAACTGAGGTAAATTGGTTTCTGATATGAGGATTTAAGTTAAACTGGATAAAAATTTGGCTTTATTTAATTTTTGCTATACCTGCAGGTTCCAGAAGCTTCAAATTCCTCTGATGTCCTTGATTTTGTCTTCCCTCTTGGGAAGAAGCTTCTTCTCTAGATAAGCAGATCTCAGCTATGATTCTCTGAATTTACCTGTCTCTACAAATTTTAGGGTAGCAGTTTGCCCTGCAACCTCAGTTCTCTGATGGGTATCTAAAAAGCCATTTATTTTCAGTTTGTTCAACTTTTATCTTGCTGTAAGGACAGGAATGACAACATGTTAGAGTTGAAACTAGCCGTCCCTAATGATATTTGTACAGAATTATATTCCTTGAATTTGTTGTGGTGGTGGTGGTGATTTGCTGGTTTGCCTCTTAAAGCATTCTTTTATTTATCTAATTTAATCTAATCGTTAGTTTCTAGTAGTAATATGTATGTGTGTGTGTATATATATATCACACACAGAGCTATACATGTATATATATGTTTTACTTTTAGCATTTTTATTTTGTATTTTTAATTTTAAATCTCATCTACTTGTATTTTCAACCATCTGTTAAATTTTTTAGCTTTGATTTTGTCTCTTTGTGTTCAAGTCTTTTGTCAATTATTTAAAAACATAATATGTGCCTCATTTTGCAATTTAATATTTTATCTTATTGGATTTTTTATAATTTAATTTTTTACTTTTTTAAAGAATAACAGTTGATATTTATATAATGCTTACTATGTTCCAGGCACTGTAATACATTATAATTCTTCTCTTTCCTGCTAGACTGTTAGTGATAGAATAAGAATTAAGACAAAGAATTCTGAGTGCCTACAATGCTACCTGGTATGTCATATGTGCTCAATAAACATGTATTGATTAAGCAAATGTTTGAAGAATAAACATAAAGACGAGGACACAAAAGAAGCCCTCATATCAAAGTGATTAATTATTTTGCTTTATGGTATATGATTTAAGGTCTGGATCATTCATTTGTTTATTGAATAGACTTCTGACCCTCTCCACAAAAGTCCTCGGCTGTCCTCATGTAGACAGGATGACCTTCTTATTTAGCTTCATATCCTTGTCGAAGTCCTCAATTTCCTTGAGAAAAAGTTCATCTTATCTTTCACTTGAGACGCTGGGGAAACAGATAGCTCTGCACATAAGCGTCACCCGAATCTGCCTGCTCTACAGGAAGTACAGACTCCTGACAGAGCTATACCTAAACTCGCTCTGCCTTTACATTGTTTGAAAGTTCAATTGAAAGAATCAATTATTTTGGGAGGATTGACTGACAGATATGCTGTTCGTCCCTTCTTCTTGATAGTTTAATTTTTTTTTCAATTAAGCCAGACAATTCCCAATAGAATTTTTTTAAGGCTTGGCCGTTTTGCCGTTAGTCTGTATTGAGAAATGTTACGAGAAATAGTCCTAAGAAATTTATAATGGTACTTACCAGTAAAATGTTTTTGACTCGATTTCAAAGTGTAATTTTTACAATGAACACAGAGAATAATTATCTGTTTTCAGTTTCAGGGATAGCTATGCTTTTCCTAAGCATTAGGCTTTTTTTTTTAAATCTTATATGCACATTGATTCACATTTTTCTTTGTAATTCTAGAAAGCTCAGAGCTTAATTATACTCAACTTCTAGAACTAGAACACTTCTTTCTGGCACTTGTTTTGTCTGCTGACCTCGTTCCTGACTTACCTTTAGCATTGTTTAGCTTGCCTTACCATTTCATTTAGCTTCAAAATAATTTTATATTGCAGAATGAGGATAGAATATAAATATAGACATACTCTGTATTATTATTACGTCTTGGTCTTTGAAATACATTTTTTTCTTGCTTCACTGGTTTAGTTTCTGGTTTATTGCTGTATTTTTGGAGGGTCAAGGGAAATTTGGGGGAACCATTGCTTAGTCTTTCTAATAAGGTTGGCAAATGCTCCCAGGGTTATTGATACAGCAGCACAGTAAGGGATAGTAAATAGCACATACGCTCATGAATTGCCCCATTTTGTATGTGTATGTGTATAATATATATGACAAAGAAATTTTTATTGAACTGTAATTTACACACAATAAAATTTATCCTTTATGAGTTTACAGTTAGATGAGTTTTGACTAATATATACTCTTGTCTAACCACAAACAATCAAGATACAGAACATATCCATCACTTCAAACAATTTCTTGTGGATGTTTACAATGAATCTCCATCCCATCTCCCAGTCTAGGGCAACCATTGATCTGTTCTTTTGTCCCTCAATTTTTTAGAATACCATTAAAAAACAATTATTTACTATTTTCAAAGAAAAACAAAACTAGGACAAGAGCTAAATGCTATAAAGATGGATTTCTCTCAGAAACTGCTATAGTTTATGTAAATTGAGCTCAACTTTGATTTGCAAAGGTGACTCATATTTTAAAGAGAGAATGAGGGAGTAGGAAGGGGGAGCAAATGGGGGCTCCAGCAATCAGGGAAGTGAAAAAGGACAAAAAGCAGGTAAGAGGCTTGATTAATGTCAGTGTGATTAGGTCATCGGTGTCTGCTAAATGGCGTTTATCAAAGTTAGGATTTCACCCTCCCCAAAAGACTAGGAGACAGAGGCCCTCTTCTTCCTTATGATTACACTTCAAAGGAATGGCTTTCAAGTTCTTAAAAAAGATATTACTGAGTTGTATTCTATACGTAGGATATGTCACTACGAGTCTATTGTATCTGGGTTTTTTAACTTCTTTAATCTGCTTTTGTGATTCATCCAAGTGGTTACATTAATTAATAATTCATTAATTTTTACTACTGAGCAATGTTCCCTTGTGAAAATGTACCATAATTTGATTATATATTCAGCCATTAATGGGCATTTGGGTTGTTTTAGTTTCTGTATATTACTAATACATCTGTTACGAACATTTGTTTACAAGTCTTTCCATGGATTTATGGTTTCTTTTCTCTTTAAGTGAATATTTTGGGCAGTATGGTAGATTTAGGTTCACTTTAAAGAAATCACAAAGCTGCTTTACAAAGTGGTTATACCATTTTTTTTTGAGGAAGATTAGCACTGACCTAACATCTGCCACCAATTCTCCTCTTTTTTGCCCAGGAAGATTGGCCTTGAGCTAACATCCGTGCCCATCCTGCTCTACTTTATATGTGGGATGCCTGCCATAACATGGCTTGACAAGTTGTGGGTAGATCCACACCCGGGATCCAAACTGGTGAACCCTGGGCTGCCAAAGTGGAACATGCAAACTTAACCGCTGTGCCACTGGGCCAGCCCAGTTATACCCTTTTATACTCCCATGAGCAGCATATGAGAGCTTCAGTTGTTCCACATCCTCATCAACACTTGGTATTATCAGACATTATATTTTAGCCATTCTAGCATTTTGTAGTATTGTATAGTATTATATAGTGTTTATTGGCCATTTGTATAACTTATATCATGAAAAGCTTCTTCAAATCTTTTGCCCATTTATTTTTTTAAATTGTATTATTTTCTTAAGGAATTGAGTTTTTAATGTGTTCTAGTTACAGCTCCATTATCATATAATGCATTTCACAAATATTTTTATCTAATCTTCCACATGTAGTTTCTAAGATTTTGATAGAATTTGAAGATAAATTTAAAAAAGATAAAATAGATATACTTGCTGAATATTTCATGAAGTCGGAAGAAGGTCAGTGTTAACCAGCGTGTGTTGTTCAAACTAACAACAATGTTAGATCACACTGTGCTTTTTTTAATGTGATTTTTCATGTTAGAAGGGATTGGAAATTTTGACTATATTAGCCAGTTGCTGACTAAGTGAGTTAAACTTTGGATTTGAAGTTATCAGTCAACTAATTTGAAATTACCCAACTATATTGTATTTGTGTAAACAGATTTAGAGAAGTGGAAGAAATTTCAAAAGACAATTTGCTTAATGGTTTTAAAATTCTGTGGACTCCATGATTTTATGTGATTGTTTGAAAGATTGTCCTAGAGAAGAAGAAGAAAACCAAATGAGATGCCTTTGAATCATTCATCTCTGACTTCAAAAGAAGCAGCTAAACTTTTGTTTGTTCATGCATATATTGGAGGCTTGTGTAAGATGTTTAAAAATGGGGAGGCTTCTGCTTCTAAAACAGATTTTGAAACTCACCAAACTATTTTTTATTAATTTAGGTGTAATTCTCATACCATATGTCACTCTTTTAAAGTGTACAATTAAGTGAATTTTAGTATATTCACAAAGTTGTGCAGCCATCACCATTATCTAATTACAGAAAATTTTTCTCATCCCAAGAAGAAACTCTGTATCCATTTGTAGTTTATCCATTCATTAGTTGATGGACATTTGGATTCTTTTTACATTTTTGCTATTATAAATAATGCTGCTATGAACATTCTCATATAATTTTTTTGTGGAAATATGTTTTAATTCTTTTGGGTACATACTTAGGAGTAGAATTGCTGGGCCATATGGTAACTCTATGTTTAACTTTTTAAGGAAGTACCAAACTGTTTTCCAAAACAGCTGCAAAATTTGACATTCTCATCATCAATGTATGAGCACTCCAATTTCTCCAGGTCCTTGTCAACACTTGTTATTTTCTGTCCTTTTGGTTATTCCCATCCTTGTAGCTGTGAAGTGGTATTACATTGTTGTTTTGGTTCGCATTTTCTTAATGACTTATGATATTGACCATTTGGGGAGGGGGGCTTGTTGGCCATTTTTACATCTTCTTTGGAGAAATAACTATACAAATCCTTTGTTCATTTTTATTTGGGTTGTCTTTTTACTGTTAAGTTATAAGGGGCTGTTGTATATTCTATATTCTAGACCCTTATAAGATATGTGGTTTGTGAATATTATTTCCCATTCTGTGGGTTCTGTTTTCATCTTCTTGATGGTGTTGTTGTCAGTACAAAAGGTTTTTATTTTGATGAAGTCTTATTATCTATTTTTTCTTTGTATAGGGGAACAGAAATTGCTACCCCAAAATATGTCTCTTTTGCTTGATTATTTTTAAGAACAAATGACTCAGGAAGATACTTTGACCTTCTTCCTAACTGCCTAAAAGAATTTAAGATAGAAGCCCTGTTCCAGGAGGGAGTTATCACCGTAGATAACTATAATATAATATGAACCAGGTGTGGGAGACAAGGAGGAACCCAGCAAGGCCCATTTGATCAAAGTCCTCTCCACGTCCTATTGTCTCTGCAAGGCATGGCAAACATTTGTTTACCAAGCGTTTGCTTTTCCATCTCCATGTGAATTGCCTTCCTCCCCTTTGAAGTCCCAAATCACTATCCCCAACATCCTCTTTTATATTTAGCTGAAGATGGTATTTCAAGTGGCAGCTTCAGCGATTTGGGTGAGTTACTCAATTTTCCTGGGTTTTTCCCATGTATACATGTTATTAAACTTTGCTTGATTTCTCCTATTATTCTGTCTCATGTCAATTTAATTCTTAGGCCAGTCAGAAGAACCTAGAAGGGTAGAGGAAATTTTCTACTTCCCCTACAATTGCTTGTCTTTAACAATCTATTCTGACCCTCTAGTTTTATGTAATAAGTAATGGATGCTTGAGTGACTTGACAAAGGTCACAATTCTAGTTAAAACTCTCATATAACATATGTGATATGAAATTAGTCCTAGAAATTATTGAGCACACAATCAAGAATGTTTCAAAGAGTTAATATACTCACCCAATTTCTAACATACAACTATTATTGAAAAGGTTGTCTCAACTCTGTGAAAAGAAGGCGAACAACACATAAGCCTATGCCAAGGGGCTGAAAATCTAAACTTTATTATTCCAAAACACATTGAACTAATCATCCACTATACTGACTGTGAAAAGTGATATGAGAAGCAATAAAATAACAAAAATTAATATGCTTAAATAGGTTTGGGTACATGTGCAAAGAAGAAATTATATAATATAGATATATATAAGCACATATATAGTATACACACACCATTCAAAAACATTATATATATAAAACATAGAAGCTACAAACATGTTTTTAATTTTATTGTACATTGAGCCAAATTAAAAATACACAATGCATAAGTTTAAGCTTAAGATTCAATATTTTTATAATCATAACTTATAAAGTTTATAGGTTTCTTGAGAAGCTATTCATTTATTCCTTTCCACAGTTGCCTTACAGAGTGCTATGTCCATAGTATATATTTAGTAAACATTTGTTGAATTTAATGGAACTTTTACTCAGGTAGGGATCGGTATTCCATTTTAATGCCAAGCAAACATTAAACAACCTTATTCCTCACAGCCATGGTAAAAATCAGTTAAAATGTCCTCAGTGTTATCAGTGGGGTGTCCTAGATTGTTTCCTTCCAAAATCTAATTTCAAGAGGACAGGAAGGAATGTTTATTTTTCAATCTACTATTTATAAGCTGCTTTTCATACAATGTTGTATAAATCTCACAACTACTCTTTGAGATGGGAATTATTATCCCTAGTTTATAGTTAAATGGATAAAGAAGTTAATAACTTGCCCAAATCATTGAGCTTTTAAGTTCCAGAGCTTAGATTCTTACCCAGATCTGTTTAACTCCAGTGTCCATACTCTTTCCAGCACATAGCACCTTCTGTTCCACAGGGGCTTGTCTTCATCGCATTAGGAAATATCTCTAATTTTCTATAAAATGAGACTATTGGGCCAGATAATTTCTGAGGTGCTTTTCAATTCTAACATTACTTAGTTTATATTCAGAACAAAATATATTGTCTTTACTAAAGGTAAAAAAAATTACTATTGTTCTCTGTAAAAAAGTCACGTTGCCATTGGAAATATAAGCCACATAATAAAAATTAAAATCTCTATTAAACTGCTATAATTCTTGAAGTCAAAAATATAAAACTGATGTTTTCCCCAACCTGCCATGCCTCATCCCTCAATATTTTCCATACTTTTCAGACTCATATTCACAAAACTTCAGTTTCAAATAATGTCCGAAACATGCAGGAGACAAAAGAAAGCTAAAAATACTCCAATGGGTGAATTAATACATTAAAACATTTTGCGTAACTTGGTAGCGACAAAATTTAAATATTTCATATCGCATAACTTTTAAGGTAAGAGAAAGATTGTTGAATACAATATTCTTGCACATTACATTGAATATGTCACGCCAATCATGTCAAAGATCCTTTTAGATTCATGTTTTAGCTCGCAATGATGCACTAGAACTCAGAAAACTGACATGAAATATAAAACAAAAATAAACCAACATAAAATAGACATATGCTGGTTTCAATGATAAGACAAAAATTTCATAAGAAACCACAGCCAGAATATTTTTGCTAGGTAATAAAATAAGAATTCCTTTGAAATATTTAATCCTAGACACTTTATCTGAATCCAATTGGAACAATCCTTAGAACATCACAAGAGCGTGACATATTCTGTTCCAGGAGATTTTTCATGGCTTCTCTTTGATACCCCTCAGTAATTTATTTATTTTTCTTTTATCTTCCTTTTTTCTTCTTCTTGTTAAATCTTAAACTTTTGTCTCCCTGTAGGCTTTAAAATATTTATATTAGCGTGTGTATGGGAGTCTTGTAATGGATCCATTATTGATGAATCATTAATATCCATTATTAATGGATCATTAACATTTGCTAGCCAGCCAGTTACCTTCCGTTTTGTGTTTCATTTTCCCTATTACCATGTGATTATGCAAGCCAGAGCTGGAAAATATATTTTATTTTGTGTGTCACATCTAAACAGATAGTAGTAGCATATTGGATTGAGAGAAGAGCTGGAGATTGTGTTTTTGCTGAATAGAAAGAGTCCTATGGACAAGCAGATATCTGGGCATTAGTTCGATGATTGAAAAGTAGTGATAAACGTGCTATGTATTTCCTGTCACTGATTTAAATTGTAACCAGTAGTGAATATTTTGGTACTGAATTAATTGAATATGACTGTAAGATATGCCTTTGAGGTCTAGTCATACTAGTTTTAGGATATTCTATAACTGCTTTCTTATCCTAGATTGCAATGTATAATAATATACCACCATTTATTGAATGCTTATTCTGCACTAGGCACAGTTTTGAGTTTTATGTTGTGTTAATTACTGTTATTGTCTTCATTGCACAGATGATGAAAATACGGGATGGAGTTTAGGTAAAAACACGTCCCATTCCTTCAACACATACTTGTTTTAGATCAAAGTCTGTGGGTGAGTGAAAGTCTATGGAAGGACATGTAACATTATTTTCTCCGTGAAATGGTTAATTAAATGTAAGTACCATTTATTGGAATTGATATCAAGCCATTAATTCACCAGCCAGACTGAACATCATTTACACCTGAAGAGGATGCCTCAATTACCTCAATTTCTCTGTTGATCAGACACTTGGGAACCAACTATGAGACTGGCCGAAAAGGTTCAACTCTTTCAAGTTGTCATATTTAAAAGGTCATTATGGTCAGTGACCAATTCACTTGCTGAGAGGAGAAGTACATGTGAGGCATAACAATCACTTTCAAGTCATGAAATTGAATTTAATTCAGTTTTCCCCCTCCTGGATCCACTGAATGACAGGGTTAATGAATTTGATGGATCTCAGTTTAGAATTGGAGTTGCCCTTATCGTCTATCAAAAGAATGACAGGTCTAATGAGTTTGATATCATCAGGCAATAGTCAAACTTGTCAAATTAACACTTGAAAAAATAAAATAATAACTTGTGGCATTTGCTGCTGTCATTTAATGTATTGATTATGATACTTTGTATCCTATACTGTGAGAATATGAAATCAAAAAATTAGAATTTGATCTGCTTTACCAATCAGGTAAAATAAATCTTTGTTGCATTTTGTCTTCTTTAAAAAATGAATTAGCCGTCTTATTTGGATTATAAATATTCTCAGATGACCCATAAACTTTAAGAATCATTAAGTAAGACAACGGCAATGAATTTTTGTAAAAATCTTCTATAATTTCAGAAGTTTTATCTATGATATTTCTGATCTTTTAATGGATGTAAAAATAAGTGAAGCTTTTTTCTGTGTAAGGAATGATTGTTAATGTTTTTTAGTTGAAATCATTGTTTCCTTAAATAAGAAGTTAAAGGTGAAACATTAATAGTTATAATAATTTAATTACCTACCTTAAATGACTTTACCTATAATGATGTCATTACCAATGCATGATGTTCTTGTCTGAAAAGCAGAAACCATTGGCAAATTCAGATATCCCTTATCAGCTTAGGGAGCTTTTTCAGGTACAGAGGGCTAATAACATTACATTTATAATTACATTTTTAGGCTGAGGCCTCACTCCTTCAGCGCTTTCAGCAAAGTGTTTGGCCTCAGAAGATAGCCTTCTCGGGAAAATTATCTTCCAGGCAAATGTCTTTTCTGTATTCAAAAGGCTGAAAGGAATAAAGTAGGGGAAACCCTTCATTTCTGTCCGATAATGTGATAGGGAAAAAACTTCTCTTGATAAATCCCCTGGCAATTTTATTTAATGATCTCAATAGAAAT
This sequence comes from Equus caballus, assembly GCF_041296265.1. NCBI lineage: Eukaryota > Metazoa > Chordata > Mammalia > Perissodactyla > Equidae > Equus > Equus caballus. Next base: position 83,912,490 of record NC_091715.1, read on the forward strand.
TTAATACATTTTTTAAAAAGTTATTTAACTAGTTATATAATTCTTTCACTTGGAAAATAATACAATCTCATCTTCTAGTATTATTGGAAATAGCACTCAATTTAGGGTCAGCAATTCCTATTCCTGGGCACTCAAATGTCAAACTCTATGACTTTCTAGGTGTATAACATTGACCAAGTCATCAATCTCTTCATCTTTTAATTTTTTCAATTTATTAAATTTATAAAATAAAGCTAATATGTATACACAACCTCTGTCATGGCATCACTATGATAATCATATAAGTTTAAATATAAGAACGTGTTTTACACAAATAGTAATTTCTCATTTATTAATAAAAATCATTTGTGCATATATTGTGAAACTGTTTATAGAATTAACAAGTAAAATTATTCTAAATGTAAGAAAATATGGATATCCAAAAGAAAGACAATTATACAGCTAGTGATTTCTCTCAGCATAACTTTCTCAAACAATTGCAGTAGTCAAATCATGGTCACCTGAATGAGATGGAAACACCTAAAGGCCTCAAAAGATCACCTAAGAATCTGTTATGTGATTGAGGAGTGAAAGTAACTATAAAAAAAGTTTTATGGTCACTTGTATTTTTTCTTTACATTGCTAATGCTTAATTTTCAAAATGTGAAATCATGGGTCTCATGAAAACATAAATTGAAAATATGTCAAAGATTTTTTAATTCATTAACTAATGAGGGAACCGGTAAGATGTTAAAACTGATTCAAAGAGAATTTGAGGAGTTAGGTAGTTTTAGGCAATTTTACAGAAGAATGTTAAGTTATGATATTAGGAATGTTACATTACAATATAAAACTTCTTAATGACCTACAGGGAAATAAACTTTACCATTTGGAGTTATCTTTTGCTCCCAGACAGAATTTATTTGCATCTCTAGAAGACTGCTATGTAACTAAGTCTAGGACCTTTAATAAATAGTGTACAGTTATCTGAACAAAGTTGTATTCTCCAAATCTTTGGGTGGGTCTGTGTCCCTGTAAATGGCCAATAGAGATATATAATATTAAAACACACTAATCTTCAATTTATTCCTTTGGCTTTTAGTTCATAGTGATTTCTGACTTATAGGAACTTATACACTTTTAATTACTAACGTTTATCAAAATGTCCTTTATTATTTCTTCCACTTTTTCATGAGCAGAAATTCTACATTAGTAAGAAACCTGGTAGCATCTCCTATCAGATGCTAGAGCTAAGAATTAGTATATGCAATCAAGTTGTTTTCATAAATCAATTTTGGAGCGAAAATATCAACTAATAACACAAACACAAGAAACCTCAGATGAATTTAAGAATTAAATGAATAATTTTTAATTGTAAAATAAAGGAATCAGAAATAATTCAAGCCACTATTCATCTGAATTGTTTTTATTCCTTAATTTAATTTTATGCACTGCTATCTTGGGATAAATGTCACTTTATTTGCAGTTCTTGGCCCTTAAAAAAAATGCTGCATCAAATATTTAGGTATACACACTCTTACAAATTGATACCCAACTCTTTACCCTTTTGCAGCAAGATACTGAAATACGAAAACCCCTACATCTCTACCAATGATAAATTCTGTTACTATTTTATCTTGGAGGGGAGTAATATGATATCTCAGTATAACTTTAATTTATAGTTCTTTGACTATTAGTAAATTTTAGCATCTTTTCATATGGATGTTTACCATTTTAATTTGATCCTCTTTGAAGGATCTATTCATATATTTCCTTTGCTTTTCTATTGGATCTCTACAAATTTTTTTGTTAATTTAAAAGAACTATTTATATATTATAGAATTCAGCTCTTATCTCTCTGTAGTGTTTTGTTCTTTGACAAAATAATGTCTTAGCATGGGCTCCTCATTCCCTTCCTTCAGAAATATCAACTTTGGGAAACTATAGAAAGAATATAAAATGGAGAAATCAGCAACAACAAAGAGAAATATCCCCAGGATGACGGACAGAAGACTGCTTTAACTTATCTGTGGGAGGGAGGGGGTTTGTCTACAGCCTGGGGCACAGGGCAACAGGTGTAAGTCTGAAAGGATAAATTCAAACAGTGATCCTCAAAGTGTACTTCCAGACAAGTAGCATCAGCAACACCTGGGAAATTGTTAGAAATGCAATTTTGGGGGCTCCACCATGGGTTTACTAGATCGGAAACTCTGGCGGTGATACCCAGCAAAGTGTTTTAACAAGCCCACCAGGTAACTCTGACACACTAAAGTTTGAAAACCACTGAATTGCAAAAAAGCCTGGTGAATTCTGCTCTCCCGTCTTCCTTGCAATTTTCTTGGGTCAGTACTTGCTTTCTCACTGCAGCAATCCTGAGGCAATAAGCCCTACTGCTGAGAGACTGAAGAGAAAGACAATACCAGACCACATGTGAAAACAGAACTCTGACCCACAGTTTCTGCAGGAACCAACCTAGGAAATCAAACAACATATGCAACAATCAGCCCAGAACAAAGAGGATTTGGTCAACAACTGCCAAGTTCCCTATACAGACTGTCCCCAACTTACAATGGTTCAACTTATGTTTTTGGGCTTTACAATGGTGCAAAAATGATACACATCCAGTAGAAACCATACTTGGAATTTTAAACTTTGATCTTTTCCGAGGCTGGTGATATGAGATATGATACTTTCTCTTGATACTGGGCAGCAATAGTGAGCCATAGCTCCTAGTCAGCCGTGTGATCACTAAGGTAAACAACTGATACACTTAAAACCATTTCGTTTTTCACTTTTAGCACAATATTCAATAAATTACAAAGATTTTCAATACTTTATTATAAAATAGGCTTTATGTTAGATGATTTTGCCCAACACTAGGCTAACGTAAGCATATTTAAGGTAGGCTAGGCTAACCTATGATGTCCAGTAGGTTAGGTGTATTAAATGTATTTTCAACTTACCATATTTTCAACTTATGATGGGTTTATGGGACATGATCTCATTGAAGTCGAGGAAGATGCATATTTTGTCCCCAGCTTCCAACTCAGGACTAACCAGAGCGAGCCAAATATACTTCCACAACAAATCACATAAGATATCCCACTTCTAGTTAGAATGCCTCTAGCTTCTCCATGCCAACAACTTCCAATCAGAACATACTTGATGCTGAAGCCACAGGCCCATTTAGACCCAGTTTGAACAGACCTCCTTTCTTATCAACAAAGTGATTAAGGATTGTTTTTCAGAATAACTACAAAGTCACATAGTCAGAGCATGTGAAAAAGAAGAAATCTTAACCTGAAATGACCACAGAAGCAAAGATCCTCCTCCTCATGGAACGAAAGGACCATGAACCAAAGGGAAATTAAAAGTCAGACGCTTTTCAGAAGAAAGGGATCTCTCAGTCAGGGAGATCCAGTGTTAAAATTCCTTTCCCACCTCATCATAAATGTTTAGAACTCTATCATAAAAGTTTAGAACCTCATCACAAAAATTTAGAATCTCACTGTAAATGTTTAGAACTCTGTCATAGATGTTTAGAAGCCCACCGATCAAAACCTGTCCCACCAGTGTTTCCATGTGCCAGTCTGTTCTCCCTAGCCTCTTAAATTTCACCCCAAATCCCAAATCAGGGAGACAGATCCAAGGGCACACATTCCCTGTCTCCCTGCAGATCAATCTTGCAGAGTAAAGCTGATTTCTGCCCAGAAAGCTGGTACCATATTTATAGTTTTTTTAATGCACATCGGGTAAGAGAATCCCAATTTAACAATTTGGCCACTCAGATGGGACTAAGTCCTGTGACTGCCCACCTGAGGCTCTGGAGCCCCTGGTGGGGTGCAGGGTCTTTTCCCTGACCCTAAGCAGCCACCTAGACATTTTTGTCCAGAGGATTGGCTGATTGGATTCCCATTTCCTGCTGTAGCACTCCAACCCTCCTCAGTGCTCGTTTTCCTTTTTGGAAAAGAAACAGCTCCAGGATCAGACATCTTTTGGGTGAGCGACCTCATTAAAATGCACCTGTGCCTAAAATTGTCTAATATCTCGTCAGGATTATGGGTTAAGAGTCCCACTGGGGAGATTTTTGTTCGGTTGATTTCCCAAGGCTAGACTTGTGGGTTGATAGGAGACAATATAAAAGTGTTGCAGCCACTGGGGCACTCAAATGATTGGGTTAGATGCCCAGTCTCTGGGGTAGGATCCCAGAGTACCCTGAGTTAGAGTCCAAGAGTATTGGATTTCTGTTTATGTTCATGTTTGCCTATGTTTGACTGTGTTATTTGTTAAAATTGGCTGCTTAGGGACTGAATTTCTTGGTGACCATAACAAACTGCCTTTTTAGGCTAATCTTATGAGGATCTTTTGACTCCAAGGAAAAGAGGCACTCTTCCCTCTGGTCCTTCTGGACATTTCCAGGTAACTGGGGATTTCACAGAGGTGGTGGGGCATCTGCCCATGACGTGCAATGGCCTCATAGGGATCTCTCCTGAAAAACATATTTTATCGGGCCCTCATGGTGAGGCAATCAGTAGCAGCAGCTTGTCTGGGGCTCAATCACCTAAACATTTTGGGTGCCAGAACACATAAGGGAAAAAGCTGATTCCTTTGTTATCCCTGGGGGAGCTGTTCCCACAAAGCGCACTATCAGACCTTAAACACCTTTCCCTAGAAAGATCTTGTTGTTGTGGCCACCTTGATAAAAGCCCCCACAAAATGGGAAATAAAAATAGTATATTAGAATGTAGCCCACTAAGATACATTCTTCAAAATTGGGCAATGTTCAGTCATAAGCCAATGAAGAAAAAGAAAATGATTTTCTTTTGTAATATCAGCTGGCCCCAATACTCACTGGGGTCAGATGAGGTATGGCCCCAGAATGGTCGTCTGAACTATAATGCCATATTGCAATTAGACCTATTCTGTAAAAGAGAAAATAAATGAGATAAGATCCCTTATCTACAATCTTTTATGTCTTTATATCAGAATAAGAATTTGGAAAAAAGATGCAAGATCATGATTCAGAGGGAGAATCCACGGAAGAAAACCTGTTCTCCCAGGATCAAAGTCAGATGATGACTTTGTCTTTCCGCACTTGCTGTCTCCTACGGCGCCTCTACCGTATGCCAGAGGTGCGGTTGGAGATGAGCAGGAAGGACATAATGACACCCCTGAAGCAGCTGACTTGGTCTTATACCCTCTTTTACCTAATAGGCAGACAGGAACAGTCTCTCCTCCTCATAACCATCGGGGTACTCAATTCGGCCCAGGAAACACTCCACCCCAGGCAGGGCAATTTCTACTAAGACAAGTCCCTGCAGGTCTCCATGACCAAGGCCAATCCAGAGGGTTTTTGTATGTGCATACTCCCTTTTCAACTGTGGACTTATACAACTGGAAAAACAACATTCTTCCTTATTGAGATGATCCCCCACAGATGGAAAGTTTGTTTATATCCATCTTTGCAACTCATGACCCAAACTGGGCTGATATTCAGGCCCTTATGAACACCCTCCTCATCTGAGAAGGGCATAGGATGGTACTGGACAAAGCTCATCAGGAAGCTGGGATACTCCATGAGTTACAACCTAATAATCCAATCAGGGCTCCAGCAGTAGAGGCCATACCTGGAGTTGACCCAGGCTGGGATCCCAATGACCCTAGATGCCGGGCAGGGTTAAGCCATTATAAAGCATGTTTAATAACTGGAATGCAGAGGAAGTCCCAAAACTGAAGAGCTTAAATAAGGTCCAGGAGATACAACGAGGGAGAAAGGAAAATCCTTCAAATCTTTGAAGTCTACCAAAAGTATACTGACATTGACCCGGAGCATCTGGATAGCATGAGGCTGATCAATATGACCTTTATCAGCCAGAGTGCCCCTGATATAAGGAAGAAACTGCAAAAATTGGAAGACGGATTAGGGATGCCCATCTCACAGCTTGTTGAGATTGACTTTAAGATGTATAACAGCTGTGACCAGGAACAAGAGAAACAAAAACAGCAGGAGATGCAGAAACAAGCCTCTCTACTCACTGCAGCCCTCAGTCACAATCTGCCAAGGCCAATGAGGAAAGGCAGACAGCCATGGGTAAGACCCCTGGGGCCCCCACCTTCCAACAGCAAGAGATACTCAGGCTTGGGACCAAGACAATGTGCTTTTTGCAGGCAGGAGGGACACTGGAAATGAGAATGTCCAAATCTTCCTTGACTAGAAGAGAAAGAGGCTTTCCTCAAAGCTTCCTGCCAGATGCCACATCTTGCAGACAATAACCAGGAATGTCGGGCCCCGGGGGCTCCTTAAAACTCCTTAACTCTATTGGCGTTTCCCACAAGGAATCCCGGGTAACAATAGCAGTAGGAAAGAAACTTATAGACTTTCTAATTGACACCAGAGCCACTTATTCTGTACTAAACACCAGGCAGGGCCCCCTCTCCCCCACATCCATTACTGGTGTCTCCGGGAAGTCTCTCATAAGCTTTCATACAACTGCTTGAGCGTCACACAGGGAAAACATATCTAAAGCATAGCTTTCTATATATGCCTGAGTGCCCTATCCCATTGTTGAGATGAGATTTAATAACAAAATTAAACACCCAAGAGACCTTTTCACCAGAAAAAGTAGACATTAAAGTCCACCCAGATCAATCCTGTGCCTTCCAAGCAGCACTGTTACAAGTGGGAGGAGAGCTTCCATCAGAAATCCCTGAAGAAATTCTGCAAAAGGGAAGAGCACATGTTTGGTCTGACCACAGGCCAGGAAGAACCAAGAAGCCTGATCCAATAGTAGTAAAACTCCACCCAGACACCAAGACTCCAAATTTGAAACAATGTCCTTTAAGGAGACATGCAAAAGATGGTATAAAGCCTCTGATAACCATCTTTCTTAAATGCCAATTAATCCGACCTTGTAAATCTTCATATAACACTCCCATCCTGCCAGTACAAAACTTGGGACCAGAGACTATCATTTTGTACAGGATTTGAAAGCCATTAAGCAAATTGTAGAGGATATACATCTGGTGGTACAAAATCTTTATACTTTGCTTACTTTATCTGGAGACTTCTGCTTGTTTACACTTCTGGACTTAAAGGATGCTTTTTACTGCATAGCCCTAAGTCCTGAGTCCCAGGAACTGTTTGCCTTTGAATGGGACAATCCAGAGACTAATATAAAACAACAACGTTTTTGAATGGTACTTCTACAAGGATTTAAAAAATTCCCCCACAATCTTTGGGGATGCCTTAGCCAAGGTCTTAAGGGATCTTTAGTTAAGTAAGGGAGGCTTACTCCCATATGTGGATAACATACTGATTGCTAGTAAGACTAAGGAAGCTTCAGAACAAAATACAACCTTACTTTAAACTTTCTGGCAGAAAGGGTTATAAAGTCTCTAAGAGAAAAACATAAATTTCTCAACTGACTGTAAAGTACCTAGGAATTGACTTATCAAAAGGGCAAAGAAACTTATTGCCTGATCGAAGGGAGGCATTAGCTAGGGTGGCTGTGCCTATCACCAGAAGACAACTGTGAGGAGTTTTAGGAATGGCTGGGTTTTTTTGTATTTGGAGTCCTAACTTTGGACTCATGGCCAAACCCTAATAGGAAGCTCCTAGAGGAAATGACAATGAGCCGTTAAACTGGATTGAAGAATGCCATAAGATGTTTCATACCATCCAGAAAAAACTTTTAACATCCTCCCCACTTGGTCTCCCAGACATTAGAAAGCCATTCGAACAACAGGATGCAAACCTTGGAGTGCTAAATCAGAATGTAGGTGGTGCCAGGAGGCCAGTAACTGATTTTTCCAAACAATTGGATGTCATAACTCAGGGGTGGCCAGTTTGCCTCCATGCTATAGGTGCGACCTGTGACCTTTTAGAAGAGTCTGAAAAATTTACCCTGGGCCAGCCTACTACGGTGCACACTCCACACTGCGTGCTACCTCTACTTGAACAAAAGGGTGGATATTGGCTTACTTCAGGGAGACTGGGCAAATATCAAGCCACACTACTGGACAACGTGAATGTAGAATTAAAGGTGATATTCACTCTAAATCCAGACATTTTGATTCTCGCTATGACAGGAGAATCTGTCCATGATTGTATACAAACAATATGAACAAGTTTATTCTAGCAGACCCAACCTGACTGAACAGCCTTTGGAGAATCCAGATATGGAAATGTTTACTGACAGGAGCACCTTCATGGACCATGGACTTTGAAGGGATGGGCATGCAGTAGTATCTCATCAGGAAGTCCTAGAAGCAGAACCACTCCCTCCAGTTACATCTACCCAGAAGGCAGAACTCACAGCCCTCATGAGAAACCTGTATCTTGGAGCTAAGAGGAAGGTAACCCATTTATAGTGATTCTTAGTATGACTTCTCTGTCGTCCATGTACATGGGCAATGTGGAAAGAGAGAGATCTACTAACTTCAGGAAGAAATGAGATTAAAGACACAGAAGAGATACTGGTCTTATTAGATTCTGTCCCGATGTCAGAAAAAGTGGCCATAGTACATTGCCTGGGCCACCAAAAGATTTGTAGTTATATATCTCAAAGAAATACTTTGGCTGATCAGGCTGCAAAACAGTTAGTCAGAACCAAAAACCCAAATTCTAAGACCCTAACACTAGTCCAAGTATGGATCAGTCCCTGTTTAAGCCTCAGTATTCAGAAATGGATTTAAACAGAGCAGATGAACGGGGATTTTATACTGACTCTCGAGGCTCAGATAATATTCAGTACCAAATAACTAAAGAAGGCTGGATTTATAATGAACAGGGACTAGTGCTTATAACCAAGCACTTATGGAAAAAGTCATTACTCATCTACATCAGAGAACCCATTATGGGAGAGATGAAGCCTATCATTGACTACAAAAGTTTTTTGTTGGTCCACAAATGCAAAGGACTACCCATAAGGAGTATGAAATTGCTTGATTTGTACCAGAAACAATTCCCAAACCTGGCGACCACCACCAATCAAAGGGATGTAAACTGAAAGGAAGAACCAGGAGATGATTGGCAAAAAGACTTTATGGTTATGCCAAAAGCTGTGGGAAATTATAGCTATTTGCTGCTTTTTGTGGACATCTTCACAGGATGGGTTGAAGCCTTTCCATGCAGGGCAGAAAAAGTTTCCAAAGTAACACAGGCCTTACTAAATGGAATTATTCTTCATTTTAAGCTGCCTCTTTCAATTCAAAGCGACAGTGGAGAAGCTTTCATAGCCAAAGTAACACAAGAGGTGACTGGAACCCTCGGAATACAATGGAAGTTACATGCTTCAAGGAAAGACTGAAAAGATAAATTATACCTTAAAGAAAATAATTGCCAAAATATGTCAGGAAGCCAACCTAAAATGGGATAAGGTCTTGCCAGTTGCCCCGCTCAGGGGAAGAGTATGCCCTAGAAGTTGGTTTCACTTAAGCCCTTGTGAAATGTTATATGGGAGACCCTTCCTTAGGACTAAGTATTACTGCACTCTTGAAAATGGTCATATTGTAAAAGAATTGGATATTATAAAATGTATACAGTCTCTAGGTGCTACTTTATCTGCTATACATAAATATGCTTCTAGCTGATTAACGTTTCCTACCAACATTCCCCTGCATCGCATAAGCCTAGGGGATTAGGTCCTCCTCAAGACTTGGAAAAGTCAACACTCTGAGGACCACCTGCAACCTAAGTGGAATGGACCCTATGAAGACCTTCTGGTTACACATTCTTCAGTAAAATTAAAGTGAGTTAAGCCTTGAGTACATCACTCACGTGTAAAAATAGTACCCATTTCCAGTCAGGACCTCCCTTGTCCCCTGTATAATTCTCAAACAGATAATGCTCTTCACAGACAATAGGAAATGAAAGGAGCAAACATTGGGTGGCCATGGAAGCCTACAGCTGGCGGTTCTACCCGAAAGTATTCCTGTGAGCCTCTAACTGATCTTAGGTTACTTTTCAGAAAAAGCAACAAAAATCGAGAAGACTCTTGGATCTCCAGGAACCAGGCTGAGTGGGTTTCAACCCTCTTTCTGATACCTGACTTTGACTGACCAATGCAAATGTCTCCAAACCAGGAGGAGAAGAGGATGGCATCTGTTGTAGTCAGCTGTCCCAAGACTCCTGACCAGGCCTATTTTCTTAAACTTGTATCTCCTCATTTAAATCCTCATAACATGTAAACTCTATATAAGCACTACAAAAATTAATTTCTAGATTGCCTTACCTTTTGGCCTACCCAAATACCTTATTCTCTCAATTCTATAAATTAGAATCTGATTAAACAACCCTTTTGATTAATCACAAAAGTGCCATTTAAGATTTTCCTGATACTATGTTTGCTTTCCAAACCACATTTGAATGGGCCTCTGACAGCAATTTTTTTTACAAAGGGCACATGCCTTTGCTACACACAAAAATCAGTCCAATTGTTGTGTATGTGACCGACTTCCCCTTTCTAGTACATCTGGGTTAGCTTGGTGGGTTTCTCCCTTACAAGGTAAGGATTGGAAAGATTTAAAGCAATTTATTATGATGGAAAGATCTAGTATTCATAGTATATCTAATGTTACTAATTGTGATCCAGAAACATGGCCAATAGCCCATACTGTTAATGATACAGGGCACAGCTACTCATTCTCTCTTACTCGGACCATACAATTATCCCAACAACTTGCAAAGTAACAAAAGAAGATAGATAATACTGTGAGAACTATGGGAGATTTTATACAAATCGAGAACCAAAGATCCTCCTCGCCATGGAAACAAAGGACCACAACATGACCAGACTTAAAAGTCAGACTCTTATCAGAAGCAAGGGATCCGTCATTCAGGAAGATCCAGTGTTAAAAGTCCTTCCCCACCTCATCATAAATGTTTAGAATCATACCATAAAAGTTTAGAACTTCATCATAAAACTTTAGAACCTAATCATAAAAATTTAGAACCTTATCGTAAATGTTTGGAACCCCTGTCATAAGTGCTTAGAAGCCCACCAATCAAAACCTGTCCCTCCAGCATTTCCACATGCCAGCCTGTTCTCTCTAACCTTTTAAATTTCATCCCAAATCCTGAATTGGGGAGACATATCTGAGGGCATATGCCCCCTGTCTCCCTGCAGATCAATCTTGCAGAATAAAGCTGAATTGTCCCCCAAAAGCTGATGATGTAATTAGTTTTTTTATGTGCTTCAAGGAGGAGAACCCCAATTTTGTGTGGTAACAATGCTTTCCCTTGTTTCTACTATAAAGTTTTTCTGCTCCCCTGAATAACTTTGAGTCTGCCAAAACCAAGTGATGGTGGTTCACTCCCTTAATATACCAACCTTTGAAGAAATAGCCTGTTTTTTTCTCATTTGGTTGTTCTACATTTATTTCCACACTGCTGATGCAGATGTTAACGGAGTAGGGAATGAAATGTTGCAGGAGTAAAGTGTTGCTAGAAACAGGTATGTATTTATCAGCCTTCATTCCTCCTTTTCCATCTTCCAGGAATGGTGAATTATGGTCTTGCCGTTAAGGATCTGAAGTTCAAACCCAGACCTGAAGAGTTGCTTGGTGAGGCGAGAAATTAGCTATGGTTTTATGAAGCCTGGGTTTTTCACACTGGAACTTGCTCACCTCCTTTCTCCAAGTTTGTCTCTTGGCTCTGAAAAACTCACACAATCTAGGTAGCCGGTACCCTCAGGTGAGTAAGAACTCATAGGCTAAAATAAAAAGATACCTGAGGAGTAAGACTACCTTGGAAGAAAAGACGACAGTGTTTAAAAAAAAACATATGTAAGCATGTATTCCTTTGATTTTATAGCTCCTAGACTCTTATTTTGGTTAGGAAAGTCTCCACAACCCTTGAATTTTACATGTAGTCTATTAGATTTTCTTATAAGACTTTTAAAAGAATTTAAATTAGAATCGTTAATACATCTAGCATTTATTTTTGTTTTGTCTATAAGATAGCTGGTTTTGTTTTTATTCATTTCTATATGGGAAAATATGTATGCCATTATAATGTATAAAATGGTTTCTCTTTTATTGCTAAATTTAGCCACTGCATTTGTCATATATTAGTTTTTTATGTCCTAAAATTTATAAAATAGTGATCTGATCTTACAAATACAAAAGGTTATAGTGCATAGTTATTCTTCCTAATGGTCTATAGAATCCTTCTTTAAAATTCCTTCCTTACTACCACATATACCTCACAAAAATCTTTTTGAAATTGTGCTAAACTTACGTGTTGGTTTAAAGTATTAACATATTCATGATACGCAACCTAATCATAAATGAGTGTAGTTGCCCAGATTACAGCAATTCTCCTAGTACTCATATATATTCACCTCTTTCTTTTGGCAACGTTTTCTCTCTCCTCCCCCAGCCTTGCTTTTTAATTTGAATGAGATTTTTTCCTTGTTTTATGTGATTGAAATTTCCTGTCTCCAGCGATAGTTCAAGAAGCTATCAAGGTGGGTCAATGGAATACATTTCCACCCACTCATTTTACAAACAGAAGTTGGTGAAGAAAGTCTCTTTCTTCTCTGTTTCTGAAACTGTAAGGCTGTGAATCTGGTGCCCTTGGCAGCTTGGTGCATACTAACAGCCAGAGAGAAACCAGATGAGAGAAACAGAAAGCCCTGATAGTATTTGAGCTCCTGTTTCCTATCATTCCTCAGACCAGCTCCATTTCTCTTTATCACGTAGTTTGGATACATCTATTAAATACAAACCTACAGATTTTCCTTTTTGCTTAAACTTGTTGAAATTGTGTTTTTATCACAATGTGTTTTAATTAATCTTCAATTAACAAATATGGTATATTTTTACATATTCAACGTTTTGTAAATATCTAAAATGTATTCATGTCCCCAAACCACAAGTTCGTTTGAGTTTTCCTCATATAGGTTTTAGATATTTCTCTTTAAGATAATACATATTCAGGTAATAACTTTTGCTTATAATGCTGTGACATTTCCCCCATTAATATTTCTACGGATAGTTTATGATATACAGAAAAGCTAGTGATATTTTTAGACATTTGTGACCAGCCAATCAGTCAAGGTATTTAAATATTAAAATATTTTTTAAATTGATTTTTTTGGTGCTTTGAGGTAAGTAACTATAATCCTTTTACCCATCTTTCAAATAATATTATGCTTTATTTGTATTGTCTGAATGCTTCTGATATTATGAAATTACTATATGTATTGTTAAAGAAAACATATTTATGCCACTTGTTAAAGAATGATAAAGCAGACTTTATTCAAGGGAGGCTATCAGGGTAGATATAGGGACTGCTGGAATGGGGTTTGGAATCGGGGAGAGAGATGGGGCTCAACTCTGAGTATAACAAGAAGTGGAAATTTATAGCCAAGGAGAGTGTAGGGGTGAGTGGAGAGAAATGACTCAGAGGAAACTTCAGGAGTAAGGGGGGATTCTGGCTAAACTGATCTAATAGGATTCTTGTTGAAGGCAGGCCTAGGGTCATTAGACATCAACTGGGGAATTACGGAGAATGAGGAACCCAATCAGATATTGAGGGCGATTAGATATCGAGAGCAGAGAAATTCTGGCTAAATAGACTCTGCAAGATTCTTGCAAAAATTGGACAATGTAGAGATGAACACAGAAGCTCAGAAGTCAGGGACTAGTTTCAAAAAAGATTTCAGAGGAGGCTGATTAAAGTTTGGTTAAAGAGAGACTCTTTGTCAATACACACACACACACATTTATATATATATATATATAATATATATTAAATAATAACTGGGATAAAAGCGATGAAGGCAATTAAAAAATTATGACAACTTGTCTATTTGCTTGGCATTTTAGAAAAAGAATAACAAAGAAATGATCTGATAAGACAAATTTAGCAAAAGGAAAGTTAAGCTAAGTTTTTCTAGGATGTGCCAAAGCCAGTAGAAAATGTAGATGCCTTTTTTAGCTATTCCTAAATATATCCAAATATTATTAAATTAATCTGAACACTCAATTCCCTAGCAATCTGAGTGAAGTTGCTCTTATATTCCTTTTAAAATAAAAATGGGTCTTGAAGTAGGTTTTCAAAAGGAAATTTACCTTATTTTTTTATTACACATTGAAATTGATGTTTTATTGACACACAGTTCTATGATTTTCAACACATGCATAGATTTGTGTAACCTTCATCAAAATCAGGATGTGGAATAGTACCAAAATATCAAAAACTCTCTCATGTTATCTCTAAAAGAAAATTTTGAAATGTACGTTTTTGCTTTTATAACTTTTGTACCATAAACATGACATAAAGACTCAAGTGTAGAAAAATATAGAATTGAACATAAAATACTACCAATTAGTTTTGTTTCTATGATCTTAAAATACATATACAAATAGTGGTATAGAAAGGTTTTCTACTGAGGTAAAAGGCGGACTTCCAGATGGATTTATTTGACCAGTAATAGAGATGAATAATACAAGTAATACACAAAGACAAAACCATTAATATCAACCAAGGTGACATTAAAGAAATGAAAAAAAGATGATCAAAATGAGAAACATTTACTCTGAATTTTATTTTTTCCTATAAAACTTCCTTGAAAAGTGAATTTCCTTTTCTAAATAGATCTATGCAGGAGAGGACAAAATTTTCCTTGACTCTTCTTGGGTCCCTGGCTGGGTTTGAAAATTAAACTGACCAAGACAGATTAAAAGAAGTAAAAGATACAAATTATATTAAATTTTTACATGTAGATGGGAGTCTTCAAAAGAGAATGAAGATCAAAGGAAACCAACAGATCAGGAAGCTTTTATATTTTTTTAAATAAAGAAACAATACATTTGTGAAGAATTGACAAGACACATGGTTTTGTGCCAAGGGTAGTAAATGGTAAAGAAGTAACTAGGAAGATTAGGGTTAGTTTAACAAGGTTGATTTGTACATATTTCTTGGCCCCAAATTCCCCATGTTTGGTGATAAGAATGTCTTCCTTCCTCCTGGTATAGGGAGGGTACCTTTCACAGGAGAGATTTATTACAGGGAAGAAGGGTAAGAAAGGGTTATCAGAGTGACCTTCCTGCTTGTGCCATTTTCTGAAACTTCTTCAGCTTAAGATATTCAATACACCAAGGTGCCATATTTTGGGGTGATGTGTCCTGAACCCCATCACATACATACATCACTATTTCTGAATGATGAAGACCTCACCCAGAAGCAGCTATTTATTAATGTCATAGATTTCTAACCTGTCTGAATAAAATAGTATATTGATTTATATGTGGTGACAGTTTTCAATTGATAGAAGTAAAAATATTCACCATTTAACCACGCCAGTTCTTGCTTTTAAAAAATAATTTAAAAAAATTGTACAAACTAAGAAACTATAGATTTTCATTTATTTCCAAAAATTACTGTGTGTTGAAAAAGGAAGGATATCAAAACAGCGTGTGGCTTTAGCCTTAAACACCACTGCTGCTTTTCCACCATTGCAATAAAGGATAATGTCAATGACTGATGCTCATTATTAGTATAGTATATTATTAGTATAGTATATTATTAGTATGGTATATTATCAGTATAGAGTCAGACTTTCTAGTGCCCCTCATCTTGTAATTTAGTTAACTTGTATGTAGCTAGAGGGCAATATAGGATTTATGATTACATTCTTATCAACTGTTAGAGTTGTGTCCATAACTACTGAACTGATATTCAGTTTCTTCCTTATTCTATTAAACTGTAGGTCAGATAAAATCCTTTGCAACAACTAATGTAAAAGAAGTACCAAAGACAAAGATGATAGATTTTAAACCAACATCTTGACGCAAAGAGGCACAAATTGAAATGTCTTAATCATTCCATCATTATCATATATATGAACCATCTGGAGAGAGACATTTTTTATTGTCTTGGGTCATCTGCATTTAAATGCATATATTATGAAGAAAGTGTGCACACCACAGGGTAGCATTTTCCTTTTAGTAAGCATAGATTTAATGCATTTTATTCTTTTAGTTCAGAAAAGGCAGAGTCACAGACTTTGAATAATATCAGTAATAGCAAAAGTTCAAGTGGACTGAAACAAGGGAGACGGACAAACACTGTGTCTTTTTTGGGTTATTACTGCACATAGTCTTATTAATAAACAAAATAAATGAATACTGGGAATGGAATTTGCAGAGTGAGAACAATTACCAGCTAACAATTGAGTTCTTTAAGTACTAATATCACATTGGGAGTCATAAAGTAGATTATCATTCTTTCAGATGATCATGAACTTCCAAGTAAAGTTCAAAAGATATCAGTCTGAAAGGGCATTTGAGATGAATTCATTTTATTTTGTTCTCTGAATATTTTAAAAGAAAATGCTAAAGTCAAAGATATAAATATTTTTGATGCGTCAAAAAAGTAAATAAAATATCTGAAATAGTGCTCATATAGTATGTGAATCAAATAGGGATTCATACAGTATAATATTGATCATTTTCTAAAATGGCGACTGTGATTATGTGAATATTTTATACTGTTATTTTTTGTTAACGTAAATGTCTCCATTCTCCCAAGGTCATCTTTTAATGTAAGTGTAAATAGAGTTCACCAACAGACATTCAGGGAAGAGACATACAAAAATGTTTAAAAAAAATGTGTGTATGTGTGCATGTATGTGTACCTATCTACCTATCTATATACATACATATTATAGCAAAAAAAGTACTTCATACTTACTCAGATAGAGCCTCAAAGCCTAGGTAAATGATATGCTAGCAGATTAGATTCTAAATAGACATCTCCTTTTGTCTTTACAATGGGAACCTGAAACTGTGTAATAGTATTTGTACAACTACAAATCTCTGTATTGAAAGGCAGGTATGGTACCTAGGCAACACTTGCCATATTTGCAGTGTATCAAGCAGTTTGAAGATGGTTGAAAATTAAATACGAAGGTATTTTAAGTTTGATTCTAAGTTCAATAAGCATACATTGTACCTTATTAGATTAATTACTTCTTAAGAGCAATGGAGTGTGTAGATATTTTCTTAAATTTCCTTCTTTGTCTAGCTATCCTTTGAATGAAAAGAAAACTAGTTGCCTTTGTTGGGGTGGAGGAAAATCCCCTTTCTTCTCTTCTTGTGTTCTTGTGGCTGGACTAATAGTGAAATTGACACAGAACTAGATTAATAGGAGAAAAAAACCCAGTTTAATATGCACATATTGGAGAATATAAAGAAATGATTCTCGGAGAGTGAACAAAGCAGGTAGTATATATATCTTTTACACAAAGAAACAATAAATTTGTGAAGAATTGACAGGATAAAGAAACTTAGGTTTGGGGTATATAATTGGTGAGGAATTTAAGCAGAGTTTAGGCTTGAAGTAGTTTATTAGCAAGGTTTGTTTATTCAGGTTCCTTGGCCATGAATCCCCCAGCTTTGGTGATAAGGACGCAGGGAGAGCACATTTCACACGGGTGATTTATTTCCTGCTTTCAGGGGGAACAAAGACAAGAGGGTCAGAATGCCCTTTTTGCTTCTCAAGTAACTTTCATTCAAAATAATCAATATGCTATTGTGGGATATGGGGGCCCGCCCTGGGCCCCACCATCTTGTTGATACCTGAAAAGTACCACATCAAAATTAGGATAATGAACCATAATACTTCATCTTTCCTCCCACTCTGGTCTGTCGTCCCAAATCCCTCAATACAGCCATTGGCATTATTTTCCTCTTGATCGCAAAAACATCTTTGAAATTTATTGATTTTTCTCTTTTACCGCATTAAATCAATTACCATGTATAGTAATTATTTCTTTGAAATGTGGCCTGGTTTCTAATCTTGCTTTCCATGTCTATCCCATTTCTGCTTAGACTAGTCCTCATATTGTTGCAAAAGCCTAGTGGTTTCTCCAATGTGATCAAATTAAGAGAGATTTCCCTTTGATAGTAAGCTTAAATCTCATCTCCTCATCTTCACATCCACAGCTCTCCTTTAATTACCTGCTTTCCTTCTCTGCCTGTCAACTACTCTACCTATTCTACGGCATTTCCTGTTATTTCTCTACATAGACTTTCACTTCCAGCTGGCCAGGAGTCTTGCTATCTCATAGCCAAAAGTTTTTCCTTTTTAATTTTAATATCATTTCCTTTACTCATGAGGACCACTTCACCTCTAATATTCCCTGATACATTGCCATCTGATCAATCAAACCTTCAAAGAAAGCCAGCCCTGTTAACATCATATTCATAATCCTCTTTTGTGTTTGTATGTGTTAGTGTGCTCTTTTTGAGGTGTTTTTATAGTTAATGAGAGCAAAATGATGTTGTGGTTTGGTTAAAATACGAACATGAGAGCTCCATCTGTCTATATACTTGTAACCCTTGTATCTTTCTTTCTCTATCTTAAGCTTCTCATTGGCAAGCTCCATATATCTTTACTTCATTTATAGTGCACTCCTAGTACCTAGTAAAGTTGACATCACATAATAAAGTATCAGTAAATACACGTAAGTTGAATGAATCACAGTGCAGATTGTAGGGGAGAATGCCTTGACCCTTTAATTGTCCCTGGCTGGTTCTGAAAATTAAACTGACAAAGACTTATTAACAGAAGAAAACATACAAAGTTATTTAACATAAGTTTTACACGACACAAGTACTTTCACAAGGATGTGAAGACCCAAAGAAACAGACATCAGTATTTTTTTTTAGTTTTTTTTCCTTTTTGAGGAAGATTAGCCCTGGGCTAACATCTGCTGCCAATCTTCCTCTTTTTGCTGAGGAAGACTAACCCTGAGCTAACATCCGTGCCCATCTTCTACTACTTTATATGTGGGACACCTACCACAGCATGGCTTGCCAAGAGGTGCCATGTCTGCACCCGGGATCTGAACCATCAAACCCCAGGCCTCCGAAGTGGACCTTGTGAACTTAACCACTGTGCCACTGGGCCGCCCAGATGTCAGTATTTTAATGCTAGGTTTGATGAAGAGTGGACAGTCATGGAGGAATATGATAAGTTAAAGAGTATGGGATAATTGCAGTAAACTGAGAGATACTTAACAAGGCCTTTTGTTAGGATTCTTCTAGGCATCCCTTTGTCTTCAGAGGAGGATAGTCCTTTAATCTCAGCAGATGGAAAACACCTCTCACCTGAGGGTTTTATGACCTGTTTCAGGGGAAAGTAGAGGGGACAATCAGAGTGACCTTCCTGCTCTGCCATTTTCTCAAACTCTTTCAGCTTAAAATATCCAATATGCTGAGGTTTCATATTTTGGGGTAGCACATCCTAAACCCCATCACTTCCCCATCTGAAACCTTCCCCCAAATTTCACAGTCCAGAAACTTAGTAGAATGTTCTATAACCCATTGAATCAGTCTCTTTGTCTTGGGTGCTTCTATGGAAACAAAAGACAAACAACGGTCAATGGTTACAAGAAACTATACACTCAGTTTTTGAGTCCAGAAGCAAATTGACTTGACTTAAGACGATTTCTTGATGATGGGCTCAAAGCATCTTCAGAGGAAGTGAGGGTAGGCAGTGGCAATCTGACAGATTTTCCTGGTTTGTAGTTTGAATGTTTCTGGAGATGTTATCTGGTTTTCTGATGAACTTTGTGATGGCTCACACAGCAGCAGGCATAAAGGTTATCTAAACATGAGCTGTTGTGGTGCTTTCTCTGAAATTTATATCGAGTTGTACAGGTTAGCTTTCAGGGCTTGGAGAAAAGGGTAGTTTTAGTTCTCAATGATTTCAAGTCAGAAGGAAGAAAAATTGGAAACTGATTGGGAGAGTTGTAGCCAGATATTGGAGGAAACAAGAAGAATTTAGGATCCAGTCCTGTTTACAAGTAGATAACAAATTCAAAGATAGTGAACAAGACTATAATTTGATATCCACACGGGTGTGTTATAGATTTCTACTTAAACATAATTTTTTTGTCTATAGTTACACTCATTTCTATCAAACATAATCACAGTAAAACTAATTTCTTTGCAAAATAAGTCTAGTCTCATTAAACTCAGCCTGATTATTAAATACGTGCATCAAGAATAGTAATTGACCGTATAGGCTCTTTTTAAGTCTGCTTTGCTGGGACTTTACATAAGGAATCTTAAATTGGACTTTTAAAAACCTCTCTAGGCCAGGAAGCCAAGCCGAGGACTCACTATCATATTTTATCTGCAATACCTATAGAATTGGGTGAATTGCTGTCTTTCTGAAGTCCACCAAATATCTTGGGGTTCCTGGGCCTGCCAGGAAGTGCCCTTACTTACTTACCTGGTAATGCTGGGAACTCAGTAAGTGAGATACTGGGTGGTTTTTCCAAGAGGATTTATTGGTTCCATGAAGTCAACCTCAGTTCCTTAAATCTATCTGGTCATACCTGATTCTATGCACATCGTTCTCAAATATGACATTCCAATCAAAGCTTTGGTAGTATAACCAATGTTTTCAATTATGTTCTCTTACAAGAAGAAAAGATTCTTATTGAACTTGTACAAACAACTATGTTGCCTTGAAAATAAGAATACTCAGTAACAGTCAGAATTCTGAAGTTATCAGGTAAGGAGAAAAAGTAATTGTTTTATCTTTGTTCACAAAGGTATGCTTTGTGAAATTCCTGTAAGTTATATAGCTTAAAAGAGAAAAAAGGTTTCCTTAAATCTGAAAAACAAAACATTAAAGAACCAGCATTGTTTTAAACAAAAGTCATAAAAATTTATAATCATTCTCATCATTTCATTCAGTTCCATGTAGTCAATTCTTGTTATGCTTAATCTTCAATTAGTAGTTTTATGAATTGATCAACTTTATTAGTTCTGGACATTCTTACCCAGTTCAACGGTATGATCTTAAAGTTATCAGAAACTTGTTTTTTAAAGAACTTGCCAGTTTTCCACGAATCTTTCTGAAAACCAAGCAATTTTGGATCATAGCTACTTTCAAAAGCTTTCAGAAAAGCATCTGAATCAAACAGTAACTGTTTCTGAATGGCAAAATACTCAAAATGGGCATGGCTAAAGATCTGATGAGAGTTCACCTGATAAGGAAATTTAGTTGTTTCTACATTGTACAACATGTTAACATAATAACTGGACAACAAGAATATTAAAAAATTTCCATGAATTTCACATCACTTCCGGAATACTTATCTTAGTAACATATATCCATACACATTAGCCAGCTCTGGTGGTCTAGTGGTTAAGATTTAGTGCTTTCACCACCACAGCCCAGGTTCATTTCTCAGTCAGAGAACCACACCACCCATCTGTCAGTTGTCATACTGTGGTTGCTGCATTTTGCTGTGATGCTGAAAGCTATGCCACCAGTATTTCAAATGCCAGCAAGGTCACTCACTATGAACAGGCTACAGTGGAGCTCCCAGGTTAAGACCGACTAAGAAGAAGGAGCTGGCCACTCACTTCCAAAACAATTGTTCATGAAAACTCTATGAATAGTAGTGGAACATTATCAAATATAGCACCAGAAGGTGAGAGGATGGTGCAAAATATCAGACAGGGTTCTGTTCTGCTGTACACAGGGTCACTGGGGGTTGGAATCAACTCACTGGCATTAACAACAAAAACACATACACATATAGCGTAAGAGGATTTACCATTACTTCTTATTTGACAATGTTTCCCACATAATTTAGCATACCAAATAAATCTAATTAGTTTATCGCCTCTCTTTAACAAGATGAGAGACAAATCCTTTGAGATTTTCCAGGAGCCCCTTGGGAGATCTCAAAGTTAGCTGCAGGTTAAAAATATTTCATTCAGAATTTGATTATGGAGAAGTTGTCAAAATGTCAAAAGCTTTGAACACATGA
The DNA here is from genome assembly GCF_041296265.1 of Equus caballus. NCBI lineage: Eukaryota > Metazoa > Chordata > Mammalia > Perissodactyla > Equidae > Equus > Equus caballus. Next base: position 83,934,272 of record NC_091715.1, read on the forward strand.
TTAAATATAAACTTGGTTATTTTTTTTTAACCAAAGTGACAGAAGATGTAAAGGTAAATACAGAAGGTTAAATAGATGTGAACAATACTTAGCTCTTTTAATATTGAGAAAACTGGGTTTCTTAAGTAATCCAAGGCTTGATAAAGACAACATGAAGCACAGGAAGTTATTTGGATAATATACGGAATCTTTGTTTTCTAGATAGATTACCTAGAAGATAAAGAAAATCTTTTGACAATTTCTTTTTAAAAGCAGACCTATAATCCAAGAAAACTTTGCAGTTTTAACAGAAAGAGAGAAGCAAGCTATAGTTTTGCACCAGTGTACTTTTGATATTGAGTCATTTAAAAAAAAGGGAACTTACAAATATATCTATTCAACTTTAGCAGCTTAATCACGCATACAGTTCCTTTTCCACAAACCTTCTACAAGCGTTTTTTTCAATCCATGCAGTTTTTGTCTCACTCTTTTCCTTTTCTAATTCTACTTTAGGACAACCAGTCATTCTAATTTAGGACACAACTACTCTCTTTTTCCCTTAATAAAAACATACCCTTAATACCTTTCCTTATCAAAAACGCATCTTACTTTCCTCATACAGTTTTTGTTTTTTCTTTACCCTGTTTATTCCTAGTAGTTCCATTTACATATATTGATTGGAATTTTAACCATTCATAACTTCATTTTTAGAAGAAACTACGCATAAGCAAATGTGAACTGTCTGCCACATATTATAGTTCTGTAACAAATATATGCATATATTTCATAATTTCTAGAGGCATATGCCTTTTTCCTGGTATAATTTCCTATGTTTATTAATGGACCTAAATATATTTAGCTTCTCTATACCATATAAAAAAAATCTAAAATTAGATAAACAAACTTACATGCAGCAATTGTTTCAATATTTTATCTTATTTGAAAATCATCCAGATATTTAATGAATATCCACCATTTAACTTAACAGTATAGTTTCAAGGTTTCAAGTTATAAAAAAGATTTTTGAAACTATTTATAATTAGACAGTATAAAACACAATTATTGTTGAAAAGTTCATTTGTAAACTATTTCAATTACATTTATTTAATTTACTGGTTCTTAACAGTTATATTTGAATTGCTCATGAAAATTTTATGAGACATTAAACAAAGCTAGCCATCATTAAATATAAGGTTCTTCCTTCCCTCAATCTTTTTTTTTAATGCCATGCTTGAGATATATCTAATAATTCATTTTTATTTGACATTTTGCTCTTAGGTTGGATTTATTGCTCTATAATTATAATATTACAAATATATACAAATATATTACAATTACAATTATATTATACAAATATATTACAATATTATTACAATTACAATATTACAAATAATACAAATATAATATATAAATACATAGTAGAGATAACATAAACTTCTTTCATTAGTAAACTTAGGTAGGAAAAAATTTATATATCTGCATTATATTTAATGCTGACAACTCTGAAGACATGCCTGTTTCTATTTTACCAACAATTTTGAAAGCTTATTTACCAAAGATTATTCTAGATCATGTGAACTTAAAAAAAATGAGTTTCTTTTTGTATTTCTGAAAGTTTTAGAAATACTTAATATTTATAGGTGCTCATAGATGACTTAAACTTTTTTTTTTAAAGATTGGCACCTGAGCTAACAACTGTTGCCAATCTTTTTTTTTTTTTTTTCCATAGTTGTTTATTCTTAGTTGTGGGTCCTTCTAGTTGTGGCATGTGGGATGCAGCCTCAGTGTGGCTTAATGAGTGGTGCCATGTCCGCGCCTAGGATTCGACCTGACGAAACCCTGGGCCACTGCATTGGAGCGCATGAACTTAACACTCGGCCATGGGGCCGGCCCCTGACTTAAACTTTTTGCTAATATTTGTGGAGAAGAGTTTTAAGATTTCTTATTTGCCTAGCTTCCAAATAACTCCTTTTCTTTTCTTCTGACGAGAATCATATCCCTGAAGTTTGCGTTTCACAGAGACAGCTCTCAGGTCCTAGGGAAGACAGCATAGAATTTTATGTATCAAAGGCACAGACAAAGGATCTAAATTTTCTCCAAGAAGGAATTTTGGGGCATTTTTGACTATTATCAAAGGTTTAGGGTAATTACTATTTAAAAATTCCCTTCTTCTTAAGGGCAAGACAATTCTCTTTCCAATGTCTTGAGTTTTTATAATATCTACAAGAATTTTGAGATAAATAGGCAAGGCTCTGGGATTGGTAAGGATAGGTGGGCTTTGAATTAATTCCAGACCTATGTTTCTGGTTTTGTAAAGACCAGATCTGTAAGGCAAGGATGGTTGTTTTTAATTTTTCAAAGAACTGAGTTGCAGTCTGAATGGTATTGAGGGGCTGACCCACCCATCCAACTATATTATTTTTAATTTGCTCCATTATATCAGGGAGAAGACTTCCAACTAGGATGGAAATCGAAAGATTCCTATGTTCTATATTTAAAGCTGTGTGTCTTTGCAATGTTTTAATAAATTGTTCCACTAAGGCTTTAGAATGTTTTCTTTCCCTTTGACTACACATAGCTTCATTTTAGCTTAGGAGAAAAGGCATCTAAAAACGTTCTTACCTGGCTCTGAATATCTGCCTTCAATTTGGTCAACTTCTGACCATGGAGCTCTTAAAAAAAAATCTTTTCAAATATTTAAACCAAAGGTATACATATCAAGTGACTCTAAACCAGAACCAATACTTAACTATGGATGCAAGAGGCATTCCCAAAGAGGGTGCAAAAGATGCAGCCCTTCCTAGATCCAGAATTATGTCCAAAGGTAGCCAAAAGTAAATAAGATATAGACAACCACCTGAGAGCTGGCAATGGTTGGTAGAATGTTAGCCACCAATGGGGTGCAACCAACATTTCTGTGCAGCCATATTCTTGGGGCTCCCAATTTGACAATTGGCCATCTGTACATTCAAGAACCAACACTTGTGTGCCCCAAAAGACAGAAAACCAAGCCAAATCTTCAAGACACACGAGAGACAAACAGAAAAGCAATAGCTGTCACTGGAAAAGAGAGTATTACTAACTAACGAGTACCCCAAAACCAAATTCGCAAGAGGCACAATTTGAAGAAGTAATTCTTACCAATCTCAATTCGGAAAGGAATATACTCTTACCACCTTTGCTCAACTGGTCTCCACAGGCAGAGATCTGAGAGACAGATGTGGCAAGAATTTATACCTTCTGCTAGCTTTTGTTAGAGATCTAAGATCTCTTAACTGTAGCTTCTTGACTAAGCAATGTGTCTACAGCCAATGGTGCCCCATGTTTGGTGCCAGAAACTGGAAAAAGTTTTTTTTCTACCCTCTTAGGGTTCCTGGCTCACACTGAAAATTAAACAAAGGGAGATCAACAGAAGAAAATAATACAAATTTATTTAATATAAGTTTTTCATGACAAGGAAGTGAATACCTGAAGAAAAAGACCTGAGTATTTTTATGTTAGGTTTAATGAAGAGTAGACAATCATGGAGAAATATGATAGGTTAAGGAATATGAAGTAAGTAAAGAAAACTGAGGTAAACTTAGCCAGGCTTTTTGTTAAGATTCTTCTCAGCATCTCTTTGTCTTCAGAGATAAAGGATGCTCCTTTCCTCCAGGTAGAGGGAGGGCACCTCTCACCTGAGGGTTTTATGACATGTTTCAGGGGAGAAGGATGGAGGAAGGTGGACAATCAGAGTAACCTTTTCACTCTGCCATTTTCTCAAACTCCTTCAGCTTAAAATATTCAATATGCCAAGGTTCCATATTTTGGGATAATGTGTCCTGAACGCCATCAAGGTCTTGGGAAAAGGAAAATGAAATTCCATACCTAATTGAGGTGTTTAATTTCCATAATTTGGATATTCATAGACATAATGTTTTAGAACTTGAAGGATGCTAGGAGAGTATCTAAGTCCTTATCTTCATTTTAAAGACGATGAAAACAGGAGGATATCAGAGAAAGAAAATAGTTGATCCTAACAGTACAATAATTCAGTAGACAGGTAGGAGCATCATTGTTAATGGATTTCTATAAGCTCTACTTCAACATGCTCCATGATTGTACCAGGCAATCTCGTGAGTACAGATTCACTGAGCCCCCAAATCCTGTGATAGGTGCCTAAGCACAGGGATTTTCAAATAATGTGTGGTAGAGCTTTACATTTGTCTGGAGAAAAGGTTGTAATGGAGGTTTGGTGAGTAGAGATTTAAATACTCAATTCCCTCTCTCAATTAGAGAAGTTCCTCTTTGTTTTATGTACTATAGTTCAGGACTAAAATTTCATATTAACACAATGGTACAGTTGCTAAACAAAATTGTATTTTGAGGGCTAGATGATTGCAGAGTGGCTGGAGTTTAGGCAACAGAAAAAGCAAGGCGTGCAAATGGCTCAAAAGGGAAGCAGAGGATAGATCTCCATTCAATGCCTTCGGTAATTTCAGATTGTATCCCCCACGTAATGCAGAGTCACTGAGGGGTTTTGTGATCTGCTCCAATATAGTTTTATTTATTTTATATCCAAGTTACACATGTTTTAAAAACTCATTTAGTTCTTTTAGTTATTTCATGTGATATTTACTGCTAAATTTCATAATAGAATTCGTATACTTCTATCTCTTGATATTTCAGTGCTGTATGTGATTCATTGAATACTTACTATGAAAGATGAAGCTATTGCTCACTTACCACCACCACCATCACCACTGCATGAAAGTTATCCCACTGTTCTCCAGCACACATGCACTCTTCCTCCTGTCAGGGTGGCCATGGAAATCCATCGCTCAGATGGCCAGCTCTAGGTGGCACAGTTGACTAACATGCCCTGCTGCCATCCCTCTGGATTCACCATCTACATTGTGCTGAGGCCGTGCAATCCCTGGGCTGCTCTTAGACAATGACTGAGCATGACAGTGGTACTAGAAAATAGTTTTCACTTTACAGGTTCCCTGAATTCATCTTGAGGTTCCCTAGCAGTCCTGGACCACAGTTTGAGAACAGCTAATGCACATTATGTTCACTCGACCATACATAGCTGGGATTCAGATATTTGTTTTAGGACAATCACTTTAACAGAAATGTGGTAATAAATTGGAGGTAGAGAAACTGATGGCAGGGAGATGAGTTTGAATGCTTTTTTAAAAAACTTAGACTAGGTATAAGAAAAGCTAGAACTATGACAGTGACAGTGACGATACAGAAGGCAAGAGAATGAATAATAGATATTTGGGAACTGTAATTGATAAGATCTGAGAATTTACTAAACAGAGAGAGATGCAAGAGTCAAAGATGACTCAGACGTTTCCTTCTTGAATAGAAATACATTGTATTATGGTGATTTGTGAAAGGTCTTTTTCTCCTACTGAATGTGAACAACTTGTCAACAGGGATGAGTCATCTTGTACACGTTTCTTTCCTTATCTGCAAAACTGAGAAAATACTATCTACCCCATAAGATAGCTGTGAGGATTAAATAACAAATGTCAAGGTAAAACACTTAGGTTTGGGATTTAGGAAAGAGTTCAATATAATTTAGTAATTATTATTATTATTATCCTCTTCTCTATCTTTTCCAATTTTTAGGTCTTAGGAATGCTGATTACTTCATGGGGCCAAGGCCACTGTTTTGCAAAACTACAAGGTCATCGATCATATCCTAGTCTATGGGAATGGCTCCCTCCGAGTTGTTTAAAGACAGTCTGAGCAGCCTTATGCAGTGACCCCATATGGGTCATTACTAAACCATGTATTTGTCTTCAGGCAACTGTAGTTGCTGAGCCAGGCTTCAAAAGCTCTACCCTCAGTGATTTTCATTATACATTTATTCCTTCCTCAACCTGAACACCTGGGGAGAAAATTCCCTAGATATTTCTACTGCAGAAATATTCTCTTGGTACCAAAGGCAATTATACAATAAAATGAACATTGCTGTATCTTCACAAAGTGCTTTCTACCTGACTAGGTATAATGATTCATTATAAGGCATAGCTCTGAAATATATGGGGTGAATAAAAGAGTAGTTTTGTGGGATAAAGTCTTAATAAGAAAAAATATATTAAGATGATTATGTATGTCTAGAATTTGATAAGAAGATACAATAAGCCAGTGTCTTTCCAAAGTCTAAATTATTACGATAGTACGTTTATGGAGACATTAATTCAAGCTGCTGGGGCAGAGATTGGGGACTTCAATTCCAGGAATCTGATCAAAAATGTTTGCTTGATTTCATCCAATGTTCCAGGCAATATCTGCTGCTGTTCATGCAGAACCTGTAAGTGAGGAGGGAATGTAAAAAAATTCAATAGTTCAATAACGGAATGGGCTGCCATGGACAGTTGCATGCTGCTTACACCTGGAAATATGCACAGATAATATGACTACATATCAGGGATGCTGTAAATGATGATTCATGCTTTCTAGAGTGGGATGGAGATGTCCTCTAGACTTCCTTCTAAATTTAAGATGTTATTACTCTATAATTAGAGAGGATTAAGAAATATGAAAAATGATGATTATGTTGCCTCTATCTATATTTTCTCCCTTTGTAATCTCATTAATTCCCCAAGCATTAAATGCTTTATATATGATAATAATTCCCAGATCTCTAACTCTAGCCCTTATGTCTTTCTAGAACTCTAGAGTCAAATATCCATCTTCCTGTTTGACATTCCCACTTCAATACCTAGTAGATATCTTATATTTAGTATTGACAGAGCAAAACTATTGATTTTCACCCTCTTATACTGTACCTTTATGTGAACTAGAAAAAAGGGAATTTTGTTCTTCAAGATACATTGCTTCCAATTTTCAGAAAATTATAATATACAGATATTATTAAAATGGGACATTTTTCTGCAATCTGTAAGACGTCCTAACAAATATCAAAATCTTATCAGTAGCTGAAGTTGAGAATGCTGCTCCCCTGGGGGAGTGCAGGGACAGCCTGAATAACCATCGCAGCCATCCTTTTATTTCCATCAGTTTTCCCTCCTGTCTTCCCCATCTCAATAAATGCGACTAGGCTTTCGTTCTATTGCTCCAGCCAAAAAGCAAGGAATCATCTTTCATTCTTTTTTCCTCCTACTTCCAATATCAAATTCATCAATAACTCATGTTAATTCTATATCCAAAATATATACTAAAATTATAGCTACTTCCCACCATGTCCAGCATCATGCTGGTCTGAGACATTATCATCTCTGTCTATACCTTTTATATGGTCTCTTTGCTTCTTCTCCTAAAATCCTTTCTCCACAGAGCAGCAGCAGAAAAATTTAAAGAAAAAGACAAATCGTAAATCAGATCATATCATCACCAAGTTATCATCCCCAGCATATTCTGGGGAGAAAGAACTTTTCCTTTACTCTATTAATATCAGTTTTTAGGGACCTGAAAATTAAACTGAAAAAAGACAGATTAGCAAGAGAAAAGACAGATTTAATCACATCCATATGGGAGTTTACAAAAAAAATGTGACTCGAGAAGTGTTTAGAATTTGGGGTTTACATACCATTTTAATAGGGGAAGTAGATAAGGACAAGGAAATTTAGGAGAAAATGAATGGCTTCTTAATAAGGGAAAAGAGGGAGGGAAAAGTCATTTATGGAAAACAAATAATGTTTAGGAATGATAAATGGACCCTTAGGAGAATAGATGAGGGATATGGTAATTTGCTGACAGTATCTGTTAAGTGTAAGGTGAAGATTTCTCTTCTCCTGTGTTGTGACGTCAATCTCCCCTGTTTGCTCCCAGGGGGAGGCTTATGACAATTGAGTTCTTTTGAGTTCTGTTGGGAAGTCCACTTTTAGGCAGGTAAGAGATTTCAGGAACTCAAGTGCTTTCTGTTTAAAGTAATTTTTATGTCACAGTGGCATATTCTGGACCCCCTCACCTGCCCCCTTCTAAACTCCAGGAAAAAGCCTTCACAGCGAATACTATGTGAATTGTGTTTCTGGGAGTTGTGCAACAGTGGCCATGTAAGCCCTCTGTTTTCTCCCCTTTTATTATGGTATATAAGCAAATGGTACCTTGGCCCCGTGATCTAGCCTCTTCAACTTCGTCTTGAAACACTTTTGCCCTTACACACTTTGTTTCACCTATACTGACCTTTTATTTTCTTTGAATATACTAAGCTAATTTCCCAGTTTATCTCCTTTGCACTTGCTGTTCCCTCTGTCTGGAATGGTCTTCCCCATGCTCATCACTCTGTTGGATTCTTTTGTCATTCAGCTTTCAGATAAATATCAGCTCTTTAGATGGTCCTTCGCAAACCCTTAGGTCCCAGTCACTCTTAACTATATCACCTAGTATTATTTCTTTGCACATCATTTATTACTATCTGATATTTTTCATTTATTTGCTTCTTTACATGTTTAATATTTGACCTCCCACACAAAATGTCAGCTACTGAAAGTCAATCACCAGCACCTACAACAGTGCCTGGCACATAGTAGGAACGCAATACATGTTTATTAAATGAAGAGATAATACAATGAAGTCCATTGCCCAGTTATAGTCTTACTTTTTTTTTTTTTTGAGAGGAAGATTGGCCCTGAGCCTTCATCTATTGCCAATCTTCCTCTTTTTGCTTGAGGAAGATTTGCCTTGAGCTAACATCTCTGCTAGTCTTCCTCTACTTTGTACGTGGGATGCCACCCCAGCATGGCTAAATGAATGGTGTTGCTTTCCCTCCCCTCCTACCTTCCACGAACCTTCTTCCAATATGAAGTAATAATTTTTAAGAGGTTTGGTCTGAATACACACTAATTCTTTAAAATCTAAGGACAAGGAATGGCGATTTGACAGTGAAAATGACCTCTTACTGGGATCATGAGTAACATGCATTTTTGGTTGTGCTGCCTGGGAAATCAGTGCATTATGGCTTGGCCCTTTTTATCATCTCTCAACCCCAGATTTTGAGAGAAAGTAAGAAAATTGATTGTTTGAGGTTAATTTCGCTAGGTGACTTCACTACATGAGTTGAAATAGAATAACCCAGTAAAGTAATAATGTGTTTCTCAAAATAGAAAGTTCTTAATTAATTTTATAATTCCTAGAGCCGGCATTACTTTGAAGAAGCTGACCTACAAATTGCACGTTAGCTATTTTGGTAGCTTAATCATTATTTATCTTCATGGTTTTGGATTTTCTTCTTTACTTATCACAAAACACAGCTGTAGCATGTAGCTGATTTTTCTTGGAGCAAACAGAAAATGTGTCTCTGACTCAGTAGGTGTTTGATGTTAAATAAGATTTCCCCAGTATATAATTTAAAATAGTTTTACACATCTAGCTTCATCAGGAAGGAAAGATATGACAATCTTGTGAGTATAGCATCGTTCTTGAAGATAAGGTGCAATCTGTTTTATTCATCATTTGAGGTCTCCACTTCTATTTATCCTGCCGGTCTGGGTTGAAAGTTAGAGGAAAATATAAATCCCTTTTGCACGCGGAGCTATTCAAAGGCTCCCCTGGGGAGCAAGCTGTTTTAGTCTTTTGGGGATGATTTTGTCACAATAACAAAGCAACTCTGAAACTTCAAAATTATAGTTTCATTTTTATTTTAAAAATACAGCCAGGACCCTGATATCTTCAGTTCTATGTTCCTAGTGTAAGCTCTTTTTTAAAATTAAATTTTAATGCAAGCGAAACAGCTAAAAGTTGACATTATCCACAAAAAGGTATGAAAGTTAAATGACTTCTTTCTGCTGAACAAATAATTTATTTTTCCTTCGAACCTGGAAATTAAAAGAAAATTGAGCATCCAACGTATTTTCTGTATATGCGGTCTATCTGGATACGAAAATTCAGGGATTTTATCATCACTCATAAAGAACTCTTCTTGTGCCCATGTGGACTACGCATTCACCTGAATGGTATAGACAAAGAAACACATACAAGTACAACCAACCCAAGATATCACTCCTGCCCTGACACCACAATCTCTAACCAATGGGTCTGAAGTCTTCAAAAGTATGGTTACTTTTCTAAATAAATAAACACAAACATACACACATATATACATAAATGCCGGCACGCTGTCCAGAAAGCCATTATCTAAATTACATGGTTTCCTGGCAGGAGATGGTTTCTTTGTCGTTCATGAGCTGGATCTTTCTTTGTTTTATTTTATTTTAAATTAGAGTAGGACATTGTCACTTTACTAAGCCCAAAGATCTAGTAATGAGGGGGAAACCTTAGTAGAGGGAAATTTAAATGGGGGTGAATAGAAAGTATTTGCACTAAGATGTAGTGTTCAGAAAGTAGCCCTGAGGAAAGTGGCACTTCTCACTAGTGAAGAAAATCCCTGGTGTTCCTCATCCTTCTTAAACTGGAGGAGTAGTCAAGTATGAAAATGAAGGTCACAAGTGCGAAGGGACAGTATCAGATCCTAGATAAGCCAGTATCTCTGGGCATTGACTAGAGAGAATGCTAACATGGAGTGATATTTGGGAAAAATCAGAGAAAATAGGTATGCATATGGACTAGAAGGAGGCTGGGAGCAGGAATGGTATCAAATGAGCAAGAAGACTAAAAGAAAACTTTGCTAATTTCTTTTTTTTTTTTTTGAGGAAGATTAGCCCTCAAACATCTACCACCAATCTTTCTCTTTTTGCTGAGGAAGACTGGCCCTGAGCTAACATCCGTGCCCATCTTCCTCTGCTTTATGTGTGGGACGCCATTTCAGTATGGCTTGACAGGCAGTGTGTAGGTCTGCACTTGGGATCCAAACTAGCAAACCCCAGGCCGCGAAGAGGAACATGTGAACTTAACTGCTGCACCACCAGGCTGGCCCCAAACTTTGCTAATTTCTTTAGATTTATTGCTGCTTGCATGAGTCGTAGGTGAAAAATGATACATTGATTTCAAGCTTTCTAAGAGCAGACACCATAGTGTATCTTTTGATTTTATCATAAAATCTTGAATAGTCCTAGGCATATAAGTGGCTAATTAATGAATTGGACAAAATAAGTCCATAGTCAGGAGATCCAGCAATATGTTAAGAGAACGCAAATATTCTTTTTTAATTTCTTTTTCACTTTCCTTAATAGACTGTATTTTTAGAACAGCATTGGATTTACAGAAAAATTGAGCACATAGTATAGGGAGTTCTCATATATTGCCCCGCCCCCCAACTCGCATACAGTTTTGTCTATTATTAACATCTTAAATTAGCATAGTACATTTGTTGAAATTAAGAAATCAATATTAATACATTATTATTAACTAAAGTCCATACACGATTCAGATTTACTTACTTTTCACCTAATGTCCTCTTTCTGCTCCAGAATTCCATCCAGGATAAAATATTACCCTTGGTTGTCATGTTTTCGTAAGCTCCTCTTGGCTTTGACATAGTTCCAGACTTTTCTTGTTTTTGATGATTTTGACAGGATTACTGGTAATATTCTCTCCTTGACCAAACTTTAATCAAGCTCCTCTGTGCCATCTTTTCTACTACGCCTCAACCGTGGTCCGCATCCTTGCTGGGCCTGCATAGCCCAGCATTAGCAGGAATCCCACCAAGTCACTTTAGAATGAATTTCCCAATCTTGATAGCTGATCACCCTGGCCTGCCTTCAGCAAGGATCCTGTTAAATTGGTTTAACAAGAATCTCCCCACTCTTGATGTCTCCTCTTAATAATTTCTATCCATTGATCCTAACTCTACTTGACTATAAATCTGCAGCTGTCTTTGCTCTGTTCAGAATTGAGCTTAATCTCTCTTCTCTACTGCCATAGTCTTGACACCTATTGCAGTAGTCCCAAATAAAGGCTTCCTTACTCCATAAGAAGCGTTTGAAGAAATTTTCTTTAACATTTATCAGGAAAATTGTAGGGTACCCTACTATTGGGAATTGCCTGATGTTTTTCTCATGATTTCACTGATGTTATGGGTTTAGGGGTGGAACATCATAGAGGTAAATTGCAATTTTCATCATATCATATCCAGGTATGTACTACCAACCTGATTTATGATTGTTGATGTTGATCTGATCATCTGGCTGAAGTGGTGTTTTTAAGGTTGCTCTACTGTAAAATTCCTCTTATTTTTTCCCCCTTAATATGCTGTATACTTTGAAAAGAAGTCACTATGTGCAGCCCACACAGAGGAATGGGAGATTATGTTCCACTTCCTTAAGGGCAGAATATCTGTATAAATTATTTGGAATCCTTCTGAATGAGAGACTTGCTCCTTTCCCCATATTAATTTATTTAATCATTCATTTATATCAGTGTAAACTCATAGATATTTATGATATACTTTGTATTATTATAATCCAATACTACTTTATTTATTTTGTTGCTCAAATTATTCCAGATTTGGCCATTTGGAGTTCTTTCAGTTGGCTTCCTTTTCCTTTTGACGTACCTGCATCCACATTTGTTTGCTTGTTTGTTTTTGAGCAGTTCCTTATTTTCTGGCACTACAAGATGTTCCAGGCTCATCTTATATATTTCCTGACCCAATTCATGTATCAGCAATTTCTCAAAGGATCCCTGGCTCTTTTTTAGCAGAGAATGGTGTAAGAAACCAAGATCTGGGTCCTGGTTGTGTTCATTGCCACTGGAGTGTCATTTCTTTAGACTCTCAGCTGACAGAGCCAGGAAATATTTCTGTGTATACAAACTTGTATATGTATACATATCTGTAAATATATGTTTCTATATAACCATCTATTTCTATATGAAATTAAACATGAGTTCTTCCTGATGTCTCCAACTCTTATTCATTACCATATAGATTATTTTAGCTTCTTTCCCTTGCTTTTCTGTAACCTTAGCTACAACAGTGAGACATCTGACTCACAATGTTCTATCCATTTATTTAACTTTTCAGTTTCAGTATATGTCTATAGCAGTATCTGAATTGTTAACCAGGACACCACAGGGAAATAACAGTATTAATAAGAGTTCAATGGTTACTGGCTGTTCCTTTTGCCTTTAGCCTTACAGACTCCATTTATTTCCTAAGTTACTTAGGGTAGCACCTTATTGCCCCATCCACTTCACTGACGCTGTTTCAGACATTTGTGATACTAGTATATTTGCTTGTTACAGTCTGTATTGGTTCCTGGGATCCCCTGACCTCTTAAAAGATTTTTCAAAACTTATATATGTTTAAGGTCTACTCTATGTGCTTTGAGGTTCTGCAGATCTGACAAAGGCATGTTATTTATCCACCATTACAATATCATACAAATTATTTTTACTGCCCTAAAAATTCCCTATTCTTCACCTGTACATTTTTATAGCCTTCCTCCGTCTTTATAATTTTGCTTTTTACAAAGCATCATATAATTAGAATCATAAAGTATGCCGCCATTTTAGATTGGCTTCTCTCACCGAACACTATGTGTTTAAGATTTCTCCATGTCTTTTTGCTGCTTTGTAGCTCATTTCTTTTTTATCACCAAATAATACTCCATTGTATAGCTGTATTACAGTCTGTTTATTCATTCACCTATCAAAAGACATCTTGGTTACTTTCAGTTTTGGAGAATTATAAATGAAGCTGCTGTGAACATTTGCAGATTTTTGTAGGAACATGAGCTTTCAATTCATTACCTAAAAGCACAAGTGCTGGATTAGAAGGTAGGACTATTTTTAGCTCAGTGAGAAACTGCCAAGTTGCCTGCTAAGCTAGCTGTACTATTTTGCATTTTCACAAGCAATGATTGAGAAATTTCTGCTCCACATCCTTTCCAACATTTTGTATTGTCAATTTTATCATTTTAGCTATTCATATAGCCAAAGCGGTGTAGAGTGGGATCTTATTTTTTTGATTTGCAATTCTCTAATTACATATGATTTGAATATAGTTACATATGCTTATTTGCCATTTTTTAAATAACATGTCCTGTTTTTTGCCCATTTTTTAAATTGTGTTGTTGCTTATCATTGAGTTATAAGAGTTCTTTCTACATTTAGGGTACATTCCCATTATCAGACATATGTTTTACAATATATGCCTTCTCTTTTCAATGTTTTAACAGTGTAAACTGCAGAGAAGTTTTTAATTTTAATAAAGCCAAACATCAATTTTTCTTTTATATATCATGCTTTTGGTGTTTGTTGTAGCTAAAAAGTTATCTCAAACCTAAGGTCATCTAGATTTTCTCCTACATTATTTCTATACAAGTTTTATAGCACTGCATTTTACATTTAAGTCTATGATCAATTGTGAGTTAATTTTGTGAAATACATAAGGTCTATATCTAAATTCTTTATTTGTTTTTTTTTTACATATATACATCCAATTATACCAGGACTACTTTTTGCAAAGATGGCCCTTTCTCCACTGAATTGCCTTTGTTTTTTTGACGAAGACCCATTGGCTATATTTCTGTGGGTTTATTTCTGAGTTCTTTATTCTGTTCTATTGATCAATGTGTCTATTCTGTCACAAATAGTATGCTATCTTGATTATTGTAGCTTGAGAGTAAGTCTTAAAGTCAAATATGTCACACTTCCAAATTTTCTTTTCTTTCACTATTTTGTTGGCTATTCTGGGTCTTTTGCTTTCCCGTATAACCTTTAGTATCAGTTTCTCAACATCCACAAAATACCTTTCTGGGATTTTGTTTGGCATTATATTGAATCTGTAGATCAATTTTGGAACAACTGCCATCTTAACAATATTGAGCCTTCTCATCTATGAATGTGAAATATCTCTCCATTTATTAAGATTTTCCGTGATTTATTTCATCAGAGTTTTGTAGTTTTCTGAATATAGATACTATGCTTATTTTGTTAGATATGTACCTTAGTATTACATTTTTCTTTGATTCTAATATAAATACTATTGTGTTTTTAACTTCAAATTGTTCGTTGCTGATGTATAGATAAAATCATCTTTTGTGTATTAACATTATATCCTGTAACATTGTTGTAATTGCTTATACGTTCTAGGATTTTTTGTCAATTTTTTCTGATCAGTAGTGCTGACTTCAAGCTTCTTGATGATATTGGCAAATTGCCTCTTCCTTTTCTTGTTTAGTCTGGCTCTAGGCTAAATAATAGTATTGATCTTTTCAAAGAATCAGCTTTTGGTTTTATGTATTTCTCTATCATTTTCCTGTTTTCTATTTTACGGACTTATGCACTAATTTCTGTCATTTCTTCTCTTTC
Organism: Equus caballus; assembly: GCF_041296265.1. Lineage (NCBI taxonomy): Eukaryota > Metazoa > Chordata > Mammalia > Perissodactyla > Equidae > Equus > Equus caballus. The sequence goes on from NC_091715.1 coordinate 83,949,419, forward strand.
ACTTGCTTTAGGCTAAAATTGCCTTTTTTTCTCTGATTTTATAAAGTAGAATCTTAGATTATTGATTTTAGAGCTTTGTTCTTTTCTCACATGTGCATTAAATGCTATAAATTTTCCTCTCTTTACTACTGTTACTGCAGTCCACAAATTTTGTTGTTATATTTTTATTTTCATTTAGTTCAAAGAATTTTTAAAATTCTCCTTGAGACTTTGTCTTTGATCCGTTTGTTACTTAGAAGTTTATTGTTTAATCTCCAAATATTTTGTTATTTCTTAGCTATCTTTTTCCTACTCATTTATAGATTAGTTCCATTGTAGTCTAAGAACATTCATTGTATGATTTCTATTCTGTTAAATTTCTTAAGGTGAACTGGCATCAGTGAAGATGACTGAATAAGGAGCTCCAAAAGTCTGTCCTTCCCAAAAATCAATAAATAAGCTAGCAAAAATTATCAAAATTAACTTTTTCAGAGCTCTTACATATAATAAAAAACTTACAACAAAAAAGGAAATGTTACTAAAGAAAAAATAGCTGAATATTGGTAAGATAGCTTTGTGCCATTTTAATTTACCTTTTTACCATCGTCTACTACACAACATGGTGGTGACCTTGAAGACAATAGCCTGTGTTCTTGGTCGAGGTTTCTAGTACTGTAGGGAACAGTACAGACCTTATTCTCAAAGAATTGCTATTTGTTTTGGTCTATCTAATGGCTCCCTGTAGGAATGGCTCAAAGGACTTGCCTTTATTTCACCTAACGTGGAGCTCTCTCAGGGCTGGGGCTGCTACCAGCGAGAGCATTAGCCTAAAAACAATTTAATGCAAATGTATGAACCACTGTCACTTGGGGCAACGGATAACAGTTGGGATAAATAATAGACAAACTGCAAAGCTTGAGAGAAAAGGCTAGCGATGAGATGCTTTGGGGAATAAAGGCTTTGAAAAGCTCCCTCCTATTCCTGGGAAACTGGAAGCCCTCCCGCATGCACAAGTCTGGGCTCATGCCCAGAAAAAAACTGAAAAGGCCCTAAATTGTAACCTCTGGCTAACCTTCAGGCTCTGTGCAAGCAGGAAGTGGCTGAGTGTTGAAGATGTGCCCCCAAACACACACACAGCCCTTCTGCAAAAATGGAGTGTTATTATTTTTTTTTTTTAAAGATTTTATTTTTTCCTTTCTCTCCCCAAAGCCCCCCGGTACATAGTTGTGTATTCTTCGTTGTGGGTTCTTCTAGTTGTGGCATGTGGGATGCTGCCTCAGCGTGGTCTGATGAGCAGTGCCATGTCCGCGCCCAGGATTCGAACCAACGAAACACCGGGCCGCCTGCAGTGGAGCGCGCGAACTTAACCACTCGGCCACGGGGCCAGCCCCAATGGAGTGTTATTTTAATTTTTGTTGTTTTTGGTTTTTTTTCCGCTCTAAGCATTTTAAGGGAATTTCTGTCAAATCATTAATTGACCACTAAGCTAACAGAAAAGACTTCATTAGCCACGCATTGCAAAGCACAGAGACTATATAAAATTAGGTCAGAAAGTCACTAAACAAATAAAGACAAACCACAACCACAAACCGTGGAGAAGAGAGAGAATCTCATTTTTAGAATTGCCACATAATATTTGAAATGTCTATTTTCAACAAAAATCATGAGGAATTCAAGGAAACAAAAATTATGGCACATTGACAAGAATAAAAATAAAATTGATGGAAATACAAACAATCCAGTCAAAAAAATGGTCAAATAACTTGAATAGACATTCCTTCAAACAAGATATACAAATGGCCAATAACCATATGGAAAGACGCTCAAAATCTTTAATTGTTAGGGTAATATCAATAAAAATCACATAAGATACTACTTCATACCCACTAGGTGACTATAGTAAAAGAAAGGACACAAATAAGTGTGGATGAATCTGTGGAGATATTGAAACCTTTCATATAGCACTGACGGGATGTAAATTGGTCCAGCTGCTGTGGAAATCAATTTCACAGTTCCTGTTGATTTGGTGGTAAGATATAGGGGAGAAAAAGCATTCTATAATCTTCTGATTGAATCTCAGTCTTTTAGTGGGCCTGAGTCCTTGGGATGTAATCTAATGAAATACTTTTTTGGCCTTTTTTTTCTCCCCTTAGGTAAGATAGGGAGGCTAGACAGGGCAACAATGGACTAACTGCTTTCATCTGATGTCAGAGAAGGCTCTGGTAAAGTTGTTTCCCTTGGGGAATAGATGTTCTTTATGGAAAACACTCCAAATAGTTATTTTTCTCCTTCTCCAGCCTACAATGTTAGACATTTCTGGGATCTTCACTGTGAGAACATAGATGGGGTCCTGGCAGTAAAACCTACAAGTGTGTGGACTCCTTTCTAGTCTACACAGATTCCACCAAGTCATCAAAATTGCCATTTGAGTGTTACTACCAATTATGGCTTCAGTGGCTTCTGCTCCGGGTAAGCTGACTTTGGCTGAGATTTTCTTTATTCATCTTCATTTCTTTACTCTGAGGTAGCAGTTTGCTCTGTGACTTCAATTCTCTGAAGATTCTGGAAAAAGTCATTGATTTTCACTTTGTTCAGCTTTTTTCTCATTGTAAGCATGGGAGTGATGACTTGTAATCTCTTTACATTTCAGAGCTGAAATTAGAAGTCTCCCCTTTTAGGAAAAAACACTTTAATTTTGGGAATGATATATATACAAAGAAGTGCATATATCAGAAGTTTATAGCTCAATGTGTTTTTTACAAATGATCAAGAAACAGAACCTTGTCAATATCCCAAAGCCCTGTTCCTGCTCTTTTCACATCACTATCTCACACTGTCCTGATAGTAATTACTACCTTGATTTTTAAACCACAGTTTACTTTTTACTGCTTTTGAACTTTATAAAAATGGAATCATACTTTATATGCTCTTTTGTTTTCTGATTTCTTTTGCTTAATGTTACATTCGTCAGCTTCATCTGTGTGGCTATGTAGTTGTAGATCATTCATTCTCATCACTTTGTGTGTATTATTCTTTGTGTGAATAAACCATAATTGTTTTCATCTGAACTATTTGTGAAGGATATTTGGGTAGTTTCCAGTTTGGGACTATTATAAATAATGCTTCTGTGAACATTGTTGTATATGCTTTTGGTGACTATATATACATAGCTAGGTCTTAGGGTGTGTCTATGTTCAGCCTTAGTAGGTAATACCAAACATTTTTCCAAAATGGTTGTAGCAGTTTAGTCTTTCACCAACAGTCTGTGAAAATTCTAATTAATCCACTTCTCTCCAACACACTGTTTTCTTTTTTATTTTAGCCTAATTGTGTAGTATAATAGTATGATATGGTAGATTTAAATTGCATTTCTCTAATTACTAATAAAGTTTAACTTTTCATATGTTTATTGGCAATGTAAATACTCCTTTTTCCCATTTTTCTACAGAATCACCTATCTTTTCGTACTGATTTTTGAGTCCTTTATGTATTTTGGATATTAATCATTTGCGATATGTGTATTGCAAATATATTTTCCCACTTTGTGTTTTGCTTTTTCACTTCTTTAAGGTATCTTTGAATAAAAAGTTGTTTTAAATTTAAAATATAATAACACATCTATTTTGAGGTAGGATCCATAGATGGTGACGAGCCAACACTCTCATTGCAGTAGTTGGATAAAGCAGATTAAATACAAAAGTTATATTTTTAAAGACATGGAGCTTGGTTCTAACTCCTGTCAGCTACAGTCTAGGGCTAGTCCTGCCTACTCAGGGACCTATGTGGTAACCAGGCAATAGCCCTCCCAGGGATCTGGCAGAAGCCACACCTGCCACACACATGGTAATAGGCTTGTTATCTGAGGACCCGACTGTGGACCCTAAAGAGCATCCCTGTCCCAGTGTCAGCCTACTGAAGAACTTACTGGAAACAGTCCCATTAACCCAGGGACCAGACAGAGTACACTCCCACCCAAGCTGGTGGTAACAAGCTTACCAACCACAGACCGCACTGTAGACCGAGTGACAATCTCGGGATTGTCTCCAACCCAGCACAACTGGAATTCTACAGATAATCCCATCAGCCTGGGGAATGGACTGGAGAAATTTGTTGCCTACAGAAACTACTTTGTAAAGACTTGAATAGATGTTTGTTCCCTCAAATAAACAAATACCAACACAAGGCTATGTAGATCACAAAGAATCAGGGAGATACACCATCACCAAAGGAAACTAATAAAGCTCCAAAAACTGATCCCAAAGAAATGGAGATCTACAATTTGACTGACAAAGAATTCAAAATAATGATCTTAACAAACATAAATTAAATGCAAGAGAACACAGATAGACAGCTAAATAAAATCAGGAAAACAATGAATAAGTAAAGTGAGAAGTTTAATAAAGAAATAGAAACAATAAAGGAGAACACAATAGAAAGACTGGAGCTGAAGTATAGAATGACAGAATTGAAAAATTCAGGAGAAAGCTTCAATAACAGACTTGATCACACAGAAGAGAAAAGTCAGTGAACTCAAAGACAAAATTATTTGAAATTAGACAGTTAAAGGAACTCAAAGAAAAAAGAATAGGAAATAGTGAAGAAATCCTACATAAATTACCAGACAGTAAGAAGAGTATAAACATTCACATCATGGGAGTCACAGAAGGAGAAGAGAGAGAGAAAGGGGCAGAAAGAGGATTCAAAGAAATAATAACTGAAAACTTCCCAAAGCTTGAGAGAGATATGGACAATCAAGTACAGGAAGCTCAAAGTAACCTAAGCAAGATCAACCCAAAGAAAATTACTTCAAGACACATTATAATCGAAATGTTAAAAGTCAAAAACAAGGAGAGAATTTTGAAAGCAGCAAGAGGAAAATGACTCATTAAATACCAAGGGAACCCCCCTAACGATGTTAAAAAAATTATCTGCAGACATGTTGCAGGCCAAGAAAGAGTGGGATGATGTATTCAAAGTGCTGAAAGAAAAATGCGCCCACAAAGAATAATATACACAACAAAACTGTCCTTTATAAACGAAGGAAAGAAAGATATTCCCAGATAAACAAAAGCTAAGGGTGTTCATCACAGCTAGACCTGCCTAACAAGAAATGCTAAAGGAGTTCTTCAAGTTGAAATGAAATGATCTAAGTAACAATAGGAAAATACATGAAAGTATAAAACTCACTGATAAAGGTAAATATATAGTCAAATTCAGAATACCCTAATAATGTAATGTAGTGTGTAAATCACTTTCATCTAGTATAAAGGTTAAAAAAACAATAATATTAAAAAACAACTATAGCTACAATAATTTGTTAATGGATACGTAATATAAAAAAATGTAAAATGTGACATCAATAGCAAAAACGTAGGGGGACAAGAAATAAAATTGCAGAGTTTTTATATGTGATTGAAGGTATGTTGTTGTCAACTTAAAATAGATTGTTATATCTATAAGATGTTTTATGTAAGCACTATGGTAACCACAAAGTACAAACCTGTAATAATTGAACAAAAGATAAAGAGAAAGGAATTAAAGTACACTACTATAAAACATAAATCATGAAGGAAGACAGTAAGAGGGAAAGAAAGGAACAAAGTCAAAAAACAATGAAATGGCAATAGTAAGTCCTTACCTATCAATAAGTACTTTAAAGATAAGTGAACTAAATTCTCTAATCAAAAGACACGAAGTAGCTGCACGGATAAAAAACAAGATCCAACCATATGTTGCTTACAAGAGACTCACTTTAGCTTGAAGGACACACGTAGGCTGAAAATGAAGGGATAAAGAAATATATTCCATGCAGATGGTAACCAAAAGAGAGCAGGAATGGCTATATTTATAATCACATAAACTAGACTTTTAGGCAAAATCGGTCACAAGAGATGAGTATCATTATATAGTGATAAAGAAATCAATGCATCAATAGGATCGTAATAATTGTAACTATAGCTATATATGCACCTTAAATCAGAGCACTTAAATGTTTAAAGCAAATATTAACAGAACTGAAGAGAGAAACAGACAGCAACACAATAATAGTAGAGGACATCAAACAACACGCAGAACACTAGCTGAGTGTCCTACAATTTAACTCAATTCTGACACTATCTATCCAGATACCAAATTCCACAGATAATGGAGTCGGTCCCACAAGACTGCACTCTGATTCAGACACAAATTACAAGCCCAGATTGTTACTTGTGCTTCTGACCAACCCGCTATAAATTGGCAGTTCTAATGACCACCTCCAACTCAGGATGCCAATGGCAAGAACAGGTTATTACCTGTACTTCTGACCAACCAGCTATAAGTCAGAGCTTCCTATGACCCCTTTCTTGAGTTTGACTAATTTTGCTAGAACAGCTCACAAAATTCAGGAAACCCTTTACTCACTATATTATCAATTTATTACAAAGTATATTAAAGAATATAGATCAACAGCTAGAGAAGAGATTGATATAGTGAAGTCCTGAACAAGGAACTTTTGTCCTAGTGGAGCTCGGGGCCTGGCATGGTAGCACACGGAAGTGTCCTGGTTTCCCAGTCTGGAACCTCTCTGAATCCCTTCCAGTTGTGGTATTATGGAAGCTTCATTACATAGGCGTGATTGATTAACTCATTGGCCATTGGTGATCGATCCAAACTCTAGCCCCTATTCTCTCCCCTGGGATCAGGTACTGGGACTGAGCATTCTAACTCCCTATTTATGGTTGGTTCCCGGGGCAACCAGCGCTTATACTTAGGTGCTTTCCAAAAGTCACCTTCATTAACAAAAATCCAGTTGTGGTAGAGAGGGGCCTTTTGTGAATTAGAAGACAACTATTTCACGTTTATGACTCTGAAGTGTTTCAAGAACTGAGGACAAGAGACCAAATATTATAACAAAAGATGCTCCCATTGCTCTTAATGCTCAGAAAATTCCATGGTTTTTGGGAGCTGTGAACCAGGAACTGTGGATAAAGACCACATATATATGAGAAATATATTTTGGTCATCTGAATGACCAAATATATATATATTTCTTATAAATCATGGCCTGGTCTTTGAATGCTGATCATTACAGCAAAACGATTATACCTATCACAGCACTTAGATTTGGTGTAGGAATGATAGAATAGATATAGCAGTATTACCAACACAAATACGCCGCATTTGGAGAAGCCAGTGTGGGTTAGGAATATATTTACAGAAACAACTCATTTGTGTTATAAAGCCATTAAAAATATTGTTCTATTCTTCTACTAGTTTGATGGTTCTCTTTCCCCCTTTGTCTACTGCTACTTGTACCTTATGATAAGCTTGTGCAAAATTATTTAGCGCAGAAATCAGCTGGTAATTAGCTAGATCCAGTTTCTTCTCAGGCCATTAATTTCCACAGGTATTACATTCTAAGGAGGCTTTAACTCAATCTCCCAATACATTTGATCGCCAATATCAGTATTATTCACAAGACTTATTTACATAAGGTAGTTGAATATTACCAACACCAACAGTGTTACACCATATTGCTGTATGGTCATGGTACAATTTGCTTTCATTAAGGAACAAATAAGAATTACAGAGATCTTTGCTTTGCCTTCCCAACAAAATCTACCCTTGTCCCCATACCAGGTGTTATTAAGGACAGGGGTTGTTACATTTGGCTGCGATTCTATTATTTCTGGATTCTAAGTTAAACTAGGGGACAAGGTCAATCACCCTGCCTCCTCTCACAGGCTTGTGCTGAGATTGGTTTCAAATGTGTTTTTATAGTGGGGCCCACCTCCCTCCTATGGGGAGGACACGGAGTGATATTTAGAATAGTTCCTATTTCTACTAACTGTACAGGATATGTTTTATTTCTAGCTATTTTGAGGGTAAGAGCAGCCATGGCACATCTATGTAAATTACAAGTGTCCCCAGAGAACTTCCATAAGCTTGAAGGGCCTTAAGATCCCCATAGTTGTGCCTCTTGAACCCTAGTGGCTGGGATTAAAGTGCAACTGCCCCATGGACACATCAGCCTGCATTTGTATTAAAATAGTCAAGAGGCCCTGTTGGATCAGGATGCAGGCCCTTTCCCAATGCTAGGTTCTAGCATTATCCAGAATTATTTGTTGAGTCTGCCTGACTCACTTGGCTAAAACCTCATTAACTTCTTATGCTGACTCTCATCCATTGCCTTCCTCCTGGAAGAGAACTTCCTCTGATCTGCCTGTTCTAGTTTATAAGTCTTTTTCCTCTGACCATACAAATTCAGCTTGTCCTAGGATACCCAGACCAGCACCTACCTCCCCTAAGACCCTTTTCTGTCTTGTGGACCGGTGTTGTTTAATCCACCATACATGTTGTTGCCATTATACACTAACAGTCTGGGTACAATTAAGATACATGCTTTGCACCCAAAACTGTTGGGTCCTCCGTACTAGGGTTAGATGAGTGGTAGTCACATCTAGATGCAATTTAGTTTGATTATACCACAAGGCTTCCCACAGTCTTCCTTTCTCAGAGTAAGGACATTCTCCAGGGGAACTTAGATCTACCTTGTGATGCCCATTGATTTAATCCCTTCAGGGACCCATTCTTTTCTCTATTTTGCTTAATAGCTTCCCACCTACAAAAACACATGGCACATTGGCCGTGCTGCCATTATATTTTGTCCATAATAACCAGGGACCTCTCTAAGCATTTGATCATCAAGATGTACAGCTATACAGTGATTATTCTGCTCAGAGCCATATACCACATGGTTTGACATCCCAGTGTAAACAAGTTCTCAGAAATTTCTTTTTAAATGATATTCTTTACAGTAGATATAGCCTGAAAAAATAGGAATCAAAAGATATTGGCACACAGGTACATAAAAAGATGCTTAACATTACTAGTCTTTAGGAAAATAAAAATCAAAACCACAAGGACATATCACCTCACATCTATTAGAATGGCTATCTTCAAAAAGATAAGAGATAACAAATGCTGACAAGGATGCGGAGAAAAGGGAACCCTTCTGCCCTGTTGATGGGATTTTAAACTGATACAGCCACTATAGAAAACACTACGGAGGCTCCTCAGAAAATTAAAAACAGAACTACCATATGATCCAGCAATTGCACTTCTGGGCATATATCCAAAGGAAATAAAAACTCTAACTCAAAAAGATGTCTGCACTCCCATGTTCACAGCAGCATTATTTATAATAGCCAAGCTGTGGAGACAACCTACGTGTCCATCAATGGAATGTTATTCAGCAATAGAAATGAGTGAATTTTGCCATTTACGATAACCAATGTTTTCATTGCTTCTTCTAATTTTCTATCAAACTATTACTCTGAGGAGAACGTCTTTCTCTGCATTGTTGTATGTTATGAGCTGTAAAGTTTGTTCCTTAGTCTAAGGAAGTGGTGGTCAGCCATCCAAATTGGTGATATTTTCCATTTCAATTCTTTCATAATACTCTGAGCTTTTGCACCTACCACCGACCGGGTCAGCAGAGCCCAATCCAGATTCAGTGTCTATTCCTGTCAGAACCCATTTGTAGCCCTCAAAGCTAGCAATATCAATCCCACTAGCCAGATACGACCAGTTCTTTTCCACCAGAGAAAGCATAGTTATTGGCCACATAGTTATCAGCATTCTCTGTCTCTTTTGCTGGCAAACAATAGCTCTTTTTGGCATTTTGTGCCTCAGAAAGTGCAAAAGGACTATGTCCAGCTCCAGCCCATCTCTGCATTGCTGCAGTATTCTCACATCCACTCATTTCATGGACCCAGGTGGCCACCATAAGCAAGCACACAAGGATGTCTGTTTGTCAATTCCAATCACCTTCTGAACCTGGAAGGGGGTTCTTCTTATGGACATTCTCATGTCTTATTTTAATGCACTCCTTTAATGTCCACAGCCAGCCCTTTCAGTCTAGTGGTTGAGATTTGGTGTTCCCAGTGCCATAGCCTGGATTCTTTTTCCAGTTAGGGAACCACATTGCCCACCTGTCAGCTGTCATACTTTTGTGGCTGCATGTTGCTGTGATGCTGAAAGCTATGCCACTGGTATTTCAAATACCAGCAGGGTCACCCCAAGTGGACAGGTTTTAGTGGAGCTTTCAGACTAAGACAGACTAGGAAGAAGGATCTGGCTACCCACTTCCGAAAAAATTGGCCATAAAAACTAGCCCAAAAAATAGCAGTGGAGCATTGTCTGATATAGCTCCAGATGGTGAGAGGATGGCACAAAAAGAATAAGTGGGGTTCCATTCTGCTGTACACAAGGTTTCTAGGCACTGGAATCAACTCAATGGCACGAACATCAAAAAATTCCATAGGGCCGTGCCCCATAGACGCATCCCTTTAATAGACCAGGTTTCCATTGCCTTCCTGCCTGACCTTTTGATCAGGCCATTGGCCACTGCCCATGAGTTAGTAAAAACCCAAATATAGGGCTTTTACATAGGCATTTTTACCACTGTTCAATTCTCCCATCACTTTTAGGAAAACAGCATGCAACTTAACACACCAGGCTGCTCTGCTTCTACCTCTTTCAGTCAGAGTGGTGGCATTCCAAACAGGATGTTGTCCATTCACCTTGAAACTGTCATCCATAAACCAAGCAGCTCTTCGTTGTTTAGTTGACAGCTGTCATTAGGGCACTGTCAAATTGATAACAGAATATAGCAGTCCCTCACACCCTTCCAGTCAGTCCTAGGGGGAAGATTCGCCCTGCATACTCCAGGTACATGGTCCTGTATTGTGGAACTCTTTGGGGTACTGCCATCCCCATTAGAGTGTTCCAATCTTTTTAGTCCAAAATTCTAGTAGTTGTTATGGGAAGGTGCTCATAAGCTTTTGCCATAAGCCCCAATCTATGGTCCACATAAGGCTATCACACAGAGATTTTGTCCCTACCAGCACTCCAGCTTCTATTTTACACTGTGTGGGCTTGGTTCCCATTTAGCTTGTCCAATTAATATTGTTTGCAGGCCAGATTGATATGTCTTCTGTTTTATACTACTTGGTAGGGGAAATATTGCCCAGTGAGATAAAATATCCATCTCCATAATACAGTCAGGTAAAATAGATGGAAACATTTCATATAAAGCCTGTTGAAAAATACCAATTCCCCCACAAACTTTTATCTTAATTCTGTCAACATTTGCATTTCTAACTGCTGCCTCTGTTAGGACTTTATTGGCAAGTTTTGGTTTTATAGAATTATATAAGGGAAGAAGTGTTACCTAGCTAGATATAATACTTATTGCCATAAAATATTCAGATAAAGAAGACACAAGAACTTCTTTACATAGTGCCTACTGAAACATTCCAACATTCACAATTCTATCAACCGTTACATTTTTATGTGCTCTCAGTCTAATTGTATCCCAAGTCAGGGTATTGGGAACCACAGTTCATAGAACTCCTGCATCAAGGAGTCCTGAGAATTTCTCTTCTCCAACTCCTGACCATTTTACCACTTTTGTGCAAAAAGCTTTGTGTCCTCAGTGAGGGATTGAGCCAAGGGGTTCAGCCCCTTTTGTCAATCTTGATTACTCTGCCTAGACACTGCCGAAGTGATTGCTGATCAGGTGTTTTATTGTAATCCCTGCCTTCTGGCCTTTTAAATTTCTCCAAACTAGACTAAATAGAGTGGATTTGTTTGGGGCCCTTGAATGTTGGGAGACCAACAGAACGTCCCTTTGGCGAGCCCAACGTTTGTTAATGCTATACTAAAACCTTTGTGTAGCTCAATCAATGTTCATTTTCGTGATCCCATTTCTTAATAACCATCTTAAGATTTCCACCTTTCTGTTTCCTCTTTGTTTTATTCCTGTCAATATTTGCTTTATTTATCTTAGTTCTTAATAACCTTTTAAAATTTTTCCACTTTATTGAGAAGAGTCCTTTGACTCTCCCCTGGGCCTCTTCTCATTCTCTTATTAATTAATCTAATGTTTTTATTAGCATCTTTAAGACCCATGAGGAGAAGCGAAGACAGCAAATTCTATGAGGCTTCCTCAACTGTTCATGGTCTTGCAATGTTAAAGTTATATGGGGTATCCATGTAAAAGGAGCCCTTAACTACAGTATTTACCATGGCCTGGGTAAAGGATATATTCAGCGAGTGAATATCCTGGTCATCAGAAAGCCAGTCCCACATGACTTGCATACAAAACATATCAGCTTCTTCATCTGGGCTATCCCACTTGGCATTTATAGGAGAGTTGGGCAGTCCCCCTTCTCAGGGTAAACAGACTTTACTGTGGCTTTTATCCAGTCCATCAAGTTTACTGTTCCCTCAAGAATAACCTCCTGTGTGTCTGGACTATGAATAGCCACCTGTGATTGTTTCATAGTGAACTGTGGTTTCTGCATCAACTCAAACCTGCTCTGCCACTCTGCAGCATTCAAATCCAAAGACATAGACCCCAAATTAGTTACTCTTATAATCCATTTCAGTAAATGCTCTTCAGGAAGCTGATGATACCAATCTACAAAATAAAACAATTCTGGGGGCCGGCCTCATGGCCAATTGGTTAAAGATCGCGCGCTCCGCTGGGGCGGCCCAGGGTTTCACCGGTTCGGATCCTGGGCGCGGACATGGCGCCACTCGTCAGGCCACACTGAGGCGGCATCCTACATGCCACAATTAGAAGGACCTGCAGCTAAGATATACAACTATGTACCTGGGGGGATTTGGGGAGATAAAGCAGAAAAAAAAAAAGATTGACAACAGTTGTTAGCTCAGGTGCCAACCTTAAAAAAAAAATAAAAAAAACAAAACAATTCCTTTATGTTATACCCTCTGATTTCAATAGTTTCTTGCTTTTGCCCTTCCCCAACACTGACTACCTACTTGGTCACCAGAGGTCTTATAGGTACTTTCTGGTGTCCCTGCAGAATTTTTACCTCAGGCAGCAGCTTTGAGGCTAGTAGCTGAAGTTCAGATTCACTGAAATCTGAGCTTGGTCTAGTCTTAAGGTCAGACCCAGCACTCTTTTACTTTTAGTTTAGCTGTCATGGATAACAACAACCAAAATATTGAATATTTTGCCTTTCTCTTACTAGTTTGCATTTCCTTATGCATCCACTGAACAAAATCCCTCAGAGTTGGATCCATCTCTAAATTCCACTGGCAACTTTTACCTATAGTAACTGATTGCAGCACAGCTGCTGCTCCATATCTGGCTACCCAGTAATCAAAGGTTCTTCATAACCTACTCTGTGATCCTTTCTCTTCCTAAACCACATGTTTCATAAGCCAGGGCCATTGTAGAAAATCCCATTTCTCTGACACCAACTCTAAAATCATTTTGAGACCAATTTCAACGTGTGTATGTGTTTTTCCTCCCACACCATCAGTAATCCTTGAGACACAAGCCGAGCGTCCTACAATTTAACACAATTCTGACACTGTCTATCCAGAAATAGCATCAGATTCCGTAGGTGAAAGGTTCAGTCCCACAAGACTGCCCTCCACTTCAGATGCCAATCACAAGCCCAGGTGGATACTTGTGCTTCTAATCAACTGGCCATAAATCAAGATTCCCATCACCCCCTCCTTGGGTTTGATTAATTTCCCAAGGAGCTCAGGAAACTAATTTACTCATGAGATTATTGATTTATTACAAATGATATTAAAAGATGAAAAATCAACATTTAGATGAAGAGATACATATGGCAAGGTCTAGAACAAAGGAGCCTCTGACTTCATGGAGCTTGGGGCCTGGCACATTGGTACATGTAAGTGTTCTAGTTTCCCAACCTAGAAGTTCTCTAAAACATCTCCTTTGGGGTTTTTATGGAGGCTTCATTACATAGGCATGATTAACTCATTGGCCATTGGTGGTTGATTTCAACTCTATCCTCTATTCCCTCCCCAGAAATCAGGGGCTGGGACTGAACATTCTAACTCTCTATTTTTGGTAGGTTCCCTAGGCAACCAGTCCCATCCTTAGGTGCTTTCCAAAAGTGACCTTCATTTAACATAATCCCAGTTGTGGTGGAAAGGGGAGTTTTATGAATAATAAGACACCTATTTCACCCTTATGGCTCTGAAGTGTTTTCAGGAACTGAGGATAAGAGAGCAAATTTATAATAAAAGATGTTATCTTTGCTCTTCTTGCTCAGGAAATTTCAAGGGTTTTGAGAGTTGTGAGCCAGGAACTGTGGATGAAGACTATATATGAGAAATACATTTTGGTCATCTGAATGACCAAATATATATATTTCTTACTTCAACCTAAATAAAGAAGTTAACTGAAGCAAACTCAAATTACCAGAAATTGAATTTATTTGGGAATAGCAGAGAAATTGCAGTTCAGGAAATGCAAACTATAGTAAGCTACAGGTGCGTCAATTGACGATTTGGGGCAATTAATGGACAAGGAATTCAAAAGAAGTGGGGGAAGTCCAGATAGAGTCCAACCAGTAAATTCGTTAGCTTGAAGATTAAGAAAGATTCTAGGGTGATGTAGATGGGTCAGGAGATAAGTTCTGGTTTTCGGTAAGTCAGGCATTTATGGAAAATAAGTCTTTTAGTTCCTAAGTTTTATTTTCATGAGGGCACATACCATGAGATTCTCTATTTCATATCTTCCAATTCCATTTTAAATTGAAATATTTTCATATTTATAAATCACAGTATCACAACCCCACTTTAAACATTGGAAAGTCATCCAGATAGAGTATTAATAAGGAAACAACAGACCTGAATAACACTATAGACCAAGTGGACATAGACATATACAGAACATTCCATCCAACAGCACAATACACATTTTCTCACATGCACATGGAATATTCTCCAAGATACATCATATCTTGGGCCACGAAACAAGCTTTAACAAAGTTAAAAAGATAGAAATTATATCTAGAATCTTTTTCTGGCCACAATAGGATGAAACTAAAAATCAATAACAGGAGGAAAACAAAAATTCACAAATACATTGAAATTAAACAACACATTCATAAACAACCAACGGGTCAAAGAAGAAATCAAAAAGGAAGTCAGAAAATCTCTTGAGAGAAATGAAATTAAAAATTCAACATACCAAAACTGATGGAATGTAGCAAAAGCAGTTCTAACATGGAAATTTTCAGCAATAAATGGCTACATTAATAATAATAAAAAAATCTCAAATAAAAAGCCTAGCTCTATACTTCAAGGAATTAGAAAAAGAAAATAAAACTAAGCTCAAGGTTACTGAAAGAAAGGAAATAGTAAAGATTAGAGAATAAATAAATGATATATAAAATAGAAATATAATAGAAAAAATCAGAAATAAAAGAGTTGGTTTTTTTAAAGGATAAAAATTTAACTTTTAGATAGACTAATGAAGAAAAAAGGGAGAGAATTCAAATAAACAAAATTATAAATGAAAGAAAAGACATTATAGCTGACACCACATAAATACAAAGGATCATGAGAAGCTACTATGAACAATTATACACCAATAAATTGGATAACTTAGAAGAAGTGGATAAATACTTAGAAACATATAACCTACCAAGACTGAATCATGAAGAAATAGAAAACCTGAACAGATCAGTAATGAGTAAGGAGGATGAATCAATAATCAAAAACTACGTATCTAAGAGAAGCCCAGGACTAGACAGTTTCTCTGGTGAATTCTACCAAACTTTTAAAGAAGAATTAACATCAATCCTTCTCAAATTTTACAAAAAAAATTGAAGGGGAGAGAATACTTCATAGCTCTTTTTACGAAACCAGCATTACTCTGATACCAAAGCCAGGTATGGAGACGAGAAAAGAAAACTACAGGTCAAAGTCCTTGATGAAAATAGATGGAAATATTCTCAACAAAACACTAGCAAACTGAATTCACCAGAACATTAAAAGGGTCATACATTATGATAAATGTGATTTATCCCTTGGATGCAAGAATGGTTTAACACTTGCAAATCAATAAATGTGATACACTAAGTTAACAGAATGAAGAATACAAATCTTATGGTCATCTCAATAGATGCATAAAAAGTGATGGACAAAATTAAACACCCTTTCAGCTAACATCATACTCAATGGTGAAAAGCTGAAAGCTTTTCCTCTGAAATCAGGAACAAGACAAGGGTACTCACTCTTGCTACTTTTTTAAATACAGTACTGGAAATCTTGGCCAGAACAATTATGCAATAAAAAGAAATAAAAGTCAACCAAATTGGAAAGGAAGAAATAAAGTTGTTTCTGTTTGCAGATGATGTAATCTTATACATAGAAAACTTTAAAGACTCCACCAAAAAACTGTTATAACTAACAAATGAATTCACTAAAGTTTCTGGGTAAAAATTCAACTTATAAAAATCAGTTTTATTTCTAGCAACAAACTACCTGAAAGAAAAAGTAAGAAAACAATCCCATTAACAATAGCATCAAAAACAATAAAATACCTAGGAATAAGTTTAACCAAAAAGGTGAAAGTTCTGTACCTTGAAAATTATAAGACATTGATGAAAGAAGTTAAAGAAGACAGAAATAACTGGAAATATATGTCATGTTCGTGGATGAGAAGAATTAGCATTGTTAAAATGACCATATTACCCAAAGACATCTATAGATTCAATGCAATCCCTATCAAACTTCCAATTGCATTTTTCACAGAGATAAATTTTAAGAATCTTAAAATTTTTTATAGAACCACAAAAGATCCTGAATTGCTAAAACAATCTTGAGAAAGAAGAGCAAAGCTGGAGGCGTCATGCTTCCTGATTTCAAACTATATTACAAATCTGTATAATCAAAACACTATGGTACCAACTTAAAAACAGACACATGGACCAATGGAGTGGAATAGAAAGCCCAGAAATAAACTTATGCATAGAGGTCAATTAATATTAGATAAGGGAGCCAATAATAATCAATGGGGAAAAGATATTCTCTTCAATAAATAATGTTGGGAAAACTGGATTATCATGCGCAGAAGAATGAAGTATGACCCTTATCTTATGCCACTCTTAAAATTAACTCAAAATGGATTAAAGACTTTTAAACAAAAGACCTGAAACCATAAAACTCCTAGAAGAAGACACAAGGAAATAGCTACTTGACATTGATCTCGACAATGAATTTTTTCATTTGACACTGAAAGCACAAGCAGCAAAAGCAAAAATCAACAATTGGGAGTACAACAAACTGAAAACCTCATGTGCAGTAAAACAAAAACCAAAAAACAATCAACAACATGAAGACAACCTATAATATGGAGGAAAATATTTAGAAGCCATTTATTGATAAAAGGTTAATATCCAAAATATATCAAGAAATCATACAACTCAATAGAAAAAAAAATACGATCTTAAAAAAATGAGAAAAGGACCTGAATAGACATTTCTCCATAGAAGACATGAAAATGGCCATCAGGTATGTGTAAAAATGCTCAACATCACTAATCCTCAGAGAAATGCAAATCAAAACCAAAATGAGATATCATTTCTCATCTAAGATGTCTATGAACAAAAAGACAAGAGATAACAAACACTGGCAAAGTTTGGAGAAAATGGAAATCTGGTGCAGTGTTCCTGGGAATGCAAATTGGTGCAGCCATTATGGAAAAGAGTATAGAAATTCCTCGTAAAGCTAAAAATACCACTACGACATCATCCAGCAATTCCACTTATGGGTATATATCTGAAAGAAATGAAATCAGTATCTCAAAGGGATGTCTTTACCCTCTCATCCATTGCAGCATTATTTACAATAGCCAAGACATGGAAACAACCTCAGTGTCCATTAACAGATGAAGGGATAAAGAAGACGTGGTATATGTATGCAACATGAAATATCATTCAGCCATAAAAAAGAAAGTCTTGTCATTTGCAGCAACATAGATGGACCTTGAAGCATTATGGAAAGTGAAATAAGTCAGGAAGAGAAAATTAAATACTCTATGATCTCACTTACATGTATAATCTAAAAGAAGCTGGGCTCTTGTAAACAGAGTGTAGAGTCATTGTTCCCGGGGTCTGGAGGGTGGAGGAAATGGGAAGATATTGGTCAAAGAGTACAAACTTCCAGATATAAGATGAATAAATTCTGGAGATCTAATATTCAGCTTGGTGACTATAGTTAACACTATCATAGATCTGAAAGGTGCTAAGAGAGTAAATCTTAAACGTTCTCACCTCACACACAAAAATTGTAACTTTGTGAGGTGATTGATGTGTTAACTAACTTTATTGTGGCAATCATTTCACAGTATATATGTATATCAAGTCATCACTTTGTAAAAGTCATGCACCACTTAACGATGGTATACGTTCTGAGAAATGCATCATTAGGCAATTTTGTCATTGTGCAAACATCATAGAGTGTGCTTACACAAACCTACATCATATAGCCTACTGCACACCTAGGCTATATTCTATAACCTATTGCTCCCATGCAACTAACCTATTCAGCATGTTACTGTACTGAATACTGTAGGTGATTGTAACACAATGGTAAGTATTTGTGTATCTAAACATATCTAAACATAGAAAAAGTACAGTAAAAATGCAATATAAAATATAAAAAATGATACACCTGGGACTGGCCCAGTGGCATAGTGGTTAAGTTCACACGCTCCCCTTGGCAGCCCAGGGTTTGCAGGTTTGGATCCTGGGTGTGGACCTACATACACACCACTCATCAAGCCAAGCTGTGGTGGTGTCCCATATACAAAGTAGAAGAAGATTGGCATGGATCTTAGCTCAGGGACTATCTTCCTCAAGCAAAAAGAGGAAGATTGGCAACAGATGTTAGCTCAGGGCAAACCTTCCTCAGAAATAAAGAAAGAAAGAAAGAAAAAAGGCACAGCTTTGAGGGCATTTGCCATGAATGGGGCTTGCAGGACTGCAAGTTCCTCTGGGTGAGTCAGTGAGTGGAGAGTGAATGTGAAGGCCTAGCACATTACTGTACACTACTGAAGACTTTATAAACACAGTAGACTTAGGCTAAACTAAATGTATTGCAAAAATTTTTTTCTTCAATAGTAAATTAACCTTAGCTTACTGTAATGTTTTTATTTCAAAGCTTGTTTTAACTGGTTTACTCTTTTGTAACAAGACCTAGCTTAAAACACAAACACATTGTATAGCTACACAAAGATCTTTTCTTTCTTTTTAGCCTTATTCTATAAGCTTTCTTCTATTTTGCATTATTTATTTTTTAATGTTTTAAACACTTTGTTAAACACTAAGACACACACACATTAGCCTAGGCCTACACAGGGTCAGGATCATCAATATCACTGTCTTCCACCTCCATATCTTGTCCTGCTGGAAGGTCTTTAGGCGCAACAACATGCATGGAGTTGTCATCTCCTATGATAACAATGCCTTCTTTGGGACACCTCCTGAAAGAGCTGCCTGAGGCTCTTCTTGAGGAGGTGTCACTTTTTTCAGAAATATGTCCATGGTGGTTTGCTCGGTTTGTTTCTTTTTTCATCATAGATTTGCTTGTAAGCAGATAATGCACCATGAACATTCCTCTACATTAATGAAAACTTTTGAAGTTGAGGTCCATATTTTCAAACTTTTTAAGGAGCTTGTTGAGGTCTGCAACAGCTATGTCACTAGGCAATAGGAATTTTTCAACTCCGTTATAATCTTACAGGACCACTGTTGCATATGTAGCCCTTGTTGACCGAAACATCATTATGTGGCACACGACTGTACATGACAGTTACACAATGTTATATGTCAATTATATCTCAACAAAAATGAAAAAATATTAGGAATAAAACCAAGCACCTCTGCAGCAAAGGGACTGAGGGACTGGGCAGTTCCTCTACAAAGAGATGCAGTTACAAAATAAGGACTGGGAATTAGGAATAAGGCAGAAACATATCCTATTGGATGAGCAAAACAAATTCTTCAAAGATAGATGCACCAGTTTTTTTTTTTATGGAAGTAAAGTACACAAAACAAAAAAATTACCATTTTAACCAGTTTAATGTATACAATCCAGTGGCATTAAGTACATTTACAGTGCTGTGCAACCACCAGCACTATCTAGTTACCAAACATTTTCATCATCCCAAATGGACACTCCATACCTATTGAGCCGTGACTTCCCATTTCCCCCTTTCCTTGGAAGCTGCTAGTCTGCTTTGTGTTTCTATGAATTTGTCTATTCTTGATATTTTGTATAAATAGAATTCTACAGTATGTAAAAAAAATAAAATAATTTTAAAAATATAGACATAAGAAAGTGGCAGAAAGTCCTAAAAGGAAGAAAGATGGTCTCCTTATTCTAAGTGGACTTTTGTTTCTACTGAACATTATAAATATAATGCTAATTTTAATCTAATTAGAAATATATACTTTTTAAATTTTCTAATTGCATTTGGAGCCTATCAAGCAGTTTATTAATAGGGAGATTTCTAGTGAATGAAGTAGTAAATTTCTAGGATATTATATGAGTATCAAAAATGTAAATGCAATATGAAGCTGTAGTACCATTATAGTGTTTTTAAATAAAAAAGGATGACTACTAATAGAATGCTAACTTTGTCGTTCTAAACAACTTTTTATATAAACTAATTGTAAGCCATTCATGCAAGTGCTATATATAAACAAACACACATATGTCATAGAAGCCACTCTCCCAACAAGCAGTACTGTGAATGGAGATATTAGCAACTGCAAATCTTGTCATAAAAAGTAACAATTCCCACTTCTGTGTAAATTAATTTATATTTAATGCCATATAAAGCAGCAGAGATTTTATAGTGTTTTTGTTATTTTCAAACAGTCACTAGTACCTGATGGTAAATCTCTTCTCTGTCCCCACCTGCCTCACTCACAAATTGGATATTTCTCAAAGGTAAACATTTTTATGAGAATACAGAAAAGTTTTATTGAGGAGTGAAATTGTGTGGGACTCTTTTGAGAGAGATCAAGAGCTGACATGAAAAAAATTGCATGTCTGTTCTTCTACTCGAGTTTACTCACAGCAGTTGCTTTAAAAGACAGCATGGAAGCACACCGGAGAAACATAATCTTTTCATGCAGCTCAATAACTAAAAAAATGTTTTAAAAAGTGGGGAAGGCTTTTCTCCATTTCCTTCCTTCCATATAATTTAACACAGTGAATTTTACACATAAAAGACTGAGTAAAACAGAAGAGTGAGAATGATGTTTTCTTTGCACCTCTGTTGAAATACAATGGATTTAAAAAAAAAAAAAATTGTAAGACTGTTTTGTTTTCATTGCATTTTCAGGCACCGTTTCTTCTGTGCCTGCTGTGGAGCCCTGTGAGTTCCTCTGGAACCTTTTTGATTGACAATTAAAATTAGGTGACTTTTTGACCTCTTCAAAAGTTGAAGCAAAGCGTGCATTGAATTTTGCCTGCAAGATGCTCAGTTCCAGAGATATTAAAAAATATAGCACCATAAACACTGCCATTTGGTAATTCTCACCAAACTGTTATTTTTTCTTTTTCTGTTAATCAGATTTTTAAAAATCTTTATTTTTAACCTCAACACTTGCCACACCCAAAAATTTTGATAAGATTATTCATTTTTACATTAGTGGTAGCCATAATCACTCATTTTCTTCATTATTTCCCTTTTTGTATCATTCTTTTCCCCCTGAGATCTCGTGTTTTCTCATCTCATCTGTCAGGGAGAACAAACAAGGAAAAAATGCTGATGTCTTGGAAATTAACTAGTCCTGAGATGTCCACCATTTGCTGCTATTTCATAAAGAAAGATATGTTTTTATTTAACAAAGATATAACAGGCAACCATTCCCAGTTACTTCTGGCTAGCCATGCTCATGGACAAAGGGTATTCTGGTAGCAGACGACAGCCTTCTGAGAAAAATGCAGGTGCTGGCCACTGGAAGTCAGGTTAGGTATATAGATAGAGCACTGACAGCTTCTGCTACAATTGACTTTCAAAACTGGAAAACTACTATATTGTTGGTTGATCTGCCAAGTGAGAGTCATCAGAAATATAGTGTGGAATAAAATTTCCTCATTTGTAAAAGGGAGATTTGCCATGCACTGTTGCAGGGTTGTGGTCAGGATTTGATGAAATGACATGTCAGAAGTTCCTTGAACAAGGTTAGATTTCCAACCTCTTAAGTATAACATTAGAAATCCTTCTGTTCATTTATCATGTAACTATTAAAGTTGTTGTTAAGAGAATTTTATATTCAACAGTCAAATAATGAAAGCTAGTGGTACAGTTATGCCAAAGACGTGACTCAAGAATTTTCAGAAGAATCAACATTTTGGTAGCTAAAATGTAAGTATGGTAAAACTTGTGTTTTCCAGTGTTTATTAAATAATATGAGGAAAAATCAGTGAGTAATCACATAAAATTAACACCTAAATTTAATTTAGTGTTTCATTTTATGTTAAAATATGGGATTTTACAGACAGTAATAACAAATCTCAGGATTTCAGGGAGTGTATACTAGGCAGGAACAATGAAAATGTTTTGGAAGTTCCCAGGAAGTCAAGGTCGGCTTCTCTTAGGAAAAGACATCTTACTTCATTGTGAGAAAAATACTAGGATTAGAGAAGGCATCATTATCTCACATCAAAGGCAATGTCAGGGGCCAACCCAGTGACGCAGCAGTTAAATTCGCACGTTCCACTTCTCAGAGGCACGGGGTTCGCAGGTTCTGATCCCAGGTGTGGATGTGACACCGCTTGGCAAAAGCCATGCTGTGGTAGGTCTCCCACTTATAAAGTAGAGGAAGATGGGCACGGATGTTAGCTCAGGGCCAGTCTTCCTCAGCAAAAAGAGGAGCATTGGCAGTAGTTAGCTTATGGCTAATCTTTCTCAAAAAAAAAAAATTTTAAATAAAATAAAATAAAGTCAATGTCAATGTAAATGAAATTTTCCACACTACCTATATCTCTAGAGGTGTCAGAGGACTTTGATGAAGAAAGACAATACACATAAACAAGATTTGTTGGGCGTGCTGGACAGGGTAAAAAAAAAAATCCTGAATTCAAACAACAATGGCTAGAGAGACATTTTCAAAAGATTAAAAAATTAACTGAAAAAATAATGGATATCAATGGTTAGGAAAATATCTCTCTTCTGAGCTTTCACATGTGTACATCTTGAGCCACCTCAACTTCTCTTAAAAATCTGACATTCATTTTAAATTCAAAATGTTGAAAACTGAATTCTTTTTCTTTGCTTCACCCAATACGCCATATCAAGGAAATGCGCCACTCTATACTCATGTGCTAAAACCAGGAAACCTGGAAGTCGTTCTTCAGTCCTCCCTCTCCATTGTCTCCTTCAACTAACCAGTCACCAATTTCTCTTAAATATACCTTCTGAATACCTTTCAGATCCTTTCACTTCTCTATATTTCCAGAAACATCATTGTCTATGTCACTAATAACCCTCAACAGGTTATTGTGATAACTTTCTAAGTGGTCTTTTGTTTGTGTTGCTCCCCACAATTCATCCTCCAAAACTTCACTTAGCACTCTATCTTGGGAATCTAGTATCTGGCACATAGTAGGCTATCAATAAATACTTGTTCAAGGAATAAATAAAGGAAATAAATTGACGAAAGAATGAACACTTGACTTATGAAAATACATATGTGATTATATACTACACCTACCAAAAAACTCCTGGGTGATTTTCCATTGCTCTTAGCAGTAAATCTAAATTCTATAACATGTCCTCTCAGTCTCTTAATAATCTTTGCATCACTATCTTCAAGCTCTTCACTGATTGCTCTCCTCACTGATGATCTTCTGTATTTTGTATTCTTCATGTTGAACACGCTTCAGTTCTCCAAACACAGATTGTTTTGTGTTGTCCCCAGAACTTCAGACAGGGTGGTTCTCCTCTCTGAAATATTCTTCCCTCTTGGCTTCATCTACATAACTCCTACTTACTCTTAGTATCACTCCTACACTCATAGCATTTCTTTTATGATGAGCTATCTGAATGCCCCCAAATCTGAGTTGGACAGCCCCTTTCTGTGCCCCCATACACCTGGTATTTCCTGCATCCTAGTAGCTATCATAGTATACCAACTTGGTTCTTTTCCTGTCTTCCTCATTTGTTAAATTTCAAAAGAGCAGGGAGCATATCTATTCTGGTTGTGGCTATATCTTCAAAGCATAGTACAGGGACTTAAATATAGCAGGTGCTCAATAAATATTTGTTCAATTAATTAATTATTTAAGGAATGATATCATATCATGTCTAGAGGTTTGTCTAGTCCACTTAAAAGCTGACACATCCCAGAAAATTGATGGGGTGGATGTTGTGATGCATGACTCAGATGTCCCTTCATGAATAAAGGACTTATTCTGTAGCTGCTGGGAGAGCTGCTGATACAGTCTTCAAGAGTCATCCCCTTTGAGCACTGCCTCAGCTAAAGAATGGGATTTTGCCCAAGGTCATGCCCACTTTCTAGGGTGTTGTGCATCCAGAGACTGATCCTCATGGTTGTGTAAAGGCTTTTATCTTGCCTTGGTTCAGGACAATTCTAAAAGGTCATCCCACCCGTGGAACTCTCCACAGAGTCAATTCAGGCGTTACTATGAGAATGCACTACAGCTTGACCTCTCCTTCTGCCTTATTTAATTTCCTTCACTTTTCTTCCACAGGAATTGATCCTAAGAGCACTCTCTAATAACCACCTTGTCCTCTAACCTCTGTGTCAGAGTCTACATCCTAAGGGACCCAAATTGAGTCCATGAATGTAGAAGGATGGGGCTGCTGGTTAAGGATTGCAACAAATTAACATGATTTTTTTGTGTTGGTTATTTGCATTTGTCCCCAACCCTACCTCACCTCCAGTATCCATTCTCTACCCTTCTCTGCCCTGATCTTGACCCAGGAGACTGACCTCTGCTACAGAATACTTTACCTGGGCTACCTTGCTGAACTGGCTTTCAGCTGTGTTTGGCCAGTAGAAGGCAGAAGCAAGAGACAAGAGGATGAGGGAAAAACAGGTCAGAGTATTTGTGTGGTGTGTTCTGATATCAAATGTATGATATTTTCTGACATCAAACGCATGCAATTTTTCCACTCCAATTCTGAACTTTTCCAAGACCAGCTGGGTGTCGAATGTAGGGGACCAGAATATGCTACCCCAAAATGTACCACTTTGAAGTAAAAATTATTTTGAGCTAGAGGCAAATAAGAATCAACAAATGCAGACAGAAGCCTTCCTGGAGTTTTCCTTATCTGACTAAAAGCAGAAACTTCTGAGAAATGAGGGCTGCCATAAATCTCCTCTCCTGTGGAAGTTTTATAGCCATAAAAAGGACAGAAAGTCAGTACTGAGATGGACCTGCACAAAAAAATCTTACTCCAATTCTTTTCCCATATATTTACCTTCCCATAGTTTGCCACCCTTGGAAGCCTGAAAACACTTTTCCTTTGTCTTGTCACTTCTGTACAAATTTATTATTGTTTACTAAGATTTTATACAAGCCAAAGTTCTAACTACACATTTGAATTACTCCTCACTAAGTACCGTTTGTTTTTCTCCTGTTATCCTGTCTTTTGTCAATGTAATTTGCAGGGTCCCATCAAAAGAACCTAGAAAGTTAGAGGGACAAAATTCGTCCTCCTCTACACCAATAATTACATTCTGCCATGACTCCTCCAGTTAGCACAGACCTGACAGGTTGAGGGATTAGTCCCACTAAACCTGCCCTGCTTTAGATGCCAGCAGCAAATGGAGTTTCCAGGGTACCCACACTTCGAGCCGGCCAACTACAAATTTGGGAGTTCTAGAAACTGCCCCTCAGGTTCAATAATTCACTGGAATTTTTTCAAAAGACTCAGGAAAGTGCTTTATTTATGATTGCCAGTTTATTATAAAGGATACAACTCAGAAACAGTCAAATTGAAAAGAAACATAGAGCAAGTTATGGTTAGAGGCAAGGAAGAGTCAGGCACGGGTAGAGAATTTCCATGCCCTTTCCAGATGCTCCACCCTCCCAACACATCAAAGCATTCAATAACCTGGAATTTCTCCAAACCCCATTGTTTAAAGGTTTTTACAGCAGTTTCATGACATAGGCATGATTGATTAAATCATTGACTATTGATGATTGAACTCAGTCTCCAGCCCCTCTTTCCTCCCAGGAACTCAGGATAGTGAGGCTGAAAGTTTTAACTCTATAATTATCTAGTTGGCTTTTCTGACAACCAACTCTCATCCTGAAGCTGTCTAGGGGCCCCCTACCTTGTGCCAACTCATTAGCATATAAGAGACACACCACTCAGGACATTCCAAGGGTCTTAGGAGTTCTGTGTCAGAAACCAGGGACAAAACCAAATATATATTTTTATAATACTGCAGTATGTTTGGCCCTCCATATCCATAAGTTCTGCATCTGTGGATATGGAGGGCCCACTAAGGGACTGAAGCATCCACAGATTTTGGTATCTATGAGAGTGTGCTGTAACAAATACTCCACGATACCAAGGGAAGATTGTATTTCTTTTTGTGTGTGTGTGAAGAAGATTGGCCCTGAGCTAATGTCTGCTGCCAATCTTCCTCTTTTTTGTCAGGAGATGCTATTTTTCAAATCTATAGTTCCTTTCCAGTGGTCCATGCCAATTTGACTCCTGTTGGGCTTTGATATTACTATTTTCTCTCCTTTTCCCTTCAGGCTTAGGGGAAATAGTGCCTTCCCACTGTTATAATTTTTGGTGCCTTAACATTTCTTGAAAGTTCTGTAGGGGATCAGAATTGACCACCCCAAAATGTGTCTCTTTGGCATAAGGATTATTTTGGGCTGGTTACTTTTAAAAACTGCAGACATTGGAGAATCTCTGAAAAGTAGAATTTAATCCTTTGTAAGAGACATTTACATTTGTAAGGGAAATCTCTATCTGTAAAGGTACCAGGAAGAAGGGGGGATGACCTTATCTCTAGAAACTCTTATCAATGCAGAAGACAAGGACTTAAATCTACATAATAACCATACTCTTGTTTACTGTGTTTTTCTGGTAATCTCCCATAACTGACTTCTCTCACCCTAACATCCTCCTTTGTCTTTAGCTGAGGATGGTATTTAAGATGAGAGCCTCCATCATTTTGGTGAGTTACTCAGTTTTCCTAAGTGTCTCCCATGTTTACATGTTATAAAGCTTTGTTTTATTTTGTCCAGTTATTCTGTCTCATATGAATTTAACTCATAGCCCAGCCAGAAGGATCTAGAGTGGGTAGAGGAAATGGCTTCCTCCCCTACAATTCTCTCAATCTTGCCAATAATTGTGTGTGTGTATGTATGTGAGATCCCTCCCCCAATTTTGGCCAGCTATCAAGTGAAACTAAACTGGAATTCCAGAGTTTTTCAGATATTTTGCAAAAGCCCCATCCTGCTACAATTGTATAGACTGAAGAAAATCTCTTTCCAATATGCTTACCAAGAGGAATAACATACTTCTGCATTCACTTGTATATTACTAACTGTATTGTATTTTGTCTTCCATAAAACATGGACTTGTCTTTGCCCTCATGCATAGTGATTTGGCCTTGGCCATCTCTGAACTGAGTCCATAGACCAGAAAATTTTTAAGGCAGAAACAATATACTGATTACTTTTTTTTTTTTAACTAGAAAGGACTAAACCCCCTTTTCATCAGGAAATAAGATTTTGCTTAAGATTCGTCACATAAGCAGAGACTGAGCAGGACTGCTAACCTTTCTCTTCCATTGAAGATCTGCTTAATGACAGCTGTTAAAATTCACAAGTACCTGATAGTTGCTACACTTTTCTACCTGAACTTTGTGGAAAGATGATTAATTCTCATGTGAAAGGTGATGAGGAACCACAGACAAAATCACTTTGTTGGTGATCTGCCTGTACCAGGCTACTATTACTGTTCTTTTGACTATAAAAACTCTGAATATAATAAAAATACATTCTTCTCACTGTCATGGCAATTGAAAAATGCCTATGGCTCTCTTAGAGTTCTTATTTTTTAACAAACAGATTAAAAGTTTTGCTTTATGTAAATTAACACAAGTTAAAATTCTTTTTTAATATATGGCAAGGGGTCATTGAAAAGCTGTTCAAATAACCATTTTGATAAATGTAATATTATAAGGGCTGAATAATAAAGAGTAGCTGTAAATGAATTCTTATACAAGAGTAATTAAACTTGATGTTTTCCTGAGATTGGCACACCATGTGCATAATAATTTTCTGTCTAGAGAAATCAAAATTAGCCTTGACAAAAAAAAACAAAATTATAAGAGGTTTCTCTGACCCTTGGAAAAGATGAGATTAATTTTTTGCAAGATGATTCTATTAAAGTTGTGCCATGGAGATTTCAAATTTAGACTTGGAGATATCTAAGTTATAAAGTAATTATCATCAGGGAAAAGTATACTGAAAGATTGGGAATTTCTCAGCATGCTTGCCCTGATCCCCAGCCACAGGACAGTCTTTTGGATCCAAACCATCTTGAGTTTGTCTTGCCATTATTTGTTACCAACAAGAAATGGTAAGGAATAGGCTGGGTAGAGGACTTAGCTAATGAGTTTTTCTTTCACTAACTCTAAAACAGTGAAGCTACCGTACATATCATTAAGAAAATGCCTAGAAATCTTGAAGCAGGGTCCAGTACTCTGACCCTCTTGACATCTTACATTCTTTTTGCTGGACTCCTTTTTTCCCTTCTTTCCTTTCTTCCTTCTGAATAGTAACAGAACATGCCACCGCAAAATATGCCACTTTGGCATAGGATTATTTTGACCTGGAGGCAATTGAGAAGAAGCAGATGGAAGAAAATGTCTGTGCCCTGCCCTTATGTAACTGAAAACAGAACATAAGTCTCCCGGTGAAATTGCTCCTCCCCATTACCTGTACCAGGAAGAGAAAAACAACTTAATCACTGGAGAGGAGATGGCACTGAGAAAGTCTACACAAACAATTCTTACTGGCTAGCCCTTAAATACCGTTTGTTTCTCCATATATTTTTCTTTTCTTTTTTTTTTAAATATCTAAGTAAGTCTTTACTGGAAACACATTTCTTTGTGTGTTATTTTTTTTTTTCAGGGAAAGATTGCCCTTAAGCTAACATCTGTTGGCAATCTTCCTCCTTTTTTCTTCCCTTTTCCTCCCTGAAAGTCCCAGTATATAGTTGTATATAGTTATAAGTTCTTTTGGTTCTTCTATGGGAGCCATTGCCACAGCATGGCTAGTGACAGACGAGAGGTGTGATTCTGCACCTGGGAACTGAACTTGGGCTGCCAACATGGAGCATGCCACACTTTAACTGCTAGGCCATCAGGGTTGGCTCTCCCCATATATTTTTCTTCCCACAATTTACCATCCCTTGAAGTTAAAAATCCTTCTCCTTTCTCTTGTCACTTCTCTACAAAATTATTATTCCTGTCTAAGATGCTATCTAAGCCCAAGTTCTAACCACTCCATTGGGTTTCTCATCATTAAGTTCTCCTGTGTATATGCACAATGCTGACATCAATAAATTTCTGTTTTCTCTTTTAATTTGTCTTTTGTCAGTCCAATTTGCAGGATGCCAGCCAATGGAGATGGGTAGACAAAAAGAAAAACTCTCTCTCCTACACTTTCTTCTGTCCATTCTTTCTTTTTACCCTAGTAATATCTTAATACATTTTCATTTTGCGCATATTGGAGGAGTGTTTATATATATATATATATATACATACTTATATCACACACTGAAAAAGGCAGCTAAACTTTATTTGCAATCTTCTTTTAGCTCTTATCCTACTGTGGATGTAGTTAACGTTACAGCTTTCACAGTGCTGCTGCTGCATGTGATTATTTCTGCTTTCTCAAAATGATGAAGAAAAATTTTAGGTTAAATTACAAGCTTCTGAGTGTTTTAATGATATTGACATAGCCATAACTGTTTCAGAAGGAAAGTAGCAGGGAAAACTGTCTATTACTGGATGGTTTTGAGAAAACAAGAAAATACTTTTTTAAAGCCACTACCAGACTCCTAAGTCATCAGAACAATATCGTTTTTTTTTTCATGACATCACATAGGGTTTTAATGTTGCCTCTTTTTTCATTAAAAAAGTTAGTAAAAAATATTCCTTTAGATGTTTTCAAAGAAGAAAGGTTTGATGAGAAATATATTATACATTTAATAGTATGTGTGTGTGTATCTTGGGTTGTTTATTTCTTAAAGGTAGTATATATCATGCAGTAACTCAAAAACGTTTAATATTTGTTAAAACTAATCACTAAATAATGGTGGAGTTCTTTCATTTGTAACAAAATAAAAATAGCTTGGCTTTTCTAGATGAAGTATCTTGAAGGTGATTTTGATATATTTGTTGTTCATAGTCCCATAACATTGTTGTCAAAAAATGCACATTAGAGACTCTAATGTGTTTGAATTGACATTACTGAGAAGCACACCAAATAATTACTTTGTAAAGTAAATAAATTATATAAATCAATGTATTATCAACTTAATCTTCCAATAGGTAAGATTTTGCTTTCTCATGTATCAACAAAGCAAGAGCCCTCCCACATCACCATCCTGGACCAAATTCAGAGCACACTTAGGTGGAGAATATTGGCGCAAATGGTATGCAAATGAGTGCTTATCATTTGTGGTTCTTTCAAGCCACTATAAAAGAGCACAATGTCTAATAAAATGTATAGTTTTGTAGGAGTTTTAATAAGCTGAGGATCTGAACAAACTATTTCATTTATGTTGAGTATGCTATGTCAATCAATACCGTTGCAAAATTCAACTTCAATTTAAGGGAGACTTAAAATGCTGAGAGATAACCCATAAATGAAGCCTACTCTCCTATAGAGGTACTGTTTAGACAGAGAAGAAGCGGCTGGAGTCCAGGTATACATAAATGTGGAATTATGGTTTCATACCCTTATATGTCTGAATAAAGTTTAACAATTATTCCATTTAAAATTTATATGTTATTGATAAAACATTCCATTTTAATGCTAAAATGTTTAAAAATATGATTTTTTAAATGAGATCTGTACATCTGTAAGCTTGCAGTATCAATTCTTTAAAATTAACTTCCACAGTGAGATCCATGGCCAGGCATTCAAGATAGGCTAATTTCTTCATTTTTTAGTACATGTAGTTAGGGATGCTGAAGAAAATCACAATTTAGAATGAAAAAACATAATGAGGTGCCCCATTACATTTCAAAGTCTGACGGACATAGGGGCCAACCTGGTGGCGCAGCGGTTAAGTTCGCACGTTCCGCTTCTCGGCAGTCCGGGGTTCATTGGTTCGGATCCCGGGTGCAGACATGGCACTGCTTGGCAGCCATGCTGTGGTAGGCATCCCACGTATAAACTAGAGGAAGATGGGCACGGATGTTAGCTCAGAGCCAGGCTTCCTCAGCAAAAAAGAGGAGGACTGGCAGTAGTTAGCTGAGGGCTAATCTTCCTCCAAAAAAAAAAAAAAAAAAAAAAATCTGACGGACATAAATTCTCACAGTTTACAACGTCTCAGGGGTAATAAACTTTTCTCACAGAGCATTTGCATTGATGTTGTCTGAGTGATCATAATCTCAGCAGCTATTGCTTATGTTGCTTAAAGATGGCAATCAAAAGCAAAAACTATAGTAACTCATTAGTAGAAGAATTATAGTCAAGTGTCTCTGAATGGAGAGGAGGGGACAGCTTCTCTCAGCTCCAGATATCATAGGCTTGTATTATCGTTTACTTAACTCAGAATCACCAGCTATGCTTGTAAAAATGCAGGTTTTTGGGTGCCATCTTAGAAAGCCTGAATCTGAATATCTGGGATGGAGTCTAAAAATACCCAGGGTAAGAAGTTCTGCCAGGGAGCTCTGATGAGGTATCTTAAATGTTGAGCACCTCTGCTCTAAAGTAAGAGTGAGAGAAATACTGAGATGATCAAACAAGCCTTTGACCACTAAACAAGTTTACTATTTAGAGTCCCATTTAAGTTCAATCTTATTGGATAGTATGGGAGGGGTAAATATAATATCATAATAAGACATAAAAGAACCCCATCTTGACTGTTCTATACAAGGGTCTCTATTCCAGCCACTCTATCAAAATATTACCTGCAGTTACTAGATAAGGGCTTCTCAGTACAGATATCTCAAGACAATAAAGGGATTAATGGAGAAAAATTAATTCATACTGTGAAATTAAAGCATTTAATAATTTACTATACAGTTTTCTTGAGGCTAATTTTTACAACAAACCATTAGTACTGGAGATTTTTTTCTATACAACTTCCCATTCAGCCTCTCTAAAAAATAATAATAATAAAACTTAGCCCAATGTAGTTAAGAGAACTCTCCTTATTTTAGCATATTGTAGATTAATCTTCTAATATCATTTAACTCAGTCAATTTTATTTTGCACAATCCCTTCCATGTCTTAAATCCCATATTACTATTAAAAAGTTACTGTTTCTTTATATATTTATTCAAAGTTCACTTCACACTCAGTATCTTAACCAATTGCATAGATAAGAGTCGAATCACTTAAAGTTCTTTAGAAAAAATCCTATCTTCATATTTTTTCTCTTTCTGTTAAAATATGCAACTTTGTACCTCTTTCTAAGTAGTCTCATGCCTCTTATGTATGTTCTGCCTTCTGCCCATGCTATAGCAGTGGAGTGATGCTAAAAATCTCACTCTTTTTGGCTAGAATAATAAAGACGATAATTACAGAGTAAGAACAAAGCTGAAGAAAGATTGTCCAATGGGTAACAACATGACGACCATGATATTTCCTATTTAGAAAAATATTAAAAACACAAAAAGACATTAAAAAAACATTAAAAAGCCTCCATAGAGTTTTAGTGTTTAACCCTTTCTCTACTGAGGTTACGTGAGCTACATGTAAGTACCAGAGATCAAAACTGGGTGTGGATCAAGTAAGCGATAAACCAAGATTACGAACCAAGTAGTGACAGATTATTGGATGAGAGAGCTATAGTACAAGGGCATCTAGAAGCCAAATATTTAAAACTAAAGCTCAGTGAAGAACCACAGTGAAGTCAATGGTTTGATTTGTAACCAATGCAGAGATGATATCCCTTAGAGTCTTTGGACATGCGTAAGGAAATGTAGCAAAATATTTGGAAAGGGTTGAGATTGAGAGAAATGTAGCTATGGTAGATAATTCTTAAGGATAATTGTGATTAGGAAACAAAAATTGTTACAATATCTTGGCATTAGAATATCTCAAACTGATTTTATTGTACAAACAATTTCATTCTTGGAATTTTTGTTGTTGACAGTTGAGATATTATGATTTATAATAAGAAGTATATATTTGGTTTTTATCTTCATTTCTGGCACATAGATACTAAAACCCTTGGAATTTCCTCTGATAAGAGCAATAAAGGTGTTCTCTTTTTATGTTATTGACGTGACTTTTGGACTGCACTTAAGGATAGGGGCTAGCTGCCAGTAGAACCAACCATGTGATCAGAGAGTTGGAACTTTCAGTCCCACTCTGCTGACCTCCAGAAATGGAGGAGGGGCTGGAGATTGACTCAATCACCAATGGCCAATGATTTAATCAATTATGCCTATGTAATGTTGCCTCCATAAAAATCCAAAAAGGACGTGGTTAAGAGAGCTTCCAGGTTGGTGAACGTGTGCAGATTTGAGGAAAGGGGCACTCAGAGAGGGCATGGAAGCTTCGTGCCCTTTCCCCATACTTTTTCTATGCATCTCTTCCATCTAACTGTAAGTGATTTATATTCATTTATAATAAACCAGTAATCTAGTAGTAAACAGGTTTCCTGAGTTCTGTAAGCCACTCTAGCAAATTAATTGAACCCAAGGAGAGGGTTATTGGAACCTCCAATTTATAGCCGGTCAGTCAAAGCACAGGTGATAACCAGAACTTATGATAGGCATCTGAGTTGCTGAGGTGGGGGTGGGGGGTAGTGTTGTAGGACTGAACCCTCAACATATGGGATCTGATGCTATCTCCAGGCAGATAGTGTCAAAATTGAGTTGAATTATAAGACATCCAGCTGGTGCCCTGAGAATTGTTTGATGGTGTGGGGAAACACCCTGTACAGATTGTAATTGGGTCCTAGAACCATTTGAGTGATGGAAGAGAATATTTTGTAGTTGAATTACAAAAAATACTATTTTCTCTAAATATTGAGTTTGAATATACATGTTTAGATTTTATGAGAGTAAAGCAACCTTACCCCAATCTTTTGCAACAGTTTTCTCCTCTACAAATTAACTGTCTCCTATTATTAGAGAATATTCCGAGGCTTTAAAATAAAAATCTTTTGAGAATTGTATTATCTAAAAAGGAGGGATGTGTCAGATGGTAGATTTGAGGTCTCACAGAACCTAAAACATACCCAGGTAAATTTTAAAATTTAACGCCAATGTATAGGGTTGCTGGATTTGGAAAATAAAAGTATTGGATATCTACATAAATTTAAATTTCAGTTAAAAATATTTTTAGTACAAATGTATTCTAGGCAATGTTTATTCTACAAAGAAAACAAAGTAATTGCTGCTTATCTGAAATACAAATTTAACTTGGCATCCAGTATTTTATCTGGCAACCATTTCTATAGTATAAGAGGCCTTTTCTTACAAGATTAAGGGCTCACAAAGGCCATGAGTCTGAAAGAATATTTAAAAGAACTTCTGTGTAAATAATTCTATGTACCATTTAATATTATATTTATAATAATATTATATTTAATAATATATTATAAACTTGTATAGATTAGGGAAATTTGAAACTGGTACCATATTGCTTTTTGTATATGTGCCATGATTTAAAGGTCAATAAAGATCTTTTCTCTTCACTACTTGTGTTTGTCAATAGTTAATATATGAAAGCAAAAGTCAGAGAGATAGAGATAAAAATATCACCTGTATTACTGATAGAGTGGAACTTAGAGAACATGCTTAGTTTTGTGAGCAAGTGGGCTTGTTCATATGTCCCCCATATGTAGGCAAGTAAGCTTTTTAGTATCTCACCACTGAATTATCATCCACAACTGGGTAACCAAAGGCCTCCCCTGAGAGGGAGCTGCCTCTTTAAAACAGGCATGACAGAGTGAAAAATGCCTTCTTTCTGTAGGCAGGCTGGCTCCAAAAAGGAGAGGTATGCATTGAGGTGGAGAATGTTCACCTCCTTCCCTCACAGGTATGCTCCCTCCACATGGAGTCAGGGAAAGGAGGTTTCTTCTCTTACCTTCTGACAGAATAGGATTAATTTTCATTCTTGCCATACAGATACTGATCTTTTTGCCAGAGATAATAATGATCACAATTTACAGTATATTTTGACACATAAAAAAAAGAAAGAAAACTTGTATTGACAGAGAGCCACACTGAAACAAAAGTACTCATATGTTCAGTAGGACCTCCTCCCCAACTCTAAGGCTAATTTATATTCAACACACCTTTTTAGGGGATAAAGCAAAGTTTTAATGCGCTTATCCCTTCAACTCAAGGGACAGAAACTCCTTTTGAATCTGGGTTTACCAAAATATTTGGAGAGGGGTTCTAAGAAAACAAATGATTGTCAATAAACCTAATTTGGACTAATAATCTTAGAAAAGTGAGACAGTTCACTCCACTCTATACTTCATAGAAGACTTTTTTTCATATTTTGTACACTTAAAATGGAGCAATTTTTAATATTATTGATGCCTACTATATCAATAAGAAAAGAGGGAGAGGTGAAGAAATTTGCCTAAAGTTATGAATGTCCCAGAAATCCTAGCACATATTGAAGGAGCTGAAGGAATTTATTCATGAATCTTCATTCACTTTGTATGTACTTACTTGCTCATGGTGTCATGCTAGGATCATACAACAAATTAGATATTAGGCATTTATTTCATAAATATAACATCAATTATAGGGCAAATAAATTCATTACTTCAGTGAGAACTTATACTGAAGAAAATGGGTAGGGGGACTGTTAAACTGAAGGAGCATCTCCTCTGGATTAGAGAAGCCACTCTTATTTACATCTTTCAAAAATTCTTTTGAAACTGTTAATCAGATAGGCATTAATTATTATTCTTAAAAGTCATTCAGACAAGCCTTATTATCAGACTCCCATTAGGTCCCTTACAGACATCTCCGATGCTTGGATCACCATGGTAATGGTGGCTTAAATTGTTTTTCAGGACCTGAGAGTCAGCTCCATGTTCAGTTCAGGCCAGCTGAGACTACTGACCTATCAACTGGATCTGTGCAAATGTCCAACAGGTAACCCTTTGATGTTAGGAAGGCTGAAAATTCCACCCTCAGATCATGCTAATGCCACCATTTTGTGAACATGCATCTTATGAAGAGCCATGAAACTTGACTACACTTGCACAGATCAATTACTTCAATTTCCCTTACTTCCAATCACCAATCCCCACACCTCAGACCACCCTGCCACTTTATCCCATAAATATCCCTAATCTCAATTTTGGGGGAGGCAGATTTGAGACTTGTTCTCCCATCTCTTCATGTGCTGCCTTATAAATAAACCTTTTATCTGCTGCAAAACTTGTCACCTTGGTGATTAGCATACTGTATGGCAGGCAAAATGAGCCTGATTCGGTAACCCTATCCTCCTTTTTTATGATTTTAGCTATTTAACTAATATATTTTTTCAAAAATTAGTAAACCTGCATACATATATGATTAATCAAAGGAATGACCTCCTGTCTCAAATATTTCTACTAACAACAACAAATAATAAGTTTATGAATAGGTTTGTTTACTTAAATAATAGGAAGACCATTTCCAATTATTCTGGAAATAAACCTGTTGCTTTGAAGGGCAAATATCATTAAATTAAAAAACAACTATTTGATTAAAATATTTGGCAATTTTAAATATTAATTTGATGTTCATATTAATGGTAAAGTATGATTTTCAAAAAGGTGAAGGTGCAATAAAAAAATAAAATGAACCCATGTAAAAGATTTTGTTCAGCTCAATATTTGATAAGGGAATGAGTAAGATTTTAAAAACAAGTTCAAAGGAGAAATTGAAGCACAGGCATAGATTTGCAAGGAGTTAAGGATGCTGAAATGGGTTTGCTAATGGATACTAAGCTGGTTAATATCCTATAAGAAAATAAAATATTGTTTTGGGGTTATCTTTTCCACAGTGTGAAAATCAATTTATCACTACCAAAAATTCATTTGCATTATTATATATTTTCTAGAACTAAAATTCTACGCCTATTCAGATTATCTCTGGAGGGTTCATTAGAAAACTCCAGCAGTCAACTGAAAGGATATATCATCTGCCCATTTTCAAATCTTTGGAAATATTCCTGAAGTTACAGAGAGATGTAATTTGCACAATACTGCCTTTTATAAATGATTACATTGTTTTATCCATTATAATTTATGGGAAATATGGCTATTTAGTTAGACCAATTATCAGATTCTTTGTGGCTCTTATTGTGAAATAAAATACACACATCTACTAATCTCATGCCAAGGAGATGATAATTCCTTTATTTCTGAGACTATGAAATAACGATGAAAGAGATAATGATGATTTGATCCCAGATTAAGAGAAAAATACTTTTTTTATTGCATGAATAGTAAGAATTATGATTTCATTCTTGCTCATACCTATGGCTATCATTCCTTCTCATAGAAGAATTAAATAGCATACTTTATGAATTGAATTATGTTCCAAAATTTGTATGTTAAAGTCCTAGTCTCTAGAACATCAACATATGACCTTATTTGGAAAAAAGATCATTACAGATGCAATAGGTTATGATGAAATTCTACTGTAGTAGAGTGGGCCTCTACTACAATATGAAGGGTGTCCTTATAAAAAGGGGGAATTTGGACACAGATGACATACATGGAGAATGCCATGTAAAGATGAAGGCAGAGATCTGGGTGATGCTCCTACAAGTCAAGGAATGCTAATGATTGCCAGCACACCACCAGAATTTAGGTTAGAGGCATGGAACAGATTCTTTCTCACAGCCGTGAGAAGGAACCAACACTGCCAACACCTTGATCTTGGACTTCCAGCCTCCAGCAATGTGAAAGGTAAGTTTTGATGAGTGAATTCTGGCTAGATGAAGGAAATGGTAGATGGATACTAAGCAAGAGGAGTTATAGATATATTAATAGATGTAGATATAGATATAGATATAGATATAAGCCTTGTGGAAATAAGAATGGATATGGCAATAGTAAAAGACAAGGAGGCAGTTGAACTTAACTAGAGTAAATGGAATTTACTGGGGAGGGGCAAAAAAATAAGTGTACCTAGGTATGATGAGTTAATTATAAAGAGCCTAGAAAGTCAAACAGAGATAATTGAACTTGAGATAGTAAGTAAAACCTTTTTAAATAGATGTATAAAGTAATTAAAAATTCTAAAAGAGGCACTTAAAATTTAGATGAAAGTAAAACAAACTATAACTCACCAAATGAATCAAATTTAAAAGGGTCTCAGAAACAGGAGTTATTCCTTTATTGCTGAAAAAATTAGACTTTATTTTTATTAAATTCTTGCAATGAAAAAAACACGTTCTGCATTTGCATGAGTTCTCTAAAGAAACAGAACCAATAGGATGTGTGTGTGTCTGTTTGTGTGCATGTGTGTGTACCTGCGGAGAGAGAGTTTGATTGATGGATTGATTTTAAGGAATTGGCTCACACAATTGTGGAGGCTGGCCAGTCCAAACTCTGCAGGAAAGGCCAACATACTAGAGGCCCAGGGAAGAGCTGATATTGCAGCTCGAGTCAGAAGGCCATCTGGAGGCAGAATTTCCTCTTCCTCAGAGACCTCAGCCTTGTTCTTTTAGGGCCTGCACTTGATTGGATGAGGCTTACACACATTATGGAGGGTAAGCTGCTTTCCTCGGTCTACTGATTTAAACATTAATCTCGTTGACAAAATACCTTCATAGTGACATCTAGACTGCTATTGGACCAAATATCTGGCTACTGTGGCCTAGCCAACTTGACACAAGACTAACTATCACAGTATTTAAGCAAAAAGAAGCCCTGTATCATCTCTAATTTGTTTTGTTTTTATTTTCTGCTGAGGAAGATTCACACAGAGCTCACATCTGTGCCAATCTTCCTCTATTTTTCAGTATGTGGGCCACCAGCACAGCATGGCTGCTAACAGAGCAGTGTAGGTCCATGGCTGGGAGCTGAACCTGGGCCACCAAAGTGGACGGCACCAAACTTAACCAGTAAGCCACCAGGGCTGGCCCTCTAACTTGGTTTTATATTTTCTTGTGAATACATTGTGTAAATGAAAGACTTTTCAATACCTTTTTGCATAAAGACATACTTAACATATCTTTTCACTCATTCATCAAATAGTTACTGAGCACCTATTTTATTAAAAGCATTGCTACACCTAGAAGGGGTTGGAAAAGGAGAGCAAAAATGAATAAAATATCCATCCTGTCCTTAAGAAGCTTCCAAGGTATTAGTGATAGAGAAATTTGAACAAGTTTTTCTTAATTGTCTTGAAATAATGTAAATGAAAAATTTTTATAACAGTTTTATAGAGATATAATTTTCATACCACATTCACCATTTTAACATTTACAATTCAGTAGTTTTTGGTAAATTCACAGATATGCAAGCATCACCACTACCTGATTTTAGAACATTTTCATTAACCCTAAAAACACCCTCCATATCCCTTATCCCTCACTCTCCAATCTCCCCTCTCACAAGCCTCTGGCAACTAACCATTAATCTACTTTCTGTCTCTATAGATTTGTCTATTCTGGATAGCTTA
This sequence comes from Equus caballus, assembly GCF_041296265.1. NCBI lineage: Eukaryota > Metazoa > Chordata > Mammalia > Perissodactyla > Equidae > Equus > Equus caballus. The sequence goes on from NC_091715.1 coordinate 83,989,093, forward strand.
CATAAATGGAATCATACAATATTGGTCTTCTGTGACGACCTTTTCTTACTTAGGATGTTTTCAAGGTTTATCCGTGTCATAGTATGTGTCAGAACTTCATTTACTTTTATTGCTGGTTAATATTTCCGTGTTTGGGTATACCACATTTTGTCAATCCATTTATTAGCTTATAAAGATGTGGATTTTTTTCCCCATTTTCACTGTTATAAATAATGCTGCTATGAACATTCATGTACAATTCCGTGTGTGTGTGTGGGCATGAATTTTCATTTCTCTTGGATATGCATGCTGGATCATATGATAAATCTATGCCTAACGTTATGAGGAACTGCCAAACTATCTTCCAAAGTTGCTACATCACTTTATAATTTCACCAGCAATGAACGAGACTTCTGGTTTCTCCACTTCCTAGATTTTTTATTGTCTTTTTGATTATAGCCATCCTAGCTGGAATAAAGGGATATCTCATCTTGATTTTGATTTGTCTTTTCCTAATGGCTAATAATATTCAGCATCTCTAGACTGAATACTGTGGAAATTTGTTTATATTGTATCATACTTCTTTAATTTCTTCCCTAAAGGCACTGCAAAAGGAATCTCTTGTAAAATGAAGTCAGTGCCAAATATAGTCAATAAACCAGCTCGAGTTGGTGTATATTGGGCATAGATTTCCTTCTCTGGTTTTCTGGACAGTATTCTTTCATCCTTCAAAGTGAACATCCAACGTCCCCCTTTTTCCTTCCCAGCATCACTGTTAACCTCTCTGCTTGATGTAGCTCTCTCCAAGCTCTCTGCCTCTCCCAGTGCAATTGTTCTCTAATCTAATGAGCCAACTCTTCATTTTAAGGAGATTCAGATTCAATAAAAGAAGAAAAAGACACAAAAAGGATTATAGAGGGGACAGAAAATTTGTTTTTCCTCTGTAAGGAGAGAGTTGACATAAAATGCTCTCTAGTTTCCTTCTACAAATGAATGGATAGGATCACTCAAAAATAAAGCCAGAATCCTATAAAGCCTAGTCCATTATCTCTCCCTCCTTTATTACTTTACTTTATAAACTCCTCCAGATAGTAAGCAAGGAGAAAAAGAAAATGCAAGAGGGGTGAGAGTGCCAAATTGATGTGCTGTTTAGGATAGTGTCTGGGTTCCTGGTGGAGGGCCAGAAAACTCAAGAGTTCCATTGAGAGATAAGGACAATGCTATATTAATATCACAATAAGTAATAATACAAATGATTTTTACGAAACTTCTTGAAACTAATCTTCTGATTTATTATTCATACCCTATTTCTTCCACCAGATGTATTCAATTTCCAGTGATTGAATACTTACTTCCTTTAGACAGAGAATTGGGTGGTAAACTAGAAATACAATAGGCATAATTGAAAAATCAAATAGAATTTTTCAGGATGAGCCATGCACAAAATAGTGATACATAACTTTCACCATTTCTACGAATTGTTATACTCTAACAGAGGAAGATTTCAAGTTGCTAGTCAAGGCTTCACATTTTGTTAATATATTCAGAACCTTTTAGAATACGTTATTTTGACAGAACCCACTGGACTTTGTTGACCCATAAATTATTATAAAGAGTCAGACAATAGGAATACAAACCCAGAAAGAGCCCTAGGCCAAGAAAATTTATAGTAGATTTGAAACCAGCTAGATTTTTTTCCATGGTTTCCTGTTACATAGCCAAATGGTTTGCTCCAAACTACCAAACAGATGGAAGCATGGATATGGGGGCAATTAAATACAGAAAATGTTCAAAATATATCACAATTACATAAACACCTGTGCTTAAGTTTGTTACATTGGGATACTATGAGCATACTAACTGGAAGTAAGATGTTTTGACGTCTCTCAACTGTAATGTGAAAGAGAGCTTAAACATTACAAATAGATCTTAATATTTAAAATTTGTGAAAGTTTTCTTCCATTATTAACAACAGTGAACTATCCAACATTATCAAAACCTCTTTTTTATAGACCCTATAGAATGAATCCTGGCAATAAATGAAGTACTGTGCCTTCAGTATAGGAAATTTTACATGTTAATAGAAGTTTATGCTTCCTTTTGGTTTATACAGAACAGGGTCCTTACTTCTAAGATGCATGTTTGAGGATGGGTGAAGGCAGCAAAGGAAAGAAATAATAATGAAAACGTAAAATCCAAGGTCTCATCTCAGGGAAGAATAACGATGCCCCCACATTTTTGCTAATCACTAACATTTACACAAGTCCTTTGGCTCTATAAACATTCAGAATTCCCAGACCTTATGTTGTGGACTTTGACTAAAAGCTTCATCTATAAGAAAAAAGCCCATTCAATTCTTAAAACAAAGTAACTATTACTATCTTCAAAAAGTAAATGAGCTTATCAATCTATTTAATGCCATTGTCTTACAGCTTTAGTAAGACACAATAGAGAACTGTCTCAATATATATTAATCATCATGGTGTTATAAAAGTATCTCAGAATCAATAGAGACACTTAAATGATTTCCATCAGTCCTCATTGTTTTAGATTGGAATTTTTGTTTTGCATGCTATTTGACCTTACTTATTTCAGTGGTTGCTTAAAATCAAACAAACAAATATCCAGATGTAATAAATCACTATGATTTTCATCATAAGCAGTAACAATAATGCTATTCATAATGTACTGAACAAAGAAAATAAAGGAAGGAAAGAAGGAAGAAAACTAAAACTAGACATGGTATTTGACTAGCGAGCTATTTTCCTAGATATTAAAACAATCCTTTAAAAAATTAAAATTAAGAAATTCAAATGAAAACCAGCGATCTGTTTAGTTTGTCATACTAATTATATATCCAGAAATGTTTCAATTTAAAATATAGATCTGGTGTTCATGTCAGGCTTTTTTCCCCCCAAATTCTAGTCTGTGTCTTCCCTTGTTTTCTCTGTCCTAACGACTTCTCGTGCTATCCAAATGTCAACACACTTTCACAGTTTCTGAGACTCTCTATGCCTATTTCCAAAAATGTCAACCTAACTTTCTTAGGCAGGATAATGATCCCCCAAAGATGTCCATGTTCTAGTCTCTGGAACGTGTGAATATGGTAACTTACAAAAAGGAGTTTACAGATGTGATGAAGCTTAGGATCCTGAAATGGGAGAATGTAATCACAAGTGTCTTTAAGGAGGTAGAGAAGAAAATGTGACAAGGAAGGCAGAGGAGAGAGAGGGAGAGAGTAAAAAGACGTGAATATGCTTCACGCTTGGCTTTGAAAGTAGAGAAAGGATCATGAGCCAAGGAATACAGGTTGCCTCTAAAAGCTGGAAAAATCAATAAAGCAGAATTTCCCTTTGAGCCTCTAGGAGTGCAGCCCTGCCACTACCTTGACTTTAGTTCAGTGAAAACCATTTCAGAATTCCATCTCAAGAACTGTGAAATAATAAATTTGTGTTGTTTTAAGCCGCTAAATTTATACAGTTTGTAACAGTAGCAGTATAAAACTGTAATATACAATAAGCAAAGTACTTTTGTACCAGACTAGCATAGATACTAATAAGACTTATGTTGCAGATATAGAGCAAAATAAACTGTTTTATGCCTTTGTGTTTTGCTTAGCTCCCCGTTTTCTTGGCCGGCACACATTAGATCAGTAAAGCTCTGTATATGTTGATATAATACAAATATATGAAGCTACATTGTTCCAAATGCGTTTCATGACATTATCGTGGCAAATGCAATAATTACCGTATTTGCATAAAGTTTACTTAAACAATGTAAAATCGACAAGTAAAATGTAAATATTGACTAGAATTTAGAGTGGAAACCATTATAGTTTAGCAAAGAGAAATAAGAATTACATTTTTTTTTAAAGATAGGCAACTGAGGTAACATCTGTTGCCAATCTTCTTTTTTTTTCTTCTTCTCCTTCTCCCCAAAGCCCCCGAGTACGCAGTTGTATATTCTAGTTGTAGGTCCTTCTGGTTGTGCTACGTAGGACGTCCCCTCAGCATGGCCTGGTGAGCCATGCCATGTCCGTGCCCAGGATCCAAACCAGCGGAACCCTTGGCCGCCAAAGCAGAGTGCACAAACTTAACCACTCGGCCACAGGAACTGCCTCAAGAATTATATTTTTTTTAAAAAAATATTAAATTTGGACATTTTGGAGGCACCAGTATGATATATAATAGGCCACAAAATGAGTTTGAAATAAAGCCCACTGCCTCCCACTCAGGACATGGCTCCTTAGTTAGGTTAAGGATATTGACAAGATTGGAAAAGTGATTTCTTTGGAGAGAGCTGTTGTCATGTGTTGAGTACCAACCCTCAAGCCTAGAGAGGAGGGCTTTTAGCTGTCTGTGTGGAGAACTGTGGAATGTGTTCATTGCAGTTAGGAGACAGAGAGAACTGGTCTCCCCTAAACCTAAGAAAGCTAAAATATCTGCACACTGGGTAATTTAAAACAAATTCGAAACACTTTCTAAGTCATAGACATTTTGACCAGAAACAAATTTTGGAATTAGTTCAATTCAGATCAAAGACTTAATTAAGCAGATGAAGAAATAGAGAACAGATGAGTTAAGATTTCCCCATGACCATACTATAAGGTAACGATGGCAAAGGCAGGCCGAGAATGCAGTTTTCCTGAAGAACCACTCCATGTGTTCTCCTGAGACGGTAGAATTATCTTTATTCGCTTTAAGTGAATTTATCAGATTATAGAATGTCGTCACACTGCAACCCTTTTCAGAGCTATTAACTTTTGACCAGTTGAAAATGAAGAAAAGGGAGGATTTTGCAATGGAATGTGCTTGCGATCCCAAAATACAATTTGTTTTATATTATTTTGTATAAAAAAATCTGGAAATATTTAGCCTTTAATCTCTGGAATTTTTCTTTTAATTAAAAAAAATCAGGGTTATTTATGATAAAAATATCCGATATGAACTAAAGCTTTTACAAAAAAAAAATGATAGTGAAAGAATTATAGTTCCTCTAAATATAATAAAGAATGGACTAACTTCAATTGTTAAGTGAATTTCTGAATTCTACAAAAAAGTAAAATTTGAGTTTCATTCCTCCTGACAATTGTAACTAATATATGCAGACATTTCAAAATGACATGTTAATATTTCTCTAGAGACAAGCATTTTTTAAAGACTGAATTAAGTTCTCAGGGTTTGAGTAGGGAAATTCCATTCCCAATGGGGGAAAACTCCAAAACAAAACACCATTTAGTTTAGGGTCAGTAACCAAATATACTATATTTGTTATGTGTTTTGAGATATAATTTACTTGTATTGTACCTATTGGTAATATTAATAGCAACCACACAAATAATGATAATAATTAATTTTTATTGATCAACTATTATGTCAGCTTCAAATTTCTTATACTACTGACTCATTGAATTAAATGTAATTTAATTTTGCAATTACAAAGAATAACAATCTAATATATATAAATAAAATCTCAATATTTTGTAGAGCCCTTCTCTTTCTACAATCTGGGAAAACATTTCCGTGAACATTTTTTTAAAATTTGTATGTATCGAATTTAATAACGTGAAAGGCTTTCATGGTTTTTCATGAAATATTTTAGGTCTAACATCTAATACCTAATGCACATAAAGAAATTTTAGTTTTGCTAATTTCACCAAAATAAAGTTTGAGAGTTATACCCTACTTTACTTTCTTTTCTCTAATTTTCAGGTCTGTAAAGAAATGCTCAATGTACTGGAAGACTTGTAATTATCCTTCAAGTTATCTTGTTTTTTGGCTTTTCAGAAATTACTCCAAATTATTGCCTATCTAAGAGACTCCAACACCGTAAATTGCATGGTATTTACCATAGATTTAAGAGAAATGAAGGGCTACAACACTCCTAACAAACTTTAAATCTGTGGTTCCAGAAAGCCTTTCATTTCATAAAATTCTTTTACTCCATAGATTTCTCAAACAATATATATAATATATATTATAATATATATTCATATTTAGAATAAATTTAATAACACCACAGGCTAAAATATAAATGAATAATGAGTACATGAATTTATTATTAGAGAGGAAAACAAATACAGGCAGACTTTGGAGATATTGTGAGTTCAGTTTCAGACCACCACAATAAAGCAAATATCACAATAAAAGAAATCACACACATTTTTTGGTTTCTCAGTTCACATAAAATTTATGTTTATACCATACTGCAGTCTATTAACTGTGCAATAGCATTTTGTCTAAAAAAAAATGTAGATACCCTAATTAAAAAATATTTTATGCTAAAAATTGCTAGCCATCATCTGAGGATTCAGAAAGTCATAATTTTTTTGCAGGTGGAGGATCTTGCCTAATATTGATGCCTGCTGACTGATCAAGGTGGTGGTTACTGAAAGTTGGGGTGGCTGTGGCAATTTCTTATAATAAGACAACAATGACGTTTGCCACATCAATTGACTCTTCCTTTCACAAATGATGTCTTTGTACCATGTGATGCTGTTTGATAGCATTTTACCCGCAGCAGAATTTCTTTCGAAATTGGAGTCAATCCTCTCGAACCCTGCTGCTGCTTCATCAACTACGTTTATGTGATATTGTAAATCCTTTGTTGCCATTTCAGCAATCTTCACAGCATCTTCACCAGGAGTAGATTCCATCTCAAGAAATCAATTTCTTTGCTCATCCATAAGAAGCAATTCCTCATCCGTTAACCTTTTACCATGAGATTGTAGCAATTCAGTCACATCTTCAGGCTCCACTTTTAATTCTAGTTCTCTTAACTATTTCCACCACATCCGCAGTTACTTCCTCCACTGAAATCTTGAACCCCTCAGAGTCATCCACGAGGGTGTGAATCAACTTCTTTCAAACTCCTGTTAATGTTGCTATTTTGACTTCTTCTCAATCACAAATGTTCTTAAAGGAATCTAAAATAGTGAATCCTTTTCAGAAGGTTTTCGATTTATTTTGCCCAGATTCAACAGAGGAATCACTATCTGTGGCAACTATAGCCTCACAAAATATATTTGTTATTTATAAGATTTGAAAGTCAAATTTACTCCCTGACCCATGGGCTGCAGAATTAATGTTGTGTTAGGAGGCATGAAAATAACATTAATCTCATTGCACATCTCCATTAGATCTCTTGGGTGACAAAGGGCATTGTCAATGAGCAGTGATATTTTAAAGAAATCTTTTTTTCTGAGCAGTATGTCTCAACAGTGGGCTTAAAATATTCAGTGGACCATATTGTAAACAGGTGTGCTGTCATCCAGGCTTTCTTGTTCCATTTATAGAGTACATGCAGAGTAGATTTAATATAATTATTTAGGTCCCTAGGATATGTGGAAAAGTAAATGAGCATTGGCTTCAGCTTAGAGTCACCAGCTGCATTAGCCCCTAACAAGAGAGTCAGCTTGTCCCCTGAAGCTTTGAAGCTGAGCATTGACTTCTCCTCTCTAGCTTTGAAAGCCCTAGATGGCATCTTCCAACATAAGGTTGCTTCATCTGCATTGAAAATCAGTTGCTTATTGCAGCCACCTCATTAATTATCTTAGCTGGATCTTTTGGATAACTTGCTGCAGCTTTTCCATCACTTCTTGCTGCTTCACCTCGCACTTTTATGTTATGGAAATAGCTTCTTACCTTACATCTTATGAACTAACCTCTGGCTAGCTTCAAACGTTTCTTTCTGCAGTTTCCTCACCTCTCTGAACCTTCACAGAATTGAAGAGATTTAAGGCCTTGCTCTGGATTAGGCTTTGGCTTAAGGCAATGTTGTGGCTGATTTGATCTATTCAGACCACTAAAATTTTCTGTATGTCACCAAGAAGTCTGTCTTACTTTCTTATCATTTTTTGTTCACTGGAGTAGCACTTTGAATTTCCTTCAATAACTTTCCCTTTGCATTCACAACTTTGCTAATTGAGACAAGAAGCATAGCTTTCAGCCTATCTTGGTTTTCGACATGTCTTCCTCACTAAGTTTAATTTCTTTCTTTTGATTTAAAGTGAGAGATGTGCAACTCTTCCATTCACTTGAACACTTGGAGGCCATTTTAGGGTTATTAGTTGGCCTAATTTCAATATTGTTGTGTCTCAGGGAATAGGGAGGTCTGAAGAGAGGGAGAGAGATGCGGGAACAGCCAGAAGGTGAAGTCAGAACATACACAACATTTATTGATGAATTTCAACTTCATATATGGGTGGGGTTCATGGTGCCCCAAAACAATTACAATAGTAACATCAAAGATCACTGATCACAGATCTCCATAACAAATGTAATAATAATGAAAGATTTGAAATATTGGGAGAATTACCAAAATGTGACACAGAGACAGGAAGTGAATAAATGCTGTTGGAAAAATGGCGCCAATAGACTTGCTCAACACAAGGTTGCCACAAACCTTCAATTGTGAAAAACACAAGATCTGTGAAGTTCAATAAAATGAGATATGCCTGTATTTTAAGCACTTTACATTTATGTTCCCTTAACTGAAAATTTGACTTGAGCACAAGGCAATTTTGCATAATATTTACATAAAAATTAACTTGACAGTTTTACCATATCTCTACCTATAATCTTTCTTAATTAATACTTTTAAGTTGGTGACTTTACATTCAAAATGACTCTCAAATTAATAAGTTAGATAACGGGCCTGACACTTATTTCCAAAGGCTAGGTAAATATATTCATATAATTATATCAAGTATCCTTTTAAATATAAAATAGCTTAAAAATGAATCATTAGGATATCCCAGTACTCTTATGAAATTTTGTATCTAAACATTTCAGATAAATGTAGCACAAATTCAAAGTGACCCTTTTCTGAAAGAGTCATGACCAAATGAATGCATAGCATTTTGAGAAAGTTTTCCCAGACCTCAGCAACTATTGTAAGAATAAGAAGCATTTGCTTACTTCATCTATGTATTTAGGTTCTTTGTGAACACAAATCTTCATTTCTCTGGGATAAATAACTCGGGAATGTGATTGCTGGGTAGCATGGTGTTTTGGACTGAATGTTTATGTTCCTCCCAAAATTATATGTTGAAGCCTTAATCCCCAAAGTGATGGTATTTGGAGATGGGTCCTTTGGGAGGCGATTAGGGTTAGATGAGGTCATGAGGGCAGAGCTAGGGTCTGATGAGATTAGTGCCCTAGAAGAAGAGACGCCAGAGAACTTGATTGCCCTCTCTTATTCTCTCTCTCTGCCATGTGAGGGAACAGCAAGAAGGTTGCCATTTTCAAATCAGAAGGAGAAAGCTTAACACAACCTGTCAATGCTGGCACCCTCATCTAGGACTTCCAGCTTCCAGAACTATTAGAAAATTAATTTCTGTTGTTTAAGCATCATCTATAGTATTTTGTTATGGCAGCCCAAGCGAACTGAGACATACAGTAAGTATATGTTTCTTTGTTTGCTTTTTTTTTTTTAACAAACTACTAAACTGTTTTCCTGAGTAGCTGTAACATTTTACGTTCCCACTAGCAATGTATTTGAGATCCAGACTTTCTGCATCTTCACCATCATTTAGTATTGTCATCATTTTATTTTAGCCATTCCAATAGGTGTGTAGAGATGTAATATCACGATCAAAATTTGAATCTTCCTGATGGCTAGTGATGTTGAACATGTTTTCATGTGCATATTTGTTATCCATAAATCCTCTTCAGTGAAATATCTCTTCATATCTTTTGTCTATTTTGTAATTAAATTGTGTATATGTGTGTGTTTGTTTTTTGTTTTACATTTGAGTTTTGAAGATTGTTTTAATGTTTTAGATATGAGTCCTTTATCAGATAGGTGGTTTGGAAGATTTTATCCCAATACATACCTTGCCTTTTTAACCTTTTAAAAGTATTCACAGTGCAAAAGTTTTTACATTTGATGAATTCTAGTTTATTTATGTTTTCATTTCATGGATTGTGTCATGGCATCATATCTGAGAACTATTCACCAAGCACCAGGTCTGGATAATTCTCACTTTCGTTTTCTTCTAAGTATTTCATAGTTTTCCCTTTCACATTTAAATCTATGGTCTATGTTGAGGTAATATTTTGAATAAGGTGTGAGGTTTAGGTTGATCTCTGTTTTTTACTTTGCCTATGGATGTCCAGTTGCTCCAGTGCCATTTGTTGAAAAAGCTGTCTTTCCTCCATTAAATTGCTTTTGTATCATTGTCAAAAATGAATTGGCATATTTACATGTGTCTCTTTCTTCGTTCTGTGTTCTGTTCCTTGTTATGTGTCTGTCCCTCTGCCAATATCACATAGACTTGTTTACTGTATTTGTATAGGTCTTGAAACCAGGTGGAACGATTACTTCTACTTTACTCTTTTTTTAACATTGTTTTAGCTATTTTAGTTCTTTTGTATTACATATCAATTTTAGAATAATCTATGTCTACAAAATAATCTGTTGGGATAGGAATTGTGTTAAATCTTTATAATAGGTAAGAAGTGTCGTCTTTACTATGTTGAATCCTTCACTGTATGGACATGGCATGGATATTCATTTGTTTAGATCTTCTTTGATTCCTTTCATCAATGTTTTGCAATTTTTAGCATATAAATTCTGTGCACGTTTTGTTAGATCTACACCTACGTATTTCAAATTATAAATGGCATTCTGTCATAAATGGTATTCTATTTTAAAATTGGTGTTCACATGTTAATTGTACAATTGGTTTTTATATGCTAATCTTGTATCCTACAACCTTGTCAAATAAGTTATAAATTCTAGGGGTTTTTTGGTAGATAATTTGGGATTTTCTATGTACATGTCATCTGCAAATAGGGAAATTTTTATTTCTTCCTTTTAAAACTGCGTGTCTTTTATTTTTATTTCTTACCTTATTGCACTGGCTAGAATTTCTAGCACTGTGTTGAATAATAGTGAGAGTAAACATATTTATCTTGCTCCAGATCATAGAGTTAAAATATTTAGTCTTTCACCTTTAAGTATAAAATATGGGTTTTTTGTGGGTATTCTTTAACAAGTTGAGGAAATTTCCTTCTATTCTTAGTTTACTGCAAATTTTTATCCTGAATGGAAGTTGAATTTTATCAAATATTTTCTGCATCAATTGAAATGATCATGTGATTTTTCTTCCTTTTCTTGTTAATACAGTGCATTACACTGATTGATTTCACTTGGTCAAGGTGGATATACTTTTTAAATATTGCTGAATTCTATTTGATAATATTTTGTTAAGGATATTTGCATCTAAAATATATGAGGGATATTGGTCTATGCTTTTGTTTGTATCTTCATGTGGTTTGGTATCAGGGTAATACTGGCTTCATAAAATCGATTGATGTGTTCCCTCCTTTTCTACTTCATGAAAATGAGGGTGTGGATTCTTCTTTAAATGGTTGGTATAATTCTCCAGTGAAACTATTTAGGCCTAGAGAGTTCATTGTGGGAAAGATTTTAAGTACAGATTCAGTTTCCTTAATAATGATAAGGCTATTCAAATCATCCTTTTTACACTGAGTTGTGGTAGTTTGTGCTTTTCAAGGAATTGATCCATTTTATCTAAATTGTCAAATTTACGTGTGCAGTGATTTGTATTATACCTTAATTATCCTTTCGATGTCTGCATGGTATGCAGTGATGTCCCCTTTTTCATTCTTGATACTGGTAATTTGTGTCTTTTCTTTTTTTTCTTTTTCCTGCTTGAATTTGTCAAATTTATTTACTTTTCAAAGAACCAACTCTGTTTCATTGATTTTCCCTGTTGCTTTTCTGTTATAAATTTCATTGATTTATGCTCTTATCTTTATGATTTCCTTATCTCTGTTTGCTTTGGATTTATTTTTCTCATCCTTTCTAGTTTCTTGTTGTTGAGTTCATATTACTAATTTAAGATGTTTCATCTTTTCTTAATGTTAGAATTGTGTGCTATAAATTTCCATGGCGGCACTGCTTTAGCAATGTCCCATAAGTGTTTTTATTTTGTATTTCAGTTTTATTGACTTATATGTATATTTTATTTCTCTTGATTTTTCCTTCTTGACCCATGGGTTATCATAGGTGCATTGTTTAGTTTCTGAATATTTGAAAAATTTCCTGTTGTCTTTTTATTACTGATTCCTAGTTTGAGTCCATTGTGGTTAGAAAACACACTCTATGTGATTTCAATTGTTTTAAATTTGTTGAAGTTTGTTTCATGTCCCAGGCAATCTATCTTGGTATATATTTTATGGGCCCTTGAAACATCTGGTATGTGAGTACTGGCAATGAATGTATATTCTGCTGTTGTTCCTTGGAGTGTTCTTTAATGTATTTAGATAATGATGACTGATGGCGTTGTTGAGTTCTTCTACATCCTTGCTGATCTTCTGTATAGTTATTCTATCAATTGTTGAGAGTGGAGTAGTTGATGTCTCTAATTCTGTGAATTTTCCTTTTCTTCTTTCAGTCCTATCAATTTTTGCTTCTCAAATCTTTTAACTTTGGTATTTTATTAATATATAATTATTATCGCTGTATATTCCTGGTAGATTATCCATTTTTATTACAATATACTGTCTCTGTCCCTAGTAATTTTCTTTGCTCTGAATTCCAATTTATGCAATACTAATACAGTTTTTCTGTTTTGATTTGATTAATGTTTGCATGGTATATGTTTTTCCACTCTTTAACTTTTAACATATTTACTTAATGATATTTGAAGTTAGTTTCTTGTAGTCATTATTTAGTTAGTTCATGTTTTTTTAAATGTACTTTATCAATCTCTGTCTTCTAATGATGTATTTAAATTATTTACATTTAATGTAATGGTTCATAATGTAGGACTTAATGTTGCCTTTTTTTCTCTTTGCTTTTGTTCATTTTCACATTTTCATTTTTCTCCTTTCATGTGGGTTACTTGAACATTTTTTAGAATCCCATTTTGATGTATCTATGGAATTTTTGTGTGCATATCTCTGTATTGTGTTGTTTAGTGGTTGTTCTAGATATTACATTTATCGTAGTCTACTGGTGTTGGCATTTCTCCAGTTTGAGTGAAATGTAGAATGCATACTTCCTTTTCTGTTGCTTTATCCATTTCCATTTATAATATAATTGCCTTGACTATTTCCATTACATACATTTAGAACTAAATAAGATAGTTATAATTTTTGATTCAGCTATCAGATATAATTTAGAAAATTCAAGAGGAAAAGCAAAACCTATTATATTTCTACATATACTTTGATACCATGTTTTTTATTCCTTCCTGATATTCCAAGTTTCCTTCTTGTTTCATTTCCTTTCTGTTTACAGAAATTAATTTTGTCATTCTTTTTGGGTAGGTCTGTGGTGTCAAAACTTTCTTGGATTCCTTCATTTGAGAATGTCTTGAGATAATTTTGCTAGGTGTAGAATTCTGGGTTGACAGTTATTTTATTTCTGTATTTCAAAAATACTGTGCCATTGCCTTCTGGTCTTCATGGTTTCAAATGATAAATCCACTGTCATTCAAATTGTTCTCCTACATGTAATGAACTATTACTTCCTAGCTAATTTCAATATATTTTTTGTCTTCAATTTTCAGGAGTTTCAGTATAAACTGCTGATGATATGAATTTCTTTAAGTTTATCCTGTTTCTTGTTTGCTTAGTTTCTTGAATTTTTTTGTAAATTTAAAATACTTTCAGTCATTATGTCTTTAATACTTTTTTTCAGTTCTACCCTCTTTCCTCTCTCCAAGAGTGTGATTTTAAATGGAGAAAAGAACAAATGACAATGGCATACTGCCTTCAATATTTAGAGATTGAGAAGTTGATGAACAACTAATAAAGGACACTGAAAATAAGCATGAGTTTTGAGAGTTAATAGAATGTGTATCCTGAAAGCCAAATATATAAGGTATTCTCAAGAGTAGAAAGTGATCAACTGTGTCAAATACAGCTAATAGATCAGAATTGGCAAACAAATTACTTTTGTAAAGTAATTACTTTTATAAAGCTGTATTTATGTATTTTATAAACATCTGTTAAACTACCTATTCATTTTCCTAGTTTAACTTTTAGTTATAATCTAAATCTTGTCATTAACTCAACAACCTTATTAAATACTGTAGTTCAAGCTGAGTCATGTCATTACAATAGGAAACAGAGACTTGGTCTCTAACTTCATGGATATTCAGTTTAGTGAGAGGGCTACACATTAATCAAATAAACTTATACATAGCTATAAAATTCTATGTGTGACAAGGCCTTGGCAAACAAGATAGACATGCGTCTTTTTAGGAAGACATGTCACTGCATAATTTAATGCAATCATGGATGTCAGAGAAAGCTTTCCTATGAAACAATGTTTTACTTGAGAGCTAAGAATGAGTAAAAACTAATTGGGTTAAGGAAAGAGAGAGGGGGGAGGTGTTCCAGGCAGAGAGATCAGTGAGCATACAGTTCCCCTTTGGTGTGTGGAGCTTGGCACTTTTAAAGATTGAAAGATGTCTTGAACAGCTAGAACCCAGAAAGTCATGCAGAGTGGAATGAAGTGAGGTTGGAGTGGTAGGTAGGGGTAAAAACCTTTTAGAATTTGTATCTCACTGTATAGATATTTCTGTATATCATGTATTTAAGAAATATTTATTAAATCCTTATTGTATGCCAGGGGCTGTGCCAAACTCTGAGTATTAATACATTGGTGAACAAAACCAGACATGGTCAATGACCACATAATCACAAAGTTATTTATACTGTCTGAACAAATCTTCCTACTCCAAATCAAATAAAATGCATTCTATATTATTTTGGGGATGTGGAAAAATATGAGCTTTATTGCCGGTCAGTCATAGATTTCAATTTCAGCTTCATAACCTACTAAATTTGCAAACTTGGGCAAGTGACCTACACTCTTATTCTCAGTTTTCTCATTGACATACTCTAGGTTCCCATTCCTCTGAATTTATATTCTTCTTCTAGAACATAGCTCATTCAACATTATGACATGTAATGTCTATTAAATATTAGTAAAATATCAAAAAGGCAAGACCTGAATGAATGAGGATAGAAATCAAACATTATATTTATTCATTTTTTCTCTTATGACTTCTAGCTTTGTATCACATTTCACATTTATTTTACTCTGTATTAAAAATTCTTCTAGTTTTATTTCATTTTCACATTCACGTATTACTCCATGTGAGATTTATCGTTTTCTAAGCTGAGGTGAGAATAAAAATTGATTTTTTTTCAGAAAGCTATCTTTTTTTTCCAATACCATGTTATTGAGGAATTCATCATATCCACACTGACCTAACATCCAAACTTTCTCTTTTTTTTTGCTCAAGGGAGATTTTCACTGAACTAACATCAGTACCAATCTTCCTTTATTTTGTATGTGGGATGCTGTGACAGCATGGCTTGATGAGTGGTGTGTAGGTCTGCACCCAGGATCCAAACTGGCAAACCCTGGGCTGCCAAAGCAGAGTGCATTAACTTAACCACTATGCCACTTGGCTGGCCCCCAAACTTTGTTAATGTACCAAATTATTGGATGTAATGAATTATATTCCTGACATTTCTATTACAATCCAATGATTCTATTATTGTGCTACTAACCACAGTATTTTTTAAAGTAATTTAACTTAAAATATATTTTGATATTAGGCAAAATGCATTACTCTTTATTTCTTTTTTCCATGCAGATTTTATTTCAGTTAATAGCACTGAGTTTCAATGGGAATTTTTCTATTTCTCCTTTTGTTTTGGTTCATTGTTCTTTATATTTGTTGAGGTGATATTATTAGGTTCATACAAAATTAGAATTACCATGTATTAGAGATGAGTAGAAACTACTATCTACATCTGCATCTGGAAATGTATTTATACCTCCAGATATCTACATCTCCAATGATTTTTACATTAAAGGCGACTTTATCTCTATATTTTCTGATACGTTAACTAATTAAGCTAACTTTCTCTTGATTTGTTTTTACATATTTTATCTTTTTCTATCATGCCATTTTCAACCTCTTTGTATTATTTTCACTTTTTTGTTTTTTATTAAGCTGAGCATTTATAAAAATTGCACAAATTATAACTACATAGTCTGTGATAGTCAACGTATTTTACTGGCACCCAGAAGAAGTAGCAACATTATCAGCTTCCTAGAATCCTCTGACTTGCCCTCTGTCACATAATATCCCCCAAGGATACCTGTTCTTTTCATACAGTATCTAAAGACTTTTTTTGTGGCATAAATTAGAAACAGAACAGAACAGAAATCATTAATGTAGAGCTTGGTGGTCACCCATCAAAAGAAGAATATGCATTTTTCTCAAGTGCAGCTGGAACACTCACCCAGATAGACCACATTGTAGGATGTAAAGCTAACTGCAACAAATTTAAAACACCAGGAATCATGTAAAGACAGTACTTCAAGGAATATTGATAGTATCAAGTGTACATGTTTGAAAAAAATCCAAAATCAATAACAATTCTCGAGAAATAAGATCAAATTAAACTTAAGTAAGCAGGAAGAAGGAATAATAAACAATGAGGAAAATCAGTGAAATTAAAAACAGAAAAACAATAGAGAAAGTGAAACAAAAAACCTCTTTTTGCAAAGATCAATAAAGTTGATAAGCCTCTCTGCAGGCTAATCAGACAAAACGAGAGAAGACACAGATCATCAATATCAAGAGTGAAGAAGAGGTCATTGCTACTGAACCCACAGACATTAAAAAGATAAACATGGACCAGCCTGGTGGCGCAGCAGTTAAGTGAGCATGTTCTGCTTTGGTGGCCAAGGGTTGGCCAGTTCGGATTGCGGGTGCAGACATGGCACTGCTTGGCAAACCATCCCAGGTAGGCATCCCACATATAAAGTAGAGGAAAATGGGCATGCTTGTTAGCTCAGGGCCAGTCTTCCTCAGCAAAAAGAGGAAGATTGGTAGCAGTTAGCTCAGGGCTAATCTTCCAAAAAAAAGATAAACAGGAAATACTACAGCAAGTCTATGCCCACGAATTCAATAACTTAGATAAAATTGACCCACTCCTTAAAAGACACAAAATACCAAAAGTCATTCAAGGAGAAAGAAATAAGTTTAATAGCCCTATATATATCAAGAAATTGAACTATTAGTTAAAACTTTCCACAAAAGAAAATACCAGGTCTAGATATTTTTACTGGTAAATTCTACCAAACATTTCAGGAAGACAATACCAATCCTGTATAATCTCTTCCAAAAAGAAGAAGGAACTTTTCTGCACTCATTTTATGACCCCAGCATTTTGCAAATACCAAAACAACTACACAGCACAAAAAAGAAAACTATAGACAAATATCTCTCATGAACATTCATGGAAAAGCATTTAAAAACGTTAGCAAAGCAATTAGAGGAAGGATAACAGAACACAACCAAGTGAGGTTAATCAGAGGAGTGCAGGTCTGGTTCCACATTCATAAAATCCATGTAGTTCATTATATTAACAGGTTAAATAAGAAAAGTCATATGATCATATCAATATATGCAGTAAAAGAATTTAACAATATTCAACATCTATTCATAATAAAAACTCCAAGATTTTTGAGAGTTTTGAGACATTCTTTTACCTAATAAAGCAGATATATGAAAACTGATGGAAAACATCATACTTAATGGTGGTAGAATGAACAAAATAAATAACATAATATCACATTATAGCCCAAAGTATAAAATAAATAACCATACATTCATACTGATATACAAAAATGAATGTATAAATAAACGTGGGAGAATAGATAAATCTATGTAGAAGAATTACAAATAATTTATTTAGAGACTTTGCCCTTATGGAGGTAGAGTATAACTCTCCACTCTCTAAGTGTGATCTTACTTTGTGACTTCCTTCCAAAGAATATTCTTTTGGAAGAAAGAAAAAAGAGTAATTTTATGGTGAAGAAACCTGGCAAACACAGACTCAACCAGGTGACCAAATTAACATGAAAACTAGTAAGTCAAGTAGATAAGGTATACTCTTGACATAATGTGATGAGACAGACATTTATCTCTGTGATCTTCCTCAGTCTAATAATGAGAAAAACATCAAACAAATCCTAATTGAGGAACATTCTACACAACTAACTAACGAGAGCTCCTCAAAACTGTCAAGGTAATCAAAAACAAGGAAAATGTGAGAAACTGTCACAGCTCAGTGAAGTGTAAGGAGACGTGACTATTAAATGTATCATGTTTGGGATTCTGAGGCAGGGAAAGGGCATTGGGTAAAAACTAAGGAAATCTGAATAAATTATGGACTTTCCATAATAATTATATATCAATATTGGTTCATTAATTTTAACAAATATACTAATATAAGATATAATATATATTATATATAATATATATAACTAATATAATGTTAATTATAGGGAAACGGGTGCAGAGTACATAGGAATCTTACATTTTTTAAAAATCTAAAACTACTCTAAAATAGCACATTTATAATATAAGATATAATATATATTATATATAATATATATAACTAATATAATGTTAATTATAGGGAAACGGGTGCAGAGTACATAGGAATCTTACATTTTTTAAAAATCTAAAACTACTCTAAAATAGCACATTTATAAAAAATATTGGTTATGTGTTATACAAATTTATCATTTACTAGGGAAACCAAAGTAACAGAACTCCAAACAAGTTTAGTTTTATCAAAGTCAGCAGCGTTAATAGATAAGCGACGCTGCACTCCGTTCTGAGCCTTCTTTTTTGTACCCTTACAATATTTCAGTTTGCTAGTTCTGGATGCTGTTTCAAATAATTGTTTTAGGAGTATCTAAACATTAACTTGAGTAGTGCAGGCTTTTGTTAGGGCAAAGAGAATTGGTGGGAGTGATGGTTAATGACGTTGAACATAGTTTGACGTGCTTATATACCATCTGTAGACCCACTTAGGAGAAATGTATATTCAGATGTTTGGGCAATTTTCTGATAGGATTATTTTGTTTTATGTTGAGTTTTCAGAGCACTTTATCCACTCTGAATACTAGTTGTTTGTTGGATATGTGGTTTGCAAATATTTTCTCCTAGTCTGTAGCTTTTTTCTTCCTCTTCACATGGACTTTTAAAGAGTGCAAAATTTAGTTTTAAATTTTACAATGTCCAATGTATCAATTTTTCCATTTACGAGTTGTAATTTTGGTGGAAAATATAAGAACCCTTTGACTAGCCATGGGTCCCAAAGATATTTTACTGTTCTTTAATAAAATTTTTACAGTTAATGTTTTAAATTTAGTTTCAAATCTATTTTGAATGGATTTTTGTCTAAGGGTTGAGGTTCATATTTTTTTCTATGGATGCTCGATTGCTCCAGCACTATTTGTTGAAAAAGCTATTCTTCCTCCATTGAGCTGCTTTTGTACATTTGTCAAAAATCAGTTGAGCATAATAGCGTGCCTCTATTTCTGAGTTCTCTCTTCTGTTCCACTGATCTATGTGTCTAGTCCCTCCACTAATACCATATTTTTCGATTAGTGTAGCTATATAGTCAGCCATCATATTGGTAGAATGTTTCCTCCCATTTTGCTTTTCTTTACCAAGATTATTTTAGCTGTTTTAGGACCTGTACCATTCAATCTATGTTTTAAATGAAAAATATTTCATAACAAAAAATTCTCTCTTTAAAGTTTATAATTCAGTGCTTTTTTTCTTTTTAGCCTATTCACATGGCTTTTCAACTATCACAAAGATCTAATTCTAGAATATTTTCATCATTCCAAAATTTAACCCTATGCAGATTAGCAATCATTCCACATTACCCTGTCTTTACAAATCCTGGAAAACATTAATCTACTTTCTGTAGATCTATAAATATGTCTATTCTAGAACTGTCATATAAATGGAATCATCGAATAAGTGATATTTTGTGTCTGGCTTCCTTGCATAATGCTTTCAAGATTCATTCATTTTGTAGCATGTATCAGTATTTCATTCCTTTTTATTGCCAAATGATATCCCATTGGATATACCACATTTTATTTATTCACTCATCGGTTGATGTAATTTTGGATTGTTTCTACTTTTCAACTATCATGGATAATACTGCTACAAATATGCACATGCATTTTTTGTGTGGGCATATGTTTTAACTTGTCTTGGATATATACCTAGTAGTGAAATTACTGCGTTATATGGTAACCCTATGTTGAACTTTTTGAGGACCTGCCAAACTGTTTTCTGAAGCAGATGCAACATTGTCTTTTCTACCAGCAATGTTTAAGGGTTCCAATTTCTCCACGTGCTTTTTTAATTTTATTTTACCCATCCTACAGTACATAAAGTGGTATGCCATTGTGATTTTGATTTGATTTTCCTTCATGACTAATCATATTGAGATCTTTTCCTGTGGTTTTTGGTCATTTGTTAACTTAAGAGAGATGTGGATTCATATCCTTTGTCCATTTTTTAATTGACATTTTTCTTTGTATAGTTGAGTTGTAAGCATTCTTTTTATATTCTGGATATTATTTCTTTATGAGATAGTGATATGCAAATATTTAGTCCATTTTGTGGAGTCTCTTTTTAAAATACAAGGATTTGTAATTATAATAAAGATTACTTTATCTACGTTTTCTTTTGTTACTGTGCTTTTGGTGTCTTATCTAAGAAATAATAGTCAAACCCAAGGTGGTGAACAAGTACACTTATTTTTTTTCTCCTAAGAGTTTTATATGTTTAGTCCTTACTTTTAGGATTTTGATCCATTTTGAGATAATATTTGTAAATTGTGTGATTAAGAGGGTCCAACTTTATTCATTTGCATGTGCATGTCTAGTTGTCCCTGTAAATTTTGTAGAGAATACTATTCTTTCTGTAGTGAATTGTATTGGAAACTTTGTCAAACAATGATTTACTGTAATTGTTTATTTCTGGACTCTCAGTTCAGTTCCATTGACCTATGTGCCAATCCTTCTGTCAGTATCACACGATGGTGATTATTAGAGCTTGGTAACACAATTCTAAATCAGGATGTATGAATCTTCAAACTATGTCATTCTTTTTCAAGATCATTTTGCTATTCAGACTCCCTTGCATTTCCGTATAAATTTTTGCAATGAGGGGGAGCTGAGATTTTTATAGTAGTTCTGTTGAATAAGTAGAATAATTTTGGGATTATTGCCATTTTAACAAATTTTAAGTCTTAAAATCCATGAACATGGGATGTGCTTTCATTTATTTAGGTATTTTAAATTTATTTCAAGGATAATTTGCAGTTTTCACTGTATAAGACTTACACCTCACTTGTTAAATTTACTCTTATTTTAATTTGATGCTATTTTAATTGAATTGTATTCTTAATTTAATTTTGATTTTTCATTGCTAGTGTATAGAAATACCGCTGATTTTTGTATATTAATCATTTATTCTAGCACACTGCTGAACATGATTGTTAGCTGTAACAGATTTTTGGTGGATTCCTTAGGATTTTCTGTATACAAGGTCAAGTCATCTGCAAGCAGACAGAGTTTTGCTTTTTCTCTTCCAATCTGGAAGATTTTATTTCACTTTTAAACCTAATTGCCCTGGCTAGAAATGCCATACAATGTGGAATAGAAGTGTTGCGAGTGGACTTCCATGTCTTATTTTTTATCTTAGGGCACAGGCTTTCAGTCTTTGAACATTTATTATGATGTTAGTTATGAGTTTTTTATGTACGCCCTTTTTCAGATTGGGGAAGTCCCCTTTTATTCTTGCTTTGTTGAATGTATCATGAAAGAGTGTTGGATAATATCAAAGGCATTTTATATATCTGTTGAGATGACTATACATATTTTGTCCCTTTCTACTAGTATGGTATGACATTGATTTTTGTATGTTGAGCAAATGTTACATCCCTGGAATAAATCCCATTTGGTCATAGTGTGTAATCCTTTATGTATGCTGCTGGCTTCAGTTCATTAACATCTTGCTGAGGTTGTTCGCATCTATATTCATACAGGATATTGGTCTGTAGTTTTATTGTAATGTCTTTGTTTGGCTTTTGTATTCATGTAAAACTGGTCTTATATAGTTAAGAAGCATGCCTTTCGCTTCTAATTTTTGGAAGAATTTTTTTTATTAAGATTGGCACTTGAGCTAACATCTGTTGCCAATCTTCTTTTTCTTCTTCTTCTTCTCCCCAAAGCCCCCTAGTATATAGTTGTATATTCTAGTTGTAGGTCCTTCTGGTTGTGCTATGTGGGATGCCACCTCAGCATGGCCGGATGAGAAGTGCCATGTCCAGGCCCAGGATCCAAACTTGTGAAACCCTGGGCTGCTGAAGCAGAGCACACAAACTTAACCACTCAGCCATGGCGCCAGCCCCTGGAAGAATTTTTGAAGTTTTGATAGTAATTTTTTTAAATTTTTAGTAGAATTCTTGAATAAAGGCTTCTTAGCCTGTACTTATTTTTATGGATGTAATTGATTATTAGTTTTATCTCCTTACATTATATAGGTCGATCCACATTTTTATTTATCCTTTACTCTATGTAGGTAGTTACTATCTTTCTTGTATTTTGTTCATTTCATCAAGGTTAGCTAATTTGTTAACAAATAATTGTTCATAATATTTACTTATAATTATTGTTATTCCTATAATGTCAGTAGTAATGTCCCCTGTTTTATTCTTAATTTTATTAATTTGAGTATTCTCTCTTTTGTCTTGAGTATTCTCCTCTTTTCTAATGTAGATAAAGTTTTGTCAATTCTCTTGATCTTCTCAAGGAAGTAATTTGACAATCGTCTGTCTATGCTATATTTTATTTCCACTCTAACCTTTATTTACATCTTCTGCTTTCTTTGCATTTAGTTTCCTCTACTTTTCTAGTTTCTTAAAATGCAAGTTTGGGTTATTGATTTTGAATCTTTGTTCTTTTTAAATGTAGGTGGTTGCATCTATAAATTTCCCTATAGCTCTGATTTTGCTGCATCACATAAATTTTCATATAGTGTATTTTTGTATTCATTTGTCTCAAATTATATTCTAATTTCCTTGTGATTTACTCTTTGACCAGCTACTAATTTATAATTGTGTTAATTTCCACATTTTTTTAAAAATCAATCCCTTCTATTGTTTATTTCTAATTTCATTCTATTATGGTTGGAGGAGATACTTGGTACAATTTCAATACTTTTAAATTGATCGAGACTTGTTTTATGTCCTAACATATGGTCTATTCTAGAGAACACTCCATGTGTAGTTGAGAAGAATGTGTCATCTGTTGTGTGGGAGAAGTGTTCTATATATTCCAGTTATAGCTGGTTTATAGTATTGCTCAAGACTTTTATGTACTTGTTGATCATCTAATTGTTCTATTTGTAACAGAATGTAGGGTATTGAAGTCTCCAACTATTATTCTTGAATTGTCTATTTCTCTCTTCAATTTCATCAGGTTTTGTTTCATGTATTTTGAGGCTCCATGGTTAGGTTCCTATATGTTTATAATCGTTCTATTTTCTTGAAAGATTGCTACTTATTCATTATAAAATATCCTTTATCTGAAGTAACAATTTTTAGGTCTATTTCATCTGATATATAGATATTTCAGCTCTTTTAGAGATGCCTCTTTTGCTGTTCTCAAGATTCTACCTTTATCTTTGACTTTTGATAGCTTGTTTATGATGTTTCTAGGTAAGGATTGCTCAGTTTATCCTTCTCAAATTTTCTTGTGCTTTTTAGATGTTCAGGGTTTTACATCAAATTTCAGAAGATTTTATCCAGTATTTCTTCAAATATTTTATCTATCACTTTTTCTCTCTATGCTCCTACTGACACTCCCATTAAGTATATGTTAGTACACTTGATGATTTTCCATATGTTTCTGAGGCTTATGTTTCACTTAATCTTTTTTAATCAAATATGTTTTTATTGAATTCTCTTTTGTGTGCAGCAAATAGTATTAGAACAATTTTTCAGTGAAGTTAAGTTTGATTTTGGAATGGTATATTTGTTTTGTTTTGTTTGTTTTTCCAGTTTTATTGAGAAATAATTAATATGCATCACTGTATAAGTTTAAAGTGTAAAACATGATGCTTTGATTTATATATATTGTGAAATAATTACCACAATATATTTAGTTAACATTCTTCATCTCATATAGATACAATAAAAAGGAAGGAACGAAAATTCTCCTTGTGATGAGACCTCTTAAGATTTACCCTCTTTACAACATTATTATAACTATAGCCATCATGTTGTATGTTACATCCCTAGTACTTATTTATCTTATAACTGGAAGTTTGTACCTTTTGACTACATTACCTCTAATTCCCCCCACCTCTGGTAACCACAAATCTGATCTCTTTTTCTATGAGTATGATATGTTGTTTTTGTTTGATTCCACATATAAATGATATCATACAATATTTGTCTTTCTCTGTCTGACTTACTCCACTTAGCATAATGTCTTCAAGGTTCATCCATGTTATCACAAATGGTAGGATTTCCTCATTTTCCTGGCTGACAGTTTGTTTCCATATCTTGGCTATTGTAAATAATGCTGCTATGGTATTAGAAATTAGGAAAGTTTAAACTTTTGGAAGGAACGTGGGAGTTTCTGGGGTCCCAGTAATATCATTTTTTAAATGTAAATCTTTTTGATTTAGTGTTTTCATTTCTTTTGGATATATTCTCAGAAATGGAATTGCTGGATCATATGTTAGTTCTATTTTTAATTTTTTGAGGAACCTCCATAATGTTTTCCACAGTGGCTGTACCAATTTACAACCCCAGCAACAGTGCATAAACGTTCCCTTTTCTCCAAATCTACACTGGCATTTTTTTATCTCTTGTCTTTTTGATGATGGCCATTCTAAAAGGCATGAGGTGATATCTCACTATGGTATTAATTTGCATTTTCCTAATGACTAGTGATGTTGATCATCTTTTCATGTATCTGTTGGCCATTTGTACATCTTTTTTGGAAAAATGTCTATTCACGTCAGTTGCCCATTTTTTAATTGGATTATTTGTGTTTTGCTATTGAGTTGTATGAGTTCTTTATATATTTTGGTTATTATCCCAGATCAGAAATACAGTTTGCAACTTTTTTCCCACTCCATAGGTTGTCTTTTCACTGTGTTGACAGCTTCCTTTGCTTTGCAGAAGCTTTTTACTTTACTATAGTACTACTTGTTTGTTATTTTGTTGCTTGTGCTTTAGGTGTAATTTCCAAAACTTCCTTACCAAGACTCATGTCAGGGAGGTTTTCCTCTGAGTTTTCTTGTAAGAGTTTCATGGTTTCAGGTCTTACATTTAAGTCTTTAATTCATTTTGAGTTAACTTTTGTGACTGGTGTAAAATAGGGGTTAAATTTCATTCTTGTACATGTGAATATCCAATTTTCCCAGCATTATTTACTGAAGAGACTGTCTTTTGCCCATTGAGTATTCTTGGCTCACTTGTCAAATATTAGTTGACCGTATATGCTTGAGTTTATTTCTGGGCTCTCAAGGCTGTTCCATAGGTCTATTTATGCCAGTATCATATTGTTTTATAGTATAGCTTGAAATCAGGAAGCATGATGACTCCTGCTTTGTTCTTCTTTCTCAGGATTTCTTCAACTATTCAGGGTCTTTAATGGTTCTGTATACATTTTAGGAATGTTTTCTTCTATTTCTGTAAAAAATGCCATTGGAATCTTATTAAAGATTACACTTACTCTATAGATGGTTTTTGATAGTATTGACATTTTAACAATATTAATTCTTCCAAAACATGAACATGAGATACTTTTCCATTTATTTGTATCTATTTTTATTTCCTTCATCAGTGTCTTGTAGTTTTCAGTGTAGAGATCTTTTACTTCCTTGGTTGTATTTATTACTAAGTATTATCATTGATGCTATTGTAAACGTGATTGATTTCTTCATTTTTCTTTCAGAAAATCATTGCTAGTGTATGGAAACACTACTGATTTATTATGTTAATTTTGTATTTTGCAGCTTTACTGAATTTATTGATTAGTTCTAACAGTTTTTTGGTTGAGTCTTTAGGGTTTTCTATGTATAAAATCATGTCATCTGCAAATAGAGACAATTTTACCTCTCCCTGTCCAATTCTTATGCTTTTTATTTCTTTTTCTTGCCTGATTATTCTAGCTAGGACTTACAGTACTATGGAGAATAAGGGTGTGAGAGTGAGAGCACTTGTCTTGTTGCTGATCTCAGGTGAAAAGCTGTCAACCATTCACCATTGAGTATGATGTTAGTTGTGGGCTTGTTATACATGACCTTTATTGTGTTGAGGTATATCCCTTCTATACCTAATTTATTAAGTATTCTTTATCATGAGCAGATGCTGGATTTTGTCAAATGATTTTTCTGTGTTTATTGGGAAGATCATATGATTCTTTTCTTTTATTCTATTAATGTGATGTATCATATTGATTGATTTGTGATATACTTCAAAACTCCTCTGACCTTTCCTGTGGCTGGTAGGCTGCTAGGCTAGTTATGTAAGTTAGGTTGGTTTGGCTGCTAGCTATTTGTTGCCTAATTGGTTTTCAAGGCCACCATGGAATTGAGGGATATGGAATGTGAATAGGATAAGTAAAAATGTCACAAAACTTACTCCCTTACTGAGATGTAGCTATTATTCTTGAATAAATGTCCCTTGGATTGTTTAAAGTCTTTGGTTAATTTCCAGAATTCTAAATAGTTGATTTTAACAGTTTTTTTCAGTATTCATGTTCTTTTCTGGGAGAGTGGATTTTTAGAGGTCCTTACTCTATCATTCCTGCTAATATTACTCCCTCAATGTAGGGAATTAATTCCCCTATTAATGCTTTGTAGAAATATTTGAAATAATGAAATCATCTGGACATGAAGATGAAATTTTAAGAAAATTTTATTTATGAATTTAATTTGTCCAGTGGTTGTAGAATTAATATGGTTATCTATTTTATCTCGAATGAGTTTTGGTAGTTACTTTCTTGAACTTGGCCCATTTTTTTCTAACATTATTTTTAATATTCTCTAATTATTATTTTATTCAACAGCAGTATCTGTTATAATATTCCTGTTTCATTCATGACAATGGTAGTTTGCATCTTTTCTCTTTATTTTTGTCAGTCTTGTAAGAACTTTATCATTTTTTGCTCATTATTGAAAGGATTATTTTTTCATTGACTTTTTTTTTATTGCTTTCCTGTTTTCAATTTCCTTGATTTCTACTGTTATATTTATTATTTTGTTCCCTCTGGTTTCACTGTGTTTATTTTGCTATCCGTTTTTCACTTTCTTGAGTTGGTAGCTTAGATTATTGATCTGATACCTTTCTTCTTTTTCAGTTGTGGTCTAATAGGAAACATATTTGGTCTTTGTTCTTGGAACAGGAGCCTTAAAACCTTTGGAATTTCCTGAGTGATAGGAGTGTCTTTTGTTATTTATAATGAGCCCCTTTAGATCAAACCAGAGTTTATGCTAATGAGGTGACAGAGTGAGGCCCCCTAGATAGCTTCAAGATGGGGCTGCTCACCAGAAAGACCTAGTAATTTTTTTTCTCCTTTTTTCTCCCCAAATCCCCCCAGCACGTAATTGTATATTTTTAGTTGTGGGTCCTTCTAGTTGTGAGACCTAGTAAATAAAGAGCTTGAACTTTCAGTTCCATCCACTGACCTTTAGGAAGATGGGGGGAAGCTGGACATCTAGCTGTATAGAAACTCTTTTTTTTTTTTTTTTTGAGGACGATTAGCCCTGAGCTAACATCTGCTGCCCATCCTCCTCTTTTTGCTGAGGAAGCCTGGCGCTGAGCTAGCATCTGTGCCCATCTTCCTCTACTTTATATGCGGGATGCCTGCCTCAGCATTGCCTGACAAGTGGTGCCATGTCCACACCTGGGATCTGAACCGGTGAACTCCAGGCTTGAAGAAGATGATTTGATGATCTTCCAGGCTGGTGAACACACCAAGGAGCTGGCAGGATGGCATGTCTAGAGAGGATATGGAAGGTCTCTGCACACCCCTCTCCAAGTCTTTGCTCTACATATCTCTTGCATCTGACTGTTCCTGAGTTATATCCATTGTAATAAACTGGTAAATGTAAGGAAAGTATTTCTCTGAGTTCTGTGAGCTATTCTAGTAAACTATCAAACCTAGGAGGGGGGAATCATGGGAGCTCCCAATTTATAGCCAGTCAGTTAGAAGTACTAGTGGAAACCGCAGACTTGTGATTGGCATCTGAAGTGGGGACAACCTTGTGGGACTGAGCACTTAACCTGAGGGTTATGTGCTAACTCCAGGCAGTTAGTGTCAAAATTAAACTGATGCGTAAAACACCAAGTTACAGTCCATAGAGAATTGATTGTTGCTTTTGGAAAACACTCCACTAAGCATTTAACGAGATAAATTTGTATCTCATCATGGATTTAGTTACATCCAACATATTTTGACATGTTATGTTTTCATTTAAATGACTTTTATATATGTTTTCCATTTTCTTTGAGACTCCTTTGACAGATAAATTATTTAGAAATATTTTATTTAATTTCCAAGTGTTTCGATTTTTTTCTGTTGTTTCTCTGGTATTAATTTCTAGTTTAATTTCATTATGGTCAGAGAATACACTATGTTTTAACTTTTTGCAAATTTGTTGACTTCCATTTTATGCCCCTTGATATGTTCTGTGTTGGTGAATGCTTCATGGCCAATTGAAACTATGAGTATTTTGATATGGGTGGATGGAGTGTTACATCTTTTTTTCTCTTTAAATCTTCCTATGTCATTGAATTTGAGATGAGATTTTTTGTAACGTTATATATTTGGGTATTTTTTTACTCTGCCAAAAATGCTCTGCTTTTTTTCTGTTTAATAGATTTTATTTTTAGAATAGTTTTGAGTTTACAGAAAAATTGAACAGATAGTAAACAGAATTTCCATATACCCTACACCAAATTTCCCCTATTATTAGTATCTTACGTTAGTATAGCACATTTGCTTCAATAAATTAGCCAGTAGTTTATTTACATTTCCTTAGTTTTTACCTAATGTCCTTTTTCATGTTCAAAGTTTCCATCCAGGATACTATATTACATTTATTTGTCATGTCTCTTTGGGTCACTTTTGCCTATGGCAGTTTCACAGACTTTCCTTGTTTTTGAGAACCTTGACAGTTTTGACAGTTTTCAAGTGTTTTGTGGGATGCTCCAGTATTGGAATTTGTCTGATGTTTTTATTATGGTAAGACTGGGGTTATGGGTTATTGGAAAGAAGTCCACAGAGGTTAAGTTTCATTTTCACCGCTCTTGATGTACATAGCAAGAGTATGCACGTCATTATTATTTATGACTATTGAAGTTGACCTTCATCATATGGCTGAGGTAATATTTGTCAGGTTTCTCCACTATAAAATTACTTTTATTACCCACTTTTCCATGCTCGTTTTACCCTCTTCCTCTTAGGAAGGATGCCACTACGTGCAGCCCACACTTAAAGAGTGGGGAGTTATGACCCTCCTCCTTGAGCATGGGATATCTACTTAAAGTATTTGGAATTTTTCTGAATGGGAGATTCTTATCTCTTCCCTTTATTAATTTATTCATTCATTGATTCATATCAGTATCGACACTTGGATATTTATTTTATACTTTGGGTTACAATCCGATGCTACATTTTCTTGCTCCAATCGTCGCAGGTTTGGCAATAGGAAGCTTTTTCAGTTGGATTCTGTTCCTTTGAAATACCTCCACACATAGAATTTTTTGAGCATGTCTTTACTTTCTGGCACTATAAGATGTTCCAGGCGCCTCTTGTATATTTCCTGCCCAAGTCCTAGATTCAGCCGTTTCTCCAAGGTGCCCTGTTCCCTTTTTTGGAGAATGATATTAGAAACCAAGGTCTGGGTATTAAATATGCTCAGTGCTACTGGAATGCCTCTAGGACCTTTGAGGTGACAGAGCAAGGAAATATATGTGTGTATACTAACTCATGTATATACACATATCTATAACTGTTTCTATATGTAAACATTTGTATTGATATTAAGCTAAACATAAGTTCATATTGATATTTCCAATTGTAATTCATTATCAAACAGATCACTTTAGTTTACTTTCTTTGTTTATCAGTAAACTTTCAATCCAACAGCGAAAAACCTAGCTCCTTCATTCTAACATCCATTTATATAATTGTTCAATTGTAGTATGTATGAATAGCAATGTCAAAATTATTAACATGTACTCTTGTAGACATAACCACATCAACTGTCATACAGGGTTTATGTGCAGTACCTTTTTTTTAAATTTGTTTTTATTTTGGTAAAATGCATATAACATTAAATTTGGCATTTTATCCATTGTTAAGTGTACAATTCAGTGACATTAATTACATTCTCGTATTGTGCAACCGTCATCACTATCTATGTCAAAAGAATTTTCATGACCTCAAAAAGAAACTTTGTACCCATTAAGCACTAACTCCCCATTGCCTCCTCCCAGAAATCCCTGGCAATGACTATTTTTAGTCTCTAAGTTTGCCTATTTTAAATATTTCATTTAAGTGGAATCATACAATATTTACCCTTTTGTGTCTGACTTTTTTCACTTAGTATAATGTTTTCAAGGTTTATCCACATGGTACCATGTATTAGCACTTCATTCTTTTTTAATGGTTGAATAATATTCCATTATGTGTATATACTACATTTTGTTTATCTCTTCATCTGTTGATGAATACTTGAGTTGTTTACACCTTTTGGTTATTGTAAATAATCCTGCAACGAACAGGCATACAAGTATATGAGTCCCTGCTCTCGAATGTTTTGAGTATATACTTAGAAGTGGAATACTGGATCATATGGTAATTTTATGTTTAACTTTGAGGCACCGTCATACTGTTTTCCACAGTGGCTGCACCGTTTTACATTCCCATCAGCAGTTTACAAGGCTGCAATTTTACCACATTCTCATCAATACTTTTTACTTTTTTTTAAAAAAAATAATAGCCATCCTAATGGATGTGAAGTGGTATCTCATTATGACTTTGGTTGCATTTCCCTAATGATTTAGTGATGTTCAGCATCTTTTCATGTGCTTATGGGCCATCTGTATATGCTCTTTGGAGAAATGTCTCTTCAAGTCCTTGGCCTATTTTTAAATTGGGTTGTTTGTTCTTGAGTTGTGGGAGTTCTTTATATATTTTGGATATTAATCCTTATTGGATGTATGGTTTGTAAATACTGTCTTCCATTCTTTGGGTTACCCTTTTACTCTTTCATAATGTCTTTTGGTATACAGTAGTTTTTAATTTTGATGAAAGCCAATTTATCTATTTTTCTTTTGCTATCTGTACTTTCATTGCCATATTCAAGAAATAGTTGCCAAATCCAGTGTTATAAAGCTTTCCCTCTATGCTTTTTTTCTAATAGTTTTAGCTTCTACTTTTAGATCTTTGATTCATTTTGAGTTAATTTTTGTATGTTGTGTGATTCATTTTGGTTCATTTGATTCATTTTGAGTTAATTTTTGTATAATGTGTGATATAAGGGTCCAATTTCAATCTTTTGCATGTGGCTATCCAGTTTTCAAAGTACCATTTGTTGAAAAGATTGTCCTATTCCCGTTGAATTGTCTTGGAAATCTTGTCAAAAATATTTGACCACATAGATAGGGTTTATATTTGGGCCTTTCTGTTCTATTCCATTGGTCTATATATACCTGTATTTATGCCAATACCACATTCTTTTGATTACTGTGAACTGTAGTAAGTTTTGAAATTAGTAAGTATGAGTTTTCAAATTTTGTTCTTTTTCAAAATGGCTTTGCTTATCCCAGGTCCCTTGAGGTTCATGTGAGTTTTCGGATCATTTTTTCTGTTTCTGCAAAAAAACACTACTGGGCATTTAATAGGGATCGCATTGAATCTACAGATTGTGATGGGTAGTATCAACATCTTAACAATATTGTCTTCCAAGCCATGAATACAAGATTTCTTTCCATTTCTTTATGCCCTAAATTTATTTTAGCAATGTTTTCTAATTTTCAATGTACAAGACTTTTGCTTCTTTGGTTAAGTTTATTCTTAAAATTGTATTCTTTTTGATGCTATTGTAAGTGGAACTATTTTCTTCCTTTCCTTTTCAGAGTGTTGATTGTTAATGTATAGAAACAAAATAGATTTTTGTGTTTTCACCTATTTTTTAATTGAGTTGCTTATTTTCATATTTTTGAGTTTTAAATGTTATATATTTTTATAATTTCTATTTCTTTGCAGATATTTTTTACTTTTTTGATTTGTTTAAAGAGAATTTGCCATTGGTTGTTGAAGTATTTTTATGATGACTATTTTAAAATCCTTGTTAGATAATTTTAACATTTGTGTCATCTTTATATTGGTGTCAGTTGGTTGTGTTTTCCCATTGAAGTTATGATTTTCTTGGTTCTTGGTATGACAGTAATTTTCTATTTTATCCTGGACATTTTGCTTATTATGTTAAAAGCCTCTGGCTCTTATTTAGCTTTCAATTTCAGCAAAGAGTTATCTTGTTTGCATTTAGCATGAATGCCTTAGCTTATATTTTTGGGCAGTAGTTCCAATGACAGTATAATTTTCAGAGCTTTGAGATGTTGTTTTGATCTATTTGATTTATCTGATGCCACTCTGGCTCCCCGAGGTCCTTGCTGGTGTTGCCCGAGAGAGCTGAAGGGGTTTCCGTGACCTGGGCTGCTTCAGTATCTTTTGACGTGAGAAGGAAATCTGCAGCCTGTCAGGACACAGGCTTCTCTGGTCAGGCATTGGTTGTGATGTAATCCTCTAAAGGGGAGGAAAATGTTCTCCTCAACCCTCTTAGGGTCTCTGGCTGGTTCTGAAAATGAAACTGACAAAGACAGATTAACATAAAAAGAAGCATACAAATTTATTTAATATAAGTTTTATGTGACACAGGAACCTTCATAAGGAAACGATGACCTGAACAAACAGATAAGACCTGAGTATTTTATGCTAGTTTTGATGAAGCCTAGACAGTCATGGAGAAATATAATTGGGCAAGGAGTATGACATCAGTATAGTAAAATGGGGAGACAGTAAGACTTGTTCAGATTCTCCTTGTTGTCCCTCTGTCTTTAGAGATAAGGATGCTCCTTTCTTCCCAGTATAAGGAGGGCACCTTTCACATGAGGGCTTTATGACCTGTTTCAGGGACAAGTGTAGTCATAATGACCTTCCTACTTCTGTGGTTTTCTCAGCTTAAAATATTTAACACGCCAAGGTGCCATATTTTGAGGTAGTGTGTGCTGAATTCCATCACCCCCTTGCCTGATGGGAACAGAGAGCAATTCCTGTGTAGGGTGTTTGTAGCAGGAAAGCCACTAAGGTAGCCCACCATCTACCTTGTGTTCTGTGTGGGGAAGGGGAGTCTCAGGCCTGTGGGGAGAAAGAAACTTCCTGGGCCAGCTGCTTGTTGTGAAAGAATCTGTCTTGCTAGTGTCACCCTGCCACTTAAATATTTCTATGTTGAAGAGAGAAGTGTCAGGTTCACGGTGACCAAGAGGCTGTCAGGGTCAGGCTACTTGTGGCTAGGTCTCTAATGTTGTGTTGTTCTTCCTGTCCTCAGATATTAAACCTTTACTGCTTCTTCTTACCACCTTTTGGAGTCCTTCTTTTCTTGCTTCTTACATTATTTCTAGAGTTTATAGGTGTACTTACGGGAAAAAGCATAGAGAAATGAATCAACATCATCTTATCTGGAAAAGAATGTACCCTGTAGCAATATTCTACACTTTTTTCCAATGGGCAGAATAGTTCTAACAATTTGAATTTTTCTAAACATACATGGAATCCTGTTGTCTGAAAAGCAGGCAAAATATAATAGAAAATTAGTCTTCAGGCCCTGCATGGGGAGAATATATTGTGAATAATAATGATTAACATTTCCAGCATTGAATGGAAGATGATTAGGCAGAAGTTTTCCTCTCTTTTCTGCTGTAGAACGCCATATGTTTTACTACCCCACAGCCTCCCAAAAGGTGAGTTCCAAATGTCTTGACTTTAGAAACTAGAAGCCTAAATTTAGAAACACACTAATGAACACTCAACTTTCTGGACTAATCACCAGGTAACAAGTTGAAAATTGTCGGGTAAAATTTTGATGACAAATTGACCTAAGTTTAATCACAATTTGCCACTTAAGTTATCAAGCAACCATTTTGATTTGAAAATGTAAAGCTGTTAATGTGGAGTAGTTCTTCCTGCCTTTTCGTCCTTATTGTTATAAAGGATGCAATCTCAGTTGCTTGAGCTGTGATCATACCACAGTGTCAATTATTTTAGACATGTGTAGTTGTCATAAGGGATATCTTCAAACTCAAGTTTTTCAAAATCCTCCCTAAATTTTCGACAGCCCATGGAACATCATTTCTAATTTATTTTCCCCATGCCCACAGAACATCCAGACATATAGTTAAGAAGGAGCCAACATTTCACACTACAGCACTATAAGATTCAAAAGCACTTTCTCCTCAGCATAATACACGAGAAATCTTTCTGTTCATGGCTGTTGTGGAGATCGATTAATTCCTTCATCTTCTTATAAGTTCAATGAGTGTTTCACTATTCAGAGAGACAAGAGCCTGCAGTAGCATTTCCCACACTTACTTCCATGGAACGCGGGTTTGTGGAATATTAATAGGTACTATAGGCATAAACACAAGGTTATGTGGTCACATATGTTTGGTAAATAAGAGGCTAAACAAAGAAAGTTGTTTTTGTTTTTGTTTTTCCTATAGAGGCTTTACTATGGCTATCCAAAGGGCGAGGTGGATGAAACAGGAAACAGGTTAAAAAGCTACTATTTCCAAAAGGATTGTGTTTTCATATAAGCTTTAGAAAATTTGCCAGTAGCATTTCAATTTGTTTAACACAGCATTTCCAAAGCTTAATTGAGCATACAATGCTTCCTACCACATATACATTTTTCTCCTCCAAACAACATTTAGTAATTTTTAGAAATACATATAGATTGGGGAAAACTGCCCTAGAGATTGATTAATTAAAAATATTTTAATGATTACTGTTTCTCAGAAATGAGTATTGTTGTTGAGAGAGGATCTCTTATTGATTGTGTGTTCATAAGATAATCATTCACAAAACAAAAATGATTTGTTTGCAAGACAGCATTTCATTTCCATATTAATTACTCCTAGTTAGATTTTCATGTGTGTGTGAAACACTAAGGTAAAAAATAGATTCAATGAGTGGGACAGTTCTGCTTCTTTGCTGAGCAGCAAATTGAGGTTACCATAGGTTTTCAACACCCAAACAAAAGACTGAATCTAAAAACAGAGTGCGGTATTGGTTCAAATGCCACTGAGTCTGATAAAACATGAGTCAAGGGTAAGCAGTGTTGAGAAATTGGAGTAATGCAGAGTGAAATCAAAGTCTGGGAGAAATGCAAATGTTCATGTCAGTGGTACCTTTAAGTTTAAACTGAAAAGTCAGGAGACATTGGTACAAAAGCAAAGATCTGTTTGACACCAATCCTGGTGCTTTTTTTTTTTTATTGTTCCATGCTTATTTTAAATTTTTATTGAAGGATAATATGCATATAGGAGAGTGCACAATTTCTTACCCTAACACACCAGTGTAACTACCATCAATGTAAAAAAATATG
The DNA here is from genome assembly GCF_041296265.1 of Equus caballus. Classification (NCBI taxonomy): domain Eukaryota; kingdom Metazoa; phylum Chordata; class Mammalia; order Perissodactyla; family Equidae; genus Equus; species Equus caballus. Next base: position 84,024,650 of record NC_091715.1, read on the forward strand.
ATATTACTGGGACCCCAGAAACTCCCACCTTCCTCACCAAAGTTTAAACTTTCCTAATTTCTAATACCATAAATTAATTATGACTGTTATATTTTCTGTAAATGAAATTGCACAGTATGAATTCTTTTTACCAGTTTGTTTTGTACAATATTATGTTTGTGCGTTTCATCATGTTGTGTTTAGTGTAGTTTGTTAATTTTTATTGCTCATAATGTTCCATTGTATGAATATACCAAAATGCAATTTACTCTTCTTCTGTAAGAGACTTTTACTATTGCAAATATTGCTGCTTTGAATGTTCTTATCCCTGTCTTTTGATGAACATGCGTAGCACACTAGTGTTGGCTGTAGAGTTAGGAGTAAAAATGATGAATAATCTATGTACAATTATGTTCAGATACTGAGAATTTTTCAAATGGATATAAAAAATCATACTCCCACTATCTATTTATTTGAGTTTCTATTTCTGATTTGGTATTTTTTTAAGACTTTCATAGTAGATATATAATGATATCACATTATGGTTTTAATTGGTGTTTCTTTGAGTACTAATGAGACTGAGCATCTTTTTTTTATAAATTTGGTGCTCATATGATTATGTTCATGGGTTTTCCAAATGTTTTACTGTTGCTTGACATTTTTCTAATTTGTAAGTGACTTTTTTCACCTTTTATTGTGAAAAATTTCAAGCAAATGAAAAAGTTATAATGAACCAATACACTTATCACCCAGTTATGCTAATCATCAATATTAGGCCAATCTTATTGCATCTATTTTACCATCTACCCTGTTTCTCGATATTACTTAGAAGCAAATCCAAGATATCATATCATTTTATCTATAAATATTTCAGTATGCACCAAGATAAAGAATCCTTTATAAAAATATTATGAGAGTAGGACACCAAAAATAACAATAATTTTAATATCATCAAATATCCAGCTAGTGTTCGCATTCCCTGGATAGTCATACACTTTTTTAAAATTAAAAGACTTTATTTTCTAGAGTACATTTAGGTTTACAGAAAATTTGAGCAGAATGTAGCAAGAGTTCCCGTATAACTTTTCTTCCCCAAACATAGTTTCTACTATATGTATATTAATATTTTGCATTATTATGATACACTTGTTACAATTGTTGTGCCAATATTGATATATTATTATTACTGAAAGTCTACAGCTTATTGTAGGGTTCACTCTTTGTATTGTACCGTTCAATGGGTTTTGGCACATGTATAATGTCATGGATTCACATTTAGGCTATGATGATTAGTTTCCCTGCCCTTACAGCCCCCTGTACTCCACTTATTTATTCCTCACACCTTGAACCCCACCCCCAAACCCTGGCTACCACTCATCTTTTTACTACCTCTACAGTTTTGCCTTTTCAAAAATATGATATATTTGGAATCACACAGCCTTTTCAGATTAATTTCTTTCACTTAGTAATATACATTTAAGGTTTTTCCATGTCTTTTCATGACTTGATAGCTCAATTTCTTATTTTTTTTTGTGAGGAAGATTAGCCCTGAGCTAGCTACTCCCAGTCCTCCTCTTTTTGCTGAGGAAGACTGGCCCTGACCTTTCATCCATGCCCATCTTCCTCTACTTTATATGTGGGATGCCTACCACAGCATGCCTTTTGCCAAGTGGCGCCATGTCAGTACCCGGGATCTGAACCAGCTAACCGAAGGCCGCCGAGAAACGGGACATGCGTTCTTAACTCCTGTGCCACTGGGCCAGGCAAAGCTCAGTTTCTTTTATTGCTGAATAATGTGCCATTGTCTGGATGTACCACAGTTTGTTTATTCATTCACCTAATGAAGCACATCTTAGTTGCATCCAAATTTTGCCAATTATGAATGAACTTGCCATAGATATTTGTGTACAGGATTTTGGGTGGTAATAAATGCTCAACTCATTTGGGTAAATACCTAGGAGTGTCAGTGCAGCATCATATAATAAGACTTGGTTTAACTTTGTAAGAAACAACAAACTGTATTCCAAAGTGACCGTACCCTTTTGTACCACCATCAGTAAAGAATGAGACTTCTTGTTGCTCTGCATCTTCACCAGCATTTAGTGTCATCACTGTTTTGGATTTTAACCACTCTAATAGGACTTATAGTGACATATATATATATATATATATATGCAAGAGAAGTCAGCAACAGTCAATGCCACATAGTGGAATACTATCTATAGAGTTCTCCAATAGAAAGAAAAGATTCTGTCCCAAGAATTTTATAGCAAGACAGGTTTTTGATAGTTTATGAAGGGAAAAGAAAGATATTCCCAATCATTTGCAAATAATTCCACCTCTCTGAGTTCGTTTTATAGCTACATTTACACCTATATGGAAAAATACGTAGAAAAATTATTTATTGAGGCACTATCTACACAAATTAGAACTAACCAAACTGTTCATTACATCAGCTATAGCTGATATTTAAAAGTATAAACACAAAATAAGAAGTAAGAAGCAGTATACAACTATGAAAAGAAAAATTACCTGTATATGTGTTTGGACATTCTGAAGAGCAGGATGAACTCCCATCTAAAATTTGGACGTTAAAACTGATGATATCACATGTGTGTGTGCACATGTGTGCACACACACATGCACGCATACAACAAGAGGGTATGAAAAAGTTAATTCATTGCATAATAGCACTTTTTGGGCAGAGGAGGTCAATTCCCAAGCAGGTATGAAACGGCCTGAAAGAGAATAGGGTAAAGAAAGTGGCATGAAGTTTTCATGGTGGTTGAAATCTCTCCCTCCAGATTAATGTCCTTTGGTTTACCTTCATTCTTCTTCCAGAACTAAATTTCCATAATATAATTATTTTAAATATTTAATCATTTTATATTTTCTAGATTGGGAATTCTTAAGTTGTGATGAATGATAAGTTTCAGGGTTCATGAATATTCCAAAATATACACACATTTTATGTGTTTTGTGCATTTTGGTGTGAGGGTGTCCATGCTTCCTAGTGATGTCTGAGGTCCAAAAGAGTGGAGAACCTACTGATTTGCAATATAAAGGACCTTGTGTGCCATCCTGATTTGAGCATCTACAGACAATGAAGAATTATGAAAGAGTTTTAATCTGAATTTGCATGATAGAAAATTTACACAGGTAGCTGCCTGGAGGACAGACTAGAGGGGACAGATTGGAAGAGTAGGAAGTTGTTGTATTGTTTTCAACATTATATACTACAAGAACGTTGAAAATAAATGTTTGCATCTACTTCTCTGAAACTATGTGGAAAGTATTATGTGCACATGCATATGTGTATTTTCCTTGAGAGATGATTCAAAACATTCAATAGGTTCATAAAGGAGTCAATGACCCTTGATTTAGTTAGGATAAGCTAAAAATTTAACATATAAATTCAGCATGTCAAATACATGAGTCAAGTATAAGAGAAGTTTAATTTTTTACTCAAAAGCCCCGGGTGGATATTACAAGGGGCTAGTGAGGATACAAATAAAGGAGCCACAGCCCTACTCAGTCAGCTGGGAATCAAAGATATGGCCCTACAAACTTGAATATTTGGTTTCCAAGTTCACTCAGGGTAAGGAATTTTATTGTTTATTCTATTTGACCAAGATAACCATATCTGTCATGGTGTTAGATAGCTTAAAATTTAAGCTGGTTTCAAAGCCAGGCTTTTCCTTTTATAACTCCATGTTTCTAGTGCATAAAAATAATCTTATGAGAAGTCATCATGAATGGCGGCATCAAGTGTTTCATAATTATGTCAGTTTGTCCTTGATCCACAGCTAAAGCATAGACCCACAATTTATGGTGAGATTTCTTACTGAAGACATTTCAAATATTCTACAGTCTTTAATTTGAACCTTTATGAAAACTAGAGAGTTGAATATCCTGCCTTGGAGAGAGGTGAATGACCTTCTTATCACTCTTGGATTTGGCTCTGGGAAGTATTTTGAGTATATTTTGGTGTAGCATTTGGGTTTGATTATTAAATGTCTGGTATCCTATCATATAGTCCTGCAGGTCCAAAGTCCTACATGGTTCTCACTGGGCTGAAAACAAGGTGTCAGCAGCAGTACTTTCCTTTCTGGAGGTTCTAGGGGTTATTCCATTCCTTGCTCATGTAGTTGTTGGTGGAATTCAGCTCCTTCAGGTTGTAGGACCGAGGTTCTCCCTTTCTTTGCTGATTATGAGCTGAGGGCCATTTCCACTTTATAGAGGTCACTCACATTCCATTGCTAATGGTCCCCTTTCTCCATCTTCAAAGTCAGCTACAATAGGTCAAGTCCGCTCATGCTTTGACTCTCCTGTTTCTCCTTCCACCACATCTCTTTCTGACAACAGCCAAGAAAAGTTCTCCTATTTTAAGGATGCATATGATTTGTTTGGGCTGACCTGTGTAACCCAGTATAATCTCCATATCTCAAGGCCTGCAACCTTAATCATATCTGCAAAGATTTTTTTCCTATGTAAGGTGACATATTCACTGGTTCATTGGATTAGGGTTTGGGCATCTTTATGGGGTCATTATTCTTCTTACTTCATTGAATATATCCAATGATCTGTCATTGTTTTGATCCATAAACAAAAAAGTTCATATGTTGACAAAGAGTCAAGTTCTGAGAGGATGGAGCCAGATATAGCACTTTGTTATGAATAAAATTTCTTAATAAAATTAAATCTTGATTTTTTTTTTTTGAGGAAGATTAGCACTGAGCTAACATCTGCTGCCAACTCTCCTCTTTTTCCTGAGGAAGACTGGCCCTGAGCTAATATCTGTGCCCATCTTCTTCTACATGTGGGATGCCTGCCACAGCATGGTTTGACAGGTGGTGCATAGGCCTGTACCCAGGATCTGAATCAGTGAACTCCAGGCCACTGAAGCAGAATGTGAGAACTTAACTGCTGCGCTACCAGGCCAACCCCTTAAATCTTGATTTTTGACCTTTGTATTTAGGTTCAGTTTTGTCAAGATCAAGTATATATTGCAGATATATGCCATTTTAGTAAGTCTCTTAAAGTTATTGTAATAGTCTCCAATGGTGTTTATTGTCAGTGACATGAAACTTTTTAAAATATCTTAAACCTCATTGTAGAGCTTATGTGGGTTCCTTTCCCAATGACAACCAACCTTCAACCCAAAAATATAACAAAACACAGCTTTATACATGTTCTCCACTTCACACTACACACTGAAACAATTTAGTGTCCTTGGTTTGATTACATTCATAATTTTCACAATTTCCTCCACTGCTGAATCAAGATCAGGAAGCGCATTATTGACTACCAACTGTTTTCTATGAATAAAGCAGTCTCTCAACTGGCATTCAGGTCTAACCTCTCTTAAGTATGTAGTAATGTGCTTCCTTGCTGTATCACTGCAGTGCTGAATCCAAAGCACCTTTTACGTTCTCGAAAAGGAATTACTAAACAACCAAAAAGTCTATTTGTCAATAGTATGGATTTTTGGTTATAAATGATAACATATTTTTCATATATGTACTGAACACATGCAAAAGCAATTATTGCTCTTCCACACAGTGTGCGCCATTGATGTTATTTTGAGATTTAATACATCATTTGGCAAATTAATATTACCAACAGGTACATAAAATTTTATTATTACTGTTATTATTATTAAGGCTGGTTCTATAAGCTTCTTGGCAATAGTGTATATATCTGCTTTTGCTACTTTGAATGATATCTCTTTACTTTCAGTCTCTTCCTTAAACAACAAAATCCTTCAATTTGATACTAGGGAGCATAGCTTTTCACTTGTCTTATGAAAAAAAGTGGATTAATTGAGAGTTCACTATATTAAAAAAAGGAGTAAAGGATTTGATGGCTCATGCTGGTACTTGTTGAATGAGAGAATTAAAGAAAAGAATTTTAGGATCTATAATAAAAAAAGCATAATGATACTGATAGCTAATATTTATTAAGAAAATAGTTAGTACCACACACTTTTTGGTACTTTCTTTATTCAACTCTCCTAATAAGACTGAGGGATAACTGTTATCTCTATTGAATAGATCCAGAAACCAAGGCTTTGAAATTTCCCTAGTCCATCAAGAGACATAGTGTCCAACTTGATACGTCAACCCAGGTTTGAGGCTTAAAATTACTTGCTCAAAATATCAATTGCCCCATAGAAAATGAAATCTTAAAGAAAAATAATTAACAAAAAGTACTACCTGTTCTTTCACTTCTATTTGCCACGCTAACCTTGAATGTAAACACCACCACTGCCTTCTCCTCATGATAGAGGAAAAATCTAAAATGAGCTGTGATCCAAATATTTCACAAACTCTACATTCGTTAATCCATGTTAAGTGACGCCAAAATTCCGGTTTTAATATATTTGTCACTCTTTTCTGCCCTCTGAGATTCAGAACATAAGATGATAACTGGGACTTTGATATCCCTGCAAACTGTAAAGGAATAAATCCAGTAAAACTGTCTTAGAGTATTAGCAGAATTTATTAAAAGTTCATCTTATATATTTAAAATAACTCACTAACTTTGTGTTATTAATGCCTATTTTAAAATGATAAATTTTGCAAAGAAACATAAACCTTTAATATAGGTAAATAAATACTAATATAATGGATATGAATGCTAAAGTCTGTGAAACAGTTTGTAGATAGAAGTAAAAATTATCTTACAAAAATAGAGATATTTTATTTGAAATATTTATTCAGTAATTTAATCAGGAAAGCAAAAATAAGCTGTTACAATGACAGCTTATCTATCCACAAACAACTCCTTCCATAGTATAGCGTTGTTGCTGAGAAGTAATGCTCAGCCGGAAACTACGTTACTCAGCCACTCCCACATCTTGGTGGGGCCTTCTGGGAGTTTTGACCAAGCTTTGTTATCAGAAGTGATATATGTTACTCCTTCTGGTCTAAGGTGGTTAAAAAGTGAGTGCGCTTTCTCAACCCTCTCTTTCTTCATCTGAGATGAAGATGTGGAGGGCTCTGAGGACCTAAAGGATGGAAAATGAAAATATGTGAGGAACTTGAGTCCCTGAATCATTACATTGAGATGAGGTTGGAAGATTTATTAAATCAAAATACAAGAAGCCACATTAAATTTGAATTTCAGATAAATAACAAATATATTTTAGCGTAAGTCAGTCCCCAAAATTGTATGAGGCATACTAAAAATATATTCCCTGCTTATCTGAAATTCAAATTTAACTGAGCATTCCGTATTTTATCTGGCAAGCTTACTTGAAAAAAGGAACATTCATTCATAAAGAATATTTATATTGGATTATTATGTGAACCAAAGATAAATTTTTATCTTCTTAAACCACTAACATTTTGGTGTTTGTCACAGTAGCTAGTTTTACTCTAATGTAGGAGTAAACAAAGATGACCAATGGGCCAAATCTTGTCTCTTACTTGTTTATGTATAGCCTGTGGGCTAGGAATTCTTTTACGTTTTAAAATGATTGAAAAGTAAAAAACAAAGAAGAAGAAGAATGTCTGATGGAGACCATGTTTGGCTGCAAAGCCTAAACTATTTATTTTCTAGGCCTTTACAGAAAATGTTTATGGATCTCTGCAGACTAATGAAACGTAAACAAATATGTATTTATTGCTATGATAAAAATTAAGAATAATTCTTTAATTTTGTTTTATTCTAATTAATTGTGTTGTGTTATTTTACAGTCTATATCCGGATGCATTTCATTTCATGTAATAGGAAACTCAACTCAAAGAAATATAAAAAGAAAAGGGGATTTATTTTCTCAAATAACAGTAAAGTTCAGGGATATGTAATTTTTTAGCATAATTTGATAAGGGCTCTTGCTCCATTTTTCTCCATTTCTCTGTATTTCTATTTGCTGTGCCTTCTTTCATTTGTCTGCCTTATCATCAGGCCAACTTTTCTCATTCCAATAACAGGTAATGTATTTTTCCTCCTTGACATCCAGAGACAGCCTCCACCCACAGAGCTCTGATCTTTGATTTTATCTATTTGGATCATCCCTGAATTATTCACTGTGTAATTTGATCTAAGTATACAGATGATCTTGATTGGCTTAAACATTCCTGGTCCATCAAAGAAGCTAAATTTAGTCATTCTCATGGTACAAAACAGTGGAGGATTGGTAGAATCAATGTTGGAAGACAATCACAGTATCTATCACATGTTAGTTCTCAAAATTGGTCCTGACTTCTAGGAAGTGTGGTCCAGAAGTCTAGAGTTTTGATTTCTTACTAGTGCATGACAATTCTTCCCTAAAAGACTTTAAAATGCTGAACTTAAAGGGTTGTTTAACCATTCAAATAATGACTGGAGGAATACAGGGAGAAGTAGTGCAAACTGGTGAATCCTGGCTTAGCTTTGCAAGTAGACTGTAACAAATGGCATCCCTATGATTGGATTTGATGACTCAAGACTAGGTCTGATTGAGGTATGTTATAGTTCAGTGCTACTTCTCCAGAGAGACACAGGGAAGGCTTTTTGAGGAGATATGTATAGCAATGATGTCCCAAATACCTGGGCACTAGAACAATGCTGATATGAAGGGAAAAGGGACCAGGTATCATACTAAGTACATAAAGCTTGAGTATAAAGGGGTCAAGTTATGTTTTTATGTGAATTTCTAATTAATCAAGCAGCATTTATTGAAAAGGCAACCTTTAACACACTTCTCTGCACATCCATCTTTAACAAATATTGGGTCCCAATATATCTGTGTCTGTTTCTGGACTCTCTGTTCTTTTCAATTGTTCCATTAGTCTATTTCTGTGTCTATAAAATATTAAATTTTTGTAGCTTAAAAATAATATAATTTATAGAGTATGTTCTCCATTTTTTTACTTCCTCAATATATTCTGGCCATTCCTGGCCCTTTGCATTTTCATTTAAATTTTAGAAACATTTTTCAATTTCTGATATTTTGAGTTAGACTGCATTTAATCTGTAGAAATTAATACATTTACAATACTGTTTTCTAGTATATAACATAATATACCCCTTCATTTACTTAGTTCTTCAATTTCTCAATAATAGTTTATAGTGTGCTATGTAAAGATCTAATATATTTATTTATATTTATTCTGGGGTATGTGATTTTTTAACGCTACTGTAAATGACTTTAAAAAAATAGCATTTGAATTGGTGGTGTAGAAATGTAGTTGATTTTTTTATATTGACCTGGTATCCAACCACCTTGACATATTAGTGTATTATTTTGTAACATTTTTCTGTATATTCTTTGAGATTTTTAAAAAAAATAATATCTGTGAGTGACACTTTTAATTACTTATTTCTAATCTTTTCATGTTTTATTACTTTTTCTTGCATTATTGAATTGATTAGATACAATGTTGAACAGAAGTGGTGATAGCAAGGTTATAGATTACCATATATTTGATACCTAAGAATATTTTTGTCAAACTTATGAGTATAATGAGATTGACTTTTATTCCTAACTATGCTGGAGAAAGTGGGGAAAGAAAAGAATGAGCTTGGGGATTCAAGTTCCCAGATCAATTGATGTATAAATGACCTGAAAATTTCCATCTCTGTCTTCAAAAATATACTTAGCTCTTACAAATATAGAGCTGAGACTGCTGAAACAAGACCCAGAATCTCATCTTGCAAGTGGCTGAATTATGACATAAATTGGATTTCCAATGTCAGAAGTTTTCTTTTAAATTGAGAGTGTTGATAAAGTAGGAATGCAGTCTTGAAAATTCGAATGGAGACATAAGGGAAGATCAGGATGAAATTGGAGACTTTGAACCTATAAATTCTACAGAATGTTTGCCAGTGGAAGCAGCCCTTCCACTCCTGCTTGAGAAGGTTAACGATGCTTTGCCTGAGAACCTTGTAATGGCCTCCTCTGAGATAGCTACTTTGAAAGACACTGCTTCTTCTACTCAAGAGCTACCCCACGAGCCCTCTTTGCTCTACATCTATAACTAAACTCACATCCCAGTAGGCTCTGGGAGATGGGACACAATGAGTGTGACCCATGAGGAGATGTGTTACACTCCAAAGGGATATTTTCCAATATATTAAGATAGAAATCTGGGGAATATATATGGGAATGGATATTAAGAGTGTGGAATAATGGTGGAAGGAACAAAATATTGCATCAGGCTGAATTTACTGATATAAACCCAATAAACAGAGATTCAGGATTCAATGTTATAGTTTGAAGAATTAGAAATGGCTTAGACTATTTGTTTTTTTCGTTGGCTGAAACATGAGGCAAAAGGTGGCCTACACTAAATAAGCTAAAATTCCAAAACTACCTTCGTATAATCAGGAGGAAAGTATCCAAAGACTTAAAGAGCTTGGAATATTAGAATGGATTTATAACGTAAGACCTGCTCATCCATCCAGAATGGTCCAGAGGACACACCTTCCCCACAACTTGTAAATAGCTAAAAGTGGGATTTCTGGGTGATAATGATATTTTTAACTTTATTAGAAACTGTTGAACTCTTTTATGAAGTGGCTATATCATATTGTATCCCCGACAGCAGTATATGATCATTCTTCTTGTTCTGCATCCTTATCAGAACTTGTTATTGTCACTTTTTAAAAACTACAATGAGATATCACCTCACTCTGGTCAGAATGGCTATAATTAACAAGACAGGAAACAACAAATGTTGGAGAGGGTGTGGAGAGAAGGGAACCCTTGTTCACTGCTGGTGGCAGTGCAAACTGGTGCAGCCACTATGGAAAGCAGTTTGGAGTATCCTCAGAAAATTAAGGATAGATCTACCATATGATCCAGCTATTCTACTGCTGGGTATTTATCCAAAGAACTTGAAAACACAAAGGCATAAAGATACTTGCACCCCTATGTTCATTGCGGCATCATACACAATAGCCAAGACTTGGAAGCAACCTAGGTGCCCATCAAGGGACGAATGGATAAAGAAGATGTGGCATTTATACACAATGGACTACTACTCAGCCATAAGAAATGACGAAATCCAGCCATTTGTGACAACATGGATGGACCTTGAGGGTATTATGCTGAGTGAAATAAGTCAGAGGGAGAAAATCAAATACCATATGATCTCACTCATAAGTAGAAGATAAAAACGACAAAAAAAAAACTACATAGCATTGGAGATTGGACTGGTGGTTACCATTGGGGAAGGGGGGAGGGGGGAGGGCAAAAGGGGTGATTAGGGTCACATGTGAGGGGACGCACTATGATTAGTGTTCGGGTGGTGAACATGATGTAATGTATCCAGAATTTGAAATATGATGTACATCCGAACAAAATAAAAATTAAAAAAAAAATATTTTGTCCATTCTTAAAGGTATGTAATGCTATCTCATTGTAGTTTCAATTTGCTTTTCCCTAACGACTAGTTATACAGAGCATCTTTTCATGTGGTCATTCTTTTTTTATGTTATTTCATTATTATAGAGTCATGAGAGTTCTGTTTAGTTCTTTTAATATATTTTGTTTTTTTGCTTATTACATTAATGTTCTCCTTTATATCCTTAAGTCTATGAAGCATGTTTATAATAGCTGTTTTAACACATTTTATATTAATTACATCATCTCTGTCATTTCTGGTTTTTTTTTTAATTGAATGGCTATCTCCTGGTTCTATATCATATTACTTTGCTTCTTTACACATTTAGTAATTTATTTTTTAGTTGTATGTGACATATTGTGAATTTTATGTTGTTGAGTGCTAAACAATTTTCTTTTTAAATTTTAAAGAGTGTTGTTTTCTGCAGGATGTTAGTTTGAGGCTCATTTTTTTATCTTTTTCACAGTAAGTCTAGAGAAATCTTTATTCTAGGCATAATTTAGCTCCAATTCAAAGACTTGGCCCTTCTTCCTTCTCTACTGAACGCCCCATGTATTCATTAAGGCTCTCCAGTCTTCCTGGAGGGAACTTAAATGATTCTATGTTCTACGGGAGCACTGTGAATTTATTTTAAAGAGATCCCTGGAAATTGTTCTGAACTCAGAATTTGTTCTTTGTCAGCCCCATAAGATTTCACCCAAGGTACACATAGATTAGTATTCAGGAAAATACTCCAGGGAGCTCTATGAAGATTTCCAGAATCTTTGTTTTCACAGCACCATGTTTTCTGGAACTCTTCCCAGAAATGTGTGCTGCCTTAGCCTCCTTGTCCTCTGATCTCTGTATCCTCAACACAGGAAGAAGTCTGGGATCTGTTTGGATAGTCCCTTCCTGTGCTGTAGTCCAGAAATTGCCTGAAGGCAGAAATCATGGGTGATGATGGCTCATCTACCGTCAATTGTTTCACTCCTCTCAGAAATCACAGTTCTGTACTATCATCAAACGTCTAAAAATAGTTGTTTCTTACACGTTTTCCTGTTTTCTAGTTCTTTATGGTGGAAGAGCAATTCTAGACCTTGTTACTCTGTCTGATCAGAAGCAGAAGTTTCCATTCTCCTCTGGATTCATTTTTACTGTTAACAAGTCATCTTTCAATCCAGGTGCTATTACTTTGAAGGTATTATATCTTTTGTTCTGATAACTTTTAAGATTTACTTTGCTTTTTATTTTTCTAAAGTTTTACTGTATTTTAACGTGTCTAGTGAAGATTACTTCTTATTTATCTTGCCAGGGATGCATTAGGCTTGGTGAATATATAAATTGTTGTCCTTCAACAATTCTGGATCATTTGCAGCCATTCCATCTTCAGAATATTGCCCTTATCCAACGTTTTCTCATTTTTTAAAATATGATTAAATATGTTAAATTCTTTTTTGCTGTATCCTCTACGTCTCTCACCTTCTTATCTTTATTTTGTATCTTATTGTTTATCTACTGTATCTGGATGCCCCATCTTCCAGTACACTAATCCTCCCATCTATGTCTAGTCTATATTAAACATTAATTGGATTACTATATTTTCAATGTTTCAAATTTATATTTTGTTTCCTTTTCATGTTTGTCATGTCACTTTTTGCACTCTTCAGATTTGTGCTGAATTCCTTCAGAATGAATTACGTTTATTTGAATTCGTAAGTATAGATTTTTTAATAGTCTATGACTGAGATTTTCAATATCTGAAGTCTTTGTGGGTGTGCTTTTGTTGTTTCTAATGGTTCTTGCTCATGTGATTTTTTTTTTTTCTGTCTGTACCTGGCTCTTTGAATTGAATGCTAGATATTCACTTGAAAAATTATTTCTAGGAATAATTTGAAACCGAGAAGGTTGGTATTTTCTCTCAGAAAAGATAATCACTCATTTTTACCTAACACATGCACATATCACCAGTTTGGGTCTACCACAATCCAGATTTGAGGCTTGAGGTTCCTTCTAACCAATGATGTGAAGTTAGGCTAAAAGTCAATGGAGATTTAGGTTATTCTCAGTGTATACCCCGTCTGACCCCTTACACTGGGTCCTAGTGTGTGTTTGGGGGTACTTTATCAAATCCCCACATTTGTCCTAGCTCCTGGCTAGGAAATACTTCACTATCTTAGTTCTGTCATGGTTTTAAGACTATCTATTGTATTTTTATTTTTAAAAATTTTTATTGAGATATAATTGACATAACATTGTCTAAGTTTAAGGTGTGCAACATGTTGATTTTAAACATTTATATATTGCAATATGATTACCAGTATAACCTTAGCAAACACCTCTATCATGTCACATAATTATCATTTCTTTTTTGTGGTAAGAACAATTACAATCTAGTCTCTTAGCAACTCTATTTTGTATATGAGTTGCACTCACAGCATGGCCCCTGATACATGAGTGGTGTGGGTCTGTGCCCAGGAACTGAACCCAGTCTTCCAAAGTGGAGCACACTGCACTTAACCACTAAGCCACTGGGGCTGGCCCTAGTTCTTAGCAACTTTGAAGTTTATAATATGGTATTGTGGTCTATAATCATTATGCTGTGCTTTAGATCTCCAACACTTATTTATCTACTGGTTGCAAGTCTGTACCCTTAAACAACATCTTCCCAATTCCTCCACCCCCTAGCCCTTTATAACCACGATTCTGCCCTGTGTTTTTATGACTTTGGCTTTTTCATATTCCAACTTTGAATGATATCATACAGTATTTGGCTTTCTCTGTCCGACTTATTTCACCTAGCAAAATGTGCTCAAGGTCCATCCATGTTGTTGTAAATAGCAGAATTTCCTTCTCTCTCATGACTGAATATTGTGTATATGTGTGTGTGTGTGTGTATATATATACACACACATACATATATGTATGCATATCTTCTATATCCATTTATGTGTTGATGGAAACTTAACTGTTTCCATGTCTTGACTATTATGATAGTGTTGCAATAAACATGAGATTGTATGTCTCTCTTCAACACCTTGTTGTCATTTTGTTTGGATATATACCCAGGAGTGGAGTTGCTGGATCATACGGTAGTTATATTTTTAATTTTTTGAGAATGATCCATATTGTTTTCCATAGTGGCTGAATCAATTTTCATTCCCACCAACAGTGAACAAGGGTTCCCTTTGCCCCACATCCTTACCAACTCTTATCTCTTGTCTTCTTAGTGATAGCCATTCTAAGAGGTGTGAGACAATAACTTATTGTGGTTTTGATTAGCATTTCCCTGATTATTAGTGACGTTGTGCATATTTTCATATACCTGTTGGCCATTTGGATGTCTTCTTTGAAAAAATGTCTATTTAATTTCTCTACCCATGTTTAAATCAGCTTGTTTCCTTGTTATTGAATTGTATGTGTTCTTTATATATTTTGGGTATTCACCACTTTAGATATATAGTTTATAAACATTTTTTCTAATTCTGTAGGTTGCCTGTTCATTTTATTGATTTTTTTTTTTTTTTGCCGTGCATAAGCATTTTTGTTTGATGTTGCCCTATTTGTTGATTTTTGTTTTTGTTGATGTCCTTTGGGTGTTGTATCAAAAAATTTTGCCAAGACCAATGTCAATGAGTGTCTTTCTTATGTTTTCTTCTAGGAGTTTTATGATATCAGTTCTTATGTTTAAGGCTTTAATCCATTTTGAGTTAATTTTTGTGAAAGGTGTAAGATAGGGGTTAAATCTCATTTTTCTGCATGTGGTTATCCAGTTTTCCCAGCACAGTTCATTGAACAGACTATCATATTCCCATTGAATGTTCTTGCTTGCCTCGTCAAATATTAGTGATGCAGGGTCGGTGAGCCGAGGAGTCGAAAGAAAGATTTCTTGGACTCTCAAGATCTGGCAGTAGTGCTCTTTTTATTTAGAGAATAGTGTGAAATAGCATGGGAACAGGACCCATGGGCAGTCAGAGCTTCTGCTGCCCTGAGTTGAGGGTTAGGGCTAATTTTATAAGGCATGGGTACGTGACTTATTTTTACTGGAAAAAGAAAAGATGATGTAAAAAGTCATTAAATGATTTCAGTGCAGATGGGGTCTGGTTATTGTGCGGTCATATAACTTTAGATACGAATCTGGCCATATAGATCGGCATGTAGGTGAGGATGCCCTGGGCTTCTCTCCTTGGGGCGGCCCTAACGCATTCCATAAAAAAAATCCACCGGGTCGTATAGTTTGGCATGTAGGCCAGGTCACCTTGGGCTTCTCTAGCTGGGGCAGCCTTAATCCACATCATTAGTTGACCATGATTTATAGTATTTTTAAAAGAGTTTTCATAGTTGTACTTATGAATGAAGTTGTGAAGACCACGTAGCCCATCATTTCCAGAAGTGGAACATAACACTTCTATTTTTCCCCCCAAAATATCTAAAGCGCTATGAGAATGAATATTTTCTTAGGACTTTCTTAGAATAAAGTTTGGTTTTGATTTAAAAAATATGTAGGAGTTATTAAAAACTATCACTTATGAGAAACAATGTTTTCACATTTGTTTTAAATTTTGTTTCAATTTACTTAAAAACTAAAAGGAATTTGTTTACTAAAATCAGTTTTTCTCATTTAATGATATGTCTTACTGGTTTCTTCTGAGTGTGAAATTGCTGAAATAGAAGATATAAACATTTAAAAAATAATTTATTGAAGATTGCCCCTGTCTTCTCTGAGTACCAATACTACAAGAGGATCCCCATTTCTCCGCTATTTTCTCTAATGCTCAGTATTACAAATGCTTTGAATGTTTGCTAATCAGAATAATTAAAAGTGGCATCTCACATTTTTATTGGCATTTACTTGTTTACTCATAAGATTCATCTCTTTAAATGCCTACTGTTTGGACAGGCAGTCTAGCACATGCTGTCAGTCAACCCCCATCGGTCGCACAGTTATGAACCCTGGACCTGGAACATTTCCTTCCCAAGAAATAAAGAGCCCACACAGCTTGTGCCAGCCTTATCACTTGTGTGGGAATATTTTTCCTTGTATCGATCTCAATATACCCCCTCTACGTCTTCTTAAGAGTGTACCTCAGATGGCACCTGGCCAACTCCACTGATATATCTGTCCTCCTCAGGGAATTGACAGGGTCAATCCTTCTACTGCGACATGAGGGGTGCAAGTAGGCTAATTGCCGTTAGTTGGCTTCCAGGAGAAGTACACTGGCCATGGACAAGCAATACCCACTATTGAAGCTGTTCTTAGTCTATTTTTCTCTATGTAAGTAAAGTGTTGTTGCATCCACTGTTTGACTGCATTGTGGTTTTTCTGGTGACTCCAAGACCAGTTTGACTTCTATTCCTGGTGGCCGACATTGTGATGATCTTTGTTATTCTTCATGTAGTTGGAGGCTTTCCCAGGGATTCGTAACCAGTACGTGGTGCTCTGCTCCACACCTGTGATTATTTATATTTCTTATTTTATGTATCACTTACTTGTATCTTTGGCCATTTTTTGTATTGGAATGTTTATCCCATTTTTACTGGTTTATATTTATTTTTTGTAGTTTGAGATACTAACTTCTTGCCAAAATGTTGTAAATGTATTTCTCTAGTTTCCTTTCTACTTGTGTTGTTTCTTGTATTACCAAAGTTTATAACATTATCAATATATTCAAATACACAATATTGTCTTTAGTGTGTTCTGGCTTTCAAGTTATACTTAGAAAAAGACTCATCCTAGAGCTAGTATATATATGATAAGAGCTAGTATTTCTCTAATTTTACTTTTAATAGTTCAACATTGTATATATCTGACATTTTTTTGGTATTAGGAGTGGAATAAAAATATGATTTTATTTTATTCTTCCACAGGGCTCTCCAGTTGCTACTAAACCACTGAGTTTTCTCATGTTGATTTTCTCATCAATTTTCTCAATATTTTACTCTGTCCCATTACTCAATTCATCTATTCTTATACTAAAACCGTGTTTTAAATTAATATAGTTTTACCTTTCTTCAGATTTACCATGCTATTTGTATGAGTGTGTGTGTATGTGTGTGTTTGAATGTACTTTTTCCAACAGGGCAAATTTTAGAATATGTTTTCAAATTAAAAAAAAAAAGCTTAAGGGCTTTTGATTAATTGAATTGATAATTTAAGAATAATGGTAATCTTTACAATACTGAATTTTCTATTCCTCAAAATGGTATGTATCTCCATTTATGCAAATTTAATTTTATAACCCTCAGTAGAGTTTCCTAGTATTCTTTATTTAGTTCTTCATATATCTCATTAAAATTGTTTCAGTAAATGAAATTTGTTTTTTATATTAAAATGGAATATTTTTGCATTCATTTTTTAACAATTTTTGTTTGAATTAATGAAAACTATTGTATTTGCATGCATTTATTTTGTAACTTGCTATCTTACCGAACTTCTAATTGTACTTCTGTTGATTGCTTTGAGTTTTCCACTGATAAAATTTGACCTCTTAAATTTTAGTGATTGCCTCTGGAGTATCTGCTGAGATGCTGATTCACAGCACTGAACTTCTGTTATGCCTCAGCCAAAACGGATAAACAGTTATTCACTTAATTTACTAATTTGCTTAAGAAATTGCTTTCAGATTTATCACTTCATCCAGTTTTTCATATACTATTTTCTTTTTACACTCTGCTGTGTTTTTGCTAATTCCTTCCTTCTCTTTGCCATGGTTTAATATGTTATTTACTTTGAGAGGAAAGTCTGTTTCATTATCTTCATTATTTCTTACTAATAAACATATTTTTAACTTATGAATATAAAGTTTTACTTTGAATACAGATTTGACAGCATCTCATACATTTTGATAGAGTGTTTGTACTATTTTTATTGTTTCTATTTTAGATATTCTGAAACTGTGATTCAGGTTTACCTTTTGACCCTGTAAATGTTTGGAGGATTGAATTGGGGGAAATATGAGTTCCTTGATTTTTAAAATTTCAAGTGATTTGGAAGTTTTATTTATTTTTAAAATTGTTTTCTCCTGTTATTTTCTTCCATCAATGCATTGTGGCCTCGCAATACAATCTTTGGTACATTAATTAGTATAAATAAAATAAAAGTGTAGTTTTAAGCCTAGTAAATGAACAGAAGTTCCTAATATATGCAAAAAGAAGTTAAATTTTATTCATTAGGTAATTTATATCCTAGACCTTATTTTGTCAGTTTAACCTGTTAAAATGTCAGAATTCTGTAATAAAGTCTCTCTCTAATTTTGTTTTTGACATTTTATATTTTTTGCTTTTATGTTCATAAGCATGTAAGGGTTTGGATCAGTTATATTTCTATGATAAATTTTGTCTTTTTGTGTTATTTTTATTCAATTTTGATATAATAATGTAACACTGCTATCTGCTTTTATTTACTTTCCTGGAAAATATTTGCCCATCACTTTATTTTCTACTTTTCTAACTTACTTTGTGTCACATATGTGTTACACACCACTTAGAGTTTTATTTTGTGCCTGAATTCCTAAGTGTTGGGGAAGCAGCCATTGCCAACCTACAGCCCCTCTCTGAGATCACCCAGTCTGTGCTCTGGGCCTGCCTAGACCATTCTCCAATATGGAAATCAGATGCTGAGCTGTTGCTTGGCCCCAGATTCTTCTGATTACAAGAAATATTTCCCCTGTTCTGCATACACAGTGAACTTCTTTGTATTTATTAAGCCTGTGTATCATATGGCATCTGATTAGCCTCACAGTACATTTCCCCATCCTTTCCCTGTCCCCAGAAATGGCCCTTCACCTGCAGCACTGAGAGGAGTCCATGCAGTCCATCCTCCTGCAATAACTATGAGAGGGGGCCTGCTGGCCACGGGGGAGCAGCATACACTACACGCTCTGATCTTGCTGCATCTTTTCTCCTTTTTGTGAGTAAAACATTGTTCTCACCAGTGCCTTGTGTGTTGAGCCCTCCTTGGTCACTCAAAACCCATAGTAGATGCAGTAGGTCAAGAACTGTCGACTCCTACTTCTGGTGGTTGTCATCTTTATCATCTCTCTGTCCTCCATGCATGGTGGAAATCCTCACTCGGGATTGGTAGCTGGATCTCCCCTGCTTGATAGTTTGGCAGAGTGAGGGGGGTCGCCAATGAGACTTACTGTGGCCTCGTGGAAGTGCAATGGCTAGTTGGTTCTGTTGTCTCAGGGTGGTGCTGGCTCCCCAAGAATGACTGGCTGATGGAAATTTTGGCTTCCCTCTTGTCACATGGGGACAAATGAAATTTCATAAATCTTTGTAAACAAAGGATTAATTGGATCAATGGGTCAAGGTAGAGATATAGAACGTGGGACCCAAAAAGAACAGAAAAATCATCCCCTGTGTGCTGACTAGTTTGCTGCTTATAGATCAATCACATGAACTGTTAGCATCTCAAGGTATGCAGACCAAAGATGGGGAGTGTTCTAAAGCCCCTGGGAAGGAGCTCCAACAAGTGAGGCTGCCTGCAGGTGAGATCTGTTTTTACACAAAGCTGAATTACTGATTATGTTGCTAAAAAAAACAAAGCTGTGGATAAGTGCTCCTTCTCTGAGAGTGAGATAAGAAAATTAAAGGACAGAAATAGGCAGAATCCAAGAGAGTCCCATACTGCCTGGTTGGTGCACCTATTTGATGAGGGGGCCTTACCGACTCAAATGTTGTGAGTAGAATGATGTAGTTTGGGGATGTTGACTTACCAATCCCCTTTGTCAGTGTCAAGTCAATTCCAAGCCTTAGCAACCTTATGTGCCATCTTACACTGCTTAGTCTTTTTGAGCCATCCTCTTACCTTCTGGTGTGATATCAGACAATGCTGCACTGCTCTTCATAGGGTTTTCATTCATGGCCAATTTTTTCAGAAGGGGGTGGTCAGCTCCTTCTTTCTGTTTTTTCTTAGTTTGAAAGCTCCACTGAAACTATCTACCATGGGTGACCCTGATGGTATTTGAAATACAAATGGCATAGCTTTCAACATTACAACAACACACAGAGATCACAGTATGACAATCGATGAGTGATGTGGTTCCCTGACTGGGAAACAAACCCAGGCCGCTGTGGTAAGAGCACTGACTATTAGCCACTAGACCACCA
Organism: Equus caballus; assembly: GCF_041296265.1. NCBI lineage: Eukaryota > Metazoa > Chordata > Mammalia > Perissodactyla > Equidae > Equus > Equus caballus. The sequence continues at coordinate 84,045,049 of NC_091715.1, forward strand.
GGGCTACTACCTACTACAGTGTGTTTTTACTGGATTGTCCTCTCCCAGGGCTACTTTAACTCTTCAACTATCTGTCATCAATGTGTGTGATCTGATTTACAGCAAACCTGTCTTGCTTCAGGTCTTGATCATTCACGATATAGATGATATCTTGATTATGGATTCCCCTAAGGAACAGATGACCCTGGAACTGCAGGGATCCACAACTGATTGGAGTCCAGAAGCAGGAAACCACCAGTGAAGTGCACAGGCTTCTTGGATTCTGAAGAATCAAGTTGCCTTGAGCCGCCACCCAATATATACTCTTTGAAAGGTGGCTTCTCACTTACTATTAAGCTCTAGTGGACATAGAATGTCTCACCATTCAAGCATCTTATGTGACCCTGAGGCCTGAGATACCCACCCTTTTCTGAGTTCTCACCAATACCACTAAGAAATTGGACAAGCCCACCAGAATTTGATAATCAATGGCTTATCCAAGATTGAGTCAGGCCTGAACCCCAAGGTATCAGTCAACTGCATGAACAGGCAGCCACCCTGCGAGAGGGAAAAGAACGTCCAGTAGGGGATGCACTGGCCCCTCCCCTAGCCACCTGGAGGCCATGATTTGAATAGGTTCTAGCTGAAGACGTGGTCTGGTTTACCTATGGTTCTGTAAAATTGAAAGCTGTTAGAGCTCACTGGGCCACCTCGCCATCCACCCTGAAGATGATTACCTCCTAACTGAAACTGGATGAAGATGCTGTACCCAATGGGCTGAATTGTGTGGTGGTGATGGCTGTACAAGCCACCCCAGCCAACTTGCTTTGCTACATCTTTATTGATTCTTAGGCTATGGCAGATGATCTAGTCATTTTGTCAGGAGGCTGACAACTAAATGATTGGACTACTAAGGGATTTCCTGTGTGAGGACAAGGACTATGGCAACACCTTGCTGCTTGGAATGGGCAAATGTTTGTCACTCACATGGATGCTCAAGGCAAAGGACTTTTCAAACAAGAAAACGAATGGAACTTCCCAGCTGACAGAACCTGTGTACAACGTGTTGCACGGGCTACCCCCTGGGTACATCAGCAAACTGGTCATGGAAGTCCACCTCAAATGCAGGAATGAGCCAAATCCAGGGGGATAATCTTCAAAGACACAGAAGCCAGGGATGTGGTACAGTCTTGTTATTCTTGCCAAAGAACCCAAGCAGTCAAATTCAGAGAATTAGGACACATGGGCAGAGGTTTTGGTCTGACTCTGGTTTGACAGATTGATCACACTGGGCCTTTAGTCCTCAGCCACGGGTTCTGCTGATGCCTCATAGCAGTTGACAGCTACTCTGGATAGGTAATTGCCCTCCCTATACAACACGTGAATGAAAGTACCACCATAGTTACCCCAGAGAAAAATCTCTGTCATGAGTTTGGGTACCCTACCAGAGTTCAACCAGATTAAGGCACTTCTTTTACGGCACAAACCACACAACAATAAGCACAATCTCATTGCATATGCTGGACCTTCCATGCTACATACCATCCACAAGTGAATGGAACCATTTAACAGTGGAATGGAAGACTAAAACAACAATTAAGAAGAGACATCAAGAAGGATTATTAGCAGGATGGTATCCTGCCTCACTGGGGCAAACTGGACTCTCAATACTGCACTCCAGTGAACGGAAAGCACAGCAGTGCAATACATGTTGGGGTATACTGGGCTTGGAGGGGATGGAGGACCAGGAAGTTACCTGATTAGCCTCTGCCTGAGGAATTCTAATCTCAGTATACCAAGCCACTCCTTTTTCCCCCTCTGGGATGCTCTTCTTGGAGGTGTTTTGTGGTCCTTGCAGCAGTAGTCCCCTCCCTACTCCACGGCCCACTCTCTACTCCAACTTGGAAGTCATGCTATCCAAGGGCACTTACGTCCTTTGAGACCCCATAGGAAAAGCAGAGAGTGTCATAGAACACTGTAATACCAGAATCCCCCTGGTTGCTTCAGGAATTCCTGACTCCCCTATACAAGTGGGCAATGGTATAGGACATATACAGCACAGGACATAACCTCATTGTCTAGATTGGATGATGGGGCAGAAAGTTTTGGGTTAAACAGCAAAGGCAATTGGATTCCTATTGAGGTAGTGGCCCCTGGATTAGGACAGATGACCTAGATGACCATCCCCAGACACTCCATAATTCAAGTGATAGGACAGGAGCATCTCCAGCCTTGGAAGGTATATGGCTGGGGTTGGGAGTAACCTTAACCCTTCTCTCTTTAGCCTCCTCAGGACAACTAGTGATGCCTAGATTGGCAACACTCTCATCAAAATCAGCACCACAGTAGCAAAAAGGGGTGACCTGAAAAAATGCTGGATCTGCCACTGAAGACTGAAATCTCATTTGTCTCAGAATCCCATCATGGCAGCCTGGCCAACACATAATGAGACAGGACTTTCTCAGGCTGTCAGTGAATAAGCCTGCCAAGTGGCCCCACTGATACAAGTTCAGGTACAAGATTATTCTAGCACCCTCTGCTTTAATATCATCTGTAATATGAATAAGATGAATCCCTGCACTGGGTCAGGCATTGTATTGCATCAACACTTTGAGGAAGGCAGATATATAATTTTTCCTTTTAAGTCACAGGCTGGTAACAATAGGCAAAGACAATAAATAACTGGACAAGCCAACAGTATAACAACCTCACCTTGGTCGGAGATAACTTGTGTTCTCCCAAGATAATGTTTCCTTGTGAATCTCAATGAGAAATGAGATGCCTTCCCCCTGGGTAAGGGTCTTGTTTCCTCAGGGTTCTGTGACCCACCATCCATGTGGCCAACTACAAAGTGTTGGAGGGGTCCCACTCTGCTGGCCCATTGCAGAATGGCACATGGCATCCTTCCAGGGAGGCAAACTGACAGTTGATTCCACTCAGATGTTTACAGTTTAATACTGGGCATAGGCTTACAGGCTCTAGAAAAGATGGTACACTACTTCTCGTTGACTATGGTGAAAATGGCTAATGCTACCACCCAGGCAATTCAGGAGCAACAGGAGTCACTGAACTCACTAGCCGAGGTGGTGATGGATCACCAGATTGCCCTTGATTATCTGCTGGCAGAACAGGGTAGAGCCTGCGTTGTGACCAATACCTCTTCTTGTGTGTACATGAACAATTTGGGGAAGGTCCAGACCGAGCTGAAGAAAATCCATGCTTGAGTGGGATGGTTGTTGTCTTTAAGCCTGCAGTTCCTATTAGGTTCATTCTTTGACCATTTTAGCTGGCTAAACCCTGGAACCTGGGGCTCCTGGATGAAAACCATACACCAGGGAGACATGATTATTCTCCTTGGACTGGTCATATTAACAGCCCTGATCAAGTGCTGTCTCAATTGGTCAGGGAGACTCTATGAGCAAGTTACTGCCATTCAGATAATTCACTGACCACATGGGACACATGTCTCCACAATCAGGGTGGCTCTTGGTCCTGTTGGATGTGACATGCTTTGTTCCCCCCCCCCCCCAACCCCGGCATCCCAACGAAAGTCAGGGCTTGAACTGTTGGACAAGAAGCCATTGTGCCTGTGACTTGCCATCCTTCTCCAGCATCACACAGTCAGTGCCCTGGGCCTGGAACATTTCTCTATATAGAAGTCGGGTGCTGAGCTGTCACTTGGTTCCAGATTCCTCTTCCTTATTAGAAGAAAACTTTCCCCTGTTCTGAGTATGCAGTGAACTTCTTTGTATTGATTAAGCCTGTGCATCATACGGCACCTGACCAGCCCCAGCAATATATCTGCACCCCAGGGGAAGAGAACAGGGTCTTCATCTGCAGCAAGAGAGGGATGTGTGTAGTCCATTGCCCTGTGATGGCTATTGGAGGGACCTGATGGCCCTGAGAGATGGGCACATACACTATAGATGCTGATTTTGTTGCATCTCTTCTGTTTTCTGTGAGTAAAACATTGTTCCAAGTGCCTTTTGTGTTGAGTTCTCCTTGGTGACTCTGAACCTGTATAACATGTGGTGAGCCAAGGTCTGTGGGCCTCTCGTTCTGGTGGGTGGTATTGTTATGATTTGTACCATTTACACATGGTGGGAGTCCTCACTTGAGATTGGTAGCTGTATCTTCTTGCTTCACATAAGAATCTGTATTCTAATGGTAAGTATTTTATTTTAAAATTATCTGTGTACTATATCTACTTATTTTATTTCAAGTGTTTGCTATGAGTTATGAGTTTTCCATCATTCTTTTGTTTTCACTTTCTCATAATTTGAAATGTGTACAGTTCGTATTTGTGATTACTTTAACAACTTTAAATACAACGCTTAACTAAAAATTTTTGAATTTTAAACTTGAAAAATAAAAGTAGACAACATATTCTCTTATTAAAGATTAGAAAGCTATTGACTTAAAATTTTTACTACTTCCCTCTCAACTATTCCAGTCCTGCTGCTATCTCCTAATTTTTCTTTATATTTACTCAATGTAATGGTTAATTTTACGTGTTAACTTGACTGGGATAAGGGATGCCCAGTTGGCCGGTAAAACATTATTTCTGCGTTTGTCTGTGAGGAAGTTTCTGGAAGAGATTAACATTTGATTCAGCAGACTGAGTAAAGACATAAGCTGTCACCAATATGTGAGGGCATCATCCAATTCACTGAGAGCCCAAATGGAAGAAAAAAGTTAGGAAGGGCAAATATTCTTTCTCTCTTCTGGAGCTTGGACTTTCATCTTTTCCTGCTCTCAGAAAGCAAAGCTCTTGGTTCTCTGGCCTTTGGACTCTGGAAATTATGCCAGCATCTCCCTAGTTCTCATACTTTCAGACTCAGACTGAATTATACCACCAGCTTTCCTCATTGTCTAACTTGCAGATGGCAGATTGTGGGACTTCTTAGCGTCCATAACTACATGAGTCAATTTCTATAATAAATCTTCTCTTATTTATATGTCTATATGTATCTAAACCTATATCTATATCCTACTGGCTCTGTTCTGGATAACCCTAATAGACTCTGATTTTTATTTCAGCATATTATAACTTAATGGTGATGATTCTAGATTGTTTTAAAAAATAAAATATATTGAGGAATAATATGGCTACAAAAATGTGCCCACTTTAAGAGTATACACTGTGTAACCACACATACAGAAAAGTTATATTACCCCAAGATTTCCCCCACTCTCACATCCCTCCTTTATGCAACGACTGATCTGACTTCTGTCACTATACATTAGCTATACCTTTATTAGAATTTCATAGAAATGGAATCATACAGTATCTCCTTTTTCGTATCTGGTATCTTAACCAGCTTTGTTTAAATAACATATTATGATTCCTCAGTAATAATCCTTATTTCTCCTCTCTTGTTCTTTTCTGGTCTCTTCCCTTCCTTTGTTTCTTTCTTGCTTTTTCTGGTCTTCCCTCCTTATGCTTTAAACCTGCTAGTAGAATTTAGCATCTAAGAAGACAATAAAATTTTAGTGCCATCAAAGTTTTGTGCAGGAACTGATAGTTTCTCAAAAATTCTAAAAAAAATATCAAGTGCCAAACTGGAAAGAAAAATGTGTGTAGAATGTGATCTCTGCTTTCAAGAAGGTTTCATTCTTGAAAGCCAGATACAGCATGTTCATGAAGAACCATAGTAGCAGGCATTATGTGGTAAAAACTAATTTTTTAAAAAAATATTACAAGATTTCAAAAGAAGAAGAGCTAGTAGGAAGTTTAGGAAATACTTTAATGACAAGGTATCATACTCACATTTAATAATTCGTATATCTGATGCTTTTCCTCAGAGCTCCAGCATCATCTTCACGTCTCACTCATCTCCAATATATGCTGAGAAGCAGATGAACTGGGAAAACTTCCATTTGGTTTACGGCACATCATTTATATCTAAGCTTTCAACAAACAACATTTTTTTCCAATTTTTATTCACTGTTTTTTATTGAGCATTTGAGCTTACTCCAGAGAAGAAATCCCCCAAAAATGAAATTTCCATCTATTCTACCCTTTGAATTGACCATTTGTATGTATTATTTGAAATCAATATTACAAATTATATATAATCCAATTCAAGTAGAGTGATCTGATGCAGAATGCTCATAGGTGATCAAAATGTGTGATAGAATAAAAGGTAGGAAAATTGCAATACTTGATACAGTTAATTTTGAAGTTTTCTGTCAACAATCTTCCAGCTAGGAAATATTTCCTAATTATTAAAATATTTGGTAGGTATGCTATACCTGATAAGCTAAATGCTCTTTTACTTAATCAGTATTTCAGTATTACACAAAATGTATTCAGTTATTTAAAAGAGCTATGAATTGTATTGCTTTGTTGCTCCTATTTTTGCATACACTGAGGAGGAACAAATATTTCTTCTCGAATATTTTGGGAAGAACACATGAACACCTTGGTTCTATGATGATGATACTTGGTTCATAAAATGAAGACTAGATATTAGCGTCAAGCAGCACTTCAATAATAATCCTTAAAAACAGGTAAGTGCCATAATATATGTCAAGAAGAGAGAAGTATAAATTAGGAAATGCTTTTTATGGAAAAGACAGATTACTTTGAATCACAGTGAATAATTTCAATTACAAGCCATAAAAAATGGCTCATCACTGATTAGCATCCAATTGTAAATCATAGATTAAATTAAAAGTGCTTACTCTGTTAATTGTGAAATGAAATAAACATTGTTCATATTCATTTTCATCTTTATGTTTGCAGAAGAAAAAAGTAGTGTGACAAAAAGGCCAAGTTGCTTTACAAAGCTTACTGTAAACCAGTAAATTTTTTGCAAGATTCTCTGATTCCTTTTAGAATTTCCCTCAGGTATCTTCTTTTCTTTGTTTTGTGTTATTTGGATTTTTGCTTCTTCTGAGACTTTTTTTCCTGAAAGAAAAAAATGAAAAGGAACTTCATGGATCCTTGTCTAAATAAAAGATAGTTATAAGCAGCTAGAATGAAGGAATATAAGAAGTGACAATACTACACTTGTGGCTACCCCAGATCACCAAAACCTGGCAATTATTTTAGGTAATATTCTTACTGGATGGGAGAGAGATTCTAGAAAAGAGTCAGTAAATTCAATATTATTATTAAGGCTTATAAAATAGCATAAAGTGCTTTTCAGATGTTTATATTCTAATAAAACCTAAATATATTTATATAAAGCATTTTAAGTTTTGATTCTAGTTTTTTATACTATAATATATATATTTTATAAACTTTTCAAGGCATGTCATCACTGCCTTTCCTTCCCCTACAAATTGTACTTTTAGATAACTTTGATCCTATAGCCCTTGCTTATAAAAAGTTATTATAGTAATCATTTTTATTTTAAAAAGATAATTTTGAACTAAAAACCAAGATTTCCATTCAGAATAATTGATTTTATTCAAAATTTAAAAATACAGTGTGATCAAATTTGTAACCCCAAATATATATTAAATGTCGATTCTACTCACTGTTTCAAAGTAGATGTCTCAGAGATATTCAAACTCAACAGGCTGAAAACATAACTGATGCAATTTCCAGGTTAACAGGTAAAGAATTTCGAAGTTGTCACTCTCGTGTTCACAACAAGAAAAAATCTGAACAAAGTGAGCATCAACAACTCTTCTTAGATTTATCAGAGAGTTGACGTCACAGGGAAAACAGCTACCCTAAAAACTGGAGAGACAGACAAATACAGAGAATCTCAGCCTCTTGGGAGTAAAAATCTGTGCTGGAACCAGCTTAAGAGGTAAAATCTCTTGGACTCCTAGCTTTAAGATCATCTTCACATTTTTGTGAGTTTTACATCCAGTTCTTCAGTAGCTTCTCACTGTGAAGATCAGATTGAAATCTCCTCATATTTCTGGCAAGGGGAAGGGAAAATAACTATTTTCCTATATGCCAAGAACATTACATTATACTTAACAAAGGTCTACCCTCAAAGGAAAATATTGTAATCAAACTTAACTGATTTGAGTTTTACCAGAGTGTAACGAACCTGGGGAAAGGTAAATACTCAAGTGAAGCCCCCTCTAACATTTGACCTGAAATACCCAATTACAGACTCCTCAAGTCTTCCTTTCTCATCTAAAGGAAGAAAAAAAATCTAGGATATACTCATTAAGGTCATAGTCTCACTAAAAGACTGAGTTTAATTATAAGAACATAGAATACTTCTGCTTCCACTACAGTTTACTGCCACATCAATAAAAGCTTCTGTCTGATAACCAGAAACTACAAGTTAAAGAACTGCAAGCCTCAGACCCTATTCAAGAAGGAAGATGTAGAGAAACCCAAAGACACAGCAGAGATAAAAACAAGAAAAACAGAGGAAATTTTAACTTTGGAAACTATAGCTATAGCAGTCAGTACAGCCCATCTTCTAGTCAGAAAAACATTAAAAAACCTCTCACTAATGGCCTATTTACCATGGTTTCTATTACCTGATACATTATGCCCAGTTGTAAATTAAAAAAAATACAAGGCATGATAAAAAGAAAAAAAAAAGGAAGTCTAAAGAGGCAAAACAAGCATCAGAACAAGACTCAGATAAGACAGAGTTATTGAAATTATTGGCACAGGAATTTTAAGTAACCATGTATATAACCAATAACATACTAAAGACTCTAATGGAAAAAGTAGACAATGTGCTAGAATGCATAGGTGATGTAAGCAGAGAGATGGGAACTCTAATAAAAAATCAAACAAAACACTAAAAATTAAAAGCAATATAACAGAAATGAAGAAGGCCTTTGATGGGTTCATGAGTAGATTGGACATGGCCAAGTGAAGAGTCAGTGAATCTGAGTATAGCTCAATAGAAATTTCCCAAACTGAAAAATAAAGATTAAAAAAATTTTTAAAAAATAAAACAGAGTATCTGAGAAATGTGGGACCATTACATGGTGTATCATATGCATAATGTGTATTCCAGAAGGAGAAGAAAGAGAATGAAATAGAGAAATATGATGAAATAATAATGACTGAAAATTTCCCCAAATTAAAAATAGACAGGAAAGCAACGATCAAGGAAGCTCAGAGAACACAAAGCAGAAAAACACCAAAAATTCTAAACCTAGGCATATCATATTCAATCTGCAGAAAACCAAAGACAAAGAGAAAATCTTGAAAGAAGTCAGAGGAGGAGAAACAACTTACCCGTAAAGAAACAGGAATAAAAATAACATTGGACTTCTGTTCAGGATCCATGTAAGCAAGAAGAGAGTAGAGTGAAATATTGAAGTGTTGATATGTAAAAAGAAAAAGAATGTACTAGCCTAAAATTACATATCTAGTGAAATTATACTTCAAAATTGATGAAGAAATAAACTAAACGTTCAAAGACAAAAACTGAGAGAATTTTTCAGCAGATCGCCTTGCAAGAAACGCTAAAAGAAGTTCTTTCAAAGGAAGAAAAAAGACACATCTGACACTTGGATCTATATAAAGAAAGAATATTCAGAATATTGCTGCTCATTGACAATGTACGTGTTCACCCAAGAGCTCTGATGGAGACGTACAATGAGATTAATGTAGTTTTCATGCCTTTTAACACAACATCCATTTCTGAAGCCCATGGCTTGAGGAGTAATTTTAACTTTCAAATCTTATTATTTAAGAAATACATTTTGTAAGTCTATAGCTGCCATAGATGGTGATTCCTCTGATGGATCTGGTGAAAGTAAATTGAAAACCTTCTGAAAAGGATTCACTATTCTAGATGCCATTAAGAACATCTGTGATTCATGGGTAAAGGTCAAAATAGCAACATTAATAGGAGTTTAGAAGTTGATTCCAACCCTCATGGATGACATTTTGAATGCTTCAAGACTTCACTGGAGGAAGTAACTGCAAATGTGGTGGGAATAGCAAGAGAACTAGAATTAGAAGTGGAGCCTGAAGATGTGAATATATTATTGTGATCTCATGAAATTTTAATGGATGAAGAGTTACTTCTTATGTATGGGCAAAGAAGGCGGTTTCTTTAGAGACAACTTTCTCCTGGTGAAGATACTGTGAAGATTGAAATGACAGTAAATGATTTAGAATATTACATATACACAGTTGATACAGCAGAGGAACGATTTGTGAGGATTGGCTCTCCTTTTGAAAGAATCCCAACTGTGAGTAAAATGCTATCAAACCCTTTCGTATGTTACATAAAAATCACTTGTGAGTCAATTGATACAGCAAACTTTATTGTCTTATTTTAAGAAATTGCCACAGCCACCCCAACCTTTAGCAACAACCACCCTGCTCACTCAGCAGCCATCAAACTCCAGGCAAGACCCTCCACCAGCAAAAGGATTAGGACTCGCTGAAGGCTCAGATGTTAGTTAGCATTTTTTAGCAATAAATTATTTTTTAATTAAGGTTCGTACATTGTTTTTTAACCGTAATGCTATTGCACACTTAATAGATTACAGTACAGACTAAATATAACTTTAATATGCACTGGGAACCCAAAAACTTTGTGGCACTTGCTTTATTGTGATATTCACTTTATAGTTATGGTCTGGCACTGAACCCACAATATGTCCAAAGTGTGCCTGCAATATATGGGGCCAAAAAAGGTCTCAAGACAAATTAAAAAAATATTTTGAACAAAATAAATATGAAAATACAAAATATCAAAACGTGTGTAATGTGGCAAAAACAATGCTTAGAGGGAAATTTATAACATTATATGCGTGTGTTGGCAAAGGAGAAGGATCTAAAATCAATACTCTAAGGTTTCGCTATAGCCAACTAGAAAAAAGAAGAAAAGAAATAATAAAAATTAGAGAAGAAATCAATGAAATTGAAAATAGAAATTAATAGAGAAAATCAATGAAACCAAAAACTAGTTCTTTGTGAAGAAGAATAAAATCGATAAACCTCTAGTCAAGCTAACTAAAAGACACTTTTCTCCACTGAGTTGCCTTGAGAACTTAGTTAAAATCAATTGACCATAAATATGAGGCTTATTTCTGGATTTTCAATTCTATTCAATTGATGTGAATGTTTATCTTTATGCCAGTAACAGCTCTTATTATTAAAGCTTTGCGTTAAGTTTTGGAAATGGTAAATGTAAGTATTTAAACTTTGTGGTTTTTTAAAAATTCTTCTGTGTATTCTAGGTCCTTGCATTTCCACGTACCTTTTAAGATCACCTTGTCAATTTCTGCACCGAAGTCAGCTGCGGTTGTATTAGGGGTTGCATTGAATCTGTGGATCAATTTGGGGAGATTATCATCTTTAAAATATTGTCTACTATACATGGATTTTGAATTTATTTTAGTTAATTTAGATTTTTAATTTATTTCAATGTTGTTTTGTAGTTTTCAGAGTATAAGTTTTGAACTGCTTTGGCTAAATTTATTTCTGAATATGGTGTGCTCTTTACTGCTATTGAAAATGGACTTACTTTTTATTTTTACAACGTATTTAGCTACATATCTTTTTCTCTGTCCATCTGTACATTCATCGATCTATTTTAAGATACATATATAACAAAATTTTCCCTGTTAAAAAATGTTTTAATAATTTAAACTCCAAAGCCAATTTACGAGAACTTGCATATCCCTGAACCCTTAACAAGATTGTAATTTTCCATTCAATATAATTTTTAGTAATTGGTTAAAAATAATATGGCATAATGTTATAAAAAGACATTTATTTGATTATGACTAAAAGAGAATATGTTTTCATGTGTTTCTTTTTGGTTAACTGACTGATAAAGTCCTTGGTCCGTTTTTTTCCTGGTGAGATATTTTTATTTTTCTTATTGATTTATGTTTTTCCTTTCCTGCATTATGTATTAAATATTCACAATATATACTTGCTATTAAAGAAAAAATAAAGATATGGATTAAGAAGCTGTGTCTAAGTATGCCCTAGGGAATTTCTGAGCAATAAGGAGTGTGTCTAAACATAGAATTCCCAAGAAATTAGTTTTGGTCCTGAACATGCGTTTGATCACTACTTACATAATTAGGAGCTGGATAGCATCTTGTGGTGAAAGCTAATGCCAGGCTAGTTCTTCTGGATCTTAGAAGTTAATTCTGTTCATAACCAGCTCAGAATGATTTTCATTCCATTTAACAACTACTTGAGAAAATATGTCTTAAATTGTTTTGAATCAACAAACACTATTTTATCCCCTTCAAAACTGCCTATTCCCTTTGAGGACCAAAGATTTATTTTATTTTCCTTACAGTGTTGATATTAAACAGCTTTATTTGCATATAAGCAGAAAAACTTCAATAAGAAAACAAGAAAAAGAAATTATGTATTCAGCTCTGTGAGAAATTACTAAAGTGTCTGTGTGTGTGTGTGTTTTCTGAAGCTGGATGCTTCCTCATAGATTCCAAGCATTTTCAACAGTGTTTTCTTTTCTTGATCCTAATGTTGCAGTCTGGGCTTTTGCTGCAGTCTGGGATTTTATTTAAATATGTCACTTCATTTTTTTAAATCCTATGAAAGGTCAGCGTGGCACGTTTCTAAATTATTTAATACGTTTGTGGCAATGAGTATTTCTCATCTGAATAAATAAAATCAAATGTTAATGAAGAGCTGAGTCTATAATTTGGCTGTTTTAGATTATTATTTCCATATTCACCAGAAAAAAAAAATTGGGGACCTAGTGTTACATTTGATTGAAGGCTTCCAGATTCAAGATGCATAATCATTGTTTTATAAGGTACATTTTAAAAGCTAGTAGTATTGGGGCTGGCCCCGTGGCCGAGTGGTTAAGTTCGCGCGCTCCGCTGCAGGCGGCCCAGTGTTTCGTTAGTTCGAATCCTGGGCGCGGACATGGCACTGCTCGTCAGACCACGCTGAGGCAGCGTCCCACATGCCACAACTAGAAGAACCCACAACGAAGAATACACAACTATGTACCGGGGGGGCTTTTGGGGAGAAAAAGGAAAAAATAAAAAATCTTTAAAAAAAAAAAAAAAAAAAGCTAGTAGTATTGACTAAAGATTAACTTCCCAGATACACATAGAAGATTCACTGTTCTGCCCTGTGAAGCTTTGTCCACAGTCATTTGGAAAAGGTCCATGTTGCTCTTTCCATCCAGATTCAGGTACCTAAATATAGAATTAAATTGAGCTTTCACTTTAGCATAAAACATAAGTATTTATGAACATAAAATTTAAAAAGCACAAATTTACTCCAAACTGCAGTAAAACCAGTTCATTATAGAAGTGCTCACACACATAAGTAGTAGGATGTCAGAAATTTAACATAGTCTAACTCTATAAAACCCCAAAGTAGCTGGCCTGGTGGCACAGCAGTTAAGTTCGCACGTTCTGCTTCGGTGGCCCAGGGTTGTCCAGCTCGGATCCTGAGCGCGGACCTATGCATTGCTTATCAAGCCATGGTGTGTCAGCTGCCCCACATATAAAACAGAGGGAGATGGGCGCGAATGTCAGCTCAGGGCCAGTCTTCCTCGGGAAAAAGAAGAGGATTGGCAGCAGATGTTAACTTAGGGCTAATCTTCCTCAAAAAAATAAATAAATAAAATAAAACCACAAAGTACTGCAATTAAAAAGAAAATTTGTAATATATTTGATCTTAATGTTTTACTTCATGCTTTATTGCACATTAACTCTCTCTCCCTTTTATCTCTTCAACATGTTGCGAGACATTGAGAAAATATTAATTTTTGTCAGTTAGGAATAGCATAAAATGAATTTTCACATTTTTTGGATTGCTTCTTAGCCTATGTGGTCATTCGCTCTCAAGAGTGTTTTGCATAGTACCAATTAACAATAATGACTCTACTAATACAGTTTCTAATGGCAGCTTGCATTAGGACAGTGTCCAAATTATGTAGCTCCAGTAGTGCCATATTTTTGATGTATTTTAATCTTGAAAAAAGTCATATAGCTCAAAGTTCCATCCTCTGCTCTTTGTCTATTTTTATAAATGTACCGAAACAAGGAAAAAATATCTATAGGGAAGATACAGCGTTAGAGTTTTAATTTAGCCATGTTGCAAATTATAGACCAATATTTGTTACACAAATTACACATAATTTGGCTAATTACTAAACTATTTAATCCTAATTTGCTTATTGACACTATACAATATTTATATAGTTACATAAATTCATGTAAAGCCATAAAACTAGCGAAGGCAGTATTATGGAAAATAATTGAAATCAGAGTATATCTTTGCTAAAAAAATATCGTTTTTGTTCAAGCTCAGGAAATTATTTACATTTAGTATATCTCAACCTGGTATATATTTTTCAAATGTTGCATGCTTTGGTATTTGGAGAATTGATCAGATGACAGTCTTTCTAATATATAGATAATATGGATATATGGATAAGTGAAAATTAACTCAGATCATTTGATGTGGTTAGTCCTAATTAGAGACTTGTATAAATTATATAACTCATGTAAAAGTTAAGTGATTTTTAAATGAATTATAATTAAGCTCTCAATATGTGCTAAGCACTCTTCCAAGCACTTTTTCATACATTATGTCGTTTAACTTGTAGGAAAATTCTAAAAGGTGGGCATCATTATTTATGTTTCACAAATGAAGAAATTAAGACTTAAAGAAATTTGAGAACTTGTTCAAGGTTATTTTGTGACAGAGGCAGGAGGCAAATACATATTTTTCTATATGTGTCACTTAATTTTGTCAATCAGTCAATATATTTTGAATCCTTACTATGTGTCTAGTGCTAAGACTGCAGCTGAGAACAGGACAAAGAAAATCCCTGCCTTTTAGACAATGTATATTCTCGTGGAGAAAAATAAACACTCAAATAAACCAGTAAAATAATTTCAGTAACTAAATGTTATGAATAATATAAAATAATGTAATATGGCAGAAATTGACAGGCTGGGTAGCATGGCCAGTAGGGCCATTAGTAGGATCAATTCAGGGAAAATATTTCTGAAGAGTTGACATTTGAGTTTAGACTCAAATGATGAGAAGGAATAAACCGTGTAAACTTTGAGTGGAAGCACATTCCACTTAACAGGATTAGAAAATTGTAAAGTCCTGCAATAGATATCTAAAGAAATCCACTGAATCTGGAACTTATGGAAGCAACAAGAGAAACAAATTAGATATAATAGAAGATATATTCAGGGGCAAGACCATGTAGTGATGTACAGATCATGGTATGGATATTGGGTTTTATTCTGAATGCAATGGGAATCCATTGTAGAGTGTTAAAGAGGGAAAGAGGATGATTTAAGATTTTTAAAGATAACTCTATTATATGGAAATTTCATCTAGGGATACAGGTTTAATGGAGAGAAACCCTTTCATTCACCAAGGTAGAAAATATTTTGATGGGCATATTTGAGAATGAAATTATAGTTCTGTTTTAGCATTGTTGATGCCTATTAGACACATAAGGTGAGATCTTGGAAAAGCAGTTGCATATAATATCCAGAGTACAGGAAGGGGTCAGCAAACAAATTGTATTTGAAGCTATAAGAGTGGATGAGATAACCCAGGAAAAATGTGTAAATAGATGAAAAAAGTCAAGGGAGCAGAACACTGAATCATTTCTTGTATTTTTGCTTGCCTCTCCTGGGAGCACTCTTTTGTAAATTGGACAAACTCATTCCCTCTAAGCAGGTGCCTAGCATGGTAACGAGAAATCAAATAGAGAAAATATGTATCCCAAATTTAGGAGGAGATAGTCCTGAGGGCATAGGGTTTGGTTAGCAGAATTCCATGCCTCCAGGCAGGAGTGGCTGGAGGAGGATCTGGATTCAAGGTAGTGGTGGTAGTAGTAGTGTGTTTAAAAACAAATAATATGGAGGCATGAATATACCCTGATAGAATTGATTCAGTAGACAAAGAAATTGATGGTAAAGAAGTGAAACAGGGATTAATGAAGAAATTAGGTTCATTGAGAACATAGGAATGTGAGGAATTCCGGGAAAAGTGGAAGGGGTAGCTTAAATGGGAGAAAGAACTATTTTTCTATTGTGTTAGAAGGAAATGCAGACTATATGGGCATAGTTGTGGGAAGGCTGGTGGAATAAATAATACTCAGGCCAAAGTTATTATAAGCTGATTGCATCTATTATTTTTCTATGGATTTTATGTTAAAGTCATTAGCTGATATAGGTTGTTCTGACCAGATCTTTGAGGAGAAAAAGATTAAAATAGCTGAATTTGAGAGAGGGAAATAAAAAGTGTAGTAGAATTTTTGTCAGTGTTGAAATGATTTCGCTTGAGAAATGATTTTCATAAATTTGCAGTGAATCTAATCAGCATGGTTGTGTGATTTTTCTGCAACATCTTGCAGATATTTAGCGTAGCCCTGGAGTTAGCAGCTACCTGTAATTGTCCCAAAATTTTGAAAGCCGATGGTCTAGAGTAGGGCGACAAGGTTGAGTAGCTGAGGTGGGATGTAAGACAAGATCGTTGGATGGAAGGAGGTGACGAACATCAGAAGCTAGGGTGCTGGATTGCTTGTCTATATGGACAAAGAAGTCTTTATGAATGAAACGGAGAGCGATACAGTGATCTAAATGTTGAACTAAAATATTTCATCCATTATGGGGTGTGTCTAGATTGATAGATATCAACAACATAGAGCAGTTGCAAGTAGTAAAATCCGATATGTTTTACAGGAAGTTGGTTTTTTAAGGAAGGGAGAAATGTTTGGAAGTGGTAGTTGGAAACAAAGAAACTGTCTATCTTACCACCCAGCCCTGATGTGATGTGATTGAGGTGGGAACTCTACTTGAGAGGGTTGCTGAAAAAGCAGTAGTTTTAGGGGCGAAATGAAGTGAAAAGTGTATTCAAAATAAAGTTGGAATATGTAGAAGTGCTCTCTGATGATTGCTTTTGAACTCCAGAAAGAAAAGTGAAACATTTGGAGAGTGTGTACATGTGTGTGTGTGCGGGGGGGTGAAGTCAGGTTTGGTGATTTACAGACCAGTATGGGATTGAGTGCCCATAGAACGAAGGTGACTGATACATGGTGTAACTTGATTTGGAAGTAGGAACAAGCAGAACATGAAAAATTGAAGTTGCAGCTGGAAGCACTCAAAATTTGACTTATTTTCCATTGAGTTTTACTGCCTTCAAATAGGCTAAGGATGGTCCTTTAAAACTAGTCTATGGAGCAAAAATTCTGGGGATAATGCTCCAGTGAAGAATATACATTTTTTTCAAATACTCCTCAGATGAGTCAGATGTTCAGTAATGTTTGAGAAATACTGATTTAATAGAAATCTGTAGGAAATTTGCTACAAGAATTATATATATGATATTATATGATTGATATATATGTAATTTACAAAAAGAATGTGAATCATATATAAACAATTTTTTATGATTATTAACAGTATTGGAATAATGAATTCTTGAATGAATATTTTATACATTTGTCTTAAAATTATATGCATTCACTTAATGTGCATACTTCTTGAGGGAAATGTTTGGTAACTGAAGGTAAACTGGAGATCAGCTTCTACTCAACTTTCATAAATGCTTCATTAGAAGAGTTCAAAGTAATTGCACTGCTTTATTCACTTACTTTCACTCTGTATGTGTATATGATTACTTTACATTTAAAATTATTTACTGAACATTTGGGAACACAGTATCAAAAGCCACAAGAGTATTTATAATTGGGAAAAATTTTGCATAATTATTCCAGTTTCAAATATTACTACAACCTAAAAATTTGGTGTATTTAGCTATGATGATTCTAATACTTATCTGACAATACCTTTGTTTGGTTATATGATAGCTAACGTACATTGAGTGCTTAGTAGATTCCAGACGTTCATATAGGTATTAACGCATCCATTCATCACAACCACCCTATGAGTCAGTTACTATATTTTGTCTCAGTTTTAACCTCTCAGGTAAATTGAAATATAACATTGTTAAATAACTTGACTAAGGTCTCCTCATCAAAACTTATAATTTATTTATTTAGACAATATCCAACCTAATATTGTGATAGGCTACCTCATTGTGCTTTTTTATTAATCTCTCCCTTTCTTTTATAAATTGGAGTACAGTTGACTTTCAATGTTATATTAGTTTCAGGTGTAAAACATAGTGATTGACATTTATATATGTTACAAAATGATCACTATGACAAGTCTAGTAACCATTTATTAATATACAGAGTTATTAGGATTTTACCATGTACTCCATATGCTATACATTACATCCGCATGACTTATTCCTTTTATAACTGGAAGTTTATACCTCTTAATCCCCTTCACCTGTTTCATCCATCTCCTACCACCCTCCCCTCTGCTGACCCCCAGTTTTTTCTTTTTATCTATGAGTTTGTTTCTGTTTTGTTTATTCGTTTTTTAGATTCCACATATAAATGAAATCATATAACATTTGTCTTTGTCTGACATTTTACTGAGCATAATACTCTATAGGTCCATCCATGTTGACATTAGTGGCAAGATTTTATTCTTTTTTTTATGACTGAATAATATTCCTTGCATATGTACCATGTCTTCTTTATCCCATTTATCTGTTGATGGACTTTTAGCTTGCTTTCATGTCTTGGCTATTGTTAATAATGCTGCTATGAACATATCTCTGAATTCGTGTTTTTCTTTTCTTCAGATAAATACCCAGAAGTGGAATTGATGGATTATATGGTGGTTCTATTTTTAATTTTTTCAGGGACCTCCATATTGTTTTCCATAGTGGCTCCATCAATTTACATTCCTACCAAAAGTGTTTGAGGATTCTCTTTTCTCCATATCCTCACCCTTATTTTTTGCCTTTTCCATAATAGCCATTCTGAAAGGTGTGAGATAATAACTGTTTGTGGGTTTGATTTGTATTATCCTGATGATAAGTGATGTTGAGCATTTTTTCATGTGCCTGTTGGCCATCTGTGTCTTCTTTGGAAAAAATACCTATTCAAGACTTCTGCCCATTTTTTAATCAGATTGTTTGTTTTTTGTGTTTTTTTTTAATATTGGGTTTTATGAGTTCTTTATATATTTTGGATATTAACCCCTAACAGGTATGTGATTCATAAATATCTTCTATTCAGCATGTTGCCTTTTCATTTTGTTTATGGTTTTATTTTCTGTGCAAAATTTTTTAGTTTATTGTAGTCCCATTTTTAAAATTTTTGCTTTTGTTGTCTTTGCCTGAGAAGACAGATCCAAAAAATTATAGCTAGGACTGATGTCAAAGAGCTTACTGCCTATGGTTCCTTTTAGGAGTTTTATGGTTTCAGGTCTTACATTTAAGTCTTTAATTCATTTTGAGTTTATTTTTGTTTATGGTGTAGTAAAGTGGTCCAGTCTCCTTCTTTTGCATGTAGCTGCCCAATTGTCCCAACACCATTTATTGAAGAGATTATCTTTCCCCATCGTATATTCTTGACTCCTTCATTGTGAATTGCCCATATAAGAATGGGTTTATTTCTGGATTCTCTATGCTGTTCCATTGATAGTTGTGTCTGTTTTTGTGATAATATCATAGAGTTTTGATTACTGTAGCTTTGTAGTATAGTTTGAAATCAAGTAACATGACACCTGCAGCTTTGTTCTTTCTCAAGATTGCTTTGGCTATTTGGGGTCTTTTGTGGTTCTGTACAAATTTTAGGGTTATTTGTCCTAGTTCTGTGAAAACTGCCATTGGAATTTTCGTAGGGAGTGCATTGATTCCGTACATTACTTTGGGTAGTATGGACATTTTAACAATATTGTCTCTTTCAATAGATGAGCATGGTATATAGTTCCATTTGTTTGTGTCATCTTAAATTTCTTTCATCAGGGTCTTATAGTTTTCAGAGTATGGGTCCTTTACCTCTTTGATTAAATTTACTTCTAGGTATTTTATTATTTTTGATGCAATCATAAATGGAAAGGCTTTTTAAAATTTTTCTTTCTGATTGTTCATTATTAGTGCATAGAAACACAACAGATTTCTATATACATTGATTTTGTATCCTGCAACCTTTGTTAATTCATTTATTAGTCCTAATATTTTCTTTGAGTATTTAGGATTTTCCATATATAGTATCATGTCATCAGCAAATAACGAGCGTTTTTCGTCTTCTTTTTCAGTTTCAATGCTTTTTATTTTTATTGCATAATTTCTCTTGCTAGGATTCCCGTACTATGTTGAATAGAAGTGGTATGAATTGCAATCCTTGCCTTGCTCTTAATCTTAGAGGAAAAGCTGTCATTTTTTTGACGTCTGATGGTTAGCCGTGGCCGTATGTGGACTTATTATTTCAAAGGAATTTAATTGTATTCTCTGCTTGTCCAGTGCTTTTATCAAAAAAGGTATTGAAATGTTTATTTCTGCACCTGAGATGATCATGTGATTTGAATTCTTTGTTCTGTTAATGTGATGTATAAGAGTTTACAAAGAATTGGCATTAATTCTCAGTGAAGTCATACAGTCCCAGGCTCTTCTCTTTTGGAAAGTCTTTGATTCCTGATTCAGTCTCCTTCTACTTCTAAGTCTGTTCAGATTTTCTATTTCTTCATGATTTAATCTTGGCAGGTAGTATGTTTTTAGGAATTTATTCATTTCTTCTAAGTTATCCATTGTTTTGGCAAATGTTCATAGGAGTCTCTTTCAGTCCTTTACTTTTCTGGGGCATCAGTTGTAGTGTCTCCTCTTTCATTTCTGATCTTATTTATTTGAGTCATATCTCTTTTTCCTCAGTTAATATAGGTAAAGATTTGTCAATTTTGTTGCTCTTTTCAAAATTCCAAGTTTTAGTTTCACTGATTTTTTCTCTTTTTTAAAAAATATTTCTTTCCTTCTGTTATCTTTGGGCTTAGGTTCTTCTGTTCTAGTTTTTTGAGGTGTAAAGTTAGGTTGCTTCTTTTAGGTCGTTTTTTAATGTAGGCATTTATGGCTATTAACTTCCCTCTTAGAACTGCTTCTGCTGCATTGCATGAGTTTTGGTATTTTGTGTTTCATTTTCATTTATCTCAAAATATTTTCTAATTTCTCTTTTAATTCTTTAGTCCATTAATTGTTCAAGAATTTTAATGTCCACACTTTCTTTTGTATTTTTCAATATTTATTCTGCAATTAACGTCTAGTTTCATTCCATTGTGGTTAGAAAAAAATATTTGGCATGGTTTCAATTTTCCTTTTTTTTAAATTTTTAAATCTTTTATATTTTTAGTTTTAGTAACATTGGATTATAATATATCTTTCAGATGTACATTGTAATATATTTTGAATTCTGTGTAGATTACATCATGTTCACCACCCAAAAACTAATTATAGTCCATGCCCTCACGCGTGAGCCTAATCACCCCTTTTGCTCTCCCCTCCCCTTCCCCTATGGTAACCACCAACCCAATCTCCATTGCTATGTGTTTGTTTGTCATTGTTTTTATCTTCCACTCATGAGTGAGATCATATGGTATTTGACTTTCTCACTCTGACATATTCCACTTAGCATAATACCATCAAGGTCCATCCATGTTGTCACAAATGGCCAGATTTCATCATTTATTTGATAGTTTGAGTTTAGATGTCTTAGGTGGATTTCTTTGGATTCTTTGTGGTTTCAGTCTATTGAATTTCTTGAAATGCACATCAATTTCCTTACCCAGATTTAGGGATATGGGGGACATTATTATTTCTCTGAATAATGGGTCTAGTCCTTTCTCTCTCTCTTTTCCATCTGAGAGTGCCATAATGTGTATATTGGTCTGATTACTTGTGTCCCATAAGTCCTTTGGGCTTTTTTTTTCTTTCTTTTTTTTTCTTTTTATTCCTTTGACTGGTTAATTTCAAATTGCCTCTCTTCAAGTTCACTGATTCTTTCTTCTTCATGACCATGTTTGATATTGAAACCCTCTAACAAAGTTTTCAATTCAGTTATTGTAGTCTTCAGCTCCAAAGTTGTTTGTTTTTAGTTTTTTTGTATATTTTCTCTTTGTTGATATTCTCATTTTGTTCATTCCTAATTTTTATGAGCTCTTTGAAAATCTTTATTATAGTTATTTTGAATTCTTTATCAAGTAATTCACATACCTCTGTTTCTTCAGGGTTGATTTTTAGAAATTTATTTTGTTCTTTTGATTTGCTTGTGTTTCCTTGTTACTTCATATGCCTTGTAACTTTATGTTGAAATCTGTGCATTTGAAAAAACAGCCACCTCTCCCAGTCTTGATGGATTAGCTTCATACACAGACAGATCTTCACCAATTACTCTAGCTAGAGATTCTAGAGGGTTCTGAAACCTTTTCTGTGTATGTATCTTCTCTGGACTTATGCATATAAATACACACTTAGAATGTATTGCTCGTTTCTTTTTATCAGCAGCTCACAATCTCTTATTCCTTTTTGTGTTTGTCTGTGCTACAGGTTTTTTGGAGCTTCTGCAAGCCACCCTACTCTCTTTTGTTTTCAGTATTTCCAGTCTTCTAGAGTATACTAGATATCATCAGTTCTCTGAGTCAGATGAGATAGAACACAGTCCCTTGAGAAGCCTCCTGTAAAGCTACAACATTGTACACATGCTCTACTCTTTTCTTTTCCTTGAGGGAGAGGTCATGAAGCCATATTGGCTCCTGTTTGCTATACTGCATGTCCTCTGGAGTAGCAGTTACCTGCCAAGCTTTCTTTTGTTCTCAGAGGCTCCCAGGCATCAATAGTATGCTGGATCTTGTACAGGTGTGACAGAAATCGGTCCCTGAAGTAGCCCCCCAAAAGTTATACCATTGGACCCAGGCTCCAACTCTTTCCCTCCTCATGGTGAACCTGGAAGTTGTGATCTTTCTCCTACTCTTTCTGTTCATAGCCAGGGGGAGGAACTATGACAAATGAGGGCATGCCAGTACAAATGGTTGCTTTTGTTTTCAGCAGCCCTTAACCTGAATCCCTTTCCTGTCAGTGCTTAGATTGAGGCATGACAGAAACCAGTCCCTTGGGCAGTCATCTGAACAGTCTGAATGTTGGACATGTATTTCAGTCTTTCAGTCTTCTCTTTCCCTTCTAGGGAGAAGCTGGGAACTTGGAATATTCTCCCAATCATTCCATAAGCTCAGGAGAGGGACTATGGCCAGTGAACGTGTGCTTGCCTAAATCACTGCCTTTATTCTTAGAAGCCCACATCCTGATGCTCTTTCCTATAAGTGCTTAGATTCAGGAAAGACAGAAACCAGTCCCTTGGGCCACTGCCAAAAAGTCAGAACATTAGACATACTGTACAGCCTTCTCTTTCCTTCCACAGGGGGAAACTAGGAACTGGAAGATTCTTTCTGGTCACATGCTGCTGAACCGAAGTGAAGACTATGGCATGCGGATGCCACAAATTTTCACATCAGCTTTTATGCACTGGTTTCATGCCCAGGGTACAAGAACCTCTAATATGGTTTTTGAATTTCTCATGAAGGGAATTGATGTGTGTATTTTTGGAGGGAGGAAAATCTGGGGCTTCCTATTCACCATTTGCAGATGTTGTCTCCTCTTTGTGTACATTTGATTTTAATAGAGTTTATAGATTATATTTTTGCTTCTGAAAAGTAAAGTCTACTACATATGAAATAAATTACCATTGCAAACACCCTTTATAAAGAAACAAAATAAATCAGTTAGCAGCAAAACAAGTGCTCCTGTTATTTTGCTGGGAATGGCTTTATGTTGGTCACTATTTTGTATCATTTGCTATTGTTTCTTAAACCGTAGATCAAATACTATGTCCTCTGTGAATATTTCTCCACTTTCAAAAGTAGATTAATTGCTTCTTCAATGTTTTGATTGCAGTTGATTTATAATGCTAGTATGAAACTTCTATTTATAAAGCAGATATACATACTTATGCACACAACTCTTCTATCACAGCCCTGGACTGTGCATTGTAAGATGTTGTTCGAGTTGGCTAAATAAGACTTTTCTAATGAGATCATTTTGTAGGTTAAATCTATTTTTAAAACAATTAGGAAAGAAGCAGCAATTTTGAAAGTAGTATAAATATTTTGTAGGTTAAATATATAATCACAGTATATGGTTGTTTTTAGTTTATACTTTATAGGAAAATTTGTTACATACACTGATAGTTATGAAAATCCAATCATAACTATTTGCCATTAAAATATTTTGAGTTTAAGGGCTAAAAGCTCTAACATATTAAATTATAACACATAAATCAGGTAATTTATTTATCAAAATAAGGTATAGTAGTCCTAATCTTCTGAAGCAGTGTGGGTTTTTTTTGTGTACTTACTTGAGAAAAAAAACTGTCAATTTTATGTAATGCTCTAGGTTTAGATAATAAAGGCAAGGATTCACAGTATCAATTCTGCTTCTTTTTTATATACTTTTGAGACTTCAATAAACATTTTTATTTTTCACCAGCACATAAAAAAAATTCATCTCATGGAAATAAAGCATAATTTTGGAATAAAATGACTTTTCTTCAATCTTTGAGATAAAATTTTAGCAAAGGTTTTGAAACCTTATTTCAGTTTTATTTCATATATTATTCATAGATAAGTTAAAACAGGAAAATGCGGTCAAAATGACAATTAAAAATTTAATTGAATTAATACAAGCTGTCCCTTTTGAGTTTATATTAATCAAGGTTTGTACTTTGTTTTTATTGTTTTTCAGTAGTATTTTCCCATTTGTATGACTGTTAACTACTTTGTCTTACTGCTTTCATTAATTTTTAATGTTATTCTCTCTCAAGGCCATAAATTTCCACCTATCTCTGAACATAGTACATTCTGTCTACCCTTCAGTGACTCGACCAGATTCCTTGTTTCCTTTCTGCCCCTGTATTGACAGGATTTCAGTTAGCTGCAACAAACAGCATACTTGACTAATACTGGATTAAGCAAATAAGGGGCTTTAATGTCTCTTGCAATAAGAGGCATAAAGTTACTCAACCCAAGTAGGTCTTACAGTTTATTAAGTGATTAAGGGTGCAAATGTTTTCTTTATTCCTTTTCTACCATCCTTAGAATATGTGCTTCATGCTCACGATTGCAATATGGCTGCTTCATCTTCTGTCGTCCTTTCTGCTTCCCAGAAAAGAAGAAGGGTGATGGAAAAGAAGCCAAAAAATTAAGCCCTTTTAAAAAGTTTTCCTAGAATCCATATTAATTACTTCTCCTTATGTGTTATGAATCAAGCTGGATGTTATAAATGACCTTAACTGCAAGTGAGTCTTAGAAGTTAAACATTTAGCTTTCTATAGTCTATAGTAGAATAAGTCAAAGAAAACAGGGGTAAGAGAAGTATGTAGGCTAGTCAATTCAAATTGCTTACTAAACCTTCTCTTATGTTCTTCCCACTTGAATTTGGAAGTGATATTTCCCTCTCATGATTCCTACATTTGTATTATGGAAATTATCATAATAAATTTGAGTACTATTTATTGACTTCTTACCAAATGATAGAAAATATTTAAATTATACTGAATGCACTTAGTCTTAACAAAAGCCATATGAATAGACTGGATTATTATCTAGGTTATACTGATGAGAAAAACAAAGAGTCAGATTGATTAAAGAACTTTTCCAAACACTATTAGCTAGTAAATAATAGAGCTGGGGTGTTTTGCCAAGCCTATCTAACTCCAAAGCCTGTGTTTTTAATAATTAGGATATATTTGCTCCTTGCCTAGCAGAGTTTTATTTACCCTGTGTATCTGTATCTATCTTAACTAATAACTTCTTAAAGGTAAAACCCAGATTCATTCAACTTTATTCCAGAGTATGACCTAGTCCCATGTAGATAATAGAGATTTTGATTAAAATAAATAACATTTTTACCAGAAAATATCTCTTTCAGTCATTCCAGTTACCTATTACTGCATAGCAAATTAACCCCAAACTCAGATGCTTATTAAAATAATAGTCATTTATCACATTTTGCAATTTTTTAGGGAAGAAATTAAAAAATAAACAAAGTTTGACACTAGTTAAAGTGGTAAGGACATATTTTTATCAGTAATAATTATTGCAATAAGAAAAAGAGTCCCGCATGAACTGAACTCAAATTTGATCTCTGCAGACATAAATGAATCTTTTTAAGGGAGAATGAGAGAATAGGGAGGAGGATTGTGGGAGCCTTGAACAGGGTCAGAGAAGTGGAAATTTATAAGGAATGGAAAGGAAGAGGGTGGATTAATGTTGGCCGAGGTTGTTGCCTAGTCAAGAAAAGGGCTTAGAGGAGCCTGACTAGAGTTTGGTCAAGGAGAGAGTCTTTTTTTTCGCTTGAGGAAGATTAGCCCTGAGCTAACATCTGTGCCAATCATCCTCCACTTTATATGTGGGTTGTGGCCACAGCATGGCTGTCAAGTAGTGTAGGTCCACGCCCAGCATCTGAACCCATAAACCTGAGCCACCGAAGCAGAGTGTGCCAAACTTAACCACTAAGCCACAGGACCAGCCCCAAGGAGAGAGTCTTTATCAGAAGTTCAAGCATGGCTAAGCTGGTTGACTCTTCTGTTTAGTGTGATGGTTACTGAATTCACTTAGTGGCATTCAGCTGAAAGATGGACTACTATAGAAGGTCCAGTATATCCTCACTGATATGCCTGATGTTTTGGCAGGGATGGTTGAAAGGCAGCACTCAGCTTCAACTGTTGACCAGTGTACCTATATGTGACCTCTCCAGTATGGTGGTCTTAGATGATGGTTCAGGTCTCCCAAAGAGAGTGCTACCAGAGACAGGAATGGAAGCTGCCACTCTCTTAAGACCTGGACAGGTAACTGGCCCAAGATCCCTTCTACCATATATTATGGGTCAAATCAGTTTTAAAGCCCATCCACTTTCAAAGTAAAGGAGTATGAAACCCACCTTTTTTTGGGAGTATGACCATTTTTTATTTCCTCCACCAGTATTGGGAAGTTTCAAAAGAATCTTGTGTCGTGAAAGTCACATGGTAGCACAAAATATTTTGTTTTGCTACCATGCACACCTTTTTAAAAAGACCTCTCTGCCTACTTTATTGAATGATAGAAGTTTATACTTTATGATTCCTGTGATTGAAGTGTTCAGATCTCTAAAGAATTTCAATGATCAAAATATATGTTACCCACTCCAGATGAATTTATTTAATCTTTCTATTTGACAGCTGATCATGTTTGAAATAAGATAAAATTCCCAATGACTTCGGAATGGCCGTATATAGTATATGAAGTGGAAACATCAAACAGCATAATTAGTTAGAGTTCTATACTATCTCTAGAGGAAAACACATGCTACTTTAAATAACTTTTCTTAGTTCCCACTGACTACGTAAATGAAATTGAGATGTTTGATTACAAACTCAAATACCATTTAACAATCAAACTGTCATAGCTGTCTGTTGAGGAAATGGAACTTAAATTAAGCTTGTCACCTCAAGAGTTATAATCCACCAAGTTCAAACAATTAATAAATGGAGTAATTTTGTTTGCAAACTATGATATCATAATCAATATTGTCAATCTCTCAAATATGTAGTGTGAGGACCTTGATTTGTTGGCAAATTAATAGTGGAAAGTTATTTTATGAAAAGTTATCTTTAATCGATATGGATAAGTCTGAAATAACAGTAAGTACTTTCTCCATCAAATATATCCAAGTGGTAAAAATAGTCCCTGGATTTTAAACATTAGACTATTTCTTCTGATTAGTTGTACTTTAGCATTTAAGAAATAATCTCCAATATAATTCTTAAAGCTTCATTATCATCTTGTATGGAGGATTCTCAGAGAGAGAGAAAAATCAAGGATGGGTTTAGCATGTTACTGAATGAAAATTTTGCCTGAATGAAGATGACGTTATATCACCTATTAATACAGGAAATTGGACTAAGCCCTGGAAATAGATTTTATAATTGTTGGTCTATGTGTAAGTTTCCAGAAAATATTAAAACTACAGTTAAGCTCTCCTGATGCTTAGGAAACCATTGATTATATGTGGCTAAAAAGATTTTCATTGATCAGATATTATTTAAAATTTCTTATTTTGTTGGAGCTTTTTATGTATATTTTGTGCTCACTAGATATTTACGGCATTGAGTCTGTGATGGAATATCCTTAAAATGATTCCCTGTGATTTTCATTCGTTTCAATCTACATCACTGCTAATAAAAATTTTAAAAAATAAATAAAACTAGAAAATTCCCTCTAGGTCCACAGGCTTGAAGTGATTATACACTTCATTTTAAGACACATTTTTTCATTGGTCTAGTTAAGGTCTCTTTATTGTTTTATTCATTCATTCATTCATTTATTCATTTCATTTAAAAATTTTTCTCCATGTTTATTCTTTCTCCCCTAGTAAACATTGTATTGTGTTAAGTTTGGAACATTTCTTTGTATGCATACTTGCAAAATTGATATCATATTTTGTGAAAATATTTTTAATTTATGAAACCGGCATTATATTATAAATTTCTTACTGGTTCTCTAGTTCTTGGTTTTTTTCAATCTACACCATGCCTTGAAAAGTCATTTGTGTTGCAATGTATACATCTAATCCATTGCTTCTAACTGCAGAATGGTGGATATGAAAGCTATTCAACTGCCAACGTGGCCCATTTCTTCTGAAGTAGTCAATTAAAGTGGGCAATAAAGTATGCCTCAGAGAACTGAGTCAAGATGTACAGAGAACAAGACCGAGTATCCGCTTATAGGCAGCTGAATCTAGGAATGTGAGTGTTTATGGTAGACAGAGATGATGTATAGAATCCCTGACAAGACCAAAAAGAGGGGAAAAAAGATTAGATACCTAGGGCCTTGGGGCAAGAATATTCACTTTTTAACTAATAAGTATTCTTCATTTGAAAATCACCTCCTTCCTTGATAGTCCCTGAAGGAGACTGAACACCCGATTTTGGGATTCCCAAGCATCTTTGCAACTCCAAACTAGTATTTATGAACAAGATGTTATCTGACCCATAAAATTGGATGTGTGCAGCAGCATTCCACTTTTAAATAAATTGGTATATATAAAATAGAGCCTCTGTAGGACTGAAAGACACAAGTGAAGTGCTGAGTGGGTGGTTTAGACTTCCTTGTTATATATTCTTATTCCTTTCTTCCCTCTTCTGTAACCTACACCTGTGATTTCGAGGAGTGGTCACTATGACAAGTTACTGAAGGAGGCAAAAAGCTGAGTCTGGTTTACATTTGGGTTTTCATGGTGTGCTAGTACCAACCAAAAGTGGACAGTCACTACATTAAAGCCCCTGTCAGGGGTGCCCCAGAAAGCTGAGGTGAAGGCAAATTCCAATAATAGGAAAGACTTCAAATGGTACACCTAGCTGTCCGTTGTGCATCGAAAGAAAATATGAAGGTGGATGTATGCTGATTCATGATTAGAGACTAATGAGTTAGCTGGCTGGACAGAGATCCGGAAAAAATAAAGTTGGAAAATTGGTAAACAAGAATTGGGGAAAAAGCTTATTAATGAACCTCTCAAAATAGGCACTGAGTATGAAGATTTTCACTTCTCATGTAAATTTGTGTCTCAACAAAGGACATTTGCTGTGGAGGAGGCTGTCTAATGGACATAATGACACATTCCATAGACATGAACCTTTTTCTGCACTAGAGTGATTACTCAATGGACTCACAAAGCGACCATGATGGCAAGTGTGGAGAATATACATGTTTTAATCAACATGGATTTCCCTTGACTAAGGCTTATTTGGATACAGTCACTGCTAAGTGCCCTACCTTCCAGTAGTATGGGCCAAAATTGAGCATTTATTTTGGTACAACACTGGAGGAACTTGCCAGCTACTTGATGGAAAATTGATTATATTGGACTTTTTCCATTATGGAAGGGGAAGCAATTTACCTTCACAAGAATACACACAAAATCTGAGTATGGATTTGTCTATTACTACCATGTGTGAATGCACAGAATACTCTATCTATTGCTGTGGTATCTTACACAGCATCGTCTATGAACAAAACACGTCTCTTACAGAGAAAGAAATAAAGCAATGAGCACAGATACCCACAATTTGCAGATTTCATGTCCCATTATCCCACTATCCAGGAATAATTGTTTTGATAGAATACTGGAATATTCTGCTAAAGTTTCAGTTACAACGCCAGCTGGTAGACAACTTTTGATATAGGGATGTTGTCATACAAGGTGTATTCTTCAAACAACAGCCAAAATATGATGCCCCTTCCCCAGAGCCTAGATGCATAGGTCTGGGAAGCAAGGGATGGAAGTAGGAGTGCTGCTCTCACTCTTATACCTAGTAACTCCCCAGAGTGTTTCTCTCTCATCCCTGGACCTTGATGTGTTAAAAGTTCTGGTGCATGTAAGAGTAGTATACTTATAGCAGGAGTACAGTCAGGATTCTGTTAAGATGAGAGCTGAGACTTCCTCTTGGTCATGTGCATGATGCTGAAGCTACAGGTAGAAAAATAAGCCACTGTACTGGCCAGCACAAATAATTCTGATTACCAAGGGTAAATCAGGTTGCTGCTACACAGGGGGAGCAAGGAAGACTATATTTGAAACCCAGGAAATTCAGTGGGTAACTCTTAGTATTATCTTGCTTTAGTAGTCCTGGTTAACACACATCTATGGCAATCAATAAAATAGGAACCACTAAGGACTCAGATATTATGAAAATAAACATTATGATTACTCTATCAGGTAAAGAGACTATTTAACTAAGACACTGGCAAATGGAATGTGTCATAGAAAAAGAAGCTATGATTATATCAGTTTAGACTTTGTGACAAGCTACAGAAGCAAGAATGGTAAGAGCTATGTGTTGTACTAATTATCTTCCCATCACTTTATTCCCTTCTAAAGAGTTATGTTGTTTTAAATTTTAGGTGGAAATTTGACTAAAACGATTTTATCTTGCAATGATAAGTAGCTGATTGGACTTTTTGTTTGTTTTGTTTGTGGGTTTTTTTTTTTTTGAGGAAGACTAGCCCTGAGCTAACATTTGCCACCAATCCTCCTCTTTTGTGCTGAGGAAGACTGGCCATGAGCTAACATCCGTGCCCACCTTCCTCTACTTTATATGTGGGACACCTGCCACAGCATGGCTTGACAAGCAGTGCATAGGTCCACACCTGGGATCTGAACCAGTGAACCCCAGGCTGCCAAATTGGAATGTGCAAACTTAACTGCTGTGCCACCGTGCCTGCCTCTGATTGGACTTTTTGTGGCTGCTGTGTTTGGGATACTGTTTTTCATCCAGACAAAGAACAACAGTGGAAGCTGAGGGGCTAAAAGGGATAAACTGTACTAAATGTTCTCAGTTACTTCTTCCAGATATACCCTTCACCCTTTTCCTCCCTTTGTGTGCCTTGAGATGCTTATCTTTATGGACTACAGTAACCTGGCTACCTTTCCCTCTGGCATTTGGTTGCCACTGGGAAACAGAGTCAGGAGAATACAAAATGAAGAAAGAGAGACAGTTGAGTATTTGTTCTCCAGCTCACTCCTTGCCAACCATGGATTGGCAGTTGCTGAATTTCTCTAAAGAAGGCCAAAAATTCTGCTTAGCAGCACTCTCCTATGCCTACAATTTCACCTGTCCTAGGATTTCTATAACCATACCTTGTCTTTGGCTGTTCATTCCTAAGGATGGTAAAAACTTTTTGTTGTTGGCAGTTCTAGAGTATTTTATTACATCTCAAAGCTTTAACTTAATCCTGGACATAGTTGTCCTTTTTTAAAAAATTATTTTATTGATGTCACATTGGCTTAGAACATTGCATAAGTTTCAGATATACATCATATTTTGGCTTCTATATAGAATGGATCACATTCACCACCAAAAGTCTCAATCCACTACCATACATATGTGCCCCTTGATCCCTTTTGCTCTCCTCCCACTCACTTCCTCTCTGGTAACTACCAATCTGTTCTCATTATCTACACATTTGTTTGTTTATCTTCCACATATGAGTGAAATCATATGTATTTATCTTTCTCTGTCTCATGTATTTCACTTAGTATAATAACCTCAAGATATACTCATGTTGCCATAAATGGAATGATTTCATCTTTATTATGTCTGAATAATATTTCATTCTATATATATATCTCATCTTCTTTATCCATTCATCCTCTGATAGGCACTTGGATTGCTTCCACATCTTGGCTCTTGTGAATAATGCTGAAATGAACATAGGGGTACATATATCTTTTCAAATTAGTGTGTTCATGTACTTTAGATAAATTCCCAGAGGAGGTAAATCTGGGTCATATGGTAGTTATATTCTTAATTTTTTGAGAAATCTCCATAATGCTTTCCATAGGGACTGCACCAGTTTGCAGTCCCACCAGCAGTGCATGAGGGTTACCCTTTCTCACATCCTTTCCAACACTTGTTATTTCTTATCTTTTTAATAATAGTCATTCTAATGAGTGTGAGGTGATATCTCATTGTAGTTTTGCCTTTCATTTCTCTAATAATTAGTGATGTTGAACAGCTTTTCATGTACCTGCTGGCCATCTGTATGTCTTCTTTGGAAAAATGTCTGTTCATTTCCTCTGCAAATTTTTTGATTAAGTTGCTTGTTTTTTGTTATTGAGTTGTATATGTTCTTTATATATTTTGGAAATTAACCCCTTGTGGGATATAAGATTTACAAATATTTTCTGCCAGTTGGTGGGTCAACTTTTCTTTTTCTTGATGGTTTCCTTTGTTGTGTGGAAGCTTTTAAGTATCATGTACTCTTGTTTATTTTTTTCTTTTGTTTCCCTTGCCTGAGGAAACATTGTATTCAAAAACATATTGCTAAGACTCATGTCGAAGAGCATACTCTCTGTGTCTTCTTCCAGGAGATTTTTGGTTTCATGTTTTACCTTCCAGTCAAAGCCAACATCATAGTCAATGGTGAAAAACTGAAGGCTATTCCTCTGAGAACAAAAAAAAAAGACAAAGATGCCCACTCTTTTACTCAACATAGTATTGGCAGTCCTAGCCAGAGCAATTAGGCAAGAAAGATAAATAAAAGGAAGAAGTAAAATTGTCACTATTTGTGAATGACATGATTCTGTATATAGAAAAAAACTATAGAATCTACAAAGAAAACTATTAGAAATGACTAACAAATATACTAAAGTTACATGCTACAAAATCAACATCAAAAAATCAGTAGCATTTTATACATTAACAACAAAACAGCCAAAAAAATCAAGAATAGAATCCCATTTAAAATTGCAACCAAAAGAATAACATGCCCAAGAAGAAATTTAATCAAGGAGGTAAAAGACCTGTGCACTGAAAACTATAAGACATTATTAAAGAAATTGAAGAGGAGATAAAGAAATGGAAAGCTATTCCATGCTCATGGATTGGAAGAATAAAGATAGTTAAAATGTCCATATTACCTAAAGCAACCTTCAGGTTTAATGTAATCCCAATCAGCATCACAATGACATTTTTCACAGAAATAGAATGAAGAATCCTAAAATTTATATGGAGCAACAAAAGACCCAAATAGCCAAAGTAACTCTCAGAAAACATAACAAATTTGGAGGCATCACACTCTCTGAATCCAAGGTATACTACAAAGCTATAGTAGTGAAAATAACATGAGACCTGCAGAAAAACAGGCACACAGATCAGTGGAATAGAATTGAGAGCCCAGAAATAAAATTACACATCTATGTACAGCTATTATTCAAGAAAGGAGCCAAGAACATGCAAGGGAGATGGGAAAGTCTTTACAATAAATGGTATTGCGAAAACTGGACAGCCATATGAAAAAGAATGAAAGTAGGCCATTAGCTTACACCATGCACAAAAATTACCTCAAAATGTGAATATGTCTTTTTATTATTCTTTTCACTCATTTTGAGTGTGTTATTTGTTTCTCAAAAAGACTATGATAATCATGGTGATCTATCTCAAACAGCCACATTGGGCATCAATGTCATCTTCCAACATCTTAAACAATTGTGTACTGCAATGCCTGGGGTAAGGATGATGCAGCTACACTCCTACAAGATCCAGCAACAGCTTTGCAGGACAGAGGCCTACAGCAATTGTAAGCCCTTGATCCTAGCAACCAGCCCTGCTGGAGACCTACTCAACAGAAAAATTGTAGCAATAATGTGTTATTAGACCTTGAAGCCAACTGTACTGGGGCTATCCAAGCCTGATAAAATGACTGGAGGGACATTATCAGCCACATACAGCTGAGCATTGCAACCAGCTGGCTGAGGGGACAATCTAGCCTCCTCATGCACCTGCAGCAAAAGTTACCCTGCCACAACAGAAGGACATGTGTAGCCCACACATGTGTGACTTTCAGAACATTTGGTACTGGTAATGAGAAGGAAGCAAACTGCTGAGCCTCATAAGGTACCTCTTACATAAGGCCACCTCTCCAAGTATGAGAGACATAGTGAATTTACCTAATGCATAG
Source organism: Equus caballus (assembly GCF_041296265.1). NCBI lineage: Eukaryota > Metazoa > Chordata > Mammalia > Perissodactyla > Equidae > Equus > Equus caballus. The sequence continues at coordinate 84,079,357 of NC_091715.1, forward strand.
ATATAAGCACAGAGAAAGAGGCAATATGAGGAGACAAAGGAATATGTTCCAAATAAGGGAACAGGATAAATCGTCAGAAAAAAGAACTAAATAAAATAGAGAACAACATTCTACATGATAAAGAGAAGCAGCTAATAATCATAAGGATGTTTACTGATCTTGGGAGAAGAATGGATGAATTCAGTGAGAATTTCAGCAAAGAATTGGAACATATAAAAAAGAACCAATCACAAGTGAAGAACACAATAATGGAAATAAAAAAATCGCTAGAGAGACTCAACAGCAGAGTAGATGATACAGAAGAACAGACCAGTGAAATGAAAGAGTAGAGGAAATCACACAAGCTGAATAGATGAAAGAAAAAATAATTAGAAAGAATGGGGACAGTCTCAGTGACCACTGGGACAACGTCAGGCACGCTAACATCCATATTATAGGTGTTATAGAAGGAGAAGAGAGAGACAAAATGGCAGAGAATTTATTTGAAGAATAGCTGAAAACTTCCCTAACCCTAAGGAAAGAAACAGATATCCAGGTGCAGGAAGCATAGAGAGCACATAACAAGATAAACCCAAAGAGGTCCACACCAAGACACAATATAATTAAAATGTCAAGAATTAAAGATAAAGAGAATCCTAAAAGCAGCAAGAGAAAAGCAACAAGTTATGTACAAAAGAAATCCTGTAAGGCTATCAGCTGACTTCTCAGCAGAAACCTTACATGCTAGATGGGAGTGACATGACATATTTAATGTGCTGCAAGGAAAAAATCTACAGCCAAGAATACTCTACCCAGCAAGGGTATCATTCAGAGTAGTAAGAGAGGTAAAGAGTTTTCCAGATAAGCAAAAAGTAATGGAGTTTATTTCCAAGAAACCAGCATTAAAAGAAATGCTAAAGGGATTTATATAAGTTGAAAAGACAAGACCACAATTAAGAATAAGAAAATTATCAGAAAAAAAATCCCTGGTAAAGGCAAGTACACAGTAAAGGTAGCAGATCAACCACCTATGAAGCTAACAAGAAGGTCAAAGACAAAAGTAATAAATTATCTATTTCCAAGACAAGAGTGTAATGGATATACATGCACAAAAAAGAGGTTAAATATGATATCAAAACATAAAATGTGGAAGGAGGAGAGTAAAAGAATAGAGCTTTTAGCAAAAGGACGAACTTAAGAGACCATCAACTTAATACAGATTGCTATATATGCATGCTATTACATACGAACCTCATGGTAATCACAAACCAGAACATTATAATAAATACACAAAAAATTAAGAGAAGGGATCCCAAGCATAAAAAGAAGGCTATCAAATCACAAGGGAAGAGAACAAGAGAAGAAGAAAGGAACAGAGAAGAACTACTAAAACACCCAGGAAAAAAGTAACAAAATGGCATTAAGTATATACTTATCAATAGCTACTTTAAATGTCAATGAATTAAATGCTCCAATCAAAAGACATAGGGTGATTGACAGGATAAAAAAACAAGACCCATATATATGCTGCATACAAGAGACACACTTCAGACCTAAAGACAATCACAAACTGAAAATGAAGGGATGGGAAAAGATGCTCCATGCAAATGACAATGAAAATAAAGCTGAGGTAGCACCACTTATGTCAGACAAAACAGACTTTAAAACAAAAACTGTAAGAAGAGACAAAGAATGACACTACATAATGATAAAGGGAATAAGCCAACAAGATGGTATAACACTTGCAAGTACCCAGGCTCTCAAAATAGGAGTACCTAAATATATAAAGCAATTATTAGCAGACATGAAATGTGAAATAAGCAGTAATACAATAATAATAGGAGAATTTAATACTCCATGTACACCAATAGATAGACCATCCAAACAGATGATCAACAAGGAAAGATTGGCCTTAAATGATACATCAGACCACATGGACTTAGTCCATATAAACAGAAAATCCCATACAAAAACTACAGAACACACATTCTTTTCAAATTCACATAGAACATTCTCCATGATAGATCATATATTAGGCCACAAAACAAGCTTCAATAAATTTAAGGAGATTGAAATAATACCAAGTATCTTTTATGCCCACAATGGTATGAAACTAGAAATCAACTACAGGAAGAAAATTGGAAAAGAAGCAAATGTGTGAAGATTAAACAAAATGCTATTGAATAACGATTGAGTCAATGAAGAAATAAAAGGGGAAATAAAAATATACCTGGAGACAAATGAAAATTAAAATATAATATGCCAAAATACATGGGATACAGAAAAAATGGTTCTAAGAGGGAAGTTTATAGCAACATAGGTCCATCTCAAAAACCATGAAAAATCTCAAATAAACAATATAATAGTGCATGTAAAGGAACGGGAAAATGAAGAAAAACAAATCTCGAATCAATAGAAAGAAGGAAATAATAAAAATCAGAGCAGAAATAAATGAAATAGAGACTAAAAAAAAAATAGAAAAAAATCAATGAAACGAAATACTGGTTCTTAGAAAAGATAAACAAAATTGACAAACCATTAGCTAGACTCACCAAGAAAATGAGAGAAAGCTCAAATAAATCAAATCAGAGATGAAATAGGAGAAATTACAATGGACACCTCAGAAATACCAAAGATTATAAGAGAATACTATGAAAAGCTGTATGTCAACAAATTGGATAACCTGGAAGAAATGGATAAATTCATAGAACCTCCCAAAACTGAATCAAGAAGAAACAGAGAATTTGAATAGACCAATCACCAGTAAGGAGATTGAAACATTAATTAAAATCTTCCCTAAAAATAAAAGTCCAGGACAAGACAACTTCCCTAGTGAATTCTACCAAACATTCGATGAAGACTTAATACCAATCCTTGTCAGACTCTTCCAAAAAGTTGAAGAACAGTGGAAGCCTCCTAATTAATTTTAAAAGGTCAACATTACCCTGATACCAAAACCAGAGGATAACAACCAAAAAATCACAGGCCATAACACTGATGAACGTCAATGCAAAAATCCTGAACAAATCCTGGCAAATTGAATAAAACAATACATTAAAAAGATCATCCATCGTGATCAAGTGGGATTTATTCCAGGGATGCAGGAATGGTTCAACATCCACAAATAAATTAGCATGATACATTTTTGTGATGAATAAAAATCATATGATCATCTCAATACATTCAGAGAAGGCATTGGACAAAATACAGCATCATTTATGATAAAAAAAACTCTGAATAAAGTGGATATAGAAGGAAAGTATCTCAACATACTAAAGGCTGTATATGACAAACCCAAAATCAATATCATACTCAACAGAGAAAAACTGAAAGTTATCACTCTGAGAACAGGAACCAGATAAGGATGACCACTTTTGCCACTCTTATTTTAATATAGTATTAGAAGTCTTAGCCAGAGCAATCAGGCAAGAAAAAGAAATAAAACGTATCTAAATTGGAATGGAAGAAGTGAAACTGTCGCTATTTGCAGATGACATGATTTTATATATAGAAAGCCCAAAAGAATCCACCAAAAGACTTTTAGAAATAATAAACGAATACAGCAAAGTTGCAGGATACAAAATCAACATATAAAAAGCAGTTGCATTTGTATACACTAACAATGAAGTAGCAGAAAGAGAAATTAAGAATACTATCCTATTTACAATTACAACAAAAATAACAAAATACCTATGAATAAATTTAACCAAAGAGATGAAAGATCTGCACATTGAAAACTATAAAACTGTTGAAAGAAATTGAAGAAGATACAAATTAATGGAAAGATAGTCCATGCTCCTGAATTGGAAGAATTAGCATAGCTAAAAAGTCCATACTTCCTAAAACTATCTACAGATTCAATGCAATCCCTGTGAAAGCTCCAACAACATTTTTCACAGAAATAGAACAAAGAATCCTAAAATTTATATGGAACAACAAAAGACCCTGAATAGCCAAGGGAATCCTGAGGAAAAAGAAGAAAGCTGGAAGTCTCCCACTTGCTGACTTCAAAATATACTACCAAGCTATGGTAATGAAAACAGCATGATACTGGCACAAAAACAGACACACAGATCAATGGAACAGAATTGGGAGTCCAGAACTAAACCCACACACCAATGCATGGCTAATTTTCAACAAGGGAGCCAAGAACATACACTGGAGAAAGGAAAGTGTCTTCAATAAATGATGTTGGGAAAACTGGACAGCCACATGAAAAAGAATGAAAGCAGACCATTATCTTATGCCATACACAAAATCAATTCAAAATGGATTAAAGGCTTGAATGTAAGACCTGAAACTATAAAAACTCTAGAAGAAAACAAAGGTAGTATGTTCTTCATCACTGGTCTTAACAGCTTATTTTCAAGTACCATGTCTGACCAAGCAAGAGAAACAATAGAAAGAAAAAACAAATGGGACTACATAAACTGAACAGCTTCTGGACAGCAAAGGAAACCATCAACTCAACAAAACAAAATCTAACAACTGAGAGAAGATATTTGGAAACCAGATATCAGATAAGAGGTTAATATCCAAAACATATAAAGGACTCATACAGCTGAACAACAAAAAACTAACAAGCCAATTAAAAACTGTATAAAAGAGCTGAGCAGATATTTCTCCAAAGAAGATGAACAGATGGCCAGCAGGTACATGAAAAGATGTTCACCATCACAAATTATTAGGGAAATGGAGTTCAAAACTACAATGAGATATCACCTTACATCCATCAGAATGGCTGTAATTAACAAAACAAGAAATAACAGTTGTTGGAGAGGATGTGGAGAAAAGGGAACCCTCATACACTGCTTATGGGAGTGCAAACTGGTGCAGCCACTATGGAAAATAGTATAGAGATTCCTCAAAAAATTAAGAATAGAACTACCATGTTATCCAGCTATTCCACTGCTGAGTATTCAGCCGAAGAACATGAAAACACGGATGCATAAAGATGTATCACTCTTATCTTCATTGGCATTATTCACAATAGTCAAGACTTGGAAGCAACCTAGGTGCTCATCAAGGGATGAATGGATAAAGAAGATGCGGTATGTATACACCCTGGAATACTATTCAGCTATCAAAAGATGAATTCTTGCCATTTTTGACAACATGGATGGACCCTGAGGGTATTATGCTAAGCAAAATAAATTGGAGGGAGAAAGTCAAATACTGTAAGATGTCACTCATGAATAGAAGATAACAACAAAAGCAAACAAACACATAGAGACAGAGATTGGATTGGTGGTTACCAACGGGGAAGGGGAAAGAGAAGAGGAGGAAAGGGGTGATTTGCACATGTGTATGGTAATGAATGGTAATTAGTCTTTGGGTGGTGAACATGATGTACTCTACACAGAAACTGAAATATAATGATGTACATTTGAAATTTATATAATGTTATGAACCAACGTTAGCTCAATAAAATAACAGTTATTTAAAACAAGACATAAAATCATTTAGTTATTTGCACATATTCAGAATGCATAATACTTCCTCAACAATTTTTTGTTGTTGAGTACATTGTTGTTTAGAGTGAACATCATAAATTTCCTTGCTTAGGGAAAACATCCATAATTCCTGATGTTCGGGCAGCTAAGGAACTTATTTTGTAATTCCCATAAAGAAACAGATCTTGCACATTTTCTTCATGAAAATGCAGCATTCTAAGGTGCCTCTGCTAACACTCAGTATATGGCAACTTTCCACACTGAAGAGGATGCTTGCCCAGGAGCAGAATATCCACAGCTGTTACTTTTAAAAGTGGCTAGCATCTGGTCATGCCCCAAATGTGTGCCACCATGGGCTAAGACATTTACCAGGTGCCTCCTGAATACTCAACTTACTCGCTCTTCATGTGTCACCCATAAGATTCAACTTATCTCATTTCCTAATTAGCAGCTCCTTAACCACAGAAACAAAATGGCAAACTAAAAGAGGGTGAACACCTGAGTACATTAGCAGAGGAAGGACAGCAATTCCCAACTGTTGGGTTCTTGATACCAGAAAACATCTGGTAAAATTTGTGTCACTATCTCCCAGCTTCCAAAGCCTTGTAGTATATGAGTTTGGCACCAGGATAGCTTGAGACAATTGGCACAATGACACCAGCCTAACATTTGAAGTAGGATTTTGTTAGGTTTGTTTGGGTCATTGTAATAATTCTGTCTCTCATTATGGCCTTAAAGAAGTTACTTAAATTTTCATGCTTCTACTTTAAGTTTCTAGCATGTAATTTAGAAAATAGGTCTCAAGGTGCCATGAGGCTTAATTAATCATTGTCTGAAATATGATTTAAAATGGTGGCTCCCCCAGGAACTGTGTGAATCACTGATTCCCAAACCACCAAAACGACAGAAGAGCTCATGTTGCTGTTTAAAATTATGTTCCTGGAGCCTGAATGAAAGTTGTCGATCAAACACTGGGCCTCTAAGCGTAGGAGTAATTCGAATTTTATTGAGTACTGACATATATGCCAACATACCCATCACTTAGGAGAATGTAATTTAGGAAGTTAGCTTCTGCCCTTTTTTGTTATAGTGAAATCCTTAGGCAAGATATGTCTCCTGTCATACAGACACATCTGATGAAATATTTATAATAGAATGAAGTTCATCATTGGGCTTAGAAAATAGTTTGCAATGGGGTGAATTTTATTGAATAACTGCGGATCCCAGCTTATCAATGAATTGTGTTCCAAACTTTGTTTGTTTGAAATTTATAGGATATTTTATCACAGAAACGATTTTGTATGTTATAGGAAAGCCCCCAGGACAACCCCAAAGTTTTTTCTTTTAATCAATGGAAAAGCTGAAATATGGTAAATTTCAATCAAATATATGGAAAAAGAATAGTCACACAGATGCAGCTTAAGTGAAATGGTATTTTTTTGTGGTTGCTGACATTTGAGTTACTGAGTATAAAATTTTTCTATTTATATCTCATTAAATAACATACAAAAAGAGTGAGAAATTCCAAGACTCTTTACAATGCATTACTCATTGGTTACAGCCACTGAGGGGATCAGGAACTTGGGCCAGTATAAAGGCAGTAAGAAGACCGACTAAAGTAAGAAGTAATGGAAAAATGGAGGGATCAAAGCAGGGACTTTGGGGGATTTGGGACAAAGATACCAAGATTGAAGATGTGCATATGTGAAGGGAGGCAATGAAGGTGTTTCTGAAACTAAGTATTATTTATTTTACTTTATTTTATTTTATTTCATTTTATTTTGTAAAACATCAGAATGAGCCTGCTGGGTTATGGTGATTTGAAAGACAAATTTAGAACAAAGAGAGCTGAACAATTTAAGACAAAAATACACATTTCATAAAAATACATACAAATGAAAAGTTTCATATCAAACACATAGGACACCATATGAAGGGAAGGCAATGAAACTAGAGAATGGGAACACAAGTGAATAAATGAACTCATGAAAAAATAGAAGGGTTTTGCATAGACTCCTGGCAGTAATGTGTCATGAACTGAGGCATATGGTAAATTCTGGCCTTTACATACTTCATTAAAAACAACTGTGACCTCAGAATACCAAAAGTCTTGAAGACAATTGGGTTACAAATGTGATATTCCAAAAATGAACTAAAATAAGTTTTCAGTAGACTTCTCAATACATTATGTTAAACTACTTACGGTTTTGTGGTTTCGTATTAGAATAAGGCACAGTTAATCTCATTGTATTCTCCACAAAATTATATTATTGTTTCCTATACCTTTTACTCACCTTGAGCTCCAAAAGGGCATTTCTTTTTCTGTATATCATAGTTAATTTTTGATCAGTAACAGACGGTCGTCTCTGTTTTAGCACGTTAGCCTCAAAAGTTCTCTAGGTAACTAGCTGCTATCAATACCTCAATAACTCATTCTGCTGTACATAAAGTAGAAAAATAACACTTGGGAATGTTTGAGGAACAAGTTTATGAGTTTTTATTCACGTTGATTACCATATTTTATTTAAACTGATTCAGAATGAAAGCAATTTGTTTCATATTTCTGTTTTAATTTTAGCAAAGTGATTTTTTTTCTTTTGAATTATTGACGCTCTTACATACATTCGAAAAGAGACTGGGGAGTCCATGATATTTTATGAATCACTCAATATAGTTTTAAATTATTTATTAAGATGACTAGGTCACCAATACATTATGACAAAAGTGTTAGACTCACAATCTTTTCAGATATAGTTCTTTGTTCTATGCTCCAATAAAAGTGAATTCTCATAATTAGTGTCACAATCCCTTCATTGATTTCTCAAAAATTTAGACTGAAACCATGGGTAAGTTTCACTATTTGAAGTAAAGTGCCCAAGGGAAGTATATGGAGAATGACACACACATGTGCAAACACACACATATCTGATATTTATTCAAGTAGTCTTCCTGCAAAAGGTACAAATGGTTATTCTTACAACCCACTTAAAAGTGAAAAGCAATGATTGCCACTTGATATGCGTATATATAGTATTTATTTCTAATAATAAATTTCATATATATTAGTTCTTATAATAAATATTAATATACATAATATATATTACCTTAAGTACACATCATGTATATTGAAAATATATATAGAGAGAGAGGCCATTTTGCTATTTCTATACAAAGATGTTAAGTGCAGCATATGCACTGTACCTTAATTCACACACACAGACACACACAGACAAAATAGGTAATATCATTTACACTTTAGAGATGAAGGAACTGAGTTTAAAAAGTTAAATAAGTTCTCTGATGTCACACAGCTTATAAGTGGAGGGTTTGAGATTCAAATATAGGCCAGTCTACCTTCACAGCATATGAATAAATTGTTACACCCATATTGAATACATAAGGATGGGGGCTGTGTATAATCTTAGGCATTTTCCCTTTGATAAGTCATTTTTCCTAAAAATGTGAGTCGATCATTTTGGTGTAGTATCACAAAGGTCTTCACTAAAGTTTCTTGATCTGTCTGTAGTATGGAGACGTAATTTTACCAGTAATTTGTGAGACTTTATCTGAAATCTCAGAACGAACTGAAAATGTATGTATGTGAAGTAAGATATGGAGAACTGTAAAAGAAAAGAGCTATATATTTAAGGGGATGCAACACCCAAAAAATTAAAAATAAATTAAAAATTTTAAAAAGTGTTATATTTTACTTATAGTCAAATATGCATTATTTCATCGTTGTGAGAAAAATCACTGATTTACTATAACAATGCATTTGTCTCTCATTTAATTTTTAGCAATAGCTATTTTTCAGATAGATGGGTGAAATGAAGAAAGTTTTGTAGACTATCTTAAAAATGACTGTCATAAACCAGTTATTTGTCTCCCTCCTCAAAATTCTTATGTTGAAACCCTAACACCCAATGTGATCACGTTTGGAGATGGGGCCTGTGGGAGGTAATTAGAGTATTAGGTCAGCAAGGCAGGGCCCACATCATGGCTTAGTAGCTGTATAAAAAGAAGATCTCTCTGTCTCTCTTCCCCTGACCCCCACATGCATGCACTGAGGAGCGGCCATGTGAGGACAAAACAAGAAGTTAGCCATCAGCAAGCCAGCAAGAGAGGTCTCACTTGGAGCCAAATCAGCCAGCCCTTTGATCTTGGACCTCCCATCCTCCAGAACTGTGAGAAATAAGTTTCTGTTGTTTAAGCCATTCAGTCTATGGTATTTTGTTGCGGCAGCTAGAATTTACTACACCAATGGCTTTTTATAGGATTATTTATCTTTAAATGACATATTATGAATTATTTGCACTGTATTTTCCTTACATTTTAAACAGCTGATATATATTACCAGTCTAAAAAAAGATGCCTCATAAGTTATGGAGAAGTGGATCATTTACTTTAAAGATACTTGGGAGAGTGAAGAAATGACCTTGATATTTTAACTCCTCAAGTCAATCTTTCAAGATCTTTTGGTGTTATTTTTCCCAATAGAATAACACTTAATAGAAGTCATTCTACATGTTTGTAAAATAAAAATAAACCAAATAATCAGATTGTATAAATTAATTCAACTCTAGTATTCAAATTTATATTAACATACCTAGGATAATTCAAATATCAAATTTACAGTTTTAAGCTATATCTTCCAAGGTGTTTCGCTCATAAAATCTCTAGGGGCTAATATAGCGAACTTATTCTAGTTTGAGATTTTCCAATCCTAGTAGAAATAGATCTGGGGACTTTGAGCCTGTACCGCTGCTCAGGCTGCTCTGGGAAAGTGCCACTTATCATCACTAGAGATGCCAGTCAATACAGCTGGCCATTGCTCCTTCTCCTGTCCCCTAATTCAACTGCTTTTCTGGATTACTTTATGCTTTAATCCTAGTCTTCAAGTCTATTCCTACCAGAATTTGAAAATCTTAATTTATTAAATATTTCACAACAAATGGTAACCTTGATTTATGGATATTCTGGAAGCATTTGTATTTTAAGTAAAATCATTTTAAATTAGTCTAGTACAATGTTTAAACTGCTTGCTTTACAATTACTATATTGACCTCTTTTCAGCTGCAGTGAAGGATACCAGAAATCTGCTTCTAACTTGAGTTTTTAAATTGGCAATGTCATTTTCTCAGAATGTAATGTATGTCTAGGATATTTTGGTTTCATGACTTGGAGCATCCTGTTACCTTAAGGCCAAAAGCAAAATTTAGTAAAAATAATCCATGAAAACGCATATTTATCCTGGCTTATAAATCCAGGTCTTTAAATGGGACCCTAGGTATGGTATTTGGCTGCAGTTCTAGTCTTTTGGAAGCCATTTTGAGAATGTGTTGCTATTCTTCCTTATTAACAGCTTTTTGGATTTGCTTTGTTCAAACAGATTATTGAGTTTTCCAAGTAGTAGCTAGACTAAGGAGCATGTGAATATTTAGCTCTCTTTGACTCTCCAAAGTATTTCTGATAATCTTTTGAATTTTAAGGTTTTTCTTAGCCAGAACACACCCAGGGAAAGTTAATCCAATATTCCAGCTCTAGGCTTTCTTTAGCTGTCACAAAATTGTCTTTTTCTTTTTTTATGTTGTGTTTCAATTTCATTCATTTCAAAGTATTTGCTCATTACCCTCATGATTTCTACTTTAAGATAGCAGAGTTTTACGCATGCTAAATGGTTAAGAAATCCACAAATGCTACTGCAAATATGGCATCACGTTGGGACAAATTTGCATTTTCAAAAACAAGAGTTATAGCAGAATGGACTGTACAATGTAACTCAAGGCACTTCCCATCACACCTTACAACTTTATCCCTCACCTCCCCACATTCAGTGCAACAGAGTGTTCTCCAAAATGTACCCCCAATCCACACACTCATCTCCACCTCCACTGCCAGATCCCTAATCCAAGCTCCCATACTTTTCAGCCCAAGAGAACTGTAACAGACTCCCAGTTCTCTCTCTGTCTTTCTTGTCTCCTACAATCTGTTCTACACACATTGAGCATTTAAATTTACAAATCACAAATTGGATTACATGTCCCCCCTGCTTAAAACCATTCAATGGATTCCCAATCTGATGAGGACGCTTTCCCATGGCCTATGAGACCTCAAATGGAATGCCCTCTTCCATCCTCTGACTCACCACCCCCCCCACTCATGTTTTCCCCACTCACTCTGCTCCAGTCTCATCCAAGGTCCAGCTTTCTGTTTCTTCCACACTAGTTTCCACTCCAGGGAATTTCAATTCCTGGAATTGTTTTCCCTTCTTCATCATTATTCTGACCTTGGCTCAAATGTCACCTACTCAGAGAGGCCTAGGGTGACCACCTTTTTCCGCTTTGTTGGGGAACTTCACAGTTTTAACAGTGAAAGTTCCATGTCCTGGCAAAACCCATAGTCTCAGGCCGACCAGGATGATTGGTTATCCTTGAGAGGTCATCCCTGGCCACTCTATCCAAAATAGGTCCCAGCCACTCACCTTCCCCAGTTACTACCATATCACTCACCTTTCCTATAAGCATGAGAAGGCACAAAAATTTTCTTGCTGTGACCAATAGAAATATGTTGAACTGGATTTTGTGATCAATCTTTAAATTAGACATATTTTACAACTGCAGTCATACAGCTTCCTGGTAGTTGGGCTAATCCATAGGAGTCTTTTTACCTCAGCTTTCCATCAAGTCATAAACATATAAACAATTTTCAGTTCCTTACAGCATTTTTTTCCAAATTCCTTTCAGTGTTTTCATTTATCTAGAAAAATAACTACTATAAGCAACCTCCCTTCCCACTATGATCTCTCTTTATTGATATTAAACGTAAGCATTGAAATTAAACGTTAATTACTTTTAAAATCTAGTGACAGTGTAACATTTAACATATACTAACATGGGTTCAAATATATAAAAACGGTACTTACCTTCTTAATATATTACCTTTATTTTATCATAATAAGAAACAAAAGTAAAGCCTGCAGTGATCTCCATGCATCAATCATATTCTTCCCAAATTTCCTGTCTCTTATTTTTCCCATACTGATAAAAATTGAATGAAAAAATTATTAAGAAAAGGAGTTGGAGAACAAATTGCCAGACATGCTCTGTAATGAATCTTCACTTGTCCTTCTACTCCTCTGACCAAGTGTGAGTTGGAAGTTGTGGCTTGAGGTAGAGCCAATTAGCTATCTGGCACTGCAAATTCAAAACCTGGAAACATGTTGATTCTCTCTTTTCTTTCTTTCTGCTGTTTCCCCAACGATGTTGAGTGGAAAATGACAGATGCAGGAGAAGAGGGAATTGTGAATTGGCTTACGTATAAGAAAGAGAAATAATTCATTGCAAAATATAGAGAGATATAAACACACATATAAACAAATACATTTTATTTGGTTACATTTAATTTAATCAGTATACAACATCATTTGGTTAACATATGTTAAAAATTAAGTTACAGAATGCCATTCCAGCATACATAATTCTAAGAAAATGTTTTTAAATTGGTGTTTAGTCGCATTCTCCCACAAAACAATTCTCTTTCTGACAGAAGTTCTTTCTGACCAATGTTCACTTGGCTAAGTTCAATGCAAAGTTGGTTAAATATTTTTAACATGGAGACACTGAAATTCTCTTGCAGTTTAGAGATGGCATATAATATTACACACTTCATTGTTTTAGATCCTATTCAGTAGAAAAGTGAAAGGGCTGCAATTCTAACCCTGAACAACTGAACATACCAGAGTCAAGTGTGCTTTTGGATCACAAATGGAGTAATGAGTACTGTACAGGTCCATCTCCAATTTTGTAGTATTACTAGTCAGAAAATTAGACCAGGTGCACGAAAGTTTACTTTGCATTTCCTTTTGAGAACTATGAGTATTTCTTAAATCTCTTGAGAACTTTTATATTTAGATTGATTGATTTACCCGTATGTAACTATTAAAAATTCAGGATTGCTATCTCAAGATCCTATATTTCTAGGAGGAGAGTACTCAACTATCCATGCTGATGGAGGGTTTGCCGATTCATACTCTAAGACATCTCATAAGAAAATGATGCGAATGAACTAAAAATCTGGATCAACTCAAGCTAGATGTACAACGTCACATATACGTAAAAGTTGCATTTATATGCTGTGATATACAAGCGAAGAAAAAAGGAAAAGCCAGTCATTTGAATACTGGAAACTTTCAATTTTTTATTAAATATTTACTCATATATAAGTTATAAGTTCACCTTTATGTTTTTATTTTATATCTAAAGAATTTGCTCAAGAGCTCTTTTACTGAATGACCACACACTTTTAAAAGTTTACAGAGAGTAGAAATCACTTTTTTTGCTATACAAGTCTATGAGCTTTAATACATGTATAGTTATTGGTAACCACCATCATGATTAGTATGTAGACTAGTTCCATCGTGTGAGATAACTTCCCTCTCCAAAAACTGGGAAGAGCGCAAATGTTCTTAAATAGGTGAGTGGCTATACTATGCAAATTTAAGATTTTCTTTAAGTAGTTTGTTTTCTCACCAGAACGTTCACATTACTTGCTCCCTTCTTGTTTATACTCATCACTTTACAAAGTTCTAGCCCTGGATCAATTCAACCTTATGTCTATTCTGCCCTTGTACCTGGACTGCAGAGTAATTCTGAAGAAAAATTCCCCAACTGAGTATACTGCTGACACTACAGTTAAATACCTTCAGTTTTAACTGCTAACTACCTCTTAAATGTGTTTCCTTTCTTTCCATTCCTACTGTCACTCTCATATTTGGGCTATGCTCATGTCTCACCTGGATCCTGCAATAGACTGCAAACTGGTGTTTTTCTCTTCCATTTTGCCCAGGCCACTCATTTCTACCTCATTCCTTCTCACTCTACATCACCCTGCCTTGTATTAATTACCAGAATAATTTTATAAAATGCAAAACTGACATTTTCACTCTGCTGCTTGTCTTTCAATGTCTTTCAAAGTCTAGGAGGTAATAAAGTTCAAGCTATGTAGCGTGGTCTAATAGACCCTTTACAGTCTAATGTCTCTAATCTTCACGCCTCCTTCTTCATGAACATTCGGTACTTCAACAATAATGAATTACTTGAAGTTTCCTGACAGTACAATACCACCTTGAAACTCCTGGGCTTTGTTCAGGTCACTCTCTTTGACCAGAATTAGCTCCGGCCTTTCTTTAGTAACACCTACTCGTCCTCCACAATTCAGCTCAATTGTGGATTCCAGTAGCTCTCTAGATTCCTCTTGTATTAATTAATTAAATGTACTTTTTGTATCCCACAGCTCTTTTGCATTCGTGATCATTGCTTTTACAACACTGAATAGTGATTTGGGAGTTATTTATTTACCCCAATAAAGTGTGTTTACCCCAATAAAGTGTATTTTGCTTTTGAAGAAGAAGACTAGCCCTGAGCTAACATCCGTGCCCATCTTCCACTACTTTATATGTGGGACACCTACCACAGCATGGCTTGCCAAGCAGGGCCATGTCCGCACCCGGGATTTGAACCAGTGAACTCTGGGCCACAGAAGCAGAACATGTGCACTTAACCACTGCACCACCGGGCTGGCCTCTAGAGTGTAATTTTTTTATTGCAGGGACAATCTCTTATATTTCTAAGTCCCTTTGTATCCAGTAAAGTATTCAAATTAATACTTGTTGACTACATGTACACATTACACAATTTAAAAGTATATAATGAAGCCAAAGAATTAAGCACCTTTTAAGGAAGTCAATATTGCATATTTAAGTGTACAATTCATCTGGAATATAATGATAAGAAATTTTCCCAAATTGAGGTATATGAGGAAGCTATTCTGACTTAAATCTGCTTTGACCTCAACTATATGTGAACTGAAGAAGGCTGACTTATGGCCTGTCAAACATACATTGTACATCTGCTTTAACCATTAAAGTAAAGGATGCAGTAAGCATTATCCCAAAGTCAAGGATTCACTTTGTGGAGATAGGGAAAGATACTTCCTTTCCTATGACACCAGTGTCAGTATTCCTTTGAAGATAACTTTCCTTTCCCAGACATCAGGGTCATGTTGACCAGATAATCTGTAAACAAATACCTCTTGGAAATTTTGAGGAATATGTATTCTGGACATGTTTGATGTATGTTCTTTGTTTTAAAAAGTACAAAACTGTACTGAAAACCATGGTTCTCTGGAACACTTTCTTCCTTTGTGGAGCCTGTATTCCTGGGCTAGTCCTCAGCTTCACTCAAATAAAACTCACCTTATCTTTTTTTATACACTGGTTATTGGTTTTTTGCATTGACAATTCTTGGCACAGCCAGCAGCATTTCAGAGAAACACACCTGAGATCACCTGGAATCTACTTTGATCTGGTGCTTGGTACCAGCAAGGGCTCATTGAGGCCCTCCAATTTCCCTGCACTCTTCAGGTACCTCAGTGAGTTCTTCTGAAATTTGGACCTTCTTATGTAAGTTTTAGGTCCTGACTTTTATTTGAACTGTTTGCAGTCTTAAGACTAGGTGTCTTAATAGGAAACCAGTACATATTTTAGATAAGAGGACCCTAGGGAGCATTTCCTAGGCCAGCAGAGCCTAGGGACAACTTTTGAATAAACTAGGCTGTCTGACTTTTTAATTTGGCTTTAAATTGGGAAGAATTGTGTTTATAACATCTGAATAAATTCTTTGATAGCAAAATGAAAGACTGAACTTCAGCTCTAAAGAGAAAGGATATCAGCTCCTTCCAGCTGTGAGGTATCCTCAGGCAACTGAGAACTTAGTGGAAGTGTCTGAGGTTGATCCTTTTGATGTGCAATGGTTCCACAGGGTATTCCATCATGATCGTTCACATTAAGTAATTGACAACTCATCAAATGATGCACACATAAGCACTGGTCAACCAGTGCTGTGAGCCCCTATGGTAGATTCAGACTGCTGGGAGGATAAACTGAGACATGTAGGAGAGTGTTCATGACCCTTTAGGAAGAGGCACTCACAAATGGTACACTTTTGACTCACTACACTGTCCTTAGAAATTGTTTGGACTTTATTGTAAAACAAGCCAAAAGAAAATGCCTAATTGTGGTTCTAAAGCCAACCAACTCCTGAACAAATAGCCACATCCCGGAGCTCCAGCTGGCTTCGTGTATAATACATATAGAACCAAGACTTGCAAATACTTAACAAAATGGGAAAAGTTTACAAAGGGTGACTTGAGTATTAAATGGCCAAAATGAGGAATGTTTGATTTACCAAAATTAGTTTATTTATGCACATGATTGGAATAAAGCCAGCTATAAAATCAAACATGGGGAATGGGAAGCATATTTTCAGCAGTATTTAGAAGCTTCAAACTGTGGTAATGATGAAATAACATCTTTACAGGAAACTAATAAAAAATTCTTAGAAACTGTTGCTAAATAGGAGAAAAGTTCAGAAGCTGTCCTGCCTCCTCCACCTCTTTCACCTGCTTCTCCACCTTCCTCTCCTTCTCCTCCTTCAGTGCCTTTGTATTCTCTCCTACCTGAACTTCTGACTTGTCTACCTTACCTCCTCCTTCATCTCCAAAGGAGAAATTAACTGAATTCCAGGGAACTAATACTGAAACTCCTAAAATCATTGCAGTTGCCTTTAAACAGAAACCTACTGGGAGAGATGAGTCTGTACTTATGTTTACTCCCTGGACTACAACTGAACTTAACAACTTAACTAAGGACTTTTGAAAACCTTTACAAGATCATTTAAAGTTTTTTCAAAGGTTTGACCTATTAGAAAACAGGAAACAGGACACTCAGATTTATATCAGCTTGTACATTTGCAAGTATCCAAAAGTAAAGCCAAAGAACAGCTAAAAGAATCAGAATGGAAGGCACCTATGGAAGATTTTCATAAACATGAACCTGAGGATCTTTGAAAATGTAGAGAAATTGCTTGTGACTTGTACCAAGCTATTCCCAAGATGTTTCCTAAGAAAACAGGTTGGGCAAATGTCCACCAATGTAAACAAAAACCCATATAAACTATCTTTGATTATTTTGAATGGTTTGAACAAACCTTCAAGTAGTACTTTGTGATAGCTCCTGAAAGTTTTCAGGACCATCAAAATGATCCTTTTTTTTTTTTTTTTTTTGCTGAGGAAGATTCACCCTGAACTAATATCTGTCACCCATCTTCCTCTTTTTGCTTGAGGAAGATTCACCATGAGCTAACATCTTTGCCATTCTCCCTCTACTTTGTATGTTGGTTGCCTCCACAGCATAGCTGACAAGTGATGTAAGTCCGTGCCCAGGATCCATACTGCAAACCTGGGCTGTTCAAGTGGATCATGTGAACTTAACCACCAGAACATGGGGCTGGCCCCCAAAATGATCCAATTTTAAATTTAAACCTTTTTGGAAGGATTAGATGAGTAATTGGCAAGACTAACTAAAAGACATGAATTGGGCTGAGCTGCATTGCACACTACGGTACTTAGCACTATTGCAGATAAACTTTCTAAAACTTTACAAAAGAAAGAAAAGGAAAGAGACTCTAAGGTTCTGAATGTACAACTGTAACAGCTTAGTGGCCCAATTAAGGCACCCTTTTCCAGCACTGACCAAACATGACATGACATGACCACATTTGTTACTATTGGAAAAAGCCTAGTCATTTTAAAGAAGATTGCCATAAACTTAAATGGGATTTAGAACATGGCAAAGTCAAAAAGAGACGGCATGTCCCTTCCTCCTCAGCAGTACCTTAGGGGAGATTGAAATCACTATCAGAGGGGAAAGTTCAAAGGCCCTTGTAGGTACTGGGGCCACATTATCGTTGTTAACCCTACCCTTATTTGTTGCCCTCTCCCTCAGAGTAAACAATCAATTCGAATGATAGGGGTTTCTAATTTACCAATGTAAGTTTTTAAATCAGAGCTGATAACATTTCAGATAGGAACCATCACAGTGAAATGTGTTTCTCTTAATAAAATATGCCCTGATCCATTTGATAGGACGAGATCTTTTAGAAGCATACAATGCTCATATTTCCTTTTCACAGAAGGGTGAAATGCTTCTAGAATTAAAAATTTGGAAGCTGACCAAAACTTAGTTACTGAAAATTTGATGGTTATGAAAACAATAGCTCAAATAGATCAAGGGAAAATTGTGGTCATCTTCTTTTTCTGATATTGGAAAAATCAAATTGGCTACTCCTATTAAGGTGACTGTTACAACTCTAAGCCTGTAACTAATATTTGACAATATCCACTTAAACCAGAGGCATTAAATGGAACAAGACCTATTATTGAGGAATTTATTGAGAAGGGGCTTGCAATTGTTTGTTCTAGTCTTTGTAATGCAGCTATCTTACCAGTAGGAAAGCCAAATGGAAAAGACTAGAGATTTGTTCAAAATCTGAGAGCTACCAATAATATTGTGATTCCTCAACATTCTGTGGTCCCAAATCCCCACTCTGCTCTCAGCCATTCCAGTCGATAGCTGCTATTTTTCAGTAATTGATTTATGCAGAGCTTTCTTCAGTATTCCAGTAGAAGAAGACAGTCAGTATCTTTTTTTGCCTTTATATGGGAAGATAACCAGCATACCTGGACGGTTATGCCACAGGGCTGTGCTGAAAGCCCTACTTACTTTTCTCAAATACTTAAGGCTGATTTAGCTAATGTAGATTTCCCTAATGGCTCTACCTTAATTCAGTATGTGAATGACTTGCTTTCATTCTCCAAGACTAAATTAAACTCCCAAAAGGACACCATCTATCTATTACAACAACAAGCATCTAAAGGGCATAAAGTGTCCAAAGATAAACTCCAATTTTGTTTGCCTGCTGTAAAATATTTGGGACACCTAAAATCTGAGGGTGAGCTCTTCATTGACTCTGAAAGGATTAAAGGAATTTTGGCTTTTTCTCTCCCCAAAACAAAAAAATAATTGAGGAGATTTCTAGGACTGACTGGATGCTGCAGGAATTGCCAAAGTTTTTGCTTATTGCTCAACTTTTACATACATTGCTTAAGTCCAATCAGCCGGATTTGATTAAGCGGACACCAAGGGAGAAAAAACCATAAATATCGTAAAGTCCATCTTGGCTCAGTCCCTGGCTTTAGATCACCTTAACTTTGACTTAACACAGCTATTCTTTTTCTGTTACTCTAACCATCCAATTGTCCCAACAATTCGAAATTAAACAAAAGAAACCAGATATACAGTGAGAACTATGGAAAGTTTTACACAAATCTGGGTTGGATACATTTGGCTTACTCCTAGCTATGGATCTTTAAGTACAGCAGCACCTTTATGTTGGGAATAAAGATATCATTCCAAACAAAATCTACCAAACTGCACTTGAAATATAGGATGCATATCCCATGAGTCATTTCAAAATACTATCATATTTAAAGAAAATGATTGGTTTGGAACACACTAGTCTCGAAGGCCAAGCATTTGTTAGTTGGCTTCTAATGGAACTCAATAGTTATGTTGAACAAACTTGACTACCACCCAGATGCCTAGAACACTGCACCCTAGATTTCTCCTAGGTACAGGAACGGATTCACCCTGAGCTAACAACTGTTGCCAATTTTCTTCTCCTTCAGGCCAGTTGGACTTGTTAAGTGTTCCATTGGTATCACCACCTCGTGGCTATATTTGTTCCTTCCTTAGGGCTAGAAGATGTCATATCACATGCAGAAGCTTTCATTAAATTTACTCAATAAGCCCCTAATTGTAGTCAAGCAGGAACAGCCTTATTGAATACCAAGATACCTTTAATGAGAAAGTCTGTCCTTCAAAATAGAATGGCCTTAAATATTATAACTGCATCTCAATGTGGTACATGCACAATCATTCAAATTGAATGTTGTATTTTTATACCTGATGAATCTTTCAATGTGTCATCTCTGCTAAAGCACATGAAAAAGTAGGTGAACACCCTAAGTGATCCCACACTTAGTCTTGATTTGTTTAGTTGGTTCCTTTCAGATATTGGCTCCCTTTTGAGATCCGGATTGCAATTCCTATTTCTGTTACTCCTTGAAATTCTTCTATTAACCATAATGTTCAAACTAATCATTGTTTTCTTTACTCAATGTTGTAAGACAGGCATGCAAGCTGGAGAGATGATTGCTCAATGACTTGAGATGGTCATCTGTTCCTAGGCTAAATGTGCTCAATCCAGGAAAAAATATTTAAAGATAAAGCAGAATTCACAGAACTATTCTTTCTAAAATTGTAGCACACATCAGTTTGAGAGATTGTGTTTTTCCACAGTATGACATGAGAAGTAGGCAAATTAGAAGTCTTATAACTGTGGATGAATCTCTTTTCCTGATAAAGACTATGTCTAAAACTCATTCTTCTAAACTAATCATTTTAAGTAATAAAGTTATTACCATTGTTACTGTATCTGTCCTATATTTGTTATAAATAACGTAATCCTAAGAAGTCATGTAAAACACATGTACAGTGTTTGTGTGGCAATCTAAAAATAATTGACAAATTACCTAACCTATGAAATGCTTCACCTGTCATTATGTACCTCTCTGCTTGTCCACTATATCTGACTATTTGCCCCCAATGTGGACAACTTGACAAATCAATGAAATAAAAGCCTAGCATTGAGGGACATGATGGACCTAGGGCAAGCAGCAACTATCCTGACACCAAGGGATAATATCTTGATCATCAATGATTTCTATTGAAATGTTATCTATCAAAAGGAGGAAATTATAAGAATTTTTCACGTATTGAGATATTTGAGGAAGCTATTCTGGTTTAAACCTGATTCAGTTTGAACTCTATGTGAACTAAAGAAGGCTGACTTATGGCCTGTCAAACATACATTGTACATCTGCTTTAACCATTAAAGTAAAGGATGCAGTAAGCATTATCCCAAAGTCAAGGATTCACTCTGTGAAGATAGGGAAAGATGCTTCCTTTCCTATGACACCAGTGTCAGTATTCCTTTGAAGATAACTTTCCTTTCCCAGACATCAGGGTCATGTTGACCAGATAATCTGTAAACAAATACCGCTTGGAAATCTTGAGGAATATGTATTCTGGGCATGTTTGATGTATGTTGTTTGTTCTAAAAAGTATAAAACTGTATTTAAAACTCTGCTGCCCCAGAATACTTTCTTCCTTTGTGGAGACTTACAGACATTCTCCCATTGTAGACAACTGTGTCTCCAAAAGTATTTGTAAGTTCTTGAGGCTTACTTTAATTTTCTTCTTTTTTTACATCAACTACTTCATGCAACATCCAATTTTCTAGAGGTCTCTTTTCAAGGTATTCTAATGGCCAGATTTGTTTGTACAATCAATTTTCAATTTTCTGCTAGCAGATTTTCTGCATTACAGCTCATCTTTAACAAATCTCTCTTTAGCTTTGTAGAGAAATTATCAGCTTCACTGATTATTCTGTTTGTTTTTTTCTCCACATGTGGGCCACATCCCAGAAAATACTGGAAGAAGCGAAGTTGTGTTATCCCTCATTATTCTCAGTCCACACATTCTTAAGCTTAAAAAGCACAAAATGTTTAAGTATCAAAACATGTAGTTACCTTCATCTGTTCCCAGGCTAAATGTGCTCAATCCAGGAAAAAATATTTAAAGATAAACAGAATTCACAGAACTATCCTTTCTGAAAGAGTAGCACACATCAGTTTGAGAAATTGTGTTTTTCCACAGTATGACATGAAAAATAGGCAAATGTGAAGACAGTAAAGAAAACAAGATAAACACATGCTGGCTCACTCTTAATTTGAGTTTTATACCAAATGCAATTTATATCATCTTGTGTTAAGGAAATAGTGTCCTTTCATCCAGGGGAATATTAACAAAGTCACTTAAAGGATAATACAACTTTGTCGGCAGACTTGATTCAACCAATGCTTTCTGAGTTACAATGTCAAGTTTCATAGTGTCACTCCAGAATGTTTATTCATTTTTTTTTTTTTTTTTTTTTGGTAAGGAAGATTGGCCAGAGCTAACATCCATTGCCAATCTTCCTCTTTTTGTTTGAGGAAGATTTTCCCTGAGCTAACATCTGTGGCAATCTTCCTCTATTTTGTATGCAGGATGCCACCACATCATGGCTTCATGAGTGACCTATGGGTCTGTGACCGGGATCCTAAACTGCAAGCCCAAGGTCGCCCAAGTGGAGAGTGCGAAGTTAACCCCTAAGCCACCTGGCCAGCCTCTCTTTATTCACTTTTGATAAAAATAGACCCAGTCCTTCCTGTATCCTCATTTTGTATTTTGAGGATTAAACTAAAACATTCTCCAGGGGCATAATCCCTGATTTGACTATATTTTTATTTTTATACTTTTACATAAGTGGGATTATCATGAAGATGAAGCCTCCTCATCGCTAATGCTGGAGAATTAGAAAGAAATAAAATAAATATCTTGCCAATAGGTTCAAGTGTTCATTTTAGTGATCAAGTGGGGAAGCTTTTGGTTCGTATTGGTTAAGTTCTATTTCTTCAAAAGCTGGCAAGGCCAATTACAGCAGATCACAGAGGTTCTAGGTCATTGCAAACATTGGTTGCATTAGGGACATATCTCCAAACTTTTCTGGGTCAGGGATGAAGGATACTCATTCACGTTTCTTAGTATCCTGGGAAGTGACAGGCCAGAATTTCTATTATCCAATAGAACTCATTAGTGTCTGAATTTCTAGGTCCACAACCATCGAGTGGGAACAGTTCATATTGTACGCATAAGCTTTGGTCAGAAAACAGTTTTGTCGTTTTCTGTGGAACTAAAGAAGACCAAAATGCATGGTTCTGGTATCCTAGAAATTTAATGTGGATTACTTGGAAATTTAAGTGCTTAGTAGGAGATATAGATCATCTGAGATCAAGTTTAATGAATTCACAGAAAACAGAAATTACTTTCTGTGTTCAATAAGGAGGTTGAGAAATTTGATTATATTGGAGAGTGTTTACTTTGGGTTTGAATTCTACAGAACAGCCTATTTTCATTTACTTTCCTTGAAAGGTGTCTGGCAGTGGGTTCCAATTAAGTAGGTTCTTATATTTCTCATTACAGTATCTGATGGCTTTTTATTTAGTAACCTAAAGATGCTATTTCATTTGTTTTTTCACATGCCATTTGTCCTACATCCTCATATGTGAGAGCATTTCAACTGAGGGTAAAATTTTCCCTTTACAAAGTTTTCTCTGAAAAACAATCTGCTTATCACTACATATTTGGTAACATGTCACCTGTACATTTCTTTTTTTTTTTTCTTTTTTTTCTAGGAAGATTAGCCCTGAGCTAACTGCTGCCAATCTTCCTCTTTCTTCTGTGGAGGACTGGCCCTGAGCTAACATCTGTGCCAATCTTCCTCTACCAGTACATTTCTTATCTTTATCTTGACATATATCATAACTTTTACCTTAAAAATGAAATTTGTTTATGAAAATCTCCATGTTATATTTTTAGTGTCTGCTGGATTTTTAGTGACTTCTCTTCTTTAAAATCTAATATTGACAAATTGTGCTTCTGGTTTTTTTCTTGTTAGTCTAGCCAGGGTTTACCAATGTTATTGATTTTTTATGAAAAATATCTTTTGTTTAATTGATTTTTTGTCTCTACTACTTTATTAATTTATTCTCTTATCTTTATTGTTTACTTTGGGTTTAATTTCCTCTATTTCTAATTTCTTGAGGTGCAAATATTGATCATTGTTTGCACATCTTTCTTTTTTTGCTTATATAAGCATTTAATCCCAAGAATTTCTCTCTAAGCAGTGTTTTACGTGCATTCCCAATTTTTGGTATGTTCTATTTTTGTTAGCGTTAATAGGATAAAATAAAATACAGTGACTCATTTTGATCTTTTGAAATTTCTTGAGACTTTTTATGGCCATTGTATGATGTATCTTGATGAACTCAACATGTTTCTTGAAAGGAACTTGTATTCTTCCTGTAGTGACTGTAGTGTTTTATAAATATCAATTAAGCCAAATTAGTTAATAGTTTTTCAGATCTTTGGCTTTGCTGAGTTTCTGTCTAGTTGTTCTATGAAGTACTGAGACAAGGGTGTTACATTTGCTAACTAAGATCACAGAATTCTCTATTTCTTTCTATATTTCTGTCCATTTTTCTTTCACATATTTTGATGATCTGTTAATAATTACAAACACATTTATTACTGTCTGTCCTCCTAATAAATCGACATGTTTATCATTATGAAATATAGTTTATCTTTCATGTTTTTGAAATCTATTTTTCTGATATTAATACAGCCATTCCAAAATCCTTATGCTAGGTTTTTGAATGGTGTGCCAACTTCCGTCTCTTTATTTTCAATGTACTTGTATTTATATTAAATTTCTCATCACATAGATGATATACAGTTGGCCTTTGTTCCTTTTTTCATTCAAAATATCTTTCCCATTTGATTGTGTTTTTAGTCCATTCTTGATATGTTTGGATTTTGTATACCTCTTAAAATTGTTTTTTATTGGGGCCAGCCTGGTGGTGCAGGGTTAAGTTCGCACGTTCTGCTTCTCGGCAGCCCGGGGTTTGCCGATTCGGATCCTGGGTGCGGACATGGCACCGCTTGGCACATCACGCTGTGGCAGACGTCCCACATATAAAATAGAGGAAGGTGGGCACGGATGTTAGCTCAGTGCCAGGTTTCCTCAGCAAAAAAGAGGAGGACTGGCAGTAGTTAGCTCAGGGCTAATCTTCCTCAAAAAAAAATTGTTTTTTATTTGTTGCATGTGTTTCTTTGTTCCTATATTCCTTCTTTAATGCTTTCATTGGATTATTTGAATATGTTACAAAATATTATAAAATTTCATTTTAATATTTATTGACTTTTTAGTTATATTTATCCTCATTAATGTATCAGTGATTGCTCTATAGTTTACAATATGCATCCATAACATTTCACAGTCTAGTCACTTTTAATATTGTTCTACTATAGATAAAATGTAAAAGATTTACAACCATATAGGTCCATATTCTTTTCCCTCATCATCCATTATTGTATATTTGTATTTCACATCTCTATATGTCATAAACCCACAAGCCAATGTTAGAATTCTTGAATTTAATAGACATATGTATTAAAAAGAAATGAGGAAAAAAGCCGCCCCCAAAAGTATTTTGTATTTACTAAAATATTTAACATTTTCAATGCTTTTGATTGTCAAAGATCCAAGTGTCTAATTGGTATACTTTTTCTAAGCCAGAGGACCTTTAATTATGATATTTTATTGTGCAGGTTTGCTGAAAACAGACTTTCTGAGTTTTATTTTACGTGAAAATGTCATTTCATTTTCTTTCTTGGAGAAATTTTTTTCAATCTTTTAAAGGAGTTATTCGACTCTCTACTGTCCTTCATAGATTTTGTGAAAAAGTAGCCATTAATCAAATCAAATCTTTGTTCCTTTATTTATATAATGTAACTTCTCATTTTGTTTCTTCCCGCCTTCTTTCCCTCTTTCCTCCCTTCCTTCCTTTATTTATCCATCACTTTCTTTTCTTTTGCTTTTGGTTTATTTATTTTTTTTTTTTTAAGATTTGCTATTTATCTTTGGTTTTAAATCGTTTTACTATTATATACTTGGTATGGATTTCTTTGTTTCATTCTGCTTGGTGTTCGTTGAGTCCCTAGAATCTGTATTTATGTTTTTTTATCAAATTGAAAAAAATCCCACCCTTATATCTTTAAGTAATTCTTAGTTGCTCCATTTTCTCTCTTCTCTATGTTTGGAACTGCAATTACATGTATTTTAGACTGATATTGTCTAAAAAGTCTCTGTGGCTATGTTCATTTCTTTTTTTCTTTTCCTTCTTTCTGTTCTCTATATTGAGTAACTTCTAATTATCTACCTTCAAGTTTCCTTCCTTTCTTTATTATTCCTGTCATCTTAAGTTATCCAGTGTGTGTTTCTTAAATTTTCATTTCAGATATTCCATTTTTAGTTCTAAAATTTTCATTTAGGTTTTTAAAATCATTTCTATTTCTCTGCTGATGTTTCCTAACTTTTAATTCATTGAAAGTATATTTTCTTTTACTCTAATAAGGATAGTTAAAATAGCTGCTTTAAAATTTTTATCTGCTACTTTCAGCATCTGGTCCATCTCAGGGCTAGTCTCAATGGTTTTTCTCTCCTCTTTTTGAGACTGTTTTCTATTTTCATGGTGGGTTGTTGAACAATTTTGGATTCTGGACATTATAAATGTGTGGACAGTAGGGATTTTGTTATTTTCCTCCAAGAAATATTGGTTCTTTTGTTTGGCAGCAATCATCTTGGTTAAACTTAAATTGCAATCTCTGTTTCTTGAGTGGAAGTTCATATCTCAGTTCAGAGGTTTTCTTCTTTAGCTGAGCTCTTTTGAATCTGGGTCACGCATACTTAGTTCATGAATTCGCCATAGTTATGGGTAGATGGAATTGTGAATCTCTGCTGTGGCTCTTTCCCTTTCAGAATTCCATCTCCCTCTAGATGCTGAGATTTCTTCACATTCAGTTTTCTGGGTCCATAGACAGGACCACTGTGGTTTTTCCACTGGCGCCCCCTGCAGTCCCATGCCCTATGAAAACTCTGCCTGGCACCAGACTAATAGCTAACCAGTGGGAACTTAATCCATACAACTCTCCTTTACAAAGCAGAGATGCTCAACCAGATTTTGTCTGCTTCTGTTCATTTTCCATGCCTTTTGGTCACTTTTTTTGTATTTTATGTCTGGAGTTTATAATTGTTATCTGTAGAAGAATCAACCTCACGAAATATGAATGAACTACTATCTAAAGTTAAACGATCTATTTCTTTTTATTGTAACACTCAAGAATGCTGTAGATGTCCCTCTTATTGATAATGATACTCTCTTCCCCAAAAAAGTCACCTTGGTATGGCTTTCCATGACCTTATGACATTCATTGACCTCCTCAATAGTCCAATAAGTGAGAGCTGCAAGATGATAGAATTTAATTCAATATATTTTAGACCTGTATAAAAATTTTTACTCTCCAAATATAGAATAAGTTGCCTAGAAATATATAGAGTTTATCATACATTCATTATGCAAAAATATTTAATGTCTATTATGGGGCAGTCCCTGTGGTCATAGTGTTCAAATAGAAGCCGACCAAAAGTGTGGAAAGAACTGTACAAAATTTAAACGTCAACCATATGATCTGACTAGACACCATATAATCTGAAGTTAATCCTGAATATTTGTGAATCAAAGAAAAAGTAACTTAAAAACCCACAGTTCCCCAAGATTTGTGTCTCATTATAATTATTTTTCATCAAAGATGTAAGTGCTGGTCCTTTGCCATTCTTATAAAAATCTGCCCCATTCATAGATTTTATAGTTTGTTGATATATAACAATAGTCAGAGTAGTGTAGGTTTGGAATGGTAGTTGTTGGGTCTGGCAAGTTAGAGTGAGATTGATCTGATAAGTTAATTTCTGTGACATTGATCTAAACTAAAATAAGATATTTACCTAATGGTAGAAACTATATGGTGATGATATAATGCCGCTTGGTAGACAATATGTGCAAAATGTCATTAAAATACTAAGTGATATTTAATGTGGCATTATTTGTATGAAAAGTACTTTAGACTTAGGAAAGTTTTTGATATGCAAATATGTCTGCATGTTATAAAATATGGAATTTTGCCTACATACAATAAAGAATACAGTAGCTAAATGTTTTCTATTTTACATGTCAAAATCAATATTAGTAAAAAAAAGTCAACATAATAAAGTTGTAGATTCTATGCTTAAAAATGTGATCAAGTTACCCTGTCAGTGATTAGCCCTCAACTATAAGTTAATGTGCATGAAAAATATATAAAAATGATAATGTATTTTAGAACGTTGTTTATAATCTTACATTCATTATAAACATTCAGAATAAATTGAGAGATGCAGTGTAAAGTGTAAATGTCTATTTCCCATATTCTAAATTCCACTTCCTAGAGAAAACAACTGCTAATAATTTTTGTGTGCTACATTATGGAGTTTTTTGACATAATTATCCTATTTGTTTTGTTAAAAAATCATTGCATTTATATTGTTTTGTAATTAGCTATCATTAATTCAGCAATATTTATTTGACCTAGTTCAATATTATTCTTTTCAACTGTGCCATAATATTCCTTTGTAAAAAGCATTTGGTTTTTCCAATTTTCTTTTGCTTACGGTAATGTTTAGTGAATATCTTTGTAAATTTATCTTTCACATTTATGCCATTCTGTATAAATACTACAAAAAGTCTGAACATATTAACGTTTTTGATAGATATTGGCAAGTTGCTGTCCCAAAAGCTCCTTCATTTTACTTCCCCACAAACTGTGCACATGAAGGATGTTCACTCACAGCCTTTTGGCAAAGTGAGCTATTATCTACTTATTTAAAATCTCCCAATTTATAGGTGAAAGTTGATATTTCATTGTATTTTATTTTAGATGTTTTGAGCACTAGAAATATTATGAAATTTTTATATGTTTATTGTATATTCATATTTCTTATGTGAATCACCTGGTCATATAGTTTCCTCATTTTCAACTTTTTGCTTTTTATTATTAACTCTAATAATTAATTATGTAAACTAATGATGTTAGCCATGTGTCTGTCACTCATGCAATATTATCTATCTTTTAATTTTATGTTTTTATATTTTGATTTACTGTCCATAAGTTTAAACTTTTATAGTCATCCAATGTATTAATATTTTTAAAAGGCTTCTGAGTGTTATATCATGCTGATAATGATCTTCCTCAGTCTGATATTATGAAAGTAAAATTTACTATATTTTTGCTACTGCTTTTATGATTTCAGTTTTATATTTATATACTTAATCTATAGATATTTTCTTTGATTGTGGTTGGTAGATGTGGTAAATAGAGTAGCCCCCCCTAAAATTTCTATACCCCAATCCCTAGAATCAATGATTAAGTTAGGTTACATGGCAAAAGAGACTTTATAAATGTTATTAAGTTTACAAACCTTGGGCTAGGGAGATTAGATTATTTGATAAACCCAATCCACTGGCTAATCCACACACTGTCATCTGCCACACAACAATATTTTGGTCAATGACAGACTGCATATCTGATAGTGGTCTCACAAGATCAGTACCATGTAGCTTAGGTGTGTAGTAGATCATCCAAACACACGACCATCTAGGTTTGTATAAGTACTGTAGGAGAGGAAGAGATTTTCCTCTACCCTTCTAGGCTCTTCCAGTTGGTCTAAGAATTAAATTGACATGAGACAGATTACAGAAGAAAAACAAACAAAATTTTAATAACATATATACATGGGAGAACCCCAGGAAAACTGAATAACTCACAAAAATGGCTAAAGATCTCACCTTAAATACCATTCTCATCTAAAGACAAAAGAAGAGTTGGGGTGGGGAGAGTCAGGGACTTCAAAGGGAAGGAAGGCAATTTACAAGAAGATGAAAAGGAACAAACATTTGGAAAACAAGTGTTTAGCCACCTAGAAACAGAAGAACACAGCAGGGAGCCCGATGATCAGGTTTTTCCAGGATCCTTCCTGTCTACCACCTAGTTCATGTTATGTTAAGGTGATAGCTCACTTCCCGGGACAAGTTTTTTAATTTGAATTATTTTAGGCAGTTAGTGGGGGTGGGTAACAAGAAAAAGTTTCTGAGTCTTTTGTTTCTTAAAAACAATCAGACTAAAATACAGGCACATCTCATTTTATACACACAGACACACACATATACACTCATTTTATTGCACTTCAATTTATTGCACTTCACAGATATTGCATTTTAATAAATTGAAGGTTTGTGGCAATCCTGTCGAGCAAGTCTATTGGCATCATTTTTCCAACAGCATCTG
Source organism: Equus caballus (assembly GCF_041296265.1). Classification (NCBI taxonomy): domain Eukaryota; kingdom Metazoa; phylum Chordata; class Mammalia; order Perissodactyla; family Equidae; genus Equus; species Equus caballus. The sequence continues at coordinate 84,109,624 of NC_091715.1, forward strand.
CTCACTTTGTGCCTTTGTCACATATAGTAATTCTCACAACATCTCAAACTTTTTCACTATTATTATATTTGTTATAGTGATCTCTGATCAGTAATCTTTGATGTTACTATTATAATCATTTTGGTGTGCCACAAAGTGTGCCCATATAAGATGGCAAACTTAATCGATAAATGCATGTGTTCTGACTGCTCCACTGGCTGGCCATTCTCCACTCTCTCTCCCTCTCCTGAGGTCTCCTAATTAATAAATTAATAACCCTATCATGGCCTCTAAGTGTTCAAGTGAAAGGAAGAGTAGCATGTCTCTCACTTTAAATCAAAAGCTAAAACTGATTAAGCTTAGTAAGGAAGGTATATCAAAAACCAAGATAGGCCAAAAGCTAAGCCTCTCGTGACAAACAATTGGCCAAATAGTGAATGCAAATGAAAAATTCTTAAAAGAAATTAAAATGCTCCTACAGTGACCATGTGAATGAAAAGAAGGCAAAACAGCCTTATTGCTGATATGGAGAAGGTTTTAGTGGTCTGGATTGACAAATAAAAATGGCAAGTAATAGGGTATATTAGAGTATATGAGGAAGCCACTTTGTGCAAACCCAATTTGGCCTGACCTTGTCTTTCCAAAAGGGCCTGACCGAGGCCGTTGAGCATGCATTGTATATCTGCTTTAGAGATTCCCTATGGCAAGAACAAAGGCCCTTGAGATAAAGGTGCAACTTCCCTCCCCCTCCCAATGTTGGCGTCTCCTTAAAGATTAAGCATCTTTCTTTAGGCTGGGAACCGATTGCAGTGCTCATCTGTGACCGCCCAGCCTGGGGCAACACACCTGCCACCCCATGGCATTCACTGAGACAGCAGACCTATCTGCCGTTTTCATCAATTGCTGTGCTGACAGAGCAGCCTCGTGACTATTGTAAAAGGGACATTTCAATCATATGTGAAACATACTCTTTGAGGGTATATAGCCACCCTGTATACCCCCACTTCTTTGGAGTGCTCTGTTCCTTTGTGGAAAGACTTTCCCGGGTTATAATCCTAAAATTTAAGCTCAGAATAAACTCACCCAAATTTTCATTTATAGATTGGTTATGGATTATTTTCGTCGACAGGATAAAAGATCAAATCAGCCACAACATTCTCTAAAGCCAAAGTCTGATCTAGAGCAAGGTCCTATCTCTCTTCAATTCTATGAAGGCTGATAGAAGTGAGGAAGCTGCAGATGAAAAGTTTAAAGCAAGCAGAGGTTGGTTCATGAGGTTTAAGGAAAGAAGCCATCTCCATAACAAAAGAGTGCAAGGTGAAGCAGTAAGTGCTGATGTAGAAGCTGCAGCAAGTTATCCAGAAGATCTAGCTAAGATAGTTAATCAAGGTGGCTACATTAAACAACAGATTTTCAATGTAGATGAAACAGCCTTATACTGGAAGAAGATGCCCTCTAGGACTTTCATAGCTAGAAAGGAGAAGTCAATGCTTATCTTCAAAGCTTCAAAGGATGGGCTGACTCTCTTATTAGAGGAATGCAGCTGGTAACTTACTGGGTAAAACAGTGACAGGGTTTGATAGGATTGATTTCAATTTTGAAAGAAGTTCTACTATGGTTAAATGCTATCAAACAGCATTCCATACTACAAAAACAACATATCATTTGTGAATGAAGAGTCAATTGATGCAGCAAATTTCCTTGTTGTCTTATTTTAAGAAATTGCCACAGCCACCCCAGCCTTCAGCAACCACCACATTGATCAGTCAGCAACCATCAACATGGAGGGAAGACCCTCCACCTGCAAAAAGATTAGGACTCACTGAAGGATCAGATGATGTTTAGCATTTTTTAGCAATAAAGTATTTTTTTTTAAAGATTTTATTTTTTCCTTTTTCTCCCCAAAGCCCCCCGGTACATCGTTGTATATTCTTTGTTGTGGGTCCTTCTAGTTGTGGTATGTGGGACGCCGCCTCAGCATGGTCCGATGAGCAGTGCCATGTCCTCGCCCAGGATTCGAACCAACGAAGCACTGGGCCGCCTGCAGAGGAGCGCGCAAACTTAACCACTCGGCCACGGGGCCAGCCCCAGCAATAAAGTATTTTTTAATGAAGGTATGTACATTGTTTTTTAGACATAATGCCATTGCACACCTAATAGACTACGGTATAGTGTAAACATAACTTTTATACGCACTGGTAAACCAAAAAATTTGTATGACTAGCTTTACTATGATATTTGCTTCATTACAGCAGTCTGGAACTAAGCCTACAATCTCTAAAGTATGCCTGTAATCCTCATGTTAAAGACACACATTTTTGAGTGGCAAATTTTGTTCCTCTTCAGTATACTCTATGGTGTTCACACAATGAAGAAATTGCCTAATGACACATTTCTCCAAGTGTATTCCTGTCATTAAGCAACACGTGTTTGTACTTAAAAGATCATTTAAAAGAAGATAAACTTCTCCAGTTAGAAGAAGAGAGAGATAGCATAAGGGAAAGTTGGAGATTCCAAGTAGGTGAAGGATTTGAAGTGTTCTTATTGGCTATAATATGTACAGGCCCACGTTCAAGGAGTGAAAAGACTCTAGGAGCTTAGAACAGCCCCTAGCTGACAGCCAGAAAGGAAAGGGTACATCAGTCTTACACCTTCAAGGATCTAGATTCTACCACTTACTTGAATGAACTTGCAAAAAGATTATTCCAAGAGATGCTCAACAAGACCCTTGTAAGACCCAGAGCAGTTAATCCAACTGGGCCTGCCAGACTTCTAATGTACATAAATGTGAGATAATACATAGAAGTTGTTTTGAACCACTAAATTTGTGGTAATTTGTTATGACAACAATAGAAAATTATTGTAGGGGCTGGCTTGGTGGCACAGTGGTTAAGTTCGCATGTTCCGCTTTGGCAGCCTGGGTTTCACTGGTTCATATCCCAGGTGCGGACCTATGCACCACTTGGCAAGCCATGCTGTGGCAGGCATCCCACATATAAAGTAGAGAAAGAAGGGCAGAGATGTTAGCTCAGGGCTAATCTTCCTCAAAAAAAAAAAAAAGAAAGAAAGAAAGAAAAAAAACTAATATAGTATATTTTAGTTTTTTTCTTCCCCATATAGTAAAAAGAAAAAATCCACTGCATTAATTTGGGTTTCCCCCTTTGATTTTAAATTTGATGTATTATGCTTTTTTGATGGAAAAGGAAACTTCAGTCATGACCATCTTGAAGCCAGATGTGACAATGCTAAATTTAGAGACTATATACTGAATTTAATTATGAGACGATATAAAAGGAATTGTGACTGGAAAGTAATGTTTGTCTACTATTCCCCCTTCTTTATGTTCTTTTGTTATCAGTGCCTATAAAATTCTTCACAGTTGCTCTCAGACACTTAGCAGGCAAGCCATGCTTCACTACTAAAACAATGCAACAAAAAATGGAATAGCTAAGATAAACAAGGAGCTCAAGTTTAGAATAAAATCAGTTCTCTTATTAACAGTGGTAGCGCTATACACATGAATTGGAAATTTTGTAAAATTGGGGACAAAATATTTTGACAAACATTCTGAGGAAGACATATTTACAAATACTTGGAAAATCATCATGCCATTTTAGGCCAAAAAATGACTGCACTTTATGTGTATAGCTTAGCCATGTTAATTTTTTGTATAAAGCAGAATAATCTAAATAAAAATAATTTGTACTCCATTAAAAAATAATAACACTAATAAAGTGGCTGTAAGTTATGGGTTAAAATGTAGATCTTTGAATCTGAAAGGATACATGTTATATTTCATTGAGCAATTTTTTTTCTTTAAACCTTAGAACCATTGAAAATTTATTTAGTGCCTTAAAATGCCAAGCTTAAATATGTTGAATAGTTTTGTGGGATAAGAAGTAGATTGGTAATTCAATAAATATGTAATATGTGTAAACTGAGTCATTCTTCCATGGGGACTTGAACTTTATAAACCAAAAATTGGATATAAGAATATGATTATACTAGTAAAATTCTCATCCACATTTTTAATTAATTTATGTTTATTTCACAAACCCTCTCCACTTTAAATCATTAGTATCCTATTAATTTAGGTACATTGACTCTTCAGAGTGCCCAAGTAGACTTTTGTTGAATAAATACTTGTCATGAAGGAAAGCTTTTCAAACCAGCTATTGAGTGTCGTAAAGGCAACAATGATTATTTGCTGGATTGGCCCTTTTTAACTGATTGTGTTTTATAAAAGTTATGAACAAATATCGCGTCTGTTTCTTCATTAATTTGTTTGACAATATCATTGTAGCTTAAAGCATCTTGTTTTCATCCTCTACAATTGAGATGTAAAATTTCTTCCAAGCTGAGATTAAAGGCATCATACTAACATGATTTTAAAAGATCTCTTTCATTTAGATTTGAACAAAGTCTATTCCATTCCTAAAAAAGGTTTCTCAGTGATGCCAAACCTTTTTCTTTATTCAGGCTTGTGCTGAGAGGATGACATTGGTTCTGGGAGATAAATTCTCAGCTTTCATACATGACAGCTAGTTTAATGCATAGTAAAACAACTACTGTGACTACTCATTTTGTTCCTAAGTATAACCATAAAAATGTTCTGTGACAGAAGCGCATCAGAGAAATGTGTCATTTTATTGATAGATATTCCAGAGGGTATTAAACAAATCTGTGCATCTATTTCTCAACTAAAATAAGATTTAAGGAATCTTTGCTCTGTATTACTTAGTCTCATAAACTCTTATTAATAACTCAGATACTTTTGATGTTTGAAAAATTAATTTAATTTCTAAATGTAGGGAAGATCACTTAGAAGAGCAGTCAGAGATGACATAATATTGTTACAAAGCTATGATATTTTCAGACGCATCTGCTATCGTCATGGAGCAATGTGTTGCAAGATAAGTAAATTACTGAAGGTATGTGATAAGCAGCATGAAAAAGATATTTAAACCATATTTTTCCATTAGTTTTATTGACAGAAGATCTAAGTTGACTTCTCCAATGCTAAGTAGATTTTAAAATATATTTTTTCATGAAATTATCCTTATTTAAAAATATTTTTCTGCAATTTCCTTTTTAATAGTCTGCAAACACTTTATTCGCTGTAAATGTTACTCTGTGAGGCACTAAGGAATATTGCAATGTGGAGATGTTTCAAAAGACTGAGGCTCACAAATATATTGTAATACATAAGATGTAATTGAGATCTTGTAATAGAAAGCAGAAGCAAAATTATAATATGTTATTAATACACAAATATTCCAAAAATACATTCATTGTTTATAGAAATTATATAAACTGAAAATTCTTGTAATTGAAAAGCTTGAGAACCACTTAAAATTACCCCTCAGAAGCATAGGTTTAAATGTTTCATTCTGTTGCTGATTAATCTTGACTAATATCACAGCAATGGCCATCAGTGACAAAAGAGCTATTGTAATGGATTCTACAGTCAACTGGAAGATGCTTTTATGCCGGAAATATGAGGCTCAGTCTTCATGGTTTAGAGAGTATTACACTGTTGTTGCAATGAAATTATCTTTACTTCCTAATGCGCCTACCTCTGTTATTTAGATCAAACTGATGAATTTGGTTTACATGCAGAGCCTAAAAATGTAATTAAGTCTTTTTCTGTCCGTGGTGTGTCAGTGAAATAATACCGGCTGTCAAGATGAGTTTAGATATCTTTTTGCTGTTACAATATTGTATGTTCACCCTTAATCCTAAATGACAGCCTGAGAAAGAAGTGAGAAAAAAGAGGAAGCTTTGTCAGATTGTGCAAAAGTGCTGTAATTCATTAGACATCAAGTTTTCATAATTTATATTTCACTGTAAATTACTAATTTGTACATTTCACTCTTCATATTATAAATCAAGGTTAGATTTAAAACAGACCCAGGGGAAAGAGAAAAGTTAAGTATCAAGAATATAACCTAGCAATGTTAGGGCATTATTGCTAATTACAGTGAAACATATGGTTGTTACAAGATAAAAAACGTGTTAAACTTGCTATGTGCAGCTTAGGTCTTTAACAAGGTCTACTTATCTTATATTCCACCTATGCTGTATTCCTTCTTGGAGTTTTGATGACTGAGAAAGAGATTCGTTAATATGCACATTAACATTAATAGGCAGCTAACACAGTCATTAGTGTCATAGCTCAGGTGTTTGGAGAATTCAAGCGTAGTATCATATCATGTTATCCAAATTAAGAGCAGAACAAAGTTATTTCAGCAGAAATTCTGATTATTTGGCTAGTTTTTTGAAAGGCACATAAAATGGTAAACCAACCTTTTCATCAAAATCAAGCTGTCATGGATGGCATATTTTTTTGCAGGTTACCTTTTCCTGGTTTGATGTTTAGACAATGCTATAGAAGGTACAGGTTTTTTTAGAATAACTGCATTCGACATAGAACATCTTCCTGTCATTTCCTGAGGAGGTTGACATGCCCTAATTTTACAAAGAAATTTTTTTCATCTGTAGTTTCAAAAACATTTAAAATATAACATAATTAAATAATAAATAATTATACTGGTTACATGATTCTGACAAAAATATTTACATCATTATAAAGTTGTAGACCTGTTAATAGAAAGAAGACAGAGACAACATTCTAGATAGGTGCTTATTTTTGAGCTTATTGAAACTCTCATAAGATGTCATGAAATTAACACATGATAATCTATGGCAAATTTAAATTTTAAATTTTCAAAAGTTGAACTAAATAGAAAGAATGCTAGGCTAGTACGAATTTCTTAAAAGCAAGATGTCTATATATGCATATGGGGGTATATGCAATATTAAATAGAAATAGGATTTATTTTATTTGTATTATTCATTCAATAAGAAATTGATGGTATTAATAAGTACCTACTATATGTCAGGCTGTTTTATGATGCAGAGGATATATTGGGATTAAAAGACACAAATATCCCAGCCTCATGGAGCTTACATTTTATTGGAGGAGTCAGACAATAACCAAATACACAATATTGTGTCTGGTAGTGGTAAGTGGTATTTGACAAATATAAGGTGAATAAATAAAGAAAGTGGTCATATTGTAGACAGGAAGACAATAGAAGGCCTCTGTGGGGAGGTAATATTTGGACAGAGACCTGAGTAAAGTGAGAGAGCGCTAGAAAACAAAAATAAATCAAGCTGCCACAGGGTTGGCATGTACAAATCGTGTTAATCTGCTTTGTACAGCATAGTGTATATGCATATGAGTGATGTAAAATATGTAAAATATTTTATTCCCTGAAGAGGTTTAAAAATTGCCTTTGCAATCTTGTTTATGTACTCAATTTGTTTACATGTTCCTTTTCAGGGCTAAAAGACTACAAGACTAAAAAAAATACTATATTGTATTTAAATATTGTGTTTCCATTGATGTTTTCTATTTCTCTTAAGATCACAGATTATGGAAGTTGAAAGGGACATTTAGGACTTTAGAGACAATCTAATCCACTCCTCTCCTTTCACAGAGGGGAGCTCAGATAAATATGTATGTGGTGTAGTGTATGTGTGTGTGTGTGTGTGTGTGTGTTCTTGCCATTGTTTGCAAAGAATGCTGCTTATTCTGGTCAGATTGTCCTTCTCATACTGTGTATCATGAACTTTGTCTTAGTTTGCAGAATTGCTCTGGAACATAATTCAGCTTCTGTTTATGGTTTTGCCATTTTCCCTCACTAACTAAAGAATATCTCTTTTAGCAAAAGCTCAAACCTCCCTACTGTGGTGGGGGCTTAGCGAAAGCAGCATGTTAGCTTTGGCTCAGGAAATTGAATCCTGTTGCAATGTGGTGTCCAGACAGTGGATTTCTATGCCACACTATTCGAACTTGGGCTTCAGAGGGATCTTATGTTTCTTACCATCTTTGTGCAAATGCACTCTTCCTTGAGACTCAGGTCTAAGTTTTCCTAGTTTATGAAGAATTCTTCTGTAAAGGTTCCTATAGAATGCCCATGTGCCTTCATATGTTAAGCAGAATTTCCAAAATGACCTCCCAAGGATATCCTACCTGAATTCTCAGAGCCTGTGAATATGATGAGATATCGCTCCTGTTATTATGTTGTATTATATGGCATAGTTGCCCTTAAAATAGGGAGATTATCCTGGATAATCTGGGTGGGCCCAATATAATCACATGAGCCGTTAAAAGAAAGGAGCCTTCTAGACTGGTGGCAGAATGAAAGCAAGCTAGGAAGATTTAAAGTATTCGTTTCAGCACACCATTTCTGGTTTGAAGATGCAAGGAGCCGTGTAAGAAGGAATGTGAGCAGCGCTAAGGAGCTCAGTGATGTCCCTAGCTGGCAGTCAGCAGGAAAAAGGAACATCCATCCTATAACCACAAGGAACTGAATTCTGCCAACAATCAGAATGAGGTTGGAAGTGGACTTCCCTCCAGAGCCTCCATACAATAACACAGTCTTGCCGACACTTTGATTTCAATGGTGTAATATCTTGAGCACAGAAGCCAGTCACACTGTACTAGACATTATGACCTAAAGAACTCCGAGCTAATAAATGGGTGCTGTTTTAAGCTACTAAATTTGTGGTGACTTGATACACAGCAATAGAAAACTAATATATTTCTTAAAGTATGGCTACTTTGCATAAAAATCAGTATACATTCTGGAAGACTGGCAAAATAAATATTTGTTGAGCAAACGCTGCATACTAGATGCTGTCAAGTAGAGACTTCAGATTTCCTTCCCATAGCCACATTATTTCTGTATAATTGTATTCAGACAGGGAGAAGCATTAGGAGTGGCTGTGTAGTAGCACCTGCTAGGATAAGGTATTGGTGGTGCAGTTAGAAGCCATTATTTAAATGTTTTCTGCTTGAAATGTACACTGGTCACTATTGTGATACTTCTGCTGTTTAAATGTTAGCTATTGTTTTGTTTGGTTTTGTTTCTGTTAACCATTTACAATTGCTTCTCAGGTGATGACTTAACTCGTCGCCACATAGAATGGCTTCTAAAATGGAGGAGATTTTAGTTCTTTATAAACTTGGAAGCTGTCTCTGACCATGCCTGTTTTATCCTTGGACAACAAGGATTGGACAACAAGCTATTGGCAGAAATTGCCTTTAATAAATCTTGCATTTCTCCTTCTCATTTGCCAATCTTTTCTTTACTGAATCACCAGCATTAAGAGAAAAAGACAGATTACTTGTTTATGATTCAAAGTAAGATCACATTCTCTTGTTGCGATAAATTGAATATATTTTCCAAAAATTCTTATGTTGAAATCCTAATCCCAAATGTAATTGTATCAGGAGGTGGGGCCTTTGGAAAGTGATTAAGTCATGAGGGCAGAGCCCTCATGAATGAGATTTAGTGTCATTATAAAAGAGATCCCAAAGAGCCCTCCAACCCCTTTCACCATGCGAGGACACAGCATGAGGATGACCATCTATTAACCACGAAGTGGAGTCTCACTAGACATTGAGTCTTCCAACACCTTGGTCTTGGACTTCTCAGCATCCAGAATTGTGAGAAAGAAATTTCTATTGTTTATAAGACACCCATTTACGGTATTTTGTTATAACAGCCCAAACAGAGGAAGGAACTTACAAATAAAGTATGCCTTATAAACAATATTGAGAGATGTTTACTCAGAACATACAAATGTAAATAAATGTCTGGGTGACATATCTCTTTTGCCCAATCAGAACAGTTTCTTTAGAATATGATCATTTTCTTCAATTTCAACTAAACCTCAAGATCTATCAGTGTTTAACTTCAGTTTGAATTGATGGAAAACTTGCTTCTAGTGTTTTAACTAATTTTCGCTAAATTTCAATTGACACAGTGTGAAACTCTTAAACTAAATTGCTTGAGGACTCTTGAGGTTTAAGTGATCTAATTTGCACATCTCCTTCTGGCAGAGTTGTATATTATCATCAAGTCCATTTGAAATTAGGTTAATGACACTTTTATTATTTGCCTGTACAAAATGTGTATAACAGTTTCATCTTTCATTTAAACGTTTTGTATTTTGTATATTCTGAGTGAGTATATATAATAAATACATATAGATACATACCAATAATTTATTTACCAGTATGTGGTCAACCACAGCAAGTCAGCAAAAGTACTACTAAAATATTTATATTTCTAAAGTTTGATGACTTCTATGAATAATAAATGAAATTAGTGTAGCATTTTATTCTATCCTTAATTATCTAAAAACATCTTATTAGACATGTAAAAAAAGTCCAGAAAACTATACTTCCCCAAATTATGATTGAAAAGTAAGCACAATTTAAGGACAAAACTTATACCAAGTTAAGTTTCCTCACAGGGCAACCTTTTTTCTCCATTAAAAAGTTCTACCTAGATTTATTTATCCCATTCGAGCTTGAAATTTTCTCCCATGTATTTTTTTTACCCTTTCTTTAGAAAACTCTTGCTATGAAGCCTGCCAATTTATTTCCGTCATTCTGAAGTTCAAATTTTAATCCATTAAACACCTTAAGGAGAGGATGGTTTCTACTAGAATGATCTGAAGGACTCCATACTCTCTCACTTTTAGCCTTCATCTCTTGGTAATCTCAGAATACTGTATATGTATGTGTGTAAGTATATATATATATATATATGTTCAAATCATATATATACTTTGTGTTTACTTTTGCAATTTTATTTGGATATGAGCTATCTGGGTTTTTAAAAATTTGTTGAGACATAATTGACATATAACTTTGTCTAAGTTTAACTTGGACTATGTGTTGATTTGATGCATTCATATATAGCAATAACAATTAGCTAACACCTCTGTCACATCACATAATTGTCTGTCTTTTATATGGTGGGGAAAATTAAGTTCTAGTCTCTTAGCACCTTTGAAATTTATAATATAGTTTGTTGTCTATAATCACTATGGTGTGCATTAGATCTCCAGGATTTTTTTTATCTCCTGGTTGCAAGTTTATACCCTTAATATCTCCCCAATTCCCCCAAACCCCAGGCCCTGGTAACCACCTCTACTGTTTTTATGAATTCAGCTCTTTTATAGTCCACATTTAAGTCATATCATACAGTACTTGTCTTTCTCTGTTTGAAATATCTCATTTAGCATATGCTTTCAAGGTCCACCCACGTTGTCACAAATGACAGGATTTCCTTCTTTCTCATGGCTGAATAGTATTCCATTGTATATGTGTATACCACATCTTTTTTATCCATTTATCTGTTGATGGACACCTAGTTTTTTCCATATCTTGGCTACTGTGAATAATGCTGCAATGAACATGGGAATGCAGATATCTCTTCTATTTCCTGTTTTCATTTCTTTTGGATACATACCCAGAAGTGGAATTGCTGGATCATAAGGTAATTCTACTTTTAATATTTTGAGGGACCTCAGTACTGTTTTCCATAGTGGCTGAATCAATTTGCATTCCCACCAATAGTGTTCAAGGGTTTCCTTTTCTCCACATCCCCACCAACACTTGTCTCTTGTCTTCTTGATGATAGCCATTCAAACAGATCTGAGGTGATACTTTATTGTGGTTTTGACTTGCATTTCCATTATGATTAGTGATGCTGTGCATCTTATGTCCCTGTTGACCATTCAGATGTTTTGCTTGAAAAACTGTCTATTTAATTCCTCTGCCCATTTTTTAATTGGATTGTTCCTTTTTTGTAATTAAATTGTATGAGTTTATATATTTTCAATATTAACTCCTTATTGAGTATATTGTTTGCAAATATTTTCCATTCCATAGATTGTCCTTCCATGTTTTGATTGTTTCTTTTGCTGTACAGAAGTTTTTTGTTTGATATAGCCCCACTGGTTGATTTTTTATTCTTTTGCTTGTGTTTTTGGTGTCATATCTAAAAAAATCATTGTCAACTCCAAGGTCAAGGATCTTCTTTTCTATGCTTTCGTCCAGGAGTTTTATGGCATTAGGTCTTATGTTTAAGTCTTTGATCCATTGTGAGTGGTGTAAGATAGGGGTCCAAATTCATTTTTTTTAAGTGGTTATCCAGTTTTATCAACACTATTTTTTGAAGAAACTATTCTTTCCCCGTTAAGCGTTCTTGTATCCCTTATCAAATATTAGTTGACCTTAAATTCATGTGTTTATTTCTGAGCTCTCTGTTCTTTTCCATTTGTCTATATGTCTATTTTAATGTCAGTACCATACAGTATTAATTATTATAGTTTTGTATTATAGTTTGAAATCAGGAATTGTGATTCCTCCAGCTTTGTCCTTCTTTCTCATGATTGCTTTTGCTATTCAGGGTCTTTTGTGGTTTCATAGAAGTATTAGGAATTTTTTTCTATTTCTGTAAAAAATGCCATCGAAATTTGATAGGGATTGCATTTAATCTATAGATGGCTTTGGGTAATATGGATATTTAACAATGTTTTATGATTCATGAAAATGAAGTATTGATCCATTTGTTTCTGTCTTCAATTTCTTTCATCAAAGTTTTGTAGCTTTCAGTTTACAGAACTTTTAATTCTTTGGTTAAATTTATTCCTAAGTGTTTCATGGTTTTTGATGCTAATTTGAATGAGATAGTTTTCTGTTTTTTTCCTAAATGTTCCATTTTTAGTGTATAGAAATGCAACTGATTTCTGTGTGTTGATTTTATATCCTGCAACTTTACTGAATTTGGTAATTAGTTCTAGCAGATTTTTGTTGGAGTTTTTAAGGTTTTTTTAATATAATATTGTCACCTACAAGTAATGACAATTTTACCTCTTCCTTTCTGATTTGGATGACTTTTATTTCATTGTCTTGCCTAATTGTTCTCTCTAAGGTCTTCTAGTACTATGTTGAATGAGAGGTGAAAATGAGCACCCTTGTCTTGTTCCTGATCTTAGAGGAAAAGCTTTCAAGTTTTCAGTATCAGCTATAATGTTAACTGTGGGTTTGTCATATGTGGCCTTTATTATGTTGCGGTCTGTTTTTTCATACACCCAATTTGTTGAGGAGTTTTACCAGGAAAAGATGTCGTAGTTTGTCATATGCTTTTTTCTGCATCTATTGAGATGATCACATAATTTTTATCTTTCATTCTATTAATGCGGTGTATCAAATTTATTGATTTGCATATGTTGAAAAATCTTTGCATCACAGGGATAAACCCCACTTGGCCTTGGTGTATAATTCTTTTAATGTGTTGTTGAATTCTGTTTGCTAATACTTTGTTGAAAAATTTTTGTGTCTATATTCATCAGAGATATTAGTCTGTAGTCTTCAATCTTTGTGTTGTCCTTATCTGACTTTGGTATCACGGTTATGCTGGTCTTGTCAAATGAGTTTGGAAGTGTTTGCTCTTCTTCAGTTGTTTCAAAAGGTTTTAGAAGAAGCAGCATTAATCCTTCTTTAAATGTTTGATAGAATTTTCCAGTGAAGCCATTTGGTCCTGGGCTTTTCTATGTTTGGAGTTTTTCTTATCAAAAATTCGATCTCCTTATTCATTTTTGGTCTGTCCAGATTTTCTATTTCTTCCTGATGCAGTCTTTGTAGGCTGCATGTTTCTAGAAATTTATTCATTTCTTCTAGGTTATCCAGTTTGTTGGCATATAACTGTTCATAGTAGTCTCTTATGATCCTTTGTACTTCTGTGACATCAGTTGTAATGTCTCCTCTTCCATTTCTGATTTTATTTATTTGCATATTCTTTCTTTTGTTCTTAGACTGGCAGAAGTTTTATGAATTTTCTTTATCTTTTCAAAAACCAACTCAGGTTGATTTTTCCTATTTTTTTCTGGACTCTACTTCATTTATTTCTGCTCTAATCTTTGTTACTTCTTTCCTTCTGCTCACTTTGGGCTTAGTTTGTTCTTCATCTTTTTTCTTGAGCTTTAAGGTTAGGTTGTTTATTTGTGATCTTTCTATTTTCTTAATATGTGCACTTATCACTATAAACTTCACTCTCAGAACTAATTTTGCAGTATCTTGTAAGATTTGGTGTATTGTATTTCCATTTTCAACTGTTTTGAGATTTTGTAAACTTCCCTTTTGATTTCTACTTTGACGCGTTGGTTTTTCAGGAATGTGTTGTTTAATTTCCACGTTTTTGTAGATTTTCCCATTTGCCTCTTGTTGATTTCTAGTTTCATACCACTGTGGTCAAAGAAGTACTGGTATAATTTCAGTCTTCTTAAAATTGCTAATACTTGTTTTGTTTCCTACCATGTTTTATTCTGGAGAATGTTGTGTATGTATTTGTGATCAATGTGTATTCTGCTTCTGCTGAATGGAATGTTTTATAAATGTCTGTTAGGTCCATTTGATCCAATGTACCTTTCAAGTCCAACATTTCCTTGTTGATTTACTATCTGAGTGACCTATCTATTGATGAAAGTGGGCTATTGAAGTCCCCTACTATTGTATTGTTGTCTACTTCTACCTACAGATCTGTTAGTATTTGATTAATATATTTAGGTGCTCCTATGTTGAGTGCACATGCAAATGTGATTGTTATATTTTCTTAATGAATTGTCCCCTTTATGATGATGCATTGACCTTTGTTTCTTGTTGCCATTTTTGGCTTAAAATCCATTTTGTCTGATATAAGTATAGTAATACCCACTTTTGTTTGGTTTCCACTTGCATGGGACATCTTTTTCCATCCCTTCCCTTTGAACCTATGTGTGTCCTTAAAGCTGATGTAAGTATCTTATAGGCAGCATATAGTTAGGCCTTTTTTTTAATCCATCCAGCCACTCTGTGTCTTTTGATTGGTGAATTCAATCCATTTTCATTTAGAGTTATTATTGATATATAAGGCCTTACTAATGTCATCTTATTTATTGTGTTTGGTTGTTTTGTTCTGGAGTTCACGTGTATTTGGGCATATCTAGGAAAATAGTAGAGTAGCCAGGCAGTGTGGAGGAATCTTCTGTAAGGAAACTAAGCCCACAAGAAAAATCAAGAGAAGAGGCTGTCATGTTTGCTACAGCAGCGTAATCCGGCAAAACAGTAAAGATTGCACGAGAGTAAAATATTTGTTAGCTGCCATGTCAGTTTTCCTTAGATAATTCCTAAAACTATTGGGTGAGTGGTACTTCCCAATAATGTCTTATATCAACTTTTTAGAGTTATGCTACCAGAGATACTATGTTTATGAAGGTTAATATTTCCTTTTCTATTGAAACAAGCTGGAAGGGCCTGTGTAACATGTTTTTTAGTATAAGTCTGTTAAAAGTGTGGTCAAATTTTTTCTAAAAGAATAATATCTACAGCTTTATGAAAAAGAGACTAGAGCAAAAAATAATTGGTATCAGAAAGACAATTTATGAAGTAGTTATCATAGTTTAAAAGAAAACATATGAGGGCCTGAACAAATAAAATGACAGTGTGAGTGGAAAGGAGAGTGAAAGTAAATAGACATGTCTAAGATTCACCAAGAGCACTTGGTAACCAACTGGATAAGAAAGTAAAGAGCATGAAAACTAATATGGTGTGTTATTATAAGAATTAACTCAAATAACGTATGTAAAGTGCTGAGCATGTTGCCTGGCACATTGTGGTACTTCAATAAATACTGTAATAATAGTCATAATTATTGCTATAAATAATATTTTTAAACTAAATACACTGGATCTCATCAAGATGGTGGTGTAAGCAGACTCTGAACTCATCTCTTCCCACGAACACAACCAGGTTACAACTATTTTTGGAAAAATTACCCCAGATTGAAAACTGAAAACTGGATAAAAAGAGCCCCACCACAAGGGAAATTCCTGACTAAGGCAGAAGAGGCAGAAATTCCTGCTGGAGAGGAAAACAGCCACTTTTGGGAGCAGAGGAGCTTCTCAGCTGGCCAGGCTGGAGCCCCCCTAAGGTACACAGCCCTCCCTGGAGGAGTGAGGTCAAGAACAGGGGCTGATACTGCTATAAGCATCCTTCAGACTCAGCCCAACTGAGACAGGGGTTTTACTGTCTGGCTTTGCTGGCTATTAACTGCAGTGAGGATACCCCCAGAAAGGCTATTGGCTGAAAGCCCAAAAGACCTGGGTCTTAAAGTGCCCACGCACAAACTCACTCATTGCAGCAACCTAAAATCACCAGAGAGAAGGCTCACAGTCCTTTGGCGAAATGAGACTCACCAGGTGGGCTCTCGGGGTATCTTGGTGAAAGGAGGAACCTCTCTGGAAACTGAGATGTTAGTAGGGGCCATTGTTCTGAACTGTTCCAGGTGTGCTGACACAGACTTTGGTGGGTACCATTGAGGTTCATCCCTTGGCCTGTTAGCCCAGGGGTCTGCCACATCCACTAGAGCACAGATTTAATCAAGTTCAACCTGCCCTAGGGATCGGCCTCACCTAACAGCAAGCCCTCAGGGGACTTTTTAGCTTGCGTTGACTGGGTGCCTTGATCCTATACAGGCAGGCAAAAGTGGCTGCCTCTGTGCAGCAGGGCCTGTGTGAGGATCAGGTGAACTGTGGGGGGCATTGGTGGAGCAGTGGGGGCCTCTGCAATGTGGTGTTGGGGTACACTCCAGGGGATTGAGAAGTGTGCACAGACCAGGACTATGTTGCCGGTGTGTGTGGTCCTGTTGGGGCTGAGGCTTATAAGCGGCAGAAGACCTCTGCTTCACAAATAGCCATAAAAAGGATAAGCCCCACCTTCCAAAGCCTGAAACAATTAAGTGCTCCCAAGCCCAGGGACAGCCCCACTCAGCTGCACTCCAAAGAGAACTGACAACAGCCCTGCAGGCCTGAGGCCTATCACAACTGTATGCCCCTGAGCCTAGCAACCAACTACACTGGGTACCAACCCAATTAAGAGGAAAGCTGCAATAGGAGTGTGCTGATAGACTTTGTAGCCAATGGTACTGAGGCTCCCCAAACCAGATTTACAAACAGCTAGCCAGGGAAGGAAAGACTAGACTCCCTGGGTACCTGCAGTGGGAACAACCCTGCCACAGCAGAAGGACACAAGTTGCCCACAAAGGGATTTTCTGGACTGGTGATGAGAGGGAAGCACACTGCTGAGCCTCATAAGGCATCTCATACATAAGGCCACTTCTCCAAGATCAGGATACATAGCCGACTCACCTAATACATAGAAATAAACACAGAGAAAGACGCATAATAAGGCGACAAAGGAATACTTTCCAAGCAAGGGACCAGGACAAAACCCCAGAAAAAGGACTAAATGAAGCAGAAACAAGCAACCTACTCGACAAAGAGTTCAAACAAATTATAATGAGGATGCTCACAGATATTGGGAGAAGACTGGATGAGCAAAGTGAGCTCATCAGGTAAGAACTGGAAGATATAAAAAAAATCAGAAATGAAGAATACAATACTGGAAATGAAAAATTCACTAGAGTCACTCAATAGCAGAGTAGACGATGCAGAAGAACAGATCAGTGAGCTAGACGAAAGACTAGAGGAAATCATCCAAGCAGAACAGAAAAAAGAATTAGACAGAATGAGAACAGTCTAAGGGAACTCTGGGACAATAACAAGCATGCTAACATTTGGATTATAGGTGTCCCAGAAGGAGAAGAGAGAGAGAAAGGGGCAGAAAATTTATTTGAAGAAATTATAGATGAAAATTTTCCTAACCTGAGGAAGGAAACAGACATCCAAGTTCAGGAAGCACAGAGAGCTCCAAACAAGAGAAACCCAAAGAGGCCCACACGAACACATATTATAATTAAAATGTCCAAAATTAAAGATAAAGAGAGAATCCTAAAAGGAGCAAGAGAAAGGCCACAAGTGACTCACAAAGGGAAGCCCATCAAGCTGTCAGCGGACTTCTCAGCAGAGACCCTACAGGCAAGAAAAGAATGGCACAACATATTTAAAGTACTAAAAGGGAAAAACCTACAGCCAAGAATACTCTATCCATCAAGGTTGTCATTCAGAATAGAAGGAGAGATAAAGAGCTTCCCAGACAAGCAAAAATTAAAGGAGTTTATCATCAAGAAACCAGTTCTACAAGAAATGCTGAAGGGACTTACTTAAGGGGGAAAGGAATGACCACAAATAGAGATAAAAAAATTATCAAAGAATCCCCAAAACAACAACAAAAAAACAGGCAATAAAATCACTTGTAAAGGTAAAAATATAGTAAAGGTAGCAGATCAACTCCCTATGAAGATAATATGAAGGTTAAGACAAATGTGCTAAAATCACCTATTTCAATGATAAGAGGGTAATGGATAGACACACACTAAACAAGAGACTACATATGATTTGAAAAACAAAATGTGGGAGGAGGGGAGTGAAAAAGTAGAGCTTTTAGAAAGAAGTCAAGCTAAAATGTCTGTAAACTCATTATAGACTGTGATATACATAGAATATTAAGTAGGATCCTCATGGTAATCACAAATCAGAACCTATAATAAGCAAGCAAAAAAGTAAGATAAAAGAAATCAAACATCTTATTAAGATAGCCATCAAACCACAAGGGAAGAGAGCAAGAGAAAAAGAAACGAACAGAGAAGAACTACTAAAACACCCAGAAAAACCGTAACAAAATGGCAATAAATACACATTTATCAATAGCTACTTTAAATGTCAATGGACTAAATGCTCCCATCAAATGCCATAGGGTGGCCAACTGGATAAAAAAACAAGATCCATGTATATGCTGCATACAAGAGACACACTTCAGACCTAAAGACACACACAAACTGAAAGTAAAAGGATGGAAAAAGATATTCCATGCAAATGGCAAAGAAAAGAAAGTGGGGTAGCAATATTTATATCAGACAAAATAGACTTTAAAACAAAAACTGTAACAAGAGACTAAGACAGGGACTACATAATGATAAAGGGAACAATCCAACAAGAAAATATAACACTTGTAAATATCTATGCACACAACATAGAAGCACTTAAATGTATAAAGCAATTATTAACAGACATAAAAGGAAAAATAGACAGTAACACAATAATAGTAGGGGACTTTAACACCCCACTTACACCAATGGATAAATCCTCCAAACAATAAGGAAACACTGGCCTTAAATGACACATTAGACCAGATGGACTTCATAGATATATACAGAACATTCCATCCAAAAACCACAGAATACACATTCTTTTCAAATTCACATGGGACATTCTCCAGAATTGATCATATATTAGGCCACAAAACAAGTCTCAAATTTAAGAAGATCAAAATAATACCATGCATCTTTTCTGACCACAAAGGTATGAAACTAGAAATCAACTACAGGAAGAAAACCAGAAAAGCCACAAAAATGTGGTGACTAAACTAAACTCTACTGAACAACAATGCGGTCAATGACGAAGTCAAAGGAAAAATCAAAAAATTCCTGGAGACAAATGCAAATGAAAATACAACATGCCAAAATCTGTGAGATATGGCAAAAGCGGTCCTAAGAGGGAAGTTTATAGCAATTCAGGCCCACCTCAACAAAGAAGAAAAATTCCAATTAGACAATTTAAAAGTGCATCTAAATGTACTGGAGAAAGAACAACAAACAAAGCCCAAAATCAGCAGAAGGAAGGAAATAATAAAAATCAGAGCAGAAATAAATAGAGACTTAAAAAAATAGAAAAAATGAATGAAACCAAGAGCTGGTTCTATGAAAAGATCAACAAAATTGACAAACCCTTAGCTAGATTCACCAAGAAAATAAAAGAGAAGGCTCAAATAAATAAAATCAGAAATGAAAGAGGAGAGATTACAACAGACACCTCAGAAATACAAAAGATAATACGAAAATACTATGAAAAGCTATACACCAACAAATTGGATAATCTAGTAGAAATGGATAAATTCTTAGAAAGATACATCCTTCCAAAACTGGACCAAGAAGAAGTAGAAAATTTGAATAGACCGATCACCAGTAAGGAGTTTGAAACAGCAATCAAAAACTTCCCAAAATATAAAAGTCAAGGACCAAATGGCTTCCCTGGTGATTTCTACCAAACATTGAAAGAAGAATTAATACCTACCCTTCTCAGACTCTTTCAAAAAATTGAAGAGGAAGAGAGGCTTCCTAACTCATTCTATGAAGCCAACATTATCCTGATACCAAAACCAGACAAGGACAACACAAAGAAAGAAAATTACAGGCCAATGTCACTGATGAACATCGATTCAAAAATTCTGAACAAAATACTAGCAAATCTAATACAACAATCCATTAAAAAGATCATACACCATGATCAAGTAGGTTTCATTCCAGGGGTGCAGGGATGGTTCATCTGCAAATCTATCAGCGTGATACACCACATTAACAAAATGAAGAATAAAAATCACCTGATCATCTCAATAGATGCAGGGAGAGCATTTGACAAGATACTGCACCCATTTATGATAAAAACTCTAAATAAATGGGTATAGAAGGAAAATACCTCAACATAATTAAGGCCATCTATGACAAACCCATAGCAAATACCATTCTCAATGGAGAAAAACTGAAAGCTATCCCTCTAAGAACAGGAGCCAGACAAGGATGCCCACTGTCACCTCTCTTATTTAACATAGTATTGGAAGACCTAGCCAGAGAAATCAGACAAGAAAAAGAAATAAAAGGGACCCACATTGGAAATGACACGATTTTATATCTAGAAAACCCTAAAGAATCCACTAAAAAACTTTTAGAAACAATAAAGGCATACAGTCAAGTGGCGGGATACAAAATCAACGTACAAAAATTGGTTGCATTTCTAGACACTAACAACGAAGCAGCAGAAAGATAAATTAAGAATACAATCCCATTTACAACTGCAACGAAAAGAATAAAATACTAGGGATAAACTTAACCAAAGAGCTGAAAGATCTGTACACTGAAAACTGTAAAATATTGTTGAAAGAAATCAAAGAAGACACAAAGAAATGGAAAGATATTCCTTGCTCTTGGATTGGAAGAATTAACATTGTTAAAATGTCCATACTTCATAAAGCAATCTATAGATTCAACGCAATTCCTATCAAAGTTCCAACCACATTTTTCACAGAAATAGAACAAAGAATCCTAAAATTTATATGGAACAACAATGACCCCGAATAGCCAAAGGATTCCTAAGAAAAAAGAACAAAGCTGGAGGTATCACACTCCCTGATTTCAAATTATACTACAAAGCCATAGTAACCAAAACAGCATGGTACTGGCACAAAAACAGACACACAGATCAATGGAACAGAATCGAGAGCCCAGAAGTAAACCCACACATTTATGGACAGCTAATATTCGACAAGGGAGCCAAGAGCATATGATGGAGAAAGGAGAGTCTCTTCAATAAAAGGTGTTGGGAAAACTGGACAGCCACATGCAAAAGAATGAAAGTAGATGATTCCCTTACACCATGCACAAAAATCAACTCAAAATGGATTAAAGACTTGAATGTAAGTGCCAAAACCATGAGAGTTCTAGAAGTAAACATAGGCAGTACGCTCTTTGACATCGGTCTTAGCAGCATATTTTCAAGTACCATGTCTGACTGGGCAAGGGAAACAAAAGAAAAAAATGAATAAATGGGACTACATCAAACTAAAAACTTCTGCACAGCAAAGGAAACCATCAACAAAACGAAAAGACAATCTAACAATTGGGAGGAGATATTTGCAAACCATATATCAGATAAGGGGTTAATATCCAAAATATAAAAGGAACTCATACAGCTCAACAAAAAATACCCAACAATCCAATTAGAAAATGGGCAAAAGATATGAACAGAGATTTCTCCAAAGAAGATATACGGATGACCAACAGGCGTATGGAAAGACGCTCCACATCATTAGCGATCAGGGAAATGCAAATCAAAACTATAATGAGATATCACCTCACTTGGTCAGAATCACTATAATTAACAAGACAGGAAAGAAGTGTTGGAGAGGATGTGGAGAGAAAGGAAGCCTCGTACACTGCTGGTGGAGGATCAAAGTGGTGCAACCCCTATGGAAAGCAGTATGGACTATCCTCAGAAAATTAAGAATAGATATACCATATGATCCAGCTATTCCACTGCTGGGTATTTATTCAAAGAATTTGAAAATGCAAAGGCGTAAAGATTCCTGCACCCCTATGTTCATTGCAGCATTATACACAATAGCCAAGACTTGGAAGCAACATAGGTTCACATCAAGGGATGAATGGATAAAGAAGATGTGGTATTTATACATGATGGAATGCTACTCAACCAAAAGAAATGATGAAATCTAGCCACTTGTGACAACATGGATGGACCTTGAGGGTATTATGCTTAGTGAAATAAGTCAGAGGGAGAAAGTCAAATAACGTATGATCTCACTCATAAGTGGAAGATAACGACAAACAAACACATAGCATTGGAGATTGGATTGGTGGTTACCATAGGGGAAGGGGGGAGGGCAAAAGGGGTGATTAGGCTCACATGTGAGGGGATGGACTATATTTAGTTTTTGGGTGGTGAACATGATGTAATCTACACAGAATTCAAAATATATTATGATGTACATCCGAAAGCTATATAATGTTATAACCCAGTGTTACTGCAATTTAAAAAATAAATAAAAAACAAAATAAAATAAAATTACAAAAAAATAAACTACATACAACAACTATTTGTTAGTGGTGGAATGACATAAGGTAAAGAGAGGGAGACATAAGGACATCCTTAAACATCTTGGCACTGCTACCCTAGCAACATGAAATACTTGAGTTTTCCTGAGAAACGGTCCAGACTCAAAGACAAAAAAGCAAGTTAAGATCAAGACATGAGCAATAACTGTATCGCCTTTGGTTATTTTGATCTTCCTTCGTTTTCTTCTATCATTGCATCCCTTATTCCTGGTTGCCTCTTTGCTTTGTTTCTGCTTCTTCTTGCATTTTCTCCTTGGTGAAGGTTTATAACCAAAATTACTATTGCCGCTTAATCACCATTATTTTCTTTGCATAATAAAAATATTGTGAGGACAATTATTAGAATTTAGCATTTGCCAATAATTATCCCAGTCGAAAAAGATAAAAATTATTTCATTTTATTCTATAAAAATATCTCTTCTTCGTTTAAATTGTCCTGTGTAATTGACTTCAGAGTCATTTTTTTAAAAAAACAAACAACAAATTGACTTCCATTGCCTATCTATAATCTACAACACAAAGTCCAAATTTCTTCTGTACCATGTAAGACCCCTGCAGTAATATCAAAAACTGACTTATTTGCCCTGCCTTCAAATATTGCCTCCATTGTACCTCATGTCCCAGCTACAAATAATGTTTTCCTCTTCTCTGAAAAAGTCATATTCTTTAATGCCCTACACTTTGCCCAGGCCATTTCTCTGCTTGGGAAGCCCTTCCAAAAGTCTTATGTAATGCAATCTAATTCTGATACTTCAACCAAACTAAGTACCATTTCCTTTCAGATGTCTTCTTTCATTTCTCCAAAGTGTGAAAATTGTTCTTGCTCTAGAGTTTTTTCAAACCTCTATTACAGAATTTTTCATACTGTAGTTATTTGTGGACATGTCTGTCTCTTTAAGATTGAGATAGTAGAAAGAAAGGATGGCATTTGAGTCATTTATATATTCTCTGGAGCACTCATCAGCATTATTGACAAGTAGTAGTTGCTTAGTAAATGTGTGAAAGCAGAAAGAGTGAATGAGTAAGTGAATGAATGAGTAATTTAATGAAGTTTGATGACTGACGCTATGGGAGACACTAGGCTTACTGTGCTGCTCTTGCAGTGCATAGTCCACTGTCCACATAGGGTGTAATTGCTGTTAAACTGAGGAAAATATGTAGGCACATAAGTCCTTCCCAGGAGATCAAAGAAATGTTCTTATGTAGGGCCTAGGTGAAATGCACGAGACTGGAAGAATGACGAAATGGCAAGATCAGTCAGCCAAGTGTGGGGAAGGGTAGGTAGGGCTGGTGAAGACTGGCACTATTAGAATAGAGTAAGCTGGATTGGAGAATATTAAGCCTCTAGAAAATAAAAAGTTTATGACAGGAATACTTTATCACAGTCAAGATGGAGAGGAATTATAGATTAGGACTGAGTTTCTCATAGCTAAAGACAAGGAGTAGAGACTGACTATAGTCAACAGTATTTATAGAGTCCCTACTATGTGTATGAAGAGAAAAATATAACTAAGCACTGGACAACAAATAAAGAAATGATGCTGTTAGCTGGAAAATAGCAACAAAACTTTAAAAATTTAATTTGACTTATCTTGCTCACTGAATTTGCAGTATCCCCAAATGTAATTTTGTCAGATCTGATTTGTGGCAAAATGCAGTCTTATTCTTTGTAGTTAGAGGTATCCCTTCCAAGAATCATTTCCTGTGCTGAATTTATCATTGCAGTCCCAGAGGTTTAGAAAAATGAGTATTTGTTTTTTCTAGGTGGAGTCGGGTGTGCAGCAGAGACTAACACTATGCTCACCTGCATGTTTTAATTGCTAATGAAAGAAATCCTCTATGAGGGCATTGCCGCACTCTACTGCCTATCATTCATCCATTTAGTTTAAGGCAAATATCTTTTAAAACCCATCCTAGGAGATATTCAGAATAACAGTGGCTATATCAGTGCCCCCATCAAGTGCAAAATAGAGATCTATATTCAAAATTTAGGCTAAATTGCTTAGAATTATATTACTCGCTATTGTGAACACTGATACACAGTATAGGTATATCCTGCTTAGGAAATCATGTATTCAAGTATCCAAATTTAGAGATTATTAGGAGAAAATTGAGGATTTCTTCCCATTATAGAAGGAGTGTTCACTTGCAAAACCATTCACTAATGAGTGTCTTAAGCTCTCTGAGTGCACTTGAAAGATATGTAACATTACACAAACTATACACAATTTTCAAGGAGCATATATTCTACAAAAGAGGCCTATCTGTAATAATATATACACTAACTAAAGTGTCAGCATGAACTGATATCAGAAAATTCCAGAATATACTTTGTCAGACAATTTTTTCTATAAGGTGAGTTGAGGTGAAAGGGTAAAGGAAACAAACAAATTGCCATGTTATGTGATATCTATCAAGTGATGTCCTTTGAGTTAATAGCACTTACATGGCAGCAGTGAAGCTGAATATATTCCAGGGAAAACACAAGCATGTTGGTAAAGCTGCTTTATCTGGGGCTGATGAAGAGATTGATGAAGAAGAGCAAGGAAACAGATAAAGTAAGTGGACACTGAGCTGTAGAAGCAGAGATCTCTGCTCTAAGGCCTTCTTGGAGGATCAACAGCCTTACCCACACAGGCATGCCTTCCTTCACTGGTATTAAAGTTACATACCTAGGACCTGATATCAGATAGTTGAGAAAGATAATTTGATAATAATTGTTAGCATTCAAAATTGGTGTTTTTTAAATTAATGATTGGCAGCTGAGCTAACATCTGTTGCCAATCTTTTTTTTCTTCTTCTCCCCAAAGCACCCCTAGTACATAGCTGTATATTCTAGCTGTGGGTCCTTCTGGTTGTGCTATGTGGGACACTGCCTCAGCATGACTCGATGAGCAGCGCCATGTCCACACCCGGGGTCTGAACTGGTGAAACCTTGGGCCACTAAAGCAGAGCATGCAAAGCTAACCACTCAACCATGGGGCTGGCCCTCAAAATTGGTTTTTTAAGCTCCTATTTTTAATGGTTCCTGGATAGAAACCATTACTGCTTTTTTTCACTGAACGTGTTAAGTTAATGGAAAAGTTGTTTGCATAACACTTTGCTACACCTTAAATCTAATTAAGAGTATTCCTTCATCTCATATGTTCACTTGATTCTGAATGGTGATTCTCATCTTTACAGATAAGAAGAAAGCACACAGAAGCAAATTAGATGACTGCCAATGTACATCAGAGGTAAATTACTTTCATTGAGAATTACTATAAAAGAAAACATGGGATCTGTAGTTAAATATTTAGCTTTTCTTTTATCCTGAAATACCAATGAACTTCTTTTTCTTTTGGCACAAATCTTGATTTTTTCTTCTGGGTTCTAAGAATAGAGAATACACTGATATCCATTGATTCTTGTTAGTAGTCTTTAAAACAGACTATTAATTGAAAACATTCTGATAATTGTCAAATACAAGTAAAGTTATTTTGATTTTCATTGTAGTGGAAAAGGAAATGCTGTCTTAGAGTATTTGGAAAAAGAAAAGTAAAATGTGGTAAGAAAACCCTTTTATAAAGATAGATAGTGTTTTCAAGAAGATTATGAATAAAATGAGCATGCCAGAATAAAATTTAAAATAGTCGTCAAGTGTCATACTCCAGGTTGTAAGGAGCTCTTCAAACAGAACTAAATACATCTCCAGCTCTTGTCTGTGAACACCACTTACCACTGGATGTAGAACATCACATCATTTAACAATTCTACCATAGAAAATATTGAATTCCTTTGATGCCCCCCATTATTAATATTAAATTTTGAGGAAAGAGGGGAGATTTGTGTCTTTTACTTCAAAATTAAGGAATTTTTCCTTTAAAAATAGTTTTTCTTCACCAGAGAGAACTTTCGGGGGCATCTCTGTAAGAACGTCATAAACTGCACGTATACTTCCCTCTCCAACATCTGAACCAATTGAGAAATATAGACATTGCTGTTTAAGAAACAAAATATCACCTTTTATAGCTGATAAATCCAAAAGTGGTGGATTCAGTTTAGCATAAAATCCTATTGAACCTCAGAATAAGAGAGATTTACCCAGCCAGTGGCAGGCAATATTAGATCAGGGCATTCATGATGAGTTAAGGAAGGGACTATTCGGGAAGAGTAGTGAAATTCCAGGCAGAAAATAATTTGAAGCTAAGTTATTCTTCTCAGTTTTACTAGGGAGTTAAATCACCGTGCATTGCCTGGTGGGGCAGAGGGAGTAAAGGAGCAAGTCAATGCTAGAATTCTGTTTGAGAACAATGTAGAGAGAGATTTGCAAAATAAAAAATTTGAGAGAAAAAGTAGGATCATCTAATATTTAATAGAAATAAAGTTTCCTAAGAGATGCATGATATCTTTAGTAAAAATACAGAAGTTAGCATAGTCTGAATAAAATTAAAATTAAATTAGATTAAATTAGATCATCCTGCACTATTAGAGAGAAAAAGATCATGAATACTTTCCAATTTGAAAGTTCCAAAGTTTAGACTAAATTTGTGTTAGGGCTAATATGTGGAGAATAATCAAAGAGGTCTGCAAGAGTGAATTTCAAGGTCCATCCATGCTATCTCCACTTTACACAGGAGAAAACTTAGGTAACAAAGAATTGAAGGAGAATTAAAATTTAAGAAAAGCAATGTTAATGAAAATAGTATCAACACAATGACATAAGAATAAAAGAAAAGCCTTACAGAATTCAATAAGGATAACAACTTAGAGAGCAGTGTCAAGATGGTGGCACAGGTGGACTCTGAACTCACCTCCTCCCACAGACAACCAATTTACAACTGCTCTTGGAAAAATTGCCCCTGAGACAGAGCTGAAAACTGGATTTACCCCAGCTGAGCCACGACAGGCTGCCTGCCTTAGAGACTGGCCCAACCCAACAGCAAGCCCTGGTGCAACTTGTGGGCCTGCAGAGGTGTGGAGCCTGGAACCTCTGCAGCCAGGCAAGTGGGTCTGCCTCTGTAGGGCAGGGTGTGCATGAGGACAGGGTGGAGTATGGGGTCATTGGTGGAGTGTGTGGGGACTCTACAGTGAGGACACTGGGTCTGTCTCAGTGGGTTGTGGTGTGCACATGGGGCAGGACTGTGATGATTGGGTGTATGGCCCTGTGGGTGATGGGGCTTGTCAGCTGTAGCAGAGTTGTGTTTCTCAAATAGCCACATAAGGGATCTGCCTCACCTTCCAAAGCCTGAAATAATTGGGTGCTCCCATGCCTGGGGCCAGCCCCACTCATGTGAAATCCTGAGAGAGCTGACAACAGCCTTTCAGGTCAGAGGCATACAGCAATTGTAAGCCCCTGAGCCTAGCAACCAGCCACACTGGGGACCTACTTACTTAGAAAAACTTCAGCAGGAATGTGCTATTAGACCTTGCAGCCAACTGTGCTGGGGTTCCCCATGCCCGATAAAGTTACTAAAGGGACATTAGCAGCCACACACAAATGAGCATTCCAACCAGCTGGCCATGGGGCAGCCTAGACTCCCCAAGCACCTGAAACAAGAGCAACCCTGCCAAAACAGAAGGACACATGTAGCTCACACAGTGACACTCCAGGGACATTTGGAACTGGTAGTGAGCGGAAGCACACTGCTGGGCCTCATAAGGCATCTCTTACATAAGGCCACTCTTTATGATTTAAAGATGTAGTTGACCTACATAATCTGTAGGCATAAGCACAGACAAAGAGGTAAAATGAGGAGAAAAAGGAATACATTCTCAGTAAGGGAATAGGGCAAAACCCCAGAAAAAGCACTAAATGAAACAGTGATAAACAAATCTATCTAACAAAGAGTACAAACTAAGAGTCATAAGGATACTCACTCATCTTTGTAGAAGAAAGGATGAACTCAGTGAGAATTTCAACACAGAAGTGGAAAATATAAAAAGATAAAACAATCAGAAATGAAGAACACAGTGCTGGAAATGAAAAATTCACTAGAGGGACACAATAACAGAGAAGATGATACAGAAGAATGGATCAATGAGCTGGACAAAAGACTGGAGGAAGTCACACAAGCTGAACAACTAAAAGAAGAAATAAAGAGAATGAGAACAGTCTAAGGACATATGGGACAACATCAAGCACTACCATTTGTATTATGTGTCCCGGAAGGAGAAGAGAGAGACAAAGGGGCAGAGAATCTATTCTCTATTCAGCTATTAGAAATAGTAGCTGAAAACTTTCCTAACTTAAGAAAGGAAACAGACACCAAGGCACAGGAAGCACAGAGAGCACCAAACAAAATAAACCCAAAGAGGCCCAGACTAAGACACATTATAATTAAAATATCAAGAGTTAAAGATAAAGAGAAAATCCTAAAAGTCACAAGAGAAAAGCATACAAAGGAAACCCCATAAGTTTATCAGCTAACTTCTCAGCAGAAACCTTACAGGCAAGAAGGGAGTGACACGATTCTGAAAGTTCTGAAGGAAAAAAAAACCTACAGTCAAGAACACTCTTCCTGGCAAGGTTATCATTCAGAGTGGAAGGAGAGATAAAGAGTTTCTCAGATAAGCAAAAGCTAAAGGAGTTTATCACAAAGAAACCAGCCTTATAAGAAATGCTAAAGGGACTTATTTAAGTGGAAAATAGAAGACCACAAATAGGAAGAAAATTATCAAAAAAAAATTTTAAAAACAATAAAATCACTGGTAAAGGCAAATATAGAGTAAAGGCAGCAGATGAACCACCCATGAAACCAATGTGAAAGTCAAAAGACAAAAGTACTAAAATCATTTATTTAAATGATAAGAGGGTAAAGTATACACACACAAAAAAAGAGGTTAGGTATGATATCAAAAACATAAAATTTAGGAGGAGGGGAGTAAAAGAGTAGAGCTTTTAGCTAGAGGTCAAACTTAAGAGACCTTCAACTTAATATGTATTACTATATACGTAAGTTATTACATATGAACCTCCTGGTAATTACAAACCAGAACATTTATAATAAATACACAAAAAATTAAGAGAAGGTATCCCAAACATAAAACTAAAGAAAGCAATCAAACCACAAGGGAAGAGAACAAGAGAAGAAGAAAGGAACAGAGAAGAACTATTAAAACACCCAGGAAAAAAGTAACAAAATGGCAATAAGTACATAACTGTCAATAGCTACTTTAAATGTCAATGTAAGACCTGAAACAATAAAATCTCTAGAAGAAAACATACGCAGTATGCTCTTTGACATCAGTCTTAGCAGCATCTTTTGGAATACTATATCTCACTGAGCAAGGAAAACAAAAGAAAAAATAAACAGGATGGGATTACATCAAACTAAAAGTCTTCTGCACAGCAAAGGAAACCTTTGACAAAATTAAAAGACAACTAGCACTTGGAAGAAATATTTGCACATCATATATCTGATAGGGGGTTAATATCCAAAATATATAAAGAACTCATGCAACTCAACAACAAAAAATAAAACAACGCAGTAAAAAATGGGCAAAGGATCTGAACAGGTATTTCTCCAAAGATACACAGATGATCCACAGGCAACCGGCACTTGAAAAGATGTTCAACATCACTAATTATTAGGGAAATGCAAACCAAAACTACAATGAGATATCACCTCATGCCCATCAGAATGGCTATAATGAACAAGACAAGAACTAACAAGTGCTGGAGAGGATATGGAGAAAAAGGGAGCCCTCATACACTGATGGTATGAATGTAAACTGGTGCAGCCACTAGGGAAAACAGTATGGAGATTCCTCAAAAAATTAAGAAAGGAACTACCATATGATCCAGCTATTCCACTTCTGGGTATTATCCAAAGTACATGGAAACATGAATAAGAAAGATATTTTCACCCCTATTTTCATTGAAGCATTATTCACAATAGCCAAGATTTGAAAACAACCTAATTGCCCATCAAGGGATGAATGGACAAAGAAGATGTGGTATATATACAATGAAATATTACTCAGCCATAAAAAATGATGAAATCTGGCCATTTGTGACAACATGGATGGATGTTGAGGGACATATGCTAAGCCAAATAAATCAGACTGAGAAAGTCAAATACCGTATGATCTCACTTATAAATAGAAGGTAAGAGCAACTATCACATAGAGACAGTGACTAGATTGGTGGTTACCAGAGGGGAAGTGCAGAGGGAATAGGGAAAAAGGGGTGATTAGGCACACGTGTATGGTGATGGATTGTAACTAGTCTTTGGGTGGTGAACACGATGTAGTCTACACAGAAATTGAAATATAATGATGGACATCCAAAATTTATATAATGTTATAAACCAGTTTTACCTCCATAAAAAAACAACTAATAATAGACATCAGAATCACTTGAGGAGTATCCTACAAATTCAGATTGCAACATACTACTCCAGGAATTGATGTTGTATGAAATATGTGCTAAGAGTCAGAAATATGATTTCCTCCCTCTTAACTCCAGCATATAGAATTGTGTTGTTTATATTCTCTATATTTATATTTAGATAGATAGATGATACATCTGTCAATAGATTCTTGGAAATATAAAGTTTTGTTTTTATGTCTTTTTAATATGGTATTTTGCTATTATTTTCATGTCTTACTTTCTTCACTGAGTATTATTCTAAAACATATGCATGTTTCATTCTGTAGTTTTAGTTTAGTGCATTACAATATGTTGTATGAACTCTTCATGCATTTGTTCTGTTGTACATCGCCATCCAGCTCGTCTCCACCTCTCTGTTACTGCAGGCTACACTAATGATCAAACTAATGTATAGCTCTTTATGCACATGGCAAGATTTTATATTTACTTTGGATATATCCCCCATACACGGAATTGCTCAATCACAAGCATCCTCAATTTTACTAAATGTTGGTATAATGCCTTTTAAAACATCGACAGAACTTTAAATTCCTAATGACTATATATGAGGGTTTACACTTTCCCAAATTTCTACCAACATTATTTGACCTTCAAGTTTTGCCCCCTAGTAGTTCTAAGGTGGCATGTCAGTGTTGCCTCATTTTTAATCTCCCTGATTACTAGTGAGGTTTATCATCTTTTCGTATAATTGTTGGTCATTTGTCTTTTGCCTTTCTTCTCCATTCACTCAATATTTACTGAGTGATTGTTTTGTGCCGGGCACTGACTGCATTAGGCATTCAGTGATCGAAGAGTGAATGGCTTTTTCATATCACTGCCTGTTTTTTGTATTTTGTTTTCTATGGGATTTCTTGGATTTTTACTGCTAATTTGCTGGAGTTCCTTTCATGATCTAGGCAGTAATCTTTTGTTGGTCATAAACATGGCAAATAACCTTCCCCAGTCTCTTAACTATTACATTTTATTTGATTTTCTTTTTTGAATAGCAATGAACTCATCATTTTTAAGTACACCTTAGGTGATTCCAATGCAGGTCAGCTCTGGATAAAAGCTGGAGAACTGTTGGGTCAGGACTTGTTTTCATTTATACATACTTTAGAGAGCATGAGGATGAAGGTAGTATATTTAGATGTTAGTGACACAAGTTTGTTTTCTGTTTGAAAACAACATAATCTTCTGGAATACCTAATGCAGAGGATCTCGCACTATGAAATATTGCTCTGTTCAACAAACTTTTCTTATATATTGAAGTAAGGACAGGTTGCAGCATAGCATAATGAATGCTGCATTTTTTAACCTCAAATGTAATTACATTGCCTTTATAGTATGAGGACATGTCTTTCTTTTAAATCAAATTGCCTCAGTATAGTTGTGTCATTAGGTTTATAAGAATTGGTTCATCAAAAAAATTTCATAGTCTAATATCTAAACCAGACAGAGTATAGCTTCCTCAAAGGTTTATCAAGGCAGCTGAAATTTTCATTTTATTTTGGGTTTTATTTGAGTACCACTATTCCTTCAGGTGTAGTTTTATGTGAGGCTAAGGATAGAAATGCTTTTCCTTTGATACTTAATTCAGTTATAAAGACAAATTAATTTTATCCTTAGGGGAATTTTTACGTATATTTCTTCTCATTCTAGGCCTAATTTATAGAAAAAAATAATTAGGAGGACAATAAACATAATAATGAGGTGGTAAGATTTCTTCAACTTAATTTTGTATTATAGTCATTATCTGACTTTAAAGTGTAATGTCCCCCCTTCTCTCCATGACATTACGTTCCTACAATCAATCTCTTCCCCATAATGTATTTTTAAGCAATGGGTGGAAACAATACTTTAGCTGTGTTAAAAAATCAATTCGAACTTAGTAGAAAAGGCAGTTGAAACTATCAAACGATTTCTATTTGTATCTATTTAACACTAAGTGAGAAGTTTAACAGATATGTTTATTCCTCTCCAGTTCTTTTGGTAATGTTTATGCACAGCCAATATTTACTTTTTAAAGTTGTTTGCTTAAGCCTTGGCTAAAGCTCCTTCAAGGTATAAAAAGGAGACGTTTTTGCTACCAGATGTCCTAGATTAATCTCCGTTCTTATAAGTCTCCCTTCTGCCTGATTGTTTCTTAGGGCAAGCAAGCATCAACAGCAGTACCAGCAACCTGAGGTTTCCTGGAAAGAGAGTCATTGGTTTGTAAGAAAATGGAACCAATTTTTGTACAACAGAGGTTATTGTCCTGAAATAATGTTGAGATACTTATGCATGAATAAGTATGCCTGAACATAGAAATACTTGTTTCATACTGTATTCGTTAGTTATTTTTTGTTTCCTGTGTAACAATGCACACCAGTTCTGCATGGCTTAAAATGACAACTATTTTAACTCATTATTGTGCAGGTCAGCAATCTGGGATGTTCTCGGATTGGGTGGTTCTCCCTGGGCTCCAACTTACATTATGATCAACTGCTTGGTTGCCTTGGGGCTAGCTGGTCTAGAAAACCCTGAGCTGGGAGAGTGTTTCTGTTCTATGTGGTCTCTCATCCTCCAGCAATCTAAACCCTAGGCTTGTGCACATGGCAATTGGGCGAGGTTCCAAGGAATAAATGGAAGCATAAAAAACTTACAGCTGAGGCTCAGAACGGGAACATAGTCAATTATACTGCATTTTATTGAACAAAGTAAGTTACAATGCAGACTCAGATTCAAAAGAAGGAAAAATAGATTCTTTCTCTTGATGGGAGGAGCTCCAAAATAGCATTGCAGAAGATATGGATACAAATGGGAACGAAGGATTATGGACATTAAGCCATTTATCATGGAAGCTAAAATTTTTTTTACTTTATTAATACAATAATTTTACAATTTATTGCTTGACACAGTATTTCATCCAGTAAAAGATAGACAAATCAACTGAGAAAACAGGTATATATGTTTGAAAATTATAACTATAGTCAGCTATCATTGTTAATAAAGGCTAAATGTACCACCTGCTAGTATAATGTACATTTCACATTTAAGTCTGATTTTCAAAATACGCAATATTAAAATGGCAGGTCAGTTTTGATGATTCATTTTATCACTGCTATTAATTGGTTCATAGTAATCAATATAAAATCAACAGAACTTTCAACTGCGAGGAACTTTCCTAACCTAGAATAGTAATTAAAACTGATTTTTAGGCAGGAATGCCTGGAACAAGTATTTCTCTGATTATTATATTATGGCGTACTCACTACTTCATTAACTTTCTGTTTCCCGAAGGAGCTATCTTGTTTTTTCTTTTTCAATTCATTTTTTTCTCTGATGACTGTAGTCCTGACCTTTTAGTCTATAAAAATCAGTGACAAGCATTTCCCTCTTTATTAAAAGATTGATTTCCAGAAACTTGGGAAAAAAATAAAGTTTAGTGAGAAAAATATCCATGTCTCTGACATATATTCTTTGTCAGACAACAAATGACATTTTACTTTGGTATTGAAAAGTAAGCAGGTCAACTGTGTTTCTAAGCTCCGAACAACAACCAAGTGATAACCTACACTCCCAGGGGTACTCTGAATGATCCAAGCAGGCAGGCTCCAAGATGAATTACTCTAGAACATCACAAAGAAACCCTTCGGGGCTTGAAGTCGAGCCAGTTCAATTTTTCCCTCAATATACAGCAAGCAGAGACCCACTGCTTTTTCCTCTATAAATGTTTTGGTTGATAACCACACATTTGTACAATAAACACTTCAAAACACTGGTAGTTTTGTCTGTTCAGAGTTAAGCATTTGTGACATGATTTGCTTGAAGATAAACTAAGTTCTCAAAGTCTCTGGAATAATTTGCTTTTCTAAATAAAAGTTTGAGCATGAGCGAAAGAAATTGTTTAGCAGGAAAAAACAAATATACCAAGAGAATCTTCCTCTGCACAGAAAAAGAAAATCAAACATGGCTATTCCAAGCTGTTTATATGTTTTTCACTATTACAGTGCGTTATTTAAGGACTAAGCCTTATTTCAAAAATATAGGTGAAGCAGGATATTTCTGAATTTAAAGTTAACGTGTTACTTTTTCTTACATCTATGATCAGTTATCTCATGTGATGAGGACATGGTATTGGTGAACTCCTGTGAGAATCATTGAAATTCTTATAGAAACTTAAGCTGGGCCAGCCATTTTGCAGAGAGATTGCGTAAATGAAGCAAGTATAACTGGGTCAGTGCAAATACATATCCACTGCTTAAAAACAACTTAAATCTCATATCTTTATGAAAGTTTTGGGGTATAGTCAGCTGGTTTTAATCTAGATAGTGTAGCTCTCACTTGAAACGATATTTTTTAAAAAATTCAGCCATGAGTGTATTCATGTGAAGGCGCTCTCTGGATCACTATTAGGGCTAATACCTAGAATTTGATGTTGTTTGGAATTAGGTGTTTCAAAATGCTTTCAAAATTTAAAAAAAAATTGCACGATGGTAAATAATAGATTGAATGTGAAGAATAAATATTTATTTACTGGAATCGCAACGTGTCATTTATAAAGTTTCATTTTATATAATATTTTCTCCTAAGGTAGAAATTCATGCTAGGAAATGTACAAATAGAAGTTCATATTCTTTTAAAATCCAAACCCTCTGTCTGTTATGGAAAATAAGTAATAATAGGACAGTGTCATAAGGGAGGATAACATTTAAGCAATTGGGTGCCTTGAATGAATAATAGAAGAACAAACTTAAAAGTAAATATTAGCTCATTTGTTAATTTTTGCTCCCTTCTTGAGGGATATCTGTGTAAACCTTGGGAATAGTGGTGGTATATACAAAGTTGGTGTGTATTCATGTGCCATCAAGAACAAGATCTATCCCCTGCATTTTAGGACCACAGCAGCCAAACTGACACTTTTAATTATCCAGCTTATTCATTATTCACTCAATCAGGAAATATGCATGTGTCAAATCCTGTACTAAGCGATAGAGATTTATTGAAAAGTATTTTATACACTCCTTTTGCTTAAGCAATTTATGCATAGGCAGTCCTTTACATCAGACTACTTGACTTACAAAAAGCTGATATTTATGTTTTCAGTGACTTTTAAATGACTTGAGAAAATTCCCACAATAGAATGTTGTGTGAAAAAACAGGCAACAAAATTGAATCCATTACATAAATACATACACACACACACACTCACATATAAATTACATGTTGACTAGAAATAAATGTACTTCTCAACTCTCTTCTCCTTTCCTCACCCAAATTCCATTAATTTTAATATAGAGTTATTTAGCTAATTATATGTTTTGGACTTTATTCACCTATAGTCTCAGGATCTAAAAATTCTTCTTACATTTTCTAGGACTCATCCTAAAAAAAATCCCTCACGGCTGAGAGTTGTTTTGTTTAAAAAGTCAGTCAACATAGACTTAAAGTCACCCTTTTTAGTGTACAGTTCTATGATTGTGCACAAATGCACAGAATCATATGACCATCACCATCATCAAGATGTGCAGTAGTTTTATCACCTCCCCAAACTCGTACATGCCCCTTTTGTAGTTATTACGCATCCCACTCCAAAACCCTGGGAATCATTGATGTGTTTATAATCTTTATAGTTTTGATATTTCCAGAATATCATATAAATAGAGTCTTACAGTAAGTATGTAGGCTTTTGAATAGCTTCTTTCACTTAGCAGAATGCATTTGAGATTTCTGCGTGTTGTTGAGTGTAGCAGTCGTTCATTTTTAGTGCGAAGTGGTATTCCATTGTGTTGTTGCAACATAGTTCAGCTATACAAGAGTTAAAGGACGTTTGAGTTGTTTTCAGTTATGAGTAGTTATGAACAAAACGACTGCAATATTTGCATACAGATTTTTGTGCAAACGTTAGTTTTCATCTTTATAGCGTAAATATCTAGGTAATATCTAGATAAGAGTATGTCTAACTTATAAAGAACTGCAAAACTGTTTTTCAAGCTAGCGGTACCATGCTACATTTCCTTCAGTTGTTTTGTATCATCCTTAGTAATTGGCACTGTAAAATATTTTTTTTAAATTTAGCCTTTCCAGTAGGTGTGAAGTGGTATCTTACTGTGGTTTTAGCTTGCATTTCCCTGATGACTAACGCAATTGAGCATTTTATCATGTGCTTTTTTTGTCATCCATATATCTTCTTTTCTTAAGTCTCTGTTAACAGTGTTTTATCAGATTGTCTGTTGTCTTATTTTTAAGTGTTGAGCATTCCCTATGTATTCTGAATACAAGTCCTTTATGACATATTTGTTTGCAAATACATTTTCCCTGTCTGTGGCTTCTCTTTTCACTTTCTTAACAGTGTCTTTTCAAGAGTAGAAGTATTAAATTTTCATGAAGTTCAGTATATGTTTTTTGTCTTATATGGATTGCTTTTTGTACCATTATTTTGAAAAGTTTGTTTAACTGAAGTTTACAAACATTTTCTCCCAGTTTTTTTCCTAGAAGGTACATAGTTTTTGGATATAAATTTAGAGCTATGATCAATTTTGAGCTGATTTTTTCTTTTTTCTTTCTTTTTTGTTTTTAAGAGAATTTAGTTTTTAGTACACTTTTAGGTACACAGCAATATTGAGCAAAAGGCACAAAGATTTCCCATATACCCCTGGCCTTTACACATGCATAGCCTCCCCCACTATCAGCAGCCTCCATCAGAGTGGCACATTTTTTACAACTGATGAACCTACATTTGTATATCGTTATCATACAGTCCATACAATACATTAGGGTTCATTCTTTACATTGTACATTCTATGGGTTTGGAAAAATTTATAACAACATGGATCTATTATTATATTATCATATGGTGTAGTTTCACTGCCCTAAAAATCCTCTTGCCTCTGCCTATTCATCTCTCCCTCTTCCCTGAACCCTAGCAAACACTGATCTTTTTACTGTTTTCATAGTTTTGGCTTTTCCAGAATATCATATAGTTGATATCATACAATACGTATGTAGCCTTTTCAGATTGGCGTCTTTCACTTAGCAATATGTATTTAAAGCTTCCTCCATATCTTTTCATGGCTTGGTTGATTATTTCTTTTTAGTGCCGAATGATATTCCATTCTACAGTTTATTTATCAATTCACCTACTGAAGGACACCTTAGTTATTTCCAAGTTGACAATTATGAATAAAGCTGCTATAAACATCTGCGTGTAGGTTTTTGTGTGAACGTAAGTTTTCAACTTCTTTGGGTGAATACCAAGGAGAGAAATTCCTGGGTCACATGGCAAGAGTATGTTTAGTTTTGTGAGAAACCACCAAACTGTCTTGCAAAGTGGCTATACATTTTGCATCCCCACCAACAATGAATGTAAGTTTCTATTGTTCCACATCCTCACTACCATTTGATGTTATCAGCGTTGTGGTTTTTGGCCGTGTGTGGTGGTGTCTTATTGTTTTAATTTGCCATTCCCTGATGACATAAGATGTGGAGCATTTTTTCATGTCTATTTGACATCTGTATATCTTTGTTGGTCAGGTGTCTGTTAAGGTCTTTGGCCCATTGTTAATCAGGTTATTTGTTTCCTTATTGTTGAGTTTTAAGAGTAGTTTGCATATTTGGATAACAGTCCTTTCTTAGATAAATCTTTTGCAAAAATTGTATCCCAGTCTGTGGCTTGTCTTCTAATTCTCTTGATGGTGTCTTTTACAGAGCACAGCTTTTCATTTTAATGAAGTCCAGCTTACCGATTCTTTCTTTTATGGATTGTGCCTTTAGTGTTGTATTTAGAGTTGGTTTTTATATAAGCTGTAATGTAGAGAACTTGGTTCATTTTCTTGCATATGGAATCTAATTGTTATAGCACCATTTATTGAAAAGATCATACTTTTTCCATTGAATTGTCCTTTCAACTTTGTTGAAAATCAATTTATTATATTTGTATGGGTCTACTACTGGATTTTCTCTTCTGTCACATTGTTTAGTCTCTCATCAATAACACGCTAACATAATCATTTTGACTTTATAATAATTCACAAGTTTTATGCATCCTTCAAGCTTTTTCTTCTCTTATCAGAACTGTTTTGGCTATTCTACTTCCTTAGCTTTTCCATACAAATTTTAGAAAGAGCTTGACAAATTTCAAAGAAATCATATTATTAATTCCAAAAGGATTTTGCTGATGCCTTGGGATTTTTTAATGTGGAAAATCATGTCATCTGTGAATAGAGACAATTTTATTTTGTCCTTTCCAATCTATACATCTTTTATGTCCTTTTGTTGCTTTATTACACTGACTAGAACCCAGTACTGTGTTGAATGAGTGGTGAGTGTAGACATTCTTGCCTTGCTCTTGATCTTAGCGGGAAAGTATTCATTCTTCCACCATTAAGTATAATGCTTGCTGTAGGTTTCTTTTATGTGCTCTTTTTATCAAGTTGAGGAAATTCTCCTGTATTCCCATGTTTCTCAGTTTTTTTTTTTTATCATGAATGAGATGAGTGTTGAATTTTGTCAAATCCTTTTCTGCATCAACTGATATGATTATGTGATTTTTCTTCTTCAGTCTGTTAACATGGTGGGTTACATTTTTTATTTTTCAAATTTTGCACCTGCCTTGCATCCTTGGATAAACTCCACTTAGTCATGGTGTATAATTATTTTTAGTTTTTCCTGCACTCTATTTGCTAGTATTTTGTTAAGGACTTTTGCATCCAGATTCATGAGAAATATTTATCTATATCATCTTTTCCTGTACTGTCTTTGTTTGATTTTGGTATCAGGGCAATACTTGCTTCATAAAATGAATTGAAAAATGTTCTGTCCTCTTCCATTTTCTGGAATAGATTGTGGAGAGTAGGTCTTAATTCTTCTTTGAACATTTGATAGAATTCTCTAGTACAACTATCTGGGTCTGGAGATATTTATTATGGGAATTTTTTTAATTACAAATTTACTTTATTTAATCGTGATAAGGCTATTAAAATTATCTATTTCATACTGAGTGAGTTGTGGTTGTTTGTTTCTGAGGTTTGCTACATTTCATCTAAGTAGTCAAATTTATATGTATAACGTTCTTCATAGTTTTATTTTTCTATCATTTTGATGTCTGAAAGCTGTATAGTGATATCCCTTTTTTCCAGATATCATTAATTTCTGTCTTGTCTCATTTTTCTAAGTGAAACATACAAATTTCCAGTGAAAAAGATGTCTAAATGTGTTATTAATGATGATTATGATGATGTATCTCATCTATTGCATGTTTATTTAAGAATTTTTAGTGTTACAGGTAATTCATATGCAATATTTTATTTAATTGTAAAATGCAAACTTAAGAGTTTGACTTCATCATCTATTTCCATATACCCATGTGCTCACAAGTAGTAAGTGGCAGAACCTGGATGTGAACACAGATCAGGCTGACTCAAAAATCTAGCTTTAGGGGCCAGCTCAGTGGCATAGTGGTTAAGTTCACACGCTCCACTTTGGCAGCTCAGGGTTCACTGGTTCAGATCCTGAGAGCAGACCTACTCACTGTTCATCAAGCCATGCTGAGGTGGCATCCCACATAGGAGAACTAGAAGGTAGTACAACTAGGATATATAACTATGTACAGGGACTTTGGGGAGAAAAAATGAGGAATATTAGCAAGAGGTGTTAGCTCAGGGCCAATCTTCCCCACCAAAAAAGGAAGACCTTTCAAATAATAATAATTTTTTTAAAAAATCTAGCTTTAATATACATTACATACATTTTATTTGGATAAGCTAGGGACCCTTTGTAACTTTGTTTCTGGAGAAAATATATACATATGTTTTAGTTCCAACTTTTGATTTACAAATATGTTTCACTAATATTTTCCATTTGTAAAGTTGGGGAGTTATGAAGTCACATGTGCGTTATTTCTAGGTTACTTAGTGATGTATAATTAATGATAATCTAATTAGGCCAATTAACAAAATGTGTCAACAATTGTGATGTTTTACATAATACAAAAGAAACTATTAAAAAGCCATAAAGTCAGAGACAGCTAAATATTATCACTTAATAGAAGCTAGAAGATTTGATATGAAAACCAGCTTTGCTATATTTGTATTGGTTTTATTAAAAAAAACTACTGTTTTTTACAGTGACTATTCTACCCTGTTTAACTGTTCTTCCAATGCAAAGTGATAACAAGTTCAATAGCTTTCTCCTTTAACTGCAACTTTTTATGTTTGTTTTTCAATTTTATAAAAAAATAGAGCTCAATATTTTGTATAAAAATTTTTTTAACTCTTTGTAGTCAATTTAATTAATGGATACAGTTTCACATGTTATTTGAGCTTTTTCATTTTTTGCAGGTAAAATACTCAAGTTTTCACTTTTAAAAACATATATATTAAACTAGAACAATATTAGGCATGACAAAATGTCAATACCAACTTTTGTGCCCATTTACATTAAAACATATTTGAAAATCTTAAGTTTGTTGAAATGCAAATACCATTTAATATATATCCTTGTAGTGTTATATATATTCATAACTTATAAATGGAAAATCATTCCATGGATAAAATTTACCTCCTTTTATACATATAATATTATTTCTGCTAATTTTTGATGTTTCACATTCTTTGTAAATATGTCTATATCTGGTTGCATAGCATTTCATCCAATCCAGGTCTCATTATATATATATACATTCCATATTTTTGTGCACATTTTTTCCAATTTTGATTATCATAAACAACTTGTAATAAAAATGTCTATGTGCGCATATGCACACACGTGTGAGGATGATCTTTCCAAACAATTTTCAAAGAATAGATTCTTAGAAGTGAAATTACTATGCTAGGAATTAAAAACAGTTTTAAATTTCTTGCTTTCTTCAGGAACCATGTGGCTAATTTGAAAAGGAAATAAACTATTTTAATTTGGAAATCGTAAATAACATTATCCACTGGTGAAAATTAGAGTTTGATTGATCAAAATTAACACAGCAAGATATATCTAAAATTCTTCTTAATTAATTTCCTCATGTTAATATCAGGTAAATTTAAAATTCTTTAAAAGTATTTGACAATATTTTTCCACCATCATTATTTCTCTGTATATACTTCATAGCAATGTTGAAATGTTTGTGAAATAACTGTTACAAGAAAAGGAAAGTAAAAATACGTAAGAAAACAGATGCACAAACATGCATTGCCCTATCATATTCTTTTCATTAGTTTATTTCCTAAAAAAGACAGTGTTTAGATGTTAATAGTCAAACTTCTTTTGTTGTACCGTGTTAGGCTTATATGTTTCATTTACCTAATTTTACTTCTAGTTCTGTAAGTCTTTGAGATGTTATATATTTGACAGTAATCATAAATAATATGAGAATAAAGAAAATGGTCCATAAGTTAAATATTCATGGTTTAATTCTTCTCATTAATCTACTTTATTGTTTGTGGTTAATGTCTGCTCTACCTACTAAGGTTTAATAGCCCTGTTGTTCTTACTATCATCCATATGCAGGATTTCAGTCAATGACAGTTATTACTTAATGACCATGTAATGAAGGGTAGACCCAAAGAGAAGTGAACAAATAAATCACTCATTACAGTTTTGATTATAAGTCATCAGAGTTTCTTGCAGTTTAGTTTTGCCAACATCTTCATTAGTAATCCGCTTGACCAGATGTTTGAGAGTGCTAGGGATCTTGAACAAAATTTGAGTCTTATCTGCATTAGTGCTTACAAGTACATAGGGAAAGGGGTCATTTCAAAGACCTGTGTCACAGTAGTAGAACACACGTTTTAAAATTGGGAAGAACTGGGCTTGTATTTTTGTCCAGGGTTTATTAGGTGAGTAAACTTGGACTAGGGTATGAATTTTTCTAAAGTTCATTTTCCTTATTCAAAATGGGGGGAAAATTCCTACTTTATGAGTTTGTCGTGTAAATTAAATAATCTAACATCAATTGCCCAGTAAATGGTAACTGTTGCATTACTAATTATAGGAGACTTTAGTCATTACCACCTGGACTTATGTTTTATGTCAATCTCCTAAAATTTTTATTTCTCCATTTCATATTCCCTACAATTCTTTTGTGTGTATGTGTTTGTCTGTGTGGAAACACACACACAATCCAACATATTATGCCTTCTAAGTTTTAAACAGCCAATGCTACATACAGCTCAAAAGTCACATTGAAATTAGTTTATGACATTAAAATGCTTAAGCTTAAGTGAAGTTTTTGCTATAGTTTTATTGTCCTTTTTAAACAGTCATATATTTATGTTACATTGCTTCCTGAAGTTATATGTTAGACCCAATGAATCTTTGTGTAAAAGCTCTAGGTTGAGGTGATTTTAAGACATTCTATACTTAGGACTGAGTATCTTCCTTCAAGAAAATAAAATAAAATAAATAAAATGCTATACATTCTGAACAATTTCAACCAGGTGTATTGGCCCACTGAATATTTCAACAATAAAAGCAGATTTTGAATTCCGTATTCATGAAGTTGAAATATCCTATTGTTCATTGTGCAAGGAGATAGCGACAGGCAGAGATCACCTAGCCTCTTCGAGCCACTTGTAGCTATTTGACAGAAAGAACAGTGGGACAAGGAACATGTAGCTGTTCTCTTGGAGTATCAATTGACCTCCTTTGGGGAATAATGTTCTTTTAAGTTGTGGTTAAACTGTTTTATAGCCATAATAATATTAAAGA
This sequence comes from Equus caballus, assembly GCF_041296265.1. Classification (NCBI taxonomy): domain Eukaryota; kingdom Metazoa; phylum Chordata; class Mammalia; order Perissodactyla; family Equidae; genus Equus; species Equus caballus. The sequence goes on from NC_091715.1 coordinate 84,153,184, forward strand.
TGGAGTCCTAAGAAACGACTTCTTGAATTTTAAAATCAATATCAGGGGCCACCTGGGTGGCACAGCGGTTAAGTGCGCACATTTCGCTTCTCGGTTGTCCGGGGTTCGCCGGTTGGGATCCCGAGTGTGGACATGGCACTGCCTGTCAAACCATGCTGTGGCAGGCGTCCCACATATAAAGTAGAGGAAGATGGGCACGAATATTAGCTTAGGGCCAGTCTTCCTCAGCAAAAAGAGGAGGATTGGCAGCAGATGTTAGCTCAGGGCTAATCTTCCTGAAAAAAACATAAAATGAAATAAAATAAATATCAACTAATATTATGTAAAGTATACCTCTAACAGGCATCGCTTCAACAGGAAAGCATCAAAATACCAAATATAAAATTTATGGTTCCTGAAAAAGTAAGTTCACTGACTTCTGAGTGAAGGTTCATGTAAATCTTTAAAGCTTTCACATGCTTCACATCACTGTAAGATGATATGAGCAAAGAACATTTTCAATGAAAAGTACTTATATTAATTTTCTTTACTATAAGTAAAATTCATTTTTAAACAATGGCATTACTAGTTAAGTATGACTACATTTATCACTTGAGACACTATTTTCTCTCTTTGGCAAGGGGAATCTTGCCATTCTATTACATCTAGACTTCTGACTAGACTTTGATGTATTCTCCTTCAATTAATACCATTTCATGATCATTTCTTATCCGTGTTTGGCTGATAGTCCCAGGCCATAAACTAACGTGAGGATCTGCGGCTCATCTGTCTCTGGAACTGAAACTGTTCCCAGACCTAATTATTATCATATAAAAAGAAACAACACAGTCAATCTTTGTTTAATTTGCACATTCCTGTCATATATATTTTTTAATAATCAATTTCTCTTTAATGGACAGCCTCTTTCTGATTGTAGTCTTGTCTCTAATGTGTGCTATCCTCTATTTGTAGTTTCTAATCTTAAATGCATCTTGATACTAGCTCTTGCTTCTTTCCTGAGACCTTCACCTTGTATTTAATTTTCTGTACCATGTACCCAGCTCTGAGTATGGCTGAATCTACATAATTCATGCTTTTAAAAATTTAAAAAATTCAAGAAGATGTCTGCCTTTGTGCAAAAGAGCTTAATATTCTTTCTGCAAAATATTTTCTACAGTTATGAGCTTTAGATTTCCTGTTTTTGGTCTAATTATAGAACATTTCTGAGCAAAAATTTGGCCTAAGATTAGGGCTAATATGTTCTGTTGACTCAAATGCACATACTCATCTCTGAAAATATCTCATTTTTGGCAGAAGTTATTTGACAGCTGTTCATATATATAAATATTCACATAATGTTTATATATACATATACATACGCACACAAGTAAAATGAGAAAGTTCTGATTTAGAACAAAAGTGTAAAACATTATTTTCAACTTCTTCTAAATGTTTAGAACTGGCACCATAAAATGATACTAAATAAATGTAATAAATCATTTCATTTTCATATCTTATTATGGCTTAAGAGAATGAACATGAGGAAACAGAAAGAGAAATAAAGAGACATTATCAGCACAATCTTTCTTTCATTGGGGTTTAAATACAGCCAAAACATTGTAGATATGAAATGTCTAAACTTGGGCTCCTATAGCTAGAGGAAAGTGTTTAGTATTATAAACCTGGAAATGCCATAGTAGCCTTTAATTTTGTACTCCTTTTTACTCTACTCATAATAGGAAATTTACTTTGTCTCATAAAACAGCTGAGATATGTAAGCAGTTTCTAATTATGTAGCTATCCAGACCACAGAGGCAGCAGTTGGAGAATTAGAAAGTGTAAGTGAGCATTAAATATAGAAATAATTCATTATTGGATAATAGGGGATAGGGAACAGACATTTACACCAATAAACTGGAGGAAAACAGCATTCTCACATATAGTTGTGAGACCTGTGCGAACTTTGAGCAATTGCTAAGGGATACAGTATTTTCAACAACTGTACATAAGGGCCCAGCAGAATGATGTTGCATAAGTGCAACTTGAAAATATTAATTAAGGAATAAATAGAATCAGGTTGATTAAAATGGACTTTGTACTAGATGAGATAATTCCCTTAGCTAGAGCAGAGTGTGCATCCCAACAATTTATAGTGAGAAGGAATTAATTTAAAATTAGAACATTGGTATTTATTAAGAACAAATTTTAGACCATTTTTACGAATGCCCAAAGAAATTCTGTGTCATTAACAGTCATTCTCCATTTTCCCTAAATCATCCCCTCACTCTAGCCCTAAGTAACTACTAATATACTTTCTGTTTCTATAGACTTGCCTCTTCTGGGCATTTCATATAAATTAACTCATACAATATTTGGTCCTGTTTGACCAGTTTCTTTCATCTAGCATAACATTTTCAAGGTTCACCCATGTTTTAGAATGCATCAGTACTTCATTATTTTTATTATCAAATAAAATGTCCCACATTTATTTATCCATTAATCTGTTGATGGGCATTAGGCTTATTTCCACTTTTTGGCTATTTTAAATGATGCTACAATGAGTGTTTGTGAAGAAGTTTTTATGTGTACATGTGTTTTTAACTATTTTTGATATATACTCTAGGAATGTGTAGAGGGTTGGATAGTGTCCTTTAAAATTTATGTCCAGCGGGAATCTCAGGATGTGACCCTATTTGGAATTACGGTCTTTGAAGATGTAATTAAGGTAAGGATACCAATATGACATTATCCTGCATCAGAGTGGATCCTTAAGCAATTAATGTGTGCCTTTATAAGAGACAGAAAAGGAGAAGGCATGCAGTGACACAGAGAAGAAGACAATGTGTTGATAGAAGCATAGATAGAAGTGATACAGCTACAAGTCAAGGAACAGCCAGAATTGCCAGGAGCCACCAGAAGCTAGGAGGGAGGCATGGAATGGATGCTCCTTCAGAGTTTCCAAACGGGACAAACCATGCCATCACCTTGATTCCATATTTGTAGCCTCCAAAACTGTGAGAAAATTAATTTCTGTTCTTTTATGCCACCAAGTATATGGTAGTCTGTTATGATAACACCAAGAAATGAATGGAGTAGAATTGCTAGGTCATATGGTAACTCTATATTTAACCATTAGGAACTGTCAGACTGTCTTCCACAGTGGCTGCACCATTTTGTATCCCCACCAGCGGTGCTTGAGAGCTCCAATTTCTCTGCATCCTTGTCAACACTTGCTATTGTCTTTTTAATTTTTTTTTTTTATATATTCTATGTTTAAAAGCTGTGAAAGAGTATCTCATTGTGTTTTTGATTTTCATTTACCTTATGGCTAGTGATGTTGGTTATCTTGTCATTCACTAGTTTATCATTTGTATATCTTCTTTGAAGAGTTGTCTATTCAGGTCTTCTGAACAATTTTGAATTGAATTATTTTTCATTTTACTATTAAACTGTAAAAGTTCTTTATATATTCTAGATACAAGTTCCTTCACCAGATATGTGATTTAAAATTTTTTTTCCCATTCTGTGGGTTGTATTTCACTTTCTCCATGATGTCCTTTGAAGCACAAATGTTTTTAATTTAGATTGTTTTAATTTATCCATTTTTTAATGCTTTTAGTGTCATATTAAAGAAAATTTTGCCTACTGGTTCTCAATTTTTTAACAAAAAAGTTATTTGAGTGAACCAAAATAGTCCTATAATTGATTTATTTTACGTATATATTTATTAGTTATAATTATCTATTTATGAGTTATAAATATCTATATGTTTACATATATATTTTTATAACTCAATAACCAAATATATATATATATATATATTTATAACAACCAAAACCTTGGTTTCTAGAGATTACTAATCTCTTTAATCATAAATTACTAGAGGCAGAGTGTCAACAGTGCTCAATGTCTTATTCATCCACCCCACCCCCAAGTTGTCTTTCTATGTTCCATTCTCTCAGGCGAGTCTACCCTCATTGGCAGTGAGACATGTCTCCGTTTTCAGAAGGTCTCAGCACTCAGTTTATTGCTCTACAGTTACTTTCTTCAAAGTCTTAATAATTCTATCTTTGAATTTGTGTTTTGTATATATAGTTTCATGGGATAGGAGCATGCCCAGGGGATTTGGAACTTGAACTCACGCATGGTCCTATCTCCTGCCTAAAGATGGGGCCTTACTTGCCCATTACCCATCTCCTGATGCTCTGCCCAGTCTCTTCCTCCCTATTTCCACCCCTTGACTGATGCTGCCCACCAAGGAGGTGTGATAGGATCATCTTGGTTGGCAAAGTCCCATGGTGAGGAGACCTATGGAAGGTTGGCACAGGGAGTGGAAGATCAATGTCAGTCATGTGTTCCTTGTCGTCACGGTATGGGGCAAGGGAGTGAATGTGCCCAAGCCAAGCTAGAAGCACCATGGTACTTTCTGCAGGAAAATAAGCAGGGTCCCCTTTCTTACCCTTGACCCAGTTACCAGGCAGAGGTTGAAATCCCTTGGGAGTCACCCATTGGACAGAGGTTAAGATGGAGAAGCCCCATGGAAATGGGAAATTGATTGACCCACACCCAGCTGGGGTCTACGTTTTCACTTTGCACTAGACTCTGCAAATTATTTGCTGGACATGCCCTCAGTGTTCTATTTTCCTAGATAAAGAAATAAGCTAATTGAATTAGCTAGATTACACAGAAAATGGTACACTTTATTGATGGTGCACTGGAAATAGTACTGATCAGAACTCAGAACTCAGTTGAAGAATCAGTTCTACTAAAAAGAATTTTCAACATTTTTTCTCCTCAACTTCCTAATGTATTATATTAGAGGAGGTGTGCTAGATGACTTATAATGTCATCCAGTTCAAATACTCTGTTTCTGATCAGTACTTCCTTCTACAGATCAAATGTTTTAATGGAGTAAATGCCTATGCTCAAGAAACACACTAAAAAATAAATTTTAGAATGCAATAATGATGAACGAAGTCTTGTGACAAGCCAGCTCTACTTGAATACAAAATGAATGCATAGATATTAATAGTACAATTTTCTATGACCGTATTTCCTCAATTTTGACACCATTCATTTTAATGGGATATTATATAAAAAAGAAGACTACCACATAAACTATTCATATTTATTGAAGATGCGTCCCACTATAGAAAATATAAATCTGAAAAATATTGAATCTTAGAATCAGAAAAGATGATAATTTTCTTTCCTGATTAGAGCAAATGAGCTATTATAAATCCCCCATAGGCCATGACAACAGGCAGTCTAGGGCAGACTAATGAATAATGGAAGCTGATAGTGAGAAATTTGATTCTAAAATATAGCCTGATGTGGTGTGATTGTTGGTTTTAAGCAGGGGGTAATATAAGAAGTAAGTGGGAAAAAAAAATTAGAGCAGTGATACTTACTTGTATACGTATTTTTTTTTATAACTTAATCCTCATTTTTACAAATTTATTTATTTATTCATTATAATTTAAAGAATTGATTTTGTCAAGAGAAAAACTGTTATGAATTCTATAGTATGAAATCTTTGAGCCTATGCTAATAGGAGATCTCGAGGGATGATCTGAGACATGTAATCTAACACTACTGCTATTGTTTTCCTTTCCACAGTAATATTTGCTTTGACATAACTCGGGATAACATTTTTGTAAGTTCTCTTAGTGATGATTGTGGATATGGTTTTGGGGTGTGAGTGGAGCCAATTCCAAACTTCCAATCATTTGGAATTCCATTAATTAGTATAGTGATACTCAAATGGGGTTGGGAGATGGAGTTTTATAGAACATGAAAATATTTAAAGATATTTAAAAAATATTTACAAATGTTAATGAAAAATCTTATGAGTTGAATTGTGTTCCCTAAAAAGATATGTGGAAACTATAACCACCAGTTCCTCAGACTGTGACCTCATTTGAAATAGAGTTGTTGCATTATATAATTAGCTAAAATGAGGTCATGCTGGAGCAGGGTGAGCCCTTAATCCAATATGACCGGTGTCCTATAAAAGAAGAAAATGCCATGTGATGGCAGAGACACAGGGAGAACACCATGTGATGGCAGAGGCAGAGAGTTGAGTCGTGTTGCCAAAGCCAAGGAGCACATGGAGCCATCAGAAACTGGAAGAGGCAAGGAAGGTCCCCCCGCAAGGGCTTCTGAGGAGCTCGGCCCTGACAACAGCTTGATTTCAGACTTCTAGGGTGAAAACTGTGAGAAAACAAATTTCCCTTGTTTTCAGCCACTTAGTTTGTGGTACTTTGTTACAGAAGCCTTAGGAAACATGCAAAAAGCAATATTTTATTTCTCCCACATTTTTGTCAGGAAGCCACTGGAAAAAAGTCCTTCACCAAAATGAAGGGATAAACCAAGAAACAGGAGGACAAAAGTTCCAACAGAAGAGAGAAGCAAAGTGAATTTTTTTTGTTGGTGGTAAATGGAAATCTGATCATAATTATTGTGAACCAGGTGTGGAGGGCAAACAGTGTAAATTAGAGCAGTGTACTTCAAGAATCAAGCATGATGAGGGCTATCAATAACATGACTTCGGCCATTGTGCCATGTTTTAAAGCTGAAAAAAATATTGAAAGCCATGTGGTGATGGACGGCAACTAGACTTTTGGCAGGACACATGATGAAGTTTATACAGATGTTGAAATATAATGATGTACACCTAAAACTTATATAAAGTTATAAATCAATGTTATCTCATTAGCAAAAAATATGTAAAAAAGAGAAAGTCATACTCCAACAGAACTAAAGTAATAAAACAGTAGAAAGAAAGCAAAATCCAGGGCACAAATCATTTGGTTTAAGAGAAAAGCAAATATTCCAAGAATGAAAGCAAAAACCAATTACTAGTAAGGGAGATACACTGACTTAGAGACCGCAGAGTACACAAAGAGGCAGAACGTAGGTTCCTGGGAAGGATATCTCTAAGATAAATATTGGAACTGATAGATACTTGATGCAATTCAATTTATGGAAAATTATACTGAGAAGATATTGCAAAGTGTGGTAAAACTTATCAACAGGTCCAAAGAGAAATAAGCAACTGGAAAACAAGGTTATCATAGCACCTTTAGAAAAAAGCAAGAAAGGAAATATTATCATAATGCACTACAATGCTCAAATGGGAGTAATATTTGCATAGGCGATATAAACATTGCATAATGAATAACCAAAAATAATAACTGTGCTACAACACTCGGGAAGGATGTGTAGAGGAGCTACCAGGGTAAGAATGTTAAATTCTCATTTATTGTAATAGGAATCCAATATTTCCTACCTAAAACTGATAAAGAATAAAGATTTATAATTGCCACATGGAAGGGCTAAAGAATTGAAAGTGGTTGGCTCTGGAAACTGGGTAGACTTGTGGCAGTAGGAAGAGATGGTGCAGAGAATCTCTTATATTTTCTAGAATCCAGGTCTCCCAATTATAATTTTCTAACTAAACTTGATTTAAGAATACCATGTTTCTTTAGCAAGATCTAGAAGGGAGGAGGGGAAATTTTTTTACTTGAATTTTTGTTTTGTTTTGTTTTTAAACTATTTTTTAAGAATAGTTTTAGGTTTACAACAAAATTGAGAGAAAGGGACAGAAATTTCTCATATATACCTGTCCCCACATTCACAGCCACCCCCATTATCAACATTGCTCACAAGAATGGTACACTTTTTTACTAAGGAGGACCCCACAGTGACACATCATAATCACTCAAAGTTCATAGTTTACTTTGGGGTTCATTCTTGGTGTTGTATATTCTGAGTTTGAACAAATGTAAAATGGCATATATACATCACTATAACAGCATACAGAGTATTTTCACTGCCCCCAAATCCTCTGTGCCTTACCAATTTACCTCTCCTCCTCACCACACCTGGAAATCACTGATCTTGTTTATTGTCTCCATAGTTTTGCCTTTTCCAGAATGTCATATAGCTGAAATCAAAGAGCAGATAACCTTCTCAGCTTGACTTCCTTCACTTAGTAATATGCACTTAAGGTTCTCCATGGCTTTTCATGGCTTGATAACTCATTTCTTTTTTATTTTTTTAAGTCTTCTTATTCTACCCATTTTTCCTTTGCTTCTCCTTTGCTTTTTTAAATATGTTATTTTTCCCTTTTCTCCCCAAAGCCCCCCAGTCCATAGTTGTATATTTTTAGTTGTGGGTCTTTCTAGTTGTGGCATGTGGGATGACGCCTCAGGGTGGCTTGACAAGCAGTGCCATGTCAGCTCCCAGGATCCGAACCAGCGAAACCATGGGCCTGTGGAGCAAAGCGCACTAACTTAACCAATGGCCACAGGGTCTGCCCCCGATAACTCATTTCTTTCTATCTCTGAGCAACATTCTATTGTCAGGATGTGCCACAGTTTATTTATCCATTCACCTACTGAAAAGCATCTTGTTTGCTTCCATATTTTGACAATCATGAATAAACCTGCTATAAACATCTATGTGCAGGTTTTTCTGTGGATGTAAGTCTTCAACACTTTTGGGTAAATACCAAGGAGCAAGATTGCTGGATTGTATGGTAAAAGTATGTTTACCTGTGTAAGAAACTGTCAGACTGTCTTCCAAAGTGGCTGTACTATTTTGCAATCCAACCAGCAATGTTTAAGAGTTCCCGTTACTCCATATCCTCGCCAGTATTGATGTCGTCAGTGTTCCAGATTTTGGCCATTCTAATATGTGTGTAATGGCATCGCATTATTGTTTTAATTTATATTTCCCTGATGACATATGATATGGACCATTTTTTCATGTGCCTATTTACTCTCTGTATATCTTCTTTGGTGAGGTGTCTGTTAGGTCTTTGGCCTATCTTTTAATTTAATTTTTTAGTTTCTTACTCTTGAATTTTGAGTTCTTTGTATTTTTTGCATAGTAGTCATTATCAAATATGGCAAATATTTTCTCCCAGGCTATGGCTTATCTTCTGATTCTCTAGATAACATTATTCATAGAGCTGAAGTTCTTTTAATGGATTAAATGGATTTTAATAGATTTAATGGATTAATTTTAATTCTAATGGATTAATCAATTATATTTTAATAGATCATGCCTTTGTTGTTATATCTAAAAAGTCATCACCGCACCCAAGGTCGTCTAGGTTTTTTCCTTTGTTATCTTCTAGGAGTTTTATAGTTCTGTGTTTCATATTTAGGTCTATGATACCTTTTGAGTTATTTTGTGAAGGGTATAAGGTCTGTGTTTAGATTCTTTTTTAATATGGATGTCTAGTTGTTCCAGCAAAATTTTTTCCAAAAGATTATATTTGCTCCACTGCATTGTCTTTGTCCCTTTGTCAAAAATCATGTGAGTATAGGGTCCAGCCTGGTGGCATAGTGGTTAAGTTCTCATGCTCTGCTTTGGCAGCCTCGGGTTTGTGGGTTTGGATCCCGGGCGCAGACCTACATAGCACTCATCAAGCCATGCTGTGCTGGCATGCCACATATAAAGCAATAGAAGAACATTGGCACAGATGCTTCAGGGACAATCTTCCTCAAGCAAATAGGAAGATTGGCAGCAGATGTTAAATCAGGGCCAATTTTCCTCACCAAAAAAGAGAAAAATCTTGTGACTATATTTGTGTAGATATGTTTCTGAGCTCTGTTTTCTGTTCCATTGATCTATTTGAATATTCTTTCACCAATACCACAATGTATTGATTACTGTAGCTTTATAGTAAGTCTTGAGTTCAGGGAGTATCAGTCCTCCAACTGTTTTTCTCCTTTAATATTGAGTTGGCTATTCTGGCTCTTTTGCCTCTCCATATAACCTTTAGAGTATATTTGTTAATATGAATAAAATAACTTTCTAGGATTTTGATTGATATTGCATTGAATCTACTGATCAAGTTGGAAAGACCTGCCATCATCTTGACAATATTGGTTTTTTATATCAATGAACATGGAATATTTCTCTATTTATTTAGATCTTTAATTTCTTTCATGAGAATTTTGTAGTTTTCCTTACATAATTCTTGTACATATTTTGTTTAGCTAAGTATTTCATTTTTTTGGGTGCTGGTATAAATAATATTGTGTTTTTAATTTCAAGTTTCATTTGTTTGTTGTTGGTATATAGAAAAGCAATTGACTTTTGCATATTAACCTTGTATCCTGAAATCTTGCTATAATTGCTTAATAGTTTGAGGAATTTTTTTCTGGATTCTTCCCTATTTTCTACAAAGGTAATCATGTCATCTAAAAATAAGGAGAGTTTTGTCCTCCTTTCCAATCTGTAACCTTTCTATTTCCTTTTCGTGCTGTATTACATTAGTAAGGACTTCCAGTATGCTGTTAAAAATGAAGAGTGAGGAAGGACATCTTGGCCTTGTTCTTGATCTCAGTGAGAATGCTTGAAGTGTCTCACCATTAAGCATGATGTTAGCTGTAGGTTTTTTCGGGATATTCTTTTTGAAATTGATCAAGTTTCACTCTATTCTAGTTTACTGAGGGTTTTTATAATAAATGAGTGTTGGTTTTTTCAAATGCTTTTTCTGCTTCTAGTGATGTGATCATGTGACTTTTATTCTTTGATGTGATGTTTTGGATGTTTAAGCAGCCTTGCATACCTGGTATAAATCCCACTTGGTTGTGGTGTATAAATCGTCAATACATTCTTGGATTTGATTTGCTAATGTTTTATTGAAGATTTTTGAATCTGTTTTCATGAGAGATATTGATGTATAGTTTCTTTTTCTGTAATGTCTTTGCCTGGTTTTGGTATTGGGGTAATTCTGGCCTCATGGAATGAGATAAGAATTATTCTCTCTACTTCTAACTTCTGAAAGAGATTGTAGAGAAGTGATATAACTTCTTCCTTAAATGTTTGGTAGAATTCACCAGTGTACCCATCAGGGCCTTGAAATTGACTTTATGAATGAATTTTTTTCTTTCTCTATCTGGCTTTGTCTTGACCTATGCCAACAATATTAACTATATTTCCTCAGTGTCTGGTTTGCTGAATTGTGTCATTTGTTTAGAGTGTCCTCTCTGGACTTTGGAGACAGCCTGTTTAGGTTCAAGTACTGTTTCTACACTACTTGGCTATTTGTCCTTGGACATGGTACTTAGCTTTTCGGTACCTCTATTTTTGCTTTTATTTTTGTTTTCTTCATCTATAAAATAAAAAAAAATAAGAATTACAGGGTTGTTAAGATGCTTAAATGAGATAATATATACAAAGTACTTAGAACCATTCTGATACACAATAAACATGCCATAAATGTTAACCACAATTCATGCAGTCAAGCATATTTTTGTTTAAATTGCTTAATTGGTTAGTTGCATAAAATGTAATTACATAGTCATTCATTTCTTATATGTGCTACCAGAGCTTTTTCTGGACTAAATCAATTTTCTCCTCAATTAGGTAATTGCTGAGGTCAATCTAAGGTTAAAGCAAGCTAAAGACTTAAAAGCAGAGGAAATGAGAGAGGAAGACAAAGAATGTAACTTTAAAATGCAAAAGGGGATTAGGTTAGAGATGAGTTTAAAGTTCCCAAAACATCTAGTTTTTTCATTATTATGGATGGGTATGTAATGATGGAGTTGGATAGTTTTAGGCAAAAGAAAAAATGCCTCTTAAGACAAAGTTACATTAAGAAATAGTTGGCTGGGAAACTATGAACACATATTCAAAATAAGGATGCTACAATAGCAAGGATACAGTGACAGAATTGAGATCTGCATCTTTCAATCATTCAAACTGTTATCTGAAAATGTCTTTCCACATTTCTTACATGAAGGCAAGGATTCCGGGAATAGTGAATGAAATAGATGATAAAAAAAATGGCGGAAAATGAATCCTTTGAGAGACAAAAGTAAGAGTAGATCAGACTTTTGATTCATTCAGATTGGCTCTATATCATCTAAATTTATTGTGTAGTGACTGTTTTGCTTTGGATCTTCCACTGCTTTTGAAGCTGTCTAATTAAAAATATATCTAAATATGGTCCAAAAAATAAAACAGTCTAAGATCAAAACATGCCTTACAAAGAAGAAAAACTTATCCATAAACACTTTCAAATTGCTATTAAAATTATACTTTTTTGGACACAAGAACTAAGAAGGTTTTAGAGGTTACTTAATTGAATTGTTCTCCCTTGGTCATTTCTTAAAAAAAACACATTAGTAATATTGTTTGTAGGGTTTCCTAGATAAATTTATAGACTGTCATTCTTAGTTCTCTGCATCTATAAAAGCATTAAAAAGTACTCAATATTTACAGTTTGTGAATAACCTTTGGCCACTTTAATGTATGTCTTTTGAATATCCTACATAGCCCAAGTGACCTTTATGTAGAAAGTAGATAGTTTGCTTTATTAAATCTACGCTAAGTGCCTATACTATCTTCGTATATATATATCATTAAGAGGGCACTGTATAAATTGAATTAAGTTAAATTAAAGGTAAAAATAAAGGGAAGGCTGTTAAAATAATCAAGCCCTCTAATTTTCCTGGAAGTCTTTAAATGATCTCATTAGTAATTGAGTGAAGTTTCAGCTTTCCTCTATTAGGAAACAAAATGGAGCACCAAGTTATAAAAATAAGTAAAAATAGAAGGTATTTCTGTATGCACTTGCTGGCATTCCTCAAAAAACACCTGCCATTTCCATGAAAAATTAACCTCAACATTCAGTAACATAAACTCCATTTTCTCAGTGAATTTTTAGTACAGAGTAAAAGATGTATTCCTTCAGGAAAAAATAAAGACATTGGAGGGTATTCAGATCATACTGAAGTATGAAACAAACCTTTATAAAAACACACAGCTTAAAGATAAAATAATGCTGTTATGAAAAAGTATTAATAAATAAAGCCACAATATCAAAGCACAGCCACTAAAAATCCTGGAAATTATGGCCAAGCTGACTGATGGTGTAAGTACATGTAGAGATCTCATATTTAAATATCTTCAAAAATTTGGTAAGCTTTTCATCTACTTCAAATCACTCTATCAGTTTTGTTTTTACCTATCAGTGAATTGTCCTCTGTTTGACTTAATGATTTTCACACATTTGTAGTCCTAACAACATGCACACACTTTAGGAAGAGATAAGAAATAAAATAAAGAAACTTTACTTAGCCTGCTGTCTGCAAATAACTCCATACTTTGTTGTACTTTCTCCAATTTATATTTGGGTAATTTGTCTCCATATTATTCTTACAAATAAATGCATGGACAGATCTTGGTAAGTAAGGATTGCACTATTGAACCATGATATTTTAAATATTGGATTCTTAATAGGGTTAATTAAAATATTCAACCAAATCCTTATACCTGGTCCTCTCTTGATGACTGAGAACAGAAGTGCTGGTGGTTATTGCTATGAAATTGTTAAAATCACACTGTCCTTCATGTAATATAATCTATTGCTTCTAGAAAAATATTTTCAATACACTTCTCATGTGTTAAACCTATCTTACAACATAAGTTATTCAGTATACATTCTTAAAATGAAGTTTATATGGAGTAATGTCAGCATCATGGCAGGTTCAGCTTTCCTGGTAATCTCTACCCTCTACCACACAACAAAAAAGACATTCATATTCCAAGAGGACATCCAAACACAACACAAAAGATGTCTGAGAGACCCATACAGCAATACAATGGAAGCCAGAGAGGCTGGAGGCCCCCTTGGAGGAGGTGGAACAGGGTAAGAGAAAACTTCACTCTATCCCCATAGGCTGGGATCTGGAACTATGGGCAGCCTCTGAGAGGGAAGCAAGAGGGGAAGAGATGTTGATTTGCAGGAACATCATAGATCCCCGAGGGCCCTTGCAGCTTAGGGGAAAGCCGGTTCTGAGATGAAAGCTAATGCAGGGGTGACTTCATCCAGCCAACACTCCAGGAGAGCAGATAGTGAAGGCAGAGTGAGAAAACCCCAAGAGAATGCAGAAGAGAACTCTCCTCCCCCTTACTCGCCCTGCACTAGCTCCAGTGCCTGGGATCTCAGTGGAACACAGAGGGCTCAGAATATGCTGTTCTTGACCACAAACCAGTGGTGACAGGCAGAAACTGAGACCAAGTCATACCATCATGTGCAAAACAGAGCCATGCAGTAGCAAAAATTATATTAAATCTCCAGACCAGTGCCATGACAACTACTCAGAAATCAGTCCTGAGGACACAGAATTATGTAATCTAAATGACAGAGAATTCAAAATAGCTATCATCAAAAAACTCAAAGAGTTAAAAGAGAATGTAGAGAAACAATTCAACCAGTTCAGGAGCTACTTCACAAAAGAGATTGAAACTATAAGGAAGAACCAATCACAAATATTGGAAATGAAAGACACAACAGAAGAGGTAAAACAAAATATGGATTCCCTGAAGGTTCAAGCAGACATCATAGAGGAGTAAATCAGCATAATTGAGGATAGACATGTTGAAATGTTCCAGATAGAGGAGGAGAGAGAACTGAGATTAAAAAGAAGTGAAGAAAGTCCGAAAAATATCCGATTCAATTTGGAAATACAACATAAGAATTATGGATATTCCAGAGGGAGAAGAGGAGAATGGAGCAGAAAGCTTGTTGAAAGAAATAATAGCAGAGAACCTCATAAACCTAGGGAAAGAGATAGAAATCCATGTGGAATAGGGTATCAGATCTCTTAAAGATGTCTACTGCGAGACATATAGTAGTAAAACTGGCAAAAGTGAATGACAAAGAAAAAATACTAAGAGAAGCAAGGCAGAAGAAAATAACCTACAAGGGAACCCCTATCAGGCTTTCCTTATAGGCTAGGAGAGACTGGAATGACATATTCAAATCTTGGAAGGACAAAAACTTTCAGCTAAGAATACTCTATCCAGTGAAAATATCATTCAGACATTATGTAGAAATAAAAACTTTCCCATATAAACAAAAGCTAAGGGAGTTTGTAGCCATGAGACTCCCCCCTATAAGAAATCCTCAAGAAGGCCGTAATGTCTGAAAAAAAAAAGGGAGACAGGGGTTATAAATCACAGAGCAAGGGCATAAATAGGTGCACAAAATCAGAAAATTGTAGCTATACATCAGAACAGTTTGACAAATACTCAAGAGCAACATTAAAGATAAAGGGAAGGAAAACATCCAAAACAAAGATAATTTTGTCATTTTAATCACAATATCACATCACAAGATGGAATAAGATGTGAGAAAAATGACTTAGGAGGGGAAGAGGAAAGGATCTGAACTGGTTTAGTCTAAGGAAATAAGAGGCCAACAGAAAATGGACTATCTTATCTACAAGATTTTGAATACAAACCTCATGTTAACCACTAAACAAAAAAGCAGAACAGAGACACAAATAATAAATAATGAGAAAACAAAGAAACAAAGCATAAAACCTACATAACTCCATTGGTAGACCAAAATATACAGGATGAGAAACAAAGGAAAAGCAGGAGAACTGGAAAATGAGTCATAAAAGGGCAGCATTAAGCCCATACATGTCAAAAATCACCTTAAATGTCAATGGATTGAATTCTCCAATAAGAAGTCACAGAGTGGTGAGATGGATTAAAGAACAAGACCCAACAATTTGCTGCCTCCAGGAAAGACATCTCTGCTCCAAAACAAACACAGGCTCAGAGTGAAAGGATGGAAGACGATACTCCAAGCTAATGGCAAACAAAAGAAAGCAGATGTTACAATACTTATCTCAGACAAAGTAGACTTCAAGATAAGACAGGTAAAGAGAAACAAAGAGGGGCAGTATATAATGATGAAAGGGACACTCCATCAAGAAGAAATAACACATAAATATCTATGCATCCAACACAGGAGCACTAAAGTGCATAAAGCAACTATTAGCAAACCTAAAAGTAGATATTAACAAAACACAATAATAGGGGACCTCAACACTCCACTCTCATCAATGGATAGATCATCCAGAGAGAAAATCAACAAAGAAAGATTAGAATTAAATGAAAACCTAGACCATTTGGACTTAATGGACATATATAGAATACTCCATCCAAAACCAGCAGAATACACATTCTTCTCATGTACAAATGGAACATCCTCAAGGATAGAGCATATGTTGAGAAACAAGGCAAACCTCAATAAGTTTAAGAAGATAGGAATAATAATAAGTATCTTTTTTTGGATCACACTGCTATGAAACCAGAAATTAATTATGAGAAAAAAGCTGAGAAAGCGACAAATATGTGGAGAGTCAACAACAGCCTACTGAACAACCAATGAATCATTGAAGAAATTAAAGGAGAAATCAAAAAATATCCGGAAACAAATGAAAATGAAAGCTTACCATACCAACTCATATGGGATGCAGGAAAAGCCATATTATAAGGAAAATTCATCACAATACAGGCTCACCTTAACAAACAAGAAAAATCCCAAATAAGCAATCTCAAACTACACCTAACTGAATTAGAAAAAGAGCAAAAAAATGTACAAATTCAGCAGAAGGAGAGAAATAATAAAAATCAGAGCAGAAATGAATGCTACTGAAACAAAAAAGGCAGTAGGAAAGATCAATGAAACAAAGAGCTGGATCTTTGAGAAGATAAACAAAATTTTCAAACCCTTAGCCAGACTTACAAAGATTAAAAAGAGAGAAAAACTCAGGGAAATAAAAGTTAGAAATGAAAGAGGAGAAATAACAATGGATACCACAGTAATACAATGGTTCATAAGAGAATACCATGAAAAGATATATGCCAAGAAAATGGACAGTCCAGTCAAAATCAATAAATTCTTAGATTATTACAACCTCTCAAAGCTGAATCAAGAAGAAATAGACAATCTGAATAAACCAATCACAAGTAAAGAGACTGAAACAGTAATCAAAAACTTCCCTTTTTTGTGTTGTCTTTGTCAGGCTTTGGTGTCAGAGTGATGTTGGCCTCACAGAATGTGTTAGGAAGCGTTCCATCTTCCCTAATGTTTTAGAATAGCTTGAGAAAGAGAGGTATTAAATCAGCTCTGAAAGGTTGGTAGAATTCTCAAGGGAAGCCTTCTGGTCCTGGGCTTTTATTTTTTGGAGATAACTACAGGCCAATATTGCTGATGAACATAGATGCAAAAATCCTCAATAAAATATTGGCAACCTGAATACAGCAATACATCAAAAAGATCATACATCATGATCGAGTGGGATTTATAGCAGAGACAGAGGGATGTTTCAACATCAACAAATCAATGTGATATACCACATTAACAAAATGAGGAATAAAAACGACATGATCATCTCAATAGAGGCAGAGAAAGCATTTAACAAGATCCAACAGGAATTTATCATAAAAAAACTCAACAAAATGGGGATAGAAGGAAATTACCTCAACGTAATAAAGGCCATAGATGAGAAACCCACAGCCAACATTATACTCAGTAGAGAAAAAATGAACATCATTCCTCTGAGAACACGAACAAGACAAGGAGGCCCACTATCACCACTCTTATTCAACATAGCACTGGAAGTTTTGGCCAGAGCAGTTAGACAAGAGAAAGGAATCCAAACGGGGAGTGAAGAAGTCAAACTCTCACTGTTGCAGATGACATGATCTTATATATAGAAAACCCTAAAACTATTAGAAATAATTAACAACTACAGTAAAGTGGGAGGGTACAAAATCAACTTACAAAAATCAGTTGCATTTATATGCTCTAATAATGAACTTACAGAAAGAAAACTCAAGAATACAATTCCATTTACAATCATAACAAAAAGAATAAACTATCTAGGAATAAATTTAACCAAGGAGGTGAAGGACTTATGCAATGAAAAGTATAAGACACTATTGAAAGTAATAGATGATGACATAAAGAGGTGGAAAGAGATTCCATGCACATGGATTGGAAGAATAAACATAGTTAAAATGTCAATACTACCAAAAGTGATCCACAGATTCAATACAATCCCAATCCGAATCCCAATGACATTCTTCACAGAAATAGAACAAAGGATCCTAAAATTCATATTGGACAACCAAAGACCCCAAATTGCTAAAGCAGTACTGAAAAAAAAGAAGAAAGCTGGAGGAATCACAACCCCTGACTTCAAAATGTACTACAAAGCCATAGTAATCAAAACAGCATGGTACTGGTACAAGAGACACACAGATCAACAGAACAGAACTGAAAGCCCTGAAATAAAACTGCACATCTATGGACAGCTAATCTTCGACAAAGATGCCAAGAACATACAATGGAGAAAAGATAGTCTCTTCAGTAAATGGTGTTGGGAAAACTGGACAGCCATATGCAAAAGAAAGTAGACCATTATCTCATGTCATACACAAAAATGTACTCAAAATGGATCAAAGACATGGAGATAAGTCCTGAAACCATAAAACTCCTAGAAGATAATATAGGTAGTACACTCTTTGTCATTGAACTTAAAAGGATCTTTTAGAATACCTTGTCTTCTCAGACAAGGGAAACAAAAGAAAAAATAAAGAAGTGGGACGTCATCAGACTAAAGAGTTTCTGCAAGGCAAAAGAAACTAGGATCAAAACAAAAAGACAGCTCACCAATTGGGAAAAAAATATTTGCAAATCATATATCAAAAAAGGGGTTAATTTCCATAATATATAAGGAATTCACACAACTGAAAAACAAAAAGCAAACAGCACGATCAAAAAATAGGCAGAGGATATTTTTTTATTTTAATTTTTTTGAGAAAGACCAGCCCTGAGCTAACTGCTGCCAATCCTCTTTTTGCTGAGGAAGACTGGCCCTGAGCTAACATTGGGCAGAGGATATAAACAGACAATTTTCCAAAGAAGATATACAGATGGCCAATAAACAAATGAAAAGATGTTCAACATCACTAATCATCAGGGAAAAACAAATCAAAACTACACTAAGATACCACATTACACCTGTTAAAATGGCTATTATCACTAAGACCAAAAATAACTACTATTGGTGAGGGTGCAGAGAAAAGGGAAGCCTCATACACTGCTGGTGGGAATGCAAACTGGTGCAGCCGCTATGGAAAACAGTGTGGATATTCCTCAAAAAACTAAAAATAAAAATGCCATATGACCCAACTATCCCAGTACTGGGTATCTACCCATTTAAGTATGGATTTGAATAGAGCAAAGTATATTTCTTTTATTTAGCTTTGTGAACATTAAAGTTACCTCAACACTCAAATATATTCTGCCAGAACATCGTTAGTGCAAGCCAAATTGTTATTGAAACAACAAAAGTATCAGGCCCTTAACATCCCCCTGGCTTCAAGAGTTTCTTTGTCTGGAACCCAGGCAAAGATACTGAACCCATATTCTCCCATGAACACACTAAATCTACAGCTATGTATGAAACAAGTGCCTCCAAAAAAACCCTAAAAACTAACAAATTGACTCTTTCACATCAGGTAAATGAAAGGGAAACCACATTGAAGTGGGTAGGAAAGGCTGAGACGCAATGGCACCATAAATCCCACACCAAGAATGGCAACCCACACTAGGGAGGGAGCTCACACACATGGAGCTTCTCCCACAAGAGCAAAGGGTTTAATACCCCACATTTGGCATCCAACTATTAAGACTGGCACCTGAAAGCCAAGCCTTCAAAAGGCCTGGCTTAGAAGACCAATGAAGCTTGAGCCCATGAGATCTGTGGAGCTGTAGTAAGTAGAGAAATGGGTCTTAAAAAGTTAGGGCACAGAGACGCCCTCACTAAGGCCCAGAACGGAAGCTGTCCTTTGAAAAGTGCCCAGACTTTATGTGAAAGAGACTCATTTGCTAATTTTTGTTTTGTTTGGTTTTGGTTTTGGTGAGGAAGATTTGCTCTGAGATAACATCTGTTGCCAATCTTCCTATTTTTCACTTGAGGAAGATTAGCCCTGAGCTAACATCTGTGCTAGTCTTCCTCTATTTTGTATGTAGGTCACCACCACAGCATGACTTGATAAGTGGTCTAAGTCTGTGCCAGGGATCTGAACCTGTAAACCCAGGCTGACAAAGTGGAGCACACGGGACTTAACCACTATGCCACAGGATGACCTCTCATTTGCTAATTTTAAAATGTTGGTCTGAAGGGCAGGGGCCTGTTGGGATACTCTCTGGGAATAGAGGCTTGTGGGCACCATCTTCCTGGTGTCCCTCTGAATTGTTAAAGCTGATGGATGCCATCTTGAATGTTTCTTTGTTTTTAATTTTGGCAGAAGTCATTTATTTTGGTAGATACCACCTTCTGTGCTCTCCCTCTGTCTTGTTAAAACTGGTGCATGTCATCATTCTTTCTGCTTTTTATTTCTTTTTTTTCTTTCACTTTTCTTTTGTCAGAGAGTGACATCTTTGCATCCCCCTCTGCCTTGTTCCATCCAGTGGGCAATATCTTTGTGTTCTCCCTCTGCCACACTCCAGAGCACCAATATCTCCAAGAAGGGAGCTCTTACACATGTCTCATGCTCCAGTTTTTACATCTGGTGATCCGGTTTTTGCATCTTCCATCCGAGGGATGCCCCTTGATTGCCTAGCTCTGTAGGTCACGGCGGACTTACATTCTTGGGTCTCATGAGACTATAACAATCAGAGAGACAGTTCTCGGAGGACTAACACTTCCATGGCACTATGAAGACAGAAGAATAAAACATACCCCCAGTCTTTCTGTGAAAGAGGCCTATTTGCTTGTCCAGGAGCTTTGGCATGTAGGGCTGGCTTCTGGTTTGGCACACTTATAGGGGTCTACAGAGGTTCTCTCAGGAAACAGGCTGGTGGGTGCAATCTTTGCACTTTCCCTCTGCCTTGCTTCAGCTTGCTGGTATCTTCCAGAAAGAAGTTTATACCCTTGCCTGGTGCCCCAATTTTTGTGTCTGCTGCCAGAGGACACTTCTACATCACCCGGCTCTAGTGGCCAGTGAGGCTTATGCTTGTGGGTCCCACAAGGCTATAATCAATGGAGAAAGAGTTCTTAAACAACTAGCACCCCTAGGTCACAGAAAGAGGGAACAGACCCAGGAGCCTAGTCTTTCTGTGAAAGAGGCCTGTTAGTTTATCATCGTAGCTACAGCATGGGAGCAAGCTTCTAATTAAAGACACGTCTGAAGGCTGACTGTAAACCTTTCCTGAGACCTTGGAGGGCAGGAACTATCTTTGCACTTTCACGCTGCTGCACTCCAGAGTGCCAGCATCTCTTGCAGGGGAGCTCCCACATGTGTCTGTTGCCCAGTTTTTGTATCTGGTGACCTGGTTTTTGTGGCTCCCATCCAAGGGATACTCCTTTATTGTCTAGCTCCGTTGGCCAGGAGGACTTGTGTTCCTGGATCTCATGGGACTGTAACGATATGAGAGACAGGTCTTGGCAGGCTACCACCTCCAGGGCACTGCACAGAGAGCAGACTGAAACATGCCCAAAAGTTTCTGTAAAAGAAGCCTACTTGCTTGACCTGGAGCTTTGACCTCAGGGACAGGCTTCTGGTCTTGTACACATCTAAGGGCTACAAAGGTAATCTCAGGGAATGTAGGCTAGAGGATAACGTCTTTCACTCTCCTTCTGTCTCACTACAGCTCACTGGTATCTCCCAGAAAGGAGATTATATACTTATCTGGAACCCTAATTTTTGCAGCTGTTGCCCAGGGGACACCTCCATTTGTCTGGGTCAAGTGGCTGCTCAGTCTTATGCTTTCAGTCCCACAGGACTTTATATATATTCATTCTTTAAAAGCTGCTGTTTGAGGATCTGATTTCCAATCAGCCTGAATCTAGGTGCTGACTGAGATCCTTTTGTTTGGGACCCTGACCGGTCATCACACACCCTAAACTACTGAGAGCTATTAAAAATAAAATAAGCTTCTTAGACAATCAAAGTTTTGGGAGACAACCAAGAGCCTAGAGCTCAGGCAGGTTTGAATGATAAGGTTCATCTCCTACACAAGGCCAATACTTCAAGACTGGCAGTGGTGGCTGTTACATTTAATGCATAGAAATTAAAACAGAATCAAACAAAATGAAGAAATAGAGGAATATGTTCCAGAAGAAAGAACAAAATAAACCTTAGGAAAAAAAAACTAAATGAAATGGAAATAAGTAATTTACCTGATAAAAAGTTTAAAGTAATAGTCATAAAGATGCTCACTAAACTCAGGAAAATAATGGATGAACACAGTGGTAACTTCAACAAGAGATAGAATATATGAGAAAGTACTAAACAGAAGTCACAGAGCTGAACATAAAAATATACTAGTGAGGTTCAACATTAGACTAGATTAAGCAGAAGAAAGGATCAGTGAACTCAAAGAAAAGGAAGAGAAGCTCACTCAATTAGGGAAACAAAAGAAAAAGAATTAAAAAAAGTGAAGATAAGCTAAAAAGACTTATGAGATTGCATCAAGTAGGCTAATATTCACATTATAGGAGTCCCAGAAGGAGAAGAGAGAGAGAAAAGGGCAGAAAACTTATATAAAGAAAAAAATCACTGAAAACTTCCCTAACCTGGAGAAGGAAAAAGACATCCTGATCCAGGAAGCCTGGAGTTCCAAAAAAGATGAACCCAAAGAGATCTATACCAAGACACATTATAATTAAAGTGTCAAAAGTTAAAAACAAGGAGAGAATCTTAAAACCAGCAGGAGAAAAGCAACCTGTTATATGCAAGGGTAACCTCATAAAACTATCAGCAGATTTTTCAGCAGAAACTTTGCAGTCCAGAAGGGATTGGCTTGATATATTCAAAGTGCTGAAAGAAAAAAACTTCCAACCAAGAATACTCTACCTGGCAAAATTATCATTCAGAATTGAGGGAGAGATAAAGGGTTTTCCAGGAATGCAGAAACTAAAGGAGTTCATTACCACTAAACCAGCCTTACAAAAAATGTTGAAGGACCTTCCTTAAGCTGAAAAGAAAAGGAGCTAATTAGTAACAACAAAACATATTAAAGTAATAATCTCACTGGTAAAGGTAAATATATAGTAAAGGTGGTGGATTAGTCACTTATAAAGCTGGTATGAAAGTTAAAATACAAAAGTTCTAAAAATAAATGTAAATACAATAATTATTTATGGGGTACACAAGATAAAAAGGTATAAAATACGACAGCAAAAACATAAAATGTGGAGGAAGAATAAAATGTAGAGTTTTGGCATGCATTCAAATATAAGTAGTTATTGACTTAAAACCGTTATAAATATGAGCTGTTATACGTAAGCATCATGGCAATCACAAAGCAAAAATGTATACTAGATACACTAAAGGTAGAAAAAAACCTAAGCATATCACTAAAAAAGTCATCAAACCACAAAGAAAGAAAGAACAAAGAAAGACAGAAACTACAAAACAGCCAGAAAACAATTAACAAAAAGGCGATAAGTACATACCTATCAATAATTACTCTAAATGTAAAAGGACAACATTCTCCAATCAAAATACATAAAGTAGATGAATGGATAAAAAAACAAGACTCATCTATATGCTGCTTACAAGAAACTCACTTCAAATATAAGAACACACACACTGAAAGTAAACAGATGGGAAAAATATTCCATGCAAATGGAAATCAAAAGAAAGCTGGGGTAGCTATACTTATATGGGACAAAATAGACTTAATAAAACACTGTAACAAGATAAAGAAGGGCATTACATAATGATAAAGGGGTCAATCTGACAAGAGGATATAACATTTTAAAATATTTATGCACTCAACATAGGAGCACATAAATATATAAAGCAAATATTACCAAGTTTAAAGATTGGAAATAAATGAAACAAAGACTATAAAGACAATAGAAAAGATTAATGAAACCAAGAGCTGTTTGTTTCAAAAGATAAACAAAGTTGACAAACCTTTAGCTAGACTCAGCAAGAATAAAGAAGAAACAGGAGTCAAAAAGTCAGAAATGAAACTGAAGATGTTGCAATTGATATCACATAAATACAAAGAATCATAAAAGAATCATGTGAAAAATTATACACCAACAAATTGGACAACCTAGAAGAAATGGATAAATTCTTAGAAACATACAACCTTCCAAGACAGAATCATGAAGAAATAAAACCTCTGAACAGGCTGATTACTGGTAAGCAGATTGAATCAGTAATCAAAAGTCTTCCAATAAATAAAACTCCAGGACCAGATAGCTTCACTGGTGAATTCTACCAAACTTTCAAAGAAGAATTAATACTAATCATTCTCATATGCTTCCAAAAAGTGGAAGAGGAGGTAACAGTTCCACACTCATTTTATGAAGCTAGCATTACCCTGATACCAAAATGAGACAAGGATATCACAAGAAAAGAAAATTACAGACCAATATCCCTGATGAACACAGATGCAAAATTTATCAACAAAATATTAGCAAATTGAATTCAACAATATATTAAAAGGATCATACATCATGATCAAGTGAGATTTGTTCCGGGGATGCAAAGGTGGTTCAACATCCACAAATTAGACAAAGTGATAAATCATATTAGCAAAATGAAGGATAAATATCATATGATCATCTCAATAGACACAAAAAAAGAATTTGACAAAATTCAACAGTCTTTTTGATAAAACACTCTCAACAAGTTAGGTATAGAGGGAATGTAACTCAACATAATGAAGGCCACATATGCAAGCCCGCAGTTTACATCATAGTCAGTGGTGAAAAGCTAAAAGCTTTTCTTCAAAGATCAGTAACCAGAAAAGGATTCCCACTTTTATCACTTTTGTTCAACATATTATTGGAAGTCCTAGCCAGAGAAATTAGGCAAGGAAAAAAAAAGGCATCCAAATTGGAAATGAAGAAGCAAAACTGTCACTATTTGCAGTTGACATGATGTTATATACAGAAAATCATACAGACTCCATCAAAACTTTTAGAACTATTAAATGAATTCAGTAAAGTTGAAGGATACAAATATACAGAAATCGGTTGCTTTTCTATACACTAATAATGAGCTATCAGAAAGAGAAATTAAGAAAATAGTCCCATTTACAATTGCATCAAAAAGAATAAGATACCCAGGAATAAATTTAACCAATGAGGTGAAAGACCTGTACACTGAAAATTATAAAGTATTGATGAAAGAAATCGAAGAAGACACAAATAAATGAAAAGATAATCTGCACTCATGGATTGGAATAAGTAATATTGTTAAAATTTACATACTACCCAAAGCAATTTACAGATTCAATGCAACCCCTATCAAAATTCCAATAGCATTTATCACAGGAATAAAACAAATAATCCTAAAATTTTGTATGGAACCACAAAAAAGTCTAAATAGCCAAAGCAATCTTGAGAAAGAGCAAAGCTGGAGGCCTCATGTTCCCTGATTTCAAACTACATTACAAAGCTATAGCAATCAAAATAGTATGGTATTGGCATAAAAACAGACACATAGATCAATGGAACAAATAGAGAGTTCAGAAATAAACCCACACGTACATGGTCAATTACTTTACAACAAAGGAGCCAAGAATACATGATGGGGAAAGGACAATCTTTTCAATAAATGGTGTTGGGAAAATTGGACTGTCATATGCAAAAGAATGAAATGGAACCACCATCTTACACCATACACAAAAACTAACTCAAAATGGGTTAAAGATTTGAACATAAAACCTAAAACCATAAAACTCCTAGAAGAAATCACGGGTAGTAAGCTCCTTGACATTGGCCTTGGCAATAATTTTTTGCATTTGACAATAACAAAGGCAACAAAAGCAAAAATAAATAAGTAGGACTACATCAAACTAAAAAGCTTCTACACAGAAAAAAAAAAAGTCAGCAAAATGAAAAGACAAGCTACTGATGGGAGAAAGTATTTGAAAATCATATATCTGATAAGGGGATAATATCCAAAATATGTAAAGAACTCATATAACTCAATAGCAAAAAAAAATCCAATTAAAAAATTAGTAGAGGATCTGAATAGACTTTTTTTTTTCCAAAGAAGACATACAGATGGCCAACAGGTACATGAAAAAATCCTCAACACTACGGCTCATCAGAGAGATGCAAATCAAAACCACAATGAGATATCACCTCACACATGTTAGAAAGGCTCCTATCAAAAAGACAGGAGATAATAAATGCTGGTGAGGATGTGGAGAAAAGTGAACCTTTTTGCACTGTTGATGTGAATGTAAATTGATCCAGTCACTATGTAAAACAGTATAGAGTTTCCACAAAAATTTAAAAATAGAGCTACCATATGATCCAGCAATTCCACTTCTGGGCATTTATCCAAAGGATTAATAGAAAAGATAGACTGACTAGAAAAGATGTATGCATCCCTCATATTCATTGCAGCATTATTTACAATAGCCAAGATTTGGAAACAATATGTGTTCATTGACAGATGAATGGATAAAAAAAATGTGGTATATATACACAATGGAATATTATTTAGCCATAAAAAGAATGAAATCCTGCCATTTGCAACAACATGGGTGAAACTTGAGGGCATCACGCTAAGTGAAATAAGTCAGACAAAGAAAGACAAATACCATTTGACCTACGTATATGTGGAACCTAAAACATACAAACAAAAACAAGCTCATAGATACGGAGAACTGATCTGTGGTTGCCAGATGTGAGTGGGGAGGGTAGTGGGCAAAATGGGTGAAAGGGGTTAAAAGGTACAAACTTCCAGTTATAAAATAAATAATTCATGGGAATATAATTTACATCATGGTGAGTATAGTTAGTAATACTGTATTTCCTATTTGAAAATTGCTGAGCAGATCTTAAAAGTTCTCATCACACACACTCAAAAAATTCTGTAGCTATGTATGGTGATGCATGTTAACTAGACTTATTGTGGTGATCACTTCACAATATATACAATATCAAATCATTATTTTGTACACCTAAAACTAACATAATGTAGTATGTCAATTATACCTCAAGAATAATAAAAAAATCTTTCATATCTTTTCCAGGAACTTAGCACACCTCTTTTTTTCTACATTAAATATTCTCTGTTGGGAAATACATATGTACAACAAATGTAAACTAGAATACTAATATCTGTTTGTATTGCAACAAATATTTACTATGTACATATTTGGGACCAGGCCTTGCTATAGAATCTGGATATTCAAGAATAAATAAGACAGACACAGTCTCTCACCTAATGGAACTTACATTCCAGTGGGAAACATAAACCTTAACCAAATAATTACATAAATATTTCTTAATATCTGTGGTAAGTGTTTCAAATAAAAGGTAATTTGAGCAATGAGAGTATATAATTGCAGAGCATAACCTATATGGAGCAAATTTTTCATTAATAGTTTGTTACCAGATGTTCCTGTGAAATTCTTTAATTGCATTTTCTCCCTATATTACATATGGTTCTGGGAAATCTAAAAGCATTAGCAGAACAACTGATTTAAAGAGATTAGTGTGATAATTAATGAAGGTTAGATGAGAACGTGAGACCAAAACTCTTTTTTTCTTCCTAGTTTATGCCAATTTCATCAAGCAGAAAGAGAGTAAGTGTGCTGCATTTTTTCTACCAATAGTGAGGATATTTGACAAATGCAATTGAGCAGCTACTACCTATTTATTACTCTGATCCTTGATGATTTTCTTAATGTACATCCACTCTAATAAAACATGAAATGCCTATGTACAAGTAATTTAAAATTTCTGGCAGGTTTTTTTGTTGTTGTTCTTTATAGTACAATGATAGATTAATTTACTATAAAGAGAAACATTTAGGTCTAAATATTGAAAGGAGGCTTCACAGCATAATGAACACCTTACTCTTATGGTGAGTTGGAACACTGAGCCTATTAGTAATCATGGTACTGAGGACCAAGTAAGTGACAAGAGTAATACCTAATGGACTTTTAAATGTGTAGTTGAGAGATATAAAACAGTTGAAATAAGTAGTAAGCTATGCGAGCACTTAAAATCATATTCCCCGTTTGTAGGACTGGACATTGGAACAGAAATATATGTTACAGCATGAGGACATTGAATTTTAGACAAGAATTATCAAATGGAAATGATTTTTGATAACGTTATGTCATCATAGTGCATCCAGACATGGGAAATTGATGGATCTTAATTTTCTTTAGTTTTCTGTATCCATTTAAAGTGTATAGCAGTTATGCTCATTTTATTTGACTGCTAGAGAGAGAAGAAAGGCTCCCTTACTCACTAACTTACTTCCACATCAATGCTGAATGAAATACATTTGAGGAGACTGGACAAGAGCCTTAGACCTTGAATCTGAGGAAAAGGAGTAACATTAAACAGTGAGGACCGATGAAGAGAATCAGGCTTCTGCTGATTGACAATACCTCACTAAAGTATGGAGCCATAAACGTCATTTGATAATACGCTGTATGGTTTTTTTAATGTTTCTTAGTCTTTTTCATCTGATTTTATATTGGGTTTATGCCATGGTTGTCTAGTCTAAGGGATCAAGTTAACATGGATGATACATTACTATTACACCAACATGAAAGTAGAAAACACCAAGTTATAGCTTAAATGTTATGACAAAGGGGTGTCTCCTCATGACTTACCAACTCAGAGTCCTATTCTGGTACCCTATCATTCAAGTGGTTAGATTCTAAGAAGAGAAACAGTTTCTTTGCATCATTCCATCAAGGGATATGCTAAAAGCTTTAAGTTTAGGCAACAATCTTGCTTAATTCTTAGGGTTTTGTCTTTGTTTTGTTTTTAAAAAGATTAATTTTTTTTCTTTTGAGGAACATTAGCCCTGAGCTAACTGCTGCCAATCCTCCTCTTTTCGTTGAGGAAAACTGGCCCTGAGCTAACGTCCATGTCCATCTTTCTCTACTTTATATGTGGGATGCCTACCACAGCATGGCTTGCCAAGCAGTGCCATGTCCGCACCCAGGATCCGAACCGGCCAACTCCGGGCCACCAAAGTGGAACGTGTGTACTTAACTACTGCACCACTGGGCATGCCCCTAAAAGACTTTTGATAGTAGTAATACTGTAATTTGATTTTATTTTTTACATATAATCAGACAGACTCAAATTAAAATCCTGGCTCTGCCCTTTCCCTAACTATGTGTCCTTGAGAAAGTGCTTAGTTTCTCTGAGCCTTACTTTTCTCATTTGAAAAGTGGCAATAAAGATATGAAACTTTTTGCAAAGTCTCTTTTAAGGATTAAACTAGACAGTGTGTGTAAAATGCTTTGTACAATGTTTAGCAAATCATAAGCCCTCAGAAAATGTTGTCATTAAAGCTATTACAAAATTTTGCCTACTTTTCTACATTTTTTTTTTTTTGAGGAAGATTAGCCCTGAGCTAACTACTGCCAGTCCTCTTCTTTTTGCTGAGGAAGACTGACCCTGAGCTAACATCCATGCCATCTTCCTCTACTTTGTATGTGGGACGCCTACCACAGCATGGCATGCCAAGCTGTGCCATGCCCACACCTGGGATCCGAACCGGCAAAACCCAGGCCACTGAAGTGGAATGTGCGCACTTAACCGCTGCGCCAGCGGGTGGGCCCCTACCTTTCCACATTTTAAAGAAGAATCAGGAAGTGCCATTTTAGAGAAGGCAAGCAAGTAAATAGCTTTAGCCACAGCCAAGGGGATCTAAGTGTCTTTTCTCATTTAGAGGTCCCTAAAACACCTGACTATCCCTTGCCCTAAAAGGTAGTCATTCAAAGAGAATTGATACATCTGCATATATAAACTTTCTTATTGCATATCAGAATATTCACTGTCTAGGCTTTTCTTGAGTTATTGTTCTTTATTTTGTTCAGGAGATAAACAAGTACAAACTAAAGATAACTCAAGAGAATGACCAAAACAACATTATCAACTGTTCATTCACTGTGTGTGTGTATGTATATATATAAAATATGTAATATACATAATACATGTATTATATACATATATGTATATGTAGTATATATATATATTAAAATATATAGTTACCAATCCCCTTCATTATTTGATGTAGATAACTCCTCTCAATCAGCTCAAAGCTCTGTGATTTAAGAAGAAAATTCTAGATCTGAAAACAGAAAGCCACTGGTTATAATCCTCCTTTGCTGCTTAGCAGTTGGGTAGCCTTGAGAGGTGGCACGTCTCTACTAATATCATTTACATTTATTTAAATAGCATATATTGTCATTTCACCACCCTTAGATTTTTCAGTATCTCCTACTATTCCCAAGATAAAGGTCATGCTCTACAGTATGACAGAAAACTCACTTCAAGGACTTACATGGCTCTCTAATTGTCAAATTTCAATTCCTGTTACATCTCCAAATGTGCCTTACGTGAAAATCATGCTAAAATCGTGTATTGCCCTAAATATGTCATTCTTTTATTTCTCAGTGTTGGTCGATGTTTTCTTTGTCCTGTCATAACCTCCAGTCCTCCAATTGGACTTTATCAGACGATTTCCTCTACATGTTATTGACTAAATTCTCCAAGAGACTTTTCCTGCCTTGGCGTCAATATGAGTTTGGTATCCCTGCTCAGTGATCCTATAACTTCCTGTCATACTTGTATCACACCATTTACGACACTTGATTAAAGTGGTTTCTTTATATGGCTTTTCCATCAGAATATGAGCTCCTTCAGGGCAAGGATTTAGACTGATTCTTCTTTGTATGCACAGAACTTCCTACTGTCTGAACAAATTGAGGCTTGGATAAATATACTTTAAATGAGTAAGCTTAATATCAGGATAATGCTTCATGGAATAATTAAATTGAGCATGTGCATAACAATGTTTGGCAGAATGTTATATAATAGGTGCTCTATATGTATGTTTTTAAAGTATGAAATAAGTAGTATACTTAGCAAAGAGCCCTCGATGCAATCTTTGCAAAGTATTGATTCTAGGACACATAATATCTGATACACAATTTTTCTGATAGATCTTTGTAGGTGGGCATTGTTGAGGACCCTCAATTTAATCATTAAAAACATTTTTTATCATGTTATCCCTACAACAGTCATAAATAAATATGCCTCATATTGAGCTAAAATTTATAAGCACATAGTCTATAGAGCTGGAAACAATTGGGGAAATCTTGGAAAAAGATTTATGATAATCAAGATATTCTCTCCATGGAATTTTCCTGTAAAACTAATAGTGATCCTTATACAAAAATAAAAATGAGTGAACTGCTGCTCTGTATAACATGTATGACTTCTGCAAACATAATAATGAAGAAGAGAAGACAGATACAAAGTTATATGCCCTCAATGATTCCATTTATATAAAATTCACAACTAGTGAAACTTATCTTTAGTGTTGGAAGTGAGAAGAATTGTTATCTCTAGGCAGGGGGGTGTGGAGAGAGTAGTGATTGGAACAAGACATGTACCGGGGCTTCCGAAATGCTGGTTCTGTTTCATAATCCGAGAACTGGCTACGTGGGTATATTCACTTTGTGATAACTCATCATGCTATTCATTTATAATTTGCGTAGTTTTCAATATGTATACTTTAATAAAAAATTTATTAAATATTAACTTGTGTCAAAACTTTGCATTTTAACTGCAGTCAAAGCCCTAAATGAAATCTTTTCATTTTATAACCTTATTTTTATTAATAAAGTAATAACTCATAAAAAATGGATACAGGAGAGAATTCAAAATAATAAAAAAGTGATTATCAATCTAGGCTTCTTGTTCACTTCACATGGAAAAATAGTTGCTTTTGGAATATACTGTCTGTGGAATCTTTAAGGCAGAGCCTGTGTCTTATTCATTTGTATCTTCCAGTAAACACTCAATTAATATTTGTGTGTTGAACAAATAAATTCTTAAATATACCAGCTTTTTCTCCTGGTCCACCTAAGGTATCATGGTCTTTGACTTGGCTTAGCAACTTTATTTGTCACCTGCCTCCAATCAAAAAGGTAACAACAGCTCCCGTTAGTCTTTTCAACATTCGTTGACTTAATTCATAAGTATGGACAATATTGGTAACTTCTTGAATTTTGTGATATCAACAATCTTGTCTTTTTTTTGTATAATTCCTCTCTATTTCAGATATCACTCTTATGGGATCAGCGATAGGTATCCAGCACTGTTTAGCTTTCTGTGGCAAAATACCGAGCTCTCAAATTTACTTTGAGAGAGAGAGACAGAGAAAGATAAAGATGAAAGAAGAGAGTGTGCATTTGGGCACCTATCAGAGAGGACAACAGTGCTCAAATTACAGTGGTATCAATTGAGTGAGAATTTGCCCTTTTCATAGATTTCCTCTCTCCTCCTGCCCCTTCTTCAAGGGAAAAGGTAGAACCAAGAGACCGTAAGACACTATTCCCTGATATTCAAGTCTGAACTGTAGAAAAGAGAAAATAATTAAATTGAATAAGAGATAAAAGCTATGATTTAGATCAGATTGGAATTCTTGAAACATGTTTATGGGGAGATCTTAAAACTCAAAGAGACAAAAAAAGCAACAGGTCCTACTGAAAATAATGTACAACTAAAAGAGATTGGTAATGTGATAGATTTGAGGCAGTATAAAAGAAAAGGTCTTGAATGTTTATGCCTTATTAAATCCTGTACATTTAATAAACTCCTTACTCTAGAAAAAATAATAAAGGTAATGTGGAAGGTCTCACTCACAAATATTTGTTCTGATATGAACAAACTTAGTATTACTGATGAAGTAGAGCCACAAAGAATAACACTCATACAATTCTGAAATGGCTTCCAGTTTATGGGTTAAGCTTGGAGATTGTTAAGGCAGTATATCAGAAGAAGGACTATTCTTTGAATTGTTTGATTTCTTTATAAAAAATGATTTATTTAGATACAAGTCATATATTGTACAATTCACATATTTAAAGTATATAATTCAATGGCTTTTAGTATATACACAGATATGTGCAAACATCACTAGTCAATTTTACGACACTTTCATTACCACAGAAAGAAATCCAGCACCCATTAGCAGCCACTCCCTATGTATTTCCCACTCCATCACACCCCCAGCCATTAATCTATTTTGTGTCTCTACAGATTTGTTTATTCTTGACAATTAATACAACTACACACCATATGTGTCACTTTGCGGCTGGCTTCTTTCATTTAGTATAATGCTTTGAAGGTTTATCCATGTTGCAGCAAGTATCAATGCTCCATTTCTTTTTACTGACAATTAAAATTCCATTGTATGGATACCCCACTTTTCAGTTATCTATTCATCTATTGGTGAACATTTGAGTTGCTTCTGCTTTGGAGCTATTAAGAATGATGCTACAGTGAACATTTGTGTGCAAATTTTTGTGTAGACATATGTTTTCATTTCTCTTAGGTATATACCTAGGAGTAGAATTGCCAGGTCATATAGCAACTCTGTGTTTAACAGACTGAGGAACTGCCAAACTGTTTTCCAAAGAAGCTGCATCACTTTACATTTCCACCACCAGTGTATGAAGGCTCTAATTTTTCCACATTGTCTCCAACACTTCTTATTCTCTTTTTTATAATAGCCATTCTAATTGGTGTTAAGTTGTATCTCATTAGACTTTTGATTAGTGTATCCCTAATTGAACAATTTCCCATGAGCATAATTTCATGGAATTTTTTTCATTTGTATGTCTTTCTTGAATAAATGTTTATCGAGATCTTTTTCCAATTTTTAAATTGGGTTATTTGTCCTTTTATTATTGAGTTGCAAGTGTTCTTTATATATTCTAGGTACAAGTCCCTACCAGATATGTGCTTTGCAAAATTTCTCTCCCAATTTGTGTGTTACATTTCCCCTTTCTTGATACTATCATTATAGAGCAATTTTTTAAAATTTTGATGATGTCTAGTTTATCTATCTTTCTCTGTCTTTTGGTGTCATATATAAGAATACATTGTCTAATGAAAGGTCATGAAGATTTACAACTATATTTTCAGTTTTAATTCTTACATTTCATTATTTGATCCATTGCAGTTTCGTTTTTGCATATGGTATATGATAGGGGTACAAAATCATTCTTTTGCAGGTGGGTATCCAGTTGTCCCAATACCATTTGTTGCAAAGCCTATTGAATTTTCTTGGCACCGTGGTTGAAAATCAATTGACTGCAAAAGCAAGGATTTCTTTCTGGAGTTTCAATTCTACTCCACTGATGTATATGTCTATCATTGTGCCAGTACTACACTCTCATAAGTATTGTTGCTTTGTAGTAAGTTTTAAATTAAGGAAGTGGGAATCCTCCAACCTTGTTTTTTCTGAAGATTGTTTTGGCTATTCTAGTATCCTTGAATTTCCATATGAATTTTGAGATCAGCTTTTCAATTTCTACAATGAAGTCAGCTGGGGGTTTGACAGGGAATGTATTGAGTTTATAGATCAATTTAGATAGATTTCCAGCTAAACAATATTAAGTCTTCTGATCTATGAACACAGGATGTAGACATCCCTTTTTTAAGTCTTCTTTAATTTCTTTCAACAATGTTTTGTAGTATTCAAAGTATAATTTTTGTAATTTTTTGTTAAATTTATTCTTAATGTTCATTATGATTTCTTAAGTGTGTTAATTTCCAAGCATTTGTGAAGAGGTCAAGTTTTTTCTCTTTATTAATTTCAAATTTTACTCCATTGTGATCAGAGAACATACTTTGTATAATTTTACTTATTTTATATTTATAGATGCTTTTCTTACATCCTAGCTAATGGTGTATCCTAGAAAATGTTCCATGTGCACTTGAGAAGAATCTATATTCTGCTGTTGTTGGTAGAGTGTTCTATATATGTCTGTTAGTTCCAAGTGGTTTAAGTTTACAGTTACAAATTTCCCCCCTAGCACAGCTTTTGCTTCATCTCGTGAGTTTTGGTATGTTGTGGTTTTATTTTCATTGATCTCAAGATATTTTCTAAATTCATTTGTGATTACTATTTTGACCCATTGGTTGTTTAATAGTGTGGTGTTTAATTCCATGATTTCCAGTTTTCCTTTTGATTGACATCTAGTTTAATTCTATTGTAATCAGAAGAAATATTTTTCATGATTTCAATATTTTAAAATTTATTACTTCTTGTTTTGTGGCCTACGATATGGTCAATTTTGGAGATAGCTCCATGTACACTTGGGAAAAATGTGCATTCTACTTTTGTTGGGTGAAGTGTTCTCTATATCCATGTCATATCCAATTGATCTATAGTGTTTTTCAAATCCTCTTTTTATTTACTGTTCTTCTGTCTCAATGTTTCTTTCCATTATTAAAAGTGAGGTATTGAAGTTTCTTACTATTTTGTAAAGTGCCCTATTTATCCCTTCAATTCAAACAGTGTCTGTATTCTATATTTATATTTCCTATATTTATGGTCTCTGATGTCTGTTATATCTTCGTGTTGATGTGAATTTTTTATCATTATACAATATCTTTCTTTGTCTCTTTTAATAATTTTAATGTAACGACTATTTTGTCTGAACTAGTAGAGCCACTGCTGTTCTCTTTTGTTTACCATTTGCATGAAATATATTTTCCATTCTTTCACTTTCAATACATGCATGTCTTTAGATCTAAAGTGAGTCTCTTGAGAATGACATCACTAAAATGGCAATTTAGAATACCCAAGGCTCCATCAGCCAACAAAGATCATCAATTAGCTTTACATGAAGAAAAACAGCTCTGTGAGAGCTCTGGATTACACTTAAGAAACTTTAGTAACACAATAGAACAAAAAAACCTGAGAATAACGACAGAAGAAGAGAAAGGAGATAGTTTCATTTTCCCTGCATCATCCCATCCCAGAAATGGCATTGCTCATTGCCAAGAGGGAACTTCCCAGATAGTTCTCCTTAGCAGGAAAGAAAGAGCAGGGTGAGTGACCAGCTTCCCTACCCTTTTGGGGCACCACACAAAAGTCCTGCTTTTGTTTTACCCCACCCAGACCAGCAAAGCTGAGACATATGGAGATGGCTAGGAACAAGGAATAAAATCAGGAGCTACCAATAGCAACCACACAGAAGGAGCAATCCACGTTTACAGTGATTTTCTCTGCAGACAAACCTAGCAAATCTTATGACTGAAAAAACTAATGGCCAGCACAGCTGTTGTGGACCCCCTGCAGATTTCACCGGATTTCACCCCACAAATGTTTGTGTTTGCTGCCACCTACCACCTGAGTCACTTCCCACTACCTTCTCTGCCAAACCCTACCAGAGTTAGGGAACTGCACTGACAGCAAGCTCAGGCACCTGCATCTACACAAAAGCAAGATGCCAGCCTAGACCCCCACAGCTGAACCCTGCTGCTGTACACATGCTCAGGGCAAGCCCCTCTGGCCTTGCACTTTCACACAACTTGCTTGACAAACATCACTGGCCTCTAATGTAGTTCACACACCTGGGAGGAGATGCAGCCACAGGAGAGCACACTGAGAGCCAGGACTACCACAGCTGCAAGTGAGCTTGTAGTTGGCCTCAGCCATTGCCAGCTGCCCTGGGCCCTACCATTACATGTATGTCCGCAACTGGCCACTGCCATGACACAGTCAACTGCAGTTGGGCACCACAAACAAGTGTGTGCACACCAGCAGTTCTGGCCATCAATGCTGCCTGCCCTAGTCCCTATCTGCTAGACCTGGAAGCCCCACTGTGTGACATAACAGCCCTTGCAGTGACTGGCAGACCCCCCCACAGCACTTGCCAAGGGTCATCAAATTGTTGATACTGTGGACCCCAGCAGTCTGAGACAAAGAAATATTACACCTTATCAGACCTAGTGCTGCCACATGCCCCTGCACTTTGCACCCTACAACACTAGACCCACGGTCACTGTTCAACCCAGAGTGCTCCCAGTTGCAGGTGTAAATATTCTCATACCAAAGTCAGTCTATAAAGTCTGAAGGAGGTAACAGCTTCTTCAAATGCACAGACACCTACACAAAGCTAATAAGATCACAAAGAATAAAGGAAACATGGCAACACTAAAGGAATAAATTAACCTCCAGTAATGGGCTGGCCTGAAGGAACTGGAGATCTGAGAATTGCCAAAAAATCATTCAAAATAAATGTTCTAAAGGGGCTCAGAGAATTACAGGAGAATACAGATAAACAATTTAACAATATCAGGAAAACAATACAACACCAGAATGAGAAGTTTAGCAGAGATAAAAAAACATAAAAATGAACCAAACAGAAATGCTTGTGCTGAAGAATAAAATGGCTGAATTGAAGAATTCAACAGAGAATGTCAACAGCAGACTTAATCAAGCAGGAGAAAGAATCAGGGAGACTGAAGACAGATCAACTGAAATTGTCCAACCAAAAGACCAAAAAGAAAAAAAAGAATGAATAGGAATGAAGGAAGCCTATGGGACATATAGGGTACCATTAACAGAAGCAATGTACACAACATTGTATACCTAGAAGAAGAGAGGGAGAAAGGAATAGAAAGCTTATTTAAAGAAATAATTGCTGAAAATTTTCCAAACCTGGGAGAGATTTGAACATCCAAGTTCATGAAGATAATTGCCCCAAAACTTCAATCCCAAATGATCTTCTCCAAAACACATTATAATAAAACTATCTAGTTGAAGGTGAAGAGAGAATTTAAAAGCAGTGAGAGAAAAAAAAATTCTCTCATACAAAGGAACCACCATAAAACTATCAGCAGATTTCAAAGCAGAGACCTTGCATTCCAGGAGAGAGTGAGGTGATATATTCAAAGTGCTGAAAAGAAGAAACCGGTAAACAAGAATATTTTAACCAGAAAAGTTGTTCTTCAGAAATGAAGGCATAATAAAGACTTTCCTTAACAAACAAAAGTTGAGAGGATTCATCACCATTAAACCTGCCTCACAAGAAATACTAAAAGGACTTTTTCAAGCTGAAACAAAAGAAAATTAATTAGTAACATGAAAACACAAGAAAATATACAACACTCTGGTAAAGGTAAGCATATAGCTAAAGGCAGAATACTCTAATGCTCTAATATGATGTTCTGTTTAACTACCTAATTCTAGTAAAAAGTTAAAGGACAAAAGTATTAAAATTCCTATAGCTACAATAATTTGTTAATCAATACCCATTATAAAAAGAAGTAAATTGTGATATCAAAAACATAAAAGGGGGAGTAAAAGGGTAGAGTTTTTGTAGGTGACAAAAGTTCAATTGTTATCAGCATAAAATAGTCTGTAATACATATAAGATGTTTTATAGAAGCCTCATGTTAACCACAAAATAAAAACCTACAGTAGATTCACAAAAAATAAAAAGAAGAGAATTAAAGCTTACTACTATGGAAAATCACCAATTCACAATTCACAAGAAGAGGGAAAGAAAAGAACAAAGGAACTATAAAACAGGCAGAAAACAATTAATAAAATGGAATTAGTAAGTCTTTACCTATCAATAATTACTCTAAATGTAAAAGGATTAAATTCTGCAATCAAAAGACATAGAGTGGCAGGATGGACAAAAAACATCAAGACCCAACTATGTGCTGACAGCAAGATACTCACTTCAACTTTAAGGACATGTATAGGCTCAAAGTGAAAAGACTGAAAAATATATCTCATGCAGATAGAAACCAAAAGAGAGCAGAGGGAGGTATACTTATATCAGACAAAATAGACTTTAGGCAAAAACTGCTAACAAGAGACAAAGACAGTCACTGTATGATGACAAAAGGGTCAATTCATCAGGAAGACATGACAATTGCATATATATTCTCTCAATATAGGAGCATATAATATAAATATATTAAGCAAATACTAAGAGACCTGAAGGGAGAAATAGACAACAATACAAAATAGTAGGGCACTTCAAAACTCCCACTTTCAACAATGAATAGCTCATCCAGAGAGAAAGTCAACAAGAAAATGAAAGACTTGAGTCATACTTTAGACCAAATGGATCTAAAGGACATATATAGAACACTCCATCAAACAGTAGGAGAATGTATATTCTTCTAAAGTGCACATGCAACATTCTCCAGGATAGATCATATGATAGGTCACAACACACGTCTTTGCAAATTT
Source organism: Equus caballus (assembly GCF_041296265.1). NCBI lineage: Eukaryota > Metazoa > Chordata > Mammalia > Perissodactyla > Equidae > Equus > Equus caballus. The sequence goes on from NC_091715.1 coordinate 84,192,031, forward strand.
AAGAAGACTGAAATCATTCCAAGTATTTTTTCTGACCACAATGCTATGAAACTAGAAATCAATAGCAAGAGGAAAGCCTGAAAGTTCACAAATACATGGAAATTGAATAACATACACCTGAACAACAAATGGATGAAGAAAGAAATCAAGAAGGAAATCAAAAAATGTCTTAAAACAATAAAAAATGGAAACATAACATATCAAAACCTATGGGAAACTGCAAAATCAGTTAACAGGGAAGTTTATAGTGATAATACCCACATTAAGAAAAAAGAAAGATCTCAAATAAACAACCAAATTTACACATTGAGAACCTAGAAAAACAAGATGAAGCTAATCTCAAAATTAAAGGAAGCAAATCTAATCAGTAATCAAAACCTCCAAACACAGAAAAGCCCAGCATCAGATGCTTTTCCTGGTGAATTCTCCCAAACTTTTAAAGTGGCATACATCTTCCCTGGGCTTTCCCCCTCCAAAATTCCCCCATAAATATAGCTCCTTTAAAATGAATTACTTTCCCCTAAGCATCTCATTCCTGTTTATTCTTAGAAACTTAGATATTCTATTGTATTCCTATGCTCATCATATCTTACCCTCAGCACCCACAAATCTGCAGGGCTCCTGTAGCTCTTTTACATCATGATACCCGCTACTGTTTTCAGTGGCCCCAACCTGATACACAAACCATTCCACCATTTCCGTCACCATTCACATCAGGTGAGAGAGAAACCAGTCTCTTGGCATCCCCGAGACAAATCAGAAGGTTGCAAGCAAGTTCTTCCCTTTTCCTTTTTCCCAAGAGAAGAATCAGGAATTGGCTGACTTCCTCCCTACTGTGCTGTGCTGTTCCAGGAAGGTGGCAGGGTAAGGGCAAGCAAAAGCACAATAACATTTCCTACACATTTGAGTGTTGCTTTCTCTTGATTAGGTGTTATGTTGGTGAATCTTAACTGGTTTCTAGAATTTCCACAAAGCCATGTTGCTCTGTATGTGGTTATTTGGTGTTTCCACGAGGGAGTGAGGCCCTAAAGCTTCTTAGTCTGCCATCATGCTAATATCATTCTCTGTGGGTTTTTTATGTGTTCTTTATGAATTGGAAAAACCTGGCCTCTACAATTAGTTTGCTGAGAGTTTTTATCATAAATGGTTTTGGATTTTGTCAATTACTTTTTCCTCATCTATTTACATAACCATATAATTTTTCTTCTTTAGCTTGTTAATGAGGTGGATTACATATATTGTTTTTTGAATGTTGAACAAGTGTGTATACCTGGAATAAATCTCACCTGGCCATGGGCAATAATTATTCTTATACATTTTAGAACTCAATTGGCTAATATTTTGTTGAGGATTTTTGCAACCTTGCTCGTGAGAGATATCAGTCTGTAGTTGTTCTTTTTTGTAACATCTGCCTGGTTTCGATATCAGTGTAGTGCTGGCCTCATAGAATGAGATAGGATGTATTCCCTCTTACTTCTTTTATCTGGAAGAGATTGTAGAGAATTGGTTTAATTTTTTCTCTAAATATTTGGTAGAATTCACCAGTGAAGCCATCTGGCCCTGGTGCTGTCTGCTTTGGAAGATTATTAATTATGGATTCATTTATTTGATAAATATGGGCATATGCACATTATGTAGTTCTCCTTGTGTGAGTTTTGGTAGATTGCATCTTTCAAGGAATTCATCCATTTCATCTTGGTTGTCAATTTTGTGGGCATAGAATTGCTCATAATATTCCATTATTATCTTTTTAATGTTCATGGGATCAGTAGTGATGGTCCCTTTTTCTTCTCTGATATTAACAATTTGTGTCTCCTCTCTTTTTTTATTAATTATTCTGGTTAGAGATTGACCAATTTTTTATACCTTTTTAAAGAATCAATTTTCTTTTGTTGAATTCCTGATTGATTACCTTGTTTTCAATTTTATTGATTTATACTATAATTTTTAATTTTTTAATTTCTTTTGTTTACTTTGGATTTAATTTACTCTTCTATTTCTACTTTCCTAAAGTGGAAACAGATTATTGATTTTAGATCTTTCTTCCTTTCTAATACATTCATTCAATACTATAAATTTCCCTCCAAGTGCTACTTTTTTTGCATTCCACAAATTTTGGTAAGTTGTATTTTTATTTACTTCAAAATATGTTTTAGTTTCTCACGAGACTTATTCTTTGAACTATGCTTGATTTTGAAGCATATTTTTAATCTCCAAGTATTTTGGAATTTACCAGCTGTCTTTCTTTCACTGATTTCTAGTTGAGTTCCATTGTAGTTTGAAAGCATTCTTTATATGATATCTATTCATTTACATTTGTTAAGGTAGGTTTTATATCACAGAATGTGCTCTATCTTGGTGAATGTAATATGTTCACTTGAGAAGAATGTGTATTCTGCTCTTGCTGGATGAAATAGTCTATAGATGTGAATCAGATCCAGTTAATTGATGTGGTTATTCAGGTCAGCTACGTCCTTACTGATTTTATTCTTGCTGGATCTGTCAATTAGATCAAGCAGTGTTGAAGACTTCAGTTAAAATAGTAAATTAATCTATTTCTTCTTGAATTTCTATCAGTTTTTGCCTCATTTATTTGGACTCTTATTAGTCACATACAAAATAAGTATTGCTACCTTTTTCTGAGAATTGACGTCTTTATTATTATATAAAATCCCTCTTTTTTCCTGATAATTTTCCATGCTCTGAAGTCTACTTGTCTGAAATTAATGTAACTATTTTATCTTCATTTTGATTGGTGATAGCATGTTATATCTCCTTCCATCCCTTTACTTTCAATCTATCTGTATCTTTATATTTAAAGTAGATTTCTTATAAAGACAATATACAATTGAGTATTGTATTTTGTTATCCATTCTGGCAGTCACTGTCTTTAACTGACATATTCAGACTATTGACATTTAAAATCATTATTGAGATAGTTGGAATAGTATACCATATTTGTTATTGTTTTCCATTCATTGCACTTGTTCTTTATCTTCCACTCTTTTTCTGCCTTTTATGGTTTTGATTGAGCATTTTATATGATTCCATTTTCTCTCCTCTTTTAGCATATCAATTGTTTTCCTTTTTCTCTTCTTTTAGTTGTTGCCTTAGTATTTGACATATATATTTCAACTAGTTCGTGTCCACTTCTAAATTGCTTTGTAGGTAGTGCAGTTACCTTATTTTCAATCCCTCCTTCTCACCTCTTATAAATTTCTGCCATTCATTTTACTTATCCATAAGCTACACTCACAAAATACATTGTTGCTACTGTTATTTTGAACAAACTACCATCTGTGAGCTGAATTAAGAATAAAAAATAAAAGACTTTTTTTACCTTCATTTATTTCTTTTCTGCTATTCTTTCTTCACGTAAATCTCTGTTGTTGACATATAATTTTCATCTTTTTGAAGAATTTCATTTTATATTTATTGCAAGGCAGGTTTACTAGCATCAAATTTTCTCAATTTTCCTTGCCTGAAAACCTTTATATTTCTCTTTAATTTTTAATTTTAATTTTTGTATTCTTCTTTCTCTCTGTTTGCCAGATTGCATAATCTCTATTAATCTATCTTCAAGTTTGTTTATTATTTCTTCTATCAATTCAAATCTGTTACCTCATCTAAGGAATTTTTGGGGTTACCATACTTTGCAACTCCAGAATTTCCATTTAGTTCATTTTTATAATTTCTCTATTTTAATTGGTATTCTCTATAGAATAAGACATTGTCGTCATAGCTTCTTTTTCTTTATTAGCATGTTTTCTTTTGGCCTTTGATCATGTTTATAATGCCTACTTTAATTCTTTGTCAGTTATAGATGATATCTAGCCTTTTTCACACTCTTTCTCTGTTTCATGCTTCATTTTTTCTTTTCTTTGGCTCAGACATTCTTATTTCTTTGAATGTCTTATCATTTTTTATTAAAAATTGAATGTGCTAGGTAAAATATTGTAACGACTCTGGATACTAATTTCAACCTTCCCTCTTAGGGGTTTGCTTTTGTTATTGTTTGCCTGGATGCTTTTTTTTTTAATTTGTCTAGGCTATGTTAGTGAACCTATTGCCCATGCAGTGTAAAACCTTTGGTATTCCTACTTGGAAGGTACAATCTTGGGTGTGTGTACCATCAGCATGGGATTGCGATGATTTTAGCACAACTCTCTTTGATGTCTCTTTCCATGATCCCTCTGTTCAGCTCTCTACTTTATTTGGTTATTGCATTCTTCCAGTTAGCCTCCACTAATTACCAGGTGATTTTTCTATTGTTTTTGACAATAGCCTGAGGCAAAAAATGCTCGTCAGTCTGATCTAATTAAATTGGGTCAAGCATAGTATTTGAGGTGAGTTTTTGAACTTTGTTGTGACTCCAAAGAGCTTATTCTTAGCTGCTCTTTTTTGTACATTCTCTCTGGTGAACTATCTGGCCTATAGTTTAATGTGTTGGTCTTAATTAAGGAGAACTATTGCTTTTGCGTGCACCCTTAATCTTGAATTTTTCCACATTCTGTCTCAAATGCAATTAGTTGTTTTGTGGAGAGCTTCAGAACTCACTTTTCTTATGGACTGACTCTCCTGGCAAACTCCTTGAGCCACTACTCTAGGCAACTCGGCAGGGAAGTAGTCTTTGTTCTTCTTAGCTGGTTTCTCCTGGCACAGAACTTCTGCCTTATGAATGAGCAACAGCAAGGACCTTTGGAGCCTCAGTATTCTTTGCTTATCATACCAGGAGTAGAGCATCCCATGTGCGGAGGCTGGGTATAGGTACGAAACATCTACATCTTGACCACACTTACCAGGAATTTAACTTCTTCAACTTGGGACTTGCAAGGGTAAGAAATGCTGGTTGTCTGACCCCCGTATGTGAGATACAGTGATGCTTGATTTGGAACTAAATGTATACGGGGCCCATCTTCTGGGTTACATCTACCCAGAGTGAATCATCTGTCAGTTAAACTGGGAGTGAGTGGAGAGAAAGTCTCAAATACCACGGACTCTCTCTGTTTTGAGTTTTAGTAGATTTTCTTGAATAAGTGTTTATTCTTAATTAGTAAAATTTCCAGAGACATTAAATGGTTGGTTTCTTTTTTTTAATAGATTTTGCCAGTTCTGCTTGTTTCACTAGGGAATGTGTCTGTGGAGCTCCTTCTGCTGTCATCCTGGAAGTGGAACACCCTGGCTAATTTGTTAAGGTGAGTGTGTACACAAGGGAGGCGACTTTCTGTGAGAAGAAACATTATGAGTAGTTCTAAGTGCACTGATGGTTTTTTTTTTTTTTTTTTACTTTTCAGTTTTATATAACTGACAAAAATGTTTATGTTAGTTCTTAGTGAGCAGAGAAAAATATTCAACCACACATGGTGGGGAAGGATCTCTACTTTGAACAACTTCTGAGCTGATGGGAAATTAAAATCAGTATTTAATTGTATCCAGAAAATGAGCATGGGACTATCAAAATCTGTGGGATAAACAGAGTAGACAAGTGATAGCTTTCAAATAGATTCCTCACTAAACAAAATAAGAGGAAAAATTTAATTATTTTGATCAAGATTAAAAAATAACAAAATATAGCTGAGTAAAATTGAAACATACATAAAAATATATTAATATATTCATAAAAGTAAACTAGTAGACAATAAATTACTCTGAGATCCTTTATAAAATAATATTTGTGAATCATTAACCTAACATATTCTAAAATAAAGAAGGGGGACTGGCCCCGTGGCCAAGTGGTTGGGTTCACATGCTCTGCTTCGGCGGCCCAGGGTTTCGCTAGTTCAAATCCTGGGCACGGACATGGCACAGCTCATCAGGCCATTCTGAGGTGGCATCCCACATGCCACAACTAGAAGGACCTACAACTAAAAAGTACACAACTATGTATTGGGGGGCTTTGGGGAGAAAAAGGAAAAAATAAAATCTTTAAAATAAAGAAGAGAAAAGCCCACAGTAACAATTAGATACAAAGGATAAAAGAAAAATATTCCCCAAAAAAGATAAAATAAAAGTAAAATTAATTATTTTGTAACATCATTTTGTACAAATTTGAATTAAATTATTACTTTTTAGGATAATGATAACTACCAAAAATAAGAAAAAGAGTCAAGAAGCAATAGAAAAGCTAAGCAGATGACAAGTAGGAAATATTCAAAGGGTTATACCATAAAAATTATCTGGCCCAGAGAATTTTATAGGCATCTTTTGAAAAATATTGAAGAACAGATAATTCTGGTACTGTTTACATGAGCCCTAACTGTAGACATAAAAGGTAAGATGGATAATTAATTTCAAACATTAAGATTAAGTAAAATAATGAGTGTAAAGTGCTTAGCACATTGTTGGTGCATAATAAATGTTTATGAGTACCTGTTATAAAATAAACATTTGTTAAGTGGAGCACAAGGTGCCAGATGATGAGCCACAATTCAACAACAGACCACAAGAAAAATTGAAATAGAGAAGTTTATTACCCAGGGATCCTGGAGGAAGTACATGGTATGCCACAGAAAGAATGTTAGCACCTGGGACACATGCTTTTATTAGGGTCTGTGGATGGAGTGTTTTGAGGTTCCTGGGTTAGGGCCAGATTGGCCAATTCAAACCAAAGAGCAAGGTTTAGGTAACCTCCACTGGGATCTTATCTAAGGGCCATATAAGGCATATAGGCACTGGAAGGCAAGGTAGACTACTGATCACAAAGGCTGTTGGTAAAGTCATTTTAGGAACTTATATTTGCTTGTGAGTCTTCAGGCTGTTATCTATGGCATGTGTCTGTTTAAGGTCCCTGCAAGCCACTTTGGCCAAATGAAATAGTTGCTGTAGCAGCAACACCATACAGTAGATTAGTTAAACTCTCAAATGTACCATTAAACCATCAAACATTGAAACCAATGTCTGAAAAAGTCAGATTTAGGAGATAAAAAGACCAACTTCATTGATAGACATTGGTGCGTATGTTTTAGATAGATATGCAACTGAGTAGAATCTAGTAATACATATGTTAAAAAGGTACAACATGTTCAATTGTGATTAATTCTGGAAATACAGAGATCATTCAATTATAGTTTATCTGTTTACATAATTCACCATTTTTATAAAGGAAAAGAGTTTTCTTAATAGATGATTAAAAAATGATATAATTTACAGCTGGATTCCTAATCACAACCATAATAAAATATATCCAAAAACTAACCACCTTGTGAAAATATCAAGGGATATCCACATTTATAAAATCAACATTTAGTTGTACTTAGAGAGCATTGTCCTATCAATGTGATATATTTAATACTTGAAAAAAGTATGTTTTTCTACTTCTGAAATACTTGTTTCTCAATTCTGAGATTACTTTCTTACGATAAGTGTCTTTGCACTTGAGCTTTGCTTCCTGATTTTACTGAGGCAGCAGAACAAATATTTTATATAACATAACATTGTATGGGTGTGCTGGCAATTGTTCATTTGCCCTTTGACATCCATCCACTCTCTACCCATCTAAATAACGGATTCCCTTTGTAATCCTATGTATTTTATGCATTTAAAAAGTCTATTCTGAGAGTGACATCAGCAAGATGGTAGAGTAAGCAGTCCTCGACTCCCATTCCCTCAACAAACACACCAACTCAGTAACAATTAATGAACAAATTCTCTTTGTAAGAAATCCAGAAACAACTTGAAAGGTCTTGGACCTCTAATGAACATAAAACCAAACTCACCAAAGCTGGTAGGGAGATTCAGAACACTCTTTTTTGACAAAATCCCTGCCTTTGACATAGTGCCATACAATCATGAAGAGATCTCCTAGTTCTCACCTTCTGTCAGAGGAAGGAAAAAAATGGTTTACTGTCCAGCTCTCTAACTTTTTCAAGTACTCAGAGGACTGGATTCTGTCTTGCCAGTCTTGGAGGTCTGATAGGTATGGCACAGTCTAGCCACCTGAGGGAGAGAAAAGAGATGACAATCGGGCTGCTAGACACCATAGCTCCTTCTCTCAGCTCAGAACAGAGTGAGTGGACAAAATTCCCAAACTTTTAGTTTCCCACTGGGAAGGGAAAGAGTTGATACATGTATCTGATGCTCCCACTTCTCTGGGAGTTTCCAAAGAACTGGCATCTGTCTTGCCAATCTTGGAGCCCTGATGAGTTTAGCACAGTCTAGCAAGTTAGCAGAGAATGGAGATAGTGTCTTGGGCTAGTAAATGTCATAGCTCCTACCCTTTTCTCAGCACACAGTGAACAGACAAAAATCCAAGTGTCATGCTTCTTCCTGGAGAGTGAAAGAGTTGGCTCAGGTATCCAATGCCACAACTTTTCCAGGATTGCCCAAAGGAATGGCTAATGACTTGCCTGTGTTGAAGTGCTGCTGGGATCTGGCATAATCTATCTGCTGGGGGATAGTGAGAACAGAGATAAAAATTTGTGCTGGCAGTCACATTAGTGCCTCCCCCAGTTCACACGTGGTAAGTAGACAAAGAGCCCATTTCCCAGCTTCTCCCTGGAAAGAGAAAGCATTGTGTAAAGCATCAAAGAATTCAACTTTTCTGGAGGCAACCTGAGGCACTGGTTTTAGTCTCATTCATCCTGGTACACTGATGTCACCCAGCGTCCCTAGATGCCTGCAAGCTGCAACGAACAAAAAAAGCAGGTTGGACTAGTATGAAAGTTTGAGATGTTCCCAGAATTTCTGTCCAGGTTGATTGTTGGGAGTCTTTTTCCTGTATAAGGCCAGCCCATGAAGACTGGAAAAGTGGCTTGCTTTCTCTAATGAGCAGATAGTAACACAGTGAGTCAGAGAAAATTAAGAATAAGGCAAAGATGTTCCAAAAAATGAAGGAGATAAACCTTCAGAAATATATCCTAATGAGTAATATTAATTATCTGACAGAGAATTCAAAATAATAGTCATAAAGATGTTCACCAAGGTCAAGAGAATAATGCATGAATAAAGTGAGAATATGAACAAAGAGAAAATATTTCAAAAGTTAAAATACAGAAATGATAGTGGAGAACAACACAATAAATGAACTAAAAACTTCACTGGCTGGGTTCATCAGGCTAGATAAAGCAGAAAAAAGAATTAGCAAAATTAAAGACAGATAATTGGAAAAATTCCTTCAAAGGAGCCAAAAGAAAAAATAAAAAGAGTGAAGAAGGCTTAAGGGACTTATGGAACTTCATAGAACCAATCAATACATGCATTATGGGAGTGCCAGAAGGACAAGAGAAAGAAAAAGGATTAGAATGCTTACTGAAGACAATAGTGTCTGAAATCTTCTCAAATCTGGAGACAGAAATGTACAGCCAGATCAAGGAACTCAAAAGATTCCAAACAAAAAGAACCCAAAGAAGTCCACACTGAGACACATTATTACCAAAATGTCAAAAGTTGAAGACAGAATTTTGAAAGCATCAAGAGAAAAATGACTTGTTATGTACAAGGGATACCCCATAAATTTTTAATGGATTTTTTGGCAGAAATCTTGCAGGACAGAAAGGAATGGGATAATGCATTCAAAGTGCTGAAATTAGAAAACTGCCAATCATAGTTTACCCAGTAAAACTTTCTTTCAAAAATGAAGAGGAGATAAAGACTTTCCCAGACAAATGGAAACTGAGGAAGTTCAACACCAATAGATTTAACTTATAAGAAACAGTGAAGTGAGTTCTTTAAGTTGAAATGATAGTATGCTAAACAGCAACACATTAGCCTAGGAAAAAATGAAACTCATTGATAAAGGTAAATATACAGAAAATACAGAATATTGTATTACTGTAATGGTGGTGGGTATATCTCTTTTAATTCTAGGATAAAAGTTAAAAGAAAGTATTAAAGATAATTATAACTAAAAATATCTTACAAGATATACAGTATAAATAAATGTAAATTGTGACAATTATAATGTAAAAAGTGAAGGGAGAAAAAGTGTAGACTTTTGTGTACAATTGAACTGAAGTTATCAGCTTAAAATAGACCTTTGTAACTATAAGATATTTTAGGTAAGCCCCAAAGTAACCAACAAAAGAATACTTATAGAAGTTGCATAAAAGAAAAAGAAAAGAATCAAAGTATATCAATGGAAAAAATCAACCAAACACAAGGGAACAGCAAGAGAGAAAAAGAAAGACAAAATAACTATAAGAAAAACAGAAAAAAATGCAACAAGATAATGATAGCACATACTTCTTTATCAATAATTACTTTAAATCTAAATGGATTAAATGTAGTAATCAAAAGACTAAGAATGGCTTAATGATAAAAAATAAAAAAGACCCAACTATGTGCTGTCTACAGGGAATTCATTTTAAATTTAAAGACACACATAAACTAAAAGTGAAGGGATGGGGAATGATATTCCATCCAAATGGTACACAAATGAGAGGTGAGGTGGCTATATTTATAGCAGACACAATAGGCTGTTAGTCAAAAACTGTCATAAGATACAAAGAAAGACATTATATAATGAAAAATGATGAATCTTGCAGGAAGTTATAAAAATTGCAAATATTATGCACACAACATCAGAATACCTAAATCCATAAAGCAAGCAACGACAGAACTGAAGGCAGAAATTTGCAAAAATATTATACTAGCAGAAGGCTTCAATACCCTATTTTCAATAAAGGATAGAACAACTAGACAGAAGATCAATAAGGAAACAGAGAACTTGAACAACACTATAGACCAAATGGACCTAACACATATACAGAATGTTCCACCCAACAGGAGCAGAATACAGATTTTTCTCAAGTACACATGAAACTTTCTTCAGGATATTTCATGTACAAGCCCACAAAACAAATAAACAAATTTAAGAAAGATTGAAATCATACCAAGCATCTTTTCTGACCACAATGTAATAAAAGTAGAAATCAATAGGACAAGGAAAAGTAGAAAACTCACAAATATGGAAAAATTAAATGACACACTCTTGAACAACCATTGGGTTAAAGAAAAAAATAAAAACCACAACACAAAAAAACTTATGAGACACTGCAAGAATAGTACAAAGATGCAATTTTACTGCATTAAATGCCTACATTATAAAGAAGAAAGCTTTCAAACAAAAAACCTAATTTTACACCCTGAGGAGCTAAAAAATGAACAAACTATGCCCAACATTAAAAGAAGGAGGGAAATAACAAAGCAGAAATAGATGAAATAGAAAGTAGAAAAACAACAGAAACAAATTAAACTGAGTTGGTTTTTAAAAGATGAACAAAATAGACTAACCCTTAGCTACACTAAGAATAAAAGAACAAAGACTCAAACAAATAAAATCTGAATTGAAAGAGGAGACTTTTCCACTGATACCACAGAAATAAAAAAGATCATATGAGACTGCTAGGAATAATTATATGCCAGCAAACTGGATATCCTAGAGGAAATAAATAAATTCTTAGAAAAACACAACTGACCAAGGCAGAACTATTATGAAATATTGTCTGAACAGATATATAACTGACACAGAGATTGATTCAATAATCTAAAATCTCACAAAAAGAAATACCAAGAACCATGTGGCTTCACTGGTGAATTCTACAAAACATTTAAAGCAGAATTAAAACCAATCCATTTCAAACTCTATCAAAAAATTTAAGTGGAAGGAGCACTTCCAAACTTTTTTTATGAAGCTGGGATTACCCTGATACCAAAGCCAAAGATACCACAATAAAAGAAAACTATATGCCAATATACTCATGAATATAGTTGCAAAAATCCTCACCAAATACTAGCAAACTTAATCAAACCACATATTAAAAGGATTTTACACCATGGCCAAGTGGGATTTATCCCTGGAATGCGAGGTTGGTTCAACATAAGAAAATCAATTAATGTGATACACCACATTGACAGAATAAAGGATAAAAATCACATGATCATCAAAAGTCTCAGAAAAAGCATTTGACAAAATTTAACACCCTTTCATGATAAAACCTCAACAAACTAGGAATAAAAGGTAATTGCCATAATATGATATGATAAAAGCTATTAATGAAAAGCCCACATACTCAATACTCAACAATGAAAAACTGAAAGCTTTTACTCTAAGATCAGGAACACAGCAAACATGCCCAGCCTCACCAGTTCTATTCAACATAGTGCTGGGAGCCCAAGTCAGAGCCATTGGGCAAGAAAAAAATAAATAGAAGACATCCAACTTAGAAAGAAAGAAGTAAAATTGTCCTTGCTTTCAGATGACATGATCTTCCATGTAAAAAACCTTAAAGATTCTATAAGAAAAACCTCTTAGAACTAATAAAAAACTTGAGTAAAGTTGCAGGATAAAAAATCAACGTAAAAAAGTCAGTTGCATTTCTATACACTGATAATGAACTATTCCAAAAATAAATTAATAAAACAATATCATTTACAATGTCACCAAAAAGAACAAAACTACTCAGTAACAAATTTAACTAAGGAGGTAAAAGACTTATATACAGAAAAAAGCAAAACATTGATGAAAGAAATTAAAGAAGACACAAATAAATGGAAAGATACTCCATGTTTATGCATTGTAAGAATTAAAATTGTTAAAATGTTTATCCTACCCCACATGATCTACAGATTAAATACAATCCCTATCAAAATACCAATCACATTTTTAACAGAAATAGAAAAAACAGCTCTAAATTTTATATAGAAGCACAAAAAATCATGAATAGCCAAATCAAACTTAAAAAATACACAAAGCTGGAGGTATCATACTTCCTGATTTTAAAATATATTACAAAGCCACAGTAATCAAAACCATGTGGAACTGTCATAATGATAGACAAATAAACCAGTGGAACAGAATAGAGAGTCCATAAATAAATTCACATGCATACGGTTAACTATCTTTAACAAGGGTGTAAATGGGGAAAAGGTAATCTCTTTAACAAATGGTGCTATGAAAACTGGGTATCCACATACAAAAGAGTAAAAATTGGGCCCATATCTTACAACATACACAAAAGTCAATTCAAAATGAATTAAAGAGCAATCATAAGAGCTGAAACTATAAAACTCCTAGAAGACGACATATGGGAAAAAGTACATGACATTGGTCTTGGCAATCATTTCATAACTATAGCACTAACAGCCAGGTAACAAAACCAAAAATAAACAATTGAGACTACCTCACTAAAATTGCCCAATATCACTAAGCATGGGGGAAATGAAAATCAAAACCACAATGAAATATCACCTCACAGCTGTAAGGATGACTATTATCAAAAAATCAAAGACAAAAAGTATTAACGAGGATGTGGAAAAGTTGAAACCCTTGCACACTGTTGGTGGCAATGCAAAATGGTACAGCCTCTATGGCAAACAGTATGGAGATTCCTCAAGAAATTAAAAATAGAGCTACCATATGATCTAGCAATCCCACTCTTGGGTATTTATTTAAAGAGTTGAAATCAGAATCTTGAAGAGATATTAGCACTCCTCCACTTATAGCAGCACATACAATAGCCAAGAGATGTAAACAGCTTAACTGTTCATCTGTGGATGAATGGATAAAGAAAATGTCTTATAAACATAAAATGTAATGCTACTCAGCCTTTAAAAAAATTCTGCAATATGTGACAACATGAGTGGACTTTGAGGGCATTATGCTGAGTGAAATAAGCCAGTCACAGAAGGACAAATAGTGCATGACTGCACTATCTGGGGTATCTAAAATAGTAACACTCACAGAATCGATGAGTGGAATGGCGTTTACCAGGGGCTGGGGTCAGAGATGGAATGGGGACTTATTAATCAATGGGCACAAAGCTTCAGGTAAGCAAGATGAGTAAGTTCTAGAGATCTGCTGAACATTGTACCTTTAGTCAACGATACAGCATTGGACACTTAAATATATGTTGAGAGTGAATTTTATGTTGTGTTCTTACCACAATAAAAGAAAACTTTTTAAAAGTAGTATTCTAAGAAGAAGTTTGTATATTTTTACTGACAAAATGATTTATGGCACACAAAAATGTGACTAAATATGGATCCTGTTTGGCAACCCCTCTCTCATGGCTCCAGCTCTGACTATGTTTCAATATCACCATATCTTCTTTTTTGTCCCTTCAGAACTCATGGTGGCAATTACTTCCTTCTGTTGCTAGTTGGCATGTTCCTCAGTCTGCCTTGTTGTTCCTCTTAATCCTGCCACGAAACCGAGATGAGTCCCTTCATTGAATTCCCAGCTGAATGGGTCTTCTGTATCCTGTGAAGAACAGTAGCAAATATGTTATCCTGTCTTTTAGGGACAGGATTTCAACTTAGGCAAAGTAGGTAGGGGAGGTAGCCTTAGATGGTTTGATGTAAGTTGTGTCAATACAGAGCTCTTTTGCTAAATAGATTTTACTTGTATACCGAAACTGCAACATTACCTAGTAACTTCTTTCAGATAAACTAGCACCCTTTTCAAAAGTTTCTCATTTTAAAATTCAGGTGTTCCCTGGATGTTTAACATATTCAGTTCCTTAAAGAGCAGTATGACTTTTCTTCTATTAGCCAGACAGCTTGCTCCTTTACCATTGAACTCCTGAGTGCCAAAAGAGGTCCAAATGGTACAGAAAGACGTGATTCCAAAAGGTAAACTTCTTCTTTTCTCTACTTCTCTATTTTGTCATGGGCCATCTATGTCATTATTTATAAAGGAAATATAGGAAGTTATGTTTCTTCTTCTTTGAGTTTTAGTGAACAAATTACAGTTCCTGTACAGAATAATATATGTGCATTTATCAAGTTATGCACCTATATTCCGGTTTCTGCTTCGGCTTGGATACAGGAGAAATAGCGAGACATGGGAAGAAGATGTCATCACTGGTCTCTGCTAGTGTCTCATTATGCTTAGCTTGTGGTGCCACCCTCTATCCCTGCCTTATCTGCTTTGTTGCAACTAACCCTGCCTGAGTTTTGGTCATGTGCTAATGTTGACTGCTGATCTCTCTGGACCCTGCCATGGCCTCTGTTCTTAAGGACCGCAGACTTTGAGCCTTCTTTGCCTTAAGCCTAGGCCTATTTTGCCCATCTACTCTGTTAACACTTTTAGGGCATAAAGAAACACTTTTACATTTTTAGAGCATGAAGAAAGTTCTGGATCTTCCACATGGCCTACTACAACAGTGTGAAACAGAGAAAAGAATCATCTCAGACAATATTTTACCTAAACATATAACCCCTCCAATTGTACTCTACTATATAGCTATCTCACGTTGACATGTTACACACGGTAATGATGTCTTTTCCCAGAGTTCCAAATAAGAAGTGATGCAAAAACTAATTTTTTTTACTCACATTCCCAATCTTATAATTCTATCTTTCCATATGACTAATAATCAGGGGACCTAGTCTGTCTGCATTGAATATTTCTATCTCCTCCCTATGCCCATGTAGAGTTTTTCTTACCTCCCTCCATGGTAAACATTTCCCTTCTATCTTATGTAATGTCCTTCTTTAACTTATGGTGAAGTTTCATGAATTCTATATTCTAGTCCTTCAAGCTGAGTCATTGAGATATGAAGCACAATATTTGCACAATTCAGAGAAAATAATTTTCTCTCTCAATTGCTCAGCTCTTGAAATTGAAAGCCAGGATTTTCATGACAATGTTCTCCATTGTTTGCTTTTAAAAATAGTCTATTTTGGAGTTTAAAATGAGTATTTTTTAATTTATCTTTATGTGTATATACCTTTATATCTAGAACAATCTTTATATTCCTTGAGGCAGTGGCTCCGGCTTAATGGGAAGAAGGAGAAAATCAAATAGAAGAAAACAATTTAAGAACTCTGATATATTTCAAATAAGTTATTTTGCTTCATGTTTCATGGGGGTTGTTTTTCTTGGTCTCTCTCAATACTAAATAAAATGTAATATATATTAAAATAGATTTTAAAAAGTGTATTCTTCCCAATTTTGTGTATATGACTGAAAGTTGAGATACTGAGTTGTTGATACTTTATTGTTTAAAGGGATAATTTGATTAATGTAGCATGTTGATCTAGAAATTGAGAAAATGTAATTTTCCTCAAAATATAACAGAGTTCGGGTCTCAATTATATTTAAAAAATGCCCTCATGGTTCTCACATTCTAAAGGATGGGAGGGACAATAAACATAAGTTATATGTCAACAATTTAGAGTGTTAGAATGTGATAAATGGTATGAGGAAAATGATGTGGCATAGCAGGGTAAGGGGCATCAGAAATGTGACAGCTTACAATGTTCAATTTTCAATAAGGTGTTCAATGGCTTGAAAGAGGTGAAGGAGTTAGCCATGTGGAAATTTTGGTCAAATTTTGGATACCTTTTTTATGAAAGAGATGACAATATTTTCCTATGGACTGGAAATAGGGCACAGGAAAAAGAAAAGCATCAGAGATAATAAGATAGAGACTGCTGGTTGCTAAACATTTTCCCCTTCCTCCTTAATAAAAAAATCTCCTTATTATTGGAGGTGGTAATTTTCTCCGGTTAAAAGGAGAATGAGAAGGGAAAGTGAAGAAAGAGGAGGAATTACATCTTCTACCTTCTCTTTCACATAGAGTTGGCAAAGGAAATGGCAGTTTAAAATTGTATGGATCTTCAAGAAAAGCACTTTAAAAGGAACTGGCTCAGCTAAGATGCATACCTTATTGCCCTTGTCCTTTTTTTCATTCTGTTTCCAGGAATGTGGATGAAAAGGCCAAGATGATTATAAAAATCATATCTTAGGCCCTTAAACAAATAGTAGCAGTTGCCCATATCTAAAAATATTTGTTATATTGGAAAAATATTCCCTATATATTTACCCATAAATCAGGTCTCTCTTACATATATCTTAGCTCAAATTTCTAACGAATACAAATAAATTCAAGCTTTTTGCCTGAATAGCTAAAATAAAAGCATTGCCATTTACTGAGAAGGGGAAGATCAATGGGATGAGTAGATTTAGAGGGAAAACCATGAGCTCAGTTTTGCACATGTTAAGTTTGAGATGCCCATTAGATATCTAAGTGCAGATTTTTACTAGGTAACTGGACAGATGAGTACGAATATCATTGATGAGACTTAGAGATTGATTATGGCAAGTGCATAAATATCTGTGACCAATGTCTAAGGCCAAACTCCATAATTTCTAAATGCTATTGATTCATCAAAATTTATCTCAAATTATCTTTAATTATTTCCTTTTATGTGCAATTAGGTAAATTGCAATTAGGTCCATAATTAATTTATTAAAAAAAATAGGTAAATACCTTTCTGTCTTTTCTCTTTCATCATAATCCCATCACAATGGAAGCTTACTAAATTGATCAAAATTTTTAAGTAACATCTCCAAATATTTTTAATATTTAGGTGACAATTTATTTAAATTAACTTGGACAGAAACTATTTTTAGTATAATAAATACAATACTAATAAAATCACTAATCTATTACTTAAAATTTATTTTCGATAATCCTCATTTGTACCAAAATAATCATATATACATATATGTTTATGTATATATAAATTTGGTTTGGTATTTTAAAATATGCAAATAATTATCATGAACAAAAATATTAACAGTTCTATTAAAGCACAAAAAGAAAATATCTTCATATTTGTAACTGTTGATTAACATAACCAGCCAATAGATACACATCTGAGGTTTAGGAATATATCAAGAAGGAAATAGTAATGAAAGTAGCTATGAAAATATATTGCCCATTAAAATCCATCCAACAGAAGTGGCAATCTCAGTATTGCTGATCTTGCATTGTCACAGAAGTATAGGTGATTATATTTCCAAAGATTCTTTCTCTTTAAAAATCTTGCTCTGTGCAAGCAGAATGTCAAAATTTCCATTCACATTTTAACACTATAGCTACATATTTCTTTGCTCTCGCTGTAATTACTTAGAGGAAAATTAGTACCATAAAGGTGTACATTTATCATCTTATGGTATTCTTCCTGTTTTTGATCCTGAATTTATGAGCTTGCATTCAGCCGGGAGTTTATTATTATCCATTTATAAGCAGCCAACAAAATAGTAAATTAAGCATTTGAAAGCCCTGCTGGCTGACATTTTTTAAAGTTCATTGGGCATTTTTTTTCTGTAGTAGAAATGTGCTGCAAGCACTCAAGGTCTGAAATCTGATTCCCATTTAGATGTTGTTGAGAGGTAAGTGCGATGAGTTTTTATTAATATTTCATGGTGTAAGTGTGCCATACTTTGACACTGCCATCTTGTAGTCATTTGTCCTACATCTAAAGAGCAACTCATAATGAGATAGGTGTAATCTGATAGGTGCATTAAGCTTTATCATGCCTCACTTTGTCTTCACAAAGATAATTGTAAGTGATGTACTAATTAATTTACAAGTGCATTCTGTTTATTCTGTATATAATGTCTTGGCCAGCATTAGGCATATGACAATTTGCGTTTAGGCCTAAAAATTAATGATATGCTTTCCCAATAATTATGAAATACTTTCAAGAAGTGACATATGGTTTTTACATTTATAAGAATCCAGAATATTATGCTTTAAAGTACTATTTTTTCATAAATGCCTCATTAGCTTTCTCATTGTTCTCAGATGTAAAGCTGTAAAAATAACTTTTGTTTCCTTGTCTGTTATGAGAAATCTTTTGAACTCACTGAAAGAATTAACACATTAAGAATTTGTGCATGATAGCAATATTCAAAACATTTTATTCTACTTGTGATAGGTTATCATGGCATAATCAAGACTAGGGAGGGAAAAGAAAAACCCAAATAGGGTCAGCCTATATTTATGCCCTCTGACTCTGAATATGACTAACTGCATCTTTGGATGTGTTTTTGAGTCCTTGTTTAGAATAAGTGTTGGAAAGAATTCTGTAGAAGCAGTCCTACTTGTTTGTTCTATTTGCTTCTTTTAACTGAGTAGAACGAACATTTAATGAAGTCATATATTTTAGCACATTTAAAATTTTTTTGTTGTTGTTAAAGTTAAGTGGAGTTTTTATTTGCTCATTTGCTTTGCTTTGGTGAAAAAAAAGCAATTAAAAGAAATTTATTCCATAGCTTTGCATTTTATAGGGTATCTAAGATATTAGCTGGGAACGCAATTATCAAAGCAACAATATATGCTCATGTTGAAGATCCCCTGATCTCCTACTCTTAGGCTTTTGGATCAAATATACCTGAAAAAGTGTATTTTTTCTCCCCAACTACACTGTACTCAGGCTTCCATGAGCTCTTTTTTAACTAGGCCACAACTTTTGTACTTTCGGACTTCCATGTTCAGCTATGCAGTGTTAAATAGGTGCCAATACATAAAAACTGTCTCCTCTGTATAAGTTCAATTTATATTGTTTTCTTTTAG
Source organism: Equus caballus (assembly GCF_041296265.1). Taxonomy (NCBI): domain Eukaryota; kingdom Metazoa; phylum Chordata; class Mammalia; order Perissodactyla; family Equidae; genus Equus; species Equus caballus. The sequence goes on from NC_091715.1 coordinate 84,211,338, forward strand.
AGTAAAGGGAGTTAACAATTCTATAGTTACTATTACTTTTTCACAACACTCCTAACTTTAAGAAACTTGGGAAACTTGTCTTTTTAATTAATAATATTTTGTGTATTATATCTTGCCTTTATATTCAAAGTAATATTATTATAGGACATATATAAATCTTATTTTTTATCTGAGGAAGACTAGTCCTCAGCTAACATCTGTGCCAATCTTACTCCACTTTATATATGGGTCACCACCCTGGCATGGCTGACCGGTGCTGTAGGTCCACACCTGGTATCTCAACCCATGAACCCAGGCCACTGAAGTGGAGCACACTGAACTTAACCACTACGCCATGGGGTTGGCCCCTATAAATCCCAATTTTAGTTGTATTTTCTCACATGTATTTCTGGTCATTGTAGCAGAGAAAGAACTATTCCTCTACCCTCCAGGTTTTCTGGCTAGTCTAAGAATTAAATCGACATGACGCAGAATAGCACGAGAAAATCAAACAAACTTAATAACATGTACACATGGGAGAAACCCAGGAAAGCTGAGTAACTCACCAAAATGGGCAAAGCCACACCTTCAATACCATCTTTATTTAAAGACAAAGGAGGATGTTGGGGGTAGTGGTTTGGGACTTCAAAGGGGAGCAGGGCAATTCACATGAAGATGAAAAAGCAAATGTTTGTTAAATAAATGTTTTCTGCGCCATCTGTAAACAATAGGACCTGAGAGAGAGCTATGATAAATAGGCATTGCTAGGTACCTTCCTGCCTATCACACCTGGAGTTATCTACAATGATACCTCCTCCCTGGGAAAGGCCTTCTCTCTTAAATTCTTTTAGACTGTTAGGGGAAGGGTCAAAGTTTCTCTCTGAGTCTTCTGTTCTTAAAAATAATCAAGCCAAAGAGATATATTTTGGGATGGCAAATTCTTATCCCCCACATCATCTATACATACAAAATAATCCCATTGTTTGGAGTTGCAATATTTTACAACTGGCATTATAAACAGCCACTGAACATGTTATCACTGCTGCCTTTTGATGTAAATCAGAGCATGTAGAATGAATTTGGAATTTTGTTTAATTCGGGGGGGTCTGCACATGGCTTTTCTTTAAGCTATATTAAGATTCTTTTTGAGTTTGTAGAATAGCACAAAAGGCATATTATATCAGTTTAACACCTTGAAATTGATTGTATATATGGCCTCATCTGGTGAGGAAAAATGTAATTTAATTATTTTCTTTAGTTGTTATTCTAAATTTACAATTGAAAATTAATATAACCTAATCTGTCTATCAGCTAATAATATCCATTATAACAATTATTTCTACTATCTCAGGGAAAAAGAAGTAACTTAACCACAAAAAGGCAATTAGATATGCAATTCAAATTTATAAGTGTAATTAAAATATCAATTTTAAAATAAATTACTTTCATGTTTTACAGTTATCACTAGGACCTAGTTTTAAAAAATAATAATAATTCAAGTTCTTTTCTCACTTATTTTAAATATTTAGGTGAAACCTACAGATATAAATGTTGTACTGAGTACAAATATTAATTGGAACAATTTTTTATTTTTATCCAAGTTAGAATGGGGTATAATGAGAGGTTATAACTCTTGATTTCTGAATTCCCACATCTGCACTTGATAACACCTTGGTTTAACTTGATTCAGATAATTAAGTTTTTGTGTCTTACTTGACACGTAACTAAATTGATAATGTAACTTAATTTCCTTAGAAACTTAAAAAAGTGTATCTAGCAAACTTATGAGACAGAAAATCTCTAAATTGACATGAAGGATTGTTGCAAGAGATTTAATATAGTGCTTGAAAAATTTCTTGGAAAAGAAAGAAAAAACAATATACATGAAATATAATTTTTGTAATTTTTTTATTTCTTCAGGATTAATTGCTCCTTTATTTTCTGACATTTTAGTCACTGATCTTGAAAATTGAAACTGTATATTATATGGAAAAGTTATATTTCAAAAGAGTATACTTTTACCAGTTATTTCATTTACATGATGCTCACCATTATCCTTTTGTCTGGAAGGATTCAAGTTACAGTTACCTGATAAAAATATGACTGGTTGTTCTAATAAATTAATTCAAACAACTAGTAAGTATAAAGAACATAATTACTATGGAGGTACTATAAGTACTTTGAAAACCATAACTTGCTCTATAAATATGAGGCATTGCTATTATGACAATACAATATTAAAAATAAAATATTTGTTTTTATTCAGGCTAATTTGGAAATTAAGTTTATATACCATCTTTTAATATGATTAATATTTTAATTTTTATTTTAACAAGATCATTTATTATCTAGAGTGATATAAATACTACTCCAAATTATATTCATAGTAACATGCTATTTTAAAATAAAACAAAATCTATTTAAACAGCTAATAATAATAGGCCATTTATACCAGTTAAAAAAATCAATATTGAGGCCAGCCTGGTGGTGTAGTGGTTAAGTTCAGCATGCTCCACTTTAGTGGTCTGGATTCACAGGTTTGGATCCTGGCAGCGGACCTACACCACTCATCAAGCCACACTGTGGCAGCAGTCCAAATACAAAATGGAGGAAAGATTGATAACAGCTGTTAGCTCAGGGCCAATCTCCCTCACACACAGACAAAATCAATATCAAGTTTTGATATTTAATATCATAGGAAGTGACTTATATTTAGTTTTATATTTTTAGCCATAAGACAAAAATTAGTGATTGATTTAACCTGATTCATACCACTCTTACAATTAGAACACAAAATAACTCAAAGTGGTATGGACTTTCAGAAGAGTTGAAGTCCAATTTGGCTATTTCAACATCCAACTCCACACATCAAAAATAATTATTTGGGGATCTGTTTATTAAATGTGTCCCATTTAATAGGCAGTGAACTTTGAAAGTTATAAAAAATACAGCCATGCTAATGGGGTAACTATCCCCAGGAGTGATTTATCTTTGCTATAGAACGTCAGACTGACTTTGAGGAAAATGTTTAATGCATATGTAAGAAGACTACCATATTTCTCCTAGTGTCAGAAAGAAAATATTTGCATGAAATAGTATGGTCTTAAATACATATTCAAGAGGGATAGTGGAAAATATTTTTTCATTAGACTTATCAATTAACATTGAAAGCAAAAATGTTTTATATACTTGCCTAAAAACTGTTTCAGTCTACAAAAACAGAAACCAGTTTAAGAGGCAAAGCATTTATTTTGGATCAAATAATTGCATTTGAGGACCACAGATTCAAGAAGAAACCCAAGTAGTGTCCTGCTGAGGAGTCAAAGTCGGGGGCTTTTATAGGTAAAAAAAGGGAGGTTGTATTACAAGGAATTTTAATAGGATTCAGAGGCAGAGAGCTAATCTTGGCTAAACATTGACTATTGAGTCTCTCTTGAGAAAGTCAACAATCATCAGTCTGTGACCAGGATATCCGTTCTCCTGCTGACTTCTAAAACATTTGCTTGTAAAATAATTGTTGTTTTGGCCCAGTCCAAAGATATGGTCCACTCCAAGGTTCAAGATGGCAAGGCAGTTTCTCCAGAGAGGCAGCTCTGACTCCATACATGCTCATATCCTTCCTATCACTCAGAAAATGATGAGATTAGGATGCTCTTGTGCCAGGAACCAGAAATGAAGTTCAAATATATATTTCTTATTATATCACAATATCATGGGTGTCTTACTAAGCTCTCTTATTCTAACTCAAGGTCACAAAGATTTTCTCCAATGTTTTCTTCTAGATGTTTATAGCATTAGGCTTCACATTTAGGTAAATGCATATTGACTTCATATTGTATAAGAACTTTTTTAAATAAGTCTTTTCATCTGGAAGAATCATGACTTGTAATTCTTCAGAAAGTTGTGAAAAGATTTCAATCTAAAATGGAACTAGATGATATGAAATGGAGACTCTTATGCAAGCACCCTCGGGAAAATTAAGCTTGAGAATTAAGAGACCAATTTTTCCATAAATGATTGATTTACAAGAAGACCGAAGCTTATCTCCTGACCAATGAACATCTTCCAAGAAGGGCTCCCCATACTCAAGTCAATGAACTTGTGTTACCACCCCAGAGGAGTCATCTGCCTACTGCAAGGCATGCCAATAGTTGAGATGCAAGACAATAAGAGAGAAAGGGATTTTATTATAGCTTGCTAGCAAGGGGGTATATGAATGACTAATATCTGAAAGAACCATCTTACAGAACAAAGACTACACATCAGTTATATAGGGGGTTGGTCTGTAGGTGGAGGAGGCATCTGGTCTCCAGGTGTGGCAGATATCTGGTCTTAGTTCCTGATCATCTTTTGTTTTACCAGATATGCATCAGAGACCAGAGCAATGCTCTATACACTAATTATAGATGATGGCTATCAGTATACACTCTCTGCCTTGGGGTCATGACATTCCTAAGGAATTCAAAAGAACAAAATTATCAACTTTTTGCAGCTGGGTTAGTTAATCAGAGGTCATTCAATGTTACAGTATGGTTTCTTTTCTACAATATGGCTTCCTTTATGTCAACCTTGTCTTGAGCCAGTATCACTTGGACTTTAGCTGGAATTCTCCCTTTTCACTCCTTTCCCATAAATACAGCCTGCCCAAAACCTTCGACAGACTCGCCTATAACTTCCTACAGTTTTCATTTCCTGAATTTGTTTCCTCTTCTATTCTTAAACAAACTCAATTTCTTGTAATTCGAGCTTGCCTTAATTTATCCCTTTATTTAGATTAACAAAGTCAAAGTGCTATCTCTGTCTATCAGCAATTTGATTATTGATATTATATATAACGATTATATATATAATTACTGAGAACAGTGCTAACATATAAATTCATATATATATTCTACTATTTAACCAACTCTATATCAGTGTTTTCAATTGGAGTGATTTTAACCTCCCTTCCCCAGAGAAATATTTGGCTGCTACAACTGGGGGTGGTGGTGTTACTTGCATGTAGTGGGTAGAGGCCATTGATGCTGCTTAAGATCCTAAGGATCCCACAGTGCACAGGGCATCCTCCTACAATAAAAAATTATCTGGCTTAGGGCCAGCCTGGTTGCATAGTGGTTAAGTTCATGCACTCCACTTAGGCGGCCTGGGGTTCACCAGTTTGGATCCTAGGCACGGACCTACACACTACTCATCAAGCAATGCTGTAGTGGCATCCCACATAGAAGAACTGGAAGGACTTACAGCTAGGATATACAACTATGTACTGGGGCTTTGGAGGTAAAAAATAAAAGGAAGATTGGCAACAAGTGTTAGCTCAGGGCCAATCTCCCTCACCGAAAGAAAAGAAAAATTATCTGGCTCAAAATGTCAACAATGTCCAGGTTGAGAAACCCTATGCTTTCTAGCTAATGCTCATATAGTACTATCTTTTAAAACTGGGAGCCTTGTGACAGAATTATTTTGGCATTCCCTTTTGAGCAGAATGAAAAACATGTTTTGCTTACTGTTTCTGAGTATTTTCCTCACAGATACTACTCGCATCTGTTAAAAAATAAATAACAGGCCCAAAATAGGCCCCACTACAGCAAACTAGGTTTTAATTACAGTTTCAGCTCCTCCCAGGAATGTGACTTTTAAGGAGTCAATCTGAAATTTCCTGAATTGTGCTACTGAGGTAATCTACATGATAAAACTCTTGCCATTCATTTCTTTCCAATAAAAAAGATGTCCTGGCCTAAAAGTAAGTCTGCCTTTTCATTTGCTAATAGCTCCCTTGCCCCACTCTTCTTCCTATAAAAACCTTTCATTTTGTACACCACAGTGGAGAGCCTTTCTAGTTGCTAGATGGGATACTGCCTGATTCATGAATTGTTTAATAAAGCCAATTAGATCTTCAAATTCACTTGGTTGAATTTTTTGTTTTAAAAGATTTGGTGGTACCTGCAGGACTAAAGCAAACTTTTGATGGCATTTGAGTCCCATGAGAAACACAGGCATGGTGCCCTCTGAACACTTTTGAGTTCAATGTCCTTCTCACCATTTCCAAGGGCTATTGGTAAGTTCCTCTTAGCTTGATCTCTGCTCTCTTTTTGCATTCAAGTTCCCAATCTAATTGGCTTTTCTCCACACGGCAGTTCAGCTTGAGCTAGTCAAGTCTTCTGCCTTGAGCCAGTTGAGCTAGTAGATAGTTCTGCCCAGAGCCAAGCTGCTAGCCTTTCAGACCACAATTCCCTAGGATGCAGTAACATCTCTAGGTTACTGCCAATATAGTGCAAAACCCCAGCCCTTAGCTCTTTCCTGGATTCAGTTTAGTCTGTAGCTCCCAATTTGTTTGGAATCAGCTCCCAGATTCCACATTGGGAACTGCTGGTGGCAGCTGTACTTCTCTATTTTGTTCAGAAACAGTGCATTGTCCCAATTCCTTGGGGTTTGCTGGTCCAATCCTATCCCCAGGCCAAGATTCCATGGGAATTGTTGGTGGTACACACAGGGCCTTTTTTTGGTCAAGACACAGTAACATCTCTTGGTTACTGCCAATACCTGTCTTGTGCACAGGGCCTACTTTTGGCCAGGCTATAGTAACATCACTTGGTTACTGCTGATACAAGGTGCACATGTTTTCTTATCTTGGTTTGTGTAGACAAAGACTAGATAAAAGGAATGTATTTTTTCTATCCAAGAGTTGAGCATGCCACCTTACAGCACAACTGTTTATTTTATGTTTAAGAACTGTAGTCCCAGAAACTGCAGATATCTAGAAAGAAGGTAAAATTTTATGGGGACTGTTTCAAATAGACAAGATTATTTAAAAGGTGCGTGTAAAATAAGGGCTCCCAAATCAAACAGGGTGGAATATTTATTTTAATTAGTATACAGAAGCTTACAAAGGCTTCAAGCTTCCAAAAAATCTTCATTAAAGATGCATTGCAAAAGACTAATGAAAAATTAAAGAGATTAAATGTACCCAAAACAGACTACAATATTGAACTATAAGACTGACACAACCCCTGCTGCTTCCCTCTATCCTTTATTTGAGTACTCATTCTAGTAATTCTCTGTCTGAATTGCAAGAATTATTTACTATTTGTCCCAGCTTAAACCCGACAAATGATTTAACAATTTTATGATCAGAAATTTGGTCAAATTGGAAGCTGATATTCAGAGCTGCACAGGAATTTTTAAAGGCCTTCTCCTCTAAGCTAAAATAAAACTATGTACCCAAAGGAAAAGAAATAAATTGGAGAAAATGTAGTTCAATGGGCATGCTAGTGCAATTCTTTAGGGAATCAAAAGTGGCTGTCTTTATTTTACAAATCTAGTCTTTACAGGACCAAAAGTGTGTCTCTAGAAGTTTAAAGTTCACCTGTTCTTTCTGACAATCCCCGAAACCTCACCATTCCTCCCAAAATGCTTGAAAAGATCAGGATGTGAGAAACAGAATTGCCTTGCATTTAAGACAAGAAAAAAATTAAATTACCCTATACCTTTGATAATAGGCTAATACGACCCAAAACTTCATTCTTGTAAAAAACTTGGTTACCTTCTCTATGCCCTTGTAATGTAGATTTTCTATGCCATCTTCTCTAGGAAATAAAAAGTCATTCTTTGAAATGCAAATTTTAGAAAGAAATTTCTCATGAGAAGGAAAAAAAAAGAGAGGAAGCATCTGGATTTTAGACTAACAAAAAATCTTAAGTTTCTTCTCCACAAATATTAAGAAGTGTGAGGTTTCTGTTTGCATCAGTCGGAATGTGTATGCTGTGGATATGCGATATTTTCTTTTACCTCCAGATTGCATTACTAAAATTAATTTGTAAAAGAGCTCTATTTAATTGGATTAAATGTCATGTGCTTGTAAGGATTGAGTATTTTTAAAGTTCTCAAACTAATAACAGAAACTAATCCAAATGCTTTTCAAATTCACATCATCTGGGATAATGTTCAGTAAATAAAAGCTAGTTTAAGTTTGTTGATTTAAGTAAAACAGACGTATGTTTAAAGTTATCAACATTGAATATAAAGCAGATAAAAAATTTTTATTCTGCCTGGGTTTACTAGTCAAATTCATGATATCCTTGCTGCAAAATTTGTCAGCAAAAAATAACAAAATGATGGCTGATTTTGTCTAATGTCTCATGAAGATTTGTTGGTAATCTAAATGCAATTGTTGGAAGTAAATAATTTAGATAGATGTAATTGCTATACAAGTTTATAGACAAAATTTTAGCAATAATTATGGCGTGTGTGCTTAAAAAATAGCTTCCAAAATCTTTTTGGTAACCTGAAACTTTAGAGTTTTGCTAAGTTAAATTCAATGATAAAAACAATAAATATCCAGATGATTTCCAAAAAAGATAAAATAGTGAAATATTACTGAACATAGGTTATCAATTTTTGGCTTCATATTATAGAGAAAACAAAGATATTTGGGTCTATTAGTAAACATGTTTTATGCCACACTGAGAATTTTTCTATGAAAAAGCATGTTTCTAGAAATGACAAAAAATTTATAAATCTGCCAGTCCGCAGAATGCTAATACAAAAGACACTTGATAATTGTTTACTTCTTTATTTTTCACTTAGAAATTAATATTTTTAAAGGTTAAAACTTCTAATATAAACACACATTTTTGTGAAGGAAAATGAGAATAATTTTGTTTCAGAATGGGAACGAGAAAAATGAAGGACAAACCAAAAATATATAGAAAGAAAGAGAGAGAGAGAAAGAGATTTTTTCCTTGGGTAATCAGGCTGGCAAAATTTAAATTGTTATTCTAAGAGTTTTAAAATTAAGCTTTAATATCAGCAGAGTACTTATGGAAAACTAGAATTTAATTTTCTTTTATCTGTTAAAGGGCAAAATTTCCTTGAACTATTGGCCTGCTCCTGATAAAAGACTATGAAAGGGGAGCAAATATTTTTTATATAAAAATAATTTCTTGTTCTTTATCAGACCTTTGATTACTTAAATAAACCTAGTCTTGTTAATATTAAAAGGGCTAAGCTTTGCTAACAGCTGCGTAACCTTCTCTATTGGCCGTTAAAATCTTTTATCGTCACTTGGTTAAATAGATAACTAAGTATTGTTTTACAGTGACCTATAATCCTATTTGACCAGTGTTTTAAAATCTTTTTGGTATTTTTGACAAACATCCCCTAATCAAATTGTAAGTGAAGTCTTTTGACCTCAACAAACTTTGGGATTTTTCCAGAGGTCAACTTGAACATTTCAAAAGATTTGTTCTCTCTCCTTATAAAAAGGGAGTTGTTGAACTAATTAGACCTATATGACATGTTAAATTACATGGAACCATTATCAAATAAAAAGTAACATTAACCCTTCTTTATGACGTGTCTGTATATATTATTAGAGCTCCAGAAATTATTAGAAATTCTTGGAAATCTGATATGTCCTGTCATTAAATGTCTGTCATCAAAACTGAGCCTCACACTAAAAGGACTGAATGCGGGTGTAGGGACCTGGAATTGGCCACCCCAAGATATGTCTCTTTGGCATCAGGATTATTTGAGGCTGATTGCTTTTGATAAACTGGGACAGGGAAGGAGGCTCTGAGGAATGGAACTTGCCCTTTTTTAGGACACATTTACATTTGTAAGGTAAATCTCTATCTGTAAAACGTGACTCCCTCTCTGTACCAGGAAGAAGAAAGGGGATGACCTTCTCTCTAGAAACTCTTAATCAATGCCAAAGGCAAGGACTTAAATCTGCATTTTATTGTGCTAGTCTGGTAACCTCCTGTAACTGACTTCCCTCCCCCTCCCAACATTGGCATTTCTTTAAGGATTAAGCATCTTTCCTTAGGCTAGGAACTGATTGCTGCGCTCACCTGTGATCGCCCAGCTCCAGACAATAGACTTGCCTCCTCCTACGCCCACCGAGATAGCAGACCCACTATCTGCTGTGTCCATCAAGTGCCCACAGGACAATCTTGTGACTATTGTGGGAGGGACATTTCAATCATATGTGAAACACCCTGTTTGGGGGTATATAACTACTCTGTGCACCCCACTTCTTCGGTGCCCTTTCTTCCTTCAGGAAGAAAGGCCCCGGGCCATGGTTCCTCATAAAGCTTTGTTTAATTTTCTCTTTCTATTCTGTCTCATGTGGATTTAATTCGTTCTCTGGCCAGACGAACCCACATTTGGGAATTTGTCAACTTGGAGACTGGTAATTGTGGCTACGGAGATGGCAAAGAAGACATAGCAACTTCTGAGTCAGGTCAATATTTAGAAAAAAAGTATATGGAAATTGAAAATCTGTCTTAGTTTATCCCTAAGCTCCATTATAACATACTTCAGTTTGAAGATTTCATCTTTAAGGTATATACTTGGAAATGAAATTGTTAAAGCGTGGGCTATTCAGAACTTTTACTTTGCCAGGATAATTCTAATTTGTTTTTTAGAGTGGTTGTATCAATTTACATTTCCAGAGCTCCCTTGGCTTCACAACATTGGGTCACATTTTAAATCTGGTTGTAGGGGGCCAGCCCCATTGCACAGCAGTTAAGTGTGCACGTTCTGCTTCGGCGGCCCGGGGTTCGCTGGATCAGATCCCGGGTGTGGACATGGCACTGCTTGGCGTGCCATTTTGTGGTAGGCGTCCCACATATAAAGTAGAGGAAGATGGGCATGGATGTTAGATCAGGGTCAGTCTTCCTCAGCGAAAAGAGGAGGATTGGCAGCAGTTAGGTCAGGGCTAATCTTCCTCAAAAAAAAAAATTAAATAAATAAATAAATCTGATTGTAAATATGATATTACACTGTGGCTTTAACTTCTTGATTGCTAATGAGATGATCATCTTTACATGCTATTGCCATTCAGATTTTCTCTTCTGTGAAATACTTTTTCACAAATGTTTGCACCCTTTGCCTACATTTCAACGGGGTTGTTTGACATTTTCTTGTTTATATGTGTGGAGTACTTAATGTATTATCGACACTAATCTTTTATTGTTTTTTCGTGTTGTAAACATCCACTTACAGAGTAAAAACTCTTTATAGTGTCTTTTGATGATTGAAAGTCCACAAATTCAGTATAGATAAATTTATCAAAACGTATCACTTTATTTTGCCTCTTGTGTGCTTTTTTAAAATTTGTATATTAAATAAATATCAGAAATATATCTCTATTTATATCTTTCGAAAATCTTCCCTTTCATGTTTAAGTCTTTACTATATTGGAAATTCTCACTTTTGCTTATGGTGGAAGGGATGCAAAATTTTGCTTGATTTTTGGCCTGTGGATAAAGAATTGTTTCATGACAGTTGGCTGGTTAGCACCTTGATTTCTAATGACATCTCTGTGAAATATCTAGCATGCATATTTGTACAGATTTGTTTCTTTACTCACTAAAGTTTTACTAGTGTTCTATCGTTGTAATCATAGCACATAGCCTTAATGCAATTGTTTTGCAATATATCATAACATCTGGTAGCACAAGTTTTTCTCTTATTTCTTTAGAGGTACCTTGGCTATACATGGCTCTTGGGGCTTTCATTTACAATTTTAGTATAGTGAAGCCTATACTGAACATCCTCTAGGAATTTTTTGAGTTTAAGTTTATAATGCTATAAAAATCTCACTTTTTATGATTTAAATGCATCACATGAATATTGATGTATAACATTTTTGCTTTCTTTCAATTCTAAATATCTTCTATTTTCTATTGGGATTTCTTTTTCATCCCACAACTCATGTAGAAATGTTTTTAAATTTTCAAGTTTATATTTTTGGTAGTTATATTTTAGTCACTTTAAAATTGATGACATTAGAGTCAGAGATTATTATCTGTATGTAAGGAATATTTGAAAACTGTCGAAACTTGCTCTGTTTCGTATTATATTTCGATTTTCATAAATTTCCCTGTTTGCCAGTAAAGTACACGCATAGTCTTTGATCGTTTGTTACAGTGTTTTATGTAATAATCGTTTGATCATTCTTGCTATATGTGTTACTCAAATACTCCGTATCATGACTTTTTGTCTATTACTTTCATCAATTACTGAAAGATGTGTGTTTGAATCCCCCCTGCCTTGGTAATTTTCCCCATATTTCTGGCAAATTTTATATATACAAACACACATGTACCTCAACTCTATGTGATAATTATTTCCTGACTTTTATTTAGAGTTTCATCACCTATGAATATCCATAAATAATAGTTAAATTTTACGTCTTTTTGAATTTTGTATAAATAGAATCACACAGTATCATTATTTTGTTTCTTACTCTTTTGTTCAATGGTTTGGAAGATTCATCCTTGTCGTTGTATTGTTGCATGTAACCCCAGTTGTTTTGTTAGCCTTGAAATACATACACACACACATACATATATTACATCGAATTTCTATGCTATTATTTATCCATTCTACATTTTAGAGATGCTTCATGTTGTTTCTAGGTGGCTCCTATTATGAACAATGCTGTATCCTGTGTCAAAAATACTTGCTTATTTTTGTTTTTTTCTCTCTTTTATTGTTCTAAATTTTTAACATATTTATTTATCAGCTTTTATAATTTTAATAATGTCAATGCATGCATCTGATTCTGTTCTTTACTGTTTCTGTTAACTCTTACTGCTGAGGCTTGTTCTCTCAGGCATTTATTTATTCTTATGAAAATTGTATTCTGAATTATTTGAGGCTTATTTTGAAGGATTTTATTTTTAGACTGGCACATATAAAGTATTAGTAATTAAGTTTATTTATTTTCTGGGAATATTAGACAAATTTAAACATACTTTAAAACAAATTAAAACATATCTTTAAGAAAATTTATAATCTAATTTATTTATACTCATCATAAGTAGGAAAGTACTTTCAACAGACACAATGGAAGATAAAACCTTTTCCCAGTTGTACTCACAGATATAGATAGAATTTGTATCTTTAGTTCTGTACCCACAAACATGAATCAAACTAAAATGCAAAAGTCACCAGTCCTAATACCAAAAGATTGCTCTACTTTTCAGTGGATGTAACATATTTTCTTAATTGATTTAAACTTAAAAATGAACAAATAGAAAAACAAACAAAAAAATCTAAGAAGATTATTTTACCAAACGTAGAATAGATCTCTATCATCGACCTAACAGAAATCACCAAATATCCAGACCATGAAATCATTTTTTCAACAATTGCTGCTACTAATTAGAAATAAATTATCATGCACAAGTCAAACTCATATATAACAGAGTGCTCCCTCAATTTGCAGTAGAGACTGATCTAGTGTCCTGAGATTAGACACAAGTTTACCAATAGAATCCCTCAGCCTAACTGTCCAAATGAACCCAACCCTAATTATGAGTTTCATGTGATATGAAAGGAATAACAGCTTTGTCCAATGAGAAAATAAAACGGTGTTGTTTGTCAAACTAGACTCTCCAAAATCAGATTTCTAACACAGTATCAAACTTTAACAATAATTCAAAGGATGCATGTGACCATGAGACACAGGTGAAGCATGGTAAAGTCTAGAGCCTCCAACACAGGTTCCCAGGACCCTCCTTGCCACATTCGGGTGTGTTTTGCTCTGTTTCACATATGCAATCTCTAAGGGATTCATGTGAGGCATTGCTTAAATAAAAGAAGCCATTTCATCGTAAGACATATCAATTTCTTTGCTCAATAATTATATAGCTGACATTGACATTTTCCACTGAACCATTTCACATAAATTCAAAAATTTCAGATTTGTTTACCATAAGGAATGTAACAGACCTCGTATATTGTGCTAAAACCATTACAGGTAAAGACTCTTTAGTATCCTTTCTATTTTTCAGCTAGTAAATAGAATCAGAAGATTCAATTAGAGTGTTTACAGGGAGATTTGTCTGAGTTATCTCTGCCTGGCATCCTCAGATCAAGAAGGGTAGATTACAGGCCAGCTGCTAATTATTTCATTCCCAGCCAGAAAAAAACAACAACAGAAATATACAAAGTCGTAAGGAAAAAATAGAAAAATGGAGAATTGGCAGAGTTTTTGTATCCTTGGGATAACTCTGGAAGCTAAGAAAAAAAGATGTGCCTGGATTCAGTGTATGAGTGTCATTTCTTGGGAAACAAACTATTTTTTTCTGGTAGGTGAGTGTTATAGTCATCTCACTAGAACTTCCCAAACCGTCAAACTATAATTTTAAAAAGTTATCACTCTCATACAAATATAGAGTGAACATACGTAAAATATTTTACTGAATCCTTTAATAAGTGAAAGAGTAAGATGGCAAAGCTGGCTCAGAAAGCATTTAGAAGAAGATCATAATTATAGGAATTTAAAGACTACTTCTCTTAATGGTGGTCTGATAAGTATGGGTGAATCCTCTTACAGGTAGCAATGATAAGAACTGGGCAAATTCTTAAACACAAATATTTTGAAGGCACAGGAGAAAGAAATGTCATCATCAGACCATCATTAACAGAAGTCTTTTTTAAATGCCATTATATTAAATTTATATGAAATTTCCATATATAAAATTCACATTAAAAAAAATTCCCATGATTTTTTACTGTATTAAAAAACACCTAACAGGGTATCTTCTCTCTTAACAAACTCTTAAGTGTACAGTACTGTATTGTTAATTATGTGCACATTGTTATACATCAGATATCTAGAATTTCATCATAATGTATGACTAAATCTTGGTGTCTATTGAACAGCAACTCCCAATTTCTCCAACCCCCCCAGCACCTGGCAACCACTACTTTGCTTTCTGCTTCTATGAGTTTGATGACATTAACTACCTTATATAAGTGGAATTATGCAGTATTTGAGCTTTTGTAACTGGCTTATTTCACGTAACACAATATCCTCAAGGTTTAACTATGTTGTAGTACATGGCAGGATTCCATTATTTCCTAAGAATGAATAATATTCCACTGAGTGTATGTACCCCAATTTCTTTATCCATTCATCCATCAATGGACATTGAGGTTCTTCCCACCTCTTGGCTATTGTGGACAATGTTGCAAAGAACATGGGAGGGCAAACATCTCTTCAAGATTCTGTTTTCAGTTCTTTTGGATAAATACCCAGAAGTGAAATTGCTGGATAATATGGTAGTACTATTTTTAATTTTTTGAAGAACCTTTATACTGTTTTTCTTAGCAGCTTCACCATTTTACTTTTCCACCAACAGTGCACAAGTGTTCCAATTTCCCCACATCCACGTCAGCATATGTTGTTGTTGTTTTTATAATGGCCATCCTAACAGGCATGAGATGGTATCTCATTACGGTGTTGATTTACATTTCCTTTATAATTTGTGATACTGAGGATATTTTCATATATATATTGGCCATTCATATGTCTTCTTTGGAGAAATGTCTATTCAAGTCCTTTGGCCATTTTATTTTAAGGTATACTTTTTGGTGAGGAAGATTGGCCCTGAGCTAATATCTGTTGCCAATCTTCCTCTTTTTCTTTTCTCCCCAAAGTTGCTGTACATAGGTGTATATCCTAGTTGTAAATCATTCTAGTTCTTCTATATGGAAAGCCACCAAAGCATGGCTTGGTGAGTGGTGTGTAGGTCCATGCCCAGGATCCAAACCGACAAACCCCGGGCTGCAGAAGTGGAGCATGCAAACTTAACCACTTGGCCCCAGGGCCAGCCCCCTTTTGCCCATTTTTTAGTCAGGTTGTTTTGTTGTTGTTGTTATTGAGTAGAAAGAATTTCTTCTATATTTTGGATATTAACCCCTTATATACAGTTTGAAAATATTTTATCCCCTTCCATAGGTTGCCTTTTTACTCTGTTTCCATTGCTGTGCAGTAGTTTTTAAATTTGATGTAGTCTCACTTACCTATTTTTGCTTTTGTGGCCTGTGCTTTTGGTGTAAAATCCAAGAAATCATTGTCTAGACCAATATTTTGAAGGTTTTACCCTATGATTTCTTCCAGAAGTTTTACAGTTTCAGGTCTTACATTTAAGTATTTAATCCATTTTGAGTTGATGTTTGTGTCTGCTATAAGATATGGGTCTAAATTCATCCTTTTGCAAGTGGATATCCAGTTTTCCCAACAACATTTGTTGGAGAGACAATCCTTTCCTTATTGTATATCACCTTTAACAAAGATCATTTGACTATATATTTTTGGGTTTATTTCTGGAAATCTATTCTGTTCCCTTGGTCTGCATGTCTGTGTTTATGCCATTACCATACTATTTCAATTACTGTAGCTTTCAAAAATATTCTGAAAATAAGAATTGTGAGGCATCCAGCTTTGTTCTTTTTTCTCAAAGTCGTTTCGGCTATTTTGGGTCTTTTGTGCTTCCATATGAATTTCAGGATTTTGTTTCTATTTCCACAAAAATGCCATTGAAGTTTTGATAGGGATCAGATTGCATCTATAGATCACTTTGGGTAGTATGGGCATTTTAATAAAATTATACCTTGCAATCAACAAACAACATATATCTTTCTATTTGTTTGTGTCTGTGATTTTTGTCATCAATATTTTGTAGTTTTCAGTATACAAGTCTTTCATTGGTTAAGTTTAATTCTAGAATTTTTTCCTCTTGATGCTGTTGCCAATCAGATTGTTTTCTTATTTTCCTTTTCAGATTGTTTGTTTTTTAGTTTATAGAAACAAAACGAATTTTTGTATGTTGATTTTATATCCTGCAATCTTGCTAAATTTGTTTATTTTTTCTGAGCACTTTTGTAAAATCCTTAGGGTTTTAAACATAGAAGATCATGTCATCTCTGAACAGGAATAATATTACTTCTTCTTTTCCAGTTTGAATGCCTTTTATTCATTTTTGTTGCCTAATTGCTCTAGCTAGGATTTATGGTAATATGGTGAATAGAGGTGGTGAGAGTGAGCATCCTTAGTTCCTCATGTTAGAGAAAAATATTTCGTTTTTTCACTGTTAGTCTCATGGGCTAGCTGTGGGCTTCTCATATATGGCCTTTACTATGTTGAGGTAATTTCCTTCCATTCCTAGTTTGTTCTGTTTTTATCAAGAAAGAGTGTTGAATTTTGTCAAATTCTTTTTGTGCATTTATTGAGATGATCATGCAATTTTATTCTTCATTCTATTCATATGGCATATCACATTGTTGATCTTCATACATTGAGCCATGCTTGCATCACATGGATGAATCCCATTTGACCAAGGTGTCAGATTCTTTTCATGTGCTGTTTAATTTGGTTTGCTAGTATTTTATTGAGGATTTTTGCATCTATATTCATCAGGGATGTTAGCCTATTGTTTTCTTTTCTTATAGTGTCTTGGTCGGGCTTTGGCGTCAGGGTAATACTGGACTCATAAGATGAGCTTAGAATTGTTCACTCCTCTTCAGTTTTTGGAAGTTTGAGAAGGATTGACATTAATCCTTCTTTAGAGGTTTGATAGGCTTCATCAGTGAATCTATCTGATCCTGGGATTTTCTTTGTTGTGAAGATTTTGATTATTGATTCAATCCTCTTGCAAGTTATAGATCTGTTCAGATTTTCTATTTTTTCTTGGTTCTGTCTTGGGTTCTAGGAATTTATCCACTATTTCTAAGTTATCCAATTTTTGGTGTATAATTATTCATAGTAATCTGTTATCCTTTGTATTTCTGTATCACTACTTTTCATATCTCTTATTTCATTTCTGATTTATTTGCATCTTATCTTTTTTTCTTAGTTAGTCTAGCTAAGGATTTGTCAATTTTGTTGATCTTTTCCAAAAAACCTCTTAGTTTTGTTGATTTTTTCTATTGTATCTTTGTCTTTCATTTATTTCTGCTTGCATTCTTATTATTTCCTTCCTTCTATTTACTTTGTGCTTATTTTGCTCTTTTTTCAGTACCCTGAGAGTAAAGCTGTTAATTTGAGATCTTTCTTCTTTTTTAATTTAGGTATTTATTACTATAAACTTCTCTGTTAATACCATCTTTGCTGCATCTTATAAGTTTTGGTATGTTGTGTTTTGTTTTTGTTTGTCTCAATATATTTTCTTTCTTGATTTCTGGATCTATACACTGTCAAGACTGCGTTGTTTAATTTCCACATATTTGTGATTTTTTCCAATCTTCCTTCTGTTATTGATTTCTAGTTACATTCTATTTTCTTTAGAAAAGATACTTGATAGGATTTCAAACTTCTTAAATTTTATAAGGCTTGTTTTGTGGCATAATATGGTATATATTCTGGAAAATGTTTTCTTTGTGTTTGAGAAGAATTTGTATTTTGCTGCTGCTGGGTAGAATGTTCTGTAAATGCCTGTTAGGTCCATTTTGGTCTATGGTGTTGTTCAAGACCTCTGTGTCCTTATTGATCATCTGTCTGGTTGTTTTATCCATAACAAAGTAAGGTGTTGCAATCTCCTACAATTATTGTGTTTCTGTTTTTTTCTTCAGTTCTGTCAGTTTTTGCTTCATGTGTTGGTTATACTGATGTTAGTTACATTCATATTTATAATTATTATATTTTCTTGGTAAATTGAATATTTGCCATTGTATAATGCCCTTCTTTGTCTCTTGTGACAGTCTTTGACTTAAAGTCTATTTTATCTCGTATAGATGTGACCACCAGGTTCCGTTCTGAGTACCATTTGCATAGAATATATTTTTTCATCCCTTCACTTCTAGGCTATGTTAGTCTGTAAGTCTAAAGTGAATTTCCTATAGACAGCACTTAATTAGTTCTTCTTTTTGTCTGTTATTTTGGGGGGGCGGGGGAATGGGTGTTTGTTTTTTACCGATTCAGCCACTCTATGTCTTTTGATGAGGGAGTTTAATCTGCTTACATTTAAAGTAATTACTAATAAAGAGTGACTTACTACTGCCATTTTTCCAGTTGTTTTCTGTCTGTCTTGTCCTTTTTGTCCCTCTTTTCCTCTCTCGCTGTTGGCCTTTGTGTTTCATTGATTATTTATTATAACATGCTGTGATTGCTTTCTTATTTTCTTTTGCGTATTTTCATTAGGTGTTTTCTATGTGGTTACCATGGGACCTCCATAAAAAATTTTTATACTTATAACAATATATTTTAAGCTGCTAACAAACTAATTTCAATCATATATAAAAACTCTACTACTCCACTTCCCCCCTCCCTCTTTATGCTTCTGATTTCAAAAATTACATGTTTTTATAGTGTGTGTCTATACTTTTTAGTTATCCTTATTTTTCATCTTTTTGTCTTTTAAATTGTATACCAGAATTGAAAGTGCATTATCCACCAGCATTATAGTATTACTATATTCTCTATTTGTGTATATATTTATTTTTATTAGCAACTTCTATACTTTCATATGCATTTATATTATTATGTAGCCTTCTTCCATTTCTACTTGAATGACTCCCTTTAGCATTTCTTGTAAGGCAGGCCTAGTGATGATGAACTTCCTCAGTGTTTATCTGGGAAAAAGTCTTCATTACTCACCTACTTTTGAAGGATAGTTTTACAGGACACAGTATTCTTGGTAATTTTTTTTTGCTTTCAGCACTTCTGTCGTATGAATACATCATATCTCTTTGGGCCTGCAATGTTTCCGCTGAGAAATCTACTGATAGTCTTATAGGGGCTCTCTTGTACATGATGAATAGTTGGCTCTTGATATTCTAAAATTCTCTCTTTGTCTTTTACATTTGACATTTAAAATATAATGTTTCTCAGTGTAGATATCTTTATGTTCATTCTATTTGGCAGCTGCTGGGCTTCTTGAATCCAAATGTCCATTTTCTTCCCTTGATGTGGGAAGGTTTTGTGCATTGTTTCTTCAAATAAATATTCTGCCTCTTTCTCTCTCTTATCCTTCTGGGACTCCTATAATGCATTTGCTTGATAGTGTGCTTTAAGTCCCTTAAGCTTTCTTTACTCTTCTTCATTCAGTTTTCTTTTTGCTCCTGTAACTGTATAATTTGAAATAACTTGTCTTTGAGTTTTCTGATTCTTCTGCTTGATCAAGTCTACTCTTGGACCCCTCTAGAAGATTTTCCTATTCGGTTATTGTATTCTTCTGGGATTTATGCTTGGGTATTTTTTATATATTCTATCTCTTTTGAAATTCTCATTTTGCTCATGCATCTTTTTTCTGAGCATGTTGAGCATCTTTACGATAATTATTTTTAATTATTTGTCAAATAATGCATAGAGCTCAATTTCTTTAGTGTTAATTCTAGAAATTTATTTTATTCATTTGATTTGGCCATGTTTTCCTGTTTATTCAAGCTTCTCATAATTTTTCATTGGTATCTATGCATTTTAAAATATAGTCACTCCTCCCAATCTTTACAGTCTGGCTTTATACTGGGAAATGCCTTCAATAATCAGTCTGTCTAGAGATTCTAGGGACCTCACACACCTTTTCTGTGGATGTGTCTTCTCTGGACTTGTGTGTATAAATTTTTAATTATGGAGGGTTTTTTTTTTTTATCACTTTCTTTTTCCAGGAGATCTTGATCTCTTGCTGCCTCTTGTGTTGCTTGAACTAGGCCACAAGTAAGCCACCCATCTCTTTTGTGTCCTTAGAGATCCCTAGGCACTAAAGTATGCTGGATGCCATCAGCCCTCTCAGACAAGCAAAACAGAAACTAGTCCCTTGGGCAGCCCTGTGAAAATCTGGAGAAGAAGCGAGATTATAGGAGCTGAGAGTTTCCTCCAATCACCTCATGCTACGCCAGCGTTGAGGGACTTTGGCAGTTGCATGCTTACTAGTCCAAACTGTTCTGATTGTTTTCAGCTGCCTCGAACTTAGAACCCTTTCCTGTCATCTCTTAGATTTGGGCTAGACAAAAACTAGCCCCTCGGCAGATCTTCAAAAACCTGGAATGTTGAATGCATGCTCCTACTCTTTTCCTGGTCCACTCCAAGAGAGAAGCTGCAAAGCTGTATTGACCTCTGCTGTACCCTGGGTCTTCTAGAAAAGCAGAAATCAGAAAGCAAGGCCCTCTCCTCTCTTTTTTCTCAGTTTTCCCCAGGATCTAGAGTATGTCAGTCCCATCATTTCTCTGAGACAAGCAAGGCAGAAAAAAATCCCTTGGATACCTTCGGCAGCACCTTGAAATGCTGGAACGTTGAATGTATGGTTCAGTCTTCTATCTTCAACCCAAGAGAGAAACTGACAATTGGAAATTTCCTCCCAAACATACCATGCTGTGATGAGGAGGGGCTCTGGAGAGTAGATGCCACAAATTTTCCTACCAGCTTCAATATGGCTGAATTCTTGCTTTCCTGGTGGTGTAGGGGCCTTTTAAGCGGTTTCTGGATTTCTCACAAAGGGGGGTAGGTCATGTATTGTTAATGTAGTGTCTCATTGGGAAAAGAGGCTCTGAAGATGCTTATTGCACCATCTTGCTGATGTCAACACTTGTATTAAATTTTTAAAAGGATGAAACTATAATGACGGGAACAGATCAGTATTTTCATGCAGCCAGTATTGGGTTCATACTGCTAGTCAGGTTCAGGTCTTATCTAGATCTATTTGACTTTTCTCTCATTTTTAGACCCATGCCAAACATGTAGTCACTGCCAGAGGCAAGTTATTTGGGGCGTTTAGAAGCTGAGACCAGTCAATCACATCTAAAACTTATCTTCATAGCAGCATCTAGAGTGGTGTTTGACCAAACACCTGATTGCCATAGACCAGTCAAGTTGATACAAAATTAACTACCACATATTCCTAAATTATTTGATATTGTGGTTTCATGTAGTGGTCACAGTTAATCTAAATTGCACAACAGCAACCCATACACTTTAAATGATAATTGTTCATGCTAGTATCTAGCTCCAAAACATCTTAACTTAGCCGATTGAGATATCTGATGCCTATAATTGGCTTTTCAGTTCATTTTTGGAGATGACAGAGAGAGCAGTAAAATTATTTCCTTCAGGTTTGGAGTGACTAAAAACAACCACCTTAAAAATGAAAATGGTTTTGTGGTCGTCAAGTCAATTACTTCCACAGATTACAAAATAATCCAAATGTTTGAGGTGAAAAAATAATATTTTCGTGCTTACGGAACTTTAAATATTTTTTTCTTATGCCTTCTTACATATACAACAGCATTTATCCTCTTGAGTAACCTAGTGTTGAATATGGTAGATTTCATTTGTCATACCCAAGATTACATAGCTGCTTTGTGGCAGACCAAGAATCAGAACATATATCCCTTGATTGTTTTCTGTGAGTTTTATGTCTACACTACTAAAATCTTCAAAGTTAAATGAGATGGTGGAAGCTTTTGTGACTTCTCAATATCTCAGATGTGTTAGGTTAAGAGATTCCTGTATACTGTACAATTCCTCTATAATATAGACCAAGTCAGAGCACGTATCAATAGTGAGTCAACTTATTTTGGGATGAAATTTATATTTGTTTCATTCAAAATAAAAATAACTTTATTAAATCCTATATGAAAGGAATAATATTGTATAACTGCAATTACCTTTTTAATGAACAGAAGAATGTCAAGCTGAAAATTACTACTGCTTTTTCTTTACCAGAAAGACAATAATTTTGAATTTTTGAAAATAAATTCATAAATGTATAATTTTATTCTTATAATCTTTTATTCTCTACATTTGTAAGGCACTTTATAGTTTATATGCATTATCGTAATTTGACCACAAAAGAACCATGTCTGTTAAGTGAAATTCTTATATCAACTTATATGAGGAAAAACAAGATCTGGGCAGGTTATAAAACTTCCTTAGTTTCTCAAAGAAAGTTATCAACACAGCTAGTCATAGAATTACACACTTCATTTCATTAAAGTTCATTGAATTTAAACTATGTGGCAGTAATGGTTAGTAATGGGAAAAAAAAGAGTAGTAGTAAGTTCATTCATTCGTTCAGGAGATTTTTTGAGTTCTTCTTTTTCTATTCTATCTTTCAATTTCATTGTCTCCAGAAACATATCCAGCACACACATAAAAATTAGAAATTATATTACCAGTTGTTATAATAGGAACTCCAAAATCTCAAGGCCTTAACACACTTGAATTTATTTCCTGCTCACATAAAGTTCCGAAGAAATTTCCTGATCTTCAGGTGACTCCTCTCTACACCAAGATTCAGAGTTTAGGCTTCTTTCATCCTGTGCTTCCACCATTTTAAACAGGTGACTTTCAATAGTGCTGTGCTTTTCTGCATGAAACCTCAGACAGGGAAAGAGGAGCAAGGATCACACATGGGATGTTTTCATTGGCCAGGTCTAGCCATGAAATACATCACTTACGATCCTATTACTCTCATTAGAAATCACTTACATGGCAATGCGTAATTGTAGAGAACCTAGAAAATACAGTTTATCGCTGTGCTAAGAAAGAAGAGTCTCTTTCACAACCCAAACTTCAGGTCACAAAATATTATTTACATCCATCTTCACACACATAGAACATACCACTTTCAAGGGAAACAACCCAAACCTCCATCCAGTTATTGAATCTCAGCATAAAACCTTGAATGTGCAAGTGATGCACAGCTATTTCTAGCAGATATGAGTATGGCTTCTTACAAACTGGAGATATATGAAATAAAAGAATGATTTATTTGTCCGTACCACACCCAATATAAAATGGTGGGGCTAGGACAGGATCATGACAATAAAAACGTGTCCATTCAGAATAGAGGAGATGGGATACCCACAGCATTCATTGGTCTATACCAATTATATAGTGCTCTGGGAAGGCCTTGTGAAAGTCTTCTGCCTTAGCGGTGGGCAATTTCTTTTTTTGGACTCTATTCTTCTCTTTGAGAAAAACTCTCTTGTACATTGCTCACCACAATCCCAGATCTATGTTCTGCGGAATTTTTTCTTGTCCATTATCCTCCATAGCCTCATCATTGGAAAAATATACCTATATTAAGATTTTTTATCTAATAATTCTAGATTTGGAAAAGTTATAATTATACCTGGATATAGTCAAGATAGAATAAAAATGCAAAGAGCTGAATGAATAACTTCTCCCTAGCAGTCTTGCACTTAAAATATATATAGAGATATATATTTTATATATACACACACACTTTTTTTAAATTAACATAATTAGGTTGTCCCAGTGGAAGAAAAATCATCCATCCTTTTTCACCATGTACTTCAAATTACCCTTGAGGATAAGTGTGGTTTTTCACACGCATCACACTATGAAACCTTGGTCACATTATCATTTTGCAAACTCTGTTATATTAAGATTGGATGGAATCTCTTAAAATTCACTTGACTCACTGTATTTTCTCTCTGAAAGGTGCTAGCTTTCTCATTAGTCTCTGTCAATTTTTGCCCAGATGCCCTTAATTGTGATAAACCCTTAAAAGTGAGATGTAAAATGTCACTTTACCCTAATTTCAGTCTTTTCTCTTTTTTCATATGCTAGCTAAAAAGTTCAATAGTACTTTTTATTCCTTCATAACATTTGAAGATAATTAGCAGAAGATAGATAAATATCTAGACAATTTATCCAGATAACTGGAAAACACAGTTAAAATTGTTATATTTATTTTTTTTATATGCTAGGCTATTGAATTTTCTGGTATTGCAATTTGGAATGTGTACACATACTCGTTTACTCAAATGCAGTTCTATCCCTGCGTTATGTTTTCTACTGCTTTTTACATTTTAACAAACTCAATGCAATTTCCCTTAAGTGCTGTATGAAAACACAGCTGGTAGACAACATGGCACGATGGGGACACGTGGCACTGGGAGGAACCACTTAGGAATCATAGCATTTTCCTGTAGACAAATTTTGCTAGTTTTAAAGAAAGTCACAAAGACACCTCAGGCTAACAATTTTAATAAACCAGTTTATCTCAAATTTGAAGTGCTTAATTATGCCTTTGATACCTTATTCCTTAAGTTGTTGTCTAACCCTAAGAAGAAAGACTAGTGTTGTTATGCCACACTTTGCTTTCTACTAATCCAAATAATGTTGGTTCCCCCTAGATTGTTTGTTATAGGCATTTCCTCATTTCCCCAGGTATTTCTTCAATTCTTCACCAAGTTAAACTTAATTTAGTAAATATTATTTGAAACATACAACCAAAAATGAATGCAACACATATGAAAGATATGAAGAAAAACAACAAAATGAATACTGTTTAACCCACTAGTCAGTCAGACATAGCAACATTTTCCTATGCGTCTGCTTCAAGGAATCCATTTCTACCCCAAAAGCATAAAGATACTCCTATGTTTTCTTCTAAAAGTTCTAAAGTTTTGCCTTTTACTTTTTTTTTTTTTAACTTTTAAACAATCCTTTTCTGCTTCCTTGACAGGTACATATTTGTAGTTTTCTCAGGATTCAATATATATACACTGAAAAAAGTAAAAATCTGCACCTTAACAGGACCCCAGTGGTGAGCAGACTGGGGAGGTCAGGTGTGGCATGGGAGGCAAACAAAACCACACTGCAGTTTCTGGGGTAAGGAGACGGTATACCGTAGTGTACTGCGTGGTCTACGTGATTAACGCTGGAATAGTGTTTACGCAGTCTTCATGCAGGAACAAAGACCAGAGGGGTGGAGATAGAAACTATCCTAATATCCTTGCTATGGTTCCCGTGGGTAAAGACTACCTCTTTCCACCAGCAGGATTTTGGGGCCTGCCAGTGCTGGGTCAACACTCACTGGCTAAGAATATGTAATTTTGTGACAGAAAACAAGAGCAATAGAAGGTGGTAAGAAAGAGTGTATAGATGGTAAGAGTTTTAAATAAAATTTATTACAATTGATGGTAGTAGTTTTAGATGAAATTTATTTATTATAATTGAAGATAGATTAATACACATGAGGGAACCCAAGATGTGCATAGATAGGTGGTTGGTTTCAGGGAATTGTAGGTAACGAGACTGTACAAATGATTTAAAGTTATGTAGAAATATTTTGGAAGCTGATGCAATAGCTTTTTATATTTGAGTCCATAATATGTTGAAAATTGATTTTTATTTACCACATAAAACATGGATCGTGACAGTTTTACAATATTGATATCTGATTACCTTATAATTTATTGAATAGTCCATCTTTTCCCAATTGCTCTGCAATGCCTCTTCTGTTATTTATCAAGTTTCCATATTTCCATAGATGTGTTTGGGGCTCTCTGTTCTGTTCATTGTCAATTTGTCTATCTCTGTGTTACCACTATCTGTTAAGCATAGCAATTTTATAGTGCATCTTGATATCTTGAAGTTCAAATTTCCAGATACTTTCTTTCTCAACATTTTTTGCCCATTTCAAAGCCATTGCTTTTCATATAGGTTTTCGAATCAGCTTGGTGCTACTCTTAATGGTATTTTTATAAGTTATATTTTCTGATTCTGTGGCTGTTGTGCAGAAATGCTGTACACTTTTGTATA
Source organism: Equus caballus (assembly GCF_041296265.1). Lineage (NCBI taxonomy): Eukaryota > Metazoa > Chordata > Mammalia > Perissodactyla > Equidae > Equus > Equus caballus. The sequence continues at coordinate 84,237,622 of NC_091715.1, forward strand.
CTGATTTAGAATAACACAATAGTGCTTATACCTTACTCTTTCTACCATTGTAACCTTTAGGTAATCTTGTTTGCTCTTTCATATCAATTTCAGAATTCAGATACCACATGTCTTTTAAATTCAGTTCAAATTTTGTTTGCAACTGCTCTCAATCTAAAAATAATTGAGGGGAGAAATTATGTCTTTTTTATATCTATCCATAAACATAGAGTAATTCTCCAATTTTTTAGGTATTTCTTATCGATATTCAATAAAGCTTTATAGCTTTCTCTATCTTTTCAGAGTTGCTGCCATCTTACATAAATTTTTCAAATGAATTTCATGTTTATTATTGAAGTAGGGATTTGCCATTAATTTTTGGATACTGATTTGTACTAGTTACTTCGTTAAACTATCTAATTAATTCTAACAGGTTACCTATAGATCTATTACAGTGTTTCTATGTAGATAATAATATCATATACAACTAGTGGAGTATAGATTATCCTTTTCTTTTTGACTTTGTCTTTGTTGACTTAGTAAACTGGCTGACGTCTCCAGGACACAGTTGAATGCAGATAGAGAAAATATCCTTCCCCTTTTCCTCATTTAAATGGACTTATTTTTGACAGTTTACCATTAAGAATGAAGCTTGCTGTTGATGTTTGAAATCAGATTCAGGAAGACCCTTCCAACCTCTTAAATCCCTGCTTTATCCAAGAGGTTTTGTTTGTGTTTCTTTGTTTGTTCCTCATTTATTCAGTGAATTGGCTTTTGATTTTATAAAAAGTGCTTTCTCTGCCTCTATTGATCTGATCACATGATATTCTCTTCAAATTCCTTAAATGATAAGTGGTAAATGATATTTGAAAATTTTCTAATATGAAATCACTATTAAATTCCTTAGATAAATCTCACCATGGTCACGATTCATTATCTCTTTTAGGTTTCAGTTCATTCTTTGTACTAATATTTTGTTTAGATTGCTTACATATAAAGCCATAATTGAGATGGGTCTATAATTTTTATCATATTGTCTTTGCCTTATTTTGAAACAAAGATTACACTGTTAGCATATTGTAGTTGAGAAATAATGTATTTTTTTCCTAACCTCGGGAGTAGTATATATAAAGTTGGTATAATTTCTCCCTTGAAATTTTTATGGTATTAACTGTAAAATTTCTAGGCCTGGTTTTTAATTTGAGTGAAGAGTTTTTTTTCCTTTTTTCTTTTTTTGATGATGAAGATTTGCCCTGAGGTAACATTTGTTGCCAATCTTTCCCATTTTGCTTGAGGAAGATTTTCACTGAGCCAACATCTGTGCCGATCTTCCTCTATTTTGTGTGGGATGCCACCACAGCATGGCTTGGTGAGTGGTGCTAGGTCCATGCCTGAGATCTGAACCTGAAAATTTTGAGGCACTAAAGCAGAGCACATGAACTTAACCACTATGAGTTTCCACTTATTTAATTGGTTTTTGATATTTGGCCATATCATCTGAGTTTTTAAAATTTATAGACATTGGGATTCTCTTGCTTTCTTCTTAATCTCTTTTAAACCTCTACTCTGTCTGTAGTTATATCACCTTTCCATTACTATCAGCATTTATTTGGACTTCTCTTATTTTTCTCTCTGAAAGTCTATTTTATCAATCTTTTCAAAGAACCAACTTCAAATTTGTGTTAAGTTTTTGATATTCATATTTATTAATATTATTCTGAGTGCAAATACCAGGTTTCTGAAGAAGGGCAGATTGTTATCATTTGCAAAATAATAATCACACTGGCTCCCCTTTGCCTCATTGCTTAACCCTGGGGAAACAGTGTGAGAGACGGATGTCATCATACATATAATGGGGTAGATAAGAAACCTCCAAAAGTATGAATCTGGGCATTTGTATAGGAGAGAGACGGTTTTCCCCCATCCCCTACTGAAGGGAGGAGAGAAAATCTTTGCTCTTTGTAAAGGATCCTGGATTCTGACTCTTAGACTTTTTTTTTTTTAAAGATTTTATCTTTTCCTTTTTCTCCCCAAAGCCCCCCGGTACATAGCTGTATATTCTTTGTCGTGGGCCCTTCCAGCTGTGGCATGCGGGATGCTGCCCCAGCGTGGCCCGACGAGCAGTGCCACGTCTGCGCCCAGGACTCGAACCAAAGAAACACTGGGTCGCCTGCCGCGGAGTGTGCGAACTTAACCACTCGGCCACGGGGCCAGCCCCTCTGACTCTTACACTTTTGAACATGAATAAATCTCTCCAGAGGAAAGATAAGACTAGTGTCTCCAACTTTACAACCCAGGAGCTATCTCCATTGTCTGATATCTTATCACCCTTTGCAGTCTAAATACATGTCTCTAGAAGGTAAAAGTTTCCAAATGTTCTCTCACTATATAGTCACTCATAATTTAACTTCTAGACTTGTCTTTAGCTCAGATTCCAAGTTTCAGTAAAATTTGTTCAAAAAGTCCTAGTGTGCAGAAACAAAAATATTTTCTTTACAATCCTACCTTTAGCTTCTGCTTTATCTTTCATCAATTTCTCCTACGTTGTTTATTATTCCTTTCTTTCTACTTTACTTGGCTTTATCTGTTGTTTCTTAAATTTTTAAGTTGGAAGATTATATTATTTATTTTTAAAATTTCTTCTTTTATATGTGTCTTTGAGGCCACAAAATTTCCAAGTAAATATTATGCTGTATCCCATCACACTTTTCATTATCATTCAGTTTTTTTTTAATATTTCAGTACTATTTTTTATTTAAATTAAATTGCAATGTGCAGAAGAAAAAAATTGAACAAGAGTTGAACAGAATTTTTTTCTTTTATTACAGTGGTGTTAGATAACCAACTTCAGCCAGTTGTGCATATGAATTCCACTAGTAACATGAGCAAATAACTAACTACTAGTTTTTCACGCTGCAGAGGAAATGACTTGATGGATGGAACTAGTCTGCCAAGTCACTAAACAAATAAATAAACAACAACAACAAATGAAAACTTTAGAGGGGGAGGGAATCTGTATCCAGAGTTTCTACAAAATATTTCCTAAAATGTCCAGTTTTTAACAAAAAATATTACACATAAAAAGAATAGGAACTTTATTATTATATATGTGAATAAGAGCAGGCAACAGAAGTTTCCTGTGAGGGGGACTAGATATCAGATTTAAAGAAGTAAAGACTTCAAAGCAAGGGGCTAGCCCTGTGGTGCAGTGGTTAAGTTAGCACGTTCCGCTTCTCAGCGGCCCGAGGTTTGCTGGTTCGGATCCCAGATGCGGACATGGAACTGCTTGGCATGCCATGCTGTGGTAGGCATCCCACGTATAAAAGTAGAGGAAGATGGGCACCCATGTTAGCTCAGGGCCAGGCTTCCTCAGAAAAAAGAGGAGGATTGGCAGTAGTTAGCTCAGGGCTAATCTTCCTCAAAAAAAAAAAAGACTTCAAAGCAGCCATTATATTGATAGTCAAATAATTAAAGGCAACCATGCTCAAAGAAATAAAGGAAGGTTTGATGACAATGTCTCATCACATAGGAAATAGAAATTAAGAAATAGAAGTAACATAAAAGAACCAAATGGAAATTCTGGAGTTGAGAAGTACAAGGGCCAAAATGAAACAAATTACTACAAAGGCTCAACAGGGGATTTAAACTGGGAGAAGAAAACAGCAACGTACTTGAAAAGATATTAATAGATACTATTCAATCTTAAAAACAGATAAAAATGAAAAAAGAAAAATTAACCCAGCCTCAAAGAAATGTGTTACACCATTAAAAACATCAACATATGCTTAGTGGGAGTACCAAAATGAGAGGAGCAGAAAAATTATTTGAAAAGAAGATAAATGAAAACATACTCAACATCACGTCATTAGGAAATTTCAAATTAAAACAGCAATAAAATACCACTGTATATCTATTAGAATTGCCAAAATCCAAAACACTGACAGCATCAAATGCTAGAAGGATGTGGAGCAACAGGAACTCTTGTTCATTGCTGGCAGGAATGCAAAAAGGTAATCACTTTGGAAGAAATAGGAGTTACAAGAATGAACCAAATGGAAATTATAGAACTGACAATTGATGGGCTCATGAGTTGCATGGACACAGATAACAGGATCAATGAGTTTGAAGATAGTATATTATAATTCACAATCTCAACAACAGAGAAAAATACTGGGGATGATGTGAACAGAACTTCAGGGATTTGTGAGACAATAAAATATCTAATATCATATCATTGAAACTTTGAAAAGCAGAGAAATAGAATGGAGTTAAAAGTGTGTTTAAAGAGGGGCTGGCCCCGTGGCCGAGTGGTTAAGTTCCCTTGCTCCGCTGCAGGTGGCCCAGTGTTTCCTTGGTTCGAATCCTGGGCACTGACATGGCACTGCTCATCAAGCCACTCTGAGGTAGCCTCCCACATGCCACAACTAGAAGGACCCACAATGAAGAATATACAACTATGTACTGGGGGGCTTTGGGGAGAAAAAGGGAAAAAATAAAATCTTTAAAAAAAAGTGTATTTAAAGAAAAAATGACTGAAAACTTGCCAAATATGGCAATAGATACAAACCTACAGTTTCAGAAAGCTAAGTGAATCAAAAATAAGATAAATCCAAAGATATTCATACCAAGATATATCATAATTAAATTTTTGAAAAAAATTTTGGAACCAGTCTTAGAGAAATAAGAAATTTTCTAGAGAGCTATGTGAATTTGAGTGATAGTGGATTTCACATCTGACACCATGGAGGCCAGAGGAAATGGCACAAAAGTTTTCCAATGCTGAAAGTATTGTCAACGGTGAATTCCATATTCAATAAAATTATCATTTATGAATTAATGGGGAAATGAAACATTCTCAGATGAAGGGAAACTAAAAGAATCTGCCAGCAAACATACTCTTAAAGAAGGCTAGAGGGAGTTCTTCAGACAGGAAATAAATGCTTAATGAAAAACTGTTGGCATAAGAAACAAAAGGGCAGAAATATGAGAATTTAAAATAGATCATATTTTCCTTATAAGTTTTATAAATGATAATGAAAGCAAAAACAAAATGAAAGCAAAAGTCTAAAACGTTCTAATAACTGAGATAATGATATTTAAAATTGGGAAACATAAAGGGATCTTGCTAATGGATTGAACATTTTACCACTACTAATTGTCTCTCTTTATTTGTACCTGCATTTTCTTTTTGTTCTAAAGTCTATTTTGTCTAGTATATTAGCCAATTTTTTTAATGGTGGCTTCTTATATGATATATATTTTCTATCATTTTATTCTCAAGTTATTATATCTTTGAATCTAAAATGAGTCCTCTTTAGAAAGCATATAGTTAGATCTTGTTTCCTTTTTTTTAATTGGGTCTGGCAATCTTTGCCTTTATGTTGTATTTTTAATCCATTCACATTTAATGCTATTATTGATATGTTGGATTAACATCTACCATTTTTTGTTTTTTTCTGTATATTTCAAGTTATTTTTTTACTCTATTACTTTCTTACTGATTTCTTTTGTATTAAATAATGTTTTGTGATGTAACATTTTAAATCCTTTAGTGATGTTTTTGAGTTATTAAGGTTTGCTTTAAGGCTTACCATATGCCCCTTAATTTATTAGAATCTACTTCGGGGTTATACTAATTTAATTCCAGTGAGACATAGCAAAGTTACTCTTACATAACTTTATTTGTTCTCCCTTCTTCCTGTGCCATTATTCCAGTTGTAGGACTGATGTCCTTATTTCCCTGCTGTCTGTCAGCCAGGGGTTATTCTCAGCATCTAGGGGCCATCTATATTCCATAACATTGGCCCTCTTCATCTTCAAAATCAGCAATGGTAAAGTCCTTCCCATGCTTCAAATTTGTCTGAAGTCCTTTATGCTTTCTTTTCTGCCATATCTCTTCTGCTTTCAATTCGAGAAGTTTCTCCACTTTTAAGAACTCGTGACTATATTGAGTAAATCTGGATAATCCAGAATAATCTCTTATTTTAATTATATCTTTAAAGCCCCTTTTACTATGTCATTTAACATATTCATGTGTTCCAGGAATTACGATGGGAAGATCTTTGGGGTCCATTCTACCTCCTACCACATGAAGTGACATTCTGTCCTCTCACTAATAATGTGTTTTCTCAGTATTCTTTTATGTCTGATGTTAGTGTAGCTACCTTCACTTTCTTTTGGTTATATAATATTTGGAAGTATATGTATTTATAACAATCCATTTCTTTTTAATCTTTATATTTTATGCATAAATTTTGATGTGTGTCCCTTTTGTATACAGCATATAGGTATATTTAAATCTGATTACTTTTGCTCATTTACTTTTATTGGAATTATGGCATTTGGAATTACTGTAACATTATTTTTTTTTTATTTCCTGTTAGTTTTCTACTTATCTATTTCTTTTTTTCATTTGTGCTTTTTTTATTGAAATTTGTTTCTCGATTCTTTATTTTGTGTATGGTTCTGTTGATTTGGGAGTTACATATCCTATTTCTGTTTCTTTACTAACAGTATTTCAGCATACATGTATAGGAAAGTCTGAAGATAATTAATGTTTCTCTCATAAACTAGAAGAACTTTAAATTTCCTCAACTCAAACTCAATCTCATGACTTACATACTATCTTATGGTGTCAAGACTTTTTTTTTTAAAAGCTTCCTTTGAAAATTCTTTCTAAATTTTTCTTTTCTAATTAATAAAAATAAGGCCTTATTTTTTGCTGATAAGTTTTGTTGAATTTCTCTGCAAGCCCACGAGTTTTTATTTTTGTTTTTTCATGCTTGCCATCCTTTCTTTTTCACAGATATTCTTTTTAGGTGAATTTTCCTTCTTCTTGCAATATATCCACTTGAAGATGTTTTACAAATAGGTCAGTTGGTGACAAAATTAGCTTTTTGTTTGCTTGAAAATTTATTTATTTAGTCCTCATTCCTGAATGATGATTTTGTCGAGAATACAATTTTAGTTTTATATTTATGTTCTCGTATAACTTTTTATACACTGTCTTCCTATTGCCATTATTGTTGTTGAGATGTTTGTTGTCAGTTTAAATATTGTTTTTAAGCTAACCCCTCAGTCTTTAACTACTTTTATAATCTCATTTTTCTTACTGTTTTGCAGTTTCATTACAATGTGTCTACTTATGTAATTAGTATCTTTTACCTTCTTAGTATACATTATATTTCCTTATCTGTAAATTTATATTTTAATCAGTTCTACAGAAGTTTTAGGCAATTTATTTACAAATATTGCATCTCATTAATTCTGTTTTCTTCTGAGACTTTAGTTATACAAACCATACTCCTTTCTCATTCTATCATTCAGATTTCTTAATTTTTCATATTTTCCATTTACTTGTCTCTCTTCTTACATTCTGGGTAATTTCTTCAGCGTTATCATCCAGGTTCCTAATTTTCTCTTTTTCTCAGTTTTAGTGAGATATAATTGACATCATCTCAAATAGATACAATAAAAAGAAAAAAAAAAGAAAAAAAGCATCCTTCAGGTGAGTACTCTTAGGATTTACTCTCTCAACAACTTTCCTAGATCTCATACAGCAGTGTTAACCATAGTCATCATGTTGTACATTGCATCCCTAGTGCTTATTTTTCTCATAATTGGAAGCTTGTATGTTTTGACCACCTTCTTCCAATAGCATCTCCCCCCACACTCCTTCCAGTAACCATAAATCTGATCTGTTTTTCTATGAATTTTGATTATTTTTTTAGATTCCCCTTATAAGTGAGATTGTACAGTATTTGTCTTTCTCTGTCTGACTCATTTCACTTAGTATAATGTCCACAAGCTCCATCCATGTTGTTGCAGATCTCTAAATTTCTTTTTAAATGTGACTAAACAGTAGCTTAATTCATACTGTTTTTTTTAAATTTAATTTTAAGTTTTGTAAGTTTAAGCTTGGTCTTTTTTCAAGCATGCTTTTTTACCTTTTTCATAGTGTCTTATTTCTCATTCATTTTACTAAATTTATTTAAATATTCATGAGCATTTATTTATATTTTGTATTTGTCACAATGTCTGTAATCTTTGATATCTCTAAATTTATTATTTGTTGTCTCTATTGATTATCACTCATGGTGATTGTCACTTGTTTGTTTTCAAATTTTGATTAATATTACTTAGTCACTGGAAAAGCTGGTGCCTTCCTCCAGAAAGACTAGGTTTTAGCTTGTGTTGGGTCCAGACCCTGGACTCTTCTGCCACCCTTCCAAGTTGCCAAGCTCAAACTGAAAATCTTGGGCTCAGCCTGTCCACATTGCTGAGGCCACAGTCCTTGTCTCCTCAAAAGAGCATGGATAATAAACTCTGCTCTTCGTGTGTTTTCATTGTTCATTCTAAAGTTTCAAGTTATGCTTTTTTTTCCCTCTTCCTTTTTTTTGATACATCGTAGATCTTTCTTATTTTTATGATATCATCATCAGTACATCAAAAGCTATATTTTAGTCACCATGTATTAGGTTTGCTGTGAGGCTGGGGAGAAGGCGGGGAGAGACTGAGTATTGCTCCATCAAACTAACATTCTTATCAAATGTTTTTAACATGTTTATCTAGGGTTTTTCTTCTAAAAGTTTAGCCATTCTGATGAGATAACCCAAAGTAAATTTCCAGTTGGTGCAGATGGTTTACATAAAATTCACCAAAGTGTATTCAGGAATTAATTATCTAGTGAAATTTTCTGCATAAAGTGTTTCCTGGTTCAGCTTATTTATGCTACTCTTGCATTTTCACAATGCACGTTACATTATCAAAGATCTTCTTAAGTATCCTGTTAAAGAAACTTGTTTAACTCTATTTAACCAAGCATTTCCCAAGTACGTATGAGTATGAAACAAACTCATTTCTCCGATAATATTTAACTTCCCAAGTTCAGTGGAATTCACTTTAGGACATGCTGGTTCAATTACATTAGCTCTGATGGATAATGTAGTTGCAAAATAACTATTAAGTGATACTTTTAAATTCTCCCAACATCTCACTTATTATAGAAATAAATAAATAAAAACACATTGTTTTGTTCGATGGTCATTCTTTCCAGGTATAATGAATACACAGTCTCTCTGCACACACACATGTGCACAAAGAATTTTCCAATTTCTTACATACTAGGCACAAACAAGTGAATTTGCATAGAGTAAAGCAATCAACTGGAAGAAAATAAATGGATATTCAGACATCTTCCCTTTTGAAGTTCGACATTATAAAACATTTCTGATGAATTGAGATGCTCCGAATCCAGATTGGCTAACAGGAAAGACATTACAGAGCTAAGCATGAGAAGGAAACTCTGCCCTGGCTACCCAGGCTCCATACCAGGACCTAGTTCCTCCACAGGGTATATTTGAGGCCTGAGGCTTCATCAGACCCAAGAACACCATCATGTTATCATAATTTGGGAAGCTTTGCAGGTCATGTGCGTATGTTATAAAGTCTGTAATCATCAAAATAAAATTATTTGACCTATGCTTAACTCTCGACCAGCCAAGATGTCTCCATATCTGTGTGTGATGGTACTTTAGTCTGCGACTGACATATTTTTTAGCAGTAATCCCATTGTTGCAGTAATAAAAGCAACAGCAGCTGGAAAATCACATCTACTCCTAGAATGCTGAGAGTGTGTTATCGTTCTCATGACTTTGGGAGGCAAGATTTGACCATCTTGGAATTCATAAAGATTAGACAACCTTGGGCAATTTTGAAGGACCAAAGCCTCAAAAAGGAGTTATTGGCTCCATGCTAGTATGTGCGGGTGGGTTCTTGAGTAATTAATTAGAGAAAGAAAAAATATGACTGTATTTGTTTTCTGTGCTAATGAAGAAAGTCACCCTGGTTGCAAAAGTATAAAAGCTCAATTGATTTACACTTCAGATGACTTTTTATTTGGGCTTCATAAGGGAACTGGTACTGCTACTTTATAGGTCTTATTGTACTTTTTATTAGGCTAACTGTAACAGATAGTGAAATGAAGGCTTAACTTTGGGACTCTGTGATCTACACACGTATATTCCTAGAATTCGAAGAATCAATAAAATTGCTTCAAGCATGACAGTTTAGAAAAATATATCTTACCTAACGCCTAGGGAGGGAACTAACTCAGAGGGAAGAGTTAGTGTTAACAATGATCCAGAGGCTTATACACGTTAATCAGCTCATAAATCACTCTTTTCTGTCACTAAACGGATGAAAATTTCTTTCTAGGTGTTTTATATGTACCTATTTATTAGCTCTTGAAACTCGTTTTACCTTGATTTTGCCTATAGAACATGATATGTAAAAGATTGTGGGATGAGAAAGGCATAGAAGTCAAACAATAGGTCATATTCCAGTCCTTACATATCTTTAAGACTGACTTTGTCTAAAACTTTCTTTCTTGGAGATCACCAAGAGAAAATTTGACGTTAAGGTATGATTGCCTTCCAAATTTTTATTTACAAATAAAAACTTCAGAAATTTGTATTTTGGATGATATACATTTTTAAAGTTTATAAAAAAACACCTTTAACTTTTAGTGTTGTCTGAGCTATTTAAAACCTCCATAAAGAGGTTCTCTCTTATTCCCAAAACTAAATTATAATGCATATATTTGTTAATTCTAGTACAAACATAATTCCCCATTACTTCAACTGTTTTTATAATGTATAAAAAGCTCTAATTATCAAGCACTTAATTACATTCCATAGCTAAGGAGGTCCTTGAAAATGTAACATGGTTCCAGGTCATAGAGTCATACTAATACTTTAATAAGACCATGATTTGCCTAATGGAAGCAGAAAAATATTGTAATCAGAATCAGCCTTACCTGTGGGAGGGATAGATTATGTTGTAAATTTTAAGGGATGTTAGAATGCCTTTCTGACCAAATGAATTCTGCAACGACATTGACCATGACATTTATTTGGTGCTCATTCCATTTACTTAAGGTAGTTAACATTTCTGTTAAAGATCAACGTTATTGGGAAGAGTTAAAACATAGAAATAAAACTGTTCTATAACAACTTGTGCATTAATTTATATATTATCTTTATTTGTCTGAGTTGAATGAGAGTCTGGGTTGTTACATACAAGAATAATGAATCAAATGTCTGGAGGATGGAGTTATTATTGCATGGAGGGCTGGCAACATGACTCAGAAAGTTTCATGGTTGAGAGACTTGAGCCGCCAAGGAGCAGTATAAGAGGACTGTGTACTTAGGAAGGGGACACAAAACATGGAGAAGAAAGGTCCAAAAAATGGCTCAATGTGTGCTGGATGATAACTTTTAAATTTAATAAGTACCAACCCTGTATAAAATTGTTTATACACAATATTCTTAGAATATATTTTTTAGATATCTTGTCAGCTTTCAACATTATCACCATGTGAACACAGTAACTGGTCTTTTATTATTACTTATTTAAATTGCTAAGGTTATTTGCCTTCTTTCATCATTATTAGATTAAATGGACAACCATTGAAAATATAATGTCACTGCTCAAGATGTTAATGCATTTACGTTTTCTTGATTGCTCTGGGAAATAGCGGCATTTCATGTTACCATTGAGTTCCTCTGTGTTTTTTTAGCACTAACAATTTATTCCATAATATAACACAACAATAAAAAGAAAGTCAAGTGACCATCAACTTTAAGTCCACATCCAATTTCAACTTTAAAACTAAATAAAGTATTGTCACAAATGAATACATATAATTGGTTTTCAAAATGCAGCCACCTCTCCAGTTATTCAGCTTTTGATTATACAAGTCGTGGGGTTGTTTAGACTTGTTTGCTGCTTTTTAGCATCACCACTAGTGTTTGGCCACAGGCAGAGAGAAGAGGAAAAAACCATGGCAACCGATTTTACTACCAATAATCAGTTCCTGTACTGATGCTGTAGAGAGGAGATTGTAGTGCTTTGCTGAGATAGGGACTGTGGTTGTTAGCAGGTTTTATTAACTCATACTAAAGATCTCTTTCATTAGAACCGAGAAATGACACAAAGTTAAAATTATGTATATTTATAAACATGTATTCTCCTCATATATTATATACCTGTTATATACATGTGTGTATATATATATATATATATATATATATATATATATAAAAGTCAATCTTAACGATGGCTATGATAGAAAGTATGGTTACTTTCACTTCATAGTTTTTCTTTTTTCACTTAAGATACAAAGTTCTTTTATTGTCCAAAATCATAATGTGCAGCAGAAGCACTCCTATACATATGTATGTAATAAATCCAAAAGTTTCATGAAGCAAAATTTACTTTTGTTATGTGTTACACTTTGATATTTCTATCCTAGTGTATGCATATTTTATATTTTTAAATGATTATTAAGCCCAACTAAATTGATGTAATAATCTATCAATGAGTTTCAACTCACGGGTGAAAGAAACTGATTATTTGACTTGACAGGCTGTCTCGACATTGCATGCCTCTAGGTAACCGTGGACTGTGCAAATCACATTTCCTACCCGCGGCAGTAACACCAAGATTGGTATCATTGGTTTTCAAAAACAAATGAACTAATGTTTATTTTATTTATAATATGCTATTACTTAATAATTAAAAATCCTAGAACACATATTAATTTATTCCCCAAGCCACCAAATTGTGGAGAGGAAAAGTGAATTCATTTTAAAAATTAAAAATGTCTTCTATTAAAATTTGCTAGCCAAGTCTTTCTGTGGAGCTGAACTCCAATGATACAACTCTAATGAAAGATAATATGAAAGCCTTTCCTAGATTTCATAGTGCTTCTAAAGTTGGTTTCCAAGCATTTATGGAAACTGACAACAGGAAATAAAAAAGAATCAAAGATGGGGAGACAGAAGACAGAAGCAATCTAACCAAACTTAAGTTCTTCAAATAATTTTATTGCTTTATCCACTATATATTTTTCTTTATTTTTAATGAGTGGTATATTGGCCACTTGAGGAGTGAAAAGGGAATGGAGTTTGACTGAAATCACAATGGAAACAAATATGGGAGAGTTAAAAGAGCCATCTAAATTTATCATTGAAACATTTGAATTTAAGATCAGTTCTGTCTTGAAAGCTCATGAGTTCAGATACCACGCCTTTTTAATTCATCTTTGTAATTGTAGTCTCTACCATGGAGCCTGGCAGCATAAAAGTCCTCCATAAATATTTATTGCATGAGTGCATGAATTAATGTACAATTTCTGTACATTTGTGAGTATTAAATATTTTGCAGTTCTGCCTTCTGAGCACACCATGCACCTAATAAATATTTTTGAATGATGATCTTTCTGCCTGCTTTACTCAGCTTTCACAGTCCAATAACTTTAATTGTAATATTCAATGACTTAAAACTTAAAATTTCATCTTTAAGATGACCATGCATACAAGAAAATTCCACATTAGTCTTGATTTCATATATTTTTTTGTTGTTGTCAAATGCTGTGCCTCAAATTTTATTTTCGAACACATATGATAAGATCATGGTTAAGGTTTTGGTTTCTCTCATATTTTTAAACTATTGAAAGAAAATATGCTCATATAACTCCCAGGATGAATCCTCATTGTTTTGAGTTTTTTAAAGCCTTAAATCTACTTCTCAAAAATTATGTTGTTGTCTCTTATAAAAAAGATGTTTTTGAAGCAATTTTCAGAGGCTGTTCTTAAATCTGACATGTATTCCACTCTCACATCACAGTATGAAGTGATCATTTGCTCCTTAGGCCTAGATTACTGAAAACTGAATGAATTCAACCCTCCCTTTGTGTGCATGAAGTAAGAAGTGACCATAATGGAAAGTCTTAAAGTGATCCCAAATATCTTCTAAACAATAAATACTCTCCCATGTCAAATTGTATATGTTGAATAAAATACAAACCAATAAATTTATTCTTTGCTCAGTGTTAGAAAGTAATGCTACTTGAATAACTATTACGTGTCAGGGACTTCCAGAAATTTTTAAAATTATGACATATATACTTTTTATTGTATGTAATTCTATTTTAAGCATGCAGTTTGACAAGTTTAGAGAAATGTGTACACCTGTGTGAGCATTACACCAATAAGATATAGAAGATTTTTATCACCCCCAAAAGTTTCTTCCTGACTCTGTGCAACCTCTATACCCCAACTACAAACTAGCACTGATGTGATTTCCATCTTTATAAATTAGTTTTCCTTTTTCTAATACTTCATATAAATACAATGTGTCAGCAATTGTTCTTTTACTTATTTTTTTGCTGAATACTATGACATTGTTTGAATATGTCACAGATTTTTCATTTATTCATTTGTTGATGGACATATAGATTGTTCCAATTGTGGCTATCTTTTTTGCAACTGCTACTATAATTTTTGTCCAAGTGGCAGGGGTTTTTGTGGATATTTTCATTTCTTTTGATTAAATATCATGGAGTTGGATTCCTGGATCATAGAGTACATTAATATCAACTTTATAAGAAAATGCCAGTTGTTTTTTTTCAAATTGGTTATAACGTTACTACTTATTCCCAGCTGCATATGAGGGTACTATTTACTACATATATTGATGTTGATGTTTGGTGTTGTCAGGTTTTTTTCTATTCTGATGGTCTTTAAAGTAACATTCCAGTCATATCGTGGTTTAAATTACAGTTTCTCTAATATTAATTATATTGAGTACCTGCTCATGTGCCTAATGTCCTTGAGTATATCTCTTGTAAACCGTCTATTCAAATCTTTTGAATTTTCTTCAATGTACTTTTTCAACAGCTTTATTGAGATATAATGTGCTTACCAGGCAATTCACCTATTTTTAGTGTATAGTTCAATGGTTTTTAGTATATCACAAAGTTATGCAACCATCACCATAATGAATTTTAGAACATTTCATCACACCCTCTTCCCAAAAAGCATATCCATTAGCAGTCACTCCACCATTCCCCCAGCCCTAGTAAACTACTAATCTACTTTCTGTCTCTACATAAGATTTGCTTATTCTGGATGTATCACAAAAATGGAATAATACAATATTTGTCCTTTTGTGATTGGCTTCTTTCATTTAGCAAAATGTTTGAAGGTTCATCCAGATTGGTTTTGATTTGCATTTCCCTGATGACTAATAATGTAGGATTTTTTTTTAATGCTCTTATTGGCCATTTGTATATCTTCTTTAGAAAATTGTCTACTCAGAGCTTTTGTCCATCTTTTCATTGGGTTACTTGTAATTTTATTATTGAGTTGTAGCCATTCTTTATATACTATAGATATAAAACCCTTATCAGACATATGATTTGCAAATATTTCCACCATTCTGTGGGTTGTAATTTCACTTCTTGATGATATCCTTTGCAGCAACAAAATATTTTTTCTTTTTTTAATTCTCATGAAGTTCAATTTTCAATGCATGTTTTAAAAATTCAACTTTTTGAGGTAATAATTTACATAAAATGAATTACACATATTTTAAGTATAGAGTAAAATGTGTTTTGATAGTTGATTTATCTCTATCATACCCGACCCAGTCAACCACTAACATGATTTCTATCAATATAAATCATTTGTCTTAGTTCTAGATGTTTATATAAAATGAATAATGCAAAAGGTATTGCTTTGTAACTGCCTTCTTTGAACATAATGTTTCTGAGATTCTTCCATAGTGTTTTGTGTCAGTATGTATTCATTTTTATTGTGTAGTAGTTATGGCTACACCAAGTTTCTTTATCCAGTCACCATTTGACGTACATTTAGATAATTTCCAGTTTTTTTGTTATTATAAATAGCTGAAAACATTTGTGCATAAGTCTTTTGTAGGTGTTTACCCTACCCATGTAGGTGGAGTATAAGTGTTTTTATATATTTCATATGTAAGGTCTTATATATATTTTTCATATGTATTTACTTTTTGAGGCAATTGTAACCTTGGAAAACTGCTCTTATGGAGGACAAGAGCTAGTGTAGAATGCATTTATAGCAAAGAAAACCCGAAGGCAACATGAAATTTCCTACTTAGTGAAAGTACACCCTGAAGGTTACTTAGGGTTGACAGGAAAAGGGAAATAGGGGTAAATAGAGATGCCAGAATGAGAGAGAGAATGAATTCAGAAATCTCTTACTACTTTTGCCTGTGTTTTTTATTTTGCCTGTGTTTTTTATCCCACTAAAATAAATCAATACTCATTTCTCTGAATAAAATTTCCATTTACCTCATCCTCTATAATACCACTACCTTTTGACTCCTCTTACAAAAGGCAACAAAATGGTAGATGCTTCTCCCACCACAAAGAAGATGCATATATGTATGGCATAACTCTTGCCAATGTGAGAGGATGGCAGCATATTGTAGAGTAAAAGACATGGCCTTTAAACCCAGCAATACTGCAATTTTAATTCTAGCTCTGCTACTTCTTAGACGTGTGACTTTGCACAAGATACTCGATACTTAAGCATCTATGATTTCATATGTTGTACAAGAAAATGATCATAATGATAAACTATCAAGCAGGATAGTTTGAGAATTTAAAAAGATATATTTACGATTTGCTTAGCTAATTGTAATACATGATAATTTTTAGTCCTTTTTTGTTTATGGAGGTTATTTCATAACAAATAATATAACTCTATATGCACATAATTCAACCAGAAGCTGAAAGAGTTCAGAATAGCCCAGATGTAGCCTGTGACTATTGCCTTGCAAGCCCTCGTCATCCTCAACTGAGAAATCTAAAGAATTAGATGATATATTGAAGTTTTGGGCTATTATTCCATATTGGATATATGTTCCTCTTTTTGCTATTATTTTCTTATTAAGGATTGTAAACTTTATCACACTTTGAAGCTCCTTGAGAAATAGGTCTTACCTCCATAGCAATAACATCATTTTAATCACCAGCAGTAGGAAACAATGCAGCCATTTCACTCATGATTTGTTCTCTTAGAATATGACTCAATAGATAACTTTACTCTGTTTTATTTCTTTCATACCACTTTGAGATTATTAAGCTTTATATATTTGCTTGTTTGTTTATTTTCCATCTTTTCCCATTGGAATATAAGCTCCATATGGCCAGCATCATGTCTATTGTATTCTCCTTTGTCCACCCAGCATTAACACAGTGCCTGGTGCATAATATCAGCGTAATACATGGTTCTGATAAGAACAAATGAGCTAATGCCACAGCCCAGCCTTCATGATGGAAAAGTTTATTGGATAGAGTTTACAATGTCTCATGAACTTTATAAATAAGTAAAAAATCCAATGGAGTAAAACAGGTCAGTTTATCTTACATAAGTTGTGTGCCTCTTTAAAACTCTTTTCTGCAAACTTGCCCCTCAAGGCAACCTGAAAGTCACATTAAGAGGGTTCACTCTTTAAAATACTTCCATTTTGTCCGCAATACATATTCAATACCAAGGAATTTTATTTATTTATTCTTTTTGGTGAGGAAGATTGGCTCTGAGCTTACAGATGTTGCCAATCTTCCTCTTTTCAATTGAGGAAGATTGTCCCTGAGCTAACATCCTTGCCAATCCTTCTCTATTTTGTACGTGGGATGCCACCACAGCATGGCTTGATGAGTGGTGTGTAGGTCCGTGCCTGGGACCCAAACTCACGAACCTCAGGCTGCCAAAGCAGAGTGCACGAACTTAACCACTATGCTACCAGTCCGCCCCCAAGGAAATATTCTAGTTATTTCTCAGTTCTTTCTACTGAAATTAATACTGAATTGTTCCTTTCCTAAGGAGGAAACAATAACAATAAAAGTAGGGACTTATATCCATATTTCAGTGAGTCCTTGAAAGGTAAAAATGGTCTAAATTTCCAAACTGTTGGCAGAGAGGCAGGAAGTGGTGGTATTGATAAAAAATATTAGGTAGTTATAACTATGAAACAATGCTGAACTCCATTTCACAAGTGCTCTAGAGCGAAGCCTTCTGGATATGCAGTTTGAAAATCAGCTGTTATCTTATCAATGGGGCCAGAGCTTCTCTTTTCTGTGACATTGGGTCACTTATTTAATTTTTCTTAAGCCATAATTATTTATTTTATAACTGTCAAAAAGAATGAGAAAACACGTGGCTCCTTTTAGGAAATATACTGAGCATAATACAAAGTATTATCTGTCATTTTAAACATTGATTTGGCTCATTAAAAACTCTTACCAAACCTGTGCCCAAATGGGGCTTCCTGTTGTGATTCCTCATCTGTGCTAAACCTTACTGGTTGTTAGCAGCTGGTCTACCCTTTTTATCTCACCCCACAAATAGTATCTCATGATTGTTGCTCTATGAGTCAGTCAGTGACACTGATGAAGATGCGTCACTTCTCTCAATAGATCTTATCCTCTACAGCTGGTATTTACATAGCATAGCAGAAGCCAACTAGTGATGGGTCTGTTAAGGGGGTGGTGAGAAATAAATGGTGGTATAAATTAATTAAATTCCCTTGGCTTCAAGGGTGAGTAAGCTTCCTTTGCCAGAAGATTGGGCATTTACATCAGTAAATATGCTGGCAGTGCTCCTCAGTGATTTTTCACATGAGGTAGTTTTTAGCTTTTCATCTGTTTCAAGCATGAAGAAACATATCACATACTTTTCCAAAAACTCCCACAATTTCCTTTATTCCCTACTTAGAATCTTTCAATCATTTTTATCTTTCTTTTTTCTTTGATATTTTTAAGAAGGGCTCTTCTCTTCCAAAAATAACTCTGCTGTTTGTATGGTTAATTTTATATTTTCCTTATTCTTCACTTATCCCCACTGTCTCTTTCATCTCCAAACTCTTTTCATTCCTTTCTGTCAACAAATAAACAACTGCTCCACCTCTCCACCTCCTAAAACAACAACAACAAAAACGAAAAGACTACCCCCATCATCCTTTTTAATACATAAATGTATGCTTTTCTCTATCTTCCTTTTATTAGCACATATATCAAATGAATAAGTTACATGCTTATTTCACTTTTTGATAAAATATTGATCCATGGGATTCTGCATTCTGTCTTTACCACACTTTTTGAAATTGCTGCCTCAGAAGTCAACTAGAAAATCCTAAATATTAATTCAAAAGCCTATTCTTAGTACTCAACCTAATTTAAATCTGAAACATATTATCCTGATGATCACCTATTTCTTGAAAATTTCTTCTTCGTTAGCTTCAGTGACAGTGTACTCTTCTGTTTCTTATTCTACCTCTAACTTATTCTCATTCTCCCCTGACTCCTCTTTATTCATTCTTCCCTTATAGGAAAATTGTCCTTAAAATACTCTGCAAGGTCTTTTCTTGACCCCTACTACCAATTCGGGCAACTTAACCTACTCTTGAGATTTCCATTGTCATATTTCCTTGGATATGAAATCATATCTCCAATCCTAAATCCTGTTATGAGTTCCTGCCTTGCGTTTTCAATTGCCTATGGATACTGCCACATTGATATTCAGATTTCAACATGTCTAAATCCAAATACATATCATTCTTCTCCTAAATTCATGATTTCATTGTGTACGTGTTTGTAGAACCAAAATTCTTCAAAGTTAAAATAATGTATTAATTATCTAATTTATGCGAAACCCATGGTATTTCATTTTTCCTAATAAGAAGTTTATGGGGTAGATAATATTATCCTTTTACAAATGAGAGATATAGAAACAGATTCTGTAACTTGCCTAAATTCGTATGACAAGAGGTGTCAGATTCAGAATTTAAACACATTTGTCTCCAGTACCAAACACTTTCCTTTATACCGTGCTGAAGTCATACTCAAAACTTTGGAGCTGTATTTAGGCTTTTTCTTTTCATCCTCAGTCCTTTAAATACACATTCAACAGGCCTTGGGCAGTTTAGCTCTAAAATGTCTCCTATATCTATCCCTCTTTTTCCATTTTCATGGCCATTGCTAATGCCCTAATACAGGCCCTCATCATTTCGTACCTTGACCGCAGCAATGATCTGCTAACTGCTCTCCCATTTTTTTTAGTCTCTTTACATTTCTAATCATGTTTGATATGGCCACTAATACTATCTTTAGAAAACACTTCATTGTATGTGTCAGTATACTGCTACAAGTTGCCTGAAGAGGAAAATTAGAAGATGGCATCATATTCAAGGTTATCCATGACATTTTATCAATCTAAGTATCCAAATGCTATACTTTTATTTGTGCTTTTACTAAATCCATACCAGGCTATTTGTACTACTCCATATGGGAGGGAGTTCCCTTTTTTTCAATCCCATGCCTTTGCTCATACATTTTCCTATGCTTTCAATGCCTTTGCTTTTGTTAAAAAAATAGATCCAAATCTAGAAACAGACACATATATATGGAGAGTTAACTTTGAGCAAAAGTTAAAAGCAATTCAATGGAGAATGGATAGTCTTTTCACTAAATGCTATTGGAATAATTCGATATCCATACACCCTAAAAAATGGAACTTGATAGAAAACTTGCATTATATATACAAACTGGCTCAAAGTGGTCCATGGACCTAAATGTAAACCCAGAAACTGTGCAACTTCCAGAAGAAAACATAAAAGAAAATCTTTGTGACCTTGGATTAGGAAAAAATATTCTTAAATATTTAACCAAAAGCATATTCACAATAAAATATAAATAAATAAATCAGGCATTATCAAAATTAAAAACTTCTGCTCTTCAAAAGACACTGTTAAAATAATGAAAAGATAAGCCACACATTGGGAGAAAATATTTGCAGAACATATATCTGATAAAGGACTTATAACCAAAATATACAAAAACCACTCAAATATCAATAATATACAAACAACAGGCTAACAAACAGAGGCAAAAACATATGAATAGACACTTGACCAAAGAAAGTATATGGATGGCAAATGAGCACATGAAAAGTTCATCCTCACTGGTTATTATGGAAAAGCAGGTGAAAAACACGAGATATTTCTATACACCTATTTGAATGACCAAAATATTTTTTTAATCAATGTACCTAGTGCTGATGATGATCTGAAGCAACGGGAGCACTCGTGCATTGTTAGTAACAGAGTGAAATGTGACAGTCACTTGAGAAAACAGTTTGGTAGTTTCTTATAAACTTGAACATGCACTTACAATCTTACCTAGTAATCCCACTGCTATGTATTTTCCCAAGTGAAAGGAAAATTTAAATTCACACAAAAAATCTATACAAGAATGTTTATAGCTGACTTATTCATAATTGCCAGAAGCCAGGATCAACACAAATGCCCCTCAATAGGTTAATGGATAATCAGAGTGTGGTACATCTATACAAGGAAATATTACTCAGCAATTAAAAAGGAATGAACCATGAATACGCTCAACAACATGGATGAATCTCAAATATGTTCTGTTAAGTGAAGGAAGATATTCAAAAGGCTGCATTCTGTATGATTCTGTTAATATGATATAGAAATAGAAAAAACAATAGGGTTAGAAAACTGATTGATGGTTGACAGGAACTGGAGAAAAGAATTGACTATAAAGAACATAATGGAATATTTTAGGGTGGTGGAACTGATCTATATCTTGATTTTTGTGATGGTCATATCACTGAATATATTGTTAAAACTCATAAAACTCTACACTGAAGAGGGGCAATTTTACTGTTTGCACATTGTAACCCCCTCCTTAAAAGAATAACAACAGAAACTTACCTAGTCATCACGCCAAGCTAGATGAAAACTAAGTTCTCCATACAGCATTTTCCAATACCCTTAATTAATCTTATTTTTACCTTATAATTTCTTAGCAATTTTTCTGTATCTTTAGCATTCTCAAGGTGCTTTTTGTACTAGAAATAAGTCATGTTTCCATCCATTCATTTATTCGTCTGTTCATTAATTAACTAAATATTTATTGAGTGCTTACTCTGCATCAAACTCTATGGTAATCCCTTGGAATACAGTGGTGCACAAGAGCAGCATGCCCATTGCTAGAACTTACCCTACAAAAAAAAGAGACAGAAAATAAATATGGAAACAAGGAACAAATGAATAAACAGGATCTATGCAGATGATAGGTCTTTGAAGTAAATAAAATATTGTAATAGAAAATGAAGAGTGGAGATGACGGATATTTTAAGTAAAAGTGGTCACTGACAACCTGCATTACTTTGCAGGTAATATATGAGTTGAGATCTTAAGGATGAGTAGGAGTTAGCTCTACAGAAAAGTGGAGAAAGAGTTTTCTAGACAGACAGAATAAAAAAGGCAGGGACATTGAGACAGGGGAAGGGTAGAGACTCACTGTCCAATATGGTAGCCAAGAACCACTTATGGGTATTTAAATTTAAATTTAAATCAATTAAAGTTAAAATTAATACTTTAGTTCCTCTCTCTTACTAACCATATTTCAAAAGCTCAAGAGCTAAATGTGTATAGTACTCACTACACTGGACAGTACAGTGATAGATCATTTTCATCAACTCAGAAATTATTATTGTACAGTACTGAACCAGAAATATATTGTAGCATATTAAAAGTAAAAATGATAGGCATTTCTGATGAGTTGAATATGTGATTTCAAAAAAAGGAAAGGAACACGGATGATTATTTGTCTACCTATCTTTCATTAGATTCTAAATTTTCAATAAGGGACTCTCTCTTCTCATGTTTGGATCCCCTATGATGACCAGCACATAGTACATGCCCAGTAAACATCATGCAGTCTGTACTTGTCCACCCCCATATTAGAATAAGAAGTTTTGAATTTTAACCCATATCACAGACCTCTTTGTCTCTGTTAATTCCACAGTTTTAGGGAAAGACATAGAATTCTGTGCTTCAGATAATAGACATACTGATGTCAGGATGGTTTATTGTTTAAGTAAACATTTCTGCCCTTTGAAAAATAATGAAACTCCTTTTATTTCCCTGTATCTTTATTTTCTATGTGGCTTGAACCTTTATGGCAGAGAGGTTAAAATGTGTTCTAGATAATGTTTTATGAAAAATGGATTTATCCACACTTCAAATGTTGCCATATTGATTATATCACATATTTAAAAGTCATTAATGAAAATTGTCTTCACCATTTTTCTAAAGTATCCTTAGCCCACTAACACCTGTTTCTCTATTACTTTAGTGACAAATTTTGTATTCATAAGGGATATAAAATAGTGGTCTTGCCTAATGAGTGTTCTCTAATTCTGATTTGGCCTTTGGGAAGCTTCATACTATTCCCAGTTCTCCTTTTTATTTAGTGGGCTGTTAGTAATCCTAAAATACAGAATTGTTGTTGTTCTGGATAGCAAGAGAAAATCTTCGAAAAGTGTTGTGTCAGTTAAAAGAGGGATTCTACATCATGGAAACTATACAACCTTTAAATTGTTTTTTTTTTAAGATTTTAGGTTTTTTTTTCCTTTTTCTCCCTAAAGCCCCCCAGTACATAGTTGTATATTCTGCGTTGTGGGTCCTTCTAGTTGTGGCATGTGTGACACTGCCTCAGCGTGGTTTGATGAGCAGTGCCATGTCCGCACCCAGGATTCGAATCAATGAAACACTGGGCCGTCTGCAGCGGAGTGCATGAACTTAACCACTCAGCCATGAGGCCAGCCCCCAACCTTTAAATTTTTATGACGTTCATCAATATTTCTTTGTAGCATTTGATACGTAACTGGTATAAATAATCATTGAAAAGCTAAATTAAAGAGGATTTGGAGAGTCCAACTCTTTGAAAATATTAGCCTACCCTTCTTGTCACCTCCCCTCAAGAAATACCTTCAGTAGATACTGAAGTCCTTTTTGCTTTGCTCAAGTTTCCAATTCATGTGTACATATCATTAGGAAAGCCAGTCCTGGTGGTCTAGTGTTTAAGATTTGGTGCTCTGACCACCATGACCCAAGTTTGTGTGTGGGTCAGGGAACCACACCACTGATCTGTCAGTTGTCCTGCTCTGGTGGATACATGTTGCTGTGGTGAAAACTATGCCACCCATTTTCAAATACCAGCAGGGTCACCCATGAGGGCAGGTTTCAGAGAGCTTCCAGACTAAGACAGACCAAGAAGAAGGACCTAGCAACTCACTTCTGAAAAAATTGGCTCTGAAAACCCTATGAACAGCAGTGGAGTATTCTGGAAGGTGAGAGGATGTTGCAAAAAGACCAGGTGAGGTTCTGCTCTGCTGTACACAGGGTCACTAGGAGTCAGAATCAACTTGATGGCACTAACCACAACAACAAAATCGTTAGAAAAGATAGCAAATATTGCCTATTATTATCCAATACTCTAGAAGTTTCCTGCCCACTTTAATGGCTAGTTATAATCAGGACACTACTGAAAAAGAACATGGAATGGGCACTTGAGGAGATGGTTTATATCTAACACGGGAAATAATACATATATAATGGAAACTAAATACTTAGGGCCTATTTTCTTTGCTATAAAAATGACTACACTTTTTGGTCAGAAACTCCAAAAGAATTCTTTAGCTTACTATATTCTTTCAAAAAGATGTATGATTCTTTAGTTATAAGGAAATTAATTTTATTATAAACATGATATATATATATATATATATATATATATATATATATATATCTTTTGAAACACTGCCTCAAAAATCACACCACACAGGGTCCTCTCTCACTTTCTGATATGTTATCAAAGGATGAAGTATTTTATTTCACTTGTCAAAGAATTATATTACCTATAGTTATTAACTATAAACAATGCCACACTGAAGTCAACAGTAGTTACAATTATTCTAGATCTTTACGAATCTGGATTTTTCTTTCATACTTCAATAGAACTCTGGTTATTTTAAAAATAACTGAGGGGCCAGCCCGGTGCCACAGTAGTTAAGTTTGCATGTTCCGCTTCTCGGGGGCCCGGGGTTCGCCAGTTCAGATCCCGGGTGCAGACATGGCACCGCTTGGCACACCATGCTGTGGTAGGCGTCCCACGTATAAAGTAGAGAAAGATGGGCACGATGTTAGCTCAGGGCCAGGTTTCCTCAGCAAAAAAGAGGAGGACTGGCAGAAGTTAGCTCAGGGCTAATCTTCCTCAAAAAAGAAAAAAAAGAACTGAAAATCTAAAACCTGTATAATTTTCTGTTAGTTATAATTTTATTATTTTTTATCCAATTTAAACTGAACAAAAACAAAAAGAGTTCACCCCTCCATACCCCAATACCCCTCGACTCTGGCAACCACCAATCTGTTCTCTGTATCTATGAGCTTGATTTTTTTAATAGGTTAGTTTACTCTTAGATTCCACATATAGGAGGAGTCATATGGTATTTGTCTCTTTCTGACTTATTTCACTTAGGATAATGCCTTCTATGTCCATCCACGTTGTCACAAATGGCAAGATTTCATTCTTTTTTATAACCTAATAATATTATTTAATTGTGTATATACACATCACAATTTCTTCATCCATTCAGCTATTGATCTACACTTAGGTTGTTTCATATGATGGCTATTATAAATAATGCTGCAATGAACATGGGGATGTATATATCTTTTTGAGTTACTCTTTTTGTTTTCTTCAGATAAATACCCAGAAGAGGAACAGCTGGAAAATATGACAGTTGTATTTCTAAGTTTTTTAGTAACCTCCATACTGTTTTCCCTCGTGGCTGTACCAATTTGCATTCCTACCAAGAGTGCACAAGCGTTCTTTTTTCTCCACATCCTCAGCAACACTTGTTATTTCCAGTCTTTTTGACAATAGCCATTCTAACAGATATGAGGTGATATCTCATTGTGGTTTTGATTTTCATTTCCTCAATGATTAATGATGTAGAGTATCTTTTCATGTACCTGTTGGGCATCTGTATGTCTTCGTTGGAAAAATATCTAGTCAAATGCTTTGTAAGATGGATTTGCCCATTTTGTAATTGGATTCTTTGTTTTTGGTATTGAGTTGTGTTAGTTCTCTATATATTTTAGATATTTGCCCCTAATCAGATGTGTGGTTTGAAAATATTTTCTCCCACTCAGTGAGTTGCATTTTCGTTTTGTTGATGGTTTCCTTTGTTGTGCAGAAGCATTTTAGTTTGATGTAGTACCACTTGTTTACTTTTGTTTATGTCCCTTTTGCTTTTGATGTCAGATTAAAAAAATCATCACCAAAATCTATGTCAAGAAGCTTACAATCTACGTTTTCTTCTAGGAGTTTTATGGTTTAATGATTTATGTTCAAGTCTTTAATTCATTTTGAGTTAATTTTTGTGTATGGTGTAAGCTAGGGGTCCAGCTTCATACTTTTGCATGTAGCTGTCCAATTTTCCTAGCAGTATATATTGAAGAGATGGTCCTTTCTGCATTCTATATTCTTGGATCCTTTGTTGTAAATTAATTGACCATATATGCATTCGTTTATTTCTGGGCTCTCTATTCTGTTACATTGACCTATGTGTCTGTTTTTATGTGCATACCATAGTGTTTTGATTACTCTTTTCTAATATAGTTTGAAATCAGAGAGCATGATGCTTCCAGCTTTCTTCTTCTTCCTTGAGATTGCTTTGGCTATCGGTGTCTTTTGTGGTTCTGTACAAATTTTAGGATTGTGTTTTCTATTTCTGTGAAAAATGGTATTTGAATTTTGATGGGGACTGTATATGGTTTGGGGTAGTATGGACATTTTAACATTATTAATTCTTCCAATCTGTGAGCACAGAATATCTTTCCATTTATTTGTATCTTCTTCAATTTCTTGGTGAGTCTGGTTACAGGCTTGTCAATTTGTTTATCTTTTCAAAAAAACAGCTCTTAGTTTCATTGATTTTCCATTGTCTTTTTAGACTTTATTTCATTTATTTAAGCTCTAATATTTATTATTTCCTTCCTTCTACTAACTTTGTGCTTTGTTTGTTCTTTTTTTCCCCTAGTTCCTTGAGAAGCAAAGTTCTGTTGTTTATTTGAGGGTTTTTTTTTTTCCTTTGGTGAGGAAGATTAGCCTTGAGCTAACATCTGTCCCAATCTATTTTCTATGTGGGTTGCCACTAGAGCACGGTTGATGAGTGGCATAGGTCTGTGCCAGGGATCTGAAACTGCAAACTCCAGGCCACCGAAGCAGAGAGCATGAACTTAACTACTACACCACCAGGCTGCTTGCAAGAATTTCTTGTTTCTAGAGATAAGCACTTATCAATATGAACTTTCCTTTTTGAAGTGCTTTTGCTATGTGTCATAAATTTTGGTATGCTACATTTCCATTTTCATTTGTCACAAGGTAGCTTTTCATTGCTCTTTTTATCTCTTCTTTGACACATTGATTGTTCAGTAGCATGTTGTGCAATCTTCAAATATTTGTGAATTTTCCAGTTTTTTTGCGCACTTAAATTTTAGTTTCATATCATCATGGTTGGAAAAGATGCTTGATGTGAGTTCAATACTCTTGAATTTATCAAGGCTTGTTTTGTGGCATAACATATGATCTATCTTAGAAAATGTTCCAGGTGCAGTTGAGAAGAATGTGTATTCTGCTGCTTTTGTTTGAAGTATTCTGTAGATACCTAAATTCACCTCGTCTCGTGTGCTGTTTAAGGCCAATTTTTCCTTATTGATTTTCTGTCTGCATGATCTATCTATTGATGTAAGTGGGGTATTAAAGTCTCTGACTATTATTGTATTGCTTTCTATTTTTTCCTGTAGGTCTATTAATACTTGCTTCATATATTTAGGTGTTCCTATATTGGGTACATTACTATTTAGAAACATTATATCTTCTTGTTGGATTGACTCCTTTATCATTATGTATTGCCCTGCCTTTGTCTTTTATTACAGTGTTTGTTTAAAGTCTATTTTGTCTGATGTAAGTATACATGCTCCAGCTTTCTTTTGGTTTCCATTTTCATGAAATATCTTTTTCTATACCTTCATTTTCAGTCTTTGTGTGTCCTTACATCTAAAGTGTTTTTTGTAGGCAGCATATTGATGAGTCTTGTTGTTTTTTTAATCTATTCAGCCACTTTGCATCTTTTGATTAGAGAATTTATTCCATTTACATTTAAAGTAATTATTGATATGTGTGTGCTTATTATCATTTTGTTAATTGTTTTCGGTTTGGTTTTGAAGTTCTTTTCTGTTCCTTTTTTCTTCTCATACTCTCTTCCTTTGTTTTTTGATGATTCTTTAGTGGTATGCTTATATTCCTTTCTATCTTTTGTGTATTTACTATAGGTTTTCACTTTGTGGTTACCATGAGGCTTACGTATAACAATTGGTATCCATAACAGTTTATTTTAAGTTGATAGCATCTTAAGTTTGATCCCATTGTAAAGAGCAAACTTATTACTCTCCTACTCCCTATTTAATTTTCTTTTTTGAAGAAGATGATTATCCCTGAGCACTGCCAATCCTCCTCTTTTTTGCTGAGGAAGGCTGGCCCTGAGCTAACATCCATGCCCATCTTCCCCTACCTTATATGTGGGGCAGCTGCCACAGCACGGCTTGATGAGCCGTGCATAGGTCCACACCTGGGATCTGAACAGGGGGACCCTGAGCTCCCGAAGCAGAGCAGGCAAACTTAACCACTGCACAACTGGGCCAGCTCCCTTGTGTTTAATATTTTTGATACCACATTTTACATCTTTTTATCTTGTATATAACTTGAAAAATTTTTATAATGATAGTTATTTTGACTACTTTTGTGTTTTTATGTTTATACTAGCTTTATATGTGATTAATCCACACAAATTCAGAGCAGACAGTTTGTTAAATACAATATTGCTATGGTCTAAATGTTTATACTACCCAAAATTCATGTATTGAAATACAATGCCAAATGTGACGGTATCAGTAGGTGAGGACTTCAGAAGATTAGGTCGTTAGGGTGGAGTCCTCATGAATGAGATTAATGCCCTCATAAAAGAGGCCTAAGAGAGCTCTCTTGACCCTTCCACCATGAGAGGATACAATGAGAATTCTGCAACTTGGAAGAGGGCCCTCACCCAATCATGCAGGCACCCTGATTTTATATTTCCTGCCTCCAGAACTCTGAGCAATAAGTTTCTGCTGTTTATAAGCCACTCAGTCTATGGTATTGTATCTCAATCCAAACGGATTAAGACGAGTACAAAGCAGGATTGTTTTTATTTTATTTCATTTTATATTTAATATATACCTATATCTATGTGAATATCTCTACCTACAGGTGTCTATCCCAATCTTAACTCTCACTATGTGAATTGAAGAACTGAAAAGATTTGGAGTATTTCTATATCACCATTTCTATTATAATATATCAACATATATATCATATATATATGAATATCAGATCACTAATTCAGGCTTTTAAGAAATATACCATTTATTATATTCTTTCAATCAACTTAATTAGAATGTAAGGCTCCTATTCTTGTGGGCCAATAGGAAATTAAACCTCAGTCATTCCTAAAGATCCTTTCATAAAAGCAGTACATATGTCCCTGGAAAATCCACATATAGAGGAAATTTTACATTTTTGCAGTTATATCAATCTTTTCTTTTATAATTTCTATCCCTGCTGTTATACATAGAAAATCACCCATCATACAATGATAATATGCATTTATATTTGGCATATATTACTTGTTAAATATACATCATATATTAAACACTTAATTATACTTGGGTCTGATTTTGGACCCTATATTCTGTTCCTTTAATCATTTTGTACACCCTTGAACAATTTAATTGTACCTTTATGGTATATTTTCACATCTCTTGATAAAATCATCCTCAAATGGGTTTCTTTGTCAACAATTTCTTTGCTTTTATTCCATTTATTTTTTCAGGAAAACTTAAACATTTTTGCAATTTTCTAAATATAATGAAATATTACTTAATTAGAATTGCATTATGGTAATTATATTTTGATGTGTATTGACATCATAATATTCACAACTTTTTATTAAAGAACTTAGAACGACTCCCCATTTAGTCAAGTCTTATGATCTCAATAATGTTTTGTTAATTTATTCACAAAATACCTGGAAATTTATAGTTAATTTTATTATAAAATTTTCATATTGGTATTGCAAAATGTCAATGCTATTTTTAAAATTATAATTTTAAAAGGCTCTGTATTTTATGTAGAATTTTATTGTTTTTGTATATTTGTAATTCTCTTTCTAATTAAACTCATATTTCAAATAGATTTTGTCATCTTTCATGTTACAAAGATAAATATTACTTAGGCTTCTCATTTTATTTTGTCCATTTGGTTGAGTGTTGTTTTTAGGTTTCTGCTACATGTGTGGTGGTTACTTCACGTAATCTGGAACATCGATATTTCTGTGACTCAGCTTCAACCATGCAGATTAAGACAACAAACTGGGAGGAGGAACAACAAAATGGAAGGCATCAGGGTCCCTGAATTGACACAGAGAGCAGAGTGAGAAATCAATATGAACATCACTCTTCCAAACTTTTGCATGAGATTGAAACAAACATCTTTAAACAATTATATTTGGACACTTCTTTCTTATAGCTCCAAATGCGTAATTCCATAGCACTACTTGATTTTCCCCTCTGGAACAAATTATATTCTATGGACAATTATATGTTTCATGAACATTAAAATGCTTTATCGACAAAGTGATCTGCTTCCCAAAGGTGTGCTAATTCCTAGTGTATTCAAGAATGGTAGCTCAGCTGCCTGCAGCAACAACATGGGTAGTTCTCAGGAAGCTATCCAAAATCAGTGGGCAAAAAGCCATGAGCTCTCTGACTAGACGCACCTGCAGCAACTGCCACCTGAGAATGAATAATGGCTTCTCTTTTTCTTCTGCCTTCCAACTCTCACAGGAGCATCTCTCACTGAAGGACTGTAACTGGGTTCCTGTTGCCAAAAGAATGTGGAAATGTAGTTTACAGGCTTTATACCCCTGCAAGCTCAGAAGGCGAACTCAGAAGGCAGGAATGATACAGTGCCAATAAGTATTTCACAGCAGTGATTGGTAGTTTGAATTTGAAACTATTTCCACTAACATTTCACACGATAATTATGCAAACTTTCCTGTTTTTCTTGTAATGTGTGAATAGTTCAGAGTGCGGAAATGATGAGTGGGAAGCAAAGGCATGGCTTCCAAGAACTGCATGTACATTTGAAAATTCCCTTTGAGTGGCTGCCCTCAAAGATAATGGCTAGAGAGGTCAGAATTTTTGGCTTAAGTAAAGTGGAATCTTGTCAATTTAGTGGCTACACAGAATTAAAAGAGATGTCAAATATTTTCAAAGCATCTTGACATGAAGCATTTTGAATAAGGCAAGAGAGAGAAAGTGGAAAGCTCATTTACCAAAACAAAAGGTGATCAGTTTACAGATAACCATTTTATGTATAGTTTGAAATGTATTTAAACAATCTTTTCCAAAAAAGTTTGAAGAAAAGGGATTGATATTACATTAAATATGATGTATATAAAGCTGTTAAAAATGCTAATTCTTCTTAAATCTTTGGTAATGTGAGTTTTCTTAGAAAATCATACATAGGCTTGCATGTTTACATATTTTTTATAATAATAATCCTTTAACTTACCTATAGTTAGCTGTTTTCATCTCTGATATTGCATGTTTTTCTTTTTTCTCTCTATAAAATTAACTAGATATTTGGCTGTGTATTCAGTTTTTCTCAATGAAATAATTTGTTTATATCTGTGCTTATACTTTATTTTCTTACTTCTGATTATATTTATAAATTATTTCTCCCATTACCTTTAACTATATCGTACTGTCTATAATACAAGTTCTTGAATTTAATATTTTGTTTCATTCTTTACTGAATAATACTGAAAATATTTAAACTTGTGAATTTGTCCATGGGCACTTTTGATTTTGTTACATGTATTTTGATATTCAGTGCTAGTGTGATTATTCATTCCTAAATGATACTTTTTAAACTATGAGTGATTGTGGAGATTGTTTTGAAACGTATGAGTCATTTTATTTAGTTTTGTTCCTAGTTTTGAAATCTACCATATCATGGTTATAAAGTGTACTTCATAACACTTTTATATTATTCTACCATTTTTTCATATTTTATGGCTTAATAAAAGGAAAATATTAATAAATAGTCTTTAAGTACATAAATTTATATTGAATTCATGGTTGTAGGGTAGACTGCTTGATTTTAATCTATAATACATAGTATCCTAAGTTTTCTCTAAGATTTTATTTTTCTTACAGTTTTACATTAAAAAACTTAATAACTTGAAATTTAATTTTGTGTATAACATAACTAAGCATTCAAATTTTTTCACTCAGATCACATCCAGGTGTGTCATCACTGTTTGTGAAATAAACAAAACTTCATCTATTAAATTCAAATTCCAACATTTTTATGTATAAATCACATATATTTTTATATATTCATGAGTTTTCCAATGATCCAGACATGTTTTTACCCATTTATTTTAAGAAAAAAGAGAGTATACAATGAATGTTAGTATATTTTATTGATGAAATTCAGCATTTTATAAAATCAATCTACACCATTCATTCATATGTGTGTATGTATATGTGCACTTGTTGGTATGTATGTTTGTGTAGGTATTTGTTCCTTTATTTCACATTTTACATGCTGAAAATACATAAATGAACTGCTTTTGCCTCTAGAAAATTCCTCAAAACACAGTTGAGCATTCATCTTGTCACCCAACATAATTATAAGTTGAAGCATTGCAAAGTGGTGATGTACAATGAACAATGCGCTTAAAGTTGGTGGAAAAATTAACAAGCTGTCCCAACCGTGAAATTCTGTAAGGAGTGGAGAAAGTGTTGTTGAAGCATTTTATGATTGTATGGCTCTTGTTTATCAACTCCTCTGTACTTCATGTGTGTCTCACAATTCAGATCTTGGTTATATTTTACCTGTGCTACTGTTGCTGCACAAAGATGGGGTTCTCTTGCCCAATGTGCATAACAATCCAATTATTACAGCATCAGTTTTTGAGAAAATAAAGAAATTTTATTGTGAGGATGACCTGCAAGGTGACAGGAGGCAAAAGCTCTCAAATCTGTTCCTGATCCAGGGCTTGGGGAAAAATTTATGGGATAAAGGGCAGGGTGGTGTGAAGTGTGGGGATAGATGATTGGAGGTACGGAGAAGTGAGGTGACGGATGATCTGTGAAGGGTAGCCAAGCTTCATGGCTCTTCATAGGACACACGTTCACAAAATGGTGATATTAACATGATCTGAGGGTGAATTTTTTGGTTCCTTGATGTCAAACTGGTCACTTATTGGGCATTTGTACAGGCTCAGTTGAGGAGTTGGTGGTCTCAACCAGCCTGAACTAGGCAAGGGATCGAGTCTTTAGTTACTGAAAAACAGCTCTTAATTACTCTGTTGATAAGATAGGGGTCAGTTGAACTGGTCTTATTGGGCCAGTGGTTACACTAGTGTACACGTTTATGAATTCCCAAGATATTTCATTTTATGGAATGTTACCTTTGCTGGCATACTAATTTCTAACACCCAATGCTATTAAAACCATCTGGAATTTAGGGTTGGTATGCTAGAACTTTTACCATAAAGTTAATGAAATTTGAGCTTAATTAATATTAAATAATATGTATTTCAAATGTAAATTTATTACTTGAATATGGAAGTTAAAATTCCTATCTCTCAATGAACTTTAGCTCAGCTATGTTTTTCATGGAATGAATCACATTCTTGGATTCTCCTTTACATAACTACAATTGCTGGTGTTAGAGCTAATCTTTCTACAGAAGCCCATGTAATTCTTTTGTCTTTATGCTTTGACCCTGGGTTATCATAAAATTTGATGTTCACATCATATGACTTTATGCAAAGTGAAGAGACATACTTTAGCTCCTTTTATCCAGATTAGTTGCTTTTTCTTCTGCATCTGTGATAGTGGTAAGTCATTCCCCTGAGTTTCTTCAAGCTTTCTTCTTTTCCAGAGGAGTCATTTTTGGTCTTCACTAAGATGTTTGTTTTCCTCAAACAGTCTTTTGGCCATTGTTGTCTTGCATCTTTACTGGTGACAATCTCTGGCTAATTTGTCAGTTTTCTAATGAAAGCAAGCTGAAATGCAGTCACATTTATGATATATTATGATATATATCAGCTATATATGATGTGTGACTTATCATGTCAGTCAATAAATACTTTTTTGCTTGATAGCAGTGACCTCTCTAGTTCTACCATACAGACAATAGTTCCTTCCTGGCAAGTTTAGCATAGCTCAGACTTCAAGCTTCTTTTACAGAAAAAAAATGTGGAATTTAGAAACATGTTGAATGTGTGTGTATGCACACACACACGTTACGTTACATATTACATATTTCTAATACAGTAATAATATTTTTGCTGAGGAACATTCACCCTGAGCTAACATTTGTTGCCAATCTTACTCTATTTTGTATGTGTGTTGCCACCACATCATGGGCACTGATGAGGGGTGTAGGTCCTTGCCTTGGAACCGAACCTGAGCTGCCAAAGTGGAGGACACTGAACTTAACCACTAGGCCACAGGGCTGGCCCGTAATAGAGTAAATATTAACAGCATGATCAGATAGATCTCCTACATAGACTGTAAAATTTAGGGAAAAATAAAACTTCAAAATACTTTAAAGAGTTATTATAAATTGAAGAAAGTATTTACTTTAAAAGGTCTATGATGATTAGGCTGATAGATGAAGAAAGGATGTGAGAATTAAAACTTTATCATTATTATTATTATTAGTTTTAACCTATGTTATATCATTTCTTTTCTTCTTTGGCACACATGTTTAGGGATTCTATTAATGTGAAATAAGATAAAGAGAGAAAATTATAACTAATTAGTGTTCTAATTAAATGTCACTTAATTATTTTAGCAATTATTTGATATTTAATTAACCAGTTGAGCACCTTGGGATTTACTTATTAAAATGACATTTCTCTGAACTTGTAGGCATATGTTGCCTACCAAGATAATCAGTTTATAATGACAAACGTGCATTTTTGAAGCATATTGAGTATACAGAGCAATGTACTCAAGAGATTTATTTACTCATAGTAGCTGGATAAGTGCTTGTTTCAAATTGTAAGTGTTTGTCATGTACATAGCAACTAATTTTAGAACTTGTCCAATGAAAATTAATGGCAGTATGCTATATCTACATTTATGCAAAGTACATTTTCAGAAAATACGCATTTGAGTAACAGTTCATAAGTTGGAAACTATATTTTGACTTAGTCGTAAAATAAATCCCTAAACGTTTGCATATTATGGAGTAGCTTCTCACATATTTTTTATTTGTTTTTTTGTTCATTTGTTTGGAGTCTCAGAACGTGTTTATGATGGTACACTTAAGTGTGTTACTAAATAAAATGTCAAAATATCACGTCATATAATTTCCTGATGGTAAATTTAGGACTCTATGATGAGATTTTTCTCAATTTGTAACTACTACCTTTTCTTTAGAAAGCTGACTTATGCTTTAACACAGCAGCAATTCCTTGTTTCAGCAAAAAATACCCCCTTAGTTATTTGTAATTTCTCACAATATGTGATTTGGATATCTTGGTTTGGACTCATAATTTCTTTGTAGGATATCTTACTATGAAATTATCAAAGGTATTGAGGAACAAAAGAGATTACTATGCATTTAAAATTCAGTCTTGACACCGATAACTTAGGTAATGAGTGTTATCACATAACTTTCATATAATGTCCAATTAGGCAAGTGTTCATGCTCTGCTGCAAAAGCTATTAAACAATCAAGCATGAAAGGAGTAACACTTCTACAAATAAATTTGGATTGCAATAAACTAACAAAAATAAAGCATTAATTAAACATTTTCAAAGGACATGAACTTCATTATACTGCATACTACTCATTTGAGAGAGGGTATATAGCTATATGATATTCCATGTTGCTATTTTTTTGTCTTCTTTTAGATAATGTGGGTTAAAGGTATACAATTAAAAGTGAAAAAAGAAATGTTGTGAACCTGCCTGGTTTGGGCAAAGTGGTGGTAACAGCACAGATTTTTTAATCTCAAAAACCCTCACAAACAAACTGAACAGCCAGGATAACAAACAAACCACAACCAAACCAAAACAGATAAAAACAAGTTTGTACATAAATTTTCACAATACTAATAAAATATCAGGAATTATGAAATACGAGTTGATAGGAGACTAATGACAGAAACAAAACTGCAGGGATTAGCAAGGGGGCAGAAGGCAGTAGATAAAAAGAAAACAAGTAATTTTGGAGATCTTAAGAATCTTGAAATACAAGTATTTACCAGAAGTTCTTAGCTCCCAAAGGAAAGAACCATGGCAATGTTGTGACCTTCAGCAAGTGGATCTGAGAACAAATGTTGAAACTGTCTTACAAGGTTTAAAATAGGAAATATTTAAATACTTGACCACAGTGTCACAAAGGAAAGAGGTGATTAAATATATTTGAAGAACTCTAAGGTCCCTTAACTGTTTGGAAACTAGTAAACAGACTAATATATCTTTTCATCTTTAGTAATTCAAGAATAATTATTGTAATACTAAATTAACCACTAAAAAATAGCAAAAGACTAAATAATTGGGAAGCTGATACAAAGAAAAAGTTGAAAATAAAGCAAATGAAAAGAATGAAACAAAGGAGAGGGAAAATATGACACATGTAGGACCAATAGAAAATGAATGGTAAGATGGTATATGTAACCCTAAATATATCAGTAATTAGGATATATATAAATGACCTAAAAATTACAATCAAAAGCCAAAGAAAAGAACATCACATTTAAAAAGTCCAACTATATGTTGCATACAAGAAACTTGCTTTAAATATGAGGACACAGAAATTTTGACAGCAAAATAATAGAATATCATATACCATGCAATCATGAATGAAAATAAATATGACATTGCTATAGTAATTACAGTAAAAGTACATTTTATGGCAAACAACATTCTGAGAGAGAGAGGGAAGATTGAAAGTGGGTCAGGCCACAAAAACTTGATTGTATACACCAAGTAATATAGCTTTAAAATATATAAAGCAAAATTGGATAAGTGTACAATCATTATTGGAGGTTTCATTTTACTTTTATTAGCTTTATTGAGCTATATTTTACATAAAATTCATCAATTTCAAATATACATTTTAATATTTTAATAGCTTCACTGAGTTATGAGACCATCACCATAAATACATTTTAGAATGTTTTCATCTACCCAAGATTTCTCATACCCATTTACAATTAATCCCTACTCCTACTTCAAACACTAGTCTGTGTCTATAAATTTCCCCTTTCTCAACATTTTGTATAAATGAAATCCTACAATACCTAGTTTCTTGAATTGAGCTTCTTTCACTTATCATAATGTTTTTGAAGTTCTTCGATGATGCAGCATGTGTCAAGACTTTGTTCCTTTTTATTGCTGAACAGATTTCAATTGTATGAATATACAACATTTGGCTATGTATTCATGTTTAGTGGACATTTGGGTTGTTTGCAGTTTGGGGAAATTGTGAGTAATTATACTATGAACATTCAAGTTCAAGTCTTTGTGGGGACATATGTTTTCATTTCTCTTGAATATATAGCTCAGAAAGGACTTGCTGAGTGGTATGTTTATGAGCTTTATGTTTAACTTCTTAAGAAACTCAAAATATTTTCCAGAGTGGCTGTCTCATTTAAAGTCTTGCCAGCAATCTATAAGGGTTCTCTTTCTCTATATCATTCCCAACAAGTATTATTGTCTGTATTATTTATTATAGCCATTCTAATGGGTGTGAAATGGTATCTCATTTTGGTTATAGTTTGCATTTTCCTTGTGACTAATGATATAGGCACATTTTAATGTGCTTATTGGTCATTTGCATATCTAGTTTGGTGAAGTATCTGTTCAAATCTTTTGCTCATTTTTGAGTAGGTTTGTTCCCCCTGATGAATTACCTTGGAAACTTAGCCAAAAATCAATGGGCTGAAAATAGAAGAATTTCTTTCTGGATTCTCGTTTCTTTTCCCTTGATCTATACATCTGTCCTTATGCCAGTACCACAGTATCACGACTGCTGCAGCTTTGCTGTAAGTTTTGATATCAGAATCTGTGAATCCTCTCAGTCAATTTTCTTTTCCAATTTTGTTTTGGCTATGCTAGGCCCATTGCCTTTCCATACAGATGTCAGGATTATCATGTCAATTTCACAAACCAGCTGCGATTTTGACAGAGAATGTGTTGATTCTTTAGATCTATTTGGTAACAATTACCACCTTAAAAATATTATGTCTTCCAATTCATAAACAGAGAAGGTATTTCCACTTATTTATGTCTTCTTTAATTAATTTTAACAGTATTTTTTACTTCTAAATATACAAGGTTTGCATTTGTTTTGTTAATTTCTAAGTGTTTTTTGATGCTTCTGTAAATGGAATTGTTTCCTTAATAATAATTTTCTATGGTTCGTAGCTAGTTCATCAAAATACAATTGAATTTTGTATACTAATCTGGTATCCTGCAACTTTGCTAAATGGAATTGTTAATTCTATTAGTTTTTTATTGATTACTTAGAATATTCTATAAACAAGATCATCTCATCTGCAAATATAGTTTTATTTCTTCATTTCTAATCCAGATGACTTTTAATTCATTTCTTACCTAACTATTCTGGCTATAACCTCCTGAATAATTTTGAATAGAAGTGGTGAGAAAAGACATTCTTGTCTTGTTCCTGATTTTTAGGGAGAAAGCCTACATTCTTTCAACTTAAGCGGGATGTTAGCTGTAGGTTTTTCATAGGTGCCTTTTATTAGGTTGAGAAGGTGCACTTCTATTCAGTTTGTTAAAAAATATTAATCATAAATACATGTTTATTTTTTCAAATGTTTTTTCTCTTTTATTAGAATGATCGTGTTTTTTGTCCTTTATTGTATTAATATGATATATTATGTCTAAATTTATTTAAATCTCACTTGATCATAGTGTATAAACTTTCTTTTATATCATGTTGGATTTTTTTTTTTTTAAGATTTTTTTTATTTTTTCCTTTTTTTCTCCCCAAAGCCCCCCGGTACATAGTTGTGTATTCTTCGTTGTGGGTTCCTCTAGTTGTGGCATGTGGGATGCTGCCTCAGCGTGGTCTGATGAGCAGTGCCATGTCCGCGCCCAGGATTCGAACTAATGAAACACTGGGCCGCCTGCAGCGGAGCGCGCGAACTTAACCACTCGGCCACGGGGCCAGCCCCTGGATTTTTTTTTACTAATATTTTGTTGACGATTTTTGTTCCTATATTCATAAGGGATATTGGTCTATAGTTTTACTATCCTGTTATGTCTTTGTCTGATTTTGGTATCAAGCCTTATAGAATGGTATGAGAAAGATATTCTCCTCCTCTACTTTCTTGTGAATGTTTGTTTAGTGTTTATTCTTTAAACTTTTGGTAGAATTAACCAGTGAAGGCACCTGGTCCTGTAAGATCAGTGTTAATAATTGTCATCTCTCTTTTTGTTGTTGGTAAGTCTTGCCATAGGATTGCCAACTGTGTTGAGCTTCTCAAAGAGCCAACTTTGGGTTTCATTGATTTTTTGGTTTTGTTTTAAATGTTATTTTGTTTAATGTAATAAGTATTTATATGCCAAAAAATTCAATAATGATTAGAATATATAATCTAATTCCTAATATTCTGTTTGTATTATAACATAAAGTCTTGTTTTTATTAATACATTATTTTTTTAGAGTAGTTTTAGGTTCACAGCAAAACTGAGGGGAAGGTATAGAGATTTCCCATATACCCCTTGTCCCCACAAATGGGTGTCCTCCCCTATTATCAACATCCCCCAACAGAACGGTGCATTTGTTACAACTGATGAACATAGACACATCATAATCACCCAAAGTCCACAGTTTACATTAGAGTCCACTCTTGGTGTTGTACATTACATAGGTTTGGACAAATGTATATTGACATATATCCATCACTATGGTATAACACAGCGTATTTTTACTGACCTCGTCTAGGCCCTGCCTATCCATCCCTCCTCCCACAAATCCATGGCAAATATTAATCTTTTTACTGTCTCCATAGTTTTGTCTTTTCCAGAATGTCATATAATTGAATTCATACATTATATAGCCCTTTCAAATTCACTTCTTTCACTTAGTAATATGCATTTCAGGTTTCTTTATGTCTTTTCATGGCATCATAGCTCATTTGATTTTAGAACTGAATAATATTCCATTGTCTGGATGTACCAGTTTATCAATTTACATACTAAATGTCTTCTTGATTGCTTCCTAGTTTTGACAATTGTGAATAAAGCTGCTATAAACATCTGTGTGCAGGTTTTTGTGTGGACATAAATGTTCAACTCTTTGGGTAAATACCGAAGTGTGCAATTGCTGGATCATATGGGACGAGTATGTTTAACTTTAAAAAAAATACCAAACTGTCTTTCAAATTTGCTGTACCATTTTGCATTTCTACCAAATTAATGAGACTTTATATTGCTCCACATCCTCACGAGCATTTGATGTTGTCAGCATTTTGGATTTTAGTCATTCTAATAGGTTTGTAGGTAGCATCTCGTTGTTTTAATTGTCATTTTGTAGTTTTCCTCATATAGGTCTCATACATATTTTGTTAGAGTTATATGTAAGTATTTCATTTTCTGGATGCTAATGTAACTGGGGTTGTGTTTTTAATATTAAAATTCACTTCTATATTGCTGGCATATATGGAAGTAATTGATGTTTGTATATTAACCTTGTATCTTGTAACCTGGCTATAATTGCTTAACTGTGAATTCTTTGATTTTCAATACAGACTGTCATGCCATCTGCAAAAGACAGATTTTTGTCTTCCTTCCCAATTTGTATATCTTTTCTTTTCTTTTTTTTTCCTTATTTTATTGAATTACCTAGTACTTCCAGTACAATGTTGAAAAGGAGGGTGAGAATAGACATCCTTGCCTTTTTTCTGATCTTAGTGGGAATGCTTCAAGTCTCTCACCATTAAGACATTTTCTGTATGTTTTTTGTAGATATTCTTTATCCAATTGTGAAAGTTTCTCCCCATTCATAGTTAACTAAGAGTTTTTAGCAGGAAGTGGTGGTAGATTTTGTTAAATTCTTTTTCTGTATCTACTGATATGATCATATTGATTTTTTTCTATTTGAGCCTGTTGATGTGATGGATTACATTAAATGATTTTTGAATTTTGAAGTAGCCTTGCATGCCTGGGGTAAGTCCTACTCGGTTGTGGTGAATGAAAAGTTTATACATTGTTGGATTTTATTTTCTAATATTTTCTGGAAGATTTTTGCATCTATGTTCATGAAATATATTGGTATCTACTTTTTATTAATTTCCTTAATAGATAGGGGCCTTTTAAGACTGTCTAATACTTCTTGTGTGAGTTTTGGCAAATTATGTCTTTCAAGGAATTAGATAATTTCATTGAGGTTATCAGATTTGTGGGCATAGAGATATTCATAGTATTCTTTTATTTTCCTTTTAATGTCCATATGATCTGAAATGATGTCTTCTCTTTCAGTTCTGATATGAGTCATTTGTGTCCTCTCTCTTTTTTCCTCTTTAGCCTGCCTAGAAGCTTATCAATTTTGTTTATCTTTTAAAAAACCCAGCTTTTGATTTCATTGATTTTCTCTATTGATTTCCTTTTTTCAATAACATTGATTTCTGCTCTGATTGTTTTTATTTCTTTTCTTCCACTTACTTTGGATTTAGTTTGCTCTTCTTTTTCAGTTTCCTAAGGTGGAAATTTAGATTATTGATTTTAGGTTTTCCTGTTTTAAATATATGCATTGAATTCTATAAATTTCCATATAAACACTGCTCTTGCTGCACCCCACATATTTTGATAAGTTGTATTCTCATTTTCACTTAGTTCAAAGTATTTTTAAATTTCTCCCAAGTTTCTCTTTGACCTATGTGTTATTTAGAAATGTGTTATTTAATATCCACATATTTTAGTATTTTCCAGTTATCTTTCTGTTATTGATTTCTATTCACTGTCATTGTGGTCTGAAGGCAACATTGTGTGATTTCCATTATTTTATTTTATTTTTTTGAGGAAGATTAGCCTTGAGCTAACATCCACAACCAATTCTCCTCTTTTGGCTGAGCAAGATCAGCCCTGAGTTAACATCTGTGCCCATCTTCCTTTATATGCGGGACATCTGCCACAGTGTGGCTTGATAAGTGGTGCATAGGTCCGTGCCCAGGATCTGAACAGGCAAATCCTGGGCCAAAGAAGTGGAGTGTGCAGTTAAGTCTGCACACTCTAACAGATTGAAAATAATGGAAACAGGGGGCTGGCCCTGTGTGTTTTATTGAACAGAATGTGTTCTCTTTCATGAGTGTTCCATGTGAGCTTGAGAAAAATGTATTATTTGCTATTGTTTGATAAAGTAGTCTATAAATGTCAATTACATCCAGTTAATTGATGGTGTTGCTGAGTTCAACTATGTCCTTACTGATTTCCTGTCTGCTGGATCTGTCCAATTTTGATAGAAGGGTGTTGAAGTCTCCTATTATGATAGGATATTCATTTATTCCTCTCAGAAATTCTATTCGTTTTTGCCTCTCATAGTTTGATGCTCCATTGTTAGGTGCATACACATTAGGAAGACTTATGTGTTCTTGAAGAATAGACCTCTTTATAATTATGTAATGTTCTTCTTTGTCCCTAATAACTTTCCCTGCTTTGAATTATGCTCTATCTGAAGTTAATATAGCTACTCCTGCTTTTTGATTAGCTTAGCATATTTTTCCCCACACATTTACTTTTAATCTGTGTGTGTCTTTATATTTGAAGAATATTTCTTTAAGACAACATAAAGTTTAATCTTGTTTTTAATCGTCTCTGACAATCTATGTGCTTTTAATGATACATTTAGACCATTGACATTCAGTGTGATTATTGATACAGTTGGATTAACATTTACCATATTTGCTACCTTTTTTCTATCTGTTGCCCTTGCCCTTTGTTTGTATTATTGTATTTCACGATTTTCGTGTCTTTTTTCTGTTAATTGAGCATTTTATGATTCTATTTTCTCTTCTTTCTTAGCATATTAGTTATACTTCCTTTTTTTCTTTTTCAGTGGTTGCGCTAGAATTTGCAATATATGTTTATAGCTTATCCAAGTCCACTTTCAAATAACACTATCTCACTTCACAAGCTGTGCAAGTTTCTTAAAATAATATAATTCTAATACCTTCCTTCTGTCCCTTATGTCATTTCTGTCATTCATTTCACTTACAGTTTTGGTATTACTTTAAACAAAATGTTATCAGTTAATCAATTAAGAATAAGAAAAATAAAAGTATTTATTTTACTTTCACTTATTTCTTCTTTGATCCTCTTCCTTAAT
This sequence comes from Equus caballus, assembly GCF_041296265.1. Taxonomy (NCBI): domain Eukaryota; kingdom Metazoa; phylum Chordata; class Mammalia; order Perissodactyla; family Equidae; genus Equus; species Equus caballus. Next base: position 84,280,847 of record NC_091715.1, read on the forward strand.
TTATGTAGATATGAGTTTCCGATCTTTATTTTCCTTCTCTTTAAAGAACTTCTTTTAACATTTCTTGCAAGTTAGTTCGGCTTGCAACATATTCCCTCAAATCTTTGTTTCTGAGAAAAACTGTCTCCTTCACTTTTGAAGGATAATTTTGTAGGGTACAGGATTCTAAGTTGATGTGTTTTTTCTCTCAGTAATTAATATTATTACATTCTCTTTTTGCTTCCACGATTTCTGAAGAGAAGTTGAATATAACTCTCATCTTTGTTTCTCTATAGTTAAGGTATATTTTTCCTGTGGTTTCTTTCAGGATTTTTATATTATCTTTGATTTTCTGCAGTTTGAAATATGCCTGGGTGGTTTTTTTTGTTCTTGTTATCATTTTTCCTGCTTGGAATTCTCTGAGTTTCCTGGATCTGTGGTTTGATGTCTGCCATTAATTTGGGGAAATTCTTAGTCATTATGGTTTCAAATAATTTTTTTGTTCCTTTCTGTCTTTCTTCTCCTTCTGATATTTCCATTATGCATATATTAGACCTTTTGTAGCTGCCCCACAGTGTTTGGATATTTTGTTCTCTTTATCCAGTTTTTGTTTTTCTCATTTTGGTTTTTGAGGATTCTATTGAGATATCCTCTAACTTAGAGATTATTGCTTTAGCTGTGTCCAGTACACTAATAAGCAATCAAAGGTATTCTTTATTTCTGTTACAGTGTTTTAGATCTCTAGGATTTGTTTTTCTTTTTTCCTAAGATTTCCATATCTCTGCTTATATTGCCCATCTGTCCTTGCACATTGTCTACTTTATCCATTAGACTCTTTAGCATGGTAATCATTGTGGTTTTAAATTCCCAGTCTGATACTTCCAACATTCTTGTTGTGTCTGGTTCCGATGCTTGCACTATCACTTCAATTTTTTTTAATATCTGTTTTTGGTGTGCTTTGTAATTTTTTCTTGATAGCTGGACATCATAAACTGAGTCAAAGGGACTGTTTTGAACAGGACTTTATGAATGTGATAGTGATTTGTGGCAAGAGAGCCCGTACTCTATAGTCCTATGATTATGCCTCAGTCTTTTAGTGAGTCTATGTCTCTAAACTCTGAACTTCACTTGTGTGTCTCATTTTTTTCTCCCTCCTTATGTCAGACAAGATGGCTAAAGGGGCTGAAATTGTGTATTTCCATGCTCCCATCTGGAAAACTAGCTGAAATTGGTTATTTTTCTTCCTCCGGGTCAGTTAGGCTCTGAGAATACCCCAGCAGGTTCAGCTCTGGTTAACTAGTTTCCCCTGAGAGCAGGCTTTGTTAAGTAGAATGGAATGCTCTGGCATATTTCAAAATGATTCCTTTTTTCCCCTTCTCCTGCCAGAAGTATGAAGGAAGGGATTTTTCTCTACTTTTACTGTGGAAACCTGGCTGAGAACCTAAAGATAAATCTCATAATATTGTGGGGTCCCTGTGTGATGGGGTCCCCTGAAATTTTTATCTCTCAGAATTCTCCAGACTGAGCCTCCAATAATATGTCAATTACAGTTCATGTTTTCCTACCCCAGCACTTGATCCCTTGGCAGTTTCTGTTTGTGTCTCTGCACTGAGGAGCCACAACTCCGTATACTCTTCTGTCTGTCTCTCCAATCTTGGGGGAAACAGTTTGTGCTGTGTCCTCCCCACTCTTGTGGATCCAAAAAGAGTTGTTAATTTTTCAGTCTATTCAACTTTATAGTTGTTGTTAGGATGGAGTGGTTACTTCCAAGAACCTTACTGTGGAAACCAGAAGTCCTCACTGATTTATTATTTACTCCTTTCTGCTTGCTTTTAATAAACTATTACTTACAGAGAAAATAAAAAACATATAAGCAAAGTCATCAATGTAACTGTTAAACAGGAAAATATTGCAATGTTTGTGTCATGGACAAAATTTAACATTCCTAATACAGAGAGAACTTCTACAAATAGAGAAGGAAATGCTCACAACCTTAGAAATAAAATAGAGGGCTAGAAGATCTCAACATTCATTTCTCCCACAAAAAAACAACAAAAACAATAAAGAAACAACAATAAACTGCAGAAAATAGTTGAGGGGAACATTTGCACTACAAAGAAAAAGCAGCAAAAGCCCTGTTGAATTCATGAGTTGAGGATGGCTGCAGAGAAAAATACAAGAAATATATAACCTGCATCACCCCACTCCCCAGTCAAGAGAAGTTAGGCACCAGGTGGATCCCCTATGAGGAATTTTTTCCCACGGGGAAAAGGACAGTGGAAGAACCCCATCAAGCCTCACCACTGTGGCCAGTTGCATCCTTTACTACAGAGGTCTCCCACAGTCTTCACCAATGCTGATCTCAGATGGTGGAGCTGTCCCAGAGTGGCCCCACTTCATCTACTATCTGGGCCTGATGGTGTTACTGTGGTGAGACTTGTCCTCAGGGTCCCCAGTCACTGCTTTTCTCCACTCTCTGAAATTTGACACTATAGCACTTCACCATATGTGGGACCAAAGCTGCCACTGCTCTGAATCTCATTCCTGGCCCCAGGTCACAGCTTTGTCCTACCATTGCCGGGGCAGCCTCCACTACCCTGAACTCCACCTCCTGGGTGTCAGGTCTCACTCTGACCATCATTACCGGGGCCATGCTGTTGCTTCCCTGAGCACCACCTCCTGTCCCAGGTCATAGCTCTGAGTCATCATTGCCCAGGAGCTCAGTTGCTGCCCAGAGCCTCACCGCCTTGGGTCCCAGGTTGTGACTGAACTGGGGATACCCGGTGTATTGCCACTGCTCTGAGCCTAGCTCTCCAGGCCCCCAGTCATGGCTCTGAACCATCATTCCTTTGCCTGTGCTGCCACTGTTGTGAACCCCACTCTTGGTCCCAAGTCATGGCTCTGAATTCTCACAACCCTGGAGCACTGCCACTTCTCTGAGCCCTACTTCTCAAGTGCTAAGATGTGGCTTTAGTGGACCACCATTGAGGTCATGCTGTTGCTGTCCTATAACTGCCCCTGGGACCCAGAGTTGAGATTTGACCCACTCTTCCCAGGCTGTGATGCTACAAAAATCTACCCGCTGGGCCCAAGCCACTACAGCGCCTCGTCATTCCAAAGCCTGTGCTGTTGCTGCATACCTTCCTCTCATGCTGAAGTCCCTGCAGTGTGCCCCTGAGAGCCATGTCCCTCTTCCACAGGAGATCTGCACATGTCCACACCTGAGATATCAGTGCCACAGTTGCAGCAATTGGACCTGTGCCCCAGGATGCAGGCACTGTGGTAGTTCTATATGCACCATGATCCCAGGAACCCAGCTCCACTACTGCTCTGAGTGTCAGCATGCCAGACCAGAATGCAAGGCTGGCTTAACGTATGCAAATCAATAAATGTGATATACCACATTAACAGAATAAAGCATAAAAATCATATGATTATTTCCATAGAAGCATAGAAAGCATTTGACAAAATTCAACATACTTTGATGATAAAAGCTGTCAACAAATTAAGTATAGAAGGAATGTTCCTTAGCTTAATAAAGGCCACGTATGACAAGCCCTCAGCTAACATTATCTCAATGGTAAAAAATTAAAAGCCTTTCTTATATGAGCAGCAGCAAGACAAGGATGCCCACTCTTGCTATTTCTTTTCAATATAGGACTAGAAGTCCTAGCCATAGCAATTAGACAAAAAAAGAAACCATATGTATCCATATTGGAAAGGAAGAAGTAAAATTATCTATATCTGCAGTTGATATAAACTTTTACACAGAAAACTCCAAAGATGCTGCCAAAAATTTAGAACTAATAAATAAATTCAGTCAAGTTGCAGGATACAAAATAAATCTATAGAAGATAATTGAATTTCTAAATATTAACAATGAAATATCTGAAAGAGAGATTAAGAAAGCAAGCTTATTTACAACAGCGTTGAAAACAATAAAATACTTAGGGACAAATTTAACCAAGGGGGTGAAAAACCATACAATGAAAACTATAAGACATTGATAAAAAAGACTGAAGAAGACAAACAAATGAGAAAGATATTCTGTTCTTGGATTGGAAGAATTAATACTGTGAAAATGTCTATACTACCCAAGGCAATCTACAGATTCAATGCAATCTTGAGCAAAATTCAAATGGCTTTTTTCACAGAAATAGAAAAAAAATCTTAAAATTTGTATGGAATCACAAATGACCCCAAATAGCAAAATAAATCCCAAGAAGAACAAATCTGGAGGCATCACCGTACCTCGTTTCAAGCTAGATTACAAAGCTATAGTAAGCAAAACAGTATGGTATTGGCCTAAAAACAGGCACATGGAGAGCAGTGGAATACAATAGAGAGTCCAGATACAAACCCACACATACATATCAACTAATTTTTGACAAGCATGCCAAGAAGACACAATGAGTAAAAGATAGTCTCTTCAAAGAATAGTGTTGGGGAAACTGGATATCTACCTGCAAAAGAATGAAATTGGACCCCTATCTTATACCACTCAAAAATATTAACTCAAAGTGGATCAAGACTTAAAGGTAAGACGATGAACCATAAAACACCTGGAAGAGAACTTAGGGGAAAAGATCATTGACATTAGTCTTGGCAGTTATTTTTTGGATATGATATCAAAAGCACAGGCAGCAAAATCTAAAATAAGCAAGTAGGACTACATTAAACTAAAGAACTTCTGCACAGCAAAAAAAAAAATTTAAAAGACAACATACAGAATGGGAAGAAATATTTGCAATCTGTATATCTAAACAGTGGTTAATATCCAAAATCTATAAAGAACTCCTACAACTCAATAGCAAGAATCAAATAATCCAGTCAAAAAATGGGCAAAGAACCTGAATAGCCATTTTTTTCAAAGAAGAAATTCAAGTGGCCAATAGGTATATGAAAAGGTGCTTGACATCACTAATCATCAGAAAAATGACAATCAAAACTACAATGAGATATTACCTCACACCTGTCAGGATGGCTATTACAAAAAATATAAGAGATAACAAATGTTGGTGAGGATGTGGAGAAAAGGGAGCCCATATACACTGTCGATGGGAATATAAAATTGTACAACTATTATGGAAAACAGCATGATGGTTCCTCAAAAAACTAGAAACACAACTCCCATATGATCCAGCAATCCCACTTCTGGATACAGATATCCAAAGTAATTAAAATCAGCATTTTGAGGAGATATATGCACCTCCGTGTTCATTGTGGCATTATTTATAATAGCCAAAACATGGAATCAACTTAAGTGTCCATTGATGGATGAATGGATAAAGAAAATGTATTTATATATAGTGGAGTATTATTTAGCCTTAAAAAAACATGGAACCCCTGACACTTGTGACAACATGGATGAATCTGGATAGCACTATGCTATATGAAATAAGCCAGAAAACAAAAGACAAATCCTGTATGGTATCATTTATATGTGGTATCTGAAAAAAATAAAAAATAAGAGCCTATTTAATAAAAACAGAGAATAGAATGGTGATTGTCAGGGGCCGGGAGAGGAGAAAATGAAGTAATGTAGGTCAAAGTGCACCAAATATCTGTTATAACAATAATAAGTTCTGAGGACCTAATGTACAACATGGTGACTATGGTTAACAGTATGGTATTACATACTTGAAAATAGATCTTAAGCATTCTCACTGCACACACACACACAGACAAAGTTACCTACAGTAATTATATGAGATGATAGATGTCTTAATTATCTTGATCATGGTAGTCATTCTAGAATGTATATATGTATCAAATCATCATATTCTGCATTAAGTATATACCATTATATTTGTCAATTATTACTCAATAAATTTTTAAAAATGCCTACAAACTTATATAAAATGGCAAGAAATATGGACATGCCACACAAATATACATACATACATTTGTAGAAATATAAATATTCCTTAATAACATGAAAGATGTCATTCAAAAGAAGACAAATGAAAAATAAAACTAATTTGAGTTACTATTTTTCATATATTGAATTTGTAAAAATCCAACTTATTGATCACATAATCTTTTGTGATGCTGATACTTTTATGGTGAGAATGCAAAATGTTATAAACCATATATTGGGGAATTTGGCAGTCTTGCAAAATTTTCTATGTGTCTTCCATTTGACCGGATAATTCCACCTCTAGAAATCTATCGCAAAGAACCTTTAGAAAAATAGGAAATTTCTTATGCACAAAGTGATTAATTGCGGAATTATTTTCTAATAGTAAGACTCGAAATAACTCAATTATCCAATTATAGAGTAATCATTGCATGTACTACAGTAAAATCATACAATGGGGTACAATTCAGCTTCAAAAGAAATGAAAAAATATTTATGTACTAGTATAGAATGATTTCCAGGATATATTAAGTGAAAAGAGTAATGCAGAAAACAAAGTTTTAAGTAGGTTTTCTTCTGTGTAAGAAAGGGGCAGTATCAATTTAAATATTCATTTGTCTATATTTTCAAATAGAAACTATTGATTAATAAAGGTAATTTATAGAATAGTTACTAATAGAGGAGGGCAGAAGAAAAGTGGAGGGTGTGGAGATAAACTATACTTCTCTAAGTGAATTTTCTTTTGTAGCTTTGACTTTGGAAAAATGTGAATCTATTATGTATAAAAATAAATAAAAATGAGAAAAAATGATTCTCTAGAAATTGCAAACAAAAATGAAACAAATAAATCTAACTAAACATTAAGTTGGGAAAATAATCACATAGAGAAAATAGTTACTCCAAGTGACTTTGAAATAGACTATTTCATCTGTACAATATCAGTTGGACATATGCCATAGATAAAAATAATCATTTTCAATGCTCATAATGTTACTAGTAATATTTGTGTTCTTAGTTTTGGACTATCACAAGTATAGAATAAACTCAAATAAGTTTATGTTAATGACAAGTGCCAATATTTTTAGCACAAGAAAATTGAGATTTAAATATAAAATATAAAATCAAAGTTTAGTAAAGCCATTGTACTGCTAGATTTGACATGGAAATGTTAGTATGAATACTTGATTTATTTTTTATCTTGTAAAAATATGCATATTTACCAGGTATTTCTTGGGAAAAGATTAGGAATAAAGACCAAATGAATAGAAAGATGCCCTTCTCATGTCCAGATCATAATTTTTGAATGCTATTTCTTATTAAAAGAAACCAGAACCCTTGAAAAATGCCAAATACTTGAAATAAGCAAATAAATGTGTAAGACCATACTAGAATACCTTGATATATAAGGAAGCGAAGAAACTGAAAAACAGAAGTTATATCATGACGACTCGGGAGGTATTTCAAATGAACTCCATTGGAAAAAGATGGAGCAATTTCATCATAAAAAAATGACTGCAATTGAAGCACATCAAATTCATGAGTTCTTACTGATACCAAAAATCTTACATTTTAACTGCTTTTGGAAATTTTCCCATAACTCTTACAGCTCCTAAATGAAGGGAAGTAATCCCACATTTATCCAACATTTTCTGTAAAAAGTGCAAGTGAGGATAACCCAAGCATTGTTGAAAATAAAAACTTCTTTATAGAAGAATTCCAGGAAATAAAGCAGATGGAATTCTAGTATCAAAAGCATCACAAGTTTGCAACCTGTAATGAAATTATAAATCTAAGCAACAATAATTAATGGATGCTAAAACCATTAAATGAAACATTGATAGGTAACTTTATATAATTAAGGAAACTGGCTGACAGCTCCTGAAGATGTTTATTAATCTTAGCATCATAAATGGAACAAGAAATTATGTGATCCATGATGTGATATACTCAGTACCATCTAAGATTAAAACTGAAGTTAATCAAGCCTCTAGGTTTAACTACCAGTTTAGAATAAATATAAGGAATAAATGATCAAATTAAACTACACCATAAGAAAACAATAAGCCACATGTAGATTGTGAGTGATTCTACAGCACAAATGAAAAAGAAATTCACAGAGTGATGACAGCAAGATGGCAGAGTAGGAGATACCAGCCTTTTTCCTCCTCTCCCCTCAAAAATAACTAGACGGCTATCCATGAATGAAAACAACCCAGAAGGGTTCAAGGGTCCAATTAAGAACCTGCAACACCACAATGGATCAAAAAGAAAAAAATAAGAACCACACACAATGGATCACTGGGAAGATTGGCATAGCTGAGACGTAAGAAGACTACTAGAAACAAGGAAGAAAGGTGGGGCTGTTGTATCAGCCATGCCATGGGTAACACTGTGGTGGTCCTCAGGGGCCTGCTCTGAGGGATATCCCAGTAGATTTCATCACTATGGTAACTAACAGCCATTGCTACTGTAGAATCCCAGAGAGGGAGATGTTGCTGCCACTCCCTACCCCCTGCAAAGAGTCACTGTTGTACTGCCCTGGGACTGAGCCTACCAACATTCAACCCCACATACATCCCAAAATCTGGGTCTATAGCAGCTAAGTGCATGCCCACATTCCAGGCTCTGCTTGCATTGCTGCTACATGAGCACCCATACTTAGGACACTGGATCCATCGCTACAGTGGGTGCATCTGTACCTTATCCCTGTGCCTTGGTCACATTACATATGCCTGCTTGCTGGACCTGGACTATGTGGCAGCCCCATGAGTGCCCACAGCTAGGACATCAGAGTCACTCCCACAGTGAGCGTGTCTGTGTCCTAGACCACAGAGACACTTGAGCTCTGTCCATGGCTGTGCTCCAGACCCTGGCTTCATGGTGCCTTCATGGGTGCCTGCATATTATATACCAGAGCCACCGTCACCATGAGTGCACCCATTGCTCCATACCTAGCACCAAGAGAGAGCCCTTCAGCCACAACTTCTCTTATGGGAGAAGGATTGATTGGGAGGATAATAGCCTTCACTGCTGCTGCAGACACGCATAGCCTTGGCTGTTGAGGACTCTTGCATTCTTCACCAGTGCTGCACCCAGTTGACAGAGCTAAATGGAGACTATGCTGCCACATCACTCGTGGAGCCAGAACTGCCACACTCCACTCAGCTAGTGCCCTCACATTCACCCATAAGTAAAAGTCTTTCCCCACCAAAACCAGTCTACAAAGTCTAGAAGAGGTGTCTGCTCCATAAAATATACAGGCATCAATGCAAGGCTATAAGAAACACAAACAAATCAAGAAACATGAAGCTACCAAAGGAACATAAATTTCCAGTAATCAACCCCAAAGAAATGGAGATCTACAAATTGCTGAACAAAGAACTCAAAATAATTGTTTTAAGAAAGCTCAGTGATAACTCAACGAAATCAGGAAAACAATACAGAAACAAAATGAGATGTTCAATAATGAAATAGATAATATGAAAAAGAAACAAACAGAAATTCTGGAGTGGAAGCATACAGTGAATTAAATAAAAAATGTGATAGAGAACATCAACAGCAGACTTGATCAAATCTGGGCTGGGGGTGGGGGAAAAGGGGAGATGTTGGTCTTATAACTCTCAGTTTTAAGTTGAATAGTTCTGGAGACCTAATGTACAACATGATGAGTTGAGTTAATAATAATGTATGTGTACTTGAATTTTGCTAAGATAGTAGATCACAAGTTTCTCACCACAAAAAGAAGAGGGGTAGTTATGTGAGGTGAAGGATATGTTCATTCACTTGATTTTGGTAACCATTTTACAATGTATCATATATCAAAATATCATGTTTTACAACCTAAACATACAATTTTTATCTGCCTATCATACTTCAATAAGGCTGGAGAAAAAATGAAACAGCTTTTCATGCCACACTCTAATACTATGCCAAAAAAATATAAATGGCATAAACTTTTGACAAATAAATTGCATGAAAAGATGGATATATAATATAAAAATACGTGAATTTTTACATCAAAGTTATAAAATGTAAAATCATATTATAGTGATTAACGATGTAAAATAATATGGAATAGAATGACATAGAATAGGTAAATGACATAAAAAAGAGAACTCTGAGTGAAAAAACCCAAAAGAGCAAGAAAATGCAATATCTGTATGCTGTTTTGATCCTGACCTGAACAAACTAATTGTAAAAATACATATTTGAGGCAATTGAAGAAATATTGTTATGTAGTGAGCATTAGGTAACATTGAAAATTTTTTTAAAATTTTCTTGGGTTAATAATAGCACGTTGGCTATGTATTTATAAGTCCTAATCTGTTAGAAATATATATTAAAATATTTACTGGTGAAATGGCATGTTGTCTGGGATTTGCTTTAAAATATCCCTGATAAAAAGAGGACAGATAAAACAAGATCGGGAAATGCTGATAAAGTTAAAAACTATGTATTGGGCACACAGAAATTCTTTATACTATTTTATCTCCTTTAGTGTAGTTTTAAAAGTTTCATAAGTGCATGCAAGACATACTTTTGAGTGTATAAGTGAGTTCAAAACATAGCACAGAAAATAGGGGCCAGCCCGGTGGCACAGCGGTTAAGTTTGCACATTCCACTTTGGTGGCCTGAGGTTTCCCAGTTCAGATCCTGGGTGCAGACCTACACACCACTTACCAAGCCATCCTGTGGCAGGCATCTTACATATAAATTTGAGGAAGATGGGCATGGATGTTAGTTCAGGACCAATCTTCCTCAGCAAAAAGAGGATTGGTAGCAGATGTTAGCTCAGGGCTGATCTTCCTCAAAAAAAAAAAAAAAAGATAGCAAAGAAAATATACAATGGCCAAAGAAGACAAAACTGAAAACCAGATATTTAGGTTTATGTGCTGGTATTTTGACTAACCCAGCTGAACAGAAGTTGGGGGACAAGGATGATGCAAGATAATTCCTAACCACATCAGGGCATGGGTTTTAATCATATGAGATCATGAGAAAATGAGGCCTTGCGCTTATGTGGAACTTGAAATGCTGTTTCTAAAATTTATTTGGAAGAGAAAAGATGTCAACAATAGCTAAGAATGATTTCGGGAAGGAAACGGTGGGAGAGTTTGTAAGTCACTCTGTCTTGTATAAAGAGTTATTTAAAACTGCAATGATTTTTTAATAGTGTGTTGTCAGTAGAGGGATAAACAATCAATGGAACCAAATAGAAGGTCCACAGAGATCCACACCTATAGTAAAGTATGATATAGAACTGATAATTATAAAACATTGAGGAAATATTGGGTTATTAAATAAAGGTCTTAAGAGGCTCCTTGGAGAAATGGCTGATTCTATGATTGGGGCAGAAAACATACAAGATAAGCCTGAAGAATATTATAATGCCACAAAGTAAGTGCTCGAAAACAAAACACACACAATGATGTGAGCATATCAGAAGACTACAGGAACCAAATGAAAGAGCTCCCAATAGCCAAATCTGGAAAAGTTTGAACTACAAAATAAAGTTGTATTGGATTATAACCCAAAGTATAAAATAAATATGTCCATACTGTTATAAATAAATGTATAAATATTAGAAAAGAGATAATTCTCTCATGCTGAAGAATTCCAAATACTTTATGTAGATATTCGACACTAAAGGAGGTGGAGTATAACTACCACTCCTGTAGCTTGGGCTGCACATAGTGACCTCCTTTCAAAGAGTACAGTATGGAAAGGAGAAAATAAGTAACTTTACAGTGGAAAAACCTGGCAAACATTACTTCAGTCAGATGACCAAGGTCAACAATAGTGATGAATCATGTTACTAGTATGTACCCTTGATATAATGTGATGAAAATGATATTTTGCCTCTGTAGTCTTCTTCCCCAAAACACATAATCCCACTCTAATAATGAGGAAACTATCGGACAAATCCCAACCGAGGGAAATTCTACAAAATACCTGCCCAACAAAAGGAGCCTGAGACAGGATAACTAAATGGAATAGGGTATTTTGAATGAGATCTTGGAACAGAAAAAGGACATTGGGTAAAAACCAAGGAAATCTAAATAAAGTTTAGACTTTAATGATAACATACTGATATTGCTTCATTAATTGTAGCAAATGACCATGCCAGTCTAAGATGCCAATAATAGAGGAAACAAAATGTTGTGTATATAAGGACTTTCTATACTATCTTTACAATTTTCCTGTAAATCTAAGACTGCTCTAAAATGAAAAGTTTTTTTTAATTTTTTTAATTGGTATTGCAACTACCGGTTCACTAAATGGGAAAAAACAATCCTTAAATTACAGTATACAAATACATAGAAAACAAAATAAACAAGAATAACAAAATAGAGATTTCCAAGTGGATTATAGGCCTAACTGTGAAAAGTAAGCTTTTAAAAAATTTGAGAACAATTAGGAGGGTATTTTGTTGCATTTGGTTTAAAGTAGCATTTCCTAAGACACGAAAAAGTACAAAACATAAAGGAAAGACGAACAAATGTACTGATAAGTTTAAGTATTTAAAAAGCTTTGAAATGACACCATTTCCACAGCTATCATTTCCAATGATAAACCAAAGACACCTACAGAATAGAATTTTGATGCTTATAAACAAGAAGAGATTAGTTTCTAGGACACATAAACAACTTCTACAAATCAGTATGAAAAAAAATACGCAAAGGAGACAAGCAGTCAATTCACAAAAAATGACACTTAGATGACCGGCAAACATTAATGAATACTCAACCTCATTTGTAACCAGAAAAACTCAAGTCAAAATCACAGAAAGTTAACATGACAAAAAAAAGGTTGACAGCACAAAGTGTTGACAAAGATGTAGAGCAATGGGTATATCTATATATCTATCATACACAACTTTTGATTCAGTAGACTGAGGAAAGTGACCTACCCTCACCAATGTGGGTGGGCATCATCCAACCCATTGAGAGCCCAAATGGAACAAAAAAGTGAAAGAAGGGCAAATGTTTTCTCTTCTTGATCTGGGATGTCCATCTCTTCCTATTCTTAGAAATCAGAGCTCATGGTTTTCGGGCCTTTGGTCTCTAGGACTTACAGTGCTGGTCCCTAGTTCTCAGGCCTTTGGACTCAGACTGAATTAAGCCACCAAGTTTCCTGGTTTTCAAGTTTGTAGAAGGCAGATATGGTACTTCTCAGACTTCATAACTTCATGAGCCAATTTTTGTAATATATCTCCTCTTATCTGTCTGTCTATCTTTATATTGGTTCTGTTTCTCTGGGTAACCAGGAACTTGATCACCTTTTTCTTCAACAGGAAATTATAGTGGTCCGTTATCTTGACTGCATTATTCTTATTGGGCCTAATGGGCAAGAAGTAGCAACTAGTCTATATTTATTAGCAGGACATTTGTATGTCAGAAGGTGGGAAAGAAATCAGACAAAATTTCAGGGATCTTTGACCTCAGTGAAATTTCTAGATGTCCAGTGGTGGGGACATGCCGAGACATCCTTTCTAAAGTGAGGATAAATTGTTGCAACTAGCCCCTCTTACAAACAAAAAAAGGGGCATAATGCCTAGTGGACCTCGGATTTTGGAGCAACATATTCCTCACTTATTTGTGCTACTCTGCTTGTTTACTGAGTGACCTGAAAAGCTGCTAATTTTGAGTGGGGCCAAGAACAAGAGAAGGCTCTACAACAGGTCCAGGCTGCTGTGCAAGCTGCTCTGTCACTTGAACCATATGATCCAGCAGATCCGACAGTGCTTAAAGTGTTGGTGGCAGATAAAGATGCTGTTTGAAGTCTTGGACAGGCCCCTATAGGTAATTAAAGCACAGTACCATAGGATTTCGGAACAAAGCCCAGTCATCCTCTGAAGATAACCACTCTTCTTCTGAGAAATGGCTTTTGACCTGCTGCTGAGCCTTAGTAGAGACTGGACACTTACCATGGGCAAGCAAGTTACCCTGCAACTTAAGCTGCCCATCATGAACTAGCTGTTGTTTGACTCAGCAAGCCATAAAATTGGGTGTGCACAGCAGTGCTCCATCATGAAATGGAAATGGTATACATAAGATCAGTGTTGATCAGGCCCTGAAAGAACAAGTAAGTTACATGAAAAATGGCTGAAACATTTATTATTGTTATACTACATTCTCTCCCAGCCTGCACTGGACAATTGTCTACAGTTACTTGACAGAGCAAGAGAAAACTCAGGCCTGGTTTACAGATGGTTCTGCATGATATGCAGGCATCACCCAGAAGTGGACAACTGCAGCACTACAGCCCCTTTTTGGGACGTTCCTGAAGGACAGTGGTAAAGGAACTCCTTACCACAGTGGCCGAACATAGAGTAGTGTACCTGGTTGTTCATTTTACTTTGAGGGAAAAATATCTAAATGTGGATTGTATACTGGTTCATGAGCTGTGACAAACGGTTTGACTGAAAAGAACATGATTGGAAAGTGGTGACATGGAAGAATGGGGAAGAGGTATGTGGATCGAATTCTCTAAATTGGTGAAAGGCATTGTTATTTGTGTTCCATGTGAATGTTCAGCAAAGGGTCGCCTCAGCAAAGGAGGATTTTAATGACTAAGTAGAAAGCATGACCCATTTCGTGAATATAAATCAGCCTCTTTCCTCAACCACTTCTGCCATTGCCCAAAGGTCTAATAAAAAAGTGGCTATGGTGACTGTAATGGAGATTAGTCATGGGCTCAGCAACTTGGATTACCACTCAAGGCAACCTGGCTATGGCCACTGCTGAGTTCTCAATCTGCTAGCAGCAGAGACCAACAATGAGTCCCCAATATAGAACCATTCCCTGGGCTGATCACCCAGCTACCTGGTGGTAAGTTGATTATATTGGACTTCTTCCATCATAGAAAGGTCAATGTTTAGTTCTTACTGGAATAGACAATTACTCTGGAAGTAGATTTGCCTCCTCTGTACACAATGATTCTGCCAAACTACCATCCATGGATTTAAAGAATTCATTATCCTCCATCATCGTATTCCACAGAGCTTTGTGTCTAAAGAAGGTATTCACTTCATAGTAAATGAAATGTTGCAATAGGCCAATGTTTATTGAATTAATTCATTTTCCTGTGTCTCCCACCATTCTGAAGCAGCTGGCATGAGAAAATGGTGGAATAGCCTCTTGAAAACTCAGTTGACAGCATCAGTTAAGTAGCAATACCTTGCAGAACTGATAGGTTCTCCAGCAAGTATACATTCTCTAAATAAGTGTCCAATATATGATGCTATTTCTCTCATAACCAGGATTTATGGGTCTAGGAAACAGGGGTGGAATGTGAGCGGTATCACTCACTATTACCTCTAGTGATGCACTAGCAAAATTTTTGCTTCTTGTCCCACAATCCTACACTATGCTGGTCTAGAGGTCTTAGTTTCAAAAGGAAGAATGCTTCCACCATGAGACAAAACAATTCCATTAAATTGAAAATGTATTCAGCAATTTTATGCTGCTCATGCCTCTGAATCAACTAGGAAAGAATAGAGTTATTCTACTGGCTGGGGTAACTGATCTCAATTACCAAGATGAAACTGGACTGTTACTACATAATTCTGATAAGAATGAGTATGTCTGAAATACAAAAGTCTTCAGGGTGTCTCATTACTACAATATCTTGTGATTAAAATCAATGGAAAACTTCAACAATCCAATGCAGGCTGGACTACTAATGGCCCAAACCCTACAGAAATGAAGGTTTTGATTACTTTACCAGGTAAAGAACCACAGTCAGTGGACATACTTTCTGAGAACAAAGGGAATATGGAATGGGTAATGGGAGAAGGTAGTTATAAATGCCAAATTCAACCATGTGACCAGCTGCAGAAATGAGAACTGTAATTTTTATGAGTTTATCTCCCTTATTTTAGTATGTGTGTTTAAACATATATCTCCAATACAAATATATCAAGTAGCTTTGATTTCTTTCTTATTCCCTTATCATATAACAAATGTATCAAATTTATATCACAGTATTAAAGTATCATTGAGTTTACATCACAGTTTACGTCATAGTATTTAAGTTACATGATATCAAGGAAAAGCATGAACATCACCCAAGGACTTGGCATTCTCTCCAGAGGAAAGGGTTAGTGTATTTTTGGTTATACACAAGATAGCTGTATCATGATGTTATGTGAAAAGTGATTGTTATTATCTTTATTTGGAAATTAAGTATGTCTTAAGGAAATGTGTATGGGTTTCAAATTGGCAAGTGGTGTACTGTATGGTTAATTTAAATTGTCAATTTAGCTCAGCTACATGGCCAGTTTTTAAGTCAAACACCAGTCTAGATGTTTTCGTGGAGATATTTTTTAGATGTGATTCGCATTTAAAAATCAATAGACTTGAGTAAAGCAGAATACTCTCCATATTGTACATGACCCTCATCCAATCAGTTGAAGGCCTTAAAGAGTAAACACCAAATTTTCCCAAAGAAGATCCAATTGTGCTTCAAAGCCGCAACATAGAAACCCTCATGATTTTCAGGCTTGCAGGCCTGCCCTGCAGGTTTTGGATTAACTTAAGCCTACAACATCAACTCTTACATAAATATCAAGCCTGCAAGCTTGCTTTACAGATTTTGGACTTGCCACTCGTCACAATTGTATGAGGCAATTTCTTAAAATAAATCTCTCTTCACCCTCTGTGTGTATTTTTTGTATATATGTATATATATATATGTATATATACTCTGTGTATAGACACACAGAGAACATTTTAACTAATATAGATCCCATTAATATTGCCTCCTATGTACTTTTTTTAAAATTTTGCCTTGCAACATTTGTGTTGTAAAATATAACACAGGAAAACAAAACTTCTGAAGTAAATACATAGTCTAATGATAAGAGCTGTACGTTCTTGTAACCACTTCAAAGGCCTTAAAAAGAAGTTTTCCAGCCACTGCAGAATCCATCCATTGCTCCATTCCAATCACAACTGCCTTCCTACGTCTCTGAAAAAAAAAATCTGACTTTTATGTTATACACATTCTAGACATTCTTTTATGTTTTGTCATATGGATATTAATTGTTTTTAATTCCGTATGTTATTTCTATATCTCTTTTAATGTTTTTTCTTTTTTTTCTTGATGAAACAGAGTTCCTTTACCCATAAAATTTCCACAGTTGGAGCTTTGTTGATTATACACGTATGATTTCTTTTAACTGAATGTCTATCCTCCATACTTTCTGTAAATTCATAGTTGGATCCAAAAATTTGGATCATATTTTGGTTCAATTCTTTGACAAAACTACTTCATATGTAGTAGCGTGCTCTTCCATCAGGAGGAACACAATGTCTGATTGTCTTTTTGTGATATTTTCAAAAACCTATGTATGATGCCTAGATGTGTTAATACATTAGAAATTGAAAAAAATTGTTATATTATAATGCACTCTTTCTTTCTTGGTTAATTAGACCAATTCTATAAACAAAATTTTCATTTGTCTACTCTTTGGTTATACACTAGTATAATTTACTTAGGAAAGGTAGTTTAAATTATTGATTCTTTTCTTTATTTGCTGGTTTTCAAAATAAAGAGGCATTTCTCTTTTATCCTTCAAAAGTGATTACATATTTTTTAAATGTATCTGACATGCATCAATGTATTGCATTAATTAGATTGATTCCTAAATGTCCCGTCTTTGGCCAGTGGGAGACTTGTATAGTTCTTCAAGTTCTTTTCACACATAACATTGTGGTTTTGATAGCTTTTTACTGTCATGACGGTGTAGTTTTCTTTCCTTTGTAAGTAACTAAGTATTTTTGCCTAGATTACTAAAGTATTTTAAAGTTCAAAGTTTTGCTAGAACATATCTCAGTGTTTATAATTCTGTGTATATTTTCTCAGGTACATGATCTCCCCTGTTAAAAGTAGTCTCAAGTATATATATATAGTTAAAATTAAGTACAAAATGGAGACTGGACTTAAAAATTTCCTGAGCAGACAAAACCATTTAGACCACATAAGCAAAACTAAATCTAGCTCATTTCATAAACATAAGCGAAACTTAGGTTATTTCTTGCAAATGCCTCTGATAATCATAAAAGAAACTTAAGCCATCTTCCTAAAAATGGTATAAGATAATCATTTTTAACCAATCTCCTCTCATCTGGAAATCCCCATGGTAATAACCAATCATTGTAAAGTTTCAACAACTTCCTCATTCTCATTTTATAAGCCATCTTATAACTTCATGTCCCTGAGCTTCGTATAAACTTTAAATCTAAAAGCTCCCAGTTTGTTATCTGTTTTTTTTGTTTTTTTTTTTTTAAAGATTTTATTTTTTCCTTTTTCTCCCCAAAGCCCCCCAGTACATAGTTGTATATTCTTCGTTGTGGGTCCTTCTAGTTGTGGCATGTGGGACGCTGCCTCAGCGTGGTTTGATGAGCAGTGCCATGTCCGCGCCCAGGATTCGAACCAACGAAACACTGGCCCGCCTGCAGCGGAGCGCGCGAACTTAACCACTCGACCACGGGGCCAGCCCCTGTTATCTGTTTTTATATGTACAATAAACTCTTACTAAATACTATATATTGATTGGGTGGTTCACGTTTGCTATTTCTAAACTTTTGAATACACACACACACACACACACATTCTATGTTTTTATTTCTTTGAAGTGTTCTAATAAACATACTCTGGAAATTTTTGTTGAAATCTGGACCTAATGTACTTGGTAAAAGGTACTGAGTAGATAGCCTTTAGTGTGAGGTTTTCTTTTATCCTGGCAAGGAGTTAGGCTGTGTTTGCTCTTTGCTATAGCTGTGGTTGAGAGGTTACAATTTCCTCTACTGTCCTTGTTTTTGTGTCCCCTGTTGTCTTTGGGTTTTCCTAGAGATTTCTAAAAAAGTTCTAAGAATTGCAACTCTTTATCTATAATTCTCTGCTATTATAGAAGAGCCCTATTGATGAGAATGTAAGGTGTGGGGGGCAGGGGAATAATTCTATAATGGAATGATTAGGTCTTAGTCTTTCATTAACCTCATTTCACTGTTTTTCTTCCCCATATTGAAGTCCAGAGAAGGCTGGAACAGGATATTTCCCTTACCTCATGTTGGAGCCTTAAAGGGTCTAAAGTTGAAGATTTCCCTTTACAGTTAAGTTAGACTTTGGTAAAACCCCTGTTGGTTAGGCTCGGGTAAAATAGTTTCCTTTGTGGGCAGGTCTTCTTAAGGAGAACGGGCACATTCTAAAATGGTTATGTTTCCCCTCCATGTCCTCAATGTCATCTGCCTTCACAGTGAGAAACTGGTAACGTCCAGGAGCCTTACCAGGAGGTAAAACTCACAAAAGTATAGTGGCGCCCCTAAGACTTGGCCCCCTCAGAATTTTTAATTTTCAAGCTAGTCTACACTGAGCCTCCAACAATTTGGTGGTCACAGCTCAGTGCTTTTACCTATACTGGCTCTAGCTGTGGGCTTCTGTTTCTGAGCTGTTGTCCCAGTAAGCTGTGATGCTCTGTATCTAAGTATCTCTCCAGTTTTAAGGGCAGCAACTTGCCCTGTGACCTCTATTCTCCAATGGATCTAAGCAGATTTCTTGAACAGCGTGTTCACTTCTTTCTTGTGAAGATAGGAGTGATGACTTTTAAGCTCTTTACATGTTGTACCAGAAACTGGAAGTCCTTTATTACTTTTTAATTTAAAACAATTCTCTCAATATTTCTTTGGGTTTTGGCTATTACATTTACTTGTTCTTGTGTTCATTCTCATTTTGACTTCATTTTTGATTTAATATTATATTTTATAAATACTTCTTTCATTCAATCTAGCACCTCACTTCCAAGTTTGTCTAATTCATATTAAAGTTGCTCTATTGCATCTTTATCATTATCTGAGTGTATCTTTAAAAGCTCATTTTTTAGAAATTGGTTATACCCTTTTTTTCCCATGTATATACCTTTCTGATATGCTTTCACTTGTCTGTTACACTTCCTCTTATTTCCAATCCCACGAACCTTTAACAAATTTTTTTATGGGTGTGTTAGTTTTCTATTTGCTGTTATAAAAAATTACCATAACCTAATGACTTAAAATAACACAACTTAATTTTCTTTTAGTTCTGTAGGTATAGGATGTTTGAGGAATTTCTGGGTTGATTAAGGAAGACAATATAACCATGAGGTGTCAGTTGTACAAATTTTAATTGAGTGACACTTTGACAGGTCTGCATGCTAAGAAAAGTCCCTCACTGCATGAGACTTTTCAGAAGCTACAACGTATGGGTTGAGATTCAGAGGGGAAGAATAGAAAAGAAACTCTCAGGAGAAAGTGGGATCAGAGAGGGGACTTGCATGTCTAGGTGATGTTGTTCAGCACCATAAAGGGGGGTCTGTGGATCTGAGAGCTCTGAAGGGCAGAAGAGGCTTGGGGTCCTTCTATCTCCATGGTTTATCTTGTTGATGATAAGCAGATATTGGGTATAGTTTTGAGGGGTATGCAAAGCTGGCTAAAAACCTTATTTGTACTATGTTTAAAACAATTTTATGTAAAAATTTGAGTGAGCCACCAGGGGGATCCAGACTGCTGTGAAGAAATACACTGGGAAGGGGTCACTATACTGATGCCATCTGTGTTGGTTAGCTTGGACTTCCATAACAACATACCACAGACTAGGTGGCTTAAGACGATAGATATATTGATTTTTCCACAGCTTTGGAGCATAGAAGTCCAAGATCAGGGTGCCAACATGATCAGTTTCTACTGAGGGCTGTCTTCCTGGCTTGCAGATGGCTGCTTTCTCACTGTGCCTTCACATGGCCTTTCCTCTGTATGCACAGAGAGAGAGAGAGCTCCATTGTTTCTCCCTTTTCTTAAGGACACTAGTCTCATTGGACCAGGGCCGAGCCCTCATGACCTCATCTAACTCTAATTACCTCCCAAAGGATCCATCTCCAAGTACCATCAGGGGTTTTAGGGCTTGTTAAAAAACAAAACAACAGATCCAAAATGGAGTCACTTACACGAAGCCTCATGTCACCAATCTGAGACTTAGGTTAATTGTAGTTTCAGCTCTCTCAGAAATGGAATTTTAAACAAGTCAATCGGGAATTGCCTGATAAACACCAGTTAGGGCACCTGCCTGATAGATCCATATAATCCCCTAAAGAAAGGTAACCTTGCAATAATCAACCTACCTTTTTGCCTGGTATAACTTCCTTGTTCCTGCTCCCTTCTGCTTATAAGATTCTTTCATTTTTTACAGTTCCTCAGAACTCCTTTTTATCTGCTAGATTGGTGCTGCCTGATTCAAATTAATTTTTGCTCAAATAAGATCTTATTTGTATTTATTTATTTATTTTATTTTTTAAGGTAGATTAGCCCTGAGCTAATATCCGCTGCCACTCCTCCTCTTTTTGCTCAGGAAGACCAGCCCTGAGTTAACATCTGTGCCCATCTTCCTCTACTTTTTATATGTGGGACACCTACAAAGCATGGCTTGCCAAGTGCTGCCATGTCAGCACCTGGGATCCAAACCAGCGAACCCTGGGCTGCCGAAGCAGAACGTGCGTACTTAACTGCCGCGCCACCGGCCCAGCCCCTTAACATTTTTAACATGCCTCAATTTATCTTTTAACAGGCTTCAGTGTGAATTTGGGGGCAATACAAATGTTTAGTCCATAATGTCATCATTGGTTCATTTATATAAGAGTAGATCGGAAGGCCGGTACCAATCTTATTGGGCTGAGATCCAAGTGTTGGCAGAGCTGTGTTCCCTTGTGGAGCCTCCAGGGGAGATTCTACATCCATGATTTCTCCAGCTTCTAAAGGCTACCTCTGTTCCTTCACTTCTGAGTATCTTTTTCCATTATCAAAGGCAGCAATGACAGGCCAAGTCTTTCTCACATTTCATCACTCCAACCTTCCCTTCTGCATCTCTCTTCCACTTTTAAGGACTCTTGATTTTGATTACATTGAGCCTAGCCAGATAATCTCCTTATTTTAATGTCAGTTTCTGAGCAATCTTAATTCCGTCTTGAACCTTAATTCCCCTTCATCATATGACCTAACATATTCACTATGTTCAGGGATTTAGACTTTTTTCTTTTATGCGCAAGATTCACCCTGAGCTAACATCCATTGCCAATCTTTTTCTTTCTTCCTTGAGGAAGATTGGCCCTGAGTTAACATCTGTGCCACTCTTCTATTTTGTATATGGGATACCTCCACAGCATGGCTGAGAAGTGGAGTAGGTCCATGCCTGGGATCTGAACCCATGAACATGGGCCACAGAAGTAGAGTGTGCAGAAACTTAACCATTCAGCCATAGGCCAGCTCCTAGACATGACTATTTTTGAGGGGTTATTATTCTGTCTTCAACAATGGAATTTGAATGTAATGATTATCACTTGCTCATTTTAAATGTAAAACTATATTTTCTGAACTTTTAGAAATATTTAGTTCAAGATAGTACTTTGAAGTTTATGGTTTTAAATAGTTCAAAGATATTTATCTTTTTTTCTGAGATTCCTCTGAACCTTTTCTATTTTTCCATCATATCTGGACTTCCTTCTCTCTATTATCTCTATTTCCCAGCACTTCTCAGTTTGCAATCTATTCCCAAGAGTTTCTCCTAAGTATAGACCTTTGCTCTACAAAGAAGATTTGGTAAGTTAAATCAGAGTACATGGAGATGAGAATGCATCAGCCATTTCAGATCTTACCACAGACCCCATGCACTCATCAACTACTGGAGTAGTCAGGGTCCCTCCCAGTTTCTGCTGCTGCTTTCAAATTTGCTTCTGACATATTCAATTAATACCTATTGTCTCACTTTGGTTTCTCAGTCCGTCAGAAACACCATTGCTTTCTTCTGCTTTCAAGTGCACATATCCAAGTACCATGCAGCATTTGTAGCCATCAGTTTTTTGTACTCACTCACTTGTATTTGAGATTTAAGGGGGACAATTTGTCCTTTAGTTTAGAAATTGTCCATGTATTTTTTGTTTCTTTGTTTTCCTTGTTGCTCTTTTACTATTGGAAGATTAAAAACTATGTCAGCACCATCGCCATCATCACAGAATCTGCCACATTTCTATATTTATAAAATATATTCCAATGAGGTATAAAGCTTTTCAGTAAAGACTTCGTATTCCAGCCAATAAAGAGTATCCCATTTTCTCTAAGAGCCTTTCTCTTACAATTAAAAAAAATGGTTAGAACACCACAAACAAGCATAGGAAGACTCTGAACATCAGAATGAAAAGATGGACTGCCAAATACCTTGGAATTTGAGGAAATATACAGCAGTTAACTGCATAACTTTTCTCCCTGCCACTAATATATCCTGGATAGGGCACTGCAGAAGCCTTCAACTCAGAACAGCCAATAAGCACAGTAAAGATATCCCCAAGAAATGTCTGTTCCCCCTAGCCAAAGGGCCAGGAGGACTAAGCTAACAAAAGAAAACATTTTTATCAACATTCGCCCTACTACAGGCAAATACCACCAAAGAAATAATTCTCCTTGTGATTTCAGAGAAGCCAAGCAAGTATATCCTCATGTATATACTTTATAATAGAAATTCACTTTAAATACAATGACGTAGATTATTTGAAAGTAAAAGGAAGGGAAAAAGATAAACCATAATAACTTTAATAAAAAAAGAACAGGAATGGATTTATTAATATCAGACAAAGTAGACAGAGCAAAGACAATAACTAGAAATAAAGAGAGGCAGTATACAATGATAAAAATATCAATTTGCCTGGAAGACATAATGACATAATGATCCTAAATATTTATCACCAAAAATCTAAGCCTCAAAATATATAACACAAAAATTGCTAGAGTTGAAAGGAAAAATAAATGTCTACAATTAAAGTTGAGTTCAACAACCTATTCTTAGCAAACACTATAACTACTATACAGAAAATAAACAAAAAAATCCCAAAAAACAAAGAATAAATAAAATAAAATAAAATAATTGAAGTTTGATAAACCAGAGTATGTTCTCTCTTAGTAAATGCTATTTGGACATTTAAAAAATGTGTATTCTGCTGTCATTCACAGTGTGTTTACCACATAACAGTTACATCATATTGGTTGATTGTGATATTTATTTCTTCTACTATATTCTTCCTGATTTTCTGGTATTATTTCAATCTTCTTAAGTTTATTGAAACTTGTTTTGTGGCCTAAGATGTGCTCAATCCTGGTGAATGTTCCAAGTGAATTTGAAAAGAATGTGTATTCTTCAGTTTTGGATGGAATGTTCTGTATATATCTACTAAGTCCATTGGCCTAATGTGTCATTTAAGGCCAATGTTTCCTTATTGATCTTCTGTTAGGGTGATCTATCCATTGCTGTAAGTGGAGTATTAAAGTCCTCTACTATTATTGTGTTACTGTCTATTTCTCCATTTATGTCTGTTAATAGTTTCTTTATATATTTAGGTGTTCCTATGTTGGTGCATAGATATTTAGAAGCATTATATCCTCTTGTTAGATTGCTCCCTTTATCATTTATCAGAGTTAGACCCACTCACTACACTGCAAAGGATCCAGGCATCTAGTCTATGCAGGCCCCTAAGGTGCCTGCCCAAGGGCTTACTGTTGGGTGGGTCCAGTCCCTAAGGCAAGCTGCCTGACCTGGCTGAGCTGGATTAAAACAGCACTCTAGTTGGTGGGGCAGACTCGGGATATCAGGCCAGAGGAAGAACTCTAATGGCATCTGCCAGTGTCTGTGTCAGCATGCCTGTCCTAGGTCATAATAATGGCTGCTGTCAATGTCTCAGTCCCTGGAGAGGTCTCACTTCTCACCCAAGATGCACCAAGAGGCTATCAGGTGAGTCTCTTTTCACCAAAAAACTGTGCACCTTTCTTTCTGGTGCTTTTAAGTTGCTTTCTGAAATGGGTGAACTTGTTCATAGGCCCTTTAAGAGCCAGCTTTCTTTTCCCTTATGTCTGATAACTTTTCTGGGGGTATTCCCCATTGTTGTTAGTAGGCTGCAAAGCCAGATATTATGACACTCGTCTTGGTTGTGCTGAGTCCAAAAGATGCTTATAATGGTAACACTCCCCTACTCAGGTCTCCCACTCCTCTAGGGAAGGCTGCATAACTTAGGATTGCTCCCGGTTGGCCATGAGCACTGTGGCTTTGTGAAGGTGGCTTTTTTCCTCTCCAGAAAGGAATTTCTGCCTCTTCCACCTCAGTCAGGACTCTTCTTTGTTGTGGGGGTTCTTTTATCCAGTTTTCAGTGCTCTCTCAGGGGTAACTGTTCCAAGAGTAGTTCTAAATTTGTTATATCCATGGGAGGAGGTGAGTTCAGAGTATGCCTATGCTACCATCTTGACAATAACCTCAACAATTTTAAAAGAATTAAAATCATACTGAGTTTGCTGATCATAATGGAATTATATTACAAATAACCAGAGTGACATGAGCAACATAGCAGAGTGAGCTCTTCCCTTTGTCTCTCCTCTTCTGAATTACAAGTAAACAGACATTTACCGACCAACAGAGGATACACACACAGCACAACAGGATGCCTGAGAGACTCACACAGCTATACATCTGAAGGTGAATGGAAAGGATTCCCAGAAAGAAGTGGAGATGAGTGTGTGCTTTCCTACCCCTCCTTGGCAGCAGTGAGCAAGGTCATGGATCCTCATATAGTGGCCAGTGCTACTCCAAGAGGAGGTGGTGGCAGTCCTGAACTTGCAGGCAAATGATATTCCAGTGTGTGATAGCGTGCACTGTCCCAGCACAACCCCCGTGAGTGGCCACAGCTCAGACTGCACATAAAAGCCCCACCCACCAAGCACAGTAGCCGTTTTGAATATAAGTGGATGTGGCAGCAGACTGGCATGTGCAAAATTACTATCTCAGCCTGTGAGAGCACCCACCATACCTTCCAGCAGATAGAGTGGAATCATAAATACAGCTCCTGCTTCCCTGGCAATGGCAGGTGAAATCTGCCAGCTGATACTACTACAAATGCACTGGCAAAGGATCAGTTCAACAAACACCATGAAAAACTACAGTAACACTTCAGAGCAGAATGAAAATGACATCTCTGGAAAGCAATCACAAAGTAACAGAAATTTATAATCTAATTAAAAGAGAATTTAAAATAGTGGTCATAAAGAAATTTGCTGAGTTATAAGAAAACTCAGAAAGACTGTTCAATGAAGCCAGGAATAAAATTAATGAGAAGAGAGAATACTTCACCAAAGTGATTGAAACTATATAAAGAAAATGAAGAAGAAATTCTGGATATGAAGAATACAATTAATGAGATAAAAAACAATCTAGAATCCTTAAAAGATAAAGCTGACATTATGGAGGAAAAATTAGTGATTTAGAGGATAGCAATATAGAAACGCTTCAGGTAGAGGAAGTGAGAGAATGAAGACTAAAATGAAATGGTGAAATTCTTTGAGAAATATGCATCTCAATTAGGAAAAACAACATAAGGATTATAGGTATTCCAGAGAGAGAAGAGAAGGACAAAGGGACAGAGAGCTTGTTCAAAGAAATAATACCTGAGGATTTCCCAAACCCAGGGAAGAACTGGATGTAAAATTACATGAAGTCAATACAACTCATAATTGCTTCAATGTTAAAAGACCTTCTATAAGTAAAACTGGCAAAAGTAATTGACAAAGAAAAAATATTAAGGGCAGCAAGTCAGAAGACAATAACCTACAAAGGAACTCCTATCAGGCTTTCAGCATATTTCTCAGCTGAAATCTTACAGGCTAGAAAAGAATGGAATGATATATTCAAAATACTGAGAGACAAAAACTTTCAGCCAAGAATACTCTATGCAGGAAAACTGTCCTTCAGATACAATCAGAAATAAAAGCTTTCCAAGATAGACAAAAGTTGAGGGAGTTCATTACCACAAGAACTCCCCTATAAGAAATGATCAGCAATGCCCTCACACCTGAAACAAAAAGGCAAAGTTCCACAAAAGCATTGAGCAAGGAGATAGACACACAAAATCAGAAAACTACAGCTCTCTTTCAGAACAGGGAATCAAATACTTAATTATAACTTCAAAGATAAAGAGAATGAAAGCATCAAAAGTAACTATAAACACTTCAACTTAGTCACAAACACAACACAATGCAGAATAATTTGTGACAATGATAACTCAGAAGGGGAAGACGTAAGGGTTGGAATCTGCCTAGCTTAATGGAGATTAGACACTTTCAGGAAATGCACTATCTCATCTGTACAAACTTCACAATAACCACTAAACAAAACATCAGAGCAGAACCACAATGCTAAAAAGTAGAAAAAACTGAGAACACCACAGAAAAAAACACCAAAATGAAAAGATAGCCAGAAATACAAAGGAAGAGAAACAAAGGGAATATAGAACAACGGGAAAACAAGAGACAAAATGGCAGTATAAGCCCTCATATATCAATAATCACTCTAAATATAAATGGACTGAATTCTCCAATCAAAAGACACAAAGTGGCTGAACGGATTAAAAAACAAGACCCAACAATTTCTTGCCACCAGGAAACGCATTTTTCCTCTAAAGACAAACATAGGCTCAGAGAATAGAGATATAAGATGATATTCAAGCAAATTTCAAACAAAAGAAAGCAGATGTTGCCATACTTACATCAGACTAAGAAGACTTCAAGATGAAAAAACAATGAGAGATAACGAGGGGCAGTATGTAATAAAAAGGACTTTCCATAAGAGGACATAACACTTACGAATATATATCAATTTAACACAGGAGCAGCAAGTATATAAAGCAACTACTGGTAGACTTATAAGAAGAAATTAACAGCAACAAAACAATAGTAGGGGACCTCAACACTCCACTTACATCAATGGATAGATCATCCAGACAGAAAATCAAGGAAGTAGTGGATCTCAATGAAACACTTGATCAGATGGACTTAATAGATACATATATATAAAGCTTTCCATCCAAAAATGGTAGAAAGCACATTCTTCTTAAGAGCTCACAGAACATTCTCAAAGATAGATCATATGTTTGGAAGCAAGGCAAGCTTCAATAAATTTAAGAAGATTGAAATCATATCAAGCTTCTTTTCCAACCACAATGCTATGAAACTAGAAATCAACTAAAAGAAAAGAGCTGGGAAATTCACACATATGTGGAGACTAAACAACGCGCCACTGAACAACCATTAGGTCAATGAAGAAATCAAAGAGGAAATTTAAAAACACTGGAGACAAATTAAAGCGAAAATACAACATACTGACTCTTGTGGGATGCAGAGAAAGTGGTTATAAGAGGGCATTTGATAGCAATACAGGCCCACCTCAACACACAAGAAAAATCTCAAATAAGTAATCTTAAACTTCACCTAATAGAACTAGGAAAAGAACAAACAAATCCCAAAGTCAACAGAAGGAAGAAATAAAAATTTGAACTGAAATAAATGAAAGAAACTTAAAAAGAGCAGTAGAAAGGATCAATGAAACTAAGAGCTAGTTCTTTGAGAAGATAAACAAAACCGACGAACTCTTAGAATCACTGAGGCAAAAAGAAGGCTCAAATAAATAAATTTAGAAATGACAGAGGAAAAATTACAATGGATACTACAGAAATGCAAAGGACTATAAGATAATACTATGAAAAACTATGTGCCAACAAATTGGATAACCCAGAAGAAATTGACAATTTCTTAAACTCATACAACTTCCCAAAACTGAATCAAGAAGGTATACAGAAACTGAATAAACCAATCAGAATTAAAAATCTTGCAACAGTAATCAAAATCCTCCCCAAAAATGTCCAGGACCAGATGGCTTATTTGGAGAATTCTACCAAACATTCAAAGAATATTTAATACCTATCCTTCTCAAACTATTCCAAATAATTGAAGAAGATACTCTTCGCAATACATTCTAGGAGGTCAACAGTACCCTGATATGGAATCCAGGCAGGGACAGCAAAAAGAAGGGAAATTACAGGCCAATATTGCTGATGAACACAGATGCAAAAATCCTCATCAAAATAGTGGCAAACTGAATACAGCAATACATTAAAAGGATCATACGCCATGATCAAGTAAAATTTATACCAGGGACATAGGGATGGTTCCACGTCTGAAAATCAAACAACGTGATGTGTCACATTAACAAAATCAGGAATAAACATCACATGATCACCACAATAGCTGCAGAGAAAGCACTTGAGAAGATCCAGCATTCATTTATGATACAAATTCTCAATAATACCGGTATAGAAGAAAAGTACATCAACATAATAAAGGCCATATAAGAAACTCAGCCAACATGATACTCAGTGGTGAAAAATTGAAAGTCATCCTCAGAGAATAGGAACAAGACAGGGGTGACCACTGCCACCACTCCTATACAACATAGTACTAGAGGTTTTGGTCAAAGCAATTAGGCAAGAAAAAGAAACAAAAAGTATTCATATTGGAAAGGAAGATGTGAAACTCTCATTGTTCATGGGCAACATGATCCTATATATTGAAATCCTAAAGCACCCACCATAAAACTATTAGAAATAATAAACAACTATAGCAAAGTTGCAAGGTAAAAAGTCAACTTACAAAAATCAGTTACATTTCTACACACTAATAACAAACTAGCAGAAAGAGAAGTCAAGAATACAATCCTAATTACAATGACAACAAAAGAATAAAATACCCGTGAAGAAATTTAACCAAAGAGGTGAAAGGGTTATATACACTAAAAACTATAAGACATTATTGAAAGAAATTGAAGAAGATACAAAGAAATGGAAAGGTATTTCCTGCTCACAGATTGTAAGAATAAATATACTTAAAATGTTCATACTATGGGCCAGCCCAGTGGCACAGTGTTTCAGTGCGCACATCCCACTTTGGAGGTCCAGGGTTCACCGGTTCAGATCCCGCGTGTAGACATGACACCACTTGGCAAGCCATGCTTTGGTAGGCATCCCACATATAAAATAGAGGAAGATGGGAATGGATGTTAGCTCAGGGCAAGTCTTCCTCAGCAAAAAGAGGAGGATTAGCAGCAGATGTTAGCTCAGGGCTGATCTTCCTCAAAAAAAAAAAAATATTCATACTACCTAAAGAAATCTACAGATTCAATGCAATCCTGATCAGAATCCCAATGACATTCTTCAGGGAAATAGAACAAAGAATCCTAAAATTGATATGGAACAACAATAGGTCTTGAATAGCCAAAACAATCCTGAGAGAAAAGAACAAAGCTGGAAGCATCACTATACCTGGCTTCAAAGTTTAGTACAAAGCTATAGCAATGAAAACAGCATGCTATTGGTGCAAAAACTGACCAACAGATCAACAGAACAGAGTTGAAAGCTCAGAAATAAAACCAAACCTCTACAGGCAGCTAATCTCAACAGGAGAGCCAAGAACAAATGATGTAGAAAGGAAAGTCTCTTCAATAAATGGTGTTGGGAAAACTAGACAGCCACATGCAAAATAAAATAGGCCATTATCTCACAGCATACACTAAAATTAACTCAAAATGGATTAAAGACTTGAAGATAAGACATGAAACCATAAAACTCCTAGAAGAGTATATAGGCAGTACACACTTTGACATCAGTCTTAGTAGATCTTTTTAATACTATGTCTACTAAAGCAAGAAAAAATAAACAAATGGTACTACATCAGACTAAAAAGCTTCTGCAAGGCAAAGGAAACCATGAACAAAATGAAAAGACAATCCATCAACTGAGAGAAAATATTTTCAAATCATATACCTGACAAGGGGTTGATTTCCAATATACACAAAGAACACATTCAACTCAACAACAACAAAACAAACAATCCAATAAAAAATTGGGCAGAGGATATGAACAGGCATTTTCCCAAAGAAGATATATGGATGGCCAACAGGTACATGAAAAGATGTTCAACATCACTAATTATTAGGAAAATGTAAATCAAAACTACAATGAGATGTCACCTTCCACATGTCAGAATGGCTATAATTAGAATGACAAAATATAACAAATATTGGAGAGGATGTGGAGAAAAGGGAACCCTCATATGCTATTGGTAAGTATGCAAACAGGTGCAGCCACTATGGAAAGCAGTATGGAGATTCTTCAAAAAATTAAGAATAGAACTACCATATGATCCAGCTATCCTACTAGTGGGTATTTATCCAAAGAACTTGAAACCAATGATCCAAAGAGATTTATGCATCCCTGTGTTCATTGCAGCTTTATTCACAATAGCCTAGATATGGAAGCAAACCAAGTGCCCATCAATTGATGAATGGATAAAGAAGATGCGATACATATATATGATGGAATACTACCTATCCATAAAAAAGACAAAATCATCTCATTTGCAATAACATGGATAGACTTTGAGAGTATGATGTTAAGCAAAATAAGGCAGACAGAGAAAGACAAACACTGCATGATTTCACTCATATGTGGAAGATAAACAAACATATGGATAAAGAGAATAGATTAGCGGCTACCAAAGGGGAATAGAGTTGGGGGGTGGTTAACAGCAGTAAAGGGGCACATATGTATGGTGATGGACAAAAATTAGACTACTGGGGGTGAGCACTATGCAGTCTATCCAGAAACTGATAAATAATGTATACCTGAAATTACACAATGTTATAAACTATTATGACCTCAATAAAACAATTGAAAAAATGAAATAAAAACTAAAAGAATATATAAAAATATTTAATATTTGGAAAAAATAAAACACATATACTTCTAAATAATCTATGGATCAAGGAGAAAGTCAAAGAGGAGTCTCAAGGGAAATAAGATAAACACATAGGAAACAATGAAAATGAAAATATAATGTATAAAATTACATGTCAAGCTAAAGCTAAAGCAGTCCTGAGAGGAAAATTGATAGCACTAAATATTACATTATGAAGAAGGAAAGCCCTCAAGTCATTAATCTAAATTCTACCCCAAAAATCTAGAAAAAGAGAGAATCAAAACAAAACAAACAGAAAGATGAAAATAATAAAGGACCAAAACCAAAGACATTTAAAAGAGAAAAACAATAGAGAAAAATCATGTTTCTTTTAAAAAAGTACTAAAATTAGTAAACTTCTAACAAACTCACAAAATTATAAGAGAAAGTATCAAAATATGGAATTAGACTACAGATACATCAGTCATAAAAAGATGACAACAGAATACTATATACAACTTTATAATTTCTACAGTTCAGGAGAAATGGAACAATCTTCAAAACCCACAAAGTATAAAAACTTGACTCATGATATAAAATAGACATATAGATCAATACAATAGAATGGAGAGACCAGAAATAAACCCTCATCTCTATCATTGATTGATTTTCTACAAGGATACCAAGATTGCTAAATGAGAAAAAAACATTCATTTTAACAAATTATGCCAGGAAAACTACGTATTCACATGCAAAGAATGAACATGAATTCTTATCTTACACCATATACAAAAGCTAACTAAAAAGGGTTCAAAGGCCTAAATTTAAGAGCTAAAACTGTAAAACTCTTAGAACAAAACAGAGGACAAATCTCCATGATCTTTATTTTGGTAATGGTTTCATAAATATGGCACCAAAAGCATGGGCAACAAAAGAAAAAAATAGGGAAATTGGAGCTCATTAAAACCAAAAACTATTGTGCACTAAAGAACAGCATCAAGAGAGTGAAAGACAACTCACAGAATAGGAGAAAAATATTTGCAAATCTTATATCTGATAATGGATTAACATCCAGAATATATAAAGAACTCCTACAACTCAACAAAAAGACAACCCAATTAAAAAATGAGCAAAAATCTTGAATATGTATTTTGTAAAAAAGAGATACAAATAACCAATAAGCACATGAAAAGATGTTTAACATGATTAATAATTAGGGAAATGCAAATTAAAACCACAATATGATACCCATTAGGATGAATATATCAAAAACAAAACAAAACAGAATATAAGAAGTCCTGGTGAGGATATGCAGAAATTAGATCTTTGTGCTCTGTTGGTCAGCATGTAAAATGTTGTGGCTACTATGTAAAATAGTTTGAAAGTTCTTAAAAAATTAAAAATAAAATACCATATGATCCAGCAATTCCACTTTTGTAAAAGTAACCAAAATAGTTGAAATCAAGGACTCAGAGATATTTGTTCACTCGTGTTTATAGCAGTATTATTCATAATAGCTAAAAAGGTGAAAGCAATCTAAGTGTCCATAGCTGAATGGATAAACAAAATGTGGTATACGCATGCATTGGGATATCAATGTCTTCAAAGGAAGGAAATTCTGACATGCTACAACATAGATGAAGCTTGAGAACAGTATGCTAAGGGAAATAAGCCAGTCACAAAACAGCAAATGCTATATGGTTTCACTTACAAGAGGTATATAGAGTACTCAGATTTATAGAAATAAAAAGTGGAATTGTGCTTACCAAACACTGGGGTAAGAAGGGGGATATGGAGTTTATTGTTTAATTTTACAGAGTTACTTTTGCAAAATAGAGTTCTGGAGATGGATAGTGGTGATAGTTGTACTTAATGTCATTACGTACACTTAAAAATGATTGAGATGGCAAATTT
Organism: Equus caballus; assembly: GCF_041296265.1. Lineage (NCBI taxonomy): Eukaryota > Metazoa > Chordata > Mammalia > Perissodactyla > Equidae > Equus > Equus caballus. Next base: position 84,314,225 of record NC_091715.1, read on the forward strand.
TGTTATGTGTATTTTACTACAATTAAAAATAATAATAGGAGAGTTTGGATGATGGCAGCATAAGAAGATTCTGAACTTATTTACTCCTATGGACACAGCAAATCTACAGCTACCTGTGGAACAATCCTCTGAAAGAGATTTGGAAACTGTATAAAAATAACCCCCACAACCAGGGAAAACCCTTACAGGGGTGTAAGAGGCAGAAATACACCTCTGATGAGGAAAAAATACATTCTAGCTGTGGTACTTCATAGTTGAGAGCAATCTCAAATGTATGAAGCTTTTCCCAGAGTAGCAGGGAGATCCAAGTAGGGGATCTATGTGACAAAATGCATCACAGCCTTTAGATTCATCACAACTGAGACCAGATCACATCATGCCTGCCTTTGCTGGCTTTGAAAGCCAAGGGGGAATGTGCCCAGGAAAACTATAGAACTTCAGAGAAAGAAAAATTTGCTCTTAAAGTGCCTGGGCACAGATTCACCCATTCCAGAAATAAACAAAAGCCCCAGGAAGAAAAGTGCATAGTCCATTGGTAAAAATGACTGACTTACCAAGCTTGTAGCACATCTCTGACAGGCAGGAGGTGAGTGGACCCACCTCCCCAGTGACTGAGACAGTGGTTGCACCCAGTATTGTGACCTAGTTCAGTCATACTGACACAGACACTGGCAGCTGTCATTGAATTACTTCCTCCAGCCTGTTAGCACAGGAGTTTGCCCTGCCTGGTAGAACACTGATTAAACTGACCACAACCAGAGTATGCAGCCCATCCCAGGGACTAGGCCTGCCCACAAGCAAGCCCACAGCTAACTTGTGGGCACACATACATGGGGTGTGTGGGACCTCTGCAGTGGGGCAAGTGGGTCTGCCTTGGGGGGGGGGGTGTGTGGGTGGGCCTGCATTAGCAGGGCATGTGGGCCCATAGGCAGTGGAGTGTGTTGACCACAGCTGACTTGTGCCACTGGCCATCTCAAATAGCCACCCAGAGGATCTACACCACCTTCCAATGCCTGAACGAATGTGTGCTGTCCTGCTTGAGGTCAGCTCCACCCATTTATGCTCCTGAGAGAGTCAACAACAGCTTTGTGCCAGAGGGAGCTGCACTAGAGGCCTGCAGCAATTGTGAGTCCCCATGCCTAACAACTAACTACACTGGGGTTGTGACTCCTTAACAGCAAAGCAGCAGTAGTTGTGGGGTATTAGACCTAGCAGCAAGCTGTGCCAGGGCATGCACCACCCAATAAAGCCACCATAACACCTGGACACAGCTGAGCCTTACAACCAGCCAGCCCAGGGGCCAGCCTAGCCTACCTGTGTGCTTGCAGCAACAGCAACGCCAACAAAATAGAAGGGCTTGTGCAGCACACACAGGGGACACTCCTGGAACATTTGGCATGGATGATGAGAAGGGAGCAAATTGCTGGGCCCCATAAGACGTCTCTTACATAAAGCCACATTTGTAAGATTGGGAGACATAACTGATCCACTTAATTAGGTAGAGAAGTAGGCAAATTTAGGACACAAAGGAATATGTTCCAAATAAGGGAACAGGACAAATCCTCATAAAAAGAAATAAACAGGTAAGCAATGTACCGGATAAAAAGTACAAACTAATAGTCATAAAGATGCTCACTGATTTGAGAGAACAACAGATGAACACAGTGAAAACTTCAACAAAGAATCAAAAATATAAAAAAGAATCAATTAGAACTGAAGAATACAATAATGTAAATGAAAAATTTTCTAGAGAGAAAAAATAACAGAGTAGGTGACACAGAAGAATGGATCAGCAAGCTATATGAAAAGAATAGAGGAAATAACTCAACCTGAATAGAAAAAGGAAAAAAGAATTTAAAAGGATGTGGACAGTTGAAGGGATTTCTGGGATAACATCAAGCATAATAACATCCATATTATAGGTGTCTCAGAAAGAGAAGAGAGAGACAAATGGGCAGAGAACCTATCTGAAGAGATAATAGCTGTAAACTTCCCTAACCTGAGAAAGGAAACTAACATCTAGATACAGGAAGCACAGAGAGTAACAAACAAGATGAATCCAAAGAGGTTCACACCAAGACTTGTTCTAATTAAAATGTCAACAATTAAAGATAAAAAGAGAATCCTGAAAGGTACAAGAGAAAAAGCAACAAGTTACATACAAAGGAAACCCCATAAGGCTATCAGCTGACTTCTCAGCAGAAACCTTACAGTCTGGAAGGGAGTGGCATGATATATTCACAGTGCTGAAAGGAAGAAACCTACAGCCAAGAATACTCTACTTCGAAAGGGTTATCATTCGGAAAGAAAGGAGAGATAAATGTTTTCCTAGACAAGCATAAACTAAAGGGGTTTATCACCACTAAGCCAGCCTTACAAAAAATCTTAAAATGACTTATTTAACAGGAAAAAAACACAAATAAGAATAAGAAAATTATCGAAGAAAAAATATCACTGGTAAAGGTAAGTGTACAGTAAATATAGTCAATCAACCATCTACAAAGCTAACATGAAGGTCAAAAGACTAAAGTACCAAAATTATCTATTTCCACAATATGAGGTTAAGGGATACATACAAAAAGAGGAAAAATATGATATATAAAACATAAAGTGAGAAGAAGGAGCCAAAATGTAGGAATTTTAGTAAGACGTCAAACTTAAGAGACCATCAACTTAATGTAGATTGCTATTTACATAAGTCATTGTATATAAATCTCATGGTAATCACAAACTAAAAACCTGTAATAAATATACAAAAAGTAAAGACAAAGGAACCCAAACATAATACTAAAGAAAGCCGTCAAATCACAAGGAAAGAGAACAAGAGAAGAAGAAAGGAAGAGATAAGAACTATCAAAACACCCAGAAAAAAAAATTAACAAAATGGCACTAAGTACATTGTTATCAATAGTTACTTTAAATGTCAATGGACTAAATGCTCCAATTAAAAGACAAAATGTGGCTGAATGGATAAAAAACAAGACTCACATATAAGCTGCATACAAGAGACGGACTTTAGACCTAGACTCCATGCAAATGGAAACAAAAAGAAAACAGAGGTAGCAATACTTATATCAGACTAAATAGACTAAAACAAAAATTGTAACAAGAGAGAAAGAACAGCATTGCATAATATTAAAGGGAACACTCCAACAAGAAAATATAACACTTGTAAATATCTACATATGCAACATAGAGCACATAAATAATATAATGCAATTATTAGCAGACATAAATGGAGAAATAGACAGTAACACAATAACAGTAGGGGACTTTAACACTCCACTTATAGCACTGGATAGATCATCCAAACAGATGACCAATAGGGAAAAATTGTCCTTAAATGATAATTAGACCAAATGGACTTAGTAGATATATATAGAACATTATATCCAAAAACTTCAGAATACATATTCTTTTCAAGCGCATATGGAATACCCTCCGGGATACATCACATATTAGGCCACAAAACAAGTCTCAATGAATTTAAGAAGATTGAAATAATGCCAAGTATCTTTTCTGACCACAATGGTATAAAACAGAAATCAACTACCTAAAGAAAACCGGAAAAGCTACAAATATGTGAAGATTAAACAAAATGCTACTGAACAACTATTGGGCCAATGAAGAAATCAAAGGAGAAAAAAAGAAAATACCTAGAGACAAATGAAAATGAAAATATGACATACCAAAATTTATGAGATACAGCAAAAGTGGTACTAAGAAGGAAGTTTTTATTGCAACACATGCCTACCTCAAAAAACAAGACAAATGTATCAACAATACACCTAAAGTAACTAGAAAAATAAGAACAAATGAAGCACAAAATAAGTAGAAGTAAGGAAATAATAAAAATTAGAGTGGAAATAAATGAAATAGAGACTGTTTTTAGTTCATAAGTCTATTGTTTTTAATAGAAAAAAAAAGTCAATGCAACTAAGATCCAGTTCTTTGAAAAGACAAATTTGACAAACTGTTAGCAAGACTTCATAAGAAAAAGGGAGAAAAGTCAAATAAATAAAATGAGAAACAAAAGATGAGAAATTACAACAAACACCACAGAGATACAAAGGATTATAAGAAAATACTATGAAAAGCTATATGCCAACAAAATTGGATAAGGTAGAAGAAATGGATACATTCTTAGAATCACACAACCTTCCAAAACTGAATCAGGAAGAAATAGAGAATCTGAACAGACTAATCACTATTAAGGAGATTGAAACAGTAATCAGAAACCTCCCAAAAAACAAAAGTCCAGGACAAGACATCTTCCCCGTGAATTCTACCAAACATTCAAAGAAAACTTAATACCTATCCTTGTCAAACTCTTCCAAAAATTTGAAGAGGAGGGGATGGTTCCTAACTCATTCTATAGGGCGACATTACTCTGATACCAAACACAGACAAGGACAACACAAAAAAAGAAAATAACAAGCCAATATCATTGATGAATATAGATGGAAAAATCCTCAACAAAGTACCAGCAACTTGAATACAACAATACACTAAAACAATCATACACCATGATCAAATGGGTCTTATTCCAGGGATGGAAGATGGTTCAGCATCTGTAGATCAATCAACATGATACATCACATTAACAAAAGGAAGAATAAAAATCACATAATCATCTCAATAGATGCACAGAAAGCATTTGAAAAGATACAGCTTCCATTTATGATTAAAAACACTGAATAAAATGGGTATAGAAGAAAGTCCCCCAAAAAACAAAAAAGAAGAAAGTGCCTCAACAGAACAAAGGCTGTATATGACAAACCCACAAATAACATCATACTCAGTGGTGAAAACTGAAAGCTACCCCTCTAAGAACAGGAAAAAGACAAGGATAGCCATTTTTGCCACTCTTATTTCACATAGTGTCAGAAGTCTTAGAGCAATCAGTCAATAGAAAGAAATTAATTGGATACAAATTGTAACGGAAGAAGTAAAACTGTCATTATTTGCAGATGATATGATTTTATATATAGAAAATTCTAAAGAAACTACAAAGAAAAAGACTATTAGAAATAATAAATGAATACAGTACAATTGCGGGGTATAAAGTCAACATACAAAAATCTGTTGTGTTTGTATACACTAACAGAAAAATAGCAGAGGGAGAGATCAAGAATACAATCCCATTTACAATCACAACAAAACAAATAAAATACCTAGGAGTAAATTTAAGCAAAAAGGTGAAAAACTTATACACTGAATACAATAAAACATTGTTGAAAGAAATTGAAGATGACACAAAGAAATGGAAAGATATTCCATGCTCATGTATTGGAAGAATCAACATAGTTAAAACCTCCATACTTCCTAAATCAATCTATGATTCAATGCATTCTCTATCAAAATCTCAAGGAGATTTTTTACAGAAATAAAACAAAGAATCCTAAAATGTATATGGAACAACCAAAGACAACAAATAGCCAAAGCAACCCTGAGAAAAAAGAAGAAAGCTGGAGTTATCACACTCCCTGATTTCAAGATATACTACAATGCTATAGTAATCAAAACAGGAGGGCATTGGCACAAAACAGACTCATAGATCAATGAAACAGAATCAAGAGCCCAGAAATCAACCCACATATGTATGGAAAGCTAATTTTCAACAAGGGACCCAAGAACATACAATGGAGAAAGGAGGGTCTCTTCAGCAAATGATGTTGGGAAAACCGGGCAGCCACATGCAAAAGAATGAAAGTAGACCATTATCTTACACCATACAAAAAAAAAAAAAAAAACTCAAAGAGGATTAAAGACTTGAATTTAAGACCTGAAACCATAAAACTCCTAGAAGAAAACATAGGCTGTATGCTCTTTGACATTGGTCTTAACAATATCTTTTTGAATACCATGTCTCACCAGGCAAGGTGAACAAAAGAAAAATATAAACAAATGGGGCTACATCAAACTAAAAAACTTATGAACAGCAAAGGAAACCATCAACAAAATGAAAAAACCTACCAAGTGGGAGAAAATATTTGTATATCATATTTCTGACAAGGCATTAATATCAAAAATATATAAAGAACTCACAAAACAACAAAAAAAAACCCAATTAAAAAATGGGCAAAAGATCTTATCAGACATTTTTCCAAAGAAGAGCCACAGAGGGTCAACAGGCAGATGAAAAGATGTTCAACAACACTAATTATTAACGAAATGCAAATCAAAACTACAATGAGATATCATCTCACATCCATCAGAACAGCTGTAATTTACAAGACAAAAGAGAAATGTTGGAGAGGATGTGGAGAAGGGGGAACCCTTATACACTGGTTGTGAGAATGTAAACTTGTGCAACCACTGTGAAAATAGTATGGATATTCATCAAAAAATTAAGAATAGAACTGCTTACCATATTATTGAGCTATTCCACTTCAGAGTGTTTATCCAAAGAACATGAAAACACAAATACAAAAAGATATACTCACCCCTATGTTCACTGTAGCATTATTCACAGTAGCCAAGACTTTGAAACAACCTAAGTGCACATTAATGGATGAATGGATAAAGAAGATGTGATTGTATATACATTATGGGATACTACTCAGCGATAACAAAAGATGAAATCTTGCCATTTGCAACAATGTGGATGAACCTTGAGGATATTGTGCTAAGCGAAATATGTCAGACAAAGTCAAAAATTAAATGATTTCATTCATAAGTAGAAGATAAAAACAACAGCAAACAAAGATATTGATGTAGAGATTAGCTTGTCGGTTACCAGAGGGGAAGGGAGGAGGGAAGATGGTAAAATGGGTAAAAGGGCACATGTGTATGGTGACAGATGATAATTAGTGTTTGGGTGGTGAACATGATGGAGTCCACACAGAAATTGAAATGTCAGGATGTAAACCTGAAATTTATATAATGTTATAAGCCAATGTTACCTCAACAAAAAGCAATATATGTAGTCTTAAAGTCAAATAATAATAAAATCTTAACTAAACATGTTGATAGAGGGAAAATGTAGTTGTAATGTCTAACTCCACAAAATGATGTTTTATATTTTCTGTATTATGCAAATATTACACAGTTATTTAACCTAATTTATCTATGAGACATAATTAAGATTTTTCTATAAAAGATCAGAAAGAAGGTTAGGGGAGCTATAAAAAGGGGGAAAATGAGAGACCATGATTTTGTGACTGTCAACTACTCAGAGAAACATATTGCCATAGTTTTATTTACTCTAGCATCTTACAGAAATTTTAATAGCCATGCTGAAATTTTCCATGTTGACTAAAGAAAAGCTTGTCCTTAATGAGTCTTCATAGCTAAAGCAATTCTAAAACTACACATAAAGTGATGTCGATGAAATTTGTCCTTGGAGTCTTTCCACAGTCCACTTTAAAGTCAAAGATTTTTGTAAAGAAAAACTAAGAGATGTCCTTATTGAGCTCCCATCTCTGCCAACCTTCAGAATTCTTGAATCAGCACCAACACAATGCCTCTGTACCTCAAGGACACACCATGAGAATGCTGAGAGAAGGCAAGTAGGACTTACTGAGTACCTTCTATGCATTTAACATCTTGTGATAGGCAATACGTGTTACCTGCTACTCATTACCACCCATGAAATACCCGCCCAAATGGAATTGTACTGAAAGTAAATGAAGGTTTATTTCCAAGGTCACACAACTAGTGGGTGAGAGATACAAGTTTGAAATTGGGGACTGACTCCAAACACCATGCTCAGCCTCCACCACCATGCTCTTCCCACGTTCTTAACCCATGCAGTGCCATGACACTGTACTGAGAGGCTAAGCGTCAATCAAACTAGACATGTGGACTCAGGCCTTCTGAAAAGAGCATAACCCAAATGATGAGAATTTCACACATCTTTAAATTGCACTACATCATTTAACTTCCTGCTCTGCCCCCTAGAAGAACCATTCTTGTTATTATTCACAATTATTTTATTCATAAAAAACAAAGAACACATGAGTAATCCTCAAATATTTTCTCTTTTCAGTAAATAGTACTTTGTTTTGTGCAAACCCCTCCCAACTCTAAGATGAAATAGACAACCTCAGTAGTTATATAACCAGTAAAGAAATTGAATTTGTAGTTATAATCTTTGAAATAGAAAATCTCAGGCCTACATGGTTTCATAGAGAACTTTACCAAATATATAAAAAATTAATATGAATTCTACACAGAGTCTTCCAGAAAATGGAAGAACACATTTCCCAACTCATTTTATGAGATTATTCTTACCCTGATACCAAACCAAATATAAGAAGTAAAAAGGAATAGAAAACTAAAGACAAATATCTCTCATAAACTGAGACGCAAAGATTCTCAGAAAAATTTTAGCAAATAGAATTGAGCAATTTATAAAACTATTATATGCCATTACCAAGTGAAATTTTTTCCAGGTAGGCACAAGTGGATCAATATTTGAAAATCAATAAATGTAATCCATCATACCCACAAGTTAAGAAGAAAAAATCTTATGATATTATTAATTGTTGCAGGAACAGCATTTGACAATATCTAGCACCTATTCATGAAAAAAAAAAAAGAAAGAAAAATATCGGTAATCTAGGAATAGAGAGAACTTCCACAACTTGAGGAGAAGCATATACAAAAAGAATCTAAAGCTAACATCATACTTCATGGAGAAAGACTAAATGTTTTCCCCCAAGATTAGGAATGAGGCAAGGATGTCTGCTGTCATCACTCTTATTCAATATAGTGTTAGAATTTTTAGCCAGTGCAATAAGGCAAGAGAAGAACATAAAAGGTACACAGATTGGAAAGGAAGAAATCACTTGTCATTATTATTTCCTGAGCTGGGTCCTTCTTGTGATGTGATCTCTCTTGCTGATTCCTCTTGGCCACCTGGTATCTCTAAGTGGAGGAGAGGATTCTCAGGTCACAGGAATGAGAGTACTTACCAGCCAGTCTCTTTTTGTTCTGGAATCCCTCTTATCCTCCTCCTGTTTCTGAATAGGAGGGGATTCTCAAGCCCATGACAACTAAGGGGTTTACCAGGCCAGGCAACGTGTGGTGGAATCTATTTTGCCAGCGATGCCCAGCAGTGCTTGTTGTCTTTTTGTTGGTGGAGGCAGGGTAGTCTCAGGAGGAGAATGCTTCCCCGTCCACTTATTGTAAGTGGGGCTCTTGATGGATTGATCTACTTCACTTGTGGTGGTGGTGATCTCACCCAGTATTGTTGGAGGTTCTCCTCATTGCATCCAGGGAAGGAATGGACCTACCTGCTATATTGAGAATCAGGAAATACGAGATCTAGGTCACCATCTGTTGGATGGAGGTCATAAGACGCCCTGTCACTGTGTTGTTCCTCCAGTCCTGATGTCCATATCCAGTTCACCTTGCTCTTATCACCTGCATTAGTTTGATTGGGCTGCCTTCCAATCCACAATACCACAGACTGGGTGGCTTAAACAACAGAAATTTATTTTCTCACAGTTCTGGAGGCTGGACGTCCGAGATCAAGGTGCCAACAGGGTTGGCTTCTGATGAGACCTCTCTTCCTGGCTTGCAAATGGCTGCCTTCTTTCTGTGTCCTCCTATGGCCTTTCCTCTGTGCCAGTAGGGAGAGAGAGAGAGAGATCTGGCATCTCTCCCTCTTCAGGTAAGGGCACCAGTCCTGTCATGTTAGGACCCCACCCTTAGGACCTCATTTAACTTTAATTACCTCCTTAAAGGCCCTATTTCCAAATATAGTCACATAGGGGATTGAGGCTTCAACATACAAATTTTCTGGGGACAAATTCAGTCAATAGCACCACCTTTAAGAGTGTTCTTTAGTTGTGTCTTGCATTATTTCCAGGGCTAATAGTTCTACTTAATGGAAAGGAACAAGGAGTAAGGAGCTTATGTCATTTTTTTCCAGGACAAAAGTCAACACCAATATTTTAAAAGACACAAAATAGTAAACAGAATCCTCAAAAGGAAAACATTAAATAAAACAAAACCTTATTAATAAAAAAGAGACTTGACATGTATGATCAGTGCAGAAAATTATGGATGAACATGGAATCAAACAGTTTGCTTTCTGTAAAACCATGCTGTTATCTTGGTGGGGTAGGTATTAGGTGAGTCCTTAGTGACTTTTTAAAACCTGGTCCTAAATGTGCTATTTCTAACAAAAGATCCTTGAATTGTCTTTCCTTTGTATGGGTTTCCCTGGTTTCCAGAGTTTATGTGGTCACCCTGACCACCATTTGTATTCATTATTTATTTCAATCAAGATTGGAATAAAGGCAGTCAAGTTATTGTTCCCTTGCTGTTAACTTACAAGAAGCAAATTCAAGAAATTGACTCATAAAGCATATGGTAATCTTTTGAATATTTAATTTTGGCAATCGTACTTAAGACACCAACCATGTAGTTGAAAATGCTCAACATGTTTACGTAAGAGACAAGACTTGAGAATAGGATGTGGTCTCCATATTTTGAAAGGGTTATTAAATAAAAAGAAAAGATCGACTTGCTTTGATATTCCATAAGCCCAGAGAGGGGCTAGTGATTGGACATTGTAGGAAGAAAGATTTAGCTTTTAATGAGGAAGATTTTTCTAAAGATAGAGCTGTTCAAAAATTTTACAGGCTGCCTTGTGGGATAGGAATATCCATGTCACTGGGCATTTTAGGGATGGTTTAGATGATCATGTGATACATTCTTGTGAGAGTTGAAAAGCTCAAACAGTATCCTCTAGGATGCCATCTAGTGCTGAGACAATCTGTTTCTATTAAAATGTATTATTTTGAGGAGTGATATTTTAAATGAAAGAGGAAAAGATTTAAAATGGCATATTTTTGGTATGATTTAGACTGCTTTTACTGTGAGATTGACAAAATAGGAACTTTCTATGAACTATGATAACTTTTTTTACTTAGTAGCAGGGCCAACAGCTTAAGCTTTAATGAAAATAAGCAACATTTGCAAAAGGATTAATTTTTGCATTAAAACACAGCCAATTTGATGGCTTTTTGTCCCAGCTGAGAGGAGTAATTGAAAAATCATGGTTGACACACACACGTGATTATCTTTGTGTGATCTGCTTTATTTTTCCTGAAGCCTTGAGTTTTCATCTCCCAACTACAAACAGGAAGATTAGAGAATTCAATATAAAGAGGATTAAAGGTCATCTATTTTCCAACAGGATATAATTGCAATAACTATAAAGCCCACACGAAACACAACAGGGGTACAGTAATACTTGCACATAGCCCCCGACCTCACCACCCACATCCCCATTTGCAGATCGCTCTGCTCACCATTCACAAGGTAGGCTTTGTAACAGGATTTGGCAGTGTGTGCCTAGTGAGAATGGCAAATAATCAAAGCTTACAGCTTTGGTTTGCTGATTTGCAGAGAACTCATCCTGTATCAATACTGATTGCATGTACACAGGGTTGTGATTATGTGAAAACATTTTTATATCAGAGAGTGTTTACTTGATAATAGGCCTGAAAAAATTGTTGAGGAAGTTAAAGCTGATAGCTCTAGTAAGCAGAAAAAATACATTTTATACTGTTTGTTACAGTTTTCAACACAGTAAATCCCATTTAAAATAAAAGTATCTGCTAAATAGTTCTCTTTATATGCTTAGAGGTAAATATATATATATATATATATAAGCTATTAGGGAAAAAATTCTTCTTATTGCTTTATTTTTCATATATATTTTAAGCCTATCTTGGTAGGTTAAACCCATTTCTGATCTGCCCTTTTGCCTTTGTCATCTACTGTTGTGGTGGCTGATATGATCCATTACTCAACTAAATTGCCCCCTCTTTTTGAGGGGGATAGAGGAATTGTTGCATTTAATACATTTTTTCCAGAATAGAAAATTCAGAATTAAAGGGAATGTCTTAAAGATGTTTAGACCATGTAAAACTGACAAATGGTGACTTTTTCTAAACAAGCTATTTAAGGGAAAAAGCCAGCAATTCACATCTTCTTGGTATGCTGAGCTGTAGAGGAGTCATTTTTCATGTTACAAAATGCCCTTCAGTTGGAGAAAGTAAATCCAGCCTGTCAGCTGAGGAGTCAGGATTTGACTGAAGAATGCTATTTGGATTGTTTAAATAAATAAACATTAGGCATATCACATCCTTCAGATAAAATGGTTCAGAGCAAGGTTATTATTTATCTTTTCTAGTCTGGTTAGTCATGAACTGACTGGACACAGGATCATCCTATATTTGCCCAACTAATTCTAGTGTGGACCTTTGTCCCTTGATCAACCTAGTCATGGCATTATAGCTACAATAACATAATTTTTTACCCAAGCACTGACATGTGCATCTCAGAGTGAGAATTCAAAAGTCACATCCTATTTCAAATCAGTTTTGATAAGTTTCCAGAAGTAGGGTGGTGCGATAGCTAAATAAAAAGCCCTACCTCCTTCTCCGCATTTCTGGCCTTCCCTCTATCGCACACCATATCACCGTAACATTGATAATCACTCTCATAATGACTCCTTCTTGTCTGCATATCTTCCATAGTGATCTTCTAGCTAGGTTTATTATATCAATGTAGTATTCCGTGTCATGATCAGGAACTTTTCCTCACCCTTTTCATTAAAACTTTATCTCATCTCATTTCTCTAGAACTTGGCTTCTTACTTCTATGGTGGCATTTTGTTTATTCTCATTTTCTATAATTACTTTTTATTTAGCAAACAGTCATGTAGCTTTTATTGTGTGTTAGGCACTGTAGCATGATGTGATAGGGCAGATCAATTACTCTTATTATATATCACTTCTGCTGTTATAACTAATAATTTAAAACACATATGCCGTCTACCATATACAAAGCACTGTTCTAAGTGCTTTATACATATAAATACATTCATTCCTCAAAACAACTTCATGAAGTAGGTTAATATTATTATCCCCAGTCTATACATGAGAAAACTGAGGCACTGAGAAGTTGAGTAAATTGCCCTTGGTCTCAAAGTAAGGAAGTAGAAGATCAAGGAGTTAATTCAAGGCCGTCTGACCCAGTGTTTGTGTCTTAGTAAGCTAAACAGGTTTCTCACAGCCTATTGCTCATTAACGTCAGAATTAATAGAGTATGTACTAGTAGATTGCATATCCATAGTGTGATGTTTCTATGAATAAATGTGTTTTCTAACAAAGATTTGGATGAGATTAAACTCAGAATATCCTTTAAGTGTAATCACAATAATAGATTATGTTGAAAAATGTCCCATAAGCAAGTTGGATTTGCTTGATTTGCAGCTCACAAGGCGTTAACCAATTCCAATATTTGAGATACGCAAGGGGGCTTCTCTTCTAGAAGTCTGTTTCAAAATCTTCAGGTAGAATTTTTATGTGTTTTCCGAATGTCTGTATGTAAATCATTAATCATATATGCTGCATGTATCAATTCCAATACAACTTCACTGATCTGTGGAGCTGGCTACTGAGAAGATACAGACCCTTGCCAAAACACAGTCTTATTCACAAGGGCAGATGCCTTCTTTGTGGGCTATTTAGACCAGGAAATAACACTCAAATAAAATATTCTATTTATTCTGAAATGTCCCATCAAGTTTGGCTAAGAGAAATCTTTGGATGCTGATTTATTGGGATTCTTTCACACATACAATATTTTTGAAAAAATAAATTACATATTTTATAAGGTATGCCAATCAAATATTTACAGAAATGAATTGGTTCAGTTCTTTTGGGATCAGGTATCATTTTATAGTGTAATGAGCAATCACATATATTCAAGGACTTTAGAACCAAGAATTAGTCTTGCTTCAGAACAGGCCTATTGGGCAAACAGATAATAACTAGCATTATTGCTACATAATTAAATAATTTTTCTAGTAGCTCTACGAATAAGCACTGTCTGGCATCTTGCCTTCATTAGGATGCACGCAGCTTTAAAATAGATGAGTAAAAAAGAGGACGAGCTCAAGAAAAGAGATTTAATGATAGGTTTAAATGAATAGAAAATAGCAAAGTAGGCCTATTAAACCAGCTCTCAGATGCTTAGGGACATATGGAGTAAATGGCTTTAATAACATTTCCTTAAGAATAAACTGCTTTTATGTACATTCATAGTCCTTTAAAGAGTGTTAGCCTCTAACTCAAGGTATGTTTTTCAACCTCACTTATTCATGAATATGTCTGTTCATTATGATGATGTAAGAAATATTTCATAAAGCAGCATCTTTATTTGATTTTAAGGGTAATGATATAGTCATACTAATAACATTTGATAGAAGACTAGTGACATATTTATACTAATATCATTAAGGGCTATTCTGAAGCAAAACTAATTAACCCTGGCATACATCTATTTCTGAACATGGCATTTGATTATAAATATAATGCTATCTTGAAATTACCAAAGTCTCAAAAGCTGAAAATTATTGATAACATTTAAAAACAAAAGGAGAGTAAAGAAGAAACAAAAATGCTTGAAGAAACACAATGGTAGAATAATAGCCAGAAAGAAAAGAAGGCGAAAAATTTTTAACAGAACTTTTTTTTTAGAAATACTATTTTTTGCGGAAATTTTAATTACCATTTTTCAGAAAAAAGGTATGTATCTTAGCTTTACTTTCAAAATCAAATGCCACTAATAAGCAAATTGCTAATTGAAAGTAGGAAGATAAATTAGTAATTCATTTTGAGTGCATTTGCTTGTTTTATCAGATTAATTCCGTATTTTTTATAAATGCTGATTAACATTTTAATTGATACCAAAGAAAGTATTATAGCATATTAAAATTCCTAAATTTAATATTGAGATTAAAAATAATACACAATATTAAAAAGTTTCTTTTCACTTGTGTGTCTGGTACCAAAGTAAGATGTAGTATAAAATTAACTTATGCTTAGGTATGCCTTTCCAAAGTTTATGTGCTCATTTAAGTAGTATAATATGACAGTTGAAAACCTGGTCTTTGTAATCAAGAAGATCTGTCTCCAATTCTTATTTCTCCCATGTATCAGCTGTGTGACTTTGGAAAAATTAATCTCCTTGAATCTCAGTTTACTTATCTAAAGAAATTATAATGCCTCACAGAGTTATTGATTATATTAAATGAGATACTCTAATTGAAGTGTTTAACACTATGACTGGCACAAGCAGCACTCAATAAATAGTGGATATTATTCATTAATATGTGATGGGTCAAATTGAGAGAGTTTAAAGTATTAAGTTTTACCTTTTTCATTAGAAAGCAATTCAGCAGTAATTTTATGATTTAACTTGAGAAATTCATTATTTTTAATATTCATCAATGACCTGATCTAAATAATTGATTAAGTAAAATACCCTCTGAATATTATTTGATTATATAATTTGAATAGAAAATTGAAATCACATTTTTGTAAAATAACATAATCTATAACAACTCTGGAAAAGAAATGAAAATCAAGCTTGGAAAGAGAGAAAATTATGTGTATATGTATGTATTTTTTTAGAAGACCTGATCTCATTATCATATCCAAATTAGACAAATCAATGCACCTGGCACTCAGGCTCAAGATATATTAAATAGACTTATCAAACACTATGATTTATTAATCCTGATGTTTTGTATAGACACTATGTAAAGGAATAGAGATTTCACAGGGAAAGGTAATCCTCAAAATTACCAAAAAATCTATAAGTAATTAAAAACTTTAGAAATCATTATAGGGTAAATAGAACTGTCAACATTGTATTAAAGAAGTCATTGGTTAGTATTCAAATAGCAGTTCATATTTGCAAGTTTTCCATGGAAACATCTATGGTTTTAATAGGATAGTTTTAGATATGTTGGAGTGAGGGCCATGTCTAGATTAAAGATCAAAAATTAGAAATTGAAGGATTCTAGGTCAATGTAAGGAGCTTGGAAGTCACCATTCCATCAAAACAAGTAAAAAGCTGAAAAGACTGAAAAATTAACAACTCTTCTTAGATCCTTAAGAGAAAGGAAGACATAGGACAAACTGCTGCCCCCAAGATGAGAGAAACAAACAGATGAATATGAGGAATCACAGTTTCCCAGAGCAAAGACTCATGAGCTGAAATGCCACAGGGACCAGTGCCAGGATAGGAAAACCTAAAATGTAATTGGTGAATTGCTGGAGGCTCAGTATGGACAACTCTAAAAGTTAAAATCTCCAATAGGACCCATTCATAGATGAGTCCTCATGATATTGTGAAATTTACCTCCAGGAGCTCAACCAAATTCCCTTAGTAAATATCTGAGAAAAATTCACTTGGGCTTCTATTAGGTGGAAGGGAAAAGGAATCATTCAAAATATGCCAGACCACTCTGCTTTTCTTAACAAGGCCTAACCTCAGAGAAAACTAGCTAACCAAAGCCTAATTTGATGGGTATTATCAAAGCCTAACTGACCTGAGGAAAGAAAATGCCCCACTGCAACTGGCTTTAGACATCGTATGCCACCTAAATGGGAAGAAAAAACTGGGAAATACTTTTGAAGTTCACAGTCCTGAGATATAGGCTCACTAAAAGACTGAGACCTAATCATAAGACTACAGAAAACTTTCCCCACACACACACCTCATCGCCACATTACTAAAGGCCTATTTACAGCAGTTCCTCATATTTGGTATATGATGTCCAGCTTTCAAGAGAAAATTACAAGTTATACTAAATGAAAAAAGGAAAAAAAAATTAAAAGACAGAGCAAGCTTTAGGACCAGACATGGCAGAGATTTTGGAATTATCACATGAATAACTTAAAACAACTATGATTACCCTGCTAAGGGCTCTATTGGATGAAGTAGAAAACATGCAGAAACAGATGGATAATGTAAGTAGAAATATGGAAATCCTAAGGAAAAAAAAAGCAAAAAGAAAGCCTAGAGATCAAAAACATTGGGACGGAAATAAAGAATGCCTTTGATCGGCTTATTTGTGGACTGGGTATGGTAAGGAGAGAATCTCTCACTAGAGGATATATCAATGGAATCCAAAAAAACAAAAAAGCAAAAAGAACACAGACTGGAAACAAAAAGAAGAACAGAATATCCAGAGTCTATGGGACAACCACAAAAGATCTAACATACGTGTAATGAGACTGTCAAAGGAGAAGAGAGAAAGTAGCAGAAAAATATTTGAAAGAATATTGATGAAGAATTTCCTGAAATTAATGTCAGACATCAAACCACAGATCCAGGAAGTTCAGTGGATACCAAGCAAGATAAATGAAAAAACAAACAAAACAGAAAAATATACCTGGACATATCAGTTTCAAATGACAGAAAATCAAAGATAAAGAAAAAATACTGAAAGAAGCCAGAGGGGAAAAAAACAATTTACCTATAGAGAATAAGAATTACCTAGGTAATACCTATAGAGATAAGAATCACATCTAACCTATCCTCAGAAACCATGCAAGCAAGAAGAGCATGGAAGGAAATATTTAAAGTTTTGAGAGAAAAAACCCACCAACCTAGAATTCTACATCCTGCAAAATTATCTTTCAAAAATGGTAACTAGATTTATCATGCTGATCATTTTGTAATGGTTATAAATATCAAATCCCTGTTGTACAATTGAAGCTCACATAATGTATGCCAATAATACTTAAAAATTATAATAAATTTTTATATATTTATATATAATAAATTATTTTAAAAATAATTCTTAATATTAAAAAAGAATGAGAAATAGACTTTCTCAAACAGAAATAAACTGAGGGAATTTGCAGATGTTGGACCTGTCTTGTGGGAAATTCTATAAGAATTTCTTTAGAATGAATAAAAATAACAGGTCAGAAATTTCGATCTATATAAAGAAAGGAAGAACATCAAAGAATGAATAAGTAAAGGTAACAAAAAATTTGTTTTCTTATTCTTAATTGATCTAGAAAAATATATTAAAGATGTTTATGTATATATCTCACATCTATGTTAATATGTATCTCATGTATATATGCTTAGATATGCTTACATAGAAGTGAAATAAATTACAGCAATGATACAAGAGATGGGAGGAAGGAATTAAGATATTTTATTACTGTGAGGTACTCACACTACACATGAAGCACTATAGTGTTGGTTGAAAGTGGACTTGGATTTGTTGTAAATGTGTATTGCAAACTGTAGGGAAATCACTAAAGAAAGTAAAGAAAAGATAGATATAAACGATATGCTAAGAAAGGATAAAAAGTAATCAGACAGAATGCTCAATTAAAACCACAAGAGACAGAAAAAGAGTGGAAGACAAAAATAGAAACAAAAGAAGGACAACATGTAGAAAACAGTAATGAATATGATAGATATTAATCCAAATAAATCAACAATTACTTTGTGTTTCAATGGCCTAAATGCATGAATTAAAATACAGAGATTGTCAGGGTTGATCAAAAAACATGAACCAAATATATGTTGTCTACAGCAAATCTACTTCAAATATAAGGACACATATCCATGAAAAGTAAATGGATGAAGAAAAATAGACCAATGTAACATTAATAAAAAGAAAGCAGGAGTAGCTATATTAATCTCAGACACAGCAGACTTGGAAGTAAGAAAAGTTGTCAGTGGTGAAGAAGGGCATTATATAATGATAAAGGAGTCAATTTTCCAAGAAGATATAACAATTCCTAATGTGTATGTACCTAATAACAGACCATTGAACTATGTGAGGCAAAAAGTTATAGAATCACTAAGAGAAATAGATGAATCCACTATTATAGATGGAGAATTCAACCCATATATCAAAAATGAACAGACCCAGCAGGCAGAAAATCAGTAAAGACATAGTTGAACTCAACAACACCATCAATCAACTGGATATGCAGGCATACCTTGGAGATATTGCAGGTTTAGTTCCAGACCACCAAAATAAAGCAAATTTTACAATAAATCCAGTCACACGAATTTTTTGGTCTCCCAGTGCATATAATAGTTATGTTTACATTATACTCTAGTCTGCAATAACATTATATCTAAAAAAAATTGTATCTAGAAAAAGTGTGCAATAGTGTGCAATATCTAAAAAAGTACATACCCACTTTAAAAATACTTTATTGCTAAAAGATGCTAACCATCATCTGAACCTTCAGTGAGTCATAATCTTTTTGCTGGTGGAGAGTTCTGCCTCAGTGTTGATGGCTGCTGACTGATCAAGCTGGTAGTTGGTGAAGGTTGGGGCAGCTGTGGCAATTACTTAAAATAAGACAACAATGAAATTTGTCACATTGAGTAACTCTTTCTTTCACAACCAATTTCTCTGTAGCATGCAATACTGTTTGATAACATTTTACCCATGGTAGAACTTCTTTCAAAATAGGAGTCAATTCTCAAAAACTACCACTGCTTTACCAGCTAAGTTCATGTAATATTCTAAATCCTCTGTTGTCATTTCAGCAATCTTCACAGCATCTTCAGGAATAAATTCCATCTCAAGAAACCACTTCCTTTGTTCATCAATAAGAAGCAATTCTTTATCTGTTAAAGTTTCATCATGAGTTTGCAGCAATTCAGTCATATCTTCAAGCTCCATTTCAAATTCTGGTTATTTTACTGGTTATTTTACTATTTCCACCACATCTGCAGTTACTTCCTCCACTGAAGTCTTGAATCCCTCAAAGTCATCCATGAGGGCTGGAATCAACTTCTTCAAAACTTCTGTTAATGTTAATATTTTGACCTCTGTGTATGAATCACAATGTTCTTAATAGCATCCAGAATAGTGAATCCTTTCTAGAAGGTTTTCTATTCACAATGCCCAGTTCCATCATAAGAATCACTATGTATGGCAGCCATAGCCTTATAAGATTTATTTCTTAAATAATAAAACTTGAAAGTAAAAATTACTCCTTGATCTATGGGCTGCAGAATGGATGTTATGTTAGCAGGCATGAAAACAACATTAATCTCATTGTACATTTCCTCATAGCTCTTGGGGTGACCAGGTGCATTGCCAATGAGCACTAATATTTTGAAAGAAATCATTTTTCTGAGCAGCAGTTCTCAACAGTGGGCTTAAACCATGTTTTAAACAGATGTGCTCTAATCCAGGCTTTGTTGTTCCACTTATAGACTACAGGCAGAGTACATTTCACATAATTCTAAGGGTCCTACGATTTTCAGAATGGTAAATGAGCACTGACTTCAACTTAAAGTCACCAGCTGCATTAGCCTCTAAAAAGAGTGTCAGCCTGTCCTTTGAAGCTTTGAAGGGAGTCATTGACTCTTCCTCTCTAGCTATGAAAGTCCTAGATGACATCTTCTTCTAACACAAGGCTGTTTTGTCTAAATTGAAAATCTGTTGTTTAGTGTAGCCACCTTCATTAATTATCTTCGCTAGATCTCCTGGATAACTTGCTGCAGCGTCTTCATCAGCACTTACAGCTTCACCTTGCACTTTTATGTTGTGGAGATGGCTTCTTTCCTAAACCTCATGAAGCAACCTCTGCTAGCTTCAAACTTTTCTTCTACAGCTTCCTCTTCTCTTTCAGCCTTCATAGAATTAAGGAGTTAGGGCCTTGCTCTGGACTAGGTTTTGGCTTAAGGGAATGTTGTGGCTGATTTGATCTATTCAGACCACTAAACTTTCTCCATATCAGCAATAAAGCTGTTATACTTTCTTATCATTCATGTGTTCACCAGAGTAGCTCTTTTAATTTCCTTCAAGAACTTTTCATTGGGGCCAGCCCTGTGGCTGAGTGGGTAAGTTTGTGCACTCTGCTTTGGCAGCCCAGGGTTTCACTGGTTTGGATCCTGAGTGTGGACATGGCACTGCTCATCAGGCCATGCTGAGGTGGCATCTCACATAACACAACCAGAAGAACATGCAACTAGAATATACAGCTATGTACTGAGGGGCTTTGGGGAGAAGAAGAAGAAGAAGAAAAAAAAAGAAGATTAGCAACAAATGTTAGCTAAAGTGCCAATCTTTAAAAAAAGGAACTTTTCCTTTGCGTTTTCAGCTTGGCTAACTGGCACAAGATGCCTAACTTTCTGCCTATCTTGTCTTTTACCATGTCTTCCTCACTAAGCTTAATCATTTCTAGCTTTTTATTTAAAATAAGAGATATACACCTCTTTCTTTCACTTGAACACTTAGAGGACTTTATAGGGTTATTAACTGGCCTAATTTCAATATTATTGTGTCTCAGGGAATAGGGAGGCCTGAGAAGAGAGAGAGAAGAGGGAACAGCCAGTTGGTGAAGCAGTCAGAACACACACAATACATATCAATTAAGTTTGCTATGTTATATGGGCATGGTTTGTGTCATCCCAAAACAATTACAATAGTTGTGTCAAAGATCACCAATAACAGATCACCATAACAAATATAATCACGAAAAAGGTGAAATATTGTAAGAATTACTAAATTGTGACAGAGTCACAACAAATGTTGGAAAAATGGTGTTGCTTGATGCAGGGTTGCCACAAACCTTCAATTTGTAAAAGATGCAATACCTCCAAAGTGCAATAAAGCAAAGCATAGTAAAATGAGCTATGCCTGTAATTAACATCCACAGACTACTTCATCCAACCACAGCAGAATACACATTTTTCTCAAGATCACATGGAATATTCACTGAGATAGACCACATTCTGGACAATAAAACACCCCCAATAAATTCCAAAGAATGGATATCACACAATGTCTACACTCAGATCACAATGAAAGTAAACTAGAAATTGATAACAAAAAGATAACTGGAAAATCCCAAATATATGGAGAAAAAAACAGCATATTACTAAATATCACATGGCTCAAAGAAGAAATCTCAAGAAAAATTTAAAAATACTTTGAACTAACAGAAAATGAAAATACAGCTTATCAAAATTTGAAAGATGCAGAAAGAGCAGTGTTTATAGGGACATTTATAGCATTGAATGCATTCATTAGAAAATAAGAAAGATCTAAAATCAATAATCAAAGTTTCCACCTTAGGAAACTGGGAAAAGGAGAGCAAATTAAATCCAAAATAAGCAGAAGAACATAAACAACTAAAGTTACAGCAAAAATCAAAGAGATTGAAACAGGATACCAATGGAGAAAATCAATCAAACCAAATTCAAGACAGTGTGGTATTGGTGAAAGAATAGACACATAGATCAATAGAACAAAATAAAGAGCCCAGAAAGTGACCATACAAATATGGTCAACTGGCCTTTGACAAAGGAGCAAAGGCAATACAACGAAGCAAAGAAAGTCTTTTCAACAAGTGATGCTAAAATAACTGGAAATCCACATGCAAAAATAATGAGTCTAGACACAGACCTTGTACCCTTCACAAAAATTAACTCAAAATCAGTGACAAATCTAAATGTAAAATGCAAAACTATAAAACTCCTAGAATATAACGTAGGAGGAAACCTAGGTGACCTGGGGTATGGCAACGGCTTTTTAGATACAACATGAAAAGCAAAATCCATGAAAGAATTATTTGACAAGCTGGACTTTATTAAAACCTTCTGCTCTATGAATCACAATATCAAGAGAATAAGGGGCCAGCTCCATGGCTGAGTGGTTAAGTTCACGCGCTCCGCTGCGGTGGCCCAGGGTTTGTTTGGATCCTGGGCACCGACATGGCACTGCTCGTCAGGCCATGTTGAGGTGGCGTCCCACATCCCACAGCTAGAAGGATGTGCAACTAAGATATACAATTGTGCACGAGGAGGGGGCGGTTTGGGGAGATAAAAGCAGAAAAAAAAAAGATTGGCAACAGTTGTTAGCCCAGGTGCCAATCTTTAAAAAAAAACAAAAAAAAGACAATAAGAAGACAAGCCACAGACTGAGGGAAATTATTCACAAATGATACATTTGATAAAGGACTGCATCCAAAACATACAAAGAACTCAAAATTCAACAGTAAGAAAACAAGATTAAAAATTGGTCAAAAACATTAACAGATAACACACCAAAGAAGATACACAGATGGCAAATAAGCATAGGAAAGGATGCTCCATATCATATGTCATCAGGAAAATGCAAATTAAAAGAAGAATGAGGTACCACTGCACATTTATTAGAAGACCAAAAATTCAAAACATCGACAGCATCAAATGGTGGCAAGGATGTGGAGCAATGGATACTCTTGCTTCTTGCTGGTGGGAATGCAAAATGTTACAGTCACTTTGGATGACGGTTTGGTGGTTTCTTACAAAACTAAATGTACTCTTCCCATACGGTCCAGCAATCTCATTCCTTAGTATTTATCCAAAGGAGTTGAAACTTATGTCCACCCAAAACCCTGCACACAGATGTTTATAAAAGCTTTATTCACAATTGCCAAAACTTGGAAATAACTAAAATTTCCATCAGTAGGTGAATGAGTAAATAAACTATGGCATATCTGGACAATGAGATATTATTCAGCGCTAAAAAGAAATGAGCCAACAAGACATGAAAAGACATGGAGGAACTTTAAATGCATAGCATTAATGAAAAGAAGCCAATCTGAGAGAGCTATATACCATATTATTCCAATGGTATGACATTCTAGAAAAGTAAAAATTACGGAGAAAATAAAAAGATCAGTGGTTGATGAAGGGAGAGGGAGCTGAATAAGCAGAGCATAGAATATTTCTAGGGTAGTCAAAATAGTCTATATGATATTATAATGATGGATATACGTCATTATATTTTTGACCACGATAAAATTTACAACACCAAGAGTGAACCTTAAGGTAAACTAGGGACTTTGGGTGATTATATTTATACCTTCCTCTCATTTTGTTATAAACTGAAAATTGCTCTAAAAATAGTCAAAAATTAGAAACTTATGATAGGAGATAGACATAAAATATTTTAATGGCTATGAAGTATTCATGTTCATTACAGCAAGAGCTTGCACCTGGGAACCACAGAAAGACCTAAGTGTGTTTATGATCTGAGCAAAGAATTGATGAAAGGCTTGCAAAATAAAATTTATGGTAACCATGAAAGCCAGGTATAGTTTACTATACTATACTGGATTTGACAATGAAGTTGAGGACCAATAATTTGCCTTCTTTGATACTGTGTGTATTCACATGATACATTATAGTGATTAGTTGTTAAGAATAAAATATGTTGGTAATTCAAAGACAGGATACAGTATATAATAAAAGAGAAGAAGAATAGTCTGTGTTCTCTCAGATAGTGACATCAAATTTGGATATCTGTAAATGTGGTGAAACTTCTGGTTGAAAGTGCCTTATTTTAATACTGGTTACTAAAATCTATTTTTATAGAAGGTTCAGTGAAGTAAAAGCCACTGTTTTTATATTTGATTAAAAGTCTTTTGTTCGCATGTCCTTAAGTTAAAAATTTCCAGATATTAATCTGTCATCAAAAGAGATATGACACAACATGCCAAAATACTTCATAAGAATTACACTGGATGTCAGATTAATAAGCTTTTTGGTTAACGGATTATTTAAGGTTTATTGTAATTGTGTGTTTGAAGAAGCACATTTTTCCTGTATTAATTTCAAAATAATGAATAATAAATAATGTATCATTGTTCTATTGAATGATCTTTTTTTAAAATTTTTTTCCAGATTTAAAGGAATACTTGACAAATAAAATTATATACACAAAGTGCACAAAGTCATGATTGATAAACATATACATTGCAAATTATTACCATGATCAAATTAATTAACACATGGATCACCTCACATATTTAACTCTTTTTAGTTTGTGCGTGGTAAGAACACTTAAAATCTACTCTTAGCAAATTTCAAGTTATACAATAACATATTATTAACTATAGCCATTATGCTGTATATTAGATTTCAGAATTTATTCCCCTTCTTACTGAAAGTGTGTACACTTTGACCTATATCTCCCCATTTCATCATCCCCTAGCCCCTGCTAACCAAATCTTTCTACTGTCCAATTCAATGAGATTGGCTTTTTTCTTAGATTCCACAAATAAATGATACAATACAGTATTTATCTTTCTCTATCAGGCTTATTTCACTTAGCATAATGCCCTCCAGATTCATCCGTTTTGTTAGAATGGAAGGATTTCCTTTTTTTAAGTCTGAATAATAGTCCTCTGTGTGTGTGTGTGTACATGACATTGTCTTTATCCGTTCATCTGTTGATAAACAGGTTGTTTCCATATCTTGGCTATTGTGAAAAATGATGCAACGAACATGGGAGGGCAGATACCTCTTCAAGATATTGATTTTGTTTCCTTCAGATATATCCCCAGAAATGGGATCCTGAACCATATGGTAGTAAAATTTTTATTGTTTTGAGGAAGTTTCATACTGTTATCCATAAGTATTATAGTAATTTACATTTCCACCAACAATATACAAGGGACCCCTTTGCTCCACATCCTCATCAACATTCTCTCTTCTCTTTTCAATAATAGACATCCTAACAGGTGTGAGGTGATATCCTATTGTGGTTTTGATTTGCATTTCCTTAATGATTAGTTATGTCGAGCAAAATTTTCATGTATCTATTGGCCATTTGTATGTCTTTTGGGAAAAATGTCTATTGAGGTATATTGTCCAGTTTTTAACCAGATTATTAGTGTTTTTGGTTTGAGTTGTATGAGTTTCCCACATATTTTGGATATTAACTACTTATGAGATATATGGTTTGCAATATTTTCTCCCATTCCTTAGGTTGCCTTTTCATCTCATTGATTATTTCCTATGCTGTACAGAAGCTGTTTAGTTTGATGTAGTCACAATTTTTAATCTTACATTTTGTTGCCTGTGCTTTTGGTGTCATATTCAAAAAAAAAATCATTGCCAAAACAAATATCAAGGAATTTTTCCTTTTTTTTTTCTGGGAGGTTCAAAGTTTTAGGTCATAAATTTAAGTCTTAAATCCATTTCAAGTTAATTTGTGTTTGTGGTGTAAGGTAGGTGGCCAATTTCATTCTTTCAACATAGATATCCAGTTTTCCCAACACCATTTATTTCAGATACTATCTTTTACCCATTGTGTGTTCTTGGTGTCCATATCAAAGATTTGTTGACCATAAATATGTAAGTTTATTTCTGGGCTCTCTGTTCTTTTCCTCTAGTCTTGTGCCTGTTTTAATGCCAATAGCATACTGTTTTGATTACTATACCTTTGTAGCATGGTTTGAAATCAGGTAGTGTGATGCCTCCAGCTTTGTTCTTCTTTCTCAAGATTGCTTTGATATTCAGGGTCTTTTGATGTTCTGTATGAATTTTAAGGTTGCTTTTTTTCTATTTCTGTAAAAAATTCAATTGAAATGTTGATATGAATTTGTAGGTTGCTATGTGTAGTATGTGTATTTTAACAATATTAATTATTTGAATATAAGAACACAAGATATAGTTCCATTAATTTTGTGTCTTCAATTTCTTTCATAATATCTTCTAGTTTTCAATGTATAGGTCTTTTACCTCCTTAGTTAAAGATATTCCTAAGTATTTTACTGTTTTTGATGCTATTGTAACAATGGGATTACTTCCTTAATTTCTTTTCAGGTAGTTTGTTCTTTATGTATAGAAACACATCTGATTTTTGTGGGTTGATTTTGTATCCTGCATCTGTAGTGAATTTATTAGTTCTAGTAGTTTGCTGGTGGAGTCTTTAGGGTTTCCTTTCTGTAAGACTAGACTATGTCATCTGCAGAAAGAGACAATTTAACTTTTCCTTTTCTGATTTAGATGCCTTTTATTTTATTTTCTTGCCCAATTGCTCTAGCTGGGATTTCCAGTATTAAGTTGAGTAGAAGTGGTGAGAGTGGGCATCCTGTTCTTGTTCCTGATCTTAGAGGAAAAGCTTTCAGCTTTTTACCATTGAGTATGATGTTAGCTGTGGACTTGTCATATATGGCCTTTATTATATTGAAGTAAATTACTTCTATACCTAATTTGTTTAGAGTTTCTATCATGAAAGAATGTTGAATTTTATCAAGTGCTTTTTCTGCATCTATTGAGATGATCATGTGATTTTTATCCATCATTCTGCTAATATGGTGTTTCACATTTATTGATTTGTATATGTTGAACCATCCTTGCAACAAATCCTGCTTCATCCTGGTGTATGATCTTTTTAATGTGCTCTTGAATACCATTTCTTAGTATTTTGTTGAGGGTTTTTGCATCTATACTCATTAGTGGTAGTGGCCTGTGATTTTCTTTTCTTGTAGTGTTCTTGCCTGATTTTGGTATCAGGGTAATGATGGTCTCATAAAATGAGTTGGAAGTGTTCCAATCTCTTCAATCTTTTGGAATAGTTGGAGAAGGATTAGCATTAATTCTTATTTAAATACTTGGTGGACTTCACCAGGGAAACTATCCTGCCCTGAGTTTTCTTTTGTTAGGAATTTTTTGATTAGTGATTCAATCTCCTTACTCATTATTTGTCTGTTCATATATTTTATTTCTTCATGATTTAGCATTGGAAAGTTGTATGTTTTTAGGAATTTATTCATTTCTTCTAGTTTATCTACTTCACTGGTATATAATGGTTCATAGCAGACTCTTTTGATTCTTTGTATTTTTGTGGTATAAGTTGTAATGTCTTTTTTATTTCTGATTTTGTCTTCTCTCTTTTTTCTTTGTCTAACTAAAGATATGCCAATTATGTTTGTCTTTTCAAAAAGCCAATTCTTAGTTTCATTGATCTTTTCTTTTGTTTTTCTAGTCTTTATTTTAATTATTTCTTCTCTAATCTTTATTTCATTTTTTTGGCTAACTTGGGGCTTAGTGCGTTCCTTTTCTAGTTTCTTGAGGTGCAATATTAGGTTGTTTATTTCAGACCTTTTTTTTTCTTAATGTAAGTGTTCATCTTGACACACTTCTGTCTTAGAATTGCTTGTTTTGTATTCTATAAGTTTTGGTATGTGTGTTTCCATAACCTGTCTCAAAATATTTTTTTGATTTTGTTTTACATTCCTTATTTGACTCATTGGTTATTTAGGTGTGTATGGTTTAATTTCCACATGTTTCTGAATTTTCCATCTTTCATTCTCTTATTGATTTCTAGTTTCATACCATTGTGTTCAGTAATGATATCTGAGGTTAATTTGCTTTTTCCCTCTGGTCATCTGCAATATTTTTTTTCTTTGGAACATTTTGAAAATAAATTTGTTCTTTTGTTTGTTTGTTTATAAACTCAACTTGATCTTTTTGTATCTTCATTTTTGCGTTCTGTCATTAATTTTGGGATATCTTGGTCATTATTTCTTTAAATATTTCTTCTCTGTTTTTCTCTTTTCCTCATTTGGGTTTCCATTTGTACATATTTTAGAGTGACATTTTTCTATATCTCTCAAATACACTGGCAAATTTTGTCCCCACTTTTTCATTTTCTTTATGTTTCAATTTGGGTAGTTTTAATTGATCTATCTTTAAGTTCACTGATTCTTTCCTTGGTTATGTTCATATTATCAATAAGCTGTCAAAAACATCTAATATTTCATGTTATCTACTTTTATTATAAGAGACAGGCATGTTCATCATTGTTATTTTAAATCCCCTGTGTGAGATAATGTCACCATCTTTGGCATATTTGAGCCTTGTTTTAATGATTATTGTGTCACATTAGAGTGTATTTTTCTTCCTTTTTAATATCCCTCATAATTTTTGTGAAAGCAAGCCACATCAGGAAAAGCAGTAAATATTTAGCTATGTTTTTTTATTCGTAGTGATAAGCATAACTTTTCTTCAACTAGGGCTTTCTCGGGATTTGTGTTATTTCAGTCAGGAGTGAGCTGGTGATGTTTCTATCAATATCCTCTGTGTGCCACAGACTTTAAATTTTTCATGTGATATTTTGTGTTAAGGGTATGGGCTGATTTACCAGAGGTTATTTTCTCAGTGTCTACTACCATCTTAGCTCTGAGTTTTCCTTTTGTGCTGTACCCCAGAGAGACTGTCTCTTGTAACTATCCAAGCTGTATCCCACTAACTTTTTCTAAACACTTGTTACTTTGACAGTGTGAGGGGTAGGAAGAGGGCATAATCTGATGATCTGATTCAGGCTCAGTCTTAGACATATGCTCTTATCACTGATCTTGGAAAAGGTATAGTCTTCATAAATTCTTCTGTCCATCCTCAATCTGTAGTGCTGGGCATGGTATGTAGTAGTGCCCTTCCACCAGTTGTATAGCCATTTTTTCTTTCCCTTTCTTTACCATTAAATTTAGGTGTCATTTTTTGTTGTTTCCCCAATACAAATTAACATATTTATCCCATAGGGGAGATAGGGCATGTCTGTTGTTCAGCATTTTGTCAGTGGTATTCTTTCCCTCCCCAAACCCACGGTCAGGAGGGAACACATCTTAGTATTCTCCACAGTCTTTACTGTAAGCAGTTGGTGGGCTTCTTGAAAGAAAATCCAGAAACAGGCTGCAAAACTCCCTGTATGTGTGACCTTCAGGCTCTTTACACTTTCGAGATACCGCACATTCAGTCTTAAGTAATTCATTAAAAAAATTTTAGCTAAATTTTATTATTGGTTTATATGGTATCCAGCAGCATCAGTTCCAGTAAATTTAGGTTTGGATCCTGTTTCTCCCTAAAAGCTCTTGTCTCTTTCACCAAGTTTCCTGTTAGCTTGATGTCCTGTGACCTCAGTTCCGTGACGGGCTGAAGAAGTCATTAATTTGTGGTTTATTCAAGTTTTTCTTGTTATAAAGGTTATACAACATTCTTTCCAGCTCTCTATATCTCCAAGCTTAAACCAGAAGTCCCAAATCGTGTACTTTTATTTTTTTTAAGGAAGATTAGCCCTGAGCTAACATCTCCCACCAATCCTCCTCTTTTTGCTGAGGAAGACTGGCCCTGAGCTAACATCCACGCTTATCTTCCTCTACTTTATTTGTGGGACGCCTGCCACAGCATGGCTTGACAAACGATGTGTAGCTCCACACCCATCTCAGGGCTGGCCAGGTGATGCAGTGGTTAAGTTCGCATGTTCTGCTTCTTGGCGGCCTGGGGTTTGCTGATTCGAATCCCAGGTGCAGACATGGCACTGCTTGGCAAGCCATGCTGTGGTATGCATCCCACATATAAAGTAGAGGAAGATGGGTACAGACGTTAGCTCAGGGCCAGCCTTCCTCAGCAAAAGGAGGAGGATTGGCAGCAGTTAGCTCAGGGCTAATCTTCCTCAGAAAAAAAAGAAAAACCTGACTGCACCACCTGGCAAATATTCTCTAGTGCCAAGTCTCAACAGATAACTCAGGTGGTCTTTAATGAATGAAAGGTGACCAAATGAGAAAATGGGCCTTATATTGTTCAAAGGAAAGAAGAATGTCCTTTCTTTCCATGAACTATAGGAGGAACTGCCAAAGTCATTCTCCTTGATGAAACTCTGGATAGGCCTCCCTGACCTTTTTTTTTTTTTTGACTAGGCCCTGTCCTTGGTGATGTCCTCAAGAGACTAATTTTAGCAAGAATCCTATCAAGTCTTTTTAGCCAGAATCCACCAATCCCTCAGGCCCCTGCTCCTTGACCATAAATCTCCACTTGCTTGTACTGTATTCAGACTTGAGTCCAATATTTTCCCCCAGTCCCTATATCTACCACAATAGTCCTGAATAAAGTCTGCCTTACCATTTTAACAAGTGTCAGAATATATTTTTCATTAATACTCTGAGTAAAGCACCTGGCTATTAATTCATTCTTGTAACATTTATTTCTTGATTGCCAATCATATATATAAGAAAACATGGCAGTAGGAATATGTTGTTGAAAAGGAAGAAATGATCTCCACTTGCATGGTGTCTGCAGTTGAATGGGGGGGATAAAAATTAAACAACAAAAATAAAGCATGATACTTATAGAGATTATTAATATTATGAAAGGATTAAGGAAGGTGATATAAAGGAGTCACTTTGGTTAAATGATCAGAAAAAGTCTCTGACATAACAATGAATATTTAATATAAATAGGATGAAAGGAAGCTATGTCTAGGCAATAAGAATAGCAAATGCAAAATAATAAAAGAAGGAAATAGCTTGACATGCTCCAGGGACAAAAGGAAGGTCAGTGTATCTTAGCCTGAGGCAAAAAAAAAAAAAGGGAAAGCATGGAGCCTATTTTCTACCACATTTCTACTGTGAGTCCAAGTTATTTGAGCTGAGAAAGTGATCCAAAAGCACTATCAATTCCAAACAGTAAGAGAGGAAAAGTAGAAATATATGGTAAATATTAATGCATATGTCACTGAGGATTGATAAAAAGAACAATTATGAGGATGGTAAATATAAAGAGTGCTTTTTATTTTTAATTTATTGAGGTTGTGGATCTGAGGCTTTGTTTAGATTGATTAAGTTTTATAGAGCAGAGTAAAAATAATAATGACATTTATCTAGCCCCTACTATGTGCCAAGCATTTTAGGGGGAGCCAGGTATATGTTATTTTGTTTAATCATGACAACAGTACTATAAGGAAGATTTTTACCAAATAAAATGTAGCTCACAGAAGTTATTTGTCTCAAATGATAAAAACGGAACTTGGTTGAATCAAAATTCAAATGTATGTTGAAGTGGTCCCAAAGTCTTTATTTCATTTTGCTTGGCCTTGTTTTCTCCATCGTTCTGTCCACTTTAGTCGACCAGGTTACTCTAGGGCCCCAACACCAAAGATTCATGTACACTTTTATGTATACTGTCTTTTCAATCCATAGATGAAAGATTGGGGCATTTTGTCACTTACTTCACTGGCTTGTTTAAAATAAAATATTGAAAACAGAAACCTCAGCTTACATATGAGTAATCTATATGTATTTAGCATAACTATGTAATGTGGAATATTTTGGAAATAAAACATAAACTTGGGGGACTTTTGATTTCAGCTTCAACAGGTAGAGGTTGGAGTCATCCCTTTAAGCCTTACTAAAAAAAATCTAAACAAACTGAAAATCACAAACTTTTCTTGGACTCAACACAGACCTGAGGTCTCAGAGCAAATTACTAATCTGATCCAGAGAGATAGGAGACCCCAAAGAAACAGTCAAGATCTTCTTACTTAGAAGAAAAGTTACTGGAGCCATACACTTTTAGGGACAGTTATATGGGAATTTTAACTAATTTCTGAGGCAGTGTAGATTAGTAGAAGAATAATAAACTCATGGAAGCCATATTTTTAAGATTCCTCCACACTTTTATGGGCTTTACCTACAAGAAGCTCAACAAGCTAACATGGAGAAGATCTGAGAAACATCCCCTCATGGCTGTCAGGAGGAGGGAAGAGAAATCATTGTGGAGTAAGCCCAGAGCCTTCTACATAAGAATGCCTACTTTCCAGGGAAAAATATCTTGCCAGAGCTTTATCTCAGCTGGGGTATGTGTTTTACTCCTACTCTGGTCCTCTATCGACTTACTGCCCTACATGAGGGGTAAAAATAACAGTCAGCATTGTTAAAGACTTCAATGAAATAGATTCAGAATGCTGTAGCCAAAGAAAGGAGCAGAGGGGGCAGGCGGAAAACAAACAAACAAACAAACAGCTATACTACAGGAGATACATTTGTGAAGCCATCATCTCAAGACACAGGCTTACTAAAGGACTAAGATTTAATCAAATGATTATAGAACAATCTACTTTCCCATAACTTACCACCATACCAAAAGGCTTCAGTATAATAACAGTGGACTAAAGTTGAAAGAGCTACAATGCATAAGCTTTCTTTGAAGAGGAGTGCTTAGAGAATTGAAAGGCAACTGTGAAGACAAAAACAAGGATATTAGAGGAATTGAAAGCCTCTGTCACCTATAGCTATAGTAAACAACAAATACAGCCCAACTCTTAAAGGCCTACTTAACTCATTTCTTATCACCTGATGCTATGTCTACCTTTCAAGAAAATTTACAAAGCTGGCCAAAAGGCAAGGAAAAAACAAAGTCTCAAGAATGAAAGCAAGCTTCAGAACAAGACTCAGATGTGACATAGGTGTTGGAATTGTGAGACACGGAATGTAAAATAACTATGATTAATATATTAGGGACACTAAAGAGAAAAATATAGACTGCATGAAAGAACTGAGAGTGATGGAAATGTTAAAAAAGAAATGCCAGAATTAAAAAAACACTAACAGAAAAGAAGCCCTTTGACAAGCTCATCAGTGGACTTAACAGAGCCAAGGAAGGAATCAGCACAGTTATTGATAGGCTAATAAAATCTTCCCAAACGGGAATGCAAAGAGAAAAAGAAGCAGAAACAAACAGAAGAGAATGCGAGAGAACTGTGGGACAATTTGAAAAAGTGTAACATATGGCTAACTGGAATACTGAAAGGAAAACAGAGAGAACCAAGGAGAAGGAATATTTGAAGCAACTTTCAAAATTAATGGCAGACAGCAAATCACAGTTTCAGAGAGCGCAGAAAACACCAAGCAGGATAACTGCCATGAAATACACCTAGGCATATCACGTTTGAACTGCAGAAAAGAAAAGAAAAGTTGAAAGAATGTAAAGAAAAAGTAAGGAATTTCAGTAAAGAACAAGAATAAGAAGTCCTATGGATTTCTCATCAGAAACTACATAAACAAGAAGAGAGTAAGGAAAATATTTAAAGTGATAAAAATAAAATCCCTCCACAAACATAAAATTCTATACTCAGTGAAATTATCCTTCTGAAACGAAGGAGAAAAAGAGACTTTCTCAGACAAAGCTTTAGGGAATTCATCACCAACAGATCTGCCTTGCAAGGAGTGTTAGAGGAAGTCCTTTAAGCAGAAGGAAAATTATATAGGTCAGAAACTTAGATCTAAATAAAGGAAGGGCATGAGCGAAGGCCTATCTAAAGGTAAAATAACATCTTTCATTGTTCTTAATCTTAATTGTTCTAAAAAATAACCATTACTTAGAGTAATAATAATAATAATAATATATTCAGTTATTTTAGCATATGAATAAGTAAAAAATAAGGGAAAGGACAGGGGCATTAGGATTATGCTGTTATAAAATACCTGTTATACATGTGAAGCAGTATAGTATTTGTAAGTGGGATTAGACAAGTTAAAAAAAGATATGTTGCAAACTTCAGGGCAAGCACTATCTTTAATGAAGTATAATAGATATGCTAAGAAAGGAAATAAAATGGAATCATATAAAATGTTCAATTAAACCCAGAAAAGTCTGAATGGGGAAAAAAGAGAACAAATTCAATGAATAGAAAACATACAGAAATATAATAGATATTAATCCAACTATATCAATAAGCACATTAAATGTAATTATAAGTCTAAATATTCTAAAAGATCTAAGTGCACCAATTAAAAGACAAAGATTGTGAGGTTCCAGTTCAAGATGGCAATGTAGGAAGATCCTGAACTCACCTCCTCTTCGGACACACCGAATCTACAAATATAGATAGAACAATTTCCTCTGGAAAAAAAAACCCTAAAAATTGATGGAGCAACCCCTTCACATTGGAAAAACAAGAAGGAAACCACATTGAAGTGGGTAGAAAAGGCTGAGACACAGTTTCCTCATAAATCCCCCCTTGGCACAGCAACCCACGATTGACGGGAAACTCAAAACCCAGAGCTTCTCCCTGAGCAGTGAAGGGTGTGTATCCCATGTCAGACAACCCAACTTTTAAGACTGGCAGGCTGTGGCAAACTGAAGAACATCTCTTAAAGGGCCCCGGCAGACTCACCTGCCGCAGGGCATAGTGCAGAAGCAGACTTTTTTTGCATTTTTTATGTTTTTGTTATTTATTACTTTATTTCATTTATTTTTTATCATATTTTTATTGAAGTATAGTTGATATATAATTTTATATTAGTTTCAGATGTGCTACATAGTGCTTCAACATTTATATAAATTATGAAGCGATCACCATGACAAGTCTAGTATCCATTATCTGTCACCATACAAAGTTGTTAAAATATTATTGACTATAATGCCTATGATGTACATTAAACTCCCGTGACTTACTTATTTTGTAACTGGAAGTTTGTATCTCTTAATCCCCACACCTATTTTGCCCATCCCCCCATCCCTTTCTCCTCGGGTGACCACCAGTTTGTTCTTTGCGTCTATGAGTTTGTTTCTGTTTTGTTTTGTTTTGTTTGTTCATTTGTTTTGCTTTTTGGATTCCATATATAAGTGAAGTCATATAGTATTTGTCTTTCTCTGACTCATTTCACATAGCATAATACCTTCTAGGTCCATCAATCCATCAATGTTGTCACAAATGGCAAGATTTTATTCTTTTTTATGGCTGAGTAATATTCCAGTATGTATATATCACATCTTTATTCATTTATCTACTGATGGACACTTAGGTTGCTTCCATATCTTGGCTATTGTAAATAATGCTGCAATGAACATAGGAGTGCATAATCTCTTTGAATTGGTGTTTTTGTTTTCTTCAGATAAATACCCAGCAGTGGAAGAGCTGGATTATATGGTTGTTTCATTTTTAATTTTTTGAGGAACCTCCATACTATTTTCCATGGTGGCTGCACCAACCAATTGCATCTGCACCAACAGTGCATGAGGGTTTCCTTTTCTCCACATCCTTGCCAACGGTTATTTGTTGTCTTTTTTATAACAGCCACTTTGATGGGTATGAAGTGGTATCTCATTGTGGTTTTGATTTGCGTTTCCTTGATGATTAATGATGTTGAGCATATTTTCATGTAACTGTTGGCCATCTATATATCTTCTTTAGAAAAATGTCTATTCAGGTCTTCTGTCCATTTTTTCATTGGATTGTTTGGGTTTTTTTGATATTGAGTTGTATGAGTTTTTTAAATATATTTCGGATGTCAGTCCCTTACCAGATATATTATTTGCAAATATCTTTTCCCATTCAGTAGGTTGCTTTTCATTTTGTTGATGGTTTCCTTGGCCATGCAAAAGCCTTTTAGATTGATGTAGTCCCATTAGTTTATTTTTGCTTCTGTTGCAGTCACCTCAGAAGGCATTCAAAAATATATTGCAAAGACTGATGTCAAAGAGTTTACTGCTTATTTTTTCTTCTAGTAGTTTTATGGTTTCAGGTCTTATATTTAAGTCTTTAATCCAATTTGAGATATTTATGTATATGGTGTGAGAAAGAGGTCAAGTATTATTCTTTTATGTGTAGCTGTTCAGTTTTCCTGATACCGTTTATTGAAGAGACTGTCTTCTCCTTATTGCATATTCTTGCCTCTTTTATTATAAATTGATTGTCCATATAAATGTGGATTTATTGTTGGACTCTCTATTCTGTTCCGTTGATCTATGTGTCTGTTTTTGTGCCAGTATCATACAATTTTTATTACTATAGCTTTGTAGTACTGTTTGTTTGAAATCAGGGAACATGATACCTGTAGCTTCATTCTGTCTCAAGATTACTTTGGCTATTTGAGGTCTTTTGTGGTTCTCTACAAGTTTTAGGATTACTTGTTCTAGTTCTGTGAAAAATGTCATTGGTATTTTGATATGGATTGCATTGAGTCTGTAGATTGGTTTGGTTAATATGGACATTTTAACAATATGAATTCCTCCTATCCATAAGCACAGAATATTTTTCCATTTATTTTGTCATTTTCAATTTCTTTCATCAATGTCTTTCAGAAGACAGATCTTTTACCTCTTTGGTTAAGTTCTGTCCTAGGTATTTTATTATTTTTGACGCAATTGAAAATGAGATAGTTTGGTAATTTCTTTCTGATAGTTTGTTGTTAGTGTATAGAAATGTAACAGATTTCTGTATATTGATTTTGTATCCTGCAGATTTTCTGAATTCATTTATTATTTCCAATATTATTTTGGTTGAGTTGAGAGTGGGCATCCTTTTCTTGTTACTCAGAGAAAAAGCTTTCCATTTTTCACCATTGAGTATTATCCTAGCTGTGTTTTTGTCATATATGGCCTTTACTACGTTGAGGTATGCTCCCTCTGTGCACACTTTGTTGAGAGTTTTTATCATAAATGGATGTTGAATTTTGTCAAATGCTTTTTCTGAATCTATTGAGATGATCATATAATTTTTATCGTTCATTTTGTTTATGTGGTGTATCCCATTGATTGATTTGCCTATATGGAACCATCTTTGCATGCCTGGGATGAATCTCACTTGATTACGGTGTATGATCCTTTTAATGTATTGTTGAATTTGGTTTGCTGATATTGTGTTGAGGATTTTTGCACCTATGTTCATCAGGGATATTGGCCTGTAATTTTATTTTTTGGTAGCGTCTTGGTTTGGTTTTGGTATCTGGGTAATACTGGCCTCATGGAATAAATTTGGAAATTGTCATTTCTTTTCAATCTTTTGGAATAGTTTGAGAAGGACAGGTATTAACTCTTCTTTAAATGTTCAATAGAATTAACCTGTGAAGTAATCTGGTTATGAACTTTTATTTGTTAGGAGTTTTTTATTATTATTATTACCAATTCAATTTCATTACTAGTAAGCAGTTTGTTCAGATTTTCTATTTCTTCCTGATTCAGTCCTGGTAGGTTGTATGTTTCTAGGAATTTATCCATTTCTTCTAGATTGCCCAATCTGTTGATTTGCAATTATTTGTAGTAATCTCTTATGATCCTTTCTATTTCTGTAGTATAAGTTGTAACTTATCTTTCATTTCTGATTTTATTTATTTGAGCCCTCTCTTATTTTTCTTGATGATTCTGACTAAAGATCTACTAATTTTGCTTTTCTTTTAGAATAACCATCTCTCAGTTTCACTGATCTTTTTAAATTATTTCTTCAGTTTCTATTTTGTTTATTTTTGCTCTGATCTTTATTATTTCCTTCCTTCTACTAACTTTGAGATTTGTTTTTTCTTCTTTTTCCAGTTCCCATGGTGCAAGGTTACATTGTTCCTTTGAGATTTATCTTGTTTCATGAGGTAAGCCTGTATAACTATGAACATCTCTCTTAGAACTGCTTTTGCTGTGTCCCATATATTTTAGGATGTTGTGTTTCCAATTTCCTTTGCCTCAAAGTATTTTTGATTTTTGATTTGATTTCTTCATTGACCCTTTGGTTGTTTAGTAATATATTATTTAGCATCCATGTGGGTTTTTTTTCCTCCAGTTTTCGTCTTATAATTGATTTCTAGCTTCATACAATTTTGGTCAGAAAAGGTATTTGATATCATTTCAATCTTCTTAAATTGATTGAGATTTGTTTTATGGCCTAATATGTGATCTATTCTGGAGAATTTTCCTATGAGCACTTCAAAAGAATGTGTATACTGCTGTTTGGGGATGGAATGTTCTGTGTATATCAATTAAGTCCATCTGATCTAATATGTCATTTAAGGCCAATATTTCCTTATTGTTTTTCTGTCTGAATGTAAGTGGGGTGTTGAAGTCTCCTAGTATTATTGTATTGCTGTCAATTTCTCTCTTTATTTCTGTTATATTTACTTTATCTATTTAGCATATAAAGGGTGCATAGATATTTACAAGTGTTATATTGGATTGATATTTTTATCATTTTGTAATGTCTTCCTTTGTGTCTTGTTACAGTCTTAGTTTAAAGTCTATCTTGTCTGATACAAGTATTGGTATGCCAGCTTTCTTTTCATTTCAATTTTCATGGAATATCTTTTCCCATTCCTTCATTTTCAGTCTGTATGTGTCTTTAGATCTGAAGTGATTCTCTTGTAGGCAGCATATGCAGAGTTTTTTATTTTTTATCTATTCAGCAACCTTATGTCTTTTGATTAGAGCATTTAGTCCATTCAAATTTGAAGTCATTATTGATAGACAAGCACTTATTGTCATTTTGTTAATGTTTTTCTGGTTGTTTTTTAATTTCTTCTGTTTTTTTTCCTCTTCTCTTGCTATCGAAGCAGATCTTTGAAAAGCACCTAGACTTTATATGGAAGAGATTAATTTGCTATTTTAAAGCATTGGTTTAAGGGACAGGGGCCTGCAGGGATACTCTCTAGGGATCGAGGCTATATTTTCTTGCTCTTCCTCTGCCTTGCTAAAGATGTCAGGTGGTAACTTTATTTCATTTTCAGTGGGTACCATCTTTATGCTCCAGCTTGTGGGTGCCATCTTCTGTGTTCTTGCTCTGCCTTGCTAAAGCCAGTGGATGCAATTATTTTCCTTTTCTTCTCCTTTTTTTATTCTTTTTCTCTTTTCTTTTCTTTTTTCTTTTTTTCTTTTCTTTTGTTTCTTATTCCTGGCAAATGTCATATTTGCACTCTCCCCTGCCTCACTTCAGCCAGTGGGTGTCATTTGCTCTCTCCCTCAGCCATACTCCAAAGCACCACTATCTCCCAGAGAGGAGTTTCTATACATGTCTGGAGCTCTGGTTTCTATATCAGGCAACCCAGTTTTTGCAACTATCACCCAGGGGATGCCCCTTGATTTCCAGGCTCTAGAGATCTGAGAGGCTTGTATTTCTGGGTTCCTAGGGGCTGTAATAATTGGAGAGACAGTTCTTAACTGACTGTCCCTCCCAGGGCACTCCACAGATAGCAGACTAAAACATGCCTGCAGTCTTTCTGAGAAACTGTTCCATTTGCTTGTCCAGGAGCTTTGGCCTGAGGGGCAGCATTCTGGTATAGCATATTTATAAGGGCCTAAAGAGGGGCTTTCAGGGAGTGGAGGCTGATGACTGAAATATTTGCACTCCCTCTGCCTAGGTCCAGCTCACCAGTATCTTACAGAAAGGAGCTTATACCCATATCTAGTGCCACTGATTTTTATGGCTGCTGCCAGGGGACATCTCTACCTTGCCTGGTTCTTGTGGGATATTTCCTCAAGAGTCCCAAAGCACTATAACGAATGGAGAAACAATTTTTAAGCAGCTGCCACCCTCAAGGCACTGCAAGAGGCAATAGACCCAGGAGCTCAATCTTTTGGAAAAGAATCCTTATAGCTCATCATCATATCTGCTGCTTGAAGGGCAGGCTTCCAATTAAACAGAAATCTAAAGGTTGATGGTAAGCCTTTCTCGAGACCTTGTAGGATGGGCATTGTCTTCACATTCTCCCTTTACAATGTTCTAGAGCACCAGCATCTCTCAGATAGGAGCTCTTATAAATATCTGGTACCATAGTTTTTGTCCTGTGCCCTGGTTTTTGAGGCTGCAGCCCAGGAATACTCCTTTATCACCTTGCACTTGTATCCAGGAGGCCTGTGCTCCTGGATCTTATAGGATTATAAGAATTGGAGAGACAATTTTTGGCAGGCTACCACCCCCAGGGCACTGCACAGGTAACAGACTGAAACACATCCCCTAGTCTTTCCATGAAAGAGGTTTGTTTGCTAGTCCTGGAGCTTCTGCCTTAGAGACAGGCTTCAGGTATGGCACATATCTAGAAGCTATGGAAGTACTGTTAGGGAAAATAAGCTGGGAAATGCTATTTTGCACTCTCTCTGCCTCACTACAGCTTACCGGTATCTCCCATAAATGAGATCATACAATTGTTTGTAGTCTGGACTTTTGTGACTACTGCACAAGGGACACCTCTAGATCACCTGGCTCTTGGGGCCACTTGGGCTTATGCTTGAAGTCTCAAAGGACTGTATATATTTGCATCCTTTAAGACCTGTTTCATGGGGGTCAAGCTTCTAATCATCCTAAATCTAGGTGTTGAGATTCTCCCCTTTGAAACACTGAACGGTCTTGGTAAAACTTCAACTACTAGGAGTTATTAAAAATAAAATAGGCTGCTTGGACAATTGCAAAGGTTTGAGAGGCAACCAAGAGCTAGGACATGATTGAACAAAATTGTCAATTTCCTACAAAAGGCCAACATTCGAGACTGGGAAAAGTGGCTGTTTCATCTAATGCATAGAAACCAAAGCAGAGAATCAAGCAAAATGAAGAATACAGTAAGATATTCCAAACAAAAGAACATGATAAAACCTCAGAATAATAAAAACCTTTATAAAGTAAAGATAAGTAATTTACCTAATAAAGAGTTGAAAGTAATGGTCATAAAGATGCTCAGTCAACTGGGGAGAAGAATGAATGAACAGAATGAGAACTTTGGCAAAGAAACAGAAAACAAAAGAAAGTTTCAAACAGAATTCACAAAACTGTAGAACACAATAACAGAACTCAAAAATACACTAGAGAAGTTCAACAGCAGACTAAATAAAGCAGAAGAAAGGATCAGTGAATTCAAGATAAGGCAGAGGAACTCACCCAATTAAAGCAGGAAAAAAGAAAAAAGAATGAAAAAAGTGAAGACAACTTAAGAGATTTATAGGAAAAGATCAAGTTGACTAAAACTTGCACTATAGGAGTCCAAGAAGGATGAGAGAGAGAGAAGGGGGCAGAAAATTTATTTGAAGAAAGAATGGCTGAAAACTTCTCTAACCTGGGGAAAGAAATAGACATCTGGATGCAGGAAGCCCAGAGAATTCCACATAAGAGGAACCAAAAGACACACACACCAAGACTCATTATAATTAAAATGCCAAAAGTTAAAGTCAAGAAGAGAATCTTAAAAGCAGCAGGAGAAAAACAACTTCTTACACACAAGATGGCCGCCATAAGTCTATTAGCAGAAGTTTCAGCAGAAATCTTGCAGGTCATCATGGAGTAGCACTGTATATTCGAAGAACTGAAGAAAAGAAAATCCAAGTAAGAATACTCTACTTGGAAAAATTATCATTCAGAATTTAAGGAGAGATAAAGAGTTTTCCAGACAAGCAAAGCTAAGAGTTTATCACCACTAAACCAGCCTTACAAGAAATGTTAAAGTAAGTTCTTTAAGCTTAAAAGAAAGGGTGCTAATTAGTAACAAGAAAACACATGAAATTATAAATCTCGCTGGTAAAGATAAGTATATAGTAAAGGTAGTGGATTAATCACTTATAAAGCTGGTATAAAGATTAAAAGACAAAAGTACTATAAATAACTATAAATAGAATAGTTAAGGGATAAATAATATGTAAAATGTGACATCAAAAACATAAATATAGGGGTGATATAAAAATATAGAGCTTTACAATGCATTCAAACTTCAGTTGTTACCAACTTAAAATAGACTGTTATAAGTTGTTATATGTAAGCCTCATAGTAACTACAAAGCAAAAACCTATAGTAGACACAGAAAAGATAATGTGAAAAGAAGTTATCAAACTACAAAAAGAGAGAGAAAGTGAAAAAGAAAGGAAGAGAGGAACTACAAGACAGCCAGAAAACAGTTAACAAAATGACAATAAGTCCATATTTAACAATAATTATTGTAATTGAAAACGAACTACATTTTCCAATCAAAAGACATAGCGTGGGAACACGACCTTTCTATATACTATTTACAAGACACTCACTTTAGATGTAAGGACATACATAGACTGAAAGTGAAAGTATGAAAAACATATGCCATGCAAATGAAAACCAAAAGAAAGCTAAGGTGGCGGTACTTATATCAGACAAAATAGACTTTAAAACAATGACTGTAATAAAAGACAAAGAAGGAAATAACAGATTGATAAAAGGTCAATCCAACAAGAAGATGTTACATTTGTAAATATTTATACATCCAACATAGGAGCATGCAAATATATAAAGCAAATATTGACAGACCTAAAGGGAGAAAAAGTCAGCAATACAATAATAGTAGGGGATTTTAATACTCCACTTACATCAATAGATAGATCAACCAGATAGGACATCAATAAACATTGGCTTTAAATGACACATTAAACAAGATGAACTTAATAGATATACAGAACGTTCCATCCAAAGCAACTAAATACACGTTCTTCTCAAGTGCACATGGAATATTCTCCAGAAAAGAGCACATGGTAGGCAAAAAAACAGGTAGCAACAGATCTAAGAGGACTGAAATCATATCAAGAATCTTTTCTGACCACAACAGTATGGAGTGAAATCAATTACAAAAAGAAAACTGGATAATTCACAAACATGTGGAAACTAAACAACATGCTACTGAACAACAAATAAGCCAACAAAGAAATTAAAAAATACCTTGAAACAAATGAAAATGGAAATAAAACATACCAAAACTTATGGGATGCAGTAAAAGCAGTTCTAAGAGAGGAGTTCATAACAATAAATGCCTACCTAAAGAAACAACAACAACAAAAACCTCAAATAAACAATCTAACTTTATACCTCAAGGAACTATAAAAAGAAGAACAAATAAAGCACCAAATTAGTTGATGGAATAAAATGAAAATCAAAGCAGAAATAAATAAAATAGAGATTTAAAAGACAATAGAAAGATCAATAAAACAAAAACTGTTTTTTTAAAAAGATAAGCAAAATTGTCAAAATTTTAACTAGAGTTACTAAAGAAAAAAAAGAGCGTATTCAAATAATAAACTCAGATGAAAGAGAGGATGTTACAACTGATACCACAGAAATACAAAGGATCATAAGAGAATACTGCAAACAATATATGCCAACAAATTGGACAATCTA
This sequence comes from Equus caballus, assembly GCF_041296265.1. Lineage (NCBI taxonomy): Eukaryota > Metazoa > Chordata > Mammalia > Perissodactyla > Equidae > Equus > Equus caballus. The sequence continues at coordinate 84,357,471 of NC_091715.1, forward strand.
AATGAAATAGATAAGTTCCTAGAAACAAACATTTCAAGATTGACTCATGAAGAAATAGAAATAAATCAGAAAGAAATAGAAAATCTGAACAGGCTCATTACTAGAGATTGAACACTAATTTAAAAACTCCCTACAAAAAAACTCCAGAACCAGACTGCTTCACTAGTGAATTCTACAAAACATTCAAAGAATTAATACAAATCCTCTCAAACTCTCCTAAAATATGGAAAAAGAGGGAATACTTCAAACTCATTTTAAGAGGCCAGAATTATCCTTATACCGAAACCAGACAAACATACCACAAGAAAAGAAAACTACAGGCCAATATCCCTGATTAACTTAGATGCAAAAGTCCTCAAAAAAATAGTAGCAAACTGAATTAAATAATACATTAAAAAAATCATACATCACAATCACGTGGGATTTATTCCATGAATACAAAGATGGTTCAAAATGTGCAAACCAATTAACAGGATATACCACATTAACAAAATGAAAAATAAAAGTTATATGATCATATCAATAGATGCAGAAAAAACATTTGACAAAATTCAACATCCATTTATGATAAAAACTCTGAAAAATGTACTTCAGCATAATATAGGCAACATATAACAAGCCCACAGCTAACATTATACTAAACAGTGAAAAGCTGAAAGTTTTTTCTCTAAGATAGGGAATGAGAGGAGGATGCTTACTTTCACCAGTTACATTCAATATAGTATTGGAAGTCCTAGCCTGAGGAATTAGGCAAGAAAAAGAAATGGAAAGTATTAAATTGGAAAGAAAGATGTAAAATTGACATGATTTACAGATGACATAATACTATATATAAATTACCCTAAAAACTCTGTTAAAATACTTTTAGAACTAATAAATTCAGTAAATTATGATGATACCATATCAATATACAAAAATATGTCACATATCTATATACTAATAATGAACTATCAGAAAGAGAGATTAATAGTCTCTTTTACATTTGCATCAGAAAGAAAAAAATACTTATAAATAAATTTACCCAAGAAGGTGAGAGAGCTGTACACCAAAAACTATAAGATAGTGATGAAAGAAATTAAAGAAAACACAAATAAATGGAGTAATATTTCATGATCTTGGATTGGAAGAATTAATATTGTTAAAATGCTCATACAACCCAAAGCAATCTACAGATTCGACCTAATCTCCACCAAAATTCCAATGGCATTTTTCATTGAACTAGAACAAACAGTCCTAAAATGTATATGAAACCATAAAATACATCAAATGTCCAAAGCAGTCATGAGAAAGAACAAAGCTGGAAGCATCATGCTCCCTTATTTCAAACTACACTGAAAAGCTATAGCAATTAAAAGCAGTATAGTATTGAAATAAAAAAGGAACATATATCAATGGAAGAGAATAGAGAACCCTGAAATAAACCAATTATTTCATGAAAACGAGACAAGAATATTCAATGGGGGAAAAGTCTCTTTCAATAAATGGTGTTGGGAAAAACTGGGCAGTCATGTGCAAAAGAATGAAATGGGATCACTATCTTACACCAAACACAAAAATTAACTCAAAATGCATTTGTCTTGAATATAAGACTTGAAATCATAAAATCCTAGAAGAAAACACAGGCAGTAGCCTCCTTGACATAGGTCTTGGAAATGATTATTTTTTGGATTTGACATCAAAAACAAAGGCAAGGAAAGCAAAAATAAACAAATGGGACTACATCAAACTAAAAAGCTTCTGCACAGCAAAGGAAACCATCAACAAAATGAAAAGGAAACCTGATGAATAGGAGAAAATAATTGTAAATCATATATCTGATAACAGGTTAATATCCAAAATACATTAAGTACTCATACAATTTAACAGCAAGTAAAAGATCCAATGAAAAAATGGGCAGAGGATGACAATAGACATTGTTCTAAAGAAAACATACAGATGAACAACAGGTACAAGAAAAGATGCTCAACATCACTAATCATCACTAATCATCACAAACTAAAACCACAATGAGATATTAATTTACACCTGCTGGAGTGGCTATTATCAAAATGACAGGAAATAACAAATGTTGGCAAGAATGTGGAGAAATCGAAACCCTTGTGCACAGTCTGTGGGAACGTAAATAGGTACAGCAACTATGGAAAACAGTATGGAGGTTCCTCAAAAATTTAAAAATAAAACTACCATATGATCCAGAAATTCCAATTTTGAGTGCTTATCCAAAGAAAGTAAAAGCACTAACTTGAAAAGGTATATGCATTTCTCTGTTCATTGCAGTTATTTACAATAGCCAAGATATAGAAATAGCTGAAGTGTCCATTTTCAGATGAATGGATAAAGAAAAATGTGGTAAAAATATACAGTAGAATATTATTCATCTCTCAAAATGAATGAAAGCTTGTCATTTGTGACAGCATAGATCTACATCAAGAGTATTATGCTAAGTGGAATGAATCAGACAGAGAAAGGAAAATACTATTTGATCTTACATGTGAAATTAACAAAAATCAAGCTCATAGATACAGAGAAGATATAGTGGTTGTCAGAAGACAGAGTTATGGAGTGAACAAATTTGGTGAAGAGAGTCAAATCATACAAAATTCCACTTATAAAATAAATAAGTCATGTGGATATAATGTATAGCTGGTGACTATAGTTAATACTGTATTGCATATTTGAAAGTTGCTAAGAGAATAAATCTTAAAAGTTCTCATCAAAAGAAAAAAAATTCTGTAACTATGTATGATGATAAATATTAACTACATTTATTAGGATGATCAGATATCAAATTATTACGTTGTACACCTGAGACCAATATAATGTTGTATGTCAATTATACATCATTAAAAAAAGAATACAAAACAGAAAAGCAAAAAAAAAGACAGAGATTGTCAGAGTAGAAAAAAATTCCAATTAAATGTTGCTACAAAAAGCCAATTGTAAATATAAAAACTTATATAGGTTAAAAGAAAAGGAATGGAGAAAGTTATATTATGGTCACTCTAATCAAAATGCAGCTTGAGTGTGTTGAGAGAGAGAACATCAGCAAGATGGTAGAATAGGAGTTTCCACCCCTTATTCTCCCACAGAAACACCAATTTTGACAACCACCCATGGACAAGAGTACCTTTGTGGGAACCCAGGAACACAGTTGAGAGTTTCCAACAACCCATTTGAACAGAATATCTGAGAATAGATGCATTGAAGAGGGTAAGAAGAACATTTGTAATTTACATACATCATCTTTCCCCTAAAGCAGCCAGGGGCAAAGAGACCCCATGACAATTTCTCCCGTGGGTCGAAGTGAGAGCATAGAGAGTACTTGGTTTCTGCAGCTGCCCGTGATGACTACTTTTTTATCCCATGCAGAACACTGAGGGAATTTGCATTGCTGAATAGTTTGGGAGCAGCCAGGAGCAGAAAAAATGGGTAAGGGCACAAAACAACTGGAGCATGAAATTCAACAAATGGCTGCAGTTTCTACTAACCACATTGTGGACTCCATTCAGGAAGCTTGCCCACAAACCTCATAGGACACATCTCCTGGGACCCCTACCTCTGTCTTAAGTGCACCACCAAGACTTCATGTATACTTTTAGCCATATAGCCAGTGTCCCACACACACCCCCACAGATGGCACATACAAGCCTCTGCAGACCATACACAAGCACTCACAGTCAACCAGCTTGACTCTGCTAAATTGGGAGAAGATGCATAACCTTGAACACTTCAGGGTATTGCCTTAGGAAAGATAAACAGGAGGATCTCAGCACTTGACCTTGCTTTTCAGGATTGAAAGAAGGCATGCAGATTCCGAAGACTTTACCCCAAGAGTGAATAAGAGGAATGGAGCAGGTGCATCCATAGAAAAAGTCTGAGAGACCTCCCAGAATCTCCACCCAGGAAGACTGGTTAGGATCTTTCTCTCCCAAAGCCAGTCAATAAAGACTGGGGTGGGTGACTGCTTCTTCCAATGTGGAGACAACAATGCAAGACTTCAAGGAACACAGAAAATTTTCTAAAAACATGACATCACCAAAGGAACACAATAATTTTCTAATAAACAAACCCCCGAAAATGGAGTTATACATATTGCCTGAGAAAGAATTCAAAATAATTGTTTTAAGGAAGCTCAGTGACCTACAGGAGAAGACAGACAACTCAAAGAAATTAGGAAAACAATACACAAACAAAACAAGAAGTTTAACAAAGAGATAGAAATAATTTTAAAAAAAAAGAACCAAATCAAAATTCTGGAGATGAAGAATACAATGATTGAAATGAAAAATGCCATAGAAAGCTTCAACAGCAAACTGAATCAAATAGAAAAAATTCATTTGAAATTATCTAGTAAGAGGATAAAATAAGAAAAAGAATAAAAATGAGTGAATAAAACCTGAGGAATTTATGGGACAACACCAGAAGGACCAAAATATGAATTATGGGAAGACAAGGAGAAGAAAAAGGCGGCAGAAAGCTTATTTAAAGAAATAATGGCTTAAAACTTTCCAAACCTTCAGAGAAATTAAGACATCCAAATCGAGAAAGATTGTAGGTCCCCAAAAGGGATCAGCCCATAGAATATTAAACTGAGAAACATTATAAATGAATTAACAAAAGTCAAACGTAGAGATAATGTTGAAGCCAGCAGGAAAGGAGGCATCACATACAAGGGATCTCCCATAAGATTATAAGCATATTTCTGAGCAGAAACCTTACAGGCCAGGAGGGACTGGGATGATATAGTCCAAGTGTGACAAGAATAAACTGTCAACCAAGAATACTATACATGGCAAAGTTGTCTTTCACAAATGAAGGAGAGATAAAGACTCCCTCATAGAAACAAAAGCTGATGGAGCTCATCATTACAAGACCTGCCTTAAAAGAAATGCTAATGAGAGTTCTCCATGTGTTAACAAAAGCACGTAGTTAGTAACATAAAAATATATACAACTATAAATATATAGTCAAATTCAGAATATTCTAATACAGTAATGATGGTGTATAAATCCCTTTTAACTCTAAAATAAAAGATAAAAGTATCAAAAATCACTATAGCTACAATAATTTACTAACGGATACACAATACAAAAAGATGCAAATTGAGACATCAATAACATAAGACGTGTGTAAAATTATAGTTTTTCTGTGCGATTAAAGGCTGAATTGTTATCAGCTTAAATAGACTGTGATAACTATAAAGTGTGTTATATAAGCATCATGGTAACAACAAAGAAGAAACCTGTAGTACATACATAAAAGATAAAGAGAAAATAATCATACCATACTACTACAAAAAAAAATCATTAAATCACAATGAAGACAGCAAGAGAGGAAGAAAGCAATAAAGGAACTACAAAATAGAAAACAAACATGTCCATAGTAAGTCCTTAACTATCAATAATTAAATGTAAATGGATTAAATTCTTTAAGTTCTCCAATTAAAAGATGTTCAGTGATTGAATGGATTAAAAAATATCCAACAACATATTTCCTACAATAAATTTACTATAGTTTTAAAGACACACATAGTCTGAAAGTTAAAGGATGAAAAATATATTCCATATATACAGTAACCAAGAGAGAGAAAGGGTGGCTAAGCTTATATGAGACAAAATGAACTTCCAGTCAAAATCTGTCACAAGAGACAAAGGCCATTAAACAATGATAAAGATGTCAATTCATCAAGAGCATAACATAGTAAATATATATGCACACAATACTGGAATAACTAGTTATAGAAATCAAATATTAACAGAAATTGAGGGAGAAATAGACACTAATACAATAATTCTAGGGGACTTCAATACCCCATTTGCAAGATTGGATAGATCAGACAGTAAATCAGGAAACAGCAAATTTGAATAAGAGTACAGAAAGAATAGACCTAACAGACATGTTCAGCATATTCCATCCAGCCGGAGCAGAATACACATTCTTCTTAAGTGCATGTGTAACATTCTTCAGGATAGATCATATGTTGGGTCACAAAACAAGTCTCAACAAATTTAAGAAGATTGAAATCATATCAAATATCTTTTCTGACCAGAGTGATATGAAATTATAAATCAATAACAGAAGGAAAGGTGAAAAATTCAAAAATATGTGAAAAGAAAACTAGATACTCCTGAGTAACCAGTGGGTCAAAGCAGAAATTATAAAATACCTGAGGCAATGAACAACAGAAACAGGACATACCAAAACTTGCAAGATGTGACAAAAGCAGTTCTAAGAGGGAAGTTTGCTATGATAATGCCTATGTGAAGGAAAAAAAAAGATCACAAGTAAACAACCAAACTTTACACCTCAAGGAACAACAAAAAGAAAAGCAAACTAAGCCCAAAGTTAGCAGGTGGAAGGAAATAATAAAGAACAAAGCATAAATAAATGAAATAGAGACTAGAAAGACAATAGAAAAGATCAATGAAATTGAGTTGGTATTTTGAAAAAAATGACAAACCTTTAACTAGACTAAGATGAAAGAGAGATGAATCAAATAAATGAAATAATGTAAGATATATTATATACTCCATATAAATAATATATATAATATAAATGAAAAATGAGACATTATAACTGATAACACAGAAATAAAAAGAATCATGAGACTGCTATAAACAATTATATTCCAAGAAAATGAATGACATAGTAGATATGATAAAGTCTTAGATACATACAACCTATCAAGGCTGAGTCTGATCCATCCAATCTTGCATTGAGTGAATAGACCAATAATGAGTAAGGAGATCGAATCTGTAATCAAAAATCTCCCAAGAAATAAATGCCTCAAACCAGACAGCTTCACTGTGATTTCTATCAAACATTTGAAGAATAACTAGAGCCAATCTTTCTCAAACTCGTCCAAAAGATTCAAGAGGAAGGAACACTCTCAAACTCATGTTATGAGTTCACCAGTACCCTGATACCAAAGCCAAACAAGGAAACTCTAAGAAAAGAAAATTACAGGCCAATATCTCTGATGAATATAGATGCAAAAATCCTCAACAAAATAATACCAAATTGAATTAAAAAACATATTTAAAAGATCATGCACCATGATCATGTGGGATTTATCCTTGATATGAAAGGAAAGTTCAATGTATCCAATCAATAAATATGATAGACCACATTAATCGAATGAAGGATAAAAATTATATGATTATCTCAATAGATCAAAAAAAAGCATTTGACAAAATTCAATGTCCTTTCATGATAAAAATGATCAACAAATTAGATATAGAAGGAATAGACTGCAACATAATAAAAGACATAAGACAAGCTTACAGCTAACTTCATACTCAATGGTGAGAAGCTGAAAGTTTTTTCTTTAAGATGGGGAACAAGACAAAAATACTCTCTCTCATCACTTTTATTCAACATAGTACTGGAAGTAACAGAGCCGTTAGGCCAGAAAAAATAAATAAGATATCTAAATCCAAATGGAAGAAGTAAAATTGCCTCTATCTGCAGATGATATGCTTTTATATATAGAAAATCCATAAGACTCCACCACAAAACTCTTAGAATTAATTAAAAAATTCAGTAAAAGTTGCAGGATACAAAATCAACATACAGAAATCAGTTGCATTTCTGTAGATAAAAAATAAACTATGTGTAAAAGAAATAAAAAACAACCCCATTCATCAAAAATCAAAAACAATAAACAACTTAGAAATAAATTTAACCCAGGACGTGAAAGATCTGCACACTGAAAACTCTTCGACACTGATGTAAGATATTGAAAAAGACACAAATCAGTGGAAAGATATCCTGTGTTCATGATTTCAAAGAATTAATGTTATTAAATGTCCATGCTACCCAAAGCAATCTACAGATTCAATGTAATCCCTATCAAAAGTCCCATAAAAGTTTTACAGAAATAGAAAAAACTGTTCCAAAATTCACATGGAACTACGAAAGACCCCAAATAGTCAAAGCAATCTTGAACAAGAAAAACAAAGCTGGAGGCATCACACTTTTCAATTTCAAAATATATTACAAAGTTGCAGTAATCAAAACAGTATGCAACTGGCACACAAACAGACAAATAAACCAATGGAACAGAATAGAGACCCTAGAAATAAATCCGCATGTTTACGTTCAACTGATCTTCCATAAGGGTGCCAAGAACACACAACGGGGAAAGAATAATCTCTTCAATAAATGGTACTGGGAAAACTAGATATCTGCATGTAGAAGGAGAATGTAATTGGACTCTTATTTATACAAAAATCAAGTGAAAGTGGATTTAAGACTTAAATTCAAGAGCTGATAATATAAATCTAGTAGAAGAAAACAAGGAAATCTTCTTGATATTGGACTGTGCAATGATTTTTTGGATAGGACACAAAAACACAGACAACAAAAGCAAAAGTAGGTGAATAAGATTACATCAAAGTGAAAAGCTTCTGCATATCAAAGGAAATAATAAACAGAGTGAAGAAACAACCTAAGGAAAAAATTTGGAAATGTACATTTGATAGGGGGCTAATAGCCAAAATACATAAGAAGCTCTTACAACTCAACAGAAAAAAATAACCACCTGATTAAAATATGGACAAAGGATCTGAATATACAATTTTCCAAAATTTCAATAGGTATATGAAAATTCCCAAAATTTTCAATAGGTATATGAAAAGGTGTTCAACATCACTAATCATCAGAAAATGCAAATCAATACCACAATATCACCTCACTCCTGTTAGAATGGCTATCATCAAAAAGGCAAGAGATAACAAATATTGGAAAGTATGTGGTGAAAAGGAAACTTTTCTGTACTGGACTGATGGTGGGGATCTAAACTTGTACAACCATTATGGAAAACAATGTGGAGGACACTCAAAAAACTGAAAATAGAACTACCATATAATTCAGCAACCCCACTTCTGGGTATATATCCAAAGGAAATGAAATCAGTATCTTGAAGAGATATCTGCACTTCCATATTTATTACAACATTCACAATAGCTAAGATATGGAAATGACCTAAGTGTTCATCAACAAATGAATGGATAAAGAAAATGTGGTATATATATATATATATATATATATATATATATATATATATATATACAATGGAATACTATTCAGCCTTAAAAAGAAGAAAATTCTGACATTTGCAACAACATGGATGAACCTGAAGGATATTATGCTAAGTGAAATAAATAAGACAGAGAAAGACAAACACTGCATAGAATCACTTTTATGTGGAATCTAAAAAAAGTCTAAAAAAGTCAAACTCATAAAAGTAGGCAGTAGAATGTCAGTTGCCTGGGTATGGTCGTTGGGGAAATGGGGAGATGTTCATCAAAGGGTAAAAAGATTCAGTTCCAAAGAATAAATAAGTTCTGGAGATCTAATGTACAGTATGACAACCATAGTTAATAACACTGCATCGTATGCTTAAAATTTTCTACAAAAGTAGATCTTAAGTGTTCTCACCACAAAAACAATTGTAACTAGGTGAGGTGATGGATATCTTATTTAGCTTGCTCATGGTAATCAGTTTACTACATGTATATATCGAAACATCACATTGTACACCTTAAATATATACAATTTTTCAATTATATCTCAATAAAACTGGGAAAAAAAGAAGTGTGAATATCTATAATAATTTCAAACAAAACAAATTTCAAAACAAGTTAAATATTCAGAAATAAAAATGGCTACATATAATGATAAAGTGGTTACCTCTTCAAGAAAACACAACAATCCTAAACATGTATTTACCTAATCAAAGAGCATAAAAATACATCAGAAAAAAATGGTAGAATTGAAAGGAGAAATAAAAAAGTCCACTACTACAGTTTGGGAATTTCAAAACCTTTCAGGAAAAGATAGATCAAATAGACAGATCATCACTAAATTAGTTGACCTGAATAACGCCACCAATCAATTTAATATAATTGACATCTCTAGACTATACCATCTGTGATGCTGATTTTATGTAGCAACTTGGCTGGTCTATGGTGACAAGTTGTTTGGTCAAAGACCAGTCTAAATGTTGGTGTGAAGGTACTTTTAATGTAATTTGCATTTAAATGAGTAGACTTTAAGTAAAGTACATTACCATCTATATTGTGAGTGTACCTCATCCAATTAGTTTCAGGCCTTAAGAGAAAATACTGAAGTATCCTGAGGAGGAAGGAATTCTGCCTCCAAACTGCAGACTGCCTTTGGATTCGAGACTGCAACATCAACAGCTGCTGAATTTCCAGCCTGCTGGCCGTCCCTGCAAATTTCAAACTTTCCAGCCACTGCAATTGCATGAGCCAATTCCTTTTATTCTCTCTCTCTCTCTCTAGATATCTGGATATATATCGATATCTAGAGAGAGAGTGTATGTGTGTGTTCTATTTCTCAGAACACTCAGTTATATAGCTTTTTGTACTGAGAGAGGTTCTGAGAAACAATCATAAGGATGAGTTTTGTGAACTGGTTCTTGTGATATGGCAATAGACATACACAAAATATCACCATTGGATTCTCCTAATCAAATACTTGTCAGAGGCAAGGTACTAGGTGACCAAGTATTTGATATTTTAGAACATTCTTCTAAAACTAATGAATATGAGATTAGCTGGTTGCTCCTAATTTCACTGGAGAAAACAGGGAATGAAAGAAATTATATCCTATAGCCTCAAAGCTGAGATTGCTGAAAAACAAACCCAGAGTTTCATCCAGAGAGTGGCTGAATTACAACACAAGTGGAATTTCCAACCTCTGGAGGTGTCTGCTATTAAAGTGAGGGGATTGACTTGGAAGAAATGGAATCTTGAAAATTGGAATGGAGACATGTAGGAAGACCTTGATGAAGCTGTGGACATTAAACTCCTAAATTCTGATGAAATTCTTCTCTAATGTTTGAGGAGATTAATCCTACATTGACTGTGGAAACTAACAGTCTTTCAAGATACTACTGATTCACCTCAGGACCCACTCCCATACTTCATTGCTTCTAGACCTATAACTAAACTCACGTCCCAGCAGGTTCCAAAAGGTGACTTGAAGAATGTGATCCATGAGGATGTGCACCACATGCCAAAAGAACTTTTCAATTTATACAGAAAAAAATTTGAGGAGTATATGTGGGAATGGATATTAAGGGTGTTGGATGATGGTGAAGGAACAAAATGTTGTATCAGGAAGAATTTATTGATATGGTTCCACTAAGCAAAGATTCTGGATTTAATATTTCTGCTTAGGGGCTTAGAAAAGGATCTAATAGTGCGTTTGGTGGATTAACTGAAATATGGACCAAAAGGCAGCCTATACTAAATAAGATGACATGCCGTAACTGCTTTGTGTACTGTGGAGGAGAGGATCCAAAGACTTGGAGAGATCAGAATGTTTGAGTGGATTTATCATGTAAGATCTCCTCACTCTCCTGGTGGGTTCAAAAAACACACCTTTCACCAGGACTGTGCAAAATGAATTTTAGAGGGCAGTCCCAGTAACCTTGAAGAACTTAGTTGCTCTTCCCAGGAGATCAGAAATTACAGTGGTAACTATTGCTATTGAATTAAAATACCTAAATGCAATGGGGATAATAGAAATCCAGAAAGACATGGGCCAAGTGGTGGCACTTAATCACTAAAGACAGGGTGGATGTGGTTACGATAATTGACAGCAGAGTCAAAGCAAAGCAGTAGTCACGTAGTCTAATTTGAACACACTTATGGCATTGGCTAGTTGATCTCAAGTGTCCTTAGAGGAAAAACTGATGTTAGCCTACTAAGTTATTACTTAATCTGTATATGGAGAAGGGTTCTAGGTCAAATGAACAAAAGTATAACTTGAATCGTAGAAACAAAGAGTCATATCCCCCCAATCAATTCCAGACTTGAGAAAATTTACAGACTCAGAATCCTTGAATGAAGGGGAGGTGAGGTTCACATGAGGAAAGACTGTGCTACATTGTCAAACATTTATACTGCTCCTCTTTCTCCCAGCCTTCCCCAAATGGATCTAAAGCATTTCACATGTTGACTAGCAAAAAAGAAGAAAAATTCAGGCTTGTAGGGAACTACTGGACACTGGATCTGAACTAACGCTAATTCCTGGGTACCCAAAATATCGCTGTGGTCCACCATTCAGGCTTATGAAGCTCAGATAGCCAATCGACTTTTAGCTCAGGTCCTTGTCACAATGAGTCCAGTGTGTTCCCAACACATTCTGTGGTTATGTGCCCAGTTCCAGAGCACATACTTTTAGTGACATACTCAGCAACTGGAAGAACCCGAACATGTGGTACCTGACCTGTGGATTGAGGGCCATCATTGTGGGAAAGGCCAAGTGGAAGCCAGTAGATCTGCCTCTACCTAGGAAAATAGTAAACAAAAAGCAATACTGCATTCCTGCAGAGATTAGAGCCATCACAAATGACTTAAAAGATGCAGGGACGACAATTCTCACTGCATCTCCATTCAACTCACCTATTTGGCATTTATGGAAAACAGATGGATCTTGGAGAATTACATTATATAAGTGTAAGCTAAACTCAGTGATGATTCCAATTGAAGCTGTCAGATGTGGTTCCACTGTTTGAGCAAATTCACACATCTTCTCGTACTCGGTATGCAGCTACCAATCTGGCAAGTCCTTTCTTTTCCATACAGGTTAATAAGAACCATCAGAACCAGTTTGCTTTTAGTCAGCATGACCAGTAATAAAACTTTGTTGCCTTACATCAGGGGTATATTAATTATCCAGTCATATTTCATAATTTAGTTTGCAGGGATCTTGATCACCTTTTCCTCCATAAGATATCACACTGGTCCATTACATTGATGACATTATACTGACTGGATCTATGAAGAAAGAAGTAATAACAACTCTAGACTTATTGGTAAGACATTGCATGTCTGAGGGTAGGAAAAAATCTGACAAATATTCAGAAATTTTTTACCTCAGTGTAATTTCTAGAGATTCAGTGGCATGAGGTGTGTAAAGATGTTCCTTTTAAGATGAAGAATAAAGTGTTATGTCAGATCCCTTCTTCAACCAAGCAGAGGACACAATACCTAGTGGGCATCTTCAGATTTCAAAGGCGACATAATCCTCATTTGGGGGTGATACTCCAGCCTATTTGCCAAATGACCCAAAAAGCTGCTCGTTTTGAGTGGGATCCGAACAAGAGAAGGCTCTGCAACAAGTCCAGTCTCCTGTGGAAGCCCCTATAAAAGAATCATAGCAAAGAACTTTTTCTATTTTCTATCACAGCCCTGTCATCCTCTGTGAATAGTCACCTTTTGAGAAGTAGCTTTTGAATTTTTGATTTGCTACTGGGCCTTAGTAGAGACTGAATACTTAACCATGGCGAAGACATTTGTGTCCCATGTGAATTCTCAACAGACGGTAACCTAAGCAGAGGAGGATTTTAATAATCAAATGTACAGGATGACCCATCTGCTTGATACCAGTCAACCTCTTCCCCAGCCACTCTTGCCATTGCCCAATGGACATAAAGTGGCCATGGTGGGAAGGACATTGGTTATTATGCATGGAATAGCAACATGGACATGCACTCGCCAAGATGGATCTGGCTACAGCCACTGCTTTGTGCCCAATTTGCCAGCAGCAGAGATCAACACTGAGTCCCCAATATGGCATCATTGCCCTTGGTGATCAGTCAGCTACCTGACGGCAGGTTGGTTATATTAAACCATTTCTATCAGGGAAGGTGCTGTATTTTGTTCTTACTGGAACAGACACTTTCTATGGATAGTATCTTAGTTCATGCTGCAATAACAAAAATACCATATACTGGGTGGCTTAAAAAATAAACATTATTTCTCAAAGTTCTGGAGGCTGAGCTGCCCAAGATCAAGGCACAAGCAGATTCAGTGTATTTGAAGACTCGGTTACAGTGCCAGTTAGGCAGCAATACCTTGCAGGGCTGGGGCAACCTTCTCCAGGAGGCTCTATATGCTCTAAATTAGCATCCAATATATGGTGCTGTTTCTCTCATAGCCAGAATTCATGGCTCCAGAAATCAAGGGGTGAAAATGGAAGTGAGATTACTCACTGTTATCCCTAGCGATTCAACAGCAAATTTTTTCTTCCTATTCCATTACTTTATGCTCTGATTGTCTAGACTTTTTATTTCCAAAGGAAATAATGATTCCATTGAACTGGAAGTTAGTACTCCATCTAGCTGCTTTGGGCTTTTCATGTCTCTGAATCAATAGGGAAAGAAGTGACTGGAATGATTGGTTCTGATTACCAGGTGGAAATTTGCCTGTTACTTAACAATGGAGGTAAGGAGGAGAATGTCTGGGATATAGGAGATCTCTTATATAGATCTGGATATAGGATTTCTCTTATTATTACCATAATTTGTGATTAAAGTCAATAGAAAACTACAACCACATAATTCAGCCAGGGCTATTAAAGGCCTAGACACTTCATGAATAAAGATTTCAGTCACTCCAACAGGTAAAGAACCATGACCAGCTGAGGTGCTTGTTGAAGGAAAAGGGAATCCAGAATAGATAGTGAATGAAGGTGAACACAAATACCAGCTACAAATGCCTGAACAATTACAGAAATGAAGACTATAATGTTATCTCTCTTCCTTATTTTGTTATGAATTTGTTTGGGTTGTGTGTGTGTGTGTGTGTGTGTAGTATCTTTTTTGCTTTCTTCTTTTATCCCCTTATCATATAACATAGATGTAATTTAAGTTTGTTAACTTTACATAATTGTATGTAATTTATAGATATCATGGAGAAGAGTGCACATCACTCAAGGACTTTGCATCCTTTTCTGGGTAAAGAGACAGTGTATTTTCAGATGTACACAGGATAGTTGTACAATGTCATCTGAAGTATGACATTGCTGTTCTTTTTATTTGAATAACAAGTATGATTTGAGGAGATGTACATGAGTGTCAAGGTTACAACAGATGGCCTGTGATGGTTAATTTTGTGTATCAACTTGTCTAGGATTTGTCAAACGCCTGTATACATTTTGCCATGAAGGTATATTTTAGATATGATTAGCATTTAAATCAATAGACCTTGAGCATATTACCATTCATAATATGGGCGTGCTTTGTCAAATCAGTTGAAAGCCTTAAGAGGAAAGACTGAGGTCCTTCAAGGAGAAATTCTGCCCTCAGAGCACCTTTGGACTTCAGACTGCAACATCAGTTTTGTCAGAATTTCCAGTCTCCTGGCTAGTCTTTCAGTTTTCAGACTTGCCAGCCCCCACAATTGCATCACCTAATCCCTTATAATAAATCTCTCTCTGTATATAAACATACATAATATACACACAGACAGACATATATATACACACACACACATATATCATATATATCATAAATATACTTACATATACTTATACAAATATACTATGATATATATATGTATGTGTGCATACATCCTATTAGTATTGTTCTTCTGCATAATCCTAACACTACATCCAACAGCGGCAGAATACACATCATTTTCAAGTTTACATGGAACATTCACCAAGAGAGACCACAGTTTGGGCCATAAAACAACTTCAAAAAAATAAAGTAATAGAAATCATACAAACTATGTTTCAGACCACATAAAATTCATCTAGATATCAATAACAACAAGATAGCTGGAAATTCCTCAAATATTTGGAAATTAAACAACATGCTTTCTAATAACACAAGGCTCAAAAAAGAAATCTTAAGAAAATCAAAGAGTGTTTTAACTAAATTAAAACAAAACTACAAGTCATCAAAATTAGTGAAAGCAGTGCTTAGAGGAAAATGTATTCCATTAAATATATATATTAGAAAGGAAGAAAGATCTAAGTAATTCAAGATTAATGCAAGTAGTAAAACATTAATAGTAAAATTAAAGCAGAAATAAATTGAAAACAATAGGGAAAATCAACAAAAGCAGAAGCCAGTTCATTGAAAAATTAAATGACTTGAAAACTTAGATGAAATAGAGCAATCCCTTGAAAAACTTAAGCTCAAACAGGGAGGAATAGATAATATGAATAGCCCTAGATTTGTTAAATAAAGTAATCAATACATAATAACCTTCCATAAAAGAAATCATCACGCTCAGATGATTTCACAAGCAAATTCCATCAGATATTTAAGAAAGAAATAGTACTAATTCTTCACAATATCTTCCAGAAAAGAGAAGCAGAAGGAACACTTGCTAATTAATGTAACCCATCACAGCAACATAATAAGAAAAATTGCATCATATGATTATATCAACAGATCCAAAAAGAATCTGGCAAAACCCAACATCTTTCTAAGACAAAAAAAACATATCTCTCAGAAAACTAGAAATATAGAGAATAATTTACAAAGAAGACTTACCAAAAACTATGACTAATGGCATACTTAATGGTGAGAAACTGGATACTTTCTCACTAAGATCAGGAACAAGTCAAGGATGACCTCTCTCATCACTCTTATTCAACATCATATTGGAAGGCCTAGATTGTGCAACAAGGAAGGAGAAGTAAATAAAATATCTATAGATTGGAATGGAAGAATAAAACCATTTCACAGATGATATGTTGTCTATGTAGAGAATCCCCCAATATTGATAAAACAACTCCTGGAACTAAGAAGTAAACATAGCAAGCCTTCAGGATACAAGGATAATATATAAAAATCATTTATTTCCCATACGCCAGAAATAAGTAAATAAAATTTGAAATCTAATTAAAATATCATTATTATAATATCCAAATATGAAATACTTAGGTATAAATCTATCAAAATGTGTACATGATCTATACAGGGAAAAGTTTTCCAAACCTCATGAGAAAAATCAATGATCTAATTAAGTGGAGAGTTATTCTGCATTCATGAATTGGAAGGCTCAGTATTGTAGTGATGTCAATCCTCCCCAACTTCACGTACATATTCAAGGCACTCTGAATCAAAATACAGCAAGCTATTTTGTACAGATCAAAAAACTGATTTTAAAGTTTACATAAAAAGTCAAAGACTTGGAGTAGACAATTCAACACTGAAGAAGAAAAAAGTTTGAGGACACACATTACACAATTTCAAGACTTACTATAAAGCTGCAGTAATCAAGAAAATTAGTACTGGCAAAATATAGGAACATAGATTAACGTAAAAAAGATAGCATTTTCAACAAATTGTGCTGGAACATTTGGTCCTCTGCAAAACATATGAACATAAATACAGATCTTACATGTTTCACAGAAATTAACACAAAATGGATCATACGTGAAATGCCAAACTATAAAACTTCTGGATGAGGGGCCAGCCTGGTCGCATAGTGGTTAAATTCACATGCTCTGCTTTGGTGGCCCAGGGTTTGCAGGTCCAGATCCCAGGTGCAGACATAGCACCACTTGTCAAGCCATGCTGTGGCAGCATCCCACATAAAATAGAGGAAGATTGTCACTGAGATAACATCCATGCCAACCTTCCTTATACCAAAGAAAAAAAAAACTTCTGGAAAACAACTTGGACAAAATCTAGTTGACTTTGAGTTTGACTATGATTTTTTGGATATAGCTTAAATGCATATTGCTAAGTGAAAGAAACCAGTTTGAAAATGCTACACACGTATAATTTCACTTTTTTGACCTTCTGGATAAGGTAAAACTATCAAGACAACAAAACGATAAAGCTGTTGCCAGGGTTTTTGGGGGGAAGAAGGATGGATGAATAGGTGAAACACAAGGGATTTTTAGAGCAGTGGGACTCTTTTATATGATACTGTAATGGTAGATACATATCATCATTACATATTTGTCAGAACTCATAGAATATACAACACCATGAATGACCCCTATGTGACCTATGGATTTTAGTTAATAAAAATGTATCAGTATTGATTCATCAATTCTAATAAATGGACCACACAAATGCAAGATGTTAATAATAGGAAAAACTGAAGGAAAGGCGGGAGGGAATTATGGAAACTCTCTGTACTTTCTGCTCAATTTTTCTGTAAACTTAAAGCTGCTCAAAAATAATCTATTAATTAAAAAAAAGAAATAAGCTATTCAGCCACAGAAAACAAGAATTAATCAAATGCATATTGTTATGTGTGAGAAGCCAGTCAGAAAAGGCTACATATCATATAGCTATCATATAGCTAATAAATAATATTCTAGCCAAAGATAAATCTATAGTGATGTTAAAAAGATCAGTGATTGACCAGGGTTTCGGAGCAGAGGCAAAGTTTAATAGGGGGTAGTAATGTTAGTTATCCATACCATATTTATCTATTGTCCTATTGATGGATATCTGTATCATTTCCAGTTTTTGACCATTAAAAATAAGCGTTATTTAGTTTTTAAGAGAATGCCAAACTTCTGCAAACTTATTGTGGCATTTTATACTACCATCAATGATTAGAGTCCATTTGCTTTACATCCAAAAAGCATTTAGTGTTATTAGTCCTTATAATCTTAGCCACTCTTGTGGGTGTATAATGGAAACACACTGTATATTTAATTTGAAAAAAATCTCTATGATTAACTTTTTCATGTACTTAATGGTAAACTGTCTGTTCTAATATTTTCTCTATTTTTTGAATTGTGTTGTTTGTTCTTTTTAAATCGATTTGTAATAATTAAATACATGATTGATGCTAGCACTTTGTCAGCTATATAGTTTTTAAATATTTTTGCGTCACCTTGCTTTATCTATTAATTTTCTTAACAGAGTCTTTTGCTAAGAAGTAGTTTTCAATTTTGGTGAAGTCTCAGTTTTCAATATTTTCTTTTATACTTATCCTTTTTATGTCCTAAGATACTTTTGCTTTCATCAAAGTAATGGAGATATTTTACTATGCTTTTTCTTGCCTTTGTATTTTGAGATATTTTGCCTTTAGTCCTGTAATTCATCTTGAATTAATTTTTATGTATGATGTGAGTTAGGAGTTGAGATTACTTTTTTAATATAAATATGCAGTCATTTCATCTCCTTTTCTTGAAAAAATTTTCCTTTCCCTACTTGATTGTTTTGATGTCTTGGGCAGTAGATTTTTTAAAAAAATCTTTTACAAAGTATTTGCTATGTTTAAAAATATTGAGAAGAGTAAACCAGTTTCCTTCTGTAACTTGTGAATTTGAATCCAAACTCTTTAATTTGATATTCAATGCCTTCTAACTGATCTTTACTATATGTTTACAGGTCTGTTCCTTATTGTCATCAGACATTCTACTTAAGCTATAATTATGCTAGTGACATAAACAACAGCTGGCATTCATTGAGCAAATATGTACTAGGCAGTGTGTTAGGCACTTATACATGCACTATATCGCATCTTGGCAACAATTTTAAGAGACAAATACTATGCCTACAAAAGTAGGGACCGAGTCTGTCTTACTCAGTACCCTACTCTAGCGCACAGAGAAGTGACTTATACATGGCAAGCATTCAATAAATACTTATTGATTGAATAAACTTCATTATGAGGAAGCAAGACTTCAAAAGTTTAAGTATCTTACAGAATGTCACACAGCATGTTAGTAATAGATCAGGAAATCAGCCTCATATCCGTTTGCAAATTTATAATCGAAATCAGTATATGATTACTGCCTCTTGCATTTTCTATGCATGTTATGCTTTCACTCACCTCACTCAATTACACACTCATCTAAGAATTCTAATTTTCTTTATCACCACCAACCAAATCCCTACATTTCCTTTATGACTCAGTACAAGATTTAAGCTTTCAAAAATTTTTCACAGGTCAATTCCACCCCATGCTAATCTTTATTTTCTTTAGCATCTCCTCCACAGGCATGTGTCAATCAGAAGCATGTTTATAATCGCAAAATAGATAAGCAGTTTTAAACCCTGGTTGTATACAAGAAATTGTTCTGGAGGTTTTTTAAAAATTACAAATGCCTATGTCCAACCATAGATATTCTGAGTCAGAATATCCTGCCTTAGAGCCTGAGTATCAGAAAATTCTGCAAGTTCTTCAGGTGTAGTGGGTGCTGACATGCTTTTGACAGATCTCTCTACAGGACCCAGACACTCATTCTGTCAGCTGCCAGGAGTGCTGCCTGCTGATGGTTCACAACTGAGACCCTACTGGAAAATCACCTCCTGCAAAAGGGAG
Source organism: Equus caballus (assembly GCF_041296265.1). Lineage (NCBI taxonomy): Eukaryota > Metazoa > Chordata > Mammalia > Perissodactyla > Equidae > Equus > Equus caballus. The sequence continues at coordinate 84,377,540 of NC_091715.1, forward strand.
CTACCTTTCCCAAGTTTACACGCCTGTCCTAGAGGTAGCTCACTCACAATGATTGGTCAGTTTATGGGTACAAATTCCCCACCCTTGCCTCAATTGAGACAACTCTGAAACATGATTTCAGCTCCAGAACTCCATGTTCAAACAGCAGAGGCTTCTGTTGTGATTACATTGCTGTTGAACTTCTGCCACTTCCAGTTCTTGCTTCCTTCACTGTTAAAGTTGTTAATCACAGGAGCACTTCCCAATAAACCTCCTGCATGCAAATCTTAGAGTCTCCAAGTCTATTTTCTAGGTCATCTGACTTACTCTGTCAGGTGATTCTAATGCACAAGTCAGGATGGAATTACTGTACTATACTGCATGCTCCTTATGGGAAGAAACTAGGTCCCCTCTGCCATATCTAGTAGAGTGCTTCTAAACACACAGAAGCAATACATGTTTTTAAAATGGGTGTGGAGTTTCGATTCAGAGACAGAATGGTCTTTACTCACTTTTTCCTGTTTCTTCCTTCTTAATAAAACCAAATACCCTTGAAATAACTCAACAATCAAAGAAGGATTCTGAAAGGAGTAGAGACAAAGTTGAAAGGGCTAAAAAGATCAGAATATGAAAATATAATCATGATAAGTTTCCTGGTTTTTCTTTTTACATCTCTCATATATCCTGAACTGAGCACCTGAGATCTGAAACCCAGAACAGTGAACAGGTTATCTTTGGCAAAAAAAGAAAATGAAGATCCCAACAGGGACGTAAGTGTAAAACTCATACCTGCTAGAACCAGTAGCCCAAACTGCCTGTGACTTAGTCTCTAGAAGAGCTCCAGGGGCCAACCTGTCCCCTGAATCACATCAATGTGCAGCAGTGGGAAAACATAATGGCTATATTGGCAGCAGCAGAACATCAGGGCAATGAAAATTACTAGCAAGAAAGAGGAACATTACAAAATGATAAGTGGATCAATTCACCATGAAGACATCATGGTCCTAACTGTACATATACAAAACAACAGAGCCTCAAAATAAGTGGAACAAAAACTGATGGAGCTGAATGAAGAAACAGACTAATCCACAAATATAGTGTGAGGTATCTTTTTGAAGTGATGAAAAGGTCCAAAATTGAGTGTGGTGATGGTTGCACACATTTGTTAATATAGTAAAAAAAACAATAAGTTGTAAACTTTAAATAGGTGAATTATATGGTGTGTGAGTTATGTCTCAATAAAGCTGTTAAAAAACTACTGCAAGAACCAGATGAAAGAAGATATTGATTTGGCACTTAGAATTTAGTACACTGAATCTGCTCACTGGAATGTAACCTCCATGGGAGCTGGGTTTTTTCTTCCTATTTTATTAACTGCTATATTGCAAGATCCTTGCCACAATTGGCACTCAATAAATATCTATTGCTTTTTTTGCCATTGGTACAAATATGTTTCTAATCATGATTTAAACCAGAGTCTTATAGAATCTGAGGATTGCTTTCTTCATAGCCATCTGTTCTCCATGCTGCTAAAAGAGAAACTAAAGTTGAGCTGCACATTTTAGAGGGAGAGAAAAGAACAGACAGAAGGAAGGAAGTCTGGTCATTTGAGTTTTCTTATTGAAGAATAAACGTATTTCATTTATATAAACCTATGCTTGGTAAAAATGGTCAATTTCACAACCAAGGTTGCAGACATCTAAAATGTGATTATAACAGACACTATTTATTGCTACCCAACATACATTCCACCACATTTTTCTTTGCTAACGAATTCCCAGTTTTCCTCAAGTATTAGATGACCATGCGTTTCATAAACATTGGGCCTTTTTCCATCCCAGAAATAAATTATGATTAATTTAGGCTGATACTGACATTTTATTCCTCTAATACTCAGGGTTCTCCAGAGAAACAGAGCAAATAGAATGTGTGTGTATGTGCATGTGTGTTTGTGTGTGTGTGTTTGTGGAGAGAGAAATTTATTTTAAAGAATTGGCTCATGCAACTTTGGAGGCTGTCAAGTCCAAAATCTGCAGAGTAGTCTGACATGGGGAGACCCAGGGAAAAGTTGACCTTCCAGCTCAAGTCCTAAGGCAGTATGGCAGTGTGCTGGCAGAATTCCCTTTTCAAGCGAGGTCAATCTTTTTGTTAATGTCTTCAATTGATTTGAAGTTGAAGAAGGTAATATACTTTACTCCCACATTATAAAGGGTAATATACTTTATTCAAAGTCTGCTAATCTAAATGTTAATTTCACTAAAAAAAGTCTCTGCAGCAATATCCAGATGTGTTTGACTAAGCATCCAGGTACATAGCACTGCTATGTTGACACATAAAATTAACCACCTCGAGTGCATCCCTTGTCAATTTGACACTCATATGCATTTCCTTAAACTGTACTTAATCTCTGAATAAAGACAATAATATGATTACAGTTCTGCATAACACAACTATCCTGTGTTCAACCAAAAATGCACTAACTGTTGCCCCAGAAGAGGATGCAAAGTCCTTGTATGATGTTTACTCTTCTCCTTGATATCCTGTAATTCAATTACTATGATGTAGAGTTAACAATATTTAAATATTATGATATAAAGTCAATACGTCTTATGTTATATGATAAAGGGGATAAGAAATGGAATAAATATATTTGTTTAAGTGTATATATACACTAATACATGTATACACATGCACACATATATTTGTAAAAAACATAAGGAAGAAATACTCATGACAAAAACAGTTCTCATTTCCGTAACTGGTCATGTAGTCATAGCAGGTATTTAAAACTACTTTTGTCCACTACCTGTTCCATGTTCCCTTTGACCTCAGTAAGTACCTCAGCTGCTCATGGCTCTTTACCTGGTGAGGCAACTCAAACCTTCATTCCTGAAAGGTCTGGGTCATTAGTAGTTTTGCCAAAATTGGGTTGTAGTTTTCCATTGACTTTAATCACAGGATTAGCTAATAATGAGGTGTGCTAAGGGATCTCCTGTATTCCAGACACTCTTCCTTACCTCCATTGTGGAGTAGCAGTAAATTCCCCAGTGGAAATCAGAACCAATCACCCCAGCCAGCAAAATACCTTCCTTCTTTGCCTGTTAATTCAGAGGTGTGAGGTGCAATCCCTGTGGGAATGCTGTGTTCCATTTTGTTTTACTATTTTCCCAGATAGAGGCAGTTCTAAAAGTTTCTCCTTGGCCTTTTTTTACATTGCACAGCATCTTTCACTGCTCAGGTCAGGGAATCTATATGGGGATCCTGACAGTTGCTGAGTATGTCCATACCAATTATGGATTCCTGAACTCAGGACTGAACCACAGGATGACTTGAGGGTCTCTCTGGACCCTGTGACATGGACTGTAGCTAAAACTCAATTGATCACCTGTTCTCCACAAGCACGTACTCTGGCGTACCAGAGTGATGTTATCAGTCTCAGTTCAGAGGCAGTGTCCAGTCATCTCTGAAAAGTCTGATTATTTCATTTTCCCCCAAAGCACAGTCTATCTGGTAAAAGGCCATAGGTCCGTTTGGAGAAGGGTGGGAGAAAGATTACCAGTATAAATGTTGGCAATGTAGCAGGGTCTTTCCTCAAGTGGACTTTGGCTTCCCTTCACTCAAGGAGTTATGGGTCTCTAAAATAGGACAATCCTAGAAATTTATTGAGAAGCATGACTGTATGTTTTTATGATTCAAGTTAGACTTTTATTCAATTTACCTAGAACATTTCTCCTTATACAGTTCAAAAAAATTTTAGTATAATTTCTATTTCACTTCTAGGAACACCATGATCAACTAGTCAATGCCATATGTCCGCAGGAGTCAGACTATTCTTATTGCAGCTTTGACTCTCCTGTCCATTGAGTGCCATCTCAGGATGAAATCATCCCTATTGCATTTTTGTTTCCAATTCAGAGACCACAGTTCCCATTCTATGTCCTGACCTACAGAATAGGTCTTCAAAGATGCTGGTGCTCCCCGCAAACATTTATTTCTTAGAGTCATGGTGAAAAGTGTGTTCTCTGGACCCTCCCAGGAAGAGTAAGCAGATCTAAATGATAAATATACTCTAACATTCCAGTTTCCATAAGACTTTGAATCCCTTTCTCTGCGGTATACCAACACAGGCATGGCATTTCAATTTCAATTGCTGTGGGCTACGTTTTGATCCATGTTTCAGCCAACCAAGTAAACTATTAGAACCCTTTCTAATCTTCCTCTGAATCTGCAGCATTAAATCCAGAATCTCTACTTAATGGGCTCATATCAATAAGTTCAGCTTAATCCAACTCTATGTTCTTGAACCATAATCTGACCTGCTTGAATAAATTGGAAAAACTACATAGATTTTCTGAAATGTAGTGTGCCTTCTCATGAGTGGCCCTTTGTACCTCAACTTTGAGGATCTCCTGAGACTTGACTTGTTAAAGGTCTAGAAACAAACAAGGGTTGTGTGGGTGGATCCTGAGGAGAATCAAGAGTATTTTTATAATACAACTACCTTAGAGAAGACCATTTCAATTTCTTCAGGCAAAGGAAGATTACTCTTCTCAGGGGTGCAGAAGTTACTTATACTAGCAAAGCATACTCATTATAATTTAGGGACTCAATAGCCTCAGCCTCTTCAGAGTCTTCATAGATGTCCCCATGCCAACTTTCATTATTGTATTCCTTCTCAATTAATTCCCTCACTTTAATAGTAGACAGCTTCTCAGGTCAGATATTCAATTTGTGTTGTAATTCAATGACTTGTAGGATAACACTCTGAGTTTGGTTCTCAACAATTTCAGTTCTGAGGCCACAGAAGATAAGGATTTCTTTCAGGACAGACATAAAAATTTTCAGGTCATTTATGGAGTACTTAACCTGGGACTTTGAATCCCTGAGCTCATTCTTTTCTTTCCCTGTTTTGTCCAGAAGCATTAGAAGACACCAGCCAATCTCATTATACTCATTAGTTTAAGAAGAGTGTCCTAAAATATTACATATATGGTAAACCAAAACATTATATCTTAATAAGTAATTTATTAGCACTATCCAGTCATAATATTTTGCATATGTATTTTTACAATATGCCATGTTCTTTCAGTACCCTCGTTTATAGCTGAAAATAGAGTCATTAGTGCCTACAAATCTAATCAGATTAGAGAATGTTGCTGCAAACTCAGGAACTGATTCAGAAAATTATTCTGAGTTTAGACACATTGGATGAGGGAAAGGAAACAGTTTGAATTTATCCTCATCACCCCTCCTCCAAGGTGCACAGCTCAGTGACAAGAGACCTTCTTGGTCCATGATTTTTCCTGAGGGCAAGTGAAAGTGTGTGGGGGAACATCCAGATTACTCAGCTGTACAAAATGCTGACAAGGAAGTCCATTTCTCTTTTGCCCCATCCAGAGTACTGAACTGTTAGCTAGATGACTGGGAGAATAGCAGATAGGACACTTGGAGAGCATTAAAGTGAAGCAGATTCTACTAACTGCATATCAGACTCTATCAAGAGTCCTGCTCATGAGTTTCTGGGATGCCTTGCTCATGGACTCTCCCAACTGGCCTATGGCACCCCCTGCACTCTGGGTGATTCACCCACACACACCTCATCCTCTAACTGGCTCCTAGTATGTGACCCTGACAGCACTGAAGAGAGTAAACTTTGTCAGACAGTGAGTGAGAATGAGCAGAAAGACAGTAGACAACAGGGAGAAATCAGAAACTTGAGCTTTAACTCAACTCTTAGAAAAGCAAAAGGGAGGCTGTCAGCACCTGGACTAGTGCTTTACAGGATTGAGAGAAGGCATACAAGTTTAATAATTATTCCATATGAAAGAGCAAGAAGTATGGAGCAGATGTACCCATAGAAGGTCTGAGAAACCCTCAGAATACCAAGAAGGGCTGACAGAAAGTATTTCTCTCCTAAAGTCAGTTAGTAAAGACTAGAGGAAGTGATTGCTACTGCAAATGTGAAGGCAGTGATGCAAGACATCAAGGAACATGAAAAATAAAGGAAATATAACACCACCAAAGGATCAAAATAACATTCCAATAACTAAATCCAAAGACATAGAGATCTGCAACTTACCCAATAAAGAATTCAAAATAATTATTTTAAGGAAGCTCAATGAGCTACCAGTAAACACACAATGACAATTCAACAACATCAGGGAAACAATATGCAAATCAGAGGTTTAACAAATAGAAATAATAAGAAGCAAACAGAAATTCTGGGGCTGAATAATAGAATAAGTGAAATTAAAAATAGAATATAGACTATCAACAAAAGAATGAATCAGAACAACCAGAAAACAAGAGACAAAATGACAGTAGTAAGCCCTCATATATCAATAATGACTTTAAATGTAAATGGATTGAATTCTCCAAATCAAAAGACACGCAGTAGCTGGGTGGATTAGAAAACAAGACTCAAGAATATGCTGCCTTCAGGAAACACATCTCAGCTTTAAAGGCAAACATAGGCTCATAATGAAGGGATGGAAGATGATACTCCAAGAAAACAAAAGAAAGCAAGTGTTGCCATACTTATATCAGAAAAAGCAGACTTCAAGTAAAAAAAGACAATGAGAGACAAAAGGGGCAGTGTATAATGATAAAAGGGACATGCAAACAAGAGGACATAACACATTAGTGTAAATGCACCTAACACAGGAGTACCAAGGAACATAAAGCAATTATTAACAGACCTAAAGTGAGAAATTAACAGCAACATAATACTAGTAGCAGACCTCAACACCACACTTACATCAATGTTTAGATCATCCAGACAAAACTTCAACAAGAAAATAGTAGATTTAAATGAAACACTTTATCAGATGGACTTAATATATATAGAGAGAGCATTCTGTGCAAAACAAGCAGATTACACATTCTTCTCAAGTTAACATGGGTCATTCTCAAAGATAGACCATATGTTTGGAAACAAGGCAAGCCCCAGTAAATTTAAGAAGACTGAAGTCACCTCAACCATCTTTTCCAACCACAATGTTATGAAACTAGAAATCAACTACAAGAAAATAACTGGGAAAGTCACGAATATATGTAAACTAAACAACATGCTACTGAACAACTATTGGATCAGCAAAAAAGTCAAAGGTGAAATCAAAAAGTACCTGGAGACAAATGAAAATGAAAATACAACATACTGCCTCTTATGGGATGAAGCAAAAGCAGTCATAAGAGGGAAATTCATAGCAATATAAGCACATCTCAACAAGTAAGAAAACTCTCAAATAAGTTATCTTAAACTGCACCTAACAGAACTAGAAAAAGAAGAACAAAGTCCAAAGTCAGCAGAAGGAGGAAAATAATAAAAATCAGAGCAGAAGTAAATGAACTAGAGACTAAAAAATGTAGAAAGAATTAATGAAATTAAGAGATGTTTCTTTGAGAAGATAAACAAAATTTACAAATCCTTAGCCAGATTCCCCAAGAAAAAAGAAAGCTCAAATAAATAAAATTAGAAATGAAAGAGGAAAAATTACAACAGAAACTGAAGAAATATGAAAGATTTCAAGAGAATACTGTGAAAAACTATACTCCCACAAATTGGATAACCTAGGATAAATGCATAAATTTTTAGACTCATACCATCTCCCAAAACTAAATCAATAAGAAATAAAGAATCTGAATAGACCAGTCACAAGTAAAGACATTGAAACAGTAATCAAAAACATCCCCAAAACCAAAAGTTCAGGACCAGATGGCTTCTCTGAAAATTATACCAAACATTAAAAGAAGATTTAATATCTATCCTTCTCAAACTATTCTAAAAGAATGGAAGAAGATGGAATACTTCCTAACTTATTCTATGAGGCCAACATTATCCTGATACCAAAACAAGACAAGGACAACACAAAAAAGTAAAATTAAAGGCCAATATTGCTGATGAACATAGATACAAAAATCCTCAACAAAATATTGGCAAATCAAATACAGCAATACGTTAAGAAGATCATACACCTTGATCAAGTTAAGATTTATTCCATGGATGCAGGGATGGTTCAACATCTGCAAATCAATCAATGTGATACATTACAAAACAAAAGAGGAATAAGAATCACATGATGATCTCAATAGATGCAGAGAAAGCAGTTGACAAGATCCATCATCCATTTATCATAAAAATTCTTGATACAATGTGTATAGAAAGAAAGTATTTCAACATAATAAAGGCTATATATGACAAACCCACAGCCAACATCATACTTAATGGTGAAAAACTGAAAGCCATCACTCTGAGAGCAGAAACAAGATAAGGGTGCCCACTCTTGCCACTCCTATTCAACATAGTACTGGAGGACCAGGCCAGAGCAATTAGGCAAGAAAAAGAAATGAAAAGAATCCAAAGTGGAAAGGAAGAAGTGAAACTCTCACTCTTTGCCAATGACATGATTCTTTATATAGAAAACACTAAAGAACCCATCAGAATGCTATTACAGTTAATCAACAACTACAGGAAAGCTGCAGGGTGCAAAATCAATTTAAAGAAAATCAGTTGTATTTCTATACACTAACAATGAATGTGTACAAAGAGAAATCAAGAATATAATCCCATTTACAGTCACAACAAAAAGAATAAAATGTCTAGGAATAAAGTTAACCAAAAAAGTGAAAGACCTGTACACTGAAAACCATAAGACATTATTGAAAGAACTGAAGAAGACACAAGGAAATGGAAAGATATTTCATGCTCATGGGCCAGAAGAAAAAGGTAGTTAAAATGTCCATACTACCTAAAGCAATCTACAGATTCAATGCAATCCCAATCGGAATCCCAATGACATTCTTCACAGAAATAGAAGAAAGAATCCTAAAATTTATATGGAACAAGAAAAGACCCCAAACAGCAAAAGCAATCATGAGATAAAAGAACAAAGCTGGAGGCATCAAAATCCCTGACTTCAAAATATACTACAAAGCTGTAGTAATCAACACAGCATGGTACTGGAATGGAAACAGACACACAGATAAATGGAAGAGAATTGAAAGCCCAGAAGTAAAACCACACATCTGTGGGCAGCTAATCTTCAACAAAGGAACCAAGAACATACAATGGAGAAAAGAAAATCTCTTTAATAAATGGTCTTTGGAAAACTGGACAGCCACATGCAAAAGAATGAAATAGACCATGATCTTGCACCATACATCAGAATTAACTCAAAATGGATTAAAGACTTGAGTGTAAGACTTGAAACCACAAAACTCCTAGAAGAAAATATAGGCAGTACACTCTTTGACATTGGTCTTAGCAGCATCTTTTCAAATACTATGTCTCCTCAGGCAAGGGAAACAAAAGAATAAGTTAATAAATGGGAGTACATCAGACTAAAAAGCTTCTGCAAAGCAAAGGAAACCATGAACAAAATGACAAGACAACCCACCAACTGGGAAGAAATATTTGCAAATCATTTATCTGGCCAGGAGTTATCTCAAAAATATATAAAGAACTCATAGAACTCAAGAAGAAAAAAGAAAACAACTGGATCAAAAAATGGGCAGAGGATATGAACAGACATTTTTTCTAAGATGATATACTGATGGCCAACAGACACATGAAATAATGTTCAATACCACTAATTATTAGGGAAATGCAAATCAAAACTATAATGAGATATCACCTTACACCAGTCAGGATGGCTATAATTATCAAGACAAAAAACAACAAATGTTGGAGAGGATGTGGAGAAAAGGGAACCCTCATACACTGCTGGGGGGAATGCAAACTGGTGCAGCCACTACGGAAAATAGTATAAGGATTTCTCAAAAAATTAAAAATAGAAATACAATACAATCCAGCTAACCCACCTCTGGGTATTTAGTGGCTACCACAGGGGAATGGTTTGAGGGATAGATAAAAGGGGTAAAGGGACACATAAGTATGGTGACAGACAAAAATGAGACTACTGATGGTGAGCACAATGAAGTCTACTTATAAACTGATAAATAATAATGTACACCCCAAATTAAACAATGTTATAAAACCTTTATGATCTCAATAAAATTACTGGAAAAAAAGAATGAATCAAATAGAAAAAAAAGAACCTGTGAATTAAAAGACATAACCGTTGAAATTATGCAATCAGAGGTGAACTAAAAAAGAGTAAAAGAAGTGAAGAAAGCGTATGTGATCTATAGAATACTATGAAAAGAAACAATTTGTGAATTATTAGGGCACCACAAGCAGAACAGACAGAGAAGGAGGCAGAAAGCTTATTTAAAGAAATAATGACTGAGAATTCCCCTAATCGGCCGAGAGATGTGAATATCCAAGTTCATGAAGTTCATAGGCCACCAAAAATAACTCAAAGAGAGCTTTTCAAAGAGACATATGATAAAACTGTCAAAAATCAAAGAAAAAGAGAATTTTAAAAGCAACAAGAAAAGGAAACTTGTAACTTACACAAAGAAACCTTCATAAGGCTATCAGCATATTTCTCAGCAGAAACCTTACAGGTTAAAGAGACTGACAGGATATACTCAAAGTGTTGGAAGAAAGAAATTTTCTTTCAACCAATACACAACCAAAACTACTCTCTCCAGCAAAGTTGTCCTTCAGAAATGAAAGAGATTTAAAGACTTTTCCACACAAACAAAAGGTGAAGGAGTTCATGAACATTAGGCCTGTCTTAAAAGAAATGCTGAAAAAAGTTCTTCAAGCTGAAATGGAATGATGCTAATTCATAAAATGAAAACACATGAAAATAGACAGCACACTGGTAAATATATAGTTAAATTCAGGACACCCTAATTCCATAATATGGTGGGGTTTTAACCACTTAACACTAGTATATAGGTTAAAGGTCAAAAGCTTTAAAAAATAACTATAGCTACAATAATTTATTAATGCATACACACTATCAAAGTGGTAAATTGTGACAACAAAAGCATAAAAGAGAGAGTAAAAGAGTAGATTTTTTGTATGTGATCAAAGTTAAGTTGTTAGTGTAAAATAGACTGTTATATGTGTAAGATATTTTATGTAAGCTTCATGGTAATCACAACACAAAAACCTACCATAGATACACAAGAGATAAAGAGAAAGAAATCAAAGCATACCACAACAGAAAATCATCAATTCACAAAAGAAGACAAGAGAGGTAGAAAGGAATAAAGGAACTACAAACAGGCAGAAAACAATTAATAAGATGTCCTTAGTAAATTCTATCCTATCAATAATTACTCTAAATATAAATAAGTAAAATTCTCCATCTAATAGGCACAGAGTGGCTGGATGGATTAAAAAAACAAGACACACTTATGCTTCTTACAGGAGACTCATTTCAGCTTTAAGGGCACATGTAGGCTGAAAGTGAAGGTATTAAAAAAAATACTCCATGCGAGTGGAAATCAAAAAGGAACTGAGGTAGCTATAACTATATCTGACAAAAGAACCTTTAAGATAAAAACTCTAAGAAGAGACGAAGAAGGACATTATAGAATGATAAAGTGGCCAATTCATCAAAAGGCAAAACAATCAGAAATATATATGCACCCAACATCAAAGCACCTAAAAATATTAAGCAACAACTAACAGAAGTGAGGAGAGAAACAGACAATACAATAATAATGAGAACTTCAATACATCATTTTCAGCAATGAATACATCATCTAGATAAAAAATCAATAAGGAAACATTGGATTTGACTATACGTTAGACCAAATGGACCTAACAGACATATACAGAATATTCCCTCCAACAGAAACAGAATAGACACTCTTCTCCATGATTGATCATATGATCTGCCACAAAAGAAGTCTTAGCAAATTTAAGCAGATTGAAATAATATAAGTATCTTCTTCAACTACAGTGGTATTAAACAAGATATCAATAACAGGAAGAAAACTGGAAAATTCACAAATAAGTAAAAACTAAACCACACACACCTGAACAACCAATAAATCAAAGAAGAAAACAAAAGAGAAATCAAAACATATCTTGAAACAAGCAAAAATGGAAATACAACATACCAAATCTTATGGGATGAAGGAAAAAGAGTTCTAAAACAGAATTTTAGAGTAATAAACATATACATTAAGAAAAATAAAAATACCTCAAAGAAAAACCCTAAATTTACATCTCAAAGAACTACATAATGAATAACAAACAAAGTCCAAAATAAGCAGGGGGAAGTTGTAAAATAACAAATATCAGAGATGAAATAGAGGTGAGAAAAACAATAGAAAAGACCAATGAAACTAAGAGCTATTCTTTGAAACAATAAAAAAAATTGGCAAACTTTAGCTAAACTAAAAATTGAGCAAAGATTCAAATAAATAAGATTATAAGTAAAAGAGGAGACATTACAAATGATAGCACAAAAATACAAATAATCATAAGAGACTACTATGAATGGTTATACACCTACACATTTGATAACCTAGAAGAAATAGATAGATTTCTAGAAACATACAACCCAGCAAGACTGATTCATAGAGATATGGAAAATCTGAAGAGGCCATTAATGAATAAGGAGATTGAACCAGTAATCAAAAACCTCCTAACAATGAAAAGCCCAGGACTAGATGGTTCCTCTGGCCAATTCTACCAAATGTTTAAAGAGGAATTAACACCAATTTTTTTCAGACTCTTCCAAAAAATGAAAATAAGGAGCACTCCCAAACTAATTTTAAGAGGCCAGTTTACTCTGATCTGATAGAAAAATCAGATAAGGACACTACAAGTATAGGCCAACATCCCTGAAAAATACGTAGATGGAAAAATTTTCAACACAGTATTAGCAAATCAAATTTAATAGCACATTAAAAGAAGCATACACCTTGATCAAGTGGAATTTATCCCTGAGATGCAAGCATAGTTCAAAATATGCAAACATTTTTGGAAAGGAATAATAATGTAGGAGGAATCACTTTACCAGATGTTAAGGCTTACTTTACAAATGCAAGAATCAAGACAGTGTGGTGTAGGTGGAGGGATAGATCAACAGATCAATGGAATGTAATAGAGGACTGTTATGGACTGAATTTTCCTCTCCTCCCAATACACATATGTTGAAGTCCTAATCATCAACATGACTGTATTTGGAGGTGGGTCCTTTTGGGGGTAATAAACTTTAGATGAGCTCACAAGGGTGGACCCCTCATGATGAGATTTGTCTGTTTATAAAAAGGGGAAGCAGTGCCAGCCTGGTGGTTAATTCATGCATTCTACTTCCACCATCCAGGGTTCACAGGTTGGGATCCCAGGCACAGATCTACACCACACATCGAGCCATGCTGTGGTGGCAACCCAAATAGAAAATAGAGGAAGATTTGCACAGATGTTAGTTCAGAGACAATCTTCCTAAAGCAGAAAGAGGAAGATTGGCCCTGAGACTGGCAAGAGGTGTTAGCTCAGGGCCAATCTTCCCCACCAAAAAAAGAAAAAAAAAGAGGAAGCAACATCAGAGCTCTCTCTCTCTCTCTCTCTACGCTGTGTGAAAACACAGCAAGAAGGTGGGTATCTGGAAACCAGGAAGAGGGCACTCACTAGGAATCAAATTGGCCAGCACCTTGATCTTGAACTTCTGAGCCTCCAGACTGAGAGATAAAATTCTGTTGTTTAAGCTACCAAAGCTGTGGTATTTTGTTGTAGAAGCCTGAGCTGACTAAGGACCCAGAAATAGAAATACACAGATATGCACAACTGATATTGACAAATGTATGAAAGCAATCCAATGGAGGAAGGATATCCTTTTGAACAATTGGACATCCTCAGGCTAAAAAAAACGAACTTCAACCTAAACCACACAGCCTGTACAGAGAACAAAATATAAAATACCACAGTAATTAACTGGAAATGTGTTTTGCTATGACTCACTAAACAATACAGTAGACCCAACATATCCTTCTGGATTTTACATCCAAATTTATAACGTAGGCCCCCTGATAGAGAATGGACCCACCCCTTAGAATGTAGTTCCTTGGTGAGTAAAAGGATATTGTGAATCTTTGTAATGAGGTCCTAAAGACTATTGGTTAATGTCTCATGTTTTTCTGCTAAGAAATAAATCTCACAAGATGAAAAGCCAGGGTACAACTTAGACCAATTGGTGTCGGCGTTAAATAAACATAAACTTAGGAAAAGTGGTCATTAAATATAAAGCATTGACTATATCTTTCTTAGAATTCTAAGTCATTTCTACTGACTTTGAAGACTTTTTTCTTTCCTAGGTAGAAATAACACTTTGCAAAAGCTAGCAGATAATTTGCTTGGAATCTTTGGTTTCTGCTCTTTTGTTTTAAAAATGATACTTTGAAGAGCGTACTTTTTGCCAAATATGATGCATTGTTATTGGCATTTTGATTGTTAGTAGTAACTAGTTAATAGTATGTTCGCTATGTTAAAAGTTTAATATCATTAAACAAAGTTATCTTCTCATTCGCAGTGGATATAGTCCTTTCAATGGGCTAAGGAATGGTCCAGCTGCTGCTGATTTTAGGCAGATCTGGAATTTTATCCAAGATGATCAGAACATGCATAACAGTCACAATCATTCACATTATTCTCTCACACTTTTCAACTCCTCTCTGGGAAATCTCCACAGAAAAAGACTTAGGAGGAAATTGGAATAATAACTCTATATACTGGGGAATACACAGAACATATTAAAAGGCTGACTAGAAGTCTGAGTAGAGCACAGAGGCATCATATCCATTCATGTGACAAGGACATGGCAGCATATTTGCCTTGTGATGTGAAGTCAAGGGAATTTCCTTCATGGAATTAGGAAAGCCTAGCTTCCTATGTACGTGAATATCAGAAATCAATTCTAATATAACTCTGTGAAAAAGATAAGGAAAAAGAACTAAAAAGAAAAAAGAACAAAATTATACAGCCTGATAATCAAATTCTATTTTCACTCTTATGGGGGGGGTATACATTTTTAGAATTATAGTATTTAATCATATGTTATCCTTTATAAGCTGCCTTAACTACACTTCCTTTCTCTGATAGTCCACCTCTTTCAGAAGTTTCCATGGGTTTTTCTTATTAGTGGAGATAATATTGAGGGTGGAAATAAAATCAAAGGGCACAAGCCTTGACAAAGGGGAAATTGCTGCTTAAACTCTGTATGTTTCTCTCTCTCTCTATATATATATACATACACATATATAATAATATATTTTATATGTAATTTATATATTTTTAAATGCAAAACCAAGCATGATTTTAATTTCAAGGTATCAGGTAAACTAGGTGGTGAAACTAAGGTGAAAATATTGACAATAAGTATGCTGACCCTAAAATAAAGGAAAAGAAATAATTTCAACTTAAATGGAGTGTAAAATTGATTCTAACTCTTCCACATAACATACCCACCAATATGTCAGTTTATGTTGCACATCATACGTAATAATTAAATTTTTGTTCTTATTTTTCTGAGGAAGTGCCTATTTCAGAGATAAGACTTAAATTTCAGGGATTCTCAAACCTTACTGCATATCAGCACAATCATCTGGTGAGTATGCTACAAATGCAAGTTTCCTAGTCCTGTTAAATCAGAATGTCTGAAAGGGGTGCCTTTGTAATATCTTTTTGTTTTTTGAGGAAGATTAGCCCTGAACTAACATCTGCTGCCAATCCTCCTCTTTTTGCTGAGGAAGACTAGCCCTGACCTAACATCCGTGCCCATATTCCTCTACTTTATATGTGGGATGCCTGCCACAGCATGGCCTTCTGAACAGTGCCATGTCCTCACCCAGATCCAAACCGACGAACCCCGGGCCACCGAAGCGGAAGGTGCGCACTTAACCACTGCGTCACCGAGCCAGCCCTGTAATATCTATTTTTAATAGACTCTTTGGAATGATTATTCTGAGGTAATTTGTCCCTGGATAGACATTAGAAATTATCTGTTTGGTTACTAATAAGATTTTCTCTTTCATTGTAATGGAATTTGATTCAGTTTTTCTTTTGCATTTTTTTGCTACAAGGTGTTAAATACACTTTAATGCCAAAACATGACTCCTATTCTTGATATTTTGATTTCTGGATGTTCAGTTTGTCATCTTGCATTTGGAAAAAACGCAATGTTTATACCAAGCTGACAGAGCTTGGGTTTATAAGTATTTTACTTGTACATAATATGATGAGACAGGCACTCGATTATTTTTTTTCCCCAAGATTCAAGGTGAAAAATTTAACTCAGTTACTGTTGATTTCTGTAAGTTTAGGGGTAGACTAGGTTCTTTAGATTTTTGTTTTAGAAAATCAAGTTAACTTAAATTTTAAGAAAATTAGAAGAAACGTCATGCATCTTTCCAACTTGTGTGGGTGATTTCTAACATTTTAGTAAACAATATTTATTAATATGCTTTAAGGTTCTTTGAATCAAAGATATTGTTCCTTAATGAATTGCTTTCAATTATTCAAAACTACGTAGAAATTATATGGACAATACGTAGAATACACTACAAGTTAATATCTAGAATCCTGCTTATATACCTATCTAGCCCATACAATGATTTTCATTGGCTATCATTTGTCATTTTTAAAACGAAATTTTGGTTTGCTCTTCATTTCTGGCTAATTCATGGCATCTATTTGCTCTTACCTCCCGGAAATCTCTTTCAAATAAGAAAAGTTCACCTACTTGTTAAAAAATTACAGGATAGAAACAGAGATAACAAATATTGATAAATCAGAGACAATCCTAATCATTTAATTTCTGGATTTCAAATTTGGGCAACATTTTATTTTGTGCAAGCAGAAATCAGAGTTAATCAAGAGGAGTCAGAAGTTCTAGACTAGTGGTTCTCAATTCTGTCTACACATTAAAATGAGTCTGATGAGGAGGCAGTTTAAAAGGATTGGATGCCAGATTCTTCCCCCCCAGATTAATTAACACAAAATATCTGGAAAGGCCTACATATTTTAAAAGTGAATCTCACTGGAGATTCTATTTTGCTTCTAGAAAGAGAACCACTGCCTTAGACAGACTTTTTTTTGGAAATACCATGCTCTGATGCTGTAGAAACTTCTGCTTATGGACAATCATTATGTGTAGTAAATGATTTGTTTTCAACATAAGGCTAATTTGTTGCAATTTTCATAAATCTTAGCATGTGGAATTTAACTGTATACTATGTACCATGGCAGAATAGATCTTGGCTACTTCTAGAATACATTTCAAAATACACATTTGTGATATATTGCAGCAGATCGTGAGTTTATGGGGGTTTTGTTTTCTCACCGAAGTCTAATATAAACTCTTTCTATGTTTTCCTAAGCATGCATTCAGCACTTATTTGTAACATCTCAAAGGGATACACCTATACTATAATTAAATCCATAAAATGTATGTGAATTTTAGCCCAATTTTCAAAAAGAATGTAAATTATTTGTAATACTTTCACGTTAATTTAATATTTAAAGTATTTTTTCTAATTAAAAATATAATACATTCTCCTTATAGGGAAATTAATAAATAAGTACACACAAAAACAAAATTATAATGACTCATAAGCCAAAACTCATAATTAGGGTCATACTTTTTAAATCAGACTTGTATCCTTTTTCATTTAATAAATATTTAATTTTCTCACGTCACTGAGTATTCTTTAAAAGGTTTTTAGAAGCTGCTTTGTATTCTAGAATATGGATGTAACATAATGTTTTCTATTTTTTGTCATAAATATCAGTGTAGTAAAGATGTTACAATTAAATGCTGGCACACTTTTTATATACTTCCAATAAAATATTACCAGAAGTATGACTGATCCAAAGATTTTTGATATGTTTGTCAAATAGCTTTTCTGGTTTTACCAATTAGCATTCTCCACAGATATAACAGCAAATATCTTTTGTTTTTGGAGCTTGATGGTTTCTGGGTAAGAAAAATTAACTTTTGTAGTCAGACCAAAGTTCTTACAGGACAAAAAATAAATAAATTTCCCAACATACCGAAAAACTCTCCCAAATTATTGACATCTTTTCAGGTTAACTGACATGGGTTAGGGAAACAAGTCTTAGGATAGTAAATAGCAGGGGAATCCCTGAAACAAAATCTCATAAAGAGTAGAAATGCCTAGATAAGTGGGCAAGACTTCCTTTCAAACTGAGTGATAATGAGAAAGAGTAGTTATTGCACATTGAAATCATAAACACTGAAACTTGTCCTCCAAGAGCAATTTTATCTCCTGTTGTAACAGCTATATGAGTGAACCTAAAGAGCCCTTATTTTGTAGCCTCCAAGCAAAGTTTGACTTGGAAATCATCCGGATGCATAAAGCTTTTGTAAGAGTAGATTTAGACTACTCCCCATCAAACTTGGTAGCCGATTATTGGAGCAAGGCCTTTAGAAAGGACTCTAGCTCCAATATAATTAGAATAATTAATATTATAAGTATAATAAGAATAATCAGGAGTCTCACTCAAATATTTTCATTCTTGTATGATGACTTTAGATTACAAACTAATGTTCAGTGGGTTAGTATCTGTGGACGTTCTTTGAAGCCTTTATAAAATAGGTTTTCTTCCATGAAAAATTTTTATTTTCTTGTACCATGCTTGAGAGATTCCAACTTGACTACAATTTAAATTGAAAATTTCATCTTATGCTTTTTTTTAGACCAGGAACATAATATTAATTTAGGCCCTAAACTCAAATATCGATTGATCCATAGCCATGAATTATCAAGAGAGATTACTTTAACCTTTATCCAAAGTAATACATGGCTGATACAGATAAATTCCTTTTAATCTCCATCCAACAGACAGACCTTGTTATGGTTCCCTATTCCCTTGAGCATGAGACTTTGTGTAGGTCATTGCTCAGCACTCTCTAAGCTGACTCCTTGCTCTATGTGTATGCAATTTCTTGTATCTCATACTATACATAGGGCCATGGGGCTTGGGATGAACCAATCCCACCTGTGCCTCAGGTAACAGAACTGCTGACCCCAGTGCTGTCTGTGGACACTGAAGTAGCTGTAACCCAGCTCCACACCTTCTCAGCCATGATTCAGGAGCAGTTCTGCCCACCCAGGGACCCAGAGACAGGTACATCCATGGCCCAAGGAGCAGGCCTGCTAACCTCAATCCAACTGCAGATCTTGAAATGGCCCTTTGACCTGACTCCGCCCTCGCTCAGCCATGGTCCTGGAGCATTCCTGCCATCTCATTTTGATTAAATGATAAGTTTAATTAAAAAGTAGAAACCAGAAAAAGAATCAAACAAAAAACCTAGAGCTGAAGAGCACAACGACTGAAGTTAAAAATTCAATAAAGAACATCAAAGGCAGACTTGATCATGCAAAAGAATAAGCAAACTCAAAAACTTGTCATTTTAAATTAGTCAGTTAGAGGAGCAAAGCTAAAAAAAAGAATAAAAATGACTAAATAAAGAATACAGGACTTATGTGACACCATCAAGCAAAGGAAAATACACATTATGTGAATCCTAGAAGAATAAAAGGGAAAGTGGTAGAAATCTTATTGAAAGAAAAGATCTGTAGTAGATACACAAAAGATACAGTAATTGAAACATATCACTACAAAAAATTAACAAATCACAATGGATGACAGCAAGTGACGGGGAAGGAACTGCAAAATAGTTAGAAGACAGTTAACAAAATGTCAATAGTGAGTTCTTTTCTATCAATAATTACCTTAAATATAAATGGATTAAATTCTCCAATCAAAAGACTTTGAGTGTCTAAATGGTTAAAAAAACAAGATCCAACAATATGTTGCACACAAAAGAGTTACTTTAGCTTTAAGGACACTCATAGGCTAAAAGTGAAGGGATGGAAAAGTATATTTTTTGCAAATGGTAACCAAAAGAGAGCAGAGGTGGCCATTCTTATATCAGACAAAATATACTTTAAGTCAAAATCTGTCTCAAGTGACAAAAAGATAATTATACAATTATAAAGAGGTCAATTCATCTAGAGGATATAAGAAAGGTAAGTATAAGTGCACTCAACGTTGGAGCATCGAAGTGGAATGGAATCATATACAACGTGCTCTTTTGTGACTGGCTGCTTTCCCTTGGTATATTATCTTCAAGATTCATCCACGTTGTAACATGTTTCAGTACTTCATTACTTTCTATGGACTAATAGTTTTCCATTGTATGCATGTATCACATTTTTTTATGCATTCATCAGATCATGAATACTTGGATTGATTCCACTCTTTGGCTATTGTGAATGCGTTCAATATTAAATATGTGCATATATGTTTTGAGTGCAGATATTTTCATTTCCCTTGGATATATGGCTAGAAGTGGAATTGCTGAGTAATACGGAAACTCTATGTTTAACCATTTGAGGAACTGTAAAACTGCTTTCCAAAATGCTTAGACCATTTTACACGTCCTTCAGTAGTTTATGATGGTTCTGATTTCACCATATCCTTGTAACACTTATAATTATCTTCTTGATTGTAGCCATTCTAGTATGTAAAGCAGTTTTTCACTGTAGTTTGGATTTTAATTTTTCCGATTATCCATGGTGTTGAATATCTTTTCATGTGTTTATTGCTCATTTGTATATCTTCACTGGAATAATGTCTTTTTAGATCATTTGACCATTTTTAATTGGGTTATGTATCTTTTCATTATTGAGTTATAAGATTCTCTTATTTATTATGGATAAAAGATATATGCAAATGAAAATATTTTCTCCTATACTGTGTGTTCATTTCTCATTCTTTTCCCCAGGACTGACTTTGCAAACACTTGAGGAGCTGATGGATTCTATGGCCACTTTCACAGTTTCCTATGAACAGCTCTGGATTAACCAACAAAGAGCTACTAAGTTTATGGATGGCAGTTCCAAGGCTAATGGACAGTATCTTATCTGGAAGACCACCACTCTGATGGAAGAAAGTTAAAACAAACCAGCTTGGTAGGCTGAATTGTATTCTATTTGCCTCTGTGTGTGTTTTTACCAACTCATGGATGATGGTGAATGGACTGGTCATACTATGTGGTGCAGTGGTTAAGTTTGCATGTTCCACTTCAGCAGCCCGGGGTTCAACGGTTCAGATCCTGGGTGCAGACATGGCACCGCTCATCAAGCCATGCTGTGGTAAGCATCCCACATATAAAGTAGAGGAAGATGGGCACAGATGTTAGCTCAGGGCCAGTCTTCCTCAGCAAAAAGAGTAGGATTGGCAGATGTTAGCTCAGGGCTGATCTTCCTCAAAAAAAAAAAAAAGAAAACTGACTTATTAAAGGGATGCTCTTATGGGACACAGCCCTATGGAAATTACTATGGAAATTTGAGCAGTGCACTTATATAGGACATGTCCATGACCATCAGATGAAGCTCCTTTCAGCATTGGAAGGTGATTAAACAGATATCCTAATCCATGTGGCTTAAAGTGGTCACCTGGGTCCAGGAAATGAGCAGACTCTACTCATTAAGGGGCTGTAACAATCCAGAGGTGAACTGAATCTAAATATATTCCTCTTGCACCCTCTAAAGCACAAAATTCCAATAAGAATTATTCTTTCTGAATAAACAAATGGGACTTCATCAGACTAAAGAGCTTCTTCAAGGTAAGGGAAAACAGGATTGAAACAAAAAACAGCCCACTAATTGGGAAAAAATATTCACAAGTCATATATCTGACAAAGGGTTAATCCCCATAATATATAAAGAACTCACACAACTCAACAACAAAAAATCAAACAACCCAATCAAAAAATGGGCAAGAGACATGAACAGACATTTCTCCAAAGTAGATATATGGATGGCCAATAGGCACATGAAAAGATGCTCATCATCACTGATCATCAGGGAAATGCAAATCAAAACTAGGCTAAGATATCACCTTACACCCATTAGAATGGCAAAAATAAACAAAACAAAAAGTTACAAATGTTGGAGAGGTTGTAGAGAAAAATGAACCCTGATACACTGCTGGTGTGAATACAAACAGGTGCAGCCACTATGGCAAACAGTATCGAGATTTCTCAAAGAATTAAAAATAGAAATACCATATGACCCTGCCATCCCACTACTGGGTATCTAGCTAAAGAGCTTGAAGTCAGCAATTCCAAAAGTCCCATGCACCCCTATGTTCATTGCAGCATTATTTACAATAGCCAAGACGTGGAAGCAACCTAAGTGCCCACCAACTGATGATTGGATAAAGAAGATACAGTATATACATACAATGGAATACTACTCAGCCATAAAAATGGATAAAATTCTCTCATTCACAACATAGATGGACCTTGAGGGTATTATGTTTAGTGAAATAAGCCAGATAGAGAAAGACAATCTCTGTATGACTCCACTCACATGTGGAAGTTAAACATGTAGACAAAGAGAACAGATTAGCAGCTTCCAGGGTAAAGGGGGTTGGGCGTTGGGCACAAAGGGTGAAGTGTTGCACCTACAACACGACTGACAAACAACAATGTACAACAGAAATTTCACAAGGTTGTAAACTATCATAATCTCAATAAAATTTTTTTCAAAAAGAGTTATTCTTTCTGCCAATAAGAAAGATAGAGACTGCAGATGGTTATGGGGCAGATTCCTGGTAGGAAGACCCTGCACATAGCTGGCAAGTCAGCTGAATGCCAGTAGCTTCAAGAAGCTACAGTGGGTTCTGAAAGGAACAGACACTTACCTGTATTGGACTTTGCTCACCTATTTGTAGATGCAAATACTCAGAACACTAAAAGAACAAGAACAGAACATGTTGCGTTGATTTGGACTGCCAAATTACATTTATTCAGACCAAGGAACACTTTACAGTCAATCATGTCCAACAATGATTAGAGTGATATCCTCCTCAGAGTGATTTTCTGACACAGAATTGAAGTAGGCAATTAAGACATTGGTTTTCCGAAATAAAGAGAGCTATAGGCATGAAGGTCTGACTTCCATGCCTTCATGAGTGTGTGCTCACACTTAAAATGAGGAAAGGGCAAGAGAGTGTATCCACTAGATAGATTCCTCTGTTTTTCTGATGGATTTGGGGAAAACGGGGTGGGCAATGATGCAATTCTTCCCGTGTGGAGAGGATGCTGGTATGATGACTAAATCTTTTCTTTCTTCCACACATCACCTCAACTTCCTTTCTCCTACCTGACTAGTTGGCCCCATGACCAAGACTGTAATGACAAGCGCCAGAAGCAAGAATGATTACTAAGTGAGAAAATGTAATTAAATTTTTAAACTTTTATGTTAGAATTCTTAAGGACCTGATGAGGCAGGTTGTGTCTTCTCCTCATCTGGCAAAGTTGGAGTTAACATTAAATGTAGCTATATTGCCTAGTGATAGAAACAGCCCACTAGTTACATAGCTATGTAACTCTACCCTGTAGAAATGGGAGTGGGCTGAGGGGAAGGTACTTGATACACTAGTATTGCTGTCTGCAATCCAAACTGGCACTGTGACTGAATTCAGTGTCCTTCCAAAGGTGAAGAAGTTTGGATGTAAATGGAGAGAAATAGGACTAGTAGCTGAGTGTAAAGGAATGGATAAATAGGTTATGGAATGAGGAAAACCAAAAACTTTAGGAGATGCTCAGAAAAAGAGATGATGCTGTCTGTTAGCTCAATTATAGCTGGTTCCTGAAATAATGAAGCCATATATTTCTAAATTCATTCCTGCTTTTGGAATCTGTCAAGTTCAAATTGAAGTCTGCATAACTGACTGGCCTGACTGGGAAATATTTTGGTCATATAATATGACGATGGAATGTACTAGTTATTAATAACTGGATGGATTAATGTGTTAGTATCATTTGACTTTTATCTTTCAGTTTACATCTACCATAATGCAATATGGCTTACCACTAAAATTACCAATAAGATTATAATATTGATATTGACAGTCAAATATGTTAGACAATTGAATAATACCCCCTTATCTCTACCCCACATTGACTCTTCAACTGTTGCTTCAACCATTATGCTGAGGTAGATATGATCATTTTTTTAATAAGGAATTCATGGTCAAAGGCCAGGGAGTGGCCTGTGATATAATAAGGAATGAATCTTTGTGTGTGGTTTCAGGCACAAAACTTCAAATGCCCTGGGAATTGCCCGAGTGATAGGAGTGTCTTTCATTATTCATAGTGAGCCCCTTTCTACCATACAGGAGTTTATGCTGACAAAATTACTCATGATGGGCCCTTAGATCATTTCAGGGAAGGTCTAGCCATAACAGAAAGATCAAGCACATGAGTGAAGTTTGAAACTTTCAGCCTCATCCCCAAGGGCTAGAAGAGAGAGACAAGAAATTAAGATCATTTACATGACCAATAATTTATTTAATAATCCTTCTGTAATGAAGCCCCATATAAAAGCTCTGGACACTGAAGCTCAAGAGAACTTCCTGGTTGGTAAACATATCAATGTACAGAGATAGTGGCACACCCTGACTCCACAGGGGAAGACACTCCTGCTCTTGGGACTCTCCTAAATTTTGCCCTATGTATCACTTCATCTGGCTTTTCAATTGAATCCTGTATAATAAAGCGATAATCCTAAGTATAGTGCTTTACTGAGTTCTGTGACTTGTTTTAGAGGATTATCAAACCTGAGGAGCTCAAGTGAATCCTCAATTTGTAACCAAACAGGCAGAAGTCTGGGTGGCTTGAGGACAGCTAAAACTTGCACTGGCATCTGAAGTGGGAAACTCTTGTGAAGGACATTTCCTTGAACTTGTGAAATCTGTGCTGACTCTGAGAAGTTAATGTTAGAATTGAGTTGAATTGCAGGACACCCAATTGGTGAATGAAGATTGGTGTTGGAACAATATGATATATCTTTTTTTTTCTTTTTTACTTTCAACCTATTTGTATCTCTGAAGCTAAAATGTGTCTCCTATACTAGCATATAGTTGGCTATCTTGATTTTATCCTTTAGGATAATATTGCCTTTTGACTGGATTATTTAACCATTCATAGTTAATGTTTTGTTGTGCTGGTTTAGTTCCATTTGCATTTACAATTTTACTTTTCATCTTTTATACATTGTATGTCTTTTATGTTCTTTTATTCATCCTTACTACTTTCTTTAGCAGTAATTTCTAATGTATCATTTAAATTCTTTTAATGATGTTTTATTATATTTTTTAGTTAATTTAGTAATGGTTACTTTAGGGCTTGCCACATACATCTTAACTTATCAGAATTGACATCAGATTTATGCTAATTTAATCCAAGTTTGATATATAAATGTTATTTTCATATAACTCTATTCCCTCTCCCTCCTTTTTTTGTGCCATTATTGTTGTATGTTGCAAACACAATGCTACATTGTTATATACTTTATAAAATGTACATGTTTTAAAGAAACTGAGAGAAGAAAGGAGAACAATTATATATTTATAGAACTTGTTATATTAACCTTTTATTTACCATTTAATTCTCTTTGTTTGTTTCTGTGGATTCAAGTTACTATCTGGTGTCATTTCCTGATTCCAGTGTAGATTTACTCCCAACAACCTCATTTACAATGTTATTGTCAAATGTATTACATCTCTATATGTTATAAACCCAACAACAGGATTATGTGCTTGTTGTTTTATACTATTGTTTGCTTTTTATATCAATTAAGAGAAGAAAAGAGAACAAATAAGTGTTTATTCTTTTATAATTACATAATTACCTTTAATGGTTCTCTTTGTTTTTTGGGTTTTTTTCATGAGTATTCAAGTTTCGTTCTTGGATCACTTGGTTATCAGCCTGAAAAATTTTCTATAATTCAACTGCAGTAAATCCGCTAGCCACAAATTTTCTGATTTTTTTTTCTAAATCTTTGAATGTTTTTATTTCACTTTCATTTTTGAAGAAAAGTTTATTCTGAATGTAAGGTTCTTAGTTGATATTTGTTTATGTTTTTTGTTTCTTTCTTCACTTTGAATATGCCATTCCAATGTACTCTGGCCTCCATATTTTTTTCATGGGAAGTCAACTTTTAATTTTCTTAAAGGTCCCTTGTACACAATGATTTTTTCTGCTGCTTTCAAAGTTTGCGCTTTGGCTTTGAGCATTTCTTCTATGATATAATATGTGTGGATATCTTTGCTTGTATTCTACATGCCATACATTGAGCTTCTCAGATGTGTAGATTGATATTTTCCATCAAATTTGGTAAGTTTTTAGCCATTAATTATTGAAATATTTTTCTGCTCTTTTCTCTCTACCCTTTTTTTCTCTCTATCTCCTTTTGATAAGCCATGATGTGTATGTTGGTGTGTTTAGTGGTGCTCCATATTTCTCCGAAAGTTTCTTCATTTTCATTCATTCCTTTTTCCATATATTCTTCAGATTCCATAATCTCTATCAATCTTCAAATTCACAGATTATTTCTTTTTCTCATTCAAAATTCGTTTCTCTCTGCATTAAATTTTAATTTTCAGTTACTGTACTTTTTAATTTTAGAATTTCTACTTTTTAAAATAATTGCTTATTATTGATATTTTCTTTGATTAGACAATATCATCATACCTTCCTTTACTTCTTTAAGCATTATATCCTTTACTTCTTTGAACATATCTATAGTGGCTTATTGGAATTCTTTGTCAAATATGCTAACTGGGCCCTCTTGTGAGTAGTTACTGTCATCTACATTTTTTTCCTATATATGGGTCAACTTCCCTGTTTTTTTGCATATCTTGTACTTTTTAATAGGATATTTTAGGTAACATATTGTAGCAACTCTAGATACTTATCTTACCCACATGTTTCTTCTGGTTGTTGACTGCTTACTTATTTGTTTTGTGACTTGACCACACTATTTAGGTGAGGTCCATTTCCTCCTCAATACAAAGCTCCTAATGTTATTCTTCACAGGGTACAGCTTAGGCATGTTCACAATCACCCAGGGATGACAGCAGTTTTAGGAGGACTCTTTTTCATTGTCTCTTTCCTGTTAAGCTGTCTACTTTGATTGGTATCACATAGAGCTAGTTCTGATAAATTGCTGGTTGATAACTCTCTATTTTGAACAATGTTCTGAAATATAAACTGCTTTATAGCATAATCTGAAATGCAGCCCTACTCCTGAGGTAGTTTTTGAAGCTAATCTTTTATATTTGTTCTAATACAAGGAGGACTCTTCCTACCTGTCTCTTTTATTGGATCTATATTAATGCAGTTTTTCTTTTTGCAGGGAAAGATTCACCCTAAGCTAACATCTGTTTCCAATCTTCCTCCTTTTTTTATTGACTGCTTTTTATTTTTTATTGACTGCTTACTTATTTGTTTTGTGACTTGACTACACTATTTAGGTGAGGTCCCTTTCCTCCTCAATACAAAGCTCCTAATGTTATTCTTCACAGGGTACAGCTTAGGCATGTTCACAATCACCCAGGGATGACAGCAGTTTTAGGAGGACTCTTTTTCATTGTCTCTTTCCTGTTAAGCTGTCTACTTTGATTGGTATCACATAGAGCTAGTTCTGATAAATTGCCGGTTGATAACTCTCTATTTTGAGAGAGTTTTGAGAGACCTAGATCTTATTGTTGCTCATTTTTTTAAAATGTACTTTTTTTCTTACTGGTTTAAAGATTTTCTCTTTAACTTTAACTTTCTCCAAAAGTTTAATATAATGTGCTTTGGCATGGTGTTCTTTGTGTTTATGATCTTAGGATTCATTGGAACTTTTTGAATCTCTGTGTTGATGTTTTTCATTATGTTTAAACATAACTCTTCAAATATTTCTTCTGATAATTTTGAATATCTCCTTTTGTATCACCAATTCATGATTTTATTCTTTTACCCTCATATATACCATACGCACTGTTCTGGGTTTTTTTAACTTATTTTTTAATCTCTGAACTTTAGTTTTGTATTTTCTATTGACATGTACCTTTTCATTAAGCCTGACTTCTCTTTTATTTAATCTACTGTACATGCAATCATTAAACTTTAGTCATCATACCAGCATCCTCTCCACACAGGAAGAATTTAATCATTGCCCACCCCTTTTTCCCCAAATCCACCAAAATGAATAATATGAGAAAGATTTTCTGATCACCACTACATTGGAGAACTCATTCAAAGTACAGGCAAGAGTTTAGCTGCAGATCTGTCAATTTTGCTCTTGGGGATTGCAGAAAAACTAGAAAAATGATCTTGACTGATACTAAGTATAATAAAATTATGAAAGACTGCTGTTTAATTATTTTGCCTCTTCCAGCTCCAATTTTAGGTTTTAAAACTGTACACTTCTTAGAAACCCCTTACATCTAAGTTCTATACTCAACTTCTCCAAATTTCCTTTTCATATTGTTTATTGCATCAATTTTTATGAAGTTTGGAAATATTTTAATGTCACTTGATATTTTACTTATCTTCTATTTCTTGGTTTAAAATTTATGCCCTGAAATGTCAAAATTAACTCCTAATTTGCTATTGTTCTTGTGTATATTTGATTCTGTATCACAGCTTTTTTCTTTTTTTTCTTTCCCTTTATTCTCTCCTCAGTCTCTTTAAACAATATAATTCCTTTATACCACAGGTAAAATAGAGGAATAATGTAAGATGTTTTCCTCTTATTTTTTCTCCATTGTCATATAACTATAAGCACATGCAGGTAAATAAATTCATATATGCATGTACATCTCTGTAAAAATTTTTGCTATTATTTTGTTAAGATATTATGATTTCCCATGCACTATTTACATCTTGTCTTCTCTCTTAGCAATATCAAATGAAAATGTATATAAGTAAACTGGTTTATCCCTAATTAATTTTTTCATGATTGCATAGTATGCCGTGGTGTGGATACAGCTTAAATTGTTCAATAAATTCCCAATTGATGAGCATCTCTTTTCATTATACATCTTAACAGAGTTCACTTTGCCTACACTGTTTCTTTCTTTGAGAGAATTTAAAAAAAATTCCTCTCTGGGTTGGGTTGATGCACACACACTCACCCATATATATATATATCTCCTCCTCACAATCAGAAAAGCTGCATTAAATATCCTTATGTGCATGTACATTCTAGCACCTGGGGCTTTTATTTCTATGGAATGTATTTCCAGGAATTGTATTGTTGAGTTGAAAGGTTTTTATATTTCAAGTTTTAGTAGAGGCTACCAGATTGTTTTTCATAAAAGGCTGTAACAATTCATATTCCCATCCACAATATATGAGAACATTGTCTTTCTGGGCATTACTACAAATAATAAACGAAAAAGGATTCTAATAAAACTTCAAATAAATTAGCACTGACATCATAAGGTGGAACAGATAAAACGAAGAGTAAATAAATGAGGAGAAATGAATATTTCTACATATATAATTAATTCCATAGAGTTAACAACAGACTATTTGGCATTTAACAAAAATAATAATAAGCATTTACATAGAAGGGAAAACCACAAAGAACCTAATAATAATAACTGAGAAGTAGAAATATTAACTTACTATATTAAAACATTGAAGAGGTAAGGAAGTATATATGGCGAGGAGTAAAATACATTCCCTCATTTTGAGGTGGTGAATTAAAGGGATAATATTAAACCATTTTTAAATATTCCCTTTTAATAGAGCAAAGCAAGTAGAATCAAAGTGTCTCCAATGGAGAAATACTTTCTATCCAAGTGTTCAAATGATACATAAATACATGTATGTATATGAGTGACAAGAAAGGTAAGACAATCATTAAGAACATGGCAGAGGTACACTTATGCAATCAAATACACAAGGAGAAATCAAGACATTTAAAGTAATTTTGATCAAAGCAGTAAAATAAGAAAAAGAAAATAAAATAAAGAAAAGAATAAAGTGAAATGAGTAATACGTGTAGAATAAGATAAAAAAATTGTATCAGGTTTATTGGTTATAATTCTAATGTGAAATGTCTCACTTCTCCCATTTGAGATAAACCCTTAGAGATTGAACTAAACTGAAAAAAACCAAGGAACACACTAAAAGCAAAGTGATAAATAATAGGTTGAAAATAAAGATCAGAAACTGATATCCAAAAATGCAGAAAGAAATAATGTAGGAATAAAAATGTTAGTATTGGACATGGCATATTGTATAATAATAAGAAGAACAATTTTTACCAAGCTATAAGAATTAAAAGCCATGTGGGGCCGCTACGTACAGTTATGCAAATAGTTTACTGCATAAAGGCCTGGTTGAAAGCACATATGGGGATTAGTATCTGGCCCAAGGTGGAGGAAAGGGTACCTCTTTCTATTTTGGATGTATCTCCATTCAGTCATCAAGATATGTGACAGCAGGGCTATGTTAGTCAGTGTGGACATCTTTTTTTTAATTCTCATACAGGCTCTATATACTCCAAATATCATAGAAATTGAATATGTAAAACAACACTATAAGAAATGCAAGGAGACCATGAAAAAAACTAAATTAAAGGAAAAACATTTAATTCTTTCAGAATTGAAGAGCTCTAACCTTCTGAGACATAAAAATTAGCATAGAGGTAATAATGAATAATACAAAAAACCAAATGGATTGTATATGCACATACACTATAGAAAAAATGATTTATATATTATACGTAAGTAGATATGTTATATTATATAAATATGTGTGCAGATCACATATGTATAGACAGCATATAAAACCTTACACTCTCAACTAAAGTATATATTTTTTTTGTCGTCCCTGAATCATTTGGAAGATACACTAATCATATGTTTGACAATAAAGAAAAATGTGCAATTGAAAATTATGAAACATTTACAGTACACATTCTATGATGATAATCCAATACAATTAGAAGGCAATCATAAAAATTATGAAAAAAATTAACTATGTGGATATTAGAAACATATCCCTAGATAATCTTTGAATCAAAGGGAATGTCAAACTTGACATTTTTATATATATATATTTAAATATATATATTTTGTATATATATAAAAGGATGAATTGATAAAAACATTTCATACCCAAACCTATGGAAAAAAAATGAGTAATTCTCACAGAAAAATCAGTAACTATGTTTTAAATAGAAGAATAAAGCAAAAACATGAGTTTATTACTCCTCTTTAGAAATTAGAAAAACATGACAAGATAAATCAAAAGATAATAAGAAGAAGGAGTTAGTGAACATAACAGATGGCATGAAGTTAATGAAATAGAAATATATTAAAATAGTGGATTAGATAGATATATAGAAAAATCTCTTTCTTTAGAAAAATAGATAAATCCTTTACAAGAATAAAGAAAAAGAGCAAAAATAGCCCAAACTATCAAAGAGTAGAGGCAAAAATCACAAATACTTCTTTAAACTTTTAAAGTATGGTACACCATTCTACAGAAATCAATTTGAACATCTATAAAAAGAAGGACAATTTTTTTTGCAGTGGCCAAAGTTGACTTCAAAAGCGTTAAATTTAAACGGAGCAATTACTAGAATAGAGATTAGAAAGGTGAACAATGCTTTTCTATTGATAAAGAAACTAGTGCAAGATGAAATCACAGGTGAGTTGTGTCTAATCTTTTACAAAAATAGATGATTGAAATGTTAATTGTATTATATGAGATCATAGAAAATGATGAATAATTTTTAATATAGTTTATGTGGTCACAATAGCTTTAATACTAAATATTAGTAAACATATAAGAAATAAAATGATAGACCAATTTCATTTATCAAATATAGATGTACACTTTTTAAATTCAATAGTAGATAAATCCAGCAATATATCAAAATGAAAATGTACTATGACTAAATAGAGTTTATTTTAGGAATACAGGAAAATTCAATATGAGATGGTAGCCACTGATTAACAAAGACACGTTTTTAAAATTCCAGCATACATAGATTTTTGTTCTCAAGAATTTGGCTTTGCAAATCAAAAGTGTGTTGGTCTTCAGACTGTTTTCTTTACAACTGACTTTAAAACTCTATCTCACCCTAAGGGTAATGAATGTCACTGAGAAAAGAAAAACGTAGGAAAGAAAAGTCACAGCTAAAATGTCTAAATTACTTTCAACAACATCGTCTTATTTCTGGAGAGACCCTGTGAAGTTATTTAGTCCAACTACCTCTCAATTCTCTATTCATATGGTAGCAACAGACAACTTGGTAGCTGAAAATCTATATAACTCTGGAGAAAATCTTCTCGGAGAGGTTTTAACTGAAATTAGATGTGGAATAAATTTAATATTGCATAAGTTTTTGGTATGTTATGCACAAATTCAAATAATAAACACCTATACATAAAAGTTTGTATTTCCTTCCTTACAGAAACCTGAATGTATCTGACCTTTTAAATATAGTCATTATAAATACATAGTTTGTGAATGTCTTTTTTGAGGTCATACAATTATATCAATTTGATTTGGTTTTTAAATATACACATACAAAATGTAATATGAAAGCCAAGATGATGTTACAAGATTATATTAAAATTTTTAGTGTTAATACTTCTATTGTGACAACCTTTGGGCAACTCCATCTTCACTTGCACAGTAATATATACGAAAGGAAGCACTTTACAAGCCATTAAAAGGCTTTATACATTTAAGGAAAAAACTACTACAAACATTCTAAATTTCTTAGATACAATACAAACCACTTTTGTGAAGTACATTTGATGAGGATTATTTTAGGCTGGTTACTTTTAAAAACTGCAGATGGGAAGGAGGCTCTGAGGAGTAGAATTTACTTACCCTTTGTCAAGAGACATTTACATTGTAAAGGAAATCTTCATCTGTAAAGGTGTCTCCCTCTCTGTACCAGGAAGAATTGGGGCAGATGACCTTATCTCTAGAAGCTCTTAATCAATGCCAAAGGCAAGGACTTAAGATGCAGATTTAAATCTGCATCTTGTTTACAGTACTTGTGTGGTAATCTCCCATGATTGACTCCCCCTCCACCCCCAACACCCTCCTTTGTCTTTAGCTAAAAATAATATTTAAGGTGGTGGCTTCAGCCATTTACTTAGTCTGGTTTGATTCTTATCTAAAAATTATAGGACCACTCAATAAGCAGACCCAACCTGCACTGATACCATTTTAACGACTTTTTTTTTACATATTGTTTCCTTTGTCTTGTAAAGAGATAATTCACATACCTATGCCTTAAATTTAGCCCTACCCTCAACCCACATTTGCAGCACCTCTGACTGCCCATGGGTCCTGTTCCCATCCAATTCGACATTGTTCTCTAAATAAAAGAGCACTACTGCCAGAGTTTGAGAGTCCAAGAAATCTTTCTTTCGACTCTTCAGCTTGCCAGCCCCACATCACATTCACTCATTTTAATAAATTTTCAATCAATTTGGCTTCTTTTCCTAAAAATTATGGGATTAGGCAAATAGATATAGAAACTCTTGGGCAAAAACAAGCAATGAATAACATCAATTAAGTGATCCAGCTTCCTCAATGAAATTTCCAGGGCACACGTGGAAAAAGATCAGTAAACATCTGACTAAAACAGGAAGCTCTGAATTACATCCAGGACTGCTGCTTGGCTTTATGCCCTTCTTCTTTGGCTTGCTCTGTTACAGAGCTGCTGACTTGCTTTGCATGAAGTTTTGATGGCAGTTTGGAAGTGCCATTTTGTATAATTTTCTGATAAGTCATAAGAGAATTGGACTGGCAATTTCTCAATCTCTTTTGTGGGTAGAATTAATTTTGAAGAATCTGTTCATAGTTGCTTGAGAGGAAGACACTGGTGTAAGCAAAATCATGCATTTTAAAATTTTTGTTTATATTCTATTTACTTTTTCAGTAAATAATTATAATAGAACAGCATATACAATGTTTGTAACTTTCCAAAAATACCACTTGTGCTATTAAAAATGTGTTTTCATACCAAATTGTGTCAAAAATCTTTAAGCAGTCATCATGAAGAACATAGAAGTAGTTGGGAACAGACTGCATATACTAGGAAATCCTCTAAAATGGGACCATCAACTTCTCATTCTTTTGTGAGTGAAAAGTCTATTAATGTACACCTGTGATGTCCTTCAGCTACTGACTATCTCTAAGTGTCTCTTAAGAGTGGCATTGCACTCTGTTAATCCAGTCGTTTCCCCTGATGTCTAAACAATATGTACTCTGCGGAGTTGGGTGGGATAAAACAGTTTGGACTCAAAATTTCTTAGAAGTGTCTGAATTCCAAATTCTTTTTTCCTCCAAATGATGTAGTCTTGGTCCTAAACTACAGATTCAGAGGGACTTTGAGCTCTATTGTAGATCAAAAAGTGGTTTCAGTATTCTATCTCTGTAGAAGACTGGTAAATCATTAATTACTAGATTCTGTGTGGGAGAGAAAAATAATTTTCCCCCTACCATTCTGAGTTCTTGGCTGAGACCTCTGTAATAAAAGACAGCTTAACAAGAGAAAAACAAAAATAAGTTTAACATGTATACTTCATGTGTATGATGGGGTTCAAGGCAGGTCGCACCAAGATGCACCACTCTGGTATGCAGATAATTTTGAGCTAAAGACAACAAAGGCTCTGAAGACTCAGGAAGAATACTTGACCTTCCCCCAAACTGTCCAAAAGAATTTAACATAGAAGGTCTGTTTCAGGAAGGAGCTAACACCATAAGATAGCTATAGATTAATGCAAAATAGGTGTGATAGAAAGGCACCAATAAGACCTTTTTTGGCCCAGCAAAACTTGTTTAACAAACATTAGCATTTCCAACTGCATGTAAACTGTCTTCCTCCCCTCTGAAATCCCAAACCACTACCCCAACACCTTCCTTTGTCTGTAGCTGAAGATGACATTTAAGGTGGCAGCTTTGGCCAGATGGCTGAGTTGCTCAGTTTTCCTGGGTTTCCCCCATGTATATTTGTTATAAAGGTTTGTTTGATTTTCTCCTGTTATTCTGTCTCATGTGAAGTTAATTCGTAGCCCACCCAGAAGGCCCTAGAGGGTAGAGGATTTGTCTTCCTCCCCTATATATGCATGGGAGATACCCAGGGGGAAAAAGTAACTCCTGGAGGTGGCTTAGCCCAAAGCTTAAGTACCACCTTCAGCTAGAGATAAAAGAAAGAAAGGCATGGAGAGGCCAGTTATGGAGAAGTTACAAGGCAAAGAACAGTAAGCAAAGGTAAGCATTGTTATGCAGATTTAAGTGGATACTGTTAAAAAAAAAATAGGCCCGAAATGGAATTGCTTATGCTAAGCCCCACATCACCAAACCAACACTTAACTATTGTAATTTCCTGTCTCCTACGAATGAAATCTTAAACCAGTCAATCAAGAATCACTTGGTCAGCACTAGTTAGGTAATCTGCCTGATAGATCCCTGCCATCTCCTAAAGGAAAATAACTTTTCAATAACAAACCCACTTTTCCACTTAGTATAACTTCCTTGTTCCCACTCCATTCTGCCTATAAAAGTCTTTCATTATGTTTAGATCTGACAAATAAAAATGGCAAGTAATAGGATATATTGGAGTATATGAGGAAGCCATTTGCTGTAAACCTAATTCGGCCTGACTTTGTCTTTCCCAAAAGGCCTGACCGAGGCCATTGATCATGCATTGTATATCTGCTTTAGATATTCCCTATGGCAAGAACAAAGGTCCTTGAGATAAAGGTGCAACTTCCCTCCCCTTCCCAATGTTGGCATTTCCTTAAGGATTAAGCATCTTTCCTTAGGCTAGGAACTGATTGCTGCACTCACCTGTGACCACCCAGCTCCAGCTTGAGACAATAGACTTGCCTCCTTCTACGCCTGCCGAGATAGCAGACCCACTACCTGCTGTGTCCATCAAGCGCTGTGCCCACAGGACAATCTTGTGACTATTGTGGGAGGGACATTTCAATCATATCTAGAACATCCTGTTTGGGGGTATATAACCACTCTGTGCACCCCACTTCTTCGGTGCCCTTTCTTCTTTCAGGAAGAAAGGCCCCGGGCCATGGTCCTCAGATTTAAGCTCAGAATAAACTCTCCCAAATTTTCATTTATAGATTGGTTATGGATTATTTTCATTGACAGCTCCTTGGAGATCGTTTCTGTTAGATTGGATGCTGTCTGGTTTGACTTGATTTTGCTCAAATAAACTCTCAAAATTTTTAATTTGCCTCAGTTTATCATTTAACAGTATTTTCTCCATTGATAAAGTCCCTTGTGATTTACTCATCCTTGTCTTCTTTGTACAGAGAGGGAGACACACTTACAAATAGAGATTTCCTTTATAAATGTAAATTTCCCTTAAAAAAGAGTAACTTCTACTCTGTTTTCAGAGCTTTTCTTTTGTCTTGTGTTTCTCAAAATAATCCTTATGCCAAGGGCAGCATATTTTGCTACCTTTCAGCTTAAAAATTTACCTAAAGTTAAAGGAAAATTATTCTAACAGTTGGGGCCAGCCCCATGGCCGAGTGGTTAAGTTTGCATGCTCCGCTTCGGCAGCCCAGGGTTTTGCCAGTTCAGATCCTGGGTGCGGACATAGCACCTCTCATCAGGCCATGCTGAGGCCGTGTCCCACACAGCACAACCAGAGGCACTCACAACTGGAATATACAACTATGTCCTGGGGGGCTTTGGGGAGAAGAAAAAAATTATTCTAACACTTGTTAAAATGGTAAAAAGACTTTATTCTGGACTATTGCATTAGGTATTGTAGGGGAAGAGGGAGAATCCCCTCCCTCCTTTCCTTCTGGTTCTTATAGCTGGTCAAACAATTAAAATAACATAAGGCAGGTTAGCAGGAGAAAATCAAACAAAATTTAATAACATGTATACGTGGGAGAAACCCAGGAAAACTGAGCAACTCACCAGAATGGCTGAAATTTCCATCTTAAATACCATCTTCAGCCAAAGACAAAGGAGGATGTTGGGGGTAGTGGT
Source organism: Equus caballus (assembly GCF_041296265.1). Taxonomy (NCBI): domain Eukaryota; kingdom Metazoa; phylum Chordata; class Mammalia; order Perissodactyla; family Equidae; genus Equus; species Equus caballus. Next base: position 84,414,259 of record NC_091715.1, read on the forward strand.
TTGAGATTTTAGAGGGGAGGAAGACAATTTATGTGGAGATGGAAATAGAAATTTTTGTTAACCAAGTGTTTGTTGGGCCAAAAATGGGCTTGTTGGTGCTTTTTTATCACCCCTGTTTTACAATATGCTATAGTTCCTATGGTATCAGCTCCTTCCTGGAAAAGGCTTTTTATGTTAAATTCTTTTAGGCAGGTTGGGGGAAGGTCAAAATGTTCTTCCTGAGTCTTCTGAGCCTTTATTGTCTTTAGTTTGAAGTAATCTGTACACCAGAGTGGCACATCTTGGGGCAGCCTGCCGTGAACCCCATCAATATTAAGACTATTATAATAGGAGAGAGATATCAGACTGAACTCTGAATACAGCAAAGACAGCAGGAGATAGATGGCCAATGAACAGAATGAAGGGTGAGCAGATGGAAAATTACTAAGAGGGGATGTCAAGGATAGGGGGATTCTTACTAAACTGACTTAAGAAGATTCTTGCTGAAGGCAGGTCAGGGTGATCAGATATTAATTATGGAGGGATTCTCACTAAATTGACATAGCAGTATTCTGCTACACGTAGACTGACAGACTGAAGATAGGGCCCAAGGAGAAGACTTAGCTGAAAAGAGGACTCAGGGAAACCTGACTAAAGTTCGATCAAGGAATGAGTCTTTGTTAACAACATTTCTCCATCCCCACAAAATAAACACAAATTATTTTTGCTGAAAAAGATGTTTTCTGGATATTTGCTTTTGAAGAATTTACTACTAATAAAGAAAGGCAGTCTCAGTAAATAAAGCCATTATCCCTTTAGTTGCAGGAGTTTTTCTTTATTTAGATAATGGGCTTTCCATTCTCTGATCAGCTCTGAATGTGTATCACATACAGAGAGAGAATGAGAAATCTTAAAGATGAGTTTTTGAAAAAGCTTTTTAAAATAAAGAAAATGAAATTTACCCACTATGCAAGAAACTATAATAAAGTAGTTATTGATTTTTCACTGAAATGAACACACAAATATATATTTTTCCTCTAAAGCAGTAGTGCTTAGTAATTTGGATTTTAAATTAAGTAGTTGATCTCTGTAACCATTTTCATGCTACTTTAATGACAATTTATTTAACTTTTTGAATTTCTGACTAAAGGCAATTCTCTTGCACAAGTGCACAAATATAAAACTAGTTAACTCTTCTACGAAGTCCTGAGAATCTGAAAACTAATATTTCCATTCTACAAAGAAAATTAAAAAGGTATAGCAAATAATAATTCTAATATATTTGACTTCTTTATAAGAAACTTGGGCTGAATAAAGAGGTAATTCTTTTACAAGAGCAAAATAAAATTTTATTAGAAAAATAACTGTTGAAATGTGGCTATTTTTTTAACAAACTTGTCAATACATGTGAATGTACTTCAAAAAAGGCTATGAGGCTATACGAATCAAAACTTTCATTAATATAAATAACGTCAGTTTTCCATTGAGATATAATTTATATTAAATAAAATTCACAGATGTGAAGAGTTCAATTTAATGACTTTTGATAATTGTATACACCCAAGTAACACATAATCCAATCCAGATATAGAACATTTCCTTTACCCTAGAAATTTCTCTCATGCTTCTTTATAGTCAGTACTCCTCAACCAATGGCTTATGGCAAGCACAGAATCTGCTTTATATCACTATAGATTTGTCTTGTATCATCTGGAGCCAAATGTAAATAAAATAAAATACCATAGACACTTTTTTTCTGGATTCTTATGCTCAACAAAAAGATTTTGAAACTCATCTAGGTTGTTGTATGTATCACTAGTTTGTTCTATTGCAGAAAAGTATTCCAGTGTGTGAATATACCAAGATTTATTTGTGTATTCACCTGTTGATGTACACTGAGGTTGTTTACACATTTTAGCTGTTATCAAATATTGGTTTTGAGTGTTTATGTAAAGGTCTTTAGATAATAAATGTTTTCATTTATCTTACTTAGAAGTGGAATTGCTGGACCATATAGTAGGTGTATGCTTAACTTTATCCATAACTGTTAAATGATTCTACAAATGAGTTGTAGCCTTTTGCATTACTACCAGCAATAAATGAGTGCTGCAGTTACTCCGCATCTTTGTCATTACTTAATAGCATCGCATTGATTTTCACTCTTTCAGTGTGTGTGTAGATGTATAGACTATGGTTTTAAATGATTTTCATGTCTGTTAAAAATTTTGTCCATTTTTTTTTGGTTGCCTAGACTATTAGAGAGGTTTAACACTTCTTTTTCTATTTTGGATACCAGTTATTCATCTGATAAATGGTTTTCAAATATTTTCTTCATGTCAAGGTTCATTTTATCTGTATAGAAAGTACATTTATTCTGACATAATTTGATGCAAATACTAGCCTTTTCTCATTAAATATACTGAGATTCTTTGTCAAAAATCAAGTGACCACATTTTCTGCATCCAGATACGATAAAATAAGAATGCTACTATGTCACATTTCAGAAAACGACTATTAAACCTACGTATAATTTTGAAAAGCAACTACCTGAAAGTACTGAGAGTGAACAGAAGCAGAAATTTTCCTATAGAGGAGTATCATGGTAGAAAGCAGATGGCTAACATACTTCATGCCTCCAGAGCTTTTTAGACTAAGATCAACTGTAGTCCTTTGTCTTCAGGTAAGAAGATCCTTGCAGCCTATAAACCAGAAAAGAGAAGAGGCGAAACTGAGAAAGCCTGGGAAAGTGGAGGAATCCTGATAGGGAAAGGATCCTTAATGTTGGTCTACCTACATCTCTATGAAGACATTTGAACAATGCATATGCAGATCAGACTCTAAGAAATAGAAATGAAGACAAAGATTTAAAGAGAGTTGGAGTTACCATATAAGAATAAGCTGTGCTGTTTAAGCATAGTCAAAAAAAAAGTCACCAACCTGACAAAACAAAGAAAACAATACTCATCAGAGAAAAACAATAGCACCCAGAAACTCCACAATTTAACATCAGTAATATCATGACTACAATCCAATGTTACCCTGCATATGAAGAAACAAAAATATGGCTCATACTCTTAAAAAGAAGAAAATCAGTAAATTCACACCTTGAAATGAACCAGGTGTTAAAACTAAGAGACAGGGATTCTATAATGGCTGTTAAAATCATCTACAGTGAAGAAAAGCAAAATATTTTTTGATGCATGAAAATCTCAGCAAATAAGAGTCTCAGCAGAAGAACCACTTAAGCAATGAAAAAACAAAGCATAATTGAGTGCTAATGGAAGAAAGAAAATTGAATCCCATAAAATGCTCAGTTAAAACAAGGGGATACAGAAAAAGACAGGAAAAAAAAGCAAACAATAAAGACAATTAATAAGAAATAGATATAATTATGGTAGACAATCCAACTATATTAATAATTACTTTTAAATGTGAACGGTCTAAATACAACAATTCAAGGACAAAAAATGTCAGATTTAATTTTAAAAAGTCATCTCCATGTTGTCTACAAGATGCCCACTTTAAATATAAAGACAGAAAAATGAAAAGTAAAAGAATGGAGAAAGATATACTATGCTAACCCTAATCAAAGAAATTTGGAGTAGTTATAATAATTTCTGACAATAGGCTTCAGAGCAAGAATAATTATGAGGGATAAAGAGGGGTATTACATAAAAATAAAAAGATCAATTCTCTAAGAAATGCTAATTCTTAATGCATGTGCACCTAACAAGAGATCATCAAAATACATAAGGCCAAATTTGGTAGAGCTGCAAGGAGAAATAAATAAATCCATTATTTTACCTGGAAACTTAAACACCTCTCTATCAGTAATCAATAGATCCAGTATTCAATTAGTTAATAAGAATATAGTTTAACTGGACAAAATATCACTCAACTTGACTTAATTGCTATGTATAGAATACTTAATCCAGCAACATCAGACTACATCTTCTGAAGCTCATATGAGACATTCACCAAGATAGATGATACCCTGAATAATAAAACACATTCTTAAAAATTTAAAAGAAGGGAAATCATACAAAATATTTTCTCTGAAGACAATGAAATTAAACTAAAAATCAATAACATAAAGATAGCTGGAAAATCTGAAAACATTTAGAGATTAAACAACACATTTCTAAATAACGCATGGGTCAAATAATTCTCTGAAGAAATCTTATATTTTTAACTAAATGAAAATGAAAACACAGCTTATCCAAATTTGTTGGATGTAACAAAAGGAGGGCTTAGAGGGAAATTTATAGTGTTGAATGCATATATTAGAAATAAAGAAAGAGCAAAAATCAATAATCTATGCTGCCATTATAGAAACCTAAAGAAAGAAGAGAAATACAAACCTTAAAAAAAGCAGAAGAAAAGAAACAAAAATTAGAGCAGAAATCAATGAAATTGTAAACAGGGAAAAATAGGGAAAATCTATGAACAAAAAATGGTTCTTTGAAAAGATCAATAAAATTAATAAATCTCTAGCCAGGCTTAGTAGAAAAAAAGAGAGAAGACACAAATTATTAATACCAAAAATGAAAGAAAGGACATCACTACTGATTTCATGAACATTAAAAGAATAATAAAGTAAGATTATGAACAACTCTATTCCCACAAAGTCAATAACCTAGATGAAATGGACCAACCTTTGAAAGACACAATATGCCAAAATTCATACAAGGTGAGTTAATCTAAATATGACTATCTCTATTCAAGAAATAAAATCAATAGTTAATAACTTACTAAAACAGAAAGCACCAGGCCCAGAAGATTCATTGGTGAATTCTAGCAAACATTTAAGACAGAAGTGATAACAATTCTCTGCAATACGTTTCAGAAAGTAGAAGCAGAGTGAACAATTTGTAACTCATGCCATGAGGACCACTCTAATACCAAAACCAGACAAAAATGTGACAAGAAAGAAAAACCACAGAACAAAATCTCTCATGAACATATATATAAAATTTCTCAACAAAAATTAGCAAAAAGAATCCAACAATGTATACAAAATTTAAACACCACAACTAATTGAACTTTATTCTTGGTATGTACAGCTTGCTTAACATTTGAAAATTAACTAATGTAATCCATCATATCAATAGACTAAATAAGAGAAAGCATACAATCATATCAATAGATGCAGAAAAAACATGTGACAAAATCCAACACCGATTCATGATTGAAAAAACTCTCAGCAAACTAGGAATAGAGGGGAATATTCTCAGCTTAAGAAAGAACATCTAAAAAATTCTACGCTGACATGATACGTAACAGTAATTAGATCTTTCTCACTAACATCAGGAACTGGCCAAAGGTATCCTTACTCACCACTCCTATTCAGCATCATTCTGAAGTCCTGGCTAATGCAGTAAGACTAGAAAAGGAAATAAAAGACATACAAATTGGAAAAGAAGAAACTGTTTTTGTTTGCTGATGGTATGATAGGCTATGTAGAAAATGCAAAAGAATCAACAAAAAATAATTCTGATGGCAATAAGCAATTATTGCAAGGTTGTAGGATACAAGGTCAATATATCAAAGTTAGTTGCTTTCTTACCTATAATGAACAATCGGAATTTGAAATTACAAACACAGCAACATTTACATTAGCACCAAAAGAATGAAATATTTAGGCATTAATCTAACAAATACGTGCAAGATCCATATGATGGAAGAAATCAAAGAGGATCTAAATAAATAGAGATATTTCAAGTTCATGGATAGAAAGACAATGTTAAAATGTCTCTTCTTCTAAAATTGATCTATAGATTCAATACAACCCATATAAAAATCTCAGAAAGTTCCTTTATAGACATCAATAAACTGATTCCAAGTTTATACAAAAAGGCAAAAGACTCAGACTAACCAATACAATATCTAAAGAGAAGAACAAAATTAGAGGACTGACACTACCTAATTTTGAGTCTTACTATGAAGTCACTGTAATCAGATGGAGTGGTATTGGCAAAAGAAAAGACAAATAAATCAGTGGAACAGAGTAGAGAGCCCAGAAATGAATTGACACAAATATAGTTAATTAATCATTAACAAAGAAGCAAAGGCAATTTAATGGAGAAAAGATAGGCTTTTTAACAAATGGTGCTGGAGCAACTGGATATTCATATGAAAACAGGTGAATCTGGACACAAACCTTATACCTTTCACAAACATTAACTCAAAATGTATCAAAAATCTAAAGCAAAATGGAAAACTATAAAACTTCTTGAAGATGGCCTAGGGGAAAATTGAAGTGACCTTAGATTTAGCATAGTTTTTATATAGAGGAACAAAAACAAAATCCATAAGAAAAAAAATGATAATTTGGACTCAATATTAAAAATTTATGCTCAGTAAAAGGCATTCTTAAGAAAATGAACAGAAAAGCCACATATTAGGAAAAAAATATTTGCAAAACACATATCCAGAAAAAGACTTGTATCTAAAATACATGAGGAGCTCTTAAAATTAAACAATTAGAAAACAATCAATCCCAATCAATCCATTAAAACTTGGGTAGAATATCTGAAGAGACACCTCACCGAAATATACACATGGCAAACAGGCATATGAAAAGTTGCTCATCCTCATATGTTATTAGGAGATTGCAAATAAAAATGAGCTGCCACTACACATCTATTAGAACGGACTAAATGCTGACAAGGATGTGGAGCAACAGGAAATTTTGTTCATTGCTTTGGGCAATACAAAATGGTACAGCCACTTTGGAATATATTTGGCATTTTCTTACAAAACTAAGCATAGCCTTACCATACCATCTAGCAGTAGCACTTAGTTATTTACTCAAATAAACTGAAAAAATTATATTCTCAAAAACTCGTACATTAATGATTATGGCAGATTTATTTATAATTGCAAAAATTGGAAGCAACCAAGATATCCTTACATAGGTGAATAGATATAAAATTTTGGTAAATCCATACATCAGGATATTATTCAATACTAAAAAGAAATTACCTATCAAACCACAAAAATACGGAAAAACCTTAAATGCATATTACTAAGTGAAAGAAACTAGTATGAAAAGACTACATCTTGTATAATTTCAATTTTACGACATTCCAAAAAAGATAAAAGTATAGATAATAAAAAAGATCAGTCATTGCCAAGGGTTTTGGGAGGCAGGGACAGGGATGAAGAGGTGGAGCCCACAGGATTTTTAGGGTCCTAATACTCTTCTGTATGATACTGTAATGATGGATACGTGGCATTATGCATTTTTAAAACCCATAGAGCTTTATTGCACAAATAAAATAAACTGTGCACTTTAACAATAAAGTATTGTTCTGATCATCTCCTATTCACCCTGTTGGTAAAGGAAGGATTCCCACCACCATACTATGGGCTGGCTGAACACAAACACCTGAAATCAGACACAAAATAAACAGCAGTTTATTAGTCATATAATCACAACCCCGAAAAGAGGGACACCCTGTGACATGCAGGAGCACGTGAGGGTTGCTGTCTGGGACAGAGTGAACAAGCTCAGGCTGTGAGAGTTGGGCTATTTAGTAACATCAGTATGGATGAGCCCTGGCCTCAACAGAAGGATGTGATTGGGTTCTTTGAATACTCTGGATTGGCAGGGAATTGAAACCTGTTAGATTGAGTGCCAAGTGTGGTGTACCTGGTCTGGCTGATAGAGGAACTAGCCTAGTGAGTAGGCTTTCCTGTTGGGTAGGGAGCATATTTGATGAGAGGAGGAGAATTTGTGGTTAGGCCTTTGGATCTTTGTAAGGCTGAAACATATCAAGAAAGAAATTAATATTGCTTCTTAAGGTCAGGCCTTACACCACTTATATTAATATTGATTTGTTTGTTGTAACCAATATACCACCTTTATGCAGGATGTTAGTAATAGGGAAAACTCTGTATGATGGGAGAGGGAGTATGGGAATTCTCTGTACTTTGATCAATTTTTCATAAACCTAAAACTTAGAAAAGTATATTATTTTTTAAAAGTTTAAAACTTAAAAAAAGAAAAGAAATAAGTGAAAATTCTAGAATTGAAAATAAAATTTTTGGAAAAAAATACACTGGATCAAATTTGCAGCCTCATAAATATGATGGGGGAAAGAATAAGTGAACTTAAAGATAAAGCAATAGAAATCCTCTGCAGAGAATGGAAAAAAAAAAAATTAGGGAAAAAAATGACTTGACAATATCAAACTGTTAAATGTACATATAATTGGAAAACCAGGAGAGAAGAAAGAAATTAAGACAAAATAATATTTGAAGAAAAAGTAGCCAAAATTTTCCCCAACTTGAGAAAAGACAGGAAATATCAAACATAAAATGCTAAAACAAAAAGAAGCAGAGTAAATAAAAAGAAGCCTATGCTGGGGCACACTACAGTCAACATGTTGAAAGTCAAAAGTAAAAAGCAAACTGTGAAACCCAAAAATGTAAACTGACATATTACATAAAGGGGAACAATAATCTGATGGCTGACTTATCTTTAGAAAACAAGTCAGATAGAAAAAATGCAACATCTTCAAAGTGCTGAAGGGGAATGAAAAGGACTGTCAATCCATTATTCTTTATCTAGCAAAAATATCATTCAAGAGTAAAGAGAAAAGTATTCTCAAGTTCAAGGAAAGCTAAGAGACCTTGTTGCCCAAAATACTACACTAAAAATACAAACAAACAAGAGTTCTGGACTCTAAAAAGAAATAACAGATGAAAATTGGATCATCAGAAAAGAAGGAAGAATTGTAAATATTTGTGTAAATGTAGAAGACCATCCATTTTTTGCCTTTTCTTCCATAATGATTTTATAACACCTATAGCCATTCAAAACTAAAATTTCATTAAATTGTGAGATTTATCATGTATATACATGCATTAGATATATTAAATATAATGAAGAACTCAAGGGTGATATGGGCCTATACATTTGCAAAACTTCTATATTTTACATCAAGTAGGACATTAAATGTAAGTGGATCATGAATCTTAAGGATGTACCTTGTAATTTTTAAGGAAACCATTACAATCACAATGGAAAAAAAATATTCAGCCAGCAATAAAATTAATTTTGAACTATAAAATATGGTCAAATCAACCCAAAAAAAGTGACAAGAAGAAAAAACAGAGGAACAAAAAAGGAGACAAATAGGAAATAAAAGAAAATGCTTTAAGGACACACAACTATTCTAAAAATTATGCTATCTTTTAACAATCAAACCTTCCAATTACAAAGACAGAGATTATCATAAATAAGGAACCAACACCTAACTATATATTGTGTATAAGATGTGAATTTTAAACCTAACACAGACACAGACAGAATGTAAATGTATGGACAAAGATATATCATGCAAAAAGGAAGCATAAGAAGGCTGGAGTAGTTATATTAATATTAGATAAAAGTGATTTCTAAACAAAATATACTGCTAGAGATAAATAGGGATACTTCATAATGATTGAAGTGTCAATGCAACAAGATAGAGTAACAGTCTTAAATATGAAAGCATCCAATATGCGAATTTCAAAATATATGCAGCAAAAAGTGCCATAACTAAAGTGGGAAATAGACAATCTTAGTTAGAACAATAGTATAGTTACTTTTATTTAAATGGTATTTATAGAACAATATAACCCACAGTTGTAGAATACATACATTATTTTCAAGTATACATTGTTTATTTTATCAGTACAGACCATGGACTGGCCATGGACCAGGGTTCAATAAACATAAAAAGAGTAAAATCAGAAATAATGTATTTTCTTGCCAAAAAGAAATTAAATTAGAAATGAATAAAAATAGAATGAAGGGGAAAATTCAAAATATTTGGTAATTAAAGAATGCAATTTTAATTCAAATTTAGTCTTCAGTTGAAGACTAAATCACGAAAGAAATTAGAAAGTATTTGTAACTGATAGAATGATAATAAAACATATTTAAAAATTGTAAGATGCAGCTAAAACAGTGCTTAGTAGGAATTTTATAGCCTTAAATGCCTACATTGCAAAGAATGCTATTAAAACAATTAGAAAGAGAAGATCTAAGCTTCGACTTTAAGAGATTAGAAAATAAATCACAAATTAAACTCAAAGGAAGGATATTTTAAAAAAGATAAAAGCATAAATCAATGAAATAGAAAACAAGTAAGGGCAATAAAAAAAATCAATGAAACCAAAAGCTGGTTCTTTGAAAAAATTAGTAAATTTATAACTTCTCCACATCAGAAGATATTGATTTTCTTGTTACTTCCCTTTTCTCTTTAGGTAGAACTTTGTATCATATTTCCCTTCTATTTGACTTTAGCCTCATGGGTAAATGAATAGGGTATAAGAAAGATACTGGCTTATAAATATAAAATACAAAAACTTTCAGAAACGTTATACCTGTTGAACTTGCATTTATTTGTTGAGATAAGTTTTACATGAACTGTGTCTGTTTTAACTATAAATAAAATAAAGTTCATTTGTAAGTCTAGTGTTTAATTAAACAAGAATAGAAGATATAGCAAAAATGTAAGGCAAAAATTATCCTACATTAGTTGGACAAAGTAGCCATTGTTGAAATTGATGCAAATGTTTATCAAAGATCCTTGAGATAAGAAAGTTTTAGAGAAGGGGAATCGTAATAAAATTGAGGGAAATTAGTATAGATAAAATGATGGTTAGTATGGCTGAAAAAAGAAAAGGTGCCTAATTTTGCCTACTTTTTCCCTCATTAAATAGACTCTAACTAGTAACAGCTATGACAATACATAATTGACCCTCAACTTACAACTCAAATTGTTTATTAAGCAATGAGAGTATGTTACATCTTTGTGAGTCGAATTTTTTTCCTAAAAGAAACACAACTTTTAATTTGGCATCTCATCCCAAAAAATCATTTCATAACAAAATCATAAAAAAAACCATCCTGCCTCTTTTATCCCATGGAGTTTTTTTTTTTTTAAACAAACACTTAAGTATTTATAAGCACGAAGTGTGTAAAAACACTTATATAACCTGTTTCCTATATTGTCTTTTGGAGAATTTTTATGCATGGGCTGCATACGTTACAATTTTTCAAATATGCATCTAGTGAAGTTTGGTATGAATTTGTCCTACGTCCCTATAGCAAATTTAGGGATCTTTCTTTGCTCCGAGGACCTTTCAACTGCATTCATATTCAGAAGCATCTAATTTACAAATGGACATCATTACTCAATGTGCAGGAATAACTGAAAATTATTTAATGTTAATGCTATGGAAAGTTAAATCTCCATGGAAACTTTGACCTCTATATTTCCCTCTCTTGCTGATTTACTCAGCACAGCCTCAGGGGACAGTTTCAGCTGGGCAGCAGGGGACCACAACTTAGAGCACTGATGTTAAGTTTTTTAACGATAAGTAAAATAATAAAAATGGAAGAACACAAGCAGAACTAAACAAGCCAGAGATCATCTGTACTATTTTGTGTTTCTACCACATGTTATCATAGTTGCTTTAATAAAGGGTTCTACGATTTTTATTAAAAACAATTTAATGGAGGTTTATGTAGGTTCACCTATGAGAAATTTAGATGTGGGGCCGCCCCTGTGGCCTAGTGGTTAAGTTCATGTGCTCCACTTCAGCGGCCCAGGGTTTCAACGGTTCGCATCCTGGGCACAGACATGGCACCGCTCATCACGCCATGCTGAGGTGGCATCCCACATATCACAACTAAAAGGACCTACAACTAGAATATACAACTATGTACTGGGGGGCTTTGGGGAGAAGAAGGAAAAAAAATGTAGATGTTAGAACAATCAAATGTATTTAAGGTAGCTATTTCAAATTTACAAAATCTGAAGACATTTACCTAGGAGGAAATAAACAGTCTCCTTAATCCAATTCTTACAAAACTAGGAAGCATCTCCTGAGAACGTTTCCCTTTATAATATTCTTTTTGCATTGTCAATGTAATGAATCCTGCCTATCTAAATAGTGAATAGAAATAGGTGAAGCAAAGAAAAATATAAATGTATCGTGGCTTTATTTTATTCCAAATGACTTTTTCTAATGCTTGTTCACACTAATATACACATGCATATATGCATTTATGCACACATACATTTGTACAGCTTACATAGACACATTAATCCTAATCTTCAAATGATTTGGGAACAATGACATTGGATTATCTATATATTTGAGAAATGTTGTGCCCTGTAAAACAATGATCGGTGTATTGTGCTGGTGACAGAACACAATGACCCTTTTAATTATTAATTAAAAGCCAAAAACCTTCATATTTCCTAGACAGTCAGCAAGGATTTACTCTTTAGGGTCTTTTATGTCACACTGGAAGTAGTCAGTCATTCCCATTTAATCTCTCTAGAGAGAAGACAAAAAAAGTTCTGGTGTGGGGCTGGCCTGGTGGCATAGTGGTTAAGTTCGTGTACTCCACTTTGGTGGCCCAGGGTTGGTGGGTTCGAATCCTGAGTGTGGACCTGCACACTGCCATCAAGCCATGCTGTGATGGCATTCCACATATAAAATAGAGAAAGATTGGCACAGATGTTAGATTAATGACAATCTTCCTCACCAAAAATAAAAAATTTCTGATGTTTTAAGGTCATTTCACATCATATATGCATAGAAGCAATCTTATCTCTTGGTGTAATTCCCTAAAGAATGATGTCTTTTTTACAAAGTGGAATAATATTCTGGATATTTTATATTATACAATATATGTACTTTAATAATGATCCAGTGATGTTGCATGCCAAATTTTTCGGATGACAAATCTAAAGGCCTAATTTAGTCATATCTTTTCCTCTCAAAGTTTCGCTTTTCTCTTTTCACATCAAATTTCACCCTTTCTCATGTGGATTTGCATGTCCTTTTAACAATAGAATAATTTGTTTATATAAATTGTGAATATATACAAACCAATATCAAATACTTGGTTTCAACTCTCAATGGATAGAGTACATTTTCACCTACCACATTCATCATGTTTTTTACCCACTGAGATCAAATAGCACCTTGTTAAAATATATAATTGTTACTTATTATCTTTTAACTCAGCTTTATTCTCAGTGTATTTTGAATGAAGATTATATTCTCCATGTTGGTAGAAATTTTATCTGCCTCATCAGCTATCAAATTCTCAAAACTTAGAGCAGTTTCTAAAGCATAATATATAATCAATGAATACTTGTATAGTGAATCAGTTGAAATGAAAAAAATTAGCTAAGAAATCTAAGATTCTGTAAATACTATAAAACATCAAGCAAATTGTCAGTGAAGTCATTTTAGACCCCAGCACTAGAACAGACTTAACCAAGGGAATGGGGCCAGAAGCAAGGGAGCATTATATGGCTAGAGCAGAGTGGCAAGGAGAAAGAAGTTGAAAATGAGGTCAGAGAGGTTAAGGAAGGATCATTGACATCTCAAAAATATTTTTCAGTACTTTAACTTTTATTCTGGGTAAAATGGAGTGTTTGGAACAAAGAAGTAATACGATCTGATTTAGGCTTCAGAAGCATTTGTCTAGTGTATTGATAGTAAAATGTACACATTTCATGTAGAAGCAGAGAGACTATTTAGGAGACTATTGCAATTATCTAGAAGAAAGATATTGACAATAACCAATGTCTTCTAGCATTTCAGGTGAAAGCATGTAGTCACAATCTTAATATATTTTGAAAGTAGAGTCAATAGGATTTCCTGAAAGATTGGATGTGTGGTGTGAGAGAGAAGAGTCAGATTCCAAGATTATTGACTTGAGCACCTGGAAGAATAGAATTGATATCAACTGAGATGGGGAAGACTACAGGTGGATAATGTTTTGGAAGAAAGATCAGAAACTAAGTGTTAGACATATTGAAATAAACATATTTATTAGGTGTCCATGTGGACATGTCAAGTGGGAGCCATGAGTTGGAAAAAGTAGTTTTGGTTGGATAGATAAATTGGGAATTCATCACCACAAAAATATTATTTAAAAACTTAAAGACAGGATAAAATAAATGACAAAAATAGTGAGTGTCAATAAAATTGGGAAGAGGGGAAACTTACAGGAGCAATGAAATTGATGAAGCAAAAAGTAATACTATCTACTCCTCATCTAAAGGCTTTAGTAGGAGCATGGATCATTCATATATTCTTATATTCATATCATTCATATAAGAAAACAGTGTGTGGTTGCAGAGGCTGGTAGGTGGATAGATCAGGGTAGACAGATCTGTGGAAGTTCTCTTTTGATTGCTTCAGTTTTTTCAGTAAAATAGGAAGTAAGGTCATCAGTTTAGTGTGAGAATGCGTTAAATGTCTGAGAAAAAAAGAGAACATGTGAGTAAGTCTTCTAAGATAGTGAGACAGCTAAATGATTAGGAAGTACTCTACAGATGATTGCCTGGAAGCATCAAGAGCCCACTTGAAGTTTATGTTCACAAGTGTAAACTGAGGCCGGTCAGCATGAATGTGGTTTTCTTTAGCCACAGATGAGAAGTAGACAGAGTTGGATTAAACAATGTCATGATTTTAGTAAATGAGTATAAAGGAGAAAGAGAAGTTAAGAAATTAAGAGAATGACAATGAGTAATTACGAACATCGACTCTGGAGAATTAAAGAAAACAGAGAGGAGATATCAAGGAGGTGAGAACAAGTGAAAAGATTAAGATCACTAAATGAAAGGTCACAGTGTTGTTGAAGAATTACCATAGTTGGGCTATTGGCAGAGTTGTAAAGAAAGGAAATGGTAGTCAGCAAGTAGAAAACATAAAATTAAGATTATGGGGGAATTGTAGTTGTTGATAATGAAGAGTTCTAGGTTATAATTGCAGGATGTGACAAACTAAGGAACTGAAAGTCCTCTATATTGGAAATATGATCTTCATGTATAATGAAATTGAATAATATTAAGAGTAGTGTTGGAGCAAGTGACACTAATCTAGGAGTAAAATATTTGAAAAATTAAGAGAAATTACCAGGTGATAGGCAGATGACAGCAGCAAATATGTAGTGGATGATGTAATATGTTGACGAGAGAAAGTAGATTTAAAACTGCAATGAGGAGCAAGACAGACACCATTTCTTCAGGCCCAGTAATATGAAGACTCTTGGGGAAATAAACCCAAAACAAAACAAAGCAGCTATCACTTTAGAAGCTTCCATGGAATAAAGAGTCCTTAGGGGATAGCCCGGTTTCTGTTAGAATAAGAAGAAAAAGAGGATGTAACAAAAGAGATTAAGAATGTAGACTATCTTGAAAATGAGGGACCAGGAGTCCCCAAAAACACAAAGAAAGTGCTTTGAGAGTTAGGGAAGGGTATGAAAAGGGAATGCAATAAGGACCATGCACAATGTTATTAAAGTAGGCTGTGGGAGATGTGCAGAGACTGAGAAACTGGGGCCTCTTACAGTGATGGGTACTAACAGAAATAAAGAACATAATAAGGTTTCAGTTATGGTGGGATTCAAGGCAGATAGTTGTAGAGAAGCAATAAATACTGGAAATAGGAAATGGCTGATTCCTTCAACTCCATCTTTGTTTATGATAACTTGGGTTAGAAGGCCAAAAGAAGGCCCTAATAAGGAAGGAACTATAAAGATATACTTAGGAAATGTTCCTAACTATTCTATGCCTTGACCATATTTCCTATTAGAAACTAAAATGGTTCGATTCTCATTCACACATTCAATATTAACCAGGTAGCTTTATTCAGTTTGTTAATAAATTCTTGTTAATAAATGCATGATTTAAACATTTATTTTCAATTATTGTCTTTAAGTTTATTCTTTTTAGTTATGTAGCAGTTATTTATTTAGATTATAAACTATTGTGTTAACGTTTCCACTTATTGAGTATTCTCTTTGCAAGACTCTACACTGCTAATCAAGTCTAGTATGCTATATATTGTACCTTAAATAAACATTTATCATGGCATGCAAATTTTCAATCCATGATTTCAATTTATTATTTTCTTGCCCTACATCATTTTAGTGCTTCCTTGAAGAAACAAAATTTGTTTTCTGTTGTGAGCTAAAATGAGATACAAGAAGCTTCAATCTTATCAGCAATTTACCTCCTCACTATACCTTTAAAAATAAGTTGTGTATTTTCCCACTGGACTGGAGGCAAGATTGAAACAAAGTAAAACAACACCATCAAAAAGCACCAAATGTATCATTTAAGCTCCCTAAATGTATTTGAATTCCTGGAAGTTCAGGAAGCTTGAGAGTTTTTACTAAGTTCCGGAAGCAAAATTTAATATTGTAAATAAAATCATACACAATGTTATTTCCTTCTCATAGAAGAATTGAGTAAGTGAGACTGGAGTGCAAACTTATGTTCCTTAACATTTCATCATGCTTACACAGCATATCCTACTACTCCAGAAAGAACTGGACATTTGGTTTATTTTTTGCCTAGAACACATTGAGAATTAGTAATTGTCATGAAGAAATTAGACTGCAAGTCAAAAGAAGGAAACTCTAAGGTCCACACATTACACAGAGCCTTGCTGATTTTGTGATAACAAATAAATAAACAATTTTTTCCCCACACTTCCATAGGGGCATCTACTTTACCTGCAAGATTCAACTGCAATTTAAAACTGAAGTGTTGCTTACAACTTTTGGTACAGTACACACATTCCCAGATCTTAGATAAACCTGTCACTAGGAGAAAGGGCTGGAAAATAGCAGGTGATTATTTTTCTTTGGTTGAGAGTTTCATGAAATGTATTTAGTTAATCCCATTATAGGATCTATGATTAGGAGATCATTATATCATTAGGCAAAGTGGTCTTTTTCTAATCACATAATATTAATTTTAAGGGTCCTGATAAATTAATAGTTTGGTTGAAAATTGTCAGAGACTGGAATTGGCCACCCCAAGATACGTCTCTTTGGCATGTGGATTATTTTGGGCTGGTTACTTTTAAAAACTGCAGACATGAGAGAAACTCTGAAAAGTAGAATTTAACCCTTTGTAAAGAGACATTTACATTTGTAAGGGAATTTCCATCTGTAAAGTTGTCTCCCTCTCTGTACCAGGAAGAAGGGGAAATGATCTTATCTCTAGAAACCCTTAACAATGCAGTAAGCAAGGACTTAAATCTGCATAATAACCTTATTCTTGTTTACTGTGCTTTTCTGGTAATCTCCCATGATTGACCCCTCCCCCCATCCCCAACATCCTCCTCTGTCTTTAGCTGAGGATGGTATATAAGGTGAGAGCTTCCACCATTTGGGGGAGTTACTAGGTTCTTCTGGGTCTCTCCCATGTATATATATTATAAAGCTTTGTTTAATTTTCTCCTGTTATTCTGTTTCATGTGAATTTAATTCATTGTCTGGCCAGAAGGACCCAGAGTGGATAGAGGAAATGTCTTCCTCCCCTACAAAATACATATTGAACTTGGGCATGTTAACTATATTAACTGTTAACTATGTAGTCATTGAATATTTTAAACTATGTAAAAATTCAATTTTAGCTTTTCTCAACAAATATTCCAAGGAAGGTGTATATTTTCATGTCAAGGAAATATGTTCTATTGATATTTTATAATATTTACACATGGAGTCATCTTAAAGATCTTTCTATGCTCGATCACCTATATTTGAAGCTTATAAAAATTTGTATTTTTAGAAAATGCCTGAAAGTATCAACCTATTTTTGGATCACTGTTGGTACCACATATTTCTCTCCCCAAAATGCAATTCTTGATATTTTAAAATTTATTGTTGTAAATTTATACATATGGTTCTCTTATTTTTGAATATACAAATTTATAATTGTGTTTCACTTGTAATTCCTAATGTGGTCTGCTGGTGCTCTCTCTCATTTTCTCATGATTAAAGTATCCAAGAGTGGCTTTAAAAAAGAAAAAAATATATGTGTAAAAATATATATATCTTTTTTATGAACCATTTCTTGGTGCACTGCCTTTAGATTTATTTGCAGCTAGCAAATATTTATTTATTTAGATTATAAGCCATTCTTTAAGTGAAATCTCAATATAATTAATTTTGCCTTTAATCTCTCTTAGTCCCCCAGTCCCTAATACATACACATTTTCTGGCTGGTTATTTTATCTAACTCTCTGGGTTTAAAATTTTAGGTCAATTATTTTCAATTTTTCTTGTTTCTTAATTAATTTATTTAAGGGTAAACATCTTACTGTGGTACTCTTTGGCCATGTTCCATAGATATTGACATAGGTGATGGTTAATTTCATGTATCAACTTGACTGGGCCAGATATTTGAGTGCCCAGATATTTGGTCAAACATTATTTTGGGTGTTCCTGTGAAAGTGTTTTTGTATGAGATTAACATTTAAATTGGTAGACTGAGTAAAGCAAATTGCCCTGCCTAGTGTAGGTAGCCCTTATTCAATTAGTTGAAGGCCTGAATAGAACATTAAGGCCGCCCCTGGAAGGGGAAACCTTTCCTTACCGACTGCCTTTCAACTGAGATGCCAACTTTTCTACAGCCTTTAGACTCAAACTGAAACATTGGTCCTTTCTGAGTCTTGAGTCTGCCACCCTGCACAATGGAAATAAATGGTTGGTTGTTCTGGTTTTCAGCCTTTGGATTTTGACTGCAAAAACACAGTCATATCTTCTGGATCTCCAGTTCTCTGATTCACCCTGAAGATCTTGAGATTTGTCAGCCTCCACAATCATATGAGAGATTTTCCTCCAATCAATCACATATGTATATATACACATACACACATGATATTCATTTTGTTTCTCTGGAGAACTCTGATTAATACGATATATATTACTTTCATTGTAGTTGATTCTTAGATATATTGTAATTCTTGGTTTAATTTTCACTTTAACCTAAGAGACAAAGAGTCTTTAAAAAATTTATTTTTTAAATATAAGGAAGGATAATAATAATTATTTTACTATTTCTTTCTGATTACTTTTTATTTTCTTTTAATTGCATTGTAATAAAAAATGTGGCTTATGTAGATTTCAAGTTTTGAATTTCATGAAAATTTCCTTTAGAATTTAATATTGTTAGTTTATTTGGATCTTCTTGAACATACTTGAATCTCCTTGATCTTGCAAATTTTTAGAGTAGGATGTAAAATTCTCGCACTGTGATTATAAATTTTCCAATATCTTGTATTTTTATTTTATTTTTTATATTTTGAAATTATGTGGCTGGTGGATTGTGTCTTTATCAATGTAAATTATGTTTTTTGTTCCATTTAAAGCTTCTAAAAATGAATTTTATCTATTTTCTAGTATTGTTAAACCTGATTCACAATTGTTAGTGTTTTCTACCTTTGATTTTCAACATCTGTGTGATTGTTTTAAATTTTTCAATTATTTTATTGAGGTTATAATGGTTTATAACATTGTGCAATTTCAGGTGTACGTTATTATTTATCCATTTCTATATAGACCTCATTGTGCTCACTACTAGTAGTCTAATTTTTATCCATTGCCATATATATGTGCTCCTTTAGTGTTTTTGTCTACCTCTCAACCCCCTTCCCTTCTGGTAATCGCTAATCTGTTCTCCTTATCCATGTGTTTATCTTCCACATAAGGGTGAAATTATGAAGTGTCTGTCATGTTCTGTTTGGCATATTTGGCTTAACATCATACCACCAAGGTGCACCAATGTTATTGCAAATGGGACAATTTTGGGTTATTTTGTGGCTGAGTAGCATTCCATTTGATATATACACACCACATCTTATTTATCAAGTCATCAGCTAATGGGTCCTGGAGTTTCTTCCACATCTTGGCTATTGTGAAGAATTCTGCAATGAACATAGGGGTGCATAAATCTCTTTGAATTGTTGATTTCAAGTTCCTTGGATAAATACCCAGTACTGGGATAGCTGGATCATATGCTATTTCTATTTTTAATTTTTTGAGAAATCTCTATACTGTTTTCCCTAGTGGTTGCATGAGTTTGCATTGCCAGCAGTAGTGTATTAGGGTTCCCTTTTCTCTACATCCTCTCCAACATTTGTTATTTTTTGTCTTGGTAATTATAGCCATTCTAATAAGTGTAAGGTGATATCCCCTTGAAGTTTTGATTTCCATTTCCCTAACGATTAGTGATGTTGAACATCTTTTTGTGTGTCTGTTGGCCATCTGTATATCTTCTTTGGAAAAATGTCTGTTAGCATCGTCTACTGAATTTTTGATTGGGTTTTTTTTGTTGTTGTTGTTGTTGCATTGTATGAGTTCTTTATATATTTTGGAAATTAACCCATTGTTGGATATATGATTTGCAATTATTTTCTCCCAGTTGGTGTGTTGTCTTTTCGTCTTGTTCATGGTTTACTATGCCTTGCAGAAGATATTTAGTCTGATGTAGTCTCATTTGTTTATTTTTCCTTTTGTTTCCCTTGCCTGAGTAGACTTGGTGTTTGAAATGATGCTGCTAAGGCCATGTCAAAGAGTGTACTGCTTATTTATTTTTCTAGTAGTTTTATGGTTTCAGGTCTTACATTCAAGTCTTTAATCCATTTTCAGTTAATTTTTATGTATGGTGTAACATAATGGTCTACTTTCATTCATTTGCATGTGGCTGTCCAGTTTTCCCAACATCATTTATAGAAGAGATTTTCCTTTCTCCATTGTATGTTCTTGGCACCTTTGTCAAAGATTAGCTGTCTGTAGATGTGCAGTTTTATTTCTGGGCTTTCAGTTCTGTTCCATTGATCTGTGTGTCTGTTTTTGTACCAGTACCATGCTGGTTTGATCACTATGGCTTTGTAGTACATTTTGAAGTCAAGGATTGTGATGCCTCCAGCTTTGTTCTTTTTTCTCAGGATTGCTTTAGCAATTTGGAGTCTTTGATTGTCCTATCTGAATTTTAGGATTCTTTGTTCTATTTCTGTGAAGAATATCATTGGGATTATGATTGGGATTACAGTGAATCTGTAGATTGCTTTGTGTAGTATGGATATTTAATAATGTTTATTCTTCCAATCCATGTGCATGGAATCACTTTCCATCTCTTTATGTCATTTTCTATTTCTTTCAATAATGTCATAGTTTTCATTGTATAAGTCCTTCAACTCCTTGGTTAATTTATTCCTAGGTACTTTGTGCTTTTTGTTCCAATTGTAAATGAAATTGTATTTTTGAGTTCTCTTTCTGTAAGTTCATTATTAGAGTATAGAAATGCAACTGATTTTTGTAGGTTGATTTTGTACCCTACAACTTTACTGTAGTTGTTAATTATGTCTAAGAGTTTTCTGATGGATTCTTTAGGGTTTTCTATGTATAAGATTATGCCATCTGCAACAGCGAGAGTTTCACTTCTTCACTCATTTGAATTCCTTTTATTCCTTTCTCTTGCCTAGTTGCTCTGGCCAAAATCTGTAGTACTATGTTGAATAAGAGTGATGATAGTTGGCACACTTGTCTTGTTCCTGTTCTCAGAGGGATGGTGTTCAAATTTTCCCTGTTGAGTATGATGTTGGCTGTGGGTTTGTCATATATGGCCTTTATTATGTTGATGTAATTTCCTTCTATCCCCCCTTTGTTAAGAGTTTTTACCATAAATGGCTGATGGATCTTGTCAAATGCTTTCTCTGCATTTATTGAGGTGATCATGCAGTTTTTATTCCTAAATTTGTTGATGTGGTGTATCACATTGATTGATTTGCAGATGTTGAACAATCCCTGTGTCCCTGGTATAAATCTCACTTGATCATGATGTATGATCTTTTTGATGTGTTGCTGAATTTGGGATGCCAAAATTTTGATGAGGATATTTGCATCTATGTTCATCAGCAATATTGGCCTGTAGTTTTCTCCTTTTGTGCTGTCCTTGTGAGGCTTTGGTATCAGAGTGATGTTGACCTTGTGGAATGTGGTAGGATGTGTTCCATCTTCCCTAATTTTTTAGAATGGCCTGAGAAGGATAACTATTAAGTCCTCTCTGAATGTTTGGTAGAATTCCCCAGGGAAGCCATCTGGTCCTGAGCTTTTACTCTTCAGGATGCTTTTGATTACTGTTTCAATCTCTTTACTTGTGAGTAGTCTATTCAGATTATCTGTTGCTTCTTGATTCAGCTTTGGGAAGTTGGAAGAGTGTAAGAATTTATCCATTTCCTCTAGATTGTCCAGTTTGTTGACATACAGTTTGTCATAGTATTCTCTTATAATACATTGCATTTCTATGGTATCTGTTGTTATTTCTCCTCTTTCACTTCTAATTTTATATATCTGAGCTTTCTTTTTTTGTCTTTGTAAGTCTGGCCAGGGGTTTGTCAATTTTATTTATCTTCTCAAGAAAGTTGCTCTTTGTTTCATTGATCCTTTCTACTGCCTTTTTTGTTTCAAAAGCATTTATTTCTTCTCTGCTTTTTGTTATTTCTCTCCTTTTGCTGACTTTGGGCTTTGTTTGTTCTTCTCTTTCTAAAACAGTTAGGGGTAGTTTGAGATTGCTTATTTGGGACTTTTCTTGTTTGTTAAGGTGAGCCTGTATTGCGATGCATTTCCCTCTTAATACGGCTTTTGTTGCACCCTATATGAGTTGGTATGGTATGTT
Organism: Equus caballus; assembly: GCF_041296265.1. Lineage (NCBI taxonomy): Eukaryota > Metazoa > Chordata > Mammalia > Perissodactyla > Equidae > Equus > Equus caballus. The sequence continues at coordinate 84,436,737 of NC_091715.1, forward strand.
TTCATTTTCATTTGTTTCCAAATGTTTTTTGATTTCTCCTTTAATTTCTTCAATGATCCATTGATCGTCCAATAGCATATTTAGTCTCCACATCTTTATCACTTTTTCAGCATTTTTCTTGTAATTTATAGTTTTATAGAACTGTGATCAGAAAAGAGGCCTGTTATTTCAATCTTCTTAAGCGTATTGAGGCCTGCCTTGTTTCCCAACATAGGGTCTAGCCTTAAGGATGTTACATATGCACTTGAGAAGAATGTGTATTCTCCTGTTTTTGATGGAGTGTTCTATATATGTCTATTAAGTCCAAATGGCCTAACTTTTCATTTAATTCCACTGTATCCTTGTTGCTTTTCTGTCTGGATGATCTATCTATTGATGCGACTGGAGTATTGAGGATCCCTACAATCATTGTGTTATAATTCGTATCTTCTTTTAGGTTTGTTAATAGTTGCTTTATGTACTTTGGGGCTCCTGTGTTGGGTGCATAGACATTTATATGTGTTATGTCTTCTTGTTGGAATGTCCCTTTGATCATTATATACGGACCCTCTTTGTCTCTCTTTACCTGTCTTATCTTGAAGACTCCTTTGTCTCATATAAATATTGTGACACCTGCTTTCTTTTCTTTGTTGTTAGCTTGGAGTATTGTCTTCCATCCCTTCACTCTGAGCCTATGTTTGTCATTGGAACTGAGATGTGGTTCCTGGAGGAAACATATTGTTGGGCCTTGTTCTTTAATCCATCTGGCCACTCTATGTCTTTTTATTGGAGAATTCAATCCATTTACGTTTAGGGTGATTATTGATATATAGGGGCTTAATGCTGCCATTTTAACAGTCATTTTCTGGTTCTCCTGCATTTCCTTTGTTTCTCGTCCTGTGTATTTTCATGTCCCAATTGAATTATGTAGTTTTTTTATGATGTGTTTCTTTGTTTTCTCCTTATTTATTATTTGTATCTCTGTTCTGCTTTTTTGTTTAGTGGTTACCATGAGGTTTGTATTCAAAATCTTGTGGATAAGATAATTCATTTTCTGATGGCCTCTTATTTCCTTAGACTAAACTGATTCAGTCCTTTCCCATCCTAAGTTGTTTTCCTCACATCTTATTCCATCTTGGGTTGTGAGTTTGTGGTTAAAATGACAAGATTATCTTTGTTTTTGCTGTTTTCCTTCCCTTTATCTTTAATGCTATACTTGGGTATTTGCTAACCTGTTCTGATTCTGTCTACCTATTTATCTCCTTACTCCATGCTTTGTAACCCCTTTCTCTCTTTCTTTTTTCAGATATGAGGGCCTTCTAATGTATTTCTTGTAGGGGGGTGTCTCATGGCTACGAACTCCCTTATCTTTTGTTTGTCTGTGAAAGTTTTTGTTTCTCCATCATATCTGAAGGATATTTTCACTGGATAGAGTATTCTTGGCTGAAAGTTTTTGTCCTTCACATATTTGAATATGTCATTCCAGTCTCTCCTAGCCTGTAAGGTTTCTGCAGAGAAATCCACTGAAAGCCTGGTAGGTGTTCATTTGTAGGTTATTTTCTTCTGCATTACTGCCCCTAATATTCTTTCTTTGTTATTCACTTTTGCCAGTTTCCCTACTATATGCTTTGCCATAGATCTTTTCACATTGACATATTTAGGAGATCTGATAGCTTCTTTCACATGGATTTTCATCTCCTTCCTTAAGTTTGGGAAGCTCTCTGCTATTATTTCTTTGAACAAGCTTTCTGCTCCATTCTCCTTTTCTCCCTTTGGAATAGCTATAATTCTTATGTTGCATTTCCCAATTGAGTTGGATATTTCTCGGAGTCTTTCTTCATTTCTTTTTAGTCTTAGTTCTCTCTCCTCCTCTATCTGCAGCATTTTCAACATGTCTATCTTCAATTATGCTGATACGCTCCTCTATGATGCCCACTGAACTGCTCAGGGAGTCTATATTTTTTGTTTTATTTCTTCCATTGTGTCTTTCATCACTTATATTTCTGATTGATTCTTCTTTATAGTTTCAATCTCTTTTGTGAAGTAGCTCCTGAACTTGCTGAACTGTTCCTATACATTCTCTTTTAACTCACTGAGTTTTTGATGATAGCTATTTTGAATTCCGTGTCATTTAGATTATATATTTCTGTGTCCTCAGGATTGCTTTCTGGGTACCTGTCATTTTCTCTTTGGTCTGGAGATTTAATGTAATGCTTGACATGGCTACAGGGCGTGCCTCTATTTTTACACATCCTGGTATTATTTGGTCGCATTTCCCAGCTATTGCCACTGGGTGGGGGTCATGAGCTGAATATTTGGAGCCCTCTGCCTTCCACTGAGATCCAAGATGTTGGAGCCAGCACTGGGAGGGTAGGGGGAGGAGTGTTTTCTCCTCTGTGATCTTGGGGTTTTCTCACTCTGCTGTCACTATGTGCTCTCCTGGGGTGTTGGCTTGATGAGGTCACCCCACATGAAAGTTTTCACTCCAGTAGAGGGCTTCCCTCTAGGCTGCAAGGGCCCTCAGGGTACTTGATGTTCCCGTGAATGAACGTCCCCTCCCCAATTCCTTCCCTCTAAGTGGTCTCCTGCAGTCCTGAGTTTCAGTCATTAGGGGAGGAAGTGAAATTTTCTCTTACCCCATTCCACCCCTCCAAGGGGGGCTCCAGCCTCTCTGCTTTCCATAGTATGGCTGCGTGGGTCTCTCAGACGTTTTTTGTGTTGTGTTTGGATGTCCTCTATTGAAATATGAATGTCTTTTTTGTTGTATAGTGGAGGGGAGAGATTACTGGGAAAGCTCACTCCACCATGATGCTCACGTCACAAGATCACATTAACTTATTTTTGGATCTTAAAATAATCTTGCATTTTTGAGATAAGTCCCACTTTGACAAGATTTATAAATCTTTTTTCTTTCAGTTGTATTGAGATATAATTGACATACAGCACTGTATAATTTTAAGATCTACAGTATAATGACTTGACTTACATATATTCCAAAATAATTATGACAATAAGTTTGGTTGACATTTATGATTTCATATGGTTCCAAAATATGTTTTTTCCTGTGATGAGATCTTTTAGGATTTATTCATAGCAACTATCAAATATCATATAGCAGTGTTAACTATCATTATCATGATAGTACTTCTTCATCTTATAACTGGAATCTGTATCCCCAGTACTTATTCACCTTATAGCTGGAAGTTGTACCTTTTGACTACCTTCATCCAATTCCTACACCCCACACCCCCACCTCTGTTAACCACAAATATGATCTCTTTTTCTGAGTTGTGTTTTTCTTAGATTCCACTTATAAGGTAGATCATAGAGTATTTCTCTTTTTCTGTCTGTGTGTATAGCTAGCTATCTACTGTGAATAATGCTGCAATTAACATGAGAATGCAGATATATTACTGAGAAAGTAATTTTATTTCTTTTGGCTACATACCAGGTGAGATTGCTAGATTATGTAGTAGTTCTATTTTTAATTCTTTTAAGATCCTCCATGCACTTTGTCATAGTGGCTGTACCAATTTACATTCCCACCGAAAGTGCACAAGCATTCCCTTTACTCCACATCCTCACTAGTATTTATTGCTCGTCTTCTTAATGATAACCATTTTAATAGGTGTGAGGTGATATATCATTGTAGTTTTAATTTACATTTCCCTAAGATTAGTGACATTGAGCACTTTTTCTTGTACATGTTAGCCATATGAATATCTTATTTGGAAAAATGTCTAACCAAATGCTTTGCACTTTATTTATTTATTTTGAGGACGATTAGCCTTGAGATAACATCTGCTGCCAATTGTCCTCTTTTTGCTGAGGAAGATTGACCCTCAGCTAACACCCATGCCCATCTTCCTCTACTTTATATGTAGGACACATGACACAATGTGGCTTGACAAGCAGTCTGTAGGTCCATGACCAGGATCCAAACTGGTGATACCCATGTCACTGAAGCAGAGCAGGTGAATTTAATCACTATGTCATAAGACTGACCACTGCCCATTTCTTAATTGGATTATTTTTTTGCTGTTGATTTTATAAATTCTTTATATTTTATTGAATATTAATCCCTTATAAAATACATGATTTGCAAATATTTTCTCCCATTCCATAGCTTGCTTTTTCATTTTGTTGATTGTTTCTTTTGCTGTATAAAAAGCTTTTTATTTTGGTGTAGTCCCATTTGTTGATTTTTTATTTTGCTGCTTGTACATTAGGTGTCATATTTTAAAAAATTATTGACAAGACCCATATGAAGAAACTTTTCTCTTGTATTTTCTTCTAAGATTTTTATGGTTTCGGGTTTTACATTTAAATCTTTCATCTCTTTTGAGTTAATTTTTATGAATGCTATAGATAGGGATCTAATTTCATTCTTTTACATGTGTATATCCAATCTTGCCAGCACCATTTACTGAAGAGACTCTTTTTTCCATTGAGTATTCTTGGCTCCATTGTCAAATATTATTTGACTGTATATACATGGGTTTATTTCTGGGCTGTTGCTTCTATTCCATTGATCTATGTGTCTGTTTTTATGCCAGTACTATACTGTTTTGATTACTATCACTTTGTAATATAGTTTGAAATCAGGAAATGTGATGCCTCCTGCTTTGTTCTTCTTTCTCAGAATTGCTTTGGCTATTTTGGGTCTTTTGCAGCTTCATACAAATTTTTGAATTTTCTTTTCTGCTTCTGTAAAAACACCATTGGAATCTTGATATGGGTTGCATTGAATCCATAGATGGCTTTGGGTAGCATGGACATTTTAACAGTATTAATTCTTCCAATTTATCAACATGAGATAGTTTTCCAATTATTTGTGTCTTCTTAAATTTCTTTCTTCAATGTCTTGTAGCTTTCACCCTAAAGAACTTTCACCTCCTTGGTTAAATTTATTCCTAAATATTTTGTTGTCTTTGGTGCTATTGTAAATGAGATCATTTTATTTTTTTCTGAAAGATTTGTTGTTACTGTATAGAAAGACTACTGATTTTTGTATGTTAATTTTGTATCCTGCAACTTTACTGAATCTATTGGTTAGATCTAACAATTTTTTCTAGAGCCTTTATGATTTTCTATATACATGATTATGACATCTGCAAACACAGAAATATTACTTCTTCCTTTCTGATTTGGATGATATTATTTCTTTTTCTTTTTGATTGCTCTGGCTAGGATTTCTAGTACTATAAGGAAAAGAACTGGTGAGAGTGGGCCCCCTTGTCTTGTTCCTGATCTTAGAGAAAAAGCTTTCAACCTTTCACATTGAGTATGATGTTGGCTATTGGCGTGTCATATATGGCCTTTATAATGTCATATGTTATTTCTGTACCTAATATGTTGAGAGTTTTTATAATAAACAGATGCTGAATTTTGTAAAATATTTTTTCTGAATCTATTGAGATGATCATATGATTTTTATCTTTCATTCTATTAATGTGATGTATCACATTTATTAATTTGCTCATGTTGAAGCATCCTTGCATCCCACAAATAATCCCACTTGATTGTGGTGTTTAAATCTTTTTATGTCTTGCGGGGTCTGTTTTGCTAGTATGTGGTTGATGAATTGCGAGTCCATATTTGTAAGAGATACTGGTTTGTAGTTTTATTTTCTTGCAATGTCTTTGGTTTTGCTATCAGGATAATACTGTCCTCATAAAATAAATTTGGAAGTTTTCCTTTGTCTTCTATTTTCTGGAAGAGTTTGTGAAGAATTGGTATTGATTGTTTAAAAGTTTAATAGAATTTACTGGTGAAGCCACCTGATCCTGGGTTTTTTCTTTTTTTTGATTTCTAATGCAACCTCTTCCTTTGTTATAATTCTATTCACATTTTCTACTTCTTCTTGGGCTGTTTTGGTAGTTTTTGTCTTTAAAGAAATTTTTCCAATTCATCTAAGTTATCTATTTCATTGGTATACAATTGTTTATATTCTTTTATAATTCTTTTTATTTTTGAAAGGTTGGTAGAAACGTACCCTCTTTTATTTTTTATTTTAATAGTTGAAATCTTTTCCTTGTCACTCTGCTTCTCTCACACACACACATTCTCTATCCTTTTTTTGGAAAGTATTTTAGTTTTGGTAAAATTCAAACTTTAAACCCTTTAAACAACTTGTCTCTTTCCGCTCTGCCCAACTCCTGGTAATCACACTTCTATTTTACTCCATAAATTTACTCCATAATTTTGACTACATTAGATACCTCATGTAAGTGTAATCATACAGTAGTTTCTTTGTATACTGGCTTACTTAGCATAATGTCCTCAAGATTGATCCATGCTGTGGCACATGATAGGATTTCCTTTCTTTTGAGGCTGAATAATGTTCCATTATATACATACATATACATACATGACCTTTTTTTGTCTAGGTCAATGTAACTAATATGTTTTCAGTTTTATTGAGCTTTTTGAAGAACCCTCTTTTGCTTTTATCGATTATGTCTAATTTTTTATTCTTTTCTTTTGGAGGAAGATTAGCCCTGAGTTAACTGCCACCAATCCTCCTCCATTTGCTGAGGAAGGCTGGGCCTGAGCTGACATCCGTGCCCATCTTCCTCTACTTTATATGTGGGACACCTACCACAGCATAGCTTGTCAAGTGGTGCCATGTCCGCACCCGTGATCCAAACCGGCAAACCCCAGGCCACCTAAATGGAACGTGCGCACTTAACCTCTGCACCACTGGGCTGGTCTCTAATTTTTTATTCTCAATTTTATCAGTTTCCACTATAATCTTCATTTCCTTTCTTCTCCTCACTTTTGGTTTAGTTTGTTCTTCTTTTTCTAGATCCTTAGAGTGGAAGTTAAGTTGTTTGTTTTAGATCTTTCTTATTTTTTAATATAGGTATTCATAACTATAAATTCTCCTTTAAGCACTGATTTAGCTTCATCCTGTAAGTTTCTTTGTTTAGTTCATCTCGAAGTAGTTTTTAATTTCCCTTTTGATTTCTTCTTTGACCCATTGGTTATTTAGGAATATGTTAATATCCACATATTTGTTAGTTTCCATTTTTTTTTCTTGCTATTGATTTCTAATTTCATTCTGTTGCACTCAAAGGCTATACATTGGATTATTTTTATCCTTTTGAATTTGTTGATTTTTTCTATGGCCTAGAATATTGTCCATACTGGAGACTGTTCCATGTGTACTTGGAAAAAGTGGATATTCTCTTGTTATTAGTTCAAGTGTTCTATAGATGTCTGTTAGGTCTAATTGGCTTACAGCACTGTTAAATCTTTTCTTTCCTTAGTGATTTTCTGTAAAATTGCCCTATCCATTATTGAAAGTAGAATACTGAAGTCTCCGTCTATTATTGTTAAGGTGTTTATTTCTTCATTTCTGTCAGTTTTTGTTTCATGCATTTTGGTGCTCTGTTATTAGGTGTATGTATGTTTGTAATTGTTACTTCTTTCTGATAGATCAACCATTTTACCACTATAATATATCCATATTTACCTCTAGTAACATATTTGTTTATTTAAATTCTTTTTTATCTGATATTAGTATAGCCACAACATCTTTATTGTGGTTGTTTGTGTGAAGCATTCTTGCTGTGCTTTTACTTTCAGTCTATTTGTTTCTGAATCTAAATTGTCTCTACAATAGATAACATAGTTGGATCACATTTTTTTAACCCAGTCTAGAAAACTTTGCCTTTTGATTGGGTTGCTTCTTTCATTCACATTTAATATTATTATTGATAATGTTTAAATACCTCCCATCTTACTTTTTGTTTTTTACATGTCATATCTTTTTTGTTTCTTTATTCCTTCTTTCCTGCTTTCCCTTGTATTAAAGGAATCTTTTCTAGTGGGGCATTTTAAATGCTTTAATGATTTTTTAACTATATTTTAAGGGATTTTTTTCTTTTGGTAGTTGCTCTAGATATAACATAAACATCTTAACTTGTTATAATCGCCTTTAGATTTATGCTTGCTTAGTGCTGGTGCTCTACAGAACTGTTGCTCTTATATAGCTCTGTTCACTTTCCCTCCTTTTCGTGGTATTGTTACACATATTACATCTATTAATCTATTATAGAAAATACATTTCTATAATTATTGCTTTACACTCTAGTAATTTCCTTAGCTCAATACTCCTTTGTTGCTTCCCACCTTCCTTGTGCTTATTGACAAACATATTACCAATAATTACATTTTTATATGCTATAGGCCCAAAAATATATTGAGTACATTTTATTTTGTACAACGGCTTTGAAATCACTTAAGAGATGAAAGGAGAAAACTGCATTTATATAGTCTTTTATAATTACATGATATCTTTACTTGTGTTTTTTTTAAATTAAGACATTATTTCTTAGAGCGGTTTTAGGTTCATAGCAAAATTCAGGTGAAGGTACAGTGATATCCAATATACCCCCTGCCCTCAGTCACGCATAGCCTTCCCCATTATCAACGTCCACCACCAATGACATTTCTTGCAGTTAATGAACCTACATTGACACATCAAAACCACCCAAAGTCCATAGTTTACATAACAATACACTCTTCTCTTTTGAGGAAGATTTGCCCTCAGCTAACATCTGTTGCTGATCTTCCTATTTTTGCTTGAGGAAGACTCACCCAGAGCTAACATCTGTGCCAATTTTCCTCTGTTTTGTATGTGGGTCACTGCCACAGCACAATTGATTACAAGTGGTGCAGATCCACACCTGGGAACCAAACCAAGGCCATTGAAGCAGAGTGCACCAAACTCAATCACTAGACCACAGGGCTGACCTAGAGAGTTCATTCTTGATACTGTACATTCTATGGGTTTAGATAAATGTATAATAACAAGTATGTATTATTATGGTATCATACAGAGTATTTTCACTACCCTACAAATCCCCCAAGCCCTGCATGTTGATCCTTATCCCTTCCCCACAACTTCTAGCAACCTTTGATCTTTTTATTCTCTCCATAGTTTTGCCTTTTTAAGAATGTCATATAGTTGAAATCATAGTATGGAGTCTCTTCTGATTAACTTCTTTGACTCATTAATATGAATGTAAAAATTCCCCCTGTCTTTTCATAAATTGATAGCTTATTTCTTTTTAGTGGTAAATAATACTCCATTGCCTAGATGTAACACAGTTTATTTATCCATTCACCTACTCAAGGAGATCTTGGTTGCTTTAAAATTTTGGCAATTATGAATAAAACTGCTATAAATATCTATGGGCAGGCTTTTGTGTGGACATAAGTTTTCAACTTTTTTGGGTAAATGCCATAAAGTGCAATTGCTGAATCATATGGTAAGAGTATGTTTAGTTTTGTAATAAAATGTCAAACTGTCCTCCAAAGTAGATGTACCATTTTTTCATTCCCACCAGCAATATGTGAGAGTTCTGTTGCTCCACATCTTAACCAGCATTTGATGTTGTCAGTGTTTTGGATTTTTGCCATTCTAATAAGTGTGTAGTGATATCTCATTGTTTTTTAAATTTAATTTTAATTTCCCTGATGACATATGATGGGGAGCATCTTTTAATATGCTTATTTTGCTGTCTGTATATTTTTTTGGGTGAGGTTTCTCTTAAAGTCTTTGGCTGATTTTTTCAACCAGGTTGTTTACTTAGTGTTAAATTTCAAGAATTCTTTGTGTATTTTGAATAACAATTCTTTATCAGATGTGCCTTTTACAAATATTTATTTCAGTCTGTGGCCTGGCTTCTTATTCTCTTGACATTGATTTTTGCAAAGCAGAAGTTACCATTTTAATCAACTCCATCTTATCAGTTATTTTCTTCATTAATTCTGCCTTTGTTGCTGTATCTAAAAAGTCAATGTCATACCTAAGTTCATATAGATTTTCTTCTGTGTTTTCTTCTAGCCATTTTATAGTTTTGTGCTTTAAATTTAAGCCTGCAATCCACTTTATTTTGCATGTGGAGGTCCAGTTGTTCTAGCACCATTTTCTGAAAAGACCGTTTTTGTTCTATTTTATTGCCTTTATTCCTTTGTCAAAGATCTGTTGATTATATTTATGTGTGTCTATTTCTAGGCTCTGAATTCTGTTCCATTGATCTATTTGCATATTCTTTAGACAATACTACAGTGTCTTGATTACTATAGCTTTATAATAAATCTCAAAGTCAGGTCATATAAGTCCACCAAATTTGTTTTTGCTATTCTAGGTCTTTCATATGGGTTTCTTCACATGAAATTTAGGAGTTTGTTTATAGCCACAAACTAATTTATTGAATTTTTATTAGGATTGTATTGAATCTATAGATCAAGTTGGGAAGAACTGATATCTTAACAAAATTGAGTCTTTCTATCCATGGACACAAAATATCTCTCTATTTATTTAGTTCTTTTATTTCTTTTATGAGCGTTTTATAGTTTTCCTCACATAGATCTTGTACAGATTTTGTTAGATTTATTATTAAGTATTTCATTTGGGGGGCTGTTAAAGTAAATAGTATTGCTTTCAATTTCAAATTCCACTTGTTCTTTGCTGATATAGCAGAAGGTAATTGACTATTGTATATTGACACTGTATTCTGCAACATTACTATATCACTTACTAGTTTGAGTTGTCTTTTTGTCAATTCTTTGGATTTTTGACCTAGGCTATCATGTCATCTGCTAACAAAGAGGTTTTTTTCTCTTTGTTCCCAATCTGTATACATTTTATTTCCTTTTCTTGTCTTATTGTATTAGCTAGAACTTCTTTGATATTCTTTTTTGTGTGTGGAGTCAAAGTACCATTTTGTGTTACCTGTTTTTAGGCTGAAGAACTTCCTTTAGTATTTTTTTAAAGCATGTCTGCTAGAAAAATTTTCTAAGTTTTTGTTTCTATGGGAAAGTTTTATTTTGCTTTCATTTTTGAAAAACAGCTTTATGGAATATAGGATTCTTGGTTGACAGTTTTATTTATTCTCTGGGCACTTTGTATATGCTGTCCGATTACTTTCTGGCCTTCATTGTTTCTGTTGACAAGTTATCTCTTAATCTTATTGGTTTTCCCTTGTGAATAATGACTCTATTTTTGCTTGCTACTTTCAATATTTTCTCCTTGCCTTCAACTTGCAGTGTTTTTACTAAGATGTTTATTTGTGAATCACATTTTGTTTATACTAGGTGGAGTTTGTTGGGCTCCCTGGATGTGTAGGTTATTGTTTTTCAATGAATTTGGGAAGTTTTCAGTCATTATTTATTTGCATATTTTTTATGTTCCTTTCTTTCTCTCCTCTGTTTTTGGTACTCATTATATTTTGGTGTATTTGATAGTGTCCCACCTTTCTCCAATTCTATCCTAATTTTTTCATTCTTTTTTTCCTCTCAGTTCTTTGACTTGCATAATCTCTATCAATCTATCTTCGGGTTTCCTTATTCTTTCTTCTGCAAGTTCAAATCTACTGGTGAGCTCCTCACAATTTTTTATTTTAGTTACTATTATTTTCAACTCCAGAATATCCATTTTTGTTCTATTTCTGTTATTTTTACCTTTATATATTTTCTACTTGATGCAATATTCTCACCAAATCTTCTTTTGCTTTTGTAAACATGGTGTTCATTAGTTCTGTGAACATGTTTATAATGACTACTTTGAAGTCATTCTGATACATCTGACATCAGCTCATCAGATAATTATTTTTTGATACATCTGACATCAGCTCATCAGATAATTATTATTCTCTGCTTTTTTCATAGTGTATGGGTCATACTTTCTTTTGCAAGGGAGGATAAACTTTTCCTCTATCCTCTTATGTTCAGGAGCAGGGTACTGTGAATTAAACTGAAAAAAGGCAGATTAATAGGAGAAAAGCTTTATTTTGTATACACATGGGGGTCTCACAGGAAAGAAGTGAAAATCCAAAGAGATGCTTAGGCCCAGGTGCTTACATATCATATCAACAAATGGCAATAAATTATAGAGAAGAGACTAGATAAGGAAAAGTGGATTCAGTTTTCTGGGTGTAGGAGTATGTTGTGGGAAGGTGATTAGAAAATGTTTGGTAAGTAGCAGTTGTTTTCTAAGATGTATTACACAGACTCAAGTCACCTCAGGTAATAAGACTTATCTCTGGAGCTAGCCCTGATGGCCTAGTGGTTAAAGCTCAGCACTCTCACTGCTTTGGCAGCCCAGGTTTGTTTCCCAGTTGTGGAACCATACCACCCATCTGTCAGCTGCCATGCTGTAACAGTGGCTCACATAAGAGGAACTAGAAGGACTTACAACTAGAATATTACAACTGTGCACTGGGGCTTTGTGGTGGAGAACAAATAGGCGGAAGATGGGGAACAGATGTTAACTCAGGGCAAATCTGTCCCTAAAAGAAAAAATCTCTGGAGTTGTTCTCCTCTTCTTGGTATGGGAGAAGAGGACACCTTTACAAATATAAGTTTCCTTTACAAAAGAAAAAATTATGTTCTGTTTCCAGGAGAGAGAACTTCTCCTATGTTTGCAGTTTTTCAATTGTCATCAACTCCAAATAATCCTTATGCCAAAGTGGCATATTTTGATGTAATGTGTTCTGATTTCTTTCACCTATTCTTTGCACACCTCCTTATTTTTTGTTGAAAACTGGACATTTAAGATAATATGTTTTAACAACTCTGAGTACTGGTCCTCTCCCATCTGGGGCTTGCTCTTTTTGTTTGCTTATTTATTTAGTGAATGATTAAATTATTTTAGTGGTGTCAAGTCTCCCCTATGGTATTCAGCCTCTCATGTTATTCCTCAGGGAGGCACAGGTTTGGATATATTCACAATTACCCTAGGATGACAGTGTTTTTCAAAAAGCTCTCTTCTTCTCTTTTCTTGACTACATCCAATTGTTAAACTCCAGTCATTGTGGGCTGGTTACTCAGTTGTTTTCCACCATGCCCTGGATCATAAATTGCTCTACAAACTGATTGAATCAAATTGTGTCTCCTTTGAAGAAATAGTTTCTGAGGTCAGTGTTTTATATTTGTTCTGACCCCAGAAGGGATCCTCCCAAGGAGTCTTTTTCCCAGGTCCTCTCTGGCAAAATAGTTGACCTACAATTTAGCTTGTATCTTAATTCTTTTCCCAGTGGCCTTGCTACTGGCTCAACACAAGGTTGACGTAAGGGAAACCATATTATAGAAAAGAAATCATATTGTAACTTTAAGTGACCTCTGATTAACTAGCCCAGGAATGCTCTGTAGATTTTATGGACCCTCCCAGCTGCTTTAAGATGATAACTTTGTTCTCTTGAGTTCCTTAGGAATATGAAGACCCCCAGGCAGAGAGCCTATGCTGATAACTGTCATCCATGACAAGTGAAAGATCAGGGTATAGGGTGTTGCTCCATTCTCTGATGCATATCCAGTAAAACAAAGGACCAGGATCTGGGACCAGATGTCTGCTTCCACCTGGAGACCAGCCCCCCACAAATAACTGGTCTATAGTCTTTGTTCTGTAAGGTGGTTCTTTTGGATATGAGTTGGCCATCTTTCCTCTTGCTAGCAAGCTGTAATAAAGTCCTTTCTCTCTTACCACATTGCCTCCTGACTATTGGCATGTCTCGTGGTAAGCAGACAACCCCCTCTTGGGGGGTAACAGTCTTACATCACAACCTCCACTGTTCTTGAGAGTGCCTTTAAGCTTCACTTTTTCCATGCTCCATTGCAAATGAAGTCAGTCCTATAGAAAGAGGAACTGTTTTAGGGTTTGCTTTTCCCTCCAGACAAAATCTCTGATCCACAACTCTAGTGGTGAGGACAATGTCAAGCTACTTTCTGAGTAACATGCCCAGTCTAGGAACTGATTGCTTGGTGGAGGAATTGGCAGTTGATCTGAAGTCCTCTTGGCTTGCATCTACTGACCTTGGAACACAACCTTATAAGCAAGGCTCTCCAGAGCCCCATTCTTGTCAGTTGCCACACCCAAAGTATAGCTTCCATCACATGAGTGGGGGCTAGATGGAAGACGAAAGCCCCTGCTTTTCAGCAGCATGCACTTTGGGCCTATGCTTGGCAACGTATGGCTGGGCACAGGAAGAGAAACATTGATGTCCTGTTCCTGCTGGGAAGACAGCCCTGTGACTAGGAGCTTGGCAGAGAGTGTGACTAGTGTCCTTGGTGGCAGCAGCCTAAAGTGGAATTTCTGCCTTGCTGAGCTGGGAGGGATAGGAGGAGCAGTCTTGATTCAAACATCACAGACTCTCACCTTTCTTACTAAATCTTTATAAATTTTCTTGAATAAATGTTTCTTCATTTGTTCTTTGCCCTTAACCATTTCCATTTAGTGTTTGAGGTTTTTTCCTTTTACTTTTCACAAGATTCACTGGGGAGTGAGTCACTGGAGTTCCTCACACTGTCATCTGGGAGCCAATTCTAGTGATGAGGGGTCGGTGAGCCAAGGAGTCGAAAGAAAGACTTCTTAGACTCTCAAGATCTGGCAGTAGTGCTCTTTTATTTAGAGAATAGTGTGGAATAGCATGGGGACAGGACCCATGGGCAGTCAGAGCTTCTGCTGCCGCTGCTTCTGCTGCCCCCACTGGCATGGGGACAGGACCCATGGGCAGGCAGAGCTGGTGCGTGGGGACAGGACCCACGGGCAGTCAGAGCTCCTGCTGCTGCCCCGAGTTGAGGGTTAGGGCTAAATTTAAGGCATAGGTATATGATTCATCTCTTTACAAGACAAAGGAAAGAACATGAAAAAAAAGTTAAAATGGTATCAGTGCAGGTGGGGTCTGGTCATTGGGTGATCCCATGACTTTTAGACAAGAATCAAATCGGATTAAGTAAAGGTTAGAAAGGTTAGACGCCACCACCCTAAACCAGTTACATGAGATTGCCAGACAGCAACCAACTTAAGTTCTTGCCTTCCCCATTAAGAGCTTCTAGGGACAAGGTCATCTCTCCTCTTCTTCCTGGTACAGAGAGGGAGGCACCTTTTACAGATAGAGATTTACCTTACAAATGTAAATGTGTCCCAACAAGGGCAAGTTCCATTCCCCAGAGCCTCCTTCCCTGTCCCAGTTTATCCAAAGCAATCAGCCCAAAACAATCCTGATGCCAAAGAGACATATCCTGGGGTGGCCAATTTCAGGTCCCTACAAGGTCATCCCCCCTTCCTTCACAAACACAAATGTCTCAAAAGAGCAAGCAAAATTCCAGTCCTCGGAGCCTGCTTCTCATCTACAGTTTTAAAAGTAACCAGCCTAAAAATCCTCATCATAAACCATTTTAAAATTAAGCAGCCTAAAAATCCTCATCATAAACCATTTTAAAATTAAGCAGCCTAAAAATCCTCATCACTAGGTCTTTTTTAAAAATGATATCAGGTAGGGACACTGTTCACTTTTTTTTTTCCATACAGATTACTAGAAGTTCCAAGACCATTTATTGAAAAGACATTTTTTCCCATTGATTTTAATTGGTGCTGTAGGGGAGGAAGACCTTTCCTCTCCATTACCTGGGTTTGTCTGGTGAGAGAACAAATTAAATTCACATGAGACAGAACAGCAGGAGAAAATTAAACAAAGCTTTATAACATGTATACATGGGAGAGGTCAGGCAAGCTGAGCAACTTGCCAAAATGGCTGAAGTCCCCACTTAAATATCATCTCAGCTAATGACAAAGGAGGATGTTGGGGTGGAGGGGGAGTCAATCATGGGAGATTACCACACAAGTACAGTAAACAAATGCAGATTTAAGTCCTTGCCTTTGGCATTGATTAAGAGTTTCTAGAGAGAAGGTCATCTCCCCTTCCTGGTACAGAGAGGGAGATATCTTTTCAGATGGAGAATTCCTTTATAATGTAAATGTCTCTTACAAAGGGTAAGTAAATTCTACTTTTCAATTGCTTTCCTGTCTGCAAAGTAACGAGCCTCAAATAATCATCATGTCAAAGAGACATATCTTGGGGTGGCCAAATCCAGGTCCCCACAGTGCCTTTTTGGAAAATCAAGTGAACATTTTGTGTAGGTCTTATTCCTGGTCTTTGTAATTCTGTTACTTTCTCAATCCTTAGGCCAGAATCACAATGCCTTGATTACTGTAGCTTTATAGTATGCTTATAAATATATCTTTGGGAAATATGATTAAAAACAAAATCTTCTACCAACATTTTCTTTGTAAAGAAATCATCTCCACACACATAGTCTGGAAAGAAAAGTGTTATTATTTAATAAGTATTAAACCAGGATGTGATACACATCATAGGCAATCTGCTAAAAGATTACAAAGACAGAAAGGAATCTTACCTCCTTATATAGCCAAGCAAATGCAAGCCATTACATAAATGTTTTCAAGGTAAACAATAACTAGTCCTCAAGTAAGATGACTGGACAGCATCTTTTGTCACACATAATTCAGCCTAAATGTATCTTGGCAATTGGGAGGACCACTTGTGTTAGTTAACTGGCATTATCACCAGCAGAAACAAACTTCTCCTATCCTTATCTTTATGACAGGAGGTAGATATGAAAATTGGAGCAAGACACCTACCAAGCTAGGCTCTTAACCTTACACAGGAACTGGGAGACAAGAGCACTATTTACTTGATGTTTGCATTTCAAAAAGATAGCTTCCAGGTACTTGAGGAAACACTTCTGAGTTGTGATACTAGCAAGAAGTCTATTTAGCCCTTATAAAAATTTATATACATGTGAAAAGGACAGACAAAGAAATTCTGAAGGAAAAGAGAAAGAAAGACAAATCTCCTTTCTTATTTTCAAAAGGGAGAAGTAAGGTTTTTATTTTTAATTTGCCCTTACATCTGTTACTGCCAGTTATCCAAATTTTTTTCTTCAATACTCTTTTTGTTATTCTAGGTAACTTTTGTTTCCCTATATTTTAGAATCAGCTCGTCAAATTCCTCCAAAGTGTCTGCTGGAATTCTGATTGAAAATGTATTTCATCTATAGTTCCAGTCTATCAATGCACAGATAAGTAATAAATGTCATTGGAACTGATAAATGTCAATGGAATTAACATTTCCACAACACAGTATATATTTCCATTTATTTAGGTCTTTGATTTCTCTCAATAATGACTAGAGAAAACAGTGAAATACTGAACAGAAATTACAAAAGCAGACATTTTTGTGTTTTCCTGATTTTGAGGGGTGGGTGGAATTCTTAGGATAATTCACCATTAAGTATCATGTTATCTATTTTATCTTTTTTATTTAAAATGGAAATTCTCTTGTGTTCATTAAATGCCAGTTGTAATTGAAAAAGCTAATTATTTTATATACTACTTTTGTGAACAACTATCCTACTGAATAGTCTTATTGTTTTCTAACAATTTCCAGTTGATTCTTTTGGGCTTTCCAGAAACACAATCTTATCATCTGTAGATAAATATAATTATTTTTCTCACTTTCATTGTTTATTCTTGGTTTATTTTTCTCCATAACTGCATTTGTATGACTTACAAAATTAAAATGCAGTAACAGTGGGCACCTTATATCATTTCTGATTTTAATAAAGATGCTTCTATTGTTTTTTTGGCCTATCATTTTTCAGTTCATTCCTCCATTTTCCTAGGTTGACTTTTTATATAGAAGATAATATCAGCAAAGAAAAAAAGTTTGCAAGAGATATAGCAAATATGTAATAAATAAATGATAGCCATATTGTAGAAGAAGGATAAAAGCAAAATTTGAACACTCATAGAAAATAATGTTGACAAACAAATGTAATCTCTTCACAGCTTTTCTAAATTTGCTGTTTAATGATCTTTCCACTACATTTTATTTCTACTCTATCTATACATTTAGCATGGAATGAGATTGACATGACCAGTCCCAGGATGCCCAAACCCTGGGGTTTACATGATTTAAAATAGTGTCTGAGAAACCTCTGTACTGTTTTCTAAAGTGACTGTGCCAATTTACGTTTCCATCAAGAGTACACAAGGCTTCCCTTTTCTCCACATCCTTACCAATGCTTGTTATCTCTTGTCTTTTTGATAATAATCTTTCTAATTGGTGTGAGGTAATATCTCATTGTGGATTTAAGTAGTATTTCCCTGATGATTAGTGATGTTAAGAAATGTTTCATGTACCTGTTGCCTATTTGAAAGTCTTCGTTGGGAAAATGGTTCTTCAGTTCCTTTGACCGTTTTTTGGTTGGAGTATGTCTTTTTTTGCTATTGAGTTGTATGAATTTTTTATATACTTTGGATATTAACCCTTTATTAGATACATAGTGTGCACATATCTTTTCCTCATTCCATAGGTTGGTTTTTCATTTTATTGACTGTTTCTTTTGCTGTGCAGAAGCTTTTTAGTTTTATGTAGTATGGAAGTTACTAAAAAAATTAAAAATAGAACTATCACATAATCCAGTAATTCTACTTCTGCTCTTGACAAAGATTCTTTGCTTGACCATATTTTAATTGGCTCCTGAACCTTCTCCTAGTCTCAGCTGTGCACTTCTTTTTAAAATCTAGTTTTAGCAAGCACTCTGCTAAGTCACTTTAACTGGAACCCCAAACCTTAATATCTGACTACCCTCAATATCTGATCAAGTACCTCATCCTCCACCATCCCTCAGGTGATGTCTAATCACTCTGTCCTGTCTTCACCAAGAATCCTTTTAAGTTGGTATAGCCAGAATCCCCCCTTACCCCTGTCAATGAATAAGAGGTGTAAACTGCAACAAAGGCAAAAAGTTTATTTGGGGTCTCAGGAATTGAAATGCAGGAAACACAGATTGGAGTAGTGACAAATAAAAATGGCAAGCAATAGGATATATTGGAGTATATGAGGAAGCCATTTGGTATAAACCTAATTCGGCCTGACTTTTTTTTTTCCAAAAGGGCCTGACTGTGGCCATTGAGCATGCATTGTATATACATTTCCTATGGCAAGAACAAAGGCCCTTGAGATAAAGGTGCAACTTCCCTCCCCCTCCCAAGGTTGGAATTTCCTTAAAGATTAAGCATCTTTCCTTTGGCTAGGAACTGATTGCGGTGCTCACCTGTGACCACCCAGCCCAAGACAACAGACCGGCCACCCTGCTGTGTTCACTGAGACAGCAGACCTACCTGCTATTTCCATCAATCGCTGTGCCGACAGAGCAGTCTCATGACTATTGTAAAAGGGACATTTCAATCCTATGTGAAACATCCTCTCTGGGGGTGTATAACCACTCTGTGCACCCCACTTCTTTGGTGCCCTTTCTTCCTTTGGGAAGAAAGGCCCCAGGCCATGGTCCTCACATTTCAGTTCAGAATAAACTCACCCAAATTTTCATTTATAGATTGGTTATGGATTATTTTTGTCAACAGTAGAAACTCAAATGTGCACAAAGGAAGACAAAGGAGGCAGGGATTTATAAAGGCAAAGGACGCAGGTCTGCAAAGGTTTACATTGAACAGCTAATGATTGTTCTGGCAAGGCGTGAGCTGTCTTGTCAGCATTTAGTTTGTTCTTGGGTTACATCTAGGCAGGTTGTAATTTATTGAAATGAGGAAGTGCTTCAAGATGTGACCTCTGGTGTCAGGTAAAGTTCACAAGTTCAGTTAGCATCTGATGGTGGACGTGGTGTGTGTGCATAAGCCCACTTCCTTAATGATATCACAGCTCCCTTTTAGAAGCTTTGACATATGTTACTCCATTTTGTTATTTTTCTCCACATTTTCCCTTTTTGATTAATATCTTTCAGCAGAAAGCATTGTGGATTAATTTCTTGATATGTATATATATATATATATACAAACATACAAGTATATATGTACATATACATACATACATACATATATATATATATACCCTTATTGCCAGGAAGACTCAATCCTGGAAAGTCATGTCCCATGTAGGGGGTAATCAAGATGTTCATTCATCAGTAGGAGTAATGCAGTCAGAGGCTTTGGTCACAGCTGAGCAATATGGAATGTGGTCAGGAAATGAGTCCTAAGCATAGTCCCTATCTGAAAAATATCAAGTCCTTTGTTTGGAGCTGTAAGATTGGTTGATCATCTCACGTTACTAAGCAATCATTATTTCAAAAAGGGGGGCATATAGTATGCAATTCCTTCTTTTTTTCAATTTTTATTTTTTTTGGATGTACATCATATTTCAAATTCTGTATACATTACATCATGTTCACCACCGGAACACTAATTATAGTGCATCCCCTCACATGTGACCCTAATCACCCCTTTTGCCCTCCCCCCTCCCCCCTTCCCCAATGGTAACCACCAGTCCAATCTCCAATGCTATGTGTGTTTTTTTTTTTTTGTCGTTTTTGTCTTCTACTTATGAGTAGGATCATATGGTATTTGACTTTCTCCCTCTGACTTATTTCACTCAGCATAATACCCTCAAGGTCCATCCATGTTGTCACAAATGGCAGGATTTCATCATTTCTTATGGCTGAGTAGTAGTCCATCGTGTATAAATACCACATTTTCTTTATCCATTCGTCCCTTGATGGATGGGCACCTAGGTTGCTTCCAATTCTCGGCTATTGTGTATAATGCCGCAATGAACATAGGGGTGCAAGTATCTTTATGTCTTTGTGTTTTCAAGTTCTTTGGATAAATACCAAGCAGTGGAATAGCTGGATCATATGGTAGATCTATCCTTAATTTTCTGAGGATACTGCAAACTGCTTTCCATAGTGGTTGCACCAGTTTGCACTCCCACCAGCAGTGAACAAGGGTTCCCTTCTCTCCACACCCTCTCCAACATTTGCTGTTTCCTGTCTTGTTAATTATAGCCATTCTGACGGGAGTGAGGTGATATCTCATTGTAGTTTTGATTTGCATTTCCCTGATAGCTAATAATGTTGAGCATCTTTTCATATGCCTGTTGGCCATCCATATAACTTCTTTGGAGAAATCTCTGTTCAGATCTTTTGCCCATTTTCTAACTGGATTGTTGGTTTTTCTGTTGTTGTTGAGCTGTATGAGTTCTTTGTATATTTTGGATATTAACCCCTTATCTGATATGTGGTTTGCAAATATCTTCTCCCAATTGTTAGGTTGTCTTTTTGTTTTGTTGATGATTTCCTTTGCTGTGCAGAAGCTTTTTAGTTTGATGTAGTCCCATTTGTTCATTTTTTCTTTTGTTTCCCTTGCCCGGTCAGACATGGGACTTGAAAATATGTTGCTCAGACCAATGTCATAGAACATACTGCCTATGTTTTCTTCTAGAAGTCTCATGGTTTTGGGTCTTACATTCAAGTCTTTAATCCATTTTGAGTTGATTTTTGTGCATGGTGTAAGGGAATGGTCTACTTTCATTCTTTTGGATGTGGCTGTCCAGTTTTCCCAACACCATTTATTGAAGAGACTCTCCTTTCTCCATCATATGCCCTTGGCTCCCTTGTCAAATATTAGCTGTCCGTAAACGTGTGGGTTTACTTCTGGGCTCTCAATTCTGTTTCATTGATCTGTGTGTCTGTCTTTGTGCCAGTACCATGCTGTTTTGGTTACTATGGCTTTGTAGTATAATTTGAAATCGGGGAGTGTGATACCTCCAGCTTTGTTCCCTTTTTCTCAGGAATCCTTTGGCTATTCGGGGTCTTTTGTTGTTCCATATGCAATTCCTTCTAGTTCTGTAACAATATCAGTGGCCAGGAACCTTTGGTAAGTTCCTTTCCAATGGGGCTTGAGGGCTATCTTCCCCTGGTGATGCTTCCAGAATACCTAGTCATCAGGCCCTAAATTATGACCAATAGCATCTTTTAAATTGGATTCTGGGAAAACGTCTTTAACCCGTTGATGATAGGCTTGAGCATAAGACATTAGAGACTTATAGTTGCTTATCAGAATAAGACAACAATGGATCAACAGAAGTTTGTGTACCAATAGACATTGATCTGCTGGTGATTGTCTCATGTGAAGTTAGTTTATATTTTCCAAAGAGGGTACTGTGAACGCCCAGCAAAACCAAAACCAATACCTTAGGCCAGGAGATTCCAGTCTATAAGTATATAACAAAACCTCAAGACAATTAACAGGACTAGAATCTAATACCTACAAAGGTGCAAACATTATTTTTTCTCCACAGTTACACTTAGTTTTATTTTTTATTAAAAATAATCACAGGGGATGGCCCCATGGTCGAGTGGTTGGGTTCATGCGCTCCACTTCAGTGGCCTGGGGTTTCACCAGTTCAGATCCTGGGCACAGACATGGCACCACTCATCAGGCCATTTTAAGGCAGCATCCCACATGCCACAACTAGAAGGATCCACAACTAAAATATACAACTAGGTACTGTGGTGATTTAGGGAGAAAAAGCAATTAAAAAAATAATCACAGTAAAATTAATTCATTTACATTAAAAACTTAGCCTGATTATTTATACAAGTGAAAATAAGAATACACACTAAGAGTTTCTGAATTCTGGGGTGATGAAGTAGGGAGAATAAGCAAATGTTTCATCATTGTTCACATTATGTCTCATTATGTCACATTATGTCATTATGTCTCACTAAATTGTTGAAAGCTTAAGAGGAAAGATTTCTTTAAATCTGGAAAAACAAAAGATTAAAATCTTTCTCAGTTCATGTAGTCCCAGGTAATTCAACATTTCTTCTTGTCGAATCCAGTTTTTCCATTAATTTTCTCAACTATACCTGATGATTGAGGATGACAGCAATGGTGATAATTCTAAATTTAAAACGTTTTCATTAAAGTTCATATAATTTGCCCAATGAAGTGGGTGCCTTGATCACTGGAGACTGTAGAAGGCATATCCCAAGTGTGAAATACATTTTCTAACAGTTTATTTGCCATTGTGAGGGCATCAGCTTTGTGGCAAGGGAAAGGCTTTAACTCCTCTGGAAAATACACATACAATAACAATAACAAAATGATAACCCATATTAAGTACCAGTTGAATGAAATCCAGCTGTAGGTGCTCAAAGGACCCAGAGGGGGGAGTTTTGAGGCCTCTGGGGACAGAAATAGTTTTTCTTAATACACGGTAGTGGATAAAGAAATGCAAAACCAAAAGAAAATGGGGTTTGCCAGGGAGCCAGGAAGAACGAAGTGGCTGTTTTGAATTTCCCGTAGTCTTGGCTGTTTAATTTACAGCCATTGTTTACCCATGTGTAGGATGAGAATTTACCACCCCAAAGTGTTTCTCTTTGGCTTGAGTATTTTTAGGAACAAAAGACCCTGAAAGAAAATTTGACCTTCCCCCTAACTGCCTAAAAGAATTCAAGATAGAAGGCCTGTTCCAGGAAGGAGCTAATGCCATAAGATCACCATATTATATTTGGTGTGATAGACAGGGAGGAACATAACAAGGGCCTTTTAATCAAAGTGTTCTCCATCTCTCATTGTCTTTGCAAGGTGTGGTCAACATTTTTTCACTAAATATTTGCTTTTCCATCTCCATGTAAATTTCTTTCCTCTCCTTTGAAGTCCCAAACCACTAGCTCCAACATCTTCCTATGTCCTTAGCTGAAGATGGTATTTAAGGTAAGGACTGCTGTCATTTTTGGTGAGTTATTTAGTTTTCCTGGGTTTCTCCCATGTATACATGTTATTAAACTTTGTTTAATTTTCTCCTGTTATTCTCTCTCATGTCAATTTAAGTCTTAGACCAGCTAGAAGATCATAGATGGTAGAGGAGTAGTTCTTCCTCCCCTCCACCCACCTTAACTTCTCTGATTCAGGAGTAGATTGTTGCTGTGTTACAAGGACATCAGGATAGCAAAAGTCTGGAAATGAGGGGTCAACTTTTTGTTTTTTGTGGAAGCAGAATGTACTTCATCCATATGTGTCATAAACTTTATAGCTTCTGTTGTTGCTGTCTTTGCATGAAAGTCAGTGTGATATTTGACACTTAGTATGAGCCTCAATTTTGATGATAGACAACATGTTATATCAGGACATGTATTTCCAGGAATTTCACATAACTTCTGGAGCTCATAACATATACTTAAGACACAACTTAAAGAAGGCTTAATGTTATTTCTTATTTGACAATGCTTCCCATATAATTTAACATATCAAATAAGCCTAATGAGTTTAATGTCCCTCTTTTTATAAGGAGAGAGAATAAATCTTTTGAGATGTTTCAGGGATTCTCTGAAAAATTCCAAAGTTACCTAAAGGTCAAAAAGATTTCATTTAGAATTTGACTTTGAGAAGTTCTTCAAAGATATCAAAGAAGTTTTTAAAACAATTGCCTAAATAGGATCATAGATCATTATAAAACAATGTTTAACAATCTATTTAACCAAAGTGATCAAAAATATTTAAAATACAAATATAGAAGATCACATGGCTGTAAAATCTTAGCTCTATTAATAGAAAAGACTACGATTTTATAAGTAACAGAAGACCCAATAAAGACAAAACATAGATTCTCTGTTTCCTAGGTAGATTGCATCAAAGGCAAAGAAACTTTGTTTAAATTTCTTATTAAGGGTAGACCAATATTCTTAGAAGAATGGTCCCTTAATAGAGAGAAAAATCAAATTCTAATTTTTCACTAGCATATTTTTGATGTTAAAATTCATTTTTAAATAAATTTATTTAAATCTTAGCCAGCTTGATCACACACTAAAATTTATTTCTAAAGATTCTTTTTTCATAAACCTTCTACAACAGTCTATGTCTATTTAGGTTTTGTTTTGTCTTTTACTTTCTTATTTTGGAACAATTATTTTATTTTAGGACAAAATTACTTTCTTGTTTTCCTTTAGCAAAAATACATCTTCATTCCTATTACCTTGTCTTACTGAAAACAGATATCCTATTTTTCTTGTCAACTTTTTATATACAGTTGCTTTCTCAATTTCAAAAACTTACAAAGTTTAAAAAAGAAATGATGCAAGGCAATTGTTACAGAATAATCACAGATTTTACTCTTAGAGGATAGCATAATTGTCTATGCATTATGTTTAATAAATATAAACTTCTATATGATATTGTTAAAATAAAGCATTCCCTTTTTAGAGATTACAGTATGAGACTCATTTGTGCTTATAGGTTCATCCTGACATTGCTCTGCTAAACTGGAAATGATAGAACAGGCAAAGGCAATAACATCCCCACATTATTGCTCAAGAGGGGTGCTCTAAGTTTGGTAGGCAGAATAAAGATTCAAAAGATGAAGGAATGACTTCTAAACTGATGGCAGAGCTATAAATTTCAAGGAAGCCATCACCAGAATTCTTAGCCTTGCAAGTAATGATAAAAAATGGGGGAAGTTCTTTTAAACAAAGATTGCTGCCTGGTTGTAAATCTGAAAAGACAAGGCAACAAAGTATGAGCCTATCAGAGGTTGATTACAGCCTGGCCTTGAGGAGTTATCATCGTGTATGTACAGGACAGAAAGGATGGCTGTTCTTGTATTGGCCTCTCCATCTGGCCACGTAGACCCTTCTGTTGCTCAATTTACTGTGGCTTTCAAACATGTTGAGTCATTCCGCAGCAAGAAATACAGTGTATATTATAGTCCAGCAAATACCTACACATATAAAACCATATATGTAACTGAAATAAAAATTTAACAAACTGACATGTATTTCCTATTTTAGTATGTGCCACACTTGTATTCTATTTTGTATTTTATGAAATTCTTTTCTTTTCTTTATATATAGTAAATAAATTTACAATAAGTTTATCTATGTATTATAGATAAAATTGAATATATATATTTTCCATTTATTTATTTTGATAATTGTAGATACTGTGTGCATTTTCTATTTAAATAAGTGTTACTCATAATTTATCAATAGTCTGTAACCATAGTATGAAAAATAAGAAGTTACAGTAAATTCTTCCAAAGTAAGAGAAAGCTTTCATGAGCATTTCATTGCTTCTCTTCTTTCAAAGGGGCACTTGTGACTTTGCCTATATTCTCTCAGCATCAATGTGCACAGTTTGCATAGAGTTAATTTATGTTTATTACTCTAAGCGTTCTGACATTTTCTCTTTGGTTCATCTTGTATTTTCAGCTCTTCCAAATTTTTAAAATTACTTTAATTTTTTTCTTTCCTGTGACCTCTTGGAAGCAGCCAATTATAAACTATCATATATTAGCATCCTATAGTAGATTATGAAACCTATAGACACATTTCATAATTTCTGGA
The DNA here is from genome assembly GCF_041296265.1 of Equus caballus. Classification (NCBI taxonomy): domain Eukaryota; kingdom Metazoa; phylum Chordata; class Mammalia; order Perissodactyla; family Equidae; genus Equus; species Equus caballus. Next base: position 84,462,732 of record NC_091715.1, read on the forward strand.
AGCATAATTCTCTTTACAGCAAACTTTCCAATGTGGCACAAAACATGTCTATTGATAACCCAAATAGTATTTGTCTATCTTTAAAAAAAATTAGAAAGCCAAAACTAGGCAAACATGTTTAGCAATCAGTGTCTGAGTATACCATCCTATCTAGAAATGATAGTCAATGAATATCTATTATTTAATTTAGTATCAACTTTTATCTTATTTACATTTATTTAAACAAGTTTTTTTAACAATTATGTTTGGATTAGCCATTAAATAGTTAATCATCATGCCAAATCATTCTCTCTGCGGACAAATTCTGCAACAGAAACAGCAGGAGCCCACCTGACCAGTAAACTCAGGTACAAAAAGTTGTATGTTTGCATTAAATTTAATATTGATAACTCTGAAGATATAGCTGTTTTTACTAAATCAACAAACTTTATCTTTTTTTTTAAGATTTTATTTTTCCTTTTTCTCCCCAAAGCCCCCGTGTACATCATTGTGTATTTTTAGTTGTGGGTCCTTCTAGTTGTGGCATGTGGGATGCAGCCTCAGCGTGGCCTGATGAGTGGTGCCATGTTTGCACCCAGGATTCGAACGGGCAAAACCCCGGGCCGCCACAGCAGAGCGTGTGAACTTAACCACTTGGCCACGGGGCTGGCCTCAACAAACTTTATCTTTTATTAAAGATTTTCCCAGATCACTTGAACTTGAAAAGCATTTCAGTTAGTTTTTATTATATTTGGAAATAATTTATATAAGTTCTTACTTTAAGTTAATTAAATAGAGCTTTTTAATAATGAATTTTGATAATACTGCCCAGAGGTAGAAAAATATCAGATATATAACATACGTACATATATATTGACAGGCACAAACAGAGATCTTATAGCTTTTATTTAAAAAATTTTGGCCATGAATCAGGTGCAATAATACAAGGCCCATGAGTTAAGAAATACAAATTGGATTCAAATTTTGTTTCTGGCAGATGGAAAAAGTTAAAGTTAACTGCTTAAATGATTTCTTTTCTTTTTTATTTTTTTACTTCGAGTTTTATTGTTTGAGTGAGCCAGGTTTAGTCTCAGGTAATTGTGGGCTGTTATCTCCTGGGTTATTTGCATTCTAAACACATGGTAAGATTTACAATTTTGAAGAACAGAGAGAAAAATACACATTTTTCCCCCTAGGAGTTTCAAGGTAATTGTAACTTAAAACTTTCCTTCAGTCTTAGGAATTGAATGTGGTTGAAGGAAGAGCTGAGGGAGTGACATTAGCAAAAGAAGTGATGGCTGACTTTTCTAGCTTTGCAAGACTTTTAGAGGTCTGAATTGGCCTCTGTGAGTTTAGAATTAACAGCTTTCAGGGAAGCAACTTTTTCAGTGTTTTATTTAGAGGCCTCGAGATACCAATTAAAATAAACTTCCCATTCAATTTGTTTAGTTTGATAACTTTTTCCAATTGAGTGCACAATTTAGGAATTTCAGAGGAGTCCCATTTAGGCCAGTGAAGCCTCAAATTGTCCTGAGTAATGTGAATCCAGTAGGACAAAAATCTGCATGTAAAACATCAGTATTCTTTAAACAAAACCAGCAGGGGTCCCCGGGGGGCTACCCTTCAGTGATCTCCTTAGAAAATGGACTTCCCATTTGTAAGTACTTACTAAAGAAACAAAGGCCCAACAAAGGAATGAAAACAAACAGAAGCTTCTTAACAAAACTGACAACAAATGAACGGCCAAAACCAGTATCAAATGACCCTCAAATTATGAGCCTGGATTTCTACTAAAAATGGGAGGTCTGAGCCCAGGAAGACGTACTGCTGGGGACAGGGGCCACCAAGGAAGATGATAGAGCACAAAAGGACTCTTTGTGCCTCGCTTGTGTCTGTGAAGCAGTGTCAGAATCGGAGTTCACTCACTCTGAATTACACGTTTTTGACACCATGTAATGTCAATGAATAAGAGGTGTATACGGCAAAAGAGGCAAAAAGTTTATTTGAGGTCTCAAGAATTGTAATTCAGGAGACACAGATCTGAGTAGAAACTCAAATGTGCACAAAGGAAGACAAAGGAGGCAGAGGTTTAAAGAGGCAACGGACATAGGCCTACAAATGTTCACATTGGACATTCTGGCATGAGGTGAGCTGGCTTGCCAGCATTTAGTTGGGTCTTGGGTTATATCTAGGCAGATCGCTTCCTCTTGGAATGAGGAAGTGCTTCAAGATGTGACTTCTGCTGTCAGGCAAAGTTCAAATGTTCAGTAAACATATGATGGTGGATGTGGTGTGTGTGTATTACCCCCACTTCCTTAATGACCATGCAGCTCCATTTGGAAGCCTTGACATATGTTACTCCATTTTATTATCAAGGTAAACACTCTGATTTTTTTTTAAGTAATATTTCATCTACTGATCCTTATACTTCTCCTTGGCAATAAATTTCCACTCACTCACGTTGTATTTAGAATTGGGCCCAATTTCTCTCCTCCATTGCAAAATCCCATTGCAGTGGTCCCTATATCTGTTGCTATGGTCCTCCATATAGTCTGCTTTATCATCTTTAACAAGTGTCATTGAATTTTTTTAACAGTATATATCGGAATGAAATGAAATCACTATCTTGAAGACATATCAGCACCCCCATGTTCATTGTGGCATTATTCACAGTAGCCAAGACTTGGAAATAATCTAAGTGTCCATCAACAGATGAATGGATAAATATATTTCAGCCATTAAAAAAAAGAAAATCCTGCCATTTGTGACAAAATGGGTGGACCCCAAGGGCATTATACTAAGTGAAATAAGTCAGACATAGAAAGACAAATACTATATGATCTCACATATATGTAGAATCTAAAAAAGCCAAACTCATAGAAACATTAAAGGATGGTCTTTAGTAGGGGCTGAGGGGTGGGGAAAATGGGGAGATGTTGGTCAAATGGTACCAACTTCCAGTTATAGGATGAATAGGTCCTGGGGATTGAATGTACAATATGGTGACTATAGGTAACAATACAATATACTTGCAAGTTAGTAAGAGAGTAGATCTTAAAAGTTGTCACTAAAAAAAAATACAGTAATTATATGAGTGATGGAGGAGTTAACTAATCTTATAGTGATAATCAATACACAATATGTGCATATGTCAAAGCATCAAATTATATCCATTAGTCTTATGAAACGTTGATATTGGCTCAACACAAGGTTGACATAAGGGAAGCCAAATTGTAGAAAAGAGACCATATTATAACTTTGAATGGCCTCTGACTAACTAACCCAGCCAGATATGCTCCTTCAGGGAGATTCACTTGCTCTGTAGATTTTATGGCCCCTGCTTGTTCATGTACCTCACAGCTGCAATACGATGATAACTTCCTTCTTTTGAGTTCATTAGGAATGTGATATCCCCTGAAGAGAGAGTCTACACTGATAGCCATCATCAATGAAAACTGAAAGATCTGCTATGGTGACTCCTGGGTCAACATTCCTAACTTCTTCCCCGATAACCCACTGGCCTATAAAACTGCTTCAAGATTCTGTGCCCCCTTTAAGATGGTTCTTTTGGACATTAGTTGGCCGTCCTCCCTCTTGCTAGCAAGCTGTAATAAAATGCCCCCTCTCTGCCACCATCTTGCCTCTTGATGACTGGTTTTTCTCTTGTGTCAAGCAGATCATGCCCTTTGTGCAGTAACAACATTATAAATCAATTTTATCTTAATACAGCTAGAAAAATAATTTTTTTTATAATTAAAAAAGTAAAAGTCAATCTGATACTTAATGGATGATTATGATGTTACAAGCAGAACACGTACTTTATACATAGGTTACCTCACTCATTCCATACTGCTAGAGAAATCATTTGAATCCTTTTTCTAAAGTAAAGAATACTTTAAGTAAGTTCTATGTATTTTTAAATCTAGTTTTTCTCATAGTCACTTTTTTATTATTCATTCAGAAAATAAACCATTTATAATTGTTCAGCAGTCTTCTGTTGTAGCAAGTTTTACCTATACTATATTTCTTGACTATTTGCAGATTTATTTTCTTCTTTTGAATCTCAGTGTGGTTTTCATTATCTTTCTTTCTCCAACTTTAATACCTTATACCCTCATGCCCATGGCCTTCTTTTTCTGTATCTTATACTCAAGTTCAGTTCCAGCGTGTAGCAATCTTATATATGTTCAGTTGAACTCCCCCTGGAATGCCTCCTTTTCTGAATTTCTGCATTCTCCTACTTCAAAGGGTGTGGCATGTGCTATAGAAAGCTTGCTTTGAACCAATATAAATGTTTTTACACATAGGTCTATACTCTGTGCCAATGACATTCAGAGAAAGGTTATGCAATTCTGAAATTATATTTCTGTTGGTTTAGAACCAAATATTTTTAAAATATTGTAACTTTCCCTCTCTCTACCAAGTCACATCTCCCAGACTCTTTGTCAAGAGATACTATTGCTGATGCTAGAAAAAAATATTTGCAAAACAACTGAACTTCTCTCTAGCCTCACTCCTGTAGTTTCTGTCAACCTACTATTGAGCTGGGCAATTGCCAAGGAAAACTTCCAGATTAACAGAAGACATTTAAAACCTACAGAGTCTTTGTGTTGTTTAGTAAGCATCTATACAGTAGATAGGTAGCTATACCAATTGCTTATATTGTACAAAGTTTGAGCTCCCTAATTTCCTTACTTCTGGGTTTTTATGATCCATTATGGAAAAAAAATTGTATTAAAATTTAATTGATCAAATTCATTTTTATGAATAAATTGACCTTAGGCATATGAAAGTTTAACAATAAGTGTTTTGACTCTTTGTAACTTCAAATTATGCATAGCAATGCATACAATTTTATCGAACTTTTATTTTGAGATAATTGCAAATTAACACAGGCAATGAAAATAAATTTAACGTAACAATTTTAGTCATGACTGCTATTAGGCTAGTATGTAGCAACAGTTTGCTTAGAAAGTTAATGTAGATGATAATACATCATCTGAATCTCAGTATAACTTTATTGTTCCATATACATTTCAGACAAATTATTTTTGAGAAACTATATGCTGTAATAATATTTAGAAGTTTTGTATCTACAAAAATTTACAGATGTATCATAAATAACTATCTTTTTACCATTTGTGTATTGTAGGGGTGAAAGACATTTCCTCTACCTTCTCTGGGTTCGTCTGGCCAGAGAATGAATTAAATTCACATGAGACAGAATAGCAAGAGAAAATTAAACAAACCTTTATGAGGACCATGGCCCGGGGCCTTTCTTCCCGAAGGAAGAAAGGGCACCAAAGAAGTGGGGTGCACAGAGTGGTTATATACCCCCAAACAGGACATTTCACATATGATTGAAATGTCCCTCCCACAATAGTCACAAGATTGCCCTGTTGGCACAGCGCTTGATGGACACAGCAGGTAGGGGGTCTGCTATCTCGGAGGGCATAGCAGGAGGCAGGTCTGTTGTCTCAAGCTGGGTGATCACAGGTGAGAGCAGCAATCAGTTCCTAGCCTAAGGAAAGATGCTTAATCCTTAAGGAAATGCCAATGTTGGGAGTGGGAGGGAAGTTGCACCTTTGTCTCAAGGGCCTTTGTTCTTTCCATAGTAAATGTTTTAAAGCAGATATACAATGCATGCTCAATGGCCACAGTCAGGCCCTTTTGGAAAAAATAGCAAAGTCAGGCCAAATTAGGTTTACATCAAATGGCTTCCTCATGTACTCCAATATATCCTATTGCTTGCCATTTCTATTTGTCAATGTATAGATGGGAGAGGCTCAGGCAAGCTGAGCAACTCACCAAAATGGTCTAAACCACCACCTCAAACATCATATCCAGCCAAAAGACAAAGGAGGATTTTGGGGGTGGGCGGAGTCAGTTACAGGAGGTTACCAGACAAGCACAATAAACAAATGCAGATTTAAGTCCTTGCCTTCCCCATTGATTAAGAGTTTCTAGAGATAAGGTCATCTCCCCTTCTTCCTGGTAGAGAGGGAGATATCTTTACAGATGGAGAGTTCCTTTACAATGTAAATGTCTCTTACAAAGGGTAAGTAAATTCTACTTTTCAGTTGCTCTCCTGTCTGCAAAGTAACGAGCCTCAAATAATCATCATGCCAAAGAGACATATCTTGGGGTGGCCAAATCCAGGTCCCCACAGTATGTTATCAAGTAGGGTTTAAAATTAATTACTATGGTTAATTGATCATGTCTTAAATCCAAATAAATATAGAACATAATATTTTAGATAAAGAAAAGACACAAAGAATAGTATGGTCTAGTGGATTATAAATATTTCTGACTGTGACTTCTGGCATGAAGCATCTTTTAACTTTTTTGACCCAAACACACACACATACACACACACACATGCACAGTCATAACTGATCAAAATGATTTATGAAATATATTCAGTGAACATTAATATTTTCTTTTATATTCTATTTCATTAATAAATCCTGCTCATAACCACCTGAATTGATTTCACAACAACTAAAGATGTCCCAAAAAGTATTTTAAGAATAGTTATACAACTTCCTCATTTTATTCATAAGGAAATTAAAGCTTAAAGAAGTTAAATTCAACTTCACACATGGGAAACAGCACAGATCATTTGACTTCTAGTCTAATAGTTATGCCTTTTTTGGGAGGAATATTATAAATAAACAGTGAGATTGGTATTTCATTTTCAAGTTCACTTACAAACATTGACTGTAACTATGTTCATTTTTGCTCACATACATCACTTTCCAAATACATGTAACTTCTCCCATTCCCTTAACCTCAGCCAGACAGGTTAAGAAACCAATTCTGTGAGTATAAACAGAGATCAATACAAATGAAATGAAGAAATATATGGTTACTATATCTTTGCTTGTTGAAGCTAATCACCTGCATTTTATTCTGCTCATTTGCTGCATATTTAATCCCACAGGGGAAATAATTTAGAAATCTAGTCACGCTTATTTGAATCTCTAACTTTAATCGTGATAGTAAGTTTGGCATAACAATATATTTATTTTATTCTATCATAAAGTATACTGTGATTAGCTTGTGTTTTGGAAGAAACATGAGATTACTAAATACATTAGAGTGTCAAGAAAGACTTTAGTCTACTGAGAATTCGGGTACACTAAGGACTTACATTTGGTTGTTTCTCTGTCCTACTTCCCATGAAAATGATTCAAAAATAACTTTGAAGAAAGGCAGTGTCTTTAAAATAAAGGTACATAAGATTTAATTTCTAAACATTATAGCTTGAATTCAGGGCATACCACTTGATAAGTGAAACCCATTACGTAGTTCAGTGATTATCAGATCATATTCCTTATTCTGTTGAATACATTGTTAATTATTTGATACTATAATGAATATCACACTTAATTCTGAATAGTTGAAAGGAATAAATATTATATTAGATAAAAACAGAAAAAATAAGGATTATGGCTTGAGTTCAGTGTGCACCACTCACTCTCTGTCATGATTTACCTTCCTAGTGGACTACTCCAACTTCCTATGGCATTTGGGTACCTAGTCTTTCTTTATTGTCTTCCTCTCTCCATCAGTGTCTTTATTGTTTGTTCTGGAGGGTTTAGGGCCATGACCTATACTCATATACTAACTTGGTCTAAAGTTATATTCTTTTTTCTTTCTTATGCATTAAAATTCTCCCATCCTGCTTTACCTTTCCTTAAAGATCTCTTCTTTTCTCTAGGTGATCAGTGGTCAAGAATGGTTCTAGAAGAACAGATTTCTGTTGATGTTAGATAATATAGATAACTCTCTGTTATAATAACATAAACTTAAAAGATTTTAGGAAAGGCCTTAAAATAGACAACTATCCAGGGGGTTTCAAACACCAAACCAGGACAATGGAAGGACTAGTTTTGCTTTGAAGACTGTTTTACCATTCATGAAAGCACAGGATGAAAAGTACCTGCCAATTTACCTCTGTCTAACATTTACCCAGAAACTCCATACACAAACATGGTAATAATTACATTCTTCCATTCTGAGTCTGAGATACATTTTACCCTAGGATTTTTTTTAAATGAGTAGTTATATAATCACATATAAATCAATGACACTTAATGAGAGAAGAAAGTAGGTTAAAGTGAACAGAGTGAAAAGTTTACATTTGCATTAATATAATAATGCAAGCAGTTTTGCCTAGTGGATATGGGACAAAAATTAAGAGATGAACCACAGATATGTTTATTTAAGGGAAAATTCAGGGAAGTGACATTGTATAATAGTAACTGTTGTGCAATAATTCAAATGAGAAGTGTAAATAGCAAGACCCTTCATAAATTAAGGCTTTGTTTTTGTTTACTTCTGTCTCAACAACAACAATAAAACTGTGTAAACTTCATTCCATATGGTTATTTTTAAGTTTTAGGTTACTTGAGTTTTATTGCTCAAAGATTGATTGAAGCTCTTCATTAAATATGATTTCAATTGATACTCATAGGAAAACCCTTTGATCCTTGGCAAGGCTGGGGAATGAGATTTTCTAATAGCCAATTATTAAACAATTTAGAACATTTCCATATATATATTTGAAGAAATATAGTGTGATATTTAAGTGCATGCCAGCCCTAGTGGTCTAGTCATTAAGGTTTGGTTCTCTCACTACCACAGCTCAGGATTTTTTCCGTCAGGGAACCACATCACCCATCTGTCAGCTGTCATACTGTGGTGGCTGCATGTAGCCATGATGCTGAAAGCTATGCCAACAGTATTTCAAATATCAGCAGGGTCACCCATAGTATATAGGTTACAGCAGAGCTTCTGGACTAAGACAGACTAGGAAGAAGGACCTGGCCACCTACTTACAAAAAAAAATTGGCCCTATGAATAGCAGTGGAGCATTGTCTGATATAATGCAGGAAGATGAGAGGATGGCACAAAAAGACCAGGCAGAGTTCTGCTCTGCTATATACAGGGTCACTAGGAATCAAAATTGACTTGATGGCATTAACAACAAATTTAAGTGTATGTGCATTGGAATCATTAGAATTGAACAAACCTGGACTTAAAATCTGAACTCTAACACTCATCAATGATTTGACATCAAGTAATTTATTTAACTCTCTGGTGCTTAGTTTCCTCAACCATAAAATGAAAATAATTACTTACTTCATAAGCATGATGAAAATTTAAATAAGATAGAATATATAAAGCATGTGCCAAGAACACAGTGATTGCTTTAAAATGGAAGCTATTATAACTTTTTAAAATTAATACTCCTTATATATTTTCCAAAGTTTTAAAGAAATAGAACAAAACTGTGTACAGCTAGAAACCATACAGTAAACAAATTAGGACTATTTTGTCGAAAGTAACAAAACCATTCAAACTAGCTTAAGAATTCTGCTCCCTAATGTAAGCATCCTAATAATAAAAATATGTTATATTATTTTTAAAACTAATTTGAATTGGATATTTATCTTCATACTGCCCCACCTCCACTTCCCTCTTTCACTGCACACCCACCCGCGAGATAATAAATACCTGGAAAACACAATTGATATGTAAATTTATTTAAAGAGGCTATCTAAAATTCATGGTAGAAATGAAAGCACATGTGGAGTAGATATTAATGGTTCTCACAGATATCTGCTTCTCTTTTTCTTTCAGACAAGAAGGAAGCCTGCATTTTTCAGATATTTTGTGATTATGTGGGCCCAGGTGACTAGGTCTGGTCAAATAACCATGAAGGGAAGCATTGTGGGTCATTTCAAGGCTCAGGAAGCAAAAAGACTTCATGCAATCAATCAATATCTATTTTTTACCTTTTTTTAAAAAATTGAAATACAGTTGATACGTAACATTATGTAAGTCTAAGGTGTACAACATTTTAATTTGGTACATTTATATATTGCAATATGATTGCCATTGTAGCATTAGCTAACATCACTATCACATCATATACTTATTTCTTTTTTTGATAGGAATAATTAAGAACTAGTCTCCCAGGAATTTTGATGCTTATAGAACAATATTGTTGTCAATAATCACTATACTGTGCATTAGATTTCCGGGACTTATTTATCTATTAGTTGCAAGTTTGTACCATTAAACAACATTTCTCTTATTTCCCCACCCCCTAGTCTCTGGTACCCACTGTTCTACTTTGTTTTTATGAGTTCAGCTTTTTTTAAATTCCACATATATGTGATAGCAAACAGTATTTGTCTTTGTTTGCCTTATCTCACTTAGTATAGCATCCTCAAGTTTCATCCATGCTGTCACAAACGGCAGGATTTCCTTCTTTCTCATGGCTGAATAACATTTTATTTTATATGTATATATATAAATATACATATCACATTTTATTCATCCATTCATCCATGGATGGACACTTAGATATTTTCCATATCTTTGCTTTCGTGAATAACCATGCAATAAACATGGAAGTGCATGTATCTCTTCAATATCCTATTTTCGTTTCCTTTAGATATAAACCCAGAAGTGGAATTGGTGTATCATATGGTAGTTTTATTTTCTAATTTTTTGAGGAATCTCCGTACTGTTTTCCATAGTGACTAAACCCATTTACATTCCCACCAACATTGCACAAGCCTTTCTTTTTCCCTACATGCTCACCAACACTTATCTCATCTTCTTGATAATAGTCATTTTAACAAGTGTGAGATGATATCTCACTGTGGTTTTGATTTGCATTTTATGATGATTAGTAATGTTGAGCATTTTTTTCATGTACCTGTTGGCCATTTGGATGTCTTTCTTGAAAAAAAATGCCTATTTAGTTCCTCTGCCCATTTTCTAATTGGATTGTTTGTTTTTTGGGGTATTGAATGGTATGCAGAATCTCTCTGTTTAACTCCAGGTATTTCAAATAGTGCAGGTAAAACATAACAGAGCATTCTTCAGCCTGAGTCCTTGAGTGGCAGTGGGGAACAGAGTCCTTCCTATGTGAAATATGTAGTGTGAGCAAGAAGCAACCTTGTACTATGATACTGTTTTTGGGAGTGGTTGTTTTTACTAGAGTTTGATCTATTTTATATTGACAAATACACTCATTATTGCATTTAGTCCTCATTTTGTCCCTCTACTACAGGGAAATATTCAGAACCAACCAGTTACAATAACAAAATAGAAATAATACATGCATAAACACAACACAAAAAGCAGTTCCTAAGTTAAATATTTACAAGTCTAACTGAAGAGCAATTTAATAAATCCAGAATAATCTGATACCTAAACTTGTTTTATGATAGAATGCTAGGCCAGATGAGTGTGATTCAAACATTTCTGTCCCGGGCTTTATTTCAGTATTTCCATCAATTTATATCTATAAGCAATTTTGATATTCTATGCAGTACCTATATTTGTAATGCCAAACATTTCAAACAACTATGAGGAATTCCCCCTATTCATAAAAAAGGATTTGCCAGCAATTCTACAGTACGTCTTGTTATTCTTCTACTGCTTGGTAAATATGACATGAAACAGCTTTCATCTGTACTATTCTTTAACGACAGCTATTTTGTCACATTTATATATGGATATACTTATTTTTGTTTTTTTGAGGAAGATTAGCCCTGAGCTAACTGCTGCCAGTCCTCCTCTTTTTGCTGAGGAAGACTGGCCCTGAGCTAACATCCGTGCCTATCTTTCTCTACTTTATATGTGGGACGACTGCCACAGCATGGCTTGCCATGCAGTGCCGTGTCTACACCCAGGATCGGAACCTGCAAACCCCGGGCCGCCAAAGCAGAACATGTGCACTTAACCACTGTGCCACCAATAGTTCTGACAAAAGAGAAAAAGCTATTAAAAATGAGAGTTACAACTCAGGTGTGAATGCCCCATATATTTATACTTCAATGCCCATAGGTTAACTTCTTAACTATTCTTTTAAGAACCTATATACCAGAGAAGTTATTGCAGAAATAAATCAGCCCTCTTTAGCTCAAATCTCCACAGCAATTGAAATATATTTCAGAACTTAAAAGATTGCAGGGGCTAGCCCCATGACCAAGTGGTTAAAGTTCTATGTGCTCCTTTTTGGCAGCCCAGATCCACCAGTCTGCATTCTGGGTGCAGACCTACTCCGCTCACCAGCTATGCTGTGAAGGCCTCCCACACACAAAAAACAGGATGATTGGCAAAGATGTTAGATCAGAGCCAATCTTCCTTACCAAAAAAGAAAGAACTTGAAAGATTGGATGTATATGTATTTCATTGTGAATTTTAAATATTGTTCTCACTGAATTTAGGCTGAGTACATACAGAAAGATGAAAAAATATATTATTGTATTAACCTTGCTTGTTTCTATACATGCAAATAATAAATATTTAGATTAAATTGATATAAAGGCATTTTCTCAGGTGCTTAAATCTTAAACTTTCTACTTTGTTTTCTAAACTATATACCTCAGTGCAAGAAAGACATTAAAAACAGGGCGGAGATTTGCCTGATTTTTCAAGAAATGAATTGGAGCTTTTCTGGAGAATACAGTTTACAGCAAATTTGGAACAATGAGGGGGAACAATATACCAATAAAGACGTACGTATAACTACAAATTAAATAGGCAGAGAGTTAAAATTCAATCAAGCATCAGAATTCTCCAAATATTTCATGTAATTTAGCTACTTTATTAAGTTCCTTTCTAGTCCACATTGGCATTATGAAGTGTTAGGAACTGCTTGCCAGAATATATTTACTCTAAGAAACAAATTTTGTTTACTTTTGATGTCTTCAGTTTTCAGGAAATTTAGCTTCACAAGCCCAACTCTGCCCATCCAAATCAAAGCAAGTAAGGGGAAGAGGAGCAGAAAGAGAAGAAGGAAAAGGAAGATGATGAAGAACAAAAATAACAGCAACAACAGAAGAAGAAGAAGAAAAGTAGCAAAGTGTTTTGTTGTGTGTGTGTGTGAGGAAGATTGGTCCTGAGCTAAGATCTGTTGCCAACCTTCCTCTTGTTTTCTTTCCTCCCCAAAGCCCCAGTACATGGTTGCACATCCTTCTAGTTCTTCTATGTGGGATGCCACCTCAGCATGGCTTGATAGGCTCTGTTAAGTCTGTGCCCAGGATCTGAATTAGTGAACCTTGGGCCACCAAAGCAGAGTGCGTGAACATAACCACTATGCCACTGGGCCAGCCACAGCAGCAAAGTTTTAATTCCTTTTGACTTTTCCTATGGCTATTACCCATTATGACCATATTCCCTTGTCTGCACCATAGGGAAGATTTGGACTTAGAATATGATTATAAAATAGAGAAAGTACATTAAAGCTTCTCATCATGAACTGCATGCTTATTACCTGTTTGTTCATTCTTATTGCGTGACTTGCAGTATCTGTAAGATTGTTTTAAAAATACTGCGATAGAAAGGAATTAAAAGAAAACACCAAATAATGAAATACAACATTAAATTAAACATGTTTGAATATTAATTTGGTATACTAAATAAATTTTCAAATAATTTGAAGACAAATGAGGAAACTAAAATTATAATAATTAAAATCCAGCTATCTCAGTCAATCATCTATAGAATTTTTGATGTCCTCTTTAATTAGTTTTATTTGCTGCCGTCTTTCATTAAGCTAGAAATCCTGGGTGAGTACCTTACTAGGTATTAGTTGATTAATACACAATGCTCATATAGCATATGCTAATTTCCACTTGTGAAAAGTTAATTATCAACCTCTAATAATCTGCTTTGATAACTATGGCTCCATGAAAATATTCATTTTGTAATGCAATTTAAATAAATATGGATGAAATTTCCTAAATGAAACTTTGTCTCATTTTGAATGGATGAGTTTTTTATTCTCTCCAGGTGCAAATTAATCATTTTCCACGAGCATAAAAATGTGGCAATAAATTAAAGATTTCTTTGATTATAGAGTTTAATTTTGAGCACTGAGTTCTTTTATATGTTAATTAATAATATTAAAATGTGTTTTATTTTCATTTTTAGGAAAATTGAACCAAGCAGCTCATTGTATAAGATAAATGGACGTAAAAAAATTTGTCTTCCAATTTTTAAACAAGTGTCTTTTCCTAAAAGTCTGAAAATCTAAATCTTAGCTCCTAAGAAAATATATTATACAATGAAAGGCTCGAATACTGTTAATCTTATTTTGGAACTACAGAACAATTTGTACATCCTTAAAGCAAAAACATTAATTTTCTTGTTTCTGGTGTCCAAATTAACAAATCACTGTTAATTTATATTTTATCATTGCAGTTAAGAAGTGTCATACAGTGAGCTTCCTAGAAATGCTTTTATTTGCAATCCAAAGGAGCTATTGCGTTTTAATAATGACTATCTGTTTGCCAAATGTATATAACTTAAGTATCATCTCATAATTTGTTCAGGCTCATTTTAGCACTAGGAAATAGAGAAATTATGCATTTTAATGTTAATTTATTACTAACATGGTGAGACTTAACCATCTTTTTTATTTATGTGAGTATAATGTTTGGGACTGTGACCAATATATGAAATTATGAATATATATAATGAGGTGACTTTAAGAGCATAAGACTATTGTAATTTTCCTCAGTGTTCAAAATAATTTTAATGGTTCTCACTTCTAAATAAGTAATATTTTCGTTATTTGGACTGTCAAAGCCTTGGAAGCCCACTTTGCTATTTGTTCCAGATGTACAAAATCACATTATTCCACACTAACGAAACTTGTTTGCTTGTGATTCTAAAATAGCAGGCATAGAATTTTCTTTCTTATTAGGTTTGTTCATGTGGTCATATAATATCAAATATACGCAGTTAAAAAATTAAGTCATTATTCCAATTCCGGTAGCATATAGCACAGTTTTGAGCATATTGCATTAATATCTCACATAATAAATAACATTTATGGAGTACTTCACATATGCCAGACACTTCATATATGCTATATAAACATTAATCTATTTAATCCTCACAACAGAACTATTAATGTTATACCACAAATATCTTCAGATTGAGGAAACAGAGGCACAGTTTGGTTAATTTGCCAATGACCTAATTGAAGTTAATGGAAGAGACATAATATGAACCCAGGTAATATAGATCGAGAGCTCCAAACTTTTTACGTCTACATCATATTGCCTAACATAAAACAAAATTATTGCTGAAAAGCTTTAAAATATATATTCTCCTAAGAATAGCTGTTCTGGTTACAGAATAGCCTCTGTAACTTGGCCGTTCACATCTTTTTTTCTGAGATTCTATCAGCTGTCTACTTTTTTTACAAGAATGAGTTTGTTAGCTTATATTTTATCCTTGTGGTGTTATTCAATAAACGTGGCACATATTTTTAAGTACAAGTATAGACAAATTTAGTCAAACAGAGCAGTTTTCAACCATGATATTGGAGCACTTTTGTTTGTGATCAGTTTTGAGGCATGCAACAAAACATCTGATATCATTAATAGATGAAGCAAAAAAGAAATTGTAATAGATAAAGCACCAGAATTTTGCAATAATTTCCTGTCTATTGCAACAAACACTACATTTTCTGCATTATATCACTTCTGCTCATTTGCAACCCTCCGTCTATTGTAACTGATAAACTTTTAACAAAAGTAGAAATTACAAATTATAGTGCCTCACTTTCCACAAAGTTGAATGGCTTTCTTATTTGTTAAAATGAGTATATCTATGAGAATATGACAAGCTGGTGAATGACAGGTCATCCAAATTACAGGGAAAAAAATTGCAAGTCTCTAGTCTAATCCTAGAAATATTTAGGCAACTGAAAACTTATTTTTTGCCTCCATATAAAACACATTTTTTGGTCTCTACACAGTTATTGCAAATCGTATGCTCCAAATCAAAATATTCTTGAGTATATTCAGGATGCTAAATAGTAACAAGTGAGTGTTCCCATGCTCTCTACCTAGACTCAGGAGTATCAACAATCAGTAACTATATCACTCTGTCTGCTGGCAGGAGGCTGTTGTATGGAGATCCCAAAGGCGATGTCATAAACTTTTGTAGTCCCCTCTTTCCTGTGTATTTTCCTAGTTTTCAGGTCCATGTGTTATAGAATTGATCAAGCATTTTCAATATGTCTATATTCAAATTGCTAATCTTTTGGTCTTATGAATCCCAGTGCACAATTCTGACAGTCACCAGTGATGCTACATATTTGGACGTTTCATGTCCTGCACTAATATGCAACACAATATCAATGACCCTTCTGCTTCTCTCCCAAGACAGAAAGTCTGTATAGCCTTTGCTGTCACTGCAGAGTCCCTAAAATTGTCTACATGTGCTTCTATAAATAGATTGTTGGAAGACTTTAAACTTCTGTTTTCTAAGTTTTTTTCATGTCATATTTTGTGTGTGTGAGAGAAAGATTCACCCTGAGCTAGCATCTGCTGCCCATCTGCTTTTTTTTTTTTTGCTTGAGGAAGATTAGCCCTGAGCTAACATCTGTGCCAATCTTCCTCTATTTTACATGTGGTTTGCCACCTCAGCATGGTCAACAAGTGGTGTAGGTCCACACCTGGGATCGAAACCCAGGTTCATTCCATGAACCTGAGCTGCTGAAGCAGAGCATGTGGAATGTTAACCACTATGCAACAGGGCTGGCCCCAACGTCATAGTTTTAAATATATCTCAGGGAGTTAAGTTGTTGGACTTCAGTATTAGGTTAGATAATAAGTGCATTCTAAGGAAACCTATTTCAACCTCTGATTCCTAGCAGTTCCAAAGAACAAATTCCATAAACTTTCTTCACTTCTAGTGTGGTTGTATAGCGATCTTAAGATTTAGTGTTTTCTCAATCAGCTAGGCTTCCATTCAAAATTACTGTCAGTAAATCAATATATTTAAGTAAAATATTTGGGAGTTTTGCTACTTTAGTGAAATAGAAAATTAAATCTGGCTCAACATAAGGAAAGAATCAAGTAAATACAAATTTAGGGAAAAATAGAGTACTTGTACCTACATTCAGTTCACCAGAGGTTATATAGAATGTCAGTCTTTATTACTCTACTGAATCCTGAGAGGGTATCAAATACAAGCCCTTATGTCTACTTATCAGAAGTACATAAAACCTCATTCTCTGTATACAATGTGGACACTCAGTAAATATTGCAAGATAGAAGTAGTAGTATGCTGCATGCTGCAGAAAGTGTATTTTCTGACTGAAAAGACAGACACTTGTCAGATTCTATTACTGAAAATATCAAAATGGATTTCAAATACTGCTGTGCTAAAACTTTTTTATACATAGCACTTGACATAACAGGAAATTTTTTTTTAACTCACGGTAGAAGTTAGATAGAAACATAGTCGTAACTGGACTTTACCTAAGTATTTGAGTCAATCAATATAAAGTTATGACCTCTCTCTTGAGATGGTATCTGTTACCTTTTAAGGAACATTTTTGTTGTTAAAAAATTTTCTCTTTGGAAATCCATTGAACATTATAGCAAATTACAGAGGTAGCCTTCTAAAATGGCTCTAATAACTGCACACAATTGGACTGTGTTAGCCTCCTTCTTTTTTTCCAAAAACTTTCTGGAGTGCAATGAGAAAATAGATTTATTTGCAGTTTGCAGTGTTCACATCATGGTCTGCAAACACAGCTAGGGCTATTGTGAAATAGAGTTGGATTTGGCAGCCACTAATTGTTTGTGATTTGGTGAGGCCTAGAAATGGTGCATCAACTAAGAAAATGATGTGAGGACTTTACAGGAAAATCATGTGACTTGACTTTCAGTTAAGGACAGTGGATTGAAAACATCATTTTAGGCATTTAAAACCCAAATGGAGGAGTGATGTCAGCAACATGGTGGTTGATAAAGGTATTTTCTTTATCTCTTCCCCTTTGAACTACAACTAAATGGACATTCACTGACCAATGGAGAACACCCACACAGCACAACAGGACACCTCAGAGACCCATGCGGCTATAAACCTGGAGGTAGATGGACTGGGCCTCTGGGAAGTAGTGGAGATAGGTGAGCACTCCCACAACCCTTCCCCAGCAGTCCTGTGTGTGTGTGCAAATGCTTTCCTGGGTGGGAGTTTCCAGAGTTCTGCTGCAGTCCTGCAAGCAGGCAGGTGCTTCAGCGTGACTGTAGTAAGAGGCAGAGGCAGCCCTGGGGCCATGTGTGAACACTCTCCTGGCCAGGAGGAGAGCCCACTGTGCTGCTGCAGTCTCAATGAGTGGCCCAGGCTTAGACTCTGTGAAGAATCCCTGCCCACCAAGCACAGCAGCAAGCATTACCCTAAGAAGCGGTTGTGGCAGATCTATCCATACACACACAAACATGTGCTTGGCCAGCAGGAAGGCCCATGATACCTCTGTGGACCCACAAAAGGGCATACACCTCAGTGAGACTGTAAGAAGTGGGGGCATCCCTGAGCCCATGCATGAATGCTTTCCCAGCTGGTGCAAGAGCCCATTATGCCACTGCAGTCCCAACAAGTAGCCCAGGCTCAGACTCCCAGCTCCATCCACTAAGCACGCTAGCCACAAGAAGAAGCAGCAGCAGATCAACATGTGAATGAAAATGCTTTCTCAGCCAGTGAGAGGGCCCACTGTACCCCCACAACTTCCAGCAGATGTGGTGGGATCAGAAACACAGCTCCTGCTTCCCCCAAGTGGTAGTAGGTAGGCTCTGTGACCTGATACTAACACAAAAGTGATGGCAAAGGATTAGTTCATCAAAAAGCATGAAAACTACAGTGACAATTCAGAGAAGAAGGAAAATGACAAGTCTCCAGAAATCAAACCTGAAGTCACAGAAATTTACAATATAATGACAGAGAATTCAAAATAGCTGTCAAAGAAATTCAACAAGTTACAAGAAAAGTCATAAAGACAGTTCAATTAGCTCAGGAATAAAATTAATGTTAAGAAGGAATATTTCACCAAAGAGAATGAAAATATAAGAAAAAAGCAAACAGAAATTCTGGATAGGAAGAGCAAAATTAATGAGAAAAAATAATGTAGAATCTTTTCAAAAATAGAGCTGATATTATGGAGGGAGAATTAGTGATTTAGAGCATAGAAATATAGAAATGTTTCAGATGGAAGAGGAGAGACAACTAAGATTCAAAAAAAAAAATGAAGGAATTTTTTGAGAAATATCCACTAAATTAGGAAAAGCAATGTAAAGATTATAGGTATTCAAGAGGGATAAGAGAGGGAGAAAAGAGCAGAGATCTTGTTTAAAGGAATAATAGCTGAGAACTTCCCAAACCAGGGGAAAGAACTGGACTT
The DNA here is from genome assembly GCF_041296265.1 of Equus caballus. Classification (NCBI taxonomy): domain Eukaryota; kingdom Metazoa; phylum Chordata; class Mammalia; order Perissodactyla; family Equidae; genus Equus; species Equus caballus. The sequence continues at coordinate 84,481,942 of NC_091715.1, forward strand.
ACAAATACATGAGGCCAATTGAATTCCTAATTATGTCAATGCAAAAGGACCTTCTCCAAGGAAAATAATAATAAAACTGTGAAAATCAATGACAGAGAAAAAAATACTAAGGGTAGCAAGGCAGAAGAAAATAACATACAAATGAACCGCTTATCAGGCTTTCACTGGATTTCTCAGCAGAAACCTTACAGGCTAGGAGAGAATAGGAAGATATATTCAAAATATGGAAAGACAAAAATGTTCAGCTAATAATACTCTATCCAGTGAAACTATCCTTCAGATATGATAGAGAAATAAAAGCTTTCCCAGAAACAAAAGCTGAGGAAGTTCATTGCCACTAGAGTTCCTTTACCAGAAATGATCAAGGATGCCCTCATACCTGAAACAAAAGGGCAATGGTCCACAAAAGTATTAAGCAAGGACATAAATAGACAAACAAGATCAGAAAACTGCAGCTGTTTCAGAAAAGGGTGTCAAATACTTAATTGTAACTTAAAAGATAAAGGGAAAGAAAGCATAGAAAGTAACTATAGACAACTCAACTTAGTCATAAACTCACAACACAAAACAGAATAATTTGTGACAAGAATAACTCAGATATGGAGTAGGAAAGTAATGGAATCTGCTTAGGCTAATGGAAATAAGAGGCTGTCAGAAAATGGACTATCTTATCTATGATATCATTTATACAAACCTCATAGTAACCACTAAACAAAAAATCAAAGTAGAGTCACCATACATAAAAAAAAAGAGAAAACTGAGAAAATCACCCCATAAATCACATAAATGAAATGGTTGTCAGAAATAGAAAGGAAGAGAAACAATGGAAATATAGAACAACCAGAAAACAAGAGATAAAATAGCAGTATTAAGCCCTCTTATATCAATAATCACTCTAAATGTACATAGATTGAATGTTCCAATCAAAAGACACAGAGTAGCTGGGTGGATTGAAAAAGAAGAACCCAGGGCCAGCTTGGTGGTGTAGTGGGTAAGTTCACGTGCTCTGCCACTGCGGCCCAGGGCTCATTGGTTCAGATCCCAGGTGTGGACCCACACACAACTTATCAAGCCATGCTGTGGCAGGCATCCCACATATAAAGTATAGGAAGATGAGCATGGATGCTGGCTCAGGGTCAATCTTCCTCGGAAGAAAAGAAAAAAGAAGACCCAGCAATATGCTGCCTCCTGGAAACACATCTCAGCTTTAAATACAAGCATAAGCTCAGAGTTAAGATGGAAGATGATACTCTAAGCAAATAGCAAAGAAAAGAAAGCAGATGTTGCCATACTTATATCAGACAAAGCAGACTTAAAGACAAAAATGACAATGAGAAAAAAAGAGGGGCCATATGTAAAGATGAAAGGGATTTTCCATAAGAGGACATAACAATTTGCATATATATGCACCAAACACAGGAGCATCAAAGTATATAAAGCAACTATTAAAGGAATAAATTCTAGGACTCATAGAATCTCCCAAAACTGAATCAAGAAGAAATTAAAAATCTGAATAGACCAATCACAAGTAAAGAGATTGAAACAGTAATCAAACACCTCCAAAAAAACAAAAGTCCAGGACCAGATGGCTTCTCTGGAGAATTCTACCAAACATTCAAAGTGAAGAAGATTGAATGCTTCCTAATTCATTCTATGAGTCCAACATTACCCTGATACCAAAACCAGGAAAGGACAGCAAAAAGAAGGAAAATTACAGGCCAATACTGCTGATGAACATAGATGCAAAAATCCTCAACAAAATATTGGCAAACTGAATGCAGCAAAACATTAAATGGATCATACACCATGATCAAGTGGGTTTTATGCAAGGGATGCAGAGATGGCTCAACATCCACAAATCAATCAATGATATATATGACATTAACAAAATGAGGAATAAAAATAACATGATCACCTCAATAGATACAGAGAAAGCATTTGACAAGATCCAAAATCCATTTTTGATAAAAACTTTGAATAAAATGCCTATAGAAGGAAAGTATCTCAAGATAATAAGGGCCAAATATGACAAACCCACAGCCAACATCATAATTAGTGAAAACCTAAAAGTCATATCTCTGAGAACAGGAACAAGACAAGTGTGACCACTCTTTCCACTTCCATTCAACATAGTCCTGGAGGTTTTGGCCATAGCAATTAGGCAAGAAAAAGAAATAAAAGGAATTCAAATTAGAGAGGAAGAAAGGAAACTCTTGTTGTTTGCAGATAGCAAGATTCTATATAAATAAAATCCTAAACAATCAATCAGAAAACTATTAGAAATAATCAACAACTACAGCAACAAAGCAAGGTAGAAGTACAAATCAAAAAAATCAATTGCATTTCTATATACTAATAATGAACCAGTAGAAAGAGAAGTCAAGAATACAATCCCACTTACAATTGCAAGAATAAAATATATCTAGGAATATGTTTACTCAAAGAGGTGGAAGACCTATAGACTGAAAACTATAAGACATTATTGAAAGAAATTGAAGAAGATGTAAAGAAATGGAAAGATATTCCGTGCTCATGGAATGGAATATTAAACATAGTTAAAATGTCCATAATACCTAAAGCAATCTACAGATTCGATGCAATCTCAATCAGTATCCCAAGGACATTCTTGACAGACATGGAACAAAGAATGATAAAATTTATATGGAACAACAAAAGACCTCAAATAGTAAAAGCAAACCTGAGGAAAATGAACAAATATGGAGGCATCACAATTCCTGACTTCAAAATATACTACATGGCTATAGTAATCAAAACAGCATGGTACTGACACAAAAGCAGACATAGAGATCAATGGAACAGAATTGAGACCCATATATCTATGGACAGCTAGTTTTTGACAAGGGAGTCAAGAACATACAATGGAGAAAGGAAATTCTCTTCAATAAATGGTGTGGGAAAGCTGGACAACTACATGCAAAAGAATGAAAGTAGATCTTTATCTTACACCATACATAAAAATTAACTCTAAATGGGGACCAACCTGGTGGCACGGCAGTTAAGGTTACACATTCTGCTTTGGCAACCTGGGTTTTGCCAGTTCAGATCCAAGGCATGGACCTGTGCACCACTTAAGCCATGCTGTGGCAGGTGTACCATGTATAAAGTAGAGGAAGATGGGCACATTAGTTCAGGGCCAATCTTCCTCAGCAAAAGGAGGAGGATTGGCAGCAGATGTTAGCTCAGGGCTAATATTACTCAAATAAAAAAATAACTTAAAATGGATTAAACACTTGAAAGTAAGACATGAAACCATAAACCTCCTAGAGGGAAATATAGGCAGTACACTCTTTGAAATTGGTCTCATCAGTATCTTTTTGAATACCAGGTCTAGACATGAAAGGGAAACACAGAAAAAATAAACAAATGAGATTACATTGGACTAAAACGCTTCTACAAGACAAAGGAAACCAAGAACAAAATGAAAAGACAATCCACAGTCTGGAAGAACATATTTGCAAATCATATATCTGACAAGGGATTAATTTCCAAAATATATAAAGAACTCATACAATACAACAAAAAATCTGATCAAAAAATGGGCAGATGATATGAAAAGACTTTTTCCCAAAGATTATATACAGATGCCTAACAGGCACATGAAAAGATGTTCAACATCATTAATTATTAGAGGAATGCAAATCAAAACTACAATGAGATACCACCTTACACCTGTCAGAATGGCTATAATTACCAAGACAAAAAATAACAAATGTTGGAGAGCATGTGGAGGAAAGAGACCAAAGAACTTGAAATTTAGCCAAAGAGCTTTAAATCAGCAATCCAAAGAGATTTATTCTCCCTTTTGTTCATTGCAGCATTATTCACAATTTCCAAGACATAGAAGCAACCTAAGTGCCCTTCTTTGGATGAATGGATAAAGATGATGTGGTATATATATATAATGGAATACTACTCAGTCATAAAAAAATCATCCCATTTGTAACAACATGGATGGAACTTGAGGGTATTATGTTAAGGCCAATAATCCAGACAAAGACAGATACTGCATGATATCATTCATATATGGAAGACAGATGAATACATGGATGAAGACAACAGATTAGCGATTACCAGATGGGAAGGAGAATAGGGGTTGGGCAAAAGGTGTAAAGGGGCACATATGTACGCTGATGCATAAAAATTAGACTACCAGTAGAAAGGACTATGCAATCTATACAGAAATTGATAAATAATAATGTACACCTAAATTATACAATGTTATAAGCCATTATGATCTCAATAAAATAACTGAAAAAAAAAAGCCCAAATGGAAAGTAAAAGTAAACCATATTTTTATCCATGATCTCTTCTCAAACACCACTAACATTATAGTCAAGCCATTTTCATGATTTAATCTCACTCATAAAAATCTAAATTAATGGAAGAGGAGATAGAAAAAAAGTGGAATCTAAAAAGCAGACAGATGTGTGGTAATTGAGCTACTCCTAAGTCTAAAAAGGGTAATATGAAGGAAGATAAATATGATGTTGGCAATAGGGAAAACTGTAGAGCAATCTAGTTTTATATTACAGAATTCCCCAAAGATCCTGAATTATTAGCACACATAACTTTTGAAAGATTGTTTTGAAATATCAGAGGATAAATTAGATAACTCCTCCAGATTTCCTCTGCCACTCTATACAAGTGGGTGACTGTTTCTACATTATCCCTGTAGAAAATGGAAGTTTTATTCCATGTAGAAAATCAAACGGAGACTCTCTGTATTACAAGGAATGAAGTACAATTTATGGCAGTGATGGCATACTAAAAGTGGGCTTTAGGGAAAGTTTGCTTATTGGATATTGAGATCCCTTAGATATTTTTCTTCACTCAGTTTTTAGAACCTTGTCAAGCAGGATTATATCCTCTTTGAAGAAGATCGGGAAAAAAGCTTCCCTGGAGAATTCGACCAGTTGAAATGAAATAATAAATAAATAAATAAAAGACTGACATTGACATTACGGATTCTTCAAACTTTTCAGCTATATTACCCCATAGTGAAAACCATAGTTAACAAGCCCCATCCTCATGCTATTTCAAACATCTCTTTTATTTTCCCCTCTTAATTATGAGCAAACAGACAAGAGTCCAGGTTTTTGATGAAATCGTCTAATATGAAAGAAAATGATCTAAACAAATCAATAGCTAAAATCATCTTGAACGGAAAAGAGACTATCCAGGAGAAAGTAAACATGAAACAATATTATCATTAATATCCTTGGAGTGATGAATAAATATCATGTCCCCCCTCCCAAAAAACCCAGGAGGCTTCAAAAAGCACCAATCAACAAAACTGATATTTTGAAAATTAAAAATACGAAAGAAGAAATGAAAAACACAATAGAATCATTGGAATATGAAGTTGAGGAAATCTTCTAGAAAGTAGAACAAAAATAAAAAGAAATGAAAAATGAGGCAAATTATTAGGAAAGTAGAGAACCAGTACAAAAGGTCCAACTTCTGAATAATTGAATTTACAGAAAGAGATAACAAGACAAAAAAGAGAAGGGATAAATCATCAAAGAAGAAACTCAAGAAAATTTCCTAGATATGAGTGTCCAGATTGAATGTGTCCACCCAACAAATTAATTAAAATAGACCCACATCAAGCAACATTATCATGAAATGTTTATATACAGACTACACTGAAAATATTGTACAAAAATCCCAGATAAAATGAAAAGAACAGAGTTTATTATTAAGAACCCCAAATCAGATTGGCACCAATCTCTCAGCAGTCCCTTGGGAAGCTTGAAGGCAATGGAAAATAGACCAAAAACAGACTAAAAAATACCAAAAAACCTTGAATTCTACAACCAGGTAAACTATCAATTAAGTATTAGAGTATTATAAAGAGATGTTTATAAATAAAAAGTTATTAAAAATTATGTCTTATGTACTCCACTTCAAGAAAAATTGAGAGCATAAGCTTCACCAAAACAAGGGAGAAATCCCATTAAGAAAAGACACGTGATTCAAGATTTAGAGCACCACACCAAAGAGAGACAAAGAGTGGTGGGGAAAGAGGATCCCAAGATGAAAGTTGTGCAAAAGACTTAGAAAACAAAAAGTTTTCAAACTGGAGTGGAACAGAAACCCCCAGGAGAATTTCTTCAAGAGGATAAAAAGAGAGAGAATACCTAAGGTTTCTGAACATGTTGAGAGGATATTTACATTACCATCATGCACTATTTAATGATGTTTTGTCAGTGATGGACTGCATATATGATGGTGGTCCCATAAAATTACAATGGAGCTGAAAAATTTCTATTCCCTAGTGATGTTGTAGCTTTGTAATGTTGCAGCACAATGCATTACTCACATATTTGTGGTGATGCTGGTGTAAACAAACCTATTACACTGCCAGTCGTATAAAAGTATAGTACATATAATTATGTACAGTACATAAACATGATAATGATAAACAACTATGTTACAGGTTTATGTATTTACTATATTAGACTTTTTATTGTTATTTTAGAGTGTACTCTTTATATTTATTTTAAAAGTTTACTATAAAACAGTCTACCTTGTTACACCACCAGCAGTCTCATACATCTCGTGTTTACCAAATCTCTTGATTGCAACAGTTTTTCTTGTGCTTGATTTAATCTTGTGCTTTTTGTTCATTATGGCCAGTAAGCATACAAAATCTACTACTAATGTGGCCAGTAACAGGCCACATTGAATGATTGACCTGGAAACAAAATTAAAAGTTATTAAGGACTATGAAGGAGGAAAATCAATGATTGTTATTGTTCACCAGTTAGGCATGTCCCATTCCACCATAGCTACATACTTGAAGAACAAGAACAAAGCAGCAGAAGCTGTTAAAGGATGTACTTCTTTAGAGAAAATGAGGCTAGCAAAAATTTAAGAAAGGCCTATGTCAGACATGGAAAAACTTCTCATTTCCTGGATTAAATATCAGACACAGAAGAATATTTTTCTCAGAGCCATGATGATCACAGCTAAAGCAAAATCTTGCGTGCAATGTGGTAAGAAAAAGCTGTGCTCAACTACAATGTTGAATTTACTGCTAGCTCTGGGTGGTTTAAATGATTCAGTAATTGTTATTCATTGCATAATGTGAAAGTGAGTGGTGAGTCTGCAAGGACTGATGTGAAGGCAGACAAAGAATTTTTGGAAATCTTAGATAAGCTGATTGTGGAGGAAAATTACTTGCCGGAGGAAATATTCAATATGGATGAAACCATGCTATTCTGTAAATGGATGCCTGAAAGGACTTTTATTCATAAGGAGGCCAAGTAAATGCCAGTTTTCAAGGTTTTAAGGACAGGATAACAATCTTTCTTGGAGGCAGTGTTGCAGGCTACAAATTGAAACCCTTTATGACCTGGCACAGTGAGAACCCCAGGCTCTTCAAGCATATTAATAAGCACACACTGCCAGTGTACTACAGGAGCCATAAGAAGTCATGGATGACCCAATTCCTCTTCCAAGATGCCCTCCTGAATTTGTAGGCGAGTGAAATGGAGAAGTACTGTTTGGAGACTAACAAATCTTTCAAGATTTTGCTTATTGTTGATAATGCTGCCTAATGTCCTACTTTTATTAGGGATCTTTATCCCAATATCAAAGCAGTGTTTATCCCTCCAAATACCATGTCTTTAATCATAGGAACTTTTAAGGCCAACCACTCGAGGAAGACCTTTGCCCAGGGTATTGTGGCAACTAAGAAGACACTGTTGCAACTCTGGAAGAATTACAACATCTATAACTGCATCAAGAACCTCGCTTGGGCTTGGGGTGATGTCATCAAGAGGTGTATGAATGGCATCTTGAAGAAGACACTCAAGAGGTTCATCCATGACTTCAACGAATTGGCCAAGGATGAGGAGGTTGTGCAAATAAGCAAGATTGTGATTAAGATGGAAAACAATTTTAACCTGGATGTGGACAATGTTGCCATTGAAGAACTCCTAGACATGGTTCCTGAGAAATTGACTAATGAGGAGTTGTTGGAACTGGAACAAGAACACATAAAGAAGAGGCAGGAGAAAATAAAGAAGAATCCTTAAGAAAATTCACAATGAAGGGTTTAGGAGAAGCTTTTACAAACCTCTACAAGCTCCCTTAAAAATTTGAAAATGCGGAACCTGACACCAAACGGTTTTCATTAATAGAGAAGAATGTTCATGGTGCTTTATCTGCTTACAAGCAAATCTATATTTAAAAGTAACAACCAAGCAAACCATCATGAACATATTTTTGAAAAGAGTGACACCTCCTCAAGAAGAGCCTCAGGCAGGTCCTTCAGGAGGTATTCAAGAAAAAGGCATTGTTATCATTGAAGATGGCAGCTCCATGCATGTTGCTGCCCCTGAAGACCTTACAGCGGGACAAGATGTGGAGGTGGAAGATAGTGATATTGATGATCCTTACCCCATGTAGACCTATGTTAATGTGTGTGTCTTAGTTCTTAACAAAAAAGTTTAAAAGTAAAACAATTAAAAATAGAAAAGTTTATAGAATAAGGATACAAAGAAAGAAAATATATAGGTTTTTTTTTTTTTTTTTGGTGAGGAAGATTGGCCCTGAGCTAACATCTATGGCCAAACTTTCCTTTTTTTGCTTGAGAAGATTGGCCCCAAGTTATTAACTGTGCCAATCTTCCTGTATTTTGTATGTGGAATGCTGCCACAGCATGGTTTGATGAACAGTGTGTAGGTCCATGCCCAGGATCTGAACCCACAACCCCCCCCCCCCAATGAAGCAGAGCATGCAAATTTAACCACTAAGCCACCAGGCTGGCCACAGAAAGAAAATATTTTTGTAGAGTTGTACATTGTGTTTATGTTTTGTGCTATTATAGTCAAAAAGTTAAAACAAAAAGTTTATAAAGTAAAGAAGTTACAGTAAGCTAAGGTTAATTTATTATTAAAAAAAGAAAAACTGTTTTTATAAATTTAGTGTAGGCTAAGTGTACAGTGTTTATAAAGTCTTCAGTTGTGCAGAGCAATGCCCTAGGCCTTCACATTCACTCCCCACTCACTTACCGACTCACCCAGAGCAATTTCCAGTCCTGCAAGTTTCATTCATAATAAATGCCCTATCCAGGTGTGCCATTTTTTGTCTTTTACATCATATTTTTCTGTACCTTTTCTATGTCTAGATATGTTTAGTTACACAAATACTTACCACTGTATTACTTTTGCCTACAGTAAGCAGTACAGTAACAGTAACATGCTGTACAGGTTTGTAGCCTAGGAGCAATAGGGTATACCAAATAACCTAGGTGTTTAGTAGGCTATACCATCTAGGTTTGTGTAAGCACACTCTATGATGTTTGCACAATGATGAAACAACCTAACAGCATATTTCCCAGAATGTGTCCTTGTAATTAACTAATGAGCAACTGTACTCTTAGCATAGCATTGAGATTTTAATAAATTCATGCAAACAAACAAATTAAATTCAAACAAAACAAAATATAGAAGATAAGCAAGGCAGCTATTAACTACAGAAAAAATAAAATAAGGTGAATAAAAGAAAAAGTATTCAGAGTATGTCACAGCTGCCAATAATACTTACATAGTCAAAAGGTAAAAGCTAAATATTACTCCAACTAAAGCTTACAATAAAACTATATTCACAGATATTCATATATATATATATATATATATATATATATATATATATATATTCATAGATAGGTAAATGAGAAATGTGCCTGTGTATATTGTAGGATGGAGACATAAAATATAGCAAAACCCTCATCTTTCACAGTGGAAAGTCAATAGCCAATGCCCCAAACTATCAAATTAAAAAGTACCAATAGACAATCTTGTTTTAAATAATGGAGATAAATATTTAAAATAGCAGCTAATAGAGTGGAAAATGCCTTCTGGGGAGATATAAACAGGTTGGATGGGAGAGTTATTGTTTTTCTCACCAAGTCATAATGCTATTTGATTCTTTAAATTATGTGCATATTAAATTTTTATAAAGTAAAAAAGTAAGAGAAAAAACAGTAAAATTAATAGCTCTTTATAGCTGAAGAATACTTCTCCTTCAAATATTCTGTTGATAAATGTCAGAAGATTTGTGCTTATGATTAGGGTTAACAGAAAGATTTTCTATCGGTTCTGGTATGCTTCTTATATTACCTTTAATAATTTGGGTTCCTCCTTAGAGAGTTTATATTTTACATTTTAATATTAACTCTTGCAGCTGCAACAAAGCAGTGGAGTTTAGAGGAAAGAAGCCAGAACTGGGAGTCTGAAGGACTATGTTATATTTTCAGTTCTGTCAACAATGTCATAGGTGACTGACTTAAAAATTCTGGGATTGCAATTCTTTATTTAAAAAAATTATAAAATTCAGGTAGTAAGCAGGTTAGGTAAATTTAAAGTCTATTGTATTTCTGTGATTTTTCTGATGTTATCATTAATGATACAGAATCAAAAGTTGCTTGTGGTGGATAGGTCAATAAAGCATTTTATAAATCAAATGCAAAGTGTAACTATCTTGAATGAGTATTGGATGAACCCTTAATCCTGGAAACCTACTCTTATTACCAGAAAATAACTGGTTTATGGGACTGTCTGCAAACTAAGACAATGTCATGTAACTCCACATTCAAGATTTCCTCATTAAAATTGTTGTTTTACCTTCAATATAGCCATGATCCCAGGAGCATGCATTCAGGATATTTGATAGACAGCTAGGCCATTTATTTCAGTCCCTTTCATTTAGAATCTTGCCTATTGAAATTGAGTGGTATTTAGATGATATTTAGCCAGCAAACAAAGGAATATCAAATCTTAACTTAGCCCTGACACCATTTCTTCTTGTGGGGTTTATGAGTGATATAAATCCATAAGAAGGAAAACCGGGAACAAAAGAACACTTTATTGATTGCTGGGGTTTTAATCTGAAAACTAAATGTTGAACTCCAGCAAGTTATTATGGATTATGTGGGAAGTCCATTTTTCCCAAGTCATGTAGGTATAAATAGAGATGAATTACAGCAAAACCAAATCTGAGTTTCAGAATTTACCACTGAAATGAATGAAAATGTTATCTAAATCCCATCTTCCAGTAAAAGAGGGAAAAGAGCAAGAGAGCAAGAGAGTAAGAGTATCTTCAGCTTAATGCCTAATTCAGGGTGTGACAAGGAGGAATGGGAGGTGGGGTGGTTAGGCAAAAGAAATATGCTCACGGATAAATAAAAAAGCCTTGTATCATTTTTTAACATCTTGGAGGAGGTCTAAATTGTCCACTCTCACACACATTACAAATTTCAGTTTCATTGAGAACTTCGCTTACCAGAGCTGTGCCTTAAGATATCCTAGGATGTGCCTCCATATAAGTTTCTGTATTTTCGCAACTAGGTCTTCATTTTTCCACCTTGGGAATACAATAAAGGGTGGTGAAAAAGAAATGAAGTTTTCCTTTCTTATCTTTCCCACGGATGTCCGTTACAATTTAGTTTTGTCTTTAAACTAGATCCAGGAAAACATTCAATTATCAAAAGCCACACATGAGCTATTTGAAAATTTCCTATCCTGTACTAGTTAGTCACATTTTCTGTCATATTAAAATCTTAGATTGTTTTTCTCTTTTTCTATGATCAACCTCTTTCTCCAACTTTGTTTAATTTTCAAGGTCTCATATCAACAGCTAATGCTGTGACATCTTTTAATTAAATCTTATGAGTGAAGATAAAATAAAATAAGACATTGGTCCTCTTATAGTGTTCCTTAAAAACAAAGAACGATGATATAGCAAAAGAACAGACTGCTTCTTTCATAAATTGATATACTTATTTTAATGTGTCCTGTTAGTGTGGGCTACTTTTATTGACACTCTCAACACGACTTTCCCATCCAAGAATTTGTAGAACTAGAACTACAAAAAAAGGTTTTAATGAATGTGAATCGGAATGTTACTGCCCAATACATCAAGAGTGGTTGCAGCCCAAATCTGTTGGGAAAATATAAATTACCCATATACTGTTGCTCTGGACTGAATGCTCATGTTCCCCTCAAAATTTATATGTTGAAACCCTAACTTTCAATGTGGTGGTATTTGGAGGTGGAGCCCTTGGAAGGTCTTAGAGGCATTTAGATTTAGAAATGGTCATGAGGATGGGGTCCTTATGATGGGATTGATACCCTTATAAAAAGGGGAGACACAAGATCTCTGCCTCTTTCTCTCTCTCTTTCTGTTATGCAAGGACACAGTGAGAAGGTGGTCATCTGCAAACCAGGAAGAGGGCTCTCACCAGACATGAGTCTGCTGGCACCTTCATGTTGGACTTCCTATCCTCCAGAGGTGTGGACAATAAATGTTTGTTGTTTAAGCTACCCAGTCTATGATAATTTGTCATAGCAGCCCAAGTGAAGACAACGACAAAAGACGAGAACAACCAAAAGCCTGAAGTTTTTAGAAACAATGAAAACACACTGAATTTTCAGCTTGAAATTGATATTTGTTTCACCTTTTCAGGCATCCCAATGAACTTTAGGTGCTAGAGATCTCTAGGCTCTGGCAGACTTTCTCCCCACAAACATTAACACTATAAGGCAAAATTATAAAATCAGTGATTCTTGAACCTAGTTTCTAATTAGAATCACCTTAAAAGCTTTTTAAAATACAAATTTCTGGAACTGCCCTGAGAACAGGTGAATCAGAATCTGTATCAAACCAACAAATCAAAAAACAAAACCATTCTGCACTAGCCAGTTTGCGGAATCCCCAAATTGAATACTACTTTGTTTATTTTGTTGCTTAAATTCCTCTAGATTTAAACATCAGGAGCTCTTTTAGCTGAATTCTGTTCTCCTTCGACAAACCCTCATCAATGTGTGGGTTTGGTTTTGGTTTTGGTTTTTTTTTTTTCTTTTTGAGCACTTCCTTAATTTCTGGCACTACAAAATACTCTGGGTTCATCTTGTATATTTTCTGTCCCATTCCTAAAATCAGCCACTTGTCCATTGAGCCCTAGTACCTTGTTTTGGATGATGGTGTTAGGAATCATGATCTGGGCAATAGGTATGCTCATTGCTACTTGGATATCATTTTTTAGGCTCTCTCAGTTGACAGAGCAAAAAATATGTGTGTAAAGTAACCTTTTTTTATATATACATATCTGTTAATATTTATGTATGTAACCATCTGCATCCATATTAAGCTAAACATGAGTTCTTACTTATGCTCCCAACACTCATCTATTGCCGCATAGATCATTCTTGATTCCTTCCTTGGCTTATCAGTGAACTCTCACTCTAATTGTGTGAAAATTGGCTCCCACCATCTGCTATGGATTTAATTAATTGTTTCATTCCAGCATACAGGTATAGTAGAGTTGTTAACCCACATACCAATGGGGAACAATTTTATTAACTAGAGTATGATGCTTACATACAGGGTTTTTTTTTGCCTTTATTCTTACAGACTCCACTCATTTCAAAAGTTACTTAGGAGGGCTGTTCCCGTGGCTGAGTAGTTAAGTTCACTTGCTCCACTTTGGCAGCCCAGGGTTCTGCCTGTTCAGATCCTGGGCACGGACCTAGCACCACTCATCAATCCATGCTGAGGTGGCATCCCATATAGCAGAGCCAGAAGGACCTACATCTAGGATATACAACTATGTACTGGGGGACTTTGGGGAGAATAAGAAAAACAAGAAGAAGATAGGCAACAGATGTTACCTCAGGTGTCAATCTTTAAAAACCGTTTAAAAAATGTTACTTAGGTCAACATCTTTTCTCCCCATCCTCTAAAGTGAGATTGTTTCTTTTTTTTCCTTAAGATTAGCCCTGAGCTAACATCTGCTGCCAATCCTTCTCTTTTTTTGCTGAGGAAGACTGGCCCTGAGCTAACATCCATGCCCATCTTCCTCTACTTTATATGTGGGATGCCTGCCACAGCATGGCTTGGCAAGCCGTGCATAGGTCCTCATCTGGGATCTGAACTGGTGAACCCTGGGCCACCAAAGTGGAACATGAAAACTTAACCACTGTATCACCTGGCTGGCCCCTATATATTTTTTAATGCAGTTAGATTATCCTGTCACAGTTTGCTTTTTTCAAAGGATCTCCTGACCACTTAAATTTATGATTTTTTAAATTCGCACGTGTTAAAGTTTACTTTTTATCCTGTAAAGTTCTATGGCTTTGATAACTGCATAATATCTTTTATCCACCATCACAACATCAAACAGAATAATTTTACTGTCCCCAAAACTCCCTGATCTTTACTTATCTATCTCTCTCCTTTACCCCCAAACTCCTATTAACCACTGAGTACTTTATAGCACCTATAGTTTTACCTTTTCCAGAATATAATGCAATTGCAATCATATAATATGTAGACTTTTCATACTGGTGTCTTTAATTTATCAATGAGCATTTAAGATTTCTCTGTCCTTACATGATTTGAGAGCTTATTTCTTTCTAATACTTATTAATATATACATTTTATGGATGAATCACAGTTTGTTTATCCATTCGCCTATTAAAGGACACCTTAGTTACTTCTGGGCTTTGGCAATTATAAATAAAACTTCTATAAACATTATGTGCAGGTTTTTGTGTGAATATATGTTTAAAAATCAATAAATACCTAGAAGTGCAATTGTTGGATCAGTGGCAAAATTATATTTAGTATTGTAAGAGACTTCCAAGCTGTTTTCCAGAGTACCACTACTATTTTGCATTCCCACCAGCAATGACTTGTTCCTATCACTTTGCCTCCTCTCCAGCATTTGTTACTGTCAGTATTTCTTTTTAACACTCTAATAGGTGTTTGGTGGTACACATTGTTTTTTAATTTTTAATTTCCTGTTTAAAAATAATGATAAGAATCTTAAATATGTTTATTTGCCATCTGTTCATCTTTTGAGAAACATTTGTTAAGATCTTGGCTCATTTTTAAATAGGGCTGTTTATTTTATTATTGTTGAATTTTAAGAGTACTTCATATATTTTTGATCCAAGTCATTTATCAGATATATCTGATAAATGGTCAAGATGGTGGTATAGGCAGATTCTGAAGTCACCTCCTCCTATGAACACAACAAATTTACAACTACTCTTGGAACAATTACCCCTGAGAGAAAACTGAAAACTGGATAAAAACAATCCCCACAGCAAGAGGCAGTGCTGAATGAGGTGGAAGAGGCAGAAATTCCTTTATGGAGATAGAAAAAGCCACCTTCATGAGCTGCAGTGCCTCATGGCTGGCTGGGAGCAATCCTAAGGCATGAAGCCTTCCCTGGAAGCATGGGGTATTTGAGCAGGGGAGTGTTACCACTATAAGCAGCTTTTGGACTCAGCACAACTGACATGAGTGTAATAATAGCTGGCTTTGCTGGATATTAACTATGATGGGGAATACCCACAGAAAGGTATTGGACATAAGGGAAAAAACTCCACTCTTAAAGGGCCCATGCACAAATTCACCCATTTCCAAAAGCAAGCTAAAATCACCAGAAAGAAAGGTATATAGTCCTTTGGTGAAAAGAGACTCACCTGATAGGTTCTGGGTGCATCTTGCTGAGAGGTGAGACCTCTCCAGGGACTGAGACATTGGCAGCAGCCATTATGGTGACCTAGTACAGGTGTGCTGACACAGATGCTGGCAGACAATATTGGAGTTCTTCCCCTGGACTGTTAGTGCAGGGGTCTGCCTCAACCACTAGAGCACTTATTTAATCCAGCCCAGCCAGAGAAGGCAGCTATCCCTAGGGACTGGCCCCACTCAAAAGTAAGCCCTCAGGCAACTTGTGGGCTCACATAGGTGGGGTGCCTGGAATCTCCCCAGCAAGGTGAGTGGGTCCATCTCTGCAGGGAAAGGCATACATGAAAAGCCAGTGGAGTGTGTAGGGCATTGGTAGAGTGTGTGAGACCTCTGCAGTGGGGCAACTGGGTCTGCTTCAGTGGGCCATGGTGTGAACATGGGGCAGCACTGTCTTTATGGGGTGTGGGTCCTGTGGGTGGTGGAGCTTGTCAGTTGCAGCAGACTTGAGCTTCTCAAACAGTCATAAAGAGGAATGGCTTCACCTTCCAAAGCCTGAAACAATTTGGTGCTGCCATGCCTGGGTCCAGGCCCACTCAGTTGCAATCCTGAGAGAGCTAACAACAGCCTTTCAGAGCAGAGGCCTACAGCAATTTTAAGCCCCTGTGTTTAGTAACCAGCCACACTGGGGGCCTACTCACTTAACAGAGAAAATGCAATAGGAATTAGAGCTTGTAGCCAACCGTACTGGATCTCTCCACACCTGATACAGTGACTGAAGGGTCCATAGCAGCCACATACAGCTGAGCATTACAACCAACCAGCCAGGGGGACAGCCTAGGCTCTCTGGGCACCTGCAGCAAGAGTAACCCTGCCATAACACAAGGACACAGGTAGACCACACAGGGGACACTCCTAGAATATTTGGAAGTGGTGACAAGAAAGAAGCATACTGCTGGGCCTCATAAGGCATATCTTACATAAGGCTCCCTTTTCAAGATTCAGAGACTTAGCTGACCTACCTAATACAGAGCTATAAGCACAGAGAAAGAGGAAAAATGAGGAGACAAAGGGATATGTTCTAAGTAAGAGAACAGGACAAAACCCAAGAAAAAAACTAAACAAAAAATAAATAAACAATCTACCTGACAAAGAGTTCAAACAAAAAGCAATAACGATGCTCAAAGATCTTGGGGGAACAATGAATGAATTCAGTGAGAACTTCAACAAAGAATTGGAAAATATAAAAAAGAACCAATCAGAAATGAAGAATATAACACTGGAAATGAAAACTTCACTAGAGGTACTCAGTAGACTAGATGATACAGAGGAACAGATCAGCAAGCTGGGAGCAAGACTAGACGAAACCACCCATGCTGATCAGATAAAAGAAAAAGGAATTAAAAAGAATGAGGACAGCCTAAGGGACCTCTGGAAAAACATCAAGTGCACTAAAATCCATGTTATAGGTGTCCCAGAAGGAAAAAAGAGAGACAAAGTGGGTAGAGAATCTATTTGAAGAAATAATAAGTGAAAACTTTTCTAACCTAAGGGAGGAAACAGACGCCCTGGCACAGGAAGCACAGAGAGCACCAAACAAGATAAACCCAAAGAGGCCCACATCAAGACAGGTTATAATTAAAATGTCAAGATTTAAAGATAAAGAGAGAATATTAAAAGCTGTAAGAGAAAGGCAACAAGTTACATACAAAGGAGACCCCATAAGTGTATCAGCTGACTTCTCAACAGAAACCTTACAGCCTATAAGGGAGTGGCATGATATATTTAAAGTGCTGAAAGGAAAAAACCTACAGCACAGAATACTCTACCCTTGCAAGTTTATCATTAACAATGGAAGGAGAGATAGAGTTTTCCAGACAAGCAAAAACTAAAGGGGTTTATTACCAATAAACCAGCCCTACAAGAAATGCTAAAGTGACTTATGTAAGTGGGAAAGGGAAGAACACAAATAGGAATAAGAAAATTATCAAAAAAACTCATAAATAAAATAACTGGTAAAGTCATATATACAGAAAAGGTAGCAGATCAACCACCTGTGAAGATAATATGAAGATCAAAAGACAAAAGTAATAAAATTATCTATTTCCAGGATAAGAGGGTAACAGAGACACACACACACACACACAAAAGAGGTTAGATAAGATATTGAAAACATAAACCATGGGAGGAGGGGAGTAAAAGAGAGGAACTTTTAGCAAGAGGTCAAAGTAAGAGACCATCAAATTAACATAGATTTCTATATACATATGTTATTATATATAAACCTCATGGTAATCACTAAACAGAAGCTTATAATAAATACACAAAAAATTAAGAAAAAGGAATCTAAACATAATATTAAAGAAAGCCATCAAACCACAAGGGAAGAGAGAAAAAGAAGAAGAAAGGAACAGAGAACTACTAAAACGCCCAGAAAAAAAGTAACAAAATGACAATGAGTACACACTTATCAATAACTACTTTAAATGTCAATGGATTAAATGTTCCAATCAAAAGTCATAGGGTGGCCAATAGGATAAAAATAAAAAAGACCAGTATATATGCTGCATAGAAGAGACACATTTCAGACCTAAAGCCTGAAATCAAAGGATTGGAAAAAGACAGTCTATCCAAATGGCCATGAAAAGAAAGCTGAGGTAGCAATACTTATATCAGATGAAATAGACTTTAAAATAAAAACTGTAATAAGAGACAAAGACGAGCACTACGTAATGATAAAGGGAACAGTACAATAAGAGGATATAACACTTGTAAATATCTATGCATCCAACATATGAGCACTTAAATATATAAAGTAATATTAACAGACATAAAAGGAGAAATGGACAGCAACACAATAATAGTAGAGGACTTTAGCACTCCACTTATACCAATGGATAGATGATCCAAACAGAAGATCAATAAGGAAACATTGGCCTTAAGTGAGACCAGATGGACTTGGTAGATATATACAGAATATTTCATCCAAAACCCACAGAACACACATTCTTTCCAAGTGCACATGGGACATTCTCCAGGATATATCACATATTAGGCCACAAAACAAGTCTTATTAAATTCAAGAAGATTGAAATAATATCAAGCATCTTTTCTGAACACAATGGTATGAAACTAGAAATCAACTACAGAAAGAAAATGGAAAAGCCAGACAAATGTGGAGATTAAACAAAATGCTACTGAACAGTGATTGGGTCAATGAAAAAATCAAAGGAGAAATCAAAAAATACCTGGAGACAAATGAAAGTGAAAATACAACATGCCAAAATTTATGGAATACAGTGAAAGTGATTCTAAGGGGGAATTTAATAGCAATACAGGCCTACTTCAGAAAACAAGAAAAATCTCAAATAAACTAGCTAACTGTGCAGCTAAACGAGCTGGAAAAGAAGAGCAAACAAGGCCCAGAATCAGTCAAAGGAAGGAAATAATGAAAATCAGAGCAGAAATAAATGAAATAGAGACTAAAACACCCTAGAAAAAAAATCAATGAAATGAAGAGATGATTCTGTGAAAAGATAAACAAAATTGACAAACCTTTAGCTAGACTCAGCAAGAAAAAAAGAGAGAAGGCTAACATAAATAAAATCTAAATGAAAGAGAAATTACAATGGACACCTCAAAAATACAAAAGCTTATAAGAGAATACTATGAAAAGCTATATGCCAATAATTTGGATAATCTAGAAGAAATTGATAAATTCTTAGAATCATACAAGATCCCAAAACTGAATCAAGAGGAAATAGAGAATTGAATAGACCAATCACCATAAAGAAATTGAAACAGTAACCAAAAACCTCCCCAAAAATAAAAGTCCAGGACCAGATGGCTTCCCTGATGATTTCTACCAAGCATTCAAAGAAGACTTAATACCTATCCTTGTCAAACTCTTCCAAAAATTGAAGAGGAGGAGAAGCTTCCTAACTCATTCTACAAAGCCAACATTACCTAGATACCAATACCAGACAAGAGCAACCCAACAAAAGAACATTACAGGCCAATATCACTGATGAACATTGAGGCAAAAATCCTCAACAAAATCCTAGCAAATCAAATACAACACTACATTAAAAAGATCATACATCATGATCAAGTGGGATTTATTCCAGGCATGCAGGGATGATTCAATATCCACAAATCAATCAATGTGACACACCACATTAACAAAATGAAGGATGAAAAATACATAATCATCTCAATAGATGTGGAGAAAGAATTAGAAAGGATACAGCACCCATATATGATAACAACTCTCAATAAAATGGGTATAGAAGGAAAGTAACTCAATATAATACAAGTCATATAAGACAAACCCACAGTTAATATTCTCCATGGACAAGAAATGAAAGCTATCCTTCTAAGAAGAGGAACCAGACAAAGATGCCCACTTTCCACCATTCTTCTTTTACATAGTATCAGAAGTTTTAGCCAGAGCAATCAGGCAAGTAAAAGAAAGAAAATGGATCCAAATTGAAAAGAAAGAAGAGAAACCATCACTATTTGTGGAAGATTTGATTTTATATATAGAAAACCCTAAAGAATCCACCAAAAAAACTTTTATAAATAATAAATGAAGATGGTAAACTTGCAGGATACAAAATCAACATACAAAATTCAGTTGCATATCTATACACTAACAACAAAGTAGCAGAACGAGAAATTAAGAAAACAATTCCATTTACAATTGCAACAAAAAGGAATAAAATACCTACGAATAAATTTAACCAAAGAGGTGAAATATTTGTATGCTGAAAACTATAAAACATTGTTTGAAGAAATTGAAGAAGACACAAAGAAATGGAAAGATATTCTGGTTCTTGGATTGTAAGAATTAACATATTTAAAACGTCCATACTTCCTTAAGCAATCTACAGGTTCAACGCAATTTCTATCAAAGTTTCAGGAACATTTTTCACAGAAATAGAACAAAGAATCCTAAAATTTATATGGAATAACCAAAGATCTCATATAGCCAAAGGAATCCTAAGAAAAAAGAACAAACCTGGAGGTATCACACTCCCTGATTTCAAAAAATATTTCAAAGCTATACTAACCAAAACAGCATGGTACTGGCATGAAAACAGACACTGAGATCAATGGAATAGAATTGAGAGCCCAGAAATAAAGCCACACATCTGTGGACAGCTAATTTTCAACCAAGGAGGCAAGAACATACAAAGGAGAATGGAAAGTCTCTTCAATATATGGTGTTGGGAAAACTGGACAGTCACATGCAAAAGAATGAGAGTAGACCATTATCTTATAACATAGGCAATAATTAACTCAAAATGGATTAAAGACTTGAATGTAATACCTGAAACCATAAAAATTCTAGAAGAAAACTTAGGCAGTGTGCTCTTTGATGTCAGTCTTAGCAGCATGTTTTCAAGTACCATGTCTGACCAGGCAAGGGAAACAATAGAAAAAATAAACAAACGAGACTACCTCAAACTAAAAAGCTTCTGCACAACAAGGGAAACAATAGAAAAAATAAACAAACGAGACGACCTCAAACTAAAAAGCTTCTGCACAACAAGGGAAACCATTAAAAAAATGAAAAGGCAACCTAACAGTTTGGAGAAAATATTTGCAAACCATATATCTGATGAAGGGGTAATGTCCAAAATATCTAAAGAACTCATACACCTCACAACAAAAAAACTAACAACCCAATTACAAAATCGGCAAAAGATCTGAACAGACATTTCTCCAAAGAAGATATACAGATGGCCAACAGTCACATGAAAAGATGTTCAACATCACTATCAGGGAAAGGTAAATCAAAACTACAATGAGATATCACCTCACACCTATCAGAATGGCTATAATTAAGAAGACAGGAAATAACAAGTATTGGAGTGGATGTGGAGAAAAGGAAACTCTCATAGACTGCTGGTGGGAATTCAACTTGGTGCAGCCACTATGGAAAACAGCATGAAGACTCCTAAAATTGTTAAGAATAGAACTACTATATGATCCAGCTATTCCACTACTGGGTATTTATCCAAAGAACATGAGAATGTGTAAAGATACATGCAGCCCTATGTTCATTGCAGCATTATTCACAATAGTCACGATTTGGAAGCAACCTAGGTGCCCATCTAGGGCTGAATGGATAAAGAAGATTGTTACATATACACAATGGAATACTACTCAGCTATAAAAAATGATGAGATCTGGCCATTTGTGACAACATGGATGGACTATGAGGGTATTCTGCTAAGCTAAATATGTCAGAGGGAGAAAGTCAAATACCATACGATCTAACTCATAAATTGAATGTAAAAACAATACAAAACAATCACATAGAGACAGTGATTGGATTGGTGGTTACCAGAGGGGAATAGGGGAGGGAGTAGAGTGAAAGGGGTGAATAGGCACATGTGTATGGTGATAGATTGTAATTAGTCTCTGGGTAGTAAACATGATGTAATCTACACAGAAATTAAAATATAATGATGTACACCTGAAATTTATATAATGTTATAAACCAACGTTACTGCAGTAAAAAAAAAAAAAAAAACAGAAGCAGTAAAAAAAATGTCAGTCACAGAGTAGAGATATTTTAACTATGATAAAGTCTAATTCATCATTATTTTTTTAATTCATAGATTATGCTTTTGGTATTGTATGTGAAAACTCACCAGAAACCAAAGATTTTTCATAGGTTTTCTTCAAGAAGTTTTGTACTATTGACTTTTATATTTGTATACATGATACATTTTTAATTATTTTGAAAGTTGCAATGATTATGTCTAGAGCCACTTTTGAATGTTGATGTTGAATAGTTCTAGCACCAATTACTGAAAAGGCTATTTTTCCCCCATTGACTTGCCTTTGCTTTTCTGTCAAAGATCAGACACAAACTATATTTGTGTGGGTCTATTTCTGGACTCTCTGTTCCATTGATCTATGTGTCTATTTTTTTTTCACAAATACCATGCTGTATTACTATATTCATTACTGTAGCTTGACAGTATCGACATCAGGTATTGTCAGTACTCCAACTTTATTCTTCTTCAGTGTTGTGTCAGCTATTCTGGGTCTTTTCTTTCCCACATAAACTTTACAACCAGTTTGTCACTATCTACAAATATGTTTCTGGTACTTTTATTGGGACTGCATTGAATGCATGGATCAAGTTTGAAAGAATTGACATCTTAAAAAAATCATCCTCCAATCCACAAACAAAAGTGAAATTTCCTCCATTCATTCAGATCGTTTTATTTCTTTCCTCAGTATTGTTTACATTTTTGTATATGAGTACTGTGAATCTTTTGTTAGATTTATATATATTTATTTTTTGTTATTGGAAAGTATATTAAAATTTACTTTTGAATGTTAATCTTGTATCCTGCCATCCTCCTATAACCATTTATTCATTCCAGAAATTTTGTGTAAATTCTTTTGATTTTCTACATGGAAAATCATATCATCTGCAAAGTTGATTTTATTTCTTCCTTCCAATTTGTGTATCTTATATTTCCTTTGCTTGTCTTACTGCACGAGATAGGATTTCTAGTACAATGTTAAGTAAGAGCAGTGAGAAGGCACATCCTTGCTTTATTCTCAGTTTTAGGGAGAAAGTATCCAGTTATTAAGAATGATGTTAGTTGTAGGATATTTGTAGATGTTTTCAGCAAGTTGATGAAGTTCCCCTCTATTCCTATGTTGCTGATACTTTATTATTATGAATGTGTATTGGGTTTAGTCAGAAACTTATTTTGCATTAATTGACATAATCATGGTTTTTCTTTCTTTTGACTGTTAATGTGTCGAATTATATTAATTGGTATTCAAATGATGAATCAGCTTTGCACACCTCAAATAAATCCTACTTTGTCATGGTGCATAATTCTTTCTATATATTGTTGGCTTCAATTTGCAATTATTCTACTAAGGATGTTTGCATCTATGTTCACAAGGAATATTGATTTGTAGCATTTTTTTTCTTGTAATATATTTCTCTGGTTTTGAAATTAGGCTAATGCTGGCCTCATAGAATGAGTTAGAAAGTGTTCCCTCTGTTATTTTCTGGATGGTAAAGAATTGATATAATTCCATTCTTAAATGTTTGGTAGATTTCACCAATCAAACCATCTGAACTTGTTGCTTACTTTTTGGTAAATTATTAATTAATTATTTAATTTTTTAATAGATATAGGCCTTTGCAGATTACATCTTGCTCCTATTATGATTTTTGGTAATTTGTGTCTTTCAAGGAATTCATCTATTTCATCTAAGCTAGCAGATTTGTGGATATAGGTTTGTTTATAATAAATATCCATTTATTATTTTTTGATGTCCATGATATCAGCAATGATGCCCCCTCTTTTATTTCTATATTGGTATTTTCTGCCTTCACTCTCTCTCTCACTCTCTTTTTTTGTTTTTGGTTGGCCTAGTGAGGTGTTTATCTATTCTGTTTCTTTTCAAATACTCAAGTTTTTATTTTGTTGATTTTCCCTCTTGTTTTCCGGTTTTCAGTTTCTTTGATTTCTTATTTAATTTTGATAGTTTCTTTTCTTCAGCTTACTTTAAGGTTAAAGCGCTCTTCTTTCTCTAGTTCTCTAGGGCATAATCTTAGATTATTAATTCTAGCCCTCTTTAAGCTACCAGATTCAGTTAATGCTATTAATTTCTCTCTAAGCAGTTCTTTCACTGCATCCCGCAGATTTTGATGAATTTAAATTTAACTTTTTAACAAATTTTAATTTCTCTTGAGACTTCCTATTTGAAGTATGTTTTATTTAGTGATGTTTTGTTTAGTTTCCAAATCTTTTCGTGATTTCCAACTATCTCTCTGTTTATAGTTTAATTAAGTTTTTGTCAGGGAAAAAACTTTTTTATGTTTTCTATTCTTTTGTATATGTTCCTATGTATTTTATGGCCTATAATGTGGTCTACCTTGGTGATTGTGTCATGTGAGTTTAAATTAATGTATATCCTGCTTGTGTTGGATGACGCATTTCATAAATATCAATTAGAATGTGTTTATTGATTGTGCTTTTCAGGTCACCTATTCCTTATTGATTTTCAGCTTCATCTATCAATTACTGAAAAAAGATATTGAAATCTTCAGCCACAATCACGAATTTGTGCATTTCCCCTTGCATCTCTGTCATTTTTTGTCTCATATATTTGACTTCGTGTTGTTAGGTACATACAAGTTAAGGACTGCTATGTGTTCTTGAAAAATTGATTATATTTTCCTCACATATTACTTTGGTTTGAACTTGTCTTTGTCTGAAGTTAATATAGTTACTAAAGCTACTTTTTACTCTTAGAACTGTATATATTTCTCCATTTCTTTACTTGAAACTTTTCTGTATCTTTACACTTAAAATGGATCTCTTTTAGGCAGCATATAGTTGGATTTTGTGTGTGTGTTTTTAATGAGCCCAAACAATCTCTTTTAATTGGTTTACATAGACCATTCACAGTTAACTTGATTATTGATATATTTTATGTAATATCTAATATATTTACAACAGTTTTCTATTCGATGCTCTTATTCTTTCTTTTTTTATTTTTATTTTTTCTTCCTTCTATGATTTTAATATAACATTGTGCATGATAACATTTTGTCTCTGCTCTTAACTTCATTACACTTTTTAAATTTTTTGATGGTTGCCATAGGGTTTTCAATATACATTTACAAACAATCTACATCCATGTTCAAATAACACTGTACTGCTTCATTTGTACTGCAGGTACATTATAACAGTGTATTCCCAATTTCTCCCTTTCTCCCTTATAACATTATCATTTATTTCACTTATCCATAGAATATACATTCTTAATGTTATTACGTTTAACAATGACCTATTAGATTAATTAAGAATAAGAAAATTAAAATATTTTATTTTACCTCATGTATTCCTTCTCCGACATTTTTCCGTTCTTTATGTGGATTCACATTTCTGGTCTATATGACTTTACATCTCCTCTAAGAACATATTTTTTCATTTTTTGCAGGGCACATCTACTGCCAATGAATTTCCCTTTTTGTTTGTCTGGAATTTTGTTTGTCTGACAGTCTTTATTTCTCCTTCACTTTTGAAAAATAACTGGTGCATACAGAAATTCGGGTTGATATTTTTGTTATATTTCACTCCACTCACTTCTTGACTGCATCGTTTCTGAAGAAAAGTCGGATATAATTCTCATTCTTGTTCCTCTATATGTAAGGTATTCTTTTCTGCCTGATTTCAAATTATTCTTTTTCTTTAGTTTTATGTATTTTGAACATGATATGCCTGGGTGTATATTTTTTGGTATTTATCCTGCTTGGTTTTCTCTGAGCTTCCTAGTACTATAATTTGGTGTTTGACATTAAGTTTGAAAAATGTTAGTCATTATTATTTCAAATATTTTCATAATCATTATTTCTTTCTTCTTCTGGCATTTCAATAACTCCTTTTCAAATTGTTCCAGAGTTCTAGGATGTTCTGTTCTTTCTTTTTATTTTTTTCTATCTATTTCAGCTTGGGAATTTTTTACTGCCATATCTTTAAGTTCACTGATTCTTTCCTTACTCATGTCCAGTCTACTGATGAGCCCATCAGAGACATTCTTCATTTCAGTTACAGTGTTTTTTACTTCTAAGATTTTCTTTAGATTCTTTCTTAGATCTTCCATATCTCTATTTACATTACCGGTCAGTTCTTGTGTGCTTTCTATCTCTTCCATTACAACTTTTAACATATTAATAATAGTTATTTCAAATTCTTAGTTTGGCAATTCCAAAATATCTGCCACATCTGAATCTGGTGATGTATAGGTAATAGGGTAATAGGAACTTAGCTAAATTGTCTTTACAGTGATATTTTATGTTAATCTGGCTGGAAGTTGACTCATGTTTATGTTTGCTGTAGCCATAGGTATCAGAGACTTTAACTTTCCTAGTGCCCTTGTTTTTGTCTCCCCTATTGTTGTTGGGGTCTCTAAAAGCTTCTTAAACTGATTTTTACCCTTGCAGCTCTTACAGCTGTAATACGCTTGTATTATTCCAGAGTCCTTCTTATGTGGTATTAAGGTATAGGCAAACGTGAAACATTTTAAAAACTTAAGATTAATTCTCAATATTTTAGTAGGTCTTTTCCCTTGGTGTGACTTTCACAAATGTTTCTCAGCTTTTTTTTCTCCCTTAGGTGACACAAGTCTAGAGGGGGCTTAAAGTTTGGTATTTTCCCTTCTACCATGTTGGCTAAGGATCTCAAAAAATTGCTTCTCTTAGTGTATTGGACTTTGGTATAGAGACTGCTCTGGACATATTTGGCAGTTGCTACCATTCCCCCTCTCTCTTCCAGAAACAGGAGAGTTTTTCTTGATTCTTCAGCATGAGACCCTGGTGGAGTTCCTGGAGTTCGAACACAAGAAAGTGAGGGGCCTCCTAAGACTGTGGTACACTGCATCTCCATCAATTTGTCAAAATTGCATTTAAGTGTGTTTTTACAGTTTTTGGCTCTAACAGCTTCTTTTTCCACTAAACTGGTCTTGATTAGGATTTTCTGTACTTGCTTGTCTCTCCAGATTTCTTGGTGGCAATTTTTCCAGTGATCTAAATTGCTCTGGACCCAATAAAAACCATTGATTTTCAGATAGTTCAGCTTTTTTACTTGTTGTAAGGATAGGAGTGAAAACTACCAAGGTATTCACATGTCAGAGGTAAAATCAAAGTTCTATCTCCAAGGTTGAAGCAGTCAGGAGAACAAATTCCTATTTTTCTTAGCATTTCTTCTTCTGCTGTGCCATGTAGGCTTTTCCCATTATATACATAGGCAGGTCTTATAATTATTGTGACACACACTCCTTCTCCTTTATTCTCTGTTCTGGTATAAGAAAACATGTATTGCCATAGAAACAAGGAGGTATGGAAAGTCCACAGCTGAACTTTTAATTCTAAAAAAAATTTATAAATTCTAACAGACTACGGATCTCAAAGTGCCTGACAACGATCTATCATTGCCATAGTCCCATGAACAGGCTTTTAAAAACTGGGCTGCTAGTACTTCTTTCCACTCAGTTGTAGTGTGAAGATACAGAATTCAATGAAATATTGAATATAACCCATTTGGTCTCCTCTATGACTGAAGAAGTATATCATTATAATTTCCAATTCTTGGTGTCCAGACTGGCAAAGCATTCCATATGATGATCATAAAATTAATGTAATTTATAATTACAGTGAGGTGAAATTAGCAATCCATAAAAATAGTCAAAATTTTAAACATGTATAGTAGTGAAAAGAATGTAGATACTCATGTCATACAAATCTCAGTTTGAGTTCTTATTATACCACTTTAAAATTGTGTGATCTAGGGAAAGAAATAAAAATCACTTAAAAAAGAAAGCAGTCTTTCCTTCAGACTAACAGATCTAATTCTCTAAGGTCATTTTAGTGTTATTACAGTAAAACTATTCCTTAAATGTGTGAACTGCATAACAACCAGTTTCAGGTTTACGTATGTAAGTGGGAAGTAACCACTATTGCATAGATGTTTGTCTTTTTGCCATTTTTTGCCACTTAAGTACAGCAATTGGCCCACATTTAACATTGAAAAGACCAGGTAAACACTTACTTGAAATAATTATCTCTATTTAGCATTAGTTATACAAAACTATCTCACTGCATTCCTATTTTTTTCCTACTTTCTTTCATCCCCATGGCTCTTTCTGATATCTCAATTTGGTCCTCTTGTTTATCCTAATACTACATGTCTAAGCTACCATTTATTGAGCACAGCAACATTATAAGGTTAAAACCATTGCGTATTTTCTAGAGATGATAATTTTTATTATAGTCATTGAAGTTATTTTTAATTTCTTGTAAAATGAGAGGATGGAATTGCTATAAAATGATATCATATGTCATGACATTTGGGACTTGAGGAAGCAATAATAATAATCAAGTCAATTTTGTTATAATTAGAATAAAGTTTTAAAAGAAAAATTCTATAAATACATTAACTCAAAATGAAAAATCAAGTCAATTAGTTTCCTGTATTACTATATCATCTAATTTTCCATAAAACCTTCTGAAATAATGCATTGGTACTTTGGAAAATGAAAAGAAATTTTCATTATTTTTAAAGGCAATAGACAAAATTGAAGAACTGAAATTCAGAACTAGATCTATTTGTTTGACATCACAAAGAACACTAGGTAGTACATTTCACGGTGGAGGAATTATGCTTACTATTTTACTCACAATGCGTAACAGGGTTCCTGGTGCCTCATAGGCATTCAACAAATTCTTATGAATAGGAAGAATTAAAATATTTGCAATATACAGAAATATTGGAAAATGTGATTAACCCCTGTATTTTTAATTGATTATCTTTTTCTAACAGACTTTATTTTTTAGAGCACTTTTATATTGACAGCAAAATCAAGTTGAAAATGCAGAGATTTCACAATTATCTACCCCTACCCTTGCACATGCGTAGCCTCCCGCACTATTAACATCCCCACCAGAGCTGTACATTTGTTTTACTGGATGAACCTACATTGAAAAATCATTATCACCCGAAGTCCATGGTTTACCTTAGGGTTTGCTGTTGTTGTTGCACATTCTATGCATTTTGACAAATGTATAAAGACATGTATCCATCATGATAGAATTATACAGAGTATTTTCACTGATTTTAAAATCCTCTGTGCTCCATCTATTCATCCCTTTCCCCTCTCAACCCTTGGCAACTACTGATCTTTTGATCTCCACAATTTTGCCTTTTCCAGATTGTCATATAGTTGGTATCACACAGTGTGTAGCTTTTTCAGATTGGCTTTAATCATTTAATGACATACATTTATGTTTCCTCCTTATCTTGTCATGACTGGATAGATCATTTCTTTTTAGTATTGAATAATATTTGATTGTCTGGATGTACTACAGCATCCATTTACCTACTGAAAGCCGTCTTTGTTGCTTCCAAGTTTTGGGAATTATGAATAAAACTGCTGTAAACATCTGTGAGTAAGCTTTTGTGTGGACATAAGTTTTCACCTTCTTTAGCTAAATACCAAGGAGTGCAACTGCTGGATTGTACAGTAAGAGTATGTTTTGTACAAAACTGCCAAACTGTCTTGCAAAGTGGCTATATCATTTTTCATTTTCACCAGTAATAAATGAAAGTTTCAGTTGTTCTACATCCTTGCCAGCAGTTGGTGCTGTAAATGTTTTGGCGTTGGGCCATTCTAATAGAGGTGTAGTAGTATCTCATTCTTGTTTTAATTTTTATTTCCCCGATGATACATGATGTAAAGCATTTTTTCATATGCTCATTTGCCATCTGTATATCTCCTTTAGTGAGACAAATTCTCAGCCATTATTGTTTCAAGTATTTATTCTGTTCCTTTCATTCTTTCATTTTAGTATTCCAATTGTGCATATTTTACTCCTTACAGTCCTTTGATATTCTGTTTCTTTTTTTGTCAGTTTTTTTCTCTTTGCTTTCCTGCTTTGGAAATTTCTGTTGACATATCCTCAAGCTCAAAGATCCTTTCTTCAACTGTATCTAGTCTACTAATGAGCTCATTAATGACATTTTTTTCTGTTACAGTGTTTTTTTAATTTTAGGATTTCTTTTTGATCCTTTCTTATAATTTCTATTGCTCCACTTACATTACTTCTATGTTCTTGCATGTTGCTTACTTTTTCCATTAAAGTCCTTAGCATATTTATCATAGTTGTTTAAAATTTTTGGTCTGATAATTCCCACATCCCTGAAATATAAGAATCTGTTTCTGACACTTGCTCTGTATCTTTAAGCTGCTTTTTTTTTTTTTTTTGGCTTTTATTATTCCTTGTATTTTTGTTTAAAGCCAGACATAATATGCTGTGAAAAAGCTACTATGTAAACAGGCTTTTAATGATATGGTGAAGTGTGGAAAGAGGAAAGCATTCTATATTTCATGATTAGATCTCAGGTTTTTAGTGAGCCTGTACCTATGGGCTGTGAATGTCACTAGTGCTTCTCAGTTTGTTCCACCACCACTTAGGTGGGACATGATGGCTGAAGGGACCTGGAGTTGGGTGTTTCC
This sequence comes from Equus caballus, assembly GCF_041296265.1. Lineage (NCBI taxonomy): Eukaryota > Metazoa > Chordata > Mammalia > Perissodactyla > Equidae > Equus > Equus caballus. The sequence goes on from NC_091715.1 coordinate 84,512,515, forward strand.
CTTAATCTATGAGGAACACTAGAGTGGTCTGGCATTAGGTATTTCTCTTTCCCTGGGTTGGTTAGGCTCTGATAAACTCCAATAGGTTAGGCTCTAGTAAATAATTTCTCTTGAGGACAAGCCTTCTTAGGAAGAACAAATGCTCTGGTGTAGTTCAAAATAGTTACTTTTCCCCTCTTCCTGTGGGAAACACATGGGGATTTTCCTCTGGTCATCACTACGAGAACCTGATTGAGGTCCTGGAGGTAAAACTTACAAAAGTACTCATCACTTAGCCCTCCTGGAGTTAATTCTCAGACTTGTCCACAGCAAGCCTCCAGGAATTGGCTGATTACAGTTAAGTTTTCCTACCCCAGTAATAATTCTTGTGATGGTTTATAGCTGTGGGAGTATACCTTTTGTTAAGCTGTGATTCTTTGTAGCTACTTGTCTCTCCAAACTTGGGGGCAGTGGTTTGCCCCATGACAACACTTCTTTGATGGATCTATGATGAGTTATTCCTTTTCAATTTGTTCAGCTTTGTACTCATTAGAATGTATGGACAAATTCTACACTTTTACATATCATACTGAAAGCCAGAAAATAATTTGATTAACTTTTCACTTAATTTTCTTACTTAGTAGCCTCAGATACTCCTAGCTAATGTGGGCTTTTAGCATCTACTATGTGAATATTTGGAAAGGGTCTTTTAGTGATTTTCCTTAGAGGAATCAGTACTATAAGCAAAAATTATCTTGTTTTATATATAAATACTATATATATATATAAATAATAGATGAGATTGAATATATAAAGGTTTCTCTTGTGGAAGTTACTGTTCTGTTTGATTTGTAGAATGATAAATACCAAAAAAGTAAAAAGAATAGATATAAGTGCCTTAAAAGCTTGAATCATATCCTACACTCATTTTCTATTTCCCACATTGAAAACTCAGCTTTGTGCATGCTCAATAGGTATTTTTGGCTCCCCTTTAAATGTTTATCCTTTTTGCTGATAGAAATGTCATGGCTATCAATAAAAACAATTGAGACCCCAAGGCAAAGCAATATATTCACAAAAGATAGATCTCATAGTATAAATTATCATCGCTACTAAGAGGTAAACATACTTCCCTAAATTTGTTTATACCATCTTAGATTACAATTCATGAGTGAAAATTCTTAGTCTTCACTGTATTCTAAGGAAAAAATATGTAGCATCCTTTGTACTTTTAGTCTTTTAAACAAAGATTTTTCTAATCTCATTTTTTAAATTATCTTTCAGCCAAAATAATTTCATGAGGTGAACTTGGATTACCCTATACTACTTATGTGAATAATACTAATTAACATATTCCGAGTTTACTTATCAAACCACATTTTGACATGATACAAATGTGTAGTTAAAATAACAGGCAAAATTTATTAGTTATATTAACTAATTGTATTGTGTGTTCTTATGCTGGCTGAAAAAGAAACCTCTTTCCACCCAGCATAAGAGAAATTGAAATGCCAAGTGTCTGGTGATATTATCACATAGGAAGAAAAAAGCGTTTTTATGATTACCCTGTAATTGAGAGAAATAAAGGACAGCCATATTTTCTCATTTGAACTCAATTTGCTTAAACCAGAAATTAAATGTCTTTGATATTACATTTTTTATCTAGGACATCATAGTGCAGTTTCTCTTTTCCTCAGATCCAATGCTTGGCATAAATGTCTCTGAGTATCTTCAGAGATGTGTATTTCTTGGGTCGGGAGGTGGGGTAGTATTGGTAATTACTGAGTCACTTCACATGTATAACTTACAAAGGGAGAATATCAGTCAAGTGAATCAAATGTCATGAAGATCAATGGTAACATCTGTTTAAATGCTGGTGCTACAATCTATGCTCTGTCTGTCTGACTAACCAGCTGTTAGAGATGTAATTTACAACAGGTACAACTGTAATCAAATTGGCAGTCTCAAAGCAATATGCCATTCAATTCAGGAAGGAGGGGAAAATTTCATTGTTAGAGTCACTATCATTCTGAAGTACACCAATTTTATTATGAATGAGATATGTGAGAAAAAAGGTCACTGGAAATGGTCAATATCTTGAGAAGATTTTCCTCTTTTGAGTGCCCTTGAATGCTGCTATCCTTTCTCAGGTCAGCAACAACCCTTCATTGTTACCACTGAGTACAGGGCTGTGACTTACATCAAATGAGATCATAAAGATGGGTTGAGTTTCTGGTGAATAGGTAACAGCAATGCTAGATCAGCCCTATGTTCTCACTAGCACTGGCTCCAGGAAAGTAATCTGCAGGCATTCTGTCTAGCAGAAAAAGGACCCAACCCAGCTCAATCATCTAAGTCTAAAGAGACTTCCATCAAGTCAAACTTTCAGCAGTCCACTTTCTCTAGTTTGTGCCTATTGGGACAATGCATTTTCTGGATTATAATTTTTTCTCCTCCTTCTATTAGTATTCCATTGGGACAATGGGAGTCAAAATATGACATACATAGATGAAAGAATAGTTCTAAACTATAGAGAATGAAGTGATATTCATTATTTTTCTCCCGAGGAATAGAAATCTTAAACAACGATGTATTTCTCAGAAGTTTTGAGTCTTCAAAAGTCAACAGCTGCATTGCAGTATCCTGTGTGCTGAAGTAGTAAAGGAAATAATTGTTCAGCAAAGCGAATGAGCTTTACAGACACATAAACAATTTTGCTTTTATTGTCATTTTCCCTTGTCTGCAAATGTCAGGCATTAAAATCCACTTTTGTGTTTTAGATATACATCAGCTCATTCACCATATTTCTTTGAAAACTAATGAACATTTTTCAGTCTTTATATATTTCATTTACTCAGTGTGGACAGGTTCCACGCTGACTTAGTGATGTAAAAGTGAAGCTAGGAGTTAAATAAAGTGTTAATTTAGATAATTAATTTTCTCATCCCTTCCTTAAGTACACATTTTTCAATCATTTCTTCTTTCAAGAGGCTTTGTATTTCAGGTTCTCCAAATGGCCTTTCTGTATGCAGTGTGCTAAGTTGATATGCTGAATCTCAAGTATTCAAATCATCTCTAAGATATCAATTTTAAATGGGAAGGAAAATGTTTAGAAAATAATGTTTAATTAAAAGAAAATTAACTTTTCTGATGAGCCTTATTGGGTAAATCCTTTTGTTTTTTTGAGAAAGATCAGCCCTGAGCTAACATCTGCCACCAATCTTCCTCTTTTTGCTGAGGAAGACTGGCCCTGAGCTAATCTTCACGCCCATCTTCCTCTATTCTATGTGGGATGCCTGTCACAGAATGGTTTGACAAGCTGATGCACAGGTACACACCCGGAATCCAAACTGGCGAACCCCAGGCCACCAAAGCAGAACGTGCGAACTTAACTGCTACGCCACCAGGCCGGCCCTGGGTAAATCATTCTTTTAAAGTCTTATGATCAACTTTAATAAAAAGTATCTCTGGCTTTGAAATTTCTACGTTTTTTAGACCATATGCATTTTAACAATTTTTGGGGGGATGTAATTTATATAGCATGCAATTCACTGATTTAAAGTCAAAATTCAATGATTTTTACATATTCATAGAGCTATGCAACTATCACCACAATCAATTGTAGAACATTTTCATCATCCCAAAAGGAAAGCTTGTACCATTATGCAGTCACTCCACATTATTTCCCTCCCCCCAAACCCTGGCAACCACTAATATACTTTCTGTCTCAATGCATCTGCTGATTCTGGACATCTTATACAAATGGAATTATGTAACATAGTGTCTTTTGTGCCTGGCTTCTTTTACTTAGCATAATGTTTTCAAGTTTCAGCCATGTTACCACATGTATCAATACTTTATTTTTAATGCCAAATGATAGTCCTTTGAATAAATATTACATATTTAATTTATTCATTCATCAAATGATGGACATTTGGATTGTTTCTACTTTTTGGCTATTATAAATAAGGTTGCTAAGAACACTTGTGTAAGTTTTGTGTGGATGTGTGTTTTCATTACTCGGGTATATATGAAGAGGCAGAATAAATAAGCCATATGGTAACTTTATGTAATTTTTTTAGGAACAGCTCAATCGTTTTCCAAACATTTGTAAATGTAACGTTTTATATTCCCATAAGCAATGTATGAGAGTTACAATTTCTCTACATCCTCCCCAATACTTGTTATTGTACATCTTTTTATTCAGGCCATCCAGTGAATGTGAAATAGTATTTCCTTGTGCTTTTGATTTGTAATTCTCTAATGATTAATAAAATTGTGCTTTTTGTCACGTTCTTATTGCCATTTGTATATCGTCTTTGGGAAAGCTATTCAAACACTTTGCCATTTAAATTGGGTGATCTGTCTTTTTATTATACATTTATAAATGTTCTTTATACATTATGAGTAAAAGTGCCTCAGATATATGATTTGCTAATATTTTCTCATCTTCTGTGGGTTGTTTTTTAACTTTCTCAATAGTATTGTTTTCAGAACAAAAGTTATTCACTTTGGTGTGGTTAAATTTTTCTTTTTTTTTTTTCTGTTGATTGTGCTTTCATGTTGTATGTAAGAAACCATTAGCTCATCCAAGGTCGTAGAGATTTATGCCTATGTTTCTTCTAAAATGCTTACATTTTAGCTCTTTCATTTGGTTTTATGGTCCATTTTGAGTCAATTATTGTGAATGTGTGGGGTAGAGGTCCAAATTCATTGTTTTGGATGTGGATATCCAGTGGTCCCAGCATGAAGTGTTGAAAAGATTATTCTCTCCCCATTGACTTGTCTTAGCACACTTGTCAAAAATGAATTGACCACAAATGTAAGGATTTGTGTTGGTACTCTAAATTCTAGTCTATTGATCTACATATATACATTTATACCAGTACCACAACTTCTCAATAAGCATAGCTTTGTATTAAGTTGTGAAATCAAGAAGCCTATCTCCAATTTTATTCTTTTTCAAGATTCTTTTAACTATTCTAGGTCTATTGAATTTCCATATGAATTTTAGAATCATCTTGACAATCGCCACAAAGAAGTCAGATGTGATTTTCATTAAGATTAAATTTAATTTGTAGATCAATTTAGGGAGTGTTGACATTGTAACAAAATTGTATTCTGATCCATGAACATATCATGACTTTCATTTATTTATTTTCTGGTATTTGGTATACAAGTCTTGTACTTCTTTTGCTAAATTTATTCCTAAGCATTTTATTCTTTTGAGGTTATTGTAAAACAAAAGGTTTAAATTTTATTTTGTGATTGCTCAGTGCAAATGTATAGAAATACAATTCATGATTGTGTATTGATTTTTTATTTTCAAATTTTTACTTTGAAATATTTTCAAGCTCTCAAAAAGTTGTATAAACAGTCTAAAGAATTCACATTTACCTTCACTCACCTTTTCTCATTGTTAACATTTTTCAAAATCTCAGTACAACTTGTAAAACCAAGACACTGACATTTATACAGTACTATTAAACAATTTACAGATCTTAAGTAGATTTTACTAATTGTCTTCCTAATGTATTCTTTCCAGCCCAGAATCATATCCAGAATTAAATATCACATTAATTACCACTATAATTAATCTCTCTTCCTATCTGGGAAAATTCCTCAGTTTTTGTCTGTCTTCTATGACCTTAATACTTGTGTGTGTGTGTGTACATGTGTACACATGTGTGTACATTTTTCTTACATTATTTCTTTTTTAACAGCTTTACTGAGGTATAATTGATATGCAAAGAACTACATATATTTAATGTATAAATTTGATGAGTTTGGACATATGCAAACATCAGTGATATTATCACAACTATAATGAGATTAGACACATCCAACACCTCCCAAAGTTTCTTTGTGTCCCTATTTTTAAATTGTTTGTTTGGTTTTGTTTGTGAGTGGTAAGAACACCTAACATCAGATCTATCCTCAACAAATTTTCAAGTGCACAATGCTGTATTTTTAACTATAGCCACTATGCTGTATAGCAGATATCTAGAACGTATTCATCTAGTGTAAATGAAATTTTCTACCCATTAAACAACAACTCCCCATTTCCACTTTCCCCAGCCAATGGAAACCACTATTTTATTCTCTGCTTCTATGAGTTCTATTTTAGATACCTCATATACGTGAAATCATGCAATATTTGTCCTTCTGTGATTGACTTATTTCCTGTAGCATAATGTCTTCCAGGTTCATCCATGTTGTTGCAAATGAAAGGATTTCCTTCTCTTTTTAAGGCTGAAAAGTATTCCATTGAATGTATATACAACATATTCTTTATCCTTTCATCTGTCAATGGACACTTGGATTGTTTTCCTTCTTGGCTACTGTGAATAGTGCTGCGATGAGTGTCTTAGTATGTTCAGGCTGCTATAACAAAATACCACAGAGTGGGTGGCTTACAGACAACAAACATCTATTTCCCACAGTTCTGGTGCGAAGAAGTCTGAGATCAGGGTATATTTCCACCAAAAGTGTACAAGAGTTTCAATTTTTTCACATCCTCACCAACACTTATCTTTTCATTTTTTCATTGTCAAATGATCCTTTATTGAAATATTTTCTTCTGTAGTTCTTCACTAGCTGGGAATTCCACTGCAGCATTGTTGAAGTCATCTATGATGTCCTGAGGGTGGTGGCCATCAACATTGCAAGCCACAGACTGGGAAGTCCCCAGGATCTCTTTAATGGTTCCAGAGAGTTCTCTTGCTTACAATTAGTGCTGCACCTGTCACGCAATGTTGACAGTCTCATAAAATGTGATATTCCACTGTGCTTAACGTCTTTCCACTTCTTTCTGTCGCTTGGTGGTTCCTTGAGTGCTTTGACGATCAGGGCAGAGGCAAAAGGGCCTACCTCAATCTAAGCCTGTCTGTTCTGAAGGTTCAGTTTCACTGTAATCTTCAGACCCTTCCAGTCACTAGTTGCCTTGGCCATGTCATCACAAACCTTTTCTGGAGACAGACCCAGGGGGCCTATCTTGGGGGTCAGAGCAGACATAGTACCGGATTTTCCCACTGGTGCACTTCAGGTACATGACTTTGATCTCCTTGGGGTTGAACTTCCGCAGCATGGTGGAGGTTTCTGGTGTCGGATGAACCAGGATTCGGGATGACCGAAGAAAGTTGCACCTTGGTCTCCGCCCAGCGGAAAGCTGAAAAGTTTTTTGTTTTTTTGATCATAGCTATCCTAACAGGTGTGAGGTGATACCTTGTTTGGTTTTATTTGCATTTCCCTGATAATTGGTGAAATTGAGCACCTTTTTATATACCTGTATATCTTTTTTGTAGAAATATCTATATCTTTTGCCCAGTTTTTAATTTTAATTGTATTACTTATTTTTGTTTTTTGCTATTGAGTGCAGGAGTTCCTTATATATTTTGGAAATTAACCCTTATTGGATATATGGTTTGCAAATATTTTCTCCAATTCTATTGGTTGCCATTTAATTCTATTGATTTGTTTTCTTTTGCTCTGTAGAAGCTTTTACTATTTTGAATAGGTTTTTAGTGAAATCTTTGGGATTTTCTATATATTCGATACTGCTATCTGAAAATAGAGTATTTTAATTATTTCTTTCCAAATTGGATGCTTTTTATTTGCTTGTTGGTTTCTTTTTACTTCCAAAATTTCCCTTGCTAGAATCCTATTACAATGTTGAATAAAAGTAATGAATGTAGACATCCTTGTATTTTTTCTGGTCCTATAACAAAAGTATTTGGTCTTTTATCTTTGTGACATTAGTTGTGGATATTTCATAAATGTCTTCTATTTGGTTGAGAAAGTTTGCTTTAGTCTTAGTTTGTTGAGTGTTTTTATCATGAAAGAATGTAGGATTTTATCAGATTTTTTTTCTCTTTCTATTGAGATAACCATGTGGATTTTTGTTCATTAAATTAATATTTTGTATTATATTGATTTCAATATGCTGAACCAGTCTATCAATCCCGGGATAAATCTCACTTGATTGTGGTGTGTAATCCTTCTTATATATTACTAAATTAGGTCTGTTAGCATGTTCCTTAGTGTTTTGTGTCTATATTCATAAGACATATGGGTTTGTAGTATTATTTTCCTATTATATCTTTGTCTGCTTTTGTGTCAGGTTAATACTGAACTCACATAGTATATAACGGGAAGTGTTCTCACCTCTTCTGTTTTCTTGGAAGAATATGTGAAGAAAATTTTAATTCTTTAAATATTTCTTTGATTTTGTCAGTGACAGTATCTGCTGCTTCAAGTTTTTTGATTAATAATTCAATCTCTTCATTATTATGGGTTTATTCTAATTTTTATTTATTCTTGAGTCAAGTTTGATCATTTGAGAGGTTTTTCTCAGCGGCTTATCTAATTTGTTTTTTATATACATTTTTGGTATACAAGCACTCATAGTATTCTTTTATGGGTCTTTTTTTTTCTCTAAGGACTTCATTGATGTCCCCTCTTTCATTCTTGATTTTAATAATTTCAGTATCCTCTTTTCTTTTCTTGGTCATTCTAGCTAAACGTTTAACAATTCTGTTGATCTTTTCAAAACACTAACTTTTAGTTTGATTGACACTCTCTATTGCTTTTCTATTCTCTATTTTATTTATTTCCATGTTAGACTTTATTATTCCCTTGCTTCCGCTTGGTTTGGCTTTTGTTTGCTCTTATTTTTCCAGTTTCTTAAGGGGAAGTTTTAAGTTATTGATTTGAGACCTTCCTTTTTTAATATAGACATTTATAGCTACAGATTTCCCTCTGAGCAATTCTCTAGGTGCTTCACATAAGTCTGATATGTTGTGTTTTCACTTCATTCTTTCATTCATCTCAAAGTGTTTTCTTTCTTTCTTTTTTTTTGAAAGATTGGCACCTGAGCTAATATCTGTTGCCAATCTTCTTTTTATCTTCTTCTTCTTATTCTCCCCAAAGCCCACCAGTACACAGTTGTATATTCTAGCTATAAGTCCTTCTGGTTGTGCTATGTGGGATGCTGCCTCAGCATGGCCTTACAAGTGGTGGCATGTCCATGCCCAGGATTCAAACTGGTGAAACCCTAGGCTGCTGACGTGGAGCACGTGAACTTAACCACTGGGCCATGGGGCTGCCTCCCTTCTTTGCTTATTTTATTTTTTTTTCTACTAAGGAGATCAGCCCTGAACTAACATCTGTGCCAATTTTTCTCCACTTTATATATGGCTTGCCACTACAGGATGGCTGATGAGTGGTGTAGGTCTGTGCCCAGGATCTGAACCCATGAACCTGGGCTGCCAAAACAGAGCACACAGAGCCCAACCACCACGCCATGGGGCTGTCCCCTCAAAGTGTTTTCTAATTGTCCTTATGATTTCCTCTTTGATTTTTTGGTTATTGAGGAGTGTGTTGTTTAATTTCTACATATTCATGTAATTCCAAAACTTCCTTCTATCTTGATTTCTAATTTAATTCCATTGCAGTCAGAAAACATACTTTGAATTATTTCAGTCCTCTTGAAATTATGAAATTTGTTTAATGGTCTAGTTTATCCTGGACATAGTTCCATATGTACATGAAAAAAAAGTGTAGTCATCTGACATTAGGTCCAGTTATTATATAGTGTTGTTCAAGTCTTCCTTTTCCTTGCTGATCTTCACTCCATATGTTCTGTCCATTATGGAAAATGAAGTATTCAGTCTACAATTATTATTGCAGCATTGTATATTTCTTTCTTCAATTCTGTCAGCTTTTGCTTCATCTTTTTTGGGCATGTTACTTGCATATGGATTTATAAGTATTATATCTATCTTCCTAACAGATTGACCCTTTTATCATTATGAAATGTCTATTTTATGCCTAGTAGCATTTTTGTTTTTAAAATAAATTTTATGTGATTATTATTATAGCCATTCCAGCTCTTTTATGATTGTGGTTTGCAAGGTATATCTTTTTCCTTGTATTTTCCAACCTATCTGTATATTTAAATCTACAGTATGTCTCATGTAGACGGCACATAGTTTGAACTACTTGTTTTAACCAATCTGACAATCTCTGTCTTTTGATAGGATTGTTTAAAATATTTCCATTTAATATTATTACTGATAAGGCTTGATTTACATATGCCATTTTGCATTTTATTTTTTATATGACATGTATTTTTGTTTATTTAATCCTATTTCATTGCATTTTTTGAATTTAGTGCAATTTTTGTGTAAATCTTAATCCAGTCATTATTTTTAACTATAGCATTTTTAGTTATATTATCGGTGGTTGCTGTAAGGCTTACAATATATATCTTAACTTATCAGAGTCTACTTCAGATGTATACTAAATCAATTCCATTGAAATACAGATTGCTTTCTGCTCCATTCTCCTTCTTTTCTTCCTCTGGATCACCTACAATCTTTGTGTTGCATTTCCTAATTGAGTCGGATATTTCTTGGAGAATTTCTTCATTTCTTTTTAGTCTTAGTTTTCTCTCCTCATCCATTTGAAGCATTTCTATATTTCTGTCCTCAGTATTGCTGATTCGTTTCTCCATAATATCAGCTCTATTGTTCATAGGATCCATATTCTTTATCTCATTCATTGTGTTTTTCATCTCCAATATTTCTGATTGGTTCTTCTTTATAGTTTGAATCTCTTTTGTGAAGTAGCTCTTGAATTCATTGAACTATATGGATTTTCTTGTAACTCATTGCATTTTTTTATGATAGCTATTTTGAATTCTCTGTCATTTACATTATTTATGTGCCTTCAGGATTGATTTCTGGGTATTTGTCATTTTTCCTTCTGTTCTGGGGATTTAATATATTTTTTCATGCTGCTATATGATGTGGATTTGTGCTTCCACATTGTGGTAGTATTTGATCACTGCTTCCACCTGCCACCACTGGATGGAGGTCAAGAGCTGCTTATTCTGAGCCCACTGCAATCCATGGCACAGCTCCCAGTTGCTGATTTGAAGCAATGGGTAGGGGGGAGGGGTGCTTTCTTTCTCATGTGTGATCCTGGGGGCTTCTTGCTCTGCTCTCACTATCTGCTTGCCTGGGGTGTTAGTTTAATGAAGACACCTCCATGATAGCTAGTCACCTCTGTGTGGGGATTTCCCCCAAGGTGTGAGGGACCTCAAAGAGTGATGTTCCCATAGAGGGCCACCCCCTCACTTTTCCTGTTGCAGCCATGTGCTGTCTGTGGTTTGCTGCCCTTTGTGGAGGAAGAGAAGATTTTTCTTACCTCGAGGGCTGGGCTCCAGCACCTCCACCTTCCAACATTATGGCTGCATGTGTCTCTCAAATGTCTTTTGTGTTGTGCAGATATCTTCTGTTGGAATATGAGTGTGTTGTTGTATCATAGAGGGGAGAGTTTACAGGGATAGCTCACTTTACTATGATGCTGACATCACTCCCTATAATCTTATATTTTTAAAAATCTGAGAGAAGAAAGAAAAGCTGCTATATACTCAGAGTTTGTTATATTAAACTTCTTATTTATTCTATCTAGCTATCTTCATTTCTTCATCTGGCTATGTGTTAGCATCTGTTGTCATATTCTTAATAAAATATCTTTGTTCCCATCTGCCTCCTTGTACTATTATTATGATATAAATTATATTTCCATATATTATAGGTCCAACAATACAGTCGTATTCTTATTCTTTTATGCAGTTTTCTAAAAATCAGTTAACAGAAAAAAGGAAAATATGCAATGACTGTCTTTTTTAATTAACTACATAATTATCTTTACAAGTGCTCTTTTTATTTTAATATATGTGTGGATTAAAGTTACTCTCTGTTATTATTGCTTTCATGTTGAATAACTTTCTTTACTATATCTCATTAGGCAGGTCTGTTAGGAATGAATTCTCTCCATTTTTGTTTATCAGAAAATAGCTTCATTTTTGGAACAGTGTTTTGCTTGATATAAAATTCTTGATTACTTGATTGACTCTTTATTATTTTTCGCTTTCACCACATTGTCCCACTGCCTTCTGGCCTCTATTGTTTCTGATGATGTCAGACATTATTCATACCTTGTACATGATGAATTATTTTTCTTTTGCCACTTTTAAGATTTTCTCTTTGTCTTTGTTTTCACTATTTTTACTATGAAGTGTTTAGATGTGGATCTCTTTGTGTTTATCATATCTGAAGCTTGTTGAGCTTCTTGGAAGGCTAAATAAAAGTTTATCATCAAATTTGAAATGTTGTCAGCCATTATGTTTTCAAATATCTTTTCTGTCTCTTGCTTTCTCTTCTCTCCTCTGTTACGTCAATTAGGCATACATCAGTGAGCCTGCTAATTAATTTTTCATTTTGGTTATTTTACTTTTCAATTCCAGTATTTCCATTTAGTTCTTTTATATAATTTGTATTTGTTGATATTTTTTAGTTGATGAAATATCACTATCATACATTTTTTGATATTTTTAGCATTATTTTCCTTTGGTTTATTGAATATGTTTATAATAGCTGCTTTGAAGTTTTTGTCTGTTAAGTTGCAGTATCTGTGTAGCTCAATGGCTTTCTATTTCCTGGCTTTTTCCCTGTGTATGAGTTTCAATTTCCTGTATTTTTGACTATCTCATATTTTCTTTGTATTATCTAAAACACCAGTTTCAACTAAAAAATATGAGATTTTCAAAGATACAGGAAAGGGGGAATTATTATAATTTTCTCGTTTTGTTGTTGTTGTTATTGTTCATTTGCTTACTGACTTGGCTGAATTAATTCTGCAAAGTCTATTTCCCCAACAGTGAGTAGCCTCTGATGTACTTACTGATGTTTTTCCCATTTGTATCTTTTAGCCTGGCTACATGGAATCATCCCTAGGTCAATTTATGCCAGATATTCATCAAAGATTGGGCTTAAGCCCTCTCAGGCTGTTATACTTTTACGTTTCTCCTTTAGAGGTGTGTGACTAATTATCATAATTCAGGAAGTTTATGTCACATACTTTTTTGCCCCATATATAGGCAGAGACTAGCAGCTTGGAGTTTCTCTCTCTGATAGCTCCTGCAAGGGTACTCCCTTAGGCAGGTATGACTGATATGGCTTCTAAGTCTGGCATTTTAGGAGTCTTCCCTGGGTCAAAGCAGCTTATTGTTCACTGTTTTCCCAGAGACTATTTTTAAACCCCTTATGCCTGTGTGGCTTCCTTGATATGTTGATGGGTCTGTTTGTGGTTTGGGTAATAATTTCAGTTCTGCACTATATCTTGTTCTAATTGCTCCTTGGTGCCATCTGATGCTTGTGTACAGCATTCCCAACACCCATAATTAACTTTCATCCCAGGAGGAATCTTCTTGAATGTCGTTTTCCCTAGCTCTTTTCATTAAGCTTCTGAGTTCTCTGCCATTTTCTATTACCAGAAAGCTACTATCCTCCTCTTCAACATTATCCACTAAAATCTCTTTTGTTTACAATCATGTCCTCAAGCATATAGTTCTCCACTCTGTTTCAAATAAAATCAGTCTCCTCAGGCAGTGCTGTTGAGCTATTGGTTCCTACATCCTCCCTTTTGCCCTGGGCAGAACTCCTGAAACAATGTCTTGAAGTTGCTGTTGGGACCTGATTCACCTGAAGTTATGTCCACACTGTATAACTGAGCACCGTATAGAGAAATTATTTATTCTTCGTGGGTTGCCCCTTCTGTTGTAGAGCTTCCACCCTAAAATAAGCTCTGGTTGGAGTGGATTTGGCTCCAGCATTCTTGCTGTGCTTTTCCTGGAGTAGAACTTCTGTCCAATAGGAATGACCTGGGTAGGAAAGGGAGGCCAGTTCTCTGTGCCATGTCTGCCCAGAATAGTGCTTCTGCAATATGTATTGGGGAGTATGGCAAAGGCCAGCAGCCTGTCCATCCCAGGATGAAAGCATAGGCACAGACTGGGAACTGGAGGAAGAGGAAGCCTCTGTCTTCTTGGCTGTACACTCTTAGTGTAGAGCTTCTCTTTACCAAGCTGAGAGGCAGGATAATGGAGGAAGTCATACCTCAAATCCCACAGACTAATGCAGATCTTACTGAGTTTTATTAATATTGGAAAAAATGTTTCTCCATTTGTTGTATGCCCTTAGAACAATTAACATATTTAAAATGCTTGCCTTGTTGAAAATAATTTTTACTGTTTACATTCTTGTTTTGCTGGGGAAAGTGTGTGCAGAGTTTCCTATTCTCCTATTCCAGAAGGTACACCTGATAATTCTTCTTGAAATGTTAATAACAGCTCTAAACATCAAAGCAAATCAATGAAGTCTAAATGATCCATCAGAAAGCAATTATTATAACAAATATTATATGAAGTTTCTTAAAGAAAAATATTATATTTTAAAAATTGAGTTTCAATTTCAATGTCTTTGTCATAACTGAATTATAAAAAGAGGAACATTTTATCCACAATCACTAATTAACTCTCACATGCAGCCTAAGCACCTTTATTTGTATATAGCACTTTAAGTCTATCTATCTCTATTACAAGTAGAGAATTATAACTTGTGATATAAACACTTTGAATTTATGAAATAGGGCTTGATTTCAAGGCAAGTATAAGGGGTGTGTTTACTCTAATGGAGGCTGCTCATTGTGGTAAAAGACACTGCCCTGCATATTATAGTACAGTGTAGTAAGGCCAGTAGAAGATTTTTACTTTCTAGTGAGGAATAAGACAGAAATAAATGAAAGAAAATTAATATGCAAACTTTCTTATGCTATTAATTGGAAGATGCACCTTTTCCTTCTCATATATTATGCTTACTTAAAATCAGGTATTTTATCTTCCATAAAAACAAAAACTAAAACTCATAAAATCAGTGCTTATAAAGAAATAGAAAATCTGAACAGACCAATTAGTAGTAAGGAAATAGTAATAAAAATCCTCCAAAGAAAGAAAAGTCCAGGACCAGATGGCTTCACTGATGAATTCCACCAAATATTTAAATAAGAATTAATACCAATCATTTTCAAACTCTTTCAAAGAACAGAAGAGGACGGAACATTTTTAGAACTCATTGTACTAGGTCAGCATTAGCCTGACACAAAAACCAGACAAGGATATCGGAAGAAAAGAAAGTCACAGGCCAATATACCTGATGAATATAGATGCAAAAGTCCTCAATAAAATATTAGCAACTAAATTCAACAGTATATTAAAAGGATCTATAAGGGAGGAAGATAATTCTTCTACCCTCTAGGTACTTCTGGATGGCTTAAGAATTAAATTGACAAGAGACAGAATAACAGGAGAAAATCCAAAAAAGCTTTATAGCATATAAACTTGGGAGAAACCCAGGAAAATTGAGCAACGCACCAGAATGGCCAAAGCTGCCACCATCTTCAGGTAAAGACAAAGAAGGATGTTAGGGGTAGTGGTTTGGGACTTCAAGGGGGAGGAAGGCAATTCACATGGAAATGGAAAAGTGAACGTTTGGTAGATAGAACTTTGATAAGAGTGGGCTGAACAAGTACCCTCACAGTCTATCGATACCCAGAGTTGTCTATGGTGATAGCCTGTTCTGAGACAGACCTTCTATCTTAAATTCTTTTAGGCTGTTAGAGGGAAGGTCAAATTTCTTTCCGAGTCTTTTGTTCTAAAAATAATCAATGCAAAGAGACAGATTTTTCGGTGGGCAATTCTGATCCCTCACAGATCGTACAGCACGATCAAACAAGATCTATTCCAGGGATGTAAGGATGTTTCAATTCTCCAAATCCATCAATATGATATACTACATTAATAAAATGAAGGATAAAAATCATATGATCATCTCCATAGTTGCAAAAAAACTTTTGACAAAATTCAACATCCTTTCATGATAAAAACTCTCGAAGAACTGGGTTAAAAGAAACATACCTCCACCTAATAAAGGCCATATATGACAAGCCCACAGCTAACATCACACTCAAAAGTGAAAAGCTGAAAATTTTCCCTCTAATATTAGGAACAAGGCAAGGATGCCCACTCTCACCACTTTATTTCAACATAATACTGCAAGTCCCAGCAGAACTATTAGGCAAGACAAAGAAATAAAAGGCATCCAAATTGGAAAAGAAGAAGTAAAATTGCCTTTATTTTCACATGACATGATATTATATGTAGAAAACCCTAAAGACTTTACCAAAAATCCATTAAATCTAACAAATAAATTCAGTAAAGTTGCAAGGTACAAAATCAAGATGCAAAAATCATTTGCATTTCTATACACTAAAAATGAACTATTAGGAAAATAAATTAAGAAGAAATCCCATTTATAGCAGCATAAAAAATAATGAAATACTTAGAAATAAATTTAACCAAGGAGGTGAAAGAGCTGTACACTGAAAACTGTAAGATATTGATGAAAGAAATTGAAAAAGATACCAACAAATGCAAAGATACTCCATGCTCATGGACAAGAAGAATTAATGGCAAAATGTCAATACTACCCAAAGCAATCTACACATTCAATGAAATCTTCATCAAAATTACAATCGAATTTTTTCACAGAAATAGAAAAAAAATCCTAAAATTTGTATAGAACCACAAGATTCCAAACAGTGAAAAGCATTACACTTCCGGATTTCAAACTATCTTACAAAGCTATAGCCATCAAAACAATTTATCTTGGCATAAAAGGAGACTCATAAACGAATGAAGTAGAATGGAAACCCCAGAAATAACCCATTGCATACATAGTTAATTAATGTATGACAAAGGAGCTTAGAATATAAATGGGGCAATGATAGTCTCTTCAATACATGGTGCTGGGAAAACTGGATAGCCACATGCAAAAGAACAAAACTGGACCACTATGTTATACCATACACAAAAATCAACTCAAAAGATTAAAGACTTGAATGTAGAACCTGGAATCATAAAACTCCTAGAAGAGAAGATAGAGGTAAGCTCCTTGACATCAATCTTGACAATGAATTTTTCGATTTGACCTCAAAAGCAAAGGCAACAAAAGCAAATATAAAGATGTGAAACTATATCAAATTAAAAAGCTTCTTCACAGCAAAGGAAACCATCAACAAAGTGAAAAGGCAATCTACAGAATGGGAGGAAATATTTGAAAATAATATATCTTATAAGGGCTTAATATCCAAAATGCATAAAGAACTCATACAACTCAATAGCAAAAGAATACAAATAATCTGATTAAAAAAATAGAGAAACGGAATAGATATTTTTCCAAAGAAGACATACAAATGGCCAACAGGTATATGGAAAGGTGTTCAACATTACTAATCATTAGGGAAATGCAAATCAAAACCACAATGAGATTTCACCTCACACCTGTTAGAATGGCTATCATCAAAAAGATAAGTGAGGTGCATTAGCGAGAATGTGGAGAAATTGGAACCCGCGTACACTGTTGGTGGGAATTCAAAATGGTGCTGGTGCTATAGAAAACAGTATAGGAGTTTCTCAAAAAATTAAAAATAGAACTATTGTACGATCCAGCTACTCCACTTCTGGATATATTTCCAAAGGAAATGTAGACAGGATCTCAAAGTGATATCTGCACTGCTAAGGTTCAGTGCAGCATTATTCACAATAGCCAAAATATGGAAACAATTTAAGTGCCCATCGATTGGTAAATGGCAAAAGAAGATGTGGTATGTACGCATATACTACGGAATACTGTTCAGCCATGAGAAAGAATGAAATTCTGCCATTTGTGAGAACATGGATAGACCTCGGGGACATTATTCTAAGTAAAATAAGACAGACAGACAAAGACAAATAGTGTATGATGTTACTTATATGTGGAATCTAAAATAGCCAAACTCATAGAAACAGAGATGTGAATGGTGGTTACCAGGAGCTGGAGGATGAGGGAAAGTAGAGATGTTGGTCAAAGAGTATAAATTTCCAGTTATAACATAAATAAGTTGTGGGGATCTAATGTACAGCATAGTGATGAGAGCTAATAATACTGTAGTGTGTACTTGAAAGTTACTGAGAGTGAATCTTTTTGTAATAATACTGTATTGTGTACTTGAAAGTTGCTGAGAGCAACTGAGAAAGTTGCTGAGATTTAAATCCTAAATCTCACCACAAAAAATAAGTGGTAATTATATTACATGATACAGGTATGAGCTATTATGGTGGTAATCATTTTGCTATATACATGTATTAAATAATCACATTGTGTACCTTAAACTTACACAATGTTAGATGTCAATTATATCTCAATAAAGCTGGAAATAAATCACTGGTTCATCATTAAAAAATCAAGGAAAAGAAGCAGTTTTTAAAATGCCTTTTAGGGGGCCGGCTCTGTGGCCAAGTGGTTAAGTTCGCACGCTGCACTGCAGCGGCCCAGAGTTCGGATCCTGGACTCAGACATGGCACCGCTCGTCAGGCCACATTGAGGCGACGTCCCACATCCCACAACTAGAAGGACCTGCAACTAAGATTACAACTGTGTACGGGGGCGAGATGGGGAGATAAAGCAGAAAAAAAAAAAAAAAAAAGAAAAAGATTGGCAACAGTTGTCAGCCCAGAGCAGAAAAAAAAAAAAAAAAGATTGGCAACAGTTGTTAGCCCAGGTGCCAATCTTTAAAAAATAAATAAATAAAATGCCTTTTACTACACTGTGAAAGATCACAGAGATGTTCAGATACATAGATATGCAAACGAATGCATAACTTGTGTCAAAGTGGAGGTTCATAACAAGGAACTAACTGTTTATTAAAAACTAAGTGGAGAAAGAGAATGTTTTTGCTTATTTTGACTGACTACAGATACAACTCATTAAAATGGAAAAAAAGACAGATGCTTGACTAAAACTAGAAAACTCACTAAATACAACTACCTTAAATTCTTTTTTGCAGAAGAAGTAAGGTCTGGATAAATAGATAGATAAGTAGATAGCTAGCTAGCTAGCTACATACATACGTACATACATAGACTGATGAGAAAATCATGGACAATTGATGGTCTGTTTTAGTCCTGATACAATTGCTTAATCTCTGTCTCATTTATTTTTACTATAAAGGTAAAGTATGATAGTTTATTCTGTGCCTGCCTTGCTATTGTGTTCTTTAGAATTATTGGGAAGTCCTAAAGTTTTAAGTACTTATTACATTGGTTTGGCAATTTTAAATGCGAATTACTGCTTAGGAAGTCCTTAGAACTGAAGAGAAATGGGAAGGACAAATTGTCCATGGAATTGAAGGAAGTAGGCATAGACACTCTTATAATGAAAAGATAACAATTTGGAGACATTTTGCCTTTTTAGTTAGCAGTTTGCTAATGTTGAGCTTTAAATCACTAGAGGCACTCTTGGGAAACAAGCATCTCACTAACACAAAGTGCCAACTTCGATAGTGCTGCCATAACGGAGGGTGAATGGCTGAAGAACACAAGAGAAAACAGTTTGCAATGTGCTACAAAAAAGAAATGGAAGCCTATGTCTTAAGATATAGGGAGACAATCAAATGTTTGGTGGTGCTTCTCTTCATACTGAGGCAAGAAATTGGATAAAGTCTGTGATTGGCCTCCTATAAAACGCTATTTTAGCTAGCAATTTGCTCAGTGTAGACACAGTTACATCCCCTCTCCATTATTAGTAACCTAAGGGAGTATTTAAAGCATAAGTGTTCCTTGTTTATTTTAGAGTAAAAAAAAAAATTCTACATGCTGTCTTGAGAAAAATCTAAGAACAAATACATTCAGGAAAAATGCGACTAGCTACATAAGAAATGTTCCAACTTATCGTCATTTTTGATGAAATAAAACGTGAAAACAAGTTCAGTTTACCATTAATATCTTACATCTAAAGTACCTAGAAAAATATATTCTAGTTGTCTCGTTTTCACCCTTCTCTAAATATACTCTCATTTCCAGTTCTCTATCTTTATGTCATCTTTTTTCACCCGATGAATATCATTCTTTAACATCATTATGCATTCATTCATTCATTCATGTTGCATACATTCACTTCCTAGAATTTATCATTCACCTTACCTAGGCTGAAATTTGTATAAAATCCTCTGAATATAGAATGCATCAACTCTGAAAATCTTACCCTTCTATTGTGAGATCAATTAAAATCCCATTTCCTCCAATAAATCTCTGGGATTCACTTTGTAAGAATTAATGTCTCCCATATTAACACCCCTATACCATGTTTTTATTAATCTCTGTTGTTCTGTATATGTGTGTCTGTATGTGTGTGTTGTCAACGATACTCCCTATAGTACCTAGTAAAGTTATTTGTACTAATAGGTACTTAATAAATATACTTGTTAAATAGAATTAAAGACTCAAAAGGAAAACAAAAATCAAAATTACACTAAAGTTAAGGAAATAATGTGTGCCATGTTGGAGCCTATATTTCTAAAAGGTCTGTACCTCTCAGAGGTATGTACTTTATAAATTGTTTACTGAAGCTCCTTTTGTTAGCTGCTAATAGCTACATTTTAACCTTAGGGCATAAACATGTTTCCTTACTTACTGAAATAGTAATTTCCTTATCAGAAGTTATTTTTGGATTGAAATTAGATATCTTATTGAGAAGAAATATGGCTGCCACTAATTTAATTATTTTTGAAGTTTTTGTGGGTAACTATATTACTGATTTTTAATCTTCCCCTCAAATTATTATTTTTAAGGGATTTTTT
Organism: Equus caballus; assembly: GCF_041296265.1. Taxonomy (NCBI): domain Eukaryota; kingdom Metazoa; phylum Chordata; class Mammalia; order Perissodactyla; family Equidae; genus Equus; species Equus caballus. Next base: position 84,533,071 of record NC_091715.1, read on the forward strand.
ACAAAAAATGACAATACCCTAGCACCTTATCAAAAAGTTACATTCATCTTACTATTCCTAGAATATTGATTTTAGGCACAGTGAGCAAAAGATGATGAGCAGGAATAGAAAATGTAATAAATAATGTTTTTCTACTCAACATCTCTTTCTCCTTCATTTGGTAATAGTACCTGCATTTTGTTTTGAGAAACGTCCGTTCTGTCCCAAGGCACCTAGTTTTGGTTGAGTCACCCACTCTCCCGTTCCTCTAAGTCCTAGGTATGATCTCCTAACAGTGTTTTGGTGGACACGCATAGCACTATATTTCCTTAATCACAATGATTGGTTGAGAAATGTGCACAGAACTAAGCATAATCAAGCATGGTCCTCTCTGAATTTTGTTGTAGCATATTGGAAAAAACGCACTTTTGGCTGCAGAGGTTGATAAACTAGTAGAATAAAAATAGTGAGTAATCATTTTGCCAATATGTAGGGGGCATCTTCCTGAAAGTTATGCCAACACAGAGGAGAGAAAGACCAAGAGATAGAAAGAGACAGCTTACTGACAGCAACATGAGATCTCCTCGATCCAGTTATGCACTCTGTGTGGGATAGCCTTAATTTTCTCCTTTAGATGCACCCAACTCCTTTTTCCACTCTACTTTGTGCCCTGGTAGGATGACCAGTAGGCACCACATTAAAGTGCTTCCTTGCCTTCTGGCTTCCATTTGAGTTTGGCTATTGGAGGCAGCAGTAGGAAATTGAAAGGTGGGATAGTATTGAGGTCATTTCCCCTAGTTCATTAGCTTCTAGGTTGCTATCTATCAGTTTACTTAATTTTTATTTCAAAGACCATGGTTTATGTTAGAAAGACCCCTACACACATCTACCTGCAGTAACTCCCAGTAACTCTTCACTCCCATGAACCATGAGGGCTAAAGGTAATAATTGCTTCCTGTTGCTGCTATCCTGTATTACACTCTCCTGTACTGGTTTTCCTATCTGCTCTTATCTTTGTAAGTTGGCTATTTATGAAGCTGTCTTCAAATTAAAAACAATTTATTTCTTTGGAAAATACTTGACTTCAGAGCTTTAGTCCAGTATAGTAAGAGTTGACCTCTATTGTATTGACATTGCTGTAGAAGGATATTGTATTAGCTGCTAAATGTGTTTTCTGATCATTTCTTGAACTATCTGTATAAAGTAAGATAAGGTATCTTTAATAGTCAAACAGAAGAGCAGGCATTCACCAAGAAAAATGAATTAATGATAAATATTTATACGTATTAATCCAATGGTTTGTTTCATATTTAAATAAGAAAGGAAAAACTTTTGGCTAGATGTAGAAAGCCATTGATGGATATAATAAGGCTCCTACATTTTCAGTCATCCTAGGCATAGCTTAGTTCGGGGTTAGTAGTCTGAAATCTGTTATCTTGACTTCCTTGCCAAAGCAAAAAGAAAAATAATACAAAACGTAGACTAACATTTTGAGAAGGAGTGCTGCAAATAATTATCAATACTACAAGAAATGCTATGTGTGGCTTGTGGAAGCACTTTCCCTTCAGTGTGACCAGGTTTGAAATCAAATCCTTTTTCACAAAATTTTGTAAATTCATAACTTTTGCCTAATATGCTAAGAATTACCCGCTATTTTCTTGTCAGTGAGAGGGAAAAGAGGATTAATTAACCAGCTTCTTGGAAAATCTAAGACTGTAGAATTGATTGTATTACACTTTAAATGTTTTCTCCCATGTTTCTCATCTTCTATAAATTAATATAAAAATTACTTTTAATTAATTGCCTTTATATAAAGAGGGTATACAAAATTTTACATTGTATTGCCTTTAAAATAAAGGAAATTTTTCAGACATTAATTAGAAATAATCATTTTTAAGATATTACTCATGAATCCAAAGTATTATGAGGCATTTAGGTATCTGGATATTAATAGAACTTCTTAGATGCTCACATTATTTACGTTTGTCCTGCAGATACTATCATTTCTCTTCCTTAAACTTTTGTAGGCCTTTCAATTCCAATACTCTGTTAATGACTAACATATTATAAAAAATTGATGATTAATAAGTCAAATAGCATTTCCTCTTTTCTGTCACATTAAAGAAAGATCCTGAATAAAAATATTGTTTATTTTACTATTTTGTTTTGTATTTAATAATTTGTATTGTTTCTTTATTTTAGTCTTTATTATTACCTAATATACAACACATTAAGATTATAATAAAATACAAAGTTCAATGATTTATCTCAAGTCAATAACTGTGTCACCACAAAACAAGTTAAAAAAAATAATAAAACATTGCCAATACTAAGAAGACCCACTTGTGTGCTCTCACAAGCTCTATGCTTTCTCCTGCCAGAAAACCAGCTTCATATGGATTTCTTATCCTACATTCTATCGTGAATATAACCTTGAATATCTTTATTCTTTTAACAACTCAGCATCTACGTTTCAACATATGATTAAGTTTTTGCTATATTTTACACTTTATACAAATAGAATCATACAGCATGTATTTAGCATCTCATTTCATTTTCTCAATATTTTATATGTGAGCTCTGTTCATGTTTCTGCTTGTAAATGTAGTAATTCTTTTCATGAAGATACTACAATTTATTTGTTGATGGATATTTGGTATTTTTCAAATTTGGAGCTTTTGTTAAAAGCTGCTAAGAACATTCTAGTATACATCTCTTTCTGTCAATTAAAATTGCTGGGTCATACATCATATGTCTCTGCAATGTTAGCAGATGATGCCAAACTGTTTCCTAACATGGTTGTACCAATTTAAACTCCAACCGCAATATATGAGATTTCTCTTTGCTCAACATTTTCAATACTTTTCATAGTTTTTTTTTTTTTTAGCTCTTATGGAAAGTGTGTGGTCATACCTCAATGTGGTTTTATTTTACATTTCTTTAAAATGAAATCAATAATATTTCATATGTTTATTGGTCATTGGAATATCCTCATTTATGAGGAGATTATTCATGACTCTTGCTCATTTCTGTACTGGACTATGTTTCTTTCTTATAGATTTGTAAACTTCTTTCATTTCTTTTTATGTATACTGAATACTACCCTTTTTAGTTATGTATGTTGTAAATATCTATTCTGAGCCTTACATTTTAATTTTCTTTTCTTCTATGATGACTAGAGGATCTTAATTTCAATGCATTTCAATTTATCAACCTTTTCATTTATACTTAGGACTTTGTATGTCATGGGTAAATAGTCTTTTCCTATCAGTAGTTAATCTGAGTGTTCTCCTATATTATTTTCTAGGAACTTCACTGTATGACTTCACAATTAAATCTATATTCAATCTGGAACTTATTTTTATTTTGACTCATGTCCAGCCATCTTGTCATAACACTTTAATTTTAGTGATCTATTTTCTTTATGTTTGACAGGTGGGAGTCTACATTTGCTGCTGAGTCTGGCGTAATCCTAGAAGTTTTTGATAGCTTTTTCATTATCTGTTTTTTAACAGCTTTATTGAGATATGATTTACATATCATACAATTCACCCACTTAAAGTGTGAAATTTAATGGATTTTAGCATATTTATGGATATGTGCAACCATCACCACAGTTAATTGTAGAAGATTTTCATCATTTCAAAAAGAAAGTCTAGAGGCCGCACCGTGGCTGAGTAGTTAAGTTTGCAGGCTCCACTGCGGCGGCCCAGGGTTTCGCTGGTTCGGATCCTGGGCACGGACATGGCACTGCTCATAAGGCCACGTTGAGGTGGCATCCCACATGCCACAACTGGAAAGACCTACAACTAAGATATACAGTTATGTACCGGGGGGAATTTGGGGAGATAAAGCAGAAAAAAAAGAAAAACAGATTGGAAACAGTTGTTAGCTCAGGTGCCAATCTTTAAAAAAAAAAAGAAAGAAAGTCTATACCCTTTCACTATAAACTTCCAATCTCCCCATCCTCCCAGCCCTAAATAACCACTAAATATCTTGTTTTTATAGATTTGCTTGTTCTTAGGATTTCATATAAATGGAATCCCAAGACATGTGTTCTTCAGTTACTGACTTCATTCACTTAGCATAATATTTTCAAGGTTCACCCACAAACTGCATATATCAGTACTGCAATTCTTCTTATGGCCAAATAATATTTGATTGTATGGATATACCACATTTTTTTAATCTATTCATTAGCTGGTGTATATTTGAGTTATCTTTTGACTAATATTATATGAATATGATATGAACATTTGTGTACAAGTTTTTGTCTGAACATCTGTTTTCAAATGTTTTATGTATATACCTGGAGTGGAATTGCTGAATTATATGGCAATTCTATGTCCAACTTATTGCAAAACCACAAAACTATTCTCCACAGCAGTTGCACCATTTTACATTCCCACTAGTAGTGTGTGAGCATTCCAATTTCTCCACATGCTTGACACTTGTTGTTTCCTGTGTTTTCGTTCTTTTTTAAATTTTAGACATTCTAGTGTCTGTGAAATTGTATCTCATTGTGATTTTGATTGGCATTTTATTGATGACTAATGATGGTGAGCATCTTTCATGGGTACATTGATCATTGTGGAGAAATATCTATTCCGATCCTCTGTTAATTTTTTTTAAATTGAATCATTTGTCTTTTTATTAAGTTGTAAAAGTTCTTTATATTTTTCCAGATAAAAGTCAGTTTTCAAATATATGATTGGCAAATATTTTCTTCCATTCTATGCATTGTCTTTTCACTTCCTTTATAGTGACTTTCGAAGCACAAATTTTTAAATTTTGATAAAGTCCAATTTCTCTGCTTTCTCTTTTATTACTCATGCTTTTGGCGTCATATCTAAGAATTCTTTGCTGAAGTCAAAATTCTATGTTTTCTTCTAAGAGTTTTATAGTTTTAGCTCTTACATTTAGGCCTTTGATTTATTTTGAGCTAATTTTGGTATATGGTGTGAGGTAAAGAGTCAAACTTCATTCTTTTGTATATACCTAGCATTTGCCATCTGTTTAGACCAGGCATAGCATATATACCATCTTCCAGTCCTTGTTTCAGCCATTTCTCCAAAAGAATCCTGCTTTCATTTACTGAAAAAAATATATTTCACAGCTACAGTCTGGATACTGGAGATGTTCAATATTACTGACTTGCCATTTTTTATAGGCCTCTTCAGTGGATAGAGTATATATATATATAATCTCAAAGCATATATATATGTGTATATATATATATATATATATATGTGTGTGTGTGTATGTCTATAATCTCAAAGAATCTCCAAAATATCTATACAGGATAATAAACAAATTCATAAAAATTTCAGGATACAAGATTAATATGTAAAAATCAGTTGTATTTGTATATGCAACACTGAACAATATGAAAAGCAAACGTAAAAAAAATCCATTTACAGTATCATCAAACAATAAAATACTTTGGAATAAATTTAATCAAGGAGGTGCAAGACTTCTATACTGAAAACTACAAAATATTGCTACAAAAAGTTAAAGAAATTAAGGACACAAAATAAATGGGAAAACACCTCATTTTCATGGATTGGAAGCTTAATATTGTTAAAGTGGCAATATTCTACAAATTAATCTACAGATTCAAGAAAATACTTATAAAAATTCCAATTTTATTATTTGCAGAAATGGAGAAACTGATCTTCAAGTTCACAATGAATAGACAAAACAAACTTGAAACAAATGAACAAAGTTGGAGGACTCACTCTATCTGATTTCAGAACTTCCCAAAAAGCTACAGTAATCAATACAGGGTGGTATTGACATGAAGATAGACATATTGATGAATGGAATAGAATTGAAACTTCGGAAATAAATCATTTATCTCTGGTCAATTGATTTTTGACAAGGATGTCAAGACCGTTCCCCAATGGGTGAAAGACTAGTCTTTCAACATATCATGCTGGAACAACTGGATATCCACATGTAAAAGAAGAAAGTTGGACCCATCACTCAAATCTTATAAAAAATTAACTCAAGGGGCTGGCCCGGTGGTGCAGCAGTTAAGTTCACACATTCTACCTCAGCTGCCCAGGGTTTGCATGTTCGGATCCTGGGTAGAGACCTACACACTGCTTGTCAAGCCATGCTGTGGCAGGCATCCCACATATAAAGTAGAGGAAGATGGGCATGGATGTTAGCTCAGTGGCAGTCTTCCTCAGCAAAAAAGAGGAGGATTGGCAGTAGATGTTAGCTCAGGGCTAATCTTCCTCAAAAAAAATAAAATAAATAAAAATTAAAAGAGAAATTAACTCAAAATGTATCAAAGACCTAAATATAAGAGCAAATCTCATAAATATCTTGTAATATACCCATTGTAAATCTTTATGACTTTATATATAGCAATGAATTCTTTAAAATGACACCAAAAAGCATAAACAACAATATAAAAAGATAAACTGAAATTCATCAAATTTTTAAAAATTTGTATATAAAGAACACTATTGAGAAAGTAAAAAGACAATCCTCAGAATGAGAAAAATATTTTCAATTATATATCTGATAAGGGTCTGGTATACAGAAAATATAAAGAATTCTTACAACTGAACAACAAAAAGACAACTTAATTAAAAAATAAGCAAAGGAGTTGAATAGACATTTCTCCAAAGAAGATATAAAATTAGCCAAGAGGGGCTGGCCCCATGGCAGAGCGGTTAGAGTTCCATGGACTCCACTTTGGTGGCCTGGGTGTGGACCTACTCCACTCATCAGACATGCTACGGAGGCATCCCACATACAAAGTGGAGGAAGCTTCGCATGGATATTATCTCAGGGCTAGTCTTCCTCAAGCAAAAAAGAGGAGGATCAGCAATGGATGTAAGCTCAGGGCGAATCTTATACACACACACAAAATAGCTGAGAAACATGTGAAAAGATGCTGAACATCATTAGTCATTAGGGAAATGCAGCTCTACAATGCAATGAGATATACCATTTCACATTCACCAACATGTCTATAATAAAAATTAAAAAATTAAACAAAACATTACAAGTGTTGGTGAGGCTACAGAGAAACGGAACCCTTATCTATTGCTGGTAGGAATGTAAAATGGTGCATCAGCTGTGGAAAACAGTTTGGTGGATTCTCCATAGGTTATACAGAATTGCCATATGACCCAGCAATTCCACTCATGGGTATTGTTATCGACTGAATTTTGTCCCCCCTCCAAATGCACATGTTGAGTCCCTAACCTCCAGGGTGACAGTATTTGGAGATAGGACCTGTAAAGAGGTAAATAAGGTTAAATGAGGTAATAAAGGTAGGGCCCTCTTCCCACAGGACCAGTTGTCTTATAAGAAGAGGAAGAGACACCAGGAGTACAAGTACACAGGGGAAAGGCCATGTGAGAAGGCAGTGAGAAGACAGTCTTCTGCAAGCCAAGGAAAGAGGCCTCAGGAGAAACCAAGCTTGCCTATACCTTGATCTTGGACTTCTAGCCTTCATAACTTTGAGAAAATTAATTTCTGTTGTTTAAGCCCTCCAGTCTGTGGTGTTTTATTCTTATAGCCCTCACAAACTAATGCAGGATAATGAAGAATTAAAAACAGTTGATCAAACAAAAACTTGTACATGAATGTTCTTAGAACCATTCACAACAGCCAAAAGATAGAAGCAACCCAGATGTCCATCAATGGATGAATGGATAAACAAAATGTGGTATATCCATAAAATGGAATATTATTCAACTACAAAAAGAATAAATTGTTGATACATGCTACTATGTGGATGAACTTTGGAAACCTTATGCTAAGTGAAAGAATCCAGCCACAAAATATCTCACCTTGTCTGATACCATTTATGTGAAATATCCAGATAGGAAAATCCATGGGGACAAAGCAGATTAGTGGTCACCAAAGGCTGAGAAGAAAGGGAAATGGAGAGTGGCTGCTTAATGCACATGAGATTTCCTTTGGGGTGATGAAAAAGTTCTGAAACTAAATAATGGTGGTGGTTGTACAGCATTGTGAATGTAGTAAATGCCACTAATGGTAAAATAAAATAAAATAAATTGCTCGCATGCACAGATAGCAATAATGCCAGCTTACTTCCCAGCCCTGTAAGAGCTTCCTACCCTTTTCCTCTCTTCCTTACAACAATCCTCCATCTCCTTTTACTCTGGAGGAGCCTGAGGCATCCCAGTGAGTGGGAAAAGCATAGTGGAAAAATAGAAAGGAAGCCCCTTTTTCCACTGTAGGCATCAATCAACGAACACGTCTGACCTTAGGGAGAGTAGAAACTTTGAATGGAGTTCAGAACTTTCTAATATAACATAGGATAAGAAAATTTTATTTTATTTTTATTTTTTTGAGGAAGATTAGTCCTGAGCTAACATCTGCTGCCAATCCTCTTCTTTTTTTGCTGAGGAAGACTGGCCCTGAGCTAACATTCGTGCACATCTTCCTCTAGTGTATATGTGGGACACCTACCACAGCATGGCTTGACAAGTATGCATGGGTCCACACCCAGGATTCAAACCGGAGAACCCCAGGCCGCTGAAGTGGAACATGCGAACTTAAGCCCTGAGCCACTGGGCTGGCCCCAAGGAAATTTTATATTCTTAAATAAAAAATCTCGTGATTTACATGAAGAGTCTTGGGAACATCTTGAGATTTCATCTGAGGGATATTGAAGAACAAGTCTCACAGACCAGTTTTGGACGGACAGTGGAGTGAATGGTACAGCAAATAAGGTTTTCTTATTGTACCCTACAAATTCTATGTATTTGATGGAATGATAACACTTGTTTGGTTGACATGAGAATATAATGCTTTAGATTATTTTTAATTATGAATTATTTTCAGGTCATAAAACATTAATTTATCCCTAAAGAATTCAATGATAAAAATAAGCAATTTCTGCTACCCTATCCTTACCACGATAATCAAAGACACAATTATCAGCCTTCTTTGCCCATGCCTTAGAAAAGTTTACATTCTCTCTCTGAAATATTTTGCAATCTATCTCAGTAGCCTCTAAGTACTTGCTTTTGATAATTTGAAGTTTCCTGGCAACCAAATTTTTAAAACACCATTTATGGATAGACATGATGGTTTATGTAGTGCTATGCTATGCACAAACCCACAATAAAGACAAAATCTATCCCCTACTCTCAAGGAACCAACAATTGAACTGAAGGAATAAAACAGGAACACATGATATCTTAAGCTACTGAGAAAAAAAGACATATCGGGTACACATATTACATCATGTAAACTGTGTTCGGAATATGTATAAGGCAGAGGGATCAGAGTGGAGAAGACGTGGTCAAGACCCAGCATGGTGAAGCGCTGCATGAGTTGTTTGGAAATAGATACGGTGCACATTCTCCTTCTGAAGCTGTATTATATCAGCATCACTACTGTGTATTGGATGTTAGCTATGAATCAGTCACTGAACTGTGTACTATCTCGTGTATTATCTAGTTTAATGTTTTGAGCCACTCCATAAGATAGGGAACAAAATATTCTCAGTTTTGTACATTAAAAAAACTGAAGTTCAGAACAGTTGAAGATAAATTGTTCAAGGTCACTCAACTAATAAATCATATAATTCCTATTCAATATCTAAGCACTCTGACCGTAACATCCAAGCTTTCAGCCCTACAAATTATTGCTTGTTAATGTAGCTCAAGAAAGACAATTCAATTTCCATGGACTAGGCACATTGCCATAAAGCCAAAGGAGGAGTTGCATGAAGCCTGGCTAATGGCACCATGGTTTGCTTTATTTTCCTAATTATACACACATATGTTTTTCGAGCTTTTCAAATTACTTATAATATGACATATTACTAAAAGTTGCAATATCAAGCATACTGTGTTCCAATTCTCAAGGAAGGAAAGAACCTGATATTATGGCTGTGCCTAAGAATAGATCTGCATATTGTCACACATCAGCTTGAAACATCCTGGGGTAAACATAACATGAATGTTTCACTTTAAAAACCCACATTTTCCAAGAATGCATATTATTCATGAAAATCGCACTAGGAGAGCTATTCAAGGATTGGAAGGTAACCGGAAGTTGCTGCAGGGATTTTCGTCTCTGCCTTTACTTCCACCCTATTTTCTTCCCCTCCATTCAAATTATTTAAGACCATGTTTGAGAATGTACATTTATATTTTCTTATATCTCTTTAATTGTGGCCCATTTGTAGCTTGGTCTCTTCTGCCTGATTTTCTCAAGGTTATTGTAATATTTTTTTCTTTAATTTTGCTAAAACATCCCGCTTCGGAAATTGACCAAGTCATCAATACTAATGTGAACAGTAAAAATATAAGCAGATCTCAAAACAACTTTGTACATGCAATTTATTTGTGTCCAGAATAAAAGAGATTACACTTAAAATATAAATAGATTTTAGTTATTCAGTAGCAATTTATGATGGAAATGTTTGGACACTGATAAAATGTCAAACTTGAGACATTAACAAAAACATTCTTTCTTATAATATGGGGATTTCTTTTCCTTCTCTTGCACCTGCCATTTACTATCTCCACATTTTTTGCATCGTAGAAAATAGGTCTGTGAAACATTAGTTTTAGTTGTCCAAATGACTACTGAAGTAATATTTTAACTTTGAATAATTATCTCAGTGTCTAGGAATATGTATATTTAGAAACCTTAGGCTCTTTCCTGCATTGGGTTTAAATTGCATAATGTTCCATATGTCTCTAAGATATACTTCAGTATTCAAAAAGGAAACCAAGTTTGTATGAAAGAGACAACACCAATCTTGCAGGTGACTCTTCTTTCAAGCCAGTTGAAGCCAACATACAGGCACAGATTTCACTTAATGCAAATATCAAAAATTATGGGGCCAGCCTGGTGGCACAGTGGTTAAGTTCCCATACTCTGCTTTGGCAGTCCAGGGTTCACTGGTTTGGATCCTGGCCATGGACCTACATACCTCTTATCAAGCCATGCTTTGGCAGGCATCCCACATATAAAATGGAGGAAAATGGGCACAGATTTTAGTTCAGGGCCAATCTTCCTCAGGAAAACAACAAAAAAGCCTCCAACACTATGAGAACTTTGTAGAGAATGCATTTGTGTGGTGCAACCAAATGAGACGGTGTGCATGGAAGGCATATAGATCTATATGATTTCTCTAGTAACATTTTGTGTATTTTTTATTTTTTTCCTTTTTTCCAATATTTTATGAAAATTTTCAAACATACAGAATAGTTGAAATAATTCTCAGTGCACGCCTATTTACATAGTTCTAGTCTTAATTATTTTCCTGACTTCTTGGGGTGACTGGGACTTACTACACTCCATGACTCAGATTCAGTGAGAAAGTGAGTATTCTACAGCTTTTTTGTATTTTTTATTGAAGTATAATCGAAATACAAGATGCTCTTAGTTTCAGGTGTACATCATAGTGATTCACTATTTGTACACATTACAAAATCACCACCACAATAAGTGTTGTTATCATCTGTCACCATACAAAGTTGTTACAGTACCATTGGCTATAATCTCCATGCTGTAGATTACGTTCCCATGACATTTATTTTATAAGTGGAAAGTTGTACCTCTTACTCCTCTTGGCCTATGTTGCCCATCCCTCCCCTCTCTGGTAAGCACCAGTTTGTTCTCTGTGTCTATGAGTCTGTTTCTGCTTTGTTTTGCTTGTTCACATGTTTTATTCTCTGGATTCCACATAGAAGTAAAATCATATGATATTTTTCTTTCTCTGACTGACTTACTTCACTTAGAGTAACGCCCTCTAGGTCTATCCATCTTGTCACAAATGGCAAGATTTCATTCATTTTTATGGCTGAGTAATATTACATTGTGTATATATATATACACACATACAATTAATATATGTATATATACACACCACATCTTCTTTATCCATTCATCCATCATGGACACTTATATTGTTTCCATATCTTGGCTGTGGTAAATAATGTTGCAATAAACATAGGTCTGTATATATCTTTTTGAAATAATGTTTTTGTTTTCCTCAGATAAATATCCAGAAGCGGAATTGCTGGATCACATTGCAGTTCTATTTTTAATGTTTTGAGGAATCTCCATACTGTTTTCCATAGTGGCTGCACCAACATACATTCCCACCAACAATGTACAAAGGCTTCCTTATCTCCGCATCCTCATCAACACTTGGTATTTGTTGTCATTTTGATAAAAGCCATTATGACAGCTGTGAGGTAATATCTCATTGTAGTTTTTATTTGCATTTCTCTGATGATTAGTGATGTCGCGCATCTTTTCAAGTGTCTGTTGGGCATCTGTATTTCTATTTGGAAAAATGTCTGCTCGGATTCTCTGCCTAATTTTAATTGTTTGGTCTTTTTGATATTGAGTTGTATTGGTTCTTTATGTATTTTGGATATTAACCCCTTGTCAGATATATCATTCGTAAATATAGTCTCCCATTCAGTAGGTTGCTTTTTGGTTTTGATGATGGTTTCCTTTGCTGTGCAAAAGCATTTTAGTTTTCTGTAGTCCTATTTGTTTCTTTTAGGTTTTGTTGCCCTTGCCCGAGGAGACTGGTCCAAAAAATATTTTAAGATTGATGTCAAAAAGATGACTGTCCATGTTTTCTTCTAGTAGTTTTATGATTTCAGGTCTTAAATTCAAGTCCTTAACCCATTTTGAATTCATTTTGGCAAATAGTGCAAGATAGTGGTCCAGTTTCCCCAACACCATTTATTAAAGAGACTGTCTTCTCTACATGGTATGCTCTTGCCTCCTTTGTCATAGATTAATTGACCATATATGAGTGGGTTTATTTCTGGGCTCTATTGTATTCCATTGATCTACGTGTCTGCTTGCTGGAGTAACATACTGATTTGGTTACTATAGCTTTGTAGTATTGTTTGAAATCAGACAGTGTGATGCATCCAGCTTTGTTCTTCTTTCTCAAGATTACTTTGGCTATAGGGGTCTTTTGCAGTTCCACACAAATTTTAGGATCTTTGTTCCAGTTCTATGGAAAATGCGATTGGTATTTTGATGGGGATTGCATTGAATATGTAGATTGCTTTGGGTAGTATGGAGATTTTAACAATATTAATTCTTCCAATCCATGAGCACAGTATATCTTTCCATTTGTTTGTGTCATCTTCAATTTTTTTCACGAATGTCATAATTTTTGGTATATAGGTCTTTCACCATTTTGGTTAAATTTATTTCTAGGTATTTTATTCTTTTTGAGGCAGTTTTAAATAGGATTATTTTCTTAATTTCTCTTTCTGATAATTCATTATAAGTGTATAGGAACACAACTGATTTCTGTATATTAATTTTGTATCCTGCAACTTTACTTAATTCATTTATTAGTTATAACAGTTCTTTTGGTGGATTCTTCAGGGTTTTTTTTAATAAATAGTATCATGTCATCTGCAAATAGTGAGAGTTTTACTTCTTCCTTTCCAATTTAGGAGTCTTTTATTTATTTTTCTTGCCTAATTGCTGTGGCTAGGGCTTCCAACACTATGTTGAATAAAAGTGGCAAGAGTGGGCCACTCTATCTTATTCTTGATCTTAGAGAAAAACCTTTCAAATTTTTACTGTTGACTATGATGTTAGCTCTGAGTTTGTCATATGTGGCCTTTATTATATCGGGGTGCATTCCTTTCGTACCCACTTTTTTGAGAGTTTTCATCAGAGGTGGATGTTGAATTTTGTTAAATATTTCTTGCATCTACTGAGATGATCGTATGATTTTTATCCTTCATTATGTTAATGTGGTGTGTCATGTTGATTGATTTGCAGATGTTGAGCTATCTTTGCATCCCTGGAATAACTCCCACTTGCTTGGAGTGTTTGGTCCTTTTAATGTAGCATTGAATACAGTTGCTAATATTTTGTTGATGATTTTTGCATCTATGTTCATCAGGGATATTGGTCTGTAATTTTCTTTTTTTGTGTTGTCTTTGGTTTTGGAAGCAGGGCAATTCTGGTTTCATAAAATGAGTGTGGAAATGTTCTTTGCTCTTCAATTTTTTGGAATAAATTGAGGAGGATAAGCATTAAATCTTTTAAATGCCTGGTAAAAATTCACCTGTGATGCCATCTGGTCCTGGACTTTTGTTTGTTAGGAGTTTTTAAATTATCAATTCAATTTTATTACTTGTAATTGGTCTATTCAGATTTTATATTCATGATTCACTCTTGTAAGGGTGTGTGTTTCTAGGCATTTATCCATTTCATCTAGGTTTTCCAAACTGTTGACATATAATTGCTTGTAGCAGCCTCTTATGATCCTTTGTATTTCTGTGGTGTCAGTTGTAAATTCTCTAAATTTCTGATTTTTTTTTTTTAATTTGAGCCCTCTCTGTTTTTTCTTGATGAGTATAGCTAAAGGTTTATCAATTTTGTTTATCTTTTCAAAATTCCAGCTTTTAATTTCATTTGTCTTTTGTATTTTTTTTAGTCTCTATTTATTTCAGCTCTGATCTTTATTATTTCCTACCTTCTACCAACTTTGAGCTTTGTTTATTCTTCTTTTTCTGGTTTCTTTAGGTGTAAAGTTAGATTGTTTATTTAAGCTTTTTCTTGTTTCTTGAGGTAGGCCTGTACTGCTATGAACTTCCTTCTTACAACTGCTTTTGCATTGTACCATCAATTTTGGAAAGTGCTGTTTCCATCTTCATTTGTCTCAAAACATTTTTTGATTTTCTCTTGGATTTCTTCATTGACCCACTGGTTGTTGAGTAGCGTATTTTTAATCTCCACATGCTTGTATTTTTTCCAGTTTTCTTTTTGTAGTTGATTTCTACTTTTATATCATTGTGGTCAGAATGGTCAGAAAAGATGCTAGAAATGTTTTCAATCTTCTTAAATTTATTGAGACTTGTTTTATGACCTCACATGGGATCTATCTTGGAGAATGTTTCATGTGCACTTGAGAAGAATGTGTACTGTGCAGTTATTGGATGGAATGTTTTGTACATATGTATTAAATCCATCTGTTCTAATGTGTCATTTAAGGCCAATGTTTCCTTATTGATGTAAGCGGGGTAGTAAAGTACTCCACTATTATTGTATTACTGTCAATCTCTACCTTAATGCCTGTTAATATTTGTTTTATATATTTAGGTGCTTCTATGTTGGGTGCATAAATATACATGAACGTTATATCCTCTTCTTGAATTGACTCCTGTATCATTATGTAATGCCCTTCTTTGTCTTTTGTTACAGTCTTTGTTTTAAAGTCTATTTAGTCTGATATAAGTATTGCTACCTCAGCTTTCTTTTCACCTTCTTTTGCATGGAATATCTTTTTTCCATTTCTTCACTTTCAGTTTGTATGTATTTTTAGATCTGAAGTGAGTCTCTTGTAGTAAGTATACAGACGGATCTTGTTTATTTATCGACCACCCTATGTCTTTTGATTGGAGCATTTAGTCCATTTATATTTAAAGTAATTATTGACAGCTATGTATCTATTGCCATTTTGTTAGTTGTTTTTGTAATTTTTCTCTGTTCCTTTCTTCTTCTCTTGGTCTCTTCCCTTGTGGTTTGATGATTTTTCTTAGTGCTGTGTTTGGGTTCCCTTCTCATTACTTTTTGTGTTGCTATTTTAGGTTTTTGGTTTGTGGTTAGCATGTGATTCATATATATTGACATACATATGTGTGTATATATATAGCAGTCTATTTTAAGGTGATAGTTGCTTAATTTTGGATGCATTCTGAAAATGCTACATTTTTACTCCCTCCCCACTTTTTCTTGAGGAAGGCTGTCCCTGAGCTAACATCTGCTGCCAATCCTCCTATTTTTGCTGAGGAAGACTGGCTAACAGCCAGCCTCATCTTGCTCTATTTTTTTGTGGGATGCCTGCCACAGCATGTCTTGATAAGTAGTGTGTAGGTCTGCACCTGGGATCCAAACCAGCAAACTGCAGGCCACCAAAGTGGAACGTGTGAACTTAACTGCTGTGCCACCAGGCCAGACCACCTCCATTTTGGTTTTGATTTTATATTTTACATCTTTTTATTTTGTGTATCCCTTAAGTACTTACTGTAGTTATAGTTGATTTTACTACTTTTGTCTTTTAACCTTCACACTAGCTTTTTAAGTGCTAATGCATTACCTTTACTAAATATTTGCCTTTACCAGTCAGATTTTTTCTTTTATATATTTTCTTATTTCTAGTTATGGCCTTTTCATTTACATTTAAAGAAGACCCTTTCTCACACTCACAATCATATTATTGACTATATTCCCTATATCTCCCCTCACTAGAATGAAATCTCCATGAGAGCAGGAATTTTTGTCTGCTTTTCCACTAATGTATGTGAAGCATATAGCATATATTAGATCTTCAATAAATAATTTGATAAATAGTCTTTAAAAGAGAAGGAACCAGCATATCAATTTCTGTTTTATTTGTGAAAAACATTTTTGGCCTTCTTGTGGGTTTTTCTGTTCTTTCTGGAGTGCATACAGAGGTATATTAGGAAGAGTGGATTTTTTAAACTCTTATACAAACACATACCTACACAAACACACAACCTAGGTCATGCAATCATTTCTGACTTATTGAAAATTTAAGTAACTCAGAACCAAGAATTTTTGCTGAAAAACAAAATGTGACTCTCTGTTTATATCTCTAAGCTTAAAGAAATTGGTAACTTTTAAATGACAAATGCTTTTAACAAACAAACAAGAAAAAAGAGTATGCAAAATTCAACTTTACCAGGCAGCCTATAAAAAATACACATTTTAAAACAATTAATTGTTGTGTCAGATTTTTGCTGTTTCATTAAATGCCCCCAAATTTAAATGCCCACAAATTTATGGGCATTCTGAGTTCTTACCTTTCCTTTTGATAATGTCTCTGTTATTCTTTGATGTCAGTCTGTTATTTCTCAGTTTTTATTGATTTTAATGTGTTATATAGAGTATTTGTGTTTCTTTTAATCTATAAATTTGCTTAACTCATTATAGAAATTTTTAAATATTCACAAAATTAGAGAAAATTGTACTATCAAACCTCATAGACATATCATCCAGCTTCAACAAATTATTATTCCCTATTCTTATTCTATTTATCCCACTTCCACTATTTTTTACTAGCTGGACAATTTTCAGGCAAATTCAAAGCAATCACAAAAATATATCATTTCAACCACAAACTTTCAGTATATTTCTAATAAGTAAAGATTTAAAAAAAATCATATACAGGCTCCACAACATTAAGAATAATTTTCAACATTATCTCAGACCTAGACAATGTTCAATTTCCTCTGTTGTTACAAATTGCCTTATCTAATCAAGATCCAAGTAAGTTTCTCATATTTCAAACAAATCTGTAACTTATCAAATGGCCTTAAAAAAAAACAGGCTTTTAAAAAAAAACTTTTTCTAAAATAAAGTGCATGAGTTTTGGACATTGCAAAGTAATATTTTGCTATTCAAATTGAATTTCATGTTGTTCTGTTCTGTTGTTACTTTTTAAAGATTGGCACCTGAGCTAACAACTATTGCCAATCTTTTTTTTTTTCATGCTTTTTCTCCCCAAATCCCCCTAGTACATGCTTGTATATTTTAGTTGTGGGTCCTTCTAGTTGTGGCACATGGAACGCCGCCTCAGCATGGCCTGATGAGTGGTGCTGTGTCCATGCCCAGGATCCGAACAGGTGAAACTCTGGGCTGCCTAAGCGGAGCACATGAACTTAACCACTCAGCCATGGGGCTGGCCACTGTTGCTCTGTTTTGTTGTGTTTATTTCTTACTTTTGAATTCTCATTTTTTTCCAGTTAGATAGCTTTGCCAAATAGCTGAGATGTGGATAGTTGAAATAGTACTTCAACTACACAAGACAATATTCTAAATACTTGAATAGCTGAGGTATATTAGGAAGCTTAATAGGATACCTATATCTATACCTATATCTATATCCACACACATGTGTATGTATGTGTCTGTATAATTTTACAAAATTGTAACTGCCTTGTGTTATTCCTTAATATGATTGAAACTTCTATTAGAATAAATTGAAACTTGTGAGTGGTAACTGTGACTATAGTAGGTCAGAATTAATGTCTAATAAATACTGGTAGATATCTGATACATACATTCTTAGTCATTTATAAAAATCATCACAACCTTGTATATACCAAAACATTGGAACCAGATACTTTCTTTTTATACATCAAATCCAGCAAAATGGCTTAAGATGCTCATTTACTTGGTAAATGGAGTGGAAATGTTCTATCTTGCTGGCATAGAATAGTCCCTACCCTAGGCGTTTCTCTCTCTCTGTGTTCTTGGAGCCCACAGAAGGACTCCTCTTGTTCCAAAAACTATGAACTATTATATCCCATTGAATGAGAAATCTAGATAATTAAGGTTTGAGTAAACGAGAATGCATTGCGTAGCATACTGTAGCTGGAAGACTTTACCTTGCTCTGCAATTTGCAGAATTTTAGTAGTGGATAATTATTAGCAGGAAGTTGAATTTGAAAGCCAATTTGCTTAAAGGAGGATTACCACATCGTAAAACATACTTTGACTTGAGATTTATACTCTTCTTTATGACCATATCTTTGACTGAGTTTATGATTCTTTTCTGCAATAAAAAATGTTCCCTTAGAAATAATTAAAATGAAGACAGCATCCCAAGTGAAAGCTCTATAGGATAGAATGTGTAAAGAGAAGCAATGAAAGAAAAATAAAAAGCAAGTTACCCTGATAAAACATGCTCTGGTTTTATTAAAACACTTTATCTCCATAGTCCCTGTTTAATAGAATAAGTGTTCGGAAACTTAAAAAAAAATTAGTGTAGAGAAGTCATGTGTCTAAACTTTATTAATATCCTGACAATAGTTCTCAGAACGCATGAAAAGTAATAAACCAATTTTCTATGGAGAACAAACGGATATATATACTTTTCAAACATATAACTGATGCAAATCTGAACAATGCTTTATACACACACAGACCCACACACAAATTTATCTTATATTAATCCCATATGATGAAGACAAGAATATTGAGTATTCTATTGTAAATTGTGTTTTTATTATAATAAATATGAGGTAAAATATATGATGAAACTTAGGTTTTTTCACCATACACAACATCAGGAAACTCAACAAAACATTGATAAGATCTCTCTTGTTTTAATAGTAATATAAAAATATTTTTCAACGAACAGCTTGTTTTTGGCCCAGTAGATATGTTGGTGCAGAGGTGCAAGTTTTTATATTTCTGACCTTTTGCACAATTATAATTTCATTTGGTTTCAAACTGCAATTTTGCCCAATTACCTGTGCTAATATGTGTGCGTGTTTCTACTGAGTGGATTTTAGGCTTCTGATGGTTGTACATAACAAGTAGAAGTAACTCATATTTAACATCCTTGTTTTAACTACTCTCATGGCACAGCAAGTACAACAGACCTATCTGAAGTGGTAATCTACACCATCTCTACATACTTCTAATTCATCTGTATATGTTAGTAGATTGATTAGTGAACTACCTAATTGGCACGCTAATAACACATTAGGATATTTTCTGAAAAAAATGTAAAGAGTAGAAAATAAGACAGTTTATAGGTTTTTTTAAAAAAAATAGTCTATAATATGCATCTTACAATGATACAAATAATGATAGTATTTATATGTAGTGAATACTTATATGCTAGAGATCAGGCTACTTATCCCACATAATCCTCAAAAGCATGGCCCTGGAATAATGAATATTATCATGTTTTTAGAACTAAAGAAACCTAGACGTTAAATAGTTTTCCCAAGATCACAAATAATTAAGTGGTGGATCCAAGATTCAAATCTAGTGATGCTTTAGTGTTTAATGGCAGAAAACTGCCCTCCAATCAATAAAAACATAACAGTTCCTAAGAATCAGAAAGGATGTCCTCTGCAGATCAAGTTATAGAGAGATTCTTAGAAGTTACAAGGGAGATGGCACTGCATTTATTGAGAAAAGTGCAGAGGAAATAACCCAAAATATTAGAGGCAATAGTGGTTATTTTCAAATAAACCCCAAAGAAGCTACATGCTTATGTTAAACAAACAAAAGATTGAGAGTAGGAAATAGAGCAATTATCAAAATAATTAATTAAAAAACTCTTTTAGAACAGCTGGCCCCATTGGGTTTATCTCCTCTCTTACAGTGTGGCTGCAAGCCATGGCTTTCATGCCCAAGTAAGCAGCCATAATCTGTCCTCCAAAGAAACTGGATGAGGCTTCTGGGAAATGATCCTAGTGTGAATGGTGGGGTCTGAAAGAGAAGCAATTTTGAGAGTGAAGTAATCCCAGATCTCCACAAAATTTACTAAGGAAAAATAAACAGGTACGTTCTGCTCTGCTTAAGAGGAAAATATGTTGATCTGCCTTTCATCTTTTGTCTTACACTCTTTGGGTTGTTTATTTTTGTTTGCAGCAAGGTGTAGAGAGCAATTAAATCCTCAGGCTTTCACAATTGTAAATAGCCCAATTAACTTGATGGTTAAATTTTATTATAGCCACCAAGGGAATGAGCTTGGCTATTCTTAGAGCCATCCAACATGGAGAATAATAGGTGAGGCAATATGGATTAACAAACACCATGGTTTATTTCTATGACTGTGATCATACCCATACCAAAACAAATATGATTCCCAAGAGCTTCCTAAATTCCAAAGTTTTATGCAAATTCTTTCATTTAACACTCATATTATCTTACTCTAAGTTCTCTGTTCAAAGCCCACTTAAATGTTAGCCATCTATCACCCACCCAATGTGAAACTAACAAGTCCAAATCTAGGCTACCCTTGCTTAATTACATTCTTGATGTGTATGCAGTATATTCATTCTAACACCATTAGTCTAAGGAGACGTTCTCATATTTGTGACAAGTAGTCATCACATTTATACCATCTGTTCTTTATCAAGACCTTATTTAGATTCCATCTGTCACTGGTTCACCACACTTTTATGATCACAGGGATGTAGAATCTTTTAAGATTTCTGATGTTATCTCATTTATATTATGTTCACATATCTCACACTCACTCCCTTCTTCATCTCATACAGTATTGTGCCTTAAGTTGCCATGTATGTGTTAATGGCCCCTATAGTTAAGACTGCTAGCTGTCCACCAGAATCTATTCTCTCCTTTCATAGTAATAGAACTGAGCTGGGTACATGACTTTCCATCTCTTCTTGCAGTTAAGTTTGGCCAACACTTGCTGCATAACATCATACCATGGCAGTTAGCCAACTTTGGCCATGCAGATGAGGCCAATGTTAAAGGAGATGTTGTAAGGCAACTGAGTTCCTTAAAGACTGAAGAGTTGACTGGCTCAACTGGATAATGTCATACCTCTGCTCAAAATTCTCTATTAGATCCCAAGATTAGAGTAAAAATCAAAGAGTTTTTTAATAACATATGAAGCAATACACTTCTACAGATCACTATGACTCATATGCTTGCTTCTTTCAGATCTTGATTCATCTTCTTTTTGAGCCTTTCTCTATAATATTTAAAACTGTGCCCCTCTCAGATTTCTTAGCCTTTGCCCCACTTTATTTTTTCCCTTTATACTTAACACTATCTGAATATTTTAATATT
The DNA here is from genome assembly GCF_041296265.1 of Equus caballus. NCBI lineage: Eukaryota > Metazoa > Chordata > Mammalia > Perissodactyla > Equidae > Equus > Equus caballus. The sequence continues at coordinate 84,554,641 of NC_091715.1, forward strand.
TTACATAGTTTTCTTATTTTTCTCTTACCCATAAGAATGCAAGTGCCAAGAATTCATATATTTTTTTTAAAGTGAAAACAATTTATTATTTCCTATAATTCTGTGGAGTAAAATTTGATGTCAGAATCAGCTGAGTGTTTTCTCTGTTCCCGTAATACTGGCTGGGGTTGTCCAAGTAGCTGTATTCAACTGGGAACTCTGTTGGGCTAGAGAGTCCAAGACAGCCTCTCAACCTATAGAGCTTCTCTCGTGTGGCCTCTAATCATTCAGTTATTTATTCTGGACCTTCTTACAGCACAGTAACTGGGATCCAAAAATGCAAGACCTGACGCTGCCAGGATTTCTGCAAGGTTTAGGCCTAAAACAGGCACAACATCATTTGGACCACATTATGTTTGTCAAATCAGTGTAATGCAATTCTCATTATAAAAACAAGGAATGTAATGATTGCTAAAAAAGTATTCAGATAACACAGAAATATACATACATATACAAAACCTTCCAATCTCATTTTTACATTTCATAACCACTATTTTAAGCCCAAAGTGTGTATTTGATATAGTCTTTATATTTACATTTGCTGTATATGCAAGTACAAAAATATATCATTTTTACAAATAAAAATATTGTACTATAAATATTATACTACAATGCGTATTTTCAGTCCATGTTGGGCTGTATTATTATGTTTTTTAAATCAGATTTATTGGTTCATAATTTATACACAATAAAATTAACCTTTTGTGGTGTACAGTTATGTAAAGCTTGACAAATATAGTCATGTAACTATTGCCACAATCAACTTAGAGAATAGTTCTATCATAAAGATTATTATGAGACAAAACTATCAACCTATCAAATAATTGAAAGACTATACACTTAAAGTCGAAGGAAATAGATTACATAGTAAAACTTTTAACAACAAAATATTGTAAACAGTATAAATAAATGAAGATATTTTCAATTTCCATAACAAAAGATTAGTTTGTAGCAGACCAAACCTTCTGATGAGACTGACCAGAAAGTATGGGTATGATAAAGAAATAATCTATTTCAGTGAATTGAAGAGATGTAACACATAAAAAAATTGACAGGACAGGATGACAGAGTAAATGGAAGACCAAAATAGTGCCTGATACTCAGCATTGATTTCTCCCCTCAAGGCTTATGCTGATTCACAAGCAAGAAGCAGAAAAGCCAGAGTCACTGGATATCATATGGAGCTAGGATAACAAAAAATGAGTTCAGGGTTCACCAAATAAGAGAAGCCTTAGTAAACACCTTGCACTTTCAGTTAAGACTTCCCAGGCCACATCCTGGAAATAGACATGAAATAGAAACAAAATAACTCTCAAAAAGATTAAAGTCCAACTTTGAGTCATTTCAAATTCTGAATAGATTAGTGAATTTATTTAACCTTGCTTATCTGCCAGAAACAAAAGTAAACAATACATGGAGGAAAATAAAACCATACAGACTCTCAAATTATCACTACAATTTGTTCATAGAAGACAAAACTAAATAACTGAAAAACAAAAGAAAACCCATATGAGATTGACCTATTGATATTATCAGAGTATATCGTTATCTATTTCTGCATAACAAATTATCAAAAAAATGAACTAGATTTTAAAAAAAGATATTTATTATCTCACACTATTTTGGTGGGACAGAAATCTGGGAATGGGTTAGTTGACAGGTCCTTGCCCAAGATCTCTCATGAGCTGTCGTCAAGATTTCAGACAGGGCTGCAGCCATTTTAAGATTTGACTGGGACTATGGATCTTTTTTTAAGGTGGCTCACTCACATGCCTGTTAGTTAGTGCTGGGTTTTGGCAGGGGACCTCAGTTCCTCACCATAAAAACCTCTCCGTAAGACTGTGTGGGTGTCTTTACAATATAGCAGCTACATTTACCCTAGATGAGAAATATGAGACAGAGCAAGGCAGAAGCTGCAAAGTTGTTATGACTTAGCTTTAGAAGTCAAATGCCATGATTTCCAAATTACGGTATTGGTTACAAGTATCAGCCCCTTTCTATGTGGGAGGGGGCTAGAGGAAAGTGTGAATGCCAGGAAGCAAGGATCATTGTGAGCCATTTTTGAAACTAGCTAAATAAGACTTTAAAATAAATGTGATAAATATTTTGAAAGAAATTATATAAAGGAAACAAATGGGGAAATAAAAGACTGAAAACACAATAATTGAAATTAAGAACTCAATAGAAATTTTTACTTTTGGATCAAATTGTATAACAGGGACAAGATCTATCCTCTATCCTAAATAAAACAAAAACAAAAGCAGGTGAATTATGTGAAATAATAGTTTTCAAGATGATTATATGACATTATATGATAAAAGAGACAGGAAACAAAGAAGTTGAACCTTCCAATTGCCCCAGCTTACTACTCAGGGAGTTTTCATCTCTAGATGAATTTCTAGAGATGAAAACAGTATTTAAAATGAAAAATAAAATGGATGGGATTAATGGCATATTAGACATTGCAGAAATGAATGTTAGTGGACTTCAAGAAGTAGTAACAAAATGAAACACAGAGAACAAAACTAATTAAAATCAAATGAAAAAAACACAACTAAAGTATGAGACGACTTCAAGTAGCCCAAAATATGTGTGTAGTTGGAATACTGAAGTGGGCAGAGAGGGAGAGACGGAATATACACTTGAGGAAGTAATTGCTGACAACTATCCAAATTAGATGACAGCTATAAAACCGCAGATCGAAGAAATTCAATGAACCACGAGCGCCAGAGACACGAAGAAACCTACATGAAGTCACATCATAATTGAATCTCTAGAAACCAATGACAAAGAAAATATTTTTTTAAAAGCAGCAAGAGAAAATGACACGTTACATATAGAAGAATAAAGATACTAAAGACAGTAGATTTCTCAGCAGAAAAAGTGCTATTGAGAAAGCAGTTTTAAAGTTTAAAATACCTTTAAATTATTGAGTGATTAAAAAAAACTGTCAGCTTAGGAGTCTCTAGAGAGCAAAAATATTATACAAAAATGTATGTGACACTTCCAGTTTCAGCTACAACATGTAAACAGTTTAGCAGTAGTCACTTATCTCCTTATAATAAGAAAAAAACTGGAAAAACTGAAAATCAGTGCCTTTTCTTGGATTCATCAGAGAAGTGAGAATGCAGGGTGCACTGCTTCCCTGAATCTGGACAAACAGGTGAATTCAGAGTCAAAAACAAGTTCTTCTTACCTGGAGCAGAAACTTCTTACCAGAAGCTTCAGGAGCCACAAAATTGTAGGAACGTTTTAGTGGTACTTTTGACAAACTGATGGAGGCTGTGTGGACTAGAGTGAGAATTAGAAACTCCTGAGGGCCTCATACCTTTGTGAGATTTACCTCCAGGAATCCTACCAGGTTCTCATAATAAAGATCTGAGAACTATCCCTTCATGGCTTTGTCAGGGGGAAGGAAAGAGTCATCCTTTGTTATATATGCCCAGCATCTTCTCCACAACACAGGACTATCCTCCAGGAGCAAATACTTAGTCATAGTCTTGTCCCAGATCCATAGCAAAGGTCATTATGCTCATTCCAACTTCCTCTGGCTCCAATGTCTTACCTAAGGAGGAGGAAGGAGCTATACAAGAAGAAACATTTGTGAGGGTCACAAGCTAGTGACACAGGGCTACTAAAAGACTAATATTTATTTGAAAGACTATAGAGTAATCCCACCCTCCAATACCATACCAACACACCAACAGGGCTCCACTTTAATACTAGTGGATTACAGCTGAACAAATTGCAAGACACTTTGTATGAGGAGGGGTACTTAACGATGAACAAAGTCAGGAAGGAAGATGAAAACCAAAAAAGGAGAAATTTGAAGCCTCTGGCACCTGTGGCTACAAGAACTATTTAAAAGAGCCCATCTTGTAACATAAATTGTAGCACCACAGGCCTATTTAACTCAGTTACTATTACTCAATATAACATGCCTAGTTTTCAACAAAAGCACAAGATTTTCTGTAAGGCAAGAAATAAATACAGTATGAAGAGACAAAGCAAGCATCAGAAACGGACTCACATATAGTAGAAAAAAGACAAGGAATAAAAAATGCTTTACCGATAAGGAACAAGGGTAAGAATTATAGTGGACTATACTTCTAAAACCAAACAAGCAAGAAGAGAATGAAATGAAATATTTAAAGTGTTTAAAATAATATAGAGAGCAAAATTATACTTCAAAGAAGAAGGAGGGGCCTGCCCAGTGTCTCAGCGGTTAAGTGCGCACGTTCCACATTGGCGGCCCAGGGTTCGCTGGTTCAGATCCCGAGTGTGGACATGGTACCACTTGGCAAGCCATGCTGTGGTAGGCATCCTACATATAAAGTAGAGGAAGATGGGCACAGATGTTAGCTCAGGGCCAGTCTTCCTCAGGAAAAAGAGGAGGATTGGTGGCAGATGTTAGCTCAGGGCTAACCTCCATCAAAAAAAAAAACACAAGAAGGAAAGAGAGAATTATTGTTTCTGCTCTGATACATAAAAAGCATGAAATTTATCACTAGAAAGACATTGAATAAACCAAAATTCAGCAACAGCTATGAAGTTAGATATATCAAAAAATTGATATCACAGGGCAAGCTACCTTTCTGAAAACTGGAGATACCATCAAACATAGTGATGCTAGCTTATTGGCAGCATGAGCTGCTGGAACAAGTAACAAATAGGACCACTTAAATGGTAATTGACAAATTCCTGGAAACTGCGTGGACTGGTTTGCAAGTTTAAAATTCCCGAGGGGCTGGTCTTAAAGCCCTCTCCAACACTTTTTTGTGAGTTTTACTACCAGGACCCGTACCCATTTCTGATGGTGAATATCTGAGAAAAATTCTCTCATGCTTTAAGGAGGGGATAAAGGAAAATTAGCTATTTATAAACACTCAGATAATTATGTTCTCCATAATAAAGGTCTGCGCCAAGGGAAACTACTTTATCAAAGCCTTGTCTGATCTGGGAGAAGGGCTATTAGAAAATCCCTGTCCACTCTAAACATCCTGACTCAGATAAGGGAAGAAAAACAGACAACTTTTTTCTAAAAAACATAGCCAGCCCAACTGACGTCAACTAAAAAACATGAGATTTAATCATAAAACTATAGAATGCTTCACCTCCTCAATCGCTGACCAGCACATCACAGGGCACCAGTATGATAATAGCAGATTATACCTGAGAGAGTTGCAAGACATAGACTTTATTTAAGATGGAGTTTCTGGGGAAACTCAAAGCAAACAGGGGAGAAAAAATGAAGGACACTAGAGAAAATTGAGCCTCTCATGTCTATAACTACTGAAAACATCAAAAATAGCCTAAATTCCTAGCCAGATCAGCATAAAAGCTCTCAATAAAGGCTTATTTACCTCAATGTCTATTAGAAAATCTCAGAAGCTCTGATGAGCCGGAGAGAGCCAGGTTGTCAGGTGTCAAAGTAGCCAATTCAAGCAACAAGCCAAAAATGAAAGCAGCAGTCAAGCCAGTCAAGCCTTTAGCCACTGTATTGGTTTCCTAGGGCTTCCATAGCAAACACCACAGACTGAGTGGCTTAAACAACAGAAATTTTTTCTCACCATTCTTGAGGCTAGAAATCAAAGCCAAGGTGCCTGCAGGTTTAGTTTCTCCTGAGGCCTCTACTGTTGGCTTGTGGATGGCCCCCTTCTTGCCATGTCCTCACATGGCCTTTTCTTTCTTGGTATATCCCTGGGGTCTCTTTCTCTTTTTATAAGGGCAACAGTCATATTGGATTAGGATGCCATCCTATCTGCCTCATTTTAACTTAGTCACCTCTTTGAAGGCCCTGTATCCAAATACAGTCACATCGATTTGGCCCCACCCATATGACCTCGTTAACCTTAATTACTTAATGTTTTTTTTTAAGATTTTATTTTTATCCCTTTTCTCCCCAAAGCCCCCAGGTACATAGTTGTATATTCTTCGTTGTGGGTCCTTCTAGTCATGGCATGTGGGATGCTGCCTCAGCGTGGTTTGATGAGCAGTGCCATGTCCGCGCCCAGGATTCGAACCAACAAAACACTGGGCCACCTGCAGCGGAGCGCACCAACAACCACTCAGCCATGGGGCCAGCCCCTTAATTACTTAATTTTTTAAATAAAGGCCGTATCTGCAAGTATGGTTACATTCTGAGGTACTGGGGATGGGAACTTTAGCATATGAATTTTGGGAGAAGACACAATTCAGTCCATAATTCTCTGCCCCAAAAGTTCACAACATTCTCACAAGCAAAGTGCATTCAGCCCCATCCCAAAAGCCCCAAATTCTTAACCCATTCCAGCATCAACTCTAAGTCCCAAATCTCATCTAAGTATTATCTAAATCAGGTGTCGATGAGACTAGATGTATGATTCACCCTGAGGCCAAGTCCTCTGGAGCTGTGAACCTGTGAAACCATCAAAGTTGTTTCTGTCCAAAATACAATGGTAGGACAGGTGTAAGATAGGTATTCCCATAAGAAAAGGAAGGAATTGGAAAGAATAAAGGGGTTACAAATCCCAAGAAAGTCTAAAACCTAGCAGGGCAAATTATGTTTAACTTTAAGTCTTAATAACAATCATCTTTTGCTCAATCCACTGTCCTTTGGACCTACCAGGATAGCAGTCCTACTTCTAAGGCCACTGAGGTGGCACCATAGTCCCTTTAGCCCTAAGTAGTGGCTTTGCCCCTTTGGCCCTAGGTGGCAGCATTGCCACCTTAGCCATAGGGGGCAGCTCCATCCTCACAGCCTTGGATGGTAACCCCACTCCTATGGTCCTATGTGCCACCACTGTCCCTGAGGTCCCAGGCTGCAGCAGCCTGGACTGCTAAAAATTAGGAGATGGGCTTGCCCTCTGAAATCGAGAAAGGGACAGCCTTGCCCCACCTGGGCCTGTGTCCCTTAGTCCATGGGGGCAGAGGTAGTGCTACTGATCTCTGAATCAGGTTTGGGGTCATCCTTTCATTTTTTTGAAGAATAACACATATTCACAGGAGGATAGTTTTATTATCTTATTCTGTAGCTTCCCAAGAGTCCAACAGACTTCTTTCATTTTGTCCTGGCTCTGTCCCCTTTAGTCCAAGCTGACTGTGTTTCTTCTGGTATAACTTCATGTCTATTCCTGGCTTCTGCTGAGATGGCTGCTTAGATCCATGAATCACCACCGTAACCGCTTCAACATATGATTTTCCAGCCATATCTTTAGTATTCTCTCCAAAACATGCTTTTTTGCTTTTTGCAGTACGGCTAGGTATAGAATTTTCCGAATCTTTAAGTTATGGTTCCTTTTTTATTTAAAAATTCCCTCCATTTATCTTTCTCTTTTAGCATTTTACTATAAAGTAGTAAGAGGAAGCAATCTAGGCCTTTAAATCTTTGCTTAGAAATCTCCTTAGCTAAATATCCAAGTTTGCCACTTACAATTTCTATTTTTCACGATACACTAGAATACAATTTGGCCAAGTACTTTGCCACTTTATAAAAAGTATCAACTTTCCTCCAATATCCAATAACACATTCCTCATTTCCTTCTGAGACCAAACCAAAATCACCTTTATTGTCCATATTCTTACCAACAGTCTCTTCAAAGCAATGTATACTTTTTGTAACATGCACCAACAAAACTCTTCAAGTCGCTATCCATTATCCAGTTCCAAAGTCACTTTCATATTATTTAGCAGTTTTAGGTTTACAGAAAATAGAGCAGAAAGTACAGAGATTTTCCATGCACTCCCTCCCCGACACATCAACATCCCCCACCCCAATCATACATTTGATACAATTGATAAACCTGTGTTGACACATCATTATCACCCAAAGTCCATAGTTTACATTAGGGTTCACTCTTGGTGCAGGCTACAAAAAAGAATGTAGTTTAGCCGAAGTGGGGAGCTATGGCCATTCGGGCCACTTCTATAAATAACTTATCTGTGCCACAAGTAAAGAGACTACTCTGGCCCAATCATGTATATATCAGTTCCATTTGATAATGGAATGCTGCTGTGCACACCCAGCTTTATGGTTGATGGGTCATATAACACTCACTTCATGATGGAGGGCTCATGTTGCATGATAAATGGTGGCTCACGGTTAAGCATTCAGTCTCTAGTAAAGCCTAGTAGCTGGCTTAGAATTGTTTCTTAAAAGGAAAGGAGTTATCCACAGAGGACATGAGGGTTGTGCTCCAAAATCGTAAAAGCCTGCACTGCAATTTACCTACAGGGACCTGCCAAAGGCTCCATACAGCATCCCTATCTGCCACTGACACTTCAAGTACAATTGGCATCTGCTGGATCATACGGTTCAAGTGGCAGAGCAGCTTGTATGGCAGCCTGGACCTGTTGAAAATCCTTCTATTCTTCTGGCCCCCACTCAAAACTAGCAGCTTTTTGGGTCACTCAGTAAATAAGCCAGAGTAACACACCCCAATAAAACATATGTGCCTCCAAAACCCAAGGAGGCCTCCTGAACATCATGCCTTTTCTTGGTTGTAGGATAGACCAGATGCAACATCTCATCCTTCACCTTAGAAACAATACCTAAACATGTTTCATATGATGGGACATCTAGACATTTTACTGGGGTAGAAGGAATCTGAATTTTTGTTAGATTTATTTCCCAGATTCTGACATGCAAATGTCTTACAAATAAGTCTCAACTAAATGCTACTTCTTGCTCACCAGGTTCAATCAGCATGGGCTCATCAATATAATATACCAGACTGATATCTTGTGGAAAGGGAAGGTGATCAAGATCCCTTTATGGTAAATTATAATATAGGGCTGCAGGGTAGATAAAATCCTGAGGTAGGACAGTGAAGGTGTATTGCTGGTCTTGCTAGTTGAAAGCAAACTCTTTGTCTTGTTCCTTTTTAAAAAATATGGACAAAAAAGCATTTTTTACATCAATAGCTGCATACTGGGTACTAGGAGATGTGTTAATTTGCTCAAGCAATGAAATCACATCTGGTACAACAGCTACAATTAGAGTCAACACCCTGGTTAAGCTTACAATAATCCATTGTCATTCTCGAAGATTCATCTGTCCGAGGTGAGTCAAATGTGATGTGGGAGAATCATCAACCCCCCTCCCCCACATCTTTCAGGTCCTTCGTGTTGGCACTAATCTCTGCAATTCCTCAGGGATGCAGTATTGCTTTTGTTTTACTATGTTTTCAGGTAGATGCAGTTCTACTGGCTTCTACTTGGCCTTTCCACCATACAGCCCTTACTCCACTGGTTAGGGAGCCAGCATAGTGATTCTCTCAGCTGCTGAGTATGTCTATTCCAATTATGCGTTCTGGAACTAGAGAAATAACCACAGGATGTGTTTGAGTACCCACGGGGCCTACTGTGATACAATCTTGAGCTAAATCTCTTCAAGTTCTCCTCACAAATTTATAACAGTCATGGAAAAAGTTGTGTCTTTTAGACTCTCTCCGGGTGGGTGAGTAGGCTGTAAATGACTTATCCACTCTAACATTCCAATCTCTCTCTCTAAGCTTTTGAATCTCATCCTCTACATTAAACTAATGCAGGTCTGGCATTGTTAACTCACTCACTGTGGGCCACCTTTTCGTCCATATTTCAGCCAATCAACCAAAGAAATTGTTAGAGCCGTAACTCTGCAGACTGCAACATCAAAGGAAGACTCTTTGCTTAGTAAGCTCGTGTGAACAAGCTAAGCTTCATCCAACTGTAGGTTCCTTCCACCACTATTCCTCACACATAATGTCCATTCCCACATATGTTCCTTCGACTTTTGTCTGTATAAATTAGAAAATTGATGTAGTTCTTTTGGAGTATAGCATACTTCCTCATGGATTACACTTTGTACCTCACTTTTAGGGGCCTGCTGTGACTTGAATCTAGTTATAGGTTTGGAAGCAAACAGGGGTTGCTGGGGAGGGTCTTGAGGAGAATTAGCATTGTCTTACAAGGCAACTGCCTCAGCAGAGGACATTACAGTTTTCTCAGACAATAAGGATTAATCGTCTTAGATGGAGTTTAAAAGGCTGCTTCTACTCGACGTGGCAAAGTTTGCTTCCACAGCAAAGACGACTTATCAGAATTTAGGATCTTCGCACATGTCCTCATTCCAACTTTTAGGATTTGATTTCATCCTAATCAATGTCCTTACTTCAACAGTAGATACCCTGTCAAGTTGGGAGTTCAACTTGCATTGAGGTTCAGCCAGTCAAAGGACAAGATTTTGGGTTTGATTTTCAGTAATGTCAGCCCTGAGGCTACAGGACAGAAGGGTCTTCCTCAGGGCACACAAAGAAGCTTTCAGGTCCTCTATGCAGCACTTCAACTGCGAATTCAAACTCCCAAGCACATCCTTTTCTTTTCCCACCTTGCCTAGTGACATTAGCAGCAATCAGCCATCTCATACTCATTAGTTTTATAAAGATATTTTTAAAAATATCATATACACAGGCACTTAGAACCTTTCGTTTGATAAGATTGGTTCAGAGTATTCAATGGTGATATTTTGTATATATCTGTTGCTAGATCACACCACAGGCTATCAGTGTTCTCTTTACTACTGAAAACAGAGTCATTAGTGTCTTTAAATCTAGTCAGATTAGAGAGTCAATTCCAGAAACCCCAGATACAATTCAGAAAACTAGAGAGAGAGAGATATTTATTATTACAAATTTGTTCACATTATTATGAAGACTGAGAAGTTTCAAGATCTGTAGGCTATGTCAATAAGCTGGAGACCCACCCAGGAAAGCCTAGAGTTTATTTGTAGTCTGAGCCTGAAGATGTGAGAACCAGAAGAGCCAATGGTGTAGTTCCTGTCCAAGTCAGACAGGAAAGGATTCTCTCATACTTGGGGGAGGATCAGAGTCTTTGTCCTCTTCAGGTTTTCATCTGGTTGGATGAGGCCCACTCAATAAGGGCAATATGCTTTTCTCAGTCTACTGAGTTAAATGTTAATCTCATCCAAAAGTATCCTCACAGAAACACCCGGAATAATGATTGACCAAATATCTGGGCACGCTGTGGTTCATTCCAGTTGACACATAAAATTAACCATCAAAATTTTGTTATATGATTTATCTATTTATTTATTTTTGAGGAAGACTAGCCCTGAGCTAACATCCGTGCCCATCTTCCTCTACTTTATATGTGGGACGCCTACCACGGCATGGTGTGCCAAGCAGTGCCATGTCCGCACCCAGGATCCCAACAGGCGAACCCCAGGCTGCTGAGAAGCGGAACGTGCGAACTTAACCGCTGCGTCACCGGGCTGGCTGAAAATTTTGTTATATGATTTAGATGACAAATCAACTTGCTGTTGGAGAAAGGTGATTATTCAATAAATGCTGGTGCATAAATGGCTGCCTATTTGGAAAAAGATAACTTGCTTGTTATTCATATAACATGAGCTCATTCTAGAAATTTTTGAAAACATAAAATAAAATCTCATGTGTAATTTTTTATTCAGATGTAACCACTCTTAATATATAAAAGTATACGTAGAAGTTTATATATGTTTATATGTGTGATTTTTAACTCCTGGCATTTGTGATTTCCTTTTGCTAAAAGACATGGTACTGTAGAATGTGGTAGAAAATGGTAAAGTAGAAAGTACAAAGATAAAGTCAGTGTGTACTAAACTAGATCACATTTTTCACTCTTGTGAAATAAAATAATTCTAAAAGAGAAAACAATGTGCCATATCAGGCTTTTCTTTCCTTTCTAATAAAGTGCAGATATTTGCACTCTTTTAGCCATTGAAAAAACTTTAATGTTTATCACGACTGCTGAACAGCCATAAGTATTCATTACAAGAAAGCGTTATTGACTTATGCATCAGAGACAGTCTGAAGAGAGTATAGAGAACATAATTTAAGACATTTGTCAAGATAATGATGTTTTTTAAATGTGAGTCTTTTTCTCCAATTACAGGTGTATTATATGGCTAAGAGTAGATGTACTGGAAAATCCTTTTAAAAAGTATGTTGTAAATAACTGATTCTATTGTGCTGCTTAACTCTAATATCTAGAAAATAAGATCAAGGTTTCTTTTCTTTTCTTTTTTTTTTTTGGTACTCTGAGGAGTACTTATCTTGGAATTTGCTCGTTAAATAGCATCATGTTACACTTTGCGTTGTTATTTACTATAAAGTAGATGTTATCTTTACATCTGTCCACAAATTTGACTGTATGTGAAAGTTGCCTGACTTCTATTGTTGCAGAAAAATTATGGAAACTTCAATATCTCTTTAGAAAATACTTTAAAGATTTTATGTTTTTCCTTTTTCTCCCCAAAGCCCCCCGGTACATAGTTGTATATTCTTAGTTGTGGGTCCTTCTAGTTGTGGCATGTGGGATGCTGCCTCAGCGTGGTTTGATGAGCAGTGCCATATCCGAGCCCAGAATTTGAACTGATGAAACATTGGGCCGCCTGCAGCGGAGCACGTGAACTTAACCACTCGGCCACGGGGCCAGCCCCCTAGAAAATACTTTAGACAAAATCATTTCCATTCTTCTACTCTCATATAGTCTTGGAATTTATGAATTCCAAGTGGAATTGTCTATGATAGCAATAATGTAGGACTGAATTTTTCTTTTCTTCTTACTCCCTTCCTTCATTTCATTCCTCCTTCTTTCCCTTCTTCCTTCTAGATCGTAGCATCTATGAGTGAAATGTATTGCTGACACTCAAGGCTCCCTGGAGAGTAGACTGCCTGGATAATTGAGAATTAAATATGAGCACAGGTCAAGCTAGAGAAGATGGTGTAAGTTTGATAATATAAGCAAGTAGATGCTTTTTGAGGGAGGATTAGACGCACATACTATTCTCCATATTACTTGAGCCTTGTGAATCTTATCCACTAGTCTGATGCCCGTACTATTTGGACATCTATGTTCTCATCTGGCTTTAATAACCTAACCAGAATTACTGTGCTATTGTAGTTTAAAAACAAAATCATTGAGTTTTGAGTCCAAAATGCCCTGGTTTGAGTTTTAAATCTGAAACTATTTAGCTCTGTTTTCAATTTTTCTTGGGTCTTCTGTATTAATCTATATTGATATGCCAGAGAGTTATGTTTAATTATTTTTTCTAAGAAAAATATTATTAAGTTTAAGGAGGCTATCATTGTATACCGCATATGAAAACATTGCTTTAAATGAATTTGTTATTCCCATGCTTCTAGGAGAAAAGGCAAGGAACTATGGGGTCCTTTATTCTGATACAGTATCTTCATCACTAGAATTTCCACTAGTATAGCAGTTACTGCCATAAAGTTTGTACATGAAATTTGTACATGTAAATAAATATTTGCATATGTATTCTTAATTCTATTCTTAGAAGTGAACCCACAATAAGATAACAAGTTAATGGAAAGAGTGACTGGATCTTCCCATTATTCTGTTCTGTTATATGATTACATATTTAAAGGTCTGACATAACTAAGAGATTTTTTTATTGTTCCTTCGAGGTACTGTGTCTAAACACCTGAAGCTTTGACTTATGTTGGCAAGAACTGATGACTGGTGTAAATCAAGTCATTGGAAAGTTTGGGGGTACACCCAACAAATTTACATAGCGATAATTTTACGATATAGCTGCTAACTTAGATCTAAGAGGTAACTGAAATAGCATTTTCTGATTATAACCTTATAAGGATTAAAGATAACTGATAATACATAGTTATATGGACCTATGTATTTCTGGTACAGCATACCTATGTAAAGCTGTGGGAATTTTATGAGCAGAGTTAGTGTTCTGTCCTTTGAAAGTCATATCCCCATCTAAGGAAAATTAAAGGATTTCATTCCATCATCATCTATTTTCCGGAAAGCTTGCCACATGTTTTTAAAGGTATCCAACAAATATATCCTTTGTCCATTCCAAAGAAAACTCAAAAAGCCCAATTAGTATATATGAGCACTGTCCAAATATAATGTGAGCCACACATGTAATTGTAAATTTTCTAATAGCCACATTAAAGAAAGTAAAAGTAAATAGGTGACAATTTTAATAATCTATTTTATTTTACCTGATATAATCAAACTATTTTTGCTCAACATTTAATCAGTATAAAATTATTTATGAGATATTTTACATTTCTTATATTAAGCCTTCAAAATCCAATGTGTATTTTACACTCACACCACATCTCAATTAGAACTAGCCACATTTCAAGTGCTCAAAACCACATATGGCTCGTTGGCTAGCATATTGGACAGTACAGGATTTTACAGTAAACAGAAGCAGGGAAATGAAGAGTGGCAAGGAAGTTTCATAGGAGTAATACATTTCAAGAGTTGTTAAGTCTTAGAATCACACAAGGGAAACTGTAAACCCATTTCTTTCAAATATGTAGCCCCCCCAATGAGAGAGGCCAGACATTAAGAATTTTTTGTTTCAGTCATTTTTAATAAGTGTCAATATTTTGACAGTTTTTGAGTTATTCTCAACTTCCTGACAATACAATATGTGGTAACTATTACCTCAGTCAATTTTGCAACTTCCTTTCTTCCCTTTCTTAGTTTGATTTTCCCCGAAAATAGATCCTTAGACAAAGATGTGAGTACAAGTAGTTTATTTTGGAGATGATATTCCAAAATACCTATAAAGCAGTGAAGAAGTAAGATAGGGAAGGAAAAACACACAGCATCAACCCTGTTATGACTGTTGGTAATCAGTGACATATCATTCAATGTCAACGTGCAACAGGCACCTCAGTGTTATCTCATGGGTGTGGGGAAGGGTGATGACTCGGTTATTTATACATCAATTTCATCAGTCATTGAATGATGGCTGATCCCAGAGAATGTTAATTTTCCAGCACTTCTGGTTTGCAGAAAGAAGGCCCTGGTCACTGAGAAAGCTTTTGAACAGTTGGAAGTCAAGAGGGAGTGTACTCACACATATATGTACACAGATCTACATGTAAACACTGTAAATGAGCTTGTGCCTAATCAGTGTTACTTAGGAGTTTGCCACAAGACACATGTGACAGAGCTGTTAACTGAATACCAGAAGCTTTTGCCATAGTATTAGAGTTCTTCCTGGAATAGCTTATCCTGCTAGAAACAGCAATTGTTGGGCCCCCTTACACCTAGGTGTGGCCAAGTAATTAGTTCCTTGCCAATGAAACGTGAGCAAAAGTAATGACGCTAGCTTCTTCCATCGCGTAAAAGGAAGTTTGTGGCCCTACACTGGACTTCTGATTTTTCTGCTCCTCCTCCCTGTCTGTGGCCCTTAGCCTAGAATAGTGTTGCTTAGTGCCATCTGAACACTGAGAAGGCAGAGGCAGAGCTATTGTCCATGGATGATTGTGTGATGGAAAGCTGCCCAGCACACTAGGACACCTGTCATGGAAGATATTGTGATAAATAAATTTGTTGTATTTGAATGTCACATTTTAAAACTTTCTTTGCTAATGCTATTTATTTGATACTAATATACTGCAAATAATGGTGATGACAATGATGATAATGATGATAGTTATTATTATTATAACTAAGTTTACTAAGTACTTACAAGGTTCCAGGTACTCTTCCCAGTGTTTATAATGTATTAAATTACTTAAGCCTCACGAACAACATATTTTATTGATAGGAAATCAGAGGTACATTGACATTTTATAAATTGCCCAATTTCACATAGTTATTAAATGACGGAATAGCATTTGAGCCCAGGCTATTGGCACCAAAGTCCCTGCTTTGCACTAGCAGGCTTAGGCTGAAAGTATCAATAGGCATAATTCTCAAGTCTGAATTAGACATGAAAAGGGTGATCAGAAAAATATGTGTGTGTGTGAATTGAAAAGAAAATATTAGGCGTAGTTTCTTAATTCAGAGACTGACACCAAGGTGGGACCTAAAGATTTAATTAACTGCCATTTAATACCTTTGTCAGAGGCAAAACAATGAGATACATGGTCCAAAAGGAGTGACTCATTAGTCATTTTTAGGTTGACATTCCAGTGAATTAAACAAAATGACTTATCTACTGTGCTAACAGATGGTTATAAGATAATTGATTTAAAATCTTTTCTCAGTCAAATGCAAATCCAGCATGGTTTACAGCACAAACGCTCACCCATCTATTTATTTTTATTTATCATACTATCTATTATTCCTTAAATTGCCCTTTATCTATCTCTATAGCCATATACTTATTTATTTTCTAATGGAAAAGAAGTGTCTATTAGTCCTGAAGTTCAACATTTTGATTGAGAATCAATGGTGGAGTTTGGTATATAAGTATTGGTTTAGTCTCCCCCAAGAATTTTTAACAAGTGTGCAAACATGAAACTTTCACTCTTGAAATTCCTTCTTTCCTTGAAAGAACAGGTGCTATCATTTGATATTCGACTATTAAAATCTGTTTCACAGTATTCTTCTGCAGGATTTCAGTTGCTTGTGGTATCACTTGTTTCTCTGATGATCCAGTTGTGTTTCCCGTGGTGCTTTGCCATCTCTCTGTGCCAAATTCATTTGCCCTCACCCCGTGCAAAATGGCCTCCTCAGCTCTGGGCAAATTGAACTAAGTCAGTGACCCTTCTCTGAACTAGGAAGGCTTATAGCAGTGGAAAGCAACACTTCACTGCTGAGACCCCTCTCAAAGTGAGGCTAAATCTGTTGAAGTTTTAAAAAGAACTCTGAATAACCTGAGTATCAGGCTGACAAAGATACCACCAGTGTTTACAACTTATAATTAGAAATTCCTTGTCAGGAGACGTAGCCTTGGCCTTCAGGATCTAAAGCAGAAAGAGATTTGCCCATTTCTAAGTGCTCCCAGTAAACCAGAAACTCTTGAGTACCCTAAACTTTTCCCTCTTCATTGTTTTACATTTCCAGGAAGGTGGATAGTAGCAAGCTCAGTGGAATTTGATACTCTGTACTTATCACTAAATTAATAGCTTACTGTTATTTCTGTTTGAAAAGATCATTATTTTCTTCCCCCTGTTGGATAACTTTAGAACTATAGTTATGATTCTGGCTTTGACTTTATCTTCATTGCTCTTTCACATTCAACTAAACTTTAAAAAACTTTGATTTACTTCTAAAGAATGTTTGAGAGGAATGTTAAAACCTTCTTTGTCAACTATGTTAATACCTATCTCTGCTAGGAAAGGATTTATTTAATCAAATCTAAATTAAATATTTTTGCTTGACTTCATTATTGTCTCTTCCCCTCAGGCAAATGTAAACCTGTCCTAATTTTTTCTCCCCCATATCACTCTTGTGGATTATGAAATCTCAATTACATTAGTTAATTATTCTAATAATACATAAAATATTGATCATTTTTGTCTTGGAACTCAATCTAGCTTTATTATATTTTTGATAAAATTTAAGCCTCATACTAGACACACTGCTTAGACAATATCCTGCAGTGTCATCCTATTTGACAGAGGGATAAGGTCTATAAGACCATTCACGATCTCTCTTGCCCACTTCTCCCCTGTGCCCTGCTATTTCGCTGGCAAACTCTGCTTCACTTGCACTGCCTCTTACATGTGAAGAATGTTTCCGCCCAGGAGTTTGAATTAGCACTTCTGCCCTGAGCACTCTTCCCCCAGGTATCTACATTCACTTTAAATCTTTGTTCACATGTCTCCTTCTCAGCGAGGCCTCTCCTGACCTCTCAACCCCAGTCCGGATACTCCATCTCCTTTCTCTTGTTCTTCTTTCTCTTTTTTCATTTGCATTTACCACATGTTACATATTATGTAATTGACGTGTTCCTTATTTTTTATTGTTTATTGTTTGCCTCTCCACTACAGAATGTAAACTTCATGAGGGTAGATATCTTCTTTGATTCTGTACACTGACGTACTCCTATCCCAAACAGTACTGGGCACATAGCAAGCCCTCAATAAATATATTTTGAGTTAATGAGTGAATAAATAAATAAATAAACGCTCTTAGCAAAACTTTGAAAGAGGTAAAGCGGGGAATCACTCTCTAGCAATTAGTACTTGTTGAGATGATTTTACTTTCTTGATAATCGCACTGCTATCTTTTAAAATTGTTGTTGGAGTGTATTTGTTGGATCTGAAAGCTTTGAGTTAATGAAACATCACCTTCTTTCTCTAGCACTTTATTAGCATGTCTTCTTCCTCTTTGTATGAAAATTTAATTGCTCAAATTTCTTTAAAATTGTTATTTGAAATTGGTTATAGTGAAGAAAAGGGTCTTGGCATGTTAGTAATGGTTCGTTTCGATGAGATGATCTGGGTAAAATTTTGATAATTATAAAAATAGCTACTTCTTATTTAGTACTGTTACTGAATGTTGTCAAACTATTTACATACCTTATTTCATGTGAATCCCCAGTGTTTCTATCAGATAGGTACTATTATTATTTCCGTTTTGTAGATGAAGCTGATACTCAAAGAGGATGAACTTGTCAGAGTACATACACCTGGTGAGGGGTAAAGCTGAGCTTGATTTTGTGTCTTTCTGACTGCAAAGCCAATGCTTATGTAATGAAAGCAAGCTGGAACTTCTGAGCTCCAAGACAGGAATATGAACGTTTTGAACAAATTATTAAACTTGCACTAGGGTACACAGCCTGAATATTCCTTAGAAATGAGATGTATATTAGCTAACGATTTTATTCTGACTGAGAAAATAGATTTTCTTCTCTAGGTTCAATTGGACAAATATTTGCTGAGCATTCTGTGCATGCTAAGCCTTGTGCTAGATGCTGGAAGGAGAGGAGTGACACAAGTTACGTGGGTGAATTAGATATTATTGCCCTCAAGAACTTTTATCTTTACTGACTGGAGAATGGGAGATCCAAAGTGTGGAGAGCTTATCCCTGCCTTTTGCATCTCTGTTAATGCATGTCACCTTTCTTTCCCCAATCTTCCTTGGGCATAAAGGGTAAAGCCTTTGGGTAAGAGGTAGCAAGAAAGAATATAAAACATACAAAGCATATACAGAAATGACACACAAATGATTCCATTAACTGAAAATAATAAAGAACTCAGGAAGTCAGTGTTATCCAGAAGTGATTTAAAACTACAAATTCTCACACATAAGTATGGAAGTGAAAGAATATCATTTTAACTTTCTTTCCACTGTTACTCATGTGTTAAGGCCATTCTGTTTTGTCTTCATTCTCTTCTCAGCATATTTAAACAATTTTCATTTAATAGTTCATTCAGTTCACATCTGAATATGAATGCCACGTGAATTTGAATTTCATGCTAGATGCCCAACCTAACTTCAAACTAATGAGGTAATATTTAACTCCAAGAATGTTTTCAGCTATCTTCCTTTTGAATGAGTTATTTTACATTTGAAAATGAAGGATTCAAAGGCAGTCAAGTTAAATCTTCAAAAATGCCCCCAGTGCAGTAGGAATTCAAATTATGTATGCCTTATGGTGATTATGAAGTGACATTCAGATTTGTTTCAAACATGAAATAATAATGATTGTTGAAAAAAACCACACACATGCAAACAAACTAAGGTATTCTCTATATCTTTAAAACACTTGCAAATTGTATTGAACCTTTTCTTTCCTTATTCTTATCAAGTTTATTTTAGCTCATCAGTATTGTTTTGAGAAATAGTAGTAATATACATTATAAAGAGAAAATTGGAAAATATGAACTTCCTGCATATTATTAGTACTTGATAGATTATGACTTTATTTCATAATTTTAAAATTCTCAGTTCTTAGATCCAATTGTTTTGTTGTTCCAACATTGCCTTTTCCTATATTTATTTTTCAAGACAATTCTACACTTCCTCAGATCATGTAGTAGGGCCGTCTCCAGAAGGGAGTGAGGCCTGTGGCAACTAACCCAGGACAGATGTCCAAGATAATCACAAAATGAAAAAAAAATCTGCATTTGAAATCTTTCATAGGAGTCGTGTGATCTATCTAAAGATTGAAGCTTCCAAACTGTATTTTAATTATGCAAAGAAAAGAGAAGTAAGATTCAATTCTGCTTGACCTGCTGTTAATCCTGCTTGCCCTCTCCAGTCTTCACAGAGGATATAAGGGAGCCATTTTAGCTATCCTATTCAGCGAGTGGACTTGGTACATCATTTCTTTCTTTTATATTTGCTGAAGAAGATTCACCCAGAGCTAAAATCTGTTGCTTGTCTTTCTCTTTTTGCTTGAGGAAGATTCGCCCTGAACTAACATCTGTGTCAATCTTCCTCTATTGTCTATGTGGGGTGGGTCACCACCACAACATGGTCACTGATGAGTGGTGTAGGTCCATGCCTGGGAACTAAACCCAGGCTACCGAAGTGGAGCACCCTAAACTTAGTCACTAGGCCACAGGGCCAGCCTCAGCATATAGTTTCTTGATAATATAGCTAATCTTTTAATCTGGTTGGGAAGTGTTGTGGTAATTACAATTTCTAGCTGAAACTTCCTACTTAGACATGAAAATCACCAAGAATTCTTATTGATTATATCTTTTGATATCAACAATCATGTGATGATGAGCAGGTGAATATATTATCTGCACTTTATCAAAGAGAAAACAGGGATTTAAAAAACCAAAGTGACTCGCGTAAAGTCACATAGGTAGGTAGTAAGTGACAATGTTAAATTTTTTATGTGTCTTCATCATGTGACCTTTGCACTAAATCACACTCTTGTCTATGTAGAGAAAATAGAAAGCAGATACTTTAACAACTATATAATTTATTTTAAAATGCAATTACCTGATGTTTATCTGTATGGATTAATGATTTGGCTTCCCAGGATGCTTGGCTTCCTTAGCTTTCTTTCGAGCACAAAGGGCAAGTCATGAACACATGCTGCACTATTAATTTCAAGGCCATTGCTTAGCATTAATAACACAAGGTAATGTTTGCAAATAGGTAGTATCGTTACATGTATTTTTATTGCATATAAGTTCAGCATTTAGTTCCTACCATACTCTAAGTGAATGTTTCCAAGAGGAATTTTTTGTAATCTGTAATTTAAAATATATTAATGAAATATACTGAAAAGCAATGACTTTTCAAGAAAAGACTAGAAGATTTATACAACTGCTGTTGAGAATGTACAAATATGTTACATTTTTGCAAATTCCAATCATCCCAATCTGCATATATTCAAATGAACTTTCTAACTATATTCTACAAAAAAGAATAGGGGGGAAATTAAGTTCTCTCCCTGTATCCTATTTCCTGTCTATCTTCTCTACCCAGTCCAACTAAAAATATAAAAATTACAACTATTTGAACAAATAATGAGGGATCAATGGAGACATCAGCTGTGACACCTAAGAAAAATATCAATATTCAAAAGAAGAAAATAATTCATTTTCTTTTGCAAGCTATCATTTCTGGATGTTTGAGACTTGGAAATGTAGATAGCAAAGTTGGTCTTCATAAGCACTCAAACAAGCAATAACAATGCCATTATCTTCATATAGTATGGAGAGATTATTCACAGATTTTTATATGTTAATCTTCTTTATTTGGGTTGGAAATCATTGAATGTTACTGTTTTATTCAATTCAGGCTAAGGCAGCACTATCATTTTTAGGTGATTATGTCACAGCATGGCTGACATTGAAATTACAAAGTCAGAGACACTTACCCAGAACAAATATTCATCTTTTTATATTGAACAGGGATAGCTTTAGGCAAAACTGAAACAGATATAGCCAACATTTAGAGCTTGCTGTATCAAATTGTCCTTGTCCTTTTCATCTGGCTAGGGTCCATATTTTCCTTAGATTACATAGTACCTTCTGACTTCAAAGATTCTATAATGTAGTTTATTAGAGAAGCTAAATGATTTCCAAGGTGCTTCATAAACCAATGGAAAAAATCTGCATAAAGATAAAGTCTATCCTAAAAAGGCTAAGTGATTGTATTTTCCATATGAACCACCTTTTGTCATTCTTAATTGTTGACTTTGAGAAGAAAGATATGTGTCAGGTAAAATCTTTTCATGTAGGAATGCTGTCAAATGTTCTTGGGAATCATGCTTGTCCAAGGCCAAATTATGAAACAAGGAAATTGAGTATATTTATTGAAAATCTGCTATGGGTAGATCAACATATTAAATGCCAAGTATGCAAAGATAAATACAACATATTTCCACACCTAAGGTTTTCACAGTCCAGTAGGAATGAGAAACCTACATAAGGTAATTTGAAAAGTATAGATTGGGCTGACAACTATAATAGAAGTACAGACAAACTGTTATAAGTGAACAAGGAGTAAAGGAGAGAGAATTCCAACTCAGAAAATCTGGAAAAATCCCTTACATGAGGTACGATTTAAACTGAGCTTAGATTGGTAGGTCATACATATTTGAGAAAAAAATGCTATTTCTCAGCTTGAGTGAAAATACATTGTCGGATAATAAAGTGAATCTTGATAACTGGTGCATTTGGAACATAAGGACTATTTGGAAATGGAGGCAGAAGCAATAAGATTGCAAAGTTTGTTTGGGCAAAGATTTTCCAAGATCTTAAAGGTTATGCTGAAGAGTTCTAATTTCATTATATTTATAGTGGGCTCTATTGACAATTTTGAGGACGAAAGTGCTTTAGAAAAATGGCTCTGGGTTAGGTGGATGAAATATACTAAACAAAAGATGCATTGAAGGCAGGTAGGCCAAGACATCGCATTAATTCAGATGAGATGTTAAGATTGTTCTGAACTTGGGCAAGGAGATCAAGAATGTATAAAAGAAATAAATATTAAGAGACAAGACAGTTGCAGGTAGGGTTTTGCAATTTGCTAGATGATGTGGGGGTATGTGACAGAGAGTATGGTAAAAAAGAAAAAGTGACTTGGATTTACTGTTTCAATGGATTTTTTAATTGTATATTACTATCATATGGAATTCTCATAACAAATCTATGAAGAAGCTATTTTTATCTCCATTTCACAGATGAGAAGAGTGCAGGACAGGATTTCAAAGCCAGTCAGTAGGACTCTGAAGGCTGAGCTTATTTGCTGCCCCTTTATGTAGTTTACAATGTACTTCTCTTCCTCATCAGAAGCCTTGGATGGTTTTTCCTGTCTTTACTAGGTCTACCAGTGACGTCTGAGCAATCCACTGAGACTTGTATATCCTTCCTTACCTCTTCATTTCAAATCAGTTTTGTGAGTTCATTTTCAGTGGAATTTTATAGTGATGTTTTTGTTTGTTTGTTTATCCTATGGGTATCACTTGTATCCTAGGTGGTAGAAATATTCCTGTGCATGTGTTTTTCTGGAGCCCAAGCTGTTTTATCAGTCCTGGAATAATATATTTTCTTGATCTGGACCTCTACACCACATGGGAAGAGCAAATTTCAACCCAATCATCTTGTGGTCTGGGCCCAGGGTTTTGATTTCTCATAGGTAACCTTTCATTTCCCAACTCATATTCTTGGTTATAATGCAATCTTTCTTAAGACTTCCTCAGATCAGTGAAAAGATCTTTTTTAGTTGCTCCTTCATAGATGAGGCAGGAATTTGAGACTCCCAGCTTTATGCAGCAATCTTCCTCACATGAGCAGGAGGCCACGACTGATGTGCCTCTCTGAGCAGAAAACTCCTAGCTGACTGTTGCTGTGGTCTTTGGGTAGGTTTTATAAAACAGGAGACTAACACTGCTTTGGTTGCAGCTTGTAACTCATGAATTATTACTTTCTCTTTTTCTACTTTCCTTTTCCTTTCTTTCTTCCCTCTTCCGTTCTTTTCCCCTCTACTTTCCCTTCTCTTTCTTCTTCTGTTTCCTCCCTCTTCTCTTTTCATTCGTCTTCCCTTCTTTCCATTCTCCAACCC
Organism: Equus caballus; assembly: GCF_041296265.1. Classification (NCBI taxonomy): domain Eukaryota; kingdom Metazoa; phylum Chordata; class Mammalia; order Perissodactyla; family Equidae; genus Equus; species Equus caballus. The sequence continues at coordinate 84,578,416 of NC_091715.1, forward strand.
TTCTTTACTTACTTTCTCCTTTCCTTCTTTCAAGCCTGCTATATATTTTTTAAATGACCTTATTTTGTCCAGTATTTCTATGTGCTTCAAGGGATTGTGTGTGCATGTGTTGGGGGAGATATGAGGTCATTATTACCTTGTTCTGATATATTGTTGAATGTCTATTTGGTTCCAAGTCAAAGTTCATGTTCACGTGTCTAATGGACTCAGGGCTCTGTGTTCTATGAACACATTAGCTAGCTGATATGTTCCCCATTCAGAAAAAGCAAACGTAGAATTTTAATCAGATTAATACTCCTCTCCAGATTGAAAACAAGGAGTGACAAATGGTGGAAATTTCACAGTGATACAGGGGTAGGGGAAAGATATTTGGGGGGCAGTGTCTTTTTAACGCCCTCCATATCTCAACTACTCTACTTAGATGTAGAGCTATTGTCTTGGCCTAAGGGAAGAAGACTTTATGGCTGGAATATACAGAAGAAAGAAATTATTTTATTGAGCCCTTAATATACCAGGGGCTCTAAGAGCAACTTTATGAAATATATTATCCCTGATTTAGAGTTGAAGAAATTGAAGTTCTGGGAGGCTAAATCATTTGCTAACAGTCACACAGGTAATAATTAGCTGAGTCAAGTTCCAAACCTAGGCAATCTAGTTCTATTGTGATTAACCAATATATTGCAATGAAGCTAAAGGCGAGAGAGAGGAGCCAGTAAGACAATTGTGGCTATCATCTTTCGATATGTGGATCTGATGTAGCCTCTCTATTCTGTCAAAATCCAGAAGTTTGATATAATTAATGCAAACAAAAGTAGATTTAAAGTCATCATCTTCATAGCAACTTGCTGTCCCAGGGAAGACAAAAGGGCTTTCTTCTAAGGGAAACATTAGTGAGTAAGGACCTTATTTCAAAAAACTACATATTAACTCATAGCCACTTGTCTTGGCCGCTGGCTGGAACACCGACACTGGATCATCCAGTAACTATACCTACCTTTGTGCATTTTTCTTCTGCAATGTGCAAAGAATGTTTAAGTGCTTAGCTGTGTGATAACCTAAAGTCCCCATGTGCCTTCAAACAGAAGCATGATTTGGCAAAATATACCAATAAATAGCATTAGCGTTGAAAATTAGCCTCACATTTTCTGTATTTTCGTTAGTGATCTCACACATTTTGGATGCTCAGTTGGGAATACTGTGGCATGACGTCAGGTTAAGGGAGTGGCAATGTTATTTGGCTCTATGTAAAAAATATGTGTGGAATTCGTTAAAAATGTAGATTTTCTGGACACAGATCCAGGGATTCTGATTCAGTACTTAATACTAAGGGTAAGGCCCAGGAATCTACATTCACGAATTTCCTGAAAATTTTGGTACAGGTAGTCTCTGTATGTTACTTCATGAAACCAAATTAAGGAATAGCTCACATAATTTTTGAGCATCTGAAAAAATATTTTGTGCCCACCTAGTGAGATAGTTTCTTCATTTCTGTATAAAGGCTAGATTTTTTTCCCCATAGGTTTTTTCCTTCAAGATGGAACTCTCTAATTGTTATTCTGTTTTACAAATGCGATGGGAAATTGCTTTCTTTTTTCATATCCACTTTCAATTTACTGGTCTTTTTGCTATTCTATAGTCTTTCTTATTCCCTGTCATCTTCTTAGTGGTTTAAAAGCATAGACTCTGGAGCCTGTCTTGTTTAGAATTCAGGCTGCATTAGCTAGTTGTGCAACGTTAGACAATTTGATTAACTTCTCTGTCCCTGCATTTTATCATTTCTAAAATAGAGAGAAAAATAGTACCTAACATACAGTTTTCTTTGGAGATTAAATGATAAAATACATCTTAATTATAATGCCCTATATATAGTAAGCACTTACTAAATATCTATTACCTAGTGTCTATGTATCTGTCATTATCATTATCATCACTATATGATTCCCTACAAGTTTGCTTCTAGAGTATCTTACTCCTCTCTCTCAGCTGCAAATAAATGAAACTGATGGTTAAATAGTACAATACTCAAACTCATTACAGTACAGTTTCCATTACTTATATTTTTATGGAAGACAATATATAATGTTTTTATAGTTTAGTAAAAATCATAAAATTAACACTCATGCAGCAGTAACCTGCATACCCCTCATTGAAAATATCCCTTCCCCCAGACATAACTTTTATTTTGCTGAACTATTCTCATGCTTTTGTTTGTGTTTTACCATCTAGATATTAATCTCTGAAAAATATATCATTAGGTATTTTGGTTTTGAATTTTGTAAAAATTTAGTCATTTCATATGCATTCTTCTGTGACTTGCTTTTTTGGGTTCAAAATCATGTTTGTAAAGCACAACCATGTTAAAGATTGTAGTAGTACCATTTGTTCCTTTCTACTACTGTGAAATATTCCATTGTTTGACTACAACACAATTATACTTTTTATTGTTGATGGATGCTTGGCTCTTTTTAAGTTTTTGCCATTATGATCATTGCTTCTATGAACATCCTTGGATAAGCCTCCTTGTGCATATATTCAAAACTTTTCTATGCTTCATATATCTAGGAGTGAAATTGTTGGGTAATAAGTTAAACAGATGTTTGAATTTAATAAGCAACACCAATATTCCCAATTAAGGCCATTATAGTCCATCTAAGTTTTACCAATTAATCTTCTACCAGCAGTGTAAGAGTTCCTGTTTATTCAAATCCCTGCCATGATTAAGTAATACCAATTATCTTTTGTCAAAATGATAACTATGTACTGTTTCCTGATCGTAGTTTTATTTAGCCTGACCCTTATTACTAATGATTGTGCATCTTTCTGTATGTTCTTGGCTATTTTGATTTGCCCTTCTTAAAGTGCCTGCTTAAGCTTTTTGTACATTTTCCTTTTGGGCTACTTTTTCTTTTCAAGTCATAAAAGTTCTATATATATTATGAAAACTAGTTCCTTCTAAATTATCTGTGTCGCACACAACTTCACCTATTTTTATAGGTGATCTTTCAGTATTTTTAATATGTTTGATAATGAGAAAACCTGAATTGTAATGTAAATGTATCTATCCTTTTTTTAAAGAGGAAGGATATGTTCATGTGTGTGTGTGTGTGTGCATTCTTATTTATCAAGCATTTCCCTATTCTGAAATCACAAAAATATTTTCCTACATTATTCTCCAAAAGCATCGTAATTTATTTTTTCCTCTTTAAGCCTCTAGTCTGTTAATTTTTGTGTATGATGAGAAGAAAGAGTCCCAATATCCTCCCAGCTACTCCCTTAGGAATAGCAGATTGTCCACACAGGATTTTGTGAAAAGTTCATCCTCTCCCTTACTGACCTTTACTATCAATATTACCATGCCAAGGGTTCATATAAAGGCAGATCTGTTTAATCATCTTTTAATTCTATTCTGTTAGTCTCTTATTCCACCCCTGCATCATTATCATACTCTCCTAATAATTACATTTTTAAAATCCTCTCTCTATTTTAGTCTTCTTTAAAATCTTTCCAATGAAGTTTTGTAATTTGCTGTGCGATAGTACTATATGTATTTTGTTAGATGTATCCTAAGGTGTTTCATATTTTTAAGTTATGGCAAATGCTTACATTTAAAAAAACTTTAGACACCATAAAACAATAACACTTATATCTGGACATAAGTTTGATATCCAGAAAAATCCTAATTTCTAATTAATTCCATAATTTGTCAGTAGAATATTTTTTATTTCTATAGAAATAATATTATCTAAAAATAACATTAAATTTTATTCTCTGCAGTTTTAGATTTTTATTTATTTGTCTTCTTGAACTAGCTAAGATATATCTGCAGTATTGAATAGATGTGGTAGTACTGGCTAAAGTCATCTAAAGCTTGATTTCATAGGGAAAGCTATCACTATTCACCTTTATTATGATGATTGCTATACAAATCTGATTTGCTAGAGTTTTATTATTCTTATTATTATTACTGCTACTACTATTATTATGTGTTGAATTCTATCAAAAATGCTTTCTATAATTACTGAGATGATAAGTTCTTCTCCTTTAATTATTTGATATCAAGATGTGATGTCCGCATTGTGGCAAAGTGAATTGTTCCCTTTGTCTCTCTAAGTTACAACCAGTAGAACATCCATTGATCAAGGAGTCTGCAGAGCACACCAGAACACCTGAGAGACCCATACACCTATACATCTAAAGGTGAGTGGACTGGATTTCCTGGAGGCCATGGAACTAGGGGAGCAGTAATGGCAGCTCCTGAGAGCAGAAGTTTCAGGATCTGTGGCCACGCATGTGAACAAAGGCCCCAGGAACTGAGGTAACACAGACAAATGGAGGCCCCAGGAATCCAGGTAACCTATGCTCTTGGAGGCACCAGGAATCACTGCCAGCTTGTGACTGGAGACTCAGGGAATTGTGAGATACCTGTGACCCAACCATCTCCCACTCCCCAAGTGGTGGAGCCTCCAACACTAGCCCTTCTAGCAGTGAGGGCTGCATCCAAAATGCGGGTACCTCTGGCAGTGGCAGTGTGCCCATGACCTGAGATTTCAAAAAATGCACCATGCCAGAGACCAGAGCCTGCAGGAGAAGCAGTGGTGCTCAGGGTTCAGCCCTTCTCCATCCCCCAGCAGCAGTGAGTGGAACCTGCAACCTGAGGCTTCAGGAGCCATCCATGACCTAGATTTCAGTGGCAGCAACCCAAAACACTGGGCTTAACAGGAGAAGGGACTGCACACAAGACCCCAGGACCCTGGCAGCAGCAACACCTGTGAACCCTGTGCTCCTGATAGCAGTATTGCCAACACCCCAGATAACCCAGGAGCAGCAGCACAGGTGGTACATATAGGAGGAGCACCTGAGCCCATGGAGAGCCCATGGGGAGCCAATGGGGGAACACAAGACCTAGGTGACCCCAAAAGCAGCAGAGGTGCTTGCAGGCAGGTGACTTCAGTGGCAACATCCATGATTGCAGGGACATTGTAAGCAGCAAGACACTAGCAATGTCAGAGGCACAAACAGCACACAGAGGGCAATGAAAATGCTTCTGGCCAATCAGCAGAGGGCGAAAAATGCAGGCTCTAAAACACAAACAGAAACAGCTCAGTGTCAAAGTACTCGCAAAGTAACCAAAGATTTACCCAAATAAGAAAGGTGTCTGCTACCACAAATGCACTAGCAGAGGAACAACTCATCAAGTACCATGAAGAACTGCAGGAACACAGTAGCACAGAAAGAAAATGATAATGCTCCAGAAACCAAACTTCAAGTCACTGAAGATTATCAGCTAACTGTCAGAGAATTCCAAATAACTGTCATGAAGAAACTCAAAAAGTTACAAGAAAACTCAGATAGTTCAATAAGCTGAAGAATAAAATTAATGAACATAAGGAGTACTTCCCCAAAGAGATTGAAACTCACAAAACAAAAAACAACAGAATCTGGAGCTGAAGAACATAATTAATGAGATAAAAAAATAAAGTAGAAAGCATTGGAAATAGAGCAGATCATATGGAAGAGAGAATTACTGAGCTTGAATATACAAATCTAGAAACAATTCAGGTGGAAGAGGAGAAAGAACGAAAAGTTTAAAAAATGAAAATATTTGACTCAGGGAGGAAAAGCAACATAAGGATAATGGGTATCCAACAAAGAGAAAAGAGGGAGAAAGGAGCAGAGAGCTCATTTAAAGAAATAACAGCTGAGAACTTACCAAACCTGCAAAAGAACTGGATATACAAGTATACGAAGAGAACAGTACACCTAATTAAGCCCAAAAAGACCTTCTCCAAGGCACATTATATTAAAACTGTCAAAAGTCAATGACAAAGAAGGGTGGTCAAAGAGAAGAAAATACCTTACAAAGGAATTGCCATTAAGCTATCAGCAGATTTCTCAGCAGAATCTCTACAGGCTATGAGAGAGTGGAATGACATATTCAAAATATTGAAAGATTAAAAACTATCAGCCAAAGATACTCTATTCAGCAAAGTTATACTTCAGATACAAAGAAGACATAAAGGCTTACCCAACAAACAAAACTGAGGGAGTTCATCACTACTAGACATGCTTTACAAGAAATGTTGAAAGGAGCACTAATAGCTAAAAGAGAAAAGCAAAGAAATACAAAAGCTTTGAGGAGGGTGATACGTAGACAGACAGAATCATAAAATTGCGACTCTACATCAGAATAGGTTAGGAAAAAATTATAACATAAAAGTTAAAGGGAATGAAAGCATCAAAAATAACTATAACCATTTCAATTTAGAAACAAACTCACAATATGATAATGGATAATTTGTGACAACAAAAATATAGAAGGGAAAGAGGAAAAGGAAGAAACCAGCAAAGGCTAATGGAGATAAGGTGCTATCAGCAGAAAAAGGACTATCTCATATCTGAAATCTTTTATACAAATCTCATGGCAACCACAAAATAAAAAATCAGAACAGAGCTGCAAAGTAGAAAAAGAGGAACCTGAGAAACACACTACAGAAAACCACCAAACTGAAATGGCAGACAGAAATACATGAAAAAAATCAATGGAAATATAGAACAATCAGAATACAACAGATAAAATGGCAGTATTAAACCCTCATGTATCAATAATCTCTCTAAATGTAAATGGAATGAATTCCTCAATCAAAAGACACAGAGAGGCTGGATAGATTAAAAAACAAAACTGAACAATATACTGCCTCTTGGAGACTCATCTCACCTTTAAAGAAAAACATAGGCTAAGAATCAAGGAATGGAAGATAATACTCCAAGCAAATGGCAACCAAAAGAAAGCTGGTGTAGCCATATTTTTCAGACAAAATAGACTTCATGCCAAAAAAGATAACAAGCAACAAAGATGGACATTATATAATGATAAAATGAGTATTCCACCAAGGAGACATAAGGTTTATCAATATATATGCATCTAACATAGGAGCACCAAAGTATATAAAGCAACTATTAAAAGACCTAAAGGGAGAAATTGACAGCAACATAATAATAGTAGGGGACTTTAACACTCCACTTACATCAACGGGTAGATCATCCAGACAGAAAGTCAACAAAGAAACATTGGCCTTAAATACAACACTAGACCAGATAGGCTTAATAGATATGTAGAACATTCCATCCAAAAGCACGGGCACACACATTCTAATCAAGTGCACATGCAACACTCTTAAAGATAGGTCATTTTTTTTGAAACAAAGCAAGTCTTGATACATTTAAAAAGATTGAAATCATAACAGACCACAATGGAATGAAACTAGAAATCAACCACAAGAAAAAAGCAAGAAAAGTCACAAACATGTGTTGACTAAACAACATGCTACTGAACAACTATTGGATTAATGAAGAAATCAAAGTAGAAATCAAAAAATACCTGGAGACAAATTAAAATGAAAACACAACATACCAAAACTTATGGGATGCAGCTAAAGTGATACTAAGAGGGAAGTATGTAGTACAAGCCTACCTCAAGAGACAAGAAAAATCTCAAATAAACAATCTAATACTACACTTAAAAGAACTAGGAAAAGAAGAACAAATGAAGTGAAGCTCAATGTCAGTACAAGGAAGGAAATAATAAAAGTCAGAGCAGAAATAAATGAAAGAAACTAAAAAGACAATAGAGAAGATCAATGAAACTAAGAGCTGGTTCTTTGAAACATCAATAAAATTGACAAACCCTAAGCCAGACTCACTAAGAAAAAAAGAGAGAAGCCTCAAATAAACAAATTCAGAATGGAAGAGGAGAAATTACAACAGATACCACAGAAATACAAAGGATTATACAACAATACTATGAAAAACTGTACACCAACAAATTAGATAATCTAGAAGTGGATAAGTTCTTAGAATCATATAACCTAATAGAACTGAATCAAGAATAAGTAGGGAATATGAATAGATCACAAGTAAAGAGACTGAAACAGTAATCAAAAGCCTCCCCCAAAACAAAAATCCATGACCAGATGGCTTCTTTGGTGAATTCTACCAAACATTCAATGATTTAATACTTATCTTTCTCAAACTCTACCAAAAAATTAAAGAGGAGGGAACACTTCCTAACTCATTTTACAAGGCCAACATTACCATGATACGAAAACCAGACAAGATAACACAGAAAAGGAAAATTACAGGCCGATATCACTGATGAACATAGATGCAAAAATCATCAACAAAATATTAGCAAATAAAATACAACAATACATTAAAAGGATCATACACCACGATGAAGTGGGATTTATTCCAGGAACGCAGGGATGGTTCAACATTCACAAATCGATCAATGTGATACACCACATTAACAAAATGAAGAATAAAAATCACGTGATCAGCTCAATAGATGAAGAGAAAGCATTTGGAAAGATTTAGCATCCATTTATGATAAAAACTCTGAATAAAATGACTATAAAAGGAAAGTGTATCAACATAATAAAACCCATATATGACAAATCCACAGAAAATATCATGGTCAATGATGAAAACCTGAAAACTGTTCCTCTAAGGACGGGAACAATGCAAAGATGGCCACTCTCACCACTCTTATTTAACATAGTACTGGAAGTTTTAGCCAGAGCAATTAGGCAAGAAAAAGAAATACAAGGTATCCAAATAGGAAAAGAAGAATTGAAACTGTCACTATTTGCAGATGATATGGTCCTATATATAGAAAACCTTAAAGAATCCATCAAAAAAAACTATTACAAATGATTAACGAATACAGTAAAGTTGCAGGGTAAAAATCAAAATGCAAAAATCATTTGAATTTCTCTATACAAAAAACTATTCAAAAGAGAAATCAAGAATGCAGTTGCATTTACAAACACAACAAAAAGAATAAAATATCTAGAAATAAATTTAACCAAAGAGGGTAAAGACCTATACAGTGAAAACCACATGACATTATTGATAGAAATCAAAGAAGACATAAAGAAATGGAAAGATATTCTATGCTCATGGTTTGGAAGAATAAATGTAGTTAAAATGTCCATATTACCTAAAGAAATCTACATATTCAATGCAATCCCAATCAGAATCCCAATGACACTCTTCATAGAAACAGAACAAAGACTCTCAAAATTTATATGGAGCAACAACAGACCCCAAATAGCCATAGCAATCCTGAGAAAAAAGAACAAAGCTGGAAGTATCACACTTCATGAATTCAAAATATACTACAAAGCTGTAGCAATCAAAACAGCATGGGGCCAGCCCCGTGGCCAAGTCCTTAGGTTTGCATGCTCTGCTTTGGTGGCCTGGGATTTTGCCAGTTCAGATCCTGGGCATGGAGATGGCACTGCTCATCAGGCCATGCTGAGGTGGCATCCCATGTACCACAACCAGAGGAACTTGCAACCAGAATATGCAACTATGTGCTGGGGGACTTTGGGGAGAAGAAAAAGAAGAAGAAAAAAAAAAAAGGAGAAGAAGATCAGGAAGAGATGTTAGCTCAGGTGCCAATCTTTAAAAGAAAACAAAAAAAAAAAACAAAAAAAAAACATGGTACTAGAAAAACAGGCACAGATCAATGGAACAGATTCGAGAGCCCAGAAATAAAACCCCACATCTATGGACAGCTAATCTTCAACAAAGGAGCCAAGAACATACAATGGAGAAAGGAAAATCTCTTCAATAAATGGTTTTGGGAAAACTGGACAGTCACATGCAAAAGAATAAAAATAGACCATTATCTTACACCATACACAAAAATTAACTCAAAATGGATTAGACTTGAATGTAAGACCTGAAACCATAAAACTTCTAGAAGAAAATATAGGCAGTATGTTCTTTGACTTTAGTCTTAGCAGTACCCTTCACTCAGGCAAGGGAAACAAAACAAAAAAATAAACAAACAGTACTACATCAGACCAAAAAGCTTCTGCATGGCAAAGGAAACCATCAACAAAATGAAAAGACAATCCACCAAGTGGGAGGAAATGTTTGCAAATCATATATCTGTTGAGGGATTAGTTTCCAAAATATGCAAATATCTCATACAACTCAACAACAAAAAACTGAACAACCCAATAAAAAAATGGGCAGAGGATATGAATAGACATTTTTCCTAAAAAGATATACAGATGGCCTACAGGCACATGAAAAGATCCTCAACATCACTAATTATTAGGGAAATGCCAATTAAAACTACAACGAAATATCACCTCACACCTGTCAGAATGGCTATTTTTAAAAAGATTAGAAATAACCAGTGTTGGAGAGGATGTGGAAAAAAGGAAACCCTCATACCCTGCTCGTGGGAATGTAAATTGATGGGGCCACTATGGGAATCAGTAGGGAGGTTTCTCAAAAATTTAAAAATATTAAATATGATCCAGCTATTCCACTTCTGAGTATTTATCCAAAGAAGACAAACACGCTAATTTGAAAAGATATGCCCAGCCCTGTGTTCATTGCAGCATTATTCACAATAGCCAAGACTTGGAAGCAACCTAAGTGCCCATCAACGGTTAAATGGATACAGAAGATGCAGTTTGTGTATACAATGGAATACAATGATTGTGTGTATATATATATATAAAGCCAGATAAAAAAGACAAAACCATGCCATTTGCAACAACATGGATAGATGTGAGGATATTATGCTAAGTGAAATAAGTCCGATGCAGAAAGACAATTACGGTATGACTTCATTCATCATTTGTCTGTGGAAGATAAACACATAGATACAGAGAACACACTGGTGGTTACCAGAAGGGAAGGGAGAAGGATAAAAGGGGTAAAGGGGCACATGTGTTTGGTGACAGATGGTAAATAAACTTTTGGTGGTGAACACTATTCAGTCTATACAGAAGTCAAAATATAATGATGTACAACTGAAATTTATATAATGTTATAAAACAATGTGACCTCAATCAAAAAATAATAAACAAATAATAAACTAAAATATATTAGGAAAAAGTTCGCTAATGTCATGAGTGTAATATACAGTTTTGTAATATATGGCAGTATTGCATTCTTGATATAAACCCAACTTGGTGATGGTGTCGTAGATGCTTTTTAATGCATTGCTAAACTTTATTATCATAATTTGCTTAGAAATTTTGCTTCTATATTAATGAGTAAGATTGAGATATGATTGTCTGTTTGCCTAATGCCCCTGTTAGCTTTTGATATTAAAGCAGTGTTAACTTCATGAAAATGAAAGTGAATTGGTAAGTATTGCTTCTTTTTCTATTCCCAGTTAGAAATGATATAAGACTGTTATTATTTCTTTCTTGAATATTGGGTAGAGCTCAAAAGTAAAATTACCTGACTTTTAAGATTTTTTCATTTGGGAATGTTTTTGTTTACTGCTTAAATGTCTTTACTAAGAGATTATTCTGATTTCTTGTTTATTCTTGACTTATTTTTCATAACTCATATATTTCTAGTCATTTGCTTTTTTATTTTGTGTGATTTTTAAATAAATTGGTCTTTACTGACCATTTGTTATAAAGTCAGAGACAGGTACTGTTGTGACTTCTTTTTGTTTGTCTTTCTTTCACATTTTAAAAGTCTTTTCTAAGGTTTGGCTTTATTAGTTTTTCAAAGAACAAAACTTACATCTGAACAAAACTGATTTCATTTATTATATTATAAGATATATATTTGATTTTATATTATTATTTTCTGCTCTTACCTTTTTTCTTACTACTTTCTTTGCGTTTATTTTTAAAATGACATTTCTAACATGATTTTTTAGCTTTTACATGTTCTGTCTTTTGTTCTTTTCTAATATAAACATTTAAGACTATAACTTAGCTGCTGATCACTGCTTTATCTGCATCCCACAAATTTTTGGTATGTAGAGATTGGTTTTATCATTCAGCATAAAATACACATTTTCATAATGATTATAGAGTATAAATTTTACTGTGATACATTCTTAAACCTAATGGTTATTTAGAAGTTTGTTTCTTGTCTTCCAAACATGTGGTTTACAAGTTAATTTCTTACAATTGATTTCTTGCTTAAATGAAATGTGTTAGAAAATATGGTTTGTAAGATTCTTTCCTTTAAATTTTGTGAAAAATCTTTTTATTGTCCAAGGATTTGTGTTCCATACTTGCACTCTGGGTGTGAAAACTAAAATTAATGTTCACTGGGTTCACCTATGCTCTGTAGAGCAAAAGCAGCTTAAGTTCATCATTTGCCACTCTAGATGTCTGTCTTTAATGATAGTTTGGCATAATAATTACTTTTTATGTTTCCAAGCTTTATATACTTTTTTAAAGATGATTTTTCATATTTTACTCAACATCTTATTTCCTTTAAGAGGGATGGTCATTCTGGATAACTTGCTTGAAAATGGAAGTCCCATATTAATATTTTACCTGCTCTGTCTTTATACTGTCTAATGTTATCAATCATAGCTGCCTCTGACAATTGGTCTCTTAAATCTTCTTAAATTACAAAACTGCTTTAGTATCCTGTCATACATTGAAGTGTATTATGCATTATATCTTACTTTTGTGTACATATACCAAAATAATTCTGTTGACATTCTTTACAGCTTGCAGTTAACATTATCCTAGTAACACAGTAATTAATGAAATGTTCTTTCTACAGATTCAGAAGATACAATCAGAAGACTTTGTATTTACTAATCCATAAGGCAAAGATTACTTTATTTATTGGTTAGTTATATTAGATAGAAGCAAAAGGACAGAGAAAATGTTGGGTCAGTATCATCATTCATTCGAATTTTAAGCAACAAGAAAATATCAGTGATATGAATTAGATTAAGTTGAAGAAGGCATAAGTGAGAGAAAAATAATCAGTAGTCATCATATCGTAGATGAAATCACCTAAGAAAATAAATGTTTTGAGTAGTGAAACACAGAAAGAAGACTTTACTATTCTTTCAAAGTAGAAGACAAAAGATGAACGGATGGAAATGTTTTATAGGACAGAGGGTAATTTCAAGAACAGAATAAGTACTGTTCTCTTTCATTTTGTAAACTATTCACTAATTCATTTACAGTTTGTTTTAAAGCATGACGTTGCCTAAGAAGGAGAAACCCTTAAGAAAGGAATTTGAATGAACAATTTACTAATGGTCTTAAATGGCTTTTAAAGGAAATAGAACTTCCAGGTTCAAGTTTCATACACTAAGAATGTATAACAGTACACAAATTAAACAGCAAATTCTAGTTACGATTATGCAGAGCTGTCTAACCATATTGCTGAGACCTCACAATTCTTTAGCAACACAATGGCATCTCTGATGTTTACCTAGATAAATTTTTCAGCAATCTGTAACAATGTTGTAGAGTAACAAAACAGCCTCACAATAAAAATGAAAGTTAAAGAAAAAAAGGAACATATTTTCCAAGGAAGAGGTAGGCAACTAGGTTTGAGATAGTGTGTCTTATAATTTTTCTGAAAACAATAAAATGTAATTATGAATAAAGACCCTTTTGCTCCTCCTTGGACAATATATATCCTCAGAAATGGCAAGTAAAGTAAAGTATTGGAACTAAAGTTGTCAATTAATCACCTAGATAATGTTATGCATATAAGCTTTGTGTCACAATCTTGAAAGCAATGAACACGCTCTTGAGAAAATCAGTCAAATGTAGTCAGTTATAATAAAACCAATGCCAGTAACCTAATCTCTCTTTAATCCAAATTAGCTTATTTATTTATTTACTTATTTCTTAAGTTATTTTATGTTTCACTATCCATTTTAAAGAAATTTGCCTTTCTATATTATTACTATATTTACACATATGCACTTTAAACATATTAATAGACAAGCTTTATTTTGGGAGCAGTTTTACATAGACTGAAAACTTGAGGAGATAGTGCAGAGAGTTCCCATATGTTTCCCCTCCCTCCCAAGAATTTTCACTGTTGTTAACATCTTGCATAAGTGTGGTACGTATGTTACACACTTGTTTGATTTTTGCTATTGAGTTGTAGGAATTCTTTATATATTTAGGATATTAACAGCTAATCAGATATACGACTTGCAAATATTTACTCCTGTTGCGTAGCTTGCCTTTTCATTTGTTGCTTGTTTCTTTGGCTATGTAGAAGCTTGTTAGTTTGCTGTAGACAAGCGTATTAATTTTTGCTTTCAGTAATTGTGCTTTTTGCGTCATACAAAAAATTATTGCCAAGACCAACATCAAAGAGATTTTTCCCATTTGTTTTCCTCTGGGAGTTCTATGGTTTCAGATCTTACGTTTAAGACTTTAATCCACTTCAATTTAATTTTTGTGAGTAGTGTAAGGTAGGGGTTCACTTTCATTCTTCTGCACATTATTAGTCAGTTTTCCCAGTGTTTTATACTGAAGATACTATACTTCTCCCATTTAGTAATCTTGGCACCCCTGTAAAGTATTAGTTGACTGTATATGCAAAGATTTATTTCTGGACTCTTGATTCTGTTGCATTGGTCTATATGTCCATTTTTTTTGTCACTACCATACTGTTTTGATTGCTATAGCTTGGTAGTAAAGTTTGAAATCTGGAAGTGTGATGCTTCTGACTTTGTTGTTGTTTATTAGGAATGCTTTGGCTATTTGGAGTCATTTGTCATCCCATACAAATTTTAAAATTGTTTATTCTAATTCTGTGAAAAACATTATGGAAATTTTGATAAGGATTGTATTGAACCTATACAAGGCTTCAGGTAGTAGAGACGCTTCAACAATATTAACTTTTTGAATCAATGAACATGGGATATCATTCCATTTGTCTATCTTCTTCAACTTCTATCATCAAAGTCTTGTATTTTTAAGCATATAAATATTTCACCTACTTCCTTAAATTTATTCATATGTATTTCATTGCTTTTCATGATATTGTGAATGGAACTATTTCCTTTTTCTTTTTCAGATAGTTTGTTGTTAGTGTATAGAAATGCAACTTAATTTTGTATGTTGATTTTGTATCCTGCAAATTTACAGAATCTATTAGTTCTAAGACATTTAGTGGAGTCTTTAGAATTTTCTATGTATAAGATCATATCATCTGCAAAGAAAGACAATTTTACTTCATTCTTTCTGATGTGGATTTGTTTATTTTTTCTTTGCCTGATTGCTCTGGCTAGGATTTCCAGTACTATGTTTAATAAGAATGATGAAAGTCAGCACTGTCATCTTGTTCCTAGTCTTAGATGTAAAGCCTTCAGTCTTTCAGATTGAGTATGAAGTTAGCTATAATCTTGTTATATATGGTCTTTATTATATTAAGGAATATTGCTTTAAACCAAATTTGTTGAGCATTTTTATCAGGAAAGGATGTATTTTGTCAAATGCTTTTTCTGCATTTTTTGAGATGATCATAAGATTTTTATCTTTCATTCTATTAATGTGGTGTCTCACATTCATTGATATGCATATATTGAACCATTCTTGCATGCCAGGGACAAATCCCACTTGACCATGGTGCATAATCCTTTAAATATGTTGTTGAATTCAGCTTGCTAATATTTTGTTGAGAATGTTTGCATCTATATTCATGAGGTATATTGGTGTAGTTTTGTTTGTTTGTTTGTTTTCTTATAGTATCCTTATCCAGCTTTGGTATCAGGGTAATGCTGGCTTCCTAAAATGAGTTTGTGAGTTTTCCTCCTCTTCAATTTTTTGGAAAAGTTTGAGAAGGATTCTTTAAATATTTGGTAGAATTCACCAGGGAACCCACATGATCCTTCGCTTTTCTTTGTTGGAAGTTTTTTGGTTATGATTCAATCTTCTTATTATTGATTTGTTCAGATTTTCAATTTCTTCATGGTTCAGTCCTGGCAGGTTGTATTATCCAAGAATGTCTTCATTTCTTCTAGGTTTTCAAATTTGCTGATGTGTAATTGTTTGTAGAAGTCTCTTATAACCTTTTTTATATCTGTGGTATTAGTTATAATGCCCCTTGTTTTGTTTCTGGTTTTGTTTATTTGATTATCCTCACTTTTTTCTTAGTCTAGCTCTTTGTCAACATTTTTTGTTTTTTCAAAATTCCAGTTAGTTCATTATATTTTTGGTTTTTTGGTCTATATTTTATTTATTTCTGTTCTGATCTTTGCCATTTCCTTCCTTCTGCTAAATTTGAGCTTAGTTTGTTCTTCTTATTCTAGATCCTTGAGGACTAAAGTTAACTTGTTTATTTGATATCTTTCTATATCTATATTTATGATTGTTACTTCTTTTCTCTTGCTGCTTTTAAGATTCTTTTTTGTCTTTGATTTGACAGTTTTATTTTAACGTATCTTGGAGAGGATATTTTTAAGTTGTTTTTATTTGGTGATGATGATGGCTTCACGAAATTGAATATCCAAATCTCTCCCCAGATTTAGGAAGTTCTAAATCATTATTTCTTTAAGTAAGCTTTCTATCCCTTTCTCTTTCTGGAACTCAAATAATTCACAAACTTTTTTTTAATGATATCCCATAGGCCGTGTAAGATTTCTTCAGTCTTTTTCATTCTTTTTACTTCCTTCTCTTCTGACTGAATAATTGCAAATTTCTTTTCTTCTATCACACTGATTCTTTCTTCTGCTTGATCTATTCTGCTACTGATGCTGTCTGTTGCATTTTCATTTCATTTTATTCATTGTTTATGTCAGCTCCAAAATTTCTGTTTGGTTCTTATTTGTGATTTCTATCTTGTTGTTAAATTTCTCATTTTGCTTGTAAACTGTTTTCCTCATTTCATTTAATTGTCTTTCTGGGTTTTTGTGTAGCTCATTGAGTTTCCTTAAAACAGCTATTTTCAATTCTTTATGGGGTAAATTGCAGGTGTCCCTGTCTTTTGGTGAGTTACTGTTTATTACTGTCATTTCACCTTGAAGGACTTTCTTTGGCATTTCTTGTAAGGCAGGTGTAGTGATAATAAACTCTCTCAGCTTTTGTTTTTCTGGGAAAATTTTATTTTCCCCCTCATTTTTGAAGGAAAATTTTGCCCAAAATAAAGATCTTGGTTGACAATGTGTTTTATTTTCCTTCAGCACTTTAAATGAATATTTTCATTGCCTTCTAGAGTGTAAGGTTTCTGTTGTGATATACACATTTAGCCTTATTGGGGATCTGTTTGAAGTAACAATATGGTTTTCTCTTACTGCTTTCAATAGCCTATCTTTTCCTTCTGCTTTTGGCACTTTTATTATAACGTCTCTTTAGTTTATCATACTTGCTGTGCATTGAGCTTCTCATTTTTGCATATCCATGTACTTCCTTAAATTTGAGAAGTTTTATGCTGTTATTTCTTTAAATAAGCTCTTTTCTCTCTCTTCTTCTGGGAATCCCATAATGTACATACTAGTCCACTTGATGTTGTCTCACAGTTCCCTTAGACTGTTCATTATTTTCATTGTGTCTTCCTTTTTGCTCCTCAGACTTCTTAATTTCAAATGCTCTGTCTTCAATTTGCTGATTCTTTCTTATGCCTGTTTGAGTCTGCTGTTGAATCCCTCTAGTAGATCTTTCAATTCAGTTATTTTATTTTTCAGCTACAGAATTTGTTCATATATATGTATATATATATATATATATATATATATATAATTTCTATGTTTTGATTGACATTGCCATTTTCACAACATTTTCTTGATTTTCTTCAGTTCTTTGTCCATATTTTCCTTTAGGTCTTTGAGCACATATAGAGCAGTTGTTCTAAAGTCTTTGTTTAGTAAGTCCAATACCTGTGTTTCTTCAGGGATGATTTCTGGTGATTTCTATTCTTCTTTTGAATGGGACAGGTATTCCTGTATCTTTGTATGCCTTTTTATCTGTTGTTGAAATAGGGCATTTGAATAAACAACCACCTCTCAGTCTTTGCAGATTGTCATGAAAGTCCTTCACTAATTAGCAGTCTCCTGAGCCTTGGGATCTGCCTAAAGCAATACAATAATTGCTTTAAAAGTATACCATGCCAACACCAATTTAAAAAATACTGCTGTAGTTATAATAATTTCAGACTTCAGAGCTAGGAAAATTATTAGAGATAAAGAGGAGCATTGCATAATGATAAAATAAGCAATTTTGGAAGAAGACATAAACTCAATAATATGTGTGTGCCTAAAAACAGAATATCAAAATGTATTAGGCAAGGAGTGACATCAGCAAAATAGCATATCTACAAAGATTTATAGCAACCAAGCACGTAATCAGGAAAGACATATATTCCAAATGGGAGGAAATTTTGTGGTGTTTTTACTTACTTTGCTCCACTGCCTCCTCAGCGTGGTGTGGTGTGGTCAGCAGGAAGTGATTCAATTACAAGTTCCTTCTATTGAGCCAGAAGGAGCAGAGCGGAAATTGTAAAGCTCTATGCTATTCTGGTGTAGTGTGTGAAGAGATGTTCAATATAATTTATATTCTTGTTCCTCAATGGATAAAGTATTTCCCCCCCTCTGGCTTCTTTCAAGAATTTCTCTTTTGTTTTGATTTTCTGCTTTTTGAATATGATATGCCTAGATGTAGATATTTTGGTATTTTTCCTGATTAGTGTTCTCTGAACTTCCTGAAATCCTCTGAAATTCTTGTCCATGATTTTTTCAAATATGTTTTCTGGTTTTTTCTCTTTTTCTCCTTACAGTATTCCCATTATCTATATGTTTCACCTTTTGTAATTGTCCCACATTTGGATATTCTGTTCCATTTTTTTCATTCTTTTTTCTCTTTGCTTTTCAGTTTGGGAAATTTCTATTAACATATCCTTAAACTCACTGATTCTTTCTTAGGCTGTGTCCCATCTACTAATGTGCTCACCAAAAGCATCCTTCAGGGTTGGCCCCATGGCATAGTGGTTAAGTTTGGCACACTCTGCTTCAGTAGCCCAGGTTTGTTGGTTAGGATCCTGGGCATGGACCTATACCAC
Organism: Equus caballus; assembly: GCF_041296265.1. Taxonomy (NCBI): domain Eukaryota; kingdom Metazoa; phylum Chordata; class Mammalia; order Perissodactyla; family Equidae; genus Equus; species Equus caballus. Next base: position 84,597,238 of record NC_091715.1, read on the forward strand.
TTGTCAGCCATGCTGCGTTGGTGACCCCCATACAAAATAGAGGAAGACTGGCACAAATGTTAGCTCAGGACTAATCTCCCTCAAGAAGAAAAAAACCATCTTTCCTTTCTATTATAGTACTTTGATTTCTAGCCATTTCTTTTTGATTATTTTTAGTTTCTATCTCTCTGCTTATATTACTCATCTGTTCTTATACGTTGTCCACTATTTCTATTAAAGCCTTAGCATATTTATCATAGTTACTTCAAATTTCCTGATAATTTCAAAATCTTCTATATCTGAGTCTGGCTTTGATGCTTTCTTCGTCTCCTCAGACTGTGTTTTTTCCTTTTAGCAAGATGCAATTTTTATTTGAAAGCTAGACCTGAAGTATTGGGTAAAAGGAAGTGAAGTAAATAAGCCTTTAGTGTAAAGCTTTATGTTTATCTCTCTAGGACCCAGGTTATATTTACTCTTTGCTGAAGCTCTAGATGTCAGAGGTTAAAATTTCCTGTAGTATCCTCATTTTGTTTTTCTTTGGTGAGGAAGAGTGGCCCTGAGTTAACATCTGTTGCCAATCTTTCTATTTTTTCTTCCCAAAGCCCAAGTACATGATTGTATAACCTAGTTGTAAGTCATTCTAGCTCCTCCACATGAGATGCCACAACAACATAGCCTGATGAGTGGCACCAGCTCTGCACCCAGGATCCAAACCAGCAAATCCCAGGCCACTGAAGCAGTGTCAGCCCCTGTAATGTCCTCATATTTGTCTGCACTGTCATCTTTAAGTTTTCCTAGACAGTGCCTCTTCAATAGAGTCTGAATCTTGTACTTTTTCAGCTATTAACTCATGTTATTATACAACAAACTTACTGATGTGATGTTAATCTATGTCATGATAGGGAAACATTCTATAATGCTATGAAGAGGTCTCCTTCTTCAGTGAGCCTGTACCCCGTTATTTGACATTCATGAGTTATTATCAGCTTTTTCCTACCTTAGGTGAGACAAGAAGTCTAGAGGTGGTAGAATTGTGTATTTCCCTTCCCACAGGTCGGTTTGGCTCTGGTAAAATAGTTCCCCTTGAGGGCAAGCATTTGTTAAGGAGAACAGAACACTATGCATTTAAAAATGGTTACTTTTCCTCTTTCTCAGTTTAGAAGCACAAGAGGATTTTTCTCTGACCTTCACCTTGAGAACCTAGTGGGGCTCCTGTGCGTAAAAGTCCTGAATATTTGACCCCTTCTCCCAAAATTGGGCTCCCAAGAGTTTTTATATCTTAAGCAAGTCTTTGCTAAATCTCCAGAAAATTTCAATTATCCTTTAGGTGTTCCTGTGAATTTCTGGCTCCACTAGTGTCTTATGCTCCCTGTAAGCTTTGATTATCTGTATTAATATGTCTCTTCAGTTTTTGGGTCAATGGTTTGCCCAGTGACCTCTATTCTCTGATGGATCTAAGAAGAATTGTTGATATTCAGTTTCTTCAGCTCTTTTTTTCTTGTTGTCAGGATGAGAGGGAAGACTTTCAAGCTCTTTATATATTGGGCTAGAAACTGGAAGTCTGCCTATATGTTTTTAAAGGAAGTTGTGAAATAGTTAAAGACAAATAAAGACTTTGAAAGCTTCTATGTGAATTCTAAATGAATGGTTCTATTCTATATATATTCATTATTCTCCCTTGACAGAGAAAATTTTAGAAACGTTATTTTTTTAATATTTAAGATGAACATTTTCCTCCATATTTTCTTGTCTTTTGAAATTAGAATGCAATTTACAATTCACTGCATCTTGTAATGTTTTTGTCACTCAGAGAGCAGTCTTGAATGACTATGCATGTGTAAACTTGTTCAAAGCTGTTCCTACTCTTGTCAATTCCACTGAATCATGTTCATTGTTGGTGTTACACATTTTGAGCTTAACTCCATTTTCAGTTTTTAAAAAGATTACAATATGATAAAGCACTGAAAGAAAAATTTGCATACACAAAAGGTGTGGAAAAGATTATTGGTAAATTTGATAATTGTTAAGCAAAAAGACATTTGGTGAATTGATTGAAATTCTATAACTGTTTGCTAAGCAACAACCAAGATATGGAGATTACCACAAGTATATGAGGAGGTATTATGTTTTATTGCTGATATATGTGCAAAATGATAATTTATGGCCAGGGCCACTCCTTGGCTGTGGGAGTTAGAGCATAATTTGTGGAGGGGGAGGAGGCCCCTTCTATAAAATCAATTTGATTAAATATTTATTATAAAATTCATGGACTCACATTGGATACCATCATTTACTAAGGAAGATTTAGAATAATGAGTAGAAAAGCAATACTTGCTTTGTTCACTGTACAATCAGTGTAGTATGAAGATTTTTCATAGTGTCCGGGAACCATCTCTTTCTCTTCACATCCAAGAACCATCTCTTCATGGTCTTCATTGTTGAATGTGCACTTCCTGCCTAATTTTGTATCTCCCACTATGAGAAAAAAGTAGCAGTGCTTTTACTACAGTAGCACAGCGGTTTAGAACATGTTTGTATTGAAATAATATCAATTTCCTGTTCGTAGTATTCCTAATCTCATTTATTTAATACTCTTTATATCATTACACTTGGCACTGCATCATTCATTTGATGCCTATGAATACTGGCTTCCAATGATTCTCTAAAAAGAACGCTGTTACTGTGCTAAGTTGGTGATAATTACCAATGCAAGTCTTCCTCAGAGTGTTCAACAAAACATAAATGATAATTCCTTTTCTAGTCAAGTTAGTTGTACCATTTGGAATTTTTTTTAGCAAAACTGTAGAACGTTGTATCTTCCAACCATGTCTTCTCTTCATCTTATAAGGCTACAATCACTACAGTCTGAGAATGTGAGTCCTTTCAATGGTGATCAAATCCGTGTCTTCCACACACCATCACCAGGGGAGGGAACGGGTAACAGGCCTGTGGATGGAGCAAGAAGAGCATTTCCATTCATAAAAGGAATGTCTATCTTTCACCCAGTGTGGATTAACACTGATCCGGGAGAGCACAGCCTCACTACATCAAGGCAAGAGAGGGTATTAATGAGGAAGGCCCATTGGCAAAAGGAAGCAAATGTTTTGACAGTTCTTAGACAAGATAGGCACAGCCTCACTTGGAGAACTGCCTGACATGTTGTGGAAGGCTTATGGAAAAGGTGAAGTGACTGCCATGGTGCCAGCAAATGGTCCCTGTCTGAGCTCAAGGTGCCCTGCCCACAGGACACTTTTGGCAGAGCTTATCGCAGGGAGGCCTAAAATTGTTTTGAGGAAGATTATGAAACATAAGGCCCCAGAGTCACAGGGCCCCAGGCACACATCTTGCTTGCCCGGTTCTAAGGGCAGTACTGCCAATCATATACCAAGCAATATGAGTTACATCAGGAGAAATTTTCAAGTCATTGGAAGAGGTGCAGTAAATTCCAAAGCAATTAAAGAATTGCTGTGACCAATTCATGTGTGGCACAAGACTATTATTAAGGAATTTTTTTGTCTTTTTTAGTGGCACCAAAATAAAGGTGCATTATAAATCAATGGCAATGTATTAGCATTCTTCAAAGAAGCAGAATCAACAGGAAATATATATATGTATATAGTTATATATAGATTACCTTTTGCATATATTCTGTGTGCTGAAATTGCATTATTCTCAATGGACTATTCCTTCTATATGTGTAAAATATTCTGGGCTGTATTAAATGCATCTTAAAGGTGAGTTCAGTTTTCCAGATCAAAAAACTAAAAAGACTCCTTAGGTATTTATTTTATAACATCTTAATGCATTTAATAAAAGATATATATATGCAGAGAGAGAGGGAGAGAGAGTTGGAGAGATTTACTATAAGAAACTGTCACACATAATTATGTAGGCTAACAGGTCCCGGTCCTGAGATCTGTAGTCAGCAAGCTGGAGACTCAGGAGAGCCAATGGTGCAGTTCCAATCACAAGGCCTGCAGGCTCGAGACCCAGTGAGAGCAGACTCAGTGTGAGTCCAAAGCAGGAAAAACACCAGTGTCCCAGCTCAAAGCAGTCAGGGAGGAGGAAGTTCTTACTGTGGGAAGGTCAGCCTTTTTTTCATTTAAGCCTTGAACTGATTGGAAGAGGAGCAGTCGCATTAGGGAGGACAATCTGCTTTACTTGGTCTACTGATTCAAATGTTAATCTCATCCAAAAACACCCTCACAGACATACCCAGAATAATATTTGACCCAATGTCTGAGCACCCTTTGTCCCAATCAAGTTGACACATAAAAACCATCACAGTCAGATTCCATAAAATATGGTAATAGTCCTGTCCTTTCTATATGCTATTTTACACTTCTACTCGGGGAGTGAATTATACATTGGGGTCAAAAGCCCAGGGGGCTAGAATTAAAGGACAAGTTTCAAATTCAATTTACAATATATATTACTTGTGAGACCTTAAGAAAACCACACCACAATTCTAAGCCACAATTTTTTTAAAGATAAGAGAAACAACATTCTTTTTCTACATAGTTGTACAGATTAATTGGGATAATGCATATAAAAGTCAATCACAAATCTAAAGAAATTACATATGCAATAAAAAAGTTTATAATAATTTCATTCAATCCCTTTACTAACCTCAAAAAATGCAGCTTTTCTTGGCTGCTTTTGTCCAGAAGTTTGTAATAAACCTGGTGCCAAGGTACAATGTCTGGCACATAGTATATATTCTATAAAAATTTGTTGAATGAAATGAATAAAATGGCTCTAGTTTCCTTCCACAGTTCACGTAACACTTATCCTTTGAAAAAATCAAGTTCATGAGTTGCAGAATATTTTAACTAGGAAGGAAAAGAAGCTCATTTTTGTCAGATGGAGCTATCATTAGATTACCTTTTGAATGTATTCTGTGTGCTGAAATTGCATTATTCTCAATGGACTATTCCTTCTATATGTGTAAAATATTCTTGCTCTAGCTTTGATAAACTTGAAAGGAGATACCTTCTGGCCTTTATTAAATGCATCTTAATGCTGAGTTCAGTTTTCCAGATCAAAAACCTAAAAAGGTTCCTTAGGTATTTATTTTATAACATCAAAGAATTTATTGTGTTATTTTTCAATATTGATAGAAGAGAATAATGTCTTCACATATTTTAACAAGGAGAATAGCAATTATTTTTATGACTAAAAAGTGACAGAGTACCATAGTGAGTGTACTTCCAAACAGCCATGTCCTTGGAAGTCATACCAGAATGTGTTTCTTTTGCTACAGTGTATGAGATTTGGAGCCAGAGAGACCTAGGTTCAAATTTCAGCTTACCAAATCTGTGTCCTTAAGCAAGTGATATTATCTCTCTGAGTTTATATCAGTTATCCATTGCTTCAATAGTGTTGCATAATAAATGGTCACGAAACCCCAATTGCACGAGACAATGAGCATTTATTCAGCTCATAAATTGGTGGGCTTTAGGTGAACTAGGCTGAGCTTGGCTAATTATTGGCAGGTTCACGCATAGGCCTGCAGTCAGCTGCAGGTCATCTCTGCAGCTCTGCTGATCTTGGCTGAGATTACTCACGCGTCTGGGCATCAGCTTGATATTGGTTCATCAAGGATGGCCTCAGATGAAATGACTATGATGACTAACCTTTGTGCCATGTGGCTCCACTCCTCCATTAATTTAGACCAGGCATCTTCTCATGGCAATCATGGAGGGGAAAAAGCAAGTAAGCCCAATTATGCAAGTTTTTTCAGATCTCTGGTTACATCTTATAAGCTAACATCCTGTCGGCATGCCACATGTAATACCCAGAATCAGAGTAAAAGGTCACTGTAACGTTGCTTCGCAAGGGACATAGATACAGTGAAGGGGGAAACTGGGACCAATATTTCAATAAATCTACCATAGAATTTATTTTCCTCAATAAAACAGGGAAAATAAAAATATACTTCATTTTGTTGTATGAAGAGTGAAATAATGTGTGTATGAACACACTACTAATTGTTTCTCTTGCAAGGTAATGACAGTATAATCACATCATTTGTGTAAAAAACAAAGGAAAGTTTAACCTCAGCTACCAAGAAGAATTCTGATACTATTTTAGACTGGTAAGGGTCACTCTTACCAGAGGAGGAAGAAGGATTAATTTTGCTATCGCAATTAGTCTATATCAGGGGCTCTTACATACATTAGCTCATTTAATATTCAAATAACCCTGACAGGTGAGCATCATAGCCTGAGATCATACAGTTAGAAGGTGGTGGGAATAGTATTATGATTCCAGAATTTATGCATTTTCTAGCACACAAAAATGTCTACAAAAAATGTTATACAAGGGGAAAAGAAATTATTTGGGGATATTACCACTGAGATTGTGCCTACCAGGTATAAAGTGCCTGCCATAGGACTATTGTACACATTGAAGAAGAAGACATGACTTCCCTTTCCTTATTAGCCCACAGATTTCTGTACATGTCATGTAATGATAAATATTAAACATTTATAAGGCGCTTCAGGCATTATTCTAAGTGCTATGAATGTATTAATTGATTTAATCCTCATAGTACCCTTGTGAGGTATACGCTATTAGTATTATTCCCATTTTATAGCTAAGGAAACTAAGGCACATCCAGTAGGTGGCAGAATCAGATTCAAATGCAGATAACCAGGTTCCACACTCTTATACACTCGACTGCCTTCCAAGGAAGATATATTTTTCAATGGCATTGGAACTACCTAAATTCTCTCCTGCTTCAAGTTCCAACACATCAAAAAGAGTTATGTTTCTCTGATTTTAATAACTGGCAGTGATGCTATTTTATTGTTGGTTGTGTTAACTTTCTTGAAAATGCAAAATAAAAAACCAACCGAAACAAAGATCTTGTAAGATGGAGGCCATTTTACATCCTAGCATGCTTGTAGTACATACTGAGTATGCAATAAAATCACTTCTGAGAGAGCTGAATCTCTGGTATGAAGCGGAAAACATTCTACTCTGAGTAATATTGTTTTGGGTGTGTTTTTAACTAATATTTCGTATCAACCTTCATTCACAAAGGCTCACTGAGGAAGTTGATATGAGAATATCTCACAATGCACAAAGCAGATTTGGCTGTCATCTCATAATTGATATAATTATTGGGAACTAATTAGGTGCTAATGAGTATGGGCTTCCTACCAAAAATTCTCCTCTGATAAATTTATTCATCAGATATCTTAATGTGCAGATTAGGGATTTATGGCTAAGTCTATGAAATACATGTGGGTATGGATGCACATATATCCATGATCTCAACACATTTTACTGTAATTTGCCTGCAGATGTAGTTTTATTTTCTGAAGCAAAATGATGTTTCACTTAAATTTTTAGCTATTGTCTTTCATTAGTAAAAGATTGTCAGTGGGGGCCAGCCCCATGGCCGAGTGGTTAAATTCACGCACTCCACTTTGGCAGCCCAGGGTTCAAGAGTTTGAATCCTGGGCACAGACCTACAAGCCACCAATCAAGCCATGCTATGGCAGCATCCTGCATAGAAGAAACAGAATGAGCTGCAACTAGCATATACAATTATGTACTGGGGCTTTGGGGAGAACAAAAAAGGAGGGAGATTGACAACAGATGTTGGCTCAGGGCCAATATTCCTCACCAAAAAAGTATACTTTAAAAAAAAAAAGACTGTCAATGAAGAATAATTACCTTTTAGGGAAACCATATCATTTCTATGACTGTACCATTCACTATCATAAAAATTGCTTGCTCTCATTTGTGTGTGTGTGTGCATGCATGTGATTTTTTTCTCCCCTTTAACCACTTCTTTTATTGCTATTCAACTGATAAAATTTATACGAATTATTATGAAGTTGGTTTATGTATCTTATAGCCTGCTTCTAGCCTTGTTTCTATTGTTTGTCTTTTGGAGTAGGAACAGGTGTGAATAGTGGTCTGCTGAGCTGAGAAAAAGAAATGGAGTTGAAAATATTACATGCCCATCCCAGCTGTGTCAGTGTCTTCGTAGGTGGTTTGGGGAAAGTTGATTAGCTTTTTCATCTTTCAGGTTCTCGGACACAGGACTTCTTCTCCTCCATCAGAGGTATGGCTGAGTCTCTTCTCATGCCAAGAGGAAAATGAGAATTGATGAGAGTGGATATAATAGCAACATCCATGGGGTGTACAGCCGAGGTGTTTCACAGTGATCACTTTGTATTCATTTAATCCTCAAACCAACTCAATATATAGGAAGAACAGAGATTATTAGTCCTGTGTTAATGTTGAGAAAAGCGAAGTGAAAGCTTAAATGTCTAATTATTAGTGATAGAGTGCATGAATTGGATCTATTTATTCCTGACCTAGCAGTTTTGTACTGTATGGAGTTTTCTTCATTAAATGTAGGATGCGAAGACTAAGTCTCGACAATATTCAGTTGTGGGTTCAAGTACGGCTGATTAAAGAAAGGCAAAATAAAATATATCTTTTCTTGCTATTAAATTTGTAGACATTTAAAAACTTACTCAGATTAGGTGAAGGTGTGAAGAAAGATACACATATTGCTTGTGGGTTTTCAAATAAATACAATTCTTTTACAGAATATATGGTCAATATGTATCAAGAGACTTTCAAACGGGTATATATTTAATTGTAGTAATAGAGGTGTGCGTGTGCGTGTGCGTGTATGTGTGTGTGTGTGAGAGATCTTGTCAGTGGTTACATCATCCTAGTGGGATTATTGAATTGCAAGTGATCTTTGTTTTCACATTTTCATGTTCTATATTTTACAACTAATGTAAACACATATTACATGACAAGAATTAGAACAAAAATACTTCCAAATTTTGAAAGGGTAGAAATAATTTTGCTGTGGTGGAACTTCATTTTTTGTTTTTATGATCTATATAATATACTGTACAAAGTTTAATTACTAAGTTTTGCACCTCATCCTTAAGAGATGTCTTTGTCATCTTCATGCAATTTATAGCTAAAAATGAAATCAATAAATTGCTCAGAACAATAAAAGGTGTAAAAATACATACCATACATATTGTTATATAGTGTAACTTGGTGTCAAAGACCCTAATATATTGATAAAATCAGGATTACGTTACACAGAAGAGGCATCAGTTTATTCTCCCTCAATACCTCAGACGATTTTGTTTTATGTCACTGCTAAAAGTTTAAAATTCAATATGTCAGTTTATAATTTGCATCTGCTAGATATCTTTTTAAAAATAGGTTTTGAAACTACTTTGGAGACTTGCAAATGAACACGGAGAAAAGATTCCTCATTATCTCTTATGCATATGGGCAACACTATCCTTGGTCTCATCGGATCACGCGACCACAAATGTGCTTATACCAAAAATGTACAAATTTCTTGATCATCTTAATTGAATCCATGCAAAGGACTAATAATTAAAAGAAGTAAACAATATTTGAAGAATCCCAATTCAGCATAACTGAGCCTCATAAACTATTGGTCAGTTTGGCTCTCCTAACTTTAGGAAAGAATGATTATCTACTTGAATTAGTAGTTTGTGTGTGTGTGTGCACGTATGTGTGTGTATATGTGTATATTTACTAACCCTGTGCGGGATAATGCAAGAGTGGAAGCACATAGGACAGGAATTATGAAAGCACGTATTCTCATTTTAATAGCTTTTTATTTTATGGTCCTTGTAATAACCCCGTCAAAGTGAAGTTCTTTAAAAGTAAGTGTTTCAGGGGGCCCAGAAAATATTTTGGTGAAGTTAGAATAGAGGTGGTGACAAAGATCATAAATGTGTAAAAAATATTTGTACTTTTATTTTGACTCATTATCTGTATTTCCTCTCCCCTGTTCGCTGCATCTTGTGTGTATTTACCCTAGCATTGGCCGAAACATCTACATTTGGTACTATTTATTTTACTAAATTCTTCTCAGATTTGATCGTTACATCAACAACCCTTTAATATTGTAGCCATCTATCGCCTAAGAGAAAAGGATGTCACTTAATTAACACAGGAAATTCATTCAAAATAATGGATAAACTGTTTCAAAATAGCATAAGCTATTTAACTTAGTTCTTTTTGAGTAAGCATCTAAATTTAATGGTAAAACTTTCAATTCAAAAAGTTAGGCTAGTTGTGTGAAGAGGTTTACAGGTGGCCTTAAGTTGCCTGACTACTTCTAGACTTTAAAGATGTGACTTGAATGTGAATGAGCATTTTTTCTTATAAAAGGGGCCTATATATTGGCTATATCTGGTAAACGACAATGTAATCAATGACGGGGACATAGGGAACACCTGCCAAAAATTTGGAGCCAGACTGTAACAATAGTTGATCTTTCTCATGGAAGAGAGTTCATTAGTACAATATTAAAGTTCTAAGGTTAATGCCACCCTAAACAAAGAACTAGGCTATGAATCTTGAGACTGTCTTCTATATATCAGTGGATCAAAACTATTGAGTGAATCAGTAGTAGGGGAAATTATGAAATGCTAGCTCCCACTAAATGAAGCTCTGATAAGTGCCAGGTGCTTTGCCTACATTATCTACCATAATCTCCAAAACAACCATAAAATGAAAAATTACTATTACCCCCAATTTAGAAATGAGAAGAGTGGAATTTTAAAAGTTCCTGCAAATTGGCCAAAGACACACAGCTAAGAAATGCCTAAGCAAGAATGTAACCCGTGTCTGTCTTGATCAAGAGGCTGTATTCTTTTAACTGTACCTTAATTCTTACAATTTACTAAACATACGAGTCATGAGATTCAAGTTGTGGTAACTAATATTCGTAGAAACTGTTTTATGGAAAGTTTGGAAAGAGACCTATGGTATAACTGAAAAGAGTCCTGAGAAGTCACATGACATTGACTCTTTACACCTTGTTTTCTCATGTATAGAATGAGAATGCTTAGATAGCTGCATGATATTTATGATACTTTCTCACCTCGAACATTCTAGGAGTTTATGATTCAGGGAATTTCCACCACTTTTAGTAAAAGACTACAATTTGTACTAAATTTTATAAACTATTCTTATACTTTTATCTCACTTAATCATTAAACGAAGAGGTGACAGAGACTGTCATCAGACTTTAAGTACAGTATTATTACAAAAGCAGAAAACTCAAAGTGTTCTGTATATCTTACTAGGAAAAGGAAATTAAGATTGAAGAAATTAAACTTAGAAACTAGAGTATATTTTTAAAACAATGTAAATATAATAAAATACATGAGACAGATTATCTCTATGTATCTGCATTACAATTGTGTGAATATATTAAAACATAAAACACCCCTAATTCTCCAAACATATGCACGTCACACATGCGCTCAGAAAAAAGAACATAGTTAACTCTTTATAATTTTTCTATCTCTATAAATATTTTAAGGGAATTTATAGAGTTCACATTTGATCAATTATTTCTAAAAAGCTTGAAAAGTAAATACTGTTCAAATTACTGATTTCCATAGGAGCACCTGCAAATTTGTCATAAATGATACATTTTTACTCATTATCTATGAAGTATTTAATAAATGGACACAGCCTGCAGTTTGTAAATTTTCTGAGATATCTTATTTTTTTTACCTTATAAAATAAAGAGCTTGATTTGTGATTAAACATAAAAATTTTCCTTAGAAAGTCATGCTAGCAGCATCACAATTTTTATTATTTATTCAGGGTGCTAGGAGTGCTTTCTTTCAAAGACTCAGACATACATATGAATAAAATTAATATATGTATACACATTGCCTATATTTTTATATTTATATTGAAATTACAAGCCCTCCTAATAATAATTTGATGTCAGTATGGAAGGTTGGAAGATAAATTTCTGCATAAATAACATGTTGCATCCTACTTTTCTGATTAAGTTTTTTTAATTGAATGAAAAGTTACATAAAATAAAATTCACCATTTTAACCATATTAAAGCATAAAATCTAGTGTCTTTTTAGCATATTTATTTCAAATGTTGTGCAATCATCACCACTATCTAGTACCAGAACATTTTCAATGCTCCTAAAATAAATGCTATATACTTTAAGCATTCACTCCTTATTTCCCCCAGCCCTCGCACCAACCCCAGACCTTGGGCACCACTAATCTACTTTCTGTCTCTACAGATTTGACTATTGTGGAAAATGTCACCCAACAATATGTGGCCTTTTTTAATCTGGCTACTTTAATTTAGCCTAAATCTTTTTTTTTATTAAGATTATGATAGCTTACAACCTTGTGAAATTACAGTTGTACGTTATTGTTAGTCATGTTGTAGGTACACCACTTCACCCTTTGTGCCCTCCCCCCACCCCCCCTTTCCCTGTTAACCACCGATCAGTTCTCTTTGTCTATATGTTAACTACCACCTATGAGTTAGCCTAAATCTTTTAAGCTTCATCCATGTTGTAGCAAGTGTCAGTGCTTCACCAACTTTTATGGCTGAATAATATTCAATTGTATGAATATACTACATTTTGTTTAACCATTTATTAGTTGATGGATATCTGGGTTGTTTCCACCTTTTGGCTATTCTCAATAATGGTACTCTGAGCATTTGTGTACAAGTTTCATGGGAACATATGTTTATAATTCTCTTGAGTATATGCCTAGGAGTAGACGTGCTGAGTCATATGATACCTCTATGTTTAACTTTTTGAAGAACAGCCAAATATCTTTCCTCATCAGCTGCAACATTTTATATTCCCACCAGCAATACATGAGGGTTCCAATTTCTCCACTTCCTCATGAGCACTTGCTATTTTCTGCTTTTTGGTAATATTTAACCTGGTAAGTATAAAGTGGTGCCTGATTGTGGTTTTGATTTGCATCTCCCTAATGACTAATGATGTTGAGCATCTATTCATATGCTTCTTGGTCACTTACATATCTGTCTTGGATAAATGTCTATTCAATTCCTTTACTCATTTAAAATTTTTTTTGTCTTTTTTTATTGAGGCAAAATTGGTCTATAATGATATGTAAGTTTCAGGTATACAACATTATACCGTGATCACCGTCATAAGTCTAGTTACCACCCATCACCATACAAATGACCCCCTTCACCCATTTTACTCACTCCCCAACCCCCTTCCAGTCTGATAACCACCAATCTGTTCTCAGTATCTGAGTTTATTTTTGTTTTGTTTGTTCATTTATTTTGTTTTTTTGATTCTATGTATAAGTGAAATCATGCAGTTTTTGTCTTGGTCTGTGTGATTTATTTCACCCAGCATAATATCCTGAGGGTTCATCCATGTCTTCAAAAATGGCAAGATTTATCTCTTTTTTATGGATGTGTAGTATTTTATTGTATATATACACCACATCTTCTTAGGTTATTTCCACATCTTGGCTATTGTAAATAATGCTGCAATGAACATACAAGTGCTTATATCTTTTCAAATAGTGTTTCTGTATTCTTTGAATAAATACTCAAAAGTGAGATAGCTGGAAGGTATGGTAGTTCTATTTTTAATTTCTTGACAAATCTCCATACTGTTTTTCGTAGTGGCTGCACCAATTTACATTTCTACAAACGGGGTACAAGGGTTACCCTTTCTCCACGTCCTATCCAACACTTGTTATTTTTCGTATTTTTTGATTATAGCCATTCTAACAAGTGTGATGTGATATCTCATTTTAGTTTAGATTTGCATTTCTCTGATAATTAGTGATGTTGAGCATATATTTTATGTACATTTGTATGTCTTCTTTAGAAAAATATCTATTCAGATTCACTGTCTGCTTTTTAATCAGGTTGTTTGCTTTTTGTTGTTGAGTTGAATAAGTTCTTCATATATTTTGGATATTAACTCTTTATCACACATGTGATTTACAAATATCTTCTCCCATTTAGTGGGTTGACTTTTTATTTTGCTGACAGTTTCCTTCACTGTGCAGAAGCTTTTTAGTTTGATGGAGTCACATGTATTTATTTTTGCTTTTGTTTCCCCTGTCTTTGGAGTCAGATCCAAAAAACATCACTAAGACTAATGTCAAGGAGCTTGTGGCCTATGTTTTCCTATAGGAGTTTTATGACCTCGGGTCTTACATTTAAGTCTTTCAACCACTTTGAGTTAATTTTAGTGTGTGGTGTAAGATAGTGGTCTAGTTTCGTTCTTTTGCATGTCACTGTCCAGTTTTCCCAAAATCATTTGTTGAAGGGGGTATCTTTTCCCCGTTGTATATTCTTGGCTCCTTTGTCATAAATTAATTTTCCATATATATGTATGGATTTGTTTCTGGGCCCTCTCTAATGCTCCATTGGTCTGTCTGTCTGTTTTTATGCTAATACCATACTATTTGTTTACTGTAGCTTTTTAGCATAGTTTGAAATCAGGGAGCAGAAGCCTCTAGTTTTGCTCTTTTTTTCCTCCAGATTGCTTTGATTATTTAGGGTCTTATGCAGTTCCATACAAATTTTAGAATTATTTGTTCTAGTTCTGTTAAAAACGCCATAGAAATTTTGATAGGAATTGCATTGAATCTGTAGATTGCTTTGGATGGTATGGACATTTTAACAATATTAAATCTTCTGATTCATGAACATGGAATATCTTTCCATTTATTTGTGTCTTCTTCAATTGCATTCATCAATGTTTTATAGTTTTCAGTGTACAGTTCTTTTATCTCCATGCTTGAATTTATTCCTAGATATTTTATTCTTTTTGATGTGATTGTAAATGAGATTGTAGTCTTAATTTTTCCTTTTGATACTTTGTTATTACTGTATAGAAATGCCATAGATTTCTGTATATTGATTTTGTGTCCCGCAACTTTGCTGAATTTATTTATTCTAAAAGTTTTTTAGTGGAGTCTTTAGAGTTTTCTATGTATAGCATCATGTTATCTGTAAATAGTGACAGTTTTACATCTTCCTTTCTGATTTGAATGCCTTTTATTTCTTTTTCTTGCCTAATTGCTCTGGCTGGGACTTCCAATACTATATTGAATAAAAGTGGTGAGAGTGGGCGTGCTTGTCTTGCTCCTGATCTTAAAGGAAAAGCTCTCAGCTTTTCACCAGTGAGATAATGTTAACTGTGGGTTTGTCATATATAGCCTTTATTATATTGAGGTATGTTCCTTCTCTATCTACTTTATTTAGAGGTTTTATCATAAATGGTTGTTGAATTTTGTCAAATGCTTTTTCTGCATCTATTGAGATGATCATATGATTTTTATCCTTCACTGTGTTAACATGGTATATCACATTGACTGATTTGTGGATGTTGAAACATCCTTGCATCTCTGGAATAAATCTCACTTTTTTATGGTGTATGATCCTTTTAATGTACTGTTGCATTTGGTTTGCTAATATTCTGTTGAAGATTTTTCCATCTGTGCTCATCAAGGATTTTGGCACGCAATTTTCTTTTTTTGTGATATCCTTGTCTGGTTTCGGTGTCAGGGTAATTCTGGCCTCATAAAATGTGTTTGGAAGCATTTCCTCCTCTTCAGTTTTTTGGAAGGGTTTGAGAAGGACAGCTATTAAATCTTCTTTGAATGTTTGATAGCATTCACTGGTGAAGCTGTCTGGTCCTGGACTTTTTTGGGAAGATTTTTTTATTAATGATTCAACCTCCTTACTAGTAATCAGTCTATTCAGATTTTCTTTCTCTCCCTGATTCAGTCTTGGAAGATTGTATGTTTCTAGAAATTTATCAATTTTTTCTAGCTTGTCCAATTTGTTGGTGTATAATTGTTCCTAGTAGTCTCTTGTGACCTTCTGTATTTCTGTGGTATCAGTTTTAACTTATCCTCTTACATTTCTGATTTCATTATTTGAGCCCACATTTTTTTTGTGGTGAGTCTAGCTGAAAGTTTTTCAATTTTGTTTAGCTTTTTAGATAACTTACACTTGTTTTCATTTATCTTTTTTATTTTTTTAAGTCTATTTCATTTGTTTCTGCTCTGATCTTTATTAATTTATTTTACTTCCTTCCTTCTGCTAACTTTAGGCTTCATTTTCTCTTTCTTTTCTAGTTCTTTTAAGTGTAAAGTTAGATTGTTTATTTGAGATTTTTCTTGAGGTAGGCCTGTATTGCAATGAACTTCCCTGTTATAACTGCTTTTGCTACATCTTATGGATTTTAGTATATTGTGTTGCCATTTTCATTTGTCTCAAGTTATTTTTTGACTTCTTCTTTGATTTCACTGTTGACGCATTGATTGTTCAGTAGCTTGTTCTTTAATCTCCACATATTAGTGATTTTTCCAGTTTTCTTTTGGTGATTGATTTCCATTTTCTGAAAAGACGCTTGAGAGGATTTCAGTCTTCTTAAATTTATTAAGACTTGTTTTGTGCCCTAATATGTTATCTATTCTGGAGGATGTTCTATATACATTTGAAAAGAATGTATATTCTAAAGTTTTAGGATGGAATGTTCTCTATATATCTATTAAGTCCATCTTGTCAAATATGTCATTTAAGTTGATGTTTCCTTATTGACTTTCCATCTGGATGATCTATCCATTGATGTGTGTTATTAAAGTCCACTACTATTATTGTATTGCTGTCAATTTCTTCCCTTAGGTCTGTTAATATTTTCTTTGTATGTTTAGGTGCTTCTATGTTGGGTGCATATATATTTACAAATATTATATCTTCTTGTTGAATTGACCCCTTCATCATTATGTAATGCCTGTTTTTGTCTTTTTATTTCTAAGTTTTGAGCCTTCTTTATGTATTCTGGATGGTAGACTCTTATCAGATATATGATTTAAAAATATTCTTTTTCCAATCTGTAGATAGTCTTTTCACTTTTTTGATAGTGTCTTTTGATGCATAAAAGTTTTTAATGTTGATGAACCCTAACTTTCTATTTTTTCTTTTCTTGCTTGTACTTTTACTGTCATTTTAAGAAACTATTGCCTAATCCAAGGCTACAAAGTTTTACTTCTCTGTTTTTCTACTAAGAGTTTTATCGTTTTAGCTAGTATGTTTAGGTCTTTGATCTATTTTGAGTTAGTATTTGTATATTATTTGAGATAGGGGCCCAAACTCATTCCTTTGCATGTGGATATACAGTTGCCCCAGCATCATTTATTGAAACATTATTCTTTGCCATTGAATGGCATTGGCACCCTTAAGGAAAATCAACTGACCATAAACATATTTGACTTATTATACTTTTTCACTACCATAATATTTATTTATAATGTCTACTTATTGATTTCTCTACTGATAATTTTTTTATATTCTCCATTTATTGATTGATATTTGCTATTTCATAAGACAGTATTCTCATGATTTATTTTAGGGCTTTAGACATGGTTTACTTTAGCTATTTAAACATAATTAAAATAGTTAAGCCTTTGTCTAGAAAGTCCAATATTAAGGCTTTCTTGGGAAAGTTTTTGTTATATGCTTTTTTTCCCTGTGTATGGGCCATACTGTTTTTCTTTGAATGCCTTGTACTTTTTCCTGAAAACTGTACATTTTGTATATTGTAATGTGGTAACCCTGAAAATTTCATTCTCTTCCTATCTTGGGATTTATGCTGCTTGTTGTAGCTGCTGTTACATGACTTGTTTGTTTAGCGATTTTTCTGAATTAATTTTGTAATGCCTGTATTCTTTGTCATGTGTGGATACTGAAGTGTTTGTTCTGTTAGATTAGTAGTCAGCTAATGATTTAAGACAGGCGTCCTTAAATATGTGAAATGAAAAATATCTCTGTTTTTTCAGTTGGGCTCTTTGTGTTTTTGGGGGAACACCTTCAACACTTAGAAAGTTTATAAATCTGCTTTAGCCCTGACGTAGTGCTTGCACAGACCATGAAGGTAATGCAGAGTTGAGAGCTTAAGGCTTTCTCAGGTCTTTCCTGAGCACAACTTTGGGCATCTCTGCGGCCTTCTAGATTGCTAAGAATATGTCTGAGCTTTTTCAAAGCCCTTATTGTCCAAAGATTCTGATTTTAAGTTTTCATTCCAAGTTTTTTGGTTAGTCTATTGTTTTCCCCAACTGTTATCCATTGTCCCAGGTACCAGTGACTAATACATTTGAGTGTAAAAGTTTTCAGGATATGCTCTCACAGGGAGCCACTCCATCACTGAGAGATTCTGAGTTAGGCAATTGTCTTACTGAGATTCAGCCAGCTTTTCTTGATTAAGCATTCTCTTGGTTGCTTCAAGCTATTGGTTAGCTTCCAGACACTGAAAAGATTGACAAAGACAGAGTTTTTTGCCAATTTTTTATTACTTTCATGGAAGGGAAGAGTTTTGAAATTCTTTGCTCCACCATTTTCATTGACATCATCTCTGATGAAGCTTTGTAGTGCCTCTTCATACTTTTCTTATCTTCATAAATTTCTTCTCCAAACTCACCTTCAGCAACTATGTTATTGACCTGACTTTATTTTCCCTTAGCACCAGAGACAACCTTGAGAATATTTAGGACCTAAAAGTCACCTATGATGATTTGCTCTTTTTAAATTAGGAAAGAAAAATTTTACCTGAAGTTTTCAGTACATATATTCGAAAGAATGACTAATGAGGAAGATACAAGGACAGAATATTTTGGAGGAGGCCTTCAATTTCACCACAAAGTCAGTTGTTTGCTATGTTTTCACATAAAGAAGTGGTGAGCTAATAGTTTTTGAATACTTTCTATATACAAAGAGCTTTACATATGTGATATCTCACAACAATCAAGTTAAATATTATTATTCAAAGAGCAGTTGTATCAGTTTTCTATTGCCTTATATCAAATTAAAAACTTCCTGGCTTAAAATAGCCCTCGTTTATTGTCTCACAGATATATGTGGGTCAGAAGTCCAACATGATGTGAATAGGTTTTGCGTTCAGGGTATCAAAAAACTAAAATCAAATGACAACAGCTGCCAAGTGTTGAGGTGGTCGGTTAGGACAACGAACCAAATCAAAGAAGCAATCAAGCTTTAATTCACTTACTGTGATAGCATAAGAAAGAAGCCAAAAAGGATGCTAGTATTGGCTATCCCTATTTCATTTTTCTCTGTAGAACTACACCGAGTGAGGGTCAAGAGACATCCAACACAGGTAGGGAAAATTTTTCTCACTGATGAAGGTCCTGAACAAAAAGCTCCTGTGATTTTTATGGTCCTAGGGAATGAGGGGTAATAAAAGGAGTAAGGGCTAGGAGTTGAAAAGTACTGAGTCAGGTTGGCCAAGGCTCCCTCATAAGGAATTGTTGGTCGAGGTGCCTGAAAAGTACTCAACTGAGGCTTCCCCCAATAAGGAGACTTCTGAATGGAGGTATCTGTGTTAGGAATGCAGATATGTATACGAGCATGGCCAGCCCAGGAGCCCTCAGCCATTGACTGCAGCTTCCTCTACAGACAGTAATGCAATGGCTATGTACCAAGTCTAGGATGGGGAGTGCAGCTCTTGCCCCATAAGACCTTCCAGTAAAGTCTTTCTAATTGTCTATGGACAGACCTGGAAGATCACGCATAGGATTTCGGCCTGGAGCCAGGCTCTTCATCAAGGTGTCAGCCAAGTTGAATTTTTATGTGGAGGCTCTGAGTAAAACTATGCTTTCAAGCTCATTCTTGATAGCAGAATTTATCTCCTTGCAGTTGTAGGACTGAGGTTCCTGTTTCCTTGCTGTCTGTAAGCCAGGGGCCACTCTTAGTTCTTAGAAGCCATCCACATTCCATTCCATGTGGCCCCTCCATTTTCAAGTGAACAAGGGTACATCAAATTCTTTCCATACTTCAAAGGTCTAATTTCCTCTTTTGTAACCTGTCAGAGGAATCTCACTACTTTTAAAGTGCTCACATAATTAGATCAGGCCCACCTGGATAATCTCCCTATCTTAAAGTCAACTGATTTGGAAACCTAATTACATTGGTAAATCCTTTCATAGTAGTATCTAGATTAGTGTTTTACTTAATAACTGGCAGAGGTATGTGTACACACAGACTGGGAATCTTGCAAGATCATCTTAGAATTTTAGATGTCTACCATAGCAATTGTATATCTATTTTATGGCAGTTAAATTTTCCAGAAGCTCTGAAATGAATGAACATATGTAGCATGCTACCCCACTAATCCTAAGGCCAGCCCTAATTTTCAAACACCTTGAATCATACCTTAACTATAAATGTCAATGCCCCAAAAATATTCAGGATAAAGCCATTCACAAAAGGAGGTAGACAAGTTTTCAGGAAATATGAATATTTTCTCATTTATAATTACATTAATGTAAATCAGAACAGCAGTACGATATTTTTTACCTTTACACAACCCTGATGACCCTCCCATGTTTGATGTGGAAATGAGATACTATCATAGACTGATTTTGGTAGTAAAATTTTGGCAGTTCAGAACTATGCATCTGCAATCATATTGTCCATAGAATTTGATCTAGTAATTGCATATCCAAGCATTTTTTTCTAAAGAAACAATCAGAATTATGCAAATAAATTTATGTAAAGGATATTCATCACAATAGTTTTACAATAGTAAACACCATCAATAAAATCCGTGGTAAAGGACGATGCTGTGTAGAAAGAAACTAAAATTTGAATATTAAAACTTGATTAAGGTGTCAGCATCATGGAAGTGTGAGACACTCACTTTTTCTCTTCGCTTCAATCTACAACTAGGAAAACATCCATAACTCAAGAAATGTTCCTCTGTCCAACACACCAGGATGCTAGAGAGCTCCACACATCTGTACACCTGAAGGTGGGTGGATTGGAACACACAGAGGAGGCAGAACTATGGGAACATCATGGCCCTGGAAGCTTAGCCCACAGCCCCAGGGAACCTAGTCCCTCCAGCCACCATGGAAACCATGACTCTGACCTCCAATCCCCACTGAGGCAGTGGCCCCCATGAAGCCGGCAACCCCAGATGCAGCAGAGGCACCCATAACCCTGCTCCACCATCACCTACCTCCCCCCACTGTGACACTGGTGCCTGTGACCCAGGTGGCCCTGGATGTAATAGAGACGTCCACCATCCTGGTACCATAATCAGTGATGCCAACAACAGTAACACCTGCAGCAGCAAAGAACCAGCAACTCCAGAGGTGCAAGCAGAAACAAGGGCACCATTGACATTTCTGGCAGAGACAGTGGAGAGAGGCAAGTGCCAATTCTCAAATATAAGCAGAGGCAGCTCAGCTAAGAGAAATCAAAACTTGTGTTATAGAGCCACTTGCTGAAAAACAACAACAAAATGTACTTCTAATGACCAATCTGTTGAACTGTTAGAACAAAAGTAAACAAAGCCTTACCTAAACAAAAAACGTTTTTGCTACTACAAATGTTCTGTTAGAGGAACACCTCTGCAAGCACCAGGAAAAACACAGTAATGTGTTATCAAAAAAAGAGATAATTCTCCAGAAAGCAAACTTAAACTCACAGAAAATTTTTATGTAACTGATAGAGAATTCAAAATAGCTGTCATAAAGACACTCAATGAACTACAAGAAAACTCAGAAAGGCAGTTCAATGAGCTAAAGAATAAAATTAAGGAACATAAAGAATACTTTACCAAAGAGATTGAAACTCCAAAAAAGCACCAGACAGAAACTCTGGAGCTAAAGAACTCAACAAATGAGATGAAGAGTGCATTAAAAGCACTGGAAATAGAGCAGACCAGATGAAAGAGAGAATTAGCAAGCTCAAAGATAGAAATGTAGAAATGACTCAGGTAGAAAGAATTAAGAGTAAAAAAAGAGGAAAAAAACTACCAGAACTATATGACTCCACTAGAAAAGGCAAAATAAGGATAATGGGTTTCCCTGAAGGAGAACAGAAAGACAAGGGAACAGGGAGCTTATTTAAAGAAATAGTAACTGAGAACTTCCCAAACATGGGGAAGGAACTGGATATGAAATGAATAGAACATCCAATTATCTCAATGTAAGAAAATCTTCTCCAAGACTCATTATAGTAAAACTGCCAAAATCAATGATAAAGAATTTTAAAGGCAGCAAGGGAAAAAAGACAAAGGAATGCCCATTAGGCTATCAGTAGATATCGCAACAGAAACTCTACAGACCAGGAGACAGTGGAATGATATATTCAAAATATTGAAAGATAAAAACTGTCAGCCAAAATAGTCTACCTGGCAAAGTTATCTTTTGGATATGAAGAAAAATAAATGCTTTTCCAGGCAAACAAAAATTAAGGTAGTTCGTTGCCACTAGACCTGCCTTACAAGAAATGATGACAGGAGCTCTCCTACCTGAAAGGAAAAGGCAAAGGTATACAAAACTTTGAGCAAGGTGATAAATTGACAGACAAAATGGCAACTCTACATCAGAATAGGTTGTTATACATTTAATTATAACATAAATGTTAAAGAGAAAATATTAAAAATAACAATAACCGCATTGATTTGGTGACAGATTCACAACATAAAAGGGGATAATTTATGACAACTGAAACATAAAAGGGAAAGAGGAAAAGGACAGAACCTGTAAAGGCAAATGAAGATTAGATACAATCAGCAGAAAAAGAGCTATCTTATCTATGAAGCGTTTTATGCAAACTTTATAGTAACTGCAAAAGAAAAGTTCAGAGTAGAGACACACACGCACAAAAGAGGAAGTTTAGAAAAACATCACAGACAACCACC
Organism: Equus caballus; assembly: GCF_041296265.1. Classification (NCBI taxonomy): domain Eukaryota; kingdom Metazoa; phylum Chordata; class Mammalia; order Perissodactyla; family Equidae; genus Equus; species Equus caballus. Next base: position 84,619,763 of record NC_091715.1, read on the forward strand.
AAACTGAAATGGCAGAAAAAAACACGTGGAATAAGAAAAAAATAGAGATATAGAGCAACAATAAAACAAAAGATAAAATGGCAGTAATGTCTTCATATATTAGTAATTACCCTAAATGTAAATGGATTCAATTCACTAATCAAAAGAGACAGATTGGCTGGGAGGATTAAAAACCAAGGCCCAGCTATACACTGCCTCCAGGAGACTTAGCTCTAAAGACAAACATGGTCTCAAAGTGAAGGGATGGAATATGATACTCTAAGCAAATGGCAGCCAAAAGAAGGAGGGTGAAAACTAGAAGACATTTTTGAATGAGATTGAAGAAGACACAAAGAAAGGGAAAGTTATTCCACTCTCATGGACTGGAAGATTTAACATTGTTAAAATATCCATATTACCTAAAGCAATCTACAGATTCAACACAATCCCTGTCAAAATCCCAGTGATATTTTTCATAGAAATAAAACAAAAAATCCTAAAATTTGCATGGAAGCACAGAAGACCCCAAATAGCCAAAGCAATCCTGAAAAAAAAGAACAAAGTTGGAGGAATCACATTCCCTGATTGCAAGTTATAGTACAAAGCTATAGTAATCAAAACAACATAGTATTGGCAGAAAAGCAGACGCACAGGTCAATGGAACAAAATAGAGAGCTTAGAAGTAAACCCTCACTGACATGGTCAATTAATCTATGACAAAGGAGGCAAGAATATACAATGGGGAAAAGACAGTTTCTTCAATAAATGGTGCTGGCAAAATTGGACAGATACTTGCAAAAGAACGAAACTGGACCACTCTGTTACACTATATAAAAAAATAAACTCAAAATGGATTAAAGGCTTAACTGTAAGACCTGAAGCCATAAAACTCCTCGGGGAAAGCATAACTGGTAAACTCTTTGACATCAATCTTAAGGATGTATTTTTGGATCTGTCTCCTCAGGCGAGGGCAACAAAAGTAAAAATAAACAAATGGGACTACATCAAACTAAAATGCTTTTGCACAGCAACGGAAATGGCCAACAAATTGAAAAGACAACCTAGTGAGTGGGAGAATATATTTATAAACGACATATCTGATACGGGGTTAATATCCAAAATATATAAAGGACCGGTTCAATTTGATATTAAAAAAAAAGTCAATTAAAAAGTAGGCAGAGTATCTGAGTAGGTATTTTTCCAAAGAAGACATACAGATGGCCAATAGACACATGAAAAGATGCTAAACGTCACTAATCATGAGAGAAATGCAAATCAAAATTGCAATGAGATTATAACCTCACAGCTGCCATAATGCCTATTATCAAAATGACAACAGATAGCGAGTGTTGGCAAGAATGTAGAAAGAAGAAAACCCTCCTACACTGTTGATGGGAATGTAAATTGATGCAAGAACTGTGGAAAACAGTATGGAGGTTCCTGAAAAAATTAAAAATAAAACTACTATAAGAACCAACAATTCCACTTCTGGGTATTTATCTAAAGAAAACAAAGTCATCAATTCGAAAAGATATATGCAGCCCTAGGTTCATTGCAGCATTGCTTTCAACAGCCAGCCTTTGTAACCAATCTTAAGTGCCCATCAGCAGATTCATAGATTAAAAAAAAAAGGCATGGTGTGTGTGTATATATATATATATATACACACATAAACAATAGAATACTACTCAGCCATAAAAAGAATGAAATCCTGAAATTTGTGAAAACATGGATAGATCTAGAAAGTATCATGCCAAGTGAAATAAGTCAGGCAAAGAAAGACAAATGCCATGATTTCACATATGTGGAACCTACAAAACAAAAACAAATGAACAAAGAGAAGAGAATCAGACTCAGATACAGAGAACAAATGGGTGGTTGCTAGATGGGAGGGGGTTTGGGGGAAGCTTGAAATAGGTGAAGGGGATTAAGAGGTACAATTTTACAGTCATAAGATAAATCAGTGATGGGATGTAATATACAGGATTGGGACACAGTCAACAATATATTAATAAATTTGTATGATGACAGATGGTTACTAGTTTTATCAGGGTGATCATGTCATAATGTATATAAATGTTGAATCACTATGTTTTACACCTGAATCTAACTCAATATTGTATGCCAACTATATTTCAATACAAAAGAAACATTAAAAACATGATATAATTCAGTAAAATATAAATTTGTAGCAACTGAAAAGTTTCTTTTAATTCACATTATCCCAAGAACAAAAGAATAGTATAAATGATTATTGCTCTTTTTTCATGTTATCTTTTGCCATGAGATATTTAGAGGAGTTTAGAAAATACGGCATAAGAAGACTGCAGTAATGTACTGTGTTATGAGTAAAAGTATTTTTCTGAGTGCATTTATTAGAATTCATAAGTTAAACTGGGCAAAAGTGGGTAATTTCTTCAATATTGTTTAGGGCATCCTATACCACTTTGTCAGTGTTATGTGATTAATCACTTTTTAAAAAAAGAGTTGTAATAACAGATTCCATTCTTAATATCAAATATTAAAATAGACACAACAAAACTGGAATATATTTTTCTAAAATCGTCACCCATTTTTTTTTTTTTTTAGGACAATTAGCCCTGAGCTAACATCTGCTGCCAATCCTCCTCTTTTTGCTGAGGAAGACTGGCCCTGAGCTAACATCCGTGCCCACTTTCCTCTACTTTATACGTGGGATGCCTGCTACAGCATGGCGTGCCAAGCAGTGCGTAGGTCCTCACCCAGGATCCAAACTGGCAAAGCCCGGGTCACCAAAGGAGAACGTGCAAACTTAACCACTGTTAGACCGGGCCAGCCCCCCTAAAGTCGTCATCCATTTTACAAAAAAATTATAACAAAGCAAAGATAATAAAAACCTTCATGGAGGGTTAATGAAGGAGGGAAATATGTTAACTAACACTAGTCAGGCTCAATTATCCATTCAGAAAGATGTGTGTCCATTCCAATTATGCTGGCATGTTTCATGCTAGGTGGGCAAACTGCTAGGGAAAGCTTAAGGTTGGGGTCCTGTCTAAGAGACAATTCCTGAGCACAGTAACATTAGTAGAGAAAAAGTAGATGAAAAATAGAGGAGTGAAAATATATCCTCACTTTGAATCTATACTAAAGGAAAAATTTTCAAGGTGCCAGTTATGATCAGATGCATCATCCCAAAGGGGCAATATTCGTCAACTAAAGTTGAACAAACGTCTTTCTAGGACCTTAACAGTACATATGTTTCATTAATATATATGCTTGCAACTTGAAATCTGTAGAGCAACAGTAGTTGGAAATGTGATCTGTATGCAGATGAGTTCCGCATAGACTTCGTGTAACCTGTATATTATGGGAGGGGTAAATATATTAAGTCTTGCACAGAATGAGAAAGTTCTCATCCAGCTTTAGCATTAAATACTGCCCTTATACCTATATCTTGATCTGAGATAACTTATTAGGGTTTGCATTCTTATAGCAAATAAACACTAGAGTCATTTTGATAACAATTTGGTTTATCATTTGGAAAGAGTAAGAATACTAAACTAATAAACAGCAATCTAAGAGACAAGGATTTGAAAAATAAAACACGGTAGTTTTTAACAGCTTGCTAAGCAAAGATTTTTGTTTTTAGCTCTGAACAGGGTTATATTAAATGAGAGAGCATAACAGATCACACTCATCATATCATATACTGTCATTTGTCATGTGCACTGAGCGAACTAATTCTAATTGACACTATGGCTCACCCTGTGTCAGCTCAAAACATCCTTGAAATCTCCTATAGGTGGATTCTACAGTTAGCAAACAGAACAATGGGTACAGGTAAGGATCATTATTCTCATTACAGAGGGATCCTCCGTTTTACAAAATGCTTCATTGTAAGGTTCTGTTTTTAAATTTTCAGGTCTCCTGGCATATGAAGATGTTTATTTATGGCTCCTTAACTATCTGAAAAAAATTGCTGCAAAGCACAGCAATTCAAGACTTACAAGCCACTTCCAATCAAATGCCGTTAGAAAATAAGATTAGAAATGATAATATGTGTTTAATTAACCAAAGCTTGATTTTAACAAAATCTGTTTAAAAACTCAGCTATTGTGTACAGGAAGGCCTACCTAAAACTTTGAAGTTGCTTTTTATGAAAGAGTTTGTATTTATTTATATTTTAATGATTAAAATATGCTTTAGTTTAGCTGTGCATTTTTCTAACACCAGAATATTTACTCTATGACAGATGGATGGGCAATAAATTTATAGGAGCTACTGTGAATGTTTGTTCTGGGCATAATAAGCAATCTGAGAGCTTTTTCCTTAGGTACATCTGTACCTAACATCATCCAAGAAATAGTCTTGCTTTTGTCCCCTCCTCAACATCATCTATTGCTTGGAAAATTGTTTTTAAAAGTATTTTATTTTACATTGTGTATTTTAAGTAAGGATTGTTGATGTATAATTTGCAGAAAATAAAATTTATCCTGTTTATGCGTACAATTTTATTAGCCATAATAAAAAAGCCATAATAGAAAAAAAGAAAATATTTCTTCTTTTAGTTGTATTTCTTTAAAACTCACCCATTTTGTGTTTAGTTAATTTCTGGCTCATTATAATACGTATAGCATAGTTTTTAAATTAAACACTGTGAGGTCTCGTTTCAGATCTCTTGAGTTGAGAATATCATTCTTTCTGATATGCATTCATTTATTCAGTTGAAATATATTTTTAAGTAGTTATAGAAAGCAAGCTAGAAAATGCAAAGTCAACTCTTTCATGCATACCTGCATGTAGTAGTTTTTCCCTAAAGTTTTAATGACTAGATGAAAATTAATATGCCCCTTCTTTGGCTCAGCTGCCAAAACCTTGCAGCCAAATACATTAATCAGTTGAAGCCATCCACATATCTCAGAAGTCTGGTAGCATGCGTTAGTATCTAGTCATTTGCTTCCTTTACAGCACATCGGTGAGCAATGGTTTCCACATAAGGGTAAGTTGAGAAATATAAAAATGTTCATCAGTCTTTCACTTAAAATAAAAATAGCTTTATTGAACTCTATGTAAAAATGCATATTCTTACAATTTAGATTGCATACTATATGAAATAAAAATGCCAATGAGAAAGTAAGCAGCGCCTCATGGTCACTAAAATATTAATGTGGGGGCATAGGTGAGAAGATATTTGGACACACTTTTCTATTCTGTAGTCCTGAAATTTGGTGGCTAAGCCACCTGTAGTCTTCAGGCCATAAGTTGCTCATCACTGTTTCATATAATTTCTTTGGTGTTTGCACCTATCTTACTGTGCATTATATTTTACCTTGTAAGCTATTTAAATACTTCTTCTGCCTAATGAGAGGGTATAAATTTCAAAACAAGAGAAGGGAGAGAAGCAGAGAAAGATAGAGAGAGATGGTGAAGAAGAAAGGAGTTTATCTCCTTTTTCTCTGACATCTTTTTCTAAGGAATAAAAATTCATGTGTTTGGCAATGTTTATTTTGAAGACACTAGACATTCTTACTTCCTCTTTGAACTGCCTTGGCAGTGACAAGATATGAGAAAGGTTCTTAAGAAAGAAAAGTTCAGGGGTATTGGTCATTTTCATTAAATCACATTTTTGAAAAGGCTTCTTTTGGAGTTATTGATTATTCTTGGGCAGAAAGATAATTAATAGCATTTAAAAGTAAGCCTTTTAAAATAGTATAATCCTATCACTAAAGGAAGACATATTAGATATATGTCTAATAGATATATTAAGATAAATTAGATATATTAAGAAATAGCCATATAAATATAATATTCCAAAATATATGTGTCAATGTATAAGAATACTAAAGAACAAAAGCATTTCCCTCTTAGTTTGCAAGCTTTTTTATGGGGGGGGTGATTAAGTAGAGACACTCTTTCTTTCTCTCTCAGACTTTTGTAACCAGAGTACCAGTTTGTTTGAAGTGGTTTTTTTTGAGATAACTGTACAGTCACATGCGGTCATAAGAAATAATATGTAGAAGTTGGGCGTGGCTTTTACCCAGTCCTCCCAATGGTAACTTCTTGAAAAAAACTACAATGTAAAGTTGTTATTAATATTGATATAGTCCAGATACAAAGGAGTTCTGTCACCACAAAGATCCCTCTTGTTAACCTTACATTGCCACTCTCATCTCTTTTTCCCCCAACTCCATCCCTAACCTCAGGCAATTCCTAATCTGTTCTCCAAATCTAGAATCTTAGCCTTTCAAGAATATTACATAAATGGAACCATTCAGTGTGTAACATTTTGGGATTAACTTTTTTTCACTCAGCATAATTCCCTGAAGATTCATTCAAATTGTTGCATGTATCAATGGTTCAGTATGTATTAAAATCATTCATTTTTTTCTTGCCGAGTAGTATTTCCTGGTTTACTTGTCATACAGTTTGTTTAACCATTCACTCATTGAGGACCATCCAGTTTTTGACTATCATGAAGCTCCTATGAACATAAGTGTGAATATAAGTTTCCATTTCTCTGGGATAAATACTAAGGAGTGTAATTTCTGGATCAAGTAGTAAATGTATAGTTAATTTTATAAGGAGCTGCAACATTTTATTTTTTAATAATACGTATTACTTTAGAATAAAAAACCTTTAAAAAGGCAAAAAACCTCAATCATGTTTTTTAGGTGGCAAAATTCCATATTTCCATAGCTCTGAGTCAATGCCATCCTTTATCTATATTCTCTTGAAGATTTCTGCAAGAGCAGAAAGCAGTATAAAGTAGAAGAGGTGGTGCAGCTGAAGTACGGTTTTTGACGTGTACTCCATTTCCTCCTCCAGCAATTAACCCATTTCTTTGCCTCCCTCTAACACATTTATACTTGGTGTCTTCACTTCATATTTTCCAAATATATTTTAAATCCAATCCGTTTATGGTTTCACCTTAACCACTATACTACATTTACTCTTTTCAAACTCATGACCTCTGCATTGTTAAATCCACTGGTCATCATCACTCTCCGATCTACGTATATCAAGCTTATTTAAAATAAAAGGAGGGATGCGTTTGAGCTTCACCTTTCTTGCCTTCAGTTTAGCTCTTTGGCATGGACTTTCAGAATCAATCTTCACACAGTAAATAACCGACTATGAATGCTTATTAAGTGAAGAATTGACAACCACAGATTTAAAAACAAAACAAAACCCCTTGTCCTGAAATGCAGTCGAATTCAGTCAAAAAATACAGCTTGCACACCCATGTACCAATCTATCTCTGAGCCTTGGGAGACTGCAGAATGGCATATATTTTGCCTCAGATTCAAAAATACTTTTATGTAGTTTGTCCCTGGAGTTGGGGTTTACTTTCTACATGGCCTGATGCTCTGTGCTTTATTGGCTGGAGACTTCCTATTCTTTCTGTGGTATTTTTCTTTACTTAAAAAAATGAGCTAAAGAGTGTTGCAAGCAGGTTTTTCACAGTGCCCTTCTAAAAGTGAATAGGGTTACTTAAGCTTTTGATTAAATTCATGCTGTGTTCCTTCTCCCTTCCCACACCCACCCTTTCCAGACAAGTGACAGTACGTTTTAGAATTCAGTCAGTTTGCTGAATTGCTTGGTGTGAGAAAGTGGAGGATTATTTACCTCATGAGCACACATTCGATACACAGAAAATGGAAAGTGTTGTCATGACAAATTGATACCTTTGTGAAGTAAACTTAACATTTAAAAACCACAAATAGGCAATTTTCTAAGGGCTGTGAACCAAGAAGACCTCATTGAAATACAGCTTAATAAATGTTGCTTCAAGTTGCTACAAAAGTTTTTCAAGAAAAATTATGTATCAAAACTGTAATGATTAAAATGAACCAAAATGCTCACGTCTACTTATTATGTGCTCATCAGGAACAAAAGGACTATTAAAATTATAAGCATAATAAACAACCTAACTTCTAAGTGTTTTGAAATTCTTATAAGAACTACATATTTTAAACATAAATCTTGATTATTGCTACCGTCAATATGATATAATGACCACTTTAAAAATAGTGAACATTTGCCTGAGCACTATAACATTACAAAAATAAATTCAAAGAAATGTTTGATCATGTGCTTGGTTTTGTATAATGATTTGTTTTACTGTCTCTTTATATAATATAGACAACTTTCAACTATCCGTTGGTGATAGGGAGAGCAGGCTAATGGGGAACCTAAATATATCCTAAGAAATTATCCTTTATTATATCATATTCACAAAGAATATCATCTTTCTCCCTTACCAAACTTTTTGAAGTAAAAGGATTAAGTTTAACCTCACCCACGTACCTAGACAGCAACACTTTGGACAAACAATAAGCATCAGATAGGAGAAGCAACATTTTAGGATTTAAGATTTTTTTTTTCAGAATTGTGACTTCATAGTTTAATGTCAAAAAGTACCTTACATAACTCCTACTGATGCTATACTTTTGTGGGTAAAAACAGAACTGAGTCCTAGCAGATTAAATGTTGTCTCCAAAATCACACATCTAAATAGTTGCAGATATAGTATTAACGACTCAGGTCTCCTAGCCCCTAGTTGAATATTTTGTTTTTTTGTTTGTTTGTTTCTACCTCATGGCTTCTAAAAGGAGCTGAACATTTTTTGGACAAAGATTCTGTATTGAAATATGTTATCTAAAATCAATTTTTTTTAAAAAAAATAAACTTTATTTTTTACAGTAGTTTTAGGTTCACAAAAAAATGGAGTGGAGGATATAGAGATTTCCCATAAACTCCTTGCCCCAACATATGCACAGATTCCCTCACTATCACATCCTACACAAGACTAGAAAATTTGTTACAACTAAGCAATGCACTTGGACACGTCATTATCATCCAAAGTCCCAAAGTTATCATTATTCATCATCACCCAAAATTTAGACTAGAGTTCATTCTTGGTGTTGTATATTCCATGGGTTTTGACAAATTTATAACGACATATATCCAACATGCAGAAGAGTTTCATCGCTCTAAAAGTCCTCTGTGCTACACCTATTCATCCCCCTCTCTCCCTTAACCACTGGACCACTGAAACGTACTGTCTCCATAGTTTCACATTTTCCACAGTCACATAGAATCATATAGCATGTAGCCTTTTCATATTGCTTTTTTGTTTTCACTTAGTAATATATATTTAAATTTGCTCTGTGTATTTTCATAGCTTGATACGTCACTGTTTAGTACTTAATAATATCCCTTTGTGTGGATATACTCCAGCTTTGTTGTCCATACACTTACTGAGGGAAATCAAAGCCACTCCAAAGTTTTACTAATTATAAATAAATGTGCTATAAACATTTACATTCAGATTTTTGTGTGGGCATAGGTTTTCAAATCATTTGGGTAAATATCAAGAAGTGGGGTTGCTGGATCATATGTTAAGAGTATATTTAGTTTTGTAAAAAACTGCCAAACCATTCTCGAAAGTGGCTGTACCATTTTGCATTCCCAACAGCAGTGAATGAAATCTCCTCTTGCTCCACATCCTGGCTAACATTTGGTGTTGTCAATGTTGTGGATTTTGTCTATTCTAGCAAGTACTTAGTAATATTTAATTGTTGTTTCAATTGGCTTTTCCCTAATAATATATGAGAATGAGCATCTTTCTGTATGCTTATTTGCCATCTGTATATCTTCCTTGATGAGGTGTCTGTTCAGATCTTTTTCCCATTTTTTACTTGGGTTGTTCATTTTCTTATTCTTGAGTTTAAAGTGTTTGTTGTATATTTTGGATAAAAATCCTTTATCAGTTATGTGTTTTACAAATATTTTCTGTCAGTATCTTGTCTTTTCATTCTCTTGGCAATGTCTTTCACAGAGCAGAAGCTTTTAATTTTAATGAAGTACAGCTTATCAATTCTTTCTTTCATGGACCATGACTTTGGTATTGCATCTAAAAAGTCATTGTCATACCCAAGGTCATCTAGATTTTTCTCCTGTTATCTTTCAAGATTTTTATAATTTTGCATTTAAACTGTAGGCCTGTGATCCATTTTTAGTTAATTTTTGTGAGGAGTGCAAAGTCTATGTCTAGATTCATTTTTTTTCCATGTGGATGTCCAGTCGTTCCAGCATCATTTGTTGACAAGACTATTTTTATGCCATTGTATTGCCTTTGCTCCTTTGTCAAAGACCATTTGCCTATATTTATATGAACGTATTTCTGGGCTTTCTTCTGTTCTATTTTGCCTTTCAAAATTTTAATGTAAAAGATTACTGTAGCTTTATAGTAAGTCTTGAAGCTGGATATTGTTAGTCCTCCATCTTAATTTTTCTCCTTCAATATTGTATTGGCTATTCTTGGTCATTTGCCTCTCCATATAAACTTTAGAAGGGGTTTGTCATTATCCACAAAAGTTTCCTGGGACTTTGAGATCACATTGAATCCACAGATCAAGTTAGGAATAACTGACATCTTGACAATAATGAGTCTTCCTATCCATGATCATGGAATATTTCTCCATTTAGTTAGTGTGTCTTTGAGTTCTTTCATCAGAATTTTGTAGTTTTTGTCATATAGATCTTATACATGTTTGTTAGCTTTATACTTATGTGTATCGTATGCTAATTTAAGTGATAATGTGTTTTGAATTTCAGATGCTACTTATTAATTGCTGACATACAGAAAAGTGATTGACTTCTGTATGTTAACATTCTATTCTGCAACCTTATTATAATTGCTTATTAATTGCAGGAGTTTTGAGTCAATTCTTTTGAGTTTTCAACATAGACAATCATATTATCTGCAAAATAAAAGTTATTTTCTTCCTTTTCAATAAGTATCCATGTGTTCTATTTTCTTGTCTTATTGCATTAGCTAAGACTTCCAGTACAATGTTGAAAAACAATGGTGAGAGGGGACATCCTTGCTTTTTTGATAATCTTAGTAGGAAAGCTTCAAGTTTCTCACCATTAAGTACAATGTTATTTGTACGTTTTTTGTACATATTTTTTATCAAGGCAAGAAAGTTCTCCACAATTCCTAGGTTGCTGAGAATTTTTATCATGAATGAGTGTTGGAGTTTTAAAAATGCTTTTCTGCATCTATTGATATGATCACATAGCTTTTCTTTCTTTCTTTCTTTTTTTTTTTCTTTTGAGGAAGATTAGCTCTGAGCTAACTACCACCAATCCTCCTCTTTTTGCTGAGGAAGACTGGCCTTGAGCTAACATCCATACCCATCTTCCTCTATTTTATACATGGGATTCCTACCACAGCCTGGCATTTGCCAAGCAGTGCCATGTCCACATCCGGGATCCGAACCGGCCAACCCCGGGCCGCAGAGAAGCAGACCGTCTGACCTTACGTGCTGCACCACTGGGTCGGCCCCATAACTTTTCTTTTTTAATCTGCTGATGTGATGGATTACATTCATTGATTTTTGAATGTTAAATTAGAATTGGGATAAATTCCACTTGGTCATAGTAAATATTCTCTTTTTACACATCTTGGATTCAATTTGCTAATATTTTGTTGAGAATTTGTGCATTTGTGTTCTTGAGAAATATTGATGTGTAGTTTTCTTTTTTTGTAATGTCTTTTTTTGATATTAGGAAATTCTGGCCTCATAAAATGAGTTAGGAAGTATTCCCTCTGTTTTCAGAAGAGATTGAAGAGAATTAGTACAATTCCTTACTTAAATGTTTAGTAGGATACATTAGTGAACTCATCTGAGCCTGGTACTTCTGTTTCAGAAGGTTATGAAATATTGACTACAGTTCTTTAATTAATGTAGGCCTATTCAGATTGTCTATTCTTGTGTGACTTTGGGCAGATTGTGTCCTTTAAGGATTGATCCATTTCATCTAGGTTATCAAATTTGTGAGCATTGAGTTGTTCACAGTATTTCTTTATTATTCTTTTACTGTCTATGGGATCTTAGTGATGTCTCCTTTTTCATTTGTGATATTAGTTGTTTGCCTCCTCTCCCTTTTGTTCTTAGCCTAGCTAGAGGCTTATTCTTTGTTTTTATCTTTTCAAATAAACAGCATTTGGTTTTGTTGACATTTTCTATTGATTTCCTATTGTCAATTTTATTGATATCTTCTCTAATTTGTGTCATGTCTTTACTTCTTCCTACTTTGGTATTAATTTGTTCATCTTTCTCTAGTTTTATAAGATGGAAGATTAGATTATTAATTTTAGATATTTCTTATTTTCTAAGATATACAATCAATGCTATAAATTTCCCTCTAAGCACTGCTTTTTCTGCCTCCCACAAATTTGATAAACTGTATTTTGATTTTCAATTATTTCAAAATACTTTAAAATTTCTCTTGAGGTTTCTTCTTTGACTTGTGTGTTATTTAGAAATCTGTTGTTTAATCCTTAGGTATTTTAGGAATTTCAAGCTATCATTCTGATATTTATTTCTAATTTAATTCCGTTGAGGTCTGAGAGTATCCATTGTATGATTTCTATTTTTTTATTTGTTAAGATGTGTTTTATAGCCAAGAATGTGATCTATCTTGGTGAATGTACCACATGAGCATGAGAAGAAGCTCTTTTCTGCTGTTGTTGGATGAAGTAGTTGATGGATGTCAATTATATCCAGTGGATTATGGTGCTCTTGAAATCAATCATGTGTTTAGTTTTCTGCCTGCTGTATCTGTCCATTTCTTAAAGGGGTATTGAAGTCTCCATCTCTAATAGTTGATTCATCTATTTCCCCTTATGTTTCTGTCAGTTTTTTTCTCATTTATTTTGTCACACATTTATTTTGTTGGTAGCACATACATATTAAAATTTATTATGTCTTCATGAATAATTGACCCCTTTCATTGTGCAATGCCCCTCTTTTTATCCTAGATAACTTTCCTTACTCTTAATTCTACTGTCTGAAGTTAATATAGCAACTTTATTTTCCTTTGATTAGTGGCAGCATAGTAGATGTTTCTCCATTCACTTACTTTTAATATATATCTTTATATTTCAAATGGGTTTTTGTAGACGAGATATAGTTGGGTCTTGTTTTATGAACCATTGTGACAATCTTTGTGTTTTTATTAGTATATTGAGGGCTTTTACATGCAAATTGATTATTGATATAGCTGGATTAACGTCTACCATATTTTTTACTATTTTCCAGTCATTATCCTTTTTTTGTGAGGAAGATTGGCTTTGTGCTAACATCTCTGCCACAGAGGTTCCTCTATTTTGTATATGGGACACTACCACAGCATGGCCTGATAAGTGGTATATAGGTCTGTGCCTGGGATCCGAACTTGCAAACCCCAGGCCACTTAAGCAGAGCATGTGAATTTAACCACTATGCCACTGCGCTAGCCATCATTACCCTTGTTTTTGTTCCTTATCTTTGTCTTCCACTCTTTTTATGCCTTTTATGGTTTTAATTGAGCATTTTATACGATTCCATATTATTTCATTTCCTAACATATCAGTTATATGTCTTTTATTTTGACCTTATTTTTATTGATTCCCCTAGAGTTTGCAACGTGCATTTAGAACTAATCCTAGGTGTTTTTCTCAATATTTTAAATATTCCACTTGACACTATTCTTTTTTGCATGGTGTTGTATGAGAAATTAGATGTAATTCTTATCTTTACTTCTCTATAGGTAACGTGTTTTTATCTTTTATTTTCTGTAATGTAAAGTGTTTTCTATCCAAACAGTTGTGATTTAGAAAAACTATGAAGTTTAGTATATTAATATGTAGAAGAATATTAATAATGAGTTTTTAGAAATACATGAGGCCACATAGGAGAGTACTCTAAAACTGTTAAAATTCATTTCAATATAATGAACTAATATAATATAATGATAATATAGCATTAGTAAAAAAATAAATAGTGATTTGTAATAGGAAGGATGTGAACTCATCTAGACAAGCAAACAGAAAAACAGACACACACAAGAATGGACGCAAATGGCTAATTATACTTCAGTGCCAAGCTTGCTGTTAGAGAGCAAAATTGCCCTTTGGCAAATTGTTATCTACTGATTTTTCTCACTGCTAGACTCAGTTGGCATCCACAGACCTTAAATGTGGTTCTGAATACTTGGTATCAGGAAAAAAAGTGTTTCGAGAAGTGTGGGATTATTTTTAATTAGAGCCGTATAAAATTACTCATGTGAAAGGTAAATAGTGTCAAACACCAGGTCAACAGAGCAGAAGGCTTTGGCTTATCTGAGAGTTTGGAGCCTTGAAATTATCTTAATTTCTACTTCACCTTTATCTGAAACTAAGTATTTACTGCTTAGAAAAAACTTCAGAAAACGTCCGCACAGATTTGTATAAACTAATTCTATATTATCTAAGTGTGTTTTTTATGTGGTTATAAAAGAATTATAGACTGTTAACACATCTGGCAAGCATTCTGCTTTATAACTACCTTTGTACAACATAAAGGGTATTTTCTTTTCTTATTTTAGACTTTGAAATACAAGGGTAATCACTTTTGCAATTTGCATGAGTTAGAGTTCTAATAAAGACAAATCCAAAAGAAGCTAAAAAAATGAATGAAGTAAAGAGTGACAAAATTACCAACTAGACTGAAATGATAAAACACTCGCTATTACCATACTCAAAGTGCTTTTAAAACAAAAGTTGAAAGGAAAGAGTAGTGGGTGTTCAGCCAGCTGAGGCACTTTCTTGCAATATGAATATTTATACCAGCAAAAAAGAAACCTTATGCTTACATAGTACTTATAGTTTATCTTGACTTTTTACAAGAATTTCCTCTTTTTCAATATCTTTTCTCCCTCAATTAGGTAGGGCAGTCAGAATCCTATTTTTTAAACAGAAAACTAAAGCCCAGTAGATGTATTGGCCTTGCCAAATTTCCAAAGAGAAAGTAGTGAAATGTTACTAGAAACCAGGTTCTCTCAGTGTTAGGCTGGTTCTTCATCTCCTTTACTACTACTGTATTTTTCCAGAGACCATCCCTGTCTTTCTAGGTCAGGATAGTATCTCCCTTGATGTGTTATCGTATGGCCTTTGTTGTTATTCTTGTAATTTTATAACATAACTGCCAATTTACATGTCTGTTTCACCTGCTTCAATCCTTTAATAAACCAGCATCATTGATATAGTATTATCGGTCCTGAACAAATAAAATTTCTTTGTCTATTTATTTATTTATTTTAAGATTAGCACCTGAGCTAACATCTATTGCCAATCTTCTTTGTTTTTTTTCTTCTCTTCTTCTCCCCAAAGCCACCCAGTACATAGTTGTATAATCTAGTTGTGAGTGCCTCTGGTTGTGCTATGTGAGACACCGCCTCAGCATGGCTTGATAAGTGGTGCCATGTCCACACCCAGGATCCCAACTGTGGAACCCTGGGCCACTAAAGCAGAGGGTGCAAACTTAACTGTTAGGCCATGGGGCCAGCTCCCTGTTTATCTATGTATTTACTTATTCATTTATTCATTCAACAAATGTTCATTGTATGCTTGCTATGTGTCAAACACTCTACTAGGCACCGGGAAAAGAGTTGAAACTACAACAGCAATAATAATTAACACATATAGTTCTTACATTGTGTCAGACACTTTTCTATACATTTAATATATTCATTAAATTCTCACAACTCTTTGAGGAAGATGCATTATATCTTTGTTTTAGGCATGAAGAAGTGAGGCACAGAGAGTTTAAATAATGTTTCCAAGTTTCTATGTATAATAAGTGGTATATCTAGGAATAAAAACCAGGTAGCCTGGCACCAGAGCCCAGGCTCTTTCCATTATATTGTACTAAAATATTCCTTGATCTCATGGATTTTGCAGTCTACTGGAAAGACAGATACTAAAGTAAATCAATAAATTCATTTCTGATTTATAAGACATGATAATCTCAAGTGCATACAAATAAAATGATGTGAGACAGAATAAGAGATACATAATTTAGGGTGAGGAATTAATAAAAACCTAAATGGATAAACACAGGAAATCAAAACATCATACTCAAAAGAGTATTGATAAAGACATTTTTATGTTCCTTTTAGAAATCAAACTTAGAAAGTTGTATGATAATATGTTTCAATCTTTCCAAATACAAAATTGTATCTGTAGATATTTTTTAAAAAATTAAATAAAATAATTGTATAATCTTCTACTTGATTTAGTTTTACAACTAAAATAAAAGATACATAGTAGTTGAGCTGGTTTGTTTTGTTTTACTTATAAAACCATTTTATCTTCAGAATAATGGTAACTATAAAGTGGAATCAATGCAGTTAAATGTTCAAATTACTCATAGACAGTGTTTCATTGTCTGTGTAGCAACTTTAAGTAAAATGTGACATTATAATAGAAATGATCAATAGGGAATTACTTAAATCTGTATTCAAGTGATATGTTATGCTAAAATTGCAACTTGTCTGAGATTTGGAGTGACAGTTGCTCTAGCTGAAATAATTTTCATGATTTTTATGGTGCCAAATCAAAGAGCAGAAGACAAAAGTGAATAAAATAATTGAACCTCAAGAATATGTATTTTGCAAGAATTTTAAATGGAAAGGAGACATTTGGATGCTACATATTTAGAAACCTGCATGAAATCTGAACTGCATAAACGCAAATTTACGTTTGATTGTCAAAATAAAAATGTCTAAAATTTATATTCAGATTCTTAGGCTGCTTTTCTTGAACATTCTCTTTCCAAAGTCTTAATTGCATTTTTCATGTTTTTATGTAATGTGCTGGTGTAGATTTCATAAAGAAAATTAAAAAAATATATATATATAGCAATAAATGTTTGCTAGTATAATGGAAAAAAATTGCCTATACATATTCTTCTTAAATTAATCATAGCCAAGCCAAATACTTTAAAATGTTATCTCATGAAGTGGTAGTTTTATTTATTACTGTAGGTACATTTTTCCCTAAAATGATTTGCATGTGAAAGTATTTTATTTTTGAAACCTCCTAAGTTAGACTGCTTTGGTCAAGTATATTGAATTTTAGAAAAACTTGTTTATTTAATTTTACAGATTTTTAAGGGATCTCGACTCAAAATCTTCTAACAGATTTCAAAGTTTCTATGGTCTGCTTGGTTTAACTAGCTTTATCATAAATGGTCATCAAATGACGCATTATCTAACATTTATATAGTTTAACAAATCTCTATTTTTTTCCTTAAAATACATACATTCCTTAAAATAAAACAAAGTCAAAATGATTTTTGTGTAGCAAAATGCTACATTATATTTTGTTGAATATTTTTTCCAACACTACCTAGCAGGTTTATTTATTTATTAATAAGAACCAAAGAAGACTTTATTCTTACATGGAATTATGCCATTTCATAAACTTGAGACTTTCACCTTTGTTTGAGCCTAAAACATTGACGAGTTCCATTCAACATTATATTTTCCACTGTAAGAGATTTTAGGGATAACATGGGCAATGACAACTGCTAAATTTCATTGTTTAAGACAGTCAATAATATCTTCATGTTTGTGAAATTGCTCATCTTCATAAAGAAAACGTAATCCCAAGATTTAGAAGGATAAAAAATATTAAAGGGACATTAATGAAATAGAGTGCAAAATGATCCAGAAACTCTGGAGTTAATTAATGTAATTGAGAGCTACTTTTGGAACCAAAACCAAGTAATTCAGTAACAATAAGAAAATCATAATAATCCAGTAATCATAAAAGAACACAACACACTGTCAAAAATATTTGCTCGACAAAATACACTAAAGCAAAATAGCTTTATGGATAAATGATATTTAAGCCTTAAAGAACGAATCATTCCAATTTTTCTGTTTCCAGAATATAGAAAAAAGAATGTAGAAAAAGACTAAACATTTCTGTATTCAATTGATAAGACTACAGCTTTAATAATGGCAAAACTCAACCAATAAACCAATTTCATTTCTAAATAATATCTACAAAATTTGGATATAATATTTAAAACCTAATCTATCCAATCAATCTGATCAAAGCTTAATACTGCATTACAAATAGAGTTAATGTTATTGCCAACACTGATATAATTTGTTGACCTTATAAAGTTAGATGAGAAAAAGTATATAATATTTTTAATGTTATAGAAAAGATATTTGATACAGTACCAAGTATTGATTTAAATAAAGGATTTGTAAACAGAGACTAGAAAGTATTTTTTCTTTAAAAAAATCTATCTTCACCATCATGATGAAAACATCCCCACTAACATCGGGAGAAAGCAAGAATGACAACTCTGATATCTACTATTTAAGTATGCTCTGCGAGGTGTATCATTTGCAATAAGATGAAATTAGAAGTCAAAATATTCAAAAAGCAGTATCAAAATGCCATTATTTTTGCAGATAATATGATCGTTTTAATTTTTAACAGGAATCTACTGAGTAATTAATTGTGCCCCAAAAGCTCAAAATGATTCTACATAAGGTAAATATGAAAAATACAATAAGAGCTCTGAGTTTTTTCAGGAAAATTAGTTAGAAACAAAGAACTTTTAAAAGACTAACAAGGAATAAAATAATTAGCAAAATGCTTGTTAAAACTTTTTAAAGGCACATGTGAAAAATATATAAATATTACTAAGCAGAGTTCCCCTCTGACAAAGGTAGGATTTGTTATTCCAAAAAAACTTTCCTGCTGAGAACAAGTAGAAAAAATCTAGATAGGTAGATGATAGATGATAGATAGATACAGAGATAGATAGATAAGGTAGATAGATGATAGTTACAGACAGACCGGCACACAGAGTAGGTTGATTTCGACCTATTGATTTAATTTATTAAATGGTTAAATATTTATTTTCTCATTCTTACTGAGAAAATTATTTATTTTATTTACCAACACATAGGCTGTTCATAGTATCCTAATTCTAAAACATCTAATCTGACCCAATTTTTCCTTCTCTTATATTTTTAATACTTAAAAAAATTTTTTTCGTAATATATTTTGACAAAAGATTTTTTAAAAAATTTCCTACTTTCTAAGTTGATTCAAAGCATCAGCTTTGAGTCTTTTTTCATCTCATTGTAATTTCATTTTTCTTTAGTTGTTCTCTTAACAGTTATTATATACTTTACTCTGTTGTCCTTGAGTTTTGCTATTGTTCTCTGTCTTCTTGAGTTGAATGCTTAACTTTTTATTTGCTAATACATAGAGTAGTCTATAAATTTTACCTTGGTATATTTTTGGTTACAATCCACAAGTTTTCATATGTGTTATTTTAATTACCACTTATTTTGAAGTATTTTTAAGTTTCTATTATGTTTATTTGAATCGAGTAATTTGAAAGTATGGTTTTAAATTCCTATTTTTATAGGCTTTTTAATTCATCTGTCTTGTACTTATTGATGTAGCCTTTATAGAAGGTTACTTGCCTATCTCGCTCAAACTTTTTAATGCACTTTTCTTTAGACAAACCAAACCCATATCTAAGAATAAATGCCACAGCGATATTCAAATAAGTACACAGAAGCACAGTAAAGCGTGAAGGGTAACAAGGGGAAATCCAACCACTAGGCACATGGAGGAAACAAAGGATCTTCTCTCTGATTCTGAATACACTGAAAACCAGATGAACCTTTATAGTTGTTTACACTCATATTTTCCAGTTCAAAGAAATTTCAAGGTCACATCTGAATTCAAGATATTAGGAAAGCAAAGCCCTACTGTGGAACCAGAAGATTACAATCAGATACTAGTGAACATTGGTAAATGTATCTCATATTCGTAAAAGCGTATTTTCTCCAGGATTATCCTGAAATTCTGCAAGATTATATAGAAATTCACCTGTAGGGTTTTGTCAAGTAATCAAAAGGTATCAAATGTTTCATTTCAATATTTTCCTAATTTGGCTTTTATTTTGATGTGAATGATGAAATAAGGATCGTTTTTTTAAATAGATTTTATGTTTTGACACCACTTATTGACTAATTTTTATTTTCCCCATTGATTTGAAAAGTCTGCTTATCAAATAAAATTCAAGTTTCCATTTGTGTCTATTCATGTTTCAGTAAATTCTAAATATTTTCACTGAAGTTATATAATATGCAAATGTATTATAATTTTATTAAAGTAATCATTTCCCAAAAATTAAACAAAGACTTATCATATGATCCAGCAATTTCACTTCTGGGTGTATATTCCCCCAAAATTGAAACTAAGGATGCAAACAGATATTTGTACATTTATGTTCATAGCAACATTATTCACAATAGCTACAAGGTGGAAACAACTCAAATGTCCATCAACTGATGAATGGACGGAAAAAATGTGGCCTATACAGAGTGGCATATAATTCAGCCTTAAAAAGGAAGAAAATTCTGACACATTCTACAACATGGATGAACCTTGAAGACATTACATCAAGTGAAATAAGCCAGTCACTAAAGGACAAATACTGTAAGATTCCAATTATTTGACGTACTTAGATTAGTCAAATTCATAGAGATAGAAAGGAGAACAATGGCTACTAGGGACTGGGAGAAGGGGGAATAGGGATTTATTGTTTCATGGGTACAGGATTAGTTGCATTTTGGGAAGATAAAGTTCTGAAAGTAGATGGTGGTATTGCTTGCACACAATGTGAATGTACGCAATACCACTAAACTATACACTTAAGAATGGATAAAATGGTAACACTTTTCTTGTATATAATTAGCCACAAAAAATAAGGTAATCAGCTCTTATCACCCATTAAGTTTCTTTGCATTCAAAGTTTTATAAACTGTGCTTATAAACTCACTTTATCAGAAGTTTATAAGGATTATAAGCAAATTTTTGACTTCTTAATTGTGTGCCTGGCAGAAGTAAGGGATAGAATGTCCCGTGACGACACCTTGAGTTAAGTCCAGGGATAGTGATTTTGGACTTCTGGTCTTCAGAACTATGAGAGAACTAATTCCTACTGTTTTAAGTCACCAGATTTGTGGTAATTTGTTAAAGCAGCCACAGAAAAATAATACAGATATGGGTACCTGAAATTGGGGCATTGTTCCAAGAAATAACTAAAAATGTGGAAGTGGCTCTGGAATTAGATAACTGTTAGAGCCTGGAACATTTTTCAGGTGCATAATATAAAAACCTTGTCTTGCCTTCAACAGAATGTTGGTGGAAATCTGTACATTAGTGATGTTGCTGATAAGGTCTCAGACGGAAATAAGGAACATGAAAGAAAGCATGTATCATCTTAGAGAATGCATATATTATCATAATACAATCACATAGAAATATAAATGTTAAAAGCACTACTTGTGAGGAATCAGAAGTAGATATATGTTTTGGAAACTTGAGGAAAGGTTGCTCTTTTTATATGGTGGCAGAATGCTTGTCTGAATTGTGTTCTTCAACTGTGTGGAAAGCAGAACTTATAGGTGATGAACTTACATGTTTAGCTGAGGAGATTTCCAAGAATGAGCTGCAGGAGTGGCCTGCTTTCTTCTTGCTGCTTATAGTAAAATGTGAAATTAAGTTCAGGGAATATCTATTAATTAAATAGGAATGGGGAGTTGATAATTTGGGAAATTCTCAGCCTATCCTGATTGGAAAAGATGCTACAGTTAAGACAATCACTGTTAGAAAAGTGTACTAAGGAGCGAAAGCCAATGGTGTGGCTTGATAACTTTTTGCTAGTGTTGAAGTGATTAGATAAGCTACTCATATATTCTCTACATATCTCAGCAAAAGCCAGAACTATATCTGGAATTATCCAGGAAAGATCTGTGGAGGGCTCTGTCATGAGAATTCATGCCATTAGACAAGAAGTGTACAAAGGAAATCCAAAAGGTTTTTGATAATGCTGTATCAGCAGAAATACTGTCAACTTAGACTGAAAAGGACAGAGAAAGGAGGAAACAAATGATACTGTCAGACTTCCAAAATTACATAGGCAGATACCATGTTGATAAAACCACTGCAAAAGTTTGCTACCTTGGAAGAAAAAGGAAGAATAATTCAGAGGGTGGAGCTGTGGACTGAGAGGGCAGAACTACAGGCACAATGAATGGAGCCTAGAACCACAGAGGATTATTACCAGGCCTTGAAACCAAATGAAATTTGGTCTGCTAGACATCAAAATCGCTTGGGACAAATTACTCATTTCTTTCCATTTTCTCCCTTTTGGAAGAAGAATGTTTATGACTATTATCATATGCCTGTCCTCTGATTGCATTTTGGAAGCAGGTAACTTATTTTCTAGTTTTAGAGGTCCAGAGGTGGAGAGGAATTTTCCTGTAGAATTCATCATACCCAGAGTCTCACACATACCTGATTTAAATGATGAGATTTTGGAACTTGACCTGATAATATTTAGATGAGATTTTGGACTTGAGTTGATGCCATATCTTAATGGGTTAAGACTTTTCTGGATTTTGGAATGGTGTGAATGTATTTGGCATAAAAGATGGACGTGAACCTTTAGGGACCAGGGGAAGATTCTGGTAGACTGACTAATGGTTCTTTAAGAGATACCCACACCCTAATCCCTGGAACTTATGAATGATAACTTATTTGGCAGGAAAGAAATTTGCAGATGTGACTAAGAATCTTGAGATAGAGAAATTATCCTGGATTATCTAGATGAGCTCTAATACAAATTCATCTAGCTTTGTAGTAAGGTAATTTCACACAGACAGAAGAGGAGAAAGCAAGGTGACTACCCAGGCAGAGATTTCAGTGATGTGCCTGAAACACCAACAGCCATCAGAAGCTGGAAGAAGCAAGGAACAGATTCTCCTATAGAGCCTCTAGGGGTAGTAGAGCCCTGTTGAAACTTTTTCAGCCCAGTGACGCTGATTTCAGACTTCCGTCCTCAAGAATTGTGAGGAAATTAATTTCTGTTGTTTTAGTCCACCAGATTTGTGGTAATTTAACACAGTAGTCACAGAAAACTAATACAATAGTTAAGCTATCTTTGTCAAAGCAGAAAAATCAATTAAATGGAGAAAGGATAGTCTTTTTAAGAAATAGTGTGGAATAACTTGATAACTACATGCAAAAGAAAAAAAAAGAACTTAGAAACAGGCCTTATAGCTTTTACGTAGGTAAACTAAAAATGGATAATAGATTTGAGTGTAAAATGTAAAATTATAAAATTTCTCAAAGACAACAAGGGGAGAATTTATGTGACCTTGCATTTGTTGATGAGTTTTTAGATAAAACACCAAAAGCACAATCCATGACAGAAAATAATGATAAATTAGACTTTATTAAAATAACTTCTTCTCTGTGAAAAATATCAAGAGAATGAAAAGACAAGCCATATACTGGGAGAAGATATTAGCAAAATTCGTATATGAAAAGATCTTGTATCCGGAATACACAAAGAACTTTTCAACCTTAACAATAAGAAAACAAATGGGCAAAAGATTTTAAAAGATATCTCACCAAATAAGATAAGCATATGCAAAATAAGTATAGGAAAGATTCTGAATGTAATTTTAAACTTAGACAACAAGATAGCACTTCACATTTCTTAGAATGACTGAAACAAATGTGAAAATACAAATTACTGGTGAGGATGCAGGGCATCAATAATACTTTTATATTGCGGGTCAGAATGCACAATAGTACTATCACTTTGGAAGAGTTTGGCAACTTCTTATATGAATAAACCTCATCTTTCCATATGTGATGGTAATTTTACGTGTCAACTTGACTGGGCCATGGGGTGCCCAGATATTCGGTTAAACGTTATTCTGGATGTGTCTGTGAAAGTGTTTCTGGATAAGATTAACAGTTGAATTGGTAGTCTAAGTAAAGCAGACTGCCCTTCCCAGAGTGGGTTGGCCTCACTCACTTTTTTGAAAGGCTGAATGGAACAAAAAAGCAAAGGAAGGGACAATTCACTCTCTCTATCTGATTGTCTCCGAGCTGGACATGAGTCTTCTCTAAACTTTGGATTCAGACCCACACTGGAACTTACACCATTGGTTCTCCTGGTTCTCAGGCCCCGGGATTAGGACTGGAATGACACCATTGGCTCTCCTGGGTCTAGAATTCTCGGATTATACAATTACATGAACCAATTCCTTATAATAAATATATTTATACATGTAAATATTATATTTATATATTATATAAAATATATATTTAATATATATTATAATATATTAAATATCACATTTATTTATATATATATATATATATATATTAGTTAGGGTTCCCCAGAGAAATAGGACCAGTTGGAAATCCAATTGCTTTTGTTTCCCTGGAGAACTGTGACTAATGCATCATATGATCCAGCCCTTGCATTTCTGGATATTTACCGAACTGACTTGAAAACATGCTCATACAAAAAACTGAACACGAATGTTTATAATAGCTTCATACATAATTGTATAAGGAACACATAATTGCCAGAACCAGAAGCCACCAAGATGTCCTTTAATATATCAATGGATAAACTGTGATACAGTGATACAATGGATCGTTATTCAGTGATAAAAAGAAAGAGCTATTAAGCCATGAAAATACATGGATGAGCTGTAAATATATATCGTTAAGTGAAAGAAGTCAGTCTGAATATTCTACACACTGCAGAATTTCAAGTATATGATACTCTGGAAAAGGCAAAACTATAGTGTCGATAAAAGTCAGTCGTTGCTTGGGATTCAGACAGAGGAAGGAAGTGTTGAATAGGGGAAGCATAGGCATAATTATGCGGCAGGGAAAGTATTCTCTATGATACTCCAGTGGTGGGTACATGACAATATAAATCCACAATGTCAAGGTCTGTCAAATGGACACAGGAACCAATTGAAACAATTTTCAATGGTCAAAGCTGGAATACAGTGCTAGATTTTAACCAACAGTACAAAATAAATATCCATGAGTCCATATTTATATAGGTGATTAAATAAATAAATAAATGAGGAGTGGAGTGACATCACCAAGATGGCAAATTAGGAGACACCAGCTTTCAACTATCCATGAAAAGTAGCTCTGAGAGAGCTCAGGAGCCTACCTAAGCTTCAGCAACACAGTGGAGGAAAAAGAAGAGGAAGAAAAGTTTCATTTTTTCTGCATTATTCCATCCCCCAGACTGGCACTGCTTAGCAACAAGAGGGACCACAGCCTGAAAGAGATCCCCTCGCTGGGAAAAGGAGAGAGGGGTGAACAACCAGCTTCCCCAGTCTTTTGGGGCACTGTGCAAAGGATTCAATTTGGTTTCACTCCATTCAGAGAGCAGCAAAACTAAGACATACAGAAATGTCTAGGAGCAAAGAAGAAGGGCAGGGGCTATCAGTATCGGCCATGCAAATAGGAGCAACCATAGTTCTCAGTGGCCTGCTCTGCAGAGGACCCCCGCAGCCTTCAGAGAGGAGGACCTTAACAGTCCTTGCAAATGCTGCAGATTTTCCAGGTTTCATCACCTAGGACCTCATTATGAACCCTAGCAGACTGCTCCACAGAAGATCTCAGCAGCTCTTACCATTGAAGAAACCAATGGCCAGTGCAGCCATCACCGACCATCTACAGATTTTAAGGTTGAGGTTTTCCTTCAGAGGTTTTCGTGTCTCAGGTGCCAGCTGCTTGAGTCCTCACCATTCTCTTCCATGCCCTTCTGCTGGAGGCCAAGATTCACACCAGCATCCAGCACCAGCCTCTACAGTTGCATACATGCAAGACTCCAGCCTAGATGCCCTCAGCTTACCTCCACTGCTATGCATGCACTTGTGGCTAGTCCCTGCATTGCGCATCTGCACACCAAAGGCCTGATTCCCATCACCAGCCTCAACTGCCATGAGTGCACCTGCCACTAGCCCCTGAAACCACACAAGTGCACACCAACAGCCAAGGCCCCCAAAGCTGCTAGTGCACCTGCAGTTGACCCTGGCCCCTGTTGTTGTCCCCATCCCTTGCCCCTACATGGGTCTGAGGCTAGCCTCTGACACTACGCAGGTAACAGCAGCTGCGACTTGTAGCTGAGAGTGTGCACAGCACCAGTTCCAGCCACCACCACTGCCCGTACTAATCCCTAGCTGATGAATCTAAAGATGCAGCTGAAGATCACAACAGCCCTTGAAGCCACTGCAAATCCCCTGCAACTCTTACCAAGAATCATTCAGTTAACGGGCCAGCCCCGTGGTCGAGTGGTTGAGTTCACGTGCTCCACTTTGGGGACCAAGGTTTCAGCAGATTCAGACCCTGGGCACAGACATGGCACCACTCATTAGGCCATGCTGAGGTGGTGTCCCATATAGCACAACCATAAGGACCTACAACTGGAATGTACAACTATGTACTGTGGGGCTTTGGAGAGAAGAAGAAGAAGGAAAAAGAAAAGAAGATTGGCAACAGATGTTAGCTCAGGTGCCAATCTTTAAAAAAAAAAAAAAGAATCATTCAGTCATCAACATTGTGGACTGCAATGGCCTGAGTCAACAAAATATCCTGCCCACACTGCACTTGGATCCACCAAATGACTCCACACTTGGCACCTCATACCACTAGACCTGGTTCACAGTACACTCCAGCATGCCTGTAAAGTCCTGCAAGTAAAGGGCTTTTACTAATGAAGTCAGTCCATAAAATCTGGAAGATGTGACTGCTTCTTCCAATGTTTAAGCACTTATGCAAGGACACAAGATTCATGAAGATTGAGGAAAACATGATACCAACAAAAGAACAAAAGGAGTAGAGGGTAGAGTTTTTGTATGCTATAAAAGTTAACTTGTAATCAGTTTTTTAGAATGTTATAGCCATAAAATATTTTATGCATGTCTCAAGGTAACTACAAACAAAGATCTATAGTAGATACGCAAAAGATAAAGGCAACAGAATCAAAGCATATCACTTTGGCAAATCATTCACTCACAAAGGAAGATGACAGAAGAGGAAGAAAGAAGCAAGGGAATTACCAAATAGACAGAAAAAAACTAATAAGATGACATAAGTAAGTCCTTACCTTTGACTAATCACTTTATTTGTAGATAGACTAAATTCTCCAATCAAAAAGCATAGATTAGCTGAATGGATTAAAAAAAAAACAAGGCCCAATTATATGCTACCTACAACAGACTCACTTCAGCTTTAAGGACACACATAAGCACGAAGTGAAGAGATGGAAAAAATATTCCAAGCAAGTGGAAACCAAAAGACAATGAGGTAGCTGTACTTATATCACATAAAATAGACTTTAACCCAGAAACTGTAACAAGAGACAAAGAGGGTCATTCTATCACAATAAAGAGGTGAATTCATCAAGAGGATATAACAATCATAAATATATATTCACCCTACATTGGAGCATCTAAATGTATTAAGCAAATACTAACAGATATGAGGGAGAAATAGACAACACAACAATAGTAGCTGATTTCAGTATCCCACTTTCAACAATAGATAGATCATTCAGGAAGAAAGTCAATAAGGAAACACTGAATTTTAAGTATATTTTAGACCAAATAGACCTAACAGTTATATACAGAACATTCCACCTGACAGCAGCTGAATACCCATTTTTCTCAAGCACACAAAAACATTCTCCATGGTGGATCATATAAGTCACAAAACAAGATTAAGCAAATTTAAAGTGATTGAAATCATTCCAAGTATCTTATCCCGTAAAAGTGGTATGAAACTAGAAATCGACAACAGGGAAAACTGGAAAATTTACAAATAGGTAAAAATTAAAAATCAGAAACCTGAAAAACCAATCATCAAACAAGAAATCCAAAAAGAAACAAAAAATTTTTGAAATAAACAAAAATGGAAATGAAACATACCAAAATTTATGAGATCTAGCAGAAGCCATTTTAAAAGAGAGGTTTACAGCAATAAATGCCAACATTAAAAATAAAGAAAACTCTCAAACAGCCTAACTTTAAACCTTAAGGAACTAGAAAAGAAAGAAAAAAACAAGTCCATAATTGCAAGAGGAAGGAGATAACAAAAAACAGAGGACACATAAATAAAACATAGAATAGAAAGGCAATAGAAAAGTTCAAGGAAATTAAGGATTTTTTTGAAAAAATACATAAAATTGGCAAAGCTTTAATTAGATTTACCAAGAAAAAAAGAGAGAGGACTGAAATAAATAAAATCAGAAACGAAAGAGGAGACATTAAAACTGACATCACAGAAATACAAAGGATCGTAAGAGTCTACTATGAACATTTATATGTCAACAAATTGGATAACCTAAAAGAAATCAATAAATTCCTAGAAACGTATAACTTATGAAGACTGAATTGTGAAAAAATAGAAAATCCGAACAGGTCGATAATGAGGAAGGATATTGAATGAGTAATCAACAACCTTCCAACAAAGAAGAGCCCAGGACCAAAAAAATAGTAATGGTGAATTCTACCAAACATTTAAAGAGGAATTAATGGCAATCCTTCTCAAACTCTTTCAAAGAAATGAAGACGGAACATGCTCAAACTTATTTTACAAGGCCAGCATTACCTTGATACCAAAACCAGATAAAATTATTACAAGAAAACAATACTACAGATCAATATCCACAATGAGTATAGATATAAAAGCTCTCAAGAAAATGCTAGTAAATTGAACTTGAGAATACATTAAAAGACTCATACACCACGATCAATTTGGATTTATCCCTGGGATGCAAAGATGGTTTGACATGCGCAAATCAATAAATATGATATCTCACTTTAATAAAATGAAAAATAAAAATCATATAGTCATCTTTTTTTTTTGAGGAAGATTAGCCCTGAGCTAACTACTGCCAGTCCTCCTCTTTTTGCTGAGGAAGACTGGCCCTGAGCTAATAACCATGCCCATCTTCCTCCACTTGATATGTGGGATGCCTACCACAGCATGGCGTGCCAAGCTGTGCCATATCCATACCTAGGATCCGAACCAGCGAACCCTGGGCTGCCGAGAAGTGGAACATGCACACTTAACCGCTGTGCCACTGGGCTGGCCCCCATATAGTCATCTTAATAGAAGCATGAAAAGCATTTGACAAAATTCAACATCTTTTCATGATAAAAATCTTCAGTAAAATGGGTATAAAAGGAATATATCTCAACATAATAAAGACCATATATAATAAGCCCATAGCTAACATCATAATCAATATTGAATGTTTGAAAGCTCTCCCTCTAAGATCAGGAACAACAGTGCCCACTATCACCAGCCCTATACAACATAATACTGGATGTCCTAGCCAGAGCAATTAGGCAAGAAACAGAAATAAAAGGCATCCTAATTAGAAAGGAAGTAGTAAAATTATCTGCAGGTGACATAATCTTATACCTAGAAAATCCTAAAGTTTCCATCAAAACCTCTTAGAACTAATAAATAAATTCAATAAAGTTGCAGGATACAAAATCAACACACAAAAATCAGTTGTGTTTCTACACGGTGATAAAGAAATACCTGAAAAAGAAATAAAGAAAACAATCCCATTCACAATACCCTCAAAAATAGCATAATACTTATGAATAAATTTAACCAATGAGGTGAAAGACATACACACCAAAAACTATGACATTTATGAAAGAAATTGAAGATAACACAAATAAATGGAAAGATATCCCAGGTTCATAGATTGGAAGGCTTAACACTGTTTAAATGTCCATACTACCCAAAGCCTTCTACAGATTCTGTGCAATTTCTATCAAAAATTCCAATGGTATTTTTCACAGAAATGAAAAAAAGCCGTAAGATACTTATGAAACCACAAAAGACCATGAATAGCCAAAGCAAACTTTCAAAAGAAAAACAAAACTACAGGCATCACACATCCTGATTTCAAGTTATATTACAACGCCATAATAATCAAAACCGTATGGAACTGGCATAAAAGACACAGAGACCAATAGAACAGAATTGAGATCTCAGAAATAAACCCACCCATAGACAGTCAACTAATATTTATCAAAGGAGCCAAGAATACTCAATGGGGAAAGGATTGTCTCTTCACTAAATGATGAAACAAATGAAAAACCACATGGAGAAGAATAAAATTGAGACTTTATCTTACACCACTCACAAAAATTTACTCAAAATAGATTAAAGACTTAAACATAAGACCTGAAAACTGTAAAACTCCTAGAAGAAAACATCTGGAAAAATTTCCTTGACAGTTTTAGCAATGATTTTTTGGATATGACACTAAAAGCACAAGCCACATCAGCAAAAATCAGCCAGTAGGACTACACCAAAATAAAAAGTTTCTGCACAGCAAAAGAAACAATCAACAAAATGAAAAAGTAACATACAGAGTAAGAGAACATGTTTGCAAACCATATATGTGATATGGGGTTAATATTTAAAATATATAAGGAAGTCATAAAATTAAATAGCAAACAAACAATCCAACAAGATACAAAGAAAACAAAAATAGAAATAACCCATTTAAAAAATGGGCATAAGACCTGAATAGATATTTTTCCAAAGAGATGTTCAAATGTCCAACAAGTAGATGAAATTGTGCTTGACATCACTAACCATCAGGGAAATGCAAATCAAAACCACATTGAAATACCACTTCACACCTGTTGGAAAGGCTATTATTAACAATACAAGAGATAAAAAATGCTGGAGAGGATGTGGAGAATGGAGAATCCTTGTGCACAGTTGGTGATACTGCCACTAAGGAAAACAGTGTAAGGGCTCCACAAAAAATTAAAATTAGAGCTACCATTTGATCAGCAATCCCACTTCTGGGTATTGTCTGAAGGAAATGAAATCACTATCTCATATAGACATCTGCACTCCATGTTCATTGCAGTATTAGTTACAGCGAGCAAGACCTGGATACAACCTGAGTATCCATCAATGGATGAATGAATAAAGAAAATATGATTATATGATTATATATATGTGTATGTATACATATACCTAATCTTTTGAGTATATAATCAAGTATCATTTATATATTATAAAGAATATTATTCAGCCATAAGAAGGAAAGAAACCCTTACAATTACAATATCACTGATTAAACAAGGACTTATGCTGCGTGAAATATGTCAAACAGACAAACTTTGTATGATCTCACTTATATGTGGAATCTGTAAAAAACCAAACTCATAGAAGTGGAGAGAATATTGGTTGCTGCCAGGGCCTGAAGTTTGGGGGAAATGAGGAAATATTGGTCAAAGCGTACCAACTTCCATGAATAACTCTGGAAATCTAATGTACAGCATGATGATTATAGTTAATAACACCATATTGTATGCTTGAAAGTTTCTAAGAGATTAGATCTTAAATGTTCTAACCATAACAACAACAACAACAAAATGGTAATCATGGGAGGTTAAGAATGTGTTAACTAACCTTATTATGCTAATTATTTTGCAATATATACTTGTATCAAATAATCACACTGTGCATCTTGAATTTACACAATGTTATATGTCAATTATGTCTCAATAAAGGTGGAAAAAAAGGAATTCCTTATCATTTAAATCATCTGTAAAAAGAAAGTACAGTGTCAAATCTCCTTTCCACCTTTTTCTACAGCACTCAATTCCCTTTCTCAGAGGTAACCACTATTACCTGTCTCCATATATTTTTCCAGATATATCATAGATATACACAAGTCACATGAGTGTATGTGTACTCACATATATTTTAAGAACACATACACAGTATTATACTATATAAACTTTTCTACACTCTGCATTTTCACTTAAAAATATATATTAGAGTTTATTTCTTATCAGTTTTTATAGATTTGACTATTTTTATCGGTTAGTTTTTCAGCATTCTTATATACCATAATTTATTAAACCAATTCCCTAGTCATGGGTATTTGGGTGATTTCTAATCTTTTGCTACTAAAAATAAAGTTGCAGTTAATATATTTTACACACATACTTTCACATATATATGGATGTATTTATAGGATTAATTTCTAAAAGTGGACTTGACTGTGCAAAGAGTGAATCTTTAATTTTGACAGTCATCGCAAAATAACTGTCTATGAAGATTATACCAATTTATTCTCCTGACATCAGTGTAACAGAGTACTTGTTGATCTACACCCTTGTTACTAATGTGTTATTACATTTTCAATACTATCATTTCAATTGGAGCAAAAAAGGGACATATTATAGTTTTAATTTGGATTTATTTTACTAGGAGAAAAGTTGAACTTTTTTGAAATATTTAAGCTATTTTTATTTAATTTTCTATGACTTCCTATTTAAATAGCCCAAGTTTCCACTTTTTTTCCCTTTTTTAGTCTTTTGAATATGATATTAACCATTTGATTTTGTGATATATGACCTTTTAAAAAATTATAATGTTTTTTAACTTATGGTGCTTTTGTGCTACAAAATTTTAAAAATGTAGTTAAAAATTAAAAAATAAATAAATAAATGAGGAAGAATAAATACATCTGCCATGCAGAATAATTCTAAATAACTTATATATATACTTCATCCTCCAGAATGTGGAGCATAACTCCCCCTCCTGATATGTGCACTTAAGTGTTGTGACTTCCTTACAAGGAGTGCAACATAGAAATGAAAGGAAAAGAGTAACTTTACCGTGGAGATACCAGGTAAACAGGACCTCAACCATATGATCAAGGTTAATGTCAACAGTGGTAAGTCACAATGATAGTTTGTACCTTTTACATGATGTGTTGAGAATGCTACTTTATCTCTGCATCTTTCCTATCCAAAACACATCATGAGAAAAATATCAGAAAAATCTCTTTTGAGGGATACTCTACAAAATACCTGACAATTACTCCCCCAAACTGTCAAGAGCGTCAAATACAAGAAATGTGTGGTAACCTATCACAACCAAGACGTGCCTAAGGAGACATGATGATGAAATGTATTGTGGCACTCTGGATGGGATCCTGGAACACAAAAATGCCATCAGGTAAAATGTAAGAAAACCTGAATGAAGTATGAACTTTATTAATAATGTATCAATATTGGTTCATTAGTTATGACAAATGTAGCAACTAATAAGATGTAAATAATAGGGGAAAATTAATGTGGTTTATATGGGGAATACATTTACTATTTTCATAATTTTTGTAAATCCAAAACTGTTCTAAAATAAAAACTTTATTTTAAAAAAAAGGGACCATGGCTAATTTAGTCTTTTGTTTTTGTGTGTTTAAGAGTATTTGAGTGTTTCTTTTATAATTTAAAGGCAATTTGATTGGACAATATTGGCAATGCCTGCTCATTCCCTGGTAAACCAGTCATTGCTCCACTGTCTACAAACATATCACTGTGGCTGAATTTTTGGTTATACAACTATTTCACATGTTGCAAGTTATATATTTTCTGGCTGAATGCTACCAACTCATTTGTGAGAAGCGGGCTTTCCCAGCACATAAACACACAGCGTTCTTAATTTCTAACAATGGATCAGAGAATGGCTTTACAACAGTAAGATATATACTATTATTCAAGTGTCCCAGTTCCTAAAACTCTATTCTTTGAAAATAATTACGTTTGGGATTTCTTTAACTTATTCAGAGACTTGTATATGTGAAAATAAATAACACCTTGATGTTAAGATATTAGATGCTACGTCCCCTTAAATTTAAGAATTAGGGCAAATCAAACTTGCAGTCATCTAGAAGACAGAACTTAAATATAGAAGAGGAAATAACCCTACAATCACATGACGTGAATTTTCCATTTTTCTTCAGGGCTGTTCTTTTTAAGCTTATGTATGGAAGAACATTTAATCTTTCTAACATTACAGCAATGCCGATAACAGGGGCAAAAATTTGAGAATCTTAAGTAGAATAGGAAGAAACTTGGCAATCCATGCAAATATTGTGATCTATTACCAAAGAAACACCTCAGGTAGATTTTTAACAAATGAGAGAACTATTTAGATAATAGATAACCATGAAGACACATTGCTTTTTTTGCAAGTGTTTAAAATATTTATACCTGTATTTCTTTTATGTACTTCTACTGTATATCATTTAATTAAGGCTTGAGACTAGGATATTTTCTCTTCCTTTCTGATCTTAGCTTGGATGTTGCCAAGTGACTTTTGAGGATTCAAATCAACTCATTAAAGAAGGCTACCACTATAGTGGCATAGTAAGGGTCCTGTATTAGAGTGATGGGGCAGAAATGATAATGAATAAATGATTGTGGTGGCAGTAGTGGTCGTATTGGTAGCTATGGTGTGAGTCTGTATAAGAGGTAAAGCCATGTCAACTACAGCTTGATAAAAATTGACATAAGTGGAGCCACTTTGAAATAGAACGAGAGCAGCCATTCCAGAGGAAGTGCCTTGCTTGTCTCATTCCTTGAACCTTGGAGAGGGCCAAACTTTTGGACTGGGCCAAAATGGCAATTGTTTTACAAGTCAGCAGAACAGACATCCTGATCACAAGACTGATGACTGTGGAATTTCTGAAGATAGAGTCAAGAACCAATCATGTATAGCCAAGAGTAGCTTTGCTTTTCGGCACCAATGAACTCTTTAAAAGCATCTTATCTCATCTTCCTCTTTTTTCCCATAATAACCCTGAGCCACTGTCCTGTAATTGGGACATTATTTGGGTTCCTAACTGAATCTGTGCTCCCTGAATTGTAATTATTTGATCCCAAAAAAATGCTTTGCCTCTTGGTGGTTTCTGATTTTTATAGGTTGACAAACCTCACTGTACACAAAGGTTATCGCAGACCTTCCACAAATTATCCATTTTTTTTTGTCTCAGCTGTCTCTTCAAAGGATACTTTCCATGTGTAATATCTGAACTTTGATAAGTAACTAATTAATCTGCACAAGAAATTTAAACTGAATGTTCTGGATGATAAGTTTTAAATATCGTATCAGTACAAGACAGCAATTTATTGGGGATTTCCAGTGCCATCCTTCTCTACCTCATGGTTTTATTTCAAGTTTTTATCCTGGAAAATCTGTTTCTTTTAATTATTAAAATTATTTACTCCACAAGTGTGGAGCTGGTGGCTCACACACATGTATCTTTGGGCCCTTTCAGCTCTTCTGTCTACTCATCAGCAGCTGACTTGTTAGAGTAAAGCATTTTTAATTAGAGAGTGATTGATTGAATAAGTATATAATTTATGGAAGCAGTAGCTATCTCCTCTGATATCTTAAAAATGTACACTATAGTCTGCCTGCAGAAACACCAGTGGGATCAACTGGGGATATAAATAACAAATTATTAGTTATCTCATATGATACAACATTTGATTCTCTTTTGAAAATGCAATTTTATGTTGTAAGAAAGTAAGGAACTACATCTCCAGAGTAATTGTTAAAAAAATATGTAATTTGATACTCTTTCTACAACAGATGCTCATCTAAACATGGTTTTTATTTTAAAATATCCTCCTTCTAAAAGTAAGGAAAATTACTTATTATAGTTTATCTTAACCCACTTATATGGTCTTAATTAAATGCAATTAATAAGATTAAATATTTTACATCAAACTGAAATGTTTACAAGGATTTAGATAAAATACGAGCATGATAGAATAAAGTAAAATATATGTTCTGCTTACCATAATGTTGTATACAGACTTTAGAATTTTGTAAGTAACTTCAAAGTTTCTTACAATCAGGGTAAGCATGTAATCTGGTTTGCCAAAAAAAGTCCTAGTTTATGGCTATTATTCTTGTATAATTACTAACAGCATGCTTTTTTATTTTGAAAAGTTCCCTGATTGGTTTGATTATTTGTATATTCACTTTATTTTAAAGAAAAATAATCAAGAATATTTTACTGATCAAATTATGCTTTAGTTGTCTTTGACAAAATTTTGAAATAAAATTGATACCCTCCCCCCTTCCCTATTCATTACAGGTTAGGAGTAGGAATAGTGAGGCTCCTAGATGGAAACATATGTAGAAGAAGCAGGCACTAATCCCACCACTAACACTTCTCTTCTGCTCATCTCCTTGTCCATGTATTGAGGATCTTGATTGGTCAGTAACAATAACTTTGACTTTAGGATTTGCTATGCCAACCTTGAATTCCAATATATTTGAACTCCAAATGAATCTTTGGGCTCCCTGGAAGGAAATGGAGTATTCAACATGCCAGATAAAATATAATTCAACTGTTTTTTTTTTTTTTATAAAGATTGGCACCTGGGATAACAACTGTTGCCAATCTTCCTTTTTTTAAGGATTGGCAGCTGGGCTAACAACTGTTGCCAATCTTTTTTTTTTTTTTTTCTGCTTTATCTCCCCAAATCCCCCCTGTACACAGTTGTGTATCTTAGTTGCAGGTCCTTCTAGTTGTGGGATGTGGGACGCCACCTCAACGTGGCCTGACGAGCAGTGCCATGTCCACACCCAGGATCCGAACCCTGGGCCGCCGCAGCGGAGCGCGCGAACTTAACCACTCGGCCACGGAGCCGGCCCCTTTGAAAATTTTATGCGCACTTTCTCTAGAATACAAAGACAACTCAAGGAAATTTGCAGGGA
This sequence comes from Equus caballus, assembly GCF_041296265.1. Classification (NCBI taxonomy): domain Eukaryota; kingdom Metazoa; phylum Chordata; class Mammalia; order Perissodactyla; family Equidae; genus Equus; species Equus caballus. The sequence goes on from NC_091715.1 coordinate 84,656,049, forward strand.
TCTCTTATCAACTTTGATTTTATTAACTCTAACAAAAATATATCAAATATTTGGAAACAAGGCAAAAACAAAAGAGGGTAGCAGTTACTTTCAATAACAGATGGTAACAAAGGCCACCCATGGATTATCTAGGGTAATATATTTAGATTTAATCAATATTTACTGTTGACAAATATCCCAGATATAGTGAGGTTATATGTTCACTTATAAATTTTTGTATGCTAGAGATAAAAATACTTTTGCCTAGTGAAAGTGTATCCCACATGCTATAACCTTTAGCCCTGTAGGACATCAACCATATTTGTGTCTGACTCAGTAATCATATTGTAACATTAATTTATTAAGTTGCTTACAAATAAGCTAGCTTGTCAAATGAACTTTGAGGAAGTTTTAACATCCTTCTGGTTTCTCATTAATTAATAAGTTAAATAAAATAATCCACACATGCTCACTTCATGTTTGCATATAAATCAGATGGGTTAACCTTTTGAAAATTGTACTTGAACAGTTTTGGAGTTTAAGATGCCCAAACAGAGGGTCTGACAGAGTCAACTGATCTGTAAGGCTGAAAATGTGCACCTAGTAATCCTAAGTCTAGGCATGTCTTTCTTTGGTTCTTGAAACGAATCCAAAGTTGCATTAGAACTTCGACATAGCTGTTTTTATTTCTACTGCTTTTGTGGTTTTGTTTCTAATTTACACATGGCCAATATGTTCTTCCTCATTGTTGGCAACAACAAATGGAAATGGTTTTAGGATTTCACCATTTTGTGATCTCTTTTGGATAAATGATGGAAATTAATTCTTTTTTGGTGAGATGTATCTGAGAATCCAGTTTGTTAGTCTTTTTTTCTTTATCTGTTAGATTGAATAAATTGAGCAAGGTTTTTGTGTTTCTGGTTTACTTTTGTTTGGCTATTTAAAGTATATTTTTTATTGAGATAACATTGGTTTACAACATATAAATTTCAGGTGTATACATTATATTTTGATTTCTGTGTAGACTACATCAAGTTCACCAACCAAAGGCTAATTACCATCCATCACTGTGTACATGTGCCCTTTTACTCCTTTCACCCTCTCCCTTGTTGCCTTCCCCTCTGGTAACCACCAATCTAATCAGCATATCTATGTGTTTCTTTGTTGTTGTTGTGATTTTTATCTTCCATTTATGAGTGAAATCATAAGGTATTTGGCTTTCCCTGTCTGACTTATTTTGCTTAGCATTATATTTGTGTCTATTTGTGTTGTCACAAACGGCAAGATTTTGGCTCTTTTTTTATGGCTGAGTAGTATTCCTATATATATATATATATATATATATATATATATATATACACTACATCTTCTTTATGCATTCATCCATCGATGGCCACTTAGATTGTTTCCCAGTCTTGGCTCTTGTGAATAGTGCTACGATGAATGCAGGGGTGCAAATATCTTTTCAATATCCTTTGGATAAATACCGAGAAGTGGAACAGCTGGATCATATGTTAGTTCTATTCTTAATTTTTTGAGGAATCCCCATAGTGTTTTCCATAGTGTCTGCAACAGTTTACATTCCTACCAGCAGTGTATGAGTGTTCCCTCTTCTCCACATCCTCTCCAACACTTGTTATTTCTTGTCTTGTTAATCATAGCCATTCTGACAGGTATGATGTGATATCTCATTGCAGTTTTGATTTGCATTTCCCTAATAATTAGCGATGTTGAAGATCTTTTCATGTGCCTCTTGGCCATCATAGATCTTTGGGAAAACGTCTGTTGAGATCCTTTACCTATTTTTTAATTGGGTTGTTTGGTTTTGTTTGTTATTGAGTTGTATGGGTTCTTTATGTATTTTGGCTATGAACCCCTTATCAGACATATGATTTGTAAATATCTTCTCCCAATTGTTAGGTTGTCTTTTCATTTTGTTGATGGTTTCCTTTGCTGTGCACAATTTTTCAGTTTGATTTAATCTCGTTTGTTTATTTTTTCTTTTGTTTCCCTTGTCTGGGGAGACATTGTATCCAAAAAGATACTGCTAAGACCAAAAAGATACTGCTAAGGGCATGCTGCCTATGTTTTCTTCTAGGAGTTTTATGGTTTCAGGTCTCACATTCATTCAAGTCTTTAATCCATTTTGAGTTAATTTTTGTGTATTGTGTAAGATAGTGGTCTACTTTCATTCTTTACTTTTGATTGTTAGCCTGACATTGTAGAACTGTAGCTATAAGATCTGTATATTGATGTATATGTAATCCAGAAAAGCTATTACTTTTTATTGCATGAGTTTTAAGTATTTTCCTATTTTCAAGGGGTATTTATAAATTAGATCAGTACATTTTTGAAGTTAAAGCTCAAGTCTAATTGGTGGATAATAATAAACACAAGTACTTATATAAATGTAATATTTCCAAAATTCCCAGAAAATAAGGAAAATAAATTTGTGGTTTTAAAAGTGAGGCTATAAAAACAATCCTTCATACAGAAATTGCTAGCTCAGAGGCATCTTAATATAAGTTTCCAAGTTCACATAATTAAAATCAATCTTTGGACAAATTAGATTAGTTAAATAATTTTGAATCAAAATTATTATGAGTTATGAATAACAGCTATATGTCTTTTCTTAGAGTATCAATGTGGAGTATAATATAAGCATGTGTTTTAAATTTTATAAAAGTTGATTTTTTTCCATGAAAAGACTATATAGTCTGAGCTTACTATCTTTTTACTACTGTTTTAGTCGTCAATAGGATAGTATTACTCCTATATGTTTGGTTGGTTTGTTTGTTTTCTTTTGTTCTGTGAAGAATTTTGGCCCTGGGCTAACATCTGTTGCCACTTTTCCTCTTTTTTAGCTTGAGGAAGGTTGTCGCTGAGCTAACATCTGTGCAAATCTTACTCTATTTTATGTGGGAGGCTGACATAACATGGCTTGATGAGTGGTGCTAGGTCCTTGCCTGGGATTCGAACCTGCAAACCCCGCGCTGCTGAAGCACAGCATGCAAACTTAACCACTATGCTACCAGGCTGGCCCCCTCCTACATGGTTTTTAAGATTAAGAAAAATATAAATTATTGCTTCATTAAGTCAGGTAATTATTCTGACCAACTTTTTAAATCAACAATAATGTTGCATGGTGTGTGGCAATATTAAATTGGCTAATTAATGAATGGCCATTGGATACTTTCATAATTGCTCAGTAAGAATAAATAACAAAATATTGATTACTAAGCATAGTATTAAGTTTGTATATTTTACTTCTTATTTCTAAATGTTATAAGGTAGCTTATATCTTTGATTCATTTTAATGAGCTTTATTTTTTAAGGTGTTAAAAGGATATCAGTGGCTGTAAATAATTGAGTTATGTTTATTTGTGAGTCTTGCTTATCTGCTCAAATGCTGGTATGTGGCATATGGTCCTTAATTATTTACTTCTCACTTTTATCTGTGAAATATAAGTTATTTATTTGGATAAATGTTGTAATAAACATGGTTGTTCAATATAATATCAGGATTAATTGATAGAGAAATACAACTGTGTTTTTGCTTTCATTTTCAACTGAAAAGAGAACAGTTTGGGCCTAAAGTATGAAAGAACATGGGGAAAGAGTACAGAAAATTATAAGAATGTTTGAGGGAGGTGAATTTAATTTGTCTCAGCCTATAATGCCTGAGTCTGAAAAGAAATTACTAAATGTGTTAAAATTTGATCAAATCCATTGAATTTTGATGGACATTAAAAAATAATTTATTTTTCAATGCGTTAATGAAATTTTTACTGCCACATATTACATAATGCAAAACTAGAATTTGGCTTCCTATATGTGAAAATAATGAATTTGTCTCTGCTTTCTTGACAAGAGGGAGTAAACAAGCAATAGTAAAATATTATTCTTTTTTATTTGTTCAGATACCAGATAATCCAGAGAAAGAGAGAGAGAACAAATTATTCGTACTTGGAAAGAGCTCACTTTTACTTACAATTCTTTTGCCTTCATTCACGCATATTTTGAAATACTTTATTGTCACTTTGATTAAATTACTAAGTACTGCATATCAGTCATCTATTATCTTATTTTTATCGCATAATTGTTTTTTTGATAATTCTTTCAGTTTTGCTATTCCAAGATTTTATACTAAATTCAGAGAAAATAAAACAAATTTTATAGAATATATTTTGTAACTAAAATTATTTTGAGATTTCTCATAGGGCTCCTAGAAAATCACAAAGATTTATTATTTCACCTTATAAAAACGAGACACTATAAATAATAAGAAATAATAAGAAATATAAAAAATAAGAAATACAAATAATGAGAAATGTTTGGTTTGTTCCTATTTCTTAATGAGCTGAACACTGTTGTAAGAACTACATGGGAAAAATGCAACATTTGAAGAAGTTTATATAGTTAAATGCTATTAATATAAACATTTCAGATATTGTATAACTTATTGGAAGTCCTTGCAGATTGATCAATGGCCTCATTGCCCGTATGTCCTTAACCTCAGAAAAACATTGATAAAACTCTTATAAAATATTTATGTACAGTACCAAATAAGGAGTTTTACTCTTCTCCAGTCTGATATTGCTGATCACTATAATGAATTAATTACAGTTATTCAGGCTCATTATCAGGTAACATTTGCTTCCTTCTTAGAAATGCCTACAGACTCTGTTGTTTATACAAATTAGAATTTCTGTCTTTGAGAAAGGATAGCCTCAGAGCTTCACAGAAATAACTGTAACAAATGCACTGAACTATTGACCCTAGCAATAACAGATTCTTGAGTACAGGCCCCTGAGATGACATTACTTACACCATCTTCACAGTATTCCAGTGAACAAAACTAGAATTCCTAGAAATAGCTCCAGTTGAGAAGATATACTTCATGAACTTAGAAATGTGACACTGTATCTAGCAGAACAAGAACTAGTTATATAGGACTAGATGGACTGATGAAAGAAATTTAATTGTTCTTTATAATATTTTCCCATTTAGCATTGATTGCTCTGGTTTTATTTATCTTTATTTTTGTGTGCATGTCTATGATTTTTTAAATTTACATTTTAAATTATCACACAATAAATTTATTTAAGTTTTATAGATGTGTTTAACCACTACCAAAATAAGCATACAAAACAGTTCCATCACTTCTCAAAAACCTCTTATATTATCCCTTCATAGTCACTCTTTTCTCCCAACTCCAAACTCTGATAACCATTGTCTTGTTTTCTATCACTATGGTTATACATTTTTGCATATATTATATAAAAAGAATAATACAGTATGTAACCTTTTGAGTCTGGTTTCTTTCAATCATCATAGTGCCTTTGAGATTATTGCAATTAATTGTTTGTGTTAGTAGTTCACTTTCTTTTATTTCTGAATAGTACTCCATGATATGGATATGCAACAACTTATTATTCACTCACCTGTTGAAGGACATGCAAAACGTAATGTGAGAACAGGTGTGATGAAGGTAGAGCTGCATATCAGAGTGGCTTGAATAAAATAATGAAACAGTTCAAGGATCATAAAATATAATTTGCATTGAAATAACTAAACAGCTAAATTAACACAGTTGTTTTCTTTTGGTTTCTCAAGTTTGACTCTATTATTGATTTGAATTTTTCTGATGATATAAACATAATGAGATAAAAGCTTACACCATAGAGGACACAAAATTCAGATGTATAAAACTAATTCTAATTTGAGGTCCTTTGTCAACTATATATTAATGGGTATTATTTAACAATGCTTGTTGAGGATGCACAGCAGGAAGTTTGCATTTGGTCAAATTTTCTTTTATACTTCTTAACAATTTTGTAGTCTTCTTCATATAAGACTGGCACATGTTTTGTAAAGTCTCCTGATATTTAGTTTTTACCTTCCTTTTACTTCTCTCTTTTTCCATAAGTCTTTGTTTACGTCTCATGTGATTTATTTCACCTTAGCTTATTCTGTATTTGCATTTTGTCTCTTATTTCTTATGTTCAGTACATTATACTGGTTTCTTATGTCATTAATGATGTCAGTTTCATTTAATTTTCATATATTCAAAAAAAATCCCCCAGAAAAATGTTGCCTTTACTGTGTTATTTGGTTTTCAATTTAGTCATTCCCAAATGACATGCATTTTCTCAAGCTTAATCTTTTTCCATATATAAAATATGTGGTTGATCTTTGGCCATGTCTTCTGTGCACTTGATGTAATCTAACCAATATCTCTCATGAACATAGATGAACATAGAATATCTCTCATGAACATAGATGTAAAAATCCTCAACAAAATATTAGTAAATCAAATACAATAGTGTATAAAAATAATTATATACCAGGATCAAGTAAGGTTCATTCCAGGTAAACAAGGCTGTTTCAGCATTTGAAAATCAGTTAATGTTATCAATCACATCAACAACCTAAAGAAGAAAAAATATATGATAATACCGATAGAAGCAGAAATAGAATTTGAAAAAATCCAACATGATTTCATGATAAAATCTCTTAGCAAACTTGGAATAAAGGAGAACTTCTTCAATCTGATAAAGAACATCTACCAAAAGATCTACAGTTAACATCACACTAAATCGTGAAAAGCCAGATGTTTTCCAGCCAAGATCATGAACAAGGCTCAAGGATGTCTGCTCGCACCACAGCTATTCAAAACAAGAAAAGGAAAGAAAGTTATACAGATTAAGAAGAAAGAAATAAAATTGTCTTTGTTCACAGATGACATGACCATCTATGCAGAAATTCCCGAGGAATCAATTAAAAAAACCGCTTGGAATTAATAAATTACTACAGCAAGATTTCAGAATAGAAGGTTAGTATACAAAAGTCAATTTTTTTCTTATAGAACAGCAGTAAACAATTAGAATTTGAAATCAAAAACATATTCTTTACATTAGTACTAGGAAAATTAAATGCTTTGGTATAAATGTAACAAAATATGTCCAAGATACATATGAAGAAAACTAGAAAACTCTGATGAAAGGTAACAAAGAAAATCTAAGTAAATGGAGAGATATTCTATGTACATGGATTTGTTGTTGTTAGTGCCAGTTGAGTCAATTCTGGCACCTAGCAACCCTGTGCACAGTAGAAGGGAATCCTGCCGGGTCTTTTTACGCCATCCTCTTACCTTCCAATGCTGTATCAGACAATGCTCCACTGCTATTCATAGAACTTTCATAGCCAATTCTTTTGGAAGTGGGTGACCAGGTTCTTCTTCCTAGGCTGTTTTAGTCTGGAAGCTCTGCTGAAACCTGTCCACCATCAGTGACCTTGATGGTATTTAAAATACTGATGGCATAGCTTTCAGCATCACAGCAACATGCACCCACCACAGTATGACAACCAATAGACAGGTAGCGTGGTTCTCTGGCTAGGAAGTAAACCCAGGCCATGGAGGTGAGAATGCCAAATCTTAACCACTAGACCAGCAGGGCTGGCTATGTACATGGATAAGAAGACTCAATATTATGAAGTTGTCAATTCTTCTCAACTAGATCAATAAATTTAACACAATTCCAAACAAATGCATAGATAGTTATTTTGTGGATATTGACCAACTGATCATAAAGTTTCTATGCCAAAACAAATGACCAAGAATAGTCAACAAAATATTGAAGAAGAAAGTTGGAGGACTGACGCTACTCAACTTCCAGACTTACTATAAAGCTACAATAATTAAGACTGTGATATTGGTGAAGCAACAGACTAATACATCAATGGAACAGAAGAGAAAGCCTAGAAATTAGCCACATAAATAGAGTCAACTGGTCTATGACAAAGGAACAAAGATGATAACATAGAGATAAGAGATTCTTTTTGACAAATGGTGCTTGAACAATTGGATGTCTATTAAAAAAAAAAGTGAATCTAGATACAGACATTACACCCATCACAAAAATTGAGTTAAAATGGATCACAGACCCAAATGTGAAATTTAAAACTATAAAGCTCCTAGGAAATAACAAGACAAAATCTAAATGACCTTGGGTTTGTTGGATGATAACTTTTACATAACACCAAAGGCATGATCTATGAAAGGAAAAATTGATAAGCTGGATTTTATTAAAATTAAAAAGTTTTGCTCAATGAAAGAAACTTTTGAGAGAATGAAAAGAAAAGCCACAGACTGGGAGAAAATATTTGCAAAAGACACCTGATAAAAGACTGTTATCTAAAATACACAAAAAAATTCTTAAAACTCACCAATAAGAACATGAACAAGCTCATTAAAAAATGGGCAGAAGAGCTTAATAGACATCTCAACAATGAAGATATACAGATGGCAAATAAGCATATGAAATAACATTCTAAATCATATGTCACTAGGAAAATGCAAATTAAAAAAGGAGATGCCACAACACTCCTGTTAGAATGGCTGAAATCCAGAATACCAATGCTAATAATCTGAATGTTTGTATCCTCTCAAAATTTGCATGTCAAAATCTCAACCATATATATATATCCCATAGGTATTAGTAGGTGGGGTCTTTTTGGAGGTGAATAGGTCTTGAGGGTGGTACCGTCATGAATGGCATTGATGCCGGCCCTGATATCAGTTTCCCTACATTAAACCCCGCATATGTGTGGTTAAAACCAAAGCTTTCAAACCCCTGGCCTCCCATCTTTCAGGGAGATGAGATAAAATAGGCAAATTTGAGGGCTCACTCTCATCTCTCAGCTGACATCACCCAAAATAAGAAGACTTTCCTTGCCATAAGCCTGGCATTCCAGTTTTTATTTGGCCCCTCTTGTGTGGCTGGTAAGGAACCTATGTTGGTGGGTGGTAACAGGATCAGTATTCTTATAAAAGAGATCTCACAGAGCTCCCTAACCCTTCCACCACGTGAAGAAACAGCAACAAAGCACTGGCTATGAAGCAGGAAGCAAGCCCTCACCCGAACATACTGGCATCTTGATCTTGGACGTTCCAGCCTTTGGAACTGTAAGAAATATTTTTCTATTGTTTTAAGCTACCTAGTCTCTGGTATTTTGTTACAGCAGCCTGAATGAAATAAGACAACTCACAACATCAAGTGCTGATGAGGATGTGGAACAGGAATTCTCACTCATTGCTGATGGGAATGCAAAATGGTACAGCCACTTTGAAAGAAAGTTAAGCAGTTTCTTACAAAACCAAACATTCTCTTACTATATGATCTAGCAATTACCCTCCCTGATATTTACCCGAGTGAGTTGAAAACTTATGTCCACAGAAAAACTTACACATGGATGTTTACAGCAGTTTTATTCATAATTGTCAAAGCTTGGAAGAAGCCAAGATGTTTTTCATTAGATGTATGGATAAATAAACTGATACATGTAAACAATGCAATATTATTAAGCATTAAAAAGAAATGAGCTATCAAGCCATGAAAAAGACAGGGATTAATCTTAAATGCATATTACTAAATAAAAGAAGTCAATCTGAAAAGGTTACCTACTGTATGGTTCCAACTTTATGACATTCTAGAGAAGGCAAAACTATGGAGACAGTAAAAAGACCAGGGATTGCCAGGGGTTAAAGGGTAGGGGAGACCTAAATAGGAAGAGCACAGAGAATTGTTAGGGCGATGAAGCTGCTCTGTATGATACTATAATGATAGATACATGCCATTATAAATTTGTGCCATCCCACAGAATGTATAATGCCAAGAGTGAATCCTAATGTAAACTATGGACTTTGGGTGATAATGATGTGTTAAGGTAGGATCATCATTTGTAACAAGTGTACCACTCAGGTGGGAGATGTTAATAATGGAAGAAGCTATGTATGAGTGGGGACAACTTTCCACTCAATTTTCTGTGAACCTAAAACTTGTCTGAAAAAATAAAGCCTATTAAAACAATGAATAACAATTGGAACAAAAGTCGAACAAACCATAAGAAAAATGGGTAAAGGACGTAAATACTAATTCATAGAAAATATACAGCAATTGCCATATTCTGAAAATCAATCATAATAAAAGATATTCAAAGAAAAAATGTCATTCAACGTCATATCTCATTAGAAAACTTCAAATTAAAATAACAATTGATACGACTACACACCTATTAAAATGGCTAAAATAGAAGATACTGACAATGCCACATGCTGGTGAGGATGGGGAAAAACAGAAACTCTTGTTCTTTGCTGTTGGCAACACAAAATAGTTCAACAACTTCGGAAGATGGTTTGGAAGTTTTTCACAAAAACAAACATAATTTTACCATGTGATCCAGCAATTGTGTTGCTTCGTATTGACTCAAAGAAGTTGAAAACTTACATTCACGCAAAAAGCTGTACACAAATATTTACAGAATATTTTTGATAATTATCCAAAACTAGAACCATCCAAAATTTATGGTAATAGGTAAAAGGACAAGGAAACTATGGTTCATCCATACAATGGAATATTATTCAGCAATAAAAATAATTGAATTATCAAGCTATGGAAGGACATGCAAGAATCCTAGATTCATATTCCTAATTGAAAGAATTCAGTCTGCCAAGAATTCATAGTGTATGATTCCAACTATATAATATTCTGGAAAATACAAAACTATGGAAACAGTGAAAAGATTAGTGGGCTCATGTGTTCAGAGGGAGAGCAGAGTGCTGAATAAGCAGAGCATAGGTGTTTAGTGCAGTGAAACTATTCTGCGTGATATTCTAATGGTGAAAACAAGACATTATGTACTTGTCATAACCCATAGAAATATACAACACAAAGAGTGAATCATAATTTAAACTATGGATATCAGTTAATAATAATGTATCAATATTGGTTTATCAATTGTTACAAATATGCCACACTAAGGCAAGATTTAATAGGGAAAATCATGTAGCGGGAGTGGTGGTGTATGGAAGTCTGTACTTTCTGCTGAATTTTTCTGTGAACATAAAATTGCTCTTAAAAAGTGTGTGTGTGTAGGGGCCAGCCTGGTGGTGCAGCAGTTAAGTTTCCACCTTCTGCTTTGGTGGCCCATGGTTTACCGGTTCGTATCCTGGGTATGGGCCTACGCACCACTTATCAAGCCATGTTGTGGCAGGCGACCCATATATAAAGTAGAAGAAGATGGGCACGGATGTTAGCTCAGGGCCAGTCTTCCTCAGCAAAACAAAAAAAAAGAGAGAGAGAAAGATTGGTGGCAGATGTTAGCTCAGGGCTAATCTTCCTCAAAAAAAAATGTGTGTGTGTAATGTAGGTGCCTGACAATAAGCTTTTTTGATTTTAATGTAAGTGCCTGACATTAAGCTTTTGGTTTCTATGACATCCATTTCAAAAACACCCATCGCAAATAAACATATTCCCAGCTACACAACTAGATAAAGAGCCAGGTCACCCCACTCATGAAGTCCCCTTATTAGAAAGCCCTGGGTAACCTAGGTAACTGACTGCTTGAGTGACTCTGATTTTTCCTTCCCACACTTTAATATCTGCTCTTACCTTTTAAATTCATCAATAAAGAGTGAACCTGAGAAACCCTAGGCACTCCACCCTCAATTCCAATAAAGGTCCACTCTCTCTCTCCCTTTCTCTATCCCTGCAACCTTGCTGTGTGGCCCTAGGTGTGCCATGAACCCTCCAGAACCTCTGAGTAATGAATTTTGTTTTTTCGAAGTTCTCCAATGGTTGTTACTGAAGTGTGTCTTGCAATCATAATAAGAACCACAAGGGCCAGTCCAGCCACAACATTGGTTCTGGTCAGGGAAAGGACTGGGTGAGATTACCACAAGAAGTATGGGCCCAGATGAGTGCCTCAGGCATTCCTAGCTTAGCATCACTCTAAATAGGCTGGGACCAACACAAAACAGTGAGCACGTGTAAAAATTTGTTAGGAGAAACATAGGGGTCAGTCTTCTTGGTTGTGGATTTTCCAATGGATTCTGACATATTACACCAAAAGAACAAGCAGCAAAAGAAAAAATAGATAAATTCAACCTCATTAAAACTAGAAACATTTGTCCTTCACCTGACACTATCAAAAAAGTGAGGGGCCAGCCCACTGGTGCAGTGGTTAAGTGTGCACATTCTGCTTTGGTGGCCCAGGGTTTGCCGGTTTGGATCCCGGGTGTGGACATGGCACCACTTGTCAAGCCATGCTGTGGTACGTGTCCCACGTATAAAGTGGAGGAAGATGGGCACAGATGTTATTAGTTCAGGGCCAGTCTTCCTCAGCAAAAAGAGGAGGATTGGCAGCAGATGTCAGCTCAGGGCTAATCTCAAAAAAAAAAGAGTGAGAAAAATTCACAGAATCAGAGACAATTTTGCATATCATACATTGATAAAGGACTTGTATCTGGATTATATAAAGTACTCTTACAAATCAGTAATAAAATGATAAACAACCCAATTCAAAGTTGGAATAAGGATATGAATAAATATTTCTCTAAGGAAGATATTCAAATGGCTAATAAACACATGAAAAGATACTCAACATCATTAGTTATCAGGGAAATGAAAATCAAAATCACAATGAGATATTACTTCACATCCACTAAGATGACTAAAATTGAGAAAATAATAAGTGTTCAAGAAGGTGTAGAGAAATTGGAATTCTCAAACACTAGTGGTGCAAATATAAAGGCATTACTACTTCAAAAAATAGTCTCGTAGCTCCTCAAAAGGTTAAATATAGAATTACTATTTGACCAAGCAATTCCGCTCCTAAGTGTTTACTCTTGAAGATGAAAAAATATGTCCACTCAAAAACTTGTCTGCACTCACTGGGTGTGAGGGAGGCTGGAAGCTTTGGTGGTCAAAATGCCACAGACTCTCAATGTTCTTATTGAAATTGAGTGGATTTTCCTGAAAAAATATTTCTCCATTTCAACTGTGCCCTGAATTCCATTTCCAAAGATTAAATATTTGTTTTTTTAAAAATAATTTTCTCTAGTTTTGCTGGAGAGCAGTCTGTGGAGCTTCTTATGTTGCCATGTTGGAAGTGAGAATCCTCCCATAAATTTTGACAAGCTGATTTTCATTTTCATTTAGATTGAAATACGTTTTCATTCCTCTTGAGACATATTTAACCCACCCGTTATTTAGGAGTATGTGTTTAATCTTCAAATATTTTGGGATTTTACAGCTGTCTTTCTGTTATTGACATATAATTACTTTTTTTGGGTCTCAGAATATACTTTTTATGATTTCTATATTTCTAAACTCAGTAAGGTGCATTTTACGGCCCGAATTGTGATCTATCTTGGTGAACACTGCATTTGATCTTGAGAAGGATACGTATTTTGTTGTTGCTGAATGGAAGATTTTAGAAATATCAATGAGATCATGTTGATGGTCAATGCTCTTAATGTCATTTTTATCTTTACTGAATTTCTGCCTCCTGGGTCTATCAATTACTCATAAAGGAGTGTTTCAGTCTCCAACTATAATAACAAATTTACTTATTTTTCTTTGCAGTTCCATCGTTTTTTCTTCATGCCTTTTGATTCACTGTTGTTTGCTCCATACATGTTTAATATTGTTATATCTTTGTGGAGAATTTACCCATTTATAACTTTGTAATGGTCTCCTTATCTTTGATAATCTTCACTGTTCTGAAGTCTACTTTATCTGAAATAAATATAGGCACTTCATATTTCTTTGATTTTTCTTAGCATGGCTTATTTTTCTCAATCCCTTTTCTTCTAATTTTTCACTCTTTGTACTTATAGTATTTCTTTTAGATAACATTTAGTCGATTCTTTTTTTTATCCACTCTGATATTATGTATTTTTTTCTTGGAGGATTTAGACCATTCATATTTAAATGCTTATAGATATAGTCGGATTAATATATAGCATCTTAGGGGCTGGCCCCGTGGCCGAGTGGTTAAGTTTGCGCGCTCCGCTGCAGGCGGCCCAGTGTTTCATTAGTTCGAATCCTGGGCGCAGACATGGCACTGCTCATCAGACCACGCTGAGGTGGCGTCGCACATGCCATGACTAGAAGGACCCACAACGAAGAATACACAACTATGTACCAGGGAGCTTTGGGGAGAAAAAGGACAAAATAAAATCTTTAAAAAAAAATATATATATAGCATCTTAGAAACTATTTTCTACTGATTGCATTTGCTGTTTGTTTCATTTTTTTCTCATTTTTTTTCTGACTTCTTTGGTTATCATTGAGAATTTTATACTGCTCCATTTTATGTCTTCTCTTAATGTATCATTCATAATTTTTTAAATAAATAATTTCCAAGAGTTTCCAATATACATTTTTAACTAATGATAGTATACTTCATGTATCTCTATACCTGTCTACATATAGCATAGGTAACTTACACAGTGTACTCACAATTCCTCTTGCACAATTTCCCCATTCATATCCATACGTGACATTGACACAACATATTGCTATAATTATTGCTTACTAAAACAGTTATCTTATAGGCCAATTAAATAATAAGAAAAGATTTTATTTTATCTTCATTTATGCCTTCTCTAATGCTCCTCCTTTTTTTATGTATACCTAATTAATGGCCTGTATCATTTTTCTTTTCCCTGAAAAACACTTATATCAACATTTCTTGTAGAGTAGGTCTACCTATGATAAATTCTGTTGTTCTTTGTAAAATAGTCTTATTTTTTCTTCGCTTTTGAAGGATAATTTCCCAGGATATAGAAGTCTAAGTTGCTGATGTGTTTGCTCTCAACACTAAATTTTTCTTCAGTCTCTTCTTGCTTTTATGGCTTCTGATTACAAGCCCACTGTAACTCTTTCTTGTTCATATATAGCTAAGATATTTTTCCTCTCTGCCTCTGGTTTTGTTCAAGATATTATCTTTGTCTTTGGCTTCCTGAACTTTGAATATGATAGGATTAGATGTAAGTTTTTTTGATATTTATCCTCCTTGGTGTTCTCTGAAATTCTTGCATTTGTAATTTGGCTTCTGTAGTTAATTTTGGAAAATTTTCAGTCATTACAACGTCCAATATTTCTTTTGCTTGGTTCTCTTTCTTCTTGTGGTATTCTGAGTCGGCATATGTTACATTTTTTGATATTGCACCCAAAATTCTTGAATATTTTCTTCTTTTCCTTTCTGTATGGGCTTCCATTTGAGAAGTTTCTATTGATCTAACTTTAATTTCATTGATTCTTCCTCAGCTATGTTGAGTCTACTGATAAGCCCATTAGAGATATTCTTAATTATTCTTATTGTATTTTTTATTTTTTCACTTATTTAAATTCTTTCTTAAAATTTTCTTATTTCTTCTTACCTTACACATCTTTTCTTGCATGATGTCTAGTTTTTCCACTAGAGCTCTTAACATATTAATACTAGTTACTTTAAATTTTCTATTATATAATTACAACCTCTGTATCGTATCTGAATATTCTGCTGATAATTGCATTTAGTTTTATCTTTCATTTTTATATTTTTGGTAAATTTTTTCTTGAAAATTGGACATGTGGTGTTTGGTAACAGGAATTAAGGTAAACAGGTCTTTATTGTGAAGATTTATGATAATCTGGCCAGGAGTAGCTCTGTATTTAATGTTTGTTATAGCTATAGTTTCGAGAGGCTTCAAATTTATGTAATGGCCTTTATGTGGTCTCCTTTCTTGGCTTTATGGCCTCCCTATTTGCTACTACTCAGGGAGAAACTATGTCTTATAGCACTGTTATCTATAATTCACTATTATAATACCCTGCTATTGTAGCACCATAGTGTGGCATAGAGGAATGTTGTATAATCTTCTAATTAAATCTCCATTACCATGTGTGACTCTTGGGGCTGTGACCTCTCCAAGTGTTTCTGTCCATCTTCCAGCGGTTTAGCTATTTTCCCCCTGAATCCTACGCCCTTCACTGAATGCAGTGTTCACAATGTATTTACTTGAAGTCCTGTCCTTTTGAAAAACATTTTCCTCCTTAGTTAAGACTGGAAGGGTTAAAGGTGTATAATAGGGGGCCAGCCCCATGGCCAAGCGGTTAGGTTCTTGTGCTCTGCTTTGGCAGCCCAGGGTTTCACCAGTTCAAATCCTGGGAGCTGACATAGCACCACTTGTCTGGCCATGCTGAAGTGGCGTCCCACATGCCACAACTGGAAGGACCCACAACTGAAAATGCACAACTATGTACCGGGGGGCTTTGGGGGAAAAAAAGGGAAAATTGAAATCTCAAAAAAAAAAAAAGTGTATAATGGGAAGGAATTCCCTTCCCCCATATACGATGAAGTTTCAGTACCACCATTTAGAGAAGTCCTTTCCCTTGGAGAGTAAGCCTCTGTTATGTTTCTTGGCATTTTTCACAACAGTTACTTGTCCTATCTCCATGCTAGAGCCACAAGGGGATCTTTCTTGTATCCTCATATTTAGAAAGCTGTTGGGTTAACTGGAGGGAAAGAGTGAGAGCCCCTCTAAGACAGAGGGCCTCAGGAGTTTCTCACTCTCATGCTAGTGCACACTCAGCCTCTAGCAATCCATCAAAATTATCATTTGAGAGTTCCTACCAATTTATGACTTCAGTGGCTTCTGCTCTAGATAAAAAGATATTAGTTGTTGTGTTACTCTGGAAGCTTCTAGCTCTCCATATTTTGGATTGGTGGTTTGCCTGTAACCTCAGTTCTCTGATGGGTCCAAAAATAGATATTGATTTCAGTTTTTATGGCTTATTTTCTTGTTGAAAGGACCGCAGTGACAACTTACAAGCTCTTTTCATATGGGAGTTAAAACATGAAGCCCCCTGATTTTTGTAATATGTTGATGATAAGGGTCATTACACATTTGGAATATTCTCTCAAAAGTGAATTTTAGCTTTTATTATTTTTTACCATTATTTTTATATCATAGCCATTATCAGTAAAGATAATGTTAGAGTCCCTAGAAAATCTCAGGTCCCAGAATGTTTCAAAATGCCAATAGTGTAGACACTGGAAAGTGGGATTGAACCTTTCTAGATATCCAGGAAAGCAAAACAGAATAAAATAAAAGTGAAAACAAACTAGCCAAGAAACAAACAAAAATACTTCTTACTGGTACATTCTATATCAGTTTATACTATTTTAGAGGCAAGTGTAAGAAAGTTCAATTTATTGCCCTAAATACAAGTGAAGAAGTTTTTGAATATTATAGAAAAGTCAGGGGCTTGGGCAAGTTTCAGAGACTCAAATGATGTTTACAGGACCCGATCTATTGCCAAGTCTAGGTTTTTCTTTTCTCTATGTTACTTTCACTCTTAACCTCTTCTCTTACACTTAAAAATGGCTACCAGCAGCATCAGGATTATATCACTATAGATCAAGTTAAACAAAATAGATATTGTTTTCCTTACAAGAGTATGCACTAAACCCCCCAAAGTATATCCTTTTATTATGATTGGGATGCATGAACATTTCCTTGCTAACTTGGATATTATGGGGTCATTGGCTATGCCTCAGACATATGCCAAAACTTGGGGCAAAAGATGTAATAATGAATAGCACAAATCACACATTGAAAAAGAATGAGAGAGAAGTGATTTCCCCCAAAGCTAATCTGAGATCTTGTTACAGAGAAAAGTTAATGGATCACAGGCAGCAAAAACAACAAATGTGCACTACAATTGAGAACATGAACTCAGCACAAGTGGCATTTTCACCTATATCATAAACCCATGATTTTCTTGGTGTCTTCCTTCCACACATTGCATTTCTGTCTTTGTTTACTTTGATTTGAGGACACTGGTGGTATAATTCTTTATACAACTCTCTAACTTTGTACTGATTTCTGTTGTTATTGTGTTTAGTACATGATTCTTATCTACATTGTACAATTTAAAAGTCCTTACTAAAATTTGTAAGCAAATTATCACAGAATTTTATCCTATTCTAAAACATTAACAAAAAAATTCCAGGGTATTTTCACAGGCTAACTTCATATATTGAAATAAAAAATGTATTCATTTTACTTCTCTCAATTGTATATAAAAATAAAATATATAATAATACTTTCACTGTTAAATAACTCAGAAATAACTGACTATGTTTAAACATTTGCTCATTTATGATTACTGGAGCTAATTTACAACAGCTTATACTATACAGGGCCTTAAAAAAATGCATACAATTTAAACAACTTAATATATCAGTATTATTGTTTTATCTGTTCTAATTTAGCTATTTCAGAATTAGAGATAGTAGCTCATTAAAATCATAGCTTATTGTAAATAGATTAAAGTGTTATCGGTGGTGAATATGATATTTCATATTACTTGCCAAACAGCAGAAGACTGAGGGTGATATGAATATGTTAGGCGTATATATGATGGGTACAAAGAAAAAGCAGAGTAAAAAGCATGTTACTCTTTAGTAATATATCTACTGTATTTCATATCATGTTTTTTGCACAAGTACTAGAAAAATATTTCAACGAACATATAATAATAAGTAAACAAAAAATTGTGAATTTATTTGCATGTTTTTAACCCAAGTTTAAATATCACAACCATCATGCTTCCCTTAAGATTCTAGGATTGCTGATCCCTGAGCTGGCAACACAGGACAATAGAGAATGATGGAGGACTGTTTAGGATGGGAGTAAGGAGTCAATTCAAATATTGGCTTTTTGAGCTGCTGTTTCCATCAGCAATTTTTTTTCTTTTTTCCTACAGTGTGTGTTGGTGTGTATGTGAGTGTTGAGAGTGGAGGGTCACTCATAACTATCTGCCAATCGGTCACCCTAGAGAGGCCAACAGGGCACCATTGTGATTGCTACAATTACTTCTTTGCACTTTTTAGTAAACCACAAAGTATAAGGAGACAGAAACAATCTAAACAGTATGTTTTTGCACTTCTAAGAATTTGAAAATCGTGTAGTTGGGAAATACTCTAAAATATAGCAGTGGCTAATGCTTTCAAATGTTTAGAGGATAGGCTACCCTCTAAAGCTTGACTGTATGTCTTTTCTGAGAATTGGAAATCAACTCAGAAGGACTAACAAAAATTAATTCATCTTATCATTGTTAGTTCATTATCAGAATGCTACCAACTGATTGCAGATGTTTACCTTGATTAGATTAAGTGGCACATTTATTGTTGCAGAGTCCATGTGGTAAGAATAGTGCATAATTCTACAATTGTCTCCTAAGGACACATAACACAAAAAATGACTTTGAATGGTTCAGTTTTAGCCCATCATATAGTAAAGTCCATATCCAGTCACAAATAATTCCTTTTATGTATGCTCCATAAGCCAGTGTCAACTTTATTGTGTGACTGTGGCCCCATTAATATAATGTAGTCAATGGTCTTTTGCTATGATGCACATTCTTTGTGAAATGTGAGACTGGAGTTAATTTAATGCAGGTTTAAATAAAAATAGGGTTTCATGGCATCTTGGCATGTGAAAGCATCTTTTAAATGTTAAATATGTTCACAGACTTGTCAAAAGTTGGGGAAATATAAAATGTAGAGGGAGAAAAAATAAAGCCAGAATAAGGAAAGCTTTGCTTCTCAAATCAAAATTAAAAAAAAAAAAAAAAACAACTTGATAAACTAACAGGGGAAAACATCCATAAGAGTGAAAAGAAGCTTCATGTTAAAAGTTAGGAAATATACCTTCTCACTCATCACGTAGCAATTACCAAGTGTGTTATCCTTCTTGCCTTGCCCTAAGAGCAAACTAAATAGAATACAGTATTAAGACTAGCTTCAGAAGTGCAGGGTTGCGAGCTCTCAGAGTTGAATGGTTGAACGTCAGAACAAATGCAACCTCTAAAGAGCTGAATTAAGTAAAGGCTACCTCAGAACTTTCTCATATTTAATTGAATGTCATGCTCACAATGGTGAATATTATATACAGTCATGTACTGCATAATAAGATTTTGGTCAAAATTGGACCTCGCATACGATCGCGATCCAGTAAGATTAGTACCATGTAGCTTAAGTGTGGTAGGCTATACAATCTAGGTTTGTGTAAGTGCACTCTATGATGTTTGCATAATGACAAAATTGCCTAAGGATGCATTTCTCAGAACGTATCTCCATTGTCATGTGGCATGTGACTGTAGATAAAAATATAACCAACATAACTAATAAAATGATACCCGGAATCAAAGGCAGAAATGCTGAAAATGGTTTGTTTTACATAAATAATCAATAACCATGAAATAATTCCAGCCAAATAGCTCTGTCCATGCAGAAGAATCATCACACAAATTCAAGCAACAAGGACATATTTAACCAAACTTGCTTCACATTTATAAACCTGACCTACCACTGCTCAGGGTAATCCCACTTCACAAAATTTGTAACTCTATACCCTTTGAGGCTCTTGGTGGAAATTGCATCTTCCTCTGCCTGTTGATTGACAGATTTGCTGGTGCTAAAACTCCATCTACTTCTTTAATCTCCTGGGGTCCTTCCTTCTGTTATTTTCAAAACCATAGAACTCAAAGTCATGAAAAATTTACAAAAATAATTCAACCTCTTTTTAGGGTGTGACAGATCCTAAAAGAACGCTTGCATTTTAATTTGCTCTTATGACATCTTTACATAGAAAATCTTGGTATTTATTGTTGATAGTCAACAGCAAAAGGGACCTACATTACTGCAGCTTTAAAATATTTCTAGATCTGAAGTTACGTTGTTTTATAAATAACAATTTTCAGAGCTTGGGCTCACTAACATTACAGAAATTTCTAGAACATGAATCAAAGCTGCTTCTCTAGTGCTTAGCAGATTGTATGTTCATGAAAGTAAATATGTCCATTAAAATTTGAAAGCTAAACCTCAATTATCCTCAATTTAGAAAAAAAGTATTTTTCCCACATGAAATAGAGCAAATAATCTAGCAATGATTTGAGCAAAACAGGATATTTATAGATAAACAATATATTTTGGAGAAAAATAAGACATTAATTTGCAGAATTTTTGGTTAAGTAATTCCTTTTGTTCAATATTTTATTTTTTTATTTTAAAGATAATGCAAAATCATTAATAAATATTATATTTTGTCATTATTAATACTCTTTTATTTCAAGACAGGATTCTAAGGAAACAACATGGACCAAAACTTGTCATGGTTTATAGCATTTTTTTTGTATAATCTTCGAATTAAACCACAATTATCATCTGATTGCTTTAATCTTCTCTATCTATGCTACTTATCCTTCCCTTTTTGAAGTTTTGTTTCTCTTAAAGTCTTGTGATTAAAATACCTGAAAATATTATTTCTCCACAAGGTTATGGAAAGAACCTTGAAACTATTTTGGTAATAAAGAATCCAATTTGTCAATAAAAATACCTATATCTATGAGATATTAGCCAAAGTTTTATAGGTCATGGTTTAATTTACTAAATTTGAAACAGAGATATATCATTGCTAAGATTACCTGCCATTCTTTTTATGAGTCATTTAAACAGGGGCTTCAATTTCAGAATAGATAGTATTCAGAAATATTATCCTTGAAATCACTTGTTCCATATAGACAGAGCCTGGAAATTGTATTATAAATGATCAAACTATTTAGAACAAATCACATAAAAGTGATCAATACATTCTCTCTTCACTTAAAACAGCAAAATATGTTTTAGGTCTTGATAAAATATATGGGGACAGCAACACCCTTCTCATAGACAAAACTATTTCAGAACATCTTGGATAATGTTTCTTTAAAAATGAGTAGAGAATATTGTTAAAGTAAATGTAACCTACTTTACCAAGAAGTTGATTAAATCAGTGCTTGGAGCTTAGTGAGTGACTTCAGATGAAAGTATTTAGTTTTTCATAGCAGAGTCATGAAATTCATTCCTAGGATGCGCTCCGTGACTTTACCATCCATTCTGAGGAAATTGAGATGGCATTTTTGTGAAGAAATCTATTTGAATAGAGAGATGAGGAGAATCACTGAAAACAGAGTGTGAGCCTAATAGCTAAGAATTAGATTCCAAAGGAAAGGAACACACAGAAGACTCAGTTTTATAATGCAAACCAAAATCTAAAGGAAATTGGAGGTAATGTATTTTTCAGGATGTGTAATCAATGTACACAATAATTTCATTGATATCAGCTCAGGTATATTTCTGGCCAAGTCCCTCTGCGCTCCCGAAACTGAATTCTGATTGCATGACTTGCTTGGCCAAAATTTGAAGATTTGGAAAGGAATGTGGTAACATCCTCCGTAGGCTTTCAAAACATAAATGCGTATATTGCATAAATTCATCACTGAAATTGGGTAGGTTTATGGTAAAGTAGATTTCACTTCCTCTGTTACAATGAAGAAGACAGAATTCATTCTGCCAGTCTCTTTTTTTTTCCCATTAGCCAAGACGTGCGAACAAACTTTAGTTATAAGACAATTTTACTACATCCCCATAGAATCTTTTGTGACAACTTTATAGAAGACAGTTAGCACTGTGAAAAACTTACTATACTCACTTGAATGTAATGAGTGATAACCTGCAACAGGGTTGTTGGTATAGATGGTTATGACTCAGAACCATGCAAGACTGGTGCTATTAGTTTTCTTATGTAAATAAGTTAGTTAGCATGGAGAAAAGGGTATTAGCTGAACATTCAATCAAACTGCATTTCGCTAATTTCCTGCAGTTTTGTCTTCTCTGCAGAGTTTCACTAAAGAAAGTATATACACTTGTAATGCATTTTAAATATGGCAAGACTGCTTATTTTTGAGTTACTAAAAATTAAAATTTTAATATCTTATAGCAAATAGTGACTTACCAATTTCTTTGGAAACTAGGAGCCCCAGATAATTATTTGATAGGCTCATAAAAATTGTCTATTGAAACAAGGTAACCCAACAGGAATAAATACTCCCCAAGTTTGTTATGATTGATACATTTATCTAATTATAAATTTTATAAAGTGTGTTTTCCTATTTTTCTAAGGATATTTAAAATATAGATTAATTGCTATCTTTCAAATCCATAGAAAAGCCAGTTTTCTGTTCAATGCATTGTTAGGGATATTAAGATACACTTGGGCCAGAATATGGCTCAATTACCTTCTGTATGGTCCTAGTTAATTCATTCCTTTGACTTAAGACACTGTGGACTTCTATCTATGGCATCTGTGAAGGTTATTATATGATACCATTATTACATTTATAGTTTATTTTACTTAGAATGTTTTATTTAGAATCAATATATAAGTATACCTTAATAAGCAGGAATGATGCTCAGGTAATGGGAAATAGAATTAAGTGGTATGATGATGGGGGAGAGAAAAGAAAATGCAAAGGGCTGATGCCTTAGGATCAAGAAGGGAAAGAGCTAGCCTAAGTTGCTAGTATGGATGTACTGGGCACTAGGTGATTGGCAAAGTATAATGAGGGCTTAGAGATGTCAAATAAAACTTGTATCTAGGGGCTGGCTCTGTGGCCGAGTGGTTAGGGTCCCGCGCTCCACTGTGGCGGCCCAGGGTTCAGATCCTGGGTTCGGACATGGCACCGCTCGTCAGGCCACCTTGAGGCGGCATCCCACAACTAGAAGGACCTGCAACTAAGATATACAACTGTGTACAGGGGGGGTCTGAGGAGATAAAGCAGAGAAAAAAAAAAAGATTGGCAACAGTTGTTAGCCCAGGTGCCAATCTTTAAAAAAAAAACCAAAACTTGTATCTAGTTAATAATTGAGTTTAAGTAGTCTTATTTCTTGAATGAGAATTCGTCTTTTCTAGTTCTTTCACATGTTTGAAGAGCAGAAACATTTTATCATTAGTATTAATTGGCTAGTTTGTTATTTGGCAAGTTAGATTTCAGTTTACCAAGGCTGAAATAGGCATGATGTGAAATTCTGGACTGGCAGAAGTTAATTTACCGGTTACCTCTATCCATGGGATTTTAAATACACAGGTAATCTCGCTTAAAACATAATTTAAATATAAGCCGTAAGAAATTTCCAGATGAATTTGGTTAAAAATGTCAAAGTCAAGTGATGATTTCAAGAGTTGAGTTTTAATTAAATTAAAGGCTCATATGCTCACGTAATATTTTCTAACCTCCCATCTTACAGCTCCCTAAAATAGAGACAATTTAGATTGAGAACACAAAGGAAAATAAGAGATGTGCTGCCAACTTGGCATTAAATCTTTTAATCCATAGTGATATTAAGTTGTATATTCATTGAAACAACAGCAAAAATATTCTAACAACAAAATAAATGAACATTTTCTCAAAATTTAGTAAAGAATGAATCTCTCAAAATGAAAACTGAAGGATATTAATATATTTTTCAATTGTGGAGGTTAATTCCCTATTCCTTATCATAACTCCAAATAAGATGTGAGTTTCAAGCAACGTGTGATACCATAAAACAATAGGAGAAATTATGTTTGTTAGCTATCAAGATGGAGATGATATGATATATACCTTCTAAATAAAATGATTTTAAAAATAGTATTACATAGTTAAAATTATTTACCAGAAACTAAATAAAATTATAAGCAAAATAATTTTCTAGGAATATTTTTGTAAAAAAAATAGAATCAAATAAAAAAAATGTATAAGTAAAGGTTAATAAAAACTTAAAAACTAGCCAGATGAACACGTAAACAATGTTCAACTTCATTATGAGTCAATGTAATAAAGATAAAACAATAATAACAATGTTTTTCATTTATAAAACTGTGACATAGTAGATTTATTCTTATGAAATCAGCTTTTTTAGTTAAAAAACAGCCAAATATTGGAAATTTCATGTAGGTAAAATAATGATATCATCATCATTATTATTATTATTTTGTAAATTTTGTAAATATCCAATATTGAGAAGAGGGTGGGAAAATGGGCAATCTCATATCTGGCTGGTGAGATTATATATCAGAGTTATTTTTTTCTGAGGGTCAATCAGGAAAGGAATATAAAAGTCTGAAAAATGTGTATTTTGAAATATCTATTTGAAATATCTACTACATTCTAGTAATATATTCTAAGAAAATAATCAGACATATGCAAAATATTTATATACTGGAATGCATATTGCAACACTATATGTAATTTCAACACTATCAAGCATTCACAAATGTCCACGAATACATAAATTATTGAATAAGTTATGACACAAGGAAGGAAATTGTCCATTTGCTGAAAATTACATATTACAGGTGTATTTATAGACATGAAAGTTGCTCATCTTACATGGTTAAATAAAGAGGCAACACACAATAAGTACACTATGACCACTATAAGAAGTCATATACACACACACCCCTACATACAAGTATTGAAAGGAATTCACCAGAATTGCTTTAAGAGGTTATTGTGATTCTTTGGGAGAATACAAACATAAGTTACTCCTTTTTTCTTGCTGCACTTTTTCTTTACTCTAAAATTTCAAATATAAATATAAATTAGCATATAATTAGAAAGACGTGATTTAACATTCATAATCTTGGAAGTCAGAATTCCTTGGTATTGCATGTATGTACTTTATTTTGCACCATTTTATGTCCTTAAATATAACAAATATCCTTCTCTTATTTCTTCAGTGTTTCAAGTAGCATAAAAAAATGCTTTTTCAACCTTTGCCAGAGCACAGTTGTGTAGGTATTTTGTGTGCTTATTTGTCATATGCATATCTCTGGTCAAATGTCAGTTCTTTTGCCCATTATTATAAGTCGATTTTTTTAATATTAAATTTTGAGAGCTTTTTATATATTCTAAGTACAATTT
Organism: Equus caballus; assembly: GCF_041296265.1. Classification (NCBI taxonomy): domain Eukaryota; kingdom Metazoa; phylum Chordata; class Mammalia; order Perissodactyla; family Equidae; genus Equus; species Equus caballus. Next base: position 84,681,650 of record NC_091715.1, read on the forward strand.
CTTTTTTGGATGTGTGATTTACAAATATTTTCTCTCAGTCTCTTCTTTTAATTTGTCTTTTTACCTTCTTAAGAGGTTTTTTTTTCAGATAAAAAGTTTTCAATTTTGTTAAGTTCCAGTTTATCAACTTTTCTTTATGTGGATCATGCTTTGGTGCCATGTCTAAGAAGTATTTGCTTAGACTTAGATTATAAAGATTTTCTTTTAAGATTTTTCCTGTGTTTTATAGTTTTACATTTTATATATAAACCTTTGATGTATTTTAAGTTAATTTTAGTATAAGGTATGACATATAGGTTGAAGTTTATGGCTTTTGCTTTTGTTTTGTTTATACCTAGCATATCCAAATTTCCCAGCAAAATTTGTGGACAAATCATCTTTTCTCTATTGAATTCCTTTTCCACCTTTGTAAAAAATCAGGTAGCCATATTTGTATTGGGTCAATAATTGGTCCTGCATTCTGTTAATGTGTCTATTCCACTGTCAATACCATCCTCTTTTTACTACCATAGTTATACCATTAGGCCTTACTACTTAAGTAGAGTGATTCCTCTCATGTTATTCTTCTTTGTCAACATTGTTTTAGCTATTTTAAAGCCTATATTTTTCCATATATATTTTAGAATAATCTTATCTATGTTTAAAAAAAACTTGCTGGGATTTTGATACGATTTACATAAACACTATAGATCAATCCTTACAATATTGAGTCTTCCAAACCACATACACATATGTCTTTCCATTTGTTTAGGTCTTTGGGAAAAAGAAATAAAAACCATACATATTGAAAAGGAAGAAATAAAAGTCTGCTTTGCAACACATATGTTTTTAATTTCTTTTTCTTGTCTTATTGCAGTGTCTAGAATTTCCAGTATTATGTTGAACAACAATAATGAGAGTGGACATCTTCGTCTTATTCCCAATCATAGTGGTAAAGCATTCTGTCTTTTGTCACTAAGTATCGTGTTAGCCATAGGATTCTTTTTTGTAGATGCTATTTATCAAACTGAGAAAAATCCACCCTACTTATAATATGGTGAGATTTTTTTAGCATGAATAGTATTTGATTTTGTCAAATGATTTTTTCTGCTTCAATTGATACAATTATAAGATTTTTCTTCATTAGCTTGTTGATACAGTGGATTACATTGATTTATCTTTCAACGTCGATATTTGACTATTGCATATCTGAAATAAATCCCACTTGGTCATTGAACATAATTATTTGGGCGCTGTTCAATTGGATTTGCTAATATTTTCTTGAGAGTTTTGCATCTAAGTATATGAGAGATATTGGTCTGTAGTTTTGTTTTTCTGAGGTGCATTTTTTTGGTTTTGGTATCAGTATACTGGCTTCTCAGACTGATTTGGGAAGTGCTCTCTTCTTTTCTATTTCCCAAAAGACATTAAGTAGAATTGGTGCTAATTCTTCCTTAAACATTTGGAAGAATTTTCCAGTGAAGCCATTTGGGCCTTGAGATTTCTTTTTCTGGAACTTTGTAACTATGAGCTGAGTTTCCTTAATAGAGGGCTATTGAAATTGTTTATGTCATATTGTGAGTTGTAGGTGTTTCTAGTTAGAGAAATTGATCCACTTCTTCTAAGTTGTCAAATTAATGAGCAGAAAGTTTTTCATAATATTTTCCCTTATTATACTTTTAATAACTGTATAGTCTGAAGTGATATCCCCTGCTTCATTCATGATATTGATGATCCATGTCTCCCTTCTTTTCATCTTTGTCAGTCTTTCTTGAAGTTTATAAATTTATTGTATTTCAAAGAACCAGATTTTTTGTTTCATTGATTTTCTCTACTGCTTTTCTTATTTTATTTCATTGATTTCTTATGTGTATTATTTTCTTCCTTTGGGTACATTTTGATCTTCTTTATCTAGTTTCTTTAGGTAGAAAGTTAGATTATTGATTCAAGATATTTCCTCTTTTCTAATGTAAGCACTAAATGATATTGATTTCTCTCTCAACACTATTAATTGCATCCCAAGTTTTTTGACATTTTGTATTTTCATTTAGTTATATGCATTTTTCATTTTCTTTGAGTATTTTTCTCTGGTTCATGGATTACTTAGAAGTATGTTTTAAAATTTCCAAGTGTTTTGGAGATCTTTCCTCTTGTCTTTGTTGATTTCTTAGTTTGTTCCGTAGTGATCAGTGAACATAGTCTGTGTGATTTCCAATATTTTAAGTTTTTCTAGCTTTGTTTTATAGCCCAGGATATGCTCCATGGGTGCTTCATAAAAACGTCTTCTGATATTCTTTGATCTAGTGTCCTAGATATGTCAGTTAGACTGTATTGGTTATTTTGGTTGTTCAGTTTGTTTATATCCTTACTGATATTATAATAATTCTACCAATTGCTGAGATTGTGTATTGAAGTCCCCAAGTAAGTTGTGCAGTTGTCCATTTCTCTTTTCAGCTTTATCAGTCTGTTCTCGTGTATTTTGAAGCTCTATTGTTTGGTACAAACACATTTAGAATTGATATATATTCTCATTTAATTGAAAATTTTATCATTATGTAATATCTTCTTTTGTCTCAGGTAATTGTCTTTGATCTGAAATCTACTTTATTTGATATTAACATAACCATTCCTGTACGTTTTTTTTAAACAAATATTTCTATGGTATATGTTTTTGCCATCATTTTACTTTAAAACTAAATATGTCATTGTATTTGACATGAGTTTCTTGTAGACTCATATTTTGCAGAATGTTATTTTTTCCAGTCTATCATTCTCTGTCTTGTAATTGGCATATTTAGAGAATTTACATTTAAAGTAACTATTGATATGTGACAGCTTAATTCTTCAACTCTAGAATATATGCTTTGCTACCAAGAACAGTTTCCTTTCTCTAATAATATCATTAAATCTCCATTATTTTGAAGGATATTTTTGCTGGATACTAAATTCAGACTTGACAGTTCTCTTCTTTATGCAGCTGAAAAAATGTCATATCGCTCTTTTCTAGCTTCCCTGGTTTCAGATGAGAAATCAACTTTAATTCAGATTGGTCTTCCCCTATAAGTTATGCCACATTTCTCTCTGGCTGGTTTTAAGATTTTTTTCTTTGTTTTTAGATTTCAGAAGTTTAATTATGATTTATTTTTGTTCAGATTCCTTTGGGTTTATTTTACTTGAGGTTCACTAGATTTCTTGAACCAATAGATTGATTTAATTTGCTAGATTTTGAAAGCTTTCATTCATTATATCTTTGAATACTTTTTTCAGTCCCACTGTTCTCTCTTACCTTCTTCTGGAACAACAATGATACAAATTTTAGTGGGTTTTTTTCTGTTGTTATTGTTTCATTTGTCCCTAAGACTCAGTCTTTTTCAGTGTGTTTACTCTTTGTTGTCCAGATTGGGTAAATTCTATTGCTCTGTCCTTAAGTTGATTGATTCTGTCTCTATCATTTCCACTGTACTGTTGAACCCATCTAGTGAATTTTTAATTTAAGTTAGTCTACTTTTCAGTTGTACTTTCCATTTGGTTCTTTTTTATAACTTTTAGTTCTTTGCTGAGATTTTTTTTACTTGTTTCAAGAAAGTTTGAATTTTTTGTTGAAGCATTTTTATGATGGCTACTTTCAAAGTGTTTTTTTTGTTGTTGTTAAAGATTGGCACCTGAGCTAACAACTGTTGCCAATCTTCTTTTTTTTTCCTGCTTTATGCCCCCAAACCCCCCTTTATGTAGTTGTATATCTTAGTTGCAGGTCCTTCTAGTTGTGGGATGTGGGATGTGGGATGCCGCCTCAATGTGGCCTGACAAGCAGTGCCATGTCTGCGCCCAGGATCCGAACCCTCGGCAGCCGCAGCGGAGTGTGCGAACTTCACCACTCAGTCACGGAGCCCGCCCCTACTTTCAAAGTTTTATCAGAAAATTCAAACATGTAATTTATGTCAGTGTGGGGATCATTCGATCGTCTTTCTTTATTCAAGATTTTGTTTTCCTGATTTTTGATATGATGGCTAATTTTCAATTGCAGCTTGGACATTTAGCTATTTATGTGAGGAGACTCTGGGTATTGTTTAATTTTCTTTTGTTTTAGCTAGAATTACTTCTGTTGAGGTCTAGCAGGAGAGCAGTGTGTATGTTTGAGCTATTGCTAGGCACTCTAGATACCACCCTAGCAAAGGCAAAAGTGGGGAACTGACTCATTACAGACCAGTGGGGTAGTTGCTTAGCTCCATCTTCATCTCTGCTTATACCTTCTCTACGAATGTTGGGCACAAACTCATACCACCACGTTGTCTTTGCATGGAGGTGTAGTATCAGTTCCAGTTGGACCACATTGTCACCATGTAAGAGGAAAGCAGAGGCTGAGTCACATAGCTTTGTTGCAGTGGGTCAGGGGCTTCCTATTGGGCCTTGGTGACACTGGGGGAATGGAGCCTGGAAAGTAGAGTAACAAGTAGCCCCACCTCTTACTACCACATTCTACCCTATCCATGCATGGTAGGAGTTGAGGCTGTGCTCTACATTGGATTCTGCTGACACAAGGGTAGGTGCATGGGATACGAAAAATAATGGTGATTGGCCTTGCTTTTTCCTGTCTTGATCAGTCTCATTGCTGCCAGGTGTATATGTTTGAAAGTTTAGTTCCCCACTAGGTGCTATTTAACTCAGCATCAGGGGAAAAGCGGTGTATTCTCCAGGTCCCTACTTGTACTACCTTGTTCCATCTCATTTATACTTGTTTGGTGTGGAGGCGCAGCTCCAAACCGGACCTCACTGCCATGGTAGCAGTGAAGCCTAGTGGTGACTAGCCTATTCTCTCACAGACTTATTGTTTTATTGATGTTAAGTAAGGATGGAGCCTCAGCTGAACTCTGGATCCTATTGACATTATCCTGTTGGGGGTTCTGAACATTACTTGCTTCTGAGGAGGGTGGTGATCAAAGATCAGCCGCTTCTCTTTTCCTCTGTCCCACCAACAGTACTCCAGCAGGGCAATCAAATTGCTACTGCCTGCTTCAGCTTGGCATAGAATGGAATATCAGCTCCCTGGTTGCCCCGTTAAGACCTCTGGGTAAGGGGAATGAAGTACTGTGTTTCTGCCAGTCAAGAGTGGAAGATTAGCTTTATGTTCAGCCCAGCTGATACCATGAGGCAGTGGAATAGGAAAACCAATGTGGATCTGCACCGAGAGGGATGGAAAATTAGTTTCCTCATCTAATGTGTTGATGTGACACCCAGAAAATAGAATGTACAGCCTGTTTCTGAGGGGTTGAGGTTTGAGGTGGTTAGAAGATCACTTCTCCACTTGGCCACATTGAAACTGTGGAGTGAAGGTGGAGTTGAGGTTTTTCCACTGGTGTTACGCTGGTGTAGAATGAATATTGCCAAAAAGGTGTTCTGTTGTTGGCCCACTATTTTTCTGGTTCTTTGGCTCGGGGAACAAGATTTCCTTGAAGCGTTTTTTATGTCTGTGTCTGTTGGTGGTTCTGCGCATTTTGTCTTTGATATACATATTTCGATAAGGAAACCCAGGGGACTCACCACATATCATCGCTCCATCCAGAGATCCATAGGCAGACTGCGTTCTTCTTTGCAACTTTGAGAGCCTTTCTATGCTTATTTGTTGCATTTATGTCTAGTGGTTTTTAGTTATGAGGTGGGACATGGAGGAATGGGGCCACTCTTTCTAGGAGGGACCAGAAGTCTCTCATTAATGTTTTTATATGTAAATGTTGAAGTTATATGTACCCAAAGGGGATTAAACTGAGACTTTCTTTGGAATAACTAATCTTCAAGTCATAATGTTTCTGCCCTTACCATTACTTATGAACTTTTATAGATTATTGTTGACCCTCTACTTTCCTATAAAAAACAGTGATGTGGTTTCTCTTCAATGTTCACTGCATTACATCACAACCAAGACAGATAATTTTAGTCTTAAAAGACTAATAACGTTATTGTGTAATTTACTTTTATATGCCAGCCTCCTGGAAGTAGTTCTTGGTGAGTGGCATTATGAGTTATGAGAAATGTCAATGAAGGTCATCATCATGGCAGAATAAGAGTTTTCTACCATCTTCCCCCACTAAATAACACCAATTTTGACAATCACTCATAGACTAGAGTGCCTTGGGGAAGTCCAAGAGTCCAGTGGAGAAATTTAAGCATACTGCTGGAGCAAAAAATTCCCTGCAAGATTGGACACACTGAAGAGCATAAGAGAAACAATTTCGCTTTACACACATCCCCAAATACTGCACAATTCAGTGCCAAGAAAGATATTCTTGGCTTCTGATTTCTCCCAAATAGGAAAATTACAGTGTGATTGAGGACCCAACTTCCCCGGTTGTGCAGAGTTCTGCCAAAGGGGCTCATTTTATTCTGGTCCCATCCAGAATACTGAGACATAAATTATACAACAAGGAGTGGTGAGTGGCTGGGAAAACAGGAGTCAAGAATTGAAAGGAAACATAGCAAAAAGATGTGGACCCTACTACTTACTTTGGGTGTTCCATTGGGAAGCCAGCTCATGAGCCACTGGGGATCCTTCACCTGCATATTTCACTACCTGACTCACAGGCACCCTAATCCTCTAGATGCCTCACCCACACCCAACCAGACCTTGTGTTTGGCTCCCTGTACAGACATCCTGAAGGCAAAGAGAGTGAGCAGACAGCTAAGGAGCATGTATAGAAAGTCAGTCTGACTACAGGATTAGAGAAACCACAAAAACTTGAGCATTCAGCACCACTCTAGGAAAAGCAAATAAACAGGAGGCTGATGAAATTTGGCCTGGCTTTTCAGGAATGAGAGAATACACACAATTTTGAGAACTCCTCCATAAAAGATAACAAGAAGTGTGGAAAAAGTATATCCATTGAAAAGATCTGAGAAAGCTTCAGAATCACTAACAGGACTGATGAAAGGTATGTCTCTCCCAAAGCCAGTAACTAAAGATTGGCAGAGATTACTGCTTCTTAAATGTGAAGACAGCAATGAAAGTCTTCAAAGAACATGAAAAAATCAAAGAAATTTGACACCACAAAAAGGACACAGTACTTTTCCAGCAGCAGAGCCCAAAGAAGTGGAAAGCTGTTATATGCCTATTAAAGAATTCAAAATAGCTGTTTTAAGGCAGCTCAGTGAGCTACAAGAAAACACAGAAAGACAATTTAATGAAATCAAGAAAACAGTATACAAACAAAATGATAAGTTGAACAGAAAGGTAGAAATCATAAAAAAGAACCAAACAGAAATTCTGAGGCTGAAGAATACAACAAATGCAATGAAAAATTAAATTTAAAATATCAACAGCAAACTGGTTAAAGCAGAAGAAAGAATATGTGACTTTGAAAACAGATCATTTGAAATTATCCACTGAGAAGAAAATGAAGAAAAAGGAATAAAAAAGAGTGAAGAAAGTACATGTGGACAAAGGGAAACAATTAAGAGAAAGCATCTATATCTTATTGGAGTTCCATAAGGAGAAGAGAAAGAGAAAAAGGTAGAAAGCTTATTTGAAGAAATAATGGCTGAGAATTTCTCAAATATGGGGAGAGACGTGGATATCCAAGTTCATGAAGCTCATAGGCCTTTTGAAAATTTTGACTGAAAACAATCTTCTCCAAGAATATTATAATAAAACTACCTAAACACAAAGGTGAAAAGGTAATTTTAAAAGCAGTAAGAGAAAAAAAATATTCCTTACATACAAAGGAATCCCCATAAGCTATCTGCAAATTTCTTAGCAGAAATCTTGTAGTCCAGGTAAAAGTGGGATAATATGATTAAAATAATGAAAGAAAAATGTTGCCAGCCAAGAATACTTCATCCGGCAAAGTTTTCTTTCAGAAATGAAGTAGAGATAAAGACTTTCCTAAACTATAGATGAAGGATTTCATCCCCGCTATATCTGCCTTAGAAGAAATGTTGAAAAGTTTTTTCAAGCTGAGATGGAATGATACTAATTCATAACAAAAAAAAATGAAAATAAAAAACACCCTGGAAAGGTAAATATATAGTCATACTGCGAATACTCTGACACTGTAATAATATAGTGATGTGTTAATCGCTTAACTCTAGTATAAAGATTAAAGAACAAAAGCGTTCAAAATAACTATGGCAATAATAATTTGTTAAGGATTACAAAATATAAAAAGAAGTAAACTATGATATCAAAAACATAAAACTGGGGGGGTAAAAAGTTAGAATTTCTGTACGTGATTGAATTTAGGTTATTATTAGCTTCAAATAGACTTTTATATCTATAAGGTGTTCTATGTACACCTCATGATGACCATAAAGCAAAAACCTATAGTAGATACACAGGTGATAAAGAGAAAGGAAGCAAAGGATTCGATTAGGAAAAAGATGGCACTAGTAAGTCCTTATCTATTAATAATTAATTTAAATGTAAATGAATTAAATTTCCAATCAAAAGGCATAGAGTGAATGGATTTAAAAAAAAAAAAAACAAGACCTAACTGTATGCTACAAGAGAATCACTTGAGCATCAAGGACACACATACGCTCAAAGTGAAGGAATAGAAAAAGATATTTCATACAAATGGAATCAAAAAGAGAGGAAGGCAGCTATACTTCCATCATACAAAATAGACTTCAAGTCAAAAACTAACAAGAGAGAAACAAGGTCATTACATATTGATAAAGGGATAAATTCCTCAAGAGGATATAAGGCTATTAAATATATATGAATCCAACATCAGAGCACCTAAATATAGTCAGCAAAAACTAACAGATCTGAAGGGAGACAGATGAGGCAGTAATAGTAGAAGACCTCAATATGCTTCTTTTAACAATGGATAGGTCATCCAGACAAAAAATAAATGAGGAAACATTAGGCTTGAACTATGTTTCAGACCAAATGGACCTAATACACACAAACAGAACATTCCATCCAAGAGCAGTAGAATACATAATCTTCTCAAGCACACATGGAGTGTTCTACAGGATAGATCACATGTTAGATCACAAAACAAGTCTTAGCAAATTTAAGAAAATTGAAACCATATCTTTACAACCATGATGGTATGAAACTCGAAATCAATAACAGTAGGAAGACTGGAAAATCCCCAAATATGTGGAAATTCAACAACAAATTCCTTAACAACCAATGAGTCAAAGAAGAAAACGAATGGAAATCAAAAAGTATTTGAAACAAATGAAAATGGAACACAACATAAAAATTATGAGATTTAGCTAAGCTGTTCTAAGAAAGAAGTTTTTAGCAACAAATGCCTAGATTAAGAAAAAAGAATGATCTTAAATAAACCACCTAACATTTCACCTTAAGGAACTAGGAAAGGAAGAACAAACTAAGTGCAGTTAGCAGAAGGAAGGACATAACAAAGAGTAGAGCAGACATACATGAAATAATGACCTGGAAAGCAAGAGAAAGGAACAACAAAACTAATAGCTATTTTTTGAAAAGATAAACAAAATTGACAACTTTTTAGCTAGACTAAGAAAAACAGAGAAAACAAATAAAATCATAAATGAAAAAGAGACATTATAACTGATTCCACAGAAATGCAAAGAATCATAAGAGACTACTGTGAACAATTATATATTAACAAATTGGATAACTTAGAAGAAATGGATACATTCCTAGAAACATGCAGCCTACCAAGAATAAATCATGAAGAAGCAGAAAATTTGGACAGACTAATAATGATTACAAAGATTGAAGTAGTAATAAAAAACTCTCAAAAAGAAAAAGCCCATGATCAGATGTTTTCACCAGTGAATTCTGCCAAATATTTAGAACGTATTAATGCCAACCATTACCAAAATTTTCCAAAAATCTAAGAGGAGGGAACACTCTCAAACTCACTTTATGAGGCCAGCATTACACTGATATCAAAGCCAGAATAATATACTACAAAAAAAGAAATATATAGGCCAATATCCTAGATAAATATAGATGTAAATATTCCCAAGAAAATATTATCAAATCAAACACAACAGCCCATTAAAAGGATCAGATATCATGTCCAAGTGGGATTTACCCCTCTGATTAAAGAATGGTTCAAGATATACAAATCCTTAAATGTGATACACCACATTAATTGAATGAAAGGTAACTAATATGACTATTTCAAAGGATGCAGAAAAGCATTTGACAAAATATATTTTTCATGATGAAAACTCCCAACAAATTAGGAATAGAAGAACATACCTCAACATAATAAAGCCCAGATAGACAAGCCCACAGGTAACATCGTACACAACAGTGAAAATTTGAAAGCTTTTCTTCTAAGATCAGAAACAAGAAAGGTGCCCACTGACCACTCCTATTGAACATAGTACTGAAGTTCCTATGAGAGCAATGAGGAATAACAAAGAAATAAATGGCACCTAAATTGGAAAGGAAGAAGTAAATTTGTCTCTGTTTGCAGATGACATGATATTATGTTTAGAAAATCCAAAAGATTCCACACAAAACTGTTAGAACTAATAAATAAATTCAGTTAAATTGCAGGGTACAAAATCAACATATAGTAATCAGTTGCATTTCTACATATTAAACATGAACTATCTGAAAAAGAAAACAAGACCATTCACAACAGCATCACAAACAATAAAATAATTAGGAATAAATTTGGGTTGAAAGATCTGTACCTTGAAAACCGTGAGACTTTGTTGAATAAAATTGAAGATGACGGAAATAAAAGGAAAGATATTCCATGTTCACCCATCAAAAGAATTAATATTGTTAAAATGTCCATACTTCCCAAGACCATCTATAGATTTAATACAATCCCTATCAAAATTGCAATGACATTTTTCAAAGAAATAGATAAAACAATCCTAAAATTCATATGAAACCACAAAAGACCAAAAACAGCCAAAGCACTTCTGAGAAAGAAGAACACAGCTGGAGACATCACACTTCCTGATTTCAAACTATATTATAAAGAATATAGTAAGCAAAATAGTATGTTACTGGCATAAAAATTGAACAAAGACCAATGGAACACAATAAAAGCCCAGAAATGAATTTTCTCAAATAAGTTCAACTAATATTTGACAAAGGAGCCAACAACTAGGGAAAATATAGTCTGTTCATTAAATGTTTTTGGGAAAACTGTATACTCACTTGAGGAAGAAAGAAATTGGACTAATATCTTACACCTTTCAAGAAATAACTTGAATCAAGAAAATAACTTGAAATAGATTAAAGACTATTCAGCCATAAAAAAAGAGGGAAATCTTGCCATTTGTTACAACTGGATAGAGTTGAGGGCATTATGCTAAGTGAAATATCAGACAAAGAAGGGCAAATACTGTATGATTTTGCTTATATGTGGAATCATAAAAAAAATCCACACAAAATTCATAGAAAAAGGGATCATATCTGTGGTTACCAGAGGAGGGGCCTGGGGAGTGGGGAAATTGGATGAAGGTAGTTAAAAGGTACAAACTTCCGGTTATAAGATAAAAAGGTACTGGCAATATAATATACATGATAACTATAGTTAGCACTGCTGTATGGTATATTTGAAAGTTACTAAAATATTAAATCCTAAAAGATATTATCAGAAGGAAAAAAATGTGTTTGTATCAACTATATGAGGAGATGGATATTAACAAAACTTATTGCGGTAAGCATTTTGCAATATATGTATATTTGTATATCAAGTCATTATACGGGATACTTTAAACTTATACAGAGCTGTATGTCAATTGTATCTTAATAAAACTGAAAAAAATTTGCTATGCTTAAGGAGGCCTCTTTTGCATGGGCTCCCAATGGAACTGTAGGGAAGGAAAATTTCTCCTCTATCCTCCTTGGAACTCTAGATAATTCTAAGAATTAAACTGACAGAAGACAGATCAACAGGTGAAAAACATACAATTTTTATTGACTATTTACGTGTACATGGGAGCCAACACAAATCAATGAAGACTTGAAGAAATGACCACAACAGGAAGCTTTTATCCTTTTTAGAGAAGGAAACAATAAATAAGCGAAGAATTAACAAGACAAAGCAGTTTGGGCTATGGAAAGTATTAAAAACAAAATTCCAAGCAAGTAAATTTGAAGATCTAATTGGGTTTGTTTAGAAATTAATGAATCAAGCAGCATCCCTTCTAGCAAGTAGAGAGATACTCCAAGAAGTTGTACTAAATGGAAGGTTTTTATAAGCAGAAGGGTGGAGCAAGAAGTTTATTAGCCAAAGAAAGGAAGAATAGTTACAGGCCAGGTCATCTCTTTTGGGGGAAGAGAATGGCAGGTGTCTTATTATGCAGGTTACCTCACTAGTGCTAATCAGGTAATTTTAGATTGACTGTTTAAAGGTCACATACCTGAGAGAAATTGAAGCTGCAATTAAGTCTTGGTTTGCACTGTGGGAGAAAATGATTGCATTTTGGACCTGTTGTTTCTTTTCTAACAATTTTACCCTTTTGGTCAAACCCTCAGCATAACTGAGAGATTTGGTAAAAAATTAAAGTATTAGTGCCACTCTCAGCTACCTTTCTGTAGTTCTCACAAATTTTACTGATCCTCTATGTAATATTCAAAGACCACAACTTTAGGTTCACAATTTTAATTAGTCATTCTCCTCATTCCTTTTTTGACAAGCCAGTCTCATAGAGGTTATTTTTCTGGTGGTCAGTGGTTGTAAACATGCATTTAAAGCTTTTGAGATAATACAATGTATCAGGGAGATTATAAGCAGGAAATTCCCAATGTTCAGAGTGCAATTCAAAATCATAGTCCCCAAGACCCAAAGCACCAAAGAGTCAGTTAAAGGAGTCACACTTTTAAGTCAAGTGGCTTGCTCAATAATCTTATGTAACTGAGTTTCAACTTCCCCAGAAGTGTCAATCAAAGTACAGGAGGTATTGTTAGCAATACTTCAGACACCTCCTTGCTAAGCTAAAAGATAATCAAGGGCTATCCTATTATCAAGAACAAACTTGACCAAAAAGTCTAAGGACTTTTATTGCACAGCTAGTTTCTTAGCAACAAAATCTGCAAAGTTTCCAAGAGTTAAGGAGAGGTGTCTGTTCATATTCTCATTTGTATTTACTCCTAATCAAGGAATGAATCTATTTACAAGGATCATTACATTTACTCATTCAAGCCATAGGTCAGTGAGGTTTTTAGTGCATGTGGGAAGATAAACTCCTAGCCTGAAATAAAGTTTCACCCTAAATGCCTTGCAAAGATGGGTGCTGCTGAGATCTCCTAGTGAGTGAGGGCAAATCTGATCTAGGTACTTATGGATCCTGCAATCTGAAAGGTTACATTCCTTAGCAATGGCCTGGGAGATACAGATAAGGACATTATCTTTCCAGGTCAGGTGTCCAATGTTTACATAGGACTAGATATAGAGTGGAACCTTCTTTAGCTGTGAGATATGTACCCAAGGTTCAAGTGTCCAAAGTTTGGTTGTCATCTGGGTAGTGAGGAAGACCTGGTGTTGTCCCTTCTGTGGAGATTCAAGGGCAATCTTTGCACCAGTTTAGTTTGATGATTTTAAAGTTATCATAAATCTGTACCCAGAATTCTTTCCATGAGTCTCACTGAAGAGAAAGCACTTTTTCAAAGGCATCAGAGTAAAACAATAACTGTAAATGGCAAAAGAATTAAAAGAGATATAGATAAGGATCTTATGAGGGTACATTATAATGTAATTAATAAGGAAATTTGGTTATTTCTGTGACACAAAGCACTTAAGATAATAACTAGAATTACAAATGATAACATTATACAAGGATATATCAGATTTTTTGAAAATTCATACAATTTCTAAAACATTTGTAAATAACATGCATCTATACAAATATAATCAAAGAAAATTTAGCATCACTTATTTGACAATGCCTCCCACACAATTTAAGATACTAAAAAGCCTACTTAGTTAAATATCTCTCTTGAGATGTTTCAGTGGCCTTCTGAAACATCTCAAAGTTAGCTAGAAGTTAAAAGGTCTGCATTTGGAATTTGATTTGGGAAAGATTGTTAAAGATATCAAAAGGATTGGCCACATAACTAAGTAGGATCACACATCATTATGAAACAATAATTAATTGCCTATTTGACGACAGTGACAATAAAAATTTCAAAGGCAAATACAGGAGGTTACATAATTGTAAGCAAAACTTAGCTCTTTTAATATTAAGAAGACTCAATTTTAAGCAAAGAATTGATGAAGACAGTGTAAAGCACAATTGGAAAGACACAAAATCTTTGCTTTCTAGGCAGAAAACTTTTCATAGTATCTTATCAGGAGCAGACTAATAGGCCAAGAAATCTTTGTTCTTATATTAAATGAAAGAAAATCAAGTTTTCGTTTTACGTAAGTATACTACTGATATTAAAATTTATTTTAAAATGCTTACAATAAGAATCCTATTTTTAGCAAACTTGACTACAAGATAAGATTCTCTCTCTCTGTCATTGTTTAACAAAACACATCTCCATTCCTCATACCTTCTCTTAGCCAAAAAATGCATCTTACTTTTCTTGCATAAAGACTCGTTTCCCTAATTATTTCTAGTAGCTTTAATTACATATATTATAATTCTTAACTCGTAGAAATCTTAACTAAGAACAAGAAGTAAACAAGTGTGAACTGTCTTTTACATCAGCATTTTGTGGCTTAGCAAATTTATAACAATATTTTATCATTTCTAAAGATATATGCATATCTTTACAATGGACACCACAGAAATACAAAGGATTATAAGAGAGTACCACAAAAAACTATACATCAACGAATTGGATAAGCTAGAAGAAATGGATAAATTCTTAGAATTATAAAACATTCCAAAACTGAATCAAAAAGAGAGAATATGAATAGACCAATTACTAGTAAGGAGATCAAAACAGTAATCAAAAACCTCCCCAAAAACAAAAGTCCAGGACCAAATGCTTTCCTGGTGAATTCTATCAAACATTTGAAGAAGAATTAATACCTATCCTTCTCAAACTCTTTAAAAAAATTGAAGAGGAAGGGATGCTTCATAACTGATTCTAAGAGGCCAACATTACCATCATACCAAAACCCGACAAGGAGAAGACACAAACAAAAAATTACAGGCCAATATGACTGATGAATGTAGATGCAAAATACTCAACAAAATATTAGCAAATTGAATACAACAATACATTAAAAGGATAAAACACCATGTTCAAGTGGGATTTAGTTCAGAGTTTCAATGATCATTCAACATTTGCAAGCCAGTCAGTGTGATACACTACATTAAAAAAATGAAGAATAAAAGTCACATGACATCTTGATAGATGCAGAAAGCACATTAGACAAGATACAGCATTCATATATGATAAAAACTCTGAATAAAATAGGTATAGAAGGAAAGTGCCTCAACGTAATAAAGGCCATATATGACAAATCCACAGCTAATGTCATACTCAATGGTGAAAAACTAAAATCTATCCCTATAAGCACAGGAATAAGACAAGAATGCCCACTTTTGACACTTTTATTTAACATAGTATTAGAAGTCCTAGCAAGTGAAATTTGGCAAGGAAAGAAAAGAAAGTCTCCAAATTGGAAAGGAAGAAATTACATTGTTACTTTTGCAGATGACATAATTTTTTATATAGAAACCCATAAAAAATCCACCAAAAATCTATTAGAAAAAATAGATGTATACAGTAAAGTTGCAGGGTACAAAATCAATATACGAAAATTAGTTTCATTTTGATAAACTAAAAATGAATTATCAGAAAGAGGAATAAAGAGTACAATCTCATTTACAATTGCAACAAAAAGAATAAAATACCTAGGAATCAATTTAACCAAGGAGGTGAATGACCTGTACACTGAAAGCTGTAAAACATTATTGAAAGAAATCAAAGAAGAGAAAAAGACGTGGAAAGATGTTCCATGCTCATGGACTGGAAGAATAGACTTAGTTAAAGTGTCAGTATTACCTAAAGAAATCTACAGATTCAATGCAATCCTAATCAGAATCCTAATGACATTCTTCCTGGAAATAGAACACAGAATCCTAAAATTTATATGGAACAACAAAAGACCTCAAATAGCCAAAGCAATCTTGGGGAAAAAAAACAAAGCTGGAGCTAACCCACTTCCTGATTTCAAAATAAACTCCAAAGCTATAGTAATCAAAAAAGCATAGTAGTGGCTCAAAAACACACAGATCAATGGAACAGAATTGGGAGCCTAGAAATTAATTCACACGTCTATGGAGAGCTAATTTTCAACAATGAACCCAAGAACATACAATGGAGAAATGAGTCACTTCAATAAATGGTGCTATAAAAACTAGACAGCCACATGCAAATGAACAAAAGTAGATCATTATCTTACACCATACACAAAAGTTAACTCAAAATGGATTAAAGACTTAATTGTAAGACCTGAAGCCACAAAACTCCTAGAAGAAAACATAGTCGGTATGTTCTTCGACATGGTTTTAGCAGTATCTTTTTTATTATCATGTCTCCTCAGACAAGGAAAACACAAGAAAAAATAGGCAAATGGGGCTACATTTAATGAAAAAGCTTCTGCACAGCAAAGGAAACCATCAACAAAACAAAAAGACAACTTATCAACTGGGAGAAAATGTTTGCAAATCATATATCCAACAAGGGGTTAATTTCCAAAATATATAAAGAACTGCAATTCAACAACAAAAACAAATCTGACCAAAAAATAGGCAGAGGATATAAACAGGCATTTTTCCAAAGAAGATATACAGATGGCCAACAGGCACATGAATAGATGTTCAACATCACTAATTATTATGGAAATGCAAATGAAAACCACAATGAGATATCACTTAATTCCCATAAGAATGTCTATTATTAAAAAGACAAGAAATAACAACTGTTGCAGAGGATGTGGCGAAAAAGGAACCCTCATACACTGCTAGTAGTAATGCAAACTGCTTCAGTCTCTATGTAAAATAGTACGGAGATTCCTCAAAAAATTCAGAATAGGACTATCATTTGATTCAGCTATTCCTCTTCTGGGTATTTATCCAAGAACATGAAAACACTAATTTAAAAAGATATTAGCACCTCTATGTTCATTGCAGTATTATTCACAATAGCCAAGGCTTGGTTAACTGCCCATCAACAGTTGATTGGGTAAAGAAGATGTGCATTTATGTATAATGGAATACTACTAAGCCATAACAAAGATGAAATCTTGCCATTTGCGTCAACATGGATGGAACTTGAGGGTATTAGGGTAAGGAAAATAATTTAGATGGAGAAAGCTAAATATCATATGATTTCACTCATATTTGGAAGACAAAAACACAATAACAAACACATAGACACAGAGAAAAGATTGGTGGTTACCAGAGGGGAAGGGGGGAAGGTGGAAGGGTAAAAGGGCATGTGTGTAAGATGATGGATGGCAAGTAGACTTTGGGTGGTGAACACAATGTAGTCTACACAGAAGTCAAAATATAATGATGTACATCTGAAGTTTATATACTGTTATAAACCAATATTACCTCAATAACAAATTAATTTTTTTAAAAAAACCTTTGTGAAACAAAGTCAGCTGTTTTCCCAGGGTATTTCTCTTGCTGACAAAATTTGTAAGAGATAACATGAGTTTATCTGACTTTTGGTAAACCTTGATAGAATAAAAGTATTATATTTAATGCTGATAACTCTAAAGACACATCTATTATAATTAAAACAACAACTTAAACTAGCTTTATTTACCAAAGATTATCCTAGATTATGTGAACTTGAAAAGCATTTTGGGTAGTTTCTGTTTATTTCTGAGAACTCTAGAATATCTAATTTTTAATTTATATAAGTGCTTGTTTGTTTTAAGTCAATTAAATAGAGCTCTTTTATAAATTAACTTTAGTAATACCTCCAGAGGTTAAAAAAAAAAAAAAAAGAAATCATATCTCCAACATAAGTATATAGCCACATACAGACAGATACAGAGAACTTATAGTTATTGATATTTGTGGGGAAGACACTTAAGCTTTTTCATTTGCTGAATTTCCACATACCTCCCTTCTTATTTTTTTCCTTCTGATGAGAAACTTCAACCTAGAGCTTGCATTTCAAAGAATGGCTTAGTTCCTAGAAAAGATGGGGGTAGAAAATCTACATTACAAAGGCACAGATAAAAGCATTGAAGTTTTCTCTCAAATGCAGATTTTGAGACATACTGCCTATTATCAGAGGTCTAGGATAATTTAAATTTTTAAGTGCAGGACAATTCTAACATCCCAATATCTACAAGTATTTTGGAATGAATAGATGTTTTGAGGATGGCAAAGATAGATAAGCTTTTGAATTGCTGCTTGCACCACATTTCTGGTTTCATAGAGATTTATAAGACAGAGTTGTTTTTTAGTCCCCAAAGCACTAGGTTGCTGCTTAAATGGTATTAAAAGATTGACATACCCATCCACCTATATTGTAGTGTCTTTGTCTCCTCCTGGGTACATTTAGCTTAGGGGAAAAGGTCTAAAAGATATTTCCTATCAGGTTCTGAATATCGGGTTCTAATTTGGTCAAATTTTGATGATAAAATTACTAAATTCTTTCAAATATCTTGTTAGGTTTCACCTGGGACAAACAATAAATATTTTTGACAGTATTAAACAGCCCTATTAATTTTAACTTATTTTCTCCTTGGATGTTTAAGAGAATAACAGCAGGTTACCAAAAAATGCCTCTGAGTACCTTCAGCTTTGCAAGGGATCCATAAGAGGGCTCTCCTTCAAAGGTAGATATGGAGGCATTCTAAATTGATATTGAAGAATTTGCATAAGACCTTTGAAGACATTCTCCACTCCAGTGTCTCATTTGATTACAATTGAGACAGCAATTTCTTATCCGGTGTTTTGATAAGCGACCCCTAGAAGGGTATAATGGGGGAGGCTTAAGTGCTGTTTCAGATACCTCTTTTGGCTTCAATTTTTTATTGGAGTTTTCAAATAATCCTTCAATGAAGATATTTTGGAATCTTGAAGGCTTTTGGAATCTTCTGTATACCAATTAAAATAGATATCCTATTCTATTTTATATGGGAACCCTTACTTTCAACTGCACTCCTTAAATGAACAATGTTGTCATATTGGATCATTCCTCATATGGCCTTTGTAACTCTAAGCTGTCTTTAGTAAGACTTTTCATTTCTTGTAGATATTTACAGCTTCTAGGACCACAGTTCTTAAATATAAAATAAGCAGATGTGCCAGAAGGTGGCACACTCAAGTCTTGGGACATAAAGAGAGTCATTTCTTTTAGCTAGGCTTTCGGGTTTCTCAGAGCCAAACTAATAGCAAAGAGGAACATGTGGTGGGGTTGGGAATCGTGTGGTGTTTACAATGTAACTCACTGCATGGAAAGTTTTTTGACATTGGTGAGTGACCTAGTGTCAATCTGACCCATTCTGTGATCAAATGATACTATCTTGGGAGTCTTCTTGAAGTAGTGAGTGCTCTAACAGCCTTTCAATGATTGACTCATGCTTACTAGTTTTTGAAGCTTTCTGTGTTCCAAGATTCCTATCTAGCAATAGCCTTTACCTCATGTGCATATTAATAGAAACTAACAGTAACTGAAGAAATGTAACTGTGGATACCAGCAGTAGCCAAAAAACTAGGGGCTGATGAAAGGACTGAACCAGCAGACCTCAAAGAATGGGGACTGTGGACTGATTGCAAAGAAATGGAAAACCATAGCTGTCACTAGCAGTTACCAATGTAATCTGGGGATAGAATGAAGGGCTGAGGTTTAGACATTACTGTGGCCCATAATAGACCCAACTACAATCCCAGACCTAGTCTAACTCTTAAATTGGGCCCAATCACACTCTGGTCAGTAAGCACCAACAGTTTCCTCTATGGGGATCTGTGGCTTTGGGAGAGGACTGAACCAGCAGACTCTAAAGAATGCTGACTGTGGACTAATTCCAAAAAAGATGGAGAACTGCAAGTGCCACCAGCAGTTCCAAATGTTGAATCTGGGGAAGGATTCCAAACAAACGGGGAATGGCAGACTAAAGAGTCAGCAGCTCCCAATGTGGAATCCAGGAACAGAACCAAGGACTGGTATTTCCAATAAAATAGGGAACTGTAGAAAACCAGTTAGATCATGTGCTTGATGCAAAGAGAAGTGGAGCTGAGAATTGACAGGAACTTATCTCTGGCCCTTGGAAACAGCAAGAAAGACAGTGAACTCAAAAAGGGGTTCACAAGAGTCACACTTTGCTTCTCATTGTCCCCAAATGCCACTGGAAGTTTGCTTTGGATCTCCTCACTGCCACCAAGTTGGTTAAAAATCAAAATTCCAACTGAGTAAATTTGAAGACCTAATTGGCTTTATTAAGTGATTCATAAGGGACTTGCAGCATCCCTTCTAGCAAGTAGAGATACACCAGGGAGTTGTACAAAATGGAAGATTTTTATAGACAGAAGAGTACGACAAGGAAGTTATTAGCAAAAGAAAAAAATGGAGTTTCAGGTCAGGCCATCTTCTTTTCGGGGAAGGACATGGCATGGGTCTTATCATGAAGATTACCTCATTAGTGTTAATCAGAAAATTTCAGATTGACTATTTAAAGGTCACATTCTTGGAAGAAGTTGAAGCTGCAATTAAGTCTTGGTTTGCTGTTGTGGGGGCAAAATGACTCCATTTTGAGCCTGTTATTTCTTTTTCAATAGAAGTAAATAGTGAAGAAGTAACAAGGTTTGTTTATACAGTTTTCTTGGCCCTAAATTCCCTATCTCTGGTGATAAGGATACCTCCCTTCTGAAGTTGGGTAACTGAGGGTTTCTGTAGCTGTTTGATAACAACATGATTGACTTTTGATCTTGTTCCCAATTCAGACATAGATGAATCTTGTCAATTTGCTATTTTGTTGTTTAACTTGAGGGGTGACTCAGGTCTCGAGGATTTGAGAGTTTGTTTTGCAGAGAAAAAGAGAACACATTTGGGGAGGTTGTGATCACCTGTTGGCTGTCGGAGATTGCCCAGGGGCTTATTGGGAGTGACCCCTTTGTTTCTCCAAAGCTCCACCTCTCAAGCCCCTTAGCTCTATAGAACCCCCCTGCTTTCTGCTCTTGGGAAGGCAGATTTGAGTGAACCCGTGTTCCCACCTTCTTGTCTTGGTCAACTTGATTGGGGCCTTTCTCTTTCTCCAAGCACTGATGTCTCAATGTTTGGCTTGCTGCACATCAGGCACATGAACTTGAGATTAAGGGGTTCAGTGTCAATTTTTATGAGCCAGCCAGGAGTCTTATGCCCGTGGCTGGATGGCCCTGGGAGGGTGTGAGCAGTCAGAGGTCCCTGGCAGCTGCACAGGTATCTTTGCCTGAGTGACTTCCCCTGCCACTCGCCACTTCCCTCTGGTATCAGCTACCTTTCATTCAATGCTTGCTTGGAGTAGAGAAATGCATTGGACTTTGGTCCCTGCGAGTGAGTATGCATCTGTCTTGTCTGTGAGTCTGTTGTCAGGTGAGTTGTCAAAACATGTGCAGTCATGAATTTTCTGTCTTCAATTTGCATTTTGTGTGATTAAATGGAAAACGACCCGCATTTTCAAGAGATTCAGGAGATTGTTGGACTTCACCTTCTTTTGTTTGTCCTGCATGAGTTGGTTTTTCCTGTGTTGAGTGAGTTGCCACAACACGTGTGATTGTGAATTCCCTGTCTCTCTATTTGCATTTTTTGTGAAAAGAGGGCCCCTCATATGTGAGAGATCTAGGAGATTGTTGGACTTAACCTTCTCTTTTTGTCCTTTGGGAGTTGGTTTTGCATTTGCTTGGTGAATCAATATGACACACACAGTTGTCAATTCTCTCTCTCCATTTGAAATCAGGGACCCTTGTTTGGGAGAGATCAAGGGGATTGTTGGACTTCACCTTTTGTTTTTGCCCTGCAGCAGTTGGATTTTATCTTTGTGTGGGTGAGTTTGTCTTGTGTATGTGTAAGTTTGTTGGTTTGATTTAAATGGGCATGTCTTCAGGCTTATTGGTAGCAGTGGTGGCCTAGAAGGGAGGGTAAGGTTGATGGGAAGGTGGTGTAGATGTGGTGTGGGGTGGCCTGGTGTCCTTCCCCCATCATGGCAGCTGTGGTGGCCCAAGATGCAGTAGGGATGGAGGCAGCAGGAGGAGCATCCTGAGGGCAGGCTGGTGCCTAGTGTGGGTGCTCTGCACTCAGCCTTGCCCAGCTCAGCCCAGGGGCCATGAGCAGTGGTGGCAGCAGCAATGGAAGAGGCTTGGCACCCAGTCACTTCACTGCATGCATGATATCAGGCTGGAGCCAGAATAGATATGTCCCTGGCTCAGAAATTTGCAGGCCTTGTAGGAGGGCTGTGCCAGGGACTGACCCTGGCTGGAATACATTTTTGAAGTCTTATTTTGAAAGCCATGCAAATAGTACCCAACCATCCACTTACTGGTCTAAATTAAGAGAGATCCAACAAGGCCCTGAGGAAAACCCCTCCTCCTTTTTTTTCAGCAGCTAGGGGACTGCCTCAGGTGCTATATCCTGGCACCCAGTGCAGTACAGTGGTTCTTAATATCTATTTCATATCTCAAAGTGCTGCAGACATCTGTAGGAAACTCCAAAAGTTTGTATAGATCCTGATACTAGTTTTACACAGCTAGTAGAGGCTGCCTTTAAGGTGCTCAACAACCAGGATGTAACTGAGGATGAAAGAGAAGATAAGAAGATAAACAGGCAAAGTGCCCTGCTATCTGTGGCCCTACAGATTGCTCAAGGGAACCCAAGGGAAAGGAAGACACAATGGGTGAGTGATCCCAGCCCCCAACAAGGGACCACAAGCCACCAACAAAGTTGAGGGTTAACCAATGTGCATACTGCTGGCAGGAAGGACATTTGCAGTGGAACAGTATGAACCATCCCCAGAGAGGGATGGGATTGAACAGGACTGGGTCATGCCACCTTCCCTTGACTACAGATGTGATGTACTAGGGCCATCGGGCTCCCCAGTTAGCTCCAGGAGTCCCAGGTGACCTTGGGGTAGGAGGAGAGCGTGTTGAATTCTTGCTCAATACTGGGCCACATTCTCAGTGTTGAACACCCAAAAGGGGTCAAGGAAAGCTAGGACATAAAAAAGATTTCAGGAAAAGGAGAGATCAAAAGATTTCTTGAGCCCTTGACCTGTGAAATAGGATCAAAAATGCTGAATAATTCTTTTCTATATGTACCAGAATGCCCTGTTCCCCTTCTAGGGAGGGACATGCTATCTAAGTTAGGGGCTTCAATGGGCTAGGAACAAGATAAAATAGACATCCAAGTTCCTAAAAGTTTGCTAGTTGAGTCATAGCCTTATCGCAAGAAACATCAGCACCTGAGAAGGAAGACAGTCCCCTAAATGTATTGAGAAGTATGGGCATCAGGAAAGGTAAAATTGAAGCACATAGATCACTGGCCCCAGGTGAAACAATATCCCTTGAAGCCAGAAGCCATGATTGAAATCTTTCCTGTAATCAATAGGCTTTTAGAACAGGGATTGATCAGGCCATGGAGATTCCCATGGAACACCCCCATTTTTCTTGTTAAAAGTCTGAGAACAGGGGAATATAGATTTGCTCAAGACTTAGGGGTGTCAATGCTACACTGTGCTGAATTTAAAAGATGCTTTTGAGTCCTCATCCCCACCCCGCCCCAGGTGATGTTTGATCACTTTGCCCTTCCTTCAGCAAGAATCAGTGTGATATTGTGATTTATAATAAGAAATATCTTCATTTTGTTTCTGGTACAAAGCTCCTAAAACCCTGTGCTTTGCAGTTTAAAAGCCACAGGGGCATCATTTGTTATAATAATTACTTTTGCCCTCAGTTCCTGAAATGAGTCCAGAGCAATAAAGGTGAAATGGGTATCTTTTGTTATTCAATAACAAGCCTCTTTCAACTACATCTGAATTTGTTAATAAAGTGATTTTTGGAAAACCCCTAAGGTTGGGGGATGGTTGCCAGGGGAAACAATTGTGTGATTAGAGGGTTAGAACTTTCAGGCCAATGCCCTTCCCCACACCTCCAAAGTGGAGATAAGGGCTGAGGATTGAGTTCGATATGGAGTTCAGAGACCTTCTGCATTGGTGAACACATGGAAAATTTGGGGAGAGGGACACACCCAGAAAGGAGCTTGGGAGCTCCACATCCCTTCCCCACATGTCTTGCTCTATGCATCCTTTCCATTGCTGTTAAGTAAAATGTTTTCCAAGGGAGGGTGTCCTGGGAACCTCTGGGCCGTGGATAATTGTTCAGAAGCACAGGTGACAATCTGGACTTGCAATTGGCATCTAAAGTGGGAGGCAAAGTGTAAACTGGTGGGATCTGATGTTATTTGCGGGTAGACAGTGTCAGAATTGAGTTAAATATGTTGAATTTCTTAATCGGGGATATAAAGTGTCTAAAGGGAAGGCACAAATATCTAAAGAGACTATAAAGTATTTGGGTTTTATAATTTCAAAAGAGCAACACAGCCTTCCTCAAGAGAGAGAAATGGTAAAAACTTGTAGACTCCTACAAGGATTCTTCGGGATGGCTGGCTTTTACCACACGTGGATCCTTAACTTTGGGTTAATTGCTAAGCCTCTCTATGATGAACTAAAGGAGCCAGAAATGGGCCCCTTTGAGTGGGAAGCTACATGACCAAGCTTTCAATAAGCTTAAAGACTTACTAATGGAAGCACTTGCACTGGCCTTACCAGACCTTAGCAAAGCATTAGAAATGTAACTTGGAAGGATTCATCCTGGTACCTAAGGCCCTTCTGAGATAAATTGTTAATCAAATCCCTCATGGCAGCCCCAGTCAATGGGAAAGACTGAAAAGATTAACCAGGAAACCGATTTAACCTGGGAGAAGGTGTTGGCCTCTTCCCTTTTGAGGATCTGTGCAGCCCCTCAAAGTAGGCTTGAATTGGGCCCCTTTGAAATGATGTATAGGAGACCATTGTCAGCTTCATCAGTGGAGGGAGGTTATATACAACAGAAGGAAATAGCAATCAGGAAGCATTTAAAATTTTTAAATGAAATCCAAACTTCTGTTCAAGAGTTTGCCTCTCACAGGTCCCTGTTCCTGTCAGATGTTCCACTCTACCACACCAAGGCAGGTGACCAGGTTCTCCTTAAGTCTTGGAAGGAGCATGGGCCAGAGGACCAACTAACCCTCAAGTGGACCAGGCCTTGTGAAGTCCTACTGACTACCCACTCATCAGTCAAATTGGCTGGAACCAAGCTGTGGATTCATCACACCCAAGGGAGCCTTGGCCCCTCCATGACAAGAGCACTCAGAAGCTGAAAAGAAAAAAAAAAACAACTGGTTTTGTGAGCCACTGAAAGACCTTAAGCAGCTGTTCTGGATTAAGACAGTAGACACCAAACAATCAGATAAGTAAAATGAATTGGGTTCTTGAATTTCAGGTTCTGGAAATTTGGGTTAATCAAATATGGAAAAAGGTGCTGTTCTAAGACTGTAGATAAAATCACTCAAATAATGATAATGCAAGATACAACCCACTATCTAAGCGTATTTCCAATTTCAGGTTGAAAAATGTCCTTCCTCAGTTTCCCTATCTCCATCCACTTTCAGTAGAAAGTAGCCAGAACAATCCACACCTCACTTCCCACAAGAATAAGGAAAGCAAAAAAGACAGTGAGGATTGCAGCCAGGTTCCTGAGGGTTACAGTACATATTCAATAAGAACATGATTGCCTTTTGACCTTATTCTCAAGATATACATAGATGAATTTTGTCAATATGCTGTTTTCTTGAGGGATGGCTAATTTCTGGTTTAACTTGAGTGGTAACTTGAGTCTCAAGGACTTGTGAGTTTTTTTTGCAGAAGAAAGAGAATACATTCAGGGAGGTTGCGATCACCACATGGCCATTGCAGATTGCCCAGTGGCTTATCAGGAGTAACCCCTTTGTTTATACAAAGCTCCTCCTGCCAGGACCCTTAGCTCTATAGAACTCCCCCTGCTTTCTGCACTGGGAAAGGTGGATTTGGGTGAACTCATGCTCTAACCTTCTTGTCTTGGCCAACTTGAATGTGGCCTTTCTCCATCTCCAAGCAACAATGTCTCAGTATTTGGCTTGCTGCACATCAGTCACATGAACTTGAGATTAAGAGGATTGGTATCACTTCCTTCTGGTACAGGGAAAGTCCCTAACACATGGGAGATTTATCTCCTGCTTTGAGGGAAGGACAAATTGGGGAATTCAGAATGAACTTCTTGTCACTGGCTTTTCCCAAACCTTTTCATCTTAAGATATTCAGTATGCCAAGTTTCCATATTTTGGGGTAGCATTTCCTGAACCCCATGATAACTTTACTGTTGAAAAATTAAGTCACAGTTCTGGAAGCCTTATTGAATTTGCTGTCTCAGCTTTCCCCCCGGGGTTTTATGGATGCTAATAAAAACATTAAGTTAATTAACAAAATTGTAGAGAAAGAGAGGATAATCAAAGGACTCCTCCAGAAAAGTTGTAATTTTTAAATAGTTATTAAGAAATAAAGTGAATAAAGAAATATTAATAGTGTAGAACAAAGAGGAAAAAGAAAGAGGATTTTCATTATCCCAATAGGGTAGAAATCTTTAGATGGTTATTAAGAAATGGGACAAATAAAACAGACACTGATGACGTTGAAAAAAAGCTCTTACTATAGCACTCCCAAAGATTGGGCAGGCCAAAAGGACTCCCTGTTGGTCCCTGAACATTAAAAAGCCCCAAACATATCAGCTCTATTTACCCCAGGTCAAAGAAAGGTAAAAGGCCAGAAAGGAAAGATTATAATGATAAACCTTACTTGCAATCTCTTGGGACAATATTCAGCTGGATTAAGCAAGATAAAGATTGACAAAAGAGCCAGGGTTACTTGGCCCAACTCCATGCTTGGGACCCAAAGTCTTATGTACTCAAGTTTGTAAGATGGTTGTGGGGGTGGAGATGAAACATTTCTGGGGCTGTTTGATATGGTAGACTGATGCACTGTGGTACTAATATCCATGGTGAAGCCCTGATGTGGGCTACAATTAGATTGAGAGAATACAGAAATGTAACAATCGATAGGATTATTATAACTGAAATGTTTAAAGAGGCTTTATGTAAAGAAATTATATCTCATTTACCTGAATGACTTTTTTACTGCATAAAGGGGCATGATATACTCAATTCAAGCCAAAAACCAATCATCAAGAGGCAAGATGGTGGCAGAGAAGGGCCATTTTATTAAGCAATAAGCTAGAAAATCAGATGATGGTGTGTTAGTTAAGCAGATATTCAAAGTTACAATATGGTTTCTTTTCTACAATATGGCTTCCCTATATCAAACTTGTGTTTAGTGGGTGTCAATCCCCCTCTTTTGTTGTTCATTCCTCAATCTTGAGAGATATCCTGCTGATGAGGGACATAGTTTATTCCATCTCATTGAACCAGTCTCTTACCAAGACAATGATGCAGGTGGGCTCCCAAAGTTAGGCCTATATTGTGTAAGCAAGTAACTAGGTATTTAATAAGAAGTAATTCTAGAGAAACAAAAATAAAAACAAGGTTAATGGTGGGAAATCAGTTTCTGAGCCCAGGGCAAGCCAGTCAAAAAGATTTCTAGATGTCAGAGTCAAGGCATCATTTTTAGTTTGAAATATCTCTGATGATGTCATCGTGTCTCTTTCTGAATGGCTTACAAAGCAACAGACATTAATCTCTCTTAAGTTTATATCAAGTTGTCCAGTTTCAGCTTGAAGAGCTTCAGGAAAAAGTACAATTTCAGTTCACAATGATTTCAAATGAAAATGATGGAAAAAAATTGAAAACATTAGTTTCAAGGTTTGTAGCCAGACATTTCAGGAGACTAGAAGAATTCAGGATCCAGTACAGTTTACAGATCAAAAACAAAAACCTCAAAGATCTTTCTCTCTAAGATCACCCTCATTTCTAGTAAAGAGCCAAATTAAGACTAATTGGTTTATAAAATAAGTCTAGTTTCAATAAATTTGGCCTGATAATTTACATAAACACAGCAAGAATAGAAATTGATCATATAATCTCTTTTAAATCTGCTTTGCTGGAACCTTTCATAAGGAATCTCAGATTGAACCTTAATGTCCTCTTGAGGCCAGAAAAGCCAAGCCAGGGACTTGTCATCAGACTCCATTGGAAATACCTACAGATTTGGGTGAATTCCTCTCTTTTCAAGGTTCCCAATATATCCTGAGGGTCCTGGCAGCAGTCAGAGAAGTGACCTTACTTACTCACTTGGTAAAGCTGCTGAGAACCCTGTAATAATGGGACCAGGCCAATATTTCCAAGAGGCTTTATTCCATAAAGTGAACCTTTGTTCCTCAAAAGCTGTCTTTTCATATCTGAGTCTGAATGTTTCTCTCAAATATGACGTTCCAATCAAAGCTGTGGTAGTATAACCAATGTTTCCAATTGTGTCTTGTTATGAGGAGAACAGATTGTTATTGAACTTAAGCAGACAACTGTATTGCCAGGAAAAAAAATACTCACTTACTAAGAGTTTCCAAATTCTGGAAGGATCAGGTAGAGAAGAAAAAGATAAATGTCTCAGTTTTACTTACAAAGGTATAGTTTTACCAAATTGTCATAAGTTGTAGTTAGCTTAAGCAAAAGAGAAAAGGTTTCCTCAAATCTGGAAAAAACAAAACATCAAAAAGTCAGCAATATCTCAAATGAAATGTCATAAAAATTATAATCATCCTCATCAGTTCTTTCAGTCCTGTGTAATGGATTCTTGATCTTAATCTTCTGTTAGCAGAGTTATGAGGCCATCAGTTTCACCATTAGAGTTCTGTAATTTCTTACTGAGTTTAGTTTTATGGTCTGAAAGTTTATCAGAAACCTGTATTCTAAAGTAAGTGTCAGAATCCTTTCCATGAACCTCTCTGAAGATGAAATACATCTGTAAAAATATCAGAGTAAAACAACTATCTGGAAATGACAAAAGACTCAAAAAGGGCAATTGAAAAAGAAAGTTGGCTATTTCTGTAACATACAACACTTTCAAATAACAACTAGAATTAAAGCTGACAACCAGGAGAGATCAGAATTTTAAGAGTGTTATATAATTAAAAAAATTATATCAATAACATTTACCCAATTAATACCACCTAAGAAGGTTTATCATCACTTATTTGACAATGCTTCCCATGTAATTTAACATACCAAGTAAACTTAGTTATTTTAGTATCTTCTTCTTTATAGGAAGAGGGAGAATAAATTTCTTTGACTAGTCCCAGGGATGCTCTGAAAATTCTCATAGAATTTTTTTTCCCCTCAGGTCAAAAGAAAGACTTCATTTAGGATATGAATTTTTGGGGAAGCTTGTTAAAAATATCAAAATGTTTTAAAACACTTAGTAAAATAGAAAACAACATTCACTGTGAGACAATGCTCAGTTATCAACTCAAAGTGACAACAGAAACAATCAATAGTAAACAGAGAGTTAAAACAGTCAAAACAAAAAGAACCTTAATAGACAGACCTCAGTCTTTTGAACATAGGAAATTATTTTAACAAAACGTAGATCTTCTATCTCTTAAGTGAACTTATTCAACAGGAAGGAAAACCCTCTTATAACCTCTTTATCAAGAGGAGACTAAAAGTCCAGGAAAATTACCCTTTTAACAGAGAGAGAACAAAATTCTAATTTTGTACCACCTCACTTTTGATATTGAAACTTGCTTAATTAAATTTATTTCAATCAGTCAACTTGACCAGGCACAACCCATTTCTGAGGGTTCCTCCTCCACAAACCTTCTATAACTTTCTGTTTTACATTCATAATTTGTCCTACACCTTCTTTCTTCCCTCCTAGAACTTTAGGAAAAATTTATCTCCCTTAACAAAACAAGCAAACATATTTCCATTCTTTCTACCTTCTTTACTGAAAACACATCTTACTTTCCTTGAATACAAGGATGTTTTCCTTATTAAATTTAGTAGAAGTTTTATCGTTTACAGACCTTAGTGAAAACCAAAATGTAAGCAATTATGAACTGTCTTTTATATAGCATTTTAAACACTTTTCATAATTTCTAGAAACATGCTACGTCATAATACAACATTTTAATAAAATACAGGACATGAATACTAATAGGCCCAAGCATTTATTGGTTTCTCTATAATAAGAAGCTAAAAGTAGATAAACTTAGACGCATTTAGTGACAATGTTTCAGTATGTTATCTTATTTGAAAATGACCCAGGGCCAGCCCAGTGGCATAGTGGTTAAGTTCATGTGCCTGGGGTCACAGGTTCAGATCCCAGGCACGGAACTACACACTGCTCATTAAGCCATGCTGTGGCAGTGTCCTACATACAAAATAGAGGAAGGTTGACACAGATGTTAGCTCAGGGTCAATCTTCCTCACCAAAATAAAAAAGAAGAGGAAGAAAGTGACCCAGATATTCAATGAATTTTTTCTGTATGATTTTTCTTTTGGTGAGGAAGATTGGCCCTGAGATAACATCTATTTCCAATCTTCCTTTTTTTTGTTCTCCCCCAAAGCCCCAGTACATAAGTGTATATCCTAGTTGTACATCCTTCTAGTTCTTCTATGTGGGATGCCACCCCACCATGGTTCAATGAGTGGTACTAAGTCTGTGCCCAGGATTTGAACTGGCAAACCCTTGGCTGCCAAAGCAGAGTTCATGAACTTAACCACTATGTCACTGGGCTGACCCTCTCAATTAATTTTTTGTTGTTTAATTTCTCCTAGCAAAACTTTAAAGTTTCAGGTTACCAGAGCGATTTTGGAAGTTATTTTAAATATGCATGCCATAACACATAAAAAGTTCACCCAATACTTTTATCTTTTTCACATTTAATTTAGTCTACTCATTCCCAATAATTACTTAGATTGCCTATAAAATTTCATGAGACAGACAAAATTAGCTGTTATTTTAAGTTATTATTTTTTCTTGCCAGTTTTGTAATAGAGATAACTTCAGCTTATTTGACTGATAAACATATAATAAAGCTTGCATGTTTGCATCACATACAATGCTGATAATTTTGAGGATAGGCCTATTTTAATCAAACCAACAAACTTAAATAAGCTTTTATTTACCAAAGATTATTTTATATCATGTTAACTTGAAAGATATTTGGGTTGGTTACACTTAGAAATAATTTATGTAAGTGCTGACTTTAAGCCAATTGAATAGAGTTCTTTAGAAATAATACCATCTGGAGGTAACAAATCACATGTGTATAACATACATATAGACACACAAACACACAAATTTTGTTTTAAGCCTTTTTTACTAATATTTGTAGAGAAAACACTCAATATGCTAGATTTTTGGTGATGGTGCTCTTATGGCCATTTTCCTGCCTTTTCCTTGTTTTTTCAGTCCTAGGAATTAGTGATGGGCTAGATAGTCCCCAGAGGGCTTTTCAAGTTGTTTGAGCTAAGGGAAATGAGAGGAACCTGAACTTCTTCTAGAGGTGTATCATTAGTCTTATAAGGATTTTTTTAAAGATAGTTGCTCTTGACGCCTCAGAAATTGAGTTGTAACTCAAATGAGATTATAGGTTGATACACCTGTCCAACTACATCATCACTAATTTGCTTTTTTCCCCCTGGGTTCTTAATTTTACCTTAATTTTTGGAAGAAGGCCTAAAAACTTTTTTATCAAGCTCTGAATATCAGCTACCAGTTTGGTTGAATTTCTCATCGTAAATTGCTAAATCCTTTCAAATATCTTGTCAAGTTTCAGCTGGGACAAACAGTAACTATACCTAGCTGTATGGAACAGCAACTTCCCAGAAAATCTTTGAGTCTCCTTAACTTTGTGAGGGGCTCATTTGGGGCCTTTCTTCAAAGAAAGATTTTGGGCTACCTGTAAAACTATGACCTAATAGACTTTTCTTTTAGATAACTTAATTTTTTATTAGCTTTTTGCAACAAAACTTTCAATTTTTAAAGTGCACTTTTAAATGATCTTATCTAATGGAACATTCCTTCTAATGGTCAAAGTACTTCCCCTGAGACCGATGGCAGTTTGATAGGACCCTTAGCCGCAAATGGGAGTGCAACCCACATTTCTATCCAACCATTTCTGACTGCAAACTTGAGTGCAACTGTATTTTTGTCCCACCATAATTTTGGGACCCCCCCCCCCAATCTGACAATTATCAATCCAAGGCCTCAGGGCACAAAACAAGCTTGGTAAGATTCTGTTGTTCTCTGTAAACATTTACAGCTTCTGGAAACTTTAGGTAGAAAGGTGGAGCCGTTGACTATTTAAAGATTAAAGATTTGTCCTTTTTCCTTGGTTTGGAGGCTCAAAGAAGTCCAAAATGACCCCTGTAATTTTAAATAATCCTAGCGTATCTTGCTAGCTGTTTATAGTTTTTCCCATTTTAGAGGGCTTTTCCCAAGGTGGCCACAACAAACAAGGTAATTTCTAAAGACAGCTTGTTATAATCACTGAGAAATTCAGTCCTCAAACAGCCAATTTTAACAAATTAAACAGTCAGACATAGACAAACATGAACGTATACCAAATTCCAATACTCTGGGACTCTAATCCAGGGTACTCTGGGACCCTACCCCAGAGCTGGGCATTCTAACCCAGTCTTTTTGACTATCCCAGTGGCTGTAACCATTTTATATTGTCTCCCTTAAACCCACAGTCCTAGCCTTGGGACTTTAACACAGCAAAACATCTCACCAGTGGGTCCTCTAACCCACAATCCCGATGAGATATTAGACAATTTTAGGCACAGGTGCATTTTAACAAGGTCATTAACCCAAGAGATGTCTGATCCTCGAGCTGTTTACAGACACAGACACATATAAATCAGCCACCAGTGAAACGATTCCCAGACTCCCACCATACATCAGTCTTATACCTCTTTCCACTCTGCCAGGGCACCCTATTAACCAGGTGGTTCCCTCTTTCAAAGAGAGGGACCCATGATGAAGAGGAAGGAATTTTTCAGTGCTATGCCCCTGAGGTAGCTTACCTTACTCCAGATGTGAGCCTGTCGACTCACCAGAAGTAGCCATTTCTCTTTCCACCATAGGGAGTGTTAGGAGGCAGCCGGCATTGGCATGGGAGAGCAGGAAGGGATAGATCCCTAAGACAAAGGGAGCCTTGGCAGCTGCTAGGGACTTACCTAACAGGTCACCCATCTGAGGTCAACTTTCCATGAGCAGGACTTAAAGTCCCCCCAGAGTTGCCAAATTTCGGTTACAGCACAAAGGGGCATGATCTGCTTGCTTCAAAACAAAAGTCAATCATCAAGAAACAAGATGGTGGCAGAGAAAGGGCATTTTATTAAGTGATAAGCTAGCAAATCAGGAAATGGTGGACTAGTATCCTAAAGAACCATCTTAAGGGGGGAACAGAATCTTGAAGCAGTATATAGGCCAGTGGGTTATAGGAGAGGGGGTTAGGAATGTTGATCTTCTGGTGTTACAGACTGGGAGTCTCCACTCCAGACCTTTCAGTTGTCATTGATGATGGCTATCAGCATAGACTCTCCCTCTGGTGGTCATCACAGTCCTAAGGAACTCAAAAGAACAAAGTTACTATCTTATTGCAGGTAGGAGGTACATACACAAGCAGGGATAATAAAATCCACAGAGCAGGTAGATCTCCTGGAGGGTGCATATCCAACTGGGTTAGTTAGTCAGAGGTCATTCAAAGTTACGATATGGTTTCTTTTCTACAATATGTCTTCCTTTATATTAACCTTGTGTTGAGCCAGTATCATTTATGTTAATGGATATGGTAAAACCAAAACCTTTTGATAAAGTCTTAATGAAGTCTACAATTAGGATGTAAGTGTTGGTGGAATAAAGGTGAAAATTTGGAGAATTTGTATGTTTGAGCAGGGTGTATGTAAAGTTGCAATGCCTTTTACCTGAAAGTATTATGGGGATGAACAGTGTGGCTGACTGGGGAACATTTTCCCTACCTAGTATAAAACAGAAGACATGCAAATCTGTCCATTAAGCAATATTATCTGGACATGCTAAATGGAAACCAAAAAGATTGCCTGAGCCCACACAATATAGAATAGAAGCTGGAGTGCTGATAAGAACAAATTCTCTGTACACTAGCTCTGTGTGGAGCTTATACTGGAGCTCATGGCAAAAGCCTGTGAGTGCCTCCCAGTCAAGATTAATAGGACTTTGGATGAGAGTATTTCCATTTGAGGGACAATTATTAACTTGCTACTAGGCATTAATTGAAACTGTCCCTATGACTGAAGGACATAAAACAATTTTGAAACCTGAAATATCCATGATAGTTTGAGTGAATTTGTAGAAACTCTCTAAGGGGAAGGGCAGAACTCAAAGGAGTTGCAGAATAAAATAGAAATAGTTTTTATATCATCATGCTACTGGGGGAATGCGAGAAAGAGATACTCATGAGCAGGAAGCCTTTTTTACCCTAGGACTGACTTTGGAATCACCTGAGGAGCTGCCAAAACCTGTTACTATGGGGATAGTAGCATATAAACAGCTGTTAATTGACCAACAAATTGCTGCTTGGTTTACAGATGGCAGTTCCAAGATGAATGGAACTGTTTTCTGTTTGGAAAGCCACACATTAAGACTAGTAGATGGAAAGACTGAAGAAGACAAAAACAAATCAACTCAGTGGGATAAATTGCATGCTGTTTCCTGGCAGTGACAGAAGAATTGAACAGTGGGGAAAGCTCCTATGTTTGCATTTTACTGAGTCATGGGCGGTGACCAATGCCCTGGCCATATGGCTAGGCAGAAGGACAATGGAGACCTAGCCTTTTAAAGGGATGCCGATATGGGGAATAGCCCTATGAAAATCTCTAGGGAATTTGATGGGTGCATTAAAGTAGGATATGTCCATGCCCACTAGAAGAACTCCCTTCCAGGTTCTGAAGTTAATTGGAATTGACAAGCAGATATTGTCATGTGCTCCCTTAAGGTGGCCACCTGGCTCCATGAAATCAGTGGATATGGGTATTACTTCAATGCAGAGATACTCTGAACCTAGACATATTCCTATTGCACCCTCTGAGGCACAAAATACCAACTGTTCTGTTTGCCAACGAAAGAGACAAAGACTGCAGATGGTTATGTAGCAGATTTCCTTAGGGGGGAAGGTCCTAAACATAGCTGGAAAGTGAGACTGAGGTCAGTAGCCCTGCGGGGTATAAATGAGTCTTGACAGGAATAAATACTGATTCTGTACTGGACTTTGCAGACTGAGTAGTAGATACAAATACTCAAAATGTTATTGAAGGATTCAAACAGAAGATATGACTCCAATTTGGACAGTCAATTGTCATTTTCTTCAAACAAAGGAACACAATTTATAACCCATAATGTATATTTAAAAATCTTATGTCAGAATCCCTAATGGCTTGATGGGGCATGTTGTGTCTTCGCCCCATCTGGCAAAATTGGTGTTAATAGTGAATGTAGCTAGAATGATGGACTGGATAAGTAATAATGACTGAATGGGATTCTAGTAATGTACTGATATTTTTGGACTGTTATGATCATTTTGTTGAAAGAGTTTCATGGCCTGAAGCCAGGGACTGGACTGGGATATAATAAGGAATATATATTTGGTCTCTGTCCTTGGTTCCTGACACAGAGCTCCTAAAATCCTTGTAATTTTCTGAATGATGGTGGTGATAGGAGCTTCTTACACAGAGCTTCTAAGATCTTTGGAATCTTTGAAGCGATGAGTGTCTTTATGTATGCTAAAGAAATGACTGATGGCTGGGGCACCTAGATAGTTTCAGAATGGAGGCTGGTCAGCAGAAAGAAAAAGTATGATTAGAAGGTTGGAACTTTAGCTCCACCCCTCAGCTCCAGGGAGGAGAGAGGGGCTGGAGACAGCGTTATCAACTGATCATGTCCACATGATGAATCCTCCATAAAAATCCCGAAACTATGGGGTTTAAAGGGCTTCTGGGTTAGTGAACACATCCAAGTGCTGGGAAGATGGTGCACTCCAACTCCATGAGGACAGAACCTCCTGCACTCAGGACCCTTCTGGACCTCACCTATGAACTTCTTTATTTGACTATTCATTTGTATCTTTTATTATGTTTTTTATAATCAACTGGTAAACATGATTAGCAGACACTTGGTCCTGTCTAAAATGTCCATCAGATACTGGGTCCACATCAAAAGGTCCTTGATATTTGGTCTTGTCCAAACACATTCACCAGACATTTGGTCCATAAGACATTTGGTCCATCAGACTTTTGGTCCACTCCAAAAGATGCTTGACATTTGGTCCTGTCCAAAATGTCCATGAGCATCTTTGGTTCATGCCAAATGGTTCTGGACAGGACCTCAAGGTGAGGACTTAATGTCTCCATGGATGTTTTGGACAGGACCAAATATGACCAGATATCAAGGACCTTTTGTCATGGGCTCAATGTCTCCATAGATGTTTTACACAGGACCAAGTATCCTACAAGGGGTAAACATATGTGTTTTCCTGAGTTCTGTGAACTGTTATAGCAAATAATCAACTCTGAGGAGGGAGTTGTTGGAACCTTAAATTTATAGACAGTTGATCAGAAGTATAGGTGACAACATGGGACTTGTGTCTGGCATCTGAAGTGAGGGCAGTCTTGTGGAACTGAGCCCTTAATCTGTAGAGTTTGCACTAACTCCAGGTATTTAGTGTCATAATTGAATTGTGGGACACCCAGTTGGTGTTTGGAGAGTTGAAGAATTGGCTGGTGTGCAAAAATCTCCCATATATTTGGCGTCAGAAGTGGTGTGAGTGAAAAAAGTGTTCCTTTACATCATTAAAAATATGCAACATTTACATAAAAAAGAAAGCCATGTGTGTATAAAAAGTGAAGAATTAAAACAAAAATGAAGACATCCCTATAATTGGAGTAAATATTTCTCCTGATGTAAATGTATATTCCCGGTATGTGTCTCTTAGGTCTGATTTAGTTTTGTATTAGTTTCTGCTTGAAATTTGTGAAAAAAGATGTATGAATTCTCTGTTCCTCTCTTCATCTCTTCATAATGATGCCCTATTTGGCGGAATAAATGTATGCAAACATATATGCTTTAACGATTAGACAAGATTTTCAGTTGCCTATAAGTGTGTGCCTTTGAAATTCAAAAGGGGCTTGTTCCCTAAGTATATTACACACTTCTGACATAATTTCACTCATTCAAATATTTTGCATTTTTTTTAAGCAGAAACCTTAACCCAGTTTTATTTCCTATCACCATTAATTCCAAATAAGTGAATTCTGAACAAGTTGTTTTGTTTGTATTGCAGAGAAACACTCTCAGGTGTTGCAAATAAAATACCATCGTTAAAACTTGAGTTTTCGGTCAGGTGGGTTTGCTTTAAATCTCTGACACTTACTAGCTGCAAAACCTTAGACTGGGAACTTTGCCTTTTAGTGACTCAAAATCCATATCTATGTGATGGGAATAAAGCTGTATTTAGTAGCGTTAAATGAGACCACGAGCCAAAACTTTTTAACTCCATGTCTGGAACATAGTAATTACTGAACTCATATTTTGTTATTGTGCTATGGCTCATGTTGGCTAAAAGGTCTAGCAGCATGGCACTGATTACCTAAAATCTGAACAGTTTATTCAAAATAATTGAATCTTGATTTCATTTTTAAGTGGTTAGCCAGGGGAAAATAGCATTAAAATAGCATATCTGCCACAATACCAAATTCAAGTTAGATATTAATAAAAAAGAAGGCTCTTCCATCATTAACACATGGCTTCTAAGGCTGTCCTGGAGGTCAGGATCTTACTGGTAGAAGGGGGAAGAGAAAGTTAAGGATAACTTGGGAGATTTTTATGAGGTATACCTAGAAATTATGTTCATCACTCCTGGCTACATTCTATTGGCCTGACCTCAACCTCAGTTAATAGTAGTACTATTACCTAACTACAAAAGAGACTGGGACATCTAATCTATCTGCCTATGCAAGAAGAAAAGGAAACAATTGTAGTGAGCAGGCAGGCAATCTTTGCCACACTGACTAAATTAATGGAATCACAAAATTCCAGAAGTACACCAGCTTTACAAAGGATTTTTTTGGAAAGTGGGAGACCATTTGAGCTGTAAATTTATGCATAATTTGATTTGATGAGAAAACACAGATATTCCATCACAAAAGGATATCTCCATTCCTTTATCTTTGAAATTCCTGATTTGCTTTCTTATCTGAGACAGGGTAATATTTATCAGAGGTTAAATATGTCTTTCTTTACTCTGCGGAAGTTATGTCATATGCATTCCTTCACAGTAAATCCATTTTTATACAAGGTTTGTAGAAGGAGATAAGGGATATATTTTCTCCCCATAATAATTTCCTCTGCAAACACCAGACAATAATCCTCAATTTTCCTGCATATATCCATTATTAATGAAATCTCCTTGCTAAGTAATGTCTGTTATTGAAGCAATAAGCTGGTGCAAAAATTCTCCCTTTCACTGTAGCTCTTGTATAACCAGCAGATTCACAATAATCAAGTCTTAAGTGAGACAGCACTGGGCAAACAGACAGAAGTATGACAGCCACATAGATTAATTACTCAAAATGTATTATCAATGCCTGGTTCACTGTAGGCAAAATCAAAGTTACTATGCAAGTTTATTATGAAATAAAGTATTTTTCTGAAAATCCTAAATTGTGTATCATGTAGTTTATATGAGAGTAGTCCGAAATGTCTCCGCTACACACACACACATCTTCACCCTTATATATGTTTATATTTATGTGGCTGAGTCAATACTATTTATTTTCTGTAATACTGTTTGTTGAGTATAATATATGCTTATATAACTCCAGTATATGGTAATTTATTTAGAACTAAATGGGTGTATTTTAAAATTTATTTTAAATTTGTAAGGAAACTTTTACGATAAGGTTTATATGTTTATCTCTGTATGTTTATAAACACCTAGGTATGCACTCACTGATATGTTGCCACAATTAGCTCAACCTCCTCTATACTTTCTATAAATGCGTATGTTTTACTAGAGTTTTAGAAAAAAGAAAAATGCAATAATTGATAGCTCTCTTCACATGTAGCTTTTCTTAACAGTAAGACCATGTTTCTGTCTTCCTAGCTTATTAATTGTGGGATGTTATAAAGAATGGCTAGACTTAATTAGAATAAACTTTCAAATTTTAATCTGCTGTTTTCTTCTGTGAAGGCTTCCCTGTTTATTATTGCCCTCATTTATATCCCTCGTCTCAGAATCCCTACTTATATGTTAGCCTGTAATATACAGTGATTATTTATTTTTCTACTCTCTCGTATTTTTTATTATTATTGGCTCTGTGAGTATTTTCTCCCTGATTGAATTGGGAGGTCTTTGAGGGTAAGCATAATGTTTTCTCCTCTTGAATCTCCTAAAGTATCTAGCACAGTGCTCTACACAAAACATGTGTTGATTTAAGTGCTAGTGAGCATGTGGAGAAAAGGGAACCCTTCTACACCATTGGTGGGAGTGCACACTAGTGCAGCCACTATGGAAAACATTGTGGAGGTTCCTCAAAAAATTAAAAATAGAACTATGTTATGATCCAGCAATTCCAGTTCTGGGTATATATTCAGGAAATGAAAGGAAAATGGAATCACTAAAAGGAAATGAAATCACTATCTCAAAGAGACATCTGCACCTTTATGTTCATTGCAGCATTATGTACAATAGCCAAGACATGGAAACAACCTAATGTCCATCAACAGATGAATGGATAAAGAAAATATGATTATATATATAATAGAGTATTATTCAGCCATAAAAAATAAGGAAATCCTGACATTTGTGACAACATGGATGAACTTTGAGGCCATTATGCTAAATGAAAATAATTCAGAAAAAGACAAGTACTGTATAATCTCACTTATATGTGGAACATAAAAAACAAACAAACAAACTCATGGAAACAGAGAATAGATTGGTGGATGCCAGGGGTGGGAGACGGGGTTGGGAGAAATTGTTGGAGGTGGTGAAAGTGTTCAAACTACTAATTGTAAGATGAATAAATTCTGGGGATGTAATGTACAGCATGGTGACTATAGCTAATAATAGTGTATTATACATTTGAAGTTGCTAAAAGAGTAGATTTTAAAAGTTCTCACCAAAAAAATTGTAACTATGTAAGCTGATGGATGGGTTAACTAACCTTACTGTGGTAATCATTTTGCAATATATACATATGTAAAATCACTACATTGCACATCTTAAACTTACATAGTGTTATTTGTTAACTATATTTTAATAAAGCTTAAAAAAATTGAAAACATTCGCTGATTGACTTATACATAGTGGAAAAGGAGAAAGTTGTGATGAATTAGTGATAATTTTTATTTAAATTTGGAATTCAGATAGTTGTTTAAAATGCAGGACAAATTGTTCCGTCTTGTAGAGGCAAGGCCATCAGGCCATGGGCCATGCCTTCAGGAAAAAAAAAAAAACTGTAGAGAAGAAGGAGAGGGTCTTGGGTATATGATACGAGGCAACTTTGCTCTGTTTTTCACAGAGAAATGTCAGTCATGATAGTGAGGATTTAGAGGGGAAAGTTCAATATTTTAATGCTGGGTCAAGCCAATTGTGCTTATCTTAATCTCTCTTCTTCATGTTATGACTTTTGGGGTCTCTTGCCTCAAAATTACCTTTTTTTTTGCTTTAAAATGTGCTTTCCTTTAGACCACGACAGACTACTAATGAAAATGCTTGATTGTTTTTCAATTTTCAAGTCTATAGATTTCTAAGCTCTATACCGTTTATTCCCATATTACACATTGACCCTCAGGTCTAACCATTACTGTGTCTCTGTGAAGAGTGGGCATTATACATAAATGGAGTAGACAGCCGTGCATATTGCATGATCCAAGGTTTACAGGGAAGTGCTTTCACAAAAGTAGCTCGCAAGCCCTCTCTGGATGTCTCAAATTTCCATACTGAAAGCCTCTGTTAAAATACACATATGTTATTTGCTAGTGGCAAAACACTGAGCTTTTGTCTTCACTTAACACTTAGAAAAAATGAATTTACATTATCAGTCAGCCGACAGGGAAAATTACCAGATAGTAAAGCTTGGTTTGAGTGAAAGTGCCACATATAATAACAGATCAAGAAAGGTTCTCTTTCAGGGGTCGTCACATAGTGAGTCTAAATAGAGGGAAGAAGAAACAAACCTTTCTTCTGCTGGTACCCCTTCATGATCCTAATTCCATGCATGAAATAACCTACATGCCACCTCGTGTATATATTCTCCATGTCTTCTCAAACTTTACAATAAAATAGTATGACATACAAGGAAGTGCACGAACCCTGGAATTAAGTAGACCTAGAATCCAGTGCTGTATGGTCCTGGATATTTTTGTAAGTCTCTCTACCTTATCATCTTTATATATAACGTTAATATGTACCTCTAGATTGTTTTAGAGATTAAACTATTCATCTAATATCTAAATTTTCCATATGTGCATGAAAAAAATGTGCATTCTCCTCTTGGATAGTAAAATACTCTGTATTCAAATTTATTGATTATGTTTTTAAAAGGCAAAATTGTGTAAAGGTTCTGCTACTTACCAGTTGCGTGATTTGGGGTAAGGCAATTAAACATCATTTGCAATAGTTTCCCATCTGTGAAATGAAGATCATATTAGTACTAATTTCACAGGCTTGTTTTGAGGTTAAGGTGAGTTAATATATACAAAGAACCTTGCACATAGTTATTAATATATCATTATTGATTTATGTCTATTCATCTAACCATTTTTGGAAAAGGGGAGCTAACTCTCTAAACTACAATTGTGGGTCTATCAATTTACTCTTTCAGTTTTGTTAATGATTTGCTTTGCACTATTTGAGATTATGTTGTTTGGTTCAGATTTTGCATAGTATAGCAATACTATATACCTTGGTAAATTTGAACTTTCAACTTTATTCAATGAGCTTCTATATCTCCAGTAATGCTTTTTGATTAAAATTCTATTTTGTTTATTAATATAGATATATAAGATTTATTTTTTTAGGAGTTGTCTATTTTTTTTTTACAAACTTTTGTTTTCCTTTTATTTCCTTTTTGTTTTAGCTGTGTGTCTTGTAAAGGACATACAGTTGAGTTTTTGTTAATCCTGTTGTCTAATTTTCACTACTTCATTTTGCTTAAACACATTTTACAGACACTTTTTTAAAATTTTGAAATACTTTAAGACTTACAAGAAATTGCAAAAATATTACAGACTTCTCATTTCAGATTCTACCTTTAAAGATCTTGGAAAGTGTCACTCCCATTCTGATAGCAAGAAAAAGCTGGGTGAATTAAAGATCAATGACTATTCCTGGACTTATCAAATAAATGAGGTTGCCTAAATTCTGAAGAGACAGGTTCATCCAGAGACATAAAACAACTGAGACATGCTTACCTGGAGAAACCATTGGACCCTATAAACTGTAGGAACATTTAAATAATAATTTTGATGAATTGCTGGAGGTTAAGTGGGGACTATCATGAGATTTAGAACTGCTTGGAACCCCAGTCCTAGAGGAGATTCCACTTTTGTGGATTTTCTTTCCAGGAATCCTACCAGATTCTAACAGAGAAGATCTGAACATGATTCTTTCATGGACCTGGTAGTGGGAGGGGCAGA
This sequence comes from Equus caballus, assembly GCF_041296265.1. Taxonomy (NCBI): domain Eukaryota; kingdom Metazoa; phylum Chordata; class Mammalia; order Perissodactyla; family Equidae; genus Equus; species Equus caballus. The sequence continues at coordinate 84,724,258 of NC_091715.1, forward strand.
ATAGCCAGTGTGAAACCATCTAAGTTCTTTCTCAATAGCAAGGTTTTACTTTTCATGGAAAAAGACTTCACCAGAAGGTGGGGCAGAAGCATTATTCCACTTGGGAGAGAAGATATGCATTCCATCCAAGGTCTTTCTGGTTTTCTGTTTTATCTAAGAAAAAATACAATTATCAGGACACAAGGCTTCAAGGAAATAGGTTGGGAATGCTGAAGCCATGTTAGGTTATAAGGGGAAGGGAAAAAAGCTATGCCCCTGTAGTAGAGAAAGAAACACTTGTGTAGGCTACAGCCTGAAAGCATAGGCCCATTAATAGACTGAGAATGAGAAGATTATAGAATGATTCCTCTTTCCTATACACTACTACCAAGCACAAGATTCTTGTTTGATAAGAGTAGATTACAATTGAAAGAGCTGTAAGACACAGACCTTTTCTGAGAAGCAGTGCAAATGGACCCCCCAAACCAAGAAGAGAGACAAAAATAAGGACACTAGATAAATCTGAGGCCTCATGCATATAGCTACAATAAACATTAATCACCGTCTAACTCTTAGATTAACATAAGTGCTCACACTAGAGGTCCATTTACAGTGGTTACAATTACTCAGTAAAACATGCCCTATTTTCAGCAAAAAATAACAAGATATACTAAAAAGTCAAGAAAAAACACAGACTGAAGAGACACAGCAAGCATCAGAACCAGACCCAGATGTGACACAGATGTTGGACTTATCAAACAGGGAACTTAAAGTGACTATAATTAATATGTTCTTGATTCTAAAGGAAAAAATAGACAATATGCAAGAACAGATGGGTATTGTAAGCAGAGCGATGGGAACTCTAGGAAAAGGTCAAAAGTAAATACTAGAAATAGAAAAACATTATAATCAAAATGAAAAATGTCTTTTGATAGGATCAACAATAGACCCAACACAACTAAAGAAAGAATTAGGTAGCTTATGGTGGGTCAATAGAAACTTCATGAACTGCAAAAAAATAATAACGACAAAAATAGAACATAATATCCAAAGACTGTGGGACAATTTCAAAAGGTGTAAAATATGCATAATTGGAATAAAATGGGAAGAGAGACAGAAAAGAGCAGAATAAATATTTGAAGTAATAAAGCCAAGAACTTTTCAAAATTAAAGACAGATAACAATCCAAAGATCCAGGAATTTCAGAAAGACTCAAGCAGGATAAATGTTAAAAATAATAAACATAAAATAAAAACTATACCTAGGTATATCATATCCAAAGTGAAGATAACACAAAGAAAATCTTGAAGGAAGCCAAGGTCAGGAAGAAAATACTTTACTGACAGAAGTGCAAGGATTACAGTTACAGCAGACCAGTGATTAGAAACCATGTATATAGGAAGAAATTGGGGTAAAATCTTTGAATCTTTAAAAGAATTCTATAGAATGAATTGAATTCTATGTTTAGTAAAATTATCCTTCAAAAGTGAAAACAAAATACTTTCTCAGAAAATTGTTTAAAATGAGAGGATTAATTATAAGCAGATGTTCTCTGTAAGAAATATCAATAGAAGTTCTTCACTCAGGCGAAAAACATATATAGGTCAAAAGCTGCGATCTGCATATTGAAAAGAAGAATATAATAGAGGAAAGTAAAGGCAAGTTAAAATCTACTATTTTTCTCATTCTAATTGATCTAAAAGATAATGGTGTATTTAATGAAATAATCATGACATCATATTTTGTGAATATAGATTATGAATAAATTAAATGGATAACAGCAATGCCACAAAGGGCAGGAGCGAGCAATTAGAAATACTCTGTTATAACATAATGCAATGTAAGGTTATTTGAAGGCAGAAATAGATATTTTAAAATTTGTATTATAAACTATAGGGCAACAAATAAAAATATTTAAAAGAAATATGAATGATATGTCATATACCAAGGGGGAAATAGAGTACAATAGAATAAATGTTCAATTAAAAACAGAGTGGGCGGGAAAAGTGGAAAAAGAAACTAAATGTAAATGCAACAAATAGACAAAATTTACAAGGATGGTAGGTTTTAATCTAATTATAGCAATAATCACTTTAAATAGAAGTGGTCTAAATGTGCCAGTTAAAAGACAGATTGTTAGAGTGGATAAAATTAAAAAAACAATACTCAACTATTTGTTGTCTACCGGAGATTCATTTTAAATATAAAGAATTAGGTTAAAAGTAATAGTATGAAGAAAGATGTTCCATGCTAACACTAATCTAGTCAAAAAACAACAACCCTGAAATAGCTGTATTTACGTCAGACAAAGCAGACTTCACATAAAGGAAAATTATTAAGGAAAAGGAAAAACATATATTGATAAAGGAATCATTTACCCAAAAAGACATAAAAATCCTAAACAGGTATGGATCTATTAAGAGTATCAAAATACATGAAGCAAAAATTTATAAGAGGGAAAAAACAAATACACAAATCCACTTTTATAGTTGGCGTGGACTTCAACATGAAGTCAGATGCAGGCATCTTCCTCAACCGGGACATGCTTTTCACACAGGAGAAATTCAGCCAGGCTGAGAAGACCGAGTTTGAGGCCCACTTTTAAAACTTTCTGGCCCAGGAAGACAGCAGCAAGAAGTGGATGGAGAAAATCCTGAGGCAGTCAGAGGTACTGCTTCAGAGTGCCACTGTGGCCCAACCCCAGTGCCCGAGTGGAGGAGTTTCCATATGAGAAGCTAGACAGGAAGCTGACTTTGTGGGTCACCAATATGGAACTGCTGCATCAGTCCATGTCAGAGATGGCCAGTGGGCTGGGCCCCACTGCTACCTAGGGGAAGACATTGATCAAGGTGGCAGAAACTGAAAAGTGCCTGGGAGATACAGAAGATTTTATCCTCATAGCCCCCACCAACTTCCTCATGTCCCAGTGCAACTTCCAAGAAGGGGGCTGGAAGATGATTTCCAAGGAGGGGTGGCTCCTCCAAAACCTGTGTCTGGACTTGAATGCCTGCAAAGCACTCCTGAAGAAGGCCAAGGCTGCAGAAGCCAAAGCCACAATGGTGCTTGAATTTCAGGAGACTTGACCTTGTAATTAAATTCTCTCCAGCAGCGCCTCCCTGCTTTGGAATGATGAGGTGGACAAGACTGAGCAGGAGCTCCAAGTAGCCCCAAAGGAGGTCGACCAGCAGGCAGAAGTGACCAGTCTCCTGCTGGAGGGAATCAGCTGCATTCACATGAAGCATCTTCGTTGCCTCTGTGAGTTCCTAGAGTCTCAGACAACTTATTACGTGCAGTGCTACTGCTGCATGCTGGACTTACATAAACAGCTGGACAGATTTCCAGGCACCTTCATGGGTACAACAGAACCCACCTACCTGCCCCTGAGCAGCAAGTCACCCACCACCACAGCTACTGTGCCTGTGGTACCCTCTGTGGCTGGCCTGGCCTCTTTGGGGGAACCTGCTCTGCCTGGTGAAGGTGGCTCTATCTACCAGCAGAACTCAGAAGGCCTGGTCCTACCTGCTAACTGAATCCAAAAGACTGTGTACTCTATGACTACAAGGTGGCTGAGAGCAGTAAGCTGGCCCTGCTTGATGATGAGCTTGACACCATCTACAGAATGCTTGGCATGGACCCTGACTTGCTCATTGATGAAAGAGGCAACAAGAAGGGCAAGGTCCCTGTCGCCTACTTGGAACTACTCAGCTAAGCAAGCTCCCTCCCAGACCCCTGCCCATTTTGACCTGGGCAGAAGAGAATGGGTACAACCCTGCTACTTATCTTATCTGTTGGTGACCCAGCTGCTCAGGGTGGGGAGACTAACCCCATTCTCTCCTTACTTTCAGTCATGCAGCCATGAGGGGACCCCAGAGACTGAATGATATCACCCCTTCCTCCAGCCCTGATTCCGACTTGTGGTTCTGGAGCTCCCAACCCTAACTACAGCCCCTGAACACCCCAGGCCTCCTGGCTCCTGCTAAAGAGGGAGGGGTCTGTCTGCAGCAGCTGCAATCAGCACCTAGGCCTGTGTATGGGTCAGCCACAGAGAGCCTGAGGGAGCCCTGGGGCATACTCTTGGCAAGAAGAGAGCACCTGCTTTTTAGTTGCCAAAAGTAGCAAAGAGGGAAAGGCAGGAAGCTCCCAGGGACGGTATGCTGTCCCCACAAGATGAACTGGAGTAGAGAGGGAGCCTGGCCTGAGAGGCAGGTTTGGGCCACTGAACAGCACCTCCCAGTTCTATGCTTCCCCTCCCACTCACTTAGAGCCCAAGCCAAGTATGGTGGCTATAGCCTGCATCTCTCCATTCTCACTTTTTAACTTATCTTTTTACTCTGTCTATCTGCTTGCTCTCTAGCAGTGACAACTAATAAACTATACTTCATGTGCAAAAAGAAAAAACAATAATGACAAGCCCACTACTAACATAATACTCATTGGTCAAAAGCTGAAATCTTTTCCTTGAAAATCAGGAAGAAGATAAGGATACCCACTCTCACCACTTTTATTCATATAGTATTGGAAGTCCTAGCCAGAGCAATCAGCCAAGAAAAAGAAATAAAAGTCATTCAAATTGGAAAAGAAGAAGTAAAACCATCTCTATTTACAAATGACATGATATTTTATACCTATTATAAACCCTAGAGGCTGCAACAAAAAACCGTTAGAACTAATAAACAAATTCAGTGAAGTTTCAGGATACAAAATCAATATACAAAAACCAGTTATTTCTGTACACTAATAATGAACTATCAGAAATGAAAATTAGGAAAACAATCCTCTTTACAATTGCTTCAAAAAGAATAAAGTACCTAGAAATAAATTTAACCAAAGAGGTGAGAAACTGTACACTGGAAACTATAAGACATTGATGACAGAAACTGAAGATGATACAAATAAATGGAAAAATATTCCATGCTCATGGATTGGAAAAATTAATATTGTTAAAAAGTCCATACTACCCAAAGCAATATATAGATTCAATACAATCCCTATCACAATTCCAATGCCTGAAATAGAACAAAAATTATTAAAATTTGTGTGGAACACTAAAAGACCCCGAATAGCTTCTTGAGAAAAAAGAACAAACTCAGAGGCATCATGCTTCGTTTTCTCAAACTATATTACAAAGTTATAGTAATAAAAATAGTAAGGCATTTGCATAAAAACAGACATGTGGATCAATAGAACAGAAAAGAGAGCCCAGAAATAAACCCACACATATATGGTGAATTAATTTAGAACAAAGGAGCCAAGAATATATAGTGGGGAAAGGACAGTCTCTTCAATAAATGGTGCTCTGAAAACTGGACAGCCACATGCATAAGAATGAAACTGGACTACTGTCTTACACCATACACAAAATTAACTCAAAATGGGTGAAAGACTTGAACATAAGACTTAAAACCATAAAACTCCTAGAGGGAAACATAGGTGGTAAGGTCCTTGACATTGGCCTTGGTGATGTCTTTTTTGGATTTGACACCAAAAGCAAAAACAACAAAAGCAAAAATAAACAAGTGGTACTATAACAAACTAAAAAGCTTCTGCAAAGAAAATCATCAACAAAATGAAAAGGCAACCTATGGGACGGGAGAAAATATTTGCAAATCGTGTATCTGATATATATATATATATAATATATATTATATATATATTATCTGATATATAATATATATAAGAGATATCTGATATAAATCATGTACCTGAAATATATAAGGACTCATACAACTCAGTAGCAAAAAGAACAATGATTAAAAAATGGGCAGAGGATATGTATAGACATTTTTCCAAAGAAGACATACAGTTGGCCAACAGGTACATAAAAAGGTACTCAACATCACTAATCATCAGGGAAATGCAAATCAAAACCACAATGAGATATCATTTCACACCTGTTAGAATGGCTGTCATCCAAAAGACAAGAAATAAGTGTCAGGGAGGATGTGGACAAAAGGGAGCTCTTGTGCACTATTGGTGGGAGTGTTAATTGCTGTAGCCACTATGGAAAACAGTATGGAATTTCCTCAAAAAATTAAAAATAGAACTAACATATGATCCAGCAATTCAACTTCTGGGTATTTATCCAAAGGAAACAAAAACACTAACTTGAAAATGTATCTGTACCTTCATGTTCATTGCAGCATTATTTACAACAGTCAAGACGTGGAAATAATCTGTGCCCTTCAATGGATGAATGAATAAAGAAAATGTGGTATATCTATACAATGGAATATTATTCAGCCATAAAAAATGAAATCCTGCCTTTTGCTCCAACATGTATGGACCTTGAGGGCATTATGTTAACTGAAATAAGTCATACAGAGAAAAGCAAATATCATATGATCTCACTTATATGTGGAATCTAAAAAACAAACAAAAAACAAAAAAAACACCAAACTCATAAGCACAGGGGACAGATTGGTGGTTTCCAAAGTGGGGGTGGGGGTTGGCAAAATGGATGAATGGGGTCAAAAGGTACAAACTTCTAGTTATAAAATAAATGAGTCATGGGGATGTACAACATGGTGACTATAGTTGATAATACTCTATTATGTATTCGAAAGTTGCTAAGAGAGTAGGTCTTAAAACTTATCACAAGGAAAAAAATATGTAACTACGTGATGATGGATGTTAACTTCTCATGGTGATCATTTTGCAATATATGCATATATCAAGTCATGTTATACATTTGAAATTAATATAATGTTACATGTTAATTGTATCTCAATAAATAAATACATGATGCAAAAACTTACAAAATTGAAAGAAGAAATATACAAATCCACTTTTAAAGTTGGAGACTTCAACATGTCTCTGTCAATACTTTATAGATTGCAGGCATGAATTATATCCATAAGGATTATGTAAAAGACATAAAGAACACTACCAATTTATTTAATCTAATCAGTATTTATAAAATATTCCATCTGATAGCAACAGAATCAGCATTCTTCTTAGCATATGATAAACTTTCATCAAAATAAACAAGATTCTGGGCTACATAATACACAATTAAAAATTTACAAGAATTTAAGTCACATAACATATGTTCTCAGAATACAAGAAAATTCAACTATTAATGAATAGTACAGAGCTAGTTTGACAATTCTGAAATATTTGGAAATTTAACAAGAAAATTCTAAGAAACACAGGGTCAAAGAAGAAGCCTCAAAATAAATTTAAAAAGATTTTTTGTTACCAAAGTAAAATGAAAATAAAGCTTATCAAAATGTGTGTGATGTCGCTGATGAAATAATCTAAGGGAGAATTTATAGTATTAAATGTAAATATTAGAAAAGAAAGATCTTAGATAAATAATCTAAGCTTCCACCTTAGGAAACTAAAGAAAGAATACCAACTTAAAATCAAAGCAATCAGAAGAAAAAAATAAGAAAAGGAGAACAAATTAATTAAATTGTAACCAAGAAAATTATAGAGAAAAATCAATAAAACCAAGTACTGCTCTTTTGAAAATATCAAGAAAATTGATAAAAATCTAGCCAGCCTAAATAAGAATAAAAGGTATACAACACAAATTACTGATATCAGGAATGAAAGAGAGGTCATCACTACTGTTCCAATAGATATTCAAAGAATAATAAAGCATAGTACAAACAACACTATGCCGCAAAATTTGATAATTAAATGAAATAGACAAATTCCTTGAAAGAAGTAAACCACTAATACTCACTTGAGGAGAAATAGATTAAATTAGTAGTCTAAAAGTTAAAAAAAAATGAAAACACAAGGTTTGGATGGTTTCATTGGTGAATTATACAAAATATTCCTAAAAACTTATTACCAATTCTACCCAGTCTGATCCAGAAAGTAGAAGGAGAGAATACTTCCTAACTCTTTATTTCATTTCATTTTATTTTATTTTATTTTTGCTGAGGAAGATTTGTCCTGAACTAACATCTGTTGCTAATCATCCTCTTTTTGCTTGAGGAAGATTCACACTGAGCTAACATCCATGCTAATCTTCCTTTATTAGGTATGTGGGTCACTGCCACAGCATGGCCACTGATGAGTGGAATAGGTCCATGTCCAGGAACTGAACCCGGGCCACCAAAGTGGAGTGTGCTCTGTTTATGCAAACTCATCTTGGTGTCTGATCTCCATGTCCAGTGATGAGTCACTCTTCTCTTCATGGTACAAGGGGCAGGCACCTTCATAAAGGGAAATTTGTGTGCTGCTTTTAGGTAGATAAGGAGAGGCAGATAACTCTTCCTGCATCTGTTGATCCTCAATCAACCTCAACTAAAAATAATCTTTACACAAAACTGTTATGTTTTAGGGTGGCATATCCCAATTCCCTTCATAGATATTATAAGAAAATAAATCTGTAGACTAATATCTGTCATAAAGATAAAAAAATAGCAAATAGAATGCCAGAACATCTAAAAATCATAATACATCATGATGACGAGGGGTTCATATGAGGAATGTGGCACTGATTCAACATTTGTAAGTCATCATATTAGCGGACTAAATAAGAAAAATCATATGATTGTATCAATTGATTCAGAAAAAGGATTCAATGAAATTCAACACTCACTCATGATAGTAACTCTCAAAAAATAGGAATAAAAAGAAGCTTCCTTAACCTCATTAAGTGTATGTACAAAAAATCTACAGCTAACATGGTAATTAAAGATGGTTAGAATCTCAATGATTTCCGCTTAAGACTTGAAGAGGATACAAATAGCCTTTTTCACCTGTTCAACATAGTCCAGGGAAAATTCACTAGTGCAATAACTGAAGAAAAAGAAATACAAGTGATACAGATTTTAAAAAGAAAATAAAATTATCTGTTTTGCAGATAATGTAATTATCTATGTAGAAATCCTCATAGAACATAAAAACAAAACAACTCCTGGATATAGTGAGTATAGCAAGGCCATATAATAGAAGATCAATATATAAAATTAAATATTTCCTACATACCAGCAATTAACAATACTCTTTACAACAGCACCAACGTAACCTAACAAAATATGTACAAAATCTATATGTGGAAACCTACAAACTATTGATAACTGAAGGAAGAAATCAAGAAAGATCTAAATAAATGGAGAGATATTGCATGTTCATAGATTCAAAGGCTCATTATTATTATTGCCAACATTGTTAATTCTTCCCAACTTCATAGATTCAACATAATCCCAATCAAAATTTTGTAGATATTAACGGATTCTATAATTTATGTGGTAAAGCAAAGGTCCTAGAATAAACAACATGATTCTCAAAAAAACTATTCAGCAATAAAACATCAATCAAACCACATTGTATCAAACCATACTACAATTTGGATGAATCTGAATGCAAACTAAAAGAAGATAGTCTGAAAAGGCTATGTAGTATCTGATTCCATCTATCTGAAAAGGCTGTGTAGTATCTGATTCCATCTACCTGATATTCTGGAAAAGGCAAAACCGTAGAGACAAAAATCTCATCAGTGGTTGTCAGGTGTTTGTAGGGGTTGAAAAGGAAAAGCAAAGGAGATTGTTCTGTATTCTATTTAGATAATACTGTAGTGATGGATGTATAACATCATGCATTTATAACAACTTATAAAATTTCATAGCACGAAGGTTTAAATTAATATATTCAACTTAAAAAATCAATTTAAATCAAATCAAAAGGGTGGAACGTAGATGATGATGAAAGAATCTTACAGTATTACAAAAGTATGGCACACCTCATTGAAGAGGATGGGAAAACAGTGCTGACAGAAGTAACTTTGAAATGAGTATAGACTATAAAACCAAACAAAAAAGAAATTGTGCAGAAGCACTGTATATGAATTGGTAAATTTGTTTCTCATGGGTGTATGGGTTAACAATTCTGTAACCACAGCAAATGTTACTGTGATTAAACAAATAATTAAGTCAATAGAAGATATTTGGAGTCAGGTTTCTAACCATTGGAGTGGGAGATAATAGATAAGTAAGGTGGGAAGGCTAGAATAAACCGTAGTGGTAGTGGATTAGAGTTGGAGACATCAATATGAACTCATGTACCCTTCATCCAGATTTCCCCACTGATAACATCTGACATAGCCATGGTACATTGTCAAAACCAGGACATTACATGGTAATAGGTACTATACAATTAACTCATGTACAGATCATGTTAAGATACCACCATTTCTACGTTTTTCTTTTCTGGTGTATTGTTCTATGAAATTTTATATGTGTAGATTTGAGGAGTTATCATGAAAATCAAAATACAAAACTGTTCCATCACCACAAGAATACTACTTCAAATTACTCCTTAATAGTCATAATCTACCCAAACACTAACCTCTAGCAACCACTGATCAGGTCTCTATTACTATAATTTTGTCAATTCAAGAATGTCTTGTAGATTCTTCTTATATAAGGTATCTGATGTAGTCAAACTCACAGAAGCAGAGAGTAGAATGATGGTTGCCAAGGCCTGCGGGGAGGGAGTAACGGGGAGTTGCTGTTCCATGTGTACAAAGTGTCGGTTCTGCAAGAATAAAACGTTCTAGAGATCTACTGTATACATTTTGCTTATAGTTAACAATACTGTACAGTACTCTTAAAAATTCCTTAAGAGTGGGGGCTGGTCCCGTGGCTGAGTGGTTGGGTTCACGCACTCCGCTTCAGTGGCCCAGGGTTTCACTGGTTCAGACCTGGGCATGGATCTAGCACTGTTCATAAAGCCATGCTGAGGCCGCAGCCCACATAGTACAACTGGAAGGACCTACAACTAGAATATACGACTATGTACAGGGGGGCTTTGAGGAGAAGAAGAAAAAGTTAAGAGCATTTTAAAAAAGTCATGTAAATGAAATCATACAGAGGACGAGTAATAGAGATTGATTTTTTTTTCAACTTGAGACCAACCTGTTGTTTTGTACTATTCCATAATTATCCTTTTAATGTATAGAAGGTCTGTAGTGATATCCTATTTTTTATTCCTCATACTTTAATTTGTGTCTTTTATTTCCTTTTTCAGTCTCGTCAAAGGTTTATTGATTTATCATTCTCTAAAGTACAGCTTTTAGATTGATTTTCTCTAGTTTTTCTGGTTTTAGTTTCATTTATATTTGCTCTAATCTTCATTATTTCTTTCTTTCTGCTTTTTTGAGGTTTTTTCTTTCTCCCATTTCTTGAGGTTGGAGCTTAGATGACTAGTTTGTTCTTTTTTCTCTTTCTCAAATGGACATTTACTGCTTTATTTTTCCTCTAAGCACTGGTTTAGGCACATCCACAGATTTTGATATATTTTATTTTTCATTCAGTTCAATAGGTTTTCAAATTTTCTTTGATATTTATTCTTTAACTCATGGATTATTTAGAAATGCATTGACAAATTTCCAAGTGTTTAGATATCTTCCTGTTATCTTTCTGTCTTTGTTTTCTGGTTTCATTATCTTTATAGCCAGAGTACATGTTCTGTATGTTCTCAGTTCTTTTGAATTTGTTGAGATTTGTTTAATGACACAAAATATTTTCTTTTTTCCCCAAGTTTATTGAGATATAATATATAACATTGTGTAAGCTTAAGGTGTACAATTTGTTGACTTGCTACACTTACATATTGCAAAGTGATTACCATCATAGTGTTACCTAACACCTCCAACATGTCACACAATTACCTTTTCTTGTGGTGAGAACATTTAAGATCCATTGTCTTAGAAACTTTCAAGAATATAATACTCTTTCCTTATAAACTTTAAAATCGGCTTCTTCATATTCATAAAATAACTTGCTGGAATTCTGATTAGGACTGCATGCTCAATCTACAGGACCAACTAGGAAGGGATGTCAGCTTCTTCCTGCAGGTGTGGGTGGAAGATAGTGTTCCTGCCACAGACTCTGCTGCCATATCAGGGAGGGGTGTGGGATTTTCTTAGTGTTCACCTGGAGAATGACAGGTATGTTTAAAAGTTTTCTGTTCTCCTCAGCAGTCCTTTTCTCATTCATTTTCCTAGAAATAGGCTTTTCTTGGGGCTATATTTTTGTCGGTTCCCACTGGCATTTCCAGACTTTTTAGCATTCATGCCAAGGTATGTAGGAGGAAAAACAAACAGAAAACAAAAACAAATAACATAAATCAAGGAACTCACTACTGGGTCATTCTTTGAGTCCCAAGCTCCCCATACTAGCCTTCCTTTTTTCTCCACATTTTAAATGCTCCTGTTAGTTGATTTATATATTTTGTCCAGAGCTTTGTTATAATTAATAATAGCAATAAAATAAAACATTTACTCTGTCATTTTCACAACTGGATACCCATTTACTGTTTTATAATCAATGATATAATTGGATTAATTTCTATCATTTTATATTTTGTGCTTTGCTCAATTTTCTGTGTGATTTCTTTTTTATATTTTTCATTTTTTTTGGATTAGTTTCTTTCCTCCCTATTTTATTTCCTCTCATTCCAGTTTGGAAATTATACATTTCTATTTCCATTCTTTTACAGATTACTCTAGAAATTTTAATATGCATTTTTTTCCTGAGGAAATTCCAATGTAAAGGGAAACTGAGAAATATATTAATAACTAGAGGGAGAGGTAGGGTGAAGAGAGTGTTTTCTTTTTAAGATAGGAGAGGAGGGCAAGCTTGGATATTGATGGCATGACCCCATACAGAGGGAGAAATGGAAATTGTGAGAGAGAAGTGAGAGTGTTGGGGTGATGTGCTACAGCAGACTAAAGGCAGCAAGCTCTAATGCACCAGGTAGGGGTGGACCCCGCTGGGAGCATCCGAGGCTTCTCTCCACCACAGTGGAAGTGAGTGCAGATGTGCTGGCTGGGGAATGATGTGTGGTCTCTGGAGATTCTCTTCAGATGGCTTCAGTCTTCTCAGGGAAATAGGAAACAAGGTCACAAGAGAGAGGGAAGATGGAAAGAGATGGTAGAGGCTTTAAGTTTTACAATCGTAAAATCTCTTTGGAGGCAAAGAGGGGAGAAGGCCTAAACATCCCATCCTACAGGACACTACTGAGGCCTCTGCATGTGAAGCAGGGTGCCTCTCAGGGCCTGAGGCTTTGAGGCGAACCAGTAGCTCTCTCTGCTGAAGGACATGAGCCTGTGGATTGAAAGTGCCCCTGATTGTCCAACACAATGAGTACAAAAGATTTTTACTAATGCATACAACTGTGAAATTTCAAAATGTCAGGAATAAAGAGAAGATCTTAAGAGCATCCAGGAAAAAGAAAATTACAAAACAGTCAGGAATTAAAATGGCATCAATCTTCTACAGAGAAATCCTGGATTCTAGAAGTCATTTGGAGGAATGCATTCTGAGGGAAAATGATTATCATCCTAGAATTCTATATCCAGCAAAACTATCAAACAAGCATAAGGAAGAGTAAGGGGGATTTTTAGATTGGGAAGAACACACTCAAAAAACTTCCTCCCATGCACTTTCTTAGAAAGCTGCTGGAAGACGTGCTTCAGCAAAACAAGGGAGAGGGGACAAGAAAGAGGAAGATGTGGACTTGGAAAACAAGATCCAATGCAGGCAGAGGACAAAGAAATGCCCAGAATGATGAAAAAGGAAGTCTCAGGGCATGATTGGGCAGCAAACCTACAGAGCTACCAGTCTAGATTAGAGGAGAATGATGGAGGGTATCAGAAAAGAGATCTCCAGGAAAATACTCAAACTGATAGAACGTTTGAAACTGTGTTTGGAAAAAACCTTGGTAAGTGTTTGACAAAGTATTTGGAACAAATTAATGTCAGGCACATACAAAACTAAGCATATGAGGGGCCAGCCCGGTGGCACAGCAAAGTGCGCATGTTCCGCTTCAGCAGCCTGGGGTTCGCTGGTTCGGATCCTGGTTGTAGACATGGCATGGCTTGGCAAGCCATGCTGTGGCAGGCATCCCACACATAAAAGTAGAGGAAGATGGGCACAGATGTTAGCTCAGGGCCAGTCTTCCTCAGCAAAAAGAGGGGGATTGGCAGAAGATGTTAGCTCAGGACTAATCTTCCTCAAAAAAAAAAAAACTAAGCATATGAAAAAAAGTCAATTATTAACTCTGGTTAAAAAAAAAGAAACCAAAAAGCAAAAGGAAACATAATAATAAAATACCGCCTGGCTTAGCAGTAAATGTTTATACAATCATATTGTATCATATCATCATAATCATAATATAAACACAAGCAATTGAATTAACCAAAATTTTGTCATATAATTATGTTGAGAGGATAGATGGAAGGGGAGAGTGAGAAAGTAATAGGAGAGCCAAATTCTCAACTACTGGAACAGGAAGTCAACAATAATGTCTAAAATTGATGAATCAAAAATAGCAGTATAAGCATATTATTTTAAAATATGGAGGACCACATAGGAAGAAAGAGTTGAAAGGATTGAAATTGATTGCCAAAGGAAGTAGTACTGGGATTGCAGAGCGGTGGGTTAAGGAAGTACTATCATCTCATTATAAGCCTTTAGGTAACTATTTGACTCAATTATATGCGTGCACTAATTTAATAAAACTAAGATTTGATTTTTAAAAATAGTAAACAAGTAGTTAAGAATTGGAAACAGTATGTTTAACTCAACCCGTTCGTTTTCACCTGGCTTATTCATCCTCATCTGTCAGGCCCAGGAAGCCTTTCTTGACCTCCCTCCCTGTGTTAGGCTAGATGTCCTACTGTGCACTGCCAGAGCCCCCTGCATTTCCCATAATGTGCACCTTTTTACACTCGACTCTTTTTGTTTGCTAAATTGCCTTTTTTCCATGTCTCTGCTGTGAGTTCCTTGAGGGAAGAGACTGCATCTGCACTGCTCACCACTGCGACTCTAGTGTTAAACACATTATCAGGGAAAGGAGAAAAAGGAACACATTTACCTTCCGTTCTGTCCACGAAGTCTCTTTTAATGTGGGAAATAAACTGATTTGATATTGCCGTTCTAACCTCTTCCACTAAAGCAGCGATTTTCCAACGGAGGTGCTCTTTACTGATGCTTTTGACTGACCTTGAGATAGTGTCCAGAGAAAGGAATCCTATCAAAACAAACACAGTTTTCAAGAAAATCCACACGGGTTCTTCTAATAGAATGACGAATATGGGTGTTTGTGTGAACATATTCTTTTGAGTCCTTTACACCCAAGTTACCACTCTGCAGTCTGCAGGAACCTGTCAACAGGAGTCATCAGTTCACCCGGCTGTAACAAGGGTATTTTGCCACTTCTTTGACTTTTCATGCTGATGACAAGAATATGTGATTGCAAAGTCCAAAGAGTTGTGCCTCCATCCAGAAATCTCCAGACAAGACTAGAAAAGGAGAAGACCCATGTGCGTTCCAGCTCTGGTTACACATGCCCAAGGAGCAGAGACAGACATTGCTCCCCCTATGTATTTTTAACTTAGCAAATTATGTAGTTAAATATCTTTACTCTCCATTTCTTGTTTACACAATTCCTAGATCTAGTGACTAAGTTAAATTCTCCTCTTCAGAATATGTAGATACCTAGGCTCAATGTGGATCCCTCAATTTTCGTATCTTTCAGTGATAGAAAAATATTAGCCCATTCAATGACATTCAAGAAGTTGTCCCTGTCTTTTAATGTTTGAATGACCTTTAGTTAATTTATCCAGCTTTGAGCACCAATCTTTCCAATTATTTTCTCTCATGTGTTTCTCTTGGCACATGAATCCTTTTGGACAGACTTTATATATGCAAGTCATACCTGAATGTGATTACATTTTCATTTTTGGACTCTGCTATAAAGAAGGCTTAATTTTTAAGTTCACTTTGTGTTCAGTTGTCAGAGTTTTTTCATCACATTATACATTATTTAATGTTTAGGTCATGTGTACTTTAAAATTTGCCAACTTGTAAGCTAAAATTTTACATGTAACCTTTTATTCAATGAAAAAATGCACAATTTAGAGGGAATCATTAATCCATGCAATTAATGAATATCAAATATAAACAAGGGATAAATAGCATATCTATTCTAATAATTAGGAGGGAATTTTAGTATTATTTTGAAAGGTCAGTATTAGTGTCATTTAGCATTCTTAATAATGAAGTTCATCATGTGGAACTAATGTATTATTAATGAATTTGTGATTTTTTTCTGTATTTTCACAGCAATTAAACCATAATTAAACTAATATTGCTTCATACCTTTTAAAAATCTTATTTTTTACAGGAACATTAAAAGGTACATTAGAGAAGAAAAAATTATTTTAAGTTGGAATACAGCATGCATTCCTCAGAGTTGCACTGTATTCATATGAAATCTTTGGCAAATCATTTTAAGGCTATTTTACTGTCAACTCACATTTCCTATCCAAACTAGTAGAAGTTAATTGTAAATCATTACCTGAGTCTAAAGTTCTCACTTCACAATGGAGTAAGAATTCCCCCAGTGAATCCCTGGATCTCTAGAAGTGCCTTAAAGAGTGGTATGAATTAAATGGGTTTGGATGATCATTAATTCATTTTTTATCGTCACCAAATCAAGGTTTAAATTTAGATACATAGATGTAGAAATATTTTTAATGGACAGTTTAGCATGAAATAATCATAACGTACAATTACAATAGCCAAAAAAACATATAGGACAAGTAAGAGCTTCTTTAAAAATTAACACTCAATTCTGTGTTATTCACCTAGAATAAGTTATGAGTACCAGCTTTATGACTTCACACCAGTTTCTACAAATTTTTCCTTATTTGTAAGGAAATGAGGATTGAAATTGTGTTTGAGTGCTGGCTACTGGCATGAAATGGTGGAAAGAAGTGATAAATGAAAATCACTTACTGTTAATTCTTTTTACTAGCCTGTTGATTTTCTTCCCCCAATATTCACAGCCCAGGAAAAAAACCTCTCTATAATTTATCTTTAATAGTTATATTTTCATTACTGGGATGCTGTAGAACTTCTACTCGCACTCCTAGATCCTCTATAAATGTTTGGTAAGGCTGGTTTGGACAGGAATCTTTAGGGGCACCAGCTCCCCATCCAGACTTGCCCATCAAGAGAAGTGTTTGCCTTTCCAGAACTACAAGTTCCTTTTGTCTCTTAATTCATTCTAAAGTTGGTTAATAGTGGCTTTCCTCACAATTTTCAGGGGATAGGAAACAATTGATAAAGTTAATTTGTATATCAGGACCCACAAAATGGAGGCCATCCTAGGAGCCCAGCCCATATGACAATTCTAAACCTAAGTAAGCCTGCACTTACAGGAAACATCTGTCAAGGAAATCCAACATACACCAATCGCAATCCTCCAGCTCAGATTTAGCTAGTTTATCTTACCCTAGAAATAGGACCTGCTAGCCCTATAAGGGAATCCCAACCTCCTAGCCAATCATGCTGTTTCCACATGGCCTCTTCTCTCACTCTATAAAACTCACTCTTGCCCAGCATCCCTCAGGAACAGTGCTCTACTGCTTGTGAGGCACTGTTCACCCCCAATCCATGGACTGTTTTCCCTTGCATAAAGGACATCAAACTTGTTACTAAATTTCATTATTTTTGTCATTGGACAATATCATTAAGGCTGTATATTTTAAAATTGAGAATAGAATTTTAGAATTAAAAAGTATTTCATTGGCCATTTAGTCCCAACCAACTCTTTTATTGATTTAAATCTTAGCTCCAGATGTGGTAGGTGACTTAGAAAATTCATAAGGTGGCAGTTTTATTGCTATAATTTGAAAATGGGTTTCCATATATTTACTTCAGCAATATTTTCCAAACTACTTATTTTTTCAATTTTCTGGATAGTAAGTTGATACATTAATAAACTATTTTGAATAAAAGTATATATTGCAAACTACACATAACTTAGGTACTTTGACATTACTGGCTCTTAGCAGTGACAGGTGAGAGTCAATAAAACAAAATCCACATCTAAGTGGTGACAAAGTTCACTGTCTTCTTTAAGAATAAATTTTTCCTTTTCTATGGCTCCTGGGGTTTTCTGCTGCTGGGCTTTTGTTTGAGGCAGGTGTAATGGGTGGGAAATTAGTATGGAAGGGCTAAGTTGTGGGCACATCCAGTGTGTAATTTGGCACTAATTTAAAGGGTAAATTTTTAAATCTTGTAATTACTATCATAACTTTATTTTTTACTTGTACTTTGTCAATTTTCATATAGATACTGGAAAAAAATGAAATGTGGAAAAATGTTCCATGTTTCCACCTTAATTTAGGCTCACTCTATTCTTTAGGTTCTTTTTCCCCCTCTTTGACTTCTCAGGTATAAAAGAAATGGTTTTTGCTCATTGTCCTTCACTATAGTCTCAACTAGTTCAAAGAGAAAAATGTATCTTTCCCATTTTATTTCTCCAGAGGTCCAAATGAAAAGTAGAGATGGTTAGACAGCCTTGTATATGAGTACCACTTCATAGTTGGAGCAAAATGACTTGACAGGCGTCTATAGAGCCTAAAATCGGATCCTGCTGAGACTTCCTTTCTACCACTCAATCAGCTGCCCAAGAAAGGCAGGAAATGACTGCTTTTAAATGCCATAATGCCCCTCTTTCTTCCATTACAAGAAAATGCATGCATAATGATGTCAACACATTATTACCTACAAAACTTCTCAACATATTCGCATAAAGGAGATTTGGAAACAAGCAAAATGAATTTTCTCACTGGTAGTTCGACTGGCTCATATCAGTTCCTCAGGGTAGGACTAAATTTTGCAGGCCTGCACTATACCAAAAATCAGTAATTTAATAGCTGATGTCTAAATCAATAGGGCGGTGAACTATACTTAAGAGACCCAGGTTCAAAATTGAGTTGTGTTAGTATTTGTTGTATGACCTTGAACAAATTACTTTAGTAACTAGAAGCTTTGGTTTTCATACTGTGTAAAAAAGGGGGGCTTGAATAAGATAAACTTTAAGCCATTTCAAATTTTAAATGTTATGAATGCTATGTTTTGAATATTTGAGCGTGCTATTAACCTATTACATTTCAACACTATATTTAAAGAACTCATTCACATGCACTATCTCTTTGAAAACTTTACTACAATTTTATGGACAAAAATGCCGATGCTGATAAAAGGAGTTAGTTTGGTGAGATTCAAAAACTGGAGGGGTTTTTTGTTAAAATTGAGTCAAAAGATAATAAATGTTCACTCTAGAAAATTTGCAAGTATAGAGAAACAAATTCAGAAAATCAAAATAAGATGATCAAAATCTCTTGTGTTACCATAACGAAGAAAATCTCTTCTTGGAAGAAAATAAGCTGTGCAACAGAGATTTGTACTTACCTTCCCCAGGAGAAAATGATCATTGGGAAATAACTGCCATGCCAAGAATTACACTTTCCAGCACCCATTCACCCCCTGGCATTTAGGTGGAACCATGTGACCAGATCTTACTAATAGTTTGACAATGGAGATGTTGGAAAAACTGGCAGAAGCTGGAAAAAGGTGAGAATTCTTACCAGAGTGAGCTCTCCTGGATCTCTATCTGTAGCGCCCAGTTGAGAGAGGAAGGTAAAATTTCATGTTGTCACTTCCTTTCCAAATTTAGACTCTCGTGAATTTCGTTTTGGGGTGCCCCTTGGTTATTGACGCTCTCTCTCCCAGAAGCAGCTATTCCCTTCTTGCGTATCTCATTTTGTGTCCTGAGAACTTGGCTTGGCTTTCTGCCTACCTGGGGCACACAGGCTATTGGGTCTTGTGTATGCAGGCAGCTCAGTCACCAGGTTGGGAGTCCCAAAAATGTGGCTAGACAGAAATTTGGGTTGTACTCCATTTGCTGCTAGGGTGCTACCAACTGTTGGCTGGCTCTCAGGGTAACCGTCAAAATCATTCTTTCTTTTGGCTATTTTTAAGACTGGCTTTGGATCTTGGGAGGATACAATCCTTCACATCTTTTTTGTGGATATCTCTTGGACCAAGGGGTTGTTCAATATCACCTGGAATATTTACTATTTGTCCCTGCTGAAACCTGATGAGATATTTGAAAGAATTTTTTTTGGTTAGCTCTGTGATCAGATGTTGGCCAAATTGGAAGGTGGTATTCAGGGCCTGATAGGAAATTTCTTTTAGGCCTTCTCCTCCAAGCTAAATGGAACTATGTACCCAGAGGCGATGAAAAACATTCCAAAGACAAATAGATCTAAATCTAGAACATAGGAATATTTTTATTTCCATATTAGTTGAAAATCTCCCTGATATAAAGAAGCAAATTGAAAATAATGTAGTTGGATGGGTAGATCAGCCCCCTAATATCATTCAGGTTGCAACCCAGTTCACTGACAAGTTAAAAATAACTGTTCTTGTCTTACAAATTGAATCTTTACAAGAAGAGAAATGCATTTCTAAAAGCAATTCAAAGCCCTCCTATCTTTTTTTTCACTTTCCAAAAATGCAGAAAAATGCCCCCCCACAATCCCTAAGCTTTCTGGCCAAAGTTGTTCTTGATAATAGTATAGCCCTTGATTATCTTTTAGCTGAGCAAGGAGGTATTTGTGCCATGGTTGACAACACTTGCTACACTTGGATTGAGATTTCTGGGGAAGTTGATACTCAGCTTCATAAAAATCACTGAACAAGCCAGTTGGCTTTAAAAAAGGACACTTTCAATGGGGTCTTTCTTTGAATTATTTGATTTCAATTGGTTTAGGTGTTAGGGACCATGCCTCCAATGTGCACTCCAGACATTGGGAATTATCCTGCTTATAATAATAATAGTAGTCTCCCTGGTGTGCTGTATTCTCTCAAAATCTTTAAATGTATGTTCACAACTGCTAAAGATCAAGCAAATGATCTCACTAGGAACAGAACATCAGAAAAGGAACAAAGAGAATGACCAACTTGAAGAATGTGAAGTCATCATCATGACCTGTGAATACTACACAGAGACTGAGCAAAAACTGTGAGAACTCTAGAGTGTTAGCCGGGATTAGCACTAATGTTTTCAATTTTTGATCACATCTTTTGGTAGGCTGAGAGTCTAATCAAAAGGGAGAAATTGTTAAAAACAAAATAATAGGCCCAAAATGGAGTTGCTAATACTGAGTCCCATATCAACAAGCCAAAACTTATCTTAATTACAGTTTGGCTCTCCCAGAAGTGGAATCTTAAACCAGCCAATCAGGAATCACCTGACCAGCACTAGTAAGGTGATCTGCCTGATAGATTCCTGCCATGCCCTAAAGGAAAGTAATCTTGCAATAATCAATCTTCTTTTTTTCCTAGTATAATTTCCTTGTTACCACTCACTTATGCCTACAACAGTCTTTCATTTTGTACAGTTCCTCAGAACTCCTTTCTATCTGCTGGATGGGATGCTGCCCATTTCATGAATTGTTGAATAAAGCCAATAAGATCCTTAAAATTTACTCAGTTGACTTTTGTTTTTAACCATATTTATAATAATTATATTTTCTCTTAAAATAATATAGTTGGTATTTTGAATTTATATTATCTATGCACAAACCCAAGGAATGTCAGGCATTTTTTTTTGTGAAAGTGTGTCTATGAATCATGTTTTTAAAATCTATCATAAGCTTAGCTAGCATTTATTGAGTAGTTACTAAATACCAAGCATTCTTCTAATCACTTTAGCTGTATTATTTTATCAAATACCCGCAGGACCATTTGCTGTGAGTAAACTATTATTCCTCATTTTAAAATGTGGAACCTGAGTCACAGAGAGTTTAAGTAATTTTCCTAAAGTCATATTAACTTGCAAGTTGCAGAACTGCAATTTGAATCCAATTAGTCTGGCTCAAAGACTTCAACTTCAATTAGATAATTCCATTGTAATCTGCATGTTCCTCTGAAAAATATGTCATGGATATATTTCCATATATTTTAATATTCACCTACAGTTCTTTACTGACCACATAATATCCATCATGTGTGTGCAAAATATATTTTCAACACCTTGCTTACTGTGGTCAACAAAATCTTTAGACAGGTTCCAAATTTTTACTATTATAAATAATGTTGTAACAAAATCAGCTTGACTATTGTACTTGCTTGTACATCACTGATTGTTACTTCAAAATGAATTCTTGAAATTTAAGTGGTGACACAAAGGGAAAGGGTTGTTAAAGATTTTGATAGTTTATGTAAGATTGCCCTTCAGAAATATTGAGAGCATATACTTATAATAACCAATAGACTATTTCACTTAACCCTCTACAAAATATTATTGTTATTATTATTATCATCATTAGAAATATGTTGTAACATTGTGGGAGATCAGAATTTGCCACTTCAAGATGTGTCTCTTTGGCATGAGGATTATTTTTGGGAGGTTATTTGAAAAAAAACAAAAAGCTGTAGACATAGGAAAAGCTCTGAAAACCAAGTGGAAGTTAGCCTTTGTAAGATACATTTGCGTTTGTAAGGGACATCTCCATTTGTAAAGATATCTCCCTCGTTGTAGAGGAAGGGGGGTGATCTTATCTCTAGAAATTCTTATTAATGCAGAAGGCAAGGACTTAAATCTTGATAATAACCTTACTCTTGTTTACTGTGCTTTTTCTGGTAATCTCCCATAACTGACTCCCCCCACCCCCAACATCCTCTTTTGTCTTTAGCTGAAGATAAGATAGTATTTAATGTGGCCACCTCAGCCATTCTGGTGAGTTGCTCAGTTTTCCTGGGTTTCTCTCATGTACACATGGTATAAAGCTTTGTTTGAGTTTCTCCTGTTATTCTGTCTCTTGTCAATTTAATTCATGGACCAGCCAGAAGGACCTAGAGGGTAGAGGATTTGCTTTCCTCTCCTACAACATTACTGTTTATATTTCAATTTTTATGTTATTGTCACTAAACATCTCCCAATATTTATTAGTAATTTGTATTTCTTCCTTTATAAAATCATCTTTTCATATTATATGTCCTTTTATGAAATGGATATTCATCTTTAAAAAAATAATATATATGGCATTTAACTATAGTAAGATTTCTTAACTTACATATGTTGCAAATATTTTCTTCTAGCTTGTACTTTGCATTTCAATTTTCTTTGAAGTAATTATTTTTTTTATTTTCAGGAGATATTTTTGTGGAGTTAAGTTTGTTAATATTTTTTTCTAATGATTTCTTACTTTTTTTGGAAACTTTTTTCCTTGAGGTCAGGCATAAATTTTCTTACGTGTTTCTTTTATGATGCTTCTAAGGCTGATGCATAACAAAGCTCTATCTTTGTTACTTCTGTGTTTGTTTCTGATTAGTTATCACAACATCATTTACTGAGTATGTGGGGACCTGGAATTGGCCACCCCAAGGTATGTCTCTTTGGCATCAGGATTATTTGAGGCTGATTGCTTTTGATAAACTGGGACAGGGAAGGAGGCTCTGAGGAATGGAACTTGCCCTTTGTTAGGACACATTTACATTTGTAAGGTAAATCTCTATCTGTAAAAGGTGGCTCCCTTTGTGTACCAGGAAGGAGAAAGGAGATGACCTTCTCTCTAGAAACTCTTAATCAATACCAAAGGCAAGGACTTAAATCTGCATTTTATTGTGCTTGTCTGGTAACCTCCTGTAACTAACTTCCTTCCCTCTCCCAACTTTGGCATTTCTTTAAGGATTAAGCATCTTTCCTTAGGCTAGGAACTGATTGCTGCGCTCATCTGTGACCACCCAGCTCCAGACAATGGACTAGCCTCCTGCTACACCCTCTGAGATAGCAGACCACTACCTGCTGTGTCCATCAAGCGCTGTGCAACAGGGCAATCTTGTGACTATTGTGGGAGGGACATTTCAATCACATGTGAAACACCCTGCTTGGGGGTATATAACCACTCTGTGCACCCCACTTCTTCAGTGCCCTTTCTTCCTTTGGGA
This sequence comes from Equus caballus, assembly GCF_041296265.1. NCBI lineage: Eukaryota > Metazoa > Chordata > Mammalia > Perissodactyla > Equidae > Equus > Equus caballus. The sequence goes on from NC_091715.1 coordinate 84,748,011, forward strand.
AGAAAGGCCCTGGGCCATGGTTCCTCATAAAGCTTTGTTTAATTTTCTCTTGCTATTCTGTCTCATGTGAATTTCATTCGTTCTCCAGCCAGACGAACCCACATTTGGGAAGAGGAAATGTCTTCCTCCACTACAAGTAAATTATCATTTTCCCAAAGATTGGAATTCTAACTTTATCATACACTAAATACTTATATATGTGCATCTCTGAGTACTTTTGGGACCGACAACCCAACAGAATGTTGTAAGGAATACTTTGAAGTGAAAACATCTGAGCTACAACAAATGCAGAAAGAAATTGTACCTGAAATTCTCTTATCTGACTAAAGCAAAGTTTTAACAGTCAGCTGCCTCAAATTCTCCCTCCGCCTTCCAGGGAAGTCCATAGTGAGGGATGCCACTGACCTTGGGCATCAGGACATTCTCCCCAAAAATTGTGTAGACAAGCCTCATCAAAACCTTTAACCTTTTGAAGCCCTAAATCACCACCACAGTCCTTTTAACCTGGTATATATAAACCCCCATCCATAGCCGTTTGGAGAGCCATTCTCTTTGAGTGACCCCTGTTCCCAAATGTATGTGAAAATAAACTTTTCTCCTATTAATCTATTTTCAATTAATGTGTAACCCCCTCACCTCACTGGGACTTAAGGTGGTATAGGAAAAGTTTTCCTCCTAACATGCTTCTGAAGATAATGCCACACTCTTCTAATTATAATCGCTCTACAATATGGTTTGTTTGCTTATATTTATTTTGCCAAATTAATACATGCATGCAATCACAGAATGATATAGAAAAAAAGGGCTTAAGTTTAAAGCAACATTATACACCTGTTCCTCAGATTTTTTTGAGGAGGGATTCAAAACTGTTGAGGGTGGGGGGGATATCATTAATGTTGTTTAAGGGTGCAAACTTGCAATAGTAGTAAATAAGCCATGGAGATCAAGGCATAGTCGAATAAATATAGACTATAGTTATGTAATGTGATAAATCTCAATACAGTGGCAATCATATTACAATATATAAATGTATCAAAGTAACACGCTGGACACCTTAAGTTTACAGGATGTTATACGCCAAATACACTCAACAAAAATATTTAAAAACTGTTGGCATGGGAACTGAATATAAACAGGAATGTTATGACTATATTTTTGTTTCTAATATTCATTTTTATGAACGTGGTCCTGAATATACACATTAGGTTTTTTGATCGTAGGCAGATATCTTATTATATTTATAATAAGATCAACAGCCAGAGTAACACTGTAGCATCAGAACCTCATGCAGCAGCCTGACAGTGACCACAATGAGAACCAGATGGAAAACCCTCCTACGCCAATGATTTCACTCCATAAGTGAGAACACAGAAAAAATAAATTCTCTGTGCTTATAAAGAGCAAAGAGACTATTTTCCCTCTCCCTCTGATAGTGTCTCTTTGGAGACATAATAGGAAGTATCCTTAGTCTACCCTTTTGGTATGTAAATACTCTCCTCAAGGGCCAGATAGATGTATTGACTCCAGCTTTTAAAACCCAGAGATCTTCCAAGGTACTGGTTTAACTCCCCCTTGAAATTTAACTGTTCCTTCAGGAGTTAGGAAAATCTCTCTAGAGTTCTCACTATCTATACAGTCATAAACTGTCTTCCGGGGCTTGCTATTAGCCCAGAAATCAAATTACATGAAAATTTGTTCACAAGGCTTTCTGTAGAAATATCAAAATATGTTCTCTATAGTCCTACAGTCTCTAAACAATATGCTTATGTTTGTATTTAAAATATAAACTGTAGATAACATTTATTAGTGTTCTAGTAATATAAACAATGACTAATAACAATAAATACACAGTTTCCATTTTTCCTCTCTTTATCTCAATATAATTTCATCACTATTTTAAGTTCTTCCATTACTTTTTTCTATAAAATATAGACAGTGACTCTTCATCCTCAGTGTTATGAACTAAGAATATTATTGATGCTACCCTTCTCTCCAACCTCTCTCTCTTCACTTCCACTTCCCAAACTGTACCTTTTTTTATAAATTGCTAACGTTGAGAGGATGTCTTTGTGCACCTATTTTTGTTTCCATGTTTTCTTGACTGATTGAAATTAAAAGTTAATGACCAAGGGGCTGGCCCCGTGGCCGAGTGGTTAAGTTTGCGTGCTCCACTGCAGGAGGCCCAGTGTTTCCTTGGTTCGAGTCCTGGGCGTGGACATGGCACTGCTCATCAAACCACGCTGAGGCAGCATCCCACATGCCACAACTAGAAGGACCCACAACGGAGAATATACAGCTATGTACTGGGGGGCTTTGGGGAGAAAAGGGATAAAAATAAAATCTTTAAAAACAAAAGTTAATGACCAAGAAAATAGCAGTTTTTCAATGTTCGTGTAAATGTTCTTTACTGTAGAATTGAGTGTCATAACAAAAGTTATATTTCCCTTGCTGAATGTCATGTCATGAAAAGCCTCCTACAGCATTGGATAGAAGCAGCAGAAGGCTGTGGCCTTTGTACCTGGGGCTCCTCCCACTCCTCATCCTGTGGTTGGTAGGTGAGCATGGTAGTTTTACCAGTTTGTCTCTCATTGCTGCCCGAGGGGGAAAAATGGATTTGAGAAGGTGAATAACTTCATGATGTTGCCAGCTAAAAGAGGCAAACTTGGTGGGATGAACAGGAAAATTCTACAGATTTATTGGCTAATAAATTGGTCTTGGTTATGGCAAGTGTCAGAACAACCAGAAACTTAATGGGGCAATTGTGGAAATGAGAGAAGCATAGAAGACTGAGCTAAGCTCTCCATATATCCCTAGCTATATAGGAAAATATATGGAGGGTGGGGAAAATATGAAAGAACCTAAGAAAATTTAAAAGCCTTGGGAATACTTCTGGGTTCAGCCAAGATGAAGTAGCCCTATTTCTCTCAGTTCCTCCTCTTACAACAAAAAATCCTGGGTGTAACAACAAACAAGAATAGGAAGACTGAAAGACAAAATGAAGGCAGACTGTCTGGGGCCTGCAGACTTGAGGTAGTTATTGCAACCCCTAAATGGGGACAGGGGTCATGGAAGACTCCATCCTAACACTGCCAATAGAAAAAGACAATGAAGATACAAGAAAAGGCTGTTCTCCCCTAGCCAGAAGACCAGGAAAAGAGTGGCCTAACAACAGTAAACTTTTCTTTGGCAAACCCAGCCAAACGCAAATTGAAAAACTACACCCTTACCTTATGATTTCAGCAAGGCTGAGCAGGAAGTTCCATCTTCCAAAGAAGCAGGTCACGGCACTCCAATTCCCTGGCAGAGTGATGTTAGTAGGGCTGAGTGGGAAGTTATCTCCCATCTCTTGCCTAATGGAAGCAAGGGCCATTCTCATTATCCTGCCAGGTGGTGTGAGTGGAGGTCCTTTCGCCCTTCACTCAGTGCAAGCAGGCAGTGCTTTGATTCCACTTCCCACATAGTGTCAGCAGGAGCTAGTGGCAGGCTCAGATTATATCCCACCTTGGCAGCAATGAAACTTAATGAGGCAGAATAAAGCAGGGCTACAAACCAATCATCTTTAGCCCTTCCTCCCCACCCTGGTAAAGTTTGACCCAGTACATGTCCAACTTGACAGAGCATCAATGAGACTAGACATGGTTGTGTGAGTTGGGGTTAGTAAGCATTCTACTTTCCCCCTACCCCTGGTGTCAGTGGGGACAGAGAAAAGCTGAAAGTTCATACTCACCTAGCAACAATGAGAAAGAATGAAGTAGTTAGAGGCAAGGCTAATTGGCATATTGATTTCCCCAAACTCTGGAGTCACCAGAGCCCCAAGGGTAGTTGAGTCTCTACCTCCATCTGGCATCAGTGAGACTGAATAAGGTAGTATAAGTTGAGACCAGTCAGTACTCTGCATGTGTCTTCACTTTATTGTGTCAGTGGAACTCTATGTAGAACTGAACTTCCCTTCACACAAAGTATCAATGAGGCCAATTAAGATGGTGAGAGGTTGGAGTAGTTTAGTAGTTAGAAGGTTTTAGTACTTTACTTGCCCCCTCCCCTTCTCTGGTGCCCAGCAAGGAGCACAGATTTCACCCAAGTCTGTAGCAACAGAGTGGTGTAGTTCAGAACTCTGCTTCTCCTCTCCACAGTATGAGCAGTGCCCAGTGAGGACCTGGTCATACAACTCTCCTTGGAGGAAATGAGAAGTAGTGAGTCATTAACCAATTTCTGTTGGAAAGCTATGATCAAGGCCATGGAGGAGATGAGCTTTCACTTCACCAGTCATCAATGGAACACTGTGAATCATTGGCTCACCCTTGCCAGGAAGGGTTATGGCTCTGTAGGAAGCTAGATATATGCACCAATGTTCCCTTTATGCTTCCTCTCAACAGGAAGACTGCTGAATTGCTTTAAAAAAGATTCTTTTAAATAGGAGTCTCATATTTGAATATATAAAATGTCTGTGATAAAATGGAAAATCACTTCTTGTACCGAGAAACAGGAAGATCACAATTTGAGTAAGAAAACATAAAGAAACATTTGCTGACACTAAGATGAATCAGATATTGGAATTATTTAATAATAAAGTTAAAACAGTCATCATGAAAATGCTTCACAAAGTAATTAAGATTCTCTTGAAACAAATTAATAATTGAATATCTCAACAAATAAATAGAAGTTGCAAAAAATCTAAATGGACATAATAGAATTTAATAATCAAAAGAAGATATGCACATGCACTGTATCTGGATAAGCTCAAAAGAAGAAAAGTATAGACGACAGAGAATAGAATGAGTGAACTTGAGAAAATAGACTGAAAAACCAACAGAATCTCAGTGACCTGTGGGATAATTAAAACAGAGCTAATTGTCATATCATTGGAATCCCAGAAGGAAAAGGAAGTGCGGTACTGGAAAAGTATTCAACGAAATTATGGCTGAAAACCCCACAAATTTGGCAAAAGACAAAAGAATACACATTTAAAAAGTTGACCAAACTCCAAGTAGGATGAATAAAAAGAAATTCATACTAAGCTGAAAACAAGGGACAAATCAAAAATCTTGAAAGCGGCCAAAGAGAAATGACTAAAAGAAATTCTCTAAACAGAAAGAAAATAATGATAGAGGAAGACTTGTGACTTCAAAAAGGAAAGAATAACTGGAAATGGGTAAAAATAGGGGGATATATAATAGACTATATTTTTCTGATGAATTTCTTAAATAATATTTTATGATTGAAGTAAAAGCTATAACACCATTAAATGTGGGGCTCATTGTATGTAGAGGAAATAATTAAGACAATTATATTTTAAAAGTAGAAAGGATAAAGGTATTTAAGTGGAATTGAGGTATCTACCATTCATGAGAACTGGCAAGATTTTGCTACCAGTAGACTGTGATAAATTATGTATATAAATTTTAATACACAGAGCAACCATTAAGGAAACAATACAAAGCATTATACTCAAAATTGACAAATTACAAAATCTCAAACTAGAAAAAGTATACAATATGAATAATCCTATAACCGTTAAAGATATTGAATTTGTAAGTAAAACTCTTAAAAATGACATCTCTTGGTGATTTAACTAGAAAATTCTATCACATTTGTTTTTAAAGAATCTTGTCCATAAAATAGACAGGAGAGAAAACTTCCAAAATAATTATATTAGGCCAATGTTATGCCAAACTAGACAAGAACTTAAATAAAAACAAGCATACAAAGAAACCTCAAGATCAATATTTCACATAAACTTAGATATAAAACACCTCAACAAATAAATATGAATTAAATCCAAGAATGTACAAGGTGAATCATACACCACAATCAAGTGGGACTTATTCCAGATGTGCAAGGCTGCTTCTAAATTGAAATTAATCCATGTAATCCATTATAGCAACAGGCTAAAGAAGAAAAATTATATGATCATACCAACCGACACATAAATAGAATTTGATATAATTTCATTCACTATAGAAAATCCCAGTAACCTAGAAATATAGGGGAAGTTCCTTAACCTGACAAAGAGTATTTAGAATAATACTGCAGCTAATACAATACGTAAAAGTAAAAGGCTAAATATTTTGCTTTAAGAACAGGAAAAAGGTGAGAACGTCTGCTATTCCTTCTCTTAAACATAATACTGCATAGTCTAGCCACTGCAATACAGCAGGAAAATTTAATTAAAAACCACATCATGTAGTTTGGAAAGGAAGGAGACAACTCTCTGTGGATGCATGAATGTCAACTACAAAATCTCAAGTAATCTATATAAAATTCTTCTAACACTGAGGCAGTTCAGCAAGTTTACAGTATACAAGAGCAATACAAAAATCAATCACACTTTCATCTACTAAAAACAAATATGTGGCAATGAAAATTCATCATTCATCCAAAGAAAATAAAATATTTAAGTGTAAATCTAAGAAAACTTGTATAGGATCTGTATTCAGGGAATTACTAAATGCTGATGGAAAAACTCAAAGAAGACCTAAATAAATGGAGAGACATACCATGTTTATGAATTAGAAGCTTCAAAATAACAAATATTTCAATTATTCCCAAATTTACCTATAGGTTTAATGCAATCCCTATCAAAATCCCAGAAAGCCTTGCGTAAACATAAATAAGCTAATTCTAAAATTTATATGGAAAGTGCAGGCTAAAAATATCTTAACAAAGAATAATAAAGTGGGAGGTATCACTCTATCCAATAGTGTCTTAGTGTATAGCTACAGTAAATAAGAAAGTGTGGTATTTGCAGAGGGATTCACATATAGTTTAACGGAACGGAAGAGAAAACACAGAAGTACACTCTCCCAAATATACTCAACTGATTTTTGGCAAAGTTGCACAATTTATTCAATAAATGGTACTGGTGCCATTGTATATCCATATAAAAAATAATGAAGTTCAACCTGTGCCTCAGAACTGATTCACAAATTCACTCAAAATCTCTCTCAGACTTAAGCATAAAACATAAAATTGTAAAAATTTAGGAAAAAAGCCAGAAAATCTCTGGGATCAAAGACAATCAGTACAATGATTTCTAGACTTGGCACTGAAAACACAATCCATTAAAGGTAAAATTGATAAATTGGATCTTGTCAAAATTAAAATCTTCTATTCTGTGCTATGCCTTGAGAAAAGGAAGAAAAGACCAACTAAAATTTGGGAGAAAGTATTTGCAAATCACATATCTGAGAGTAAACTTGTATCTAGATTATATAAAGAACTATTCAAACTAAACAGGAAAATAATAAAAGGCCCAATTAGAAAGTGAGAAAAAGATATGAAGGGGATATAAAGATGGCTAATATGTATATGAAAGAATGTTCAACATTATTAGCCATAAGGACAATTCAAATTAAAACCAAATTGAAATATCACTACACATCTATCAGAATGTCCAAAATAATTTTAAAATACTGGTCATAACATAAAATGCTGGTGAGGATGCAGATAATTTGGATCATTCATATATTACTGGTGGGAATGTCAAATGGTACAGCACATCTCTTTTATAAGAGAGTACAAGAGGGGTCATTCACCCTACTTAATTTTATGTCCTGAATTACTCTGATACTAGAGACAGGCAAAGAAAGAAGAAAATACACAAGTGAAGTGCAGAGTAATATCTCCCATAAATGCACACAGAAAAAATCCTTAACAAAATATTGAAGAACAAATCCAATAAAATATAAAGATGATTGTAAACCATGACCAAGCATTTTTTATTCTAGGAATGTGCAGTTGGTCTAAAATTTTAAAAAATAAATTAATGTAACATACCACATCATTAAAATAATTGACAAAAACATAGTTATCTCAATAGATGTAGAAAAATATTTGATAAATATCCAATAACTAATTATGATAAAAAATACATGAACATTAGATATAGAACAGAATTTCCTCAATCCTATAAAAGACATCTATGGAAAAAAAAAACACAACAAACTAAAGCTAGCTTTCTATTGAATTATATAACACTAAATGCTTTATATTTAAGATCAAGAAGAAAGCAGAGATGTCTATGTTTACCATTTCAGTATAATATTATACTAGGAGTATAGAATGTACAATAAAGCAAGAAAAATAAATAAGACATAAAAATTGGAAAGCGAGAAGCAAAATGTCTTCATTCACTGATGACACGTCCCCATATGTAGAAAACCCAAAGGAATCTACCAAATAAAATGAAAGAAATCAAAACAACTTTTGATTACTAGTAGAACTAGTAATGGATTTAGCAAGGTTGCAGTATACAAGATCAATATAAAGAAATCAATTGTATCTCTATATCCTGTCAAAAAGAAATCTGAAAATGAAATTAAGAAAACAATGGTATTCACAATAGGAAACAAAGAATAAAATATTTATGAACAAATTAACTAAAGAAGTATAAGACCTGTACACTAAAAAAGACAAGTCATTGCTAACAGAAATTGAAGATGACATAAATAAAAGAAGAGAGATAGAATGCTTATGGACTGGAAATGTCAATGTTGATAACAAAGCAATTTTCCACGAATGGATCTGTAGATTGAAAGTAATCACTACCAAAATGCCAGTAGGCTATACACTATTTGGGTCAATTCACTTTTTACAAAAAGGCCAAAGTAATTCAGTGGAGACAGGATAGTTCTTTAAAAAAATGAAAGTGGAACAATTAAGTATCATATGAAATAGTGATAACTTTAAATATTTATGTCACACCATACAAAATCGACTCAGACTGGATTCTAGTCCTAAATATAAGTAGTAAAACTAAGAAATATCTAGTAGAAAATATATCAAGGTAATATTGTGATCTTTGGGTAAACAAAAGATTCTTAAATTTGATTCCAAAAGCATAAACCATAGAAGAGAAAAAACAAACATGTTAAATTGGACTTCATCAAAATTACAAACTCTTTCTTTTCCAAAGACTTTATATAATAATGGAGAGATAAGCCACAGACTGGGAGAAAACATTTGCATATTATATATCTGTTGAAAGACATATAAATAATATTCAAAAAAGTCTAACAATTCTATTTAAGAAGTAAAAAAGAATACAATTTTTAAACAAGCAAAAGATTTAAATAGACATACCACCAAAGATATACAAATGGATAATAAATGTATAACAACTTTCTCTATATTATTAGTCATTAGGGAAATGCAAATTAAATCTGTAATAAGATACCATCACACAGCCACTAAAATGGCTGACTATAAGGACTGAAGATAGCAAGTGTCAGTAAAAATGTGTAGAAGTTGGAAGTCTCATACACTGTTGGTGGAAATGTAAAATGATACAACCACTTGGAAAAAACAGCTTGACAGTTTCTTAAAAAGTTAAAAATAGGGGGCCGGCCTGGTGGCATAGTGGTAAAGATCGCCCACCCCACTTCAGTGGCCCAGGGTTTATGGGTTCAGATCCCAGGCACGGACCTGCATACCGCTTGTCAAGCCATGCTGCAGTGGCATTCCACATACAAAATAGAGGAAGATTGGCACAGATGTTAGCTCAGGGACTATCTTCCTCAAGCAAAAAGAGGAAGATTGGCAACAGATATTAGCTCAAGGTCAATCTTCTTCACCAAAAAAATAAATAAATTAAAAATAAAAGTGAAACATACACTACTATTTCTTCATATCTATCCAAGAGAAATGAAAACATGCTATCTTTTTTGACCTGTGCGTGGATAACCTTAGGAGCATTATTTAGAAACAAGCTAATGGTATTTACATCAATATGGGTGGACCTCATAAACATTACACTAAGCATTAGCAGCCAGACATAGAAGACATTTATTTTACATAAAATTTCTAGAAAAGTCAAAACTATAGAGACTGAAAGCAGATCAATGGTTACCTGGTGTGTTTTGATAGCAAAAGAGCATGAGGGAATGATTTGGTTAATGGATATATTCTAAAATTGGATTGTGGTGATGGATGAACAAACACATAAATTCATCAAAGCTAATTTAACTGTACACTTAAAATAGCCAATTTTTACAATATAAAATTATACCTTAATAGAGCTGTTAAAATTCTTTTGGAATTCTGTTGTTCTTTCAAAAGTATATATTATTTTGCATGAATTGACATTTGAAATGTCAGTATTAAGCTTTTGTATCTAAGAAAATGCATGGTAAATCTGTTCAGATTTTATTTGTATCATTAAATAAGACTTACATTTTATATATCTGGGTCCTTTGCCATTTATGTTTAATTTATTCTTAAGTATTTTATAGGTTTTTTTTCTATTGTAAATTTTTCTGTTTTCTATGTGATTATTTCTAATATAAATATAAAATTTTAAATGTATAAATTTCTATTTTCAGCACCAAGTTAATTTACCAACATTTCTTATTAATTTATTTTCTCTTGGGTACCCTAGGCATATAACTATATCAACAGCCAACTTGATTTTATTTTTCTTCCATTCCGAGTTTATATTAGTTTTGTTTTTATGCATTCACTTAAACTTTCATGACAGTCTTGAATGCTAATTGAGATACTGGAAATCTCTGTCTAGATCCTGATATTAATTCAAATAGTTTAATCCTCAATAATTTAGGATAATATTTCTTGATTTTGGGTAAGTAAAATTTATTACAGTCAAGTAATTTTATTTATCACTCTTTTACTTATTGTCTTTTGTTATGAAACACTGCTTAATTTCATCAAATATTTTTCATCATCTATTTGTGAAAGTAAATAAAGAAAATCTCATTTAAAATGGAGTTGGAAAACCCGGAAAAAGAAACTCTCACACAGATGCCACTCATTGCAGCCTGCATCACCAGCAGGAAGAAGAAAGATAAGAATTATTTTGACAAAAGAGGACATTAATCACATAGGAATTTATCTCTTGCTTTTAAGGAAAGAAAAAAGATTGCTCCCTGCTCCAGCAACAATGCACCAACACTTGTAGCCAATGAGAAACCACCCAACCTCAAACTCTTGTTCTTCTCCAATGAACCTTATTTTGGGAGTGTGTGAGGAAAATTGGCCCTGAGCTAACATCTGTGCCAATTTTCCTCTATTTTATGCAGGATGCCACCACAACGTGGCTTGACAAGTGTTGCTAGGTCCACACCCGGGATCCGAACCTGTGAACTCGGGCCACTGAAGTGGAGAATACCAACTTAACCGCTATGCTACCAGGCTGACCCCTCCAATGAAATTTTGTTCAAAACAACCCTCTCCAATTTCCTTCTGAAATTTAATAAAATCTGACCTTCTCTTTGTCTCTTTGGACTTGCCTAATTTTTACCACAGCTTATACGTCCCCGATTGCAATTCCTCTGCCATTCCTGAATAAACCCATTTTGCCAATAAAATAACTGGCTGTTTTATTTTTAAGATCAACATTCCATTGTGATCAGAAGTAGAATTCAGAGAAAACCCCTAACAACCCTGAGGCTGGTGAGCAAACAGGTGTCAATACCCACCAAGCCCATTGAGCTCACTGTTTTCTCATTGACTCCGGAGTTTGAGGATTAGTCTCTCCTGGATCTGAGCTCTGCTCTCTGTGTTTTGAGCTCTCCAGCTTTATTCGGGATCTGTTTTTATGAAGGTATTGCTATTCCTGGTGATTACTCTTTTGTTTTCTCCTTGTTGAAGCTTCCTCGTAAGTCACCCATTCTGTTCAAAAGAGGGAAAAACATGTAATTCTTGATGTTTTAGAACAGCTGTGGGAACATTGGGCCCCTCATAGCTAGGATGTTTTAGGGACTGCAAAGGCAAGACAGCTTCCACCTGGTCCTCGGACCAGGATCCTATGCCTTTCTGGAAAATGGGTGAACTTTTGGATAATTCAGAATTATAATGGCCATTCTGGAGAAGTCTCCCTTAAGGGGCAGCATTGAAAGACAGGATTCCAAACCCCTCATCAAAGAATGCATTCTTTGATTGATATTCAGAAGCTTCTAAAAGATAAAATGACTTGCAAAAAAACAAAACCAAAACCAAAAAAAACAGCTCTAGAAGGATCCATACAGCATGCAAATAAAAAATCTTCAATGAAAAATTTTGGCCATCTGATCAAGTAATCTTAACCTATTCCATCTGTCAGATAAACAATTTAGATCCAACCATTCGTTTGAGCTTTGTACCTGAGACATGACTTAAATTTTTAAAAGAAAAAGCTCTAAGAACTCTATGTCTGTCTGTATATTATGTATGTCTATGTATGTATGTTATGGGTATGTGATATTTTTCTACCTCCAGATAGTATTGCTAAAATTAATTTGTAAAAAGCTCTATTTAATTGACTTAAAGAAAAATTAAGTATTTATATAAATCAGGTATACTCTCAGAAATATAAAAACTAGCCCAAATGTTTTTCAAGTTCCCATGATCTAGAATTATCTTTGGTAAATAAAAGCTAGTTCAAGTTTGTTCATTTAATAAAAACAGGTATGTCTTCAGAGTTATCAATATTAAATGTAATGCAAACTTATAACTTTTTCTACCTAGGACTCCTAGTCAAATAAGCTTGTGCTATTTGTTACAGAATTTGTCAACAAGATAAATAACTTATGATGGTTAGCTGTTTAATGTCTAATAAAAACATAACTGTTAAAAAGAAATGTTTTAAATATATGTAAATAAGATAATTTATACTAAGTTAAGCTAAATAATATTCATTAAATATTTAAATCATTTTCAAATAGGATAAACATTAAATGCTAAACAATTTATCTACTTTTGACTTTTTAATTTTTACAGAAAGCAAAAGCATATTTGGGTCTATAAAAAAACATAACGTGCCACACTGAAAAATTTACTGTGAGGAAAAATATACTTCTAGAAATTATAAAATGTATTTATAAGTTTGCTAATCTACTAGAGGATAATAATATATAATAGGCAGTTCACAATTGCCTGCTCTTTAGTTTTCACTAGAAAGCAAAGATTACAAATAGCTAAAAACTTGGAAGAAGAGCTGTAGTGAGAGAAGGACATGCAATTATCCACTACTCTGCTAGCTTCAGGACTTGCATTCAAGGTGGAAAGCAGGATACTAGGTTGGAGACCTCAGTGTGTCATTTTGCAAAGCTAGGAGGGCAAAAGATGCCACAGGTTAAGATCCAGATTAACCACTTTTGACAAAGCCTGATCAGGACACTAAGAGCTGGAATGTCTGCGAAAGTGAGGAAAAAGAAGGGGAGGATGTTATGGTGATTGATAAGGAATCTGACAAAATGCCCCCTGCCCTTGGGCCCCTAATACAAAATTTTAAATTGCAATTACCCCAAAATGTCTAGAAGAAAAGTTGCATTTTTTTCTCTGTCCCTTGAAGCTGTAAATCTTATTATGTCTTTGAAGTGTAAACATTCCAGGAGATAACAAAAGCTTTGACCACAAAGACTGAAGAAATAAAAGAGGCCCTTTTAAAAATACAGACTGCTATGGAAGTTCCCTTGCAAAAATTGCTTTGTAGAAGAGCTAAGGTTTTATTTTTTTTTTTTTAGAAAACTACTAGAAATAATAATGATGAAAGAAAATGACTGTATACGAAAAGTAAGATGTATGTTTTTGGTAAAAGGCAATATGAGGAATGGAGATGCCCTTTTTGTTGAGGAAAAAGAAAGTAATTATGTCTCAAAGTAGAATGATTACCAGAAGAAGAAAGAAAAAAAAAAATAAGACAAGACTGAATAAAAATAATGTTATAGACGGTTTCTGAAAAAAGAATCCTTGAAAAGGAATTTTAATGTATGATCAACATGGCTAAAATTTCAATGAATTTAATTATAATAAATCTTAATATCAAAAGTACACTGGTGCAAACTTAGAATTTGGGATTTTTGCCACTGAAAAGGACAAAGACTTTTTTTGTCTTTAATGTAATCTGCCTAAGAAACAAAGATTCTGTGTTTTGTTTTTATGGGGTCTTTGATTAATCAGAAAAGCTGAACCTTCTCAATATTGAGTTAAGGCTTCTTGCAGCTATGAAGCCTTCTATATGTGCCTTAGAAATCTTTTTATTATTTTCATTAAATGGATAATTATTGTTTCATAATGATCTGTGATCATATTTAGTCAAATGTCCAAACCTTTTGATATTTTTGACAAACTTCCCCAAAATCTAATTCTTTTTTTTACAATGTTTTTATTTTATAGAGGTCATAATAGTTTATAACATTGTGAAATTTCAGGTATACATTATTATTTATCAGTCACCATATATATGTGCCCCTCACCCCATTTGCCCACTTCCCAGTGCCCTTCCCCTCTGGTAACCACTATTCTGTTTTCTTTGTCTATGTGTTTGTTTATCTTCCACATATAAGTGAAATCATGTGGTGTTTGTCTTTCTCTGTCTGGCTTATTTTGTTTATCATACCCGCAAGGTCCATCCAAGAAGACTGAAGTAGGCCTGTATATATTTTTCCTGTATATATTTTACTTCTTACCTTATCCTCTCCCTCTTTTTCTTGGAAAGACAATGCTCTTAGCTGTATTTCTCAATTTATTGCAAAAGGGGAAAACTTATCTAATTGTTGGGCTTGCCACGAGAAACCATTCATGACAATTTGTGACCCTTTAGGTTATCCTGTAATGATTTTTCTTTACTTGTCCCAAATGCTACTGCTAATTTCATTGTGTCCCATTGACATCAGCTACAAAGCAAGACTTTTAAAACCTCTCATTGGTCCACTCCATTAACCCTCCATGACCACATTAAATGAGAACTTACAGGAGGGATCCATGACTCCAACTTTGCCTCCATAGACAGAGACTTTCTCCTTTGGGTCAGGATGAGTGTCAATGAACACATGATCAGAAATCTTTCCCTAACACTGGGAGAGCTAGCTTATTCCACATCCAAAGCAATATCAGCTTAACGACAACCACTTGACTCATTGGCTAAAGCCATTTTGGACAGTCACATAGCCCTTGATTGCCTACTTGCTGAACAAGGAGGCATATATACAATAAGAAATACAACCTATTACACACAGATAAATGCCTCTGGAGAGATAAACACTTAATTACACAATATCAGGGACAAAGCCATTGGTTACATCAAATTTTACCTGATGATCTCTGGTCTTGTGACCTATTTAGCCGATTACCTTCAGGTTTGAGCTCCTGGTTTAGAACCATCCTACAAACTAACCTGTCATATTACTTTTAACTCTGCTTTACATAATCATTTTTAAGCTTTGTACCTGTTGCCTGTCAAATCTTTGTAAAAATGTCATAGCCAGTAAGGTGATACTGGCTTGATGCTTTGAGATGATCTCCAATGCTTACAACCTTGAAAAGATATAGATTTAGATGAGAAATACCTGAGAGTTCTCTCTCCTACCCTTTCTTTTTACTCAAATGTGGCCTCAATGGCTTCCAGTCTGCATATTCCCTCTGATGTGGGACACCATAACCAGAAAATGTTCCTCCTGGCAGCAAGCAGGGGGGTGGGGGGGAGCAACACTACATGTGGAAAACCTAACTCTTGATTAGTAATACTATCTAGGAAAGATTTTGATCAAAAGGAGAAAATGTGTAAATAAATACAGGAAACTTTATTTAAAATGGAGTTGGGAAGCCCTGAAGGGGGAACTCTCACACATAAACCACTTGTTGCAGCCTGCATAACCAGTAGGAAGAAGAAAGACGAGAATGAATCTGACAAGGGAAGACATTAATCACATGGGAATTTTATTTCCTGCTTTTAAGAAGAAGAAGATCCCTCCCTGCACCAGCAACAGGGTGGTGACCCCCACATGTAGCCAATGAGAAACCACCACAACCTTGAACTCTTCTCTAATGAGCTTTTGTTCAAAACAACCCTCTCCAATTTCCTCCTAAAACTTAATAAAATGTAACATTCCCTTTGTCCTGTCAGACTTACCTAAGTTTCACCATACCTCGTATGCCCCAAATTGCAATTCTTCTGCCATTCTCAAATAAACCCATTTTGCTGGTAAAATAACTGGCTCTTTTACTTTTAAAGTTGACAATCTATATGAACAAATAAATTTTTTCTTTAATTTGTCATGTTATTACGTTGATAGAGTTCTTGAAACTGAACCATTTTGTTTATTTCTGCAATAAAACCTACTTTTAAATGTTATTTACAATTTTATATTTGTGTAAAGGAGGCAGATGGTTCCATAGTTTTTCTTTCATCCTCTTTTGGAAAATTACAGTGCAACACTTAAAGTCACTTCAAAAAATCAGCTGGGGAGCTTTCTTTATTTTTTAAATATCCAGGGATATTTTATGTAACATTGAAATTATCTTTTCTAGGATATCATAGAAAACTTAAACATCCAGAAATAACCCAAAAGTCAAAATATTATATATTCATGGAATTATATAAAAGATGACTATTATGTGCCCCAAATATTTAAAGATTTGGATAATTGTTCACCCAGGATATTTTGATAAAATCAGGTTTGAAAGTATAATAAAATATGGTATCAACCACATAGATTTAAAAGCACACAAAACACAAAAGCACATAAAGATACATATTTGCAAACTTATAAGCAGATCTTAATAGGCATTAATAAAATGTGAACATATACTACTCATTTATTCATATGTCTAAGTTTAAACAAAAAAATTACATTCTTCTCAGATAAATTCATTATATAATAATTTTGCAAAGAATTGTGCGTGAATTTAGTAAGTTCAAAATTGATGACGTGTTTACTGTTACATATTTTAGATTTTTTTAAATTAATGCACAGCAAAATACATTAATTCTTACTAGAACATATTTGCCACTCGACCAATGGTCTGCTGTAGAACAAAAAGCAGCAAAACAAATAAAGGAGTGGTCAGTTATTTATTAACCTGCCCAACAAATATTTATCGAGTGACAAACACATTCTACTTATTGATCTCGATGTTGAGGACAGACCAGTAAACAGAAAAGAAAAAAGAAGAAATAAACCAAACTATCTTGCAATTTCGGGATTTACGTTCAATTGGAGAAGACAGATAATGATCACAATAATTAAGTAACATACATGATAAGTCAAAGTGTTAAGGGGAATAATAAAGCGAGGAATGAGGATATAAGCATGTGTGTGTATGTGCATGTCAGCAGGAATGCAATTTCAGATATGATGGCCAGGAAGGCCCTCACTGAGAAGCTAACATTTAAGACATGAAGACATGAAGCAGTTGAAGGATTAAAGAGAGAAGAGTAGTCCATAAAGAAAAAAGAGCAAGTTCAAAACCTTCCATTGGTGTCAGCCTAGTGTGTTCTTAGAACAACAAAGAAGCAGGTGTGCAGGGAGCTGCATAAGGAATGGGGGGCTTTAGAGAGCAGATAGGAGAGGAGCACAGAAAGGTGGCAGGTAACTAGATCTTGTAAGGACTTGTTAGTCCTTATAAGGAATTTGACTTTTACTTTTAGTGAGATGAAAAATGATGCAAGATTTATGAGTAAAAGAGTAATAGAAGATTTGCATTTTAACAGCATCACTTTTGCTTTTCTACTGAGGAGAGAATAAAAGGAAAATTGAAGAAGTAGGGGGATTGGTTATGAGGATATGGCTGTAATCTAGTTGAGAGATAATAGTTGCTTGAGCCAGGATCCAAGCAGTGGACATGATGAGAAGTAGCCCCTTTCTGGAAATATTTTGACAAGAGAACCACCGAGATTTCCTGATGCACTTAATGTGTGGTGTGAAAGAAAAAGGAGTCAAAGAAGACTTCACTGTATCTTTAGGACAGCATTGCCATTCCCTGAGAAAGGAAAGATTGTGATGGACGATTAGAGTATGCCAAATGAGACTATACACCAAGGTAGCATAAATAAAAATGGATAAAAGGAGGAAAATAAAGAGTCTATGTGAAAAGAATTAGCAAGCCTTGGTTAATGACTAGATGTGAGGAAGAGTTGGAGTGAAGTGTTTAAAACAACTCAATTAGTTCTGTCTTGGATGGCTAGATGGATAGTGGTACATTCAAAGAGAAAAAGAACACAGGAGGCTGAAAACATTGGGATTGGGACTGGAATGGGATGAATAAAGAGTACAGTTGTGGACATTCTGTGTTTAAAATATTTGTAGGGCTTTTAGATGGAGATAGCCAGAAGCCAGCATGGTACATGGCTGTTCGAATACCTTTATATGAATTATCTTTACTGTCAGGAGTAAAAAGGAAGACTCGAACACTCCATCTTGCCTCCTCCATTATCTCTCATGCATCCATTGATAGAAGTCAAAAGAGAGCCTCTGAGTTTTGCTCAACATTAAGATTATCCTATCTAACAGCTTCCATATATTCATTGGCAGGAATAAAGAATGTGTCTCACATGCTTTAAATGAGACCACCACCTCTGCTGACCTCCATTGATGGAAGTCTCAGGAACAGTTAGTATGACTGACTCTATACATGTTTTCATGTTCTCATTGGCTGAACATGTTCTCATGTGCCCCATTTTTTTCATTGGTTGGTATCAAAATGGAACCATCTTTTATTGATGTATTACTGCCCTCCAATGCCTTCAGGCCTCCATTAGTTAGAGGGAAGTAGGAGCCCCAGAAATCAATGTGCTCCTGAACAGTTCAACATCCTCTCATTCCCTACAGCACTGAAACATCACCACCAATTGGGACCATAAGGACTAACTTGATTATGCCATATATGCCCAATTATGTCAATATCTGCAAAAAGTTCAGGACTCCTAGGTCATATCTTACATCC
Organism: Equus caballus; assembly: GCF_041296265.1. Classification (NCBI taxonomy): domain Eukaryota; kingdom Metazoa; phylum Chordata; class Mammalia; order Perissodactyla; family Equidae; genus Equus; species Equus caballus. The sequence continues at coordinate 84,766,668 of NC_091715.1, forward strand.
TTGACTCTAATCTCAATGTGGTCCTACATATTCAATCTCTATCTCCATCTCTTATTCTTCCTCAACTTATGAAATCATGATATAGGGCTCTCTGAATCTGATAATCATCTGTACATCTCCTGTAACTTTAACTTCTTCTGCAAATGATCTCTTCATTTTCTTGTTCTACCTGTGGCCCGGCTCTTCCTTGAGGAAAAGAACATTTCTTCTTTTGTAGCCTTTTCAATTGGTAGTTTTATTGTTTTCCTCTTCCACACTCCTAGATGAGTATGACTGTGCCTAAAGGTGAGTAAAGTATCTTTTACTTCTCTCTACATTTCATTTTTTAAAATTATTTTATTGAAGTCATATTGGCTAATAACATTGTGATAATTTCAGGGTGTGCACTATTATATTTCATTTTCTATATAGACTGCATCGTGTTCACCACCAATAGTCTAGATTTTTTCTGCACTATACATATGTGCCCCTTTACCCCCTTTACCTTGACCTGCCCTCTTCCCCTCTGGTGACCACTGATCTGTTCTTCTTATCTATGTATTTGTTTATCTTCCATTTATGAGTGAAATCATATGGTATTTACCTTTTTCTGACTTATTTTGCTTAGCATAATACCATCAAGGTCCATCCATGTTGTCACAAATAGCACAATTTTGTCTTTTTTATTTCTGAGCAGCATTCCATTGTATACAGATATACCATATCTTCTTTATCCATTGATGGGCACTTGGGTGCCTTCCATATCTTGGCTATTGTAAATAATGCTGCAACAAACATAGGGGCGCATAAATCTTTTTGAATTATTGATTTCATGTTTTTTGGATATGTGTCCAGTAATGGGATAGCTGGATCATGTGGTATTTCTATGTTTAATTTTTTGAGAAATCTCCATGCTTTTTCCATAGTGGCTGCACCAGTTTGCATTCCCACTAGCAGTGTATGAGGGTTCCCTTTTCTCCACATCCTTTCCAACACTTGTTATTTCTTGTCTTGTTAATTATAACCATTCTGATGGGTGTGAGGTGATATCTCATTGTAGTTCTGTTTTGTATTTCCCTAATAATTAGTGATGTTGAACATCTTTTCATGTGCCTGTTGGCCACCTGTATATCTTCTTTGGAAAAATTTCTGTTCATATCCTGTGCCCATTTTGTGATTGAGTTGTTTGCTATTTGTTGTTGCTGAGTTGTATGAGTTCCTTATATATTTTGGAAATTAACCCCTTGTCAGATATATGGTTTGCAAATATTTTCTCCCACTTGGTTGGTTGTCTTCATCTATTGATGGTTTCCTTTGCCACACAGAAGTTTTTCAGTCTGATGTAGTGTTATTTATTTATTTTTTCTTTTGTTTCCCTTGCCTGAGTAGACATGGTATTCAAAAAGATACTTCTAAGACCAATGTCAAAGTGTGTACTGCCTATATTTTTTTCTAGGAGTTTTATGGTTTCAGGCCTTACATTTAAGTCTGTAATCCATTTTGAGTTAATTTTTGTGTATTGCGTAAGATAATGGTCTACTTTCACTCTTTTGCACGTGGCTGTCCAGTTTTCTCACCATCATTTATTTATTTATGTATTTATTTTGTGAGGAAGACTGGCCCTGAGCTAACATCTGTTGCTAATCTTCCTCTTTTTGCTTGAGGAAGATTGTTGCTGAGATAACATCTGTGCCAATCTTCCTGTATTTTATGTGGGATGCCGCCACAGTGTGGCTTGATGAGCAGTGTTAACTCCATGACTGGGATCTGAACCTGCAAACCCCAGGCTGCCAAAGTGAAGGTGGTGAACTTAACCTCTATGCCACCAGGCCGGCTCAACCAACATCATTTATTGAAGAGACTTTCCTTTATCCATTGTATGTTCTTGGCTCCTTTGCCAAAAATTAGCCATCCATAGATGTGTGGTTTTATTTCTGGGCTCTCAGTTCTGTTCCATTGATCTGTGTGTCTGTTTTTGTGTCAGTACCATGCTGTTTTGATTACTACAGCTTTGTAGTATATTTTGAATTCAGGGAGTGTGATACCTCTAACTTTGCTATTTTTTTATCAGGCTTCTTTTGGCTATTCGGGGTCTTTTTCATTCCATATAAATTTTAGGATTCTTTGTTCCATTTCTGTGAAGAATGTCTTTGGGATTCTGATTGAGATTGCATTGAGTCTGTAGATTGCTTTAGGTAATATGGACATCTTAACTATGTTTATTCTTCCAATCCATGAGCATGGAATATATTTTCTTTATGCTTTCTTTGATTTCTTTGAATAATGACATAATTTTCAGTGTACAGGTCTTTCACCTCCTGGGTTAAATTTATTCCTATCTACCTGTCATTTTTTATATCTAATTCATCAGTAAATTTTGTCAGTTTTACCTTCAAAATATATCTTTTGTATGAATTTGTAACATCTCTACTGTTGCTACCTTGGCTCACACTATCCATCTTATATGGATTTTCACAATAACTTCCTAGTTCTTCTCCAGCTTCTACGTTAGCTTCTCTTAAATCTAATCTTAACCCGAAAACCAGAGTTTTTTCAGTTAAAGCAAGAGTCAGTTTATATCACTTCTCGCTCAAATCATTCAAGTGGCAAGAATAAAAAGCAAAGGGTTTACCAAGGTCAATAAGGCCGCTTTTAACTTTCTGATCTCATCTCCTGCTACTACACCTATTCCTTACCCCAATCCCCTCATAATACCCTTCTTACTGTGTCTGAAAACACTAGTCTCTGGCCTCCCACAAGGAATTACATTTGCTATTCCCTTTGCCTTGACTTCTCTTTCTCTAGATAAATGCGTGTCTCTCTTCATCATCTCCTGCAGGTCTCTACTCAAATGCCAGCTTCTCAAGGACAGCTTGACTGATCCTCTAGTTAAAGTTTACACCACTCTTTCCTGCCATTGCCTATCCTTCTTCCCCACTTTAATTATTCCATAGCACTTATACATCTAACATATCGTATATTTTATTTATGTTTATTTCTGGTTATTTTCATCTCCTGTGCTAGAATGTATCCTCCATGAAAGCAGGCAATTTTGTCCGTTGTGTTCACTACAAAGCACCTAAAATACTGCCTGGGAAATGGTAAGTAGTTGCTTTTTGAATATGTAATTTAATATTTTATCTTATTTCATCCTTTTAAACAGACATTGTTATTCCCATTGTAGAGAAGAAACTGAGAAACAGAAGTTAATTTGCCCAAGATCACACGATAAAAGTGGTGTCGTCAAAAGTATTACAAAAGCAGTCTGGTTCCAGAGTTCACACACTTAACCACATCACCTTAATGAAATGTCTAACCTGTATGGCCTTTTTCTCATACAAATTTGGGTTGACATCATATTTTACTTAATATTAAATATTACTTGACAGCTGAAAATGACTTCTAATTTAACTCAGTTCCATTATTTTACAGACAAAGGGATTAAGATGTGCATTTCAGAGGTCAAATAACTGGTGGTTCCAGCAAGACTGGAAAAAAATACTTGAGCTTCTAGGACAGGCTAATATTTTTATGCTTCTCAAATGTATATTTTTAAATAAATTTTCAATATGTACTGAGAAGGAAGGGTAACAAATATATTAAGTAAGAAAACCTTAAGTAAACCCTGACAGGGAGTGCTATGTTGTTACAATCGCTTCAAGTCTGGCCTTAACTTTGCTTGTTCCACTTAGCAAAGAAAGTATCTGCAGTTAGCCAGCACTAATTTTATTTTAGCAACAATTTAGTGTTTGTTACTTAAAGATGTCTCTTCTGGGTTTTGTGACTCATCAACAAATGGTGGTTTACGTATTATTTTCCCTTTTCATGAGAGGAATATATGTATAGCCATGCACTGCATAATAACATCTTGGTCAATGATGGACTGCCTGTAGCATAGTGGTCCCATAAGATTATAACAAAGGTGAAAAATTCATATTTTCTAGTGACATCATAGCCCTCCTAACATCATAGTGCATTGCATTACTCATGTGTTTCTGGTGGTGCTGGTGTAAACAAACTGCACAGCCAGTTATACAAAAATATAGCACACACAATTATGTACAGTACATAATAATTGATAATGATAATCAACTATGTTACTGGTTTATGTATTTACTATACTATGCTTTTGTCGTTATTTTATTTTTTTTGAGGAATTTCTTTTTTTCTTAAAGATTGACACCTGAGCTAACAACTCTTGCTGGTCTTCTTTTTTGTTTCCCCCTGCTTTTTCTCCCCAAATCCCCCCAGTACATAATTGTATATTTTTAGTTATGGGTCCTTCTAGTTGTGGCATGTGGGATGCCGCCTCAGTGTGGACCAATGAGCTGTGCCATGTGTGTGTGCAGGATCGGAACTGGTGAAACCCTGGACCACCAAAGCAGAGCACGCGAACTTAACCACTCGGCCACAGGGCTGGCCACCTTATCGTTATTTTAGAGTGTACTCTTTCTACTTATAAAAAATTTTACTTTAAAACAGTATGCCATGTTGCCCTGGCAGCAGTCTCATAAATCTTGTGTTTACTACATACATTGATTGCATTATTTTCTCTTGTACTTGAATTAATCATGTTTTGTTCATCATGGCCCTTAAGCATGCAAAATCCACTGCTGATGTTGCCAGTAAGAGAACACATTGAGCGATTTTCCTGGAAACAAAATTAAAAGTGATTAAGGACTGCAAAGGTGGAAAATCGGTGATGGTTATTGCTTGCTAGTCAGGAATGTCCCATTCCGCCATAGCTACCATATTGAAGAATAGGAATAAAGTGACAGAAGCCATTAAAGGATCTAATTGAAGGCAATGAGACCAACAAAAATTCTATAAGGGCCTATATCAGACATGGAGAGACTTCTAATGACTTGGATTGAAGTCCAGACACAGAAATCTGTCCCTCTCAGCACCATGACAGTCACTGCCAAAGAAAACGTTTGTTTATGATGTTGAAAGAAAAGGCTGTGCCTGACTATATGATGTTGAATTAAGTGTAGCTCTGGGTGGTTTAAACAATTCAAGAATTGTTATTTATTATACAATATGAAAATGAGTGGGGGGAGTCTTCAAGTGCGCATGTGAAGGCAGCTGCTGAATTTTGGAAACTCTAGATAAGCTGATGGTGAAGGAAAATTACTTGCTAGATAAATGTTCAATATGAAGGAAAGCTTCCTTATCTGGAAATGGATGCCTGAAAGGACTTTTATTCATAAGGGGGCCAAGTCAATGCAAGGTTTCAAGGCTTTTAAGGACTGGATAACAGTCTTGCTTGAGGGGCAATGTTGCAGGCTAGAAATTGAAACCCTTTGTGATCCAGCTCATCTTCCAAGATGCCCTCCTGAATTCCCCTGCCAGCAACATAGAGAAGGAGTGTTTGGAGAATAACACACCTTACAAGATTTTGCTTATTGTTGATAATGTTCCCAGACATCTTCCCTTCATTGGTGCTCTCCATCTCGATATAAAAGTGGTGTTTATCCTTCCAAACAGCACCTCTCTTGTCCAACCAATGGATCAAGGAGTTATAGTTTTTAAGGCCTACTACCTGAGGAGGACCTTTGCCCAAGCTTTTGCTGCAACTAAGAAGACACTAATGCACTTCTGGAAGGATTACAACATCTATGTCTGTATCAAGAACCTTGCTTAGGCTTGGGTATTGTCACCAAGAAGTGTATGAGTGGCATCTGGAAGAAGACACTCAAGAGGTTTGTCCATGACATCAAAGGATTTGCCAAGGATAAGGATGTTGCAAAATCAACAAGACTGTGGTGGAGATGGCAAATCACTTTAACCTGGGTGTGGATGGGGATGACATTGAGGAGCTCCTAAAAGTGGTTCCCGAAGAATTGAATAATGAGTTATTGAAACTGGAACAGGAATGCATAGCTGAAGAAGAGACAAGAGAAAAAAGCTGCGGGAGAAGAAAAAGAAGAACCTCCAGAAAAATTCATAATGAAAGGTTTAGCAGAAGGCTTTGCAGACCTCAACAAGCTCCTTACAAAGTTTGAAAACACGGACCTCAACACTGAAAAGTTTTCATTAATAGAGAGGAATGTTCATGGTGTGTTATCTACTTTCAAGCAATTCTATGATGAAAAAAAGTAACAAACCAAGCAAACCATCATGGACATATCTCTGAAAAGAGTGACACCTCCTTAAGAAGAGCCTCAGGCAGGTCCTCCAGGGGGCATTTAAAAGAAGATATTGTTATCATAGGAGATGTCAGCTCCATGTGTGCTATTCCCCCTGAACACCTTCCAGTGGGACAAGGATGTGGAGGTGGAAGACAGCAATATTGATGATCCTGACCCTGTGTAAGCCTGGTCTAACGTGTGTGTTTGTGTCCTAGTTTTTAACAAAAAAATTTAAAAAGCAATAAAAAAATTTTGAAATAGAAAAAAATAGAATAAATATATAAAGAAAGAAAAATTTTTATACGGCTGTACAATGTGTTTGTGTTTTAAACTGTTATTACAAAAGAGTCAAAATGTTTATAAAGTAAAAAAGTTACATTAAGCCAAGGTTAATTTATTACTAAAGAAAAATATTTCTTTATAAATTTGGTGTAGCCTCAGTGTACAGTGTTGATAAAGTCTACGGTAGTGTACAATAATGTCCTAGGCCTGCACATTCACTCCCCACTCACTCACTGACTCACCCAGAGCAACTTCCAGTCCTGCAAGCTCCATTCATGGTAAGTGTCCTATACAGGTGTACCATCTTTTATCTTTTATACCAAATTTTCCTGTACCTTTTCTATATTTAGATATGTTTAGCTATACAAATATTTACCATGGTATTACAATTGCCTACAGTATTCAGTACAATAACATGCTGTACACATTGGTAGCCTAGGAGCAAAGGCTATATGCTATCACCTAGGTGTGTAGTAGGCTATACCATCTAGGTGTGTGTAAGCACAATCTATGATGTTTGCACAACAATGAAATCACCTAACGATGTATTTCTCAGAATGGATCCCCATTGTTAAGTGATATATGACTGTATATAAAACAGCTGGTTCCATCTATCTAGTTACATTTCTAATAATTTTTTAGGTTATTGCCCTTTGAGTAGGTGTCTAACAACTAACTTAGTCTGACTCTGAATGACAGGCAAAACTGATTATGTCTTCTAACATTCATATCAGTACTTTTTCTTAGAATGGTAAATGTCGGAAAACATTTGAAAGTAACCTGAATTTACTTGTCACCAATATTGAGCAAAAATAAATTTGAATGATCTCAGCCATAATAAATTATGAGTAGGAACCACATTGTATCTGAGAGCTAAAGTTTGGTATCCTTATGCATTTCTGAAATGAACATGATATCACAGTTATTATTCGTAAGAAATTAATTACTATAAATGGATTAATTGTGAAAATGCCAACAAAATTGAGAAATTGGCATTAGTAAACAATTATATTTCAAGTGTGTTTTCCTTCCCAAAAGTCAATAGCAACGTTAAAATCATAATTGTTTTAAAGTAAGGAAAATCTTTTCTGGACTCACTTTTGGAGGAGATAATAATATATTACTAGGACTCTCAATTCCATAGATAAAAAATAAAAAGAACCACTATATGCAATAGATATTTAAAGAAAGTTGATAGAGATACATTGTCCAAAATAAAACTCATGCTGAATTACATAGTTTCCAGGGATTGGTCACAATGAAATTAGCACCAATTTATGACAGTTTTGTTAGTGCTTGCAAGCAACTGTCATAAATTAAGCTTGTTAAGCAGAGAAACACTAATGAAACAAGGGTTTCATTTACACATGATTACTGCAAATTCAGCAGTCACTATAGTTCGGCTAAGCTAATTTACTTTTGGTTAAACATATCACTTATTAGATTTGAGCCATTTATTTTGACTTTAACAAAGAGCAACATTGTGAATTCACTTTATGTAATCTTTTGAGCATAAAGTCCTCTCAAGTAAAAGTTTTATTTATATTCCTGGGTGTTTAAAGGGCATATTACTATACATAGATTCATGTATGAATTAAATTTCACTAGATTTCCTTCTCTGTATCAAGTTCATAACTATTATCCCTAGGTGATAACAAAGGACGTATGGTGTTACTTCATTTTATAGTAGAGATGGCTCTTTTAGATTTTTTCCACCAGAATCTAAAGTCTAATGCTAGCCATTCTCAGTTCTGCCTTAGGGTTGAAAGAGATGTCAGAATAAGTGGATATATTATGATCAAGAGTAAGCATAGATTCTGTGCCTCTCTCTTGCCCTGTGATATTCATACTGTTGAGAAATCAGGTCAGTTCAAGAATCAGTGTCAAGATTTGTGTTTATAATTGACCTTGAGAAATTTTAGAAACGGATTTGGTTTGAGGGTCTTTCGTTTATCTCTAAGCCATCTTGAATTTGCTGTAATCCCTTCTGACTAGGACCATTTAGCCTAGCGATAATCTCTCTATCTACCCATTCTTGCATAAGCAGCTTTGAGTCTGTTTCAGACTCTGCTATTGTGAAAGGAGAAAGGAGCAGAGTTCAAATCCCAACAGTTCCTGAAGATGATGAGACTCTAAAGCACCTAAGGGGCAATATTTTTTATTCTCTGGAGTGTCTATTTGTTGACCAAATGAAGATCTCTGGGGAGAAAGATTAATCAGAGCAACTACATGTTCATTTTTATAGCTAAAGAAATACTTTTTGTTTCTCAGTGTTATATCAAGTAAATATAGCAGTCCAATATAATTTAAAAACTGACAATTATAGGCAATATACTAATAAATTCGAACTTGCTACTCCTGCAAGTACAGCTAGTATTAGTTATGCCTTTGTCTAAGATATACTAAAACTATATGTATTATAAACATATATTTTTGAATTTTCTTTATATTATGATATTTTGACATTTTGAAAAAGACAAAACAAAAGGTAAATTTTTGGCTGAAGAGAGACAGCCTCTCCTGGGCTAGCCAATTCTACAGATAGCAAAAAGCCCAGCCAGAAACATGCCTTTGATATGCAAACTAACCAATCCATGGTCATTCCTCTTCTATCTGGTTTATACATCTCAGAAGGCAATATTCCTTTGCCTTAATAATTGCAGGACCAGGCACCAGGCAACTAGAGATCACATGTATGGTCCAAAGCCCACTATAATTATTCAAACCAGCCAGTCCTAAACTCTTCACCCTCAGTGCCTTGTCTTTCCCTAGGAAATTCCAATAAGGCATGGCGTAACATCTGCTTTCCTCCTCTCTTCTGTCTCTTCACCACTCTGTTGTCTTTCCAATATGGCATTGTGTGGCTTGCCTTACCTCCTGTCTCTAGGACCTGTAAACCTTTTTTCCCTAAGCCTCTCCTCTGTCTCCTCTTGTGGCTGCACCTGAATGACCAACTTATACAAGAATATAAAACACAGTTCTGATGTAATATATACATTCAGGAAATTGCACTACTTGATAGGTTTTGCCATTTGTACTGAAAAAGAGATATTTAGTCTGCTCAACTCATACCTAGCAAATAAGGACATCTTTCAACTCAGTGAAAGATTCATAATTCCTTTCAATGCTTTACTTTGTCTAATCAAAATTATAGAATGGAAAATGACTCAATTTGAGTATTGTGGGAGATCAGAATTTGCCACCCCAAAATGTGTGTCTTTGGCTTGATTATTCTTATTTATTTTTGGGGGGTGAGGAAGATTGTCCCTGAGCTAACATCTGTGCCAATCTTCCTCTATTTCCTATGTGGGATGCTGCCACAGCACGGCCTGATGAATAGTGTCTAAGTCCATGCTCAGGATCCAAACCTGTGAACCGTGGGCCACCAAAGTGGAGCATGTAAACTTAACAACTATGCCACCAGGTTGGCCCCTGGCTTGATTATTTTTAAGGACAAAAGACTCTGGAAGAGACTTTGGCCTTTCCCCAAATTGCCTAAAAGAATTTAAGATAGAAGGGCCTGTCCCAGGATAAGCTGTCACCATAGATAATTCTAGGTGTGGTAGACAAGAAGGCATCTAGCAAGGGCTATTTTATCAAAAGATCTCTTTCCGGTCCCATTGTCTATAGGTGGCCCAGCAAACACTTGTTTATCAGACATTTGCTTTTCCAACTCCATGTAAATTGCCCTCCTCCCCTTTGAAGTCCCAACCCACTGACCCCAACATCCTCCTTTGTCTTTAGCTGAAGATGGTATTCAAGGTGGTGGCTTTGGTCATTTTGGGAGTTACTCAGTTTTCCCTGGTTTCTCCCATGTACACATGTTATTAACCTTTGATTTTCTCCTGTTATTCTGTCTTATGTCTATTTAATTCTTAGCGCAGCCAGTAGAACCGATAGGGTGGAGGAGTAGTTCTTCCTCCCCCACACTCTCATCAAAAGTATTTATACTTTAAGTAACTTGTTTTAAATGAAACTATTTAAATAGGTGCTCAGCCTTTCCTGTTAAAAGCAGTTTTCAAATACACCTTTACCAACATTACTAAGTAAAAACTTTGTATATATTCATGTCTACATGTAATACATCTATCCTATTGACAGGTTTATTTCTTTATTAAGTATACTAGACTGGCTCTTGCATAAGCTGTCCATTCTATTGAAGCAAATTAGCCTAGATATGTAGTAATGATATTTTTCATGGACTGAATTCTCCAGCTTGTTGCTGACTTGTTGATAATATATGAGAAGTTGACTTGCTGATGTGTGTAAGTTTGAGTTATTTAATATACTATTTCATCAAAGGAACAATAATACTAAATTTATAAACAGATTGTAATGCAGAGCTTAAAATATGTGATAAATTTAATCAACAGCACATCAGAGTCCTGAAATATAAGCAATGGAAAAGGAATTTTAATTACACAATTCTTACATATTTGATTGAGAATCAATTATCAAGTGGATTTTTTTCCTTAAAGATTGTCACCTGAGCTAACAACTGTTGCCAATCTTCTTTTTTTTCCTGCTTTTTCTCCCCAAATATCCCAGTGCATAGTTGTATGTTTTAGTTGTGGATCCTTCTAGTTGTGGCATGTGGGACACCGCCTCAGCATGGCCTGATGAGCAGTGCCATGTCCATGCCCTGGATGCGAACCAGTGAAACGCTGGGTCACCAAAGCAGAGCACACGGATGTAACCACTCAGTCACGGGGCTGGCCCCCATCAAGTGGATTTTAAGTACTTAATTTACAAACCATTTTATTTTATCTACTTGTTATTATTACAAATTTAAATATTGTCAATGCTAATGCCTGTGGGTATATAAAATGCAATAAAAATTACAATTGTCAAAATAATATTAATCCCTGAAAAGCGTTGCCTCATCAACCATTGCACATTTTCTGAGACTGCAAAGTTCATATTTTAGTACATTATGAGGTAATTGCTTGCAACTTGTGTCTTACAATGTAGCCAAGTGTGTTTTGGGCCCACAAAAAGTTGTGTAATTGAAGCTATCTGGTAAAGAACAGTACTCTTCAGAGATACATGCCTCTGAAGGCAAATTATCAATTAGCATTAGCAAAAAGTGCCACCTAAATATTCAGTCCTTATAGAGCATAGTCCAATATCACATTTTGACACAGACACTAAAAGAAAAGAATACAGTGGTGGATAAGAAGATGTGACCTTTGAGGGCAGATGTATCTGGACTTGAATTCTGACTCTGCCAGGTACTAGTTTGTGACTGGAATTAAACTCCTTAAGCCCCAGTCCCTTACCTTACAAAATGGATTTTGACTGCTCTGTAGATGGATTCTATCTATGAATGTTGATGATAATATTTGATTTGATGTCATTGTTAATTCTGCTTTCTAATATATATGTCCATTCACGTGGCCTTTATCTTCTAAAACTACAATTATCTATCTATGATATCCTACTTGACAGTAATTTATTATCAATCCATTCCTTAGTCTCTACAGATAGAAAATTTTTTTAGAATATCTGTGGTGACAAATTTTTATTTTTGTAATTAACATGCATCGTTATAGTTTTCTGTTCAAGAATGACATATAATCATATAAATATATAAATGTGATCATATATAACCTTTTGAGAGTAGCTTCTGTTTCAGCATAATGATTTTGAGATTAATCAAGGTTTTATGTCTATCAGTAGTCCATTCTTATTTATCGCCAAGTAGTATTCCATTGGACAAATGTACCACAATGTTTATCCATTCACTCAATTAAGGGCATTTTGGTTGTTTCCCTTTTGGGGGGAATAATGAGCAGACCTGCTATAAACATTTGTGATCATAAGTTGTCATTTCTCAAGGGTCAATACCTAGAAGTGAGATGACTAAATCGTGTGGTAAATGTATGTTTGTTTGATTTTGTAAGAAATTGAGACATGTTTTATTGAGTGGCTTGCTATGTTGCATTCCTACAAGTAATGTGTGAGATTTCAAGTTGCTCCCAATCTTCATAAGCACTTGGAATTGTCAGTAGTTCTTATTTCAGCCTTTGTAATAGGGAATATCTCATACTGTCTTTAATTTTTCCTTCTATAATGGCTAATAATGTTGAACATCTTTTCAGGTACTTACTTATCATCCTCTTTAGTGAAGTGTACAATCTTTTGTACATTTTTTAATTGAGTAGCTTGTTTTCTTACTGTTGAGTTTTGAGGATTCTTTATATATTCTAGATACAAATTCTTCATTTTATGTTATGTGAAAATATTTTCTCAGTCTGTAGATTATCTTTCATGCTTTTCTCAATATCTTTTGAAGAGAAAATGGTGTTAATTCTGATGAAGTACAATTTATCAAGATTTTTATTTTCCTTTTATGGATCATGACTTTGATGCAATGACTAAGAACACTTTGCCTAACACCATATAGGTCTCCTTTCTCTTCTCATTTTATGCTGTGATTGTCTTAGGTATTATATCTACATAAATTGAGAACCCCATCAAAATGTTATAATTTGTGCTTTCAACCACCAAACATCTTATAAATGACTCAATGAAACAATATTTTATATTTACCCAGATGTTTATATTTTCCATTGCACTTTCTTTATTCATGATGTTTCAAATTTCATTATCATTTCCTTGCTATCTGAACGGTTTCCTTTGGCCATTCTTTTAAAGTAGGTCTATTCACAACAGCTTCTGTTACGTTTCCTGATCAGAGAATTTCTTTATTTTACCTTTGTTTCTGAAAAATATTTTTCTGGATATAAGGTTCTGGTTTTAGAGTAGCTTCCTTTCAGCACTTTAAAAATGCTCCCTAATAATTAGTAGTGTTTAACATATTTTCACGTTCTTGTTGGCCATCTGTATATCTTTTTGGAAAAATGTCTGTTCATATCCTCTGCCCATGTTTTGAACACATGGTTTGTTTTTGTTGTTGTTGAGTTGTACTAGCTCTTCATATATTTTGGAAATTATTCCCTTGTTAGATATATGATTTGCAAATATTTTCTCCCAGTTGATGGGTTTTCTTTTCATTTTGTTCATGGTTTCCTTTATCTTGCAGAAGCATTTTAGTCTGATGTAGTCCCATTTGTTTATATTTTCTTTTGTTTTCCTTGCCTGAGTAGACACGGTATTTGAAAAGATACTGCTAAGACCAACGTCAAAAAGTCTTCTGCCTATATTTTCTCCCAGGAGTTTTATGGTTTCAGGTCTCGCATTCAAATCTTTAATCCATTTTGAGTTAATTTTTGTGTATGGTGTAACAAAACTACAATGAGATATCACCTTACACCCTGTTAGAATGCCTGTAATTACCAAACAAGAAATAACAAATGTTGGAGAGGATGTGGAGAAAAGGGAACTCTCATACACTGCTGGTGGCAATGCAAACAGGTGCAGCCACTATGGAAAACAGTATGGAGATGTCTCAAAAAATTAAAAATAGAAATATCATATGATCCAGCTATCCTACTACTGAGTATTTATCAAAAGAAGATGAAATCAACAATTTAAAGAAATTTATGCATCCCTATGTTCATAACAGCATTATTCACAATAGCCAAGATGTGGAAGCAACCGAAGTGCCCATGAGTTGATGAATGGATAAAGAAGATGTAGTGCATATATATATATATATATACACACACACACAATGGAATACTACTCAGCCATAAAAGGACAAAATTGTGCTATTTTCAACAACATGGATTGACCTTGAGGGTATTATGCTGAGCAAAATGAGTCAGACAGAGAAAGACAAACACCACATGATTTCACTCATCTATGGAAGATCAACAAACACATGGATAAAGAGAATAGATTAATGGTCACCAGAGGGGAAGAGGGTGGGCATAGGGCAAAGGGGGTAAAGGGGCACATATATATGGTGATGGATAAAAACTAGGTTATTGGTGGTGAGCATGATGCAGTCTATACAGAAACTGATACATAGTAATGTACACTTGAGATTTACACAATGTTATAAGCCAATATGACCTCAATAAATTTTTTTAAAAGTTCCAATTTCTTTTGACCTCTGTAGTTTCAAATAACATATCCACTGTCATTCAAAAGGATGTTCACAAATAATGTGTTATTGCCTTCTGGATATTTTGAAGATTTTTTTTTTTTTATCTTCAGTTTTCAGCTATTTGACTATGATGTGTCTGAGGGTAGATTTCTTTGGGTTTATTCTGTGTGGAGTTTGCTAAGACTCTTGAATCAGTAGGTTCATGTGTTTTGTCAGATTTGGGAAGTTCTTAGCTAGTGTTTCTCCAAATATTATTTCTGCACTAATCAATTTTTCCTCCTTCTTTGATTCTGATAACCTGAATGTTAGACATTTTCCTATTCTCCCACAGCTCCCTCATAGTATGTTAATTTAAATAAAAATATTTTTCTCTTTATTGTTCAGATTAGATTATTTCTATTCATCCATCTTCAAGTTCACTGGACATTTCCCCTGCAATCTTCACTCTGCTATTGAACCTATCCAGTTCTTTTTCTTTTTGTTATTGTATTTTTAGTTCTAAGATTTCATTTTTTTCTTATTTATATCTTCTCTTTACTCACTAATACTTTCCATCTCTCCATTAGTTTCAAGATTGTTTGGTTTTACTCTTGAACAATTTTTATAGTAGCTATTTTGAAGTTGTTGTCAGATAATTCCAACATCTTTGTCATCTTGGTGCAGGCAATGTTGTTTTTTCCCATGTGAGTTGATATTTTCCTGCTTATTCATAAACTGGATATTTTGCATTGTATTCTGGATATTTTGAATATTATTTTAAACTCTGGGTCTTGTTTAAATCATATGGTAAATGTTGCTGTTTTGGTTTTAACAAGCAATCAACCCTGTTGAGTTCCATCCTCAGGTTCTGACAAGGCTTCTGTGATCTGTTATTCCAAGGTCAGTTCCATTTACAAAAACTTTCCAATGTTATTTGGAGGGTTACTTTACTTCTCATATTTTACTTCCCAAATTTATGTATGCTATTTAGGGTTAAATGAAAGTATGCATGGCTTGGAGATGAATCCAGGAATTTATAAACTTTAAGGGGTCGCTTTCTGGAGCTTTTCTCTCTCATCTGTCTCTCTGATACTTTGCAGTTTTCCTCGATTGTCCTTTTCTGATCCTCTATCCAGAAAGTTGTATTTTCCTTCAGGTCCAACATTTACATTCTGTAATTGCTCACATTGGTACCAAATGGCAGGAAAGCATGGAAAGGATATAGGCAATGAAGGTTCACCCCACACCCTTGGGACCACATCTTCTCTGATTAGTTAGGAATGTTTTCCTCCTAAGAGTTTGTCCCATGAAGATCCCCTGCTGCTACTACTCCTGCCAAACTCCAGAGGATTACTTGGGAACTGAGTTATGAGGAAGTGTAGAAAATGTAGGGGCAACCTGCACTTTCTCTGAACCTTATGAGGCATCTTTCCCTTTCTTTATGTCAAAATTAGAGGGGTTCTCCTGGAGTTCTGTCTGCACTGATGGCCACTTTCAGATTTGGGGTGGTGTTGTATTCAGGCCAGTGCATACCAGATGGAAAAAAAAGAGGTAAAATCTCCATTGTTTCATTGGTACTTTAAATTCTGATCATTCTCACCAATTTATCTTCCACTATTTATTTTTCAGAGTCTTCAAATAGCTGTTCCATGCTTTATGTTGAGGTTTTATAGCTGCATTTATTGGGAGACACAGGATGGAGAGTGCTTATTCAATCTTACCCAAACTGGAAGCTGTGGTTGAAATTTGAGTAAATATAATCACTGAATAAATAGAACTAAAATCTAATTTAAAAAGTCAACAGACTCATGGAAATCTCAGACATCCTTAATGGAAAAACATCAGAGAGCTTATAGGCTTGAATGTACTGGTGGTTCAATTTTCTGATGTAGTGTGCCAAGTTCATTAAATTCTTTAAAAAAGAGAGCAGGAGTGAATGCAACTTTTTGAAGGTGTGCGTGTACATTCATCATGTTATGTGTTAGATGCATATTGACTTTTCTTTCATGAAGGGACAAGAAGGAAAAGTCTTTAGTGATGGCCTGTTTTAAAAGTCGAAGAAATGTGCATTAGACCATTTAATCCTGTGTCCAGATGTATACCTTTGAACTTTTTAAGACACTTTCTTTTATATCTGGTTTTCAACAATGAAGGATCCACTAAATAACAAGGACTAAAATAATGTGGTAATTAAGAGCACCAACATGGAACACACAAACCTGCGTTCAAATCCTGGCTCAGCCTCTCTTATTACCTATGTGACCTTGGGCTGGTTGTGTAACAGTATATTAATCTTCAGTTTCTCCTTTGTATAATGTGAGTAATAACCCATATAATAGAAGTATTAACACACAGAAGAGTTTTTGTAAAAGTTCTTAGTATAGTGCCTAGTCTATCATGGGTGCTAATGAATGTTAGCTTTCCATCACAATTAGCAATTGGAATGAAAGTGAGGGAAGTAGATAGCACTTTTTCTCTATTACACATCATGTTCAAACTTGATATACAGTAAGTTTAGCAGACAAACCCTCCCACTCTTTAAATATTTATTCTTCCACTTAAAACCTACCAATTTATTTTAAAAGGCAAATTTTATATGCAACATAAGAGATCTCAAATGTTAAGTAGCAAATGCAAGTTTTACCTAGAGGTCTCTTTACTTTACCCTTAATAATCATCATGTACTACCTTTAGAACATAAAAGTTGTCAAACCACATATGTAAAATGACACATTTTTAAATGATTTTTAATAAAAAGTTTTATAAAAGTTGGCTAACCTAACTCAAGATGTTTTATATGTGAAATAGTTACCCAAATATTCCAAGTATCAGAATCATATAATTACGAGAACTCTTTTAATATATACGCTTGGAGATTGAGACATGCTTACCATAGCTGCCTCTCTGTGTTTTATCACTGTATGTATTATGGTATTATTGTCAGAGAAGAAAAATTAAGAATTTGGATAATATAAAGTCAAAAGTCAAGTGGACAAGTACTGAATTGAGTTCCTATGGTGTGCTTTGTTAGGTCCTATTACAAATGTAAGAGTAATGTAAAATTGTTACTGCACTCAATGAATTTGAAATGTATTTGTGAAGAAAGCTTACACATACGCACTTCTCCCCTCACACTTGGCAGTTTATTGAATATTTCAAAGAGTGGGAAAAAAAGATGTTAAGATAGTTACTTTCTTAAATTACTATCGTCAAATCCAGAAACTTCTTGGATTGAAGCATATCCTCTTTTTGTTTCCTCTAGTTACAGTAGATGAACTGTTCCAACTTTTGCATTACCTATTACCTTCAGTTCCATCTTGTTTCCTTGGGAATTTTTGCTCTATTGATTATCCCCATGTTCCTCTATAGAAAATGATTGCCATCAACAGTTAAAGATACTCAAGTCTCTAAAATAATTTAAAAAGGAGAAACCAATAAATAATAAATACGACAAATCTTTTTCAACATAAACACCACTTCGGTTCCTCTCTTATCCTATTTCTTTTTTTTTTTTTAAAGATTTTATTTTTTCCTTTTTCTCCCCAAAGCCCCCCGGTACATAGTTGTATCTTCTTCGTTGTGGGTCCTTCTAGTTGTGGCATGTGGGACGCCGCCTCAGCCTGGTCTGATGAGCAGTGCCATGTCCGCGCCCAGGATTCGAACCAACGAAACACTGGGCCGCCTGCAGCAGAGCGCGCGAACTTAACCACTTGGCCACGGGGCCAGCCCCTCTTATCCTATTTCTTTTTATTTATGACTAACCTTCAGAAAAGAGGTAAGTGGTAAATGAGGAAGCAGCAACACAGTACAAACAATTCTTTCCTAATGGGATCTTGTTTCTGCTTAGTCATTTTAATTAAAATTCTCTTTTCAACGCACCAGTGATTTTTTGGTGGCCAAATGCAATGGGTATATTTTAGTCCTCAACTTAACTCATGAACATGTTCTTTAACAACATAGACCACAGTGACCTCTTGATTTTGTGAAACCAGGTGTTATGGACTGAATGTTTGTATCCTCCCAAAATGCATATGTTGGAGCTCTAACCACCAGTGTTATGGTATTTGGAGGTGGGGCCTTTTAGAGGTACTTAGGTTTAAATGAGGTCATGAGGGTGGTGCCTCCTTGATGACATCAGTGTCCTTATAAGAAGGGAAACCAGAGGTATTTTCACCACATGAGGACACAGTGAGAAGGCTGCCAAACTTTTGTAAGCCAGGAAGAGGGCTCTTACCAGGAACCAAACCTGCTGGCACCTTGATCTTGGATTTCTCAGCTTCCAGGCAGTGAGAGATAAAAGTCTGTTGTTTAGATCACCTAGTCTATGGTATTTTGTTACAGCAGCTTGAGCAGACTAACACATCATGCTTTTGTGGTCTTCTTTCTTTCTCCCTCATCACTCCTTCCAAATATGCTCTCAGGGTTTTTTACCATAGCACGTATTTCAAATATTGGAATTCTTAGTGGGTTTTTTGTTGTTTGTTTTTTGTCCTAAGTCCTCTTCTTTTTTCACACTTGACATTACACATTTGACTTTGATGAGCACTTATAATCCCTGTGGTTTCAATACCTATCTATAGGTCGTGATGACAACTAAATTTATATACCTGTCCAAGATAATACTCAGGAAATCTTATTTCTATATACAAAATGCATTCTTAAAAATTCCATTTGGAAATTCCACTGATGTCATAAAAGAAAAGTGTCTAAAATTGAATTCATTATCTTTCTATTCAAATAAGCTGAAAAATGTCTTCTTTGTTCCTTCTCAAAATCAATGAACTACAAATTATCACATTCTGTCAAATCAACTTCCTAAGTACCTCTCAAAGATTTTTCACTTCTGTTCATCTTCGCAGCCATTACAATATTCTTGTCCACGATTTTTTCCTATCTGGATTAATTACCAACAAAAACCCCTCAAAACATATTAACTCATTTTTTTGTCTCCAGTATTTATTTTAGGTTTTGTTGATATACCATTTATTTATTTTATAATTACAAAGTTAAAATGTACTTTAAAAAAAGGAAAGTTTGGAAAACGTTAAAAATATAATTTCTTATAATACCACCGTATTTTGAGTGTTTTGTAGGGAGATGTATAAAACAAAAAGTAAAGTCTCTCCTCTACATGCACCAAGTATTTATTCTGGAGATAAAGATGGTTAAATGTTCTGTGTACACCTTCTGATGTTTTTTATATTTATATAAGCATAACCACCAACTTATGCACAACATATATAAAATTTGCCCCAAATTGTGATCAAGCTATACATATTCTGTACAATTAACTCTTTCCTATTTAATATTTCATGGAAAGCTTTGTAAATAGTTATGTGTGGGTACGTATCATCTTAATGGCTGTATATTATTATATTTTATGGATATTCCATCAGTGAACACTCCCTATTGATGGACCTTCATTTTGTGTCCAATATTTTGCTGTCTCAACCAATATTTTGTTGTGCTGCACTGCATAACTTTATGACAAAACCCTCTCACATTTCTGCCAGTATTTCTGTAGACCTACTTCTTGCAAAATTCAATTTCTGGGTCAAAGGCTTTTAATTGTGAGATTCATTAAATATTTCCCTCCAAAATAATTGCTCCAAATTACACATTATCAGTAGAGCCCGTTTCCTTGTCATATTCCAAACGTAAAGCTTTTAATTTTAATTTCTGTCAACCTGAGATGCAAAAAAATCTTATTGTTTATATAATTGATATCTTTCATTAGCAAATTTAAACATCTTTTTATATATTTATTTTCATTTCTGTGTATTATTTGAATTTACTAAAAAACTTTCTACTCAATTTGCTATTTGTATTTTTTCTTATTTATTCATGAGATTTTTAATATAGGTATAAAACTTTGTTAGTTCTTTGTGTTGTCTGTCTCTTGCTCTTTTTTTAAAGCTGTTTTGCTCTCAGTGATTTCTGAATTTTGCATCATGCTTAGAAAGGCATTAGCCACTTCAAGCCACAATATTTATATTCATTTTCTGTCACTTATATGTGATTAGAAACACAAGTGCCATGTGTTTGATCAAAGACATAAGCAAAAATGTAGTTATATGATTAATTTTACTTCTCAGTGATCATCCTCCAACTAATAATTAGAGAATATTGGAGAAATAGAGAGATTTCTCTATGTGCTTCGGGCTCTCACTCCATCTTCAGACACTATTGGGATTGATGCTCTATTCATCTTCCCTTCATATTTCATTCTATCTTTTGGATTCTGCCCAAAGATAGTTGCTTGGAAAATGGGTATCCAGAGATTTATCCATAGGGCAAAAGCTCCATGAACTGAAACATCCTAATGTACATTCTAGGAAAAAAATCAAGAAAATATAGGAAAATTAATTGTATAAATATAATGACATAGATTGATTAGCCTTATCTTCAGAACAATAGTAATAATAATTAAATATTATGCAAAGTACCTATATTAAATAGGTTCAATAAGGATGTGTTTCTCTTTCTATCATAAAATAATTCAACAAACTAATTTTGTTATCGTGTCCTTGTTATGGAAGGATTATATATATCGTTTAATTAGGTAGTATAAGCCCATTATTAAAGAATGGGGACTACACTTCTTATGTGGCAATAATGGCTACAAGGTCCTCCTAGAAAAAATGTGCTTGTGTTTTTTTTATGGTTAAAGAATTACAGTTTTACAGGTTGGAAAGTTTGTCACATTCTAATAGGCCAGGAGCACTGACAAGGGAATCTCAAAGAAAGATATTATCTTTTCAGTTATAGGTATTATAAGTGAAACCCGGTACAGGTGTGTTGGATGTTTTTTAGAAGATGTTACAAGAGCAACAAATATTTGGAGACATAAACGTAAATTATAACTGTAGAAACATTGCAAAGCCTCAAGACAGAAATAAAATTTTAAGCCATAATTGGAAGTGGTTGCCAGAATAATAAGGAAGTCATTTTTATAAATCAACACTTCTTGTTAGACCAATGTAAATAAAATGGTCAAGTAAAACAAAACATTTAATTATTGATATTAAATGAGGAAATCATTAAGCAACTTATGAAGTCAAACCTGTACCTTAGAAGATGAAATTGGACCACAAGAGAGATAGAAATACTGCTCCTATTATGCCTAATCACATCTTACTTTTCAGTCTCTCAAACACACACATACACTTTGCATCCTAAAGAAACCAAACTTCATAGGGTTACACAGTCTGCTTTTGGTACCCAAAATAAGTAAACCCTTGGAGATTATTGCAAGAGTAGATTCCTTGTTGTTGTTGCCATCAAGCTGATTCCAACTCCTACCGACTCTGTGTATGGCACAGCAGAACATTGCCCAGTCTTTCTAAGCCATCCTCTCACCTTCCAGCACTATAGCGGACAATGCTCCACTTTTCTCACTATCTTGACGTCTACAACCTCAAACCGAGCTCTGATTATCCATCTCCTGGGCTACTATGACAGTCTTCTAAGTGTTTCCCCTACATCCACTCTCCTGTTCCTCAAATGCCTTCTTGACAAAACCATCAGAATGATACTATTAAACATGCAGATTTGATGAGGTATCTCCTTTAACCATTATTGTTCAATGCCTTATGATTTCTCTTAAGGTAAAGAATAAACTTTTAAAATATCCTATAAAACACATCACCAACTTTTACATGCTTAATTCTCTAACCATATCCTTATCTATTGCCAACCTCTAACTTTTTATTCTATCCAACTAAAATTATTTTAGTTCTTATAATACACAATTCTTTTTTGCCTTTGTATTTGAATGATTGATTTATTCTGCTTGGAACTATGTTCATCTCCCCATTTTGCTTGTCTAACTGTTGCTACTCTATCATTTCCATCCATTTGTCTGTCTGTCTATCTATCTATCTATCTATCTGTTATCTAATCTATCTATTGTGGTTCCAGGAGAAGCTTTCCATGAGCCCTCAAAAATGGGTTAGGTACACATGTCATATGTTTTAACAGCATCCTATACTGGCTTTATTGGTGCTTTTATTGTAAGCAGATGTTTTGGTTGTCTCCCCAACTATATTTTAGAATTTAGTATTCTGTGTTAATTTTTATACACTCAGTGCCTCACACAGTGTCCAATACATAGGAGGCCCAAAGAAATATTTGTTCAATTAAATTTGATTGAATACAGGTAACAACAGGGAACAGGACTCCTCAGAGAAAGAATTGATGGGTGCAACCTGGAGTAGTGAGAAATTTCATGCTTTATAGTAGAAATTGAACAGATGGAGAGAACCGAGGGAGAAACTAATATAGTGAACAGCAGGAATAAAGGCAAAGAAGAAGAGTTGAACATATCCTAACTTTACCAAGAAGTAGCTGTGTCACCATAGGCAAATTGTTCAATTTTTCAGTGTTTAAATTTTTTCAAGCAGAACACTGTGCGCCAGTTATCAATCCCAGGGGAGCAGAACACTGGGCATCTATTACCAATTCCAGGGGAGGACTCGAAACACTTCTGCTCACTACATTTTGGTATTAGAATTGCCAAGGAAAAGACGATGCAGTCTAGCACTGGATGGAACATTGTTTTACTTACATAGAGAAGAAACAGAGCAAGATCAGTTTCAGTAGTGGGCATCAGTCCTCAATGGCCAGCGATTCTCTACTGGCAGCCAAGACAGGGCTGTTCGCCTACATGCACCCCTCTTCTGCCACAGTGGAAGGATCCAGTCTGCTCCCCGTGGAGGATAGATAAAGCAGTCAGGTTGGCCATATGCCATATGACACACATGTTTAAGCAGACACAAAAGAGCACAGGTTGGGCTTACAACAGAGAAAGATATTCCCACACAAGTTGAGAATCCCAGCACAGGCTGTGTGGCTCTTTATCTCTTAGTAAGGAGTTTTTCAAGGCCTCAGGCTTATTCTTAAGTGGCCGGGTGGGGGTCAAAAGACTGCATGCAGGAGACTGCATTTCCCAACCATTTTCCTGTCAGTGAAACCAGAAAGATAATGGTATGTATTATTGCCGTTCTTTAGAGTATATACTCTCATATGCAAATTGATGGCATATTTTAATTGTTCAAAACTGTCAATAGTAAATTAATATAAATATTTTATCATAGAAAATTGTATTATCAATTGATGTTTAGCCAATCACCCCAAAACTTCATGGCTTAAAACAACAACATTAGTTCATAGTTTCTGTGAGTCAGGAAGCCAGGTGTGGCTCAACTTCGTGTCAGCCAAGTGTCATGATGCCTCACAAAACTGCAATTAAGGTGTCAGCCAAAGCTGTAGTCTCAAATGAAAGTTCAGCTGGGAAAGGACCCACTGCCAAGTTCAATCACAGATTGTTGGCAGGATATAGTTCCTTGATGTTTATTGGACTGAGAAACTCATTTTCTTGCCAGATGGCCAACTCCTTTAGGCCAAATATGTGAGAAGAGCCAGAGAAGAAGAGAATACTAGCAAGACAGTAATGGTAGTCATTTATGACCTAATCTTGGAATTTACATCTCGTTACTCTTGCCTGTTCTATTCATAAATGCAAATCAATAAGTCTAGTTCACGTGCAAGGGGAGAAGATTATATAAGGGTGTGAAAACTGGAGGCAAAGATCATAGGAAGCCAGTTTAGAGGGGTACCTAATACAGCCCTTTTCTCAAGAATAAAATGAGTGTATAGCAGTTATGCTGCTAACATGTGGAAGAACCATCATGTAAATGTAAGTTGTTGGGCTCCTAGGGCAATGTCTTTTTTTCCAGTGTTGCCCAAATATACACAAGGTAAAATATTAGGTAAGTAGGTGCACTATAAGGAAAAACATTCTCAATTATATAATGGAAATGTTGGATTAAGCAAAGTTAAATAATTTAATTGTAGAATTTCTCAAAAATTTTAATTTAGGGCCTGGCCTGGTGACGCAGCAGTTATGTTCGCACGTTTGGCTTCTGCAGCCCAGGGTTCGCCGGGTCCCTGGTGTGGACATGGCACCACTTGTAAAGCCACGTTGTGGTAGGCGTCCCACGTATAAAGTGGAGGAAGATGGGCACGGATGTTAGCGCAGGGCTAGTCTTCCTCAGCAAAAAGAGGAAGATTGCTAGCAGTTGTTAGCTCAGGGCTAAACTTCCTGAAAAAAAAAATTAATTTAACATGGGAATAATTACTTTGAATCCACAGTATTTGGTTTCTACTGTCCAGTTTCTGCCAGATACGTTTGATCGAATGACTAGTCTTTCATGAAAATCACAGGCAGAAATTTTTCTATACTATGCTGCTTACTGTGGTGAGTTTAAAGGGTGGATTGAAGTGGGAAAAATATTAGAGTCAGGTTTTGGCTTAGAAGACTGTTATGGTAATCTGGATGCATAGTGGTGAGTATTTAAATTCTTTGAGGCAGTGAAAATAGAGATGGACATATTCTAGGAAAAGTCTTTCTGACTCTTCTGGTCTTGGTTTCTTGCCTTTCTCACAAGATACAGGAGTCTTCTGATCCCAAATCTAGGATTTCTTATAAATACTACATTTAAGCAATGCTAGCACTGTTTTGATTTGTTTGTTTTAACTATAATAGCATCCGGATGTTATCTGGACTATGGAAGCAGCTTTTTATCCGCAGTTATCAGAATCAGGGCAACATTCACAATTACATCTAGCCTATGACTACTCACGTGAAACTCCAAAGCATTTCAATGAACACACAGACAAAAAACTAAACGTGAAACACTTCTGTCTACGATGAATAACATGTATGTTCATATTGGTTACTTTATTATTTCCAGTAGAACTAGGATAAATGCAGAATAATATAAAACAACAATTTTAAGAAAAATCTGAACTGGGTGAGAAAAACAAGATGGGCTTTTAATTTTCTAAGGATTTTCTGAGTTATTTTGTTGTTCTCTCTATTAATGTCCTTGCTCTTCAGGCATAAATGCTGCAGGAAAGGATTCTCAGATATCGGTCACCTACTCTTTCTCAGCTAATGCTGGGAATGTGGTGAAGGCCAGATTGAGTTTGTTGGCAATTATTGTTCTTAAGGAATAAAACATGAAACTAAAACGGCTTTTATTGTTTCCCTTTTTTATTGAAGTAAGAACATTTAACACGCAATCCACCATTTTAACTCTTTAAGTACACACTACAGTATTGTTAACTATAGGCACAATGTTGTGTAACAGATGTCCAGAACTCTTTCGTCTTGCATAACTGAAATTTCATACTTGGCTGAACAGCAGCTCCTAATTTCCCCCTCCCCACAGTCCATGGAAACTACCATTTTACTTTCTGCTTCTACGACCTTGACTATTTTAGATACCTCATATAAGTGGAATCGTGCAGTGTTTCAGTCTATGACTGGCTAATTTCACTTAGCATAGTGTTCTTAAAGCTCTTCCGTGTCGTTGCCTAAGGCTGAATAATATTCCACCATATGTATAGACAACATTTGCTTTATTGATTCATCTGGCAATGGACTTGAGGTTGTTTCCACATCTTGGCTATCATGAACAATGCTGCAGTGAACATGGGAGTGCAGGTATCTCTTTAAGATCTTGATTTCAATTCTTTTGGATAAATATCCAGAAGTAGGATTGCTGGATCATATGGTAGTTCTATTTTTAAATTTTTGAGTAACCTCCCTACTGTTTTCCATAGTGACTGTACCAATATACATTCCCAACAACAGTGTCCAAAGGTTCCCTTTACTCCACATTCTCAGAAAACACATATCTTTTGGCTTTTTGACAATGTCCATCCTAACAGATGTGAGGGAATATCTCATTGTGGTATTGACTTGCATTTCCCCGATGATTAGTGATGTTGAGCATTTTTTCATATATCTCTTAGTCATTTGTATATCTTTCTTTAAGAGAAATGTCTATTCAGGTCTTTTGCCCATTTTTAATCAGGTTATTTTTTGTTTGTTTTTGCTATTGAGTGGTAGGAGACCTATATATTTAGATACTAACCTCTTACCAGATATATGATTTGCAAATATTTTCTCCCATTCTGTAAGTTGCTTTTCCTCTCTGTTAATTGTTTCCTTTGCTGTGCAGAAGCTTTTTAGTTTGGTGCCGTCCCACTTGTTTATTTTTGCTTTTGTTGCTTGTGCTTTTGGTGTCATATTCAAAAAATTATTGCCATGGCAAATTTCATGAAGATTTTCCCGTATATTTTCTTCTAGGACTGGTATAGTTTCAAGATTTAAGTTTTTAATCCATTTTTGGTAGATTTTCTATTATGATGTAAGAAAAATATGCAATTTCATTCTTTTACATGTGGATATCCAGTTTTCACAGCATCATTTGTTGAAGAGAATATCCATACTCTGTCAAATATTAGTTGCCCGTATATTCATGGGTATAGTTCTGAGCTCTCTCTTCTGTTCTATATATCTATGTCTTTGTTATGACAGTACCATATTGTTTTAGTTACTGGAGTCTGGAAATATAATTTAGAATCAGAAAGTACGATGTCTCCAGCTTTGTTTTTCTTTCTCAGTATAGATTTGGCTATTTAGAATTGTTCTTTGTGGTTCTATAGGGATTTTAAGATTTTTTTTCTATTTCTATAAAAAAATGACCTTGGGATTTTCATAGGGATTGCACCAAATCTGCAGATTGCTTTGGGTATTGTGGGCATTTTAATAATGCTTTCTCCAATTTGTGAACACAGGATGTCTTGCCATTTATTTCTGATTTCTTTCATCAATGATTTATTGTTTTCAGTATACAAGTCTTTCACTTCCTTAGTTAAGTTCATTCCCAAATATTATATTCTTTTTGATGCTATTGTAAATTAGATTATTTACTTAATTTCTTTTTTGGATAGCTCCTTGTTAGTGTATAGAATCACAACTGATTTCTGTACATAAATTTTGTATCCTGCAAATTTACTGAATTTGTTTCTTAGTTCTACCAGTTTTTGTTATTTTTGTATGTGGAGTCTTCAGGAATTTTCACATACAAGTGAATGTCATCTGCAGACAGAGATAATTATCTTCTTCCTTTCTAATGTGGATGGCTTTTACTTCTTTTTCTTGCCTCATTCCTCTGTCTAGGACTACTTGTACTATGTTAAATAGAAGCAGTGAAAATGGGCATCTTTGACTTGTTTCAGATCTTAGAGGAAAACCTTTCAGTTTTTCACCATTGAGTCTGATGTTTTTTGTGGGCCTATCATACATGACCATCATTATTTTGAGGTAATTTCCTTATATTCCTAGTTTGTTGAGAGCTTTTATCATAAAAAGCTTGAATTTTGAATTCAACGTGTTGAATTTTGTAAATTTTTTTTCTACATCTATTGAGACGATCTTGTGATGTTTGTCCTTCATTCTGTTAATGTAGTGTATCATATTAATTGATTTTTGTATGCTGAAGTATATTTGCACCCTAGGGATAAATACCACTTGGTGTTGGTGAATGATACTTTCAATGTGCTGTTGAATTCAGTTTGCTAGGATTTTGTTACAGATTTTTGCATTTATGTTCATCAGGAGTATTGCCTATAGTCTTCCCTTCTTGTAGTGTCTCTGTCTGACTTTGATATTGGGGTAATTCTGGCCTCATAAAGTGAGTTTGGAAGTGTTCCATATTTTTCAATATTTTGGGCGAGTTTGAGAAGAATTGGCATTAATTTATCTTCAAATATTTGGTAAAATCCTCTGGTGTGGCCATTTAGTCTCAGGATCTTCTTTGTTGGTAGGTTTTGATTATTGATTCAATCTCCTTAGTGTTTATAGATCTGTTCACATTTTCTATTTCATCATGAATCAGTCTTGGTAGTTTGTATGTTTTTAGAATTTATTCATTTGTTTTAGGTTATCCAATTTGTTGGAGTATAATTGGTCACAGTAATGTCTCGTAATCCTTTTAATTTATGTGGCAGCAATTATAATGTTTCCTATTTCATTTGTGCTTTTATTTATATGAGTCTTCTCCCTTACATTCTTAGCCTGTCTAGCTAGCAGTTTTTCAAGTTTATCTTTTTAAAAAATCAACTATTAAGTTCTTTAATATTTTTCTATTATTTTATATTCTCTATTTCATCTCTCATCTTTATTATTGATTTATTTCTGCTAAAGTTGGGCTTAGTTTATTCTTTTTTATTTCCTTGAGCTGTAAAGTTAGATTGAGTATTTGGTATTTTTTTCTTTTTATTGTGTTTATTATTATGAACTTCTCTCTTAGTATTGATTTGCTACATCCATAGGTTTTGTATCTTGTATTTTCATTTTTGTTTGTTTTAAGATATTTTCTAATATTCCTTTTGATTTTTTCTTTGACCTATTGATTATTCAGAGGTGTGCAGTTTAATTTCCAATTATTTTTAAATTTTCCATTTTTCCTTTTGCTATCGATTTCTAGTTGTAATCCTCTGTGATCTGAAAAGATAATTGGTATGTTTTAAATCATCTTATATTTATTAAGACTTGTTTTGTGACATAACATGTGTTCTATCCTGGAGAAGGTTCCATCTGTGCTTGAGAAGAATGTATATTCTGCTGCTATTGTGTAGAATGTTCTGTATGTGTCTGTTAGGTCCATTTTGTCTATAATATTGTTCAAGTCTAGTGTTCTCATTGATTTTCTGTCTGGATGTTCTATCCATTATTGAATGTGGAGTATTGAAGTTTCCTACTATTATTGTATTCCTGTCTATTTCTCCCTTCAGTTATGTCAATATTTGCTTTATATATTTAGGTGCTATGATGTTGGGTGCATATTTATTTATAATTATTGTATCTTCCTGGTGAAATGGCCCTTTTATCCTTGTATAATGTTCTTCTTTGTGTCTTGTCAGAGTTTCCGACTTGAAGTCTCTTTTGTCTAATCGAAGTATAGTCACTTAATATCTTTTTCCATTGCTTCACTTTCAGTCTTTCTATGTCCTTAAATCTAAAGTGACCCTCTTATAGACAGCATATAGTTGGATTTGTTTTTATCCATTTAGGCACTCTATATCTTTCATTTGTGTGTACACGTGTGTGGAAGGAAGATTGACCCTGAGCTAACATCTGTTGCCAATCTTCCTCTTTTTACTTCAGTAAGATTGTCACTGAGCTAATATCTGTGCCAATATTCCTGTACTTTACGTGGGATGCTGCTACAGAGTAGCTTGATGAGCAGTGCTATGTCCCCACCCAGGATCCAAACCTTTGAACCCCAGGTTGCTGAGGTGGAGCACACAATCTAAACTTCTATACAACCAGGCCGGCCCCTATATCTTTTGACTAAGGAATTTAGCCCATTTACATTTAAAGTAATTATTGACAAAGGACTTACTATTTTCATTTTTTTCTTTTCTATTTTGTAGTTCCTCTGTCTCTCTTTTCCTCTCTTGCTGTCTTTGTGTTTCCTCAATTTATTGTATTGATATGCTTTAATATCTTTCTCTTTTTCTTTTGCATATCTTCTATGCATATTTTCTCTGTGGTTACTATGAGTCTTACATAAAACATCTCATAGATGTAATAATCTATTTTAAGCTGATAATTTAACTTCAAGTGCATACAAAAATTCTACATTTATACATCTCCTCATACACTTTAAGTAATTGATGTCATAATTTACATCTTTTATATTGTGTTTCCATTAACATATATTTTATATCTATAGTTATTTGTAATACTCTTGTCTTTTGACATTTCTACTAGCATTAATAGTGTTTTAATGACTATTAAAGTATTACATTATTCTGTATTTGCCCCTATATTTACTTTTACAAGCAGATACTTTCATATGCTTTTGTGTTGCTATTTACCATCTTTTCATTTCAACTTGGAGAACTCTCTTTAGCCTTCTTTGTAAGGCAGGTCTAGTGGTGATGAACTCACTCAGCTTTTGTCTGTCTGGGAAAGTCTTTATCTCTGTTTCATTTTTGAAGGGAATTTTTGCCAAGTATAGCATTCATGGTTGGCAGCCTCTTTCTTTCAGCATTTTGAACGTCATCCCACTCCCTTCTGGCCTACAAGGTTTCTGCTGAAAAATCCAGTGATAGTTTTATGGAGATTCCCTTACACATAAAAAGTCATTTTTCTCTTGTTGCTTTCAAATTTTCTCTTTGTCTAGACTTTTGACAATTTGATTATATTGTGTCTTGGTGTGGATTTATTGAGGTTCATCTAAGTTGGGGTGCACTGTACCTCTTGAATCTGGAATCCCATTTCCCTGCCTAGATTTTGGAAGTTTTTAGCCATTATTTATGTGAATAAGCTTTCTCCTTCTTTCTCTTTCTCCTTTCCTTTTGTGACTACCATAATGTGTTTATTGGTCCTCTTGATGGTTTCCTGTAAATCCCTTAAGCTTTCTTCACTCTTCACTCTTTTTCTTGCTTTTTTTGTTGTTGTTGCTGTTGTTACTCTGAATGGATAATTTCTAATGACCTGTCTTTGAATTTTCTGATCCTTTCATATTCTTGATCTAGTCTCCTGTTGAACCTCTCTAGTGAATCTTTTAGTTCAGTTGTTGTATTCTTCAGCTCCATGATTTCTGTTCGTGACTTTTTTTTTTTTGTACTGAGGAGGATTTGCCCTGAGCTAACATCTGTTGCCATTCTTCCTCTTGTTTTTCCTTTTATGTGAGCTGCCACCACGGAATGGCCGCTAATGGATGAGTGGTGTAGGCCCATGCCCAGGAACCAAAGCCAGGCTGCCAAAGCAGAGCACACCTAACTTAACCACTAGGCCAACAGGGCTGGCCCTGTTCATTACATTTTTATATTTTCTATCTATCTGTTAAAATTTTTACTTTGTTCATGCATTGCATTCTTGACATTTTGAGCATCTTTTTGATAGCTGTTTTGAATTCTCTGTAGGTAAATCATGTATCTCTAATTCATTAGGGCTGTTTTCTGAAGATTTATTTTGTTCCTTTGTTTGGGACATATTTCCCTTTGTCTTCATTTTCCGTGACTTTTTGTGCTATTATCTGCACATTAGATAAAATAGCTACTTCTCTTAGTCTTCAGGGATGGGCCTTGTACAGAAAGCTCTCAGCAATCAGCCTGATAAGAGATTTTATGGGCCTCTCCAATCTTCAAAATAGTCCACCCTACTTCTTTTGTTCTTAGCAGCTCCTGGGAATCTAGAGTATGCCAGGTCTCATCAGTACTCTGAGACAAGTGAGACTTAAGCCAATTCCTTAGGCAGCCCACAGAAATGGTGGATCATCAGATGTTCTGTCCAACTATTTTTCTCTCTAGGGAGAAGCTGGGGGCTGGAGTTTTTCACCTACTCACTCTGTACTGAGTCAGAGGGAAGTGTTAGTGTGGCTGCTAGTTCAAACTGCCTTCTTTGTTCTCACTGGCCCCCATGTGGATAGAGTATGTTGGCTCTCATTAGTGCTGTGAGACAGGCAAGACAGAAGCCAGTCATTTGGGCAGTCCCTAGAAAAGTTGGGGTATTAGTTATGTGGTCCAGCTCTTTTCCTTCCCAGGGAGAAGCTGGCAGGTGGAGTTTTTTGTCTACTTGCTTTATGCTGAGCCAGGGTAGTGGCTATGTTGACTGTAAGCCCAAACTGCCATCTTTGTTGTCACTGGCCCTTAAGTAGCAAGAGTTTGCTGGGTCTTGTCATCACTCAAAGACAGACAAGACAGAAGCCAGTCCTTTGGGAAGTCCCCAGAAAAGCTGGGAGTACTAGACACGTGGTCCACCTTTTTCTCTCTTAAGAGAGAAGATGGGTTTTTCATCTACGCACACGGTACTGATCCAGAGGGAGGGCTACAGCAATTGCCAGCCCAAACTGCTCAAAACTTTCCCTTTTATGTCTTCCTTTCAATCAGAAGATATTGAGAAATCTCCATCTGGTCATTTATTTGTTTCACTAATAGAAATAAACTTTGCTCCACTTTTGCATTTTTTCTCTCTTTCTAAGCATAGAACATAAAATGCCTTTTTCTCCCTGTACTTTTCTCATCATTTTTTTAATTTGTTTATTTTGCTTCTGTGTTGGTTGATTAACTTCAAGTAAAATACTACCAATGCCATCTAAACCTACCTTATTGTGTCTGTTAAAAAGAGGTTAGCTTAATATATAAAGTTCAACAATAAAACTCCAAGTACATTTAAGCATTATCTAGTATCCATTTACAAGTCCATTTATGATTTTTTCTTGTCACTTCACTTCTGTATGATCCTATTGAGTGTTAGTCCATTAGCAAGTTCTGCCAAAGGCTATCTTGAATAAAGACATTTAGTGAGCTGACAAGTAGCTGTGATTATTGATTTGTGACAACCAAATATATATAGCCCCTATTTTTATTTAGTAGGTACCATAGCATTATATAGAAGATATACTTTTACAGTGAAAATGACCTAATAAATATTTTACTTTTCAGAATTTGTCAAAATAGTAAATTCAAACAATATAAATCTGTGTTCTGCATGCTTATATGTTTTAATATTACTAATGATGCTTCCTAATGGATAAAAATAAGCACATTATTGTATATTTCACAATGACTAGAATCTTTGTCATATATAATAGAAGCTAAATTTGAATGTTTTAGCTTTGAAATGTATAATCTGAGACTTATGCACCCTTATTTGAATTTTTAGTCAAAAGTTGCACTCAATACAATGGAAGAATACAGGAATTATGAAACATTATTTCTCGATGCCAAGAGAAGGGGAATTCTAGAACATTTATGTTTGAGTAAGTCATTATCAAAAATACTTCACTTCCATGCTTACCTCAGTATCTTGGTAGGTATGGTCCACAATATTGTGAATTTAAGACCAAGGATTCAAGCCAAAACAAACGTGGCATTTCCAAACCAACAAAAGCTTTAGGGGAAAACAAAACCTTGGTCTTATCTAAACCAACAGTGAAGTGTCTGTCAAGGAGCAGTTTAAGCAGAAGCTAGATGCTTCTTTACAAGATGTTTTGTAGTTGTTTTCTTTTGTCAAGAGTAAAGTAAAACTATAATTAAGATTCTGTAAGTCCTAGAAGCAAGGATCATAAGAATCAATCAACATTGGATCCACCATGAGATATATCAGAGGTTACTTTTAAACTTAGTCAACCCGTTTGGGTAAAGGTTTAGGAGCAAATAGTTAATTAGCCTGCATTGTTAAAAGCAACATTGTTATCCAGCAATAATAAAAATTAAGTTAATATTAAAGGTAATTTAATATTTTTAAGTGAATAAGAAATAATGACGTTACATCGACTACGTACATTGTATTAGTTATGTCCAGTGGAACACTTGATTTTTGACCCATTTTGCAATTATTTGCAAATTTATTTGAGCATTCATTATCTTTCTATTTATGTGTTGCACTTTGACTTCTTCTTCTTTGACCCAGTTATAATATCTTACTGGTTCTCTCATTATTAGTGAGTTAAATAACATATTTTTCACATGTTTATTTTACGTGGATCACAATTTTGCCTCTCTTAAAAAATTATCCTGTAATACTTTTGAAGGTTATCCACTGCAATGGCCAACAGATTCACCTGACAGAGCCAGGTAAACTCAGGTAAACTGTTACCAAAAAATGTATCTCATCGGTGGCTTTAGCACAGGCATATCTTTTCCTAGCTATCAGAAGTGTATCTCAAACGGCAATAAAATTATAAATTTTCTGACTCTCTATTGCCTAAGTTATTTTTTTTCTCTCTACTGATTTCATGTTTTCTTTTTCATCTATTTACAGTTTATAAGTTATTCCTCATTGGTGGCCAGCAGTGACTGGGAATTTACTTTTATATTATGAACATCTGGTGATCTCTGTAAATCTATTAATAATTATAGAGATTTGTACTCTTTTCTGAGGCCTACAGCAGATAATCTTCTTTGTAAGTTTCTATTTGTCCACATATTTTTAGTTCAAATCACTTAAGATTTGTGTGACCACTGGGAAGGAAAATAAGTCTTTTTCGTCTGGATCAATAAACTTTTCCATTTCTTTTATGTTGCTTCTCTTGACCTAAAGCTAAAATTGTGAAAATGATGTTAGAAGCTACCCAAGTATTTAGATGTTTATAGGTCTATAACTCAGAAAGAACTTTATCTGCAATAGTGTGATTATGTAATGTTTTCTAATCTTCAAATTGTGCTAATAAACTTGATTATGTAGTCTCTTAAATTAAGGAAGCTCTGCTCTAATTGTCTTATAGAGAAAAATACTACTTACATAAAAAAATTCTTAAAATCCTCCCAAATAAGGAACACTAAAACCCTAACATTTTAAGTATGCCAAACTTCTACAACAACAACAAATTCTTATGAAAGCTAACTCAGAAAAACTTTAAGAAGCCAAGTTCATATAATTAAGGTAAAATTTTGGTAAACAAGGCTAGTTTGAGAAACTTGTTTTAGTATGATATATAATACAAGCACACATTTTATTCTACTTTTTTCCCCCTGAACTGATATAGGTTTATTAGTCAAGAAATCTAAATTTACAACAAAGTAATATTTAAGATCATGGGAACGTAAAACATTTCTGAGCTAGCCTCTATGAGAACCAATAAGTGAGTTAAGAAATGTCGTGTGACACAAGATTAACATGCAAAAATCAATTGAATTTTCATACATTAACTACAAACAATTGGAAATAAAAATTTATAAAGACATTCTACTAACTATTACTCCCCCTAAATGAAATACGTAGGAATAATTATGGACAAAACATGTATAGGATCCATATACGAAATTTACAAAATCCTGATGAAAAAATTGAAAGACTTAATGAAGACAGATACAATATTCATGATTAGAATATTAACACAGTAAATATGTCAATTATCTCCTTATCCCCAAATGATCTCTAGATGTAATATATCTTATCAGAATCACAGCTAGGTATTTTGTTGTAGACATAAGCAAGTTATTCTAAAATGTATACAAGCTTTAAAATAGTTAAAACAATATTTACAAAAAGAATCACTCTTTCCAATGTTAAGAAATGCTACGATAATCAATATGATATGCTGCTAGTGGAGGGATAGAAATATAAATCACTGGAACAGAATAGAGAACCAAGAAATAGACTCTCACAAATATGCTTAATGGTTTTTGGGTTTTTATTACAAAGACGGAGAAACAATTCAATGGAAGATAGAGTCTTTTCAACAAATATTGCTGGAACAACTGGGTTTCTATAGGCAGGAGAAAAGAACCTTGAACTAAACTTCACACTTTATACAGAAATTACCAAAAAATAGATCTTAGACTAATTAGTAAAATGCATATCTATAAAATACTTAGGAAAAAAACTTAAAAGAAAATCTTGATGATCCAGGGCTTTGCAGACTTCTTAGACTTGAAATCAAAAGCATGAAAAATAAAGGTAAAATTGATCCATGTAGAGCTAATTTCTGTGTATAGTTCAAGATAATGGTCTACTTTCATTCTTTTGCATGTGGCTGTCCAGTTTTCCCACCATTTATTGAAGAGACTTTCCTTTCTCCATTGTATGTTCTTGGCTCCTTTGTCAAACATTAACTGTCCACAGATGTGTGGTTTTATTTCTGGACTTTCAATTCTGATCCATTGATCTGTTTGTCTGTTTTTGTGCCGGTACCAGGTGTCTTGATTACTATAGCTTTGTAGTATGTTTTGAAGTCAGGGTTGTGATGCCTCCAGCTTTGTTTTTTTTTTCTCATTGTTTTGGCTATTTGGGGTCTTTTCTTTTTCCATATAAATTTTTGGATTCTTTGCTCTACTTCTATGAAGAATGTCATTGGGATTTTGATTGGTATTGCATTGAATCTGTAGATTGCTTTAGGTAGTATGGACATTCTAAGTATGTTTATTCTTCCAACCCATGA
Organism: Equus caballus; assembly: GCF_041296265.1. NCBI lineage: Eukaryota > Metazoa > Chordata > Mammalia > Perissodactyla > Equidae > Equus > Equus caballus. The sequence continues at coordinate 84,802,805 of NC_091715.1, forward strand.
ACATGGACTATGTTTCCATTTCTTTATGTCTTCTTCAAATTATTTCAATAATGTCTTATAGTTTTCAGTGTACAGGTCTTTCACCTCTTTAGATAAGTTTATCCCTAAGTATTTTATTCCTTTTGTTGCGATTGTAAATGGGATTATATTCTTGATTTCTTTCTCTGCTAGTTCATTGTTAGTATAGGAATGCAACTGATTTTTTTAAATTGATTTTGTACCCTGCTGCATTGCTGTAGTTGTTGATTATTTCTAACAGCTTTCTGGTGGATTCTTTAGGGTTTTCTGTATATAAAATCATATCATTTGCAAATAACAAAAGTTTCACTTCTTCCTTTCCAATTTGGATTCATTTTATTTCTTTTCCTTGCCTAATTGCTCTGGCCCTATGTTCATCACAACACTATTCACAATAGCCAAGACATGGGAAAAATCCAATGTCCATTGGCTGATGATTGGATAAAGAAGATGTGGTGTATATATATATACACACACACAATGGAATACTACTGAGCCATAAAAAAGATAAAAATCATCCCATTTGCAACAGCATGGATGAATCTGGAGGGTATTATGCTAAGCAAAATAAGCCAGACTGAGAAAGACAAACACCATATGATTTCACTCATATGTGGAATATAAACAAACACATGGACTAAGAAAACAGCTCAGTGGTTACCAGGGGAAGGAGGGTAAAGGGGAGCACTTATGTGGTGACAGACAAGAAATGATGTACAACTGAAATCTCACAATGATGTAAACTATTAAGAACTCAATTTTAAAAAATTAACTTTCCATAAAAAAGATAAAATTGATAAATGGGACTGCATCAAAATTAAAAATTTTACTGTGTAAAAGACCACATGAAGAGTATAAAAAGTCAAGATACTGACTGGGAGAAAATAGTCACAAACTACATATCCTGTAAAGGACTAGTATCTAGAATATATAAGGAACTCAAAACTCAGCAGTAGACTTTTGCTTCTGGAACAGAGAAATCAGGAGTTCATTGCATCCATTTCCAAGTGAAACAACTATGATGTTAAGATTATGAAAAAAAAACCCAAACATTTACAGTATCTGGAAATTTTCCTAAGAGAATACAGCAAATGAAGAAGCACATATTCAAGAAAATCTACTAAATCTTAGTAACAGCACTGAGAGTGTGTGGCACTTGAGCCATGACTAACTAGCTTCCTTGCTTGCTCCCAACTCCATCTCAGAATGATAGAAGTTCTGCTCCAGCTGGGAGTGGACAAAAACACTGCTCCCTCTCCCCTCAGCTCCCAGTCAAGGGCTATGATCTCTCACATGAAGGGGCAATCCACCAGCATTTCACATCCACTTCATCTGTGAGTTCCAGAGACTAAATTTCTTCCAAATATGGCTGAAAAGTTGGAGCTCCATTTCTTCACTCAGGCCCTACCTGTTGGGTAGAGGCTCTATCTTATCAAAGGCAGGACAAGAACAGAAAGTTCCTCATTGCTCTTACTTAAGCTTGATATAGGTTAGAAAATCCATGCCATGAAAGTCACACTGAAAAGAGTAGAGGCTACTATCTTCTTCCTGTGACCTACTCATAAAACTTGGATGTCACACCCACCCCAAATTCTAAAGTCATGGCTCATAGATTTTGCCCAAGAGGAAAGTCTTTCTATAAAAATATAGAGCTCCAAAGCACTCCTCAAAGGAGCTGAATTGATTTTTACAAGAGTATGAGAAAGATCAAGCCTAACGGTGCCCTTCAAAATCATGGAGATTTTGATGGGAAACAACTAAGAGGAAACTGTTAGCTCTCTGGTAACAACAAGCAAAGTCATAGGTCAGCTAGTTTACCAGAGAGAACAAGGGAAATCGATAGCTGAGTATAGAACTCCTTGAGTCAGAATAAACCTTAAAGATTGGCCTCAAAAACTATTTATTCAGAGAAGTCTGGGTGTAGTTGGATCAGATAGTAGAGCAGTTTATGACCCAGGGCATGTTTGAAAACAATAGAGAAATCAGCTGGCTTTTAGTGGATCCCAAAGGCTGAGAATGATACCAAACAAGAGATACAAACTATTAGAGAGATCAGGGAAAGAGCCATTAAAACAGAACACTGCTAAAACCATTATCATCCAAGAGGTTGCACTCTCTGAATAGAGACATCAGAATAGTCACGCTGTGGGGGAAGCAGATTTCATTAAAATAGTATAGCCAAGTCACTTAATGAATAAACAAGCAAACAACAAAAGAAGCAAGCCCAAGTGGAGAGGAGAATCAGTATGTAGATTTGCTTCAATATATTACCTTAAAATATCCAGTTTCAACCAAATTGAAGCACATGTAAAGAAACAGGAAATTGATATCCATACAGACACAAAGAGCAAGCAACAAAAACTGCCTGTAAGAGGATCCAGATGTAAGATTTAACAGCAAAGACTTTAAAGCAGCCATTATAAATCTATTCAAAGGACTAAACAAAATCATGCTTAAGGGAGGAAAGAAAAGGACTGTGACAATTTCTCATCAAATACAAAATATCGATAAAGAGATGCAAATTATAAAAAAATAAAACCAGTGGAACGTCAGGGGTTTAAAAATAAAATAACTGAAATGAAAAATTCACAAAAGGAGCTCAAAGATAGATTTGAAGTGAAAAAAAATAAATGAACTTTAATATAGATCACTAGAGATTGTCCAATTGAAAGAGCAGAAAGAAAAGAGAATGTAGAAAAAGAAACAGAACCTCAGAGAAATGCAAGACACCATTAAGTACAACAATATATGCATAATCGAGTAGAGGAGAGGAGCTAAAGAAAGGAGCAGAAAAAATATCTAAAGATTTAGTGGCTGAAAACTTCCCACATTTGATGAAAAATATTAATCTACATATCCTAGAAGTTCAACACAATCCAAATAGGACACACATAAAAAGATCTACATCAAGACACATCATAGTGAAAAAGATGAAAGAAAAAGACACTTGAAAGAAGCAAGCAAAACAACTCTTCATTAACAAGGATATCCTAATAATATTAACATCTGACTCCTCATCAGAAACTATGGAGGCCAGAAGGCAGTGGGATGATAGTCAAAGTGGTAAAAGAAAGATACTGTATACCAAAAATCTTATACCCAGGAAAACAATCTTTCAAAAATGAAGGCATAATAAAGACATACCTAGATAAACAAAAACTGAGAAAATGTTTTGCTAGTGGATCCATAATAAAATAAAGGAAATATCTTCAGGCTGAAAGCAAATGATGCCAGAAAGTAATTTGAATCTGCAACAACAAATAAAACAAAAACAGAGATCTCTTGTAAAGTACTTATATAATCATAAAGACAGCATAAATGTATTTCTTCTTTTATTAACTGGCTTAAAAAGCAATTGTATAAAACAATATGTATACAGTGGTATTATTAGGCCTATAACATACAGAAATGTCTTACATTTGACAATAATAGCACAGTGTAGGCAGGTGGGAGCAGGGCTATATTGGAGTAAAGAAATGACATTGGATAGTAACTCAAATCCACAGGAAGACATGAAAACACTCAGAAATGATAAATAAGAAAGTTAACACAAAAAAACCTACAAATATACCTGTTCCCCTTTCTTCTCTCAGCTTCGTTAAAAGACGTGGTATCATATAAAGTAACAAAAAGTAATAATTATAACAATAAAGTGTTGGGCATTAGCATTTCTAGATATACTATCTGAGGAATCTGGCTCCAAGCCAATAATTTTTGTGTGATTTTTCAGGCCCAATCAAAAGCAATTAAAAAGGCTTTACCTGGCAGGCCTCCTGGAGGAAGGCTACCCTCCCCACACCAGACTTGGTGCACAGCCAGTGCCTTACACTCTCTAAAGGAAGCTGCAGTCAAAGACTCGGGTTCCCCTGCCTGGTCATGCTCTGAAGCATGGTTGCATTCTCAGTCCAGGTGCCTTCATTCCTAGGTGTCTTTATCTGAGGTCTTCAGCCAAAATCCTTTTCAGGGGTCTCTGCCAAAGCCTCATAATGGGAGGAGTAAGGGGAAATCTTGAAGATACTTTTACCCCCAGCCAGCCCAGTGGCTCAGCAGTTAAGTGCACACGTTCACTTTGGTGGCCCGGGGCCACTGGTTTGGATCCTGGATGTGCACTTACACGCTGCTGGTCAAGCCATGCTGTGGTAGGCATCCCACATATAAAGTAGAGGAAGATGGGCACGGATGTTAGCTCAGGGCCAGTCTTCCTCAGCAAAAAGAGGAGGATTGGTGGCAGATGTTAGCTCAGGGCTAATCTTCACCAAGGAAAAAAAAATATATTTTTTTCCACTCTGACTTAGTACTTTTCTACTCCTAGCTCTTCCCTTCTCCCTACCCCCAACCACAGGTCCATAGAACTGCCAGAATCTTTTGTTCCAGACTCCCTCAAGAGTAGAATGATTTCCATGCCTGTGCTGATCCACACAGCTTTGGAGTAGTGCACTGTTTAATGGGAGAAAATGGGAGAAATGGGAGTTGATGCTTTCTCCAGTTTTGACTCTTGCTTATACAGTTACAGTAAGTGATTAAAGATTTCACTGTTGTATTTGTTTTAGCTTGTTGCTTTAATTAGCTACCCTAACATCATAATTTAGCACTCTCTCCCAGCTCAGTAGAGCACCTAACAAATTGGAGCAGTGAGCAGGGTAATCAATTAAGCACAGTACCAATCTGGGAGAGAAAAAGCTTGAAGATCCTGTAGGTTATGTTTAGGATACGCTAGCAGAGTCTGCAGAACATTTTATTGGGGTGCTAGATTGTATGCAAGAGTCTGAGGGTCCTATGGGGCATTTTGCCAATGGGTCTTAGTAATTGCTAGCAGAAGCCATAGCTCACTCTTGGAGGATGCTAGTGGATTGTTTATGTAAGTTTCTCAGTTCCAAGGAGGATCTTTGGTCCTTCGCTTTAGCCTCCAACTAACTCCCCAGCTGAGTTCACCCAGGGGGTCAGATTAGAGATCCAACAGAAGGGTTCAGAAAAAGCAAAGGAAGCAGTTTCCCAGCCACTGGTTATGGCCCTCTGACAATGACACTAGGAGGTTCCTGTGAGCTGAGTAACTCTAAGCAAGTCCCTGGCACAGATAATCATCCTGTTTTGGCAAATTGCTAAAACTTCAGGAAAACCCAAGTGTAGAGCTCTTTGGGATCATTTTGCCAGTGGCCCTGAAAAGAACTTAGAGACTTATTTAAATCCTCTCTGAAGGTAATCTTGCTAAAGTTTAATATGGGAAATTGGCATGATGTGGGGCACATTACCACAAACCTCCTCCCTTCTAAGTACCCTGATAGTGTCCACTGCCAGGATAACAGAACTCAAGCCACAACAATAACAACAGCAGCCACAGCCTTCCAGACACTGCTCCGCTTCAGGAAAGCCTGGGCTTCACTTAAACTTGCCTGCCCTGCACAATCCGTGGGAATCTCATCTGGGAAACAACTGTCTTTCCTGGTTTGCTGCTCCACCTGGATCTCCACTGCCTCTGCCCACTCCAGAAAACTTAAAACCAAATCCTGGCAGGCAGCACCTGTGACTGACAAGGTTTCTGTTTCCTCCATCCCTCCCCTATGGGCCTGGTGTTAGGCAGAGGATCCTGCCAGCTTTTGGGTCTTCTGCCTAGACCCCTCAGCTTTCAGAAAAAAACAATGTTATGTGTTAGGTCAATGTCCCTTAGTCCAAAGGAAGGAGCAGAGGCCACATGACAAGGAAGAAAAAAGAGAATTGTACTTCTTGGGTCTTCGTAGATACCAGTGCACAGGTGACTGTGATCACTACAATCCCTAGCATAAAGATGAGGGAAAAACAAATAAATCTCTCTGGTTTTGGGTCTGAAACCACCACTATACAGACTTTTGTCCAAGCCTAAATATAGGTGTGTCTCGTTGCGTCCCTACAACAATATGTATTATTAGTGTTGATATGGACCACGTACACCAACCTCAATTGAGTGACTTGGCATATCCTGTCCTCCATCTTGACCTCCCTGCAATTCAATGGGCCCTGAATGTCAAACTGACAGAATTCTAGACTGACCTGGTCACATCCGCTCGCATCCACTTCTCTCTGTCCACCTATGCCCTGGTCAACTCAGCCAAGAAGGCTTACCACGAGAAGCTGTTCATGGCTGAGATCACCAATACCTGCTTTAAGCCAGCCAACTAGAAGGTCAAGTGTTACCCTTGCCATGGCAAGTACATGGCCTGCTACGTGTTGTACAGGGGCACATGTTCCTGAAAGATCCCAATGTGGCCATCACCACCATCAAGTCCAAGCACGCCATCCAGACTGTAGATTGGTGCCCACTGGATTTAAGGTAGGCATCAGCTACCAGCCCCCGACCATGGTTCCTAGTGGAGACCTGGCCAAAGTGTAGCAGTCTGCGTTCCTGCTGAGCAACTCCACCACTATCACTGAGGCCTGGGCCCACCTGGACCATAAGTTTGATCTCTTGTACACAAAGCAAGCCGTTGAGCATCGGTACATGGTGGAAGGCATGGATGAAGGGAAGTTCTCTGAGGCCTGGGAGGACCTGGCAGCTCTGGAGAAAGATTACAAAGAGGTGAATGTGAATTCTGTGGAAGCAGAAGCAGAAAAAGGGGAAGAATACAGAATAGGAGAATGTGGCAGGCATTCCTCTGTTTCACTCTCTCTTGCCACCCTTCAGCACGGCTGGGTTCAAGTTGCTTACAATTAAAGTTTCTGCATTAAAAAAATATCAAGGACAGCCTGGTGGTACAGCAGTTAAGTTCGTGTACTCCACTTCGGGGGCCTGGGGTCACCGGTTTGGATCCTGGACGTGGACCTATGTACCGCTTGTCAAGCCATACTGAGGCGGTGTCCCACATATAAAATAGAGGAAGATGGGCATGGATGTCAGAGCCAATCTTCCTCAGCAAAAAAAAAAAAAAAAAAGAGAGGATTGGCAGCTGGTGTTAGCTGAGGGCTAATCTTCCTCAACACAAACAAACAAAATGTCTATGTATGCCTCTGCTAGCTTTTCCCCATACGCCTTTACAGGAACTGCTACAGTTAGGGCCATTGTAGAGAAGTATGTGGAAGACTTTAAACCTACCTGCCTCATGGGCTATAGCAAATAACCTGGCCATTTGATTGGGTCACTGGCAAGCCTTGACATGATATATAAAGCGAACCACCATATAGGGAAAATACATATGGATAAAAATGAGTTCTGCTATTAAAAAGCTTTTTATTACCCATGTGGATGCTCACCAGAGAGTTGTCTACACTGAAAAGGAGAAATATAACCAACAATAAGACTATGTTTGCCAACTAAATTTTGAGACTAAACTGTCTTCTTCCCCAGAGCAAGTAAATATGCAACTGATCGCCTCCTGGATCTGTGAGAAGATGGCCCATGGGAATTCCGACACCATCCTAGACTGGGCCTACATGTATGGAATGCCATTATCCTCAAAAAAATCCCAGAACAACATGGAAAGGCCTGTTTTGTCTGCCAGGTTCCAGCCAAGGCTCAATACATTGCACAGGGACAGATTCCTGAGCCAGTGGGCCAGGACATTCTTGGCAAGTAGTTTCATGTTGGTCCTCTTGTCCCATTCAGAGGGTCTCACTGGATTCTGCCTGTAGTTGACAATTTTTCAGGTTTGGCCTAGCCATCTCCATATGTTCCACTGACATAGGCCACAAAATCCAAGCCCTACAAGACATTTAGTCCCTCTTTAGGCTTCTTGAGCACATTGTGTTTGGTAATGGCCCTGGATTTGTGGTCCAAGCTACACATTAGTTGGCCCAATCACGGGGCATATGATGGACTCTCTATGTTCCCTATCAGCCCGAAAGTCACAGGGGTGATTGAGCATTCTAATAGAAAATTAAAGAACAAGCTTAAGTGGCTGGTGGAAGGAGACAAGACAACCCCAGTCTGGACTACAGATCTCAAGCAAGGAATCTGGAGCCTCAATATAGCGATTCCTTAAAAGGGCGTTTCTCATCTGTGCCACGTTTGATCAGATGGTCTGTCTGCTTCCTAAAATTGTACATCCTTCCTTCACAATTTTTGACATTTTAGTCTCTATGGGGTCCCTGCAAGGGCCTTCCATTGCCTTTGACCTCTTTTTGAAGACCCAGATAGAAGAAAAATTAAGATAACTTTTAAACAGCGATGGATAAGAGATTATGAAAATCCATTTAAAAATGTTTTAAAAATTTAAGATTTATGTTAATTCTTAAACTTGATATATTTATATAAAAACGTCTTTCTGTAAAAACACTTTTATTCCTTTTGCATATAACACTTCTAGACAAAGAGACTGGATTAAAATAGGAGATATTTTTAAAAAATGTAGTTTTAACTACTAAATGGAACACATTGATAATAACAACAACAATGAAAACCTAAAACCTAGCATCTAAGGAGGTATAGAGAACAGGAGAGGACATAAATGATCTTTGTTTATTAGAAATGTTCTTAAAAGCTTTTGTCTCTTTTTGAAGAAAAACCCCCAGTACCATTTTCCAAGCTACTGTGAGTGCTTTGGATTCATACTGCTGAGACAATAATCGCACTTGACAGTGCTAACTATGAGACAGCAGAGGATGGCCTCAGCTCCTGCACTTTCCACTCGAAACATCTTCACATGTCATCTATAGTCAGGAAGCCAACAAACTGATATCACAGATAAATAAAACTGTTTGGAGCTGACTGTCTCAATCAGGTCATTTGGAACTGAGGACTAAGCGGAATTATATGGAGTAGACTAGAAACCTTAGAGCAGAAGGCCAGGATGGGAGGCCGCATTGAGAGCCCTGTTAACCTAACTGCCTGTTTAATGTATGCCCTGTTTGGAGTGCCATGACATTGCAAATTCTTTGTTTCCAAATGGAGAGATTGCATGTGCCCTCTGGGATAGTACTTCTTATATTTGTACCCTATTGTGACACTGCCTCAGACCTGGAAGACATTCAGGTCAGCATCAATTTACTGGCCAGAGTTGTACTGTGCCTAAATTGATGCCTTAGGCCAGGGAAAAGAAATCACACAAAAAAACTTAAAGAAGAAGGCTCCTGGCTTCCTAAAATAAACTTTAATGGGCTATGGGACATCTTTTCCTAGCTTGGTAACTATTGGGACTCATGATTACATTCAATCCTCCAGGAAAGCCTGCTCATCTAATTTGGAGAGATCTTGATCATCGCCCTAGTGCACTGTTGCTTCAGACTAATTACCTGGTTTTTGTCACAACCCCTTAAAGTCCAACTCATTTGGGTCTCTGATGGGATAGTATGTTTCTTGCTGAAGTCTGGAAAAATCAAGAGGTAAAGTTGAGGACTCTGGTTCCTAGCCAAAAACATTTGGGTGATTTTTCAGACCCAACCACAGGCAATTACAAAAGTTTTACCTGATAGGCCTCACTGGGGAGAGCCGCCCTCTTCACATAAGACTTAGTAAACAGCCAGTGCATTACAGTCTTTTAAAGGAGTTGCAATCAAGGACTCAGGCCCTTCTAGCCAGTCATTCTCTTATGCATATTGACTTCATTCCTAGGTGTCTTTATCTGAGCCATTTGGCCAAGGGCCTCTTCAGGTACCTCTGCTGAAGCCTCCTTATGAAGGGAGGAGAAGGAAACATTGAAGATACTTTTTCCCATCCTGACTAAGTACTCATCACTTTTTCACTCCTAGCCCTTCCCTTTCACTGCTCCCCCAACCCCAGAGTTCACAAAACATCTGAAGCTTTTTGTTTGGGCACCTTCAACAGTGAGACCACCTCCATGTTTATGCTCATCTTCTTAACAGTCAACTGATATGCTGCTCCAGGGGAAGAAATGATATGGGGGAGTTGATGCTTTCTCTGGTTTTAGACTTTTGCTTACATCATTGTAGGAAGTGATGAAAGGCTTTACTGTTACTTTCATTTTGGCTCATAGCTGCTTTAATCAGCTACTATAACATCTGGAAACTCAGCTTTCTCTCTCATATCTGCTGAGCTCCTGACACTATGTATATCGATAATAGCACAAAAAGGGGAAAGGGGATAAAGTTATACAGAAGTGACATTTCTATTTCCCACTAGAATTAAGTTAGTCTAACTCTGAAGGAGATGCTGATAAATTAAGATATGTACGTACCCCTAGTGCAACTACCAAAAAACAGTTTAAAAATATAGTGAAAAAAATCATTAAAAGTACTAAAATATTATACTAAAAAATATTGGTTTAATGAAAATAAAAGCATTAAAGGAGAATAGGGGAAAAAAAGAAATGAGACATATAGAAAACAAAAAGTAATATGGCAGGCATATTTCCAAATGTATCAATATTAACACTAAATGTGAATGAATTAAACAATCCAATTAAAAGGCAGAGATGGGCACATTAGATATAAAATAAGTTGCAACTATATACTTTCTACAGGAGATACAATTTAGATTCAGTGATAAATATAGATTGAAAATAAAAGGAAGGGAAGGATATATCAGAAAGCAACAAAATTAAAAAGCTGAAATGTCTATATTACTAACAGGAAAAACATATTTTAAATCAAAACTATTTTTAGAGATGAAGATGGATATTTTACAATGATAAAAGTATTAATCCATCAGAATAACAATTATAACATACATACACCTAAGAAGAGTGTCCCAAAATACATGAAGCAAGACTAGAAGAACTGGAAGGAGTAATACAAAATTCAATAATAGTGGCAGACTTCAATACCTGACATTTATTAATGGATAGAAGAACTAGTTATTCTGTGACTAGTAGATTAACAAGGAAATAAATATTCGAACAATAGTGTACACCAGCTAGACCTGATAGACATTTTTTGAACACTCTATGCAACAACAACAAAATGCATATTCTCATTCACACATGGAACATTATCTTGAATTTAAAAAATTAGAGACATAATATTTTCTCAACCATAATGAGGCAAAATTAGAAATAAATAAAAAGAAATTTTGGAACTTCATAAATATGTAGAAATTATACAACACAATCTTCAATAAACAAGAGGTAAAGAAGACACCTAAAGGGAGATCAGAAATTACATTGGGATGAGTAAAAAAAAAGAACACAACACTCTAAATCTTATGAGATGCACTTAAAGCAGTGCTTCAAGGGAAATTTATTGCTGCAAACTCCTATATAAAAAGAAGAAGAAATATATGAAATCAATAATGTGACCTTTTACCTTAAGCAACTACACAAAGAAGAGCAAGGTAAACCAAAGGCAAGCAGAAGGAATAAAATAATAAAGACTAGTATGAACATTAATGAAATAAAGACTAAAGAACAATAGCAAACAACAAAATTGATTAAATTTTGCTCACACAAAAGACACACACACAGAAAAGAAGATACCAATTACTAAAATCAGAAATGAAAGAGGACCATTACTACTTACCTTAAAGAAAATTTAAAAATGTTATAAAGAAATACTATAAATTACTATATGACAAGTTAGATAATTTAGTTGAACTGAACAAATTTCTAGAAAGACACAAACTACTGAAACTGGCTAAAGAAGAAATAGAAAACCTAAATAGACCTATAACAAGTGAAGACCATGAATCAGTAATCAAAAACTCAGACCTAGATCACTTTTATCACTTTTTTGGTGAATTGTACCAAAATATTTTTTAAAAATTTAATAACTCTTCACAAATTCTTTTCTTTTTTTTTCTGAGGAAGATTCACTCTGAGCTAACATCTGTTACCAATCTTCTTTTTGCTTGAGGAAGATTCATCCTGAGCTAACATCTGTGCCAATCTTCCTTCATTTCATATCTGAGTTGCCACCACAGCATGGCTGCCAACAAGTGGTGTAGGTCTGCACCCAGGAACCAAACCCAGGCCACCAGAGCAGAGTGTGCTGAACTTAACCACTGGGCCACAGGGCCAGCCTCATCTTCACAAACTCTTATAGAAATGAAAAGGAAAGAACACTGCCCAATTTATTTTGTGAGATCAACATTATCCTGATTCTAAAACCAGACCAAGTCATAATAAGAAAAGAAATGAACAGACTAATATCTCTTATGAATATAGACACAAATATCCTCAACAAAATACTAAATAATCAAATCTTGCAATATAAAAAAAGATTTGCAAATAATGACCAAATGGGACATATCCAACAAATGCAATATTGGTTTGACATCTTACTATTGGCCAATCTAATATGCCATATCAAATTATTAAAGAGCAAGACAACAATGACAATGCATGATCATCTCACTAGATGGAGAAAGTATATATGAGAAAATCCAACACCTTCTCATGATAAAATAACTCAAAAAGCTGGAATAGAAGAAAATTTAATCAACCATATAAAGAGCATATATAAAAGGTATAGAGCTAACATCACACTTAATAGTTAAACATGAAATGCTCCTCCCCCAAGATCAAGAACAAAACAAGGATTACCAGTCTCACCATGTCTATTCAACATTGTGCTGGATGTTCTAATCAGGGCAATGTGGCAAGGAAAAGAAATAAAAGTCATTTAGACTGGAAAGGAGGAAGTAAAATTATCTGTTTGAAAATCACATGATCTGGGATATAGAAATTCCTAAGAAGTTCATGTAAAAATTACTAGAACTAATAAGTTCAGTAATTTTGAAGAACACATGAGTAATATACAAAAATCAATTGCAATTTATACTCTAGCAGTGAAAATATGAAAATTAAGTTAAGAACACAATTTTATTTAAAATAGCATCAAAGCCTAAAATACTTTGAAATATATTTTACAAAGAAATGTAAAACTTGAATGACCTAAATAAATGGAAAGTCATCCCATGTTCATGGATCAAGAAACTTAATATCATTAAGCTCATAATCCTCCCCAAATTGATCTGCAGATTAAACATAATCTCTATCAAAGTCTCAGCTAGGATTTTTTGCAGAAATTGAAAATTGATTATGACAATCATATCGACACGAAAGGAACAAATATTAACCAAAACAATCTAGCAAAAGAAGAACAACATTTAGGAATTCACACGGCCTGGTTTCAAAACTAACCACAAAGCTACAGTAATCAAAACATTATGGTACTGGAATATGATAGACCTATAGGTCAATGGAATAGAAGTGAGAATTCAGAAATAAATTCTCACACTTATGTTTGATTGAATTTTGAAAATTACCCCAAGACAAATCAACAAAGAAACAAAAGTCTTTTTTAACAAATGGGCCAAATTAAAGTGGATATCCACATACGTAAGAGTGAAAGTGGACTAACTGAGAACATATACAAAAATGAACTCAAAATGGATTAACTATCTAAATATAAGAGCTAAAAGCAAAAAACAAAAACAAACAAACAAAAAAACTCAGAAGAAGACTTAGGTGTATATCTTCATGAATTTCTAATAGGCAATGGTTTCTAAGATATAATACTAAAAGCACAAGCAAGAAATGATTAACATAGATAAATTGGGCTTTATGCAAAGTAAAAACATTTGTACTTCAAAGAGCACAACCAAGAAAGCCAATAGGTAACCCACAGACTGGGAGAAAACATTTGGAAAACACATAGCTGATAAAAGATTTGTATCTAGAATATATAACGCTCTATTATAACTCAACAATAATAAGAAAAATACCTCAACTTTAAAAAAAAATGAGCAAAGGTCTGAATAGATGTTTATGCGCGCATCATTCCAATTAATTCCACAGTCTGGGGCTTGTAAATAATACACTAACTGGTAGATATCATCAAGCTGGCACAATAAATCATTGTGAACTTCAGTTACAACATCCAGTCCAACTTACATTTAATTCAACCAATATCTCTTAAGTATCCTTATAAAAAACAAAATGTTTTAAGTGAAATACATCACACACTTATGAATAAGATACATTTTTATTTCAGAAGAAAGTCATAGTCTGACAGTTTTAACATGGGTAAGTATAACAAATATTGCTAATCCATGCCTCTTTAATTGAGAATTTGTGATAGTTGGACAGGAACAGAGCTCAAGATCAGCTGCATGCCACACACAAATATATACTTGCTAAAAACTTAATTATTCTAAATATAAGTAAAATGAGAATGTCTATATATTTAACTCAATAAAATATATTTGCATCTTCATTTAAAATTTACTTACAGAAAACAATGTAGTTGCTATGTAACTATAGACCAGGCAGGTTCTATATAGGCTGATACATAAAAAAAATCTCATTTAATGAGAATAATTTTTAAACATGTTTTATTAAATTATTTGTAATAAGCCTCTACTAACTTATAAATACGCTTACGAGCTTATAAGTAAGCCTCTACTCTTGAAAGATATTCATCAATTAAAAGTTTTAGACTTTGTTTCTGCAATTTAAAGTTTTAGATTTTGTTTTATCAGCACTTTTTATCAAGTAGCAATTATTTCTACAATGTTGCTATAGTGTTATACCTTTGGTTACAGCAGCATGGTTAGAAATTTGTCACCTATACAAACTAAACTGATTTGCAAGAAATTAGTGTGATTCACTTCTACTCTGAACATATTGCAGGACTAGCTGATTGTACAATATCAAAAATATCCCATTGTTTCTTCAAGTTTTTTAAAAAACCTCCATACAAGCAGTGTTTATGAAAATATACTCCACCACTTCCCATTATGAGAACCATGAGAACTTGTACAATTATATAACATCTCTGTGCCTGTTGTCTTATCTGTAGATTTGTGATAAGTGTATGTCTACATTATATAGTTGTTGTAAGGACATATCTGTCTATCTATCAATCTGACTATCTATATACAGAAAGAGACAGACGGAAACAGACAGAGAAAAAAAGTGGGTGCTTGGTACTTAGTAAACAGTAAGTGTAAGTTATTATTCTAAAGAAGTTATGAGTAACAAAGATAATGATGGATATTATTTATTATACAAATACTGAGAAAAGTTAAGTAACTTGCCCAGGGTCACAGATTTAGTAAGTGATAGAATCAGAATTTGAACCCAATCAGATTGAATTTGAGCCTTAAATTATAAACAACACTGCCACCAGCAGTCTTCACTGTATTTCATGTAGAATATTTTTTTCCTTGTTTGCCAATGTTTTAAAGGATAGTAGTTAAAATCATGATCATTAGAGTCAGAACATTTAAGTTTATGTTATGGGTCTACCCTTTACTCACTATATGTCCTTCAAAAAAGTTATATGACCAGTCAGTCTGTCACTTACTCAGCACATACATATAAACTATATAAAATATATATTATGTGTCACGCATTATGGCAGACAGGATGAGGCGCTGCTCAGCTCCCCATACAAAAAGTCCTTGCTGCCCAGCTGTGAGGAGTGTGGTTAACTGACAGTTTCCCCCAATAACTCCTGCAGCCTCCACCTAAGCTCTCAAGCTAACATGCTCTTCTTCGAGTGGTGCCTGTTAATGGCAGAGTAAGAGAGTGGTACAAGAACCTCATCATTTCCATCCAACATGGGATTCCTATAATGAGTTATCTTTGCTCTGGAGCTACACATTGCCTGGCAGAGGCTTTTGTCTGATAATTTCCCCTACCTAGTCTTACTTCCTCCACTTTTCCTGCCACGTGTATGACTCTGCAATAAACCTTGTATACTTCCAACTTCATTTCATTGTCTATTTTCCAGAGGAACAAACCAGCAACAGACACTGTACTAGGTATTGTGGAAATAAAATGTGTTCCTTCTTTTCAATAAGATGGTCATCAGCCTTAGAGATATTACATACAGAAACAAAGAATAAAGGTAAGAAAAATTGAGACAAAATTGATAACTAAACAATTTTGCTGACCCTTTATAACATTCCATTGATAAATGTGTAAAGTCAATTGAGAAGTTTATATTTTTAAGCTAACATTTATTGAGTGTTTACCATGTGTTAGGGACTGCTTTAAACATATTACCAAAATCAACTCATTTAATTTTAACAGCATCGCTATGTTGAAAAGATTATTCTTCCCATTTCATGAGTGAGCAAAGTGATACATAGGTTACATAAATTTACCAACGATATATTTTGTAAGAAAGCAAGGGAACAGAGTTTCAAACCTTGGTAGTCTGACTACAGGACTCATAGTCTTAAACTTTGTGTACCACTGCCCCTTTATAGTAATTCCATTAAAAAAGAACGAGAAACAAGACTATCAGATATTGCCTTCTGCTTCATTGCATGAATAATGAATAAATCATTTGTTGTTAAATTATCATTATTATCATTATTGTTATTTTTATAACATTTGATTTCTGTTCTGCCTTGGATCCACTTTGATGTATTTACCTAAAGCAATAACCTTCCATCTGATGTAATTGTTTTATAGCTCTCTTCTAAGTTTTCATTCTTTTATGAAATATTTTAATCTATCTTATAAAATATCACTCTCATTTGAATCTTGGGGCTATATTACAAGTTACATAGTATTTTCCAAAATTTGCTCATGGACGTATGTTTCCCTTTTCCTTATTTTCTTAGGCTATAAAAAGCAATCCCCAATCGGAAGGAGAAGCATTCTCCAGAGAGCCAGGTCACAGTACAAATTCTTCAGTATATGCTTTCCAGTTTCCCAATTAGGATATTGCCATTGGTGAGGATGTTTTACAACAGAATCTGTTCTTTTAGAATCTTTCTATTATTCTAGTGGAAAAATTTAAGTGTGAATCTACTCAGCATAGAGATAGCATTACACTTTGATTTATTTCCTCCCTCTGATGTGGCCAGGGCAATCTGGCTGTGGAGTCTCTGATACTTTGTTTAATGAGGTAGTGAGAGAATGTGTAGTTTTATGGAAGCTGTGTTATTTCATTGTCTCTACCCCAGGAATTAAAATTACATAAAGCTCAATCTCTTCAAATCATTATAAGAATTGGTGGATATATATTTAAATACAACTAAATATCTATTTGGGTGAATATTTATGGCAAAATTAGAAGTTTTTTTCCTTTGATTCTGTTGTCTTGAAGACTTTTTTAAAATGTATTTTTAAAATCCCCTTAATATATGAGATAATAAATTTTATGGCAATTAAACATTTTGCTACCAAAAACTTTTTGAGTATGGATTCTAAAATAATAGAATCAAAGAACCCTTGCTTGCGTGGAGGGGAATTCTTCTATGTAGGTGAAGTAGGCTGCTATCTACATGGTTTAAGTGGAAGAGCATCATGAGTTCCTCTGCTCCAAAATATTTTATCAGTCTCACACAATGCCTAAAATAATACAATAATAACATATGCTTTATATAAAGTCTTAACAGTGTTTTGTGATTTTGTTATCTGGCATAACTTAATGGCTTAAATGGATTTATTAAAAAAGAAAAACAATAATAATAACAACAACAAAAGTTTTTCTTATCCGTTTTCACACGACAAGAATTTGACCTCAAGGGACTATTCTAAGAAGTTTCGAAGGTGCAAGGGAGCTTTCGAACAGCTTCTAGGAAGTAAAGTGTCAGATGACAAGCTTGTAGCAGAGTGTAAGTTGACCAAATATGAATAGCTCATCTCATGAGCTCAGCCTATACTTAGCTCTCTCTTTTGGGTTGATTGTCACGTGTATCGTCTCTGATTCCTTGTTTGGTAAGCTTACAGAGGCTGGTGGTCTGGGCCCCTGTGCTACTGACCTTTCATTCATCCTGACTCTTGGTTTAAAATTCAGTAGACAAGTTCTATTGATTGGGAAGACACAAGTTAGATCAGACTGCAGATCCATGCTGCATTCTCCAATCCAGCCTCTCTAATCCAGCTGATATTTTGATTTCTAATTTTTATGACTATGTATTTCTTGGTTCAGAGAGTAATGTGATTATTTTGATTTTTCAAACCCATTCCCCAATTACCTTTTCTGTATCTTATAGAGGGAGTAGACATCAAATTTTATTCAGATACAATCCATGCCTATATCTGAAGCAAAATGCATTCAAGGATTTTCTAGAGAGGTCTATCACTGTATAACCAATGTCCTTCCTTCCTTGTAAAACTCTCAATTCACGCAAAATCTTTTATTCAACATTTGTGTAACACACTGTGCTTGTGCTAGGCAGAAACTAGGCTGAACTTGGCATGGTTTTGTAAATCAGAGAATTACCGATATCTTATGAATAAAAATTTTAAACAATTAATATTAAGTAGTAAATACAAATCAAAATGAAGTGTGTTAGAATAGGCATTTAAAGGTGAAAAGTGAAATTAATTTGGACCAAAGGTAATTTGGTTAGTCCCCAATTAAGATGTGACATTTGAGCTGTTCTTGAAGAACAAGTATAATTTAAGAGACAGAGAAGTGCAGAGTTGGCGTTTTGGCTGAGGGAGCAATGCAGCATATATGGGAAACACAATTAACACGGGTTAGTTAAAACATAGAACATATGGAGGGATGAAGAGGCAATAAAGTTGAAACAAATTATTTCTGAAAATATTATGTGTCACAGTCTAAATTGAAAATGTGTATAGAACTTCTGCCCCCAACACCCCTCCTTCCAAAAGAAAAAAAAAGGTGCATACATGAAAACAGATTCTTGGATATAATGGTTGTTGTGGCCTAAACAACTTGTTCCAAAAGTTTTCCTATGAAAGTGAAGGTAGTGTTAACTGGAGGACACATCAGGTGGAGGGAGGGTAATTGTTTCCTTTTTGTTTGTGTGGCTTTACTGTTGTTTGATTCGAACAACGTGAGGAAGTAAAAAAGCTGATGAGAAGAATCTAGTTGAAGGAAAGAGGTTAGGTACACTGAGGAGAGATGACAAAATAAGATAGTGTGAGGTTCTAAGAAGGCAAATGGAGACAGGAACCAAAATCAAAATTGACAGAGTTAGAAGAAAAGCTATACCTTTATTTTAATAGAAATAAAGGATAGGGTGGACACAGATATAAGTAGATGGACTTGTTTGGTAGAAGTTTAAGATGTTATATTCTGTTTACTTCCCTTTTCCTTGTAAATAAGAAATTGAGGCCATCTGCTGAGAATGATGGAAATGAGAGATTTGAGGACTACTTCACCATCTTCAACCCAGGAAAATAAGGCTATAGTCAAAATTTGGAGGGAATATATAGTTGAGAAAGATACAGAAAGCAGAACTAATCTCCTTGCAGGATTCTAGTTAAGTTTCTGAAAACTTATTGGACTAAACTATAGAGAAAGGAAATCAAGAGATACAATATCAAAATGTATAACTTTTGAATTTAATATGAATACATTGCAGTTTATTTATCCATTTATATAACTGCACTGGAAACATTGAAAAATATTAACATTTGAAATAAACCACTGGTATAAATCACTTTCATATGTAACTAGTGCTTTAACATTTTTATTTTGCAGAAA
This sequence comes from Equus caballus, assembly GCF_041296265.1. NCBI lineage: Eukaryota > Metazoa > Chordata > Mammalia > Perissodactyla > Equidae > Equus > Equus caballus. The sequence continues at coordinate 84,822,107 of NC_091715.1, forward strand.
ATGAATATAATATTTCTATTTTACTGTAAGGGAGACTTAGAGTTGAAATTTTTAGATTGCCAAAAACCATTGATCTCATATATGTTTAATGTATGGAATTATACCTTTTAGGATAAAATAAAGCCAAAAAATAAAGTTAAAACATTTAGCCAAAATATCAGATAATTTGCTTAATATGTATAAACTGAGCATCTAACACATCTTGTCCTACTGGGCTTATTCAGAAAAGTTGGACATTTGTATACTACTTGTTTAAAAAAAAGGGTAAATCACTTGAATTATTACAGCTGCTACCTTAAATAAATCTCTGTGTGATGTTCTTATGTATAGTATAAAAGAAACAAAAGCATACATTTTCTCCTAGGTAACTATAGAAAAACACAACTGAAGAGCATATTGACAACTAAAACACCATATTAAGGAAGTATGTCAGCAACATGGTAGCATAAGATGTTCCTTCTTTTATGCTCCTTTTAAATCAACAAATTAGACATCCATATAGGAGCAAGAATGCCTGTGTGAGAGCTCCCAGACTTTGCACCTTGTTCCAAAGGACACAAGAGGAATCTTGCCCATCAGAGCAGCCAGTAGGAGATAGAAAAAAACCCCATATGGGCTGCAGAATCAGAGAAACCAGGGACACCCTTTGGACTCGTCCTACCACTGTTTGGTGAGAATTAGGTAAATACTGATTTGGGTAAGCATTCACCTATGAGAGGACTTTCAGAAGTTTAGCATTCCAAAAGGAAGAATCCAACACATCATTCAAGAAAAAAATACAGAAAGAAAATATATGAGTTTGGTTACAGCATAAATGGTAAGAGAATCTTTCCTGGCAATGCCACACTCTCAAGAAGTCACTGATTGGGGCTGTTTTATCTGGTGAAGGCAACCTTTTCCACAGGGAAAGACGAAGGTGGTGAGAAAAAGCCCAACTACCTCACTGGGGGAAACCCATTTCTCTCCACTTGCACCTGGAGTACTAAGGTGGGAGCTCTGCAACTGAGGGCAGAGAGGATATTGAGAAAGAGGCAGATAAGAATTTCAAACAGCCTTGAAGAGATTGCACAGCATACATTCTACCTACGTGCTTCTGGGAGTGCCACCCATAGGGATTTCCCTACCAGGTGCCCCAAATGCACTGAGTGCTCGACCCACACCACCCCCCCACTCTCCTGCCAATTCCTTGTGCATGCTCCAGAGTGACTTCATGAGAACAAGATCTGGTAGACAGGGAGTATGCTCACAAAGTAGGCCATGGTTGGTGGGCAAGGAAGAAATCACAAAATTGAGCTATAGTGCCACCTTCTGGAATACAAAAGAAAGATTTTTAATAGTCAGCCTGGTGAATTCTAAGAATCGGAGAACACATCAAGCTTAGTTAAGAAGGTATCTGCTACTTCAAATGCAAAAGCAGAAGTGCAGAGGCACAAACAATATGAAAATCAAAGAAATATGATATCACAAAAATAAAATGATAATTCTCCAGCAAGTGAACTCAAAGGCATGGTATACTGTGATCTAAGTGATAAAAAAATTCCAAATAGCTGTTATGAAGAAATTCAATGAGCTGCAAGAAAACTCAAAAGACATTTCAATAATCTCATGAATAAAATTAATGAACAGAATGAGTTCTCTACTAAAGAGATTGAAATTCCGCAAAAGAACAGAAATTCTGGAGCAGAAGAATTCAGTGAATGAGATGAAGAATGCAATATAGAGCATCTGTAGCAGGGTAGACCACATGGAAGAAAGAATAAATAACTTGGAGCACAGGAATATAAAAACGATACAATTAGAAGAGGAGCAGGAACTAAGATTTTAAAAAAGTAAAGAAAACCTATGAGAGCTATTAGATTCCATCAGAAAGTCAAATATCTAAACAATTTGGGTTCCAGAATGAGAAAAGAAGGAGAAGGGGGAAGAAAGCTTATTTAAGCAAATAATAGGTGTGAACTTCCCAAACCTGGAGAAGGACTTGGACATACATGTCTATGAAACTAATAGAATACCCTATCAATTCAATGTAAAAAAAACTTGTCCAAGACACATTATAATCAAACTCAAAAATTAATAATAAAGAAGGAATTTTAAAGTCAGCCAGGAGGAAAACGTAACCTACAAAAGGAACTCCCTTTAGGCTATCAGCAGATTTCTCAGCAAAAACTCTACAAGCCAGGAGACAGTGAAATAACATCGTCAAAGTGTTGAACGATAAAAATTGCCAGCCAAGATTACATTTTCTGGCAAAGTTATCCTTCAGATGTGAAGGATAAATAAAGGCTTTCCCAGACAAACAAACGCTGAGGGAGTTCACCACCACTGGACCTGCTTCACAAGAAATGCTAAAAGGAGTTCTTCAAGCTGAAATAAAAAGACACTGATCAGCAACATGAAAACCCTTGAAAGTACAACATGAGAACACACTCATAAAGGTGAAAAATAGACAGCCAGAATTAGAAAACTGTAATGCTATATTAGAATGATGTGTTCACCACTGAACTATAGTATAAAAGTTATAGGAAAAGAGTAATAAAAATAACTACAGCTACAATGAATTGTTAACAGATACAAATATAAAAAGAGGTAAACATCAATAATATAATAGGGAAGAGTAAAAGGGTAGAGCCTTTATAGGCATTTGAAGATAAGTGGCTATCAGCCTAAAATGGACTGTTTTATCTACAGGCTGTTTCATGTAATTCACAAGGTAATTACAAGATAAAAACCTAGAGTAGATCCACAAAAGGCAAAGAAAGAGGAAACAAAGCATACCATCATGGAAATTAACCAATTTATGAAAGTAGGCGAAGACAGAGAGAAAAAGAAACAATGGAAATAGAAACAACCAGAAAGCAATTAATAAGATGGTATTAGTAATTCTATATATATGA